>NW_022681435.1:0-2502500 GCF_009764315.1 Trachypithecus francoisi | reverse complement strand
ATTAACAATTTTAACTAAATAAAAGAAGTCACAAAACATTACATGCCATATGATTGCATTTACATGAAATGTCTAGAAGCAGCAAATCTATGGAGACAAAAAGTAAATGTGTAGATTGGCCTAGGGCTCATGGGGGTGGAGGGAACAGGGAGTAATGCTAATGGGGGCTGCGGTTTCACTTTGGGTTGTTTGAAAATGTTCTGAAGCTGATTGTAGTGATGCTTGTACAACTCTAAATCAGCTAAAAAACCACTGAATTGTACACTTTTAAAGGTGAATTTAATATTAAGTGAATTACATGTCAATAAAGCTGATTTTTTAAAAGTTTGGTTTTCTAACATTCCAGATCAACCAAGGTATCCATGCCACCTCAATGTACTCTCTTGATACTTTTTTCTGCCACATAGCTGAAGAAAAAAGGGAGGAAAAGAGTCACATAGAACATTTACGCAATAAGAAAGCAAAATTCACCATGAATAGTTTGTTTCAGAAAGGCATAATTTTCTACTTAAATTTTTTAAAAATTAAACTATATTCTTTATGCTGATCATATTTGTAACTATATTAATCCTCACAGTCAAATTTTCTGGATTATTTTGTTTGCAATCAATAAAAAGTGACTGATTTGTTTACTTCAAAATTATCTATATATTTCATTTTTTAAAGATCAACAAAATATCCTTAACTCCCATAATAGAGGGCACTGTGAGAGCAACACACTACTTAGGATTTCTAACCTTTCTGGGAGACAGTAAAGGGGTAGGAGAAACTGAGAATGGACAGCCCAGATTACCACACTCAACTCTCAAATCCAAATGGCACAGCTCATTTAAAACTAATTTTAACCGTTTGCTTGAAGGAAAATCTGATAGGTGCTTTTAACTTTTGAAGTTTTCAGCCATATAGTTATGGTAGAAGATTATTAAGAACCATTATTTAACACTTCTAAGCAAGGTAGTCATTATCTGCAAAGAAGGAATAAAATTTTTTAAAATTCCTAGCCATAAACCTGGCTATTTCTACTTTCTACCTTATTTAGTTCTATCAGGACCTTATGTTAATGGATTGAGATAACAGTATTTTCTGTAAAAGGCAAAATAAAAATCAAATTAGTGGTTGCCAGGGGTTAGGAGTGTGACAAAAGAATTGACTGTAAAGAGGTAAAGCAAAATTTTTAGCATAGTGAAAATAGTCTATACCATGACTATTTACATGTGTTTAAAACTCATAGAACAATATTTTTAAAAGCATGCATTTTACTATATATATACTTTCAAAAACTTAGCTTGTTAAAAAAAGATACAATAGAAGGTACTACATCACTGTCACCAAAGAGAATTGAAGATTATGCCAGAATACAATGCTATTTTCAACAAAACACAGAGATAGAAAAAATGGTTTTAGTTCTTCCTCCTACAAAAAGCTTAGCCTTTGTCTATCAAAGAAAACGAAATATCCTTGCAAAAAAATAAGAGTCCACTAGGAAAATATATTTATGGAAATTTCAGGGTTTTTTTGGATATCAAAATTATAAATATTGTCAATTAATTATATAGTGATATTTGATATGTTCTTTTGTACTTGACCTAAGTGAGCTTATTTGTCAAATTACACCATACAAGCTAAGGTTTACTTACTTTCTGAGTATTTCCAAAATATTTGACAGTGACGAAAATCTCATAAAGGTTCAATAAATACAACTTGAACAGAATTGAATACTTTCTATCTCATGGCACTAATTATGTTATTTAAATATACTAGAAAATAACAGTAAGGGTACTTTGGGGAAAGAGATATGATAAGAGATATAAAAAGATATAAAGAGAGTAAAGAGATATAATAAAAAAGAAATACAATTAACAGAAAGACATGAGGCACATTAAAAAACAGTGAGTCTCCAAATCCAGATTTCACAAAATAAAAAACCATTGTACATTATAACAAACAACAGTTCTCAATAAACGAGTTTTATACCATGAATTAGGGGGAAAATGGGGGCAGAGGGGGAATGGAGTGGGGCAGCAAGCTGGTATGAGTAAGTTTGGACACAACAGTAAAAGGGAAGTGAGAGGGTTGTAGTAAGTAGCAGAAGTGAAAAGTAGAGGACAAGAAAGACTATGAGATCCTCATGCCATCTAGATTTCTAAACGCTTAGATAACTCTTCATTGTGAAAAATCTACATACATAAAACTTTCCCATTTTATGCAATATTTTTTAAACCACTTTAGAAGTTTTTAAAAATGTAAATATGGAAATGTGATCTTCAAAATCAATAGAATTAAACTACACTCAACTAGCTCCACCAGTAAAATTGGATATAGTATTCCAAAAATTATCTTTCATAAGTTTGTAAATTACCTGTATGAATTTTTTTCCAACTGGCTAACAATATCTGAGTAATAATAAATAATATGAACGCACAAGACTATAGTGTCATGTGACTAACATGAAACACAAGAACAAAATACTAATTTTTAATATAGTAACATGTAAAAACCAGCACTTTAACCAATATGGAAATATAAAACTACTTCAGTTCATTATCGTTTTTTTAAATTGAAGATTAGATTGTAGTGATAAACACTGTTAGGACTAAGAATGAAGAAGGATATTTATAAATATTAACAAAAATTCTGTTTCTCATTCTCAGTAATATAGATTTCCACTGAGATTGAAAAATAGATCTAAAAGAATAGCAGATATTTTTATTTCATCAGTTCCTCACAAGTGTGGTTTTCCAGTGGTCCAATTAAAGTACACTGGAGGCAATAATTTGATATGAACATTTACTGTGAATGAAGTAAAATTTAACAATAAGGGAGTATGTGAGTATCTAGTTTCTTTTCAGGCAGAAGGCTTGAATTTATTGGAAGCAGATCTCTGCAGTGACTGACCAACACTGCCCCACATTCCCCACAATCCTTATGACAGACAGACAGCCTGCCTCACATTAATTCACTTCACACCACTTCTATCGATCCACAGCCGGTTCCCTAGTCTCTCTGCACACATTGCCTGTCTGGCTGCCTACATCCACATCAGCACATACACACAAAGGCCATAGAAAGATAACCTTTTGCTTTCCATTAAAGATACAGTATCCACTTTTCCTTCTGCAGTAACATCAAAAATATGAAATTAACAGTATAGATGTCTTGTAGAAAAGCCTTCCTGTAAGAAATAGTGAGGGTATTTATCCCTTACTCTGAATAAAGATCACTTTGATTTGTCGAAAACAATAAAGTTAGTTTATTAAAGGCCACAAAGTCATTAGAGAAATGAAAATATAATTTAAAATAAGCAGAATGTCTTCAAGCTCAAATAACAATATAAGAATTATTTGGTAACATGAGTTTTGATCTTTGTTTCTGAAGAAATGAAATACATTTTTTTATTAGTATTTTTTTTTTTTTTAGAAAACTGCTCTCATATAAAATGTAATTATTAGCAATTCTGAAAGCAACAAAAGGGAAACATTTACTGAAAAAATATGTAAGTAAAACAGAAAACAGGAAGTGTACTATATCAATGAAATATTAATATGACAGCATAAAGCTTTATTATTTCTCTTTCCCGAAAAGAACTTAAAATTGATCCATCATTTAAAAAATCAAGCCTGATGCTTCTAATTATCACATGAACTTTTTCAAAAATTTCTGTGAGATTTGTAGGATATGAGCTGACAACACCAATTTTGGTTTCGAAAGTCACAAATTAACCAAAGATTATGTTGTTCAACCTATCAACTGTTATGAAACAAAGAAAAAACTGTTTTTGTATACAACTGTACTAAAGCATAAGCTTAAAATTATAACCTCTGGCTGATTTAGAAACTCAAACTATAAACAGAATTGCATATCTCAGAACTGTGCTAAAGTATGTTCTTTTAGATAAGAGGGTACCTTTGAAATTCTTCACGAATTTTTTTGTTTTGGCTAGGATCACCTAGGCAGAGGTTACATCATCAAGTGGTAACAAAAACAGTACCCTCACTACATACAGTACATTATACCTGTTGTTATTTATAATAACAGTAAGCTGCTTTGGAAATCAAAGAAAAGGAAACTGATAAGGGCTGCTGAAGTTGATGGCTTAAAAAAAAAAAAAAAAAAAAAAGGATGTTAAGATGTGTATTGGGCCTGAAGGATGGGATAGATCTGAGTAACAGAGAGGATGGCATTGCCAAAGTAAGTAAAGCAAAGCCATTAAAATAGTAAACTTAACCATGCAATAGGTATGATAACTGTGCAATGGTATAGGTAACAGTGCAATGTTCCCTCATTATATTAAACACTCAAGGAGCATCCAGGCTTTTATGCAACAAGCCCTATACCAGAGACTAGAGACACAAAAGTAAAAAGTTATACCCTTAGCTTCCAAAAAGTTTATATGTAAACCGAAGGAATCATTAAATAAATTTTAGCATGGAAAATACCTTAATTTTATTTGTGTTTAGAAAGGGCTCTCCTGTAGCAATGTAAAGGATGACTTGGAAGGACTCGATGAATGAAGGTAGCAATGAGGCCAGTGATGTTAAAACCGTGCTACTGGGAGCCCTAGTGGTTCTTCAGAAGTGCCAGAAGGGAGACTTCCACCCTCCCCATCCTTCCCTCTTTCTATGTGGTTGTACGTATGCATGCATGCACACACATGCCCATAAGTTTTACAGAAGTTTTCATTTGAAAAAACGATACCACTTTTTTAAAAGTCTGAAAATCACTGATCTATATATATTTTTAAAGACAGTATTTAATGAGGAGAAAATCAAGAGTAGTTTTCAGATAAAATGTACAGAATGGTAGGGCTGTTTTCTGAGCATGGGGAAGGCAGGAGGAAAAATGTATTCATTTAACTTTTTTTGAATGATAGTTATACTAGGCAAAGAAAATAAAAATGAAGGTAGGGAAACACAAGGACTTTAGACTAGAGAATCTAATAGCCATATTGAAAATACAGATTTACCAATAAATAAGTGAAAATAGTTTACATATGGAGAAAAATCAGCTCTTCTTAGGATGGGAAGAGGAAGAAATACATGTCAAAGACAATTTCACAAGAAGGAAATATTTGAGTTAGGTCTTGGAATATGTATAAGAATTTACGATGAAATGACACTAGGAGAAGAAAATTCCAGGAAGAAAGGGTACGCTAAAAGTCCCTGGCGCATCTACAGAACTGGGTAGCAGAAGCATAAAAAGTGTGAGAAGAGGTAGGCAATGAGGCTAATATAACATTTGAGGCTAGAGCCCCAAAGGCAATGAGAAACAGGGTACTAACAGAAAATTTGAAGTAAGAAAGAAATAAATTTTCATTCTTTAAAACAGATGCCTGGCTCCAATATGGAAAATGAAGTAGAATCATTGGTAAATATAATTACAAGGTTGCTGGGGCTGGTGACTATGCAATGAAAGTAAATAAAAACTTTAATACCTGATATTGGGGATAAGTAAAAAAAAAAAAAAAAACTATGATTTCTCTTTCTGGTCATCAGAATAGTTCAGGGATTCAGTTTTGGGTAGAGCCAGAAGTAGTTGTTAAAGACAATTATGAAGGCAGAGAGTTTAATGTGGTATCAATCATAGTCTCCAAAGACACAATCCCGAACGCCATAATCCTAAATGTTGAAATCTCGAAAGATGGAAATTCCTAAAGATCAAAATCTCTTCAATCTAAAACTCCATATGACGAAAATCTCTAGAGTCTAAAGTCCCCAAAATCATAATCCCAAAAGAGTCAATTCCCAAATCCTGAAATCCTGAAAGCCCGATTCTAGGGAATTGATCAGTGTGCTTTTTGGTTGTATGCAGGATAGTTACACCATGTTAGCTACATCATATTAGGAAGTATTACCTTTTTATTGTCTTCACTTGGAAACTAAATGGGTTTAAGGAGGAGTGGATGGGTAACAGCCTGACAAGGGGTAGACTTGTGGACTTAATTTTGGTATCACTTTAACTGGATTAAGGAACATCTAGAAACCCAACCCAAAGCATTACTCTGGGTGTGTCTGTGAGAGTGTTTCCAGAGGTGATTAATGTGAGAGTCTGAGTGGACTAGGTGGGAAAGATGTGCCCTCAGGTTGGCAGAAACCATCCAACTGGTCTCCCAGGGTCCAGGGAGAAAAAAATACAGAAGGGAAATTGGTCTCTGAGAGCTGGGACAGACTTCTCTTCTGCTGCCTTAAACATCAGAAATTCGACTCTATGAAAGTGCATTATCACAACACTGACTTTGTGCATAAGCACTGTGTATGTACGTAAAAATGTTGAAAGTTCCTCAATAAATGAAGAGATGTTCCTTTTGTACATCTGCATTTGCGAAACATAAAATGTCTCAAACTCTCAGTTCTCAAACTCACACTGCTTATGTGATGATCCGCCAGTTTTTTATCACTCTCATCAAAAGACTTAGATTGTCTATCACAGTATCTCAGCGGACCACTATTATAAAGCTAAGTACACAAAATCACCAACCATGGTGATATGCATTAGTACATTTCACTTTTTGACTTACTTCTTTATGAACAGGTTCACCGACTCATGACTGTTATATCCATATGACTGTCATTAGTATACCAGAGTTTTTATGCTTACAAAATACAGATGTTATTGTTGTTTATTTTATTGTGTGAAGTGGACTATGAAGTGTTTTGACATGTTTTTTATGTTTCTCAAATAAATTCTCTATAAAAACATAGAAACCATATTTTAAATTACTTTTTCCAGAATTATATTTTCAGGATTTTGATCTTTCGAATTATGATTCTCAGGGTTTTAGACTTCAAGGATTTTAATCTTTTGGGATTTCAATATTTGGAATTTCAGAGTTTGAGACTGTGTGTTTAAGATTATAGCCCAAATCCAGTTTAATCTACTAGTAGACAATCCCAGAGAGGTAACAAATAAAAAGCAATAATTTCTGGCAACCCGCCAGGCTGCCTTTGTATCACTGTATAAAACCTGATAAATACAAGATAATAAACAGTGATATGTCATACATTAAGTTCAAAGATGGGCCAGGTGTGGTGGCTCACGCTTGTAATCCCAGCACTTTGGGAGGCTGAGGTGGCAGATCGCTTGAGTCAGCAGTTCGAGTCCTGCCTGAACAACATGGCAAAACCTAATCTCTACAAAAAAATACAAAAATTAGCTGGGCATGGTGGTGCGCACCTATAGTTCCAGCTACTGAGAAGGTTGAGGTGGGAATATTGCTTGAGCTCGGGAGGTCCAGGCTGCAGTGAGCCATGATGACACCGCTACACTTCAGGCTGGGCGACAGAGCAAAACCCTGTCTCAAAAAATAAATTAATTAATTAATTAATTAGATAAATTCAATGATGGATACAAGGGGTTGAGTTTAGCACAGTGCCTGAGATATAGTAAGTGCTCAATAAGTAGCATTACAGTATCATTAAAGTTATTACCATTGCTTTTGTTATTATCAATTTTTGCTTATTGTTATTTTTTCCCCTAACTTCAGGAAAATACTGAATACTCAGCTTTTTTTCTCCATTTCATGAACCCATTTACTTATGCCTTTTAAAAAACTTTTAGTATTATTTCCCTCCTTTTAGAGCCACAGTTCCAGACATCTTTTTTTTTTTTTTTTTTTTTTTTTTTGAGGTGGAGTCTCGCTCTGTCGCCCAGACTAGAGTGCAGTGGCCGGATCTCAGCTCACTGCAAGCTCCGCCTCCCGGGTTTACGCCATTCTCCTGCCTCAGCCTCCCGAGTAGCTGGGACTACAGGCGCCCACCACCTCACCCGGCTAGTTTTTTTGTATTTTTAGTAGAGACGGAGTTTCACCGTGTTAGCCAGGATGGTCTCGATCTCCTGACCTCGTGATCCGCCCGTCTCGGCCTCCCAAAGTGCTGGGATTACAGGCTTGAGCCACCGCACCCGGCCTTCTAGTTCCAGACATCTTATGATACATGTTTGTAAATAAGACACTTGATGGCAAAAAATCAGAATATTTACATTTCAAAGAACTAATGTATCTTATTTTCTTTCACTGCCAAAAAATGTTATTTTCAAATATCTAAACACGCACACACACACACACACAGACACATCAGTAGGAAAGCTTTTGATTCTTAATCTCTTCACACAAAGTGAATAAATGGTTTGAAAATAAACACACAAGAATCTGGTTTTAATATTGTGCTAGCAGATGATATATTTAATTGGCAACAATATGCTACGAGATCATGCTATAAGGTATTTTGGATATTCCAATAACTTATCACAAAAATAAATTAAACATTGTAATGTGCTCTGACTTTATTATTTGAGAATATTCAGTTATTTTATAGACAAGAAGAAGAATAAAATGGATGAAACTCATAAGAAGTGTTATGTAGACAGTAAATAAATGAGTACCATGTAAGAATATAGGCAAAACTAATAAGATATATTAAGTACAGACAGTAAGTTAATGACCTAGAAGATACATGATAAAAAGCATGAAACAAATAAGAATGTTACTTATAGAGAGAAATGAACGGAAAGACAGCTCATAAGATAAAGCTGTAACACCTCTCAAAAAAAAAAAAAAAAAAAACACAGGGGAAAATCTGCATGACGTTGTATTTGCCAATGAGTTTTTAAGATATAACACCAAAGGCATGAGTCATAAAAGAAAAACTAATTGGACTTTATCAAAATTAAAAACTTTTGTTCTGCAAAGGACGTTAAGAGAATGAAAAACAACCCGCAGACTGGGAGAAAATATTTGAAAAGTATGTATCTGTTTAAGGGCTTCTTTCCAGTACATACGAAGAACCTTTAAAACTTTACTGTTGGGCCGGGTGTGGTGGCTCGTGCCTGTAATCCCAGCACTTTGGGAGGCCGAGACGGGTGGATCACGAGGTCAGGAGATCCAGACCATCCTGGCTAAGAAGGTGAAACCCCATCTCTACGAAAGATACAAAAAATTAGCTGGGCATGGTGGTGGGCACCTGTAGTCCCAGCTACTCAGGAGGCTGAGGCAGGAGAATGGCATGAACCCGAGAGGCAGAGCTTGCAGTGAGTCAAGATTGCGCCACTGCACTCCAGCCTGGGCAACACGGCGAGACTCCATCCTCAAAAAACAAAAACAAAAACAAGAACAAAACCAAAATTTTATTGTTAGGCAACCCAAGGTAAAAAAAAAAAAAAAAAAAAAATTCTTACAAAGATAAGAAAAATTGGACAAAAGATGTAAACAGGTATTTCACCAAAATGGACATATGGACGGCAAATAATCATTGAAAATACGGTCAGCATTATCAGTCAATGAGGAAATATGAACAAAAATCATGGCAAGATGTAACTACTACTTATTAAAATGTCTAAAGTTAAAAAAACACTAACAATATCAGATGCTGACAAAGATGCAGAGCAATAGGAAAGCTCACTCCTTCTTGGTAGGCACAACTGCTTTGGAAAACAGTTCCAGTGAATTTTTAATCATACTTACACTTGTACAACCAAGCAAGCAATCCCATTCCAAGGTAGTTGCTCACGTGAAAAAACACGAAATTTGTGAAACCTGGAAACTTACGTTCACATAACACCCTGTACATGAATAGCTACTGGAGCTTCATTCATGATCATCAAAATCTGGAAATAACCCAGATGTCCCTAAACAGGTGAATGGATAAATATACTTTGGTACAGCCACATAATAAAACACTATTTAGCAATAAAAAGGAATGAACTCTTGATTCATGCAATAACATGAATTAATCTCAAATGTATTTTGCTACGTGAAAGAAGCCAAACCCAAAAGACTACAGGTTAGATTCCATTCATACAGAATTTTGGAAAAGGAAAATCTGTAAGGATGGAAAACAGATCAGTGATTGCCAGGGACTGGAAAGAGACGAGTTGATTACAAAGAGGCTATATAAGGAAATTATTAAAGTGCTATAAACCTTCTGTATGGTACTGTGGTGATGGATATGTGACCGTTTATCAAAACCTAAAGATCTATCTGCTACAAAGAATAAACTTTATTGTATACACATTTTTAAAAATAATGAATGAACCAAAATGCCAAGGGAACCCAGGATGAACTGTAGATTCTGACAAATGAGTCTATGTAAATTACAAATGTAGGACATAACCTCACTGAAAGTGTAAAGAAAAACAGCTGACCTTAGTAACTTTGGAAAACAGGCCAAAAAACTGGTTAATGTAAAGCTAAAGACAAAAATAACTACACACAATACTACACTATAGTTGGTAAACTGGTTTTTCACATGGTATGAGTTAGCAATTCTGAATTACTTTTAATGTCTGCTAGGATTGAAAAAACAAGTAAATATTGTAGATAATGAGAGTCAGGTTTCTCAAATTCAAAGAAAGAAATTAAAAACAAGCAAAGGAGAAAGATTAAATCTTTTGGTAGTGGCTGAAAATGAGAAATATCAGCATGAACTCATATCCACTTTAATATACAGACACACACTAATAAAGAAATAATTCTAGATGTGTGGGGTATACATGGGCTAGCGTGTATACATATGTTTCCCAGTTCTGTCCACTCACAGGACCCAGAAGCAGTGAAATCCCTGTAGTAACAAGAACACCTAGCACTCAGATCTTAGTGTCTAATACCTCCATTAAAAAGAACCAGGGCTCCTTAGAGAAATGGCTGATTCTAAGGAAGGCAGGGAAAATACAGGTGAGCAGGGAGCCTGTGCCAGAAAATAAGAAAGTACTTTAAGAAAAAAAGATGAGGCCATATCATAATGACACTGGAGGCAACTTAAAAGAGCTCCCGATGGCCAATGCCAGGATAATCTGAGCAATGAACTGGCATTATAAAAGTTCTATTCCTCAGACAGTTATTAGGAGCCTGCTGAGGGCCTGGCGCTGGGTCTCTTGGGACAAAATATAAGGTCCCGGATCTTGGCCCCAAGGAGATCTCAGTGGAGTACTTTCTATATGTATTTATTTTTATGAAGACTGTATGGCTTCAATATCACAATGGAACACAAATTATGTCTCAAAATGTAGATATGTATTTATATATAAGATATAAAGAAAGAAGTAAAATGATAAGCCTGAGAGAAAACTAAGTAAGCAAATGCATGAAACATATTGACTTCAGGCTGAAAACATGACAAAGTGGCAGCAAACTGCTGAAGATTTAAACACACATACACTATAATGAGCATAATGCACCTAGAGAAGCACATCATGATTCCACTACATTACCGTGATTAAACCTCACAATTCATTTTAAAGACTATTCATATCTAACCAATGATTTAGAGAATGAAAAGTTGAATTAAGTAAGGGAGCACCAATCATTGCCTCTGGCAGAGCTTTTAAGGAATTAACTTGCAAACAAAGTTATAAAAAGAATGAAAAATGAGCCAGACAAGTAATAAGACCACAGAGATATGACAGTGTATGAAGAGAATATAAACTTTCATTTTTAACCCCATCCCACAAACAAAAACATAGCAAAGTCTATGTTTAAATAAGGCGGCCTACTCTTAGACTACAACTCTAACTTCTTCCTTACTCCGGCAGTGAGCAGGGGAAACCAGGAAAGGAACTTGAGTCACTACAAATAAACTATCATTAAAGAAAACTTGAAAAGATTAATAAAAGTGGATCAACTACTCTTACAGAGAACGCCTGCAATAAAGAATTATGCTTTAAAGAAGTTAAATGAATAATCCCTATCCACTTGGTGTATGAGAATCATATTTGATTTTGCAACCATGGATTTCAGTTAGAGTGTTTCCCAGCACATTTAAAAAGTGTGTTTAACTCTGTCAGCGTAAGTAGATACACCTCGACATGTTATCAGACTATAGCATACATACAATGTTTCACATAACATTTAATGAGGCATTAATAATATGTAAAATACTTCTTGAAACCGTGCTTGGTACATACCAAGTCTTATATATTTCTATACATTTACAAACAGTACAACTGTAATGTAAATATCTTAGTGCTGTCAGCTCTTTTACGACCCCCACAGCACATAAATATTATCAGCAACACTGTAATATATTTGAGTATCAGTAACAAGTATTAAAATGTCATAGTTCTGATAAATAAAAAAGTAAAACCGAAATATATGACATGAAAGCCACAAATAGGTGACCTCAAGTAATATTTAAGATATTGTCATCCTGTTCCATTCATCCTTTTTATTTACATATATTTCACAGAGATTCTACATTTATATAAAAATTAAAATAGATTTATACAGTACAGGAGTACTACACCCTCAAAAACAGTTTTAATATTTCACTCTGAAAATGTCTCTTTTAAATGAATTCCCTGGCACTTCTAAATACTCTATTTTCCAGCTGTTTAAGTGACTGGCTACGCTGGGCACTCTGAGTCCTTCACCATCTCTGTAATAGTTCTTACCGCACTGTTTCATTGTTCATTTGATTACCTGCTTTCCTAATACACTACAAGCTTCATGAAGACAGGGACCATGACTACTTTGTTTATCATTATATTCCCCAGCCTATAGCAGTTTGGCACTTAATAAATAGCTATTGAATTAGGGAGGGAAAGAAAAAGGGAGGAAAGATCGAAAACAAACTGTGATATATACATTGATCAGGATATTTACTTAACATTGTTTTAATCTTTTATTATTCACCAGAAGCAATTCTATATGCAAATATGCAGCGATTATAAATGAAATTTTGACAAATGTCCCATGTATAAGATCAATTTTATATATTCCTAGTATCTATCAAAAAGTATATAACACAAATTATATAATCCATTTATTAAGAAAACTGTTTTATAAAGCAGTAGCAAATAATACATGGAAAAGAAAAGATAAATTGGGTAATTTAATTTTACATAAATAACATAGAAAAATACTACCTACTTAACCGCAGTATCACCCTCAATAACATAAGCATAAACAGACTATTCCTTAGAAATGTAATTGGAGAAAAGGTAACAAATTTCACATGCTTAATTATTCTAGCCCAGGATATCTTAACTCATTACTAACATTCTGGGTTGGAAAATTCTTTGTTGGCAGTGGCAAGGGCTGTCCTGTTTGGTGGCATCCTTGGCCTCTGTCCTAGTGGTGACAACCAAAATGTCCCACATCTCACCAAAGGTTGGGGTGGGAGGGTATGCAAAATCGCTCCAGGTGAAGAATCACTGCCCCAGTCAAATGAGTCTCAAAGCTACAAGTAAACTCATCAAGTCAAGTGAAGTGAGTTATGTTATATCAAGAAGAATCACATCAAAGTCAACTCCCTCTGCCCCTACCCCATAAGCACTATTACTGATAGAAATGTGCTGTCCTACCAAAGCAGACTGATGTGCTTTCTATAGTGATTATTATCTAGTCACTATAATTACATTTTCTATTACAAAACTCAAGTAAAATCATTCCATCCTTTGAAAATAAAATGCCTTTAAGCAAGGAAATATTATCATCTTTGGTCCATTAATATAGCACCAACCATCAAGTAACAGATTACAGAAACATTTCCAAAACTAGTGTACATTTCCCTGTATAATAAAAATGATGGTAGTGACGGAAAGTGGAAAAATAGAAAAGAACATTTACAGGGAAAGATGATAGGTTTGAAGTGCCTATAAACGCCCCAGTGAAGATGAAGATGACCTAATGAAATGGAATCTCATTTCTTTTCATATCCAGCATCCAGAACAATGCTGTGCTCCATGTATGTGCACTATGTGTTTAACTGACTTAATATTACTTTTAAGTTTTAGCTGACTGATTTTTTAGATAGATAGATAGATAAAAGTGTATTCTGATAAATCCACAAGATGGGGTTGTTTCTTTGGGAATGGGGAACTCTATCATTCTAATGAAGGGATCCAGTACTCTGAGAAGATCATCAACCCCATAAAGAATTGAAATCAGAATATCTTAATGAACTTTGTGTTCAATCAGAATTAACTGCTTCTTCCCCTTTTCCTACATATCCTATTTATATCTGTTTTATGACATTGATATTTAAAAACCTACATGGAACTAACTAATCATCATTCAATCAATTCGAGAATGAATCCCTACATTTTCCATTTATCTCTAGTAAACTACTAGAAGGTGGGTTTGTTGTTGTTGTTGTTGTTGTTCTTTTTACAGATCCAAAGTTAATCTCTTTGGGCCCCATCAGGTAAAGCAGCAACTAGGGAGTCTACTGAGGGCCTCACATGGGCCCCTTCTATGTCCACAAGATTAGAAGAAAGTGCATCCTTAGCTGAGTTCAACTTCATTTAAAAAGAGCTAACGCTACTTGCAAAAGGCCCATCATGGATTCAAACACGTAATACCAAAGAGTTGCAGCCGCTCACGAGTCTGTCTAATATCTGTGATCTGAAGCAGAGCTGAGGCACCTGGCTCACAGGGTGACATTATTCTGCCATGGCGCCTCAGGGAGGGAAAGACAGGCATGATGATTATGAGCAGTACCTGCTGGACCACTATGAAGGCCCTAGCAAAGGAAAGACATTCTTCGGTCCTAGGCTTGCAGCTGGATTTCTTTTTCCTCTAATTAAAAAGCAAAATAGAGCAAAATCAAACAAACTCACCTCAAATTGCTTAAAGAACTATGCTAGAAAATTTGGAGGTGATTTTAATTTAAGGTGACTTTTCCTTTTTTCTTCTATGCCATGAATTTTCTTCTACATCACACTAGCACATTTTAATCTAATAAAATTAAAGAAAAATGTAAAAGAACTGATCATAGTTCACAGATTTAGTAGGTATTAAATCTTTTTCTTCTTTTGTATTATTACATAATTACCAAGCACCTGCAAACTTGGTAACAGAGGGCAATTTGATAGTGACACCTCATTTTTAGCAACAAAATGCTATTAAGTTTTTTTAGTGGAAATTTAACTTCTAGAAACATTAGCATATTTCAAGTAAAATCTCACCCTAGTTATCAATGCAGAAATTTTTGTACACCAGCTGAGTCTTTGTAGAGTTTTCTAAAAATGACGAGTTTGAAATCAGTAGTCTTAAAGAAACATACACAATCATAGATACATATCTCTGGGTCTAAGAATGAAAATTAACTAGATTAACTTCCCCAAAGTCATGAGATCACTTGAGTGGGGCAGTGGTGAGAGGGAGTGAGCCAGTAGGGTACTAAAGAAATCTTCAACTGGAGGTGAAGAAGGAAGATATCCTCACAGTGAAATCTCTTAGCTGCCTGAAGATGAGGCACCACTCACAGTGGCACTATGTGCATAGCTATCCAACAAATTCCACCAGCTGGGAGAACTATGGGTGTTAAGATTGTATCTCTATAGAAATTGCATTGATATATATCCAATAATCTATGATTCTGGTTATAAATATGTTTAGGGAGTTAGCTAAATGGTACCCTTGTGATTTCAAGCTAAAAAATTTAACATTTGAAGTACAGAAACTCATTATAATGTCATCAGTGTTACATAATAAAATCTTCGTTATATTCACATTTCCTATTTAACATTATGTTGGAGATATTAGCTAATACAATTGTGCAAGTAAAATGAAACAAATGAATGTAACTGTGTCATCAACTTAGTGGTATAATCACACAGAAAGAAACTATTTCCAGTGACCTTCAAGCACAAGAATTTAACTGTTCATCTTCAGTGGTTTATACCCTAAGAAGAAAAAATAATTATAAGCAAACAAATAAAATCAAACAAATACAAACAAAGCTAGGCATTGGGGTGCACATCTGAATCTGAGACCAGTCAGGGCAACATGGTGAATACAAACAAACAAGAACACCCACACAGTATTTTTGGTAATCATATCATGTATGGCAGCGCTGACAGTATTCTGAACCGTTGTGTGTATATTGTGGGGGAAAGCAGATGAGTCATTACATGGATGGCGTGAGAGAAAGTAAATACAGATGTTACCTTAATCCAATTAAGTAAAACTTCTGTAGTACCAAATTTATTGGGGAATATCAGTATAAACTCAAAGTATTTTATATACTCTAAGATTCAAATGAAAGTGTGCATGCATGTATCTACCAAAAAGGCGAGCAACAGTGAACAAACAGCAAGAAGCATATCCAGCACTTTTTGTGATCTTAAAATACAATTTCCCACTAAAAGGACCAAGATTCTTACATGAGTTGACTCAGGCTGAGTCAGGAAATGCACAAGGTGGGCACTGAATGTCAGTAATTAGGCTATCAAAGACTACCAGGGTCTTATCAAAAGGATTCAGGAGTCAACTAAAGAGGATTCCACTGATCAAAGATAGGACAATTTGTGCAATGATATGAATTATTATAATGGACCAAAACCTAAATATGTGTCAATCCATGAATTCATATTAATATTTAAATATTTTAAAAATCACTTTGAGTGGCCGGGCACGGCGGCTCACGCCTGTAATCCCAGCACTCTGGGAGGCCGAGACAGGTGGATCACGAGGTCAGGAGATCGAGACCATCCTGGCTAACATGGTGAAACCCCGTCTCTACTAAAAAAAAAATACAAAAAACTAGCCAGGTGCGGTGGCGGGCGACTGTAGTCCCAGCTACTCGGGAGGCTGAGGCAGGAGAATGGCGTAAACCCAGGAGGCGGGGCTTGCAGTGAGCCGAGATCGCGCCACTGTACTCCAGCCTGGGCGACAGAGAGAGACTCTGTCTCAAAAAAAAAAAAAAAAAAAATCACTTCAAGTCTTTGTTCTGTCGTTTCTGAAGTGTAGCCAGGGTACAGAACAGTTGATGAGGATAAGATTCTCCTTAGAGAAGTATTCTAGCTAACCAATGAGGAAGGAATGTTAGAATTTATAATACTGGGATCTGCTACTCTAATGAAAAGAAAGGCAAAACTCATCACAGCACAAACTTCCTAATTTATTCTACAAACATATAAAGAACGGAAGGAGAAAGAGCCAAAGACAAGTAGATGATTGACTGATAGGAACTCTATAGATTAAAAGAAATATGAAATATGTTAACCAACTGTTATACACAGATTTTTATTTGAATCCTAAATTGAATAAACAAACTTTAAAACAATTATGAAACTTGCTGGCAAAATAGAAACACTGAGTTATTTATTGAATAATATTAACAAATTAGTTTTAATTTTTTGGCATTCAAATGGTAGTGTAGGCTTTGGTTTTTAAAAAAATAGACTTTATCTCGTCAGCCATGGTGGCTCACGCCTGTAATCCCAGCACTTCGGGAGACTGAGGCAGGCGGATCACAAGGTCAGGAGACCGAGACCATCCTGGATAGCACAGTGAAAACCCGTCTCTACTAAAAATACAAAAACTTAGCCAGGCGTGGTGGTGGGCACCTGTAGTCCCAGCTGCTCAAGAGGCTGAGGCAGGAGAACGGTATGAACCTGGGAGGCAGAGCTTGCAGTGAGCCGAGATCGCGCCACTGCACTCCAGCCTGGGTGACAGACTGAGACTCCATCTCAAAAAAAAAAAAAAAAAAATAGACTTTATATTTTAAGACACAAACTAATATTTACAGATAAGGCAATATTGTGTTTGAGAACTGCTTTGGAATAATGCAGGGCAAAAGATGAAGAGATATCAATAAAATAAGATTACCCAGGAGTCAGTAACTGTTGAAACTAGGCAACAGGTATATGGAAGTTCATTACATTACTCTCCACTTTTCTCTATGTTTAGTATATTCCAAGATACAAATGTTTTTAAAACGGAATAGAAAACACATAGTTTTTATCCAAAACCAGTCTCTAAAATTGTACTTTGGCAAACAGATCATTTAACAAATCATCCTAATATCTCTATGTAGCAATGCTAAAAGAAATAAGCAAAAAAGATTTACTGATTAGTAGTAAAGGTTAATACAATTTCTCTGAAATGGTCCCTATTTGATGTGTTTTCTCCTGAAATACCTACCCTTCTACCAATCACTACTAAGGATGTTTGACATATAATTAATAGAAAGATGTAAGCCCACTTTCTAAAGAAGCATTTAAATGTGTTCTGGCCAAAAATACAAGAGGAATATGTCTCTATTGTCCTACTCATGTGTTTGAATGATAAACTTCAAGAATAAATGTTTCTGTTGTTTACCATGATCACCTTATACATACCACAGGGCTACGGGGCATGTTTAGCCAATGATAAAAAGAGAAAGCAAGTATGTGCAGAATTAATTATACAAGAATTCCTCAACCAAAAATTTAATCTGAAACAAAACCTCTCGCACATACTTTTAAATATTTAGTGTGAAAGAAAATCAAAACTCAGCTAGTGTGCTTTCTAGAAATTGATTTACTGATTCCACATAGAACATGTCACAGAAGCTTTAGTGTGCTTACTATGCCTTGAAAAGAGAAGAAACCAAATTAACAGATTTAACTTCATCCAATGACAGGCAATTCATTAAGTCGAAGAGGCAAGAGATCATTATAGAGGTCTGTCAAGTGCAGCATGGCTATTAAAAGATGACTGAATATATATGAATCTACAATCATATTATACAATGACAGTTATACAAGAACAAATAAGTTCTAAAACCAGATAGCTGGCCAATCCATGTCTGATAGGTAATCACATTTTAATTCAGAATAATGACGTATATATCAGATAAGATCGGGCACACTCAGGGTGGTATGATGGTAGACTGAAGTATTTATCAAACATTAACGTAGCACATTCAAAATGGTTTCTGTGCTTCCAGGAGACAACTATTTCAGTCACATACTGAATTGAATGCACATACTGAGCTGGCACTCTGTCAGTATACTTTGCTCAGTGCAACCTATTATGATGAAGCTCTACAAAGAACACAGTCATTTTCTGGAGAAGTAGCAAGAATGTATTTCCCAAGTTGCCATACAGAACCAAAGGAGTTACAGAGAAATAAAAGTTGTCCCGCATGACAACCAATTTTAGTCATTGCCCTATATATAAGGGAAAGATTGTATTAACTCTTTACTAATCCTACCTTGTATCATAGTGAAGGTATGTGCGCACATGCGTGCGTGTGTGTTAAAGAAAATAATTTGTTAAAGCAAGAAGGCTTTTAGGGAGCAGATAATTAAGCAGTTTTCAATTGTGCTAGATAGAACCCCAGAAGACAAAAGAATAGCATGAGGGTTTCATTGTACAAGAAATGAAACGTTTTTCAAAAAAAAAAAAAAAAAAAAAACCCAAAGATTTAAAAGCCTGAAGAAATACTTTTAATCTGTTTTATGTATTGGAACTCTGGTTAAGATTTCATGTGTAAGTTTACTACCTATAATGTTAGAAAAACATGGATTATTCACTCCCCTCCTTTTACACAAGAAGAAACTATGTTGTAGTTAAGATTAGTGCAGAAGCTATGTGATCTCTCTGGGGTTACAGCTAACACATGGTGAAGAGGAGATACTCCTCTTTCCACTGAATTCCCAACCAATAACCTGGTTCAGTAAACGATCACTTATATAGCATTAGAAAAATCTTTGGTCAGGCACAGAGGCTCATGTCTGTAATCCAGCACTTTGAAAGGTCAAGGAGGGAGGATCACTTGAGCCCAGAAGTTGGAGACCAGCTTGGGCAACATA
Source organism: Trachypithecus francoisi (assembly GCF_009764315.1). Lineage (NCBI taxonomy): Eukaryota > Metazoa > Chordata > Mammalia > Primates > Cercopithecidae > Trachypithecus > Trachypithecus francoisi. Next base: position 2,482,988 of record NW_022681435.1, on the reverse strand, counting down.
GGAAGACTCCTTCTGTACAAAAGAAAAATTTTAAAATTAGCCAGGAATGGTGGCATGCACCTCTGGTCCCAGCTACATGGGAGGCTGAGCCAGGAAGATTGCTTGAACGCAGGAGGTTGAAGCTGCAGTGAGCCGTGATCGTGCCACTGTACTCCAGCCTTCATGACAGAGCGAGGTCCTATCTTGAAAGAAAGGAAAATAAAAGAAAACCCCTTAGGAAAAAAAAAATTGTATTTTTCTCCCTGATTATTGTCATTGAATTTGGAAACTATGAAACGAAAAAATACAGATTCTTGGTTGAGGAGACAAGGCTGGCAAGAATCGTCTTTTGAAACTCATCCCTCCTGCCTCCACTTTCCTTTTGAGAACCATCATGCTAGAGTCCCTTCGTTACAAGAATGGGTAGTGACAAAACAGAGTAGGAAAGGTTTCTGGCCCCAAGAATGCATGCATTTCTAAATGGGAAAAGCTTGGGATGGTCTCAGAATCCTGATCACACCTTTAAAATAGGTGACATCTGAGATTATGCAGTTACTTTAAACCCTAAATAAACATTTTATGAAAAGCACTATGGCTCTTTAGATCAAGATTGAAAAGGCCCAATCTTCCAACCATCACCCAAAATTCAGAGATTCATTTCTAGTTTAGTTTATCTGACTGATATTTATTTGCTTTGAAGACAGATCCTTGCTTAAGGAAAAAAACAGATAAAAATCAAAATAGAACCTAAGACACAGTAGCCACCTGCTAGAAGAGGGTAAAGAAAAAGCCTTCTCCACCTCATATCCAAGATACAAAGGTATATAAAAAATAAATTAATTTACATCTTTGTATCTATAAGATATGCCAGAACTTATCTGAAAATGTTTAATTATTAGAAGGATGTAATTTAATTATGTTTTAAATCAGCAGGAATATTCATGTATTAAGAATCATCCACCTCTTTTTCCATTTCCATTCCCTAAAGCTGGATGTTCTTTATTCCAAGACCATATTTCAAATGTAAGTTTCATTATCTTTTCCTAGTAAAATGTAGACTCTTATGTAAACTCTTTTCAAAACCTCCTGTGATTAGAGCACTGACATTGACTGTCGAAACAATTTTTTAAAACAAGCAATAAAATAAGTGGTTGTGGTTATTTTCATCTCTAAATCAAGGAAAATATTTTCAAGTGACAGGTAAGTTTTACAGAACAAATACAGAAAATATGTACAGAAAAATTACAAAAACACTAAGTACTGTTACAGATGACTGGGTTGGCATTTAACAGGCTGAAAGAAACCAGATCAATCTCAATCTTGCTGAGGTCAATTCAGGTGCTCAAACAAATAAAAAAAATTTTTTCTTTATGTTTGTGTACTAGAGGTGCTAAAATATTAACCAAGTCCGCAAATGTCATGCACAATGAAACCATTTATAAATATTAAAACATTTAAAATACATATTTGTATCAAAATCTGGTTAATAAAAACAGATAGCAGATGTAATAAATCATTAGGACAATATTACTAAGGAAAAATAAAATATAAACTACCATACTTCCCCCCCCAAAAAAAGCAGGAAAAAAAAGAATGGATTAAATAAAATATTTAGGTATTATTTGACCATTTTAATCTGAGAATTTATAAACAATACTAGAACAAAATCTATCTTAGCTATTATAACAAAAATATTACAGTTAAAATAGGTTAATATAATTTTCTTGCAATGACTTTAAATGACTGTTTTCCTTCCAATCCATAAGATCTATTCCGTCATATGCAGATCACAAGGCCAACCTAAAATAAGAAAACAATGCAAATACACATACCATCCAATCAACATAAAGAGATAAGAGAATCAGAAACAGGGTACAAAATTATAAATGCCTCACAATCCAATCAAAATCGGATTTCTATATGCATATTCAATGTCTAAGTGGTAAAACATCACAAGAGTATCAACTCAGCTTTTTGCTCTATAAAAACAAGTTGGACAGGACTCTGAGTATCTGTACTGGAATAACATGTACTAGAATGAAGAAAATTTATATATAAAAGCTTACGAGACACTTGTTCTATTACAAAGACATGTTCCGGTATTCATGTGCGGTGTTTTGTAACGTACTTTATTTCCATTAGCATTATAAATTTTTGTTCTTCAGCAAATCAGCAAGAGAATAATGGCACAAATCAATATTGTACTCTTCACAGAAACTAATATTAGGTCATTTATTATAGCAAAGGCCACTAGAATCTCAGCTAAAGGTATATCAGGCATTCACATTTGAACACTATTTTTTTAAATGAATGTGTCACAGGCTGAATAACTGTTTTGTTTTATAAAACAGTCTTCATAGACTTAAGTATGTACAACTTCTTAAAGCAGATGGTAAATGAACACCTCTAAAAACGTCAGCTATGCCTCCTAGGGGCCTTGCCACCAACTACAACTATAGGAGAGGTAATGAATTTCTGCACTGAAGGTATGAAAATAGGGGGAGACTCGTGAATGAGAAAAGGGGGACATGAAGAAAGAACTAAAGTTATTTCAAAGCCTCTCAAGCTCAGCAGTTTTGCCTCAGGGGCCTAAGTGGGCTGAGAGAGAGAGAGAGGCAGGTAAAAATCACACCGGATGGACTCCCCCATCTCCTCACTGCCATACGAGGCACATGTGATTGAATTTCCTTATGCTTCACTCCCTGCTTTGTTCCACAAAATGGCAAACTGTCATGGGGTTTCTACTGACATCCTGAGTGCAGGCTGTTGGCTCCATTGTTAGAGGAACGCTTGTGCAGAGGAGTTCCCTGGTAGCAGGAAGTGACTTCATCCTGCGGAGTTCCTAACGTACAGAATTAACTTGATAACAGGGAGTTTTCTGTTTATTACTTGGAAGTAAAGTCTAAATAACCAAATCCATCCAAAAGAATGCTTTCATTTTTAATTTGCCACTTGACTACTCGAATGTTCAAGACTTACTAAAAACATAAAAGAAAACTCACAAGAATATTAAATGTTAACTCAAAGAACCCAAGTCACATGGAATGAATTTCCCTTTTAGATAGTTATGACTGATTAAGAACAAATTCCATTGTTATTCCATTAGGTTAGTGACCAAATATAGATAAGTAGAACAGTTTAATGCTGCTAAATACATGATCAGTCTAGAGCGCTTAAATTTAAGCTCAGTAGCTCTGACACTCGAAGAAAAAAGAGGAACAAATCCCTCAGGTCCCAATGAAACACTGCAAACAGATACAATACGGATACAGTGTGCTTTGCATAATATAGTTTGTCTTAGACAAACCCCTTCTGTCTCACAATATAAAGTATCATACAGAAGTAGTTTTCATATATATCACTCAGTCATAATGTAGTACTTTCCCTTCTAATCACAATGCATAATCATTTCCAATTGGCTTTGTGAACACTGTAAGACAACCATTACAAATATTTTTGAAGAAACCTCATCCTTTAGTTTCAGCTGGTTCATAAAATAGGCATTACAAAAGGGGTATTTTAGAATTACTGAGTTCTTCATGACCAACTTTCCTGATCTTTCACCAATTAGAATATTCTTGCTCAAAAAGAAAAGACACCCAGAATGCCACAAAGAAGCTAGGAAAGTAGTCCAGTAAGCAGAAAGTGAGGAGTCAAGAGGGACAGCACAGGGTGCTTACCTAAAGCTTATGTGTATTTTTATCAGAGAGCTCTTATTCTTAGCCAGTTTCTTCTTATTTTACATTTAACTCAAGCTTGGTTGCCTGGCATCCACACCCCTACAACACTAGAAACAGCAAATTCAAAATCAGGGTAAAAGCTGCTAAAGATGAAAGGCAGCAGCCCAATGGCAATAAAAATTTGCAACAATTACTAGACAATAAAAAAGAGGAGGAAGGAAAATTAGTAAAAAACACTATACAAAATGTAAGAGGTATATCAATCTGGGGACTTTTCCATTCATATAAAGAAGTACATTCTCTTCAATAAGCAAGTGGTGGTAATTTTACAGCATGGGCCAAAACAACAACTCTGGCTAGGGAATAGAGGATGAAAAAGCCAGAGACTTTTTGAAATACATCAACAAAAAAAAAATGGATGTATTTTAAAAAATAATCTGAGCATCTAGTAATTTAAAAACCCTTAGTCATCTGGGAAACCATTCCTTAAAAACAACTATCGCAGAGAATTGTAAACACTGAGGCATATACAAAAAGAAAGAAGGAAGAACGCTGTGTAGTTTAAGGCCTTTGGGTGGGGGAAAGACTCACATCATGTTTATCAAATCCTCTATCCTTCCCCCCGTCCTCTTCCTACAAACAAACCCTAAAAATATCGGTCTACAAAGAATACACTAATATTTAAATTATTTTTACTAGCTACAATATCCTTTTCGACTCCCTCTGTAACACAGTTTCATCTTACCTTCTTGTAAAGTGTTGGTCCATCCACATTTGTGCTCAGAATGACCACTACTTTATAATCATCAGAAAAGTGACTTCAATTCCAGGTTAAAATAGATACTACAATGTGGCTTGTTGAAAGTCAAACCCAAAACATTTACTAGGAGTGTCTTTCATGGAACAAAGAAAGCCTATTCTGTTTCCAAGGGGGATAAAAAGACGAGCCTAACCCTGGTAACCTTAACACAAAAGGAAGCTAAAAAGGCAGGGACTCGATAAGAACAAAGGATTGTGCTTTCTGATGACATCAATACGTATTAAACACGATGTGTTACACATCCTTCTATCAATATCTGAGATGATACATTTGCAAATTAATACTATGTTGGCCATAACTGCATAAAATTACAACGGCACCCTCTTTAGAAGAGATTTTGATTTATATAATGGTAGTGACTTTTATGTGTTTAATGTTTCTGAAACTAAAAGAGGAGATGAGCCCCGTGAGCAGGCAGAATACAATGTACGAGAAATAATTACGCTTGTGACCTCATGCCCTGTAAGGTCACTCTGCGTCGCAGGCCAAAGGAAATCAGAACCATCAGCATTTGCCTCAGAGTCGTCACCGACTGAAATGAAGGGCAAGTGTGGGCATATTTCATAAACCAGCAGGTGCTTAGTCTCATAAAAAAGTCAATCCTCAAAATGCTACATGTAGAATGTCACAAATAAGAGATATATAAAATTGGGTTCTGCCAAACAGCTTCACTTCAAAATAAATCTGAGACAACTCATAACATTTATCTTTATCTGAATTGTAATACAAAAATTTCAGAAAATAACATTAATCCCCATTTATTAAGTTAGTGCAAAAGTAATTGCGGTTTTTGCTCTACTTTTAATGGCAAAAACTGCATTTACTTTTGCACCAACCTAATAGGAAGAGTAATGAATAAAATTTCTAAAAAGTGTTTTTGGAACATAAAGGCAACAAACATGCTAAAGACTGAGGGCTCAGACAAGATTTATAATATTCCCGTAAGTCAGTATTACAAGAATGTATGCAGTATTTATGATTTGAGTCCATTACCATTAATATAGGAATCACAATGCACTTATCCTCAAACTATCTATCAGAAATTAAGCAGCAAAAGTTTACATACTCACATTATTTTAAAAGGATAAAATAATATTTCCTGACTGGTTCAAGAACATTATCTGAAGCAAAATTCTCACAGCACTCAATTAGGGCTTGATTCTTTTTTGTTTCGTTCTTTTTGTTTTGTTTTGGTTTTTTTGGAGACAGAGTCTCGCTCTGTTGCCCAGGCTGGAGTGCAGTGGCATGATCTTGGCTCATTGCAACTTCCACCTCCTGGGTTCAAGCAATTCTCCTGCCTAAGCCTCCCAAGTAGCTGGGACTATAGGCACACGCTGCCATGCCCAGCTAAATTTTGTATTTAGTAGAGACTGGGTTTCACCCTGTTGCCCAGGCTGGTCTCGAATTCCTGAGCTCAGGCAATCCGCCCGCCTCAGCCTTCCAAAGTTCTGGGATTACAGGTATGAGACACTGCGTCCAGCCAGGACTTTATTCTTATGACAATCTGTGAGCTGGCTTTTCAGTTAAGACAGACTATTGCCCCTTTTTCTTTCCCAGTGATCTCCAGTCTGGCAGTGATCTGCGAGAATCCCTGGGCAATATAAATTAAAGTGAATTCTGAGGCAGTGGCAATAAAGAGAACAAAACTATAGAAACCAACATAGAAAAGGAAAGGTACAGCCAGCCAACATTCTGTACTTGTATTATACACTTTACATAAAAAGCTTTACAAAGAGTTTCTCATTTAATGCTCTCGTGTCCTGAGAGTCAGGCATGGTGGTGTGCACCTATAGTTCCAGCTACTCAGGAGGCTTAGGAGGGAAGATCCCTTGAGCCTAGGAGTTCGAGTCCAGCCTGGGCAACATAGCGAGACCCTATCTCTTTAAAAAAAAAAACAAGAAAGAAAAAAAGAAAAAAGAAAAAAAGAATCCTGAGAAAAGCAACTGGCTCATTGTTTTCCTTACATTCTCAAACTAACCTGCAAAAGGCTTTTTATTGCATAATATACCTAAATAAAATATAGAAGATCCCAGTCAGTAAGACCAGATGCTTTTTCATCTTAGTCCCAGCCAAATCACTTACGGACTATGAAGTAGAGATAGTTACCACCCACACTAAATTTCATCTCTAAGATGAAGAACCATCACAGTCCATCAGCCAGTATGCCATTCTGCTCTTCAGGTAAGAGCATTTTCTGATTTTCAGACAAATATGTAAGAAAAGGACTCTTAGACAAAGTTCAATTCTAAGTTAGGAGCTGCCAAGATTGCTTAGGGAATTATTGCGTTTTGTAAAATGCCTAGAATTACTAAATTACAAGAAAATATCTGATGGGTGGTATATTTGTTAGATATATTGTTTAATATTTTGTCTATTTTCATGATTAAGAAGATTCTCATCTAGAAACAGGTTTTGCATTTCTAAAGCAATACTTTACGATGTAACTTGCCACAATGATCATCTCAAACATTAATGACAATGGTAGAGGCGATTTCAGTACAAGCACGTGGATGGCAGGTGTGGGCTGTCTACCAGCTGGCTCCATAACCTTTTGATCCCTTCGGACAGCAAATCTGTTCAACAGCCCTATGTGGTCATTCCTCATTTGTTGTATGCTTTCTTCTCCTTTGATACGTTCAGAATCCCTACTCCCTTAGTCTGACACCCTTTTATTAAAATAGAAAGCTCACAGTAAAGCAAACTAAAACAAGTTTTACACTCAGTCAACGTAAAAGTTCCAGAAAAGATTGCTGTATTATATCAAGAGTTGTCAGTGCATGTTTCAGTTACATGTAGAATGCATGTTTGTCTTTCAATTAAAAAAAAAATTCAATAAATGACAAGATCAAAGTTTTAAGTAAGCTAGCATTTAGCTAATATATGAAGTTCTCTGGGATACTATAATTAAATACAAAAGACTTACATAAATACAAAACTTAAATATACAACATAAACATAACACATAAACAGAAAGGTTTAAATATGACATAAGAACAGCCTACTTTATGCTTATTTAAATAGTGACCAGACCCATTAAAGAGTAATTTCTTACAATTTTTGACTCCATTTTGTTGTTGTTAAATGTAACACTGCTGCAAAGAACAGTATCTGAAAGTAATATTAGTTAAGCTAAATATCTACTCATTCTCCCACCTTCACCCCCATTTAAGATCCAAGGATGCCAGAGCAAGCAAGATGGAATAAATAGTGATTAACATACATTCTCACTTACAAGTGGGAGCTAAATTCTGAGTACACAAAGGCATACAGAGTGCTACAATGGATTATGGAGACTCAGAAGAGGGAGGGTATAGGAAGGGGGAGGGATAAAAAAACTACATATTGGGTACAATGTATAGCAATGTGCATCTTTACCCTTCAGGCGAAGGGTACACTCAAATCTCACACTCTACCACCTTACACTTCATTCACGTAACCAAAAACCATTTATACACCAAGAGCTATTGAAATAAAAAATAATTTTAAAAAAGGAATAAATAGTGGTTACAAGATTAAGTTTTAGAGTCTGTCACTTCGTAACTGAGGGACCCTTGCAAAATTCTTTAATCTCTCCTGGCCTCCATTAACTCCTCTGAAAGAAAACAAAAGGCTGGGGGCAGAGGCAGCCCGTGATGGCAAGAGTGTGTACTTTACAAGGTTATTGTAATGGTTAAATGAAATAACATAGACCAGGTACTTAGCAAAGCCTGACACAGAGAAAGTGTCCAATTAATGGTAGATATTATTATTTTACTTATATTTTATTATCTCTGGGCCTGCTAACAGACCTCTCGCCAAGCAACATACACAGTTCTGGCACTGCTTCAGGGAGTGATTTGTGGCTATATTATGCCTTTACCTTGTAGCTAACTTATTCTCTTCTTCCCAGGAATAAAATAAAATGGCATCCACTACAATTGCTCATGGCATCTCATCTCTTTTTCCCAACCTTTTTCTCTGCCAAGAATACAACCCTGTACTAATCTTTGGTGTTTTTCTTAGACCTTTATAAGCAATCAATAATCAAGGCTTAGAAATTATCTTCTATTTTACCCTATCTACATTTAGGTCTGGTTCCCATAACCTCCCTTCTGCAATAGCCTGCCAGCTAGTTATTCAATTTAATCAATTCCCCTACTTCACACCAGTCCATTTGGAATAAAGATGTCTTAAAAGCATGTCTCAATATTTCCATAATAGCATTCTTCTTTTAAAACAATTCTTCGGCCGGGCGCGGTGGCTCAAGCCTGTAATCCCAGCACTTTGGGAGGCCGAGACGGGCGGATCACAAGGTCAGGAGATCGAGACCATCCTGGCTAACACAGTGAAACCCCATCTCTACTAAAAATACAAAAAAAAAAAAACTAGCTGGGCGAGGTGGCGGGCGCCTGTAGTCCCAGCTACTCGGGAGGCTGAGGCAGGAGAATGGCGTAAACCCGGGAGGCGGAGCTTGCAGTGAGCTGAGATCTGGCCACTGCACTCCAGTCTGGGCCACAGAGCGAGACTCCACCTCAAAAAAAATAAAATAAAATAAAACAATTCTTTAGTGATTTGCTATTGTCTATTTTCACCTTCAATCAACCCTATAAGTACTATAGCCATAGTCTGTCCTTAACTTTGGGGATCTTATATTCAATAAAGTTGATGATGAGCTGATCATCTAACTCAATTTGCTGGAATATCATAAAGTCAATGCCCACAAATGATGAACAAAGAATACTTTTTCCAGACTATCTTCTCATCTACTCAAAGACAAAGCTCTTTTCATCCCAATTTTATTTTTTTGAAACTCTTTTTTATACTCTGGAAATTTATTTTAAAATCTGCACATATTTTTAAAACAATCTTAAGCCTGATACCTTACATAGAGTCCATATGTCGAGATACCCTTTTTTTTTAACTTAATTTGCTTTATTAAAATAGAAAAATTCCCAGTAAGCAAATGACAACCTATATTCACTGAGTAAATATTTTATTGCTCAAACAATTAAGAATTTTAACTGGAGCTGTTAATGTGTGATATTTTGGCTATAAGTGAAATAAATATTTGCATTTTTATAGATTATAAAGTATTTATTTAACAAGGGTCTTATGCTTACTATCGGCTAGGAATTGTTCTATGCACTTAACAAAGATTAACTCATGCCACACATGTCATAACCCTATAAAGTCCTATTATCATCTTTATTTCATCTGCGATAAAACTGAGAGTAAGAAAGCTTAAGAAAAGTGCCCAAGGTCACATGCTTGATTAAACATCCACTAGAGTCACCACTGGCAAAGATGTGGTAGAGTTAAACCAGCTATAAAAGTTTTAAACCTTTCTGAATTTTGTTTTCATTTTCCTTCTTGTATAATAATGTAGTGTCCATCTTGACATGTGTAATGAGTATTTCATTACCAAGAATAACTGGTATTGGCAAAAGGTCATTTAAAATGAGTCCACCTAAAACCCAGGCCATATTTTCATAATAAAAAGTTTTTTTAAAGTTTCACTGAGACTTTATCTTGCAAAACTGAACCTAACTTATCTTATAATGAATATAATTTAGGGTAAAATTTTAATTTTAATTCAATATAATTTAGGGTACAAGTTTTAAATCAATATAATTTAGGGTAAAATTAAAATGTATTTGACTCAATTATATTGATTATAATTTAGTCACTTAGTAACTGAGGGAACTTAAAAAAATTATTTAGTGACTAAACTGCTTTTAGAAAAATACAAAACGAACCAAATGATGAACTGGGAAAGAGTATGCTTTCTCTGAGAAGAAAAAAAGTTATGATAGCAAAATACAACTCCTTTCCAATGCACATTCAATGTAGCAACATAATTATACAGCTTTTATTTTGCAAAAGAATATTCAAAAAATTTCAACAATTTTTCTAATCCTTTCAAATTATACTCTTTTGAAAGATCTATCCATCAAAATCCTTCCCAATTTCCTCTTTTTAAATAGTGCATGAGTCTAACTCTATCAGATCTTTGTTTTTTAAGGATTCACAATCCCAACTTCAACTAGCAAGAGAGTTTGCCTTATATCTACACTTGCATATCATCAGATCAATATCGAACAAGCTGACATCCATCCACATAACAATGCAATGGGCAGAGGCACACGTTAGTACTAGAGTAGGATGTTTGATGGGAAATTCATTTAGAAGAAGTCAGTTCATTCATGAATATTTTGATACAGACAGCCTTTGTCTTCTGTTTTTTAAAGCAAGTTTCAAACTACAGAGATTCAGAAAATAATAAAGTGAATTTGAGGATCTGTTCTTTTCACTTTAAGGTCAATGACTCACTTTTGTTGACAGGTAGTAGCATATATATTTGTAAGCACAGGTACCTTTTCTACATATGCCCGCAAAGCTTTGTAGAGAAGCATGAGAACTCTTACGTGATATGACGTGGTCTATGTACTGAGGTAAGTAAGGAGCCCAGGCATCGATGGCTTCCTTCCTGCCTGCCTGCTCAATTCTTCTCAGTTCCGCCAGAAGCAGGGCCTGTGCGGCTTCTCTTACCTACGATCACAGACCCAAACATAAAAGCAGAAAGCAGATTAGTTGAGGAGATGAATATTTATAAACTAGAAAATTTATAATGAAATAAAAGCTAGAAAACATAAAAACCGTATTTATTTACATGAAAAAAACTATTAACCAAATGCATTAACTACTTAAAAACCAGATGCTAGCTAATCATCAAAGACATTTTCATTAATGATTTCCCTGAAAACTATTTTAACACTAATGGAAAGAATTAGGTTTCAACAATGTAATCATCTTTGGGGTTAAAACTTCATTTTCCAAAGCATTCTTGAACGTTAACGTAGCATTTTACTTTTAAATTTTCTATATTAACATTATCGTTAAGACACTGTGAAAGCTATTACATGTTTTTTTAGCTTGAAGAAAGTTAATCTTGTCTATTTAATTCTTGATATTATATATGCTAAGTAGATACTATTTATACAAATACATATAAGTTAACATGATTCACATATACCTAAGACATGCTTAAATAATGTTTTTGACAAATAGATAAATATTCCTTTATAAAGGCATAACTTCTTTTACTTTTATAGGGGAAATCATTTTTCAAAATTATATATTTTTCTTTCAACGTAGCATACAACTTTCATTTTGCAGTTTTAACTTAGTTTTATTTTGGCAAAAATGCCACAAGCATGAAGTCAAAAAAGCTGGTCAATTATTAAGTGCTGTACCAATTTATTAACTCTTCTTTTCTGAGCCCAAGTGCTGCCCTGTCGCCCAGGCTGGAGTGCCATGGCATGATCTCAGCTCACTGCAACTTCCACTTCCCGGGCTCAAGTAATTCTTGAACCTCAGCCTCCCAAGTAGCTGGGACTACAGGCATGTGCCACCACGCCCGGATAATTTTTTTTGTATTTTTAGTAGAGACAGGGTTTCGCCATGTTGCCTAGGCTGGTCTCGCCCACCTGGGCCTCCCAAAGTGTTGGGATTACAGGCATGAGTCATTACATCTGGCCTATTTTAACTCTTTATAATTGAAAAGATAACTGAGCAGCATCTAGATAAAAGTCCCAGTAAAAAAGTTGTTTTTAGGTATGTGACTTCTGACGTGAATTCAAAAAAATATTCAATGAAAACCCATGAAAATGTTAGTATTCTGCAATCCCACTTGGAGCTGAGGGGAGAAAGTCCAGGAAAGAAGCAATTATATTACTCGTACTTATATCTGGAAAATTAAGAATCCTGAATAATATAAACTGCTATGGCTATAAAGGTTAAATGCCATAATAAGGAAAATCTTTACTAAACATTTCCAAGTCCTTGGTAATATTATATTCCAAGTAATATCTCATACAGAATAAGGCCATTAACACAAAATAATGGCTACCATTTATTGAGCTCCTACCATGTGGCACGTACTGTACTTCCTGTTTTACTTGCCTCATCTGATTTGATCCTGATGGCAATCCCATGAGGAATATATTATCATCCCCACTTTACAAATGAGCTTTAAATAGGTTAAGTAAATTGCCCAGGGTCACAAAGTTAATAATTGGTGGGACTGATATTTAAACCTAGGTGTCTTCTAATTCCAAGGTCTCCTTTTATAACAACACAGTACCTTTCACTGAAATATGGCAATTCAATTAGAACTTAATTTATGTGATCACACTGAGTGTGTAATTCTGGGGGAAGTAGGCTTATGTATTTGTTTATGCATGAGTGTGTGTAATCTGTACAGAAATCAAACCAAACTTAAGAAATAGTTCCATAAGTATATAAGACTTCATCAAACAGTCACTGAATTCTTTAAAAGTAAACAAATAAACCAGCTGGAGCATTACTGGTTGGTATAAAAGCTGACAAAGAAGAAAACATAAATCATGAATCCACATTTTCTATCACATAATGAACAGATGATAAATCAGATACACATTAATCATTTTTGTTTCAAGTTTACATTTGACCAATGCCTTTTTAATATTTTTGTTTTCTATCCTTATCACTTCAGCATTACCTCCAAGCATCGATCTTGCCATCTTCGGGCCAGCATCTCCAGAAGGGGAGGCCTAAATTTATCCAGTCCCAGTAGGTCTGGCAGCATAACACAGTGCATAGCAGCTAACTGACTCCAACCTGTCAAAAATGTAATATATTACAAATACTTTAACCATTTTGGCATTCCCTAAGTCAACAGTTCTTTACATAAGGATGCCAAAAACAAAAAGAGGCAGATCTGCTAAGTTATATTACAAATGATTTCAATTTAATAGTAGACATTTGTGCAAAGAATTATACTAAATGTATTTCATCCCTAAATCATGTAATTGGTGCCTATAAGAATTCTCAACATCTTAAAAGGAATAAAAATAAATTTCCACAGGAAGTATATCCAAATTCACAAGAAAAACACATTTCTTAACAGTTCCTCTAAAATAGAATATATATTAAAGAATGGTAAAACCGACCCTCCTGGCTAATACAGTGAAACCCCGTCTCTACTAAAAAATACAAAAACTAGCCGGGCGAGGTGGCGGGCGCCTGTAGTCCCAGCTACTCGGGAGGCTGAGGCAGGAGAATGGCGTAAACCGGGAGGTGGAGCTTGCAGTGAGCTGAGATCCGCCACTGCACTCCAGCCTGGGCGACAGAGCGAGACTCCGCCTCAAAAAAAAAAAAAAAAAAGAATGGTAAAACCCAGAAATAAACACATACTAGAGCTATAGATTTGAAACCACTGTCAGTTAAAAGGGCATTCACACAGATATCCAAAGATAGGTTCATGTCACTTAAGGCATGGCCATCTGTGTGTTACCACTGTGTCAGCCAAAAGAGATGTTTTCCCTTTCTGTCAGAGGACCTCTCATTAAGGGACTTACCCCTTTTCTTACAAAGCGAATCAGATATTTAATCACAATCATAACTGATATAAGTAACATAACTCCCAATTTTGAAAGAAAAAAAACGAATTCAGACATTCCACAAAATAAAAACCTAACAATTCAAAATTTACAAAATCTTAAACATTGTTAACCCTAATCTATGAGAATAAAAGTGACTTTTTCTAAAATTCTAATTCACAATATGGAACTTGATAATAGGAAAAAAAGACAAACACTGTATGCCAGTGTAACATATAAAAGTATTAGATAACAGACATTCCCAAATAGTCACTCCAATAGAATAAATGAAGTATTAGATAACAGACATTCCCAAATAATCACTCCAACCCCATTTTAAAGGTATGTGAAAATACATATACAATACATGCCTCATTCTTACCAAATTATCAATGAGGCCACTATTAACCCATGATAATTACTATTACCTCCTAGGGACAATATTTAAAGACAACTAATCAATGATGGATGCAAAAAAAAAAAAAGTCTGCTATCGCGTTACAAGGTGAATTATCTGTGAACATAGAATTTTAGCAAATCAGTGTTTTGAAATAATCTAAACTGTAATCTTCTTAAAATAATGACAAAAACCTTACCATAGAATTTTAAATTATTGGAATTGTTAAAAAGAGTGAATGAGAGAGGCAGAGAGACAGACTGACAAGCCACTTATCTAAAGATTCATCCTTTCAGTGAGGAAATTCTCATCAACCGACAATAAACATGTAATTACATTAATTAAGGTGATGGGAACACATTTTAGATTATAACTTCTTTATAATAGAGGGAGATACACTTTATGTATACATATATGTATATACCTAGTAATTTCCTAAAGTATTTCAATGTTTCATGTAAGTATAAAGTGCATTCGTGAGCTAAATTTTAATATATGATGATTCTCACCAAGGTCCAAACAGCTTATTTTTTGAATTAACAAATAGTGTAACAAATATGAGCCTAATTATTTTTGCTAAATTTCGGTCTTAACATACAAACCTTAGTAAAGTTCTATGACAAGGAAACCAAAAATGAAGTTATACTTTTAAGTTCTCATGTTTTCTTTCCAAAGGAGTGGTGCTTGCAACATGGGCTCTGTACTTTATGGACATTTCAAGATTCCTTCCATTTGAATGGACTAGTAATATTGCTTTTTCATGAAGAGCTAGGTCTTTGTTATATTTTTGATTTTGAAAATTTCTTCCTTTTTATGTTATGCAAAGTGGTAACTACAAACGCAATGAAGACAGTGGATATAACTCAGAGCTCACAGGTTTCATTAAGCTTCCAGGCAGTACAAATAATCCTAGATAGGTCTTATGGAATAAAGATTTGTAGGTCCCATTCCCATTTTCAGGGCTCCAAAAATACTTTCAACTTGTGTAACTCCACAGAGACAACATGGTAGCCCAACTTCACCTTAAATACTGAAATAATGAACTTTTGCCTGAGCTCAAAACAGAAATAGTAAGGAGGATAAACAGGTAAATTCCTATCAGTCTGTAATCACTGGTGCCAATAATCAATCTGAAGACTTTTCCAATGAGAATGTTAAGAAACTCCCTCATAACTCCCTCTAACTAGCAATACAATTGTGAAAAGACAGCAAAGTGTGTCTGTTACCAAGTAATGATACATATAAAATAAATTCATTAGCTCTAATGCCAGAGTTCACATGGCAAACATCATCATAAAAACCAATCCACCTTTAACACTGACTTTACATCAAAGATTGGCATCTCTGCACTTAACAGTATTCTAGATTGTAGGAAACATGGATTCTGCCAGCCAGGGGTAACATTACATTTTTATAACTGGCTCTTGTCATTGACATTAGCAAATAAAGTCATAAAATGGGAACTTTAGAATCTCATACATAACAAAGCAGATGAATGTGTAACTCAGATAAAAAGAACATGTCTGTTAGAATAAAGCACAGATTGAGAGAAAGTTGTTAGAAGTTGAGAGAGATACCTTCATTTACTAAGAAACAGGTATGTAAAGCAGGAGCAGAAGCAGGGTCAGAGCCAGAGTGATCAGCATCAGACCGAGCGGAAACGACAGGTGCAGCGACTTGCAGAGGAAAAGAGAAGAAATAAAGAGGAGAGAATTGAAGTACAGCAGTTTCTGAAAAAAAGCTTAGTATTAGTGAAGAATGAAAAACAAAGTTGACAAAACATAGAGAATGTAGAACTGAAACGATGTTTTCATCAGAAGGGCATGATCATTAAATATTACATCAGAAAAATGATATATTTTATTGAACAGTAATCACAATATAGTTCAAATTCCTCTTAAAGTCAAAATCTAATATTCTGATGAATGTATTGACTAATGCAAAACATAGCTCTAAAACAACTAAAGCCATCATGAAAAAATGACATTAAAAATTAACCAAAATGTTATTCAATTTTTAAAATGTATCACATAATGAAAAAGCTTTATGTTGGTCTTCATATTGTCAATTACATTTTTCTAATAGTTTATTCTCTGATATTATGTGTAAATCACATAAATCAGAGATTTTTAAATTTTCAAACCAATATTCACTGAGATCATTTCAACTTTTTATGCTTATTTTATGAAAACTCAATTTAAAATATCCCAACTTGCAAAGAATGTATATACCATGTTTAACTCTTGTTAAAAGAATACTAACAGGTTCATTCATTGGACTTTTTAAAAAAAATTATTTCACAAATGCTCCCTATACTAAAAAAGAAATTTGTGAATTTTATAATTCTTATAGAGGTACTGATTCACTCCCTAACCCCCCAAAAAAGTTATGTTGCCAAGAAAATGTTTCAGCTTAAATTATCATATGAAAAAGCAAAAGGACCGTATGGCACACACATTCTACAACTGGAGGTCAATGTGAAGATTTAGAGGTCACCATTTGACACTTCCTTCCTATGGCGAAATTAACATATGTCATGCACAAGCATCTTCAAATTAATCCCTCTCCTTTCTTCTGTCATTGAACAGCAATAGGTTTGGGCTCCTGAACAGATTAAGCATTGTCTGCTGAATGATATGTTTGCTTTTCACGCAGTGAAGTTCTTTTGTGACAACAGAACAGCTGCATGAAAACAACATTTTCATAATTTCCACACGAATGCATCATAATGTCAATCAGGCACGTGTGAGGTAAACAGCAGAACGAAAAGAAGTCTATGAAGAGTAACACGAAAAGCAACTCTAAATCCATAAACCCTAAGAAGCACATCTTGCACAAATGAAAGTTTTATCTGGGAAATTATAATTCTTTATTATTTTAAGAGATCTGATTTTTGCTCCTTATGAAATTAAAATTATTTTACAATGTTATACTTATGAAAGAAATAAAGCTGCTTTTAAATTCTATATTTCATAAGATCTACAAACTCCATTACGAATTAATCTTGCAAAGAAATCCCAAACATTTCCATATTCCATGGGATAATTTTATTTTTTTATCATTTTTAATTACAATTTCAGTGATTATGACTTATACATTATTCATCCTCCATGCAAAACATTGGTAAGCCTTGGCAGCCAGGAGTAAATTTGCAGGTTTTAACTTTTGCTCTACCAAAATGTTCCTCTGGTGGCTTCAGTTAGGACTTTTCTATAATTTCACTTTTTCAAAAATGGGGAGAAATCGTTATCCCTAGAAAGGCTGTACTAATTTTGCATGGTTTTACTCTTAATTCTGAAAGGACAATAGAATGAGAGGGTGAGGAAATTCAATACAAATAAATAAAAGTTTAGGATTGAGTGGTCATTACCCTAACACAGGTCAAATAAATGGTGGGATTAATGATTCCTATAAGAAACAAGTGTAAAAGGAAAGTAGAAATGTTACTGGCAGAAATGCTAGAGTAAGCATATGTCCTAATAGAATATTATTTAACATATATAACTATTATTAAGGAAAGAAAAAAACAGATTCTGGATATTATATTTTTGAAGTCATATTTAAATGATATTTCATTTAGACAAAAAGGCATTTACACTCATCCTTTAATAAATTTTATAGGCACTAAAACTCAAGAAAAATATTGTAATAGAAATCAAGGAATCAGATTTACCATGCTTTAAATATCTCTGCATCTCCACCAAAGAATACTTTATTCACACTACCTCACAACCGAAATCGCAAAATCTAGAGCACTTTCAAAATTCATCAGGAAATTAAACTCTGCTACAGCTTTCACAACTATCTACATAAGAAAAATCAGCAATTAACAGAAAAAATTATTACTTCCAAGATAAAAAGCTCAAGATTTAATAAATAATAAATCTGAAGTTTCATGGGGCACTGAGTATGGAAGGTTTACACCATAAAACATAATCAAGCATTTGATTTCTTAACAGAAAAGCTGCTATGTCACCTACCAATTTGCTGCTCTTATTAAGGATTAGCAAAACATAAGGGAAAACAGTTTTAGCACAGTTTCAACGTAGTGACAGAACTAACACAGTTCCATTATTTTATCTGAGCCTCTTCAACTGCTTACTCTTATAAGAAAAGACAGGTGAAGATAAACAAACATGTGGGAGAACATGTATATGCACACATCTGCCCTGGCTTCCCCTTACACAGCACATACATACCCAATATTATAACATCCCTAGATTCTGCTTCTCAACAGGAATATTTCAGTTTTTAATTGAAATTTGATTCTAAACTCCATTTGAATTTGATTCTAAACTACTCCCATTGTGATAACAATATTTATAGGACAGAAAGTTAACATACTTGGGATGGTAAGTGCTCCATACATACTGGTCTAAATCGCATTATCTTCCTAGCACATATACACAAGTAGTCCTTTTCAATACATTTTTCAGAGAAAAAAAGTTTTAAGTACAAAAAAATGCAATGCTTTAAAAAGTAAGTTTTTTTCAAAGCTTAATATTAAAAAAAGAAAAAAATTATTTAATGATGAGTCCTTTTAAAGTATTTCATGATAATCATGATGTCACGGAGAGGGTGGGTGAGGGGAGAGAATAAGAAAGAGAAGAAAGAGATGAAAGAGAAAACATGGAAAAAATTAGAAATTAAGAAATGTAGAATTAACCACCACGTACTTAACATAAAGGCATTCGGCACTGAGTCTGCATCTAGTCCAGAAGTTATAAAGCAACAGTTGGCTTTTTGTAAGTTTTCTTTTGTGTTAATACTTTTATGTTTTAGGTAGATGGGCATTTTAGCCATCTTTTAAATCAACATGAAACATTTGGATAAATCATTAATTCAGCTTTCATTGCCTCTTTTTTAATGCCTGACTTTTTGAGGTACAAAATGAGATAATGCAACAACCTGTTTCATTATGCATAATGTATCATATCTCCATGCTTCACAGAATTGCCATAATTAATACACTAACTTCGCTATGAAGGCAATATTGGCAAGAAAACTCTAATTCTCCTTTCAATTCCTTTTGTTATCTGAAAAATTCCCATTCGGTATTTCCTAATGCCAAAAAGATTACAAAAAGCTATACCAATACATTTAACTATTATCATGACTAGAAGGTTAGAAAACAAATACCTTAGTAATGAATGATCAAAAAAAACTTCCTCTTTAAAGAAAGGAAGCCTCCAACCTCGTATGTGTAGTAATCATAAAGACTGTGTCTTAGAGCCCCATTACAATGCTATCCTTTAGCATCGTACCACCAGACCCAGATAAAAACAAAAGTGCCTTCATAAGGGGTCCTATTTCTATTTCAGGAAAGGTGCCTCATTAAATTAATCTGCAAAATATATCCAATAAGCTAGAGCTATTTTGTTATTTTGTTGTTATACAAGAAGGCACTATGCTTTAATTCTGCATATTTTAATATGTCCAATAGAATTGGCAGCTCATGCAACATAAAGGGCAATAACATAAGCACACTTTTAATGAGTCAAACAGTATTAAAAAGCTCATTCTGAGCTTTTTAATAACATCTGCCCCATCCCCAAGTATGGCTTCTGACAGGAAACCATTTTCAAACATGTTAACTATTTCTTACAGCATTTACTTCCCTATCACTAAATAATATGCTAATCCTGCAATTTCTTGCTTTACCAAATCTAAACATTAGCTATTGGTTTCCACCAATACTGTGGAAGATGATTTAACTTTGCCAAACCATATCTCGTAACCTATCTCCTTTCCTTTACTCCCAATATAAATATATATATTATCTATATATTTTTATGATATATATCTCTATATGATAATCATTTATATAGAGAGATAAATATCTCTATATGATAATCATTTATATATACAGATAAATATCTCTATCTCTATGGAAATCATGTTCAATGTTGACTCAAATAGCTTACTAAGATCATACTTCTTTCCTTGGACACCTTGCTGGGGATTTTTATGAATTTAAAAATTATATTTTCTCCCCATTCGCCTTCTTTTCTATGTACCTATTTCTTCTAAGTTAAACCCCTCAACAGCTTCTCAATGATTTTCCACAGAGCAGGGTCATTTTCCCATGAACCATCTCTTTGGAAGCCATCTCACAGCCCTGCTCATATCTGCCACATGGCTGCCATCCTGAGACTTCCCTTCACTGTCATCCTTCACTGATGACCACGTCGGGTCAAAAGTGCTCCCCGCAGTGCTCCCCACAATGGCTTCACCAGTTCCTGAGCCCCATGTTTTATTTTTCCTTGGCTTACTTCTTTATTTTGATGGAGCACATCCTGCAAAACTTCGCTGAGAAAAGGATATAGTAATAGTAATTTTTTAAGACTATGAGTGTCTGAAATTGCCATTATTCTGCCTTTTTATTTGACTGATAGTTTGCATTCAGGAGTCTAAAAATGCAAAAATTGTCTTTTTTTTCTTTTTGGAGACAGGGTCTTGCTCTGTCACCCAGGCTGGAGTGTAGCGGTGTGATCACAGCTCACTGCAGCTTCAACCACCCAGTCTCAAGCCATCTTCCCAACCTCAGCATCCTGAATAGCTGGGACTACAGGTGCACACCATCACACCCAGGTAATTTCTGTAGTTTTTGTTTGTTTGTTTGTTTGTTTTGAGATGGAGTTTCACTCTTGTTGCCCAGGCTGGAGTGCAATGGCATGGTCTCGGTTCACCACAACCTCCACCTCCTGGGTTCAAGCGATTCTTCTGCCTCAGCCTCCTGAGTAGCTGGGTACATAGGTGTGCACCACCAAACCCAGCTAATTTTGCATTTTTAGTAGAGATGGGGTTTCTCCATGTTGGTCAGGCTGGTCTCAAACTCCAGACCTCAGGTGATCCGCCCACCTTGATCTCCCAAAGTGCCAGGATTATAGGCGTGAACCACCGTGCCCGGCCTGTATTTTTTTTTTTTTTTTTGTAGAGATGGGGTTTTGCCATGTCACCCAGGCTAGTCTCAAACCCTTGGATTGAAGCAATCTGCCTACCTTAGCCTCCCAAATTGCTAGGACTAAACGCATGAGCCACCACGCTCCACCTTTCTTCCACATTTTTAAGAAACACACATCTCCTGACCAATCTCCGTCGTCCTCTCTTTAGCTTATGGTTACTATTAAGAAGGCCAATAACATTTTTACTCCTTATATGTAACTAATGAAACTGTTAAAGTTGGTCCAAATGTTACAAGAAACCATACAGAGAAAATGAACATCATTTAAGTACTATGATCATGAAACAGAGATGTGTTTGGAAACTAATGACAAAAGCAATTACATTAGCAGCTATGATAATTTCAAATATACTACTTACACAATGTTAAAGTTTTGGTGTTATTGGTATTTCTGGACACTGCAATTCATAAACAAATTCCTATCCTAAAAACTCACTGCAGAGTTCTTGGGCAATATGGGCATAATTGTTTGGGTCAGTTGTTGTAGGCAATAAATGAAAAACACAGAGGAAAGCGCATGGTATGTACTAAGTAAATATATTTAGTCATGTTATAAATTCATTAATACCATTCATCATGGTGCTGATACAAACAATATATGAAAACCTTATTTGTGATCAACTCATTAATAATCTAGACCCTCTCCATTAGATAGGAAATCACCAACTGAACACATATAGAAGCTATATAGAAATGCAATGTCCAAACATTCTTAGGGAGGAAAAAAAAGGATATCCTTAAAACACCATAAAAGAAGAACACAAAAAACTAGGGCAATAGGGCAGTACAAAGGTGCAGGCAGCAGAAACGTAAGGACTTACCAGAGCAGAATGAATTGGCAGCCCAAGACGGCACGCTGACAAACAACAGGCACACAAGACAACATACGAAGGTGCTCATAATGCTTAAAAAAGACAGTCCTACTACTTCACCTGTAGATCACCACTGGATTATATCAGAAGTGTAATAAACACAGGTGTGATGAAAATTTTACCTTGGCCTATAACTCAAATCAAAAAGTCAAAAAACAGACAAAGGTTTTGTAAAAGGTTTCCCTCATTACTTATATCCAAAATAAACCAATGAGTTCTCTAAGACCAAGAACGATGGGGAGAGAATTCATTATTGTAAAAGACAAATGTATAACATAAACACTAACTTGAATTCAGTATATGAAGGCTATTAAAATTTTCTACTTCACTGAACACTAAATAAGTGACAATTACTATACGTCAGTATTGGGCTAAGCACACAAAAACGCACAAAGATTAGACAAAGTGTCTGCCCTCAAGGCACTCATTGTCTAGAAAAGCATATAATAACCAATTAAAATATTATCATAAATTGCACTCCTGTGCATTTTCTCCAATAGACATAATAAGCACCTTGAGGGCAGAGATTTGTCAGCCCTTATAGCCTCAGCACCAATATTGACATATTGACTCCAGAAACATAAAGAGAAGGTTATCTATAGATTCATTCATTCAGTAAATATTTGTTGAGCTCCTTCTATGTATCAGCCACTGTTCCAAGCTCATGGGATAAATCACTAAACAAAGCAGAAAAAAAAATGTCCCTACCCTTTGAGCTTCCACAGCAGAACAAAAGTGCACACCAATTTAAAAAAATAAAGGCACAGAAGGTCAAACACACAAAATTTTAAGGGATTCTCAGATCCATTTCTTAATATGATATATGAATTCTATGTTAAGTACTGTTTATTTATCTATAAATCCTGAAAAAGAATAGCGATTAAACTATTGGTTAATTTATGCAACTTTTTTCTGAGATAATTTAACAAGGACTACCTCTTACTTCTAAGGTTAGACATCCTAAATTGAACTCATTTCTGAAAAATAAAGTTGCGAAGAACATAACATAATCTTAAACTTTACATTGCTTAAATTTGCTTGGGCACCTCCTACTGAGTAAAGATGCAACTACTAAACATAAAGATATGGTCACCATCAAGATAAGCACGAGAGACACAGACCAGAGACTTATGTCATGAGATTAATGAATAGAGAGAAATACAGTACATTAGAACGTAGAACAGTCAGGCACAGAGGCTTACACCTGTAATCGCAGCACTTTGGGAGGTTGGGGTGGGAGGATCACTTGAGTTCAGGAGTTCGAAACCAGGTTGGGCAATATGGTGAAACTCTATTTCTACAAAAAATTTAAAATTAACTGGGCATGGTGGCCTTTGACTATAGTCCCAGCTATTCAGGAGGTCGAGGCTGCGGTAAGCCATGACCAGACTGCAGTCCAGCCTGGACAACAGAGTGAGACTCTGTCTCAAAGGAAAAAAGAAAAAGTAGAAAATCGTAAAGCCATGAGCAGACTTAGGGCTATATTTGCCATGAATGAAAGTGTGGTTATTTGATACCTCTGACCTCTTTTTCTCAAGTAGCATGTTTCATAAACCACAAAATTGAGTGTCAAAAAAAATAATAAACTGTATAAAAAAAAGTAGACAACTGACGGTAAATGTTTTTTTTTTTTTTTTTGAGACGGAGTCTTGCTCTGCCACCCAGGCTGGAGTGCAGTGGCCGGCTCTCAGCTCACTGCAAGCTCCGCCTCCCGGGTTCACGCCATTCTCCTGTCTCAGCCTCCCGAGTAGCTGGGACTACAGGCGCCCGCCTCGTCGCCCGGCTAGTTTTTTGTATTTTTTAGTAGAGACGGGGTTTCACATATTAGCCAGGATGGTCTCGATCTCCTGACCTCGTGATCCACCCGTCTCGGCCTCCCAAAGTGCTGGGATTACAGGCTTGAGCCACCGCGCCCAGCGGTAAATGTTAATTATTGACAAACATTGAATTAACAAGTCCACTGTTAGGCAAAACAAACCTCTTGTGAAGACACTATTTTCCAATGAAGTGCCCTAATATTGGTTATGGAAAATTATATAAGCTGAACTATCTAAACTATCTTTATTATCAAACCCAAATATCTATGAAAGTTCCAATCCCCAGCTGAAGTCTTTACTTCATATAGATTATTTGACAGCTGAACAAGTATTACCCAACATGCAAGTGACAGCTTATTGAAAAGACGCATATTCATGTTTGCAATACAACTTAAAAAGACATCGTGAATCGATGTGCACAGTAGAGGAAGTCAGGAAATAAAAAACATAAGAGGAAAATGTTTAAAAGCAAACCAAGCTAAGAAAAGCCAGAGTAGAAAAATGACGAAATAATGCTCTAACTGCTGAAACCTTAGAGAATTCAGAGCCCTTTGTATCTCTTACCACTTCCAACCCTAAATTGGTTATTTATGGTCATGTTATCAACTAGATATATACTACTCAAGAGAGTATACGTCAGACCAATCTCTCTAACCTCCCTAACAGAGTTGTTAGGAGACAAAAAGAACTTAATAAATATTTTTGAGAAAACAATTACACTATATATTTATTCCAATACTAACATAGAAAGTGAACTTCATAATGGTATTCTAAAGTATTTTACTATGTAGCTCTCTCTCAGTAGGAACTGCTGGCCTTCATTTACTTTAGAAGAAAAGCGTATGTGCTTTCCAAATGAAAATTCCTAATTCTATTGCCTTAAATAAATGCTTTTTTAAAAAAAGATCCACACAGTGAAACCCCGTCTCTACTAAAAATACAAAAAACTAGCCGGGCGAGGTGGCGGGCGCCTGTAGTCCCAGCTTCTCGGGAGGCTGAGGCAGGAGAATGGCGTAAACCCGGGAGGCGGAGCTTGCAGTGAGCTGAGATCCGGCCACTGCACTCCAGCCTGGGCGACAGAGCGAGACTCCGTCTCAACAAAAAAAAAAAAAAAAAAAAAAAAAAAAAAAAGATCCAATTTTCAAAACCATCCTCATTGCTCTCAAAACTCAATGCTTTTCTGAGAGAAGCAATATTAAAGTATTCCAACTTTAAAATCTGCAGACTTGACCAGGTGAGCAAATCTAACACCTCTCATGATGGTGAATATATAATGCATCATGACAATGTCACAAATTATATGAGAATGTTTCTATCTACTATGATTACAGAGAAGGAAAAATGTAATTCAAGAAGAATCACCAACTGCTAAGAACCATAATGAAGATGATGAGGAGGATAACAAATAATATCTCTAACAGAAGTCAAACTTAAATGAATCGTCCCGCCACTGATTTGCTGAGTATATCCTGTAAAATATTTCCAATGAATTTGGAAAAATAAAACATATACTATTGCAGAAAAAGCACAGGATCTAGAGTCTAAAAGCGCTGGCTGTGTCCTAATCATACTACTATTACTAAGAATAGGTTAAACAAGTCCCTTGCCAACATGAGCCTGTTTCCATTTTCACCAGTAATAACACTCTAAAAATATCACAACTCCATATATACAAATAATTTTTACTTTCTAAAAAAATAGGTATTTGGAACATCTTTAAATAAAGGGAAAGGAACTTCCACTTCTGGCCAAGATGGAGTCACAAGAAACAGATTTGCAATCCAGCCCAAAACAACCAAAAACAGACAAACAAAAAGATGAAATGTATAAAACAATGGTTTTCAAGCCACTGGGCATCATGCAATGAAGGACTGAGAGATGGGAGACAAGCAACGTGAGCCCTATGACCCTATGATTACCCCAGCTTATTGGCTTAAGAGACTTCCTAGGTGAAGCTACGTGGAGAACAAAGTGAGCAGCCCAGCAGTTTTCCTGAGTTCAGGAGACAAAGCTGAGAGTCTCAGGAAATCAGGCCAGCTAGAATTCAATGGACAGAGAGAAGGGAGCTGCAAAGATCAAAGTTCTTCAGAGGATCTCCCTCAAGTATTCAGCAGAATACCAATCAGTACATGTCTCTAAAGAAACTACTCAAGGTGAGGGGAAAACATCTAAAGGACCAGAAACAGTGCCTGCTCCCAACAGCCTAAATGGAAAACCTCATAATTCACAGGACATTGAATATTCTGGAAGGTCTGGCCTCAGTAATGGGGAGTAATTCATCTTAGAACACTGCTCCAAATCCACCTAACAAGTCATAAAAGCAAGACCAGGAAAGAAAAGGAAACTGTTTCCACATGACATAACTGCATCCCATAACACAGCTCAAGATTTTCAAGAACACAAAAGTGCCCAGTACCCAAACAGGCAAAATTCAAACATCTTCCATCTAATCTAAGATTATCAAACATACAAGGACGCAGCAAAGCACAGTCCACAAGGAGGAGAAGAATTAATTTAAACCAACCCAGAACTGACAGAGCTATCAAAATTATCAGTGAAGGGTGCTAAAACATTTATTATAACTGCAATTCATGTATTCAAAGCAGTTAGGTAGAGACAAGGAAAACAAACATTTTAAGACCCAAATCAAAATTCTGTGGACACATATCACAATGTCTGAGATTTAAAGTGCATTGGATGACAGCCGGGCATGGTCACTCATGCCTGCAATCCCAGCACTTTGAGGGGCCAAGACAGGGAAAGTTGCTGGAGCCTGGGGGTTCAAGACCAACCTAGGCAACATAGCAAGACACTATCTCTATAAAAAATAAATAAATAAATTTTTAAAGTGCGCTGGATGGGACCAATGGCATATTACACATTGCTGAGAAAAGACTAATTAACTTGAAGATGTTGCAATAGAAACTATCTCAATCAAAACACAGAGAGGACAAATAATCCAGAAATAAAAAAGCACTGTGATAGGTGAAACAACTTCAATCAGCCTAATGTACATGTAATTTGAGTCCCTTAGAGACAGGAGAGAGGAAAGGACAGAATGAATATTTGAAGAAATAATTATTGAAAAATTTTCAAAATTAATAAACTCCATGAACCCCAACCACAAGAAACATGAAGAACACTACACTGAAGAATCACATAATCAAATTGCTCGAAACCAGTGATAAATAGAAAATCTTAAAAGCACCAAGATTAGTAATGTTACAGTTAGAGGAACAAAGAATGCCATCAGATCTTGTTAGATTAAGAAAATGTGGCACATATACACCATGGAATACTATGCAGCCATAAAAAAGGATGAGTTTGAGTCCTTGTAGGGACATGGATGCAGCTGGAAACCATCATTCTCAGCAAACTATCGCAAGAACAGAAAACCAAACACCGCATGTTCTCACTCATAGGTGGGAACTGAACAATGAGATCACTTGGACTCGGGAAGGGGAGCATTACACACCAGGGCCTATCACGGGGAGGGGGGAGGGGGGAGGGATTGCATTGGGAGTTATACCTGATGTAAATGACGAGTTGATGGGTGCTGACGAGTTGATGGGTGCAGCACACCAACATGGCACAAGTATACATATGTAACAAACCTGCACGTTATGCACATGTACCCTAGAACTTAAAGGATAATAATAATAATAAAAAGAACTAATGCAAACAAGAAGACAACAGAATATCATCTTCAAAGTATTAAAAGATATAAAAAGTCAACCTGGAATTCTATACCAGAAAAAAAAAAAAAAAGCTTTCAAAAACATAGACAAACAAAGATGTTTTCAAATGTACAAAAATTTGAAGAGCAGATCCTCACTAAAAGAAAGCTTAGCATGTGGGGCTTAAAACCTAGATGACGGGTTGACAGGTGCAGCAAAACAACATGGCACATGTGTACCCATGTAGCAAGCCTGCATGTTCAGCACATGGATCCCAGAACTTAAAGTTAAATAAATAAATAGATACATACACACATACAAAGAAAGCTTAAAGTGAGCTTAAAGTAAGTCCTTTCGTTAGAAGAAGAATTATACCAGATAAAAATCCTACACAAAGGAATGTAGAATACCAAAAAAGGTAACTACATGGATAAATATGTATTTTTCCCTATTTCAGTCTCTTTAAAATATAATTACTATTAAACACAAATCATAAGAATAATTTGTGAGGTTTATAACATATATAAAAGTAAAATACAGGACAACAGTAGCATAAAGACCAGTAGATGACAAATGCTAATACAATAAGGTTTAACATTTATATTAAATGTTAAATAGTATAATACCACTTGAATGTACACTGTGATAACTGAGACACAGACTACAGACTCTAAAAAACTACTAAAATAATAAAATTAAAAATTAGCTTAAGGCCGGGCGCGGTGGCTCAAGCCTGTAATCCCAGCACTTTGGGAGGCCGAGAAGGGCGGATCACGAGGTCAGGAGATCGAGACCATCCTGGCTAATACGGTGAAACCCCGTCTCTACTAAAAATACAAAAAATAGCCGGGCGAGGTGACGGGCGCCTGTAGTCCCAGCTACTTGGGAGGCTGAGGCAGGAGAATGGCGTAAACCCGGGGGCGGAGCTTGCAGTGAGCTGAGATCCGGCCACTGCACTCCAGCCCCGGGCGACACAGTGAGACTCCGTCTCAAAAAAAAAAAAAAAAAAAAAAAAAAAATTAGCTTATAACCATAAAGGAGATAAAATGGAATCATACAAAATTTTATTAGTCTAAAAGACAGCAGAAAAAGAAAAAGAACAAAAAATAAACGCAACAAAGAGAAAAATAAGGTAGCAGAATAACAGATTCAAACCTAACCATATCAACAATCACATTAAATGTAAATGGCTTATGCATCTCAAGTAAAAAGTAGGTCAGACTGGATTAAAAAATAAGACCCATTATATGCTGCCCACAAGAAACACATCTTAAAGAGCCAAATAGGTAAAAATTAAAAGGATGATAAAAGGTTATACTATGATAACAGTAGCCAAAAATGCTGAAATTACTCTATTATTATAAACAAAGTAAATTTCAGAGCAAAGGATATTACCAAGGATAAAGAAGGTCATTTCATAATGATGAGAGTCAAATAATCAAGAAGAAATAAAAATTCCAAAGGTTTATGCACCTAATAACAGAGCTTCAAAATACATGAAGCAAAAATTGGGATACAAATGTAAGAAGGAATAAACAAACCCATAATTATAGCTGCAGATTCAATATCCTTATTCAATTGATAAAGGCAAGCAGGCAGAAAAATCAGCAAGTATACACTAAACTTGAACACAGGCAACTTGACCTGACTGATAGTCACAAAATATTTCACCCAACAACAGCAGAATACACATTCTTCTGAAGCACACACAGTATATTTACCAAGACAGACTATATTTGGGGCCACAAAACAAGTCTCAATAAATTCAAAAGGATTCATATTGTACAACATGTAGACTATAGTTAGTAACAATGTATTACATACTTAAAACTTGCCAAGGGAGTAATTTTAAGTGAGTAATTTTAAGTGTTCTCAACACACACACAAAATGATACATAGATGAGGTCATAGATATGTTAATTAGCTTGATTTAGCCATCCCACAATGTACACATGTATCAAAACATCATGTTGTACACTATAAATGTATGCAATTTTATTGGACCATAAATAAACACAATCAATTGAAAAAAATGCCAAAGGATTCAAACCACACAAAATACAGTATCTGACCATAAAACGAAAACCAGTAACAGACAGATCTTAGGAAAATCCCCAAGTGTTTGGAAATGTTATTAACGCATTACTAAATTATCCATGGGTAAAAGAAAAAAAAATCAAAAGGAAAATTAAAGGTACAATATGGCAAAGTGTGTGTAATGCCACTAAAATAATACTTAGGGGAAAATTTGTAGCATTGAATGCCTACATTAGAAAAGGAGAAAGGTTTTAAATCAATGATCGCAGCTTTTACCTTAAGAAACTAAAAAATAAGAGCACATTTAAAATGGAAAAAATAAATAATAATCAAATCAAAAATCAATGAAATAGAAAAATAATAGATATCAATGAATAGAAAGCTGGTTCTTTGAAAAGATCCATAAAATTGCTAAGCTACAAGCCAGACTGACCAAGAAAACAGGAAAAAACACAAATTATGAATAACAGAAATGAAAGAGTAAATATAATTTCAAATCCTACAAATATGATAGTAAAAGGAAAATAAAAGATTACGCACAACTTTTTAATGATAAATTTGACACAAATGATCAAAGTTCACCCAAGTAGACATTTTTAAAAACAAGCAGAATGGCCCTATATCTAGAGTACTTTTAAATCTGTAGTTAAAAACCTTCCCATAAAGAAAACTCCTGGGCTTTCACTAGTGAATTAGATCAACGAAATATGGAAGAATGAACAATCTACACACACCCTTCCAGAAAATACAGGGAAAGGGGCTACCTCCGAATTCATTCTGTGAGGCCAGCATTATCCTATCAGCAAAACTGGACAAAGGCATTATTAATAGGATTGAAAACTGAAGACCAAACTTCCTCATGAACATACACATGAACACCCTTAACAAAATTTTAGCAAATTGTACCTAACAAACTATAAAACTGGTAATTCAAAATGTGGTCTATATTGCAAGGTTGTTTTAAAACTCAAAAGTCAATATATTTTGTCTTATTAAGAAAAGACAAAAATCAAATAATCATTTCAATAGATGCACAAAAATCATCTGAATACAATCTAACATCTATTCATAATTTTAAAAATCTCAACAAAGTAAGAATAGAACGGAACTTTTTCAACCTGATAAAGAACATCAAAGAAGGCCTGGTGTGGTGGCTCACACCTGTAATTCCAGCACTTTGGGAGGCCAAGGTGGCAGGATCAAAAGGTCAGGAGATGGAGACCATCCTGGCTAACACGGTAAAACCCCAAATCTACTAAAATTACAAAAAATTAGCCGGGCGTGGTGGCGGGCGCCCACAGTCCCAACTACTCGGGAGGCTGAGGCAGGAGAATGGTGTGAACCTGGGAGGTGGAGCTTGCAGTGAGCCAAGATCACGCCACTGTACTCCAACCTGGGCGACACAGCGAGACTCCATCTCAAAAAAAAAACAAACAAAAAAGAACATCGAAGAAAAACTCACAGCTAACATTATACTCAGCAGTGAAAGACTCAATGCTTTATCCCTCAGATCGGGAATGAGGCAAGAATGTCTGCTCTACCTTTTTCAATTCAACGTCATTCTGGAAGTCCTAACATGTGTAATAAGGTAAGAAAAATAAAATAAAACGCATACTAATTGAAAAGAAGTAAAATTATCTTTATTCACAGGTGATACGATTTTTGGCACACACACAAAAGAAAGAAGGCCTGAAAATCAGTACATAGCCATCCATCTTAAGAAGTCAAAAAAAAAAAAAAACCTAGCACATTGAATCCAAAAAAATGGAGGAAGATGTAAATAAAGAGCAGAATTTAAGGAAGTGGGGAAAAATATGCACTAGAAAAGATAAAGTCAAATTGAGTTCATTAAAATGACTAATAAGATTGATAACCCCCTGGTAAAGACGGATGAAGCAAAAAGAGAGAAGACATAAATTATTAAAATCTGGAATAAAAATAGGGACATACCACAGACATCAGAAAGATTAAAAGACAATATTATAATCTCAAATGTCAATATATTTGAAAATTTAGAATCAGAGAAACTCCTAAATATGTACTACTTAACAAAACTGACACCAAAGAAACAAAATCTGAAAAGTCAAACAATGAGATAAGTTGAACCAGAATTAAAAACTGCCTACAAAGAAAACTCTAGATCTAAATCTAGCAAATTTAAATCTAGAGTTTGAATTTATGAAAGAAACGTTGCCAATCTTATACAAACTCTTCATGAAAATAGAAAAAAAAGAAAACATTCCACAACTCAAGTTTTTGTAACCTAAATAATCTGAAAGCTTCTAACAACATCAGAAAAAAAGTTTTCCTAAATAAAAAAAAAAAATCAAATACAATAATTTATAAGACAATAATACATCACAACAAAATTGGTTTTATTCTAGGATGCAATATTGTATTTATGTTCTAAATTTGCCACATTAATACAGGAAAATAAAAAGTTACACAATCATCTCAATCAATATAGAAAAGGTATGATAAGGCCGGGCGCGGTGGCTCAAGTCTGTAATACCAGCACTTTGGGAGGCCGAGATGGGCGGATCACGAGGTCAGGAGATCGAGACCATCCTGGCTAACACGGTGAAATCCCCGTCTCTACTAAAAAAATACAAAAAAAAAACTAGCCGGGCGTGTTGGCGGGCGCCTGTAGTCCCAGCTACTTGGGAGGCTGAGGCAAGAGAACGGCGCGAACGCGGGAGGCGGAGCTTGCAGTGAGCAGAGATCGGGCCACTGCACTCCAGCCTGGGGGACAGAGCGAGACTCCATCTCAAAAAAAAAAAAAAAAAAAAGAAAAGGTATGATAAAATCCAAATACACTGATGATAAACATTAGCAAAGAAGGAATAAAAGGTAACTAGTTTCTTAACATCTATAAAAGCACACAGGAAATATAATTATGAAAGGTTTAAAAGTTTTCCCTTTAAGACTGAGAATAGAAAAGGTTATCTCATATGATTACCCTGACATTCAAAGGAATCCCCAGATAAATTATTTTAATTAATAGGTGAATTGAGCAAGATTGCTTGATACAATATTAGTATACAAAAATCAACTGCATTTTGATACTGGGGCACAGAAATGAAAAATAGTTAAACATTACCAGTTAAGAAAATTTTTTAAATCCAATATCCGAATCCAATATTTAGATATATAAATGTTATATATCTAAAAATATATATAAAACCTGTACACATAAAACTATAGTTATGATAGATAAAGAACACCTAAATAATGTAGAGACATATCAAGTTGATGTATAATGAGTGAATCCCATAAAGATATTAATTATCTCCAAACTTATCTAAATTCAATATAACTGCAGTTAAAATCACAACAGGTTTCTGTGGCAATTGAGAAACTGATTCTAAAATTTATATTGCAATTCAAAGGGACAAAAATAGCCAAGACACACTTTAAAAAGAAGAAGGTGGTAAGATTTCATCTACTGAATATCGTCTCATTACAGAGCAACAGTAATTAAGACACAAGGCTAGACAAATCAATCAATGGAATCAAACAGCCCAGAAACATACTATCATCTACAAAGAAATTTAATTGGCCAGATGCAACGGCTCACGCCTGTAATTCCAGCACTTTGGGAGGCCAAAGTGGGTGAACTGCTTGAGCTCAGGAGTTCAAGACCAGCCTGGGCAGAATGGCAAAACCCCATCTCTACTAAAAATAGAAAAAATTAGTCAGGCATGGTGATGTGTCTGGGGTCAGGGAAATGAGAAGGGTGACCATGTGGGGTTGGAAATGATGGATAGGAATGGTATAGAAAGTGTGGGAGTTTATCTTCCATAATGAGAACCACCTGACAGTGCCTAATGCTGAAAATCAAGCACACCATTTAAGGATGTTAAAGTAAGTCTCAAATAATCAGCTAAGACAGATAAAAGTACTTATCCTGTGGAAGGGGACAACTACAGATATAAAGTTGGGGGTCTACTGTTTAACAAACCTTGTAAACTACTGTTTGACTCTTTCAAACTTAAAAAAAAGTACCGGGGAGAAAAATGCCAGTATGCCACCATTTATAAGCAGAACCTACATGAACCCATCTGTTGCTTACTTCTTTACTTTTCTCTATCACATTCTGTGAAGAGTCAGTATTAACTCTTTGCCTAAAGGAAAGTTCTCTAAGTAGACATAACTCCCCAACTCTCTTGATTAGCTCATTTGTCAGTCTTAATAGGAATATAAAAGATATACACAGATACATCTAAGTATATTAATTAATTATACTCAGGAATATGTAGGAATTATTAGTAAAGGAAGAGAAACTCAACCTTTCTTCTCTTCTATCTCCTAACGAAAAGCAAAGTATAGGTGAAAGTTAAGGTATATAATGACTTAAATAAAAAGAAAAGATAAAAAGAATAGTTTAACAAGGATTTCCACTTGTGAATCACAACACATGAACTATGGGAAAATGGCAGGAGATGAGCTATAGTGTGGAACTATGAACTTAAGCATTTCTAAATGTAGTTTAAAATACATATAACTTTTAAACTCAAGATACACACATTTAAAACACTACTGTTGTCAAGTTAAGGTGCCCCTAATATATAAAAATTAGGCCAAAGACAGTATAATACAATTATTTGAAATATGTTCATTTATCACTTTCTAAATAAATCTGATTTATTCTTAACTGACATCTTAATTATCCATATTTACATCTGGAATATAACAACTTTTCTCTCTTTTAACAATCCAAGACAAACAAATATTATGATTATACATTAGCTCTGCCTCCTCAGTTTCTAGAGCTGAAATGTCATGTCAATTACTTAATAAGATTTAATTTTACCTTGTTTAATCTGTCCTTGCACAATATTACTGGAAGTTGGAGGGGAACCCCTTGCCTTAGAAAGGTCTGGGGTGGTTGGTCTAGGTGGCCTTAAAAAAGAAGAAAAAAAATACAAGATATATTTTGATACCGTCATGTTTCCAGAACTATTTAAAATAAAAAATTTTCTACTTCTAAACAAATCACAAAACAAACATATATAGAACATTTTCAATTTACCATTCCAGAAAGATTATTTTGGTTTGGACCTATTAACGTTTTCCATTTCAAATGAGTAAATGATTAGCAAGTAAAAATCTGACATGTACAATTTGTGCTTTATATTAGTTTAAGAAATATTTTCTAACATTGTACTTAACCCTTTGTTCTTTAATATTCAGATGCTGATATTTCAGCCTACTCCACAGCACTAGTCCAAGTGAATTCACAGAAAGATAGATTAAAAGCATTCAGCCCAAAAACCTGAAAACAGTCTTTAGGCATTAAGAAATCTTGGACTGTAGAGGCATACTGTCTCAGTTGTGAATTCTGACACTACCACTTACTAGCTATGTTACTTTAGGCACATTACATCATCTCTCTGTGTCTCAGTTTTGTTATCTGTAATAAAGGGATAATAAAAGTACATACCTTATAGGGTTAAGGGCACTAACAAGTTAGTTTTTGTAAAGTACTTACAACACAGACCGACACAGAGTAAGTGCTATATAAGTATTTGTTAGAATTGTTTTTAATTCTTCATATGGTAAATGCTCACTAGAGTATAATAAAAAGTTGCCTCCATAAAAAGACAAATTGAGTCTAAGTATTCTAGAAATATTAAAATAGTATTCTGCATGTTAAAAAGTTTTTTTTCTCTATTGAAAAATTCTGACTACTCACAAAATTCTGAAGCCAAATCTCTGAACACATGCCAATCATTACATATAAGTTACAATGGGAAGAAGCATTTAACCAAATACACAATTTTTATTTTTATTTTTTCTTTTTGGAGACACAGTCTTACTCTGTTGCTTAGGCTGGAGTACAGTGGCACAATCATGGCTCACTGCAGCCATGAACTTCCAGGCTCAAGCAACCCTCTCACCTCAGCCCCCCAAGTAGCTGGGACTACATACATGTAACCACCATGCCCAGCTAATTTTTTTTATTTTTATTTTTGTAGAGGCAGGGTCTCACTATGTTGCTCAGGCTGGTCTCAAACTACTGGCTTCAAGTGATCCTCCTGCCTTAGCCTCCCAAAGTGCTGTGATTACAAGTATGAGCCACCATGCCCAGCCTCAAATATATATTTTGAATTGAATATTAGGGCAAACTTCAAGTACATATACAATTTCATAATTATATTTACGAGAGCTAGTCTATATGACTACCTCCCTCATTCCAAATTTTTAAAAAATAACATCTAAGTATGCCAACGTATATATAAAATAGTATAATTTTATTATGTTTTAACCGGGCATTTTGAAACTGGTGTTTTAAAATGTAAAAAGGAAAAAACTGAGATGACACTAATATAATAAAATTGTGTAGAGCCAAAAAAGAGTAATCAACAATGAAAAAATAAAACAGGTTTCTTTTTTTGAAACTTAATAAAATCAAACTATCATGGTCACACCTGGTAGGACCCTTCTTCATATGATCACCAATAAAAGTTGCATTGGTCATACTCATTAAAGTATTTGCCAAAGAAATGATAGACAGGAGATGCTGTGTGGTGACAGCACGGGACACTCCGTAAGTTCCCTTTCCTACTCCCTCAGTCGCTGGCAGCTTCCTTCCCACTTCTGATTTCCCGTGTGACAGTTTACAAGCAGGCTGATTATAACCCGGCAGCATCAGTGACATATGGCCTCCTCTTGACAAGAGACCAAACGATACTGTGCAGTGGGGTTTCAGCATTCCAAGGCGATCCAGGCAAACTTCATCCAGTACTTCATTCAAACCCCAGGCGTGAAGGCAGGACATAAACAGCTTTGCAGTGTCCATAGTTAAATTATATTCTAATAGGGTCAATGGCTTTGATTTGCTGGACCGATATTCAGGATCACTTTCTTCCCTTCTCTGCCTCATTATCTCCTCATCCTCCTCTTCATCATCAAGGAGGTGTTCCTTGATGTTCTCTTTGATCGTTTCTTTCACTTGTTGGAAGAGAACTGCTGCCCGTTTTCCAGTTAAAAAAGAGCCCCCTTTGTCTGAACTGCCAGATGCTTTTTGCAAATTCTCTGGGGAAATAAGCGCAGTATTCGGCCTAGAGGCTTCTTCAGTCAGGAGTTGAATAATCAACGCTTCCACATCAAAGAATAGCACATGTATGTCCGGGTCTGTTAGGTTTGTCTTTATTGCTTGAACCATCAGGGAGTTATGAGAATATTTAGGTAAATTTCCCTGTAATAAATATTTTTAAAAGATAGTTATAATTAAAAGTGCTTAATTTCATACATTAATTAATAAGCAATAAATAATCAGAGGAATTAACATGCTTATTAAGCTGTCCTTCTAGGAACCTGTATCATGAATAGTAACATACTAACTTTGCCAATCAACAGCATGTAACATATCAGCTTACACAATTAGAAGAACTTCATGCTGAAACAATCATAAAATTGCCAATTAGTTTAAAAACCAAGAAAATAACAGTTTATTATTGAAGCAGGGAGTCTCTTTCCTCACAGTACAGATTAAAATTTGTTTCAATAATTTACGAGCAAATCCTGTCTCTGAGAACAAACTACTGTTCCACCTGATGGAATAATCCGTTTATCGTGGCTCCTGATTCTTTAAGTTGCTACAACCATCATATCCCTCCTTTTTCCATTTTACCTTCAATCTCCCTATTCAAAGATTCCATTTCCTGAATAAAGAACATATTAGAGTTTACTTAGATCCTTTAAAAAATGCTATCTTTTGACCATGCTCCCTTTTCTATTTCTCTCCTCTTCTAGCCAAATTTATGTCCCTTTTAGCAAAATTTACTGAAAGTAGTAGACTAATCCAATGAAAATTCTTCAGTCCCTCTCTTCCTTAATGTCTTTGCAGTATATGACATTGTTATTTCTTGCGAGACAGAAAGAAAAAGAGACAGAGACAGAGAAAGAACTAAAAGAAAGAATAAAAAGCCGCCTCCACAGCATCCTGGAGAGTAATAAAGACTTAACTGGAGAATACCTCCTGGTAAGTCTTCTACCTCTGTCAATCTCTCCCTCTCAGGCAGCTGCCCTGATAACTCATTCATCCTCCTACATGGGAACTATCACCTATATGTAGATGGCTTTCTAATTTCCCATCATCAGCCAGACCAGTCTCCTAAAGGAGTTTCAATCCTTTATCCCCAATGGTTTGTACTGGGAGATCCCACAGTACCTACCTTGCTTTTTACCGTTCTCATCACCACCCCTCACTAAACCTGCTGGACCTCCTGACTCATCAGTTGGAAATCATTCCGTTTTCTTCCTATCTGACCATCACGACAGAAATTCAGACCCTTAGCTTTGCTCCTCAAGACAGGTTTCACTGTCCCTGGTCTCTTACTCCAACACATGTGACCTCCAAAGAGCCACAGACTTCTTTCTGAGGCAAAAATCTAATCATGTCACTCTACCAAAAAATTTCCATTATCATGAATTATTAAGAAAAATAGACAATACAAAAATTCTTAAAAACTAAACAAAACATAAGTGAATAGCTATCTGATCTTGAGATGAGAGTGGACTTTCTAAACATACTTAAAAGTTCACTATGATAAAAAACATGTTAAATGACAACTAAAAAATAGGAACAAAATATTCCAGAAATAGGACTAATGAAGAGTTGTAATAAATACAAACATTTCTTAAAAGCAATAAGAATACTATTGTCAAAAGAAAAATAAAAGAAAAAAGAAAAAAACTATGAAGAACAAAGACAGTAAAAGAAACTAAAGGGTGAAAATAAAGGGTGAATATAGGGAAAACCTGCTCAAATTGGTTGTCAAGGAAATAACAGTTAAAATAACCACAAGAAAAATGTTTTATCTTATTAACTTATTAGCAAACAGTAGACAGTAAAAACAGTATAGAGAAAGTCAAACTCATACACTGCAGGTATGAATTTAAATAGTTTTAAAAGAGTAATTTGGCAAAATACCTCATGAGCCTTTCTGATTGATATTGTTTGATCCAATACATTTATTTCCAGGATCCTATCTTAAATAGTCAGAAATACAGACAAGGATTTATGTTCAAAGATGTTCAGTGAAACCGTAGCCAATATTTTAAATTGGAAACCACCTAAATATCTACAATAAGGAAACCAGTAAATAATTTATGCATAGCCATATAATAAATATTGCAGTATTTATAAATCACATTTTATGTGTACATCTAACCATGTAGGAAAATACCCATGTTCCAATTTTAAGTGAAACTATACACACACCCACATGCGCACACACACACACACACACACACACAAATTATGGTTCCAATTTCAAGTATTTAAAGCTTAAGTATATATATACACACGCACACATATATATAAGCATGGCAAGAAAGACTGCTTATATGGGTGGGTGTGTGTATATACATGTGTATATATATATGGGTGTATATATATACATATATACAGATGTGTATATATATACATATATACAGATGTGTATATATATACATATATACAGATGTGTATATATATATACACACACACACACACCCACCCATATAAGCAGTCTTTCTTGCCATGCTTATATATATATGTGTGTGTGTATATATACTTAAGCATTAAATACATGAAATTGGAACCATAACTGGTGTGTGTGTGTGTGTGTGTGTGTACATGTGGATGTGTGTATAGTTTCATCTCACTTAAAATCTGTATATATGTATATACATTTGTGTGTATATATACACGTATATATACACACACACACACACACACAGCACAAAACATTCTCCAAGATATATTGCTGCTTACCCTTCCAATTTCATCTCTCACCACAATCCCTATAACTTCCACCAAATCAAACCACTTGCACTTTTCTGGACCAAAGCGTGTGTGTGTATATATATATACAAAGTGTGTGTGTATACATGTGTGTATACATATGTGACTGGAAAGAAATGTGTGAAAATATTAATAGTAATTATAATCTTGTGATGGAATCATAGAACATTTTGTTTGTATTTCTACATATTTCTTAGATTGTATATAATCATATAATCAATATATATTATTTTAATAATTAGAAAATAAAGCTCTAGAATAAAATGTGAACTCCTTTAGCACAATTTTCAAAGTCCATTACAGTTTGACACCAAATATACCTTCCGAGCTTTAACAAATAGGCCCTAGTACCAAAACTATGGCCCCTCACATATAAATCCTTTTACTTATTCCCCTTCCCAAAATGCTCTTCCTTCACTCCAATCCCTTCTCTTCCATCGAAGCCCTATTATTCCACAAGTATATGTATATCAAATCATCACACTGTACACCTAGGATATACACAATTGACAATTTGTCAATTGTCCCCCAGTAAATTGGTGGGGGGTGGGAGAAAGAGACTAATTCTGCCAAGGAGGTTATTGAATTCAACTCCCACAACATTTTATGTCTACTGTGTATCACATATTTGTATGTCTTTGCCACATTTATATAATTTGTTGTTCTAGATATTTACATTTTCCTATACTCTACAGGAACATTTCAAAATCAGGGACCAATCATGTCTTACTCACCGTGTACAGTCTAAACCTATTACAGTACCTAACAGAATGAACAAAGACTATTACGAAAATTGTATAAAATTGGCTGGTCCAAGTGCAGTGGTGTTTCGAACTAATTGGTCACAACCAGTTACAGATTTCTTTGTTCCTTCTCCACTCCCACTGCTTCACTTGACTAGCCTTAAAATTTTTTTAGGAAAATTATTTTAAATTGCCAATCAGCTCTTCTGTCATAAAATTACCACAAATCCCTTTAATTGGTCTCTCTTCTGTCTTAATTTCCTCCCATCTGACCATGTTTCTTTCGAGCTTAAGAGACTTCAACATTCTGTTGAACCCAAGGATAAAATCCAGGCTTACCTGCAAAGCACAAAACATCCTCCAAGATATACTGCTGCTTACCCTTCCAAGTTCATCTCTCACCACAGTCCCTATAACTTCCGCCAAATCAAACCACTTGTACTTTCCAAGACCAAGTAGTTTCAGACATTTGTATTTCTGCATATGCTTATGCCAGAATCATGCTCCCTCCTGAATCTCTCTTCTGACACTCAAGTCATACATACTTCTACTCATCCTGCAAGAAGTATTTCAAGTGGCTTCTCTTCTGAAAATTACTTACAAATTTGCCAAGCAGATCTATCACTATTTCCTGTGGGTAAACTTCTGCTCTAAACATTTCTATACTACAGTTAAGCATCCTAAAATACATAAACAATGTGATAAATTTACACTACACAATCATAAATATAAAGTTACAAATGCAGAAAACAATCAAGACTTTCCGAATCTCATTCTCGTATATTTAATTCATTCATTCTCCCAATTGCCTAACACCTATTATGTCTTGTGTTTGTGCAGGGTACTGAGGGTACCAAGATGAGTCAGAAATGGTTTTTCTAGTCATGGAACTCAAAACAGATGATGACATGTACATAAGTTATTATAATGTTGGATGAATGGTGCCATAAAGAGAGATGGCAAGGCACAAGAAGGGGACCCAATGGAGAAAGTACCAACTCCACCCCGGGTGACCAGGAAACCCTCACGGAAGATGTAATGAGCAATGAAGGAGCACTCCTGGCAGAACGATGGCCAGATGTGAAACAGGACAAAGGCAGAAGCATCACACAGTGGATACTGCTAAAACCACAAGTGTCCAAGATGAAGAATGCAAGGCATGGCTTTATCCTGCAGGCTCGGGAGCCACTAAAGCAGTATTTTTCTCAGAATCATCAGGAGTGCTTGTTAAATACAGCTTCCTGGGCCTGATATCAGACCCGAACCAGTATCTTTAGGAATGCATCAGAATCTAATGAGCACCCCAGATTACTTTATGCAGTAAAGTTTGAGAACTGTTGTCTAAAAGTTTTAATGAGGGGAGTAACATGATCAAACTTAATTGTATAAACATTTACCTACCAGCAATGTTGGCTAAAGGGAGCAAAATCAGTAATGAATGTGAAATGGAAGGCAACTGAAACCATCCAAATGAGGGAAGATAAAAGCATGCAATAGCACTGAGCATGTAGAAAACAGGACAGGTTGAATAACATATACATTACCCTTTTATTTCTCATAGCACTGTGCTTTATCTTTTCTTTTTCAGACACTGAATGGATAATGTCAGACACTATGCTTACTGCTTTTTACCTACCAACAGTAGTTTGAGTGAATACTACATAAAATTACATAAATATTTTATCTAAAATAATATTGATATGGAAAATTATTATTAATAATGATAGCTACCACATACAAAAGCTGTTGTTATGGCCTAGGCACCAGACTAGGTATTAGGGCTGGTTATGTCACGCAGAAGATAAAATATCATCATATATCAATATTAGGTAGACAGACCCGACACTGGGTATGAAGGAATAGGTAGTAACAACATTAGGTAAAAGAGCCCACCACAGTGCTTTGGCAGATGCTGCCTCTCTGGGAAAGACGTGCAAAATTCTTTCAGGATAAAGACAAAGACCATTGCTACCAAAGAATATAAAATCAAACATGCTTGGTAAAGAAATTATTGAAGCAGCACGAGTGACTTGAAGAAAAAAGGAGGCTAGAGTGGTAGCCTCAAGACAGCCCTTGAAGCTCTTGCACCTGATGTCAACCCCACATGCCTGCTTTCCGCACCTGCAGATGTGCGAATGTTTCTGTCCCTTCCTGGGAGGTGTGCCAGCAGACAGCCCACGTGCATGGACACCTGAAACGTCATCTAGTGTCTGGGACAAGGATATCTGGATACAACTGTGTGTGATTCCTCTTATCGGAACTTCTTAGTGCACTGATTGTGTCATTGTAGCAAAAACTAGACCTAACAGCAATCCACAGAAAAAAGAGTTGAAAGACGAAAGAAAGGAAAGAAAGGAAAGAAAGAAAGAAAGAAAGAAAGAAAGAGAGAGAGAGAAAAGCAAAGAAAAGGAAAGAAAGAAAGAAAAAACGGGGACAAAAACAGCTGAGAAGATAACAGGAGGAGACAAAAGAAAAGAAGAGAAAATGACTAACCTTGAAGTCCTATAGATAAACTATAAAATTTCTGATATCACCAAGTCCTGCATAATTTGCAATACCTGACAATAGATTTAACTAACCCAACAAGGTCTTGTTACAACAAAATATAGGTATGCAGCAAAGTTGTGAGGATATTTTGGCTAAATGCATGGAGATGGCAGAATTAATCACCAACATGTCTGATATTGTAATATAGTACACTAAATTTATCTATGGGAAATTAAAACATCTAACAAACTCATAAGTCTCTGGGCTTAATCATAAGATATTCATGTCTAGAGCACACTAATTCATTCAAATGAGCTTATTATACTCTCAACAATTTCAAACACAGGCTATCGGATCCAGAAAATTCTCTAGCAGGAAGCTTAGTATGCTTCTGCTGCTACCTTTATTAAGAACGTTTGAAATGTGTGCTCACAAACTCACCTCTACATTATCATGGAAGAAGATTAAATTCCGTTTAACAAATATTTGTGAAGTGCCTTTTATGCGCAAGATGCTTGGGAGAAAATAAAGCCTCTGTTCTTAAGAAGAAAGCCAACAAGGAAAGCTAAATTATAAGGTACATACAAATGAAAAGATCTCAAATTTGCTAGTAAAACTCAACGATAAATGCAAAATACATCCATCTACACACACTTACTTAGAAGGGTAGTAAGACAGACATATTTGACATTTTCAGTGTAAAAACCAAGTCAATTGTAACTT
This sequence comes from Trachypithecus francoisi, assembly GCF_009764315.1. Classification (NCBI taxonomy): domain Eukaryota; kingdom Metazoa; phylum Chordata; class Mammalia; order Primates; family Cercopithecidae; genus Trachypithecus; species Trachypithecus francoisi. The sequence continues at coordinate 2,439,601 of NW_022681435.1, read as the reverse complement.
TAAATACAGAGCTAACCATTTCAGATTTTAAATAAGGAATCTGACTGAAAATATTACAGAAATAAAACCACAGAAAAAAATTATTCGATTGCTTCCTCATTGCTGAAAGTGAATCTGTGGCAATTATAGGTTAAGAGTAACAGGTAAAATCGTCTCTCGAGTGAAAACCCAAGGAAAACAACAGAACTATGATTCATGAGATTAATCTGTATTCAAGCATGGATATTTTTCAGCACATAATCACACAGACACACACACATACATACATACACACACACACACACACACCCATATGCAGTAGCCTCCAGCAACAAAAAAGCAATAACTTAGAATCTGCAGAGGAAAAAATGTTGATGAATCCTTGTTTATCATTATTATATATTTATAATGTTTATCATTAAATATTTTAATATATTCTAGGGTTAAATCATGTCTGGTGAAATACCTGAAAGCTGTGTTTTCTAAAACCAATATTATAATGATATTTCCAGTGTATTTCGTTTCATCCTATGACAAAGAGAAACGTAAAACAATGGCAATAATTGCATTCTTTCACCATTCACTTCAATGATCCTGACTTAAAGCTTACTTATTTCACAATCATTTTTTAACATTGCAGTTTTCAAGAGGATTTTAAAATACCTTGTAAAATAATTTACTATTTATCTTGAATGAGCACTGAGTCCAATCTATAGTGATATCAAATGGTTCCTATAGCCAATTAAAAAGAGTTTATTTATACCAGCAAGCACTACAGACATAGGCTGATTTTCATGCTAAAGTATAAAGCAGAAGAGTTAATAATTAAAAAAAAAAAATCAGAATCTCCTTTGAAAGCAGAGATTAAGGATACTAAGAACAAGGCTAGGAAATACCACACATCTAACACAAACACACACACACACACACACACACACTTCTATAGGTATTAATACCTTGAATCTTGAAATAGAAAACAAAAAACACTTGACAAATCTTAGTATGCTGTTTTACAAAATCATGTAGCCATATTACATTGCATGTTCTAAATAATGTTAAATTTCCGTGAAAAATGGTTTATTGCCTAATAATATTTTGGCAGGAAAAACAAGTTAAATATTTAATAATTTTACTATTGATTTAGTATAGAATGTTTATTGAATAAAAGTTTTTAAAATAATTTCTGAAATTCAGCTGCATGTCAAATGTAAAAAGGTCACTGAATAAAAACAAATTGATGTCTTGACATAATTTTTAAATAGCTAAGGGAAAAACCTCATCATCCACTAAAAAATATGCACAATATGGTTTCAATATTAAATATTTTAAGTACTAGAAAAAAGGAAGAAAGGAAGGAAGGAGGAGAAAGGCAGAGAGTGAAAAGGGAGGCACAAAAATTAGAAAATGTCAAGAAACTGTGGAAGACTGAAATGGGTATTTGGTGCCCTCTGCTGTTGTTTTGCTGTTACTTAACATTAAGAGTTAGGATAATACAAGTGAGTTTTCTTTCATCAGAGAATCCATTTATGTTGGAAATAGACAATATATACCACTATTCATCTTAAATATTTTATTTTAGACAGGATAAGTCTTCATGAGTAGGTGTGAATGACAATATAGTCATGGAGTTCATGTTATTTGACTTTTCATGTGTTTTCATTAACAAGCATGTTAATAAGCATAAACCAGAGATATTTAACTGACTGAGGTTTTAAGGTTTGATATTACACTATAATTTAATATGATATAAAATACAAATCAAATAAGTAAGTTGTAACCATTAAGTATAAACGTTTAGGTCATGCCTTTGACAAAGAAAATATCTTTCAAAGATATTTCTGTAGACCATGTCTCACTGGATAATGCCTGAATAATAATATCCAAATAGTGTTAATATATTAAGAGGTTAGAAGATCAATATATTAAGAGCTTCCACAACAGTAGCACAAGAGATTGATTTTTCAACTCTTCCCAAAGGGCCGAGTTACCAAAGTAACAAGACTAGGAGTGTTCCTCCACTGTACAGACCTTTACACGACTCAGTTAACTTCCCTAGCATCAATTTTTCTATCTTCCAAATAAAGAAAAGACTGCCTGCCTCAATGAGTTGTTGTAAACAGCGAACAGATAATACAAGCAGTATTCCTTTCACTGGTAAGGGAGAGATAACAAAACCCTGCTCACTTTATCTCAAATGAATGTATCAAAGATACATGTGAACATAGTTTATACGAAGTGAAAGAAACAAAATGCAAAAGTCCAAAGAGCTCCTAGCATAACACACCCTTCTAGATATGCTGAAACCCTTAATACACTTGTAAAGGAATGGAAACAAGGGTGAGATTCCGGGAGGCTCCACTTGGTAAGAACAAGGATAAGACTAATAATGAGAACATGAAAAGAAGAAAAAAAACTGCCCTAATCGACCCTGGGGCACTGTGATGAACAAGCCCTAATTTGAAATGTTCATGCTCACGTAGATTCTAAGCTATTTTGAACTCTCTTCTCTCATCACTGTCCAACTTGGCCCACATCTCACTATTCTCTCCGCACAGTGGCCATGCCCACGTGCATCGGCACAGGCTGCTCCCTTTGCCTAGGATGTTTTTCCTCCTAATGTCAAGCCTCTCTCTTCTGAAAAGCCTTCCCAACAACCTTTCAGGTCAGTTTGTCTCCTTGGGATTCTCTCCCACTTGGTTCATACCTTAAGTAGTAAAAGGCTCAACACAATGAACTGCACACTTTTCTCCCACATCACAGCAGAAACTCCTCAATGCCAGGGCCCAGGGCCCACTGGGTGTGGGTGTAACTTATGCCCTCTCCAGCTGGTTCTAGCTTGGGGCCTAGCTCATAGTATGCACTCAATATATGCTGAATGAATGCATGAATCAATCAATCAAGAGTATTAAGCTATGTATGTTGAACAACTATTGTGATGTTTTCAAACATGTTATCCCATTTAACTTCATCACAACCCTATTATACCAATTTTAAAACTAAAACCAAGTTGAAGATAAGAAATAAGTCAGTCACCTAAGGTCACACAGCAAGTCAATGGTGACAATACAAGAGGAAGTCAGGTTCCTCCTCTATGTGCCTACCACTTCCTACATGTTTTGAATAATTCTAGCTATCAAGAGACTCTCAACATTCATTCTGTAGAGATTTTAGAGAGAAAGGAGGTGGTGAGGGAAAGGGTGAATCCACTCCACATTAGTGAACCCTCAAATCCTGGGTGATGTAGTGATTCAATGAACACTTTGTGCTGAGCACTGGAAATGTGAGAAGCAATATGGTGTGGTCCTCTGAGAAGCTCTTTGTCTGATACAGAGCAGTGGTTTTGAGCAGGCGGTAATTCTCCCGTCACTCCCAAGGGACACTTGGTAACGTCTGGAGACACTTTGCTAGTGACAACCTGGAAGGGGTGCTAATAGCATCTAGTTGGTAGAGGCTAGGGATGGTGCTAAAAATACTGCAGTGCACAGGATTCCACAAGAAAAAATTATTCAGCCAAAAATGTCAATAGTGTTGAGGTTGAGAAACTCTGATATGGAGAAGTAGAGACGGAAATAAATCTACCTGCTTACATATATTGGTACTATAGAATAAGTACTAGGATAGCAATATAATCCAAGTGCCAGAGAATCAGAGAGGAAGAGACCCAACTGCCCCTGTCTGATTTGGCTGTATTATTATACTTGAAAAATTCAGGAAGCCTTTGTAGGGACAGAGGTCACAGAACTCATGCTCATGAGATGAGTAGGAGTTAGCCAGGTGAAGGGTGGGACAAGCATACAGCAAGTACTACACTTACTGAAATAGAAGTGAAGGAGACTAAAAACCAAGTAACATTACACTGTAAAAAGCTAAAATCCTGGCTTATGCTGATAGATCCCTTCCCCTTTTACCGTTTCCATTCTTTTTCCTACCTCGTCCGTTCTACCCATCTGTTTGCCTGAGAAAATATCACTTTTACCAGAGCTGATTGCTGCTTGGTGTGATTGTGATTGAGATGTGAATGCAATTAGGAAAAATCAGTATTTTTATACAAAATAAGAGAGAGATCAGTGGAAGACATTAACAGAAAGATCTTTGGATATATTTTACCTGTTGTAGTCAGTTGACAGCATCATATAGAATTACAGCCACAACCACTATGTACCAATTATACTTCTTAAACTTGGACAATGCAGTAAACTGTCTCCCTGAGATATTTCTATTCAAGGTTAATTTTAGGGCCTGCAATATCATGTCATATAAATCATCTTATGAGACTCACACTGGAAAAAATGTTTAAACCTTGAAGTCATTGTCCCTGGCTCACACCTTTGCTGGCCATCCATTGTCCCAGGAAAGTTCAGCATTCGTACAGGTCAGTGATTTCAACTTATGGTCTGCAGTTGTTGGGGGTCAAGGGGCTTCCTTATGAGATGTAAAAGGATTCAAAGTAGGAGGGCAAATGACACAACGTTAAGCATAGGGTAATTCAGTAAAGTGAATTACTAAGGTTACTTTCGCTAATTATGCTACAAGTGCTATTTTTATATTTTGCTATTTATAACCTTAAATTAGCACGTGACCAGTATTCTAGAACAGGAGTCCCCAACCTTCAGGTCACGAACTGGCACTGGTCCACAGGTCCACGGCTTTTTAGGAATGGGGTTCTACAGCAGAAGGTAGGCGGCAGGCAAGTGAGTACTACCACCTGAGCTCCACCTCCTGTCACATCAGCAGCAGTATTAGCTTCTCATAGGAGTGAAAACCCTATTGTGAACTGTGTATGCAAGGGATTTACGTGTGCACTCCTTATGAGACTCTAACTATGCCAGTTTCATCCCAAAACCATCTACCCTAGGCCACGAAAAGACCGTCTTGCATGAAACCAGTCCCTGGTGCCAAAAAGGTTGGGGCCTGCTGTTCTGGAGACTTTCAGCATTCTAATAAGATGTCATACTATTATGAACTGTAGAGTAATGGTACAAAAATTTTACTGCATATGACCACTGGACAGTCTCACATAAAGGATGCCTTAATAATCCGTACATCATAAGTGCCGGCTTTCAAATGCTGTTATCTTGCTTTCAAATTGCAAGTTCCTATTAGATTCGTCATTTAGTTTGGGGATTTTTACTTGCATCAACAATATTTTAAACTATAATTTTCCAAAACACATTCATAAGGCATGTATGAATCCTATTGTTAAATGCTATCTTAATCCTTACTCCCAAATTAGCCTGTTAGATGGCACTGCATTCTTATCACGAGGCTCTTTATCCAGTGGGAGGAGAAAAGACCAGGAAAGTGCACCATCAAATACTAAAAGCCATAGTGACTTTCACAACTTCCCCTCCACTCAACCTCAGCCAGCCACTCCCACGGCCATGCACACTGGGTCCTGTCCTTACCTGAGAAACCTTAAATGCTAATATCCCCACTCTGGCCACACCTTCTAGAGTTCCAGATCTTCCCCACACCTGCTCTTCAGCCTCTTGGAGCACAAACTGCTACAACCTGTGGGTGGGAATCATCTGGGAACCTTTGAAACCTCTCACACAAAGGTTGCACTCCATACCAATTAAATCAGAAAATCCTCGTGTAGGAGCCAGGTGCCAGTAGTCCCTAAAGATCCTCAGGTGATTTCAGATGCAGCATGGTTTGGGAACCACTATCATGGGGCATTCAGGCCCTGGATTCCACAATTTCCTCAAAGACCATCAGCCCCTCTTCCCCTTCCTTGTCTGTACTAACACAGTCGGTCCTGGCAATCAGTGTTTCACAACCACCCTCCATTCCCTTTAACATCTGCATTTCAACTACAAATTCAGTGAATCCTTACACTGGCTCTCAGACCCCTCCTTCCCTAATCCCTACCACTCTCATCAGGTCCCAACTCAGGATCACTCCCTTCCTCCCTATGGACAATTTTACCGCCAACTTCTGGGATAAATGGGAAGGCTTTAGGAATGTTCTCTCCTCAATCCCTATCCACTATCCACAGAAACATACCATCTGGACACCCAGCCTGTGCTCTTTCCCTTCAGTTTCAGAAATAAGGTTTTCCTCCTCCACATCAAGGCCAACTGCCTTCCCTCCCTTTACCTTTGAAATCGCCCACTCTCTCATGCCCTGGGGAACCTACCTTCGTCAATGATCAATTCCTTCCCTATCCTGATCTAGAATGCTCCTTTCACGACTGGATCATCATCCTCAGCCCACAAATACTCTCAGCTGTCTTCAAAACTACATCTCCCTCTAGCTACTCTCTTTCCTTCTCTTCTTATACACATCTTTCAAAAGTATTCTACATTTGTTACTATTTCTATTTCCACACTTTCCTTTCACTCCTTAACCCTCCACAATCAACCTTCTGCTCTCAACGTCCTGGGAAGACAGTTCTTAAAAAGAATACTAATGACTTCACTGACAAACACATTTTGATCCTTCTAATACTCAACATGTACCGCATTTGACACAAGTGATTACTCTCTACTCTGCCTGACACTCTCAATTCCCTCTGTTTACAGGTTAGCCCATTCTCTTGGCTCTCCTCACATGCCTCACACCACTCCTCCTCTAAATCATTTCCTTTCCCTCCTCCCTTAAGGTTAGTAAGCCGAGAGTCTATCTCTGAATGATCTCCTCCACTTCCACAGTACTAAGAACCATCTTTCGTATGTCTCATCACCACAGTCCTGCCTCACGTTTCACTCTCTTAAAGGTTTGGCAGACATCACAACATAGATGCCCCATAGGAACCTCATACTCACCATAAACAAAGCAACTCCTCATCATCCCGGACAAAACCTGCTCTTACATTCGATATCACATGTGATAGAGCTACTTTCTATTCTATCACCCAATCAGAAAACCTGTGGGCCAACCTTCCTTCCACCCATACCTAAACAATCACGAAGTCTCACCGAATCTAACTCACAAATAGTTCTTGAATTTAAACTCTCCTCCCTATTACCTCTTGTCTGTTTTACATACTGGCTTTCATATATAGTTTCTTTTGAGAGTAGGATTACAAAGCTATTTTTTTTTCAACTTTGAAAGCCACTGAGTTAGAAGATAAAGCTTAAGTACCTTCACATGGTGCTTCAATGGACTCGCCTCATTTCCCACCACAACTGTCTCCCTGCGTATGGTATTTCCTACTTCCTGCTTTGCTTGGGCCACCTAGTCCTCCCGGAACACACCGCAACCCATCTGCTTCCATCGTCTGACTATATCTATTCATCCATGAATGTCTCCTCCTCCAAGAAGCCAGTCCTGATCACCTCAAGCTAAGACAGCCTTCAGCAATACTTTCTGCATGTCTCAGCCATCTTCGCTTCTTTATTGAATTGTATTTATCTGTGTGTATTTTCTGAAGGTAAATATGTCTTATTCATTTGGTTCCCCAGGACCTAACACAGTACCTAGTAGTCAATAAATGTTTAACTGAACTTGACTGATTCAATTATTTTCTAACAGAGGCTTTAAAAGTCAAGATGTTTGAAAAACTTCTATATGTTCTCATAAAGAACAGATTTTCAAACAGAAGAGGATTATTTCAATTCCCAAAATATTAAAGTATTAGTATTTTGACATAAATATGTATATTTTTATAAATTACTTCACAATACCTTTGAGTTCCCAAATAAGAGTTAAATATAAAGTATCATACACAAGGACTAGAAAGATCTGGCTGCTGAAAAGGTCATAGGGTTTAATCCACCTAGCACTCCCTATTCTCTCAGCATTCTACTATTTGATTTATGATGTGAGATAGTAAAAGAAATTTCTCCTTAGCTGTATCTAACCAATATTCCACAATAATGTATATTTCTTCTTAATATAGTATATTTTTATTAATGTATTTGCAAGGAAAAAAATTGTTCTGAATTTAAAACCATCATAGAACAAGACTGCTTTCCATTGGCTCAGAACATGATAAATTATATTTAGTGTGAACTATGAATCCCATTCATAAATCCATTGAACACCTATTATATGTAAGGCACAGGGTCAATAAGGCACTAGAACCACAAGGTTTATTAGGCTTCAGGAAGGGTTGTTCCATTGTATATGTCATTATTTGATGGTATTATGCAATCACCACAATAAATCCAGTCATGTCTAATTCAAGGATCCTTAAAAAGGGAAAAGAGCCAAAAATCCTGTAATCACCAGAAACTTAGCAAATATGAATTAAATATTTAGTTAATTTTGAGAATTTAGTTTTATTCCTTAATGTAATGGTTGAGATTGCATTCATAGTAACCTAAAACTCATTTCCTTCAAACTGGAGAAGACTTGGTGGAAAGGCACCGTGAGGTGGAAATTTTTAATGTATCCATCCCAAACTCTCTGAAATATATACACATGATGCACACATACATTTACCCATAAAGGAGCACATGCACTCACAACCTACATATAGGGTAATTTTCTACGTGTGTGAGAGTCCTATAACAGTGGACTTTTATTTTAATGGAGAACTTGGAGCAGATGTTAGATTTGTGGGAGCAGGAAGTGCTGATTAAATACAAAAATATCAATCATAAGGTATTACCTGGGGGAAAGATCATAAACTAGAAGAGTGGCAGAGGCAGAGAGAAGACTGCTTTCAGAAGGAGATAAAAATGACAAAAGTTCATTTTGGATTGGTTTTCAAGAGAAGATAGTTGGATAACATTTAGGATTTTTAATATAGATAATGGGACAAACAGTGATGACAGTTACTACGACAGAAAAAGTATTGGCAAACCTTTTCTGTAAAGAGTCATGTAGCAAATACTTTAAACTTTGAGGGCCACAAAGCTTTATGTCACATATTCTTAAGAATAGTTTTAAAATATAAAAACCATTCATAGCTCAAGGGCCCTATTGACCTGTAGGCCACAGCTTGCACACACTAGGTAGTACCAAATAATGAGAAATGGAACGTTCTATGGGACATGATGTTGAGTTCAATCTTAAACATGTTGGTTTTAAAGTACCTTGGATAAAGCAGAGATCAAGCAAGCAGTAGGACCATCACTGGGAATATAGAAAGCAACAAAGCTTTTGAAAGTCTTGTAGGGCTAAAGAGAAAATTGAATATTCAAGGGACCAAGATCCTAGTGAGAAGGGTGGGAAAGAAAACAGAAGCTGACACAGGGCCATTCATGTCAAATGCCAAATACTGAAGTTGTGTAGGGAAACTAGGAATGTCTCTAGAAAACAAAACAGAGTTTTTGGCAGGGTTGTCATGCTTAAGAAGATAAGAGTTAGGATTCAGGACTCGACAAGCAGAATAACCTCGTTAAATACTCCAGGATCTCTGTTGGAAGCCCTGGAAGGACTAGAGAAGTAGAAGCAAAATCACAGGTAGGCAGAGATTTAAAATACTGCAAACTAGCCTTGACTCAGGTTAGTCCCTGATTATATTAGTTGATCAGTATTCTATCTGACCAGCAAAGAAAGGGTGAGCCCCCTCTAGAAGAGGACATCATTTGAACAAGCTACATTTTTTTGTCTACAATATCTGGTATTTAACAAAAAATTACTAAACATGCCAACAGATTACAGCATGAAACTGAAATTATAGGCAATTAAAAGAGAGTCACCAGTAATACAGATATTAGAGTTGGCAGAAAAAGATTTTAAGATAATTAGGATTAATATGTTCAAGGAAATACAGAAAATGTTGGAAAAAGAAGATAAAAAGATAAAGAATTTCAGTAGATAACTGAAATCTATTTTTACAAAAGGATCAGATAGGTACTCTAGAAATAAAGACTAATAATAACAAAAAGTAGTAACTAAATAAAGGAGTTTGGGGAAAAACAGAGCAGAAAACATTAGTCCTGTGGAACACAGAAAATATAAACATTGAAACACAGAGGGAGAAAAAGATTACAAAATACAGAGAAGAACATCAGACCTACGAAAAACATTTTTTTAAAAACGGGCAAAGGAGGGTTTTTTGTGTCTCTATCTCCTTCAGTTCTGCTCTGACCTTAGTTATTTCTTGCCTTCTGCTAGCTTTTGAATGTTTTTGCTCTTGCTTATCTAGTTCTTTTAATTGTGATGTTAGGGTGTCAATTTTAGATCTTTCCTGCTTTCTCTTGTGGGCATTTAGTGCTATAAGTTTACCTCTACACACTGCTTTAAATGTGTCCCAGAGATTCTGGTATGTTGTGTCTTTGTTCTCATTGATTTCAAAGAACATCTTTATTTCTGCCTTCATTACATTATGTACTCAGTAGTCATTCAGGAGCAGGTTGTTCAGTTTCCATGTAGTTGAGTGGTTTTGAGTGAGTATCTTAATCCTGAGTTTCAGTATGATTGCACTGTGGTCTGAGAGACAGTGTGTTACAATTTCTGTTCTTTTACATTTGCTGGGGAGTGCTTTACTTCCAACTATGTGGTCAATTTTGGAATAAGTGCGATGTGATGCTGAGAAGAATGTATATTCTGTTGATTTGGGGTGGAGAGTTCTGTAGATGTCTATTAGGTCCACTTGGTGCAGAGTTGAGTTCGATTCCAGGATATCCTTGTTAACTTTCTGTCTCGTTGATCTGTCTAATGTTGACAGTGGGGTGTTAAAGTCTCCCATTATTATTGTGTGGGAGTCTGAGTCTCGTTGTAGGTCTCTAAGGACTTGCTTTATGAATCTGGGTGCTCCTGTATTGGATGCATATATATTTAGGATAGTTAGCTCTTCTTGTTGAATTGATCCCTTTACTCTTATGTGATGGCCTTCTTTGTCTCTTTTGATCTTTGCTGGTTTAAAGTCTGTTTTATCAGAGACCAGGATTGCAATCCCTGCTTTTTTTTTGTTTTCCATTTGCTTGGTGGATCTTCCTCCATCCCTTTATTTTGAGCCTATGTATGTCTCTGCATGTGAGATAATGGGTCTCCAGAATACAGCAGACTGATGGGTCTTGACTCTTTATCCAATTTGCCAGTCTGTGTCTTTTAACTGGAGCATTTAGCGCATTTACATTTAAGGTTAATATTGTTATGTGTGAATTTGATTCTGTCATTATGATGTTAGCTGGTTATTTTGCTCGTTAGTTGATGCAGTTTCATCCTAGCTTAGACAGTCTATACAATTTGGAATGCTTTTGCAGTGGCTGGTACTGGTTGTTCCTTTCCATGTTCAGTGCTTCCTTCAGGAGCTCTTTTAGGGCAGGCCCGGTGGTGACAAAATCTCTCAGGATTTGCTTGTCCGTAAAGGATTTTATTTCTCCTTCACTTATGAAGCTTAGTTTGGCTGGATATGAAATTCTCGGCTGAAAATTCTTTTCTTTAAGAATGTTGAATATTGTACCCCACTCTCTTCTGGCTTGTAGTGTTTCTGCCGAGAGATCCGCAGTTAGTCTGATGGGCATCCCTTTGTGAGTAACCCGACCTTTCTCCCTGACTGCCCTTAACATTTTTTCCTTCATTTCAACTTTAGTGAATCTGACAATTATATGTCTTGGAGTTGCTCTTCTCAAGGAGTATCTTTGTGGCATTCTCTGTATTTCCTGAATTTGAATGTTGGCATGCCACAACCCCAACAAAAAGTGGGCAAAGGATATGAAAAGACACTTCTCAAAAGAAGACATTTATGCAGCCAACTGACACAAGAAAAAATGCTCATCATCACTGGCCATCAGAGAAATGCAAATCAAAACCATAATGAGATACCATCTCACACCAGTTAGAATGGCAATCATTAAAAAGTCAGGAAACAACAGGTGCTGGAGAGGATGTGGAGAAATAGGAACACTTTTACACTGTTGGTGGGACTGTAAACTAGTTCAACCATTATGGAAGACAGTGTGGCAATTCCTCAAGGATCTAGAACTAGAAATACTATTTGACCCAGCCACCTCATTACTGGGTATATACCCAAAGGATTATAAATCATGCTGCCATAAAGACACATGCTCACGTATATTTATTGCGGCACTATTCACAATAGCAAAGACTTGGAACCAACCCAAATGTCCATCAATGACAGACTGGATTAAGAAAATGTGGCACATATACACCATGGAATACTATGCAGCCATAAAAAAAGGATGAGTTCAAGTCCTTTGTAGGGACATGGATGAAGCTGGAAGCCATCATTCTCAGCAAACTATCGCAAGGACAAAAAACCAAACACCACATGTTCTCACTCACAGGTGGGAATTGAACAATGAGAACACTTGGACACAGGAAGGGGAACATCACACACTGGGACCTGTCATGGAGTGAGGAGAGGGGGGAGGGATAGCATTAGGAGATATACCTAATGTAAATGAAGAGTTAATGGGTGCAGCACACCAACATGGGACATGTATACATTTGTAACAAACCTGCACGTTGTGCACATGTATCCCAGAACTTAAAGTATAATAAAAAATAAAATAAAATGAAAATGGGCAAAGAAGGCAGTCTAATTTACATGTAATTGGAGTTTCTGAAAGAGAGGTGAGAAAGTAGCATCTGAAAAGATAATGTCCTCAGGAATTTTCCTGCACTAGTGAAAGACACAAACCTATAGATTCAAAAAGCTCTGGCAACTCCAAGCAGTATAAAAAGAAAAAACAAAAAAAGAAAATCACATCTAGGTATGTCATATTTAAATGCAAAAAAACAAGGGATAAATAGAAAACCTTAAAAGCAATGGGCGGGGATCCAAAGGAATAACAATAAGAATTATAGTTTATTTCCCACCCCACAAATAAAAAGATGGAAATGAAAAGATAACGAAATCTTTACAGTGCAAAAGACCACCAACCTAAAAATCTAAAATCAGCAAACATATCCTTCAAAAACAGAGAACATTTTCAGACAATGAAAAACTGAGAAAAATCAATGCCTATAAATTGTACAAAAAGAAATCAGTAGTTCTTTAGAGGAAGAAAATGATCTTGGATGAAAACATGAAAATGTAAAGTAGGAACAGCTCCAGGCTACAGCTCCCAGCATGAGCGATGCAGAAGACAGGTGATTTCTGCATTTCCAACTGAGGTACCGGGTTCATCTCACTGAGGCGTCTTGGACAGTGGGTGCAGCTCACCGAGCAAGAGCCAAAGCAGGGTGAGGCATTGCCACATCCAGGAAGCGCAAGGGGTAAGGGAATTCCCTTTCCTAGCCAAGGGAAACAGTGACACGCAACACCTGGAAAATCAGATCACTCCCACCCTAATACTGCACTTTTCCAAGGGTCTTAGCAAATGGCACATCAGGAGATTATATCCCACTCCTGGCTCAGAGGGTCCCATGCCCACAGAGCCTCCATCATTGCTAGCACAGCAGTCTGAGATCTAACTTCAAGGCGGCAGCGAAGCTGGGGGAGGGACACCCGCCATTGCTGAGGCTTGAGTAGGTAAACAAAGCAGCCAGGAAGCTCGAACTGGGTGGAGCCCACCTCAGCTCAAGGAGGCCTGACTGCCTCTGTGACTCCACCTGCAGGGACAGTGCATAGCCAAACAAAGGACAGCAGAAACCTCTGCAGATGTAAATGTCCATGTCTGATAGCTTTGAAGACAGTAGTGGTTCTCCCAGAACGGAGTTTCAGATCTGAGAATGGACAGACTGCCTCCTCAAGTGGGTCCCTGACCCCCAGGTAGCCTAACTGGGAGGCACCCCCGAGTAAGGGCAGACTGATGCCTCACATGGCCGGGTACCCCTCTGAGCTGAAGCTTCCAGAGGAACAATCAGGCAGCAACATTTACTGTTCAGCAATATTCACTGTTCTGCAGCCTCCACTGTTGACACCCAGGCAAACAGGGTCTGGAGTGGACCTCCAGCAAACTCTAACAGACCTACAGCTGAGGGTCTTGACTGTTAGAAGGAAAACTAACAAACAGAAAGGACATCGACACAAAACCCCATCTACGTCACCATCATCAAAGACCAAAGGTAGAAAAAACCACAAAGACGGGGAAAATACAGAGCAGAAAAGCTGAAAATTCTAAAAATCAGAGCACCTCTCCCCCTCCAAAGGAACACAGCTTCTTGCTAGCAATGGAACAAAGCTGGACAGAGAATCACTTTGACAATTTGAGAGAAGAAGCCTTCAGACAATCAAACTTCTCCGAGCTAAAGGAAGAAGTTCGAACTCATCACAAAGAAGCTGAAAACCTTGAAAAAATATTAGACGAATGGCTAATTAGAATAACCAATGTCTAGAAGTCCTTAAATGACCTGATGTAGCTGAAAACCATGGCACAAGAACTACGTGACAAACGCACAAGCTTCAGTAACCAATTCAATTAACTGGAAGAAAGGGCATCAGTGATTGAAGATCAAATGAAAGAAATGAAGGGAGAAGAGAAGTTTAGAGAAAAAAGAGTAAAAAGAAACGAACAAAGCCTCCAAGAAAAATGGGACTACGTGAAAAGACCAAATCTATGTCTGATTGGGCACCAGAAAGTGACGGGGAGAATGGAACTAAGTTGGAAAACACACTGCAGGATATTATCCACGAGAACTTCACCAACCTAGCAAGGCAGGCCAACATTCAAATTGAGGAAACACAGAGAATGCTACAAAGACACTCCTCGAGAAGAGCAACTCCAAGACACGTAATTGTCAGATTCATCAAAGTTGAAATGAAGGAAAAAATGAAGGAAAAAAGGGCAGCCAGGGAGAAAGGTCGGGCTACCCACAAAGAGAAGCCCATCAGACTAACAGTGGATCTCTCAGCAGAAACTCTACAGGCCAGAAGAGAGTAGGGGACAATATTCAACATTCTTAAGGAAAAGAATTTTCAACCGAGAATTCCATATCCAGCCAAACTAAGCTTCATAAGTGAAGGAGAAATAAAATCCTTTACGGACAAGCAAATCCTGAGAGATTTTGTTGCCACCAGGCCTGCCCTAAAAGAGCTCCTGAAGGAAGCACTAAACATGGAAAGGAACAACTGGTACTAGCCACTGCAAAAACATGCCAAAATGTAAAGAACATCGATGCTAGAAAGAAACTGCATCAACTAATGAGCAAAATAGCCAGCTAACATCATAATGACAGGACCAAATTCACACATAACAATATTAACCTTAAATGTAAATGCGCTAAATGCTCCAGTTAAAAGACACAGACTGGCAAATTGGATAAAGAGTCAAGACCCATTACTGTGCTGTATTCAGGAGACCCATCTCACGTGCAGAGACATACATAGGCTCAAAATAAAGGGATGGAGGAAGATCCACCAAGCAAATGGAAAACAAAAAAAAGCAGGGATTGCAATCCTGGTCTCTGATAAAACAGACTTTAAACCAGCAAAGATCAAAAGAGACAAAGAAGGCCATTACATAAGAGTAAAGGGATCGGCCGGGCGCGGTGGCTCAAGCCTGTAATCCCAGCACTTTGGGAGGCCGAGACGGGCGGATCACGAGGTCAGGAGATCGAGACCATCCTGGCTAACACCGTGAAACCCCGTCTCTACTAAAAAAAAAAAAATACAAAAAACTAGCCAGGCGAGGTGGCGGGTGCCTGTAGTCCCAGCTACTCGGGAGGCTGAGGCAGGAGAATGGCGTAAACCCGGGAGGCGGAGCTTGCAGTGAGCTGAGATCCGGCCACTGAACTCCAGCCTGGGCGGTAGAGCGAGACTCTGTCTCAAAAAAAAAAAAAAAAAAAAAAAAGAGTAAAGGGATCAATTCAACAAGAAGAGCTAACTATCCTAAATATATATGCATCCAATACAGGAGCACCCAGATTCATAAAGCAAGTCCTTAGAGACCTACAACGAGACTCAGACTCCCACACAATAATAATGGGAGACTTTAACACCCCACTGTCAACATTAGACAGATCAACGAGACAGAAAGTTAACAAGGATATCCTGGAATTGAACTCAACTCTGCACCAAGTGAACCTAATAGATATTTACAGAACTCTTCACCCCAAATCAACAGAATATACATTCTTCTCAGCATCACATCACACTTATTCCAAAATTGACCACATAGTTGGAAGTAAAGCAGTCCTCAGCAAATGTAAAAGAACAGAAATTATAACAAACTGTCTCTCAGACCACAGTGCAATCAAACTAGAACTCTGGATTAAGAAAATCACTCAAAACCACTCAACTACATGGAAACTGAACAACCTGCTCCTGAATGACTACTGGGTACATAACAAAATGAAGGCAGAAATAAAGATGTTCTTTGAAATCAATGAGAACAAAGATACAACATACCAGAATCTCTGGGACACATTTAAAGCAGTGTGTAGAGGGGCATTTATAGCACTAAATGCCCACAAGAGAAAGCTGGAAAGATCTAAAATTGACACTCTAACATCACAATTAAAAGAACTGGAGAAGCAAGAGCAAACACATTCAAAAGCTAGCAGAAGGCAAGAAATAACTAAGATCAGAGCAGAACTGAAGGAGATAGAGACACAAAAAACCCTCTAAAAAATCAATGAATCCAGGAGCTGGTTTCTGGAAAAGATCAACAAAACTGATAGACTGCTAGCAAGACTAATAAAGACGAAAAGAGAGAAGAATCAAATAGACGCAATAAAAAATGATGAAGGAGATATCACTACCGACCCCACAGAAATACAAACTACCATCATAGAATACTATAAATACCTCTAAGCAAATAACCCAGAAAACCTAGAAAAAATGGATAAATTCCTGGACACATACACTCTCCCAAGACTAAACCAGGAAGAAGTTGAATCCCTGAATAGACCAATAACAGGCTCTGAAATTAAGGCAATAATTAATAGCCTACCAACCAAAAAAAGTCCAGGACCAGATGGATTCACAGCCGAATTCTACCAGAGGTACAAGGAGGAGCTGGTACCATTCCTTCTGAAACTATTCCAATCAATAGAAAAAGAGGGAATCCTCGCTAACTCATTTTATGAGGCCAACTCATTTTATGAGGTATCATCCTAATACAAAAGCCTGACAGAGACACAACAAAAAAAGAGAATTGCAGGCCAATATCCCTGATAAACATCGATGCAAAAATCCTCAATAAAATACTGGCAAACCGAATCCAGCAGCACATCAAAAAGCTTATCCACCATGATCAAGTGGGCTTCATCCCTGGGATGCAAGGCTGGTTCAACATATGCAAATCAATAAGCGTAATCCCATATATAAACAGAACCAAAGACAAAAACCACATGATTATCTCAATAGATGCAGAAAAGGCCTTTGACAAAATTCAACAGCCCTTCATGCTAAAAGCTCTCAATAAATTAAGTATTGATGGAACGTATCTCAAAATAATAAGGGCTATTTATGAGAAACACACAGCCAATATCATACTGAATGGGCAAAAACTGGAAGCATTCCCTTTGAAAACTGGCACAAGACAGGGATGCCCTCTCTCACCACTCCTATTCAAAATAGTGTTGGAAGTGCTGGCCAGCGCAATCAGGCAGGAGAAAGAAATAAAGGGTATTCAATTAGGAAAAGAGGAAGTCACACTGTCCCTGTTTGTAGATGACATGATTGTATATTTAGAAAATCCCATTATCTCAGCCCAAAATCTCCTTAAGCTGATAAGCAACTTCAGCATAGTCTCAGGATACAAAATCAATGTGCAAAAATCACAAGCATTCTTATACACCAATAACAGACAGAGAGCCAAATCATGAGTGAACTCCCATTCACAACTGCTTCAAAGAGAATAAAATACCTAGGAATCCAATTTACAAGGGATGTGAAGGACCTCTTCAAGGAGAACTACAAACCACTGCTCAATGAAATAAAAGAGGACACAAACAAATGGAAGAACATTCCATGCTCATGGATCGGAAGAATCAATATCGTGAAAATGGCCATACTGCCCAAGGTAATTTATAGATTCAATGCCATCCCCATTAAGCTACCAATGACTTTCTTCACAGAACTTGACAAAACTACTTTAAAGTTCATATGGAACCAAAAAAGAGCCCACATTGCCAAGACAATCCTAAGCCAAAAGAGCAAAGCTGGAGGCATCACACTACCTGACTTCAAACTATACTACAAGGCTACAGTAACCAAAACAGCACGGTACTGGTACCAAAACAGAGATATAGATCAATGGAACAGAACAGAGTCCTCAGAAATAATACCACACATCTACAACCATCTAATCTTTGACAAAGCTGACAAAAACAAGAAATGGGGAAAGGATTCCCTATTTAATAAATGGTGCTGGGAAAACTGGCTAGCCATATGTAGAAAGCTCAAACTGGATCCCTTCCTTA
This sequence comes from Trachypithecus francoisi, assembly GCF_009764315.1. Lineage (NCBI taxonomy): Eukaryota > Metazoa > Chordata > Mammalia > Primates > Cercopithecidae > Trachypithecus > Trachypithecus francoisi. The sequence goes on along the minus strand of NW_022681435.1, from coordinate 2,421,451 downwards.
CACCTTATATGAAAATTAATTCAAGATGGATTAGAGACTTAAATGTTAGACCTAAAATCATAAAAACCCTAGAAGAAAACCTAGGTAGTACCATTCAGGACGTCAGCATGGGCAAGGACTTCATGTCTAAAACACCAAAAGCAGTGGAAACAAAAGCCAAAATTGACAAATGGATTCTAATTAAATTAAAGAGCTTCTGTACAGTAAAGGAAACTACCATCAGAGTGAACAGGCAACCTACAGAATGGGAAAAAATTTTTGCAATCTACTCATCTGACAAAGTGCTAATATCCAGAATCTACAAAGAACTCAAACAAATTTACAAAAAAAAAACAAACAATCCCATCAAAAAGTGGGCAAAGGATATGAAAAAAGACACTTCTCAAAAGAAGACATTTATGCAGCCAACAGACACATGAAAAAATGCTCATCATCACTGGCCATCAGAGAAATACAAATCAAAACCACAATGAGATATCATCTCACACCAGTTAGAAAAGACAGGAAACAGGTGCTGGAGAGGATGTGGAGAAATAGGAACACTTTTACACTGTTGGTAGGACTGTAAACTAGTTCAACCACTGTGGAAGACAGTGTGGCGATTCCTCAAGGATCTAGAACTAGAAATACTATTTGACCCAGCCATCTCATTACTGGGTATATACCCAAAGGATTATAAATCATGCTGCTATAAAGATACATGCTCACGTATGTTTATTGCAGCACTATTCACAATAGCAAAGACTTGGAACCAACCCAAATGTCCATCAATGACAGACTGGATTAAGAAAATGTGGCACATATACACCATGGAATACTATGCAGCCATAAAAAAGAATGAGTTCAAGTCCTTTGTAGGGACATGGATGCAGCTGGAAACCTTCATTCTCAGCAAACTATCGCAAGAAACAGAAAACCAAACACCACATGTTCTCACTCATAGGTGGGAACTGAACAATGAGAACATCTGGACATAGGAAGGGGAACATCACACACCAGGGCCTGTCGTGGAGTGGGGAGAGGGGGGAGGAATAGCATTAGGAGATATACCTAATGTGAATGACGAGTTAATGGGTGCAGCCCACCAACATGGCACATGTGTACATATGTAACAAACCTGCACATTGTGCACATGTACCCTAGAACTTAAAGTATAATAAAAAATAAAAGTAAATAAATAAATAAAAACACCAAATTGGATTACTCCAAAAAAAGAAAATGTAAAGTACAAAAAGAACAGAGGTTAACTATAAGGACAATATTAAATAATATTGACTGAAGAAAACAATAATAACGTCTAGTGGAATTTAAAGTATATGTAAAGTTACAATGCATGGCAACTGAAATGTAAAAAGAAGGGGGCAAATGGAATTGTAATGTTCTAAGGCTCTAGCACTAGCAGAGAAATTCTAATAGGAATAATTTGTTTTAGAGTGTAGTAAGTCAAAGATGTACTTATAATCTCTAGGGCAAAAACTAAGAGAATACTAACAGAATCTATAGCTAATAAGTAAAAGAAGGGGAAAGTAAAATTTAATTATCGTTGGGAACAGGCCCCCCAAAATCTGGCCATAAAATCTCTGCAGCACTGTTCATGATGGCCTTAACGCCCACGCTGGAAGGTTGTGGGTTTACCGGAATGAGGGCAAGGAACACCTGGCTCACTCAGGATGGAAAACTGCTTTAAGGCACTCTTAAACCACAAACAATTGTATAAGCGATCTGTGCCTTAAGGACATGCTCCTGCTGCAGATAACTAGCCCAACCCACCCCTTTATTTCAGCCCATCCCTTCATTTCCTATAAGGGATACTTTTAGTTAATGTAATATTTATAGAAACAATGCTAATGACTGGCTTGCTGTTAATAAACATGTGGGTAAATCTCTGTTCAGGGCTCTCAGCTTTGAAGGCTGTGAGACCCCTGATTTCCCACTTCACACCTCTATATTTCTGTGTGTGTTTCTTTAATTCCTCTAGTGCTACTGGGTTAGGGTCTCCCCGACCGAGCTGGTCTCAGCAAAATATATTTGCTGAATCTGAAAGAGGCCAAGAAAAAAAAATAAACAAACATAAAAACAGGTGAGTGAAATGGAACTCAAATGTTAAGATGGTAGATATAACACTATTAGATCAGTTTTCAGAGCAAAATAGAAATAGAGTAGCAGAGATCAGCAGTGGCCATAACAGTTAAGAGAAGAGCAAAGAGATAAAAGGTTTATAAAGAAGCAATTCAGAAAAAATCCAGCAGTCTGGGAAACTTGGAAAGGAAGTAAATGTGGATAATATTTTATCCACAGATAAATCTAGGACGCATTATTATAACCAATGTTTGCACTGAGTTACCAAAAAATAGTTAACATTCAATACATCTTAATTAAAAAATAGCAATCATAATGTTTCCTATTCAAAAAGTTAAACAACACATTTTGCAGGAAAAAAAAAGGATTTTATGCTATCTAAATAATCTGGACATTTCAGAGAATCCACAAAGTCCATATTTTAATATGCCAAATCATAGAGGAGAAAAAAGATCCGATTGCTATTCTTAGCTTTTAAGTGCCAGGATTCAGAAAGCAATCAAAAGTATGAGCATAATTATTATGATACCCAAACATTATTCTTTCAGAGTATCATATCTGTTATCATGTGAGAGACTGACATTAATTTTGTTTTGTTAGTTTTGTTGCTGTTGTTGTTTGAGACAGGGTCTCGCTCTGTCACCCAGGCTATAGTGCTATGGCATGATCTCAGCTCAATGCAGCCTCAACCTCCTGGGCTCAAGCAATCCTCCCACTCCAGCCCCCAGAGCAGCTGGGACCACAGGTATGTGCCACTAAGCCTGGCTAATTTTTGCAAAGACAGAGTTTCACCATTGCCCAGGCTGGTCTCCAACTCCTGAGTTCAAACAATCCGCCCACCTTGGCCTCCCAGTGTGCTGGGATTACAGGCATGAACCACTGTGCCTGGCCAAGTTTTAAATATCTCTATATCATATAATCACCAAAGCTAATAATAAGCATGTTAGAATATCATGATTATTTTACTACTGGAATAATATTACTTCTAATATCTCCCCAGAATGGAAGGGGACAAAAGTTTCCTTTATTTGATGAGAAAATGTATTTCCCTCCTATAGTGACAGGCATTTACTCCTTTGTTTTCTTAAGACCGGACAACTTAACTAAGGCTCCTTTATTTATTAGGTACTAGACAACAACTGGTGTAATTTAAAATTTTCTCCTAACAACCACTGAGGACAAACAAATCTTACATACTTATGAATATATAATAATTAATATATTATCAACATACTCATATTTTCTATTGAAATATTCATTAAAGTTTTGGGATAGAATGTTAAGCAAGTTTAATTGATTCTTCAAAGGTCACACATATCATAAGAATTCTTCTAAGGACAAAAACAGTTCACTAAACAAGGCCTGGTATCCTGTACACAACGTCATTTGGCTTGTCCTTGTCTGTACCTTACAGTGCCCTTTTCACAGTGAATCATAAAGTCAATTCAATCAGTACAAATGTTTTTAGAGTGAATTTTGCAAGCAAAAAACACAGACTATGTTCTTAGTAGGTTGTATTTGACTTCTAAATTCCATTCTCTCGCCTCGTTACACAGAATACAAAGCTACTGACCTTTGCAAATATAGCCCATTCATTTTTTTTCAGGCTTTTGACTAATTAGACAACATGAGAGAAACGTAAGGTAAAAGATAAATCATCCTGGTCATTTTTCCACTTCCTCAGCCTCATCATTTTCCCCTATAAATAAGGTGATTCTGATTGGCACAACAATGCCCAAGATGTAAAGCTGCAGAACAGAAAATTACACACAGTAGGATGAAGAAATGAATTTCATGGCAGTAATGGTTTTCTACCTTCACTAATAAAACCCCTTTAGCCCAAGATCTCTCTACGAAGAACCATATATGTGGCAAATGCTTTACAAGAAAAACATGTCAGAAACATCACCTGATATATTCAGACCATCTTCTTAACATATTCATGTATGCATTCGCCAAATATCATCATGTACAATCTATAAATGACTGGTTATCTATATTTTACAAATCTTCTCTAAATCCTAATCCAGTGAACTGCTTATGCTGTGTGGTGCTGGGATTAAAAAAAGAAAAAAGAGAAAAAAAAAGGTGGCTCTACCTCCAAAGAATTATAACCATCTCTTCCTTCCTTTTAACAGAAATCACAGCCTACTTTCATTCTCTTCCACTGAAAATGACTTGGTACATTCATCTCCCTCTCTTTAATCATTACCAATTACAAGGAAACAATTTCTAGTAAGGGTAAACTCTCCAGCTCTGTTCTTAATACCACGTCCTCCTGCATCGGCCCACCCACTATCCTTCCACCAAAATAAATGCTCAGTGATCTCCTAAACAGAGTATAAACCCTGCTCTTAAATCCCTAGCCACTGAAGTTACTACCCTCCCCTTTTTCCATCAAAAGCTAATTTCTTCCACACTCTTTACCTCCACTTCTCATACTCAGCTCACTGTACCCTGATTTCTGACCAAACCAACTCTACCAAAACAGCTCTCTTAATCATCACCAATGGCTTTCCTAATTACTAAACCTACACACCCCAATTCTTTTTTTTTTTGGTTGAGACGGAGTCTCGCTCAGGCTGTAGTACAATGGCACGAACTCGGCTCACTGCAAGCTCCGCCTCGCAGGTTCATGCCATTCTCCTGCCTCAGCCTCCAGAGTAGCCTCCGGAGTAGTAACTACAGGCGCCCGCCACCACAACCAGCTAATTTTTGTATTTTTAGTAGAGACGGGGTTTCACCGTGTTAGCCAGGATGGTCTCAATCTCCTGACCTCATGATCTGCCCACCTTGCCATCCCAAAGTGCTGGGATTACAGGTGTGAGCCACTGTGCCCAGCCACACACCCCAATTCTTAATGTTATTTCATTTCTCTGATAAACTGTAGACCTTTTACTTTTGTTTTCAACTGTATGTGTGATCTAGAATCTGCCTGTATGATTTCTCTTTCTCTGCTTCTCACTGGCTCATCTTCATCTTCCTGATATCTAAACAGGTATTCTGTCTTCAAATTTCTTTCATTTCCATACTCTGTCCCTCAATAATATCATATGAAGATGTGGCTTAAAAAGAATTTCTTAAAGGATAGCTTTACAAACAGCTCTCAATTTCTATCCTGTAATTCTGTACCAAGATTTTGCAATGCATTACCAGTAGTCAAAATGTACTAAGTATAATTCATTCATTTTTCTCGTTCGTTAATCCATTCAACAAATAGTCATATTTTAAAAAAGAGTCAGTTGGCTAGAACTGGAATAATCAAGGATTGAAAAATAAAATTAAACGAGGGAAGCATACGTCTGATCACACAGAGTCTCAGAGGCCACTGTAAGAAGTTTGAATTTTGTTTTAAAGATAACCGAAGGCCACTGGAGGTTACCTGCCCAAGGTCACCCACGGCCAGCAAGTTATAGAACTATAGAAACATAATTTGAACACAGACATGCCTGTCACCAGAACCCAGGCTCTTAACCACTCTTTTGAACTGCTTTTATAAAAATAAAGCAAAAGCCATTCCACCAGAGAACCATACTTACACTCTTGATATTAACAATACTATCTTCTGATGTAGGAGTCGGCAAACTATGGCCCATGGGCCAAATCCAACTCACCACCTGCTTCTGAAAATAGTTTTATTGGAAAGCAGCCATGCTCATTTGTTCACATATTGCCTATGCCTGCTTTCACACCATAAAGCAAAGTTAAGTCACTGTGACAGAGACAGTGCACAAAGCCTAAAATATTTACTATCTAGCCCTTTATAGAGTTTGTCAATCCTTGTTCCATCCAACTGTCTTTAGGTGCATCAGCTACTAATTGGGGACAATAAGAACTAACTCACCTATTTGCAGTGACAATTCAGGAAAAGAGCATATCGAAAAAAATCAAATGACAGCAGGCACCCCAAAATGTGAACTGCAGTCTAAGTCAGGCTCTATACTCTAGCATCTATTTGGGAAAAAAATAATACCATCTCTATTCTATCTCACCATCATGTCACTTATTTCTCAAAGGTATTTTGCTGACTTGCACACACCCCAACTCCTAACACTACCAATAAAATGCACGTCTCCTATTACAATCACCCTGAAAGCCCATTCCATGGCCTGTACATTCCCGTTAATAGCACTGCCATTCTCCCTTCAGCCGGGTTTTGGTCTCTGAAATCATCTTGAACATCAAACTCTTCAAGACCAGAGTGAAGTCCTACTTATTCAACTTATGCAACAGCTTCCTAACCATCCCCTCTTCCATATTTCTAGCACCTAATCCTATTTCCAGTCCCCATGACCTCCCACTTTATCATTCCAGTAACCTCACAATTCACTTCCCAAATCAGTATTTGTAAGTGTCTTACATAAAAATGTTAGATATGACAAAATATTTCTTAAGCAATCAAAAGTATCCTTTTAAAAGTATTCAACATGTCAGCACCCATGAAATTACGTCCTCAGCTTTGCATTCAAGTTCCTCTACAACACAATTCTAACCGACACCTCAAACTTCCTACTAAATTTCTTGAGCAATTACCATTTTTCACTAGTATGTACCATACTCTATGTGTACTTATACTACAATGTAATATAGTTATACTACGTTGAGTATTGGAAATAAAAAGATGAAAAACTGAATTCCTGTCCTGAAGAAGTTCAAAATCTAGTAGGGAAGACAAATATAAAGAGCAAAAAATACCCCATACAAAGGGAAAAGTGTTTTGGGAAAGGTATAAACAAAAAAAATGTGAGCATAAAAAGAATGTAAGAACTAACTCTGCCAAAATGGGTAGAGGGACTAAGGGTTGGTGATGGCTTCACTGTCCTGAGGAAGAATGAGATTAAAAAAACCAGGGTAGGGAAGGGAAAAGACGGATAGGAGAGAGGATGCAGGATGCAGGATTCCTGCTATTTCAAGCCTTTTTTTTTTTTTTTTTTTCCAGAAGCAGTGGTTTTAAACTAGGGCCATTTTTTGCCTCTTAAGGGAAACTTGACAATGTCTAAAGACATCTGATTGTCACAACTGGAAAGAGGAGGCTACTACTAGCACGATGCGATGTAGGTAGAAGAGAGAAACGATGCTCAACATCCTACTATATAGACTACAGTCCTCCAACAACAAAGAATTATCCATCCCAAAATGTCAGTCTGTCACAAATGAGCTATCATGGTCTACAGCCAAAAGGAACAGGATAAAGGAGAGGATAAAGTTGAGATAAGTCGGCTGGGCACAGTGGCTCACGCCTGCAATCCCAGCACTTTGGGAGGCTGAGGCAGGTGGATCACGAGGTCAGGAGATGGAGACCATCCTGGCTAACACAGTGAAACCCTGTCTCCACTAAAAATACAAAAAATTAGCCGGGCACAGTGGCAGGTGCCTGTAGTCCCAGCTACTCAGGAGGCTGAGGCAGGAGAATGGCATGAACCTGGGAGGCGGAGCTGCAGTGAGCTGAGATGGCGCCACTGCACTCCAGCCTGGGCAACAGAGTGAGACTCCATCTGAAAAAAATAAATAAATAAAATAAAAAATAAAAAGTTGAGATAAGTTCAGGATGGGTTAGAACACTGATAATACAGATAGGGCAAGGAAGGAGAATGAGTTATATCTACACAACTTCACTCACCAAAACCAAAGGGAGAATATGCAAAACTGAACAAAATTTCCTTTTGCAAAGGAAGAATGCAAGTTACTAATGAATCTCCACATCTAAAGGTTCTTGAACACAGACAGACTTGAGGCTGCAAAGCAGGGGTCTTAAGACAATCAGGTATGAGGGAATTGCAAAAGACAGGGCAAAAAAGCTAAAGAAATGGCTCTCTGCACCTTCTGTTCCACATCATCCAATTCAACACATAGTTATTGCACAGCAGCTGCTGCTAGACGTCATGGAAAAGCACAGAGATAAATAAGTCAAAAATCCCTGCTCTCAAAAAGACTGAATTTCAGTAGGGAGAATTAGGTAAGTATATAAGTTATCATAATATAAATAAAAAAATATATATCACAAGAGAAATGAAAAGGGGTTCAAATATACACAATCTTGCAAAAGACTCATTGCACAATAATAAAGTATAATTTTACTGAATAACCTCTTGATCTTCTAGTGAGAAAAATATCACAGGATAGTACATTCTCCATCTTTGCAAAGTTTTGAATGTCCACTATAATTAACACAATTAGCAAAATAAAATATCTGTTACTTCCATATAGCCCTGATTGCTAACACCATTCTACCAAGACAAAAAGCAGGACACTTTCTATAGAGTATCCCAATACAGGCTTCACTTTCCATTGAAAGACTCATGTAAAAAATTGGATCCAATATCCTAGAGTAAGTCCTGTACCATTGAGAAGCTCTTAGTTGTTTGTTTTTTAACTGTGGGTGGGTTTATTTCTCCTGAGGTTAGAAAGCTATCCAGAGGACAGCTCTTTAAATATTCCCTTCAGAAGGAGCCTCAAACTCAACATGAGAAAAGAGTTACAGAAATCCCTAATGGTCCAGCCAACATACATTTTTCATAAAGTGATTATCCTCCTGCAGCCTCAGCTTCCTAAGCCTTTTTCCTCCCTTCTATAATTGTTTTCCTTGTAGGCCAGGCAACAATTACCACTGCTACAAGACTAAGGAGGTTCACAAGCAACATCTTTTACAATACCTAAGTGTAGTGTCTCTGATATCTGGTGCTTTTATCACTAATTGCACTATAAAATATGCTATTAAAACAGGGACAAACAAGATTGTAAAAATCACATAATGGACCATGACCACTTACAAAAGCCATTCATAACTGTTACTGTACCACTCATTTTTCTTTAATTTGCAAGTTATATAATTATTTTTCCAAATTTTTACTTCTAGGGGATACCATCAAGAAAAAGAATATATCTGGGAGTTACATAACATGCACGCATGCTCTTAAACATATTGTTTTATAAATTTGCTCAAAATCAAATTACATATCATGTCAGAAAATGTGCTATGAACACTGAATTCCTAGAGACAGCTATGTGATTCCTTGGAAGTAATTACAGGTATGGTCAATGCATTTAAGCTGTGATTTCTTCACAAACTTTCGGGTATGCTACTGAAAGCACAGAGGAAAAATGTAGTTTCATAGTTCCAATTGTTGAAACACACAATACAACATAGCCGATAAAACATTTATATCTTGAGGGCAGAAAGAATGATCAAAGGGTGACATTACTGTGAATTACTGGAGGACGTGGGTCAGTGGAATTGTCTACAGTACTTCACGTGTCATCAGCACGCACAATCTCATGGTTAATTTTCAAGTCTGCAGATGAGCCTTTCAACCCCTTCACTATTTATTCACATGTCTAACCATTTAAAAACATGAAAATCAACAAGAAAAACTAAAATTAAAAGTATTTGTGCTATTCACTAATAACTCTAATGAATATTTAGATGGAACTAGAATTTTAAGTAGTGATTCAGATGAAATATTGAGATTGTCTCTAGGTTTCATTTATCCATTACTAAAGACAAACTAGTTCTAATTCTACCACATTACACAAATACCACAGACCAAATAGTGGCTAGCCTCTACAAAACTAAAGATAAGTAACCAATTCATGAATTGGGACTGGTTTTTTTAATAGGATAATCTTCTGTTAACTGAAGAAGTAACTTATACTTTGATTATTAAGTGTCAGTAAGGAAAGTGTGTTTGAGTTGGGTCTCAGAAAAATTTCAATACTTCTGCAACGCCATCATACTTATTCTGAAACAATTTCTTAAATCTTTACAATGGTTTAACCTTACTAAAATCAGAACCTAATTTTAATAAAATGATACATCACAATTACAGACATCTTAATTGTACCTAAATTATTTTTTTCACTCCTTAGGACACTAGCTAGTGCTCAGTCTTTCAATAGAAAGACTACCAAAAAGTGAGACAGATTATATACACTTGTTTGCCCTAATTTGAGAAACTAAAGTCACTTAATTCAGTCGGAAGGAGTTTAAAATATTTGAATGGTAAGAATAATTTACTTTTTCAAATGCCAACTACTTGAAAAACTCAAACTATGTTGGATAAACCTAAATGAAAATCAAAAGCTTATTTTTCAAGTGTCATCTCTCAAAAATTATCTCCTAAGATATGCCAAAGCCATGTTACTAAATGAAGTTAAATTGGGGTCTACACACTTCATGAGCCCACATACAAAACTTACCTTGTCAGATGCCTCAGAAGCCAAGAGGTTAGTTGCAAGGGTTTGTAGCTTATGATGGGCCATATTTTTAAGAGCAGCAAGACTACGTCTTGTCATAGCTTGTTTCAGGTTGACTGCTGGATGACTAAGTGAATCGACAGCAGCAGGAACAGCTTCATCACAAGCATTTAGAATTTCAACTGCCGTTATCCCCATCACACAACGATCCAATGCACCTGTGAGAAAAATATATTCATAAATATTTCATAATACTAGAATATTTTGAATAGTTTAAGTAAAGAAAAAAATGGTATGAAATTTTTTTATGTAGAAATATGTTTTATCAATGCCTCCTGGAAATATTTTTTTGTACTTCCTTCCTCTAACGATCTTCCATGTAGTACCTACCACCTCAATTAATTCCTCTCCACAGAGTCCCTGATGCAGCTTCCCAATAAAGTCAAGTTCAGAGCTAAGATTCCAACAACCTTCTCCAGGCTTTTCTACTCTTTCTACCTCCCAGATGGTTTTCTTGACTACTTCCATCCCATCACACCAGTACAAATATTAAAATCTATGACTTGACCTTCCTCTAAGTTGTATATCAATCTTAAAATCTTACTAAAATTTGCTTTTTTCCTCCTTGAATAATTGCTGAAGCTTCTCTAAGAAACTTCCACAAAACAGAAAAAATATTATAATTTCTCATTCTGTCTGCAAATTCTTGACTCTTACTCTCACCACCCAGTCAACTGTTTCTTCGTATGTTTGTGGAAATTACCACTACTTCTATTTACAACTACTTTATTTATTTATTTATTTTTGAGATGGAGTCTCGCTCTGTCGCCCAGGCTGGAGCGCAATGGCACGATCTCGGCTCACTGCAACCTCCGCCTACTGGGTTCACACCATTCTCCTGCCTCAGCCTCCCGAGTAGCTGGGACAACAGGCGCCCAACACCACACCCGGCTAATTTTATGTATTTTTAGTAGAGATGGGGTTCCACCGTGTTTGCCAGGATGGTCTCGATTTCCTGACCTCATGATCCTCCCACCTCGGCCTCCCAAAGTGCTGGGATTACACGCATAAGCCACCGCGCCCGGCCTGCAACTACTTTAAAGCTTCCTCATTTGGCCATCCTTTCCATTTATCTCCATCTATGCATTTCTTGTCTAAGTCAGAGCACAAATTTCCTCCAATGCAAGCTTCACTACCTCCTTCACCCACCTTTCAAGCTCTTTATGTTACATTTTCAATGAGTTATTCCCTGGCCCTCTTATCAAATTTTCCCTTTTCTGCTTCACTTTCTCCACAACATGAACACCAGAGAACATACTATATGTTTAAAGTTTTTGTTATTTTTGACCTGCCTCTCTCCACTCAGAATGTAAACTACACAAGAGCTAAGAGTTTCAGATGTTTTGTTCACTGTCGTATCCCTGGTACACTGAACAGTGCCTGGCACATTAGAGGCACTGAGTAACTATTTGTTGATTAAATGGAGATAGAGTTAGCAGCCTCAAAATACAGAGTTGTAACAAATCTATGAGAAAAAAATAAGCCAACAAAATAATGTTTAAAGAATATGAACAATCGAGAGAAGAAATACAAATAAGTAGTAATCATACAAAAAGATGTCAACCTCACTAATAATCAAACAAATCAAATTGAAGCAATAATGAAATACTATTTATCTCTTACCGTACAGATATTCAGCATTCTCAAGTGTGTAAGAAAACTGGTAATATATTTTTAGTACAAATAAAAATTAGTAATTTTTTAACAAATTCTATTAAATTTAAAACTCACATTTCCTTTAACACCGGAATTCCTCTTCTAAGATTATGCTAAATAATGATACCATATCCAAACATATATGTGTGTAGTTGGGTTATAATTGTCTTAATCATAATAGAAAAATTTTTTGGAAACCTAAATATCTATCATTAGTAGACTGGGTCAATAATTTATAATGTATCCACTAAAAGGAGTACTGTGAAGTTATAAACACAACGTTTAAAAGAAAGCTCAGCTATATATATTAACATAGAATAAAAGCCACAACATATTGTTAAATGAAAATAACAAGTTAGAGAACAGTATTCATAGTCTAAAGTGGGGGAAGGGATATTACAGTCACAGAAAAATACTCTTAATAGATGTACACTACATGGTTAACAGGGTATATTTACATGGTTGAATTAGTATAGAACTTCATATTCTTATACATGAAGATTTGTAAGATATCAATTTTTTACAAATGTATATCATGTTTTTAAATATTGTGGGAAAAGATTATTTTAAGTAAATTAAAGTTAATTTGATTTTGAAAATAATATGATATTCTTTCAGATATCTTAAAGTTTCACAGGAATAAATTTAGAATTTACTGCTCTAGCTCTTAATTCTCTATTAAATGTGGTTTGTAGTTATAATGGAAAGGCTTAAGTGACTTTCCCTTATTGATATCCAAAATAAAATCATTAATCAACAAACAAGTGAGAATATACTACCTGCAAAAACACCAAGTAACTAATTTACTCTCTGGTGTCAAAAGTTTATACTTCCTCTCCTCTTTTGAACAACTGAGCCCAAAGTTAGTAAACAGACCTGAGCAAAGGTAGGAGTCCATGTCAGATAAGGGGCATGGTGGTGAAAAGCAGGCCTGCAGCAGCCCAGGGCAGTATGTCAGAGGCTGAGAGGGTGTAGAGGGAAGCTAAATAAGAGGGAGGTGGTGGCAGCAGTTTGACACAGAGTTCAGCCCCAGAAGCATGTGCATGAAGAGACACTGTTGGAACCCGAGTGGAGAGAGGAGGGAGTTCACACAGTGAGGCAGCCCAGTACAGATCCCAAAGGTAGGTCAAGAAATCAACACATGAAAGCAACCTGGCACAGAAGGTTGAAGTCTAAGAGGTATGAGAAGAGCATCCACATGGTGAGGGGAATGGTATGGGGCCCATAGAGTGAAGAGGGTATCTATGCAGTTAGGCAGCTTTGCACAGGGTGCTGGATCCCAAAAGGGGAGAAAGGATGTCCATGCTGGGAAGAGAGGACGTCAGTCACAGGGTATCAGCCAGGATGGATAAAAAGCACAACCACACGAGGAGGCAGCATCATCTACTTGTGCTGTAAAGCAAGACAATGCTGAAAGAAAACAAATATCCAGTGTGAAGGGACTCCCACAGACCAAATCCAAGACATCACATACGAGTTTAGGAAAGTAATCTATTGTATAAAATAGAGATCCAACTGAAAATAAATGAGTAACTTAAATGTTTGATAAAGAAAAGCTATTTACATGGTTTCAAAGTATCTCTTCACAAAATGCTTACTAATTACAAAAAGAAAAATATAATAATTTTCCAGTGAAGAAGCCAAAAAAACACCTTAAGTGACCTAAGTAAACACTAGTGATGAAACAAATTAAAATCATATGCCAACTGATAAGATGTAATGAGAAAAATGTCAGTGATTTTTTTGCCAAAGATACATATTCTGAAAATAACCATGAGAAAACATCAGATAAACAGAAATTGGGAAACATTTTATAAAACGACTGGCCAGAAATATTCAAAACTTTCAGTCTTTAAGGTGAAGGAAGAACTAAGGGACTATTTTAAATTGAAAGGGCGATAGAACTAACCATGCACAATTCTAATCTGGATCTTTTCGCAGTAAAAGACTGTAGTGGAACAACTGGAAAAGTTAGAATAAAGTCTGAAGATTAAATAGTTGTAACACATGGCCGGGCGCGGTGGCTCAAGCCTGTAATCCCAGCACTTTGGGAGGCCGAGACGGGCGGATCACGAGGTCAGGATATCGAAACCATCCTGGCTAACACAGTGAAACTCCGTCTCTACTAAAAAATACAAAAAACTAGCCAGACGAGGTGGAGGGCGCCTGTAGTCCCAGCTACTCGGGAGGCTAAGGCAGGAGAATGGCGTGAACCCGGGATGCGGAGTTTGCAGTGAGCCGAGATCCGGCCACTGCACTCCAGCCTGGGCTACAGAGCGAGACCCCGCCTCAAAAAAAAAAAAAACAAAAAACAAAAACAAAAACAAAAAAAAATAGTTGTAACACAACAATGGTAATTAACTTCCTGGGGCGGGAGGGAAATGTACACTCCATGAGTGAGGGTCAAAACATTTGCACATAAGAGGATAATCAACAACACAAGCCAAAAATAATAATAAAGAGGCTGATATGGTTTCGCCCTGTGTCCCCACCTAAATCTCACCTTGAATTGTAATAATCCCCATGTGTCAAGGCAGGATGAGGTGGAGATAACTGAATCATGGAGACAGTTTCCTCTATGCTATTCTCTTGATAGTCAGTGAGTTCTCACAAGATCTGATGATTTTATAAGGGGCTTCCCTCTTCGCTCAACACTCATTCTCCCTCCTGCCGCCCTGTGAAGAAGTGCCTTCCACCATGATTGTAAGCTTCCTGAGGCCTCCCCAACCATGTGGAACTGTGAGTCGGTTAAACCTCTTTTCTTTATAAATTAGCCAGTCTCAGGTATTTATTGATAGTAGCATGAGAATGGACTAATAGAGGTTCAAAAGATAGAAAAAAAAATCCATTCCCAACTAAACCTGTTTTTAAAAACATTAGGGAAAGAGTGGACTCTGCCTGAATATTTAAAGATTTTGAAAATTCAAATTAGCAGAAAAGACTTCTGCTTCCAGCCAAGACGGAGTAATAGGAACTGAATTTACCCTTTTACGTATAATAATTGGGAAAAAATAGATACAAGATTTGAAACAATGCTTTTTCAGACAATCCTTAATTGACAAATGTCCATTGTCTGAACATTGATTGACTAACATCCATTGTCTGAATAGCCTAACAGATTCCTTAGCTGAGAGTACAGGCAGATAGAGTTTGCAACAGAATACCAGGGTGAAAAGAAAGCTCCAGAGAAACCTGCAGAAGGTCCTCCTTACATATTTGGCAGAGTACTGATTACTATGTGACTGTGAAGAAACTAACTACCCAAGGCCAAGGAAAGAATCACTTCAAAAGATTAGAGGGTGCAGTACCCAGGACTCAGACAGGATTGTGAATAGTGCCTACTCACCAGCCAGACTGGAAACCTCACAATTCATGAGCCACTGGGTACAGTTCTCAGGAAGGTCTTCCCTTTGCAGTGGATAACAATTAGCTCCACATTTAACCCTGCTCCAGCCCTACCTAACAAAGCAAGACCCAAAAGGATCAAACTGTTTCTCAATAATTTAACTGTGTCCCACAACAATGCTCAAAACATTTGCAGAAATACAAAAATATCCAACACCCAACAAAATAAAGTTCACAATATCTGGTAGCTAACAAAAAATTACCAGGCATGGCCAGGCGCGGTAGATCATGCCTGTGATCCCTGCACTTTGGGAAGCTAAGACAGGTGGATCACCTCAGGTCAGGAGTTCGAGACCAACCTGGCCAACATGATGAAACCCCCATCTCTACTAAAAATACAAAAAATTAACTGAGCATGGTGGTGTCTGTAATCCCAGCTTCTCGGGAGGCTTGAGGCAGGAGAATCACTTGAACCTGGGAGGCGGAGATTGCAGTGAACTGAGATCGGACCACTGCACTCCAGCCTGGGCAACAAGAGTGAACCGCTGTCCCAAAAAAAAAAAAAAAAATTACCAGGCATGTAAAAAAAAAAGATCAATACTGAGTGAAAAAAAAAAATCAAATCAAGAAAACAAACCCAGAACTGACAAAGATATGAAAATTAGAAGACAAAGGCATTAAGTTATCATAATTCTATTCCAGATGTTCAAAAGGTCTGCAAAGAGACATAGAAGATATCAAAAGACCAAAATCTAGAATGTAAACTACAATGATCAGGATGAAAAATATACTAGATAGGAATAATTAGATTAGACATTATAGAAGAAAATATCAGTAAACTTGAAAGCATAGCAATAGAAATTATATAAAATGAAACAAAAAAATAATTTTTAAAAATGAAAATACCATCACAGTGAGCTGAAGAACAACTTCAAATGGCTTAAAAGACATATAATTGGAGTCTCCAAAGAAAAGAAAAGAAAATGGAGGGGAGAAAATATATTTGAATAAATTATGGCCAAAAGTTTTCCAAATTTGATAAAATCTATACAGCCATGATCTAATAAGTATAACAAACTCCAAGAACAAGAAATATAAAGAAAACCACAATCAAATTGCTCAAAACCAGTAATTAAGGAAAAATCTTAAAAGCAGCCAGAGAAAAGAAATGTTACATATAGAAGAAACAGAAGGACGACAGCAGATTTCTCGCTGGAAATAATGCAACCCAGAAGACAGCTGGAGTACAGGAAGCAAAAGACAAAAACCTGTTGATCTAGAATTCTATATCTGGAGAAAATAGCCTTTAAAAATGAAGATAAAACAAAGTTTTTTCAAACACGCAAAAGCTGAAAGAATTCATCACCTGCAGACTGACACTAAAATAAAAATTAAATTTTAGACAAAAGAAAAATGACTCTAGGCAAAAATCTGCATCTACACAAGGCAATAAAGAGCAATGGAAATGGTGACTACACAGGTAAATATGCAAGACTGCATTCTTATTATTCAAATTTCCTGAAAATATCATAGATATTTTTGTTTTAAACAAACAAACAAAAAAAATGGAAGGAAAAAAGCAATGTTCCAAGTGAGTGAAAATCATGAAAACAATATGGATGATACTAGCAACAAGAATTGGGAGTGACCCAATTATTATTGACCAGAGAAACTGGTTTGTGTAAAAGAACAGCAAGAGGTAAAGACAGAAAGGTAGGAAGGTGCCACACTATGCAAGACCTTGTCCTGAAGGCTTTATGAACTAATATTGTTTATGGTTTATTCATTAAGACATTCATATGAAGCAAGTGTTGTCAGTGTTTTCTTTCCTAGGATTAATTTCCCAGCAGAGTACAGGATGAATTAGAAGGTAGAAAGAGTAGGCAGGGTACCCAATAAAGATAGCCTAGGTATGGAAAAATATGGCCATAAATTACAATGGTACACTGGAAAGAATAAAAAAGTAGGTGAGGGAGACTAATTGCATGGAGGGGTTGTGAGGGGAGGGAGTAGTAAGCACGGTCATATCTCCACTCTAAACCTCTTCCTTCAAAAAGGGAAGCAATGAAAATGGTAACTACATAGGTAGGTAAATATGTAAGATTTCACAGAGTCAATCATTAAAAGAGAAAAAAGAAACTCTCTAATTATACTTGGTTTTACCAAGGTTTTAGTCAATTACCTCTTTTTCTTTACCCATTCATTTTCTGTGTCTTCCCCTGTCCTATTGCATGTTTTGTAATAGAATGAAAAGCAAAAATGTACAGAAAAGCTGATGATGTAATGGCAATATATAATGAAATACAAATGTAAGATCTAATTTCCACTGTATTAAATACTACTGGCAAAGGGTCAAATACATGAGGAAAACACATGCTACTAAAACCCTCCACTAATAACAAAAGACTGAATTTCAACACTACCTCCTGATTCTCTTCAGCAATTTTAGTAACAAGAGAAAAACATCAATTTAAATGCATCAAAATAAAAGCATGAAAAACGTTTTCAAAACTTAGTCTTAAGGAAGAATAACAGTCACTAAGGCTTTACTTATATGACAATCTGAGTCCCTAAAACACAGGCTTTTTGTTAGCCATGCTTTATGTGTTTTTCAAAAGACATACAAACATACATTAATTCATAATTCCCTGCTAGATTTCATTAGGTACTTAAGTTCAAAAAGGAGACTCAAATGCATATTTCATGAAGTACATGCAAAAACAGAAATATTAGAAAACATGGAGAGCAGAACATAAAAAGAAACATCACATAACAAATAAATTCACAAGTCCTCATACACTAATTCCTGATATTTGTCAAGCATTAATGGCATTTGCATTTGTCCAAGAACATCTAATAATTATACATAAGGAATAGAAATATGATGTGGGAATCACTTTTGTTGTGTAGCAAGAATGATAAAAAGAAGCAGATGAGAATGTGGTTTAAGCTTGGTAATGGCTAGATAAGAAGAACATTTTGTAACATCGGTCATTACTTTCAGCATGCCTGTTTCCCAAAGAGACAGGATTCTGACCTTGTCAAAGGCACTGCATACTTACTGGGAATATCAAACGGGAAAAATGAGGCGGTTGATCCCAGAAGCACATAAGCAGCTCCACAGAAGCCACCTAGGTCAGTGGCCCACCTTAAGTTCTTAAGAGGGAAGCAAGAGGTTCATCTGGCTCAATCTTGTTGCTAGTGTTTGGGTAGTTTTTTAACTATTTAGAGATGTAAAAGAATAATTTCCATGGCCATTACATCACTATTACATTGCTATTGCATATAAGAAAATGTCACAATAAAAGAACAAAAGGTTCTAGAACTCCAGCTCTCTACATTTTGCATTACTAGCTTTGGCTGCATTTCACAAGGAAATATGAACTGAAAACACAAAGTACTCATTTGAAGGAAAAAAAAGTGTAAACATGCTGCATAAACATATAAAGGAAAGACACTTCAGGTGTTTTAAGCTAGAAACATCAGTATAACTCAAAACAATAACTAGAAAATTGCCCAATATGCAAAACAGGGTTAACATGGTATGGCTGCATTTGTAAAAATACATTCCCAAAACACTAACAAGAGGTATTAAGTATCTCCTCAGAGTTTAAATACATTTCATACATCAAACTCTGGCTGAATCTGATTTTCCTAGCTTCATTTTTTATTTATTTAATAAATAAATAAATTTAATAAATAAATAATGTCAATACCTCCAGGATGTACCTTACTGACTCCCCAGGGAACTTTATATCACTAGCTACAGCATGAACAGCAAGGAGGAAAAAAACAAAGTATGCCTCCTATTATGGTTGAAATCCAAAATAAATTCAGCTTCTCTATAGCATTTATCTTGACTGTCATATTGACTGATTGCTTACCCAAATCTTCAGCATGTAATTTCAATATTACATGCTGTATTTTATCTAAATTGGGCTTAATTATACTAAACTGATTATAAAAATAACCTCTTCCAGTACCCCTACAGTTAGGGCCTATTTGTCATTTCCTTCTAGAAAAATTACTAGAACAGTAACTTTGTCTATCAGTAAGGCCTCATTTGTAAATAATTTCGTTTTATATTCTTCACAAAGATATTTATAGTATCTGAAATATTCAAGTATTATATATTTAAGCATCAGAAAACTTCAGAAAAATGATACTCTCTTAATATTTAATTTGAACAAGTCCTAAACAAATTTACTATACATTTTCACTTAAAATATATCAGCTATTAATTTAATAGTTATAGATTTTTTTATTTTTAAGGCAGAGTCTCTCTCTGTCTCCCAGGCTGGGGTGCAGTGGTGCAATCACAGCTCACTGTAGCCTCGACCTCCTGGTCTCGTGATTCTCTCACCTCAGCCACCTGAGTGGGTGGGACACAGACATATGTCACCACACTCAGCTAATTTTTGTATTTTTTTGTAGAGACGGTGTATCACCATGTTGCCCAGGCTGGTCTCAAACTCCTTGGCTCAAGCAATCCACTCCCCTCCACCTCCCAAAGTGCTAGGACTACAGGTATGAGCCACTGTGCCCAGTCTTAATATTGACAGTATTTTAATACAGTGTCTTACAAATACCATTATTGCTGTAAGAACTTTCTTTAGTACTAATTCCCAAAAAATTATTTCTAAATGTAGATAACGTCATACTCCCAAGTTCAACAAAGTAGCAAGTTACATAGCATGCTTCTTTAATAATAGTAGTAGGAAATACATACACATGCATGTATACACACACACACAGGCTTACAATTGCACACACATACACATACATACATACATATATTCTGTTTACCACATGTCAGGAAAATATTATCTCATTTTATTCTCTCAGAAATGCTTTAAGATAGAAAATATTATTACTCTAATTTTACAGGTGAGGAAATTGAGGGATAAATATCCAGTGACTTGGAATAGGTCACAGGGCTAGCTAGGAGTCCATCCTAAGTTCAATCTAAACAGTCTGACTCTAGAGCCAAAGACAAATTCCATATATTCAGTTTATGAAGTGGACTAAAAAAAAATAAAACACAAGACTGCTATTCACCAGATAGGACATAACATAAAGACACATAAAAGAAAGACACAAAATTGCGTATGTAGTACAACAGCAATTCTGTTTTTTTAAATGCCCAGAAAGAGATTAGAAAGTAATTTGCCAAAAATGTTAACATTTACCACTGAGCAATGAGATGTGGGTTCATCTTTCTTCTTTTCTAATACTTTTGTGCTTTTAATACTTGACCAAAAGTATGAATCTCTTTTACAATGAGAGACAAGAGAAAGAAAAGTTATACACAAAAGCAAGGAAGTTTGACAGACTTCAAGAAGGCTTCCTCTTGTCAAGATTGCCTATGTACTACCAGTTAAAATGAAGACAATAAATAAAAGATTACTGAAGCTTATGACTATTTATTCCCAAAAGGCTTAAGAGAACTCCCTTTTGCACAATAGTGTATGCAGAAATATGTTTAGAGTCTGATTTCAAAAAAACACTATTTAAAACAAAGATGAAGAAAAGGAAAAAATCTAGTAGAAATATTAGTACAACTAGGAATCAAAAGAAAGACTTTCATAACTGATAGATGACTACTGAAAATTGTAAAAGTAAAAAAACAATGAGTTTGAAAAAGGCCTAAACCAATAAACATTTAGTTATATACTTGCAAATTTCTGAGGGAAAACCATGGCAGTCTGTGTATAAACATTACATATTATTGTCTGTGCTTTTAAGCTAAGCATTACTTGTTCTACATTATACCCCCAATACATAAACTTTCTGAAATTTGAATTTTTAACTGTTATCTCTAGAACTTGAAAACTTCATTTTAATTACCTCATACAATTAACTGCCCAGCATTGCTTTTCTGCTGTTCAAAGAAAAAAGGGTTGTACCTTTTTCACTACATGTGAACCTGGTGATTTCTTCTTGTTCACAGTTTACTCGTGAATTACACAGGAATCATACATACTTTGTTGTCCATATGTCCGTCCTCATCTGCATATTATCCTCAATTACATGCTTTTAAAGATTCATGAAATATTCTACAAGCATTTGGCATAGCAGAACAAAAAAGAGGCCACTTAAACAATTAGAAATAAAAGTAGCAACTATTTTACATTTCAAGGCTGTTTTCTTCATTCAAAAGACATTTTCATTTCTAGAAAACGAAATATACCCATTTAATTTTCTATAGTTATCTCTTCATACTCGTTCTTACCAGTATCCATTTGCCAGACGTACACAGAACCATCTGAACACCCCACTACCAGATAATCATCAGAAGGCCTCCATTTGATTACTTGAATAGGAAAAAGGTGACGAGATGCCAACATTATGCATTTTTTCTCTCGCAAACTTAGAAGTCCTACTGAGTGGTCACTGGCTACAGAGCAGATGCAGTGCTGTACTCTTGCCTGAAAAGAAGAATAAACCTTAATTGTATTTAAATTAAATTTAAAATAAAATGGATCCTGTTTTCAATAACTTAAGGCAAAATTAATTATACATTTGCTGCCACTGAAAAACAACCACAATATCAGGTCATGTTGAAAAATGTGTTCCTTTATATTATACATAAAACCCAGATCAATCATCAAAATATTTTTATACTAAATTAATTCTAGATTAAAGACTGTAAAAGATTGGAAAAACTGCTGTTCAAATTTAAAGATGACCTCACTAAAATGATTACTATATTGGAGCAGGCAAAGCTGAGAAAAAATTGATCTGTTATTAGGTGTTCTCTTTCCATGCTGTGAACTTTCCTTTGTTTGCTGCGGGAGCTGCTTTCTGCAGCGCTTCTTTCTGTCTGTGACTCTTTCATTTAGACCCATGCTCTTTCCTGCACCTTTGCTCAAAAACAATACCCTCACCGTCCCTCTGCCACGATCATTTCTTAGGAGTCATAGATATTCACATTATCTGTAGATATGCATTCCTAGTTCCTTCATGGTGTCTATCTATAATGTCAGCAGATACATCACCTCAACTGGCCACACAATAGCCAATTAAATGTTCTGCTGTGTATTTTCTGCTTACCTCTAGTTTTTGCCCTTCAACTCCTTTTTAGAACAAGACAAGATATAAATAATCAAAGATTTTCTCTGGTAAGAGAGAACTGAACCTATGACCTAAAAAATTAAAAATTAAAGTATTTCTGTAAAACAATTTATAAACAATTGAAAACTTAACTTTTCAGTGACTTACTAGATTATGCTTTCAGGTCATACTGAGAGAAACCATATAAAAACAGCCATTTGAAACTCATTCTTGTACATATTGTGGCTATTTATTGAAGGTGAGGCCCACTGCTCTATATATATACTCTTTTCCTTGTATGGGATCTAAAGAAAAAAACACATCAAACCTCACCCTGCTGGGGTTCTCCTAAGCAAACAGGCTGTTTTTAAACTAAAGATCAGTATCTCAGTATCTTTCCCAAATAGGACATGTGGATAGGTACTAGATGAAAAAAAGGGAGGAAAAGTGTGGTCAAATGTGCATGGTAAATACTGACAATACTGAGGTTAGGTAGTAGCTGCTGTTTTTAACCACAGAACTTCCAAGAACCTTTAGAATGCTGTGACCATAATTATCTTGTCAAGGGGATACAACATCATTCACCTCCAAAGTTGTTTGACCATAGTAATCTTATTAAGACCTAGTTTTAGATGAACACACTTTGGAAACTCAGGACTGAATTATCTATTTATAACAGTGCTGGATCTTGGGCATAAGTATCGGAATATGGCCTATCAATGGTCTCATTTGCTTTCTTCCCTTATATTCTCTTCACTAGGATTTAGCTTTATTTTTATCTTACTAGATAATGTTTATTTTTGTAAACAACCTAAAATCAATGTTTGAATGTTTTATTTTTATTCTTTGTTAGCTTTATTTGTACTTTGTGTATTATAATTACACACTATAATCAGCATAACAGGTGTTTACGCATGTTAAAAGTTAAAAAAAAACTAAGTTCAGAGAAATGGTATTACAAACCTTTATTAAAACATTATATAGAATTTTTAAAGCATTTTTTAAGCTTACTTATTTTCCTGATAAACATTCAATTGAAACATGAAATGTGATTCTTAATGTCTTAACAAAAGACATTAAAAACTGAGGGGCAGTTGACTCTGACACACACAAATTAGTTTTATAATTAACAAAACAAAATGGCAAACTACAAAAATAGTTAAATTTGGGTATGTTAGAACAAAACTGGGTAAATACACACACACACACACACACACACACACACTGCTACATACATATGCTGCTAATTCAAAGCAAGAGTTTAATACAATGGATGCTTTGCATTTCTACAGCTTATCATCAATACTGACTTTGTCAAATATATCCATTATTCATTTTATAAAAAGGGTTGGTTGCTACATTAATGGTTAACTACAATATTCTATTTTGCAACATTAATCTGTCAAAAAGTGGTCATTTTATTTATTTCCCTCATGAAAGAAACAGTTATCTTTTTCTATAGGTATAATGAACTTAAAGAATGGTGCCTAAAGAGTATTCCTTTTCATCTGTTCATATCCTGTCATCAGGCACTTATCAATCACAGTATTCACACATCCAACACCACTGTTTTATATATATATATTAAATTTAATAGAGCCTCTAGGTTGCCCAGGCTAGTCTTGAACCCCTGGGCTCAAGCAATCCACCTGCCTCAGCCTCCCAAAGTGCTAGGACTACAGGCGTGAACCACCACGCCTGGCCACTGACCCTACTTTTGATTCTGCTACTTAAGACTGAGAAACTCTCCAAAATCTTCTTTATAAAGAGCTAATCCCTAATTAGTGCCACACATCTAACTGACCTACTTGCTAGTCCCCACGTTGAAAGTCATTTCATTCATGCTCACATACACTCTAGTCATTCCTTTTCAAAAAGTAGAGAAAATGAAGTATGAGTCAATATGAAGTTTTGCTAGTATTCTCTGTTAGGTGTTCTTAAATTTTGCCCTATTGGAGATCTCAACATCTGAGGTGACACAAAGCTACTGACAACGACTGAACTACGCATACTCTCTCTCTGTCAAAGATCTCCTTACCATAGTTTGTAATTTTGCAGAGAGAGGACTAGAGCCATTAAGCAAAGAAAAAAGCCTTTCCCATTCTTATGAGAAACTTGACCTTCCACATTATCAACCCCTCATGAGAAGTTTCCCTGTCAGAACTTTCACCCTCCCCATAGATACACAGGCAGATAATTTCAAAGATTTAAGAAAATGTAATCTATCTTCATAAGACTTAAAAGCTCTACATTATATTATTACTGTTATGTAGCAAAAATAAAGGACATACAAAATGAATATTAAATAAGAGCACAGGATGTGCTTTAAAAAGTAGATTATGAGATGTAATTTTCTGAAGGTTAAAAAAAAGAGCTTTAACTCCAAGATTCTAGCTTTTTCATTTCTACATGATGCATTCTCCTCTGACACATAAATTTAACTAAATATGTTTTAAAGAATACTTTTATTCTCCTTTCACATAGTGTAATAATGAAAATTTGCAAATAACAAGCTTAATTTACAAAAAAACTGGTCCAGGCCAGGCACAGTGGCTCACACCTATAATACCAGCACTTTGGGAGGTCGAGGGGGATGGATCACCTGAGGTCAAAAGTTCAAGACCAGCCTGGCTAATGTGGTGAAAGCTTGTCTCTACTAAAAATACAAAACAGTAGTTGACGGGGAGGCTGAGGAAGGAGAATCGCTTGAACCTGCAGACGGAAGTTGCATGGAACCGAGATCACGCCATTGCACTCCAGTCTGGATGACGGAGTGAGACTCCATCTTAAAAAAAAGTTTATTCCAAAGTAAAAATGATATACCATCTCTGTAAATAAGTATCTAAAGAGTTAACTTTAGCTTTACTGTAATAAGACTGGAAATAGCCAAAATAATGAAGAATGAAAACAAAAAAAATCAATATTACTAAGCCCAAGAAAGCATAGTTATTAGAGGTACTTAACTCATAAGAAAAGATGGTTTCTTGCTTTTTAAATATGGATTAAAATAAATCTAATTTTTCTTTTTTCAAAAAAATGCTAGTCCAACTCATATAAAGAAAACTGGCCTGAAGTAGAAATGACCCAATATAGTAAAACCTCATTAATTTTGATTTCACTAATTAATTCTGAGTTGATGGCTACCTTTGCAGCCTGTGTGAAAACAAATTAATGGTATAAACAAAGCAAATGTCTAGCCTATTTAAGTGTAAAAGGAAAAAAGACTATTCAAGCAACACTTGATATTAATTTTAATTCAAACAATGAACAGAGTAATAAATAATTCTCAGCTATCTGTTAAATAAAAGCACTTAAAAGTTCTGATAAAACACAATTAACTTAGTTTCCTCTTATCTGTCCTCAAAATTATTAAAGCACTTCTTAAAGAATACTTTGTAACTCATATTTCTTCCTGATTTACATCCAGCTTCTTCACAAATGAGTTAAATTAGCACAATGCCTTTATTATTAAATTCTAGAGATCTGGGTTACTGAACACCTATTTCACCCGCAATGACTAATTTCATAATTTGATTAATTCCATTCTACTTCACCTTTTTTCATTTCAACCTGGAAAAGTCACCTAAACATGATTTAACACCAATGGCATTATAACAAGATAACATATAAAACATTTAAACTGTATAAGTAAAATAATAATACAGCAACTAAAAAATGTGAACCTCTTATCTTTAAACTTATTTGAAAAATATGCCTCAAATTATTCCTATTACACATGCATTAAATAATTTTGAAATGTGTTCCCTAGTTGTATATTTACAAATTATACATGTGTAATTCTGTGCACTATATCACCTAAATTGTAATAGATGCACAAATACATATATTTTAAAAGGATGACTCAAGGTTTAAGTAAACAGATTTAAGAATAAACATTTCTCAAATGTCTCACTAATGTGAGTAACTTCATATTACATTAGCCAATCTCTCATGTCACAAAATGGATCCTTAGGAAGGTTTCCTTGTTAATGACAGTGGATGTAAATACAAATTTCATGTAATTATAAATTTTTTGCTGCCCTCCTGCCAGACTGATCAAATGATCATTAAAACTTGTCATATAGCTGATGAAGAGATTTTTCATTAGAAATATCTCCCATCCATATTTTCCCTGCCCATTTTGTGATGGCTAGGTTTAGAACTATATAATATCATCTGCAAATCCCTTAAGCAAGTACATTCTAACTGGAAACAAACAGGGTCAAAGTAACTCTGGCACCCCACGTGAGGCTCACCCACTCTGGCCTGAGATGATGCATGTCCATCTGGAATGCAAAACAGAAGAGGCCACCAATGCCCCTCCTTCTAGTAAATGTTCATAAAGCTCAATTTCCTAAGGTTAAAAAATAAGTAAATAAAAGTTCTAAGATTTTCTTCCTATACCCCCATTGACTGTCTTTCTATTCTACTTCGGTAACCACTGCTATCAACTGACATAAAGAATGTAAACATAAAATTCCACTTAAAAATTTGTACTGTTACGGAACAGAACTTATGCAGCACAGATGAAGTATTCTATCAACCGAGCTAGTATTTTACAGGTGAAAGTTATTCAAATTCATGTTGCAAACATTGTATTAATTCTGCCCTAGACACGATATGCACCAATGACATCAAATGCCAATTAAAAGTAAAGGTTAACAACAATCAACAGAATATTTAACCAAGTAAAAATGCTATTTTTATTTGATGAAAAAGCAAAAGGAAGGGAGAAGATACTGGCCCAAAACAAGTATATTCTTAGGTCAATTACTATTTTTCAAATAATTTTCATCTTAAACCAAATAAAGGCTCACTGGATTTGCCGTTAAATAATCCTCACAGTACATTAGTGCTGAACAGCAGAATGCCACAAGCTATCACAGAATCTGATAGAGTCAGAATATACCACCTAGGTCACCCCGTCTGACCTTACGCATTTTACAAGACTTCATTTTAAACCATTCCCAGAAACCTCTTATGCAACCTGTTCCTAAGCATCTGCCATGAATTACAGAAATCAGAGACAGCTAGTTTATCCCATCCACTAGCTCTCTGGGGAGATGATTCCACTTTCCAACAGCTCCCAATGTAAATAATACATATTTTTTATTTTCTACTTTTGTTAATTTGTTTTCTAAACTAAATTACTCTTTTTCTTCATATCATTTCAGGAGCAATGGTTTTATTTGCCCAAAATAATTTTTCTCTTTGCCTGAAGAGTTGCTAAACATACAAACATTCTATTGTCTCTCCTTTTAAACATGCCCATCATTAGACATGCTATAAATGACCAGCTTCTTTTGCTCATAAATCAATCCCACTATTCTCTTAATCATTATTTCTTGTACTTCCCAGAACTCTTACTATGGAACATAAATGTGCAGTTAAGATGCATCATTTATCACGTTAAATATTCTACCTGAAGGGGAAAAAAGAGCCTATGAAATTAAATGTTAATTTCACTTCTACACTTTCACAAAACTAGACTTTTTTAAAAAGCTTTAAAAATCTGAACTTCATTTAAAAAAAAAAAAGTAGAGGACAGTTTATTTAATACATGTTTTAGAAAAAAAGACCGTATGATCCAACCACAACACTGATTAACAAACTAATTGGATAATTACACGAACAAGAAAACTTTTAGGGACTAGTTTTAATGTCTTCCTTTATTCACTGTATAGAAAAATAACATTGAAGAAATAGTGGACTAATTAGAACTCAATTCTTCAACTGCTTCCTTATTACTAAAATGGTAAAGAAATATGAAGGATTTAATACAAGATTAAGAAAATACTGCCTATCAAAGAAAAAAACAAGGATGTAATAAATAACATTGTGATAGCTTAGAGAAGAGCAGATTTTTTTTATCCTTACATCACCCCACAATTATAAATACATTTCAGATATATTATTTTATGTTTCCTTTTAATTTAGCCATTGTTTCTCATCAAGTCTTATCACATTTCTGGGTGAAAAGATTTCAAGCTTCAAAAAATGTGGAAGAAACTACAAATAAAAAAATAAATTGATTACATAAAAACTGAAAACAAGTATAGGTTAAAAAATTCAACAGTAAATAATAAATTAGAAATTCCAGCAACAACAGAAGCCACATAAGCTTAATATTTCAGTTAAGAGCTCAAACACTAATAACCCTTGGAGAGAAAAAAAAAGCAAAGGACAAAAAGAAAAATGTCTTCAAAAAAAAAAAACTAAAATCCTTTTAGAAAAATCTGAATATCTCTAGGTGTCAAAGAAAAGCAAATTCAAACATTAAAATACTATTTTTAGCTGTCAACTTGGACAAAGATTCTAAAAATTACAATGCCAAATAGTTAACGTTTTGGGGGTTCATACATTTTGCTAGGCGTGTTCCAACTGCTTGGCAGTAATTCATTACAGTCTCATAACAACGCTTTGAGGTAGGCACTGTTATTTCCATTTTTAAAGATGTAGAACCTGAAGCATGGAAGTAAGTAACTTTTGTGCTGGCAAGCAGCAATGAAATGGGCACTGAGAGTAGAAAATAAATTCATAATATAATTCAGCAGCCTTAAAAATGTTAATAAGCTATTATATCAAATTTCTGAGGTTCTGATATTTTCATCGAGTAGACTATATCCAAGGAAAATAATCCTAAATGAAAGAAAATATTTACAAAGACATTGAATATTGTATTATTTACAGTAGAAGATATTGGGAACAATTAAATACCCAAAGCAGAATTGCTAAGTAAATATGGCATGCTCACACAATGTAATGTAAAATTGCTTTCATGAATAAGTAAAATAACTTTGAAAATATTTGTCATATTAAATGAAAATGCAATATGCACAGGAAACTGTATCTACAGTAAAATCACAAGGATATAATAAAATGGATTTTAAGAGGCTAGAAGAACATATATGAAAATATATTAATTGTGGTTCTCTTAACTGTAGAAGAATAACAGGTGACCTTTTACCTTCTTAGTTATCTCTATTTTCAAAAATGTTAACAGTGGATATCAAGGTGCCATGAAAACTATACCACATTTTTAAAGAGCAAGTAATATGTTACAAGTAAAAAAATAAAAGGGGACTAAAACTGAAAAATTCCAAACTTGAATAATCAAAGAGGAAAAACTAAAAGATAAGTCATGCAAATCAATAATGAAAAATGACAAAAACTGGAGAAAACTAATTACTTTGAAATAGACTACAAAATCTGCTAGAGGGCAGCATGTATCAGTTCAGGCTGTCAAATCAGACTACTAAGGATCAAATTCGAGTGCTGCCACTTGCTAACTGTCTGACTTGGATGAGTCATTTAACCACTCCGAGTCTCTTTTCTCTATATGATGTGGTTAACAGCAGTAACATACCTAACAGAATTGCGGTGTGAATAACATGAAATACAAATTCACACAGTGACTAACATGTCATGAATAGAAAAGATAATGTTATCTCCATCATCATTATTATTATATAATTATATACCATAGATTCTATCTTTTAGAATGTAATTGTATTTGTTTTCTGAAGGGGTTAACTGTTGCTGACGTTTAGGTATCTACCAGAAAATATGAAAACATTCATAATTCTTCAAGAACATGAGTTTCCCTTTTTCAATACTTTCTTCTCATATGAATACCTCTGCCTTAATTTAATCGGAATAGTTCCATCTGCATAATCATCAGTATCACTCACATGCTACCATAAATTACATTAATAAAGTTTTATAACAATTTGTAAATAAATAAAATACAGCTCCTCAATGGCCAGCTTCCACAGTTCTCTGAACATTTCTTCTTATGCTTTTCTACTGAACTTTATTATTTTTCACTTCATGCCTTTAACATATTAAAATGCTTTATTTAACTTCGCTTACATATTTATGGGTTTTAGAGACTGAGATGGTTAAATCTGCAGGCTCTAAAAATATTCTAAAGTCTTTTTTATTTTTTGAGACAGAGTCTCCTTCTGTCGCCCAGGCTGGAGTGCAGTGGCACAATCTCGGCTCACTGCAACCTCCGCCTCCTGGGTTCAAGTGATTCTCCTACCTCAGTCTCTCAAGTAGCTGGGATTATAGGCGCATGCCACCATGCCTAGATAATTGTTTTGTATTTTTAGTAGAGACAGGGTTTCACCATGCTGGCCAGTCTGGTCTCAAACTCCTGACCTCAGGTGATCCACCCGTCTCAGCCTCCCAAAGTGCTGGGATCGCGGCATGAGCCTCCACGCCTGGCCTTATATTCTAAAATTTTTTAAGGAACTCAAAGTGTTGCCCCTTTCCACTCTCCACACACCATTCAGCTGTCCACTGTCATCTGTCCAGACCCACAAACCTTGGGCTGCATACATTCAGGGAATAAGACCTTCTGGAAAAAGACTGCCCGGTATTACAACTCCCAAAAGCTCTCTGTTGGTCTACTTTCTCACCCTCAACTTAGAACTTAAATGGCAACCACATATCTAATCAAGTGATTTTTAATCTGCCTGCTTGGTCTTACCTGTTTATGTAAATCATACCTATACCATTACAGGAAATAAACACTGGGCCGGGCGTGATGGCTCACACCTGTAATCCCAGCACTTTGGGAGGCCGAGGTGGGCAGATCCTAGAGGTCAGGAGTTTGAGACCAGCCTGGCCAACATGGTGAAACCCTATCTCTACTAAAAATACAAAAATTAACTGAGTGTGGTGGTGAGTCCCTGTAATCCCAGCTACTCAGGAGGCTGAGGCACAAGAATCGCTTGAACCTGGGAGGCGGCGGTTGCGATAAGAAGAGATAGTGCCACTGTATTCCAGCCTGGGCAAAAGAGCAAGACTCTGTCTCAAAAAAAAAAAAAAAAAGGAATAAACACTGAATTCTCACACCCCGGATACAACACAGAAAACTTTTTGTTTCCTTTCTCATGGAAACAAACAAGTTGACAGACACTGTCCTCATTTTTCTAACTGGAGATGCTGAACAAACCTGTGTATCTCTTTCCTGGCAGTAAATTAACAGAACACAATATGCAAAAAGCACCTCTTTGTTTTGAAAGGATGCTGACTTGCTGACTTGCTTTTTTAATAAGCCTGTATCAAAAAAAGAGAGAGACTTAACCTTCAGTGTCCACAAAACACTATGAGCTGGCAAGAATGCTGTGCCTAGCCCATAATTTATGTCCTAAGAAGAGCAATAAATGGGGTCAAACCTCCCCCTTGATCACCTGGGGTCATGCTGACAAAGGCTTTGCATGTGTAATACCCCACTGTAATCTACCCACAAATGTCCAGAAAAACATGACCCAGTTTGGTCTTCTCAGTTGAAAACCCCAATTTTCAGGCAATGAGCAGGAAAGAATGGTACTTAGGACTATAATTTCCAAGGAATTAGGGGAGAGTAAAAACCTTTTATCCAGTTGGTGATATTATATCTTAATTATCTTGAAACTTCTATCTCATGCAAAAAAAAAAAAAAATGCAAAGTTAGACTGTCAGAGAAAGAGAATTCATCCCTAATTTGTGCAGGTTTTAAAGCCACCTGGCCACAGTTGGGAAACAAGCAAATGAAAAGTACGTAACAGGGGAACAAAGTATATTTACAATAAAGTCATTTGAAGCTGGGCGCGATAGCTCATGCCTGTAATCCCAACACTTTGGGAGGCCAAGGTGGGCAGATTATTTGAGGTCAGGAGTTTGAGACCATCCTGGCCAACATGGTAAAACTTCGTCTCTACTAAAAACACAAAAAAATTAGCTGGGCGTGGTGGTATGTGCCTGTAATCCCAGCTACTGGGGAGGCTGACGCAGGAGAATCACTTGAACCCAGGAGACGGAGGTTGCAGTGAGCTGAGATCACAGCACTCCAGCCCGGGTAACAGAGTGAGACTCTGTCTCAAAAAAATAAAATAAAAATTTGGCCAGGCGCGGTGGCTCACACCTGTAATCCCAGCACTTTGGGAGGCCGAGGTGGGCCAAGGTCAAGAGACTGAGGCCATCCTGACCAACATGGTGAAACCTCGTCTCTATTAAAAATATAAAAATTAGCTGGGTGTGGTGGCATTCCAGCTACTCGGGAGGCTGAGGCAGAAGAACCACTTGAACCCGGAAGGTGGAGGTTGCAGTGAGCCGAGATCGTGACACTGCACTCCAGCCTAGGTGACAAAGCAAGACTCTGTCTCAAAAAAAATAAAAATAAAAATAAAAAAATTTTTAAAAGTCATTTGAGTACTGAAAATGAACATACAAACTGCCCAGATTTAGGCATTTACCATCCAAATGAAAATGCAGATAACTGAAAATAGAAATAATGGCAACAATAATGATGATTCAATGAGCTCTCATTACAGACCAAGAGTTACTTCTAAACCTTAAACCAACACTTCACAGAAATTGTGGCTAGGGCCTAGAGATGTTAAGTAACCTGCTAATGCCACTCCAAGATGGATGACACAAATCCAGATCTGTTTGGTTCTAAAGGCTGTTCTCACTGGCCTGACCAATCGATGGTCCCATTATTTCAAGCTCCATATGCCTACAGCAGAGTGTGCTCTCCAACTCCTTTAGAAAGTCTTCGCCAATGACTAAGAAAAACCATTGATAATGACTTCAAAAAGAGAACCATCATACAAAAGTCAACTTTGTTGTTTGTTCTTTTTTTCTAAGATGCTGTCATCCATTTTCATTTCCTTTTACCAGCTTGTCAAATCTTTCTTTAGACAAATAACGTGAACATTTCCCCTCTCAGTACAGTCCCATATTTTATTATCTTGACTTTTTTTTTCCTTACCTAAGTAGGATGAAATAAAGTGTCCTACTGCAGCTAGACTGCAGCACTTACAAAACCATCACTCTAATCTCTTGGTCATTATTTTCATTTTGTTGTTGTTTTTGAGATGGAGTCTCGCTCTATCACCAGGCTGGAGTGCAGTGGTGTGATCTTGGCTCACTGCAACCTCCACCTCCTGGGTTCAAGGGATCCTCCTGCCTCAGCCTCCCCAGTAGCTGGGACTACAGGCATGTGCCACCACATTCAGCTAATTTTTTTGGATTTGGTAGAGACGGGGTTTCACTATGTTGGCCAGGATGGTCTCGATCTCTTGACCTCGTGATCCGCCAGCCTCAGCCTCCCAAAGTGCTGATTACAGGTGTGAGCCACCACACCTGGCCAGTCATTATTTTCACCGTAATGTACATATGCCCAATTCCAGCCAGGATCCACCTAAATCCAAGTACTATCCAAGTATTAACTACTATAGACAGATCCATCAGGTACTAGTCAGGAAAATTTATCAATTGTTCCAGACTCCTCCACATAACATGCTCTTAGCATTCTAACAGCATCTGCAAACAGAGGTTGTTAATGTATCATTTATGATTTCATAAATATCCACAAAACTAATATATTCAAATATCATATATATTGACCTTCCTTAAAGTTCCAAAATCACCTAAAGTAGACTTCCTAAGTGCCCTTTCTATGTACTCCCTGAGGGCTTTGAAAAACCTCTTTTCATAAGATTTATCATACTCCATTATAATGGCTGTTTGCTGCTCTGGCTCCCTCATTAGACTAAATACTACAAAAAAAAAAAAAAGATATCTTATCCATATCTCTGGTTCTAGAAAGTGCCTGAAATATGGCAGATACTCAGATATTTGCTCAACGAACGCCTAATCAAAAATATGTTGCACCAAACTGAACACTACACTTGAAAGGTAATTCGTTTCTTCCTAGCAATTTTTGCCATTTAAAAATAAATTTAGAGAGCAGTGCATGGTGGCTCACACCTGTAATCCTAGCACTTTAAGAGGCCAAGATAGAAGGATCACTTGAGGCCAGGAGTTCAATACCAGCCTGGGCAACACAGCAAGACCTCATCTCTAAAAAACAAAAATTAAATTTAAAAAAATTAAATGTAAAGTCATTTTGAAATTGTCCCATGATTGTGCTACTCAAGAAAAATTAGTTGTGGTATAATACTCTCTCTCCAGTCCAAAATAAAAAGTCAATTTAATCAGCTACTTCATTTACTAGGTTTAGCATCAAATCACTTCTGACCATCATTAAAAGTAAATTTCATGCCTAATCAGCAATATGATTTAAGATTTTAAGGAACCTTTCCAAAACATAAGAATTTCTGATTTTTTTAAATGTTTGGCATGATATCAGCACAGTCAGCTAAGGATGCAGTCTTTCTCATTACTGTTAAAGGGGACTCTCACTGCCAGTCCCTTAGCACCAAGTTTTCTGGCCTCCTACACAAGAGACAGGTGTATGATATTAAATTGAGGTTTTGCCATTAAAATAACAAAAATTACTTGCGCCAACCTAATATCTGAATGTATACATAACGTTCATAGCATGACAGGGTCTCACTCTGTCACCTAGGCTGGAGTGTAGTGGCGCAATCATGGCTCACTGCAGCCTTGAACTCCAGGGCTCAAGCGATCCTCTCACCTCAGCCTCCCAAGTAGCTAGAACTATATGCCCATGTCACCAAACCCAGCTTTTTTTTTTTTTTTTTTTTTTCTTTTTTGGTAGAGACAGGGTTTCAATATGTTGCCCAGGCTGGTCTTGAATTCCTGGCATCAAGTGATCCTCCCAGCCTGGCCTCTCACAGTGTTGAAATTACAGGTGTAAGCCACCATACTCAGCCTCAATTTTTTATCTTAAACACAATAGTATAGAATAGTAGTAAAAATTTGGAAAACATAAAATTATCAAGAATATAAAACCAGCTGGGCGCGGTGGCTCACGCCTGTAATCCCAGCACTTTGGAAGGCCAAGGCAGGCGGACCATGAGGTCAGGAGATCGAGACCATCCTGGCTAACACGGTGAAACCCCGTCTCTACTAAAAATACAAAAAATTGGCTGGGCGTGGTGGCGGGCACCTGCAGTCCCAGCTTCTCGGGAGGCTGAGGCAGGAGAATGGTGTGAACCAGGGAGGCGGAGCTTGCAGTGAGCCGAGATCATGCCACTGCACTCTAGCCTGGGCGACAGAGCAAGACTCCATCTCAAAAAAAAAAAAAAAAGAATATAAAATCAATCAGAATGCAAAACTAATATAGTATTGGTACATTAATACATTTATGCTTTTAAAATGAGAGTGAGAGCTATACTTACATATACTCTACATACAGCTGCTTTCAAGACTAGAAAATTAGCAAGGCTTGAAAGATTATGAACAGGATGATGAAGGATTACGGTAGTAAAATGGTGACTGTACAAACCTATTCCTCATCATCTGAAGAGCAATTTGACAATACCTACTCAAAAGCCTTTAAAAATTAATATGCCCTTTTTTTATAGCAACTCTAAGTAGAAGAACTTATCCTAAGAAACCATTCTAGAGCTACAAAAATATTTAGCTGTACTAATTATCACTCTCACTGTTGATAACAGGCAAAAAAAAAAAAAAACTTTTAAGCAACATTCTAAAATGTCCAATAAAAATGAATTACAGAATATTATTTAAAATGATGCTGTGGGAATATTCTTAGTAACAAACATGACCATCTTTAGAAAATATCACTATTTTCCATAACTATTACTTAATTTTTAAAAATAAAATTAATATCAAAAAGATGGTGCCAAATACATAAAAATATATGACAATGTTCTCAAAATCTAAGAGAATTAAGTGTTAAAGGAAAAAGGAATGACACAGAATGTTACGTACATTACATTTTAAGAAAATAATGTTAGTTCTGCTTCCTGCTTTTGCTTAGTTTGTATTAACAAAGTTTGCTCTGCTTGACTTCAGATATTAAGCTATGGGTATTCACATTGCTTTTTAAATGCAATATTCAAATTAAATTAGTAACAAAAATCTGGAATCAAAAACGTAAGATAAGAGGAAATTGAGGCAAAAGCTTTCAGTACTTTGTCAGAATAACAGTATGATATATTAAAAAGAATATCTAATTTATGAATTGTTCTTACCGGTTGTGAACGTTAGCCACACTGGTATACATACACTCATGTGTTCTATTCATATTGTCATACCTGTTTCTAGGAGCCAGGAATCTAAAACTCGTTTTAATACTGTCAATTGAAGGCGCAAACACTAAGGTTCAGGTTAGATGCCTCACATTCCTGTTCTCACAAATCCATGCTGCCCCCTTCTGGGTATTTTTGGAGATTATGTGACCAAAAGTTTAATAAGGTAAATTAAACAAAAAGAATTCATTTTTTAACTAATATATTAAAGAACTTAGCCTATAGGCTTACATGTAGAAACATACTACTGGTACTACACAGTTTATTTTTAGGCATTTTCCAAAACTTCTGTTCTAAATAATTCTAACAACAGAAAGACAGCTCTGAGAATGTAGTCATCAATGCAAATAAGGAAAATAAATAGTAAATATTATAAATAGTTATAATACTAAAAGTAAATAAAATATGACATTTTAAGAAGTTTCCCTACTCCTTCCTCTCACTCTCAAAAGTAAACCAGGGACTGAATTGGGCACTAGCTTTCCCTTTGGTTTTAATATTTTTACTACCTATACATGTATCCAAAAACATGCAGTATAGATTTGTGTTTTTAAAATGTAAATAAATGGTATCACACTGTATCACACACACAAAGGTTCCATACCATAAACTGTACTTCTAAATCCAGCTACCTGCCACAATTGAAAATCAACTAAGAAAATCAACAATTGAAAATCAACTAAGAAAATATGGATAGTTTCATGTAAAATATCACCACAATTCAAAAAGTTGGAAATATTCTACTGGGTCATTAGTGTTATTTTTTAATTTCTGAATTTCCACTGCTGTCAATCATATCTATCTGGTTTATTAAGGAAAATGTTTTTTAAAGTATTCTTGATCTCTTAAAATAATTTTCTTGCCTTAGTATTTTTTCCAAAGTCTGGTTTCTTTCTCTAAGAGTAACCTATGTGGAAATAAAAGAAAAATTCCTGGGTCTTGGACAGTAGACTCCTTAATGCTAAAATCTATAATAAAAGGAGAACGATAAGTAACAGGGAAAGGTAAAATAAACTGGGAGGGAGGTGGAAGGGAAGATGTCAGATCATCTCATCTATAACTACATAATTCTAATGATGGAGCCTTGGAGGAAGTTTTCTGCCGCATCACTCCAAAGGCGTTAAAAATATCTGCCTTCCCTTTCACCAGCTCTCTTCAGATTCCCCAGGCAACTGGTACACTCTTGGCCTCCCCTATCCTAGACTTCAGATTTTGCTAATTCACCCAAGTCTACCTCTCACAGCTACTCAGATCTGAAAATCATTCTATCTCTAACCACGTTATGTTGCGTAAATTTTGTAGTTGTCAGAATAAAATTAAGCTAATATTCTATAGTTCTGAAGCATTAAAACATTGTAATACAGAAAATATCTGAAGGATTAATAAGACGTTGCACTCAAGGTTAAGGGAACCAAAAAGCTGGAGAACAGGAGAGAAAGGGAGACTTGCACTTCCTTAGTAATTTTTATACCTTTTGCATTTTACACTACATGCATAACTATCTATTTATGAAATATTTTAAAGGTACCATAGTAAATAGTCCAAGTACAGATGAAAATTTAATAGCCCAGTTTAAATTTAAGCTGTTTTCAAAAAAATGTTTCTAATACATCTCCTATATCTAATATTTGAAGTGGCAATATAATTTAATAATAACATAAAGGCTCCACTTTAAATTTGAATCCTATTAAAATTTGTAAGAACTGTCACATCTGAATAGCAATAAATTATGAGAAAACCACTCATTTAAAAACAATAAACATAACTTGGAAAGATAAAAATGGTACAGGACTTTATATCTGTCATATAATTTTTATACTGTGAACAGCTTTATTTCAAACAAATCATATAGCAGTTTGTTTTATCAAGAAACTGAACCTTTACATTATATACTTTTAAAAAAATAGAAATGGCAAATAACCTAATATTAGAAACCTCAAAACCACAGATTCCAACACCTCTCAAAAAGTCAGTATGTAGTCAAACCTCTCAGGTCTTTTCAAGTAGTTTACCAAAGCTGCTTGTTTCTCTGGGTACCTATAATATGCCCCTGCCATCATTCACCAAAACATTTGTGATTTATAGTCCGCCTGTACCAGGCTTAAATACTTGCCTTATCCTACTTCTACAATGTAAGCTTATATTTCTTGGAACATTTAAACACATTACTTCCTCAACTGTTCTCAATAACCCTTCATAACAACACAATCCTGAATTATTTCAATGTTTTATATCTTAAAGGGTACCTTCAGATTTTTTAATTTTCTTACGTTTTAATTCTTTAAAATAATCCATATCAGGTAAAAGCTAAATATCAGTTAACCAGACTATTCAATGAATCAATACTGAATTTCAAAGATCTTTTCCTAAATGAACTTTTGCTTTTTTAAGAAACAATATTGGCCAGGCGCAGTGGCTCATGCCTATAATCCCAGCACTTTGAACGGTTGAGGCGGGCAGATCACGAGGTTGAGAGATCGAGACCATCCTGGCCAACATGGTGAAACCCCATCTCTACGAAAAATACAAAAATTAGCTGGGCATGGTGGCACATGCCTGTAGTCCCAGCTACACGGGAGCCTGAGGCAGGAGAATCGCTTGAACCCGGGAGGTGGAGGTTGCGGTGAGCCGAGATCGTGACACTGCACTCCAGCCTGGGCAACAGAGCAAGGCTCCATCTCAAAAAAGAAAAAAAGAAAGAAAGAAAATGAAAAATAAACAATATCTTTAAAAAATGAAAAACAAAAATCCTTTAACACAAAATAAAAGGAAAAATCTATTCAATTTAGGTACTCTACATAATACCATATTTAGGCAATATTTGTCATATTTGAGTAGGCCAATTTTTTTAAGTAATTAAAAGTCCCACTAACAAAAGAATAGAAAAAGAGTTCATTAAAAATAAAGCATACAAAACCACTTAAGTCTGGCACTAAATTAATGGTAATCTATAGTAGGAATTTGGAAAGACTTGTAGATAAAAAGGTATTTTTAAAAGCTCAAAAATGAAGGAGTAGGGAAAGAAAGGATGACAAACACTCTAGACAGCAGAAAAGTAAGTACATGTTATTTGTCTACTGACATGTATGTGGAGTTGGGAAAGGAGGTCTGGAGTCTGTCTTCAGAGCTCATCTCCAACTTCCAGCTGCAGCATCTGTTCTACCTAGCAGACAGTTTTTCATTTTTTGTTTACTAGCCACCTAAGTTAGGAGACAAATAATGAATTATTTTGTTGAGTACTTTTTCTTAACAACTTTGTACATTTTAGGAAACATGAAATGTGACTATAAAGTAAGAAAGGAGAATCTCATCAGCCTTGTACATTCTTATTCACAGTTAAAGCAATTTTTACACACAACTGACATTTCTCGGTTTTAGAATATCTTTCCTGAACAAATAATTACAAGAAGTCAAAACTCAGCTTCTATCTGAATTTACCTAAGATAAAACCCAACACTATTCTAATAAACAAAACAGATGACAAACTTTTCAGCTTTTATCTCTAATCATTACTTTTGGTAAATATTTATAATCTTTCAACTACAAATAGCTGATCAACTATTTCAACTACTATTGCCCAATCAAAACTTTTAAACAAAAATAAAAATACATTCTGCTAAAAAGAACAGGACACTGGGTCAATTTATGAGAGGGACTATTCAAGCATTAGAATCAGTATATGATGTAGCAAACTCTAATCTCAGCTACACATTTTCTAAACATTTAGCAAACATCAAACTCTTTGCTTTTTATTAAGCAGTTAGGCCCTTTGATCTTTAAACATACTTGCTGATGTGCATAAAACCACCTAACCAGCTAACTGAACAGGTTATTAACTAGCTAGTCATTATTTATTTATTTATTTAATTATCACATAGCTAAAAGCAAGTATCTTTGTCAGTACTTTTGAATAAGAATTTTAAAATTTCTTTTTTCTTTTTAAAATTTCAATTTTTTGAAATTTAACTTTCATTTTAAGTTCAGGGGTGCATGCACAGGTTTGTTAC
Organism: Trachypithecus francoisi; assembly: GCF_009764315.1. Taxonomy (NCBI): domain Eukaryota; kingdom Metazoa; phylum Chordata; class Mammalia; order Primates; family Cercopithecidae; genus Trachypithecus; species Trachypithecus francoisi. Next base: position 2,381,082 of record NW_022681435.1, on the reverse strand, counting down.
ATAGGTAAATTTGTGTCATGGGGGTCTGTTGTACAGATTACTGCATCATGCAAGTACTAAGCCCAGTACCCACTAGTTATTTTTCCCAATCCTCTCCATCCTCCCGCCCAAGAAAATTTCTATTGTTGAGCATGTAATAACTAAATTACAAATTGCAAATACATTATTTTTCAAGTACTAGACTTCCCTGTCCAGATCACTTTTCCTCATATTCTCCAGGCCAACTACTGCTTTTGGCTTGCCCAAGTCTAGTAGGGAGCCCTGTCTCCATTTAGTTGCATAGATGTCTGTTAGTATTTTATTTACTACATTTTATTTTTAAATACAAATAGTCAAAAACATTTCATTATATTAAATACCCACTTGAAATTTTTTAAAAGAAATTTGTTTAAAAAACACAAGGAAATATATAAGTTAAAAAATGTATAATTAACATATTCAAACAGAGAACATGACCTTGTGTAAGCCATTCCAAACTTTTAGTCTCATTTGTAATTTAAAGAAAAACTATATCTTATTCTATCTAATATTCTATTATTTTAAATATTTTATTCTCTCTCACACACACAAAATCAATCAAAACAGAAATGGTTGTTCTAAACTGGTATAGAATTATCTAAATAATCAATTTTTGCATTGAAAAATTAGATATTTCACCAAATGTGCATTCAGAGAAGAAAACTATCATGTTTCACCATAGGACATAACTACTAAAAAATGAAGTTTAGGAGAGAGGTTGTAACAATACCTTAATTTATTAATGTAATTACAATAATATCTATTTCACCAAAATAGGACATAAAATTGGTTAAATAAATACATGGCAATTTTTCACAGTAAATAAGAAATTAACAACCTAATTGGAAGAAAGGAATAAAAAAGAAGAAAGAGAACAATTAAGGAGGTAAATTTGCAAAGGTGCCAGGAAAAATAATGAGAAACATTGGTACCAGGATTTCTTACAAAGCCACCAATATCAAATCAAACAAAATCTAGCACTGGCAGAATATGGCTGATAAAATAAATTATCAGGAAGATTAATAAGCAAGCAGAAGGGCCAAGAAAAATTTTGTGCGTTTTGAAATGAGACATCTTGTAGATACTGCAGCAGACACACCAGTTAAGATTGTTTTCAATTTCAGTAATAGCAGAGCTGATGACAGTGAATGAATTATGATAAGCATGACATGTCTACAAGACAATGTGTCTACATGTGCACACAAATGTGTGAGTGTTGGGAGATAGTGATTATGCACACAAAGATGACTAATCACATGAACAAGTCCCACGATTAATAAACAGTAAAAAGAAGTACTGTTATCAGTCCTAAGCCTTCCTAAAATCTCATATTTCTATTTATATGACATCATGGCCTAACTTAAAATGCATCACTAAGAAAGCAATCTGGTTCCACAAAGTTATGATGAAATTTTCCAAAATCATAATCAGTGACTGTCAGGCTTTGTCTCCCTTGTTACAACAATTTTTTTTTTTTTTGAGACGGAGTCTCGCTCTGTCACCCAGGCTGGAGTGCAGTGGCCGGATCTCAGCTCACTGCAAGCTCCGCCTCCCGGGTTCACGCCATTCTCCTGCCTCAGCCTCCCGAGTAGCTGGGACTACAGGCGCCCGTCACCTCGCCCGGCTAGTTTTTTGTATTTTTTAGTAGAGACGGGGTTTCACCATTTAAATGAACTCTATTGATAAGTATTTTGCCTTTGCCAACATATACATTCATTGTCTTTGCTCAGATGGACCCAAAAATAATGAGATTGTACAATGTCTTCAAACATACTTAAATTATTTTAAAACATAAAATTGAAACTTCATTCAACAAACATTTTCTCAACTGCTGCTGTGTTTCAGAAAGAAGCCAGACCATTTCGAAGCTAGTAACAGGAAAAAACACTATGTTCATCTTCTGTTTCTATGTGCCCCAATAGTTAATGACCGTAACTTTGCCTAAATGTTACTATTATTTTAGTTTTAAAATTGAAACGGTTTTCTTAATTCTCTTGTCACACTTCCTTTAAGTTAGTCTAGATTCCATTTACATTCCTGATAGTAATGTAACTTGGCTCTACCATAGTGAAATATTCTTTTATATAAATCAACTTACACTACAGTTTTCAGGTGGAACTAGAAGTTGAGTAATCTCACCACCATGAACACAGAAGATGTGTTTCATTTCTCCAGAAAATATGTCCCAAATTATGACCGAAAAATCCACACCTCCAGATATCAGGTATCTTTGATCATACCGAGCTGAGACCTGATGAGGATATAGCAAACATGTGACTTTGTTCCGATGACCACGGAGTGTTCTGTGAGGTGGCCAACCTGTGAATGAGGGTTTGGATTTAAAATGGGAAAATTAAAGGCCTACCAAGTTTCAGTAAGTAAAAGTAAACATGAATGTTTAGAATAGCTATAAATTATATCACAGCAAAGGCTTCCAATTTTATCTTCTAAAACCCTAATTCGGTATCCACAAGCCATGTGAGCACTTGAAATGGGGGTAATCCAGAGTCCTATGTGCTATGAATTTAAACTAGTTATGAGATTTTGAAGTGTTGATATAAAAAATGTAAAATATTTCATCAACAACCTTCATATTGATTAGAAGTTAAAATGAAAATAGTTTTTACTATGTTGGGTTATATAAAATATAGTCAATTTCACCTGTTTCATTTTATTTTTTAACATAGGTATTAGGAAATTACAGGTATGGTTATATATATGGTTGACATTAGATTTCCACTGGCTGTTGGGAGGCAAAGGCAGATCACTTGAGGTCAGGAGTTCGAGACCAGCCTGGCCAACATAGTGAAACTCTGTCCCTACAAAAAATACAAAAATTAGCTGGGTGTGGCGGCATATGCCTGTAATCCCAGCTACTTGGGAGGCTGTGCAGGAGAACTGCTTGAACTTAGGAGGCAGAGGCTGCAGTAAGCCAAGATCATACCACTGCACTCCAGTCTGGGCAACACAGTGAGACTCTTTCTTGGAAAAAAAAAAAAAAGAGTTCTACTGGATGGTACTGTTATGGAAGATTTTCAGAATTACTGGTAATATAGTAATTATTTAGTAATCCATTGAGATAACTAAGAGATGAAACTATTAACATATATCAAAGAGATAAAATTGGATACTTTATTTATAGTCATTACATTGTATTAATTCCAGTAACAGTCAATGAATATTGTATCTATACACTAAACTCTACCAACTACATAGCACCCCAGCAACTAACTACACTGATTCATTGTGTTTATTTAAAAACAAAGAATAGAGACATTTTCACTATCAGGGTAAGAGCTGTCAAAACACTTTAGACATAGAGAGTGCTTTGGTATACCTCTTCTGAGCATGTGTTCCCCTTGCAACAGCTGCACTATGGCCGTCTGTGTGGCAGGTACAATAACTATGCTTCCATCTTCACGGCCACAAACAAGTCTTCCATGTGCTGGTATGTACACACTTGCAGTTACTTTAAGAGGTTCATTGCTATTGGGAATCACACTCAGTTGATCTATAATTCCAGCAGGACAAGGATTCAGTTTATCAAATGCCTCTTGCAAACTAACAGAAGTTGTCATTGCCAGCCCTGTAAAGGTTTGGTTTTGTATAAAAGAAAAACATTTATGCATGTTAAAAAAAATTTAAAACATTAAAATAATGTTGATTGATCCAGTAATCAAAGAAAATGATATATGTACATTATGAATGTGTTATTCAGTAGTATTTAAGATATTAAATTAATTAAGAAATTGTTATACAGGATTTACTATTACCTTCCTCTCTTTCCTGTTTATCAGCTGTGTCTGATATGTTCCAAATATTCAACCTCCCAGAAGAATCACCCTGAATTAATAGTTTATGGAAATATTCTCTGCATCCATAGAAGAACCGAGTAACAGGAGGACAAATGAGCAACTGCCAAAAAAAAGTATTTGAATATCTTTAGCTGTGTTTTTAATCAAAATATTTCACACATTAATGCTTTTCAAACAAAGGCGTTAGGTAATTTGTCCCAGTAGCCAAGTTGAAAAAGTGTATATAGCATGATTATTCAACAATATTTTAAAGTATTTCTATAGCATTAACATACATGTCAACTAATATTTAATCTAGTATAACATACACATTGAATGAAACAAAAACAGCATTTACAGCCTTTGTCTAAAATTAGTATTTATGCTATATTTCTCCACTTTATAATAACTCATGTTTAGTCACAATAATGCAATTTAACTGCCTATTATTAATTAACACAGAACTATGTTTTCTTTACCAAAAAGAAAAGTCTTCACTTAAGAGGTCAAGATGAGAGAACTCACTAATCCTAGCTTTTTTTGCCCACTCCTGATTAATCATTAAGAATAGCAACAAAATTAGGGCACAGTGGCTCATGCTTGTAATCCCAACGATGAGAGGGAAGATCGCTTGAGGCCAGGAGTCAGAGATCGGCCCTGGGCAACAAAGCAAAATCCTGTCTCTACAGAAGAAAAAAAAAAAAAAAAAAAATTTGCCCAGTGTGGTGGCACAGGCTCATAGCTCCAGGTATTCAGGAGGCTGTGATGGGAGCATCACTTGAGCCCAGGAGTTTGAAGCTACAGTGTACTATCATTTCGCTACTGCACTCCAGCCCGCATGACAGAGCAAGACCTTGCCTCAAAAACACAAAAAGTAGGCTGGCCACAGTGGCTCACACCTGTATTCCCAGCACTTTGGGAGGCCGCGGCAGACAGATCACTTGAGGCCAAAAGTTCAAGACCAGCCTGGCCAACATGGTGAAAGCCTGTCTCTATTAAAAATACAAAACTTAGCTGGCAGTGGTGGTGTGAGCCTGTAATCCCAGCTACTTTGGAGGCTGAGGCAGGAGAACCACTTGAACCTGGGAAGCGGAGGTTGCAGTGAGCCGAGATCGCATCACTGCACTCCAGCCTGAGAGAAAAAGGGCAACTCCATCTAAAAAAAAAAAAACAACTGAACAAAAACTAACAAAACTGAACTATCAAGCTTGTGCAATTAGAGGACCCCATTGTTAAAATCAGTGTATTTTTCAACTAACAGAGTATCATTTTTTACTTGCTCATATTTTCATAATCAATTTGAAACTAGTCTATGTTAGCTATCAACTACCAGGAACAAAAACCACTCATTAGGGTCTTATGTGTACTTTTATTTTCAGCTTAAGATTTTGTGCCTTCAATGAAGTACTATCTGAAAATACTAAATATCATGGTGGACTTCTACTAAAATTCAGAGGGTTACTTCACAAATATTGGAAAATTAAAGAACAGAATCTTAGCCTGAAAATCAATAATAAATTTGACTTCAGTTTTGACAATTATAGTTAACAGTCTAATTACTATATTCAAATACTGGTTATCAAATACAGTAATTAACAGCTAAAAGCATTAGCCAATGGAAACTATACATATTAAGCATAACCAATTGTTTGACTTACTGAATTTTTTTTGCTTTTGAGACAGGGTCTCGCCATGTTTCTCAGGCTGGAGTGCCACGGCACGATCACAGCTCACTGCAGCCTCCACCTCCCAGGCCCAGGGATCCTCCCACTTCAGCCTCCCAAGTAGCTGGGACTACAGGCATGTACCACCACACCATGCTACTTTTTTTCTTTTTCTTTTTCTTTTTTTTTTTTAGAGATAGGGTCTTACTATGTTGCCCAGACTGAAATTTTTAATTGATAAACTATATATTTAAAAAGGAAAAATTGCTACAGCAGCTGTAATAACCAATATTCTACATTTCAACACACTACAAAATATATGTATTTAATTTAAAATGTATTAGGGAGTTGATATTTAAAGAAAATGATATGTTTTTTTGTTTTATTTTGCTTATGTATTTTTTTATATAAATCATTATTCCTTAGGTTAATTGGAAGTGACTATCTAGGTTGAAGAGCAGTAAGGAGAAGTTTGAGTAAAGGACAGGCTATAGATGATCTTAATTGTACAGAGATGCATAAATTCTAAATATTCAAAATATTCATGGAAAGAACAATTCCCTTCCCCTAGCCATCCTGTCATACAAATGTGAGACGTAATGTTCAGAATGATAAAGCCATGGAAACCTAGAACATCAATTAAAAAAAAAAAAAAAAAAACCTCTGCTTTCAAAGCCAAAGCTTCCTCCTTACTGCTCAATACAGAATTGAAAACCCAGTACTAAGCGCTGTTACTTCAACATTAAGTGGATATTAAGCACATTTTCAGAAATGACAATAAACTTTTCTTTTTATAGAGAAAAAAATGTTTTATTCTTCACTTCTAGTTTCTAATGATCTAAACTGCTATATGATTTGGTGGAGGCACTGCAATGCCTTGTTCAACTAAGGAACTAGTATTACTCAGCATTAGTACATAATTATGTGTGCTCTTCTAAAATTATACTGTCACTGTTTATAATCGCATGATAGTATATAAAATAATTTACACCATCAATATGAACTTCATCAAAAAGTCAATTTCAATATGCAATTAGCATAAGATCACCTGTACTCTTAGAAAAACGAACGTTATTGGCCGGGCGCGGTGGCTCAAGCCTGTAATCCCAGCACTTTGGGAGGCCGAGACAGGCGGATCACGAGGTCAGGAGATCGAGACCATCCTGGCTAACACGGTGAAACCCCGTCTCTACTAAAAAATACAAAAAAAAACTAGCCGGGCGAGGTGGCGGGCGCCTGTAGTCCCAGCTACTCGGGAGGCTGAGGCAGGAGAATGGCGTGAACCCGGGAGGCGGAGCTTGTAGTGAGCTGAGATCCGGCCACTGCACTCCAGCCTGGGCGACAGAGCGAGACTCCGTCTCAAAAAAAAAAAAAAAAAAAAAAAAAAAAAAAAAAAAAAGAAAAACGAACGTTATTTCATAGGCATAGTATGTATTTTTAAATAAGCAGATTTTGAAATGTCCTTATAACTGATCACCTCAAAATGTCTTACATCTAACACAGTGCTTTGAATTGTATCAAATTTTTTAAACCTGCCAAAAGACAACAATAAATACAGTTGTAAAAGTTTTTCAATGTAACTTTCAATTATAAATGATACCTCAAGAATTTTACCTCTTTATCTTTTCGATCCAAGAGGTTATGTTGTACAGGAGGAATCAAATTTTCAACTGCTTTCCCCACATCACTGCGGAATGAATCACTGGCTGGAAGGCAACTGAAAATGGACAAAATGCAATATTCAATTAAAATACTGACATTAAATATTTTATAATTCCACATGACAAGGTTTTTTGGTATTGGACAAAAAGGGGCTTTTTAAATGACAGTTAATTTAGTGCAGGCATTCAATTAAATAATTAAAGTTATAAAAATATTATCCTTCAAATAAAAATCCAACTAATTTTTGCGCTTAGAAGTTAAATTGGAATTAAAAATAGAACTTAAGAAGTTCTGAAGTGTTTCATCAAAGTTAAATATTTACACTATTACATTTTCTTAAGTTCAGGTTGTACCCTAAATTCTGAATCTTTTACTTTTGATGAGTCCTAATTTATTACTTACTGCATACCTGGCAGGTAGTTTGTAAATATAACTTTGCCCATTTTCTGTCCAAATGATGACTTTATCTGCTGAGACAAAGTCCCCGCCAGTCCATGTCTGTCCATTTTCACTAGGACCTGAACACAACAAGGAATAGTCTCCAGCATCGAACACCTGCAAGGAAGAAAGAAATTTACAATCTACTCCATGATACTATAAGTAAGATCCAGTGACATATCAAGTTTAAAAAAAAAAAAAAGCCTGGAAATATATTTAGAAAACTCAGTTTGCTGCATCAGATAAAGACAGCTTGTCATTGAGCCCTGGGGAAGGTCACCTTCAACAGGGAAAACACAACTAGGCCCCTAGTTATGGGTAAGCTCCCTGTGGACAGGGAACAAACTGTGACAAGTGGAACAAGGGCGCTCTCCCTACAGGAACAGTTATCCTCAGACTTTCTCTCTAGAGAAAGTATTCCATTAAAAAATTGCAAATAATAGGAAATCAACCTCAAACATGCAGGCTTGAGTCCCGTTTTATTTCTATGTCTAGGAACAGCATTTCTCTTTTTTTTTTTTGAGACAAGGTCTTGCTCTGCCACGCAGGCCGAAGTGCAGTGGCACAATGAGCGCTCACTGCAACCTCAAACTCCTGAGCTCAAGTGATTCTCCCACCTCAGCCTCTCGAATAGCTGGAACTACAAGAGCATGTCACCATGCCCTGCTAACTTTTTTATTTTTTATTTTTTGTAGAGACAGGGTCTCACCATGTTGCCCAGGCTGGTCTCAAACTCCTGGGCTCAAGCGATCCTCCCACCTTGGCCTCCCAAAGTGCTGGGATTATAGGCCTGAGCCACCTTGCCTAGCCCAGTAACAACATTTGTAACAATAAACTCTGGCATGAGAATAACATTATTTTAAGGGAATTACTTTGTTTTACATTATTTCATCAACGTTCTAAAATACTATAGTTAACAGGCTCAATTTTACTGTGTAATAATTTTCACATATAAAATTCAAATCCCTATAATTTCACCCGCAATAAAGGTTACTAACCTTATAAGGCTTTACATCTGCAAGGCACTCACTGCAAAGTTTACAAAGTACCTTTACAATTATTATCTCAAATGCCCTGAGAATCATCGCAGGTGTTACTATTCCAGTTTACAGATAAGAAACGGACACAAATAAGGATTTGATCAATTGCTCAAAGTCTCATGACCAGTAAGTGATAGTGTTAGAACTAAAAGCTCTGCTCTTACAATTTCTAGCAGAATTATTCTTTCTATCACTTTCAGTATTTGAAAAAAGTATATTAAATGTTGTTAGAAAATGCTCCCAGGAGGAATGAGTAATTCCTCATTCCCCAATAGCTCAGAAGTTTTATTTTACTTTTCTTTAAAGAAAACAATGAAGTTGCTTGTGTGGAGCCTTGAAGTTAGAACACATCCTAGCTGCATTTACCATGATTTCTTACAGTATTTATCAACGTGTAACATTCGCACTACAATTATAGCCAAGAAAACTCCAAGAATAATGAAGGGAAACTAGTCCTCCAGCCCTATTATCTGTTAAAGCAAATCATAAAACTATAAAAGTTAAAACAATACAGTATTAATTCATGAATGGGCAGACAAATCCAGAAGTCTGAAAACAGATTCCAATAACAGAATATAAGATATTATCAAGGGACAACAGACGAATGAATTATTCAACAAATGGCATCAGGTACTGGGGGGCAGTCCATCCGGAATAAAAATAAAACTGGATCTACATCTCACAATTGATACAAAATAAATTCCAGATTAAAGATTCAAAAGTATGTAAGACAAAACCATATAGGGTTGGCGCGGTGGCTCATGCCTATAATCCCAGCACTTTGGGAGGCCAAGGCAAGCTGATCACTTGATGCCAGGAGTTCAAGAACAGCCTGGCCAACATAGTGAAACCCCTCTCTATTAGAAATACAAGAATTGGTCAGGCGTGGTGGCACCTGCCTGTGATTCCAGCTATTTGGGAGGCTGAGGCAGGAGAATCCCTTGAATCTGGGAGGCGGAGGTTACAGTGAGCCGAGACTGCACCATTACACTCCAGCCTGGCCAACAGCAAGACCTCTCAAAACAAACAGAACCAAAAAAAAAAAAAAAATTAAAAATAAAACCATATAAAAATTAGGGGAAAATGAAAGATTTTATTTTAATCTCAGCTTATGGTAAGCCCAATTGTAAACTTCTTCATGATAATAAGTATCTTAAAAAGCCACTTTGGTGGGTTGTAGTACTATCTCAGTATTGTCTTACTATGATGATTAGTGAAGTTAAGCAACTTTCCATACATTTACTGGCTATCTGGCTTTCATCTTTTGTAAAATATTTTTGTACAATTTCCTGCTGAGTTTTCTGTAGTTTTCTTCTTGATTTGCAGGAGTCGTTTTTTAATAAATACTGGACAATTCCTCATCTATGTATATTGCAATTATCTTCTCTGATGACGTGCGTTGTCTTTTTACTCTTATGTATGCATTTTAAGAAAGAAAAAGCTGTTCTCACATAATTATAAAATGTTTATAATGGATACAAATGAAACTGGTACTAGATACTCTACCTGGAAGGGAAAGGGAAGTTCCAGCGGGGGAACAGAGACATTTTTCACTGTGTCCTCTTGCCCCTTTTTTCTCCCCCCAAGACAGAGTCTTGCTCTGTCACCCAGGTTGGAGTGCAATCCCGGCTCACTGCAACCTCTGCCTCGCAGGCTCAAGCAATTCTCCTGCCTCAGCCTCCCGAGTAGCTGAGATTACAGGTGCGCGTCACCATGCATTGTTAATTGTTTTCTGTATTTTTAGTAGAAACGAGGTTTCACCATGTTGGCCAGGCTGGTCTCAAAGTCCTGACCTCGTGATCTGCCTGCCTCAGGCCTCCTGAAGTGCTGGGATTACAGACGTGAGCCACCATGCCCAGCCTGTTTTTTTTATTACTATTTGCATGTGTTTTAAATTTTAGGACAAAGGAAGAAACCCATAAAACCTACTCTAAGCAAGCAGCGGCTAGCTTTTCTTAATTTTATTCTAATATAGTAAGTGACAACGATAAGGTTAAGATGCTGCTTCCCTAGTCATTCCTTTCACTATATGGCCCATCCCCTTGTGTTCAAAGCTCAGGAAACCAGCCCATTCCAGGTTCGAATTGTGAGACAGTATAGCATAGTAGTAAAGAGAGCAGCTGCTGCAGTCAGATACCTGATTATAACTCAGCAACTCCGCTACCATTTATATAACCTTTGTCAAGTTATTCGTCCCCTCACTGTCTCAGTTGCCTCATCTGCAAAATGGGGAAAGTAACAACTCCTCATGTGGTAAGCAGCCTCTAACAGGGTCCCAGTGATCCCAAACCCTGGTATTCACACCCATGGGTAATCCTCTTCCCTGAGTGTAGGCTGCATGTTATGACTGTTTTTAAAGAACAAAATGTAGCCAGGCATGGTGGCTCATGCCTATAATCCCAGCAGTTTGTGGGGCTCAGGCAGGAGGATTGCCTGAGCCCAGAAGTTCAAGAACAGCCTGGGCAATGAGGGTGAGAGCCCATCTCTACAAAAAAATTCTAAAATTAGCCAGGCTTGGTAATGTGTACCTTTAGTCCTAGCTACTCAGGAGGCTGAGGTGGGAGGATCCTTTGAGGCCAGGAGTTCAAGGCTGTAGCGAGCTATGATTGTGCCATTGCATTCCAGACTGGGCTACAGAATGAGACCACATCTCTTTAAAAACACCAAAAACAAAAACAAGAACCTGGGTGATAAAACATGTTTGTTGTTTTAAACTAATACTTTTGGAATGATTTGTTTTTCAGAATTAAATAGCTAATCCACCTAAGCTCTGAGAGTTGTAAGGACTAAAAGAAATAATACATGGCAAGCTTTGAAAAAAGTGCTAGTCACAGAGCAAGTGTCCAAAACATGCTATTTTTCTATTATGGAAACATTAAAGTCTGGCAGTGTGGAAGTAATATATGTCTTCCATCATTAGCTCTGAAGTGATATGAGAAGACTTTCCAACTACAAGAAGCCAGGGAAAATATTGACTATTAGCTTTAATAACACCCTACAAAGAAACGTCCAACCTGTAGAAAACTCCCTACCACTGCTTACGCTGTACTGATAAGATAGTGACTAAAACAGTAGCAAAAAGGATAAATAAAGACAATGAAATATAGTCTCTAACTGATCATTCCATAAACACAAACAAAAAAAGACAACTATATATAGCCAAGTCCCAACTTCTCAAAATGTGATATCAAAAGCAGACATGAATTCTAAAATGGCTAAAATACGCTAGCACCAAGTACTTCTTTAGGGTTCTTTGGAAATCTTGGAAATCTGATAAACCAAAGTCTTGAAGGATAAAAATACAGCTTCTTATTTATATAATTATCTTACCCTCCAATATTTGGAACACACAACCAAAAGTGACCTTTGTGTAAATGCACAAAAAGAGATGCTTTGGCAATTCTGACAATAAATTGGTTTGGATTCCTCCTCAAATATTGGTTCCGTATCCTGAAAAGAGAAAGATTTGTAAAACTTTAGGAATAGCTTGTCAATTAAAATTATCACTCAATGATAAAGGCAACAAAATGAAATAAAGGCATCACTTCATATGTTCATCATTTTGGCCCCTCAGGTAAGCGCCAAGGCAGTAAAAAGCAGCAAAGATCCACCTTAAAAGGAGCTAGGCACAAATACTGTTGCTACAAAATCCCCTGAGATTTCAATTCTGATGAGATTCAGAGTATCATCGCTCTAGTAAGGACAGATGATAAAGTCTGCCTTAATCCTAATTTTTGCAGCTATATGTGCTTTAAAAAAGATCTAATCAATTCCTCTATCTTCTCCTGAATTCCATGCCTAAAAATTCCCTAGCTGAAGAGAGTAGGGAACTTGATTTTTCTCACTGATAAAAAAAGAACAAGGAATTCAAGCCCAAAGAACTGCTGAAGTAGATGATAAAAATGGCTTTGTATATTTTTTGTGGCAATTTGCTTTATTTTTTTTTCCTTTGAGTCAATTTAAACAATTGAGAAGAACCCCACCTCTTTTATGTTTCACCTCATCTTATCCTGTGCAATATGTTTCTCTATAGAGCAGATGTTACCATTAAAAGTGAATAAAAAATTCACTCCCATGGCATACTAGGGAATCTTCCATACTCTGCCTGTAAGAAAATTATCAAAAAATAATAGCTTTTTCCTTCCCCCTTAAAAAAAATGGAAGGGGCATATCATTACTAAAATTTTGAACTACAGAGAATAAAAACAGAGAAATCACTCCAGTTTCCTTTTTCTAACCTGCAAGTCACTTATTTCCGAGGTAACGATCCAGACCTTCAGGATGCCAGTCACTGAGAGTGCTACCACCGTGTCCTCTAAGATGAGAAGGGACAAAAAGGCAGCCCAGGTTACGAACATAACACGCTTTCTTTCTACATATTAAGATGTTTTGCTTGAATGAAATTAAACAATAGCATGTTTTACAATTAGCAGAAAAACACAATTCTCTATTTCATGAAACAGAAACCAGGTTTTGAAACACTAGTTAATAAAGATGGTCAACAACTTAAAATTCAAGGAAAATTATTTATAGCTAATAGAATTTATTTCTAATCAAGTTTTTAATAATTTCAAATGTTCTTGATTACTATGTTAACAATGAACTTTTACACTTTGAAAGTCACAACTTTTAATGCTTTATCACAGATGAGCTCAGGCACTTTATTTCTTCAAGGCACTAATTTCTCCCCCTTTCCCACATCCCTTGCCACCTTCCAGATATTTCATTGCACATTACATCCTCCACAGAGTGTGATCAAGAGAAAAATATGATATAAAATCTAAGTTCCTAAGCTTCGGGTAAGGGACCAGTGACAGCACCAGGGTCACATACAGGAATTTTGAGAGGATGAGCATTGGAAAACAGTCAATGTGGGCTCCAGAGTGAGGGAGAGGAATGTTAAAAGCAAAATCACATTTTTCTTCACTAATTAACGAATGAACTTTTAGATAACAAACTATCTTAAATTCAATTTTCTTATCTGGAATCAAATATAAATGAATAACAACAGTACCTATCCTAATGGGTTGTTATAAAAATTAAGACACACCAAGGGAAAACATTCAGCACATACTAAATTCTCAATAAAGTTGAGTTATTACTGTTATTTAAAAAATTGTTATCTTTAAATAAAAACCTTATCAATATCACATAGTTCTCTAGGTACTGTAAGGCATTGGAATGAATTCATTGAAGTTACATTCTATTCTGTTCAGACTACAGTGTATACATATACAGAAGGAGTATAAAAATTTTAAATATGCAAACTGCTTGGTCACAAATATAGATCTTTTTTAAATAAAGGATTCATTGTAACTAATATTAGAGACAAATATATGAATGATTAGTTCCCTTTTGCCTGGAAAAATAACGCGAATCTCATTCTCACTGTTATGTTTAGGAATAAAGCAGTAATTATCTAATATGCATAAAAAACCTCTCTGAGAAGGTTCACATTAAAGAAGCCTGCTCAATTTTATTTTACCAAACATCTCCCAAATATATTTGACCAGAGATCCCACCTTTTTGACTAATATCTATTAACAAACTTCAGAACCAACACTCTGAAGAGCAGCAGCAGGAAATGAAGCCAGTGCATCCACTCTTCCCACAGTCCACTTCAGTGCAGGCCTGCACCACTCTCAGCTGGGCTACTAATCTCCTGATTTGCTCCCATCTTTGAAGTTTAAAGCATAAGTCCCTTCAGAGACTGCCCATCACCTACAGTGAGAGCCTGCAAGCTACAGCTCATGAGTCGACTCCAGCCCACTGACTGTTTTGGTAAATAAAATTTTATCGGAACACAGCCAGGTTCATTCACTAATGTATTGTCTGTGGCTGCTTTTGTGCTGCACTAGCAGAGTTGAGTCGTTGAAACACGGACCATATAGCCTGCAGAGCCTAAAATATTTCATATCTGGCCCTTTACAGTACAAGTTTGCCAACCCATGATCCACAAGGTGAATTCCCTAGCTGATACACAGGGATTTCAAGACCTGTCTCCTGCCAGCTCTGCCAGCTTCATATCCTGCCACTCCTTCCCTCATGCTTCTTGCCCCAGAAAAAGATAATCTATAGTTTCACACATACACCTATCATAATTTTAATGCTTTTGTACCTACAGACTATCTCCTCTGCCAGAAACATCCTGATCGTGTGTCTGCTAAACTCTTCCTCATCTTCCAAATCCTAGATCAGACTTCATCTGATCTGGACAGCTGTCTACTGCCCTCAATCAGCCTCACAATCAGCCATCCTCTCCATACTATTTTTCCATCTTGCACACTTTGCACTCTAAACTATTATTTGTTTATATATCATTGTCCTTTACTAGAATTTGACTCCCTTAAGTATTAATATTTCAATCCCTTGCACCTGGAAGACTGTAGGCATTCAATAAATATTTGCTGAATGACTACTGAATAAAAAGCTATGTGCTGATTTTCCAACCCTAAGAGGTTACAAATGGAAAGCTCCTATAAAGTTGAAGGCAATTCACTAATGGGACACAGTGTAACACAGTGGTTAAAGTAACTACTCCAGGGTCCTTTAGCAAAGACGCCATCACCCTAACCGTCATCATTCTCCCCATCTATACGATGAATATTAACAGTACCTACCCCGCTATTGTGAGAATTGATCATATGTAAATGCTTAGCAGTCTGCTTGGTACTGTAAACACACAGTAAATAAAAGTCCTCATGGTGATGGTGCTGGTGATACTGGTGGTAGTGGTGGTGGTTACTGACCAGCCTCTATAGGAAGTACATAACTATGAAGCCATTTGAAAGGAAAAGAATGCTCCTTAAAAGGCTTACAAGAGTAGACATTCAATGTTCTGAATTAACTACTGCTCTTTTCCTGACAACTTTCCTTTGCTTTCATGGTTGTTATTGAGAGGTTTCAACAAAAATGAAGAAAAGATAATAATATTTACTGAGCATCAAGTACATATCAGCCCCTTCCAGGTACTTTCATTAAATTGAACTGTGTATAATCTCTCCTTTTTCACTATCTCCATTTGAAATGGAAACATCTCCTATGCCTCGTAAGCAAGTGACAGAACCAGGCTCCAGAAATATACAGGTAAAACTACAGTTCCTCTCAAAGGTAAAACTATACCCCCAAAAGTTAAGATATTCTTCCTCCACTTCAGATAATCACGCAAAAGCTGGTGATCTATACATCATGGAATGGAGATAAGCCAACAATTAAGCCTTCATTCAATCAAAGATTTCTTTATGAAGGAGGAAACAGACCATAAATTATTGGTGTAGTTATTTCTTAAATAGAAGAACATATCCCAAAGTATGAATTTACAATAAATTGTAGAATGTTACAGCAAATTAAACATTAAGTCATGGTGCTAAAGCTCCTAACAGGCATAATACACTGACCTTGTGTTCGGTGGGATCGAATAATACTCATGGAGCTAATCCAGTCTGGTGATATCTTTGATACTAAGGAGTATAATACTTCAAGGCTGGTAGAATCCACAACAAGGATTTCAGGGTAATGTCCATGGCATAAAAGCCTTCCTTCTCGCTGATTCCCAACAGAGAACTGGTAGAACTACATTCATGCCAAAAGGAAAAAGATTTCTGAGTGTTTTCCTTTAATTTATATACTTGATTAATATGCATTCATCAAGGTTATTACAATATTCTCCTAAAGCTCAACTTCTTCAGTAAGAATTTTACATATTTACCAAATGGTATGTATTATATGGGTGTGTGTGCACACACATATATTAAGTTCTATTAATATTTTAAATAGCTAACAAAAATTACTTTCCTAACATCTTATCCTCCTTTTTGAACTATTTTGAAACAGAATTCATGATAATTGTTTTTATCCCCCTCTAGCATCTAAAACAGAACTGTTGAATAAATTAATAAAACACCTGAATAAAATCAGCTTTACAAATCACATCAAAAGGGAAACTCAGGTGGGTCACAAAAATAACATGAATTTTAAATCAGTAGAAATAGGGAAATATAGGCTTATAATTACTAGTTATGCAAATACAATTTAGAAGGATGATTGATGTTCAAACATAATCAGGGCCTCAGCTTCCTTATATGTAAAATGGCATACTCCTATTTAATATGTAAGGGTGTCAGAAGGACTAAATCAAACACAATACAAGAAATGCCTACACCGTATCTGCTCAATAAATGTGAGTTACCTTCTCTTCCTTTCCCATTGAAATAATAATTGATCATATTTTTAATTAATTCATAATTTTCCCAACACTCAACACAGTAAACAATTAGTAAACTGAAGTACAGAGAATTAGACAGCTATGAAAAAGTAAAAACAAATACCAGGAATGTAAATCAGCAACTACAAATTCCTATGTAACACTATACATATTAAGACAGGCATATGAAACAGTCATGTCTTCTGAAGAGTTGGAAAGTTTTCAAAATACATATCCAAGGACCAACTGCATGAGCAATAAAAAAGATACGGTCCAAAAAGTAGGTCAATTTGTGTACATCACAAGTGGAATCACAAAGGCTTTGGCCAGGAAGAATTCCATTATTTAGGACCAAGAGCATTTTCCCAAATAGTGAAGGGGCTCTCACTTGGGTAACCAAGGTAGCCCAGAACAGCAGAAGCAGCAGCAATTTGCTTGCCCTTTATCTTTCCAAATTAGTCTCCTCTCCTTTCTTACCCTTCCCAATGGTACCATCTTATGAGGAATACTTTTACCACTTCAATTCTAGTTTACTTGTCCTATTACTACTACCTACCATTTCATACAAAAACATAGGCTTAATGTTTTAAAAATATTTTAAAATTATAGACTTACAATAGTTTGTGCTTCGAGTCACAGAAATAGATACTAACCTGTATGCCAGTATGTGTGCAAGCTAATTTTGTAAATTCAATACATCTGCCATCACTTACATCCCAGAGGCACATCTCTCTATAAAACAAAATAATGGTCAGCTTGAATGTGACTTTTTAAAGCACCATTCAACTTTGTCACAGTGATTTAAAATTAATCTTCCATTAAAACTAATATATTTCAGAAAAAGTAGCATACAGTCACTACTGCTGTTCATCAAAATTTCCAGTCCTCCCTCCCACCCTCCCAACACCCCTTCCAAACTGCCCACCCCCCACCACATTCCACATCCTTTCTAGGCCCATAATAAGACTGCATTTCCTGGTTCCCCTGTGGTTAGCGAACTCTTGTAAGTAGTTCTGGCCAGAACCAATGCAAGGCTTTCCAGAGCTCTGTTCCAGAGACTGGCTGCTTCACACAGAGGTTGCTCCCTCACTCTGAACCTCAAAGTAAGGATAACAGTGAAGCAGAGTAGAGGCCTCAAGTGACATATGAGGGACAAGTGACAAAAACAAGAAATAAACTTCTAATTTAAACTACTGAGATTTTATATTTGTCATCCAGGTAGCTAGAGAATTTCAAACTGCAAAAAACAAAAGTTAAAGTCAAGTGAATTCCAAACTTTTACAAATAAAATACAAGCTTCCAGTTTTCATGCTGTATTTATTGTAATTTTATTGAATGCATACAAAAAAACTAGATATAAGATTGACAGATATAACATTGAAAATTAGAAATGCCAACATGCCTTGTCCATTGAAGAAATATATTTAACAGAAAAAAATTAATAAAATGCAATGATCCTGATATTATTAGGGTTTTCTTTAAGATACCACTTTCTGTATCTCACATGGTATTACAGAAGACAATTTTTCAAAGAACATTCAATTTAGAATATACATTCTAATGAGAATTATTCTTTAATTCACCAACAGCTATTATATTTTTAGCTTATGCTGCTTCTTTTTGTTCCAACAAATTATATAAGATTCTCTTCAGTGGGGAGAACAATTTCTGTTTTGTTTTGCTTTTTTGAGACAGGGTCTCACTGTGTCACCTAGGCTGGAGTGCAGTGGCACAATCACAGCTCACTATAGCCTCAATCTCCTGGGCTCAGATGATCCTATCACCTCAGCCTCCTGCGTAGCTCAGACTACAGGTGCACACCATCGTGCCCGGCTAGTTCTTGTACTTCTTGTAGAGACAGGGTTTTGACATGTTGCTCAGGCTGGTCTCAAACTTCTGCGCTCAAGTGATCCGCCCATCTCAGCCTCTCAAAGTGTTAGGATTATAGGAGTGAGCCACCACACATAGCAACAATTTCTTATATAATTCTCTTCAAGTTCCCCAACTTTCTTCAATAGCATATTGTGTAAATACATATAATTTTCTAAGCACCAAAAAATGTTTTAAAAACTTTTTAAAAATCTTTTTAAACATTTAATAACATTGGGCCCTACAATTATTGTGCAATGATGTGCCTCTCTAAGGCGAGCTGCATTCTGAGACTTCGGAACACAAATAGTTATGTTCGTGTATTAATACATATCCATATAATTTCATGAACTTTTCATGGCATCACCTTCAAAAATTATGCTAGTCTAGCATGATTCAGGTTTTTAAAAGGAAATCTCAAAGTTGTCTGGTAACTCAGTAAAAACAATATGAAGATGAATGATCGCGCTTTAACTCTCACAGTATTCTGAGTTCCTCAAAAGCAAACCGAAGTACATAATCATAAATTACAATCAAATATTATAAAATCATTAACACAGGTAAAATTTACATCCCTAAAATCAGATTTTCAATATCTACCTTTAGACAATAAAAAGCATTTATTTAGGAGATATTCCCAAAGAAAAAAAATACTTGTTTTTCTTTTATAATTAGTTATTACAGTGCTAGTTATAAAGACTCACGAGAAAAACAGGCAAATGAGAAAATACTTACCCACTTTCAGATGCACTCACAATATACTGTTTGTCACTGGAAGCACAAGCTTTCGACAAACAAGTGATTGACGCTGTATGACCAAACAAAAGTGCTCGAGGATTAATCTAGAAATGCAAAAATATGCTAGTTTAAGTATCAAACTTAAAAATTAACCTCTTATTTGGGTGCCAGCTTAGCCACAGTGCAATAGAAGAGTAGGTAGACCGCTAAGGTTTTTTATTCTAGCCTCTGGCTCTTGCACCGCACTGCTGGAGCTACCTGGGAGAACTTCTAGCCCTGAAAGGAAGGACACAGGCCTGGCTGGCTTCACTACTGGCTGACTGTAGAGACCCAGGGCCTTAAACAAACATAGGCAGTAGTCGGGAGTGGTTACAACAGGCCTTAAGCAAAACCCAGTGCTATGCTGGCTTCAGGGCTGACCTAGCACGGTACTAGTGAAGGTGGCCACAGGGGTGCTTGTGTCATTCCACCCCCTGGTCCAAGTGGTTCAAAACAGAGAGAAAAGACTCCGTTTGTTTGGGGGAAAGGATGAAAAGAGAACAGCCTCTGCCTGGTAAGCCAGGGAATTGTCCCAAATCTTGTCCAAGACCATCAAGGTGGTATCTCTACGAGTCTGCAAGAACCACGATGCTGCTGGGCGCAGTGGCTCACGTCTGTGATCCCAGCACTTTGTGAGGCTGAGGCGGGCAGATCATGAGGTCAGGAGTTCAAGACCAGCCTGACCAACATGGTGAAACCTCATCTCTACTAAAAATACAAAAATTAGCCGGGCGTGGTGGTAGGCGCCTGTATTCCCAGCTACTCAGGAGGCTAAGGCAGGAGGATCACTTGAACCCTGGAGGCAAAGGTTGCAGTGAGCCGAGATTGCTCCACTGCACTCCAGCCTGGGCGACAGAGTGAGACTCCATCTCAAAAAAAAAGAAAAAAGAAAAAAAAAACCCACTGTGTTACTGGGCTTGGGGCTCCCCTAAAGCAGATACAGCTTAGAACACAACACCCATGTCCTTTCGAATATCTGGAAAGCCGTCCCAAGAAGGACAGGTACAAACAAGTCCAGACAGTGAAGAATACAATAAATACTTAATTCTTCCATGGCGAGACAAGACAAACATCAATAAATGTCAAGACACTCCAGGAAAACATGACCTCATCAAATGAATGAAATAAGGCAAGAGGGACCAATCCTGGAGAAACAAATATGTGACCGTTCAGACAGATAATTCAAAATAGGGTTTGAATTCTGTTTTGAGAAAACTCAAAGAAATTCAAGATAACACAGAGAAAGAATTCAGAGTTCTATCAGATAAATTTAAGAAAGAGATTGAAATAATAAAAAAGAATCTGGCAGAAATTCTGAAGCTGAAAATGCAATTGGCATACTGAAGAATATATCAGACTCTTTTTTTTGAGACGGAGTCTCGCTCTGTCGCCCAGGCTGGAGTGCAGTGGTGCAATCTCGGCTCACTGCAAGCTCCGCCTCCTGGGTTCATGCCATTCTCCTGCCTCAGCCTCCCAAGTAGCTGAGACTACAGGCACACGCTGCCATGCCTGGCTAATGTTTTGTATTTTTAGTAGAGATGGGGTTTCACCATGTTAGCCAGGATAGTCTCAATCTCCTGACCTTGTGATCCACCTGCCTCGGCCTCCCAAAGTGCTGGAATTACAGGAGTGAGCCACTACGCCCAGCCACATCAGAGTCTTTTAATAGCAGAAATGATCAAGCAGAGAAAAGAAATAGTGAGCTTGAAGATGGCCTATTTGAAAACACACAAAGGAAACAAAAGAAAAAAGACTAAAAAGGAATGAAGCATGCCTACAGGATCTAGAAAAATAGCTTTAAAAGGGCAAATCTATGAGTTACTGGTCATAAAGAGGAGGCAGAGAAGGAGATGGGGTAGAAAGTTTACACAAAGGAATAATAACAAAGAATTCCCAAATCTAGAGAAAGATATAAATATCCAAGTACTTATAGAACATCAAGCAAATTTAACCCAAAGATGACTACCTCACGGTATTTAATAATCAAACTCCCAGAGGTCAAGGATAAAGAAAGAATCCTTAAAGCAACAAGAGAAAAAACACAACATACACTGGGCCAGGCACAGTGGCTCATGCCGAAAATCCCAGAACTCTGCGAGGCCTGAGGTCGATGAATCACTTGAGGCCAGGAGTTTGAGACTAGCCTGAGCAAAATGGCAAAACCTCATCTCTACTAAAAATACAAAAATTAGCCAGGTGTGGTGGCACACATCTGTAGTGCCAGCTACTTGGGAGGCTGAGGCATAGGAATTGCTGGAACTCAGGAGGCAGAGGTTTCAGTAAGTTGAGATCACACCACTGCACTTCAGCCTGGGCAACAGAGACTCTGTCTTAAAACAAACAAACAATGGAGCTCCAACATGTCTGGAACCAGATTTTTCAGTGGAAATCTTACAGGCCAGAGGAGAGTGGCATGACATATTTAAAGTACCAAAGGAAAGAATAGTAAATCCAGCAAAAAATATCCCTCAAGCATGAAACAGAAATAAAGACTTTCTAGACAAACAAAAGCTGAGGGATTTCATCAGTCCTAGACCTATCCCACAAGAAATGCTAAAGGGAGTACTTCAGTCAGAAAGAAAAGGATGTCAGTGAGCATCTGAAGGTACAAACTCACCAGTAATAGTAAGTACACAGAAAAACACAGAATATTGCAACACTATAACTATGTTGTGTAAACTACTATTAAGTAGAAAGAGTAAATGAAACAATCAAAAATAACTACAATGTTTCAAGACACAAGACAGTATAGTAAGATATAAGTAGTAACAATAAAAAGTTAAAAAGCTGCCAGGCCCCTGGCTCATGCCTGTAATTCCAGCACTTAGCCGGACATAGTGACATGGACCTGTAGTCCCAGATACTCGGGAGGCTGAGGTGGCAGGACTGCTTGAGCCCAGGAAGACAAGGTTCCAGTGAGCCAAGGTCATGCCACTACACTCCAGCTTGGGTGAGAGTGGGACCCTGTCTCCCAAAAAAAAAAAAAAAGTTAAAAAGCAAGGGGAGGAAGTTAAGGTGTCTTTATTAGTTGTTAAGGAGTCTTTATTAGTTGTCTTTATTAGTTGTCCTTGTTTGTTAGTAGTTAGTAGTTAAGGAGTCTTTATTAGTTGTCCTTGTTTGTTTGTGTTTATGCAAATACTGTTAAGTTATTATCAGCTTAAAATAATGGGTTATAAGATAGTATCTGCAAGCGTCATGGTAATCTCAAATCAAAAAACATACAATGGATACACAAAAAATAAAAAGCAAGAAAATAAATTGTATCACCAGAGTAAATCACCATCACTGAAAAGGAAGACCTGAAGGAAATACAGAACAAAAACAAGAAAGCAAAAAAAAAAAAAAAAAAAAAAGCAGAAATAAGTCCTTACTTAGCAAAAATAACAAGGACTTACCAATAATAACACTGAATGTAAATGGACTAACCTCTCCGATCAAAAGACAGGGCGGCTGAATGGATGAAAAAATAAGACCCAATGATCTCTTGCCTACAAGAAACATACTTCACCTATAAAAACACACATAGACTGAAAATAAAGGGATGAAAAAAGATATTCCATGCCAATGGAAACCAAAGAAAAGCAGGAATAGGTACACTTATATCAGACAAAATAGGACTTCAAGACAAAAACTGTAAGAAGAGACAAAGAAGGTCACCATATAATGATAAAGGAGTCAATTCAGAAGGAGGGTACAACCATTTTAAATATATATGCACCCAGCACCAGAGCACCCAAATATATAAAGCAAATATTATTAGAGCTAACAAGAGAGATAGGCCCCAATACAGTAATAGCTGGGTGTAGTGGTGTGCACCTGTAGACCCAGCTACTCGAGAGGCTGAGGCAGGAGGATCACTTGAACCTGGGAGATCAAGGCTGCAGTAAGCTATCATTGCACCCCAGCCTGGGCAACAGAGTGAGACCTTATCTCAACAAAAAAAAATAAAAATAAAAATAAAAGTGAAAGACTAGATGTTTTCCCTCTGCTAAGATTAGGAATGAAACAAGGATGTTCACTCTTGCCACTTCTATTCAACATTGTTATGGAGGTGCCATCCAGGAATGTTAGGCAAAAAAAAAATGAAATAAAAGGCATCCCAACTGGAAAGCAAAAAGTAGAACCATCTCTATTCAAGAATGACATTATCTTGTATGCAGAAATTCCTAAAGGATCTACTAAAAACTATTAGAAGTAATAAGTCCAATAAGGTTATAAGATACAAGATGAACAAACAAACTCAAATGTATTTCTTTTTTTTTTTTTTTTTTTTTTTTTTTGAGACGGAGTCTCGCTCTGTCGCCCAGGCTGGAGTGCAGTGGCCGGATCTCAGCTCACTGCAAGCTCCGCCTCCGGGTTTACGCCATTCTCTCGCCTCAGCCTCCCGAGTAGCTGGGACTACAGGCGCCCGCCATCTCGCCCGGCTAATTTTTTGTATTTTTTTAGTAGAGACGGGGTTTCACCGTGTTAGCCAGGATGGTCTCGATCTCCTGACCTCGTGATCCGCCCGTCTCGGCCTCCCAAAGTGCTGGGATTACAGGCTTGAGCCACCGCGCCCGGCCAACAAACTCAAATGTATTTCTATACACCAGCAATGAAAAATCTGAAAAGAAAATAAATTGAACAATTCTATATCTAATGGATTCAAAAAATAAAATTATTTGAAATAAATTTAATAAAAGTAATACAAACCTTATATTCTGAAAACTACAAAATATCGCTGTAAAAAAACTAAAGATCTAAATAAATGAAATGCATTCCATGTTCGCGAGTCAGCAAAACTGGATATTGTTAAAATAGCAATACTCTCCAAACTGATCTGCTGAGTCAACACATTCCCTAGTAAAGCCCCAACTGACTTCTTCGTAGAAATTGACAAGCTGATTCTAAAATTCATATGGGAATTCATGGGATCTCACCGAAACAATCTTGAAAAAGAAGAGCAATACTGGAGGACTCACATATCTGGATTTCAAAACTTAATATAAAATAGTAATTAAGACAGTGGGCATATAAAACAACAGTAATTAGGACAGTGAGTACAGACATCTAGAGGATATGGACAAGAACACACACACAGAACCATAAAATAGAATTGAGAGTCCAGATAGAAACCCATGACATTTATGGTCAATTGATTTTTCTTAAGAGTCCAATAGCATTCAATGGAGAATAAGTAGTCCTTCTGACAAATAGTGCTAGGATAATTTGATAGCCACACGCAAAAGAATGAAGTCAAGAAATTAACTAATTAACTAATATTAATTAATTAGTTAACTAACAGAATTAGTATATTAGTTAATTAACAGAAAAATTAACTAATATGTATCGAAGACCTAAATATAAGAGGTAAAACTAGTATATAAAATTCTTAGAAAAAAACACAGGGATAAATCTTCATGACCTTAGATTTAGCAATGGTTTCTTAGATATGACAACAAAAACATGGGCAAACAAAGGAAAAAGAGATAAACTGAACTTTATCAAACTTAAAATATTTTGTGCTTCAAAGAACACAATCAAGAAAGTGAAAAAACAATGGAGAAAATGGGAGAAAATAACTGTAAATCTTACATCTGTTAAGGAATTTGTATCTAGAATATATGAAGAATTTTTATGATTCAATAATAAAAAGACAAATAACTCAATTTTAAAATGGGCAAAGGGAATAATTTTAAGTCAAAAATTTTTCTAATGGGCAAAGATTCTGAATAGATGGTTTGCCAGAGAAGAGCTACAAATGGCCAATGAGAACATGAAAAGAAGCTCAACATCTCATTAGCCATCAGACAAATTCAAACCAAAACCACGAGATACCACTTCACACACAAATTTAGGGCTAGAATCAAAAAGATAACAGCTATTGATTGACAAGGATGTGGAAAACCTGGAACCCTCATGCATTGCTGATGGGAATGCAAAATGATGCAGTTACTTTGGAAAACAGTCTGGCAGTTCCTTAAATAACCAGTTAAACATAGAGTTACCTACCATATGATCCCAAAATTCCACGCTCGGGTGTAAGTGCACTGAAAACATGTGTCCACACAAACACTCATACATAAATGTGTAATGCTCATAGAAGCATTACTCATAAGGGCCAAAAATAGAAACAATCCAAATGTTCATCCACTGACAAATGAACAAATCAAGTCTGGTATACTTATAACATGAAAAATCATTTGGCCATAAAAAGAAATGAAGTACTGATACATGCTACGATGTGGGTGAACCTTGAAAACATTAAGCTACATGATAAAAGCCAGTCATAAAAAAACACGTTATAGTTATATGATTCCATTTATATTAAATGTCCAGAATAAACACGACATTAGTGACAGAAAGTAGATTAGTGGTGGTCTAGGGAGAATGAGTATTATAAGTCATTTTTTTTTTTTTTTTAGAGACAGGGTCTCACTCCCATTGGCCAGGCTGGAGTACAGTGGTGTAAGTAGCCTTGACCTCCCGGGCTCAGGTGATTTTTCCACCTCAGCCTCTGGAGTAGCTGAGACTACAGGTATCTGTCACCACGCCCGGCTAGTTTTTTGTGTTTTCAGTAGAGATGGGGTTTCACTATGTTGCCCAGGGCTGGTCTCAAAAATTCCTGGACTCAAGCAATCTATCCACCTCAGCCTCCAAAAGTGCTGGGATTACAGGTGTGAGCCACCATGCCTGGCCCAGGAGGGACATTTAAAGGGTACAGGGTTTGTTTTGGAAGTGATGAAAATGTTCTAAAATTGACCTTGGTAATGGCTGCACAACTTTATGAACATACTAAAAAACATCAAAATGTGCATTTGAAACAGATTAATTGTGTAGTATGTGAATTATATCCCAAAAAGGCTATTATCCAAAAAATTAATTTAAAAAATCACCTTTCTTGACCCCACATTCCATACCAGTTACCACTCCATTTTCTCTTTTTCCCTTGACAACAAATTCCTGGAAAGAGTTGTCAGAGAAAGGAGTTACAAATATGGAAAGGAGAAAAGTGGGATAAATGTTGTGGTGCTATGATGGAATTAGATGTATCAGTGTGAACGTGTGTGTGTGTGTCCCCAACTCCTATTTCCCTAGCTGTGTCCACTGAGAGCCCTGGAAGCAGAGCATGCTAAGCACTCCATAGTAGCAAGGAATGACAATAAAGGCACAGTCATTTCAAAAATCAATACAACAAAACCTATACTTTGTAAAAAGTTCTGCCCTCTTCAAAGCATTTACCATAGAAGGTTTAAGTGTTTTAAATTTTCTAAAACCTCTTTGGAAAACCTCCTTCAGTATGGGTCATAATCATTTGAAAAATCTTAAATGTAACAAACAGTAAGTCACTTAGGGTAGATATTACAATTGAAAAACGGCCAAAAGTCCTCAGAAGTCAACCCTGATGAACAGTGTAAATAATGAATCTGTATTCTACTAGTTTTAGTCAAAACACATTTTTCAGAAAAATCTATTGTGGGCCCAAAAGCATCATTCAGGGACTATATTATCTTCTAATAAGTAGATTTTTATATCTAAAATGTACAATAGGCATTTCAAATACTCACTTCCAGTTCTACTGAAAGATCCCAGAGACATATTTGTCCATCGTGGCATCCTGTTACGATTGTGGCCCCATCATCTGTTAAAAGCACAGCTGAGATGCAATGTGTGGGCGCTTTTCGGCCCCAAAGAACAATGGGTAGAACAAGGCTGTTTCCTGCCATTGTGTTTTCAAACCTGAAAATGTTACAAAAATTGTCAGACATTACAACATTTCCCTCAAAAACATGTTATATATTTTTGTTATAAAACCAACAATTTGAAAATTATCATATATTTCTGGGAGTAAATTGCAGCTACTTAAATATTTATTATTTTCAAAAAAATAACTAGTTTATCATAACTCTAGATTCAGGTGCTTACAAAATAATATACAATCAACACCTGCGAAAAGAAAGAAACAACAAAATAATAATAAACAGGTCTTTACCCCAGGCATTTGCAGTTTTTAAAATTTACTAATGAAAGGCCAATGACTTCAATACCTCATATTTACCTAGGACTTCACAGTTTACAAAGCACTTTTATGTATACTATTCCATTTTGATTCTCAAAACAGCCTTTTGAGGTTGGCCAACTAGAAACTGAGGCATAAACATGACCTGCCCTAGGACACGGAACTAGCAAGTCATAAAACTCAAATACAAATCCTGACCTTCAGATCCCAAGCTGTATGCCTCCATTGAAAAAGACAGGTCAAACTGTTCTCAGAAAGTCTGGTACACACAGACTGTACTGTACCACTACCATTAGAAAATAATTATGAAGAACTTTTCAAGTCCCGGAAATTTTTCTGAACATTGTATGTGTGTGTATAAATATAAGTACATATATAAACTCAACTAATCCTTACAACAAATCAGTAGGTAAACACTATTATCACTCCTTTTTCATAGACAAAGACACCGAGGCACAAAGTGACAAGTGATGGAGCCCAGATCAGAACCCAGGCGGCCTGACTTCAGAACCTGTGGTCTTTCTTAATCTGCTAGGCTACTGATGACAAATGAGGTCTCCAAAACAGTAATAAATACCAAGGCCAAAGAAAAACTCAGTCCTGTTTCACACTGTGCTAAACATTTTCAAAACTTTGTTCAGGGCCAGGCACAGTGGTTCACGCCTGTAATCCCAGCACTTTGGGAGGCCAGGGTGGGTGGATCACCTGAGTCAGGAGTTCAAGACCAGCCTGGCCAACATGGTGAAACCCCATCTCTACTAAAAATACAAAAATTAGCCAGGGCAAGGTGGCGGGTGCCTGTAATCCCAGCTATTTGGGAGGCTTGAACCCGGAAGGAAGAAGTTGCAGTGAGCCAAGATTGCACCATTGCACTCCAGCCTGGGCAACAAGTATGAAGCTTTGTCTCAAAAAAAAAAAAAAAAATTTGCTCAGTGAGAAACCCATTCAACCACATTTACTCCAAACCTGTTATGCCTGAAGGTCATGAATGTCTTTTGTTGTAAACTCTGAACCTTGAGGGAAGAAAAGAATGTCTTTGTAAACTCATTTCTCCATTAAAGAAAAAAATGTAGTTTCTGGTGAAGGGATTTAAATTTGAGATACTAATCAATTAACCAGAGCATACTGGAGTTTCTTGCAGGACAGCACATTTGAGGAAGTATTCCTTAATACAACAAAATTAAAATCTAATTGGCAAAACAATATTTAGGGGTTAAAAACTGTGGTTAAAGACCTAGATAACAGGAGTTCAGAGAAGTTAGAAAAAGAAGACTGGAATAGTCAAAGAAAGTTGCATAGAAGAGAGGACTCTGATAGATCTCATTAGATACTAGGGGTCACCTATAGCCTGAGAGATGGACAATCAAAAGGTATAATCATTAAAGATAAAATGAGGCAACGGCCAGGTGCAGTGGCTCACATCTGTAATCCCAGCACCTTGGGAGACCAAGGTTGGCAGATCACTTGAGGTCAAGAGTACAAGATCAGACTGGCCAACTTGGTGAAACCCCATTTCTAGTAAAAATACACAAATTAGCCAGGCATGGTGGCACATGCCTGAAATCCCAGCTACTTGGAAGGCTGAGGCAGGAGAATCGCTTGAACTCAGGAGGTAGAGGTTGCAGTGAGCCAAGATCATGCCACTGCACTCCAGCCTGGGCAACAGAGTGAGAGTCTGTCTCAAAATAATAATAATAATAATAATAATTAAATAATTAATTAAAGAAATAAAATGAGGCAAGTAAAAAACTGAATGACACTGGAATGCTTACTAAAAACAATCTATATTATATCTTTTTTGTTGTTAGAAGCAATAATTTTCAACACTTTGCTTCCCCAAAAACTTCATCTGTTTTGCTACAAGGGGTATACATTTAAAGAAAATATCAGAAGTCCACTTCTTGTTAGTAAAACCCTATTTGTGTCATGACAGTTTCATAAACTACCATGACACTAACAATTATTTCCATATTCCTATTTGACATTAGAAAATAAAACTAGGCTGGGTTTGGTGGTGCACACCTGTAATCCAAGCAGGAGGGGAGGTAGAGACAGGTGGATTGCTTGAGCTCTGGAGTTCAAGACCAGCCATCTCTACAAAAAATACAAAAATTAGCCAGGCATGGTGGTGCACTCCTGTAGTCCCAGTTACTTGGGAGGCTGAGGTGGAAGTCTCATCTGAGACCAGGAGGTGGAGGCTACAGTGTGCCAAGATTGTGCCACTGCACTCCAGCCTGGGTAACAGAGTGAGACCCTGTCTCAAAAAAAAAAAAAAAAAAAAAAAAACTAGAAAAGAAAAGAAAAAGAAGCACAGAACCAATTTTAATAAATTTGGAATATCATATTCCTGGCTAAATGATATATTCAATGATGACTTTCTCAAAAAAGAGAATCTGGAAGGAGTTAATTTTCCATGGTGACAACACTCAGTTTTAACTTATATCACTAGCTGGGCGTGGTGGCTCACGCCTGTAATCCCAGTACTTGGGGAGGCTGGGGCAGGTGGATCATGAGGTCAAGAAATTGAAACCGTCCTGGCCAACGTGGTGAAACCCCGTCTCCGCTAAAAATACAAAAATTAACCGGGCGTGGTGGTAGTCACCTGTAGTCCCAGCTACTTGGGAGGTTAAGGCAGGAGAATCGATTGAACCCCAGAGGCAGAGGATGCAGTGAACTGAGATCGTGCCACTGCACTCCAGCCTGGTGACAGAGCGACACTTCGTCTCAAAAATAAAATAAAATAATAAATTATATCACCAAATATTTATCTCAAGTAAATAAGTACTAAACACGGAATACAACGTGCTGAGATCTGGAAGGAACGCCATTTCTCTAGCTGCTTGGCAACTCGTACTCAGTACATACTCCCTGGCTTAAAGAGAATGTAAACAGACTCAGGACTACGGAATATAGGGTACTAAATGCCCCAAAACATTTTTTTTCTAATATCTTAAAAACCTAATAAAAATGAAACTTTAGAAAAGCCACCAGAAGCACTAATGAAATAATGTGAAATAGAGGATAACATGGCTTATGATGATAGAACAGTATGACAATCAAAGGCTTCTAGGAAAGACTACCAGCGAATTGGCAACCACATAAACCTATTTCTAAGCAGTGGATCAAAACAAAAACAAAACAAAACAAAACAAAAGTGGGCAAATTAGCCAGGACCTAACCATTTAATCAGGTAGATCACAGGAATCTAAGTTTGAATTTCTTTAAAATGAATAACGGATGAGCCAAGACACACTAAACTACCAACACAAGGAAGTTTTTCAAGGAGAAAAAAGGGCAATGTAAATCCAGAGCATGCAGTTTTTCAGTCATCACCATTCAACCAGTCTATGTGTTAGTTAATAATCCATGTTTAACGTTGCCAACATTATCACCTATTGCAGCAAAAAAGTTAAATACGTTCCAAAAAGCTTTATATTAAGTGAAGTAAGCAAGTCACAGGCCAGGATTTATTGGGATTAAAAAAATTCTATTTTTATGGAAAATGCCAAAAGCAAAAGTGATTGAACAAATGACTAGAATAATCTGTTATGGTATTAATAGAAACTCTAAAATAAAATTACCTTACTATTTCTCCAAAATATGATATATATAATATATTCAGATGTTGCAACTAATACATTGAGGGCATATGCTTTCAAATTTCAACATGATCTTACAAATTGATATGTTCTTAGACTAGATGCTTCTAAAAACAAAATAATACTAGGAACATTGAGTTTTCACTTATGTTTGTATCAAAATCTGGCTTAAGTTACATTTAGAGACTGTTTATTCAATTGAAATGTTTAAAAGATAAAGCTCTGGAGTCAACAAATATCAGTAGTTCTAGATTCTACTTCTCACTTTGTCACTGATTATGCAGTCTTTGATGATACTCATTTCTGAGGCTTAGTTTTCTCACCAAGTTATTAAAATTAATACTGAATCATTTCTAAGTCAACAAATCAAATCATAAGGAAACAGGGGTTTTAGAGATAAAATTTCAGTCATCTCTTTTGATTAATTTCAGGTATTGCTTTATTTCCCCTAATTTCACCTATTTCTCAGCTCTGTATAGAAATAACTTAAAATGCTGGACTCCAGTCAACAAGAGCAACAAAAATAATAACTGAAAGAACAGTAGGCCTACAATCAGAAGACCTGTATTCAAATCCTGGCCCTTCTATGTGATCTTGACAAAGTTATCTAGAGGTCTTAGTTTCCCCATCTGTAAAAGACAGATAACAATATTCTCCTCCTCTCAGAAAGATTTCATAAAGATCAAGAGGCCATATATGTAATGCAACTAGTACCATACCTAGCACATGGCAGATGCTCAGTAAAGATTATTTTTTAAAAAACACACACACAGATTTTGCTACTTCTTCACATTCTGCTTATACATCTACAGGTTTCTTCCAGCACTTAATATTCAATAAGGTTGGAGTTTCCAACGGGTTAATACCTTTCATTGACTTTCTGTCAAAGTATAAAAGCATTACTGTGTATGCTTGTCAAACACAATTCAAATTGTGCAATTGTGCAATGCAAATACAAAAATTTGGCTCTGTATTACTTTATCAGAAATAATACTACCAACTTCCATCCCAAAACTAAAATGGCTTTCAAATAAAATTTCAAACTCCTAATAATTAGTAAACATTTTAGAGCAGCATTTCTCAGGTTTCCAGTTCATGTCAATACCATGGTAGGTATAGGTATTACAATAATTAATAAAATAGACAATTCAACTATCCAGTGGGGCTTATATACATGTAAACAATTACCACAGAGCATGAGAGAAGTCTCAAGTCATACGGAAACACAAAAGACAGATTCCCTAACCTAGACTTCAGTGGGTCCAAGGATTCCTAGAAGAAATGATGACTAGAATGAGTAGGAATTAACCGGAATAGGCTCAGGTATAATCACATGTTCAAAGGGCCAGAGGTATAATTATAATCTCAACTCTTTCTGAACAGTAAATAGTAGGGCTGACATTTAGAGTAAAAAGGCAGAATGGTGAAAAAACAACCAACTGCCAACACCCATCAGATCACAAGGGGCTTCTTGGTAAGACATTTTCAAGAGTTTGGACTTTAATTTGACAGCAAAAGGAAGCAGGTAAAGTGCTTTAAATCTGACATTGCTTTTCAGAAAGATCACTCTAGCTGTGATATAATAGAGAGGGATAAAACTGAGGACCTGAAGACCAATGAGGCTATTGAAGTTCTGTAGGAGAGAAATGGTGGTGCCTAAATTTATCACAATCTCTCATTACTTATTTCTGGGGCGTCTCTGTTAACGGCACTCTCCACCACTACTCTTTCAAGTTCCCTGGTTACAAGATGCACATTCTGTGTACTCACTATCAAATGATGCTTAGCACAGCATCTACCACATAGGACATCTTTAATAAACAAATGGTGAAGGGTATGTGTGGTGAGAATAGTACTAATAATACTAACATGAGAGCTACTTTAAAGATGTAATAGATAAGACTTGATATTCAACACACCAAGGTGATCAGGACGCAACATGGATTCTGATACAAGTTTCGCACAAAGGTACTTTGAGGATAAAAGAAAAGAAAAAGCAGTTTTAAATACTGAAAGCTTTCTAAGTAAAGGATGGGCATTAATATTACAATACTGATGCCTAGGGAAGTATCGATAATTTAGATTCCAACATGGAAGATACATTATTCTATGCTTAACCATAATTTATTAACCCTAGGTTTGGGGATGAGAGAAAATACAAGGTTCCACACTGATCTTCAGTTGGGCCACATTGTAAAGAGACTTAATGGTCCAATAAGCAGATATCTACACAGAGAAGCAACATGCTCAAACTTTTTGAGATAGTATGAAGGTTGGATTAACACAGAGAAACAACTAAAGAGGGAGAAGACAAATAATGATGCTACTGAAGTCTGGGTGCTAAGAAGCTTAGCTAAAATTAGAGTACTGAAAGAAAAATAGCAGATATTACAGAGGAAGAACAATAAGTCATGGGGGTTGGTGAAATACGTAAGGCCACAGGCAAGAAGACTATTGCTTTCCAAACTGGGTGGTAAGGAAAGAGGTAGGAGGGAAGAATAGTGAGGCGGAGGAAGGAAAGTGAGAGCAATGATGCTAAAGAGGAATCTGGTCTCTAAAAAATTGTGACTCAGAAAGTATTTTCATAAAATGAGACCAGAGACCTCAACAAAAACTGTTCTATGTGAATGGTAAAAAGGCAATGAGCTTTTGCCAAACCAAGCCATTTTAAAAGTTTATGAAATAGCGCTCTGTCTCCTGCTGTTTCGCTTTTATTTTTTATATTTAAGCATTTAAAAAAGAAAGGCTTTTAGAATTGACCAAAAAAAAAAAAAAAATAGCCTGGTTTCCCAATCTAGAATGGAGAGTATAGCTGCTTACCATCCTGGGGATTTTATATTTGGGTGGATATTTAGGTCTGTTAGCAACTCTCTCCAGATCACACAGCAAATTGATCTCAGAGCTCAAAGGCAAACACAGATCTCCTGGGTCCTAATGAAACACTTTTCACTATCCTATATTGTCTTCATTTACCACAAAATTCCATTTATCAGAAAGCTTCATTATCCAGGCATTCTGGTTAATCAAGATTTTGCCAAAACATAGTACTCATTAGAAGATAAATGGTACTGCAGTGTTTACAGATAAAATCATATGATGTCGGTGATCAGTGGCTCTGGGAGAGGGAAGAGAATATGGGCTAAGAGGCATTAGAAGGAATGAAGGTGAGGCCGGGCATGGTGGCTGATGCCTGTAATTCCTGCCTTTAGGAGGCTGAGGTGGGCGGATCACCTGAGGTTGTGAGTTTGAGGCCAGCCTGACCAACACGGAGAAACTCCGTTTCTATCAAAAACAAAAAACTAGCCGGGCATGGTGGCACATGCCTGTAATCCCAGCTACTAGGGAGGCTGAGGCAGGTGAGTCGCTTGAACCTGGGAGGTAGAGGTTGCAGTGAGCCGAGATCGTGCCATTGCACTCCAGCCTGGGCAATGAGAGCGAAACTGCGCCTCAAAAAGAAAAAAGAAGGAATGAAGATGAAATAGTATCACAAGTATGATGGATGCTATGTGCCCAAATCTTCCTTCGGGAAAGAAAGACTCAACTGCTGAGAGAGTTCCCAGCAGACAGGCTCAGGTTATCAGCACCACTAAGGATTGCCTCAGCCCAAGAGAGATGGCTTATCCAAGCTCTTGTACCATTCCCATGGGACAGCTCACATCCAGTGACAGATCAATATGGAAATATAAAGGCCAGAACCCCTCACAATTCAGGATATCTCTGAAGGGTCATCCCATCTTCAGAACTTCCCCCAGGGTCAACTGAGACTCCTCCGAGACTCATCACAACCAAACTTTAACCCGGGGCCAAAGCTCTTTCCTTTCCCTAGGTGTTGATCCCAAGAGTACTCCCTAATAAGCCTGAGTCTCCATCTCAGATTCTGCTCGCCAGGGAGCTCAAACTGTGAAAGTAAGTATTGAAGGTCTTTTTAGTGCAAGAGTGTGCATTATACTGTTCTTTCTACTTTTATATGTTTGAAAATGTCTATAATTTTTAAAGGGTACCTGGAAAGAACTTCAGTGTCCACAAATAAGGGATTAGTTAAATAAATTATAATAAAACTTTATAATGGAACACTGCAATATGAGAAATAAAACAAACACCAAAATATACAGTGGGTACACACACATTTTGAATAATTCTGGAATGATATCGAACAAAAAAAATCAATGACTGCCTTTTAAGAGGAAGAATAGGAAGAAGAGACTGGGCTGAGTAGAATTCCTAATTCTCAAGATAAATTCCTGGGTCTTTTTTTTTTTTTTTTTTTTTGCCCGACCATTGTGTTTTTCATTATAATATAGTTAAATAAAATGCCCTAGATACACCTACACCAAGTTCTTCTTCTTCATTTTTTTTTTTTTTTTTTTTTTTTTGAGATGGAGTTTTACTCTTGTCACCCAGGCTGGAGTGCAGTGGTCCGATCTCGGCTCACTGCAACCTCTGCCTCCCAGATTCAAGGGATTCTCCTGCCTCAGTCTCCTGGGTAGCTGAGATTACAGGCACCCGCTGCTAGTCGCAATTAATTTTTGTATTTTTAGCAGAGACAGGGTTTTGCCATGTTGGCCAGGCTGATCTCAAACTCCTGACCTTAGGTAATCCTCCTGCCTCAGCCTCCTGAAGTGCTGGGATTACAGCCATGAGCCACCGTGCTCAGCCACACCAAGTTCTTTTGTTTTAAAGTTGTACATATGCACACAACATGGGGTTTTGAAAATACATTTAACTTTAACAAGTATTTATCTTTAGCCTATAATCTTTTCAAATGCTAGCTCCCTTCCACTGTGAGTGCCCTGTCCTAAGCCACATGATTTACTACTCCTGCTACTCCTATTTTCACTACACCTTCCAAATGCTTGATGCATAACACTCATTCATTTGTACAGCCTATGTTTCTCAAGGATAAAATCTGTAAATCTAGCACCCTTGTTATCTAAGCATTATCAAGTAAACTGCATATCTGCACCTAAAACGCTGACTTTTACTACTGGTCAATATGTATTTATGGAATGAATAAACAGAGAAAAACAATAACTAGCATTTATTGAGCCCTCACTATGTGCCAAGGGCTGTATTAAGGGTTTCACGTGCAACTTAAATTTAACTCTTGAGGAAAAATGTCTTAAAAAAAAATCCTCCTGAACTCTGCAAAAATCTTCCTCCTTTAATTATGTTCTCACCATCTACCATTTCAATCTATTTTATAAGTTAACCTTTGCCCTTCAAACATGTCTACATTTTTTTATTTTTATCCAAATACCTTCACTGGCCTCTACTTGCAACCCTAACAATCTCTCTCCCTCTCATTAAAATTAGCATTTTGAAATCTGTGGTCTTTAACTTGGTGCTTCCATTTCCTCATGTACTCTAGTCTGGGCCCTCAAAAAGACGTAATTTAAGGACACTCAAGATCTCCCACTACATGAAGGGGTCAACAATCCTTCTAAAATGACACTCCAGGGCAGAGCTCTCCCATATTGCAGAGACAAGCAATGCCTTACAAGAGAAGTGAGAAAAGAGGATGCTTTGACATTAATCGATTGTTGATATATATTCTTCCTAAGTCCAGTTATCTTACACGTATTCTATAACTGCTAGTGTGACGTTGCTGACTTTTTGCAATACACTCTCCTTTTTTCTGGTACAGCAGACTGTCCCCATTATCTTCTTCCAGTTTTCTCAGCTTTCTTCTACCCAGACATGTGAAGGCCTAGAAAGCCCTAAGAAAAATTCCAAAGACTTAACCTTGTTACTTCATGTTGGTTTTTTTTTTTAATTTGATGTGCCTTTAAAACTTATTAAATGAAATCACCTTTCTCTTTGTGATTCCTCCCAAATTTTTATTATGAAAAATTTCAAATATACAAAAGTTCAAAGAAGAATATAACAATCACTCAAAAAATAATATCCTGTCATATTTCCCTTGGCAATATGGTATATCTACATATATGCTGTGCATCTATATGCATGTATATATGCTGTGTATATATGTGGTGTATATATGCTGTGCATATGTGTGTGCTTTTAAAAAGTCTGTGCTGTGCATCTATATGTGTATGTATTTTGTGTGTATGTATGTGTATGTAGAACCATTTGAAAGTAACATATACATATCATGATGATTCACCCCTAAATGCTTTTAAAGACAGAACTTAAAAATAAGGGCATTCTCCCTCATAAACACAATACCATTATCACACTCACTATTATCAACACCATAATCATTCTCTAATAGCATCTACAAACTAGTCCACATTGAAATTACTTCAATAATCTACAAAATGCTTTTTATAACATTTTCCCCACAAATCTGTAAACAAAATAAAGTTTTATGCACTGCATTTGGTTGCTGTTATGGACTGAATGATATGTCCTCCCAAAATGCATATGTTGAAGCCCTAACCCCTAGTTTATTTGTGTATTTGGAGGTAAGGCCTGTGAGAAGGTGATAAAGGTTAAATGTGGTCATAACAGCAGGACGCTACTGTGATAGGGCTGGTGTCCTTGTAAGAAGGGGAAGAGATAAAAAGCTCCCTCCCTCTCCACCACTGTGAGGACATGGTGAGAGGGCAGCCATCTGCAAGCCAGGAAGAGAGCCCTCACAGAAAATAAACCTTCTGACCTTGATCTGGGGCACTTCTAGCCTCCAGAACTGTGGGAAAATAAAATGCTGTTGTTTAAGCCACTCAGTTTGTGGTCTTTTGTATGGCAGCCTGAACAGGCTAAAAAAGCTATTATGTCTCTTTAGTTCTAGAATAATCCCACCTTATTTTTTTAATACTAATTTAAAAAAAAATTGTTTGTAGAATGTTCCACATCTGAAGATTTTTCTGATCGTTTTTTATGATATCATTTAATCTGTGCCTCCATCACCTGTTTTTACTACAAACAAAATTGGATCTAACAACATTTGCCTCAAGCGAACATTGTTGGCAAGAATACTCGATAGATGGTGATGTACACTTCACACTGCATCACCTCAGGGAGCATATAACATCACATTGTCCTATGAGCAACAATGTTACCTTTGACCATTTGATTCAGGTGGTGAGTACCAGATTATTTTCACTGCTACTGCTTTTGTTTTTCCTTTTGAAACTATCAATGACCTATGGGGCGATATTCTGATAAGATCATCCTGTTCCACACTATCCCATGTAATATTAGTAGCACACATGATTTCTAAAAGCTATAAAACAGTTAAGATTATATACAAACTAGTATCAGATCAATGTTAATTCCTCCACCCTGTTTGTCTAGCTCTCAAATGCAAAAGCAAGACGTATTTCTATCCTAGCAACAGGGCGTTTTCACAGGATAGACAATATGTTCTCAGTCTGTGTACTTCTTGTGTCCCAGGCAGGCCCCCTGTGACTTGCAGACAAAAACAAACTCAAATTTTCTCTCATGAGAATGGGCACACATGAACTGGCATAGGCCTTAGCTACCCACCTACCAATGGGGAATATGAGAAGCAAGTACTAAACCCTAAACAGCTAAATGTATTTGCCACAGCTGCAGTGAAAGAAGAAGTTTATAAAGGTTTATTCAAATTCTCAGAGAACATTCCCATGTCATTTGTCAAAAGAGTGTACCCAAGTGAAGATTACAGTATGATTTGATGAGGATGTGATCATTAAGATGATGTTTTGTTGTTGTTGTTGCTGTTGTTCTTTGTTTTTGTTTTTGTTTTTGTGTGTGTGTGTGTGCTGGTGGATTTACCACCAATCGATTGAAGACTTGGAAAACAAACCTGAAGCAGATAATGAAGACTCTGTTTATTATACTACAATGAAACAGCTAGATCATAAAAACACACTAAAGAAACTACTCAGCTGCTTCCTTATAGCAAAGTGTTTCCAGAATTTAAGAGCTGAAGGGACACAACCTTCCGAACACTTAAGCAGCTGACAAGATTATACTTTCTTATTTGGGTGGTTAAGAAATATACTGTACTCTCAATGAGCCTGACACTTTAGGACTGCTTGGTTAAAGGAAGTTCCAGTGTTTGGTTTCAAAGGAACATGTGGAATGAGCAGATGGCAACAGGAGACTACACTTATTTCTTATTGCCAAACAGCCCTGAGTGCATGAGAGACAGAGTTTGAAGAACTGCAGAGCTATCTGGTCAAAAATAAATCACATTTTAAAAGTGATTCATAGATTTTGAGTCCTATAAGTCATGTTTTACATTTCTGCAGGTGCTATTAGAATGACTGAACTCTTCTGTTATGCTCTATCCATCACCAGCCTATATCAATTTCAAGAGTTACTGATTAAGCTAAAAGCCCATTATGCCCACCAAGACCTTACTTTTTAAAGGAAATTCCATTTGGTTGAATCAACTTCAACTTTTTCCTGCCACCCACCTCTAATCGCATTTGCATCTCCAGTCATTCCAATTTCTTCCCTTACGTTGCCATCAAACGTCTAAACTGAGCACTGAACTTTCTCATTGTATATAAATTAAATTAAACAGAAAAAGAAGAAACAAACATGCTTCCCCAAACTGGAAGCTGAATTGTCACATTAGTCTTGGAATCACTAAAATAAGATGGGCAACTGTGAAGGTATGAAAGTCACACTGACTAGAGTGGAGCCCAGCTCTCCATTTCCATTTCAAACTCTGAGGAAATATGTGATGTCTCAAGTTAAACTTCTCATTTGTAACATTACCCTCCTCCTGCTCTGCCTGTCACAAAAAAACTGCCCTTGACACAGTCACCAATGACTTCCCCACTGTTAAATCCATTACCAAGTTCTAATCCTTATCTTACTTGACCTAATAACAATATTTGACATAGTTCATATTCTGTCCTTGAAATAAATACTTCTTTACCTGGCCTCAAAGTCTTCATCTTTTCCTGACTTTCCTTCTTCTTCTCTAGCTTTAGTCTCTTTTCTTTCTTTCTTTCTTTTTTTTTTTTTTTTTTCTTTTTACTTTTAAATGTTGGCATTCCCAGAACTTAGTCCTTAGACTTCTCTTCTCTGGCAACACTCACTCCCTCAATGATCTCATCAAGCCTCATTGCTTTAAACACCATCTACAGGTGAAGTATCCCTTATCTGAAATGCTTGGAATTGGAAGTGTTTTAAAGTGTGGAACTTTTTCAGATTTGGGGATATTTGTATTATACTTACAGGTTGAACATCTCTAATCTGAAAAATCCAAAATCCAAAATGCTCCAATGAGCATTTCTTTAGAGTGTCATGTTTATGCTCAAGAGTTTTGGATTTTGGAGCATTCTGGATTGCAGATTAGGGATGCTCAACCTGTATACACTGACAGTTTCCCAATTTATTGTGTGAGACGCTTTTCTGAAATTGAAATCCATATGTCCAGCTGCCTACTCAACATCTCCTTTTGGATAGCTAGTAAGTTTCTCAAACTTGGCATGTCCAAAAGTGAGCCCCTGATCATTCCTCAATTGTGCCCCTCCCAGTCTATCCATCTCAGTTATTGGCAATTCCAGTTTTATAGCTATACAGACCAAAATCCTAGAATCATCTTTAGTTACTCTCTCACACATACACATTCCATATCCCAATCCATCAGTAAACTCCACTGGCTATACCTTCAAATTGTATCCAGAATCCTGCAACATCTTAACATTTTCACTACAACAGCCCTGTTCACAATCAGCATCTTCCACCAGGGATAACAACAGCCCTCTATCTGGTCTCACTGTTTCCATCTTTGCTCCCCTGCAGTCTCAACACAGCACATAGAGTAATACTATTTAAAAAAAAAAAAAAAAAATCATGCTATGATCACATCTCAAAATCTTCCAATGGCTTCCTGTCTCACACAGAGCAAAAACCAACTCTACATACAACTGCCTATCCTATATGAGTGAGGTGGTTGTTCTCTCCCTTGCTTACTCTCTTCCATCTGCCCTGATTCACTGGTGTCGCTCAAAGATACCAAGCAGAATCTTACCTCAGAACAGTGTCCCCCAACCCAGCTTCCTTCTGGCACACTCCCTCGCCCTCTTCAAATCTCTATAAAATATTACCTTTTTAGTGAAGGGTTTCCTGACCATCATAAATTGCAAAATCTACCACTCAAACAAAACACTTACAATCATTTAACATACCATAGGTTTATTTATTTATCATCTGCCTCTCCTGCCATATGTTCTATGATGGTCAAGATTTGTGTTTGGTTTATTCTCTATTGTATTCCCAGTGCCTAAAATTCCTGCCACGTAGAAGGAATTCAAATACTTGAATAAATAAGCAAACTAGGGAATGAAATATGTTTGCGTTGGCTTAAGTAAAATTGCACCCATCAGCAAATTAAAGTATATCTCGATTTTATATGTTTTGGATTTCACAGGGGACTTTCTTGTCAATTAGTTCTTCTATAATCATGTCAACAATTAATACAAGTCTCCTTAATCAAAATGTCATTGATATATTATTGGTTTTTCCCCAGCTACAGGTTTTACCTACACTCCTGCCTCTTTTAGTTTATCGTGATATATACACAGCAAAATATATCTTAGGAACTATGAAGCAAATTAGCTGACATAATCACTACTACAGTCACTAAGGCCTAGTAATTAATCATAACACTGTTTCTTAAAAGTAAGTATAGTGGGCTGGGCATGGTGGCTCAAGCCTGTAATCCCAGCACTTTGGGAGGCCGAGGCAGGTAGATCACAAGGTCAGGAGTTCAAGACCAGCCTGGCCAACATGGTGAAACCCCATCTACTAAAAAAAAGAAAAAAATACAAAAATTAGCTGGGCACAGTGGGGCACGCCTGCAGTCTCAGCTACTTGGGAGGCTGAGGCAGGGGAATTGCTTGAACCCGGGAAGCGGAGGTTGCAGTGAGCCAAGATCGTGCCCCTGCATTCCAATCTGCGCAACAGAGAGAGATTCTGTCTCAAAAAAAAAAGTAAGTACATAAAAAAGTAAGAGCCTACAGAATAACACTTAGCACTTCAGAAATCTTCCCTCCCCTAAACTGACCAGTGCCCTAACAGTCATTGTTCCAACATTTTATGGCTCCCACTAACTCAATCATCAGCCTGTAATTCCATTAAACGTCACCAACATATTTTGGGAAAAAAATCCAATTTTACTTAAAATAGTAAACACTTCATGAATATAATATATATGTTCCTTAATAGAAAGGAAGGAAAGATTTCCTTGGACCCATAAGGACTTTCTGAATAAAAGAAATGATATTACATTCCTGTGAATTTTTTGTTCCAACTAATGGAAGCTTATACTGTTTATTTGCATATGAAAAGTTTAGAAAAAAAGAAGAGCCTTTAAGAACAATAGCTTGAATGTGAAATAAAATTGAATGTGAAAACAGAAGGTAACTGGCTCACTCTATCAGTCTGTTATCACTCACATATACCAACTATCAACATTCAGAGGGAAACATGATGTGCAAAAAACTAGAAGAGTATCTTCAGTGAGCTTGAAGGGTCATAAATTACAACTGCTAAGCTGAATGGGAGACTGCATTTTCAAAGTCATGTATTTCCAGGCTGGGCACAGTGGCTCATGACTAATCCCAGTACTTTGGGAGGCCGAGGCAGGCAGATCACTTGAGGTCAGTAGTTCGAGACCAGCCAGGCCAACATGGTGAAACCCTGTCTCTATTAAAAATACAAAAATTAGCTGGGTGTGATGGTACACACCTGTAATACCAGCTACTTGGAAGACTGAGGCAGAAAAATTGCTTGAACTGGGGAGGTAGAGGTCGCAGTGAGCCAAGATCGCACCACTGCACGCTAGCCTGGGCGACAGAGTGAGACTCTGTCCCCAAAACAAAACAAAACAAAACAAAAAACAAAGTCAAGTATTTCCAGAAATGTGCTATTTTAAAAAGCACTTCAGAAATCTTCCCTCCCCTAAACTGACGAGTGCCCTAACATTCGTTGTTCCAACATTTTATGGCTCCCACTAACTCAAGTAATCATCAGCCAAAAAAAAAACCCTGTAATTTCATGAAACGTCACCAACATATTTTGAAAAAAAAAAAAATTTATTTAAAATAGTAAATACTTAATGAATATAATATAGATGTTCTTTAATAGAAAGGAAGTAAAAATTTCGTTAGACCCAAAAGGACTTTCTGAATGCAGTCATGATGTAGGATTTCTTCTTCCAACATAATTGTTTACGTTCTTTTGTATCCAGCAGAGTAGCTTTAAGTATCAGATACAGACCAAGACAAATGAACCATATGGATGAAGTTCAAAATGTAAAGTTCACATTACTATCATAATACCTATCAGTGAGAACATAAAGTGTCCTCCTATTGATGATAGGATTTCACTGAGCTATCCATAGCTTTCAGATGATTTTGCCTATGATCAATGGCATGCACTTATGTAAGACTATCAATTCTTTAAAAGGTGCATCAATTAAATGGGCAAAAATGAAAACAGAACCTACAAACCTCACTAACTCCATAATTTAATTGCCA
Source organism: Trachypithecus francoisi (assembly GCF_009764315.1). Classification (NCBI taxonomy): domain Eukaryota; kingdom Metazoa; phylum Chordata; class Mammalia; order Primates; family Cercopithecidae; genus Trachypithecus; species Trachypithecus francoisi. Next base: position 2,337,573 of record NW_022681435.1, on the reverse strand, counting down.
GGCATGGTGGCTCATGCCTGTAATCCCAACACTTTGGGAGGTCTAGGCGGGAGGATAACCTGAGGTCAGGAGTTTGAGACCAACCTGGCCAACATGATGAAACCCCATCTCTACTAAAAATACAAAAATTAACCGGGTGTCCTGGCAGGCACCTGTAATCCCAGCTACTAGGGAGGCTAAGGCAGGAAAAACGCTTGAACTTGGGAGTTGGAGGTTGCAGTGAGCTGAGATCACACCACTGCACTTCAGCCTGGGCAACAGAGTGAGACTCCATCCCAAAAAAAAAGTCCCAATAAATTAAAAAACGGTCACAGGGAGATGTAACAGATAAACCCAGGAATAAAGGCACTACATAGTTCCAGGCCTTACTCTACACGCACTAAAATTACTTCAAGATGTACACTATGAATTTTTATTTCTGTCTAGTAGAACACAAAGAGACAAAAGTAGATTATCAATATATGAAAATCAACAGCATTTTCTTGTATCAGCACTAATCTACTTTAAAAATAGTATACCATTCACAGTATTTTTATAAACTACAAATATTTTACTCAAAGTCGTAAGTGAAAGACCATTCCACGTTGTCAGATAAAATGTCCTAATATTATAAAGATATCACTTTTCCTCAAAATAAATCTATAAGTCAAAGTTCTACTGGTATTGTTTTTAGAAACTCTAACTAACTCTAAAATACATAGGAACGAATAAAAATCCACAAATAGCTGAGCCAACTTTGAAAATGGGCAAAGATAAGAGAAAGTCCTCTAGCAGATATTTAACATCACTAGCTATTTGGGAAATGCAAATTAAGACCACGTTGAGATATCATTACACATCAGAACAGTTAAAAAGAAAAAAAAAATGGCCGGGTGCGGTGGCTCACGCCTGTTATCCCAGCACTTTGGGAGGCCCAGACGGGCGGATCACGAGGTCAGCAGATCGAGACCATCCTGGCTAACCCGGTGAAAACCCGTCTCTACTAAAAATACAAAAACATTAGCCGGGCGTGGTGGCGGGTGCCTGTAGTCCCAGCTACTCGGGAGGCTGAGGCAGGAGAATGGCATGAACTCGGGAGGCGAGTTTGCAGTGAGCTGAGATCACGCCACTGCACTTCAGCCTGGGTGACAGAGCAAGACTCCGTCTCAAAAAAAAAAAAAATAGTGGCCGGGCGCAGTGGCTGCATGCCTGTAATCCTAGCACTTTGGGAGGTTGAGGCAGGCGGATTGCCTGAGCTCAAGAGTTCAAGACCAGCCTGGGCAACACGGTGAAACCCCATCTCTACTAAAATGCAAAAAATTAGCCAGACGTGGTGGCATGAGCTTGTAGTCCCTGCCACTCAGGTGGCTGAGGCAGCAGAATTGCTTGAATCTGGGAGGTGGAGGTTGCAGTGAGCCAAGATTGTGCCACTGCACTCCAGCCTGGGTGACAGAGCGATGCTCCATCTCCACAAAAAAAAAAAAAAAAAAAAGTGACAATATCAAATGCTAGTGAAGATGCAAAGAAATGCAATCTCTCATACTTTGCTGGTAGAAATGTGAAACGGTATAACCACTCCAGAAAACACTTTAGGAGATACTTCAAAAACTAAACATACACTTACCATATCATCCAGTAACCACATCCCTGGGCATTTATCCCAGAAAAAAACGAAAATTTCAATCCATACACACACATACACACACACACACAAACTATACAAGAATGTTCACAGCAGCTTTATCTGTAACAGCCAAAAATTAAAAACAGCCCAGATATGCAGGTGAATGGTTAAACTTGGATACATACATACCATGGAATACTATTCAACAATTAAGAAGAACAAACTATTGATATATGCAACAATTTGGATGAATCTCAAGAACTGTCTCATTCAACAATGTTGATGAATCTCAAGAACTGCCTCATTCAACCATATGGATGAATCTCAATTTCAAAAGATTACATGCTATAGGATTCCATTTATATAGCATTCTGGTAATGACAAAACTATAGAGATAGAAACTGATTAAGGGATGGTGAGGGTAAGGGAGGTGGATGGAACTAGAAAAGGATAATATGAAGAAAATCTTTGCAGTGATGGAATAGTTCTGTATCTATTTCTTTTTTTTTTTTGAGACAGGGTTTTACTCTGTCCCAGGCTACAGTGCAGTGGCATAATCACAGCTCACTCCAGCTTCAACCTTCCCAGGCTCAGGTGATTTTCCCACTTCAGCCCCCCAAATAGCTGGGACCACAGGCATGCACAACCACATCAGTCTAATTTTTGTATTTTTTGTAGAGACGAGGTTTTGACATGTTGCTGGTCTCGAACTCCTAGGCTCAAGCAATCTGCCTACCTCAGCCTCCCGAAGTGCTGGGACTACAGGCGTGGGCAACCACATCAGCCTAGCTCTGTATCTTGATTGCAGAGGTAGTTGCAGAAATCCACACAGGTAATAAAATGGCACAGAACTATACACAGGCATTGTACAAAATCAATTTATTGGTTTTGATATTGTACTATAGTAATATAAAATGTAACTATTAAAGGAAATTGGGTGAAGCTGCATAAAATGTAACCAGTGGGGGAAACCAGATCTCTCTTTACTATTTGTGCAACTTCCTATGACCCTATAATTATATCAAAATAAAGCTAAAACAAAATAAATAGGAAGAGTTATTTATATAGGGGGAAAAAAACATACTACTATAAAACCATGGAGTTAAAACAGTACGGTGTTAGAACAAGAACAGGCAAACCAAAGGAAAGGACTCAATATTCAGAGTATATATGAGCACCTAATACACAGTAAGTGTCACACCATTATCTATGGGAAAAGGGAAGAAAGATACCAGGAAAACTGGCACAGTACATGGAAAATAAACTGGATCACAAACTTGTGACACATAAAAAGTTAAATTCTGCATGTATTAAAGACCAATAAGTGTAAAAGAAAACTATGTATTTAGCAGTACATAACATAGCAGAGTAACTCTGTGGCATAGCACTGGGGAAAGATATCTTAAAGAAAACCTTCAAAATACAAACCATATAGCCAAAACATTTTTTAATTTGATTATATCAAAATATAAGATTTCTGTTCAATGAAGAACATCATGAAAAATAATACAGACAAATGACAGATTAGGAACAGACATACTTGTAATACTTAAATGACTAGTATCTATAAAATACAAGAAAAGTCCGCAAATCAACAAGAAAGAACTGAAACGCCAAAATAAAAATGGATGAAGGGATGAACACGTAATTTCACAAAAAAAAATTAAAAAAGATAAAACACACATGAAGAAATACTCAGATTCGGCAGGGCACGCTGGCTCACATCTGTAATCCCAGCACTTAGGGAGGCCGAGGCAGGCAGATCACGAGGTCAAGAGATCAAGACCATCCTGGCCAACACAGTGAAACTCTGTCTCTACTAAAAATACAAAAAGTAGCTGGGCGTGGTGGCACGTGCCTGTAGTCGCAGCTACTCAGGAGGCCAAGGCAGGAGAATTGTTGGAACCCAGGAGGTGGAGATCACAGTGAGCCGAGATCGCGCTACTGCAAGAGTGAGACTCCATGTCAAAAAAAAAAAGAAGAAATGCTCAGATTCATTAGTAACAGTGAAATGTAATTTAAAATGATATTTAGTTTTGTATATATTAGTCTGGAAAAATTGGAGCACTGAATAACACCAAGCATTTGTGGGGAAACAAAAGAACCCTCACAAGCTTCCTGCAGATGTATAGACCGTTGCTGCTTGTTCTAAACACCATCCGGTGGTGCTTCAATAAAATATATGAAAACCAAATGATCCATAAATCACATATGGATCTATAACTCAACAAAAGTATCACAGAGGTCTAAAATGTATGCTTATCATGGTATTATCTATAGAGGTAGGAAAATGAAAATAACATGCGTATCGACAAATAGGAGAGTAGACACATAAACTGTAGTAGATGTACATTCTGAAATACTGTGCAGCACTTGGAAGCAAAGAACAGCAACACAATAGATCTTCAAAACATAATAGTGAGACAAAAAAACTGCATGATATCATCTCTATAAATTAAAAATGTGGGCACCCAGAACAATATACATTTAATAACACATACTAACAGAATAATACACATCAGACAGATGGTTGCAAATGGGTTGATAAGCAAGAGAAAAGAGCAGGAATTAGAAATAAAAAACAATGAATGAGGCACTGGTAATGCCAGCACTTTGGGAGGCCAAGGCGGGTGGATCACTGAAGTCAGGAGTTCGAGACCAGCCTGATCAACATGGTGAAACCCCATGTGTACTAAAAATACAAAAAGTAGCCGGGCTTGGTGGCACATGTCTGTAATCCCAAGCTACTCAGGAGGCTGAGGCAGGAGAATCGCTTGAGCCCGGGATGGGGGAGGTTGCAGTGAGCTGAGACCACGCCATTGCACTTCAGCCTGGGCAACAAGAGCGAAACTCCATCTAAAGAAAAACAAAACAAAACTGCAGGCAGGGGAGATGCCTTGAACAGTCCAAAGGTGATCATTGAATTGAGTAAGATTAACTCAATCCTCTACACCTGAGGTCCAAAATGAACTTTAAGGACTCATATATCTAACAAACATCATAACACTAAAGCTAAATGTCATCCTACCTTTCTCATGAAGAAAGCACAAAACAACCTCACTATTTCGAAGATTTTCGATGCTAAGTGTGTTACATGGAGAAACCACCCAACTTCCTTTAACTTCAAAACAGAAAGTATATCGAAGATAAAAGGAAACTGTAAGATACAAGGGTCACTACCCCTAAAATTTAATTTAAATTCTTACAGTGATATTCAAACCAAGCCAAGCCCAGTCCCTTTGATCCACCCAGTAACCAAGATCTTTTAAAATTTAGTTACAGGTGGCAATAAGAAAAAATAAAGGGCATACTCTCATTTTTCTCTGAAAGTGATTCTCTGAAACACTCTTAAAACAAGGATTGGCAGTAAAATAAATGAATTTCTCTACCATAATCCCTAATTGACATTAATAGTAAAGCATTAATTATATTTATACAGGTTCGTTTTCCCAATTTATAATAACTAATGTGTGTTATTCTGGATGGAACTAGACAGGTTTTTATTCTTTATAATAATGAGGGCATTTCAACACATTATATTCACTTTTAAGCTGACCTTCATACAGCCACAAGTTTATTTATAAGGCAAGAAACAGAGCCAAACTAAAATTTTTGTTAAACAAAATGTCAAAACCTCAGTTAATTTCTTTCATACAATAGGCAATTCCTGCAACCTTGCCCATAAAATCCTAAGATCTAAACATGTGAAAGAGTCAGTCTGCCTTTTTTTGTCTCATGTCAAATATTACAGTGAGAGGAAGCTGTAGCTGCCACTGACCAAACCCTAAATTCAGCAGCATCAACAATATCAATGCAGTCTGTGATGCAACGGTAGCTTCCCTAGTTTCAGACTATCTAACCCAGTAAATGCTGCCTAAAAAAGAGACATACTAAGTGGGTCAAAAACATAAAACGGCAACTTTTGAATCAAAGGTAGGGTAGTGCTGACTTCAAACATAGCTTCAGAACGCTGGCACCCATCAGTCAGTGAACGGGAGTGACTGGTATCCGTTCAGACAAGTACCAGGGCAAAGGGATAAGAATTGGCAGGTGGCATCTCAAAAATGAAATTCTAACAGTGGTGTCAGTACCTTGGGCATGGGCAAAAGTAGTACCAACAGCTAAGGAAAGACTATATGAACCCCAAAAACAAACACATCGCCCAAAACTGCTGTCAATAACCACCCACGATCATCATCAACCACCTCATCCTGTTTAGATCGTGCCTGGGAGCCAGGCAGTCCCACCTCAAAACCAAAGCAACTGTCACAAGCAGTAAATCTCACCCACCAGGTAAGGGAGCCACAAAGACCCCGGGCGGGCTCCCACGCTCTTGGTAACGGCGCCTAGTTGTGGGCCCGACCTGCAGGCGAAGCAAGGAGAAGAGCTTGCAGCCGCAGCGATCTGACAGCTGGCACCGCCCCCGGCTAGAGTGGGCTTGTGATCTTTGACCCTTGACCCCTGACCTCCACGGTGCAAGCACATCCCGCCCTGGGGTTTCCTATGGAGAAGCTTGAAAGCCCCCTTACCTGTCACAGCTTCATCTCATGCCGCGATGTAGCCTATCAGACCGCCGGTGGGCGCCCCAGCCAAGGAGGACAAGGATAGGGCGGAACTACGGAGGATGCGGGGTGCGCAGATCCTGCTGGGATAACCTAAGGGGCGGCAAGCGCTATCCAGCCGCCGTCTTCCCACTGAGACTGCAAGGTGCCGGTACCACCGCCGCCACTGCAGTAAATCAGCTGACACCAGCCCCAACTGCCGTGACTTTCGCTGCAACTGTCGCAAAAATGAGGGGGCGGGAAAGACTCACCATTTCCCTACATGCAAGGCCTCAGTCGGCGCCGAGAGAGCCAGCCGCGTTACCATGGAGACCGAAGGTTGGGGGAAGGTCAGCTGTGGGCAAGGAGTGCGCGGCCGCCATCTTGGTTATGGGAAGTCTGGTCTAGGCTGTCCTCTCGCCTCTAACACCCATGTTGGGAGGACCAAGATGGAGCGAAGGATGGAGTAGCAAGTGTAGGTCTTTCTTGGGACCAGGATATTGCAAGTTTACACTTCTGTCCCCATCACTTGGCCCAGACACCTGGAAATGTCAGTTGCTCTTTCCTTTTTGCTTCTGAACTTGTTGGCCAGGACACAGAGGGCCAGACATAGACGAACTCTGCCACTCCACTAGAGGAAGTCTGACCTTGTACAATACTCCTGCAGAGGAGAGGGGATGAATACACTGTCTCCGTGTAGGCGGCAAAGAGTGGCGGAGTGTGAGCTCTGCCTTCAGAGAGGCGTATATTCAGATCCCAGTTCCTCCACTGCACACCATTAGTGTCGTCTTGGGCATTTTGCTGCTGCTTCATTTTTTCTTCTAAATTTCCCCATTTGCAAAATAGGGATAATAACCTTGTGGATGTCTAGGAAATTAAACGCGCTTAATAAATGTTAATAATTTATGCCTGCCCATCTTCGTGTCAAATATTGGTCGAATAAATGAATGAATGGCAACCAAGGGGAAAACAAGTGCCATGCTGTGGCCAATGTTTAGTTTTATTAAAAAGATACAAAAGATGTTCATCTCATGGCGTTATTTGTTCTTTACAGGCTCACTAGTGGATGTATAAGTTAAGTTTGAATGCTGTTACAGTCCTCAAAAGTTACTGTGTACATATACCAATAACTTGGGAATCTTGTTAAAATACGTTTCTGAATCAGTAGGTCTGGAGTGGGTTCTGAGATTCTCCATTTCTAACACGCTTCCAGGTAATGTCCCTGACTGCTGGCCCTTGGAAAACACCTTGCATAGCTAAAACCCACTGGGCACAGGGCCTGAAGCATAGGATAGGGGAACAGAACAGGGCAAAATCAGCTCTTTCAGACAGGATAGTTTCCTTGCTAATTTGCCAAAAGTATGCTGAGTGTTGGTTTGGTCAAAAGGCTTCCTGTCAACAATTTGTTGTTTCTGCTAATGGCAAACCACTACCTGTCCTTCTTTCCAGTATAGACATCTTCCCCCAGCAACACCACCGACCCATCAGTGTCCTGGGTGGCTTACCCCTTGTGCCTTCACTCTACATCCAACTACTGCACTGTACTGTGTTGTTTCTTACATGTTGTTTCTGTTTATTTTTAGAGTCCAGCTCTGCTACTACCATAATGAGAAAAACTAAATTAATTTTGACCAGAGAAGTCAATAGAACACTTGAAAATCAATAATTATGAAATTTTCTTGTACTGCAAATTGGAATTCTATGCTTTTCTTCTACTTTTGACTAACGGCCTTGCAATCAGTCACATGAGTAGAGGGGGAAGAATGATGCTGAATAGAAGAAATTGATTCCTTAGCCACCTGGCTTCAGCATACTCACTCCCTCTGTTGTGATGATGAATACATTTACACCATTAAATTCATAATCCTTTTTACAATTTATAAGAACTTTTTGGAAACACAGGAAGCACAGAGTGGTTATCATAGGACAATCTTAGGCTACATTAAATCTTGTTGGGTTTGTGAAGGAAATAATAGGATATCTTCCCTAAAGACTCTTTTCTTCAACAAGTATTTATTGAATGCTTACTATAAAGTTTCAAATAACTTCCTAAAAATGGAAAGGTTAATAGGAAGATTGACGAGAAGCTCTCAAATAATTACTACACTCTGGCCTCTCTCTACCAAGTTTATAAAAGTTATTGCCAAAGTCTGTATATATATGGAATCTCCTGAGCCACAGAACTAAAATAAATATTCAAATATTAATGAATAAAATGCTCTAGTTCAGAAAATTCACACACATATATATACACACACACACACTCACCTTTTTTACATATAAACTTCCTGAAAACTAAGATTTGTGTCTTCAGTAAGCTGACCTTCAGTATATTTATTTGAATAAATTATTCCTTTCATCTAGGAGAATTATACAAAAATGTTAACAGATTTAACTAATTAAAAAATTCAGTTCAACATCTATTTTTTGAGCCTTTGCTGAAGGTGAAGCTGAGAAAGGGAGAACCTGACATATTCGGCTTCCATGGATAAAGGCAGGCTCTGCTTCCCACTGAGATGCAAGAAGTAGGGAATTCCCTAAACACTGGAAAGTGTGTTGGATGCTGGAGAGCTAGAAAGAATGACAAATGTCGGTCGGGCGCGGTGGCTCACGCCTGTAATCCCAGCACTTTGGGAGGCCAAGGTGGGCGGATCACGAGGTCAGGAGATCAAGACCATCCTGGCTAACACGGTGAAACCCCGTCTATACTAAAAATAAAAAAAATTAGCCGGGCGTGGTGGTGGGCGCCTGTAGTCCCAGCTACTCGGGAGGCTGAGGCAGGAGAATGGCGTGAACCCGGGAGGCGGAGCTTGCAGTGAGCCGAGATAGCGCCACTGCACTCCAGCCTGGGCGACTGAGCAAGACTCCGTCTCAGAAAAAATATATATATATACAAACCACATCCGGCTTTAGAGGCATTTTTAAAACTTAAGTACTACTCTGTCCTTAAAATTTAATAGCAAGCCAGGCACGGTGGCTCATGCCTGTAATCCCAGCACTTTGGGAGACCGAGGCGGGCGGATCACAAGATCAGGAGTTTGAGAATTTAGTAGCAGATTAGCCTACAGCATACCAGTACCTTCCAGACTTCTTAAGTTGCAGGTTAGCTCTGCAAAACTCAAGGAGGCTTGTTCTTCCGTTTTACAAATTTCAAAAGAGGAAGATAGCCCAGTGGTCTAACAGTGACTTTATTGCTACTGTTATTTTCTGATCACTTCAGGTGTACTGTTATTTTCTGATCACTTCAGGTGTACTGTTATTTTTTTCTCATTGAGGCTATCAGTCGTAGTTTGGTATTCCCTACGGTGCCTAGTACTCTGCTAATATTTCCCTTTCCTTCCTGGACCCTCTCCCGGAAAAGTCCTGTCATGGTTGATGGCTTTATGTTAATACCGAGAGTCCTCACACTTTATCATGTTGTGGCAAAGAGGCTTGATAAGGGTTTTTTGCATGATTTTTTGTGTAATTAAAACTGCCTGGTGCAATTAAGAGATTCTTTTTGCACTTTCTCACATGACATGAAAGTCAAGTGTTGATACTTCTCTTTTTTTCCTGTCTCATGACTTCCATGATTCAAACCATTTCTTTCCAAGCAACAAAATGTCTTTTTCTAGAAACATCTCCAGTTACTCCATACTCAGGCCTTTTAGGAAGGAGTGAAGGTGATAAGGTTTGGGGTGCTAAACCTCCTCACAAATGAGGGTTTCTCAGCCTCCTCACCAAACCAGCAAGACTAGCAAGGGGAATAGATAATGAAGGAGGAGCTGATGAGTACTAGTGGTAGCCCTGGTCACCAGCCTGTAGATCATCCACTAACCTCCCTCTTCTAGGTTTCCCATAAGGAAGAGAAGACGACCAGAAATCTGGAGGAGTTGCTCCCCAAACCGGTGAAGAGAAGGGGACCCATTTTTGTGTAAATAGTGGACTATGGGAGACACAAGAAGCACCACCCAGATTCCACTTCAAGAAAGAAACCACTTCCTAGCTGCAAGGAGAGTGGTTTGCTCACACTCTCCCTGTTAGCTTCTTCAGGATTACCTGGGCTTTCCAGCTGAGATCACACTAATCTTGAGGCAGCCTCTGATGACTGACTGAGCAAGGTGAGGAAAGTCCAGGGCACGCTCTTCCTAGGGAGGACCCCGGTCTAGGGGGTGGTATTGAGGCATAGGAATTTCTGCTCCCGTGGGGGACTCTTTTAACAGGCAATCTTTGTACTAGAGCTCCCTCTTGGGTTAGTAGAGATTTTGTCAGATCTGCTTTTTCCCTTCCTCCGCCCAATCCTGCTTCCTCCCTTTTCCTCTCACAGATGTGAGATAAATAAATCTTTTGGACTCCTCACTCCACCTCAGCATCAGCTTCCCAGAGAACCCAGCCTGCACCATGACACCATTTTTAACAACTGACAATCAGGAGTCATCATGGTACTTTTGCAACTTTTCTCTCTCTCTCTTTTTTTTCCCCTGAATAAAAAGTTGGAAAAAAAGAAATACAGATTAAACAGATTTTTCATAAAAGAGAGACATAAGATTTATCAACCCATGCAATGCATGTGTCTTATTTTGATATTGATTCAAGTAAGCTATATATTAGATTAGGAGAAAAATGGGAAATTTTAACTGACTGGATATTTAATGATACTAAAGAAGCCTTGTTAACATATTAGAATATAATAATGATATTTTGGTTATTTTTTTATTTTTATTTTTATTTTTATTTTTATTTATTTATTTTTTTTTGAGACGGAGTCTCGCTCTGTCGCCCAGGCTGGAGTGCAGTGGCGGGATCTCGGCTCACTGCAAGCTCCGCCTCCCAGGTTTACGCCATTCTCCTGCCTCAGCCTCCCGAGTAGCTGGGACTACAGGCGCCCGCCATCTCGCCCGGCTAGTTTTTTGTATTTTTTTTAGTTGAGACGGGGTTTCACTGTGTAGACCAGGATGGTCTCGATCTCCTGACCTCGTGATCCACCCGTCTCGGCCTCCCAAAGTGCTGGGATTACAGGCTTGAGCCACCGCCGCCGGCCTTGGTTATTTTTTAAAGGATTCCTCATCTTCCAGATGTGCAGGCTGAAATATTTACGGATGAAACTGTCAGATGTCTAGCATTTGCTCCATGATAATCTGAGGTAAGGAAGACAGTGGCAATGACTACCTTAACTTTACTTCCGTCTTCATGAAATAGTACATTATTTTACTTCTAATTCTAATTCATCAAGGTGAAAAAAGTCACTTATTCACCATCCAGTGGTTTTAGGCACTATGCTGAGCTATGCATGCAGCAAATGCAGAGACTTGGTTCTTGTGGTCAAGTTACTCAGTCTGGCAGGGAGGCAGGGAGACAGGCAGATCCACTACTGTGAGGAGTGATGTACCTGGTGCTTTCCACCAGTTGCTGTGCGGCTGATCCTCCTACTGAGCTTGTAATACTAATGTTCTGAATTTTGGTGGGAAATATTGTTTTCAACATTGTGTGAAAAGCCACTTCCTTATTGTACAGAAACCACTAACATACATTTGATTTTTATTGGATTTCTTCAGTATCTGGCCCTCAGAGGTACTCAGATATTCAGATATCTGCTACTTAAGAATGGACTGAATGATGAGGGTGTGTATGTGTTATGTGTGTGTTTGCTCAAGGGCATGCCTAAGAGAGGGCTTTGAATACAGTGAAGCTTCTGTTAAGGATTTTACCAGCTGGACATAGTGGCTCCTCCTTGTAATCCCAGCATTTTGGGAGGCCAAGGCGGGTGGATCACTTGAGGTCAGGAGTTTGAGACCAGCCTGACCAACATGGTGAAACCCCATTTCTACTAAAAATACAAAAATTAGCCAGGTGTGGTGACATGCACCTATAATCCCAGGTACTTGGGAGGCTGAGGTAGGAGAGTCACTTGAACCCAGGAGCCAGTGGTTGCAGTAAGGCGAGATCACGCTGCTGCACTCCAGCCTGGTCAACAGCATGAGCATGTCTCAAAAAAAAAAAAAAAAAAAAAAAAAGGAAAGAAAAGAAAAGAAAGAAAGAATTTTATCATTTCCTTCCTTGTCTGTCTTTTCTAGCTAGACAATATCTACAATACCACAACCAAAAAGAGCTCTTTTACAGCTAGTGATTAAATGAAAACACAGATTGTTTTGTGTAGTTTTTCAGTTCCGAAGAGTTAATTCCAATAATGCCAGAGACTAATGTTCATTTCCCCCAATATATATTGAAACCCCAATGTGATGGATTTGGAGATGGGGACCTTTGGGAGGTTACTAGGTCATGAGAGTAGAGCCCTTATGAAAGAAGAGACAAGAGAGAATACTTGTTCTCCTGCCTGCCCTCTTCCTCTCCACTCTTTCTCTCACATGCTTCTTCCCCACCATATAAGGATACGTAAAAAAGACTGCCTTCTTAAACCAGCAAGAGAGCCCTTACCAGACACTGGATTTGGGCCAGCACCTCGATCTTGGACTTCTCAGCCCTCAGAACTGTGAGAAATAAATGTTTATTTAAACCACCAACTCCATGGTACTCTATTAGAGTAGCCCGAACCAAGACAAAACCCTCAATGTACTCTTTAAAAAAATTAAAATAAAATTTAAAATGCAGTTTTTATTGCAGAGGCTGAGGTGTTAGAAATATTTTTCTAAATATCTGGGCTTCTTAATAGAAACTCTAAGCAGTGTAATGACTACTTTAATGACATCAGATATAAATGTCAGAAGAAAAAACTATTGTACATATTTGGCAAACACCTGAACTGACTCTGAGAGTTGCCAGTGAGTTTCTTTAGTATGCTCCAGGAGATTTGTGACAGTGATAGAACACGCTACAGCTTCCTGGGAAACTCTCTCCCCCAAGGCACAGCCTAGTGTCCAAAACTAAAGAATATAATGTTAGCGGGATAAATGGTACATCTGGAGACTTGATGACATCTAAAGAGACATTTGCTACCAAAGGGAAATGACATCCTTTTGACTAAAAATATATTGCGCCACCTAGGGACAACTGGGAAAATAATATATTCAATTTTCAAATTCAAAGCATACAACTAGAAAGGGTTTGGAAATTATGAAGCAGGATTTCCTTTTTATTTAATATTTATATTACATAAATATTGCACAAATTACACCAGGCTGGAGTGCAGTGGCTCAATCCTAGCTCACTGTGGCCTTAAACTCCTGAGTTAAGGCCACAGTGAGCTAGGATAAATCCTCCCACTTTAGCCCCTCCAAGTATGTGGAACTACATGTGTATGACATCATGCCTAGCTTGAATTCTTAGATATGACAGCAAAAGCACAGACAACAAAAGAAAAGAATAGGTAAATTGGATTTCATTGAAATTTAAAACCTTTATGCATCAAATGACACCACAAAGAAAATGAAAAGACAACCCATAGAATGAAATATCTGAAAGAAATTTACTCTATAAGGGATTGACACCCAGAATATATAAAGAACTCCTACAACCCGGCCGGGCGCGGTGGCTCACGCCTGTAATCCCAGCACTTTGGGAGGCCGAGGCGGGCGGATCACGAGGTCAGGAGATCGAGACCATTCTGGCTAACACAGTGAAACCCCGTCTCTACTAAAGAATACAAAAAAATTAGCTGGGCGTAGTGGCCAGCACCTATAGTCCCAGCTACTCGCAAGGCTGAGGCAGGAGAATGGCGTGAACTCAGGAGGTAGAGGTTGCAGTGAGCCGAGATTGTGCCACTGCACCCCAGCCTGGGCGACAGACCAAGACTCCGTCTTAAAAAAAAAAAAAAAAAGAACTCCTACAACCCAACAGCAAAAACAAACAACCTGATTCAAAAATGGGCAAAAGACTTCAACAGACACTTCTCCAAAGAAAATAAAGAAATAAGCATTATGCACATGAAAAGATGTTTAACATCTTAAGTCATTAGGGAAATGTGAGATATCACCTCACCCACAAAGATGACTATTATCAAAAAAATTAAAATTAGCAATTGTTGCTAGGATGTGGAGAAATTGGAACCCTCATACACTCCTAGTAAGAATGTAGAATGGTGCAGGCAGTGTGGAAAACAGTTTGGCAGTTTCTCAAATAGTTAAACAGAATCACCATATGATCCAGCAATTCCACTTCTAGGTATATACCAAAAAGAAATGAAAAGCAGGGACTTGAAGAAATCCTTGTACACCAGTGTTCACAGCAGCATTGTTAACAATAGCTAAAAGGTAGCGACAATCTGAGTGTCCATCAACAAATGAATAAGTAAATAAAATGTGATATGCCCATATAATGGAATATTATTGAGCCTTAAAAAGGAATGAAATAAATTTTCATATATGCTATAATATGGAAGAAATTTGAAAACATAGTGCTAAGTGAAATAAGCCAGGCCAGGTGTGGTGCCTCACACTTGTAATCCCAGCACTTTGGGAGTCTGAGGCAGGCAGATCACTTGAGGTCAGGAGTTTGAGACCAGCCTGGTCAACATGGTGAAATCCTGTATCTACTAAAAATACAAAAATTAGCTGGGCATGGTAATTTTTGTACAAAAATACAAAACTTAGTTACAGGCGCATGCCTGTAACTATCCCAGCTATTTGGGAGGCAGAGGCAGGAGAATCGCTTGAACCTGGAAGGCAGAGGTTGCAGCCTGGGTGACAGAGCAAGACTTTGTCTCAAAAAAAAAAGGGAAAAAAGAAAAAGAAGCCAGTCACAAAAAATAACTGTATGATTCCACTTATATGAGGTGCCTAAAATAAGCAAATTCATAGAGATAGAAAGTAGAATAGAGGCTAGCAGGGATGGGGAAATGGGAAAATGGGGAGTTATTTAGTGGTTACAGAGTTTCTGTTTGGGATGATGACAAGGTTCTGGAAATGGATAGCAGTGAGTGCACTTAATGCTACTGACCTGTGCACTTTAAAACTGGTTAAAATGGGCCAGGTGCGATGACTCATATCTGTAATCCCAGCACTTTGCAGGGCTGAGGCAGAAGAATTAGTTGAGCTCAAGACCAGCCTGGGCAACAAAGTGAGATCTCGTCTCCACAAAAAAATTAAAAATTTTGCTCAGCGTGGTGGGATGAACCTGTCAGGCCAACTACATGAGAGGCTGAGGCAAGTGGACCACTTGAGCTCAGGAGGTCGAAGCTGCAGTGAGCCATGAGCATGCCACTGCACTCCAGCCTGGATGATGAAGTGAAACCCTGTCTCAAAAAAGAAAAAGTTAAAATGCTAAATTTTATGTAAGTATATTTACTCAATATATATGTATATACATATATATGAGGAAAGCCGGCTTCATAATTCCCAAACTCTTGTCTAGTTGTATGCTTAGAATTTGAAAATTGAGCACACATCATTCAATCATATATATACATGGTGAGTAAATATATATATACACATATATGTATATAACAACTATGGGTTGATCACATGTCTATGCCTTTCATTTTAGCCCATACCCCTGGACATGGAGCTATCACAAAAGTGTATACTCCGAAGGACAGGAACATGTAATAATCATCTTTAACTTCTGAGGCTATGGCACAGTGCCTGCCACACGGAGGTCCTGAAGAATTTGTTGTGGTTGTCAGTGAACTGATTCCAATCTTAATTCATTGAACTGTGCTGGCTGTTCAGATAAAAATCAATTATTCCCTTGCTACATTCAAAGGCATGTCACAGCCTTCATCCTTCTGGTCTTTGACAGTTTACTTTTGTGATAGTCCTCCTGATTCTCTGCTTCTCTGTTAACTTTTCTCATTTTACTCCTTATTTGCAGTTGTCTTTAAATTTCTGCTATAACTCTTTGCTTTTCTGTATACTTCCTTATGATCTACTTTAGTGGTATCATCTATGACTGCTATGCTGGAAACTCTCATATATTTATCTCTAGCCTGCTATGTTAATCCTCTAACCTCCAATTTCCCTGGTGTTAAACAATTCTTAAATTTTTATATCAGGCAGAGTCACAACAGGAAAAAGCATATTCAAAATGGGCAATTGAGGATAATTTGGTAAGGGGAGTATTAACAAACATGTAGATAGGGTTTAGGAAAATCAAAAAAGCAATGGTGGGCTAGGCACAGTGGTTCATGCCTGTAATCCCAGCATTTTGGGAAGCCATGGAGGGCTCATCAGTTGAGGTCAGGAGTTGGAGACCAGCCTGGCCAACATGATAAAATCCCACCTCTACTAAAAATATAAAAATTAGCCGGGTGTGCTGGTGGGCGCCTGTAATCCCAGGTACTCACGAGGCTGAGGCAGAGGTTGCAGTGGGCCAATATCACACCACTGCACTTCAGCCGGGGTGACAAAAGGAGAGAGGCTCTGTCACAAAAAACAAACAAAAAAAGCAATGGTGTTGCTAAAGAGAAAATAAAGACAATGACATCAAGGATTGAGCAGTGAGTAGAAAAGCTTAACTGTAACGAAGGGGATTAGATTCATCACACAATTATGCTCTGGGTGGGAAGGGTGGTTCTTTTTAAACCAAAGGATCCTTATTGGTATTAGGAGAGTGAAGTTTCTGGATGTTGTCCATTAGCTGGTGGTATCTGGGCTTACCAATTAGGCTAGTGCTAGGTGGCCAGAGAGAGTTCATGCTATAAGCCTGGGAAGTCCATCTAGGAATTATGACTTCCAAGTACCTGTTTCCTATGGGTGCCTGCCTTGACATTACAGTGGCAAGTGTCTCTGCTCTTAATGTGAAGTATCCAATTCAGTACTATCTTGTCTAGTCAGGTCTAGGTAGCATCAACAGGCTGTCATACCCAGTGTCCACTTCCAGCCCATGCTGAGGTCTGAAGGGAGTGGGTGGATGGGTGGCAAATAGCTGAAAGAACACTCGGGAGGCCGTAGGCAGGTGAAAGATGGTTTTACTCAGCAGCTCTTTTAAACTGTGTGTCTCTGTCTCAGCTGCCTGCTCCAGCTCTGCCACTCCCACACCCGCAGCTGCATTTCCTGGTCTGCAAGGCCAGCTCTCCCTTATAGGGTCAGCAGCTTAATTCTCTCTGGGCATGAGCCAAGTCATGCCTTGCTGTATGTACAGTGTCAGCAGGGCAGTTATACCTTTTACAAACAACAGTGGCTCCAAACCAGGTGATGAGCCTTCTCATGTTATAGCTACATAGCTGTGATTACATAACAAGTGGAGTTATGCGCCTGTGCTCCAAACTCACTGAGTCACACAGTATGTTTACCTCGGCCTATTCTTGACCAAGTCACATCCATTTTCCTTACACTAGGTGACTGGCCCAGAGCTTCTCTGTTGGTATCTGGGTGCTACCAACAGCTAGGAGTGATTTCTACTTCCATGTCTAAAGAGACAATAGAAGACAGTGTTTGCAGGAACCCAAAGAGGGTAATGGTATGACAAGAGCTGTGGCATTTGGTGGAGACACAGACAACCTGTGGCAACACAGCAGGAAGGGAGCTAAGGGAATTACTAACTGGATCTCATTGTCTTTTACCCT
The DNA here is from genome assembly GCF_009764315.1 of Trachypithecus francoisi. Classification (NCBI taxonomy): domain Eukaryota; kingdom Metazoa; phylum Chordata; class Mammalia; order Primates; family Cercopithecidae; genus Trachypithecus; species Trachypithecus francoisi. The sequence continues at coordinate 2,319,992 of NW_022681435.1, read as the reverse complement.
CCAATCTCTTCAAGAAGCTCCAACAGAGGATCCTATTGATGCAGTCCATGTAGGCAGGTTCCTAGGGCTGAGAGCAGAATGAAGAAAGGTAGAGAGTAGATCTGGAGGGACACATGGTGTCCCTATCAGAGCTAACTTTTACAATGCCTCTTTTCATCTTGCTTCTCAAGAATCTATAATCTATCTTGTTTTCATAAGCCCTGTTCCTCCCTTCATATCTACTATAGCTGCTGTAGTGGAGACAACTCTACTTGCTTCGTAGGCAAAGCTGGAAGGACAGTTGGAAATAATAATAATCCATCTGTTCTGGATAAACTGTGCTCCCTCACCCCAACCAAATTCATAAGTTGAAGCCCCAACCCCCAACATGACTCTATGTGGAGACAGGACCTTTAAGGAGGTAATTAAAGTTAAGTGGATCAGAGTGGATCCTTAATCTAATAGGACTGGTGTCCTTGTAAGGAAGAGAAACAGATTAGTACTGTATGTGCATGTGTGTGTGTGCACAGAGAAAAGGCCATGTGAAGACACAGTAAGAAGGCAGCCATTTAAAAGTGAAGGAGAGAGGCCTTAGAAGAAACCAATATCAGCAGCACTTGGATCTTGGATTCCCAGTCTCCAGAACTGTGAGAAATACATCTCTTCTGTTAAAGTCACTCAGTCTTTGGTATTGTTATAGCCAAAGACTGAGTTTTTACAGCAACCCTACCTGACGAGCTGAATATACACCATTGTTTATAAACATTTATCAAGTATCTTATGATTTGGTTCTTTATAAACATCATCCAATATAACCTTTTACCATCACAAGCCTAGAAAGCAGGTGTTATTAATCCAAGGCTCACAAACAAGAAGCTGAGGTTCTGAGAGGTTAGTTTGTGCATGGCCATAAAATTTAAGTAGCAAGGCCGGTCATGGTGGCTCACGCCTGTAATCCAAGCACTTTGGGAGGCCGAGGCACGCGGATCACCTTAGGTCAGGAGTTTGAGACCACCCTGGCTAACATGGTGAAACCCCATCTCTACTAAAAACACAGAAAACTAACTGGGCGTGGTGGTGTGTGCCTGTAATCCCAGCTACCCGGGGCAGGCTGAGATAGGAGAATCGCTTGAACCCGGGAGGCGGAGGTTGTGGTGGGCCGAGATCGTGCCACTGTACTCCAGTCTGAGTGACAGAGTGAGACTCCGTCTCAAAACAAACAAACAAACACAAAAAAAACGCAAATGTTTATTATGGGGACTTCTATCTATTAAAACCATTACAATGTGCTGATATCACATGAAAAAGAAATGTAATTTCTGTGCCTCTGGTGTGGCTGGGTTAAGAAATAATTATTTTAGGCCGGGCGCGGTGGCTCAAGCCTGTAATCCCAGCACTTTGGGAGGCCGAGACGGGCGGATCACGAGGTCAGGAGATCGAGACCATCCTGGCTAACACGGTGAAACCCCGTCTCTACTAAAAATACAAAAAAAAAACTAGCCGGGCGAGATGGCGGGCGCCTGTAGTCCCAGCTACTGGGGAGGCTGAGGCAGGAGAATGGCGTAAACCCGGGAGGCGGAGCTTGCAGTGAGCTGAGATCCGGCCACTGCACTCCAGCCTGGGCGACAGAGTGAGACTCCGCCTCAAAAAAAAAAAAAAAAAAAAAAAAAAAAAAAAAAAAAAAAAAAAAAGAAATAATTATTTTAATATGTTTCTGCAACACTTTTAGCTTTCTCTTTTCGCATTTCCTGGGCTTCAACTATCACCCAATCTGATGACTCTCAAATCTGTAACGTCATCCTAGTTCTTTTTCTTTAGTTCCAGGCTCATCCTTCTCATGATCTACTGTATCTCTCACTTGGATGTCCTACAGGCATTTTAACTCATTTTTTAAAAGCTACACGATTGAAATGTTTGAGTTATCTTAAACTCCTCTGTCATCTCACTAAATTGGCCTGATAATTATTTCTCAAACATGTCCTTTCCTCTTCATTTCCACTGCAGATACTTTCATAATTTAGTTCCTGGATCACCACAGTATCCTCCTAAATGAATCTCACTGCCTTCCATCCTCCTTGCTGCTACCTGAGGGCTTTTCTAAAGACATATTTTTCTTCTTTCTTTTCTTTTTTTGAGACAGGGTCTGGCTCTGTCGCCCAGGCTGGAGTGCGGTGGCTCAATCATGATTCCCTGTAGCCTTGACCTCCCCAGCTCAAGGAATCCTCCTCCCTCAGCCTTCCGAGTAGCTGGGACCACACAGGTGCGCGCCACAACGCCCGGCTAAATTTTTGTATTTTTGGTAGAGACAGGAGTCTCACCACACTTGTAATGGCAAAATTGCCCTCAAATTTTTTTTCCATTCTCATCCCGACAAAATCCAAATTCCTTAGCTAGTCATTATCTGACCTCGGCCTTCCCTCCAATTTCATCTCCCCAGCTAAATCCAAAGACAAATAATTTGGACCTAGCCTAATATTTAAAAGAGTACACTGGCGTTAGCCTGCCTTGACTTGAAATGAAATCACAGAACCTACTTCACAGGGATTAAATGAGCTAGTACACATATAAAGAGCTTATCTCTTGCCTGGTACATCATGTGCTAAATACTAGCTATTCTTCTTATCCACCTTCTCAACCCAAGAATTTGCACCTGGTGGTCCCCTTGCCTGGAATATTGTCTCTTACCATCCATCTAACCCTTGCTTCTCTTTCAAGATTCAATCCAGGAGTCAGATTCCTAGTAAGTTTACGCTGCCCCACCCTTCCATCTCGTTAGTCTCCTCCGCTTCCTATTCAAATTATTGTTAGCGTCAGTCACTAGACCGTGAACTTCCTAAACGAGGAGTAGTGTCTTCATCTTTTTGGTCAAAACCTAAAGACTGGTGCACGATACTTTCTGAATGATTGCACAGAAAGCGCCCCATATGTAATGAAGTCTGTTAATAAATATTCCTAAACCTTATTTTGTCTTCTGTGTAGACCTGCCCCGAATACAGTACAGGAGCATCTTCAAAGTACTTCCAGTGGGTGCCTTGGACAGCAGCTAAGAACCCCGGAGTAAAACGAGTTTCCCCTTCACTGTCACAACTCAGACACCTCCTGGGTGAAAGTCTCAGATCTGGGACACGCGGAGGAATATGCGAAGTTTTAAGTCTCAGTCTGCGCCTGCGCACGTGAGCTCTACACGTCTGCCTCTGCGCCTGCGCCGCTCAAGGTAGCGCGAGGCTACTCAGTCGAGGGTGGGACTACGCTTCGCGTTTTGGGATTGGGCGGTGAAGGCCAAAGCGGACGGCGCGGAAATGACGTCACGCCGGCGGCCCTACCGCGCGGTGGCTGCTGGGTGCCGCAAGGCTTCCCTTCCTTCTCCTCTCCCCTCCCCCATCCCTCCCCGCCCCCTGGGCCGCTCCGCTCCCTGGCGTGACTCGGCACTGAGAGTCCCGGGAGAAGGCGCCGCGGTCGCCGCCTGTTCTGTCCAGGCCTCGGCCTTCCTGAGCGTCTCTGCTTCCTCTCCCAGATTGTCTTCTCCTTCAGTTTCGAAGCCAGTGGCGTCGCGGCCACCCTGCCGGGCTCTCTGTGAGGATGGTGGGGGTGAAGCCCGTCGGGAGCGACCCGGATTTCCAGCCAGAGCTGAGCGGCGCGGGCTCCCGACTCGCCGTGGTCAAGTTCACCATGAGAGGGTGAGGCCAGGCTCGAGCCCTGTGGGTCCCCGTCTGTCCTTTCTTGCTTTCCTTTCACTCTTTGTTGGTCCTGGTTTCCTAGCCGTCTGCTGCCTCGGAATGTCCGGCAGTGGCCGCAGCCCCAGGAGCTGCCGGAATTAGGCCTCATTTCTCGAGTGTGAACCCCCATTTATCCACAGGGGGTCCTAAACAGGCTCGGAGGCCTGACTGCCTGGCTTCTCCAGCTCAGTAGATTCCTCACCTGCTCCTTTTCAATCCTCTTACAAACTCTGCACTTGGGGTGTCCCGCCCCTATTCCTTTCAGCCTGTAGGAGTCTCCGCAGCCACCCTTGCCTGAGCCTGACCCCTTCTTTCTGCGGAGCCAGCTGTCATTTGCATCTCCAGAGCTCCAAATCTTAATTTACCGAACACTTTGCTTCTCTTCAGCACCTACATCTCTCAAGCCTTTGAAGATTCAGATGGGGCGATCCAACTAATATGCGTAGCTCTTAGTCCTAAATTTCTGCTAATGCATTTTGAACTAAGTTAACATTGGGTTAGGGTGCTTTTTAAATTAGTTAAAATTTTTTTCCTCCTCGTTCGGCCACTAACTTGTAGCTATGTAAGCGATTGCAACTGGTCACACACGATAGTACATATGTATTACAGGTGGCCAGTTGGCCGGGTGTCTTAGTTTGACCAGGCTCTGTTTTTTCACTAAGAGGACAGGGATCTTGAAGAATGTTAACTGTCTTTGGTAAATATCGACAAAATTACAGGTCGCAGAACAGGTGGACCTTTATAGTGGATGTGTGTGTAATAACATTCCTATGTAAGAATGACGTGTTGGAACTCGGCGTTGAGAACCAAGATTTCAGCATGTGTGTGTGTGTTTCACAGATCTCTCCTTGTGTATGTTGATAGTATTTCGTTAGAAGTATTAGAGGTCTCCGCTTTATTTTCCTTGACCCCTTGGCGTTATTTATACATCTACCTTGGAGCAGTCTACTACTGTTATCACTGTTTATGTAACACACTTTACTGTTCAAATAACTATATAAACACAAAATTCCATTTTGAATTTCAGAGCAAAAATACAAAAGTTTCTAGTACATGGTTTACTAAATGTTGAGTATGTAAATAGTGACGTTAGGATTACATCGTTTTAGGGAATGGATGCAGATACATATGAAAACAAGACTTATTTTTGGACCAGTCTCTTACACTGAATTGATAAAGGATAGTACCTTGCATTTCATGTGGTGGACTAGGTACCCATATGATATACGGAATTTTGCTTTTACTAAATTTAAAAGGATAAGTGATGTCATATATATTAAAATACCTAAAAGGAATGTTAGAATTCTATAAATGTGTCTTCTCATTTTTAGCAATTTTGTAATGTCGGTATTCTTAATAATAGGGGAATACCTGTAGTACATTAAGTATCTAGGCCACAGTGGAAAAGGGAAGATATGATTTCAGTAAGGAACCTCACCTCACTTTTAGTTCACTTTTCTAATTCTGACCAGTCGAAGCTTTTATACTTTTGTTCCTCAGTGATACATTGTTTTTCCCACTTACTATAGCAGTGGGAGAGATAATAGAATAATAAAGATTGATTGAAGTGAGAAAAGTGGGGAAACATTGCTGCGAAGGAAGGTTTTTTCTATCAATGTGGTGTCATTTAAGCATAAGCATAACTGCAGAAATTGATTGGTAAAGATCTATTACTTTTGAAAAGGTATTTTAGTGGAATTAAAATTCTTTTTCTTTGTAAAAACTGAGGGAAAATTAATGTTTGAATTTGGAGTAAGTTCAAAAGCGTATATGTTTATAAATCTGTTAAGAGTATTGTATTTACCTTTAATATTCCTCGAACTTACTGGCCATTAATACATCCTGTCTAAATTCATTGTCAATAGGACCCCAGATTTATGTATATGAGGGATCAGTATTAGACTCAGAAAGAACTGTATTCAGTAAAATCTTGTAAGAAACCTCTTAGATCAAAGTTAATATGTCCCAGTTTAGACTGAGGGCATAGTTTCTCCAGCATCTATTTAATTTCCTTTCCAGCCCTCTTTTAAACCTTTTTTCTTTTTCTTTTTTTTTTAACTTCTATGCTTTATCCACTCTCAGTCTAAATTTTACTAAAATGATGCATAGATTGTTTTCCTGTGTAAGAATCTTTAGTGCCTTATGGTAAAATATATCTAACATAAAATTGACCATTTAGCCATTTGTAAGAGTATAACTCATTGGCATTAAGGACAGTCAGCCCTCTGTCCATGGATTGAACCAAATGGGGATAGAAGATATTAGGGAAAAAAATTACATTTGTGCTGATCATGTACATACTTTTTTTCTTGTCATTATTTTCTAAATACAGTATAAAAACTATTTACATAGCATTTACATTAAGTATTATAAGTAACCTAGAGATGATTTAAAGTATATGGGAGAATGGATGTAGGTTATGTGCAGATACTATGCCACTTTCTATCAGGCCCTTGAGCGTCTGTGATTTAGTGTCTCGCTGGAGGTCCTGAAACTAATCCCCTGCATACCCAGACTTGACTATACATTCACAATGTTGTGCCACCATCACTACTATTTCCTAGAACTTTAGACAGAAATTCTACATCCATTAAAGGGTAACTCCCCATCCTTACTTCTCCAAAGGGACAAAACTGTACCCATTGAGCAGTAATTTGCCTCTCCCTATCTACCTCCTTGGTAACTTCTATTCTGCTTTCTGTCTCTATGAATTTGTCAGTTTGGGGCACCTAATATAAATGAAATCATAACATTTGTCCTTTTGTTTTTTGACTTCACGTAGCATAGTGTTTTCAGGGTTCATCCATGTCTTAGTATGTCTCAGAATTTCATTCTTCTTTATAACTGCATAACATAATCCATTTATGTGTATGGCAAATTTTGTTTACCCATTTGTTTTTTTGATGGACATTCCAGTTGTGTCTTCCTTTGGCTGTTGTGGATAATGCTGCTATGGGACACTACTATACAGGGATCTCTGCTTGCTTGCCTGCTTGCTTTTCTTTTTTCTCATTTGTTAGAGACAGGGTCTTGCTCTGTTGCCCAGACTGGAGTGCAGTTTTGAGATGATGGCTCACTGCAGCATTGAATTCCTGGCCTCGAGCAATCCTCCCGCATCAGCCTCTCAAGTAAATGGGACTACAGACACATGCCACCATGCCCGCTAGTTTATTTTTTGTTTTAGAGACTAGGTCTCACTTTGTTGCCCAGGCTGGTCTTAATCCTGGCTCCAAGCGACCCTCCCACTTCAGCGTCCCAAAGTGCTGGGGTTACAGGTGTGAGTCACTGCACCAGGCCTTCTGTGCCCATTTTTGAATTGAGTGGTTTGTTTCTGGGTTGAGTTGCAGGAGTTCTTTGTATATTCTAGATGTTAATATTTAATTTGCAAATACTGTGTCACATTCTGTGGGTTGTCTTTTTCTTGATGGTGCCCTTTGATGCATGAGTTTTAAATTTTGATGAAGTACAATTTATCTATACTTTTGTTGCCTGTGCTTTTGGTGTCATATTCAAGAAATCATTGCAAGATTCAAAGTCATGAAGCTATCTCCCTATCTTTTCATCTAAGAGTTTTATAGTTTCAGCTCTTAAGTTTAGGTCCTTGATCCATTTTGAGTTAATTTTGGTATATGTCATAAAGTTAGGGTCCAATTCATTTTATGGCATATGGATATCCAATTTTTCCAACACCGTTTATCAAAAACACTGTCTTTTCCTCATTGAATGGTTAGCACCCTTTTCCCAGAGTGTTTTTTAAGGATTAAAACAGTCAATGCTTACATATTCCTTAGTCTGTGTAAGGAACTTGTTTAAGCTCTTATATTGACTCATTCATTCCTCAGAATAACCCTAACAACTGTCCCTGTTTTACAGTTGAGGACATTGAGTCACAGAGAGGTTAAATAACTTGTTTAAGGTCCCATTAATAAATGCATTGTTTGAATTATAAAGTGCTGTTCTTGATCTTTGCAGCCTAAGGAGAAAAGAAATGCACGTGCATCTCTGTGTATCCGCACAGAGCCTGACAATTTTTGATATGCCTTTGCTTGAGTAATTTACACCTCTGCCTGCAATTCAGTTCACTCTCTGATACTCTTTTTGGTAACATTTTTAAAGGGGTGTCTCCAAATTGTTACTTATGCCCAGATACATTTTACTGGTTATAAGCAGTACCAGTTTTGTTGTTACTAAGTGGTTGAAAGAATATACATTGTGTCATCCGTCATCCCAGTCTCCCGGCCCCTACCCCATTAAACAGTGTGAATGATTTTTTTTTGAGATGGAGTCTTGCTCTATCGTCCAGGCTGGAGTGCAGTGGCATGATCTCAGCTCACTGCAACCTCCGCCTCCCAGGTTAAAGCAATTCTCCTGCCTCAGCCTCCTGAGGAGCTGGGATTACAGGTGCGCACCACCACACCCTGCTAATTTTTGTCTTTTTAGTAGAGATAGGGTTTCACCATGTTGGTCAGGCTGGTCTCAAACTCCTGACCTCGTGATCTGCCGGCCTCAGCCTCTCAAAGTGCTAGGATTACAGGCATGAGCCACCACACCCAGCCAGTGATTTTTATCTTGAATTGATGAATATATCAGTTTTGTAGATAATGTTTACCATGCACTGCATTTTTTTTTTTTTTTTTGAGACGAGGTCTTGCTCTGTTGCTCAGGCTGCAGTGCAGTGATGTAAACATGGCTCACTTGCAGCCTTGACCTCCTGGGCTCAAGCAATCCTCCCAACTCAGCCCCAGCAGTAGCCGGAACTACAGACATGCACCACTATGCCTGGCTAATTTTTAAATTTTTTTGTAAAGATGGGGTTTTGTCATGTTGCGCAGGCTGGAGATACATTGAATTTTCTTAAAGCAGATCTGCCTTTGTAGTTTGTTAGGGTTTGTTACAATCTAAGAAGGATGTCAGTGTATGTTAGGATGTTGAATTCTAGTAGTTACGATAGCTTGCCCAAATAACTAAATATATATTAAACATATGTTAATTACATACCACAGAATTACTGATGACCGAAGGTAGTTTATTGAAGTGCAGAGTTAGCAGGCCCAGTAGTCCGTAGGAACCAGGCAGAAAACGTTAGCAAGTGAAGTAAGTAGCTGTAAGACGAGGGCATATCGAAGCCTTGGAGAACAGAGTTGCTTTATTTGTTAACTTTTTATTGAAGTGCAAGTATACAAAAACGTGCAAGAAATAGATCATTACCAGCACCCCAGACTCCCAGCACCGTCCCAGGCTTCTTTCCCACTATTCTTGAATTTTAACACTACAGATCAGTTTTGCCCGTATTTGAACTTTATAGAAATAGAATCATACAGTTACGTGGTTTGTCTGGCTACCTTTCAAGAGTGTGTACACAGTTTAATCTTGGCAATTGATTTGGAAGTAACAATGAAAGGCACTGTTTAGTACACTGTTTTGGACTTTTTAGCATAGTAGTTAAGAGTTGGGTTCTGGGATCTAATTCTGGCTTCGTAATTTGTTCTTGGGAGTCATAAAGCTTAAGTGAGGTGACATGAGTTTGTGAATGCATAGCATATAGTAACTGCCCAATGAATGCTAGCTGTTTTATGTAATTAATAATACCAGTTGTGATTAAGCCTGCCCATTAGTAAATATAGCACATGTATAAATTGCTTAAAGTTTTACCCTGCAGGAAAAAAGAAAAAGAAAAAAAAAAAAACTTTAACCGTGGCTTTAGAAAGCATATTTTTATTATCCACTTACCAGTTGTGTGTGTTGACACAAGTTGTTGCTCAAGATAAGACACTGGCTACTGTAGCAAATAGGGAAGGACATCTGGTTCATGAAATGGAATTTATATTGTATTATGACTGTAGAAAAAAGTGTATTTAAAAAGAAGCTAATGTTCTTTCAAAGAAAGCTGATCTTGGATTGTATTTAGGAATTGCCTGTTTTAGTGATGGCCCTGCCGCCAGCTAGGATGTTTGGTGTTGGGCAGGTCATCTTCTGATCTTCAGTTCTTACTTATTGGTTAATTTTATTAGGTTATGTCTGTTTTAAAGTTTTAGTTCTGTGGGTTTCTTTTTTCTTTTCTTTTTTTTTTTTTTTGAGGCAGCATTTCGCTCTTGTTGCCTAGGCTAGAGTTCAGTGGCTCAATCTCGTCTCACTGCGACCTCTGCCTCCCAGGTTCAAATGATTCTCCTGCCTCAGCCTCCCAAATAGCTGAGATTACAGGCATGCGTTACTAGGCCCAGCTAATTTTGTATTTTTAGTAGAGATGGGGTTTCCCCATGTTGGTCAGGGTGGTCTCGAACTCCTGACCTCAGGTGATCCACCAACCTTGGCCTCCCCACAGTGCTGGGATTACAGGCGTGAGCCACTGTGCCTGGCTAGGTTTATTTCTTTATACATTGTAGAAAGCAGCTTACTGTATTCTTTTTCTCAAACAGCATAACTCAGAATCCTTCTAACATATACATTTTATATATTGTACTAAGCAGGTAAGTTTTCAAAGAGAAAGTTTAGAGTAGAAAAAATAACTTTTTTTTCTTCATTTTAAATGTCTGGACTAGGTGATCTCTTGAACCTTTTACAACGAAATAAGAAATCCTAGATTGTGCAAAGGGCTGCTAATCAGATTAAGGTGTGTGCAAGAGAAAAAGGTGTAATTCTGAAATTCAGGCATACTGGGTGCATAATATTTTAGAGCTGGGAAAAGTTCTTGGAGAGTCCTTTTATCTTATACAGAGAAATCAGGGGACTTGTTCATGATCTCAGCTAATGGAAATTTGTTTACTCTCAACTGCTCATATTAAGGAGACAAACATCTTATGTAAAATGATCAGTTGGCTGGGCACAGTGGCTCACACTTGTAATCCCAGTACTTTGGGGTGCTGAGGTGGGAGAATCACTTGAGTCTAGGAGTTCGAGATCAGCCTGGGCAACATAGACAGACCTTGTGTCTACAAAACATCAAAGATTAGCAGGGTATGGTGGCACATGTGTGTAGTCTCAGCTGCTTGGGAGGCTGAGGTGGAAGGATCACTTGAGCCTGAGGGATTGAGGCTGCAGTGAACCGTGGTTATGCCACTGCACTCAACCTGGATGACAGAGTGAAACCCTTAAAACGAGCAAAAAAAAGACAAGAAAAAATGATCGATTTATTTGAATGATTGTTTTGTGAAATTGCGCTGCTGTATAGATTTGTGCCTTTGTATATATTTATGCTTTTTTGCTGATGTATTTTGATTTTTGACTAAAGTTCCAACCTATGATGGCTAACTAAAATTAAAGAATCTAGATAAAGTCTTGAAACAGTTTTTTGCACAGTAACCATAATTTTAATAGTCTGTTCAACTGCAAGATGTATGTCTGTAACACCAGTTAGCTCATCAATAATTGATGAATAGAGAGATGTCAGTGTGATATGGAAGTTGTATTGGTTCCTATGTGATTTATTCCTAGGTAGTGAAAAATAGACACAGAAATAAAACCTTCATCTGGAAGCAGAAAGCTCTCAGCCACACAGGCAAATTCCCTTTCTTGTTTATTTTGAGAGACTTAATGAAGTTAAATAAGAGTGCCTACACCTAGCGCTTGTTCCCCAGAAGGGTTTATTTTCAGTGTTGCATTTTCTCTTGTTCCTTCCTTAATGGCAGCCCCACTGGCTCAGAGCTCCACTTCAGTCTGATTTGTCACAACACCTGTAAGCATCATTTCCAGTTGATTTTGTTCATTTCAGATATTCCCCAGGGTAGCTTCCAGCTCTGAGCCACATGGTGGGATGTCCATCTTTTTCCTGAATCCTAGTTACTGTCTTTTTTTTTTTTTTTTTTTCTCCCGAGATGGAGTCTCGCTCTGTTGCCCAGGCTGGTGTGCACGATCTTGGTGACCTTGGCTCAACTACAACCTTCCGGGTTCAAGTGATTCTCCTGCCTCAGCCTCCCGAATAGCTGGGACTACAGGTGCCCGCTACCACACCCGGCTAATTTTTGTATTTTTAGTCAAGACGGGGTTTCACCATGTTGGCCAGGCTGGTCTTGAACTCCCAATCTAAAGTGATCCGCCTGCCTTGGCCTCCCAAAGTGCTGAGATTACAGGCATGAGCCATCATCGAGCCCGGTTTAGTTACTGTCTTTCTTAGTGATCTTGTTACAAAATTGCATGGGTTTCAAGTAGTTTGCCACAAACTTATTTTTCCCATAAATTCTCTTTTTGGTGTGTGTTTTTGCAGGAGGGTGGTTTTCATGAATGGATATATTGTACTATAGCATGGATACCTCTGTAATTTGTGATGCCTGTGTAAATGCAGTTAACACTAAATTCTTTATTCTCAACTCATTTAATATTTTAAAATGAAAATGGCTGTTCATCACAAAAAAGCAAAGAATACAGAATTATGGATACTAACTGTTCATTGTGCCTGTCTCTGTCTTTTTAATATGCATTTACGTATATACATAGGTTTGAACTGTGATCCTAGAGAATGTTTTATAATGAAAATTTCTTGCCTCCCGAACACTACAAAGTATCAGGCTGGGGTGCAGTGGTGTGATCTTGGCTCACCGCAACCTCCGCTTCCCCAGGTGCAAGTGATTATCCTGCCTCAGCCTTCTGAGTAGCTGGGATTACAGGCATGCACCACCATGCCTGGCTAGTTTTTGTATTTTTAGTAGAGATGGGGTTGCACCATGTTGGCCAGGCTGATCTCTAACTCCTGGACTCAAGTGATCCGCCCATCTTGGCTTCCCAAAGTGCTGGGATTATAGTCGTGAGCTGGCCCCTGTCATAACTTTTTAAACTAGTTTTCCATTGATTGCCGTTTAAATTGTTTTCTAAGTTTTCACTATTACAAGCATGTTACATTGAACTTCCTTATACTACATGTTATTGTGAAATAGAGTAAGTGTTGTTAAAATGGAATAGACTTTCAGAAGGGAGATTATTGGATCTTGGCTTGTGTTCATTTAAAATAGATGTGACCCAATCAATGGCCTTTGAAAAATGGTGTAGTGATTTGTATTCCCATCTATAAAGTTTAAGACTAATTTTAGTTGACTGTAAATATTATTTTCTTAGATTTTTGGGGTATGGCTTCAGGATAACACAAGGTGAAATGCTGATTGAAATGTTAAGAATGTGGAATTGATCACAACTTGAGTTTTAACATTTGTTTTTATTTTGTGCTTTAGAATTTGCTTTTTCTTACATTTCTGTATGAAAAATCCAACATTTTTCTTATTTCTACAAACTTTTATTGAGACATACATGGCACACAATTAGAAATGTATAGTTCAATTAATTTTCACAAACTGAACACACCTATTTAATCAGCTTCCAGACAAACAAAACATTGCTAGCCTCCGGAAGTCTTATTCTATCAGTAACTCACTAAGGTAACCATTGTCCTGATTTCTGATACCATTGATAGGTTTTGCATGTATTTGAACTATATATAAATAGTCATGTAGTATACGCTAGTAGTTGCTTTCTTTCCTCAACGTTATTTGTGAGGTTCATCCATGTTTTTGCAAGAGGTTTTACACCAGTTATTTTCATTATTGTGTAGTATTTCATTGTATAACTATAATTAGCTTACCCATTCTTTTGTTGACAAGAATTTCATTGTTTCTAATTTTTGACTCTTACAACTGTTACTAATAATACTTTTTCAAATGCTCTAAGGTAAACATGTCTCTTAGATGCATCCCCCAGGAATGTTGATGTGTTAGTGTATTTCTAACAGTTTGTTTTTTTCCCTCCAAAATGATTAATACCACCTTGCACTGTCACAGTATATAAAAGTTTAGTTGCTCTGCATTCTTGACAATACTTCATTCTTGTTGTAGCTATTTTTGTGGAGTTGGTTTTAATCTGCATTTCCCGGGTATCCCTGGTGACTAATGAAGTAGAACATCTTTCCTGATGTATAGAAAGTTTTTGACTTTATTTATGGACTGTTTGGATAATCTCATTTGTCAAGTACCTATTCAAGAGTTCATTCTTTTTCTTTTTTTTTTTTTTTTTTTTTTGAGGCGGAGTCTGGCTCTGTGGCCCGGACTGGAGTGCAGTGGCCGGATCTCAGCTCACTGCAAGCTCCGCCTCCCAGGTTTACGCCATTCTCCTGCCTCAGCCTCCCGAGTAGCTGGGACTACAGGCGCCCGCCACCTCGCCCGGCTAGTTTTTGTATTTTTAGTAGAGACGGGGTTTCACCGTATTAGCCAGGATGGTCTCGATCTCCTGACCTCGTGATCCGCCCGTCTCGGCCTCCCAAAGTGCTGGGATTACAGGCTTGAGCCACCGTGCCCGGCCCATTCTTTTTCTTTTGGGGTTCCGTCTTGTCCTTGTTTTGTAGGAGTTCTTTACATATTAGAAGTGTAAGTCCTGAGACGGGCGGATCACAAGGTCAGGAGATCGAGACCATCCTGGCTAACACGGTGAAACCCCGTCTCTACTAAAAATACAAAAAAAAAACTAGCCGGGCGAGGTGGCGGGCACCTGTAGTCCCAGCTACTCGGGAGGCTGAGGCAGGAGAATGGCGTGAACCCGGGAGGCGGAGCTTGCAGTGAGCTGAGATCTGGCCACTGCACTCCAGCCTGGGTGACAGAGCGAGACTCCGTCTCAAAAAAAAAAAAGAAGTGTAAGTCCTTTGATTGATATGTTTTGCAAATACTTTTTCCTAGTCTCTTAAAGGCATTTTTTGATGAATAAAAGGTTTTAATCTTCCAGTTTATCAAATATAGTCCAGTCTGTCAATCCTTTTCTTTTTTTAAGTACTTCTGTATAAGAAATCATTGCTTAGTTTGAGGTTTTGAAAGTATCTTCCTGTATTTTTTCCTAAAACCCTCATTGTTTCACCTTTTACATTTAGATCTACAACCCATCTGGAATTCGTTTTTGTGTATGGTGTGTTGAAATTCATTGCTTTTCCTGTATGAGTAAACAGTTGATCTAGCAGTATTTATTGAAAAAACCATCCTTTTCCCACTGCAATGCTGCATGAAGTTTTTCAGACATCAGAGTACTGTATGTGAGATGGGTCTGTTTCTAGATTCTTCTTTAAAAAGAAAACTGATTTGATCAGTTTGCTTATTCTTGTACAAGTACTGTATTCTCTTAATAAAGGTTTATGATAGTTCTTAAGATAATATTTTTTTTCAGATTAGAATCTCAAAACAACTTGGGCTGTCCTTGGTATTTCTCTATAATTTTTAGAATTGAAATTTGTTAATTTCTACAAGGAAACCTGCCGAGACCTTACATCAGTTGTAAAGATCAAATTGAGAAAAATTGGTATGTTGGCAATATTGAGTTTGCAAATTCATAAGCAGAGTAAATTCCTCCATTTATTTAGGTTTTCTTTAATTTCTCTCAGTGAGAACAAAGCTGGAAGACTTAACACTATTAGATATGAAGACTAAATATAACATCTAGGCTCATTAAGACAGTATAGTATTGATACAAGTATATATAAATAACTTATTCAAATAGACCAGAGAATCAGGCCTAGGGTTGTGGTTTGTACCTGTAATGTCTGCACTTTGGGAGGCCCAAGGCAGGAGGATCACTTGAACCCAGGAGTTTGAGACCAGCCTGGGCAATATAATGAGACCCTACTTCTCAAAAAAAAAAAAAAAAAAAAAATTTAGCTTAGTAGCTGTGTGTGGTTGCAACTACCTGGAAGACTGAGGTGGGAGGATTACTTGAGCTTGGAAGATTGAGATAGACTGCACTGAGCCATGATCATGCCACTGTACTCTGGCCTGGGTTACAGAATGAGACCCTGTGTCCAAAAAAAAAACGGGTGCGGTGGCTCATGCCTGTAATTCTCCCATCACTTTGGGAGGCCGAGGCAGGTGGATCACCTGAGGTCAGGAGTTTGAGATCAGCCTGGCCAACCTGGTGAAACCCTGTCTCTATTAAAAATACAAAAATTAGCTGGGCGTGGTGGTGGGCACCTGTAATCCCAGCTACTGGTGAGGTTGAGGCAGGAGAATCAACCTGGGAGGAGGAGGTTGCAGTGAGCGGAGATCACCCTATTCTACTCCAGGCTGGGCGACAGAGTGAGACTCCATCTAAAAACAAACAAAAAACCAGATAGTCAAAAGCCAGCAATATCAGTGTTTGTTCTATTTTATGTTTAATTAACAAGTGATTTAGAATTACAATCTTTAGTGTTATTTTACTTAGTGTTCCTTTTCCTTTTCTAACAGGTGTGGGCCATGTTTGAGGATTGCCCCAGCATTCAGTTCTATGAGTAATAAATATCCACAGGCTGTTTTCTTGGAAGTCGATGTACATCAATGTCAGGTAAGGGAAAGGAATCTTTTTTTTCTTTTTAATTTACTTTTGAGTAAATTTGAAATCCAACATTAATATTCTTCATTTATCTCTTGATGCACGTAGTACTTATTCCTTTGAAGATAGGAGGATGTTATGTTGATGTCATTATTACAGATGTCGTTAGGCTGCATTAGTTAAGAAGAGTAGCACATTATTAATTGCTTCAGGTTTGTATTAATCACCTTCTGATATAAAATTAATTCGATGTTGTTAATAGGTCACCCAGCAGTTCTTTGTAGTACATTTCCTTATGTTTTGCAAACCTAGAATTGTATCTTCTACCCCCAAGGCATTGGCATTATATAGCAGTGGCAAGGAGTTCTTAGATGTAGTTTGAATTGATCAGTTTGTAATCTTATCTCCAAATCGACACACTGAGCAGAAACTTTAAAATGGATGATTACTGTTGATTGAGCCACAGTGTTGTAGGTGAATTGCCCTGATTACTTAGTTGGGATGGTATGTGACAGTTCTGTATTTGTATATGCAGAAATGTGGGGAATTGTTAAGGAAAAAAAAATGGAAGGCTCCTTCCAACACTAAAAAATAGAGTCTTTAGTTCTAAGAAACAACTCTCTAGCTCTGCAGCTTTATCTTTGTTAAATTTCTGAATGGGGAAAAAATTTTAGAACATTACATAGTGTGTAGTTAACTTTGGAGATTTGTTGAAAACCCTACATTATACACATTTATGTTTCAGCACTTAGTTGCATATTATTGCACTGTGTCTTTGGCCCCTGATTTAATCACTATTTCTGAAATGAAAGTGCTTTCTCCTGGAGCTGTTCTGTCAGGTATTGTAACCACTGGCTATATGTGGTTACTGAGCACTTTAACTGTGGCAAATTCATGTTGAGATGTACTGAATATATAAAATACAGATCAGATTTTAAAGACTTAATTAAAAAATGTAAAATATTGCATTGTCTTTTATGTTGATTAGATTGAAAATGCATGTATTAGGTTTGCTGTAATATTAAACTTGATTTTACTTATTTTACTTTTTTTATTATAGTTAATAGAAAATTTAAAATTGCATGTGTAGCTCACATGTACTACATGTCCATTGTTTTGGGCAGCACTTTCCTGAAAGGTCATAGTTTTTTCACGTAGAGGCTTTGAGAAGACATTCCTATGTTATCTTTATGTTCTTTTTCTTTAAAAAGTATAGTTATGATTTTCATAATATTGGAATATGTAAGGTGCTGTATTTGCTTTACTGTTTCCTTTATATTTGTCATGAAAAGTTTAAACTGGGATACTCAGTGGGTATTAGGTAATTTCCATTCAGTAGTTATAGTCTTATACGATTGTGAAGCTAGCACAGAATTTAAAAAGATAGCTGTTAGAATGTGTTTGATGGGTGACCGAAAGTCATTTCTGTAAGAGTGACAATTGGGTGACGGTGGCAGTGCAAAATACATTACCTCTTTTTCATAGGCAGATTGGCTACCAGTTTTCAGACATGCACTTTTTTCTAGTAGCAGTGGTTTGTGTTGACTTTATCAGTACCCTTCTTGGTTATTCTTTTTGAGAAATAATGTAATTATGAAAGACCTGTCTGGTGTAAAGCAGAATTTCTGCACTGGAAGCTAATTTTTCTACTAGATGATGTATTTAACAGTAAAAATGATAAAAGTGTAGGGAATGTTCTTTATTGTGTGTGTAAAGGTAATATAGCTATGCCTAAAGGGGAACTCTCTTAGGAACAGGTCTGTTTTGTCCTTAAATAACAAAATTGCAGTATTTTACATGTTTTTAGTTTATGCTTATGATATTTAACTTCCATAAAGGTGTAGAATGAATATTCAAAGTGGTTTAAGATTTAATTCATAACACTGTCCAACTTGCCAATTCTAGGGAACAGCTGCCACCAACAATATATCAGCAACACCTACATTTTTGTTTTTTCGAAACAAAGTGAGAATTGATCAATATCAAGGAGCAGATGCTGTGGGATTAGAAGAAAAAATCAAGCAGCACTTAGAAAATGACCCTGGAAGCGGTGAAGACACAGATATTCCAAAAGGCTATGTATGTAGACTAAAAAGTGAAATCATAATATATAATATTTTGTACATGTCATTATTTGGTTAAAATGAAATATAACTGTTTTCATGTTCTATCTCTTATTGGTTTAGAATGCTTTTAAATAAGAGCTTTCAAATTAAATTTATTAGCTGACTATTGAGTTTTGTCTGTATGTACATCTGTGTGTTAAGCCTCTATCATAAACCATTTTTCCTAAATTCCTCCTGATTTTCTTTGCCACGTTTTCTTAATCTGCTTTCTGAACTATTTTAATAGCCATTTAAAAATACTAGCTTTATACTCTTTTTTCTCCAAAAATGAAGTATGCATTGGAAATTTTTTTTTCACTTTTTGACAGTTATGTAAAATGACTTACAAGTTTTAATTATGGCCATTATATATTGAACTCCTTTTGCTGCCACTTACTTCCTGTGGTTTTACATTTTAAATGTATGGCCTCTTTTCTGGCACTCTTTTTTTAAAAAAAGTGTAGTTACTGATTTCATTTTAGAATCAAATTTGACTTTAGTATCACATGTATTATTCTAGGTTTTAAGAGTAACTTACTCCAAATAGCAACATAAAGACTAAGAATCTAAAGGATAGTGTGTGGAAACTACAGGGTGTGAATAGTTAGAATGCAGCATTTTTAATATAAGAGCTATTCAAGAAGGAAGCAAACTTTGGAAACAGCACTTCGTGGTATTAGATTTTTTTTATACAAATAGGTAAATCCTACATACTAAGAGATATATATAGTTTTTAATTTCTCTGTTTATAAAGTTACTGCACTGGCATATCAAGGAATGAATTTTTGAAAAAGTTACCTCAGTTAAAGCTATTTTTTTTTTATTTTGTTTTGGGGCAGAGTCACTCAGGCTGGAGTGCAGTGGCACGATCTCAGCTTACTGCAACCTCCGCCTCCAGGGTTCAAGCCGTTCTCCGGCCTCAGCCTCCCCAGTAGCTGAGATTACAGGCATCCGCTACCATGCCCGGCTAATTTTTGTATTTTTAGTAGAGACAAGGTTTCACCATGTTGGCCAGGCTGGTCTCGAACTCTTGACCTGAGGTGACCCATCCGCCTTGGCCTCCCAAAGTGTTGGGATTATAGGCATGAGCCACTGCGCCCAGCCAAAGCTAATATCTTAAACAAGGTATAACAGGCATATTAAAACAGATCTGTGTCATGGAACTACAAGTCCTCTCTATATCATGCCAAATGAAGAGATGCTATAGTCCAATAAAAATGAGAGATTCTTTGTGTATGTGTGTGTAGTGGGAGATTGGAAGGGTGTCAGAAAGCATCAGTAATGTGATACCAGCATTAATTTAGGCAAGTACAGTTACTGTTTATTTAAAATACACCTGTAATTTGAAATTGTAATGTCCAATTAGGAAGTATGAACATATCGTTTATGTCAGGGTTGTTACATCTTTTGGACAGTTTTGGAAATCATTTAACTTGTAAACCATTGTGTTTATGTCTTTGTATTTTTTCCCTTTATTACTAAGGGTGTTTACATTAAAAAGTCTTAGGAGCACAACAGTCTTGTTGCCTAGCTGCAGGCTTACTCCTTTACACATCAGCTGTGGTATGAGTGTTTTGGCCTCAGATAGGAAATAGACAGGAAAAAATGAAGTTTTAAGAAATAAAAACTCAGTTTTTGTGCAAATGTTATGGATGAAATATGAAAAGCTGTTTTTTTAAATGTCCCTTTTTTTCTGTCTGGTGTCAATCAAGACATTAAAGTTTTGAACTATTTATTTAGGTCTTACAGAGTTATTCAGTATTTAAAATTGGTAATCGTATATAACCGTGATACCATTATAACTCCAAGAAATTTAATGTTGATACAGTATTTCTAATTATTCTACATTCAAATTTTCTTAGGTATACCCCAAATATTCTTTATGGCTGTTTTCTACCATTTAGGGTCAAATCAAGGATGATGCATTGCATTTAAGTTGTCCTAATTAATATTCTTTGGTCTAGAAACTTTTCTCTGCGTTTTTTTGTCATGGTTTCCCGTTTTGGAAGTCTAAACCAGCGCCAGTCTAGTCATATGGTGGCCAGTAGGCGCACTTTTCTATTCAACATTTTCTTATATGACTAGTGCAACTGAGGGACTGAATATTTAATTTTATCTAATTTTAATTAATTTAATTTTAAATTGCCTCTTGTGGCTAATGAGTATCATATTGAATAGCATGGGTCTAGGCTATCTGTTTTATTTATTTATTTATTTATTTATTTATTTTTGAGATGGAGTTTCACACTTTTGCCCAGGCTGGAGTGAAGTGGCGCGATCTACAACCTCTGCCGCCCCTTTCGCCCCGGCCCCACCATCCAGTTGAAGCAGTTCTCCTGCCTCAGGCTCCCAAGTAGCTGGGATTACAGGCATGTGCCACCACAGCCGGCTAATTTTTGTATTTTTAGTAGAGGGGGGTTTCACCGTATTGGCCGGGCTGATCTCAAACTCCTGACCTCAGGTGATCCACCTGCCTCAGCCTCCCAAAGTGCTAGGATTACATGTGTGAGCCACCGTGCCCAGCTAGGATATCTGTTTTAGAGACAGTTGCATATTCTGGATTTACCTGATTATTTTCCCATGATTGGCATGTTGATTATAAAGGTAACGACATTTATTTCTCATTGCAGGTTTTCAGAATGTGTCAGTTTCCAGTTATGTCAAATATGCAGTGTAATAATGCCAGTTTGTCCCAGACAGTGTTGTATATTGTATAACAAAATACTTTAATGCAGCCCTTTAAATATGTTTTGTGAGCTGGGCACGCAGTGGCTCACACCTGTAATCCCAGCACTTTGGGAGGCCAAGGTGGGCGGATAACCTGAGGTCAGGAGTTCAAGACCAGCCTGGCCAACATCAGAAACCCTGTCTCTACCAAAAACACAAAAATTAGCCAGGTGTGGTGGCACACTGCTGTAGTCCCAGCAACTCAGAGGCTGAAGCAGGAGAATCGCAGGAGGCGGAGGTTGCATTGAGCCGAGATTGCACCACTGCAACTCCAGCCTGGGCAGCACAGGGAGACTTTGTTGCAAAAAAAACACACACACACACACCCACACATATATATGTTTTGTGTGCCCCACAATAAATAAAAATAAAAACTATTGAGAAGAATTTACCCACCTAGTATTTTTATCATTTCGGTATTGCAAGTCTGACTGTAATGTTGTCTTAATCCTAGATATCATATTGAAGTGACATATAGATAGGACGGAAGACAAAAACATTTAAAAGATTTTGTCAAAACTGCCCTTTTAAGGCAAATGTTCATAATGCTCCAAATAATTCTGCTATAGTAAAACTTTGCTCTGTGGCCCTTCTTTCTTCCCTTCCCATCTTTTAAATTGGCTATACGTTACTCTGAGTAATACATTTACTATGACATTTTAGCTTTGAAAGCATTTAGGCTGTTTTATGTATAACTAGAGGTCTATACTAATGATTATTACCATTTTCATATTTACTTGACATACAAAGTTTTCTTCAGTCTTTCAGAATTATGTATGTATGTATTAGTATCTTCTCTTTAAAAAACATAATGAAAGCCCTTTGCGATAGAGAGGTGAACATGTGACTCATCTATAATACTTGATAGACTTGAAAAGTAATCCTTGTTTAGATGAAATGGATACTTTTCTAGAAAAATACACTTTTACCAAAATCAACTCTACTAGAAGCAGAACACCTGAATAGACCAGCACCATAGAGAAATTGAAGAAATAGTTGTAAAGATTTCTTCCATAAAGACTTCTATGACTTTACAGGTAAATGTTGCCAAATCCTTATAAAGATCAGGTAATCTGGTGTTACTGTAACTACTTCAGATCTTAAGTAAAAAGAAAACTTCTAAATTTATTTTTGAACTATGACATTGATCTGATAATTTGACAAAGTGTGCACCAAAAAAGAAGGCCACAGACCAGTTTCAATTATGAATATTGGTGTAAAACTTTTAAATAAAGTGTTAGTAAACAAAATTCAATAATATCATCATGGGCTGGGTGTGGTGGCTCACACCTGTAATCCCAGCGCTTTGGGAGGCTGAGGTGCGCAGATCACTTGAGGCCAGGAGTTGGAGACCAACCTGGCCAACGTGAAACCCCAACTCTACTAAAAATACAGAGATTAGCCAGACGTGGTGGCACACGCCTGTAATCCCAGCTACTCAGGAGACTGAAGCAGGAGAATCACTTGGACCCAGGAGGTGGAGGTTTCAGTGAGCCAAGATTGCACCAGTGTACTCCACCCTGGGCGACAGAGTGAGACTGTCTCAAAAAAAAAAAAAAGAAAAAACAAAATTGAGTTTTTTTAAAGCATGTAAGAGATGTTTATGTTAGGAAGTTTACTTAATCTGTGATGTTAGTAGACCTATGGAAAAAAATCATGATCTCCAAATATGCAGAAAAGGCATTTGACAAATTTAAATACCCCTTTATTCCTAAAGCATTCAGTAAAATCTTAATAAGGGAACACTGGAAGCATTCCTACTAAGGTCAGAAACAAGACAAGCATGACCAACTGCTGTTAACACAACTCAGACGTTGTGTGGGAGGTATGGAAGTGTTAGTTTACAGTATACAGAGATGGACATGTGCTGACTGACATCACAGGGAAGCAAACAGTAAAATCCAAAGTATTGAGAAATCTATAAGCTAAATGACTAGATTATTTCAGAGACACATGAACCAAATATAATTTATTTTATATATATATATATATATATATTTTTTGGAGACGGAATCTTGCTCTGTTGCCCAGGCTGGAGTGCAGTGGTGCGATCTTGGCTCACTGCAACCTCCGCCTCCCAGGTTGAAGAAGTTCTCCTGCCTCAGCTTCCCAAGTAGCTGAGATTACAGGTGCCTGCCACCATGCCTGGCTAATTTTTGTCTTTTTAGTAGAGACAGAGTTTCACCATGTTGGCCAAGCTGGTCTCAAACTCCTGACCTCAAGCAATTTGCCCGCCTCGACCTCCTAAAATGCTGGGATTACAGGGGTGAGCCACCCCCACCCGGCCTCCAAATATAATGTTTATACTTTTTGTTTGCTTGTTTTTTGAGACAGGGTCTCGCTCTGCCGCCTGGGCTGGAGTACAGTGGCGCAATTTCAGTTCACTGCAGCCTTGATTTCCTGATCTCAAGCCATCCTCCCAGTTCAGCCTCCTAATTAGCTGGGACTAAAGGCACATGCCAATGCACCCAGCTAATTTTTTAAAGACAAGGTCTCACTGTGTTGCCCAGGCTGGTCTTGAACTCCTAAGCTCAAGGTGTCCACCCACCTCAGCCTCCCAAAGTGCTGGGATTAGAGGCATGAGCCGTCGTACCAGGCCTTGTTTCTTTGGCATATGCTTTTTTAAAAATCTTTATTCTGAGTGTAACAGTTCAACTGTAAAATATTTTTGAGACAGTTGAGGAAATTTGACCACTGATTTGATGGTGTTAAGGAATTACTGATTGTGATAATGATATTGAGAATGTGTGTGTGTTTTTTTTTAACTTCTTATTGCTTAGAAATTCACACTGAAATGTTCATGAATGAAATGAAAAGATTTTTTTTTTTTTCAAACTAATCAGGAGGAGAGTTAGGATGTAGTTGGGGGTTAAAGATGAGGCAAGGGTGGCCTTGAGTTGATGATGATTATAGCTGGAGGTGGTGGATACATGGGATTCACTACGTTATTATATTTTTGTCTGTTTGAAATTTTTCATGATAAAAACTGTAAGTCCTTATTTGCTACTCATCTTAAATCAGACATCTTCATAGATAGAAAGAGTCCTTGGCCACTAGGAGGGAAATAGGCTTTTTTTGGATCTTACAGATATTTTAATTTGCATATTTTCTTCTGTAAAACACTTATTTTTTAAAGTATAAGTCAACATTTTATAATCTTAGTGTTAAAGACATAATTTCTGATACATTAATAAGTAGGCTAAGCCTAGATTTGGCTTTAATAATTGATGGTAGATCTCAGTCAGAAATGCAAATAAAAGGACTACTGTAAAAGTTTTGTGAACTGTTTTAAAAGTGTTTTCTTTAAAATTGCCTAAAGAGAATCACAGATTTAAATTGTTTTATTAACATTTTTATACCTAATCCAAATATGTTGCCTAAAATCTAGATTTAATTTTTTTTTCAGATGGATTTAATGCCTTTTATTAACAAAGCTGGTTGTGAATGTCTTAATGAAAGTGATGAGCATGGATTTGACAACTGTTTACGAAAAGACACGACCTTCTTGGAATCTGACTGTGATGAACAGGTAATTAAGGGCTGAAGTTAAGCTTGTGGGGATTATCACTATTTATGCCTGCTCTTGTTTCTTTATCTTGTTCCCATCTTGTGGCTTTTGTCTCTCCTTCCCAGATGATCACTTCTTCCTTTCATTTCTATAGCTTTCAGTATCTTTGACTTTTGTTTTTTGACCATACATACCCACCTCCTTTCTCTGATCTTGTATGTGGGCTGCCACATAAAAGAACTTAGGTGCACTAAGAAAAATTGCTGAACTCTTGGATGAGACCCACTGCAGAATTGAGCTGTTACCACTGTTTGGTCCTTTTGTTCATCCTTGACCTGACTTCCATACCGTCTTCCCACCCAGATGAATTTGTATCTGAGAAATAGAGACTAAGGAGATGAGCCCTCTCCATGTGGCTAACTCCTTTCTCCTAGATAGAAACCTGTATTATATTCCCTATGCTTCCCTGCCTTGCCCTTATCACAGAGTAAGTTGGGTGTTACCTCCTTGATCAAGCTTTTTAACTTTTTGGCTATTTTCCTCAGTTTACTTTCTCTTCCATTGTCTCTGATTTGGCCCATTCTGGTTCATCTTCTATATGATAACAAAAGTTATTTTTCTAAAATATAAATCTGCATGTTTCCCTTCCTTACCAGAGTGAAATGACTCTTCACTGGCTTTAGGAAGAGGCTGACTTGATCTGCTTTAAGCTTTCTCATCTCTTCTGCTCTTCACCTACAGTTCAGTTCCCTAATCATGTCATGCTTATTATTTTTTGATACCCTATTATGGGTTGAGTATAAAAAGTATTGGTGTAACTAAAGGAAATAACCTAGTTATTTTCTCAGGCAGATAAACCACAACATGATTCTGGAATCATAAATCCAAACCCCATCTTTTCTATGCTGTAACCCCAGAGCCACCATATTTTACAACTGTGAGAGTGTCATTCACATTGTGTTTCTTGTAAAATGGTGCCCTAAAAATAATGTGAGAATGCTAATCAGCAGGACTGGCTCAGGCTTCCTGAGATTTTCCTACCCAGGAAATCTTTCCAGGGTTAGAAACATAGGTACTTACATCCAACGCACTTTTGGCTGGAAAGAAGATTGTGCAAATGATCCAGAAGAGTTTCAGAGAGATAGGCTTTCTGACAGTGTTTCATATTCGTCTTCCCTTATATGGCCTTCCAGATTCAGTCAGTCAAGTAAATGTAGGATGGAAGTTTGGAGGTTACCTCGGAGCTGTAAGAGCCCTATTCTCTTAAGTTTGGGATCAGAGTCCATTTCAGGGCTAGTCTTTGCGTAACCTGTGTATTGCCTCTAAATCTTCAAGTTATGTGAATAGATACTTGACGAATAAACCATCCTAGAGCTGTATGCTAAAATGAATAGTTTAAATTTTAATTTGCGATTTTTGTTTGATTTGTTAGAAAGCAGGTTGCTTGCCACTTTATAGCTCACAAGACCTTAACATTCCTATGCATAGTTTTAGTATTTACTTGATGAATTTTTTTCTTGTATTCCCTTACATGAATAACTGATGGTGGTATTTCTCAAATGTTATCTAATCAAGTGACTTTCAACTTGCTGATTTTTCATGTTATGTTGGTTTTGTTCGATGAATTAGGTTTTTTTTTTTCTTGCCTGTTACTTTCATCCTACTGCGGTAGTTTGTGTACTCAAGGTGTACAAGAGCCCTTTTAAAATGAAACTCTTTTCTCCATAGCTACTTATTACTGTGGCATTCAATCAACCTGTTAAGCTTTATTCCATGAAATTTCAAGGACCAGATAATGGTGAGTAAAGGATAGCTTTTCTTTAAACTAACTTCCTGCTTTGTAGAACTGTTAGCATAAAATTAAAACTTTTTATTAAGTAGAGGTAGGTTTTTTTTTTTTTTGGAGACAGTCTTGTCCTGTTGCCCAAGCTGGAGTTTGGTGATGCAATCTTAGCTTGCTATAACCTCTGCCTCCTGGGTTCAAGCAATTCTCCCACCTGTGCCTCCTGGGTAGCTGGGACTGAGACTACAGGCAGGCACCACCACGCCTGACTAATTTTTGTATTTTTAGTACAGGATTTCACCAACTGTTGGCCAGGCTGTTCTTGAACTACTGACCTCAGGTGATCCACCCACCTTGGCCTCACAGAGTGCTAAGATTACAGGTGTGAGCACTGCGCCTGGCTTGTTTTGGAACAAAGTAAGATATAAATGAATGGGTAAATAATGTGAGATTATGAGGTACTAAAAGTGTGAAAGAAAGAGAACTTAGTTATTTTTATACTTTTTTATTTTAACATTTGTTTCCTTTTAATCTGAGAAGTGCTGAATATGTTTTTCCAACTGTTCTAAAACTGTAGATTCTGAGCAGCCATATTTTAGAATCAAAACTGAAAGATTTATTTCAAACCCCTTTTGTTTTAAGTGAGAAAACTGAGGCTCCAGATATTCCTGTTTGTGCCCTATTAGTAGTATCATCTTTTTTATATCGATGCATGTAAATATTATTGCGCAGACTTAGGATTTCTCTTCTAAAATAAAGAATTTTCCTTCCCCCCCCCCCCCCCATTTCTTCTTTTTCTGTTAAGCTTTTTCTGAGGGGTAATAGGGGAATGGAGACTAGGGTTCGATATTTTTTTGATTGATTGGAAGAAATAGCCAAGGCTTTATTTAGAAGATAGCATTTTCTTATTTGTTCTGCTAAATTTTATGTTAATAATTTTTTATTAATAAAATTGTACTTTTACTCTGAAATTACAAAGTATTTCTGTAAGCAAATGCTGCAGAAATGAGTCTTACTTTTCCTTCTTCAGCCACAAAATATGGGTGTTAAATTGTTCCTTGAAGTTAAAGGGATTAAGGCATTCTATACGTGGGACTTTACCACTTAGCACATCCTAATCTAATCCCTAAAATGAAATTTGGCAATTTTTATTAATTTTCTTTTGGCTAAATGTTGTCACTGATAAGGCTCTCCTCCTAAATAACTAAATGTACCAACTATTGGCAACTATAAGATCTAGTTCAAATGCTATTTTATGAAGCTTTTCGTTAACCTGCATATATTGTCAGAATCCGTTGTCACCTTCCTTGTACCTCCTCTCCTGTGGTATTTTGTTTATTGTATAGCATGTATTTTGTAGTTGGGGGCAGGGACTTGCTCTATGTGTATGTGTTTGTTTTAATCTTATATTCCTAATATTTACCACAGTGTTAGCTAGGCCGAGAAGTAACAGTAAACGTGTATTGGAAAACAAAGGATTGGCTGCCTGAATACTCAGACTTTTGTACAAGTTCTAATAATGGAGTTATTTGAAGTATATGTATATTGATTTGTGTGTGTCTGTGTGTAGTGTGAGTGTTGTGGTAAAGGGAGTATAGTATATTTGAGGTTTTTCAACATTTCATTTTATTCTACCATTTTATAGGTCAAGGCCCTAAATATGTAAAAATTTTTATCAACCTGCCCCGATCTATGGATTTTGAAGAGGCAGAACGAAGTGAACCAACTCAAGCTCTGGAACTGACACAGGATGATATTAAAGAAGATGGCATTGTTCCACTTCGTTATGTTAAGTTTCAGAATGTTAACAGTGTAACTGTAAGTAGTATTTCATCCATATGTATTTAATAGGTTTGTGAGTAACAACACTATTTTCAGTATCCTAGGTGAGTCTAAGTGATTCTTTAAAGTGGTATTTATCCACTCAGTTTGAAATGAGTAAAATGTATAATAGAATAAATTTTCTTCTTTTTAATTTATGTACCCTAAAGAGGAAGGACAGATTGATTTTTGAATATTTGTGGGTTTTTGTCAAGTTATTTTATATGTATATGGTAACTTTTGCTAGTAGTTTATTCTACAACTTGATACTAAAACTGAAGATATTTGTGCTTTATTCTTTACACCTGGTAATAAGTAGTGATGCATTTGTAAAATCCTGTTTACTTTTCTTGAAAGTGTAGTGGTCATGATATTAGTAAAAATGACTTTTATATATATTTTTTGAGATGGAGTCTTGCTGTGTTGCCCAGGCTGACTTGAACTCTTGGGCTCAAATAATCTTCCCACCTCAGCCTCCTGAGATGCTGGGATTACAGGCATGCATCACTGCACCTGCCTTAAAAATGACTTTTTAAAAAGATAATATTACATTTTATAAGATGACCTAAAGTATATCTGAATTTTTTCTTCCTTTGAGGCAGGTTCTTGCTTTGTTGCCCAGGCTGGAGTACAGTGGCACAACCTTGGTTCAGTATAGCCCTGACCTACTGGGCTCAGGTGATCCTCCCTCAGCCTCCCTCCCAAGCAGTTGCAACCGCAGGCACATGCCACCACACCCAGCTAATTTTTTATTTTTGTAGAGATGAAGTCTCCCTGTGTGGCCCAGGCTGGTCTCAAACTCCTGGGCTCAAGCAGTCCTCCCACCTCAGCCTCCCAAAGTGCTGGGTTTATAGGCTTCAGCCACTACACCCAGCCTTTCTGAAGATTGGCTAGTGCTTGAGGTGATTTTAAGTGATGTATATTAGATGTCATTATTAAAGTGCTACTCATAAGAATCACCTACTTTTTAGCAGTTATTAATTGCTTTTAAAAAATTTAGCATTGAAACCCAGCTCATGCTTCTTACCTACAGTCATTTAGAGGAATAGGTAGGACAGAGAGAAAAGAATAGTAGAATATTTAGAAAAAGAAAGTAGGAACCAGCACAGAGCCACTGAGAATGTCATGCCAAACTGGTACAATGTGTTTGTTGTGATGGAATAATTCTATTTTTGTAAATTAGAAGAATGCTAAAGTATGTATTCATTTAAGAATGTTTTTGAGAGTTTCACAGAATATACCTAGTAGTAGTATGAAGTAGGACATCGCCCAGGCTGGATGTAGTGGCTCACTCCTGTAATCCCAGCGTTTTGAGAGGCTAAGATGGGCAGATGGCTTGAGCCCATGATTTTGAGACCATCCTGGGCAACATGGTGAAACCCGATCTCTGCAAAAAATACAAAAAGTAGCTGGGCGTGGTGGTGCGCCTGTAGTCCCAGCTACTCTGGAGGATCACTTGAGCCTGGGAGATTGAGGCTTCAGTGAGCCGCAGTTGTGTTGTTGCACTCCAGCCTGGGTGACAAAAAAAAAAAAAAAAAGAATTATAATCAAGTTGAGTTTTAAGTATTAGAAATATCCTATTCAAATGAAATCAAAGAAAATGGTTTTTTAAACTTAGTATACTCCTTATCAAATATTTTCTTGAAATAATATATGGCTGCCTTTGAAAACAATGAAAACTGACCAATGAGTGGCATCTCAGAATGAAAGAAGTATGTTGTTTAAATCATGAGAGGCAATTTTTAATTGGGCATGGTGTTATGCTGGTAGTCCCAGCTTCTTGGGATGCTGAGGCAGGGGCATCACTTGCACTGAAGAGTTCAAGACCAGCCTAGGTAACAATGAGACCTTGTCTCAAAAAAGAGATAGGTGCAATATTTTAAAGTAGACAGCACCTAGAATATTGTGTTTTTAGAAATGGAGCAAATTTTAAAAATCCAATGTATGACAAAGGATCAATGAGTAAAGCTTTTAGTTTTTAACATGCTGAGGGGATTTTTTAAATATAGAGTCAAGCTTAAAAAAAAAATGTGAGGCGCATAGTATTATTTTAGGAGCTGATTCCCAATACTACTTTTTCTTTTAATGCTCTAGGAAATAGAATGGATACAGGAATATCGGAAAGAATATAACTTCAGTTTTATTCGCAGTGAAAAACTATAATTTTAATAAAATTTCCAATGTTAGTCTGTCCCATTGTAATTGTTAAATCTTAATACCCTTTCAACATTCTCTGTAAAGAATTTAATTGCTGGGCGCGGTGGCTAACGCCTGTAATCCCAGCACTTTGGGAGGCTGGGGCAGGCAGATTGCCTGAGCTCAGAAATTCGAGACCACCCTGGGCAACACGGTGAAACCCTGTCTCTACTAAAATACAAAAAAAAAAAAAAAAGCCAGGCATGGCGGCGGCGTTTGCCTGTAGTCCCAGCTCCTCAGGAAGCTGAGGCAGGAGACTTGCTTGAACCTGAGAGGTGGAGGTTACAGTGAGCCGAGACGGTGCCAC
The DNA here is from genome assembly GCF_009764315.1 of Trachypithecus francoisi. Taxonomy (NCBI): domain Eukaryota; kingdom Metazoa; phylum Chordata; class Mammalia; order Primates; family Cercopithecidae; genus Trachypithecus; species Trachypithecus francoisi. The sequence continues at coordinate 2,289,586 of NW_022681435.1, read as the reverse complement.
TACACCCCAGCCTGGGCAACAGAGCAAGACTCCGTCTCTTAAAAAAAAAAAAAAAATTTGCTGGGCGTGGTGGTTGGCTACTCGGGAGGCTGAGGCTGGAGAATGGTTTGAACCTGGGAGGTAGAGGTTGCAGTGAGTCGAGATCGTGCCATTGCATTCCAGCCTGGGCAACAGACTGAGACTCCATTTCAAAAAAAAAAAAAAAAAGAATTTAATTACGACTCCGCCATACTATCACACCAAATTATCATGAGCTTGTATATATTGGTGTCTTGCCATGGCATCTCTGGAGAAAGAATAGCAGGGCAAACAGCTTTATAATTAATAGTCCTATAGGAGTACTAGTCTTAGTATTATATAATTTAGATTAATTTTTTTTTTTTAAGCCAGAGTTTTGCTCTTGTTGCCTAGACTGCAGTGCAGTGGCATGATCTCGGCTCACCACAACCTCCACCTCCCAGATTCAAGCGATTCTCCTGCCCCAGCTTCCCTGGTAGCTGGGATTACAGGTGCCAGTCACCACGCCCGGTTATTTCTTATTGTATTTTTAGTAGAAATGGGGTTTTGCCATGGTGGCCAGGCTGTTCTCGAACTCCTGACCTCAGGTGATCCGTCCGCCTCAGCCTCCCAAAGTGCTGGGATTACAGGCATGAGCCACCACACCCAGCCTAGATTAATTTTTACAAAGAATGGAGAATATTTTTATTAGTAATTTAAGGAAATTGATTAAACTTAAAGCATGTTTGTGAAGAAGGATTGTAATTATAAATGTAAACTTCTTTGGTAGATATTTGTTCAGTCGAATCAAGGTGAAGAGGAAACAACACGAATTTCATATTTTACTTTTATTGGTACTCCAGTCCAGGCAACAAATATGAATGACTTCAAACGAGTAAGTTTGCTTAAACGATACTTAGGGATAGTAAAAATATAATTTTAATGGAATAGTTTCATGTATCTCAACTGTCATACTTTCTTTTAACCAAATAATTCAAAATCACATCATGTCATAAAATTTTACAAGGCTGAACTAGGATAGAAAGTTCTCCTAACTATATTTTTAGATATCCAACAAAGTAATCTTTAATAAAAAATGATGTCTTAACTGATCAACTCTTTTAATGAATGACATCAACATAAGGGTAAAAATAATAGGTTATAGAAAGTGGTTAGTAATAATGGAAAAATGAAAGTAAAATTATTTGAAAGCAGTTGTGAGAATTAAAGAACTTAGTTGATACTAAGATTCTGGTGATTATTTCTGATGAAGTTTTAAATTACTTGAATAATTTTATTTAAAAAATAATGGACTGAGTTTTAATATACTGATATGTTAACTTTCCAAACCATGTTTGTATGCTGAAATAGCACATTTCATCGAATAATGGTAAATAGGCAAGTTTTCTGAAGTATTTTTATATATCTTTATGTGTGTGCATATAATTTTCTTTTGAAAAGACACAATTACAAGGTTTGTAAAGAATTAATAGGGTACGTGGGACCTTTGTTAATCCAAATTAATTCCTTTTGTACGTCGCTGGAACAACTTCTAACGGGCAACAGTTCCCTAAGGTCACTCTTAAATATACAACCACAGATCATCAAAGTGCTACTGAGAGCTTTATCAGTACAGAGCGTTAGTTGCTATATATTCAGTTTAAATGTGGCAGCACAGAATACATAGGCATCCCACTGTCTAATGATTGCATCTGGCAGGCAGTCTAGAGCTTGAGGAAGAGTTTCCTTAGGCCTGGCAATTCCTAGATGAAGAGGCTCCCAAGAGACCCCTGTTGTGTAATTGAAGATGGAGAACATCTTGAACACTCTTACTCTTTTTGGTGGCATCTACAGATCTGACTTTAATTCACTTATAGAAAAATGTATTACATTGCATAACAGAGGATGATCTTACAAAATTGTATGCTGTTTTTACCAAATTGCAAACCTGGGCAATAGGTATTTTAACTGGTTGTTTTCCAGTTACCGTTTTCCTGTCTCATAGCGTGATTACGTTTTGGGGACCGCAGGAATAATTATGTACTTAGAGCTGTCATGTCTGGATGTTTCACATATGTATTATGTATCAGAGGAAGCAGAGATTAAGCATCTACATTTTTACAATATGAAATATGTTTTATTGGGAAAATGCGTGAGCAACAAAGACGTCTTGGCTGCCTGCTTTGCCTTTTTGAATTAGGTATCATTGGACTTGGCTTTAAGTGTGCCTTGTGTGGTTTGTTCTTAGCTTAGTTTTTTATAAGATCTATTACTATAAATCTTACTGTTTTCTCATATCATTTATTTGGCTCTAGTTTCCTGTTTCTCACCTCAGTTTATGCTATTTGATTTTCATTTTTTTCTGTAAATAACCACCATTCTCTCTTGTTCATCTTCTTACCAGCTAGCCAATCGGTTAAAGTTTCTCTAATTTGCATGAATAATTATTCATCTAACCATCTGCCTCCACTTCGTGTTTAACATCCCCGTTATATCCCTTCTAGCCTAGTATTTTCTCTTTTCTGACTGTCAAACTACCTTTTTGGGGGCTGTCTTTAGGATAGCAAAGGTATTAGACCTTTTTTGCTCGAGAGTATCTGCTTGTTTTATAACAGCCATTTATTCATTTAATTTTTTTTTAACTTTAAATTATTATGCGGTAGTAGTTCTCAAGCTTTTTGGACTTGGGACCTCTTTATATTATTAAATACTATGGAAGGCCAAAAAACTTTTGTTTATGTGGGCTATATTTATCTGATATTTGCCATTTAGAAGTTAAAACTGGGAAATATAAAAAATACTTGTAAATAATGAACACATGTTAACAAATATTTTTAAATAAAAAATAAGCATATTTTCTAAAAAACCAATTTGGTAAGAAGAAGAGTATTAATTTAGAATTTCGTGGGTTTTTTTTTTGTTTTTTTTTTTTTGTTTTTTTTTTTTTGAGACAGGGTTTTGTTCTGTCACCCATGCTGCGGTGCAGAGGCACAGTTATGGCTTACTGCAACCTCAAACTCCTGGGCTCAAATGATCCTCCAGCCTCAGCCTCCTGAGTAGCTGGGACTACAGGCGAGCACTACCACACTCAGCTAATGTTTTATTTTTGTGTGGGGACAGGGTCTCACTATGTTGCCCGGGCTTCTCTATTTACGAGCCTATAAGCATCCTTTCCTTCTCATATCTGCTTCTGCATTTAATCAGCTTTCTTGTCACACATCATATAGCCCCTGGAAAACTCCCCTGGATACTTGTGAAGAGCATGAGAGTCTAAAAGGCAAAATATTACATTTTCTTGTAATATTTCTGAATGACATTTGTACTGTAGTCACTCATTGTCTTTTAGGGTTATTCTTTAAAAGTGAGCTAGTATTTCATTGTTTTTATATTGTACGAAGCAACAACTTCAATGTAGTTTAAAAAAAAAAAAAGAGGGTTTACATGTGACTGAAACTGGCCAGCTTAGTCTTTGTACAGATCGAGTTGCTTATTAAAAATTATAATTGAGGCCGGGCGCGGTGGCTCAAGCCTGTAATCCCAGCACTTTGGGAGGCCGAGACGGGCGGATCACGAGGTCAGGAGATCGAGACCATCCTGGCTAACACGGTGAAACCCCGTCTCTACTAAAAAAATACAAAAAATTAGCCGGGCGAGATGGCGGGCGCCTGTAGTCCCAGCTACTCGGGAGGCTGAGGCGAGAGAATGGCGTAAACCCGGGAGGCGGAGCTTGCAGTGAGCTGAGATCCGGCCACTGCACTCCAGCCTGGGCGACAGAGCGAGACTCCGTCTCAAAAAAAAAAAAAAAAAAATTATAATTGAGTTTGGTTCTCGTTGAAGAAAATAATAGATGTGTGGTATGGTATGTTTTGTCCTTATAGTACGATGCTAGTACAGTAGTCTCTCCTTACCCATTGGGGGGTCGGTGGGGAGGAATATGTTCTTAGACCCCCCCAGTGGATGCCTGGAACCACAGACACTAACAAACCCTATACATACTGTGTATTTTCCTATACAGACAGTTCCCAAATTATGGTTCAAGTTTACAGTAGTGCAAAATTGATATGCATTCAGTAGAAACCATTCTCTTAAGTGTGGGGCAGTTTTGCGTTTTTGACTTACAATATTTTCAACTTACAATGGGTTTACTTATTTTTATTTTTTTGAAATGGAGTTTCACTCTTGTCACCCAGGCTGTAGCGCAATGGTGTGGTCTTAGCTCACTGCAACCTCCGCCTCCTGGATTCAGGTGATTCTCCTGCCTCAGCCTCTGGAGTAGCTAGGATTACAGGTGCCTGCCACCACACCTGGCTGATTTTTGTAATTTTAGTAGAGATGGGGTTTCACCATGTTGGTCAGGCTGGTCTCCAACTCCTGACCTTACCACCTGTCTCGGTCTCCCAAAGTACTGGGATTAGAGGCATGAGTCACTGCTCCTGGTCTTTACAATGGGTTTAGTCAGGATATATTACCCTGTCGGAAGTCGAAGAGCATCTGTACATATATACATACCGCTGCTAATGTTTAATGTATAAATTAGGCACAGTAAGAGATGAACAACAAAGCCAGAGCATGGTGGCTCACTCCTGTAATCCCATCACTTCAGGAGGCCAAGGCAAGAAGATCACTTAAGTCCAGGAGTTCAGGACCAGCTGGCAAACATACGAAGACTCCATCTCTATTTAAAAAAAAAAAAAAAATTACCCATGCAAGGCGGTGGGCGCACCTGTTGTCCCAGCTACTTGGGAGGCCGAGGTGGGAATATCACTTGAGCCCAGGAGTTCAAGACCAGCCTGATAAACATAGTAAGACTCCATCTCTATAAGAATATACACACACACACACAATTACCCAGGCAAGGTGGTGGGCACACCTGTAGTTCCAGCTACTTGAGAGGCTGAGGTGGGAAGATCACTTGAACCCTGGAGTTCAAGGCTGCAGCAAGCTAGGATCATGCCACTATACTCCAGCCTGGGTAACAGAGCAAAACCCCATATCAAAAAAAAAAAAAAAAAGTAACAACAACAACTAATAATAAAATAGAGCAATTACAACAATATACTGTGGTTAAAAGTTAACATGGATATGGTCTCTCCCATGCTTGCTCTTTCTCTCACGGTCTCAAAATATCTTACTGTACTGCACCATAGGCAGTTGAAACTGCAGAAGGTGAAAGCACGGATAAGGAGGGACTACTGTTCAGTCATGATCTCTGGTCTACAGCAAGTCTGTGTTCTTGTAGATGATGGACAAACATAGGGGAAGTTAATCAAAATTAATCAAAGCTTAGTGCAAGGGTCTCTTTGTCCACAGAGTATTCTCAGATGTTACCAGCTAAGTGACTTTTCCTTTTCCTCCTACAATGACTGGGAAAATCTGAGAATACTTTGTAAAGAAAGAGGGCCTTGAACTAAGTTTTGAGAGTAGAATTTGGACAGTTCAACAGACAGCTATGGGCACCCTTGATAGAATGGAGAAGTAGGGACTTGGACATGAACTTAGGAAGGTGGAGGATTCATTCAAGGACAAGTCACATATGGTGTGTCTTTTCTTTTACTCGTTTGAATTAGTCAGTCTGAATTAGTATATACATAGTAATTAGAATTGAACATTTCTTTTTTTTTATGAGACGGAGTCTTGCTATGTCGCCCAGGCTGGAGTGCAGTGGTGCGATCTGGGCTCACTGCAAGCTCTGCCTCCTGGGTTCACGACATTCTCCTGCCTCAGCCTCCGGAGCAGCTGGCACTACAGGCACCTGCCACCACACCCAGCTAATTTTTTTTGTATTTTTAGTAGAGACAGGGTTTCATCGTGTTAGCCAGGATGATCTCGATCTCCTGACTTTGTGATCTGCCCACCTCGGCCTCCTAAAGTGCTGGAATTACAGGCGTGAGCCACCGTGCCCGGCCTAGAATTGAAAATTTCAAAATAGATTTGGCATATATTTTATAGGCACAGGGAGGAAAATTATGACCACTGTGTAGTGAAGGGTGCTATATAAAATGGCTTAATGAATGATACAGTGGATCGAATGTTTAGCATTTTCAGTTTATATTTTTATCTTGTGTGAGCTGTTTCTGGATAATTTCAGTTTTCAGTATATCACTGACTTCCTTGTGTCACTAAGATGACAGAAGCTAAGGTAATGCTGTTGAATCTCCAATGCTGATAGAAATCTTAGACAACCTTTCATGCTATTACAGGTTTTAAGGTTAGACTTTTAAGGTTTGGCAGACTAGAATACCCCTTCTACTTCTCTGTTTTTGGTTCTTATAGGCATCATGCACACATTATAATCTATACTTTGGCTGTGTGTTGTTGTCAATATATTTTTTGTATTGCAGCATGAAAAACTTGCCATTGCCGTCTTAATTGGAAGTAGATGTTTTTGCTGAAATACGCTCTTTATATGGATTGCTTTATTTTAATACAGAATTTTTAATTAAAATTTAATAAAAATAAAAAATGAGAAAATTATAGGGGCTTCTGCTTCTTAGGAAATGAGGTGCATGTGAAAATATTTTTATCACTATAATAAAAATAGACTTCTAAACTGGCCATTCACCGTATCAGCTGTTTTTGTAACATTTCTGTCTGTTTATTTTTCAGCTTTTTTAATCCAACTCAAATGAACTAAAAACAGAAGATATTTTAAAATGAAGTAATATAAAGATTGACCTTGTCTTACTCTACTCCCCTCCTTGCTTCTCTGCTCATCTAGCACCTGTCTGCTCTCACCCTTCCCATGTTCTCGCCATTGTTGGTGCAAGATTTCTACAGCTTCTGTCATCTGGATCAGCCTTGTTACCTAGGTTTCCTCAACCATCTCTTTCTTCAGATCTCATCCTAGTTGTGTTTCTCAATTGGCCTTTTATTTTGTTTTGGCTTTCGTTTTGGGCTTGCAACTAGGTGCTTTAATTTTATTACCATACCGTGTTGCTCACTAGCCTTTTTACTTTTTTTACTTTCTGCCATTTTGTATTTAATTTTGTACTACATTTTGAGACGTAAAATCACAATAAACTTAAATTGTTGTAAGTGGTTTTAGATTTAACTAGTTGTTGAATAATGTTTTAATCCATTCTAAACTTTAAATTTCATTTCCTAGGAACTATAGAATTCTTTTGGAAATCAAATATAGCAGTTGCATCAAGTTCTTTTGTATTTGTGCTAGTTTAATATATTGATTGCGTGTCAGTTGAGGGGTGTTAGTTTTCTTTTCCGCGTTGGAACATTAGCCCCAAAGTCCTTTTGATGATTGCTTGGGGCGGGTCCTCCGCTTTTCCCAAGTGAGCTCAAAACCAGTTGAAGGACTTATGGACTGAATATTAGGCTGGGTTAACATATTAATATAGAAGATCAATGGACTCTTTGAATAAATATAAATAAAAAATATTTGAGTAAATATACACCTAATTTTTATGTACCTAGATTTTGGTTTGTCTGAGGTATAATATAAAGACTTAAGAATGAATAAAAGAGCTTTACGTTTGGGATGACAATCCATGTTGGAATGTTGAATTTCTTCTTTTTTACAGAAAATACACATTGGCAAGTTGAGAGTTATCAGCCTGTGAAACAGTATGCAGATTTGTGTCTTCTGTATCACATCTGCTAGAAGTTTAATTTTTAATATTATTTGTTTTTGTTTTCTTTTGCTTAATCTAATAGCTTTGTGTTTTGTGTTTCCCAAGTAATATAATGATGAATAATGCTGTCAGTGTTTATCAGCACAAAATTTACTTGTGATAGAGATAATGCCACTTCCCCTTCTAGTGGCTCTTAAAACCTGAAATTCTTACTCTTATCCACATTCTCTTGTATGAAACTGCCTTTTTATCATCTTGCTAGCTTGTGAGCTTTCTAACATGGTGTCTTTGGACCAAAGGGGAGTTCTTTTAAGGTATTAGAAGTGATTTTTCTCAGGATGGGAAAAACATTTCTAGGATTGTGTGATTGGGATTTCAGTGGAAAGCTTTCAGGTCTCTCATAAATGATGTTGACCCAGCTATGTTATATTTTAGACCAGACATGTACTGATGACCTTTATGAGTTTTGCTGGTATAGATACTGCCATTTAGAATAGAATCAATGTAAAATATGAAAATTAAATTTATAAATGTACACAGAAATCTTTCTACGCAAATACACATTCAGTATTTTGCTAGCGGGTTTCTTTAGAGGCATTTTTGCTCTAAGAATACATTATCTAATGATAAACGTTAAGTTTTAGGTAAATTTCTCAATTAGAACATAATTTTTTAACTCTCCTGCACAGAATTTGTTTTCTAGATTTGTTGGTAGAAAACAAATTTTATTCTTCACATCTTTATGCTGCCACATATATAGCAACCAGGATGTTTTTTATAACCCTCCAGTAGAGGATTTTTCTAATCATTGACAGAAACAAGGTTTATTCGTTTCATTTTTAGTAGTACTCTTACACCAGGGTTTTTTTCTTAAACCAGAAAAAGTTAGTCACTTTTAATCTGTTTTCATTGCATGTCAATGTATTGAGGGGGGAGGTTTGGAAATTTGCTATGTTGGGCATGAAGACATGAGTTTAGCATACCCTTCTAATTCCAGATTCTTTTGTGATCAACATTTGATTTCTAACTATCTAAAAATAGTATGTCAAATATGTTTTACTCATATAGGATCATTTTTAAAATTAACTTCTCTAAACTTTCAACCTTGTTTTTAAAAAATTGCTATACTTAAAAACAAACAAAAAAAAATGTGTGAAACCAAAAATATCCTGCATGTGTTTTATTTGTAATTCCTGTGGCTGGGATGGGAGGAGAGGTCACAGTTTGCTTCAACAGTGAAAATACATTGCATGCCAGAAAAAATCCAAGGATAAAAATTAATACCAAGGTTTTAAACTGAGTACTATATTAGTTTTTTTTAATAACGCATATTTAAAATCAATAGGATGTACATATAAATTTATTTTTGTTTTTCTAGGTAGTTGGCAAAAAAGGAGAAAGCCACTAAGGTGCAAAAGATACTGGACAACCATATTACAGTCAGATCTACAGCTCCTGGATGATTGCTTGATTCTCGCCAGAGACTGTCAATGTTTCGTTCATTGCCATTACCAATAAATCATTGCTTTTGTTCAGATGGTATCACTAGTGTTTCCATTGTAATCTTGACACATGCAATTGTAAATAAAAGTCACTACTTTTGCCAAGCTTAATTTTTGTCATTCTAAATCAGTATTTTCTCTTTCCATGTATTTGAAAATTGGTCAACTTCTGATTTTAGAGGAGAGTTAAATGTCTGGTAGTATATTGATTGAAAGCCAGTTTCTTTAGAAAAGGAGAAACTGGTTTAGGGAATTAAGGAGTACATGTGCACACATTCATAGCAAGTGATTTTGGTAAGTGAACTTGGAGCAGCTAACCATGTTAAATCAGCACTAACTTGCATTTCTATTGAAGGACATTTGGATATCTGAGCTATAGAAATGACTCAAATTATAAATTAGAAGAAATAAACAGGTTTAATGAGATTTAGCTACTCTTACCTAAAACTTAGCTAATGGGTCCACAAATTCGTGCTTGGTATATACCAAGATTTTAATCTCTTCTGGTAAACTTTAAAATTTGAGTCAGCCCTTTTTAAAAATTTTTTTAAACTAATAGAAGAATGTGGAAATCAGACAGTTGGGGAAAAAAATACAGCACAGTGAATTCAGAAAACAGTAGGAATTAGCCAGGCGCAGTGGCTCATGCCTGTAATCCCAGTACTTTGGGAGGCTGAGGCGGGCAAATCACCTGAGGTCAGGAGTTCGAGACCAGCCTGACCAACATGGTGAAACCTCGTCTTTACTAAAAATACAAAAATTAGCCAGGCATGGTGGCGGATTCCTGTAATTCTGGCTACTTGGGAGGCTGAGACAGGAGAATCAGCTGAACCCAGGAGGCAGAGGTTGCAGTGAGCTGAGATTGCGCCCCAGCCTGAGCAACAAAGAGCAAAACTCCATCTCAAAAAAAAAAAAAAAAGAAATGATTACCTTTAATCAAGTATATATTATCTGAACTACCAAAACGTGCAGTGTAAATATACAGAGAACATGTTTTAAGGTTGAAAATGAGGTGCCCAAATAGAAATGTTTAAAAGGTCTTTCACAAAAGGCTGGTAAAATATTCATTACCTTTTTTATCTTAAAATTGTAATCAAAAAAGTATTAGTAGATTTAATTTTAATTTAAAGAGTACATAAGACTGTAAAATTGTGATTCAGGTAAATATTTGAGGGCATTCTTGTCTAGGAATATGGTAGAGATACCATTTGCCTTTGTGAGAGCAGTATATTTATACTTGCTTATGAAAAAATTCTACGGAAGTTTTAGTGTTGAAGGAGTCCCTTTCTGAAACCCAAGTGTCATTAGTTTAGTTCATTTGTATATGGGCACGTTAACTGGTCTGTGATGATGTCTGTATCTTAACACTCCTTACTTAGACCATTTCAGATTAATCACATCTGAAATTAAGGATAAGATTAATACACAGGGTTTTGGTTTACAGTTTTGTATACTTAACCTTTTTGAGTAATTGTTAAAGTGCCTCATCCTAAGTATTGGTGACCTTTTCCTATTTATACTTGACAGTTTGAAAACCCAGTGAAAGAAATTTCCTATTTGTAAAGGATTGGGCATCAGATTTATATTGTTTATGTGACTTTTCTATAACAATTGGTTGCAGTATGCAAGCATTACATAATTCAAATTGTAAATAGAATGGTGAAAACCGAATGTTTATAGGTAACTATAATGTTTCACTTATGGGAAATCTTACTATTCCAAATAAATATGCATAATTGACATTTAAAATATCAAGCTGAAATGCTAATGTTTTCTCCTAAAACAGTATATATATATACACACGTATGTGTATATATATAACATTTATATATAACACTGAATTTTCCAGATGAATAAGAGCATTTGAAAAAATGTAACTCTAGTTATTTTAACTGAAGTCATTTATGAATGCATCTAGAAAACTGGTAGTTGGTTTCTTGTTCATTTTGTCAGACATAGCAAAAAAGAATCTCATGATTTGTGTATTTTGTTACATTGACATCAGGTGCTTTTGATGAGAAACAGTGAAATACGGTATTCATAATAGAAACAAAAGTAAAGTATTGCAGTAGGAAGTCTTTGTCAGCTTAATGCTGAAGCCAAGAGGTAGTACAAGGTACCACATTCTTGTGCCCATGGCAGGCTTTTATAATCTGAGTTCTTTTTGAGATCAAGCCGCACATTGTTCCCCAGTCTCAATATACTGTTGGAGGCAGCGACTTAAAATTAGAGTTGAAACCTGCCCCACATTGTTCCCCAGTCTCAATATTCTATTGGAGGCAGCCACTTAACAATTAGAGTTGAAACCTGCCTGCCATCCTTTGTCTCAGTGTTTGAGGATGTATGCAGTGTTTTTGGCAGCGATTATAGGAATGCTGTTGTATATTTGGCCTCAGCAGTTTATTTATGGCTGCAATTAATATCGCTGATGATGGGATTTTAAACCTAAAATAGTTCAGACCCTCCCTTGTTCCTCTTAATGTCTAAAAGCTTTGATTCTGTAATAAGAATAAAGTTTTGGAGTTGAATAAATTAGTTACACCCCTTCCTTTGTAAGCTTTAAAAACACGAAATGTAAGGCTTACTCATGTTGCTTGTATTGATATTCATTTAGTTCAATTTAGTAGGTTAATTTTTGTGTGAGGTATATCTCTTCTGGAATTAATTGTTTGTGATCTTAGACAATTTTTTTTTTTAAGATAAGTAACTTAGAATTCAGCTGGGAACAGTGGCTCACGTCTGTATTCCCAGCATTTTGGGAGGCCGAGGCGGGTGGATCACTTGAGGTGAGGAGTTTGAGACCAGCCTACCCAACATGGAGAAACCCTGTCTCTGTTAAAAATACGTGGTGGTAGGTGCCACACACAGCTACTTTGGAGGCTGAGGCAGGAGAATCGCTTGAACCCAGGAGGCGGAGGTTGCAGTGAACCAAGATCGTGCCACTGCACACCAGTCCAGGCGACAGAGTGAGACTGTCTAAAAAAAAAAAAAAAAAATCCATTCACAGAGCTGCTAAAGAAAAACAAGAGAAATATTTTGCTCATTTAGCTTTAAAACTCATTATTAGAGGTGTGTATTTTGCAAAGTTTTCTAAATATGGGTTATGCTTTATAATACATATAAAGCAAGTACATATGCATATAGTAGTTAAATACATTTTTAAAAATTGACTATTCCCCAGTTAAGCCTATACTTCTTAAGGAAGACTACAGATGTCATTTTAAGCATGTTTTAAAATTCAGGTTTTATTTTTAGATCAATTTTTTTTTTTTACATGCTCAGCACTATAGGAATAAGGACAGTGAAGATTTGTAGGCTAATAAGATTGCTTTCAAACTTTGTGGCCCATGCAAAATTCTTAGTTGGAGAATGTGTAATTAGATACCTATAAGATAAAGAGATAACCTTTAGAATTTGAATGTACTAAAATTGTACACAGCTTGGAATAATATTAAAATCTTAAGGATATGCAATGTTAAAACTGCTGGAGTATTTTCCTTTGTGCTTGCTATGCTTCTCTATGGGAAGAGGAATTTTATTTTGGAATTATTTCTAAGTTGAACAGACCAGAATTAATTGTGAAAACATGATCTGTTGGTTTATAATTGGACACGCATTTGGAGATACTGGCTCATCATACTGCCTAGGAGCAAGATCTGAGGTTTGAATCCCTGCTCCTCCACTTGTTAGCTGTGTCATCTTGAGCAAGTAACATCCTTCAGAGCTTGAATTTCTTCTTGTGTAAAAATAGGAACATCTATCTCTTAGACTTGTTCTGAAGATGCGCCTTAGTTTGTATCTGGAACAAGTATAAGTATCTTCTGTATCCTGCTTTCATCTGTCGCTGCTTTTTAGGCCATCATTACTTACTTGGCATAATGCAGTGCCTCCTAATTGTCTCCTTGCTTCTGGTCTGGCCTGCCTCATGTATCCTCCGCATGGCTGCTGGTTTTCTTTATGGGGTCTCTAGCCTCCCCATGCCCTTCAGTGTATTGCACTATATTACCAGGTACCAGAACGTACCCTAATATCTTATGCCTTCCTCTGACCTAACTTTTCCATCTGACAAATTCCTACTAATCTACAAGGCTGAGTCCAAGCAAAACTGATACCGGGAATAATCATAACAATTGTGCACGCCTCCTCAGCTGCCATAGCACCTTGCCGTTATTTCATCCAGATACGTATCAGGCTACTTGTAATTATTTGTAGTCTTATTTGGACCACTAGATTGTGAGCTGTAATACAAGGATTTTGTCTCTAGTGTTAAGCCCGTTTATTTGGTTTCTATCACCATTAAATACATGTTGAACAAATTCTCAGGGCCCAAGGGGAGATTGGGGTGAGTCAGAGATAAAGTAGGAATTTGCAGTTGAAGGTAAGGAAGGTAATTTAGCTGAAGTAAAGGAAATGTGCATAGTGTGTTCATAGAGTGGGAGTTAAGTGTAAGAGACATTCTAGGCAAGTGAGGAAGGAGAAGAAGCTGGAAGAGCAAGTAGAGACTGTAACGTGGAGCTCCTCTTGTCATGTGAGAGAGATCAAACTTTATCCTTAATTTATGGGAGGAGCGAGCATAGAGAAGTCCGTGATGTTTCACAAGTTTCTGACTTTTATAATTGAATATAGAAGTAGCTCTTATATTCAGTTCTACAATTGAATATAGAAGCAGAACATTCAGAGGGGAAGATGAATATGGTTTGGGGTACATTGCCTTAAAAGGCATTTTTGGTATTTGGGTGGTGATGCCTAGTAAGTAAAAAACCAGGAATGTGATTTTAGAGCTTAGAGCTAGAAGCAGAGAACTAGGAGTTGTTTAGATGATGAAAACTTAAATAGGTATATGAATGGGAATTTTTAGAACATAAAGGGAGAGAATGAAACTAAGGAGCAAATGTTAGGGAATCCTAAGAAATATTAAAGAATTGGGAGAAGAGGAACCTGGAAGGTACAGTAGTAAACAGGAAAGGGAGGAAAAACAGGAGGTGGTAATAAAGTAGCGTTAATGAATCCGAGAGGGAGCAGTCATCGTCTGCAAATGTGATACTGAAATTAGTTGGGATGTCCAGTTGTTTAATCCATTACATGTGGAAACAGTCTTTCTCGTGCTTAATTATAGGAATCATTGATTATATTAATATACTTTTCAGTTGAAAGAAGCATCAGCAGACAGAATTATTCTGAAACCCTTCTGGCAAAGAAATGTAGATGCTTTTATAGTCTACTGTTGAACAGTTTTACATGACACTTAGCAAGGCTTGGAGATGGATAGCACTATTTTGTAAGAGAATATGAAACACTGCTTTGTCATTAAAGGATCATTAAAGTTGTCATTAAAGGATCTTGTAATCAGGTGCTTTTTCTCTTGTATTTTGTTTCTAACTTTTGTCCTGTCATCCTAGTACTGTTTTTCTTGATTGCTTTTGTTCTCTTAAAAGTTTCTAATTTCACAAAGATGATTCCTGTCAGAGTCCTGAATGGGTCATTGAGGTGCCTTAGTAATAAGGGTTCTAATTTTGGGGGGCAGTATCAAATATATTGTTAATACCTGCTCTTCTGGGGTTTCCAGTAAAAAGGAACTCCTTCATTAGATCCCTGTGACAAAGTGTAGTAGAAATAGTATCACAGTTTCATTTCCGTGGCCACATAATTATCTCAAAGGAATTGACACATTGACAGTATTAAGGACGCTGCTGCATGAGTTTAGCTTTGACTGCAGGTGACTTTTACTTTTAAAAGTGGGTATTTAACTCAAAACAGACAATGGCAGGGAGCCTGGGCACAAATGCATAGGTCAACTGGAACGACTGGGATAGGCTTGTACAGAGGTGAATAGATGTCCATTAAAAATTCCTCCTTGGCCAGGTGTGGTAGCTCACACCTGTAATCCCAGCATTTAGGGAGGCCAAGGCAGGCAGATCACTTGAGGCCAGGAGTTCAAGACCAGCCAGGCCAACACGGTGAAACCGTGTCTCTACTAAAAATACAAAAATTAGCCAGGTGTAGTGGTGTGTGCCTGTAATCCCAGCTACCCAGGAGGCTGAGGCAGGAGAATGGCTTGAACCTGGGAGGTGGAGGTTAAAGTGAGCCAAGATGGTGCCATCATACTTCAGACAGAGCCAAACTCCGTCTCAAAAAAAAAAAAAATTTTTTTTTAATTTGAATCCAGGAACTGTAAGGGAAAGATATTTGGGTGTTTACATTTGGGCTTCAATTTTTACCTTTAAAAAATTTTCGGCGTGGTGCAGTGGCTCAGGCTTGTAATCCCAGCACTTTGGGAGGCTGTGGCGGGTGGATCGCCTGAGGTCAGGAATTCAAAACCAGCCTGGCCAACCTGGCAAAACCTTATCTCTACTAAAAATACAAAAATTAGCCAGGCGCGGTGGTGGGTGCCTTTAATCCCAGCTAGTCAGGAGGCTGAGGAAGGAGAATCGCTTGAACCTGGGAAGTGGAGGTTGCAGTGAGCCGAGATCATGCCATTGCACTCCAGCATGGGTTACAGAGCGGGACTCTTGTCTTAAAAACAAACAAACAAACAAACAAACCTAGTATAAAAATATTAACCTGCATTTTATAGAATTGCTTCATTGCTTCCTAATTTTGGTCCAATGTACTTGCTTTTCAGAGTGCTCTAAGCAATTGTTACTACGATTCTCTTTAATAAATGTATGTCATTTCAGGAATTAGCTGTTTTATGTACATATAACTTTATCATAATGCTAGTAACTTATTTTATGGAATGAGATAAGCTTCTTTAGAAGATTTACAAGCCATTTGTTATGTATAGCAGTTCTCACCCAGAACAATATCTCAGATTTATTTTACTATTTTATTTCATTTTTGGAGATAGGGTCTCACTGGGTTGCCAGGCTAGAGTGCAGTGGCACGATCAGGTATATTTAGATAAAACATAGATTATTGATTACCTTAGTATAATATTAATCCAAAGTTATTTAAGCCGTATATACGTGCATAAATCAAGTTTTCTGATTTGTGACCACAGGATGTTTATTAACATGGCAATCCTCCCCAAACTGATCTACAGATTCAATGCAATCTCTGTTGGAATTCCAGCTGACTTCTATATTGAAATTGATAAACTGAATCTAATATAAAATTTCAAAGAATCTAGAATATCCAGAACAATCCTGAAAAAGAAGTACAAAGGAGGACTCACACTACCTGATTTTAAAATTTGTTAAAAACTAATAACAATCAAGACAGTGTCATACTGGAACTATTAAACTCTTATAAGAAAACATAGAGGTAAATCTTCATGACCTTGGATTTGGCAAAGAATTCTTAGATATGACCAAAAGTATGAACAAACAAAGCAGAGTAGGTAAATTGAAGTTTCATAAAAATTGAAACCTTTTGTGCTTCAAAGGACACCATCAAGAAAGTGAAAAGACAACCTACAGAATGTAAGAAAATATTTAGACATCGTATCTCTGAAAAAGGACTGGTATTTTGACTACATAAAGAACTCTTACAACTCAGTAAGAAGAACAAGCCTGTTTTTTAATTTATTTATTTTTATTTATTTATTTATTTATTTATTTATTTATTTATTTATTTTTTGAGATGAAGTCCTGCTCTTGTCGCCCAGGCTGAAGTGCAATGGCGTGGTCTCGACTCACTGCAAATTCTGCCTCCTGGGTTCAAGCGATTCTCCTGCCTCAGCCTCCTGAGTAACTGCGATTCCAGGTGCCCACTACCACACCCGGCTAATTTTTTTGTTTTTGGTAGAGATGGGGTTTCACCATGTTGGCCAGGCTGTTATTGAACTCCTGACCTCAGGCAATCCATCCTCCTCAGCCTCCCAAAGTGCTGAGATTACAGGCATGAGCCACCATGCCTGGCCAAGAACAACCCAATTTTAAAAACAGGCAATATGAATTGAAAAGATTCTAGACAGCCTTAGTCATCAGAAAAAAATGCAATTCAAAACCACAATGAGATACTACTGCATATCCACATACTACTAAATATACCTGATCGTGCCACTGCACTCTAGCCTGGCAACACAGTGAGACCCTATCATATCCACAGGGAAGCTAGAATTGAAAATTTATACAACAACAAGTGTTGGTGAGGATGTGGAGCAGTCGCAACCCTCCTACACTACTGGTGGGGATGTAAAATGATTTAGCTCCTTTGGAAAACAGTTTGACAAGTCTTTATATGATGAAACATAGATTTACCATATGACCCAATCATTCCATTTCTAGTTACATGCCTAAGAGGAAAAAAAAAATATATGTCCACACAAATACTTGTACCCGAATGTTTACAGCAGCATTATTCATAATAACCCTAAGGTAGAAACAACCCAAATATTCATCAGTGGACAAATGAATAAACACAACATGGTGTATCCATCCATGTTGGCCAGGCTGGTCTCGAACTCCTGACCTCAGATGATCCGCCCACCTCAGCCTTCCAAAGTGCTGGAATTACAGGCGTAAGCCACTGTGCCTGGCCTGGGACTTCTTTTAAATGTGGTAGAAATGTTTTAAAATTTATTGTGATTGTGTGCATATCTGAATATACTAAAAACCATTGAATTCTACACTTTAAATGGAGGAACTGTAAGATATGTGAATTATACCTCAATAAGCCTATCAAAAAGGAAATAACAATAAAAACAATGCAAATATACATGATTAGCATAGTAGTAAATTAGGAAGAGAAAGATTTCATCTGAATGTGACCCTCAGTTTAGAGATTGATATAGTTTGGCGTTGTGTCCCCACCCAAATCTCATGTCAAATTGGAGGAGGGCCCTGGTAGGAGGTGATTGGATCATGAGGGCAAACCTCCCCTTTGCTATCTTATGACAGAGCTCTCATGAGATCTTTTTTTTTTTAAAGTGGGCACTTCCCCCTTTGCCCACTCTCTCTTCACTGCTGTCACGTGAAGACGTACCTTCTTCCCCTTCACCATTCCACCATGATTGTAAGTTTCCTGAGGCCTCCTCAGCCATGACTTCTGTGGAACTGTGAGTCAATTAAACCTCTTTTCTTTGTAAATTACCCAGCCTGAGTTAGTTCTTTATAGCATTGTGAGAATGGAATAATACAGAGGTCTTCATATTTGCAATGTTATCTGAACTAAGGAAAAAAACTACACAAGTTCACTTGTACATTGTACATTCAATTTATACTTTTACATACTTGAGGTTTTTTTTAATTATAAGGCAAATATAAGAAATGTTTAAAGTATAATGTTTATGCAATAAAACTTACATGAATGAATGGCAAACTACTTGCAGTTTACTTTTGTGATGACATATATAAACACACACACCCCACATGGATAAAAGGCATCATCTATAAACCAAAATCTGAAATTCTGCCATGTTTAACTTGCCCTTCTATTTTATGATTCTTTGATTTTTCATGAAAAATTTTAATTCAATGAAAATTTTTAAATGTTTTATAAATTCTAAAGAATAATTTAGATAAAGAAAGGGGTTTAGGGCCTTTTCTGCCCTTTGGTTTTTTTTTCTCTCTATCCTTTCAAGGATTACTAGTTACTAGCTCATCGCACTACTTTGCTGTTTACATTTTAGCTCAGAGTCTCTGAAGCCATTTAAAGTTGACATCTATTTTAAGATGAAACTTCTCTCCCTTTTTAAAAACATTTTTAAAGTTGATATGCATCTTTCAATTTTTTGTCATCACAGTTTAATTGACTGTTCTTTCTAAAGAGACTTCTTGCAGTCTATAGAATCTCAAAATCAATGAAATACAGGAGATTCCTTGCCCCTTTTGCTTTTAAAGGGCATTAAAGAAGAGAAAGGGATATTAGGGGAAAAAAGAGATTAATTTGAACCCAGGGAAATTTGTGATTCAGTTGTACTTTTATCATATCCATAGAACATTTTCACAGCTCAGTATTTATAATTCTTGAACTAAAAACTTTCACATGCCAAATGAATATTTTAATCTTTCACTTGGAGAATACATTTACAGGTAGGAAGTTATTTCAATAATAACTTAGTTTTCCAAAATCTTTAGCTTATTTAATGCAGTCACCATTCTCCTGATAGGCTGGTCTTTCCTATAAAAAATAAAGATTAGCTCATGCCTTCTGGAGAATAAAGGCCTCAGTCCTTAAAGTGGGCTGTCAACCAGTAAATGTGTAAGGAATGATGTAGTTAGAAAATCATTCACGGATGCTAAACCTAGTGAATGAAAGTTTGAGGAAAAACATGATATTTACACATCTCAAAATACACTTTGCCAAATAACTAAATTTCATGTGAAAAACAGGCAGACTCCACCTTAACCAATTAAAAGTAAGTTTTCTTAATCTCCCTGATTGGTCTAACTGCTTAATTGATTTTCATTCATCATTAGAAATCACCTACTAACTCTACTTCAAAAGCCAAAACAATACCTTAAGATTCCCACACCTTAAAATTAGAAACATTATTTTCTTCGGAGTTAAAAAGTAAAGAAATGAGAAGCAACAAAAACTGGAGGGTGGGAGTGGAATTTATATGCAATTATTACTACTTATTCCTTACCACAATTAGGAAAAGCAAATGGCTTTGACAGATGTAGCACCAATGGCTTAAAATACTATATTTCTCATGCCAGATGTGAGAAAGATTGCTGATTCTCCTAAGAATAGAGGCTTATATCCACATAATTAAATTTCAGAACTGAAGTAGTTCAAATTCCTGCTGCCCATTTTTAAGGATTTTTGGGCACCAAATTTTACCAAAAACCAAAAACAAACAAATCAAACAAAAAACAAAAACTAATTATTTCAAGACAGGAACTTCAAGAATCAGAATTTGTTAAATAAGACTTTGCTCAAAGGAAGAAAGGTTGGCAAAAAGAGTCTGAGAACCTGACCTGCAGACTTATGATTTAATACAGTTTTTAACATGGCATTTTTGAAGATAAGTACCAGACTACATTACAAATAATGTTTTTTAAAATTACAAATCATAACATGGGCATGTTACAAATCAATATCTAAGTTCCTTTCTTGAACATAGATCTGAATTTGTTTTCAATCTAATGTCATAAGAAAATTATCTGTCAGGAGCTTTATCACAACAGATTCTAAATTTCTATATAACTTAAAATGAAGTGATTGAATACTTTATATAAAGTTTTTTTCATTAGAAAATGCTTTAGATAAAGGCTTTATCTATGGTCTTTGGTCTTTGGTCAATGTTATAAACTAGCATTGAATCTAGACAGACAGTCACACATGCACACATATACCCCTAAGAAAAAGGTAACAGTAATCACAGTTTTTATATTATGTAAATATATGTGGTGTTGATAATTTTCTCCCTGCATGAAATTGCCTCCTCAATGGACTTCTGGTCTTATGATCTTCCTTGGACTGGTATGGAAGTCTAATTTTCTATGCTGTCCCCTGGCTACCCCTTCAAAATGTAGTTGTGAATTAGCCGGGAGTGGTGGCGTGTGTCTATAATCCCAGCTGCTCGGGGGGCTGGCACGAGAATCCCTTGAACCTGGAAGGCGGAGAGGTTGCAGTGAGTTGAGATAGTGCCACTGCACTCCAGCCTGGGCAATAGAGTGAGACTCTGTTTTTAAAAAATAAAGAGAAAAAATGTAGTTGTGTGTAAACTTCTTGAAGCGGAATCCTTCTTTAATTTTTCATATACTTTCGCTGAATATTGAAATGATAGAATTAAAACTGACATTTGAGATGAACTAGAACTGTCACTCTGCACACTGAACTATATCCTCAGATACCTTCTAGTTTCCAAGTGTACCTCAATTAGTGTTGTTTAACCAGGGAGAGCAGTAGGAATATTGTTTCCATGCCAATGTAAAATAATATCTTATAAAATTTTATCTTCAACTCTTGCTGTTGGCCCTATTATTTTTAAAAATGTTCACTCTTCTATGATATTACCTCTCAGCTTTGGGTTATCTGCCTATAAATATCCTTTCACATTTAAAAATCTCAAAGCAAGGGAATATTGTTGATCCACCATAATATGCCTGTAACTTAAAATGGCATTTTTAAAAAAGTTTTCCAAAAAAAAATTGGGTACTTACACATTTTAACCTGACACTGATTCTGGAGAATTACCCGCGGTTTGGGGTTTTCTGATACTTCCTCATGATAAGATCTGGGTTATACATGTTTTTGGAAATACTACCAAAGTGATGTTGTGCCTTTCTCAGCACATCTTTTCAGGATGCACATGGTGTCTGTTTCAATATTGGTAATGTTAGATTTGATGACTTGGTAAAAGTGGAGTCTGCCAGTTTTCCCTTTGTAATTAATAAGTACTTTGGGAGGCTGAGGTGGGCAGATCATCTGAGGTCAGGAGTTTGAGACCAGCCTGACCAACATGGTGGAAACCCTGACTCTACTAAAAATACAAAAAATTAGCTGGACGTGATGGCACGCACCTGTAATCTCAGCTATTCGGGAGGCTGAGGCAAGATAATTGCTTGAATCCCGCAGGCAGAGGCTGCAGCGAGCTGAGATCGTGTCACTGCACTCTAGCCTGGGCTACAGAGTGAGGCTCCATCTAAAAGAAAAAAAAAAAAAGTATTTATCTTGAAAGCTATTTTGAGATAAGTGGATATCTTGTTCCTTATCAACATTTCACTTGCTAATTTTAGCATCCATTAATGATTTTCTAACTCCATTCTTCCATCTTTCCACTGGTAGTTTACCATATGGAAGACTTTTTCCTTTTTCCCCTGTTTATTGATTTATTCACTTAATATTTATATCAGCACAGACTTATGGATTCTAATTTTTTAATGGGTTATATCATTTTTTTTTTTTGATGCTTATACTGTCCCAGATTTGTTCTGTGAGAGCCTCTACCAGTTGGCACTCATGTTGATTTGACATGTCCCCAAGATCCTTTGAGTACTTTTTAAACTTTGTGGCGTAAAGTTTTCCAAGTTCTTTCTCTACTCCCTGCCAACCCCATCTCCTGCCCCTAACCCAAGCCTGGAATCAATGATTTATTCAGTTCCTTTTGGTGGAGAATGATGCTGAGAAACCAAGATCTGAGTGTTAGCTGTGTTTATTCCCACTTGTATGTCTTTGCTTGTAGGCCCTCTTAATGGGCAGAGATAGGAAATGGAATAGAATAGGGTGAAATATTTACACACATATGTAAACAAACACATTTTTATTTATTTCAATATCTTGTTTTTAAAAAACAACTTCACACTGATGCCTTCCTTCAAGTCCAATCCAACAGCACAGAGAACATTCTAGACTTCCTGTCTGCATTTGCAAGTCAGTTTCTCATGTGAAAAACTGGCTACCATTATCCTCAGTATATTGACACATTTGCTCAAGCCAAGAATACAGGAAATAGTTTTAAAGTTGCTAATGTGTACCCCAGAAAATTGAAACCTACTAACTAGAGTTTATTTAGTGTTTTATGAAAGTAAAATTTATGTACCTTGAAATGCACAAATTATCATATGCATCAAACGTCCAATTAATTATATTCTTTCTCCATTAGTCCTCCCAACCTTAAAACCAACCACTCTTTTTGATGTTTTCACCATAGATTTGTTTTGCTTGTCCTAGAACTTTATAACTTTATATTAATGAAATCATAAAACATGTATTCTTCTGTATCCAACATCTTTCCTTAGCAAATGTATGTGAGATTATCCATGGTGTTGCGTGTTTCAGTAGTTTTTTTATTGCTTAGTAGTGTTTCATTGTATGTATGAACATGCCAATTTATTTATACATTCACCCAGTGAAGGACATTTAAATTGTTTCCAGCTTTGGTCTATTACTAATAACCCTTCTATGAACTATCTTTTACAAGTCTTTTTGAGGATGTAAGCTTTTGTTTTTCTTGACTAATATCTGTAGAATTACTGGATCAAAGGATAGGCGAATGTTTAACTTTAAAAACAAACTGCCACATCTTTTCCAAGAGTAAATGGCCCATTTTACACTCCAGCCAATATTGTACGAGAGGTTTAATTGCTTTACATCCTTGCCAGTGTTTGGTGTTTCAGTCTTTTTAACTTTAGCCATTCTAGGGGGTATATGCAGGAGATTCATTATGGTTTTAATCTGCATTTCCTCTTCCAATGGCTTGCCTGTTCATTTCCTTAATGAACAGACAAAAATTTTGAACAGACAGAATTTTTTATTTTGATGGCATTTGATTTATATATATTTTTCTTTTATAGTTATAACTTTCTAGATCCTGTCTAGGAAATCTTTGGTTACTCACAATTCACAAACATATTCTTGTATGTATTCTTCTGAAAGCTGTGAACTTTCATTTTTTATGTCTGTATTAGTCCATTTTCATACTGCTGTAAAGAACTTCCTGAGACTGGGTAATTTATAAAGGAAAGAGGTTTAATTGACTCACAGTTCAGCATGGCTGGGGAGGACTCAGGAAACTTACAATCATGACGGAAGGCAAAGGGGAATCAAGGCATCTTCTTCACAAGGCAGTAGGAAGGAGAACTGCCCAGCGAAAGAGGAAGAGCCCCTTATAAAATCATCAGATCTTATGAGAACTCATTCACTATCACGAGAACAGCTGGGGAAAACCATCCCCGTGATTCAATGACTTCCACCTGGTCTCTTCCTTGACCTGTGAGGATTATGGGTATTATGGGGATTAGATTCAAAATGAGATTTGGGTGGGGACAGAAAGCCTAACTGTTTCAATGTCTATGGTCCATCTGAAATTAATTTTTGTATGTGATGTCAAGTAGGTAAAGGTTCATTTTTTATCCACAAGACTATCAAGTTTTGTAGAATGTTAGAAAAACTTTCCTTTCTTCATTAAATTGCTTTTGCAACTTAATAAAAAATAATTGACTACATAAATGTGTTTCTGGACTCTCTGTTCCATAGATTTATTTGTCCACCATTATGTGACTAGCACACTGTCTTGATTACTGTAGCTTTGTAGTGTGTCTTGAAGTCAGGTAGTATAATTCCTGTAATATTTTTTCTTTTTTTCTTTTTCTTTCTTTTTTTTTTTTTTCCGAAACTGAGTCTCACTTTGTTGCCCAAGCTAGAGTACAATGACACCATCTCAGCTCACTGCAACCTCTGCCTCCCAGGTTCGAGTGATTCTTCTGTCTCAGCCTACCAATTAGCTGGGATTACAGGTGCCTGCCACCACACCCAGCTAATTTTTGTAGTTTTAGTAGATCTGAGGTTTCACCATGTTGGCCAGGCTGGTCTCAAACTCCTGACCTCAAGTGACTGACCTCAAGTGATACACCCGCTTCAGGCTCCCAAAGTTCTGGGTTTACAGGTATGAACCACCACTCCTGGCTACTTACTGTGATTTTCTTCTTGAGATTGTTTTAGTTATTCTAGGCCCTTTGCATTTCATTTTAGAATCAGCTCATCAATTTCTTTTAAAAAAAGCTTTCTAGTTGGATTACCTTGAATATGACAACTTAACTATATTGAGTCTTCCAATCTATGTATATAGTAGGTATGTATCTATATCTACCCATATACATAGGTAGATATAAGTATATAGATATGTGAATTAATATATGTATCTATAAGATATATCTGTATATCTATATGTAGATGTATACATATAAGTGTAATTATTTCCATTTATTTGGATCTTTAATTTCTTTTTTCTTTTTTTTTCTTTTTGAGACAGAGTCTCGCTCTGTCGCCCAGGCTGGAGTGCAGTGGCAGGATCTCAGCTCACTGCAAGCTCTGCCTCCCAGGTTTACGCCATTCTCCTGCCTCAGCCTCCCGAGTAGCTGGGACTACAGGCGCCCGCCACCTCGCCCGGCTAGTTTCTTGTATTTTTTAGTAGAGACGGGGATTTCACCATGTTAGCCAGGATGGTCTCGATCTCCTGACCTCGTGATCCGCCCGTCTCGGCCTCCCAAAGTGCTGGGATTACAGGCTTGAGCCACCGCACCCGGCCTTAGATCTTTAATTTCTAAATGCATTGTTTCACAGTTTTCAGCATGGAGGACTTTCATTTATTAGACTTAACATTTCGTTTTCCAATTGTTTGTTGCAGGTATATACTAATACTGTTCATATTTATATATTGACCGTTAGTCTGTCATCTTAATAAACACTTATTAGTTTTAATGGTTTTTATACACTTCTTATTATTTTCTATGTAAACAATCATGTCATATGCAAATAGTTTTAATTATTCCTTTCCTAAGTTTGCCTAAGTTTGTACCTTTGATTTCCTTTATTGGCCTTATTGCAATGCCTAGGAATTTCAGTACAATATTAAATAAAAGTAGACAGAGCAGATAATCCTGCTTTATTCTTGATCTTAGGGGGATAGCATTCAGTGTTTCACTATTAGAAGTTGTTAATTGTAAGGTTTTTAAAAAATGTCCTTTATCAAATTAAAGAAGTTTCTTTCAAATTTTCTTGAAGTTAAAAAAGAATCATGAATTGGTGATTAATTTTGCTGAGCACTTTTTCTGCATCTATTGAGATGATTATATGTTTCTTTGTTTTGTCAATATGGTGAATAATGTAAATCAATTTTTAAAATATTAGACAACCTTGCATTCCTTGGATTAACTACTTTTGGTTTTGATGAAATATTATTTTCATATATTGGTCAATTAAATTAGCTAATAGTATAATAGGGATCTTTTGTGTCTATGGTTATTAAGGATATTTCTTTACTGGGTTTTGATATCAGGGTTTTTCTGGTTATACTTTAAATGTTACATAGAACTCACCAGGTTTTGGTGAGAAGCTTTTAAAATATATATGTATTTAAAAATATATCTTTAAATACATAAACATTTAGAAGTACATCTTTAAATATGTGTGCATATAAAACCACCTATTTTATATATTTGATAGCTATTAGGGTTATTGAGATTTTCTATATGACCTTGAGTTTAACTTTCTTGTTGTAATTAAAATTGTAAATTTGATTTTCCAAGAGATTTGTCTTTCATTTGTCAAATTTATTAGCATAAGGTTTTAAATAATAATCCCTTATTATCCTTGAATGTCTGAAAGATCTATAGTGCTGACTGGCTTTTCATTCCCATTTTTTGGTAATTTATCTTTTTCTCTCTTTCTCTCTCTTTGTAAATTAAGCTAGTAAATGGAGTTATCAATTTTATTAATCTTCTCAATTGTTTTGTCATTTTAAAATTGTATTGATTTACATACACACTTCTCTTTATTATTTTCTTGTTTCTACTTAAATTTGCTTTTCTTTTTCTATCTTAATGTAAAAACTTTGATCATAAATAGTAATTTTTCTTCTTTTCTAATATAAGCATTTAAAATTATAAACTTCCTACTGAGCTATGCTTGCTACTGAGCTAAGCTTCAGCTGCATACAAAAATTTTGGATGTTTTTAAATCATTACTTAATTGAAAATATTTTCTAATTTCTCTCATAATTTATTCTTTGATTCATGGGTAATTTTGAAATCTATTGTTTAATTTCCAAATACTTCAGAATTTTCCAGATATCTTTTTTGTTGATTTTTGATTTAATTCCATTTTTGTAAGAGAACATACTCAAAAATTTTGATCTTTTAGAAATTTTTGACACTCGTTTTATGTCCCAGCATCACAGTTTATTTTGATGAATGTTTTATGTGCACTTCAAAAGAATGTATATTCTGCAGTTGTTGAGTACTTGATAAATTATCAATGAGATCAAGATGGTTGATGATGTCCTTACTTTAGTATTTGTTATTCTATTAAATCCTCCCACCTCCTTTTTTTCTTTTTCTTTCTTCCTTTTTTTTTTTTTTTTTTTTGAGACGAAGTCTTGTTCTGTCACCCAGGCTGCAGTGCAATGGCATGATCTCGGCTCTCTGCAACCTCTACCTCCCAGATTCAAGCGATTGTCCCACCTCAGCCTCCTGAGTAGCTGGGATTACAGGCGCACACCACCACACCCGGCTACTTGTTGTATTTTTAATAGAGATGGAGTTTCGCCAGGTCGGCCAGGCTGCTCTCGAACTCCTGACCTCGTGATCTGCCCGCCTTGGCCTCCCAAAGTGCTGAGATTACAGGTGTGGGCCACCACGCCCAGCCCCACCTCCATTTTTCTGAGACAGAGTCTCACTCTGTCACCCATGCTAGAGTGCAGTGATGTGATCCTGACTCACTGTATCCTCGACCCCTCAGGCTCAAGTGATCCTCCTGCATCAGCCCCCACAAACAGCTGGAGTACAGGTGCACACCACCACACCTGGCTAATTTTTAATTTTTTTGTAGAGATGGAGTCTTGCCATGTTGCCCAGGCTAGTCTTGCACTCCTGGGCTCAAACTATCAGCTGCCCTGGCCTCCCAAAGTGCTGGGATTATGGGTGTGAGCCACTGGCCCAGCCTATTCTGTTAAATTTTGAGACAGCAGTGTAATAACTCCAACTATGATTGTACATTTGACTTAAGCACATATACCTTATGTGTTTCTGATGGATTGACTCTCTAACCATAAATATCTCTTTCTATCTCTGGTAATACTCCTTGTCGTGATGTTTATTTTGTCTGAAGTTAATATAGTCCTTCTATCTTTATTCTGATTGTTTTCATGGCATTGCTTTTTCCATTTTTTTTACTTTTCGTGTATCTGTATCTCTGTATTTCAAATATGTCTCTTGTGGAAAGCAATTAGATGGGTCTTTCTTTGTTAATCTAGTGTGAAAAATCACTGCTTTTTAAAATTGGAATTATTCTATTTACATTTAGAGTACTTATTGATATGATTTATTTAGGTCAACCATTTTGCTATTTGTTTTGTAGTTGTCCCATCTGTGTTTAGTTTTTCTGTTCTTTTTCACCTGTGCCCTTATGTGTTAATCAGAATTTATCATAATTCCCTTTAAATTTCTCTTTTTTATGATTGCTCTAGGGAATGCATCATGTATCTTTAATGTATCACTTAGATTTAACATATTATGCTACTTTACATAAAATACAGGAAACTTGTAACTTTATGGTTTTACTTAGCCTTCATCAATTGTGCTAATATTGTCACATATATTATAATTTAAATGTTATAAACTCCACAATATAGTATTATAATTTTTACTTAAGTCTTTTAACAGTGTGAAGAATCATTTGCCCATTTTCTGTTCCGCTTTCTCTCTTCTTTCCTTCTTAATTCCAATTAAATGTATACCAGTCCTTTTTACTGTGTCTTACCATTTCTTCTGTTTTTTCTATCCTTTTACTTTTTTGTATTGCAGTCTACATATTTTCTAATGATACATCTTTCAGTTCTCTTATCATCATCTGTTGGTGTTCTAATCTGTTAAATTTATCTATCAAGTTCTTAATTTCAGTATTTACACTTTTCATTGCTAGAATTTTTATTGGATTCTTTTCAATAGATTCCAATTCTCTAATGATATTCTCCATCTTTTTATATAATTAAAAAAATTTCCCATGTCCATTTCCACATAGCAATTGTACTTATTTTAAAGTCCTTTTCTGCTAACTCCAATATCTGAATCAGTTTTGGGGCTGTTTCTACTTTCTG
This sequence comes from Trachypithecus francoisi, assembly GCF_009764315.1. Lineage (NCBI taxonomy): Eukaryota > Metazoa > Chordata > Mammalia > Primates > Cercopithecidae > Trachypithecus > Trachypithecus francoisi. The sequence goes on along the minus strand of NW_022681435.1, from coordinate 2,261,015 downwards.
TTTTTTTTTTTTTTTCTCTTGGACTTTGGTCATTTGGTTCTATCTCTTGTCATGCCTAATATATTTTATTAGTATTTATTTAATATCTATTGCATTTCAGACATTGCATATGGACAATTGTAAAGGGTCTGGGTAATATTATCTTCCTACAGAATGGATTTACAGTGGACATAGTGGGGCAGGTTACCTTATCCAATGAGTAACTAAGCTGAGTCCAGGCAGCCTAATGTGTCAGGTTGGTGAAAAAGGAATTTCAGTTTAAAAGTAATAGCAAAAACTGAAATTACTTTTGTGCCAACCTGATAGGTACTGAGGCCCCTTCCCTGTAAGACTGAACTTCAATTGTTTCTCCTTGACACTGTGAGACTGAGGAATACTCTATTTTTCAGAGTTTTCTTGATTTCTTACCTCTAATCTGATACAGTTTCATTATTTGGCAAATGTCTTGAGGGAAAAATCAGCCGTGTGTCAAGATTTGTTCTCTACTTCTCTCTTCTCGCTGAGATTTTGGATCCTCAAGTCTCTGACTTCTGTCTGTCTAGATCTGGGAGATGGCCAAAGGCTCTCTGGTTTCTCTGCTTCCTAGTAGTGGCCTTTTGCCTGTATCCTTTGTCCAGACTTTCAGCTGTATCCAATGAGAGAAAAATGTACCTGCAGAAGGCTGACTTACCTTTCAACAGTTCCTTCCTCTGTGAAATCAACCCGTTAAGTTTTGGTTGCCTCAAGAGGGCTCCAATGTGGATGCAATCACATTTTATCTAGTTTTTTAGTTACCTTCTTGGGCACATTGGTTTGCCAGAAATTACCTTGTCATAGCTGGATAAAGCAGTCTAAATATAGCTATTTTAAAGTTTATGTCTGAATATTCAATTATTTGAGTCCTTTTGAGTCTATTTCTATGGACTGTTTTCTCTTTTCATTTTTATTCGTGTTTTTGATCTTTTTAGTCATCTTTTAAAAAACAATTTAGATATAATTGACACAATTAATTATATAAAATTAGTGTAGAATTTGATATATTTTACCCTATGTATTCATCTGTGGTACCATGACAACAGTGAGGAAAGTGAACATATCCCTCACACCCGGTATTTCCTGTGCCCTTCATAACCCCTGTTGTTTTCCTTCTCAGGTACCCACTGATCAGCTTTCTGTCACTATGGATTAGTTTGCATTTTTTGGAATTTTTTTCCAAAGGATATTTTCCAAATATTTTTTAGAATTTTATATAAGTAAAATTATACAGTATGAATTCCTTTTTTCTGACTTATTCAATCTAATTATTTTTAGATCCATCCATCCATGTTGTTGCATGCATTAATGGTTTATTCTTTTTTTCTACTTGTAGTGGAGACTTATTCATTTAAATATATGCTTTAAGGCATATTTACTTCTAGGGGAACTGGCTTAACTACCATACACAAGGCCTGTTTACTGTGGTGTAGAAGACCAAATGTTTTCTAGTCTTTTCTTTGTCCCATTAGCTATTCAGAAATAGGTCTATTAATTTCCAAACAGATGGATATTTTCTAGATATGTTTGTCTTTAATTTCTAAATTAATTGCATTGAGGTCAGAAAACATTTCTCTGATTTAACTGTTGAAATCTGTTGGAATTTGATTCATGGCCCTATATAATACATTTCCATAAATGTTTTGTAAATGTGGTTTTTGAAAGTATACTTGAAAAGAATGTGTATTCTTCAATGACTGGATACAGCTTATGTAATATTTCCACTCTGGTAATATCTGTCTTTTAATTGATAGAGTTAGATCATTGATATTTAAAGTGATTATTAGTATAGTTGGATTAATGCTAACTATATTTGTTAATGTTTTCTGTTTGTTGCCTTGTTCTTTGTTCTCTTTTTTGTCTTCCACACTTTTGCTTCCTTTTGTGGTTTTAACTGAGCATTTTGTGTAATCCCATTTTCTCTTCTTTCTTGGCATATCATTTTTTTACTTTTTAAATGTTTACCCGAGTTTTCAATATGCATTTCCAACTAATTCAAGTCTATTTTCAAAAAACACTATACTGCTTCTCACATAGCACAAGTACAGATAATAAGAAAATAATCCTGATTTCTTCTTCCTATGCCTTGTATCATTTCTGCCATTTATTTCACTTCCACGTAAGTATAAGTGTGCATCTATATAAACATATGCAAAATAATATGTATTATTGGCATTATTATTTTGAACAAACTTTATGTTAGATTAGCTAAGAATATGAAAAATGAAAGTTTTTATGTTACCTTCACTTATTTCTTCTCCAATGCTCTTTATTTAGATCTGAGTGTCTAACCTATATCAATTCCTTTTTCTCTGAAGAACTTATTTTTAACAACACTTCTTGCAAGGCAGGTCTACTGGCAACAAATTCCCTCAGTTTTTGTTTGTCTGAGAAAGTCTGTGAGCTTCCTGAATCTGTGATTTGGTGTCTGGCATTAATTTGGGGGAACTCTCAGTTATTATTGCTTCAGATACTGCTTCTGTTCATTTTTCTCTTTCTTTCCTTTGTGGAATTCCCATTACACATATGTTACACCTTACAGTGGTCTCAGAGTTCTTGAATATTCTGCTCTGGTTTTGTTTTGTTATTGTTTTCGTTACTGTTTTCTGTCTTTTTTCTCTTTGCTTTTCTGTTTTGGAAGATTCTAATATTATATCCTCAAGCTCAGATATGTTTTTCTTAGCCATCTCCAGTCTACTAATGAGTCCATCAAAGGCATTCTTCATTTCTGTGTTTTTTATCTCTAGCATTTCTTTAGATTCTTAGAATTTTTATCCCTCTACTTATATTATCCATCTCTTCTTGCATGTTGTCTACTTTTTCAATTAAAGCCTTTTGCATATAAATCATAGTTGTACAAAATTCCTGCTCTGATAATGCCAACCTTCCTTCCAAATGTGGCTCTGGTTCTGATGTTCTTTTAGTCACTTCAGGTTATGTTGTTTGTCTTTGGTATGTTTTGTAATTTTTTATTGTATGGTGGACACGAGGTACTAGGTAAAAGATACTGTGGTAAATAGGCTTTTAGTAATGTCACCGTAAGGCGCAGGGGAGGGGAATGTTCTATAGTCCTATGAGTAGGTCTCAGTCTCAGTAAGCCTGTGCCTCTGCCCTGTGAACTTCACAAATTCTTCTGTCCCGGCTTGCCCTCCTTGGGTGGGACAGGGTGGCTGAAGGGGGCTGGAGTTGGGTATTCCCCTTCCCCCAAGCCAGATGAGCTCCAGTAAAACCCCAGCTGGTTAAGCTCTGGTAAAATAATTTCTACTGAGAGCAGTCCTTGTTATGAACAGCATACTTAGGCAAATTTCAGAATGGTTGCTTTTCCCCTCCTCCTGCAGAAGCACGAGGGGATTTTTCTCTGATCTTCCCCGTGAGAGCCCTGGAAGTAAAATTTGCAAAAATATGGGGTCCTATCCTATTACTGGGTCCCCCTGTGTTCTTATCTCTCAGGCTTATCCACATGGAGCCTCCATCTCTTCATCAGTTGTAGTTTAGATTTTCTTACTGGTGCTGGTTCCTGTGCAGGCTTCTGCTCCAGTACGTTATGCTTCTCTGTATCTGCCTCTCTCTCCAACTTTTGGAGCAGTGGCCTCCCCTGTGACCTCACCGATGGATCTCTGTGAGGAGCTCATGGATCTAAGAAGAGTTGTTGATTTTCCAGTATATGTAGTTTTTTACTTGTTGTTTGGATGGAATGGTAACTTTTGTTGTTGTTGTTTGTTTGTTTGTTTGTTTTTTTGAGAAGTCGCCCAGGTTGGAGCGCGATGGTACGATCTCTGCTCACTGCAACCTCTGCCTCCTGGATCCAAATGATTCTCCTGCTTCAGCCTCCTGAGTGTCTGGGATTACAGGTGTGTGCCACTGTGCCCAGCTAATTTTAGTAAAGATGGGGTTTCACCATGTTAGCCAGTCTGGTCTTGAACTCCTGACCTCAGGTGATCTGCCCGCCTCAGCCTCCCACAGTGCTGGGATTACAGGTGTGAGCCACCACGCCTGGCCAGAACTGTGACTTTTAAGCACCTTATATTCTAAACTAGAAAACAGAAGTCATCTTATTAATTTTTAAAATCGTATATCCAAAGACCTATATCACCTCACACCAAGGTGAGGACAAATTTTGCGCCAAATTATTTATGGTATCTTAAAATTGAATACTTTTTTTTTTTTGAGACGGAGTCTCACTCTTACCCAGGTTGGAGTGCAGTGGTGCAATCTCAGCTAACCACAACCTTCTTCTCCTGGGTTCAAGCAATTCTCCTGCTTCAGTCTCCCAAGTAGCTGGGATTACAGGTGCACACCACCACAGCTGGCTAATTTTTTTAAATTTTAGTAAAGACAGGATTTTGCCATGTTGGCCAGGCTGGTCTTGAACTCCTGACCTGCCTCAGCCTCCCAAAGTTCCAAGATTACAGGTGTGAGCCACCACGCCTGGCTGAAATACATTTCTTTACTAGGCAATACAGCTAGTTTTCAAAGAGTATAAGTATACAGAGAAAAATGATTTCCTCATCTCCATATCTCTACCCCCACTTCTAGTCTCCAGATCTTTCTCACAGGGAACCACCACTCTCTGTTTCTTATATATTATTCTGGAGTTGTTGTTACCCACATGTTTATAATGTCTTTTGGTATATGTTCTGTTTCTTCTCTATAGCAGAAGATCTATGGAGATTTATATATATATATTTTTTCTCCATTTGTTTTGGGTTTTGTTGAATTTAAACATGTATTTATTATCCATTTTTTAAATATATATCTTAAATTTAACAAAATAATTTATTTACATGTCTTTATATATTTATTTAACATATATTTAAATTCAACAATAAACCAAATCAATAAAGCCTCCCTGATGCTGAGATAGTGATTAGATGCATCTTTTCATGACTACTTTCCTGTTTACCAGAACCAAGAAGTGAGCAGACTCGGTTGGAATCCTGCCTTTACTGTGAGAGTGAGGATATATTTTCGTCTTCCAGGGGCACGGTGGGTAGGGAGCCGCAGTGCTGATACCGAGCGTGGCTGGCGTCAGAGCCTCGGTCTGACAGTGTGTCGGCGCTGGCACGACCTGTCCCACATGCCTGGGAAGCTCTTGCTGAGCAGGGATTAGGATGCCAGCATCTGATGCACAGGGTTGCTTCCTGCTCCCCCTTGGAGTCCTGACGAGAAATGACCTTGTTCAACCCTGCTGAGCTTCCTAGATTTACTGGGCTTATAGCAACACATGGGAAGGAGATTATGTTTATTTTTAAAACACAAAAAAATGCAACCTTCCCAAGGCCGTCATGGTGTCTGTGTGCAACAACACAAATACACACACACATGCAATGTATGTATAATCACTTCTAATTAACTTCAGCTCTTCCTGCAAAACTAAGTGTGAAGTCTTAAAGACTTGTCAGCTTCTCTGCCTGTGAAATTTATCTACTTCTAATTGTGAATAATAATACATTCAAAGTTAGCTATAAATGACTCAGATTTCATAGGAATTGAGTCTTAAAACTACATTTGAAGATGAATACAGTTATGCAAAACATTTTTGTGGTATGTTTCCAGTTAAAAAAATGTAGTTATTTATGCTTATCCAGAATGTTGTTTTTCTCCCTAAACCAATGTGGTTCTTTCTGACATCCCTGAAAAAATAGATGTGATTGATTGCAAAGTCAGCCCAAATTTAAAAGGTAAAAGCCACAGATATACCTAAAATAAAAATGAGTATACTATTATAATGGATCAAAAGATGAATTCAGTTTACAATTTCACAAAACATAACATTCAAAGAGTGAATATCAAATAGGATTAAGAATTGTTTTCCCACCTTCTGCCACGTTTAGAGTACTGGATACTCTTCCAGATTTCGCCACTAGATGTCATGAAGAGTCCAGTTAAATACAGTAGGCAGTCTTGCGTACAGTCTAATAGAAAAACTTTTAAAGTTTTTCCCGATTTTGTAGTTAATTTGGATAAGAAGCTATTTCCTTTTGAGTTTATGTCAAAAATAAACCTTATGGATTAATTTTAAGTGAGATGTTAGAAACTCTTAATGTGATAAGGTATTAAATGCCAGGACTCTAACCTATTAAGTAGGCATTGGGATTAACTCCAGGGAGAATGTCATGTGCTGGGTGCAGAATCAGAATTGTGCTCAGATCTGCTCTGGAGACATTAGCTTGTAGATCCCTGCCTTCTTTTCCTTTTGAAATAGGAATGGGCTTGTCAGATTGTGTGGTCATCAAAGTTTCATAAGATTGTTCACAAAACTAGACTAGTGAGAGGAACAAAAAAAGGGGAGTACTTCATGCTTAGGTGACAATGTTTGAATTTAGACTTTGAGATCCATTAACCAAAGTAATTCTGGGAGACTAGAAATGATCAATTGAAGTTTAAAGAGAAAAAGTTTGATTCAATAACAAGAACTTCCCAAAAATATAATAGTCCATCATGTAACACAGTGCCTGATGAAGCAATGAGGTCCTTGTTACTGCAAAGGTTCAAGCACCTACATAGTGGCCATCAATGGGGGAGATATCCTAGAAGAGATGCTTTATTTGGGGAAGAAATTGAACTAAGTGACACTAAGGATTCTTAGATCCATGATTCTACACATGGTGATGACAATCAATCAACAGCCAAGACGGCAGCAAGAGTTGAAAATGTGTGCTTACGGAAATACTAATGAAATATTTGAGTTTACTTAAACCAGGGAAAATAGGGTTCTTAAATAAGCCACACAGGGGAATTGCCATGATTGTGCTGTTTTGTGAGGCTCTGCCTGGGAAGCACTGGTGAGAAGGAACTGTTCGGCTTTGGTGCTTCTAGCCTCTGGTTCCAAAAAGCTGTGTCTCATCCCAGGGACACAGCTCTTCCCTCCCAAGGACACATGGTCTATTTGGCCCTCCTCTGCTCATCAAAAGTTGATCTCAACTCATCCTTGTAAAGTAAATCTGAGAGTAACTTGAGTGACAATCTTTCCAGTGTGTTGCATTTTATTAGGGAACAAAGCCTTAAGGCGAAACGAAAGAACTGAAACTCAGTCTGGGAATGGAAGGTCTCAGTTGGCTTGTAGGGGAGGAAACGGGCCCTTGTTTGACCTCTGGACAGTTGCTTTTTCTGCCAAGACGATAAGCCCCAGAGTATGGCTGGCTCTTGAAGGACATCACGTGAGCTACCGAGATTGATAAAAACAAAACAAAATATTTCCACATACTTCTTGCTCTTAACAAAAGAACCACAGCTGAGATATGACCTAAGGCTACCCAAGACCTTGAGGTACAATCCTAATATGTATCAGGGAACATGGCTTGATAAAATCGATCTAAATATATTTAACAAAAGCCAGATTTTATAACATCTTTCTAAACTCAGAGTTTGGTAAAATATCACATGATTAGCGTAGAAAGTGGCTTTACTATTTCCTTCTCATTCCAAGAGTGAAAGGATTTAGTCATGCTCACACTCTGTAGGTATGCAAGAGAGTTGCTCACCTGTTTACTTGGACTCTTGACCAGATGTTAAATGAAACATGTTCATCTCCATCCCCACAGTATCATAGATACCTAGAGCTGGGGTGATCCCTGATAGATCCCATGGATCTATAGGCCAATATCTTAATTTCACAGATGAGAAACTGAGGCCTGGAGTAGCTTTCTAGACTGGCAGTTTGCTGTACCCCCACCACACTGTCACCTTCCCAAAGGTGTGTTCTTGAAACACAGAGAGGTTTATACTGACCCAGGCACACATCTCCACCTGGTCCTGCAGGGAATCATGAACAGAGATGCCTGGGTGGGAGTGGAAATGTGATCTATTGCCATCATCTACATCAATGGTTCTTATGATTTTACTACCAAGGGCTGAATGTACTAACTGCCCCCCTCACAGTGGGTCTTATGTTTTCGAAGTTAGGTCTGCAAAACAAACCCCATTTGTTAAGTATTTGTTACTGCAAGAACTTGCAGACAGGTATTGCTATCAACCTCAACCTTCTTATTGTCTCTTTTGTTTATGGTTATGTTTAGTGCTTAAAAGAGTGCTTGGTACCTAGTTAGCACTCAGGAGATATTTATTGAGAAACAAGTGAATGAATGCCAGCTATCTCACTAGGCTCCATACAACATCAGGCTATGATCTTTTTTTTTTTGAGACAGAGTCTGGCTCTGTCGCCCAGGCTGGAGTGCAGTGGCCTGATCTCAGCTCACTGCAAGCTCCGCCTCCGGGTTTATGCCATTCTCCTGCCTCAGCCTCCCGAGTAGCTGGGACTACAGGCGCCCGCCACTTCGCCCGGCTAGTTTTTTTTTTTTTTTTTTTGTATTTTTAGTAGAGACGGGGTTTCACCGTGTTAGCCGGGATGGTCTCGATCTCCTGACCTCGTGATCCGCCCGTCTCGGCCTCCCAAAGTGCTGGGATCTATGATCTTAAAGATTGCTGGGCAAAGTAACAAAATACTGCAGTAAGTTCTAGGTGCAACATTTTAGGAAAATCATGCAGAACTGTGGGTGAGAAAAAAACAGGTTGTCACCCTGGCTCTGCTAGAGTCTCATGTTGTGACCTTAGGCATATTGTGAAATCTCTCTGTGCCTTGTTCCTACATTACACATGAGAAAACAAATATTGGCCTTATTTCTGTCACAAGGCTTTATAAGAGCAAAATGAGAAGGGGCATACAAGCATCTTGAAAAGATAGCCCATTCAAATGTAAGAGGTTCTTCTTCTCTCAAAAATTAAATGTGTTCAAAATAGAAAGATTGAAGAAAGGTTCTAAATCTAGTATTGAGGGGGAAATATGGAAAGGAGTGAAGGAATAGGAGCACAGAATGATCAGTATGTCAAACCCCAAACAGAAATAGTTAAGGAGAAGAGGATGTTGAAAGTTTGGGTCTTTGGATCCACACTGGAGACCCACAGCACTGGCTGGAGAGGTGAAATATTCTTTGCTCCAAACAAATTAGGCCGAGTGATGAGAAGGATCAGATCATGTCATAATAATAACAGCTACTGTCTATTTTACTTACTTCCTTTCTTTTTTTCCTTTTTTTTTTTTTTGAGACAGAGTCTCACTTGTTGCCCAGGCTGGAGTGCAGTGGTGCAATCTTGGCTCACTGCAACCTTGCAACCTCTGCTTCCTGGGTTCAAGCAATTCTTGTGTCTCAGCCTCCCAAGTAGCTGGGATTACAGGTGTGTACCACTCTGCCTCACTAATCTTTGTATTTTTAGTATAGTTGGGGTTTCACCATATTGGCCAGGCTGGTCTTGAACTCCTGGCTTCAAGTGATCTGCCTGCCTCGGACTCCCAAAATGCTGAGATTACAGGCGTGAGCCACTGCACCCAGCCCTATTTTACTTTCAATTGTGAGCTCCATACTATTGGTTTTAGCTGGGTTATTTAATCCTCACTACACTCTGAAGTAGGTATTCTTATCTCTATTTCATGGGGCAAAATACTGAGGCTTAGAGAATTTAAGGGATTAAGTTCAAGTACCTATATGCAGTGCCTGGGAAATCAAACCTGTTCTTTTTCCACCCTCTGACCCTGCTTTCCATTCATTCTCAGCCAAGTAAGAGAATTCTGAAATGGGATTCTAGATACAAAGTCTAGAATTTTTATAGGACCAAAAATTCTCAGGGCTGGGCATGGTGGCTCACGCCTGTAATCCCAACGTTTTGGGAGGCTGAGGCAGGAGGGTTACTTGAGGCTGGGAGTTGCAGACCAGCCTGGGCAAAACAGCGAGACACTGTCTCTACAGAAAAATTTAAATTTAAATTTTAATAAAATTTAAAAATTAGTATATTCCTGTAGTCTCAGCTACTTGGGAGGCTGGGGTGGGAAGATTGCTTGAGTACAGGAGTCCAAGACTACAGTGAGCTATGATTATACCACTGCACTCCAGCCTGGATGACAGAGTGAGATCTTGTTCTTTTTTTTTTTTTTTTTTTTTTTTTTTTGAGACGGAGTCTCGCTCTGCCGCCCAGGCTGGAGTGCAGTGGCCGGGTCTCAGCTCACTGCAAGCTCCGCCTCCTGGGTTTATGCCATTCTCCTGCCTCAGCCTCCCAAGCAGCTGGGACTACAGGCGCCCGCCATGTCACCCGGCTAGTTTTTTGTATTTTTTAGTAGAGACGGGGTTTCACCATGTTAGCCAGGATGGTCTCGATCTCCTGACCTCGTGATCCGCCCGTCTCGGCCTCCCAAAGTGCTGGGATTACAGGCTTGAGCCACCGCGCCCGGCCGAGATCTTGTTTCTTAAAAAAAAAAAAAAAAAAAAATTAAAAACTCTAATTTTCTTCCTTATAATAACATCTAACATGATCAAATACCATTGACCGTCATTCTCCCATCTTTACATTTTTTGCTAATCTAGCTTTTAATTTCTCAGCGTGCCTGCTGTGGTTTTGGGCATTCAGTGGATCCTCACTGAATTGTCTGGCTAAATGGGTTCAGTTTCCTGAATGCTGTTAAACTACTGTGTGACCATTTCTGGGAGACTAGAATTTTAAGCTTTCTCAATGCCCTGTCTCGCACCTCTCTGAAAACAAAATGAACATTAGATTAGGGAAGTTGGTAAGGAAGAGAAGTTTCCATTTAAGGATTTTTACAAGAATGAGTTGGTGGTTGCCTCTTATTTGTGCATCTAAATAAACTCAAGAAATGTAAATTCTTAACCCCAAACGCTTTAATGTATCATTTCTGCACACTTTCCAACTTAGAAAAGGGAAGCTATTCATTTTCCAAAATATGAACAATATACAAAAAATGAATTGATCTAATTTTCCACCAAATTGTATAGTTCTGGGATATTCATGGTTCAAGGCACCTAAAATGCACTCCAGCTCTAGAAACAGAAGCCAACTTTTAGAGAAGTGACGTGTTGTCTTTCCTTCCCAAGATTGTATTGGGAAACCACCACAGACTATTGTAGTCCAAATTACTGCTTAACTTGAAGGCCTTTTAACTGATTTAGCAAATGATTGCCCACAGCTTGGCATTGAGCAACCTGAAACCACAGCGGAAATCACTAGAGTAAAAGAGGAAAACAGAATACAGTGAAGATGTTTATGTTCATTCAAAAGTCTACACGTGTGTTTAAGTAGAAGTTACAGCCAAGTTCGACTTTCAAAAGTTCCTTAGGAAGTTTTCTGCTGAAGAGAGAGTAGCAGAGAGAAGCTATGCTTTTCCAAGTCTGAAAAACCTATATAGTGTGCCCTCCAATTCCATGGAGACAAGAAATTAATTTAGATGTATTTTATACCAAAAGACATACTTGAGACATTGAAAGTATGTCTCACATTAAAAAAAATTTCATTGTATTTTAAGTTCCCAGATACATGTGCAGAATGTGCAGGTTTGTTACATAGGTAAACATGTGCCATGGTGGTTTGCTGCACCCATCAACCCATCCCCTAGGTATTAAGTTCAGCATGCATTAGCTATTTATCCTGATGCTCTCTGTCCCCACCCCCACGGCAACCCCCTCACATTTCCCTTTTATTTTTTCACCGTATGAAATTCAAACAATATATTCTTTTTTTTTTTTTTTGAGACAGAGTTTCACTCTGTCACCCAAACTGGAGTGCAGTGGTGCAATCTTGGCTCACTGCATCCTCTGCCTCCCAGGTTTAAGCAATTCTCTGCCTCAGCCTCCTGAGTAGCTGGGATTACAGGCACCCACCACCACGCCAGGCTAATTTTTCTTTTGTATTTTTAGTAGAGACGGGGTTTCACCAAGATCTTGGCCAGGCTGATCTTGAACTCCTGATCTCATAATCAACCCGCCTTGGCCTCCCAAAGTGCTGGGATTATAGGTATGAGCCACCATGCCCGGCCTATTCTTTTTTTTTTTATATAGGTGGAGAAGTAAGGAGGCAGTTTGTATATTGCTTTTCAATTTCTCTCTCTCACACCCCCTTATAATATGGATTCTGAGTGACATCACTAACATCTATGTTGAAGACAAGTTGGATTTTAGTGACTGTTTTCCCTAGGTTTTGTGGGTACATAAATTGACTCACAAATTTTCTATTTGATAATAGATTCCAATTTGTATACACTCTCTCCAAAGTTCAGGTTTTTAGATTGTCAGTGTTGTACAATTCCCCTAAACAACATCTGTGATGTCTGAAAGAAAAATAAAATCACTAGCATTCTAGGTGGAATGGAAGAAAAAAAGCAAGAGACATTTCCGATGGACTCTAATTGAAGAGTTTTTGCAAATCATTGCTCACACCTTGGCTTGTACACTGTGGAGTTTGTATGGGTTTTAATTTGCTTTCAAGTGCAGTTCAAGATGTGGATATTGATCTATAAACCCCGGATGGTTGGTCCCTGGGTACTGAGCAACATCTTTGTGTACCAGTGTGACAGCTGAGGTCAATTAGAGTGCTGGTTAACCATCCTCAAATCTAAACACTCTGAAAACGTGTCCTTTATAAAGTGCCCCAAGCTCAAGAGTCTCCTTTTCTGGTTGGCCTGGGTCGAAAAGAATTGCAAAGCAAGACCACTTAGCCAAAATCTCCATTCTACCCACTCAGGTTCTCTTAGGTCATCCCCCATGCCACACCCCACCCCCAGGTTGGGGCTATGGCTTTATTTGATTCTGGGCATTGTGAACAGTTCTTGCCGGGACTGTCTTCCTGTGTCCATGGAACATGCAGTAGCGAAATTAGCGCTGCTCAAAGCGTGACCCACCAACCAGTGGCATCACTTGGGAGTTTGTTAAATATGCAAATTCTTGGGCCTCATCCCACACCTACTGAATCAGAAACTCTAAGGGTGGGACCAGAAATCTGTGCTTTAAGGAGCCCTCCAGGTGATGCTAATACACTCTAAAGTTTAGGAGCCCCTGGCATATGGGATGATTTCAGGGACTACAAGGTCTCCCTCCACCTGTTACACACCAGAGCTTCTCTGCAGTTTCAAGCTTTGGGTCCTGCAATATGCAAATGCCTAGTAGCACTTTAAGCTGGCATCAGCTATTTATATCTTAATATGAACAGTTTTGTATTTTGCTGGCTTTACTAGAAAAACTGACCTAAAATGCTGATTTTCTTGGGAAGATTCTCTCCAGCTTTTGGAGGAAAATGGTGCCACCAGGAGGAAGCAGGGTACAGAGGAAAAAGTTCCTCTGGGTTACAGTTTTCCTTAGAGCTAGCTTTATGTCTTGTCGTTGGAGCCAATTTGCAGAGGAATGTCAGGAGGCTAAAAACTCCTGGGCAAATAGAAAAACTATTGAAGGATCCAACATATTAATCAAGGAGGAGTCTTTGCTTAGAGTTGAGAAAGTGCAGATTCGTCAGTGTATCCCCAACATGGTAAAGAAGAAAAGAAGCTAATTTGGGAAATTGAGTGGGACACAGCTAAGAGGAAATTTTGCCCAGACATTTACTAGGGTCGAAAAGAATTGCAAAGCCTTTTTTTTGTTGTTTTTTTGTTGAGATGGAGTCTCGCTCTATCACCCAGGCTGGAGTGCAGTGGTGTGATCTTGGCTCACTGTAAGCTCCGCCTCCCGATTTCAAGCGATTCTCCTGCCTCAGCCTCTAGAGTAGTTGGGATTACAGGTGCGTACAACCACATTCAGCTAATTTTTGTATTTTTAGTAGAAATGGGGTTTCACCATGTTGGCCAGGCTAGTCTTGAACTGCTGACCTCAGGTGATGCACCACCCTCAGCCTCTCAAAGTGCTAGGATTACAGGCATGAGCCAAGGTACCTGGCCTCTTCAAAGTTTTTTTTTCATCTCTACCATAGAAAGAAAAAAGAAAAAGGTTACAATCAGATTTCACCCACTACCACTATAGCATGTATCGTTTGTGGAGATAGAGGGGAATTTATATTTTCCTTGGGGTGGAACTGAGAAATTGTCTTAGAAGCAGCTGGCTTGCCTGGTGGACTGAACATGGGACCCAGAGACAGGGAAACTGGCTTTCTTAATTCTTTCTCCACCATCAGTTCAACCAAGCCCTGCACAAGTCTCTTAACTTCTCTGTGATTGTTTCTTCCTTGTAAACCAGGAATAAAAACATTCACCTGCCCCTCAGGGGGACTCTGGGGGACTGACTGGTAGATGACAGGACTGCCCTTTGTATTTTCAATGTGCCACATAAAAGCTGTTTTGCTTGTTGGGGAAGTCTTTGTTTGGTTTCTCACAGAGCAACCTTTAATGGCGCTTGAGAAAATCAATTCCATTTGTAAACTCTATCAAGTAATCACATGGAACTTGAAGCTTTAACTTCTGAAACTGAAGTTGCACAACAGGAAATTGCCAAATGTGGATATTATAGGAATTTTAACATGCTGAATGCGGCCTTGCATTGGATAATAATGGTATTGAGGAATGTGCAGCTGTTAGTATTGGAGTGAGTAGTCCCAGTCCTTGGAGAGCAGGGAATGGCAGGAACTGCCTCTAACTATTGTAATCTACAAGATTATCCCATTAATCATATTTGTCTCTGGGAGTACCTTAGTTCTAACTCTAAGTGTTGTTTTTCCCTTGATGCATCACATGCAAGAAAGCTTCTAATTGAAAACATTACAGGGACAAATTTCAAAAGGTTTCTAAATACAAGATGAGTTTTAACTGCCAATAAAATAAAAGTAAACTGCACACATCAAAACCTGGTCTGATTAGATCTTTTTGGCTTTTCTGTTTCTTTGTATTTTTTTTAAACCAACAAAGTGTTGTCATTTATTATGATCTGGATCACTGCAGTTTTTTCCTGAGGTATTTCTCATTCCTGCAGTCATCACCAGACAAAATGGCTAAGAGCTCCAGGCCTGTGAGCTAGTCGGGGAGTACCCATCTCTTCTCTCCTTTCCACCCAGAACGAAACAAAATCTAGGAGCTGCAGAGTAGTCTGAGGACAAAAATAAAGAGCACATTTAAAAAATGAGATTCAGATGCGTAAGTCTGAGATGATAGATTTTTATTAATGACATAATATGGGGCGACATTAGCCCAGTTGCATCATGTTTCAAGGCCCAGGCAGCTTCCTCTTCAGCAGCTGGTGTGACTTTTCAGGCTGTTTCTGGAGCTTTCTCCTACTGAGAAGCTGTACAAATTTTAGGGTATGTGTGTTTCATCTCAAGAGCTACTTAAGAATATGGTACTATATTGATCCCAGGATTTAAAAATATGTTCTGTGCTTTTGCATGTATCTCTGTAATGAATATATGAGCTGTATATGTTCTTACACATACGTACCATTCACGTAGTAGTTTTTAATATACATCAGAGCTAAAGACCAAATGCTGACAGCACCGGAAAATGAATAATACATTTATTAACTTAGAAGCAACCCTCAAACAAAGGAGATGACTTTTTGTTTATCTAACAAGTTCTGAATTGATTACAGACCAAAAGTGGTAGTTAATATGTAAAAACACATTTGTAATGGATAAGAATATTTGGTTTCTTGGGTCATGTATTTCAACTAGGTGGTCCAGCAAAACTGGTACTTTCAAATTTGAACTATATTAGATGAAAGTATAGAGGGAAATATAAGTATACTGTTTTTGGAACTGAACTATAAAACCAGAAGTAGGAGTAGTTGCCTCATGAGTTGATAATTCTTAAGTCTCTCTGTTTCTTGAGTCAGGGTCTTGGTCCATCACCCAGGATGGAGTGCTGTGGCACGATCATAGTTCACTGCAGCCTCGAACTCCTGTGCTCAAGGGATCCTCCCGCCTCAGCCTCCCAAGTAGCTGAGACTACAGGTGCGTGCCACCATGCCCAGCTAATTTTTGTAATTTTTTTTTTTGTAGAGACAGGTTCTCACTGTTTTCCCCAGACTGGTCTCCAACTCCTGGCCTCAAGTGATCCTCCTGCCTTGGCCTTTCAAAGTGTTGGGATTATAGGTGTGAGCCACTGCGCCCAGCCTAAAGTTTCTTCCTTTAAAATGGATCACTGCAGTGGGCCAAAGTCAGACAGAGCTGTATGCAAGTCCAGATTGTCCCTTATCAGTGGTGTGATCTGTGGCAGTTCACTTCAAGGCCTCAATGCTGCTAGCTTTTCATTTTGGTAGATGGCAAGAGCCACTCATGCCTTATAGAGTGTAAAGGGCTGTGTGAAGTGTTTCAAGGACTCCACCTCAAGTCCTGAAACAAGGAGCAGAGGTGGCCAAGGTCCTGGTACTGTCCATGAGGTGTGAGGCATATTTGTCCCCTCCACCTCCTTGTGGAGGTCTAAAATAGAACAACAACATCTGCAGCCCTGAGTCAGGGGTATGGGACAGTCTGGTGACGGCCACCAGGGGGCCGGCTGGCTGCAAGGGGCACAGGCAGCCAGCAGGGCAACTGGGCCTGATTTGTGGGTGTTCCCAACGGAGTCAAATTGCCTGTTGTCAAGTTACCCTGCTTCTCTAATCCACACGCAGGGGATAGTCAAGGGTTAGAAATAAGCACTGTGTGCACTCTCCGGTTTTAGCCTATAAGATTCCGCTGCTTAGCTTTTAGGAGGGGAAGGAAAAGCAATTGAACAGTGAAGGGATAGGGGAACGTCCCCAGGCCCCCTTCCCATGGCAAAATTTCCTCTTGGCAGTACTGTCCCCTGCCAACTCTTTTCTGCCCAAATATCACGCAAGGGGGTGGGGCTATGCAAGAGATGAACAGAAATTTGTCGGCTGGCCAACTCCATTTATTATTTTCAATTTCAGCTTAGCAACCATCTCCTTCTGAGAGACTTCCCTGAGTCCCTGAGTCTCTGCCATCTTTAGGACTTACTGTAATTTTCTGCTCCCTTGTCTCTACCCCAGACTAGATTGTAAGCTCCAAGAGGGCAAGGATTGTTTCTGTCTTGGTGAATCCCAGGACCCTGTACTCAATACGGACAAATGACCCCAGACATTGGAGTCCAAGGTGGCTGGAATGCGGTATAAACACGTGGGAAAGGCCTTCCCAGCTTTGTCCTCGCAGTCCTTCGAGGTGAGGCAGTTTCACTAGATTTTCCCTATGAGCCCAGGTCTGGGGATCTCAGGAGCTGGGGCTCCCAGGCTGGTCCTGTTGGTCCATGTGCCCCCGGGTGTACCACAAAGCTTTTTCTCCTTGGGATTCTGCCCAGGGCATTGTGTGGAGTGGGTTCATATTCTTCCCCATCTCACAAAACCTTGCAGTCTACGGGGAATCTCTGAAACCTCCTCTCTCCCTCCAAGCTTCTCTTCCCTTGGAGGAGCCAGCGGGATTGAGAGGTTTGGAAACAATCTACTGTTTTCTGAGGAGGTTGTTATGTGGCTACAGCAGCAGCATGAGGAAAGGGGGTTTAGCAGTAGAAAGCAGCAAGTGTGAGACTGTAAACGTTTGCAGGAAAGGCAATTGGTCCTGGTGGTCGGGAATTGAGTTTTGTGTTAGTTCCTCACAGAGCACAGAGCCTCAGTGACGAAGACATGCCCAGCAGCCGGCTGAGTGACTGCAGGGGAGGACCAGCCATGCATGCTGGGAAGAATGGCATGAGATGGAGAAATGGCGACTCACAATTCATCCCATAAATACTGTAGATAGTTTTACGTAGAAAATCCTGTAATTCATTGTCTATGATCAATTTCACTGCTAAGTACAGTTTAGCTAGGGACATATCCTTATTGTGTAATTTAATTAAAGTCCAATTTCAGAAGTGTAACTGGTTATTTTGTGGAGTGGAAATGCTAAGAACTGGGTAATAGCCAATAATCATAGCTACCATTGGTTAATTTCTTCTTCTTCTTCTTTTTTAGAAGGAGTCTCACTGTGTTGCCCAGGGTAGAGTGCAGTGGCGCAATCTTAGCTAACTGCAACCTCTGCCTCCCGGGTTCAAGTGATTCTCCTGCCCCTGCCTCAGCCTCCGGAGTAGCTGGGATTACAGGTAGGTACCACCATGCCTGGCTAATTTTTGTATTTTTAGTAGAGACAGGATTTCACCATGTTGGCCAGGCTGGTCTCAAACTCCTGACCTTGTAATCCGCCTCCCAAAGTGCCGGGATTACAGGTGTTGGCCACCGTGCCCGGGCGGTTAACTTTCTATGTGCCATGCCCTATTCTAAGTACCTCATGCATATTAACTGAAAAAATCCTCATCAGAAGTGTATGAGGCAGGAACAATTATTACCCTCATTCCACAGTTGAGCAAACTAGGGACATTTGCCTAAAGTCACACAGCTGAAATGGCAGAGATGGGATGTGGACATGAGGGCCCATGCCCTGAGCTCCCTCTCACAGGAGAACCCTGTGGACCTCACAGTCCTTCCTGGGATGCTCAAAGAAGAGGGCAAGGGTCTGCCCTCTTCCTACTAATCAGGCCAGCAGGCAGGAGGGCAGGAGAGTGATTACCAAGGTTGGCATGCCATCACCTTATTTTCACAATGGTACTGGAGTTATCTTTCAGTTTACCTTGGAGCATTTGAGCATCTTCTCTCTTTCTCCAGTTTCTATTTTTGTTACCAGAATTTACTCAAGGTGCATTATGAATAATTGATGGGTGATGAGAAAATCCAAATTCCAGTCTTTTAGCATCATCGTAATTTGTTATTTTTTTAAATTGCAACAGTGACATATAAGCAGAAAGAATACCAGTTTTTCTTTCCTACTGCCAAAAAGCTTTCTATTAACCTCCTGTTTTTCATCTCAATGATTTTTTTTTTAGAGGCCTCAATGATTTAAAATTTTCTTTAGTCATCTCCTATACGATTTGTGTGGCTGTGCTCATAGTTTTTAGAATTTCTTCTCTCTGTGTCTCTCTTTTAAACTTAAAGATAACTGCCTCCTTAGGTTACGCAATGATCCTAGCTCAGCAATGTATAATAGAAGTATAACCAACTCTCCAAAAGCTTTTATTGTAGGCTGGGGAGAAGATGCCTGTGAGTCAGGAGATGTGATTGACTCCTAGGCTGGGCTCTGCCACTGGTCCTCTGGGGCAGCATTTCCTTTTTCTGGTCCTCAGTTTCCTCACCTAGTAAGTGAGGGAGTTGGACTATTTGATAACTCAAGTTCCACAGCTCTAAGCAGGTTCTGTGAAACTGCAGGGCCATGTTGAACTGCCTGAAGTTCTTTTGTTGAAAGAGAACTGAGGTTCTCTTTTTCTTCCCTTTACCAGCCTCTAAACCTTATCTTCTTCTCCCTTTCTTTGATCTGTGTGTCTGAACTGAGACAACTTATCCAGCATGCCCTCTGTGCTCATCACCAGTAAAATTCCCCATGTTTTTTCCCAATTCTCTGCTCGGGTAATACGTTTCTCCCTGCCATTTCCCGGAGTCTATTCTTAATGTCTTCAGATTCCATAGAACATTCTGGAAACATTAACTCTCAAAATAGTTAACAACAATGATAGTGCCTTTGTATACTCTTCTGAGAGCTTTCGCATATGTTTTCTAGAATCTGCCACCAACTAACACAGAACTTTGTTCTTAGTACACGCTAGGTAAATATTCAGTACAAATGAAATATGTAAAAGGAAACTTCTGATTCTACAGATGAAGAAGCTAAGGCAGAAAAGTGAGCTAACTTACTCAAAGCTACAGCGAGTTGGTGGTGAAGAGCTCTTCTCAGGTTAGCGCTCATTCCACTAATCCAGACACCCCTTTGAATCCCAGATGCTGGCATCCAGTTTTCTTGTCTTATCTTTTGGTTTTGGCAAACAAAGTTACCTGCCCCTGCTTGCGTTTAGAGGAAGACTCATCATTTCATGCTGCTCTGCTCTTCTCTAGCGGGTGAGGTATGACTCTGACTAGATGGGTACAGAAGGCAAGTTGTGGCGCCAGCACGCTGCCTGGCACAATGTCCTTGCTTGATAAAAAAAATGATAGGGCTGAATAGATGAATGATTGACAAATCCACAGACCTGGAATTGAGTCTAGTTGCCAGCCAGGAGAATGTCTGTAGAATTCCTAGTTTAAATCAGTTCACTCCACTGTGCCACTGATCCACAAACATTCTAGACTGTTCATATGTTTTCAAATAGCTGCCATTTTCCAGAACCGTCTTATAGGCTGCTTTAAAGAAGTGGCATTAAACCACTAAACCACCATTAAACACACATCTAGCAAACTCCACTGATGTTGGAGGACATGAATCTTGATGTCTCCATTACCATTCTGCAAGACTGGGCTGATAAGGTCAAGAACCCAGCATAGGTAATGAAATTCTTCACCTATCTGCAAATCCTTACATATTTATAGCTTTCAGCTTCTTGTTTTTTCCTCTAAAATGTTTTCTCACAACTGCCAATGAGAAGCAACACTGATCAATGTGGTTTTCAATTTCTTTCTTTTCCTTCTTCCTGCCATGCTGAGAAGGAGTCCAGTAGTCAAATACAGAGGCTGTGGGTGGGAGAAGGACAGAAATAAAGAGACACCCATACAATGGATTTCCAGCCTTGGTCTGACCCCAGAATTGAGGAGTTTCTTCCCTCTTGTGGCTGCTCCTCAACCTGATTCCCTTAGCAGGTTTCTATATTCTAGTCACTGTCCTGGCTGTCCAAGTACAAACCTCTAGTGTCTTTCAAGTGGATCCAGAAGTTATTTTTGAACATTTTCTATGGTTAGCAAATTCACCTAAGCACAAAGCATGAAATACATGAAGCTGCAAATTTTGCTTACGCCAGAGCACTGAGGGGTATTGTGTGTGTGTGTGTGTGTGTGTATGTGTGTGTGTGTATATATATTATATAAATTAATATGAACAAATGGGGAAAATGCACATGCAGCCTATAAATGCTAGTTTTAAAGGGTCCTCACCTTGGCTCGCCCATGCAACACACCATGCTCTGCATCTGAGTCATCATGGCAAGCAGGGCAGCCAGCCAGCTAGTCAATGCTCTGTTTCAATGAAACTCAATTACACCTGCATCTATTTCATGCAGGTGAGCTGTGGCCATGGGAGCTCGGCGGCCTTCCACCGTGCTTGCTGTGGACCATGCTTTCTGTGATAGGACCATTTGAGATGCACATGAGAAAGGAAGATGACTGTCGACAAACAACCCTGCACCTTTTAATTTATCCCAACTCCACAGATGGGTAACCTGAACTTCAGGGATGTTCTCAAGGTCATAGAGCTAGCTTTGTTCGAAGCAGAAAGGGCCCTAGGGTTCTGACTTCCAATTCCTGGCTGGGTCCTTCCCCGCCTGAAAAGGAAATGTGTTGATAACATTTCTTGATCCTTTCTTCTCTATCTTAATTGATGCTACCTACCATTTTCCTATCGTGGTGTGACAACAAATGTGTTTATACCACTCAGCCACTCCCAATATACCTTAGTAATTTTTATACATTTAACTTTGTGCTTTTCATACAATAACTGCTGTTCCTATATAAATAACACCTACTTCAAGTAGTGGATGTGTTACCGAAGGATTGTGAGCAATCAGTGTTTTAAAGTTGTCTGTCTTTTCACCGAGTTATGTTTTCTGCCATTATTCCTATTTATGATTGGACTTAATAATGTCTTCTTACTCTAGTCAAATTGATCACCTTTGTTATTAATTTTCCTAGCTATATCCCCATTCCTAGCTTCTCTGTTAAGTAATTATGAATCAGTAAATGCTCATTAAATCAAATTCTTTATAATGGAGAGACAGAATAGTGCAATGGTCATGAGTAGGATTTGGAGATTCAATGAAACCTGTGTTTGAATCCTGGCTTTTCCTAGATTACTTGGGTTGCTTTAAACAAGTTAATTAAAATCTCTGTAAAATTAAGATAATAATCCTCTTGGGCTTATTGAAATACAGCGTGAGATAAAGGACATAGAAACACCTAGTACAGTGTCTGACACACATGAAGCACTCGATAAACTTTAGGTTTTGTAGTAGGGCTGTGGTAGGCACTGCGCTAAGCTCTTGAGGACAAAAAGGAAAATGAGGTTCTTTCACTGAATCACATGGGGGTGACAGACCTGCAGACAAACAGTTATGAAACGGTGTGACATGTGCCGTAATAGAAGCTGGCTCAGTGTGCTGAAAGGGTACAGGGATTCAAGCCGTGGAGTCAGATTGCATTTTCACAAGTCAACCCATGCATGGTCTGTGTTCTCTCTTACATATACTGGGGAACTATATTTTCATATGTTTCCTATCATATAGTCTATGTTATTATATAGCTTATAAATTTATACCCTTGTATTATAAAGTTGGGTTTTATTCACACACTCGTGTTTACTAAACCTCATGGGAGATTTGGGGATTTTTGAAGAGCAATTTTAATTATTTTTTATTCTAGTCCTTTGAGTCTAAGCCTCCCCGCCCTTAAATGCCCCTCACCTGTACCTGGGGTTGCTCTGGGTGGTTGAGAAAGGTGTGCTGGAATGACTCATTAATCCAGGTCATTCATTTAGCCAACAGATATGGAGCCCATGCCATGGCCACATATTCTTTTGGATGGGAGGATGCAAAGAGAGTCCACCCAAGTGACCAGGCCTTGTCTTCAAGGGGCTTATTTTTATTTTTCTTATTTATTTTAAGACATGGTCTTGCTCTGTTGCCCAGGCTGGAGTGCAGTGGCATGATCTCGGCTCACTGCCACCTCCGCCTCCTGGGTCCAAGTGATTCTCCTGCCTCAGCCTCCTGAGTAGCTGGGATCACAGGTGTGTGCCACCACGTTCGGCTACTTTTTGTATTTTTAGTAGAGATGGGGTTTCGCCATGTTGGCCAGGCTGGTCTCAAACTTCTGACCTCAGGTGATCCACCCATCTTGGCCTCCCAAAGTGCTGGAATTATAGGCAGAAGTCACTGTGCCCAGCCCAAGGGGCTATTTTCACATGGGGAAAGACAAACAGGCAAGTTGTGTCAAATATGTCACTAGAGTTTTGAAGCCAGGGCTACAGGAGAGAGATCAATTCTGCTGGGGCCAAGTGCAGTAGCAGAGAGTAGGGGAGACCAAAGCTTGCCGGGTGAGTGAGTAATCACTGCCAATTATAGTTAGAAAATAGTTTTCTTCTTCAGAGAAAAGAATTGCAGGTAACTGCCTACAGGCAGAAAGCATGAAGTAATTAAGTCAGACAAATGCATCACCAAGTTCCATTTTAAAGAACTCGAAATAAGGTGTTGTTCTCAGCGACAGGGTTTTATTACCTTTAACATCACTGGGCTTCCAGAGGTCTTCTGTGTAGTTGGTGAAACTCATACTTTAAAACTGACTTCAAAAACAGATTAATGTATTGTATACTTGAAAATTGCCCAGAGAGTAGATTTTAAATGTTCTCATTACAAAAAGTGATACGTATGTGAGGTGATGGATATGTTAATTAACTTGATTTAATCATCATGCAATGTATACATATATCAAAACATCATGTTGTAGACCATAAATATTTATAATTTTTCCTTTGTCAATTAAAAAATTAATACATAAAAAGATTAACAAGATTAATGAGTGGTATAAAACATGCTTTAGATACATTCTTTTTATGTTTACTGAAAGTTTAAAATATAAGTAAATATATTTAGTTATATAGCTAATTGAAAAAATGTAAACTTATTAGAAGAAAAGAAAAAAAAAATCCCTGTAATCGTTACCCTCCTGGAAATAACTACTGTTGAAATTCTGATTACTAAGCTCCTAGATTTTGTAATATGCAAAAAACAAATATGAGATCAAACTATAAATTATTCTGTAAACTCTTTTCACTCAGCACTAGAGTGTCAATATCTTTCTGTGTCAGAAAATATATATTTATAAGGCAAAATAATTATTATAACTTTAAGAATAAAAAAGTAGCAATGATAGAAAAAATACTACAATAACCAGTGAATATATCTTTGGAATCTTTGCTAGATCCTGTAAACCTATTTAAAAACAACAACAAAACAGAAGAGAGGACTAAGAGAGACACATGGAACCTCAGCCTATAATTACTCTTCTATAAAAGTAATGAGACCAGATGTGGTGGTTCCTGCTTGTAATCCCAGCACTTTGGGAAGCCGAGGTGGGAGAATCACTTGAGCCCAGGAGTTGAAGACCAGCCTGCAACATAGGGAGACCTTATCTCTAAAAAATAAAAATAAATTAAAAAAATAAAAATTAACCAAGCATGGTGATATGCATCTGTGGTCCCAGCTGCTTGGGAGGCTGAGGTGACACCTGAACTTGGGAGGTCGAGGCTGCAGTGCTCCATGATCATTTTACTGCACTCAAGCCTGGGCAAAAGAGCAAGATCTTGTCTCTAAATAAAATAAAATAAAATAAAATAAAATAAAAGTAATGCGAATTTTCATATAAGACACCCTTTCCTGGGCTTAACCAACATGGAAAATACCTGTCTGTGTGTGTACGACAATCAAGATGGACTTTTCCTTGCTGGTACTGTTTGGCCATGTCCCTACCCAAATCTCATCTTGAATTGTAGCTCCTATAATTTTCACATGTTGTGGGAGGGAACTGATAGGAGATAATCGAATCATGGGAGCAGTTGCCCCCATACTGTTCTCGTGGTAATAAGTCTCATGAGATCTGATGGTTTTATAAAGGGAAACCCCTTTTACTTCCTGGTTGTTTTCTCTCTTGCCTGCCACCATGTAAGACATGCCTTTCACCTTCCACCGTGATTGTGAGGCCTCTCCAGCAACATGTAACTGTGATTCTGTTAACCTCTGTGAGTCCATTAACTGTTTGAATTCATTAACCTCCAGCCACATAGAACGGTGAGTCTATTAACCAGTCTTGGGTATGTCTTCATCAGCAGTGTGAAAATGGACTAATAAACTGGCCCAGTTACCATGACCCCAAGAGAATCATGAACTTATTGTAGCCCAAGTGACCTCATCTCTAAAAACAGAGGGCCAGAGGAGATCTCTGGCATGCATTTGGCTCTTTTGATCTATGATATTGTCTTTTGGGAGAAATGGCTTGTTTTAGAAGCATAGATAGAGTTAAATAAAAGAAACCTGATGCAGGAAGGCATTGTAATATGCACTGGGTTTAGAGTTCTTATTAGAGTGGCCCATGTTCTAATCCAATTCTAAAATGACTATTTAGGGGCTAATTTCTATTAAGAACAAGTTAATACAGTTGTGTGACAGGCTAGGCCGATTGCTGTGAAGCCAGTTAAGAGAGTTAGCTCCGTTTCAAAGACCTGAGCTGGGGCCGGGAAAACACAGGGCAGAGGTGAGCTTGGGGGTGAGAGGGCTGGGGTCAGCTCTGCCTTGACTGCCAAGGCTCCAGTGTTCTTTGGCAGCCTGGGGTCCTTGATTATTCATTGCCTATGTCTCTGGGGAGATGGGATGGTCTATGTGCACTCTTGTCTCTGCTGCCAACTGCTCAGTGGGTTCAGAAACATGGATTTTGGGCTGCACATGTGGCTCACGTCTGCAATCCCAGCACTTTGGGAGGCCAAGGCAGGTGGATCATTTGAGGTCAGGAGTTCAAGACCAGCCTGGCCAACATGGTGAAACCTCATCTCTACTAAAAATATAAAGATTAACTGAGTGTGGTGGCGGGTGCCTGTAATCCCAGCTACTCGGGAGGCTGAGGCAGGAGAATTGCTTGAACCCAGGGGGCAGAGGTTCCAGTGAGCCGAGATCACACCACTGCACTCCAGCTTAGGCAACAGAGTGAGACTCCATCTCAAAACAAACAAACAAAAACAAAACAAAACAAAACAAAAACACACACATGGATTTTTTAAGGGGGAGAGTCTGACAAAAATGCCCCATAGGGTTTGGAAGAGACAGACTGAAGAGACAAAGACCAGGGAGGAGTCCAAATATGAACCACCACAATCATAATGATAGTTTATGGAACCTTCTCTGTATCAGGTACTGTAATGCAGACTACATTCGTTTACAAAGATCCTATAGGATAGATACTGCTGTTGTCTCTAATTGATGATCAAGAAATGGAGACTAGGAAAGGTTTTGTAACTTGATTGAGGTTACACCATAATAGGAGAACTGAAATCCGAATTCACGCAATTTGTTTCCAGAATCCATGCTATGAGGCACTGTGGCACACGCACGGAGGTGAAGGCACAAAATCCTGGAGGTGGGCCGAGGGAGAGATGAGCAGATTTCAGAGTCAGAAACAGTTGTAAATAAAGAACTGACATAAATAGGCAAGTCTAGGAGGGAATTAGTTTTGATATATTATGTATATTCTATGTATTTATGTATAGCCTATTTCTCAAATGAATTTAAAGTAGCTTCGATTTGATATCTTAATTTTTAAATTTTTTTTCTATGGCTAAAGAATGGATATCTCTAAAGTTTACAACCCGGCATACACACAATTTGCATCCCAGTACATATGACTTTTTAAAAACATATGACTACATTTAAGCCTAATTTTTTGAGGGTCTGTTTCATTACTTGGTCATTTACTTGGCCATATACATTGAAGAGTGATTATAGCTCCTGAATCTATCTCAATTTCACAAATTTTGCATTTGTGCTGAGAACCTCTGAGGTAGGAACCTTAATTAAGCAAATTATTAGTAATGAGAACAGAAGTAAATATAAGTCCGGTTAAGAATAATTAGATGATATATCCTCTGCTGGAACATTGATAGATTTTAGCATTAAAATGTATGAACCAAAAATATGGCTTTGTTTTGAGAACTGAAGCACCCACGGGTTTTTTTTTTCGTTAGTGGTAATACTATGAGCCTATATTTGAACTTTATTTTTGTGCTCTTGCATATAAAGACCACACTTCGGTTTGAATCTTCAGCTGCTAAACCATAAATGTAATCATCATCAAAGAATGGCCTTAGGAATGCTTCCTGATGTTGTGTCCTTTGTCCTTAGGTCATTCTAATGAGATTAGTGAAGAGACAGTAGAATCCTGATTTTAAGGCTGAGCAAAGAAAAGCAAAGAGAAGGTGAGGATGCTCGCTAGTCCTGCAGCACTGTGACTGACCTGGGCGCCCTGACTCCGGAGCCAGTGTTCTGTCCAGGAGCTGTTCCTCCCTTTTGTCATTCTCATCAAATTTGAGGATTGTTGTGAAAGAGATATATTTGAATGGCTGGAGCACACGGCCCAAGACAGAATCCCTGAGAATGTGTTATAGGGACAGCAGGATCGTGGAGAGCATCCACTGGAACTGTCTTGGGCGGTCAGGCACTTGGCTCAGCTTAGCCACTAACTCTCTGGGTACTCCTGGCATTGAGCATTTCATGATCGCAGGAATAGCTAACTTTCAGGTAGTTATAAAAGAACTTTGATAAGTATAAAGGGTTCTGCGAGTATGAGGTAGAGCAATTGTTAAAAGAAATTAAAAAAAGGAAATTTCTCTTTTCAGTGGTGAATTTCCCTCCTGTTGGCATAGAAGCTTTTTGCTTGCTGGTGGCTTCCTTTGAGTCTGTTTGTATATTCTTCTTTGAGTTTACCAATGTTCCACTCAGCTAGGTCACCTGTCCAGGAACCAATTTTTCAGCTTGGAGACTCAGCAAGTTATCCAGGCCTGTGACCACAGAGCCTTCATTCTTTCTTTGCTTCTCTCATGCCACTGCTTCCTTGTGATCTGAAAGGGCTGAGAGTGGAGGGAGGCGGGGAAACAATGTCAGTCACACTTTGGGAGGCCGAGGTGGGTGGATCACTCGAGGTCAGGAGTTGGAGACCAGCCTGGCCAACATGGCACAACCCCATCTCTACTAAAAATATAAAAAATCAGCTGGGTGGGGTGGCGCTTGCCTGTAGTCCCAGCTACTCAGAGGCTGAGGCATGAGAATTGCTTGAACCTGGGAGGCAGAGGTTGCAGTGAGCCGAGATCACACCACTGTACTCCAGCCTGGGCAACAGAGCGAGACCGTGTCTCAAAAAACAAACAAGCAAACAAACCCAATGTCAGTCAATTTGGCTACTTCTAGGAGTTACACATTTTTTGTGTGTGTAAGAGGAGGTTAAACTTAGCAGATAAGGTGAGGTGGATTGGTGAATCTTATTTGTTCAGTCTTTCTGTTCTAATTATCAGAGATTAGAGTAAGCTTGGCTGGACTTTCAAAAGGATTTGTAATATTTTTAAAGAAGGTAAAGGGAAAATAAATTTGGTTAAAATTTTTTCAGTTCTTGAGGGTTCATTTTGCTTTATGTGTTGTCATTTTATTTTTATTTCAGGGTTTTAGGAAAAATGCAAACCCAAACTACAATTTTAATATATTGTAACAAATTTTAGGGCATACATGTGTGTTTTGCAGCTCCTTTCATTGGAGAATTGCTATTTGTCTTCAAATCATGGGGATTTGGATTAAAGTTATGGAGTGTCTGATTAAAAATTGGAACCTGAGATGAATAATAGGGAATTAAGGCATTTTGTCATAATTTAATTTTTATTCCTTTCTAGAAAAAAAATTGCTCAACATAACATAAGCTGGGCCCACTCAAATGGGGGCACGCATATGTTACCCGTTCTGCCAGGCTCACAACCAATTGGAGTGTTAGCTATTTATAAATTCAAGGTTGACTTAAACCATCTCACCACCACACGGAGCTCCCTCCTTAATAAAAGAAGATCCACTGGTAGGTGTTGGGAGCAAATGTTTAACAAGCGTCTTCCGGCCCTGAAATATGGAGGAGGAGAGGAAACGTATGGCAGTTGCAACTGAGGCCATAGATGGCAGTACGAAAAGACTGCAAAGGGAAAGGATGATGCTAGAATCAGTCTGTCCATATGGGGACCTTCCCTGATGGGGAAACCAGTGGGGGAGAGAGGCAACAAAGAAACGTGATGAGAAAAGCATGAGAAATTGCCTACCCCTTCCAACATGATAAAGAGAAAAGCAGGTGGTTATTTTTGACTCTAGGTGGACTTGCTTCCAGTGTGATCTAGAGGTGCTCATTTAAGAAGGTAAGTCAGAGCAATCCGGCAAGCTGTTCTATGTGTTGCTCTATTGCTGGGAAGAGGGAGGACACAGAAAAACTCCTTGTCTTTTTCCATGGAGAACTTAAATTGCAGTGATCTAAGGCAGTGGTTGGGAAAGAAGATACATCAGTTAAGGCTCACCGAGTTGCAAGTGCCACGAAAACCCAGCTGAAGCTTACTTTAAAAAAGGAATGTATTGGATCCATTATAGAAGTCTAGGGGCAGTTCTGCCTACAGGGAGAGCTGTATCCAGGGTGTCATTAATAAGTGGATCTTTGCATCTTTCCATTCTGTTCACCTCCATGATAGCTTCATTCTTGAATTGAATGTGGTGGTGTGATGACTGACAGGACCTTCAGGCCGACAGCATTCCAGATTCCTGCCTGCTGCAAAAATAGCTTATTTTCTTCCAACAGTTTGAACAAAAAAAAAAAGTCTTGGGCCTAATTTTCCTGGGTTTGAATTGGGTCATGTACTTAACCTTGAGCCAGGAGAATGGAATGTGCTGATTGCTTAGGTCTAGGTTACACAGCAGTCCTAGAGTTGGAGGTGGAGCCAAATGCAGTAAAGCACAAGGACAATGCATAGACAGGAATGGACACCGGGCCACCAAAACACAGCAATGGGCACTAGAGAAGGGAACCTCAAATGTGCTGAGTGCCACCTACAAAGTGCTTGGTTTGTTCAGCTTTTCTCGTGCAAAGTTCCCACTCTTCCTTGGAGGAGGTCCTGATTCCCGCCATGTTTGTGATGAGTGAACTGTGACTCAGAGAGGTGAAGTAATGCTCCTAATGATGCACACTAGTAAGTGGCAGAGCTGGGGTTTGAACCTATGCCTTCTCAACTCTGCTAGTATTCTCCATGCATCTAACCAACATCCAAGACCAGTTTTCTGGCCAAGCACAGTGACTCACGCTTGTAATCCCAGCACTTTAGGAGGCCGAGGTGGGAGGGTGGCTTGAGGCCAGAAGTTCAAGACCAGCCTGGGAAACAAAGTGAAACACCCTCTCTACAAAGAAGAAGAAGAAGAAAAAGAACAGGGCATGGTGATGTGTGCCTGTAGTCCCATTTACTTGGGAGGCTGAGGTGGGAGGATCACGTGACCCCAGGAGTTCAAGACTGCAGTGGGCTAAGATCAGTCTGGGTGATAGAGAGTGACCCCATCTCTAAATAAAATAAAATACAAATGGATCACCTACTGATCATCTAACCAAATCCTTCTTCTTTTTGTTTTACAAGTACAGCCGTGCGCTGCACAATGAAATTGTCAATAAGGGACAGTGGTCCCATAGATTATAATACTGTAATTTTACTGTAGCTTTTCCATGTTTGGATATGTTTAGACACACAAATACTTACCACTGTGTTACAGTTGCTTACAGTATTCAGCACAGTAGCACGCTGTACAAGCTTGTAGTCTAGGAGCAATAGGCTACACCATATAGCCTAGGTGTGTGGTAGGCGACACAGTCTAGGTTTGTGTAAGTACACTCTGATGTCCTTACAACTGCGAAATTGCCTAAGGATGCATTTCTCAGAAAATATTCCCATCGTTAAGCGATGTGTGGCTGTTTAGTTCTGTCCTGGATGACACTGAGGTGTCTGTCTATAGGAAGGGTGAGGGTATCTCCTCTGACATCAGACCCCCACCGTTTAGCACTACAGAAATAGGGAAGGCTGAGTTGCCACCTGGGGTCTACTGACTACCAGGGTCATAGAGTAGAGGGGTATCTCTCTTCATTTCTCTTCCCCCTTCCTTAGATCACATCGTCACTCCATACCTACTTCTACCCGGCACCTGGGCTCTCCTCTACCAGGGGCAACCTTCACGTTGTCAAACCAACCTCACTCCATTGCCTGGTATCTGAAAACACCATATCCTATTCCACCAAACCCAGGTCTTCTGTTTGGATGTCACAGATCTCTGTAATCTGGTTCCTTATCCCCGTCCCTAGGCCACTCTGCCAATCTTATCTGCTAGTCTCCAACTCGACTCTAGTCAGGGTTGTTTCCTCACTGTCCCACAAACCTGCTAGGCTCATTCCCTTCTTTGCACCACAACTCCCTGCCTAGAGTAACCATCCTCCACCCGCTCCTCCTGTCCAGAACCTTCAGGCCCAGATGTTCAATGAAGTCCCCCTGCACAGTCCCACCCCCAGTCTCCTCGTCCCCTAAACAACATTCCATTTTCATTTGTGTATACAGAAACACACACACATACACACTTCTTCATGAATACACACATATGCATATACATGTATATATACATTCATACCTGAGTGTGTTCACATGTATTTCAAATGTTCCTATGAGAGCATGTATTCCTTGAGGATAGAATTCCTGTTTCCAATTTAAAATTTTTAAATTAATTTTATTTATTTATCGATTTTGGGGGTATCCTTATCGTGCTTGGCCCAGTTGTAGGCTTGTAATATACTCTTTGTCAATAGAAAATTGTTGACTGCTTCAAAAAATGTATCAGAAACGTGCATGTGATAATACATCTAATAATAAAGAAGAGCTTATGCTAGAAAGCAACAGTCTCCTGCTCTACTTCTCATCAACAGTTTCAGACTTTAGGCCGGGTGTAGTAGCTCATGCCTGTAATCCCAGCACTCTGGGAGGCAAGGTGGGCAGATCTCTTGAGCTCAGGAGTTCAAGACCAGCCTGGGCAACATGGCAGGACCCTGTCTCTACCAAACACACACACACACACACAAAATTAGCAGGGCGTGGTGGCTTGTCTCTATAATCCCGGCACTCTGGAAGCCTGAGATGGGTGGATCACTTGAGCCCAGGAGGTTAAGGCTGCAGAGAACCATGATTGTGCCACTGCACTCCAGCCTGGGTGACAGAGTGAGACCCTCTCTCAAGAGCAAACAAAAAACAGTTTCAGACTTTAGTTCTATCAGTGGTTCTCTCTATAACTCTATCTAGACAGTCTGTTTACACAGCTATTTCCTGATTTATAATTAGATAATATACGTTGACTCACCTTTGTGAAAGTTGAGAATTTACCTCATTTTTACTAATTCCTTCTAACCAGTGTTTGATATTTTATCCTTTTGGTTATCCTTATAATTTTGAATATTATACTTAATCCTCTATTTCTTGTCCCATTAATTTAATATATAAAATTAAAACATAAATTTTAAATTAGTCCAGCTAATTTTTGTGTTTTTAGTAGAGATGGGATTTCACCATATTGCCCAGGCTGGTCTCGAACTCCTGACCTCAAGCAACCTGCCCGCCTCAGCTTCCCAAAGTTCTGGGATTGTGGGCATGAGCCACTGCGCCCAACTTCATCTAACTATTAACAATGCCCTTTCATGATGTTATGAGTGTATCAGATAATGTAATGGTTATGCGTATACAGCCCATATAAACCCTGGCTCCCCCAAAGTCCCGTCTCACATTATGTGGCATTCAAAGAATATTGATCCTATACCAATTTCAACTGCTTTAAGTGGAAAACAATTAAAATATATACTACAGTTTCTTGTGAAAGTGTTAAAAACATACAATTCTTTTTATCACACACATCTATAACTGAATGTTATCCTATTGTACATAGGTAAGGTATTATTACATGATATTGTTAAACTGAAAGGCTAGGGTTCACATGACCCCTTACTATTGTGTGCTTAATTTAAGTCAATCGCCATTGAAAAGGATGTACTTGTTTAGGAGAAGAACAAAGTGGGTGGGTAAACTGCTGAGACTTGGTAAGACAAGATTGCAATCGGGCATAGTGGCTCACGCCTGTAATGCCAGAACTTTGGGAGGCCGAGGCCTGTGGATCACCTGAGGTCAGGAGTTTGAGACCAGCCTGACCAACATGGTGAAACCCTGCCTCTACTAAATACAAAAAATTAGCTGGGCATGGTGGTACATGCCTGTAATCCCAGCTACTTGGGAGGCTGAGGCAGGAGAATCACTTGAACCGGGAGGTGGAGGTTGCCGCGGGCCAAGATTGCACCATTGCATTTCAGCCTGGGCAACAAGACCAAAACTCCATCTCAAAAAAAAAAAAAAGGTTGTATCTGCGAGAGATGGGGCTGAAAGATAGGAGGGAAGGAAGGCAGGCAAAAGCAACTACTTTTGATAGCAACAATTTTCTTAGGATTAGAATATTTGGGGGCTCAGTGGTTTTGTTATGATGCAAATGCAAAATACATGTTACAAAATTACAGTGGCACAAAAAATATGTAATGAAAAGTATATCTTCCTCTCACCCCTGGACTCCAGGCATTCAGTTGTCAGTTTCCTCTGATAGTGGTGTGCATATACAAAGTTATAAACGTATGCTCATTTTCCTCCACATACTGTAGTGTTCTGTAAACACATACTTGTCCTTGCTTTTTTCCCTTTAACAGTATAATTAGGATCATTTGATAAAAATTCACATAGAGTTGCCTTTTTTTTTTTTTTACCATTTTATGAATGCATCACAATTTATGTAAGTTATATTGGAATGGTTTCAAAAACATGTTATTTAAATAAATTCTTTAAATTTATTATTTACGGGCCCCATGGATGGTTTTCTTAAGTAGTTTCCCATCTTTTGCTGTTTTAAACCGTGTTGCAGTGACTATCTATTTAAGTATCAAATTTTGTACATATGTGAGTATATTTGTAGTTTAAATTTCTATAAGTGGAATATTCAAAAGTATGCTAGTTTAAAATTTTTCACATACTATATGTTTGTAAATAGATATCTATGTTATATATCTATGAATAGGTATTTGCTAAATTTTTATTCATGGGAATTTTATCAATTTACATTATTCCTCTTTTTTTTTTTTTTTTTGAGACAGAGTCTCACTCTGTCACCCAGGCTGGAGTGCAATGGCACCATCTTGGCTCACTGCAACCTCTGCCTCCTGAATTCAAGCAATTCTCCTGTCCCAACCTCCCAAGTAGCTGGTATCACAGGAGCCTGTCACCAAACCTGGCTAATTTTTTGTATTTTTACTAGAGATGGGGTTTCACCATGTTGGCCAGGCTGGTCTTGAATTCCTGACCTCAGGTGATCCACCTGCCTCGGCCTCCCAAAGTGTTGGGATTACAGGTGTGAGCCACTGCACCTGGCCCCTACTCCTTTAAAATATTAATTTTTTTGTTGAGGTAAAAAATGCATAATCTAAAATTTACCACCTTAATCATTTTAATTGTACAGTTCAGTAGCTTTAAGTGTATTCACATTGTGCAATCTTTAGAACTTTGGTGTCTTGCAGAATTGAAACTCTATACCGACTAAACAACAATTCCCCATTTCCTTTCCCTCCATGCCCCTGGCAACCAACATTGTACTTTCTGTCTCTGTGAATTTGACCACTCCAGATACTTCATATAAGTGGAATCATACAGTATTTTTCCTTTTGTGACTGGCTTATTTCATAATGTCCTCAGGGTTCATCTGTGCTGTAATATGTGTCAGAATTTCCTTTCTTTTTAAGGCTAATATTCCATTGTGTGGATATACCACATTCTGTTTACCATTTAATAGTCCGTTGTGTGGATACACCATATTCTGTTTACCATTTATCTGTTGTTAAGCAACATTTGGGAACTTCCACCTCTTGGTTATTGTGAATAATGTGGCCATAAACATAGGTATGGAAATGAGATTCTGCTTTTAAACCTTTTAGGTGTGTACTTAGAAGTGGAACTGCTGGATTATACAGTAATTCTATTTTTAATTTTTTAAGGAGCTTCCATATTGTTTTCCACAGTGGCTATAACATTTTACATTCTCACCAACAGTGCACACTGTCTTATGAATGAGAGTGCCTGTTCTCCAACACTTCTGTCAACTGTAATACATGACCTGACATTTTGATTTTTGCCAAATTGAGAGACAAAAACAGTTTAACATTACTTGGCATCTCTCTCTCTCTGCATTTCTCTTTTTATAAGAGAGCTCAATCACATTTTGCTCTATTAATAAGCCTTGCGTATTTCCTTTACTGTAAATGGTGATGATATTCTTTGTCCATTTTTCTATTGAGTTAGCATTTTCATTTGTAGAGTCTCTCTATATTAAATAAACAAGCCTGATTTCTGTAATATGAGATGCAAATATTATTTTCCACTTTGTCATTGTGTTTTGATATTTGATTATAGTAATTTTGTTTTTCACTAGACGGGTTTCATTTTGTTGTAGTCAAGTTTATCTATATACTGTTTATGACTTCTGTATTGTTTCATGCATTCTTCAGAAAGGACCTTTTTGCTTCAAGGTTATAACAAAATTTTCCATGTTTTCTTCACATATTTTTATGATTTTTTAATGCTTGAAAACTTCATATACACGGAATTTATTTTGTTCCAAGGTGTCAGGTAAGAATCCAACTTTACTTTCCTCTAGATTCTATTAAACAGTCTTTCAATTTTTTCCCCTGATGTGTGGGAATTTTTAAGATCAGAGACCTGTACTACAGAAGCTTGCTTTTAAAATGCATTTGCAAATCAATTTTGGTGAATAGTCTTCCTCTCATCCACTTTAGTTCACAGTAAATTTTAAAAAATAACCTGTTCTGCTAAGATGGAAAAAAAAAGTAGAGATTTTATCCGTCCCTGGGCTGGGATTTTAAGGGAGAGGAAGTTTTTTGTGTCAGCAGGAATCTTGAACAGAGGTTCAAGAGGACAGTGTTTGGGGGCTTCTGGATAGCTGGACATGTGAGGTTCCTGGAGGATGGCGCTCCGGGGAGGGTGTGGAAGCTCCGTGTCCCTTTCCCCATACTGAGCTGTATGCATCTCTTAATCTGGATCCTGTGCAGTCTCTTTTATAATTAGCCACTACATGTAAAAAACATAGAATATGAGTTTTGGAAAGAATGGTTGGGCCACTTGCATAGCCTTTTCTTACACAAAAATCTGGGAAAATTAAGCCTTTCTCCCTGTTGCTAATCACAATTAATTTGTTGGTTATATAATTCATACTTTGCTACTTGTTTCTTTTTTTCTTTTTTTAACTTTTTGTGGAGAACTGGGTCTCACTATGCTTCTCAGGTAGGTCTTGAACTGCTGGGTTCAAGCAATCCTCCTGCCACTGTCTCTCTAAGTGCTGGAATTACAGACATGAGCCACCGTGCCTGGCGATACTCATTTCTCTTGATAGACTTCAAGTTCCAGAAGAGCAGATAGTATACCTATGTCATTTATTAATTTATCTTTAGCAACCAGCAGAATACTTGTCTCAAAATGCGCAGAGTGAGTGACCAAATTCCTGAAGCCTCCAAATGTATTCCTCCTCTTTTGCCCCCAGCAATTTGTGCACCTTTTAGGGAGAGGAACTCTATCTCAATAGTCTTTTTTTTTTTTGAGACAGAATCGTGTTCTGTTGCCCAGGCTGGAATGCAGTGGCACCATCTCAACTCACTGCAAGCTCTGCCTCCTGGGTTCGCGCCATTCTCCTGCCTCAGTCTCCTGAGTAACTGGGACTACAGGTAGCTGCCACCACTCCCGGCTAATTTTTTGTATTTTTAGTAGAGACGGAGTTTCACCATGTTAGCTAGGATGGTCTCCATCTCCTGACCTCGTGATCCGCCCGCCTCGGCCTCCCAAAGTGCTGGGATTACAGGCGTGAACTACCGCGTCCGATCCTCAATAGTCTTCTTTATGAACCTTGCACATGACAACTATTCATTCTATGCTCTTTGAATAAACGAATTCACATCATTAGCAATGATGCCAGCATACCAATAGCCACTGATCTAGTCACAAACGTATGAGGTAGATGCTTAATTCATCCAGTCTTACTAGGTGCAGGGCAGCTCTGGAAGTTGAGGGAACTCTCAAGGACTCAAACAAGAGCATCTGGACTTCCTTTCATTAATCCTGTGTAGCCATCAGAATGTTGACCATGATTTCCACATTGGCAAAGGAAAGAATGAAGAAAACTTGACATTTCTATTGCTGTCTGACTTCTCTGAAGAGGCCTCATGTTAAGAAGGTCAACTTGGAAACAGTGACATTTTCTACTTGAATGGAACTAGATTTATTCCACTTAACTGACCATTTGAGAACATTATTCTTAATTTACAGACCAGTTTAAAGATAAAACAAATAAAAATAACATTTATTGGAGTTTGAGACCAATCAGGGCAACATAAGGAGATCTCATCTCTACAGTTTTTTTTTTGTTTTGTTTTTTGTTTTAAATTAACTAGGCCTGGGGGTGTGCACCTGTGGTCTCAGCTACTCTGGAGGCTGAGGTGGGAGGATCTCTCGAGCCCAGGAGTTTGAGGCTGCAGTGAGCTATGATCGTGTCACTACATTCCAGCCTGGGCCACAGAGTGAGACCCTGTCTCAAAAACAAACAAACAAACAAACAAACAATTCATTAAATGTTAATTAAGGGCAGTTATTTTAGTCGGGAAAGATTTATTCCCTTACCAGTGAAACAATCGTAGGGTTCCCAGCTAGGCTGCTTAAAGATTTTAAAATGCAACTTGATGGATATCTACTTTTCTAAAAAGATACATTTTGTAAAGAGTGCAGGTTGCCATTTTGTTTCCTTCAAAGACAAAGGAAAAACAAAATTGTGTTCAAGCTTAAATAACTTATTCTTAAGGCAAAGTCCCTGTCACCTCACCCTGGTGAGTCCACAAAATTGCTCAGTTTGCAAGGAATTAACTCACAAAGCTGACAGATCAGCAAGAATGTAGTTCCAGGGTTGATCAATTACATGGTATCACTAGAGGGAGAAGGGGAACTTTCAAGGGGACAATAAAAAACAATCACAGAACTAAAACCTAAAGAACCTACAGTCAGGAGATACCTAAATGGAACAATTGAGGAAGAAACTCATCTAAGACAGAAACACAGAGCAACTCTTGTTTGGAGAATATTGTAAAAACACCGATGATCATATGTCATAATTAGGTGGCAAATTAACCTTATAGAATATATCTGAGTTATGCAGCACTTTAAAAATAATTTTGAACCTCCATTTTATGTTGCAACTTATTGCTGAAAAGTATTCCATTAAAAAGAACTCAATATTCACGTCACTTTGTATGTGGTCGCATTTAGTACTATTTTATATTCTGCTCTTTTCACTGGACATGATTTTGTATCCGTATTTGCTTGTTGCTACATGGTCCAGTACTCATATTCTTTTAGTAGATACATAGTTTATAGAATTTTTTTTTTAATATGAGGAAAGGAGTTTTATGTTTTCAAATTCATGCAGTAACTGCTGACAGGAAAAGGGAAAGTGGAAAAGTTGAAGTTGCCTATGCATTTAAGAGTCTCCTGTAAGTGCTTTAACAGATAAGATGTGCTTCAAATAAACTCACCCATTGTTTGAATAAAAACTGCTGGGAAGGTGTTGCTTAAGCAGTTTGTGGGCTTTGATGCAAATAGGGTTGACATTCCCTTTGGTTACTACATTGTTCATGCTTCCTTTCAAAGCTGGTGTACTCCAACCTCGGCCCAGTGTATTCAAAGGGCTGTGCAGAGCCCTGGTATGAAGGTTTTGGTCTCAGCCTTGAATTCTCTGCAGAACTTTCAGAATTCCAGATTCCCAGGCCTTATCCCAGATTGGCTGCATCAGAGAAGGGGTCTGGGTATCGGTGTTTTTTTTCAAAGCTCCCTAAGTTATTATAACATGCAACCAGGACTGAGAACTACTGGTCAGGAGACTATTAATTGTTTAATCGTATGGGTCCTCTGATTTATACAAACAGGTTGACTTAGGTCACCGGAAAGCAAAAGACTTATTTTGATTCCCTACACAGCAAATTTGTCAACATATGCCAACCACTAAAGTGAAAATGAAACAGACAAGTGCTGATGTGTCAAGATCAAAATATGTACTCATTTAACAAATGGTTATTAAGCATCTACTGTAGACTCTGTCTTAGGCAATAAGAATGACTTAACAATTAACAAGACACAATCTGTCTTCTTTTCATAGTATCATTGAAAAGATAAAAAATATAAAATGAATAACAATCATATATAGCAAAATCTGTTTTGATTCACAAGAGCTGTCCAGGTGAAATGCAACCAGAGTTTATTAATACTTTTTTGGGGGAAGGCTTTGAGGATGAAGGGACATTTGAGCTTCTCGGGATGATTGGGAAGAATTGCACCACATGAGGTATGGGCAAAGGCTGGAAGAAGAGAAACTGGAACGGTGTTAACACTGGTGGAAACAGGGCTGGGAAAGGGAAGACATGGGGAGTAGATGGAAAGCAAGAAGTTTTGGTGTGGTCCACATATTCCTGGCCTGTATGGAGCAAAGGGTTAGATAATACAGGTCTTGAATTTCGGTGCAAGGAGACAAGGATGCTACATTTTGTGTCAGGTGTATAAAGGGGTCATTGTTAGAGACACTTTGCCTTTGGAAAATTTGGGAATATGTTGATGTAAAAAATGTGTCCATGGAAAATGTTTTATCTAGATGGAAGACTGTCTTAGTTTGGCTATTATAACAAAGTACCACAGACTGGATGGCTTATAAACAACAGAAAATTATTTCTTACAGTTCTGGAGGCTGGAAGTCTGAGATCTGGGTGCCAGCGTGGTCAGGTGCTGATGAGGGCCAGCGTCCAGGCTGCAGACTGTCCACTTTCTGCTGTGTCCCCACACGGCAAAGCGAGGGCAAGCAAGCTCTCTGGTGTCTCATTTTTATTTTTATTTATTTATTTGTTTATTCATTCATTTTGAGACCAAGTCTCACTCTGTCACCCAGACTGGAGGGCAGTGGTACGATCTCAGTTCACTGCAATCTCCGCCTCCCGGGTTCAAGCTATTCTCCTGCCTCAGCCTCCTGAGTAGCTGGGATTACAGGTGCCCGCTGCCATTTCCAGCTAATTTTTGTATTTCTAGTACAGATGGGGTTTCACCATATTGGCCAGGATGGTCTCAAACTCCTGACCTCAGGTGATCTGCCTGCCTCGGCCTCCCAAAGTGCTGGGATTATAGACATGAGCCACTGCACCCGGCCTTTGGTGTCGCTCTCTCTCTCTTTTTTTTTTTTTTTGAGATGGAGTCTCCCTCTGTCGCCCAGGCTGGAGTGCAGTGGCCGGATCTCAGCTCACTGCAAGCTCTGCCTCCCGGGTTCATGCCATTCTCCTGCCTCAGCCTCCCAAGTAGCTGGGACTACAGGCACCTGCCACCACATCCGGTTAATTTTTTTTATTTTTAGTAGAGACAGGGTTTCACCGTGTTAGCCAGGCTGGTCTCGATCTCCTGACCTCGTGCTCTGCCCTCATCGGCCTCCTGAAGTGCTGGGATTCCAGGCATGAGCCACCATGCCCAGCCTCTGGTGTCTCTTTTTAAGGGCCCCACCTTCACGAACTAATCACCTCCCAAAGGCCCCGCCTCCTAATGCCTCCGCCATGGGATTAGGGTTTCAATATGAATTTTGGGGGGACACAAACAGTCCATCGCAAATACCGTAGAGATAAAGATGTCTAAATCTATCCTGTCTGGTCTAAGATTTCCTAGGATTGTTCATCCTCCGAGGGTGGCCTTGGAGAAGGCTGGGTAAATGTTGTGCGTTTTTCCCCACTGCCACATTCAATAATGGCTGAAGACTCAATTAGCTTTATATGAGACCAACAGTCCTAGTTTTCTGTTGCTCAAACACAAAGACATCATCTGCCTTCCTCAGACACTTCAGCCGTTGAATAGGGGAGGAGGATGAGTTTGTTTAAACAGCAGCAGGGGTAGAGGTGTGCAGTGTGCAGTCTTAGGTAAAAGTGTACCCCAAAACCCAGAACTCTAGAGGAACTGGCCTGTGGATGAAATGAAGTAAACACTGAATGCACCGAGTGTGGCACCTGCTCAGTATAGAACAACTCTTAACATTTAAAGAATCAGTTATGAGCTAGTGGACTCAATGAAGTTTGACTTGTGTGTTTTTGTTTTGTTTTGTTTGTAATTTTAAGAGACACTTTCCTTTTATTTCTTAAAATATTATTGTCATTATAAAGAGAAGTACAGAATGTTAACTTTATGCTTTATCAGCACCTCAGCTGTAGGCCATATTTGCTTCACATTCTTTTTTTCCAAAGGAGTAAAAGTGAAACATAGACCTGTGCTAGCCTGAGCTGTTGATGGTTTTAACATTGGATATAAATGGTGTTTTACTATACAGATTATTTGGAAACTTCCTTTTTTTACTTAGTGTTATGTTTTTGAGACTTACTCCGATAGATTCTTATAGTTTATTCAATTCATTGGTGGTTTAAGTGTATCATGTTGCATAAATATACTACAGCTTGTTCATTCACATTGATAAGATATTTCAGTTGTTTCCAAAGTGCCACTTTACAATGGATTTGCCGTAGTGAATATTTCTGTATGTGATTTCCTATGAAGATGGGAGAGAATCCCTGGGACATTTGTCCAGAAGAGAAATTGCTGGGTCATTGGATATGTTGCCTGTAATCCCACAGACTCGGGAGGCTGAGGTGAGAGGATTGCTTAGGCCAAGGGTTCAAGATCAGCCTGGGTAAGATAGCAAGACCCAGAAAAACAAAAACTAGCTGGACATGGTGGATATGCCTCTAGTCCCAGGAGTTGGAGGCTACAATGGGCCATGAAAGCACCACTGCTCTCCAGTCTGGGTGACAAAGCAAAAGACCCTGTCTCTTAAAAAAAAAAAGAAAAAGAACTCCTAGTTGCTTTTTATCAATGTCTTCCACCCTGTGGTGTCTTCTGCTATGGTGTAGGAAACAGTGTGGTTTAGTGGTTCAGATTTGGGCCCTGCATAGGGAATCTTTGGGGAAGATAAATATTTTCTTAAATTGGATTATGGTGATGGTTACATAACTATAAATTTACTAAAAAATCATTGGACTGTACAGTTAAAACAGGTGAATTTTATGGTATAAAATTATATTCCTGTAAAGCTGTTAACAACAACAACAAAAAAGATTTAGGCTCTAAAGACAGACAGCTTTGGGTCAAATTCTGATTCTAAAACTATTTAATTTTTCTGTACCTTAGTTTGCCCATCTGTCAAGTGAGGATATTATACTGCCTGTACTAGCCTGTTAGAAATGAATAAATAGATAACACATGAGCTTTGTGCCTGGCACTTAGAGTTCAATAAACGTTAGCTTAGTATGACTTTCCCAGCACCCAGAGCTCCTGCACTGACTTTGATGTTCCACCTGCCTCTTCCCCACCTGCCACCTGTGCCTGATCAGGTTTCCTTAGCTTATTCCATGTTTTGGCTCTCTCTCGTACCCACCTTCCCTCTTCCTTTACCCAAACAAAATCTGTTCTGAACACCACCCCCACTGGAAAAGTTTAGACAGACTGATGCATAAAAAGTTACTCATGACTGATAATGGTTTATTTGCATTTTAAACAGCATAACCGAAAAATAACTAGAGTTAGAAAATGTGAAGACATAATGTATTAGCCTGCAAGGGCTGCCACAACAAAATCCTGGAGATTGGGTGGCTGAAGCAACAAGAATTGTATTTTCTCACAAGTCTAAGGGCTAGTAGTCCAAGATCAAAGTGCTGGCAAGGGTGGTTTCTGGTGAGGGCTCTCTTTCTGGCTTGTAGATGGCTGCCTTATTGCTATGTCCTTGCATGGCTTTTCCCTGTGCACATGGACTTCTGGTGTCTCTTCTTATGAGGATACCAGTCCTGTTGGATTAGGGTCCCACCTATGACCTCATTTAACCTTAGTAACCTTTTTAAATATTTTATTTCCAAATTTAGTCACATTGGGGATTAGGACTTCAACAGACGAATTTTGCAGGGATGTTGGACATAATTCAGTTCAGAACAGATCTTATAGAGGCCACAGGGGAGCACTTACTATGATCATCATGTCTTTGGCTCATATTTCGATGAAATTAAAAAACCCAGGTACTTGATTCCATCAATGCAGGCAGAGCTGATCAGATTCTCGGAGACTCACAATAACTAAACTAACTAGAGATGGAAGGAAAAACCTGAAGCTAGGAGTGAGAGTTGCCCTTTTTTCTTAAACCCAACATTCTTGGTTCTCTATTCACTTTGGCCAGCATCAGAGTTCCTGGGGATCAACATTAGTTAGTGCAAGTGAGATGGTGAGTGTGGAGTCACAGCTGAGGATGATAGGCTTGAGAGATATTTTTCCAGCCCATTGAAAGCCTGGCAAATTCTGCCTGCTTTATAACTTGGGGCATCTTGTTGACGACCACATCCAGTGTCTTTCGCTCTTCCTAAGTGGTAGAACCAGGCTAGACCCAAGGCTGTCTAACCTCAAGCCCAAGTCTTAACCAGGAGGATTCTGGGCCTCCCTTTCATCTGCTTCATGCAGCTATCTTTTCTTTTAGAACTCTATTATTCCACTAAAGTTACATAATCTTGAGAGGGATGTACTCAAGATCTCAGGGATCATGAACTCTGTATACGTCATTATTGTATATAATTTTCCCCATAAAATGTGGTGAAGAACAGATTAAACTTTTAAGCAAACCTTTAGCCACTTGGCAAGGATGAATTCTGGTGTGACGGTGAGTGAGTACAGTGGAACCTGGTTGATGGATGGATGCTGGGTGCTTGATTAATCTTCTTTAGTCAAAGACTCAGAGCCACAGACTGGTCTCACTGTGGGTCTAGTTCAAATTCAGGCCTTGGCAGAATAATAGGTTAACAGAAGTCATAGACCATCAGGATTGTTAAGTGACATATTAAATTTGGCAATGCCAATAAACAGTATTGTAATGCATCACCTAGTGATGGGGATACATTTTGAGAAATGCATTGTTAGGCAATTTCTTCATTCTGTGAACATCGTAGAGCATACTTACGTAAACCTAGATGGCGTAGCCTGCTACACACTTAGGCTATAAGGTCCAGTCTATTGATCCTAGACTACAAACCTGTAAGGCATGTGACTGCACTGAATGCCATAGACAACTGACCATAGTGGTGAATATTTGTGTATCTAAACATAGAAAAGGTACAATAAAATTACAGTATTACAGTTTTATTGGACTACTGTGGTATATGTGGTCCATTATTGACCAAAATGTCATTATATAATGCTTAACTCTATAATTCACTCATTAGGTTTCAGCTTTCATAGAAAAAGTCACGATTGTCTTCTACCTTATTTGAACTGACCTCTCAATTGCCTCATTTATCATTAGGCATTCTTGTGTTTCTTCAGCCACACTTTTATTTATTTATTTATTTATTTATTTATTTTTGAGACAGTCTCACTCTGTCACCCAGGATGGAGGTCACTGGTGTGATCTTGGTTCACTGTAACCTCTATCTCCCAGCCTTAAGCGATTCTTGTGCCTCAGCCTCC
This sequence comes from Trachypithecus francoisi, assembly GCF_009764315.1. Classification (NCBI taxonomy): domain Eukaryota; kingdom Metazoa; phylum Chordata; class Mammalia; order Primates; family Cercopithecidae; genus Trachypithecus; species Trachypithecus francoisi. Next base: position 2,216,981 of record NW_022681435.1, on the reverse strand, counting down.
CAAGTAGCTGGGACTACAGGTGTGCACCACAGCACCCTGCTAATTTTTCTATTTTTCAGTAGAGATGGGGCTTTACCCTGTTGCCCAGGCTGATCTCAAACACCTGGCCTCAAGTTATCCACCTTGCTTGGCCTCCCAAATTGCTGGGATTACAAGCAGGAGCCATTGTGCCCAGCCTCAGGCACACCTTTATGGACAACTTCTTAGAACACTGTTAAAACTGTAGGATAAGATGTTTACCAAAGCAGCTAGTGTGATTCAATGTATGTTGATTAATTTTGCATGTTGATAGAATTCACTTACCAGTTTTCCTTCTTAGAGGGTAACCTTTTCAGATTCTGGGGTACTTCAGTTGATTGTTAAAACTGACTATAGCAATCATCTCATTCTGGTCACCTCCCACTTTAAAAGAATCTTTAGAGCCAATATCTGATTTCAAGGAATGAATCTCTCGAATTTGAATTTCAGGCATCAGGTTGGCGGGAGGGATATACGTTCATGCTCCTGGAATTCTGGATCATGGGTGATTAGCTCTCACTATGTGGAAGAGACTAACCTACTTTCAATCAGTAGTTACCCCAGAAGCATTCCTCACTCTAATCAGAGGCAGAGCGGGGAGAGGAGAGGCAAGATGAGGGAAGCACAAGGATTTTCAGGGTCAGGTTGTAGGTGCAGCCTCCCCAGATTCCTGGAAGGCAAATGTATTAGTCTGTTCTCACACTGTTAATAAAGGCATATCCGAGACTGGGTAATTTATATATATAAAAAAGAGGCTTAATGGACTTACAATTCCACATGACTGGGGAGGCCTTACAGTCATGGCAGAAGGTAAAGGAGAAGCAAAGGCATGTCTTACACAGCAGCAGGCAAGAGTACTCGTGCAGGGGAACTCCCATTTATAGAACCATCAGATCTTGTGAGACTTATTCACTACCACGAGAACAGTGTGGGGGAAACCACCCCTAAAATTCAATTATCTCTACCTGGTCCTGCCCTTGACACATGGGGATTATTACAATTCAGGATGAGATTTGGCTGGAGACACAGCCAGATCATATCAGGGAACTAGTACATTGAATACAGGAATCTCATCTTATGGTGACATCACAAGTTCCTAGGTCTGAATCAAAATAGTTTCAAATCTTTTTGTTTCCCACCTTGACTGCAGATGCATAAAGAGGGGGAAAAAGCCCAATGTCATTAACAGAAGAGAAGGACATAAGCCTACAAGCAGAGAAACAGAAGTTAGAGCCCTTAGAAAGAAATAAGAGTATGATTACTACAGAAACCTGGGAGAGAAAAGATAGAAGCAGACATGGATGAACTAGATATGGGCTGTTCTAGGAAATGCATGAACAGTGATGGTGAGTGGGATAGTTTATTTGTGGAACTCATGCAGTATTGACTTCTTGACACATGCAGCTTCTATGGAATACCAGAAAACCAAAGGCATATTGTCATTTGCAGATGGAGAAGATGCCAAGTAGAAAATCTATAGACATGCCAAGAGGAAATGATCATTTTACTCATTTGGACTAATTTTTGGAAGAAGCAAAGTCAAATTAGCATCAGAAAGACTTAATCAGAACATTTTCATCCAAGTTATTTATTGCTGTGCAACAATTTACCCCAAAACTTTGTGGCTTAAAACACCAACAATCATTTTACTACCCTCATAGATTCTGTGGGTCAGCAATTTGGGGGATGCCTGGCTGAGTGGTTTTGGTTCTGGGTCTTATATGTCATCATAGTTACATGTGGCTGAAGCCAATGCATGGGGGGCTGGTGGTCTCGCTCTTTTTCTTCTTGAAGTCTTAGGGTCCTTCCCTGTAATTTGTACATGAACTAGTAGCCTCAAGGAAGTCAAACTGCTACATGAGGGTGCAACTCTTCAAAAGCATGTGTCCTAAAAGAATCAGGTGGGAGTGGAATTGCTTTCTATAGCCTCACCTGAGGTCGCATTATATCACTTTCCCTGTAGTTATCAGCTTACAGAGATTCAAGGGGAGGGAATGTAGACCCTGACTCTCAATGGGAGGAGGGTTAAAATCATGTTATAAGTAAAGCCATGTAGGATGGAATACATCATTGTTGTTATCTTTGGAAGATGCTATTAGCTGCAATTTTAGATAGATGTACTTTTATAATTATTTTCAGGTATGAGTACAAATATACACTAGTTAGAGAAAAATTTGCACAGTGAAGGTACCTTGCACTGCCTGGGATTGTCCTTCATTTGCATCCAAACAGGCGCTGGACAGCTTTGTATTCAGGCCCTTGTCCCTGTCTAACCCTTTGATTTTTATAATGAGTTGTTAGTCCCATGTCCAGCTCAGTTAATTGTCTGTTTGGAATCATATTTCTTTTAACTGGTTGCAGAGAATATCCCATTCTTAGATAGTGGCTGGCAGCTTTAAGCACCAGATGAGGGCTGCCCAATAGTTATTAGAAGGGCTGCATTCTGTCCCCTAAAATTCATGTGTTGAAGTCCTAACCCCCAGTATCTCAGAATGTGACTGCATTTGGAGATAGCGTCTTTCAAGTGACAATTAAGTTAAAAGGAGGCCTTTACAGTGGGCTCTAATCCAATACAATTCACCTTATAATCAGAGAACATTTGAACATAGACACACACAGAAGAGAAACCATGGGAAGACACAGGGAGAAGACACCCATCTACAAGCCAAGGAGAGAAGTCTCAGAAAAACCCACCTGCTGCCAACACCTTGATCTCAGACCATGACTCTCCAATCACAAACTGACAACAGTCACTGCATTTCTGTTGTTTCAGCCATCCAGTCTGTGCTATTTGTTATGGCAGCCCTTGCAAACTAATATATTTATTCAAGGTTTCAGCACATGAAATGTATTTTGAGAGGTGCCTTTGAAGGTTCTACTTCTCTGGACCATGTTTTCAAATTTATTTTTATTTTATTTTATTTTTTGAGTCAGAGTTTTGCTCTTGTCACCCAGGCTGTAGTGCAATGGTACAATCTCAGCTCACTGCAACCTCTGCCTCCCGGGTTCAAGCGATTCTCCCACCTCAGCCTCTCGAGCAGCTGGAATTACAGCCATCCACCAACACACCTGGCTAATTTTTGTATTTTTAGTAGAGATGGGGTTTAACCATGTTGCACAGGCTGATCTCGAACTCCTGACCTCAGGTTATCCACCCACCTCAGCCTCCCAAATTGCTGGGATTAGAGGTGTGAGCCACCATGCCCAGCCTCAAACTTATTTTTTTTAAAGCAGCAGATGCCTTTTTTCTCCAAAACTAAATACAATTCTTTTATCTATAAAATATACATATAGTATTTTATTGGTATATGATTTGTTTAGAAGTTTGAAATAGTTCCTTATAACAAAGGCACTGGATGGAAACAATGAAATGGTTTAAGTATACAAGTGCCCAGAAACCTACAGCATTTGGGCAAAAAGTAACAGCCTACTCCTTCACCTCTCCCCTGCCATGGAGAGTTGCATTCTTCTTGCTCACGAAGTTCAACATTGTGTTATGAGACTAGCACTTCAACCTATTTTCAGGCCAGAAAAATGGGAGGTAGAAACATAGTATGCAGCTCGTCCAAGGTTGCTGATCTCCTCACCAAATGACTCCTGGCATCTATATCTAAGTTCTAGAGGAAGCTCCGAAGGGCCTGAACAAGACTGCACCTGAGCAAGACTGCCTGGGGCTATGCAGAAAGACGTGTCATAATCTGCTGCTCTTAGAGTGCACAGTGAAGCAGGCATGGACTTTGGAGCCTGATGATCTAGCTGTGAATCTTAACTTGACCACAACTAATCATGCAACCCGGGGCCAGATCTGTCGCCTCTCTGAGTTCCAGTTTCCTCATCTGTAATGAAGGGGATTTAAACACTAGCCTTGTGGGTTCTTGTGAGGATTAAACAAATTAAAATGCATGTTTACCCAGCACAGTGTTTGGCATATGACTTATTAAATATTTATTTTTCTTTCTCCTGGGAGAGCAAGTGCAGGGCTCAAATGAGATAATGTAGATGGAAGCACTTTGTAGTCTGTGTACAGTCATCTCTGTGCCAGTTGCAACTGTGATGTGGTTTGACATTGACTCATTCCTGACCATGTGGGCCTGAAGTCAATGGATTCTCATTTTTCTCTTCGGTGAGAGAAAGGGGTAACAATATCCAAAGGGGAACATGGATGTGCTGGAGACTGTGAATGTGCTCAGTGTCACTTGTGCAGGCTTGAAAAACTGGTGGTCAGAGTGAATTTTGATTTTTTTTTTTTTTTGAGACATAGTCTCACTCTGTCGCCCAGACTGAAATGCAGTGGCATGATCTCAGCTCACCGCAAGCTCTGCCTCTTGGGTTCAAACGATTCTCCTGCCTCAGCCTCCCGAGTAGCTGGGATTACAGGCATCCACCACCACGACCAGCTAATTTTTGTATTTTTAGTAGAGACGGGGTTTCACCATGTTGGCCAGGCAGGTCTTGAACTCCTGACCTTGTGATCCACCTTCCTCGGCCTCCCAAAGTGCTGGGATTACAGGCGTGAGCCACTGCACCCAGCCCTGAAAATGTTTTTATGCTGTAGTGGGCATAGTGGCTCACACCTGTAATCCCAGCACTTTGGGAAGCTGAGGTGGGTAGGTCGCTTGAGGCCAGGAGTTTGAGACCAGCCCAGGCAATATAGCAAGACCCCATTTCTACAAACAGTTTTTATTTTCAAAAAATTTTAAAAAATTATACTTTGAGTTCTAGGGTACATGTGCACAACGTGCAGGTTTGTTACATATGTATACCTGTGCCATGTTGGTGTGCTGCACTCATTCACTCATCATTTACATTAGGTATCTCTCCTAATGCTATCCCTCTCCCCTCCCCCCACCCCACAATAGGCTCCGGTGTGTGATGTTCCCCTTCTTGTGTCCAAGTGTTCTCATTGTTCAATTCCCACCTATGAGTGAGAACATGTGGTGTTTGGTTTTCTGTCCTTGAGATAGTTTACTGAGAATGATGGTTTCCAGCTTCATCCATGTCCCTACAAAGCACATGAACTCATCCTTTTTTATGGCTACATAGTATTCCATGGTGTATATGTGCCACATTTTCTTAATCCAGTCTATCATTGATGGACATTTGGGTGGTTCCAAGTCTTTGCTATTGTGAATAGTGCTGCAATAAACATATATGTGCTTCTTTCTTTATAGCAGCATGATTTATAATCCTTTGGGCTGGGTCAAATGGTATTTCTAGTTCCAGATCCTTGAGGAATTGCCACACTGTCTTTCACAATGGTTGAACTAGTTTATAGTCCCACCAACAGTGTAAAAGTGTTCCTACTTCTCCACATCCTCTCCAGCACCTGTTGTTTCCTGACTTTTGAATGATTGCCATTGTAACTGGTGTGAGATGGTATCTCATTGTAGTTTTGATTTGCATTTCTCTGATGGCCGGTGATGATGAGCATTTTTTCATGTGTCTGTGGGCTGCATAAATGTCTTCTTTTGACAAGTGTCTGTTTATATCCTTTGCCCACTTTTTGATGGGATTGTTTGATTTTTTCTTGTAAATTTGTTTAAGTTCTTCGTAGATTCTGGATATTAGCCCTTTGTCAGATGGGTAGATTGTAAAAATTTTCTCCCATTCTGTAGGTTGCCTGTTCACTCTGATGGTAGTTTCTTTTGCTGTGCAGAAGCTCTTTAGTTTAATTAGATCCCGTTTGTCAATTTTGGCTTTTGTTGCCATTGCTTTTGGTGTTTTAGACATGAAGTCCTTGCCCATGCCTATGTCCTGAATAGTATTGCCTAGGTTTTCTTCTAGGGTTTTTATGGTTTTAGGTCTGATATTTGAGTCTTTAATCCATCTTGAATTAATTTTCTATAAAAAGTTTTTTTAAATAGCCGAGTCTGGTGATGTACACTTATAGTCCTAGTTACCCCAGAGGGTGAGGCGAGAAGATCACTTGAGCCCAGGAGGTTGAGGCCACAGTGAGCCATGATTGCTCCACCATACTCCAGCCTGGGTGACAGAGTGGGATCCGTCTCTAAAATAATAGTGATAATAAAGTAAAATAAAATGTTTCTTCTCAGTTACCCAGTCACTAGTTTTATGAAGCATTTTGGACTATAATAGACGGCTCGAGAGTTCATGCCCTACCCCAAACGCCAAAGGGATTTATGTCAGAAGCTGACCATATAATTTCCCAGGTCATCTCATTTGCCATTTGGACACTGGCATATCAAATGTTATTTAATAAAGTTAGGTTATAGCTAAGAGTCTGTTTTATGGATTCGCCACACCCAGAAAAAGGTATTTGTATTGGAAATTGTGTTTAAATCTGCTAAGAATATAGCCATTGGGATGTAGAGAACAGATGGGCACGAACAGGGCTATTTTCCTTGAGCAATCCTGAATTAGCATCATAGATATTGAAGATGGCATAAGCTGATGTTGCCCTCTGCCAAGAGGGACAGCTGTGTCCACATGAGCTTCTCACACCCACCTGGGGACCCCCGCATTGTGGCCGGGCTCTCATAGTCCATTTTTGCCTCTCTTGTCTGTTGTTTCTCCCAATCATGTACCTTCTGGACTTTTGTCCATCTTCATTATAGACACCACCCTGTCTCTGCCATCACTCATGAAGTCATTCTTTTCTTTAAAGGCTCTCTCAAAATGTAAGAATTCCATGTGATAAGCATTCATAAAGTTTTCTCCCTAGTTTGGCAATTTACTCGGCTGCTTTCTGCAAACCATCTTCCCTTTCTCCAGTCTTTCTGTTGATTGGTTGGGCCTTGAATGCTCCCCTCTCTGGCATGTAATGTGTGGATAGGAATGAGAGGGTGGGATAAATACTTGCCTTAAGTTGCCACCTGCTCCTTTGCCTGACATCCCCCATTTAGGGATTCATTCTATGGGGCTTTGCAAATTTTCCACTCTATGGTTTTCGTTATCTTGCGAACTTCTCTGGGAGCTGTTCATCTTACCAAGATCTTGGGCAGCTGCTGATAGGGCAGTGGGACCTGCAAGTGAGGATAAGCATCTAAGGAAAACTGGATGGAAGTGGATCTTCTTTAAGAAAACAGGCCATGATGTGGGTAGCAGAAAGAGTCCAAAATCTCTCCTTCACAGTTTTCCTAGGGTTCCAGACTGAACCACGAAGAAGGATTAATTACATGCTTTGCTTTGACTTCTAAGTATAGGAAGATCAAATTGGCTTGGTGTGAGAGTAAAGCAGGAAAAAGGGCATACTTGTTTATTTCCACTTTGGCTGAAGTGTGTGTGTGTGTGGCGCACGCGTTCACCCCACAAGTGGCAGCAATTGGTATTAGTGATCTGAGGGAGGCGATGTTGAGAAAGTGTGGGAGACTCTTTGAATCAGCCCATTCTCAGTGAGCTGGCACTAACAGGTATGGTGAGGACTATAAAGGGATGTAAGAAATTATGCCTGCTCCCTGAAAACCTTTCATTTAGTGGGTGAGATCAGATGTCCAGAGAGAAAGGTAACTTTGCAATTGGAGGCCTATGTGTTTAGAGCCATACTAGATACAATAAGCACTTTGGAATTCAGAGGTAGACTGGGCTGGTTAGGGGAGGCTTCACAGAGGAGGAGGTGACCCTTGAAATGGGCTTTATAGAATGTGGGAAGAAGTGAGGCTCAGAGGGACAGGAATGAAAGCAGAATATTCCAGATAGGAGAAAGCAGAAGTACCCAGGGTTTATCTGGAAGGCAGGAGAGAAGCAATTCAGCTGACACTCAGGGTTTGTGGAGGAGATTAAGGGAGGGGAAGCCAGGAAAAGAGAGATATTAGTTGAGGTAGTACCATGGGGAGCCTTTGGTGCACAAAAAGTGGAGGCTGGAGAAAGCGCAGGTATGAAATGGTTGTGAAACAGGAAGCCAGAAGTGCCAGCGCTCACTGGGGAAGGTGGTTTGGCTTCCCATGAGGGCCAGGCCTTAGTTAGCACCCTGAGTCAGGTATGATTCCTAAAGTTTAGAGGAGGAACTGGGCTGAATAAGAGGGAATAGGGGTGCACTGTCTATGGCAGGAGGGACTTCTGTGACCCCTTTGTAGAACTGGACTATTGTGGACCACCCTAGAGAGGTTTGCTGTGACGCCCTAGGGAGGTCAGCACCAATATTTATAGAAATGTCAGAGGGATAGGCAGACCCAGAAACTCTCCAAGGTTGGCCGTTGCTGCTGCTTCTTTTTTTAAAAAATATTATTACATTCAGATTTTTTTCCATTTTATCTTAAAATAATTTCAAACTTGAACTAAACTTGCATTACTAGTACAAAGCATTTTAAAAATTCTAAACTATTTGAGAGTACATTGCTAACTTGATGTTTCATCACTTCCAAATGCAACCAGGAGTAATTCCTGCAAACCAGGACTTTCTCCTACATAACACAAGACAACCACCAATATCAGAAAACCAACACTGATCGATTGCTAATGTCTGATCCTCAGAGCTCATTTGACTTCCACCAATTATCCCAATACTGTCCTTTCTAGTAAGAGGATCCAGTTCAGAGTCACACTTTGCATTTATAACTCTGCCTCTTGAGTAAGGAAGAAAGGAAGGGAGGACAGAAGAAGGAAGGAAGTTCCTTTTAGATTTCTTAGACCATTAGGCCTTACAGAAAGTAGCAACAGACAATGTAATACTTTGTCTTCATTTTCTTTTTACTGCCCGGTCATCATTCAGTTTTCTGTCCAACGGGAAGGGAATGTGGTAGCATGGATAACTTTGGAACAATTTTGGATTTTTAAATTCATTTTCCAACAGTCTTATAGGTATGTTTTTTCATGGTTTTATTTAACTTCCATAAACACATAGATCAGAGATGTGCTGAGTAGAGGTAGAATCTGGCTCTTGTGATCTGTTAATACTTCCAAAAGTAGAAAACCAGGATTCTTTTACACCACATTTATTCCTAAAGCGGATCAGCTGAACCTGAGCACAGCCCCTAAGATCTTGCTTCCAAGCTAGACCTGAGCAAACTCATTTGTAAGGATTGGCAACTGCTCCTTTAGCTTCATCTCAGTACAGAGTCTCAGTTTTACTGTAATTGTTTATTTCATATAGCTTTCATCCTTCATTTTGCCAGTGATTCATGTGGCATGTAATATGCATCTCTGAGTGATTTCTTGCCCCCAAACTTGTCTTCCTTTGATATGATTGTTTATTTCCTGAATTAAGAAAAAGGGAATTTTCAGATGAGGTACAGAAGCCACTCTTCATCTCCTTTTGGTTTGAATTCTTTGACATCATTCATTCATTCATTTCACGACCATATACTGCTGCCATACATGGGTACACATCTATAAATAATAATAATGTTTATTTTCAAGGATTTTGCCATTTGAGCTGGGGAGAAGAGCACATGTGAACATGACCTTTGCAGTAGATACTGACCATACCAAGAGGAGGCCAGATAAAGCGCCCTGGCTTTGATCACCAGCGAGGGCATCGTGGAGAGTGTGTATTGAGTTGGAACGTGAATGGGGTAGAAAAGGCCCTTTGCTTTCCAGTAAAGTTGGAGACTCCACCAAGGAACAAATGAATTCCTCCGGGGCCATATTTAATAAAAACTATGATGATATTCACATCAGTTCTTTAGTGTTAGGAAGGGGCACATTAGGCAGTATCTAGATTCATAGAACTCATAGCATCCTGGACTCCCAGGAGAAGCAGAACCTTCCATAGTAATTTAACACGCTCATTTTACAAACAAAAAAAAAGGAGGCCCCAAGAGATGAGGTTTCTCAACTCAGGTAGCCCTGCTGAGCTGAAAGCAGACCTCAGATCTCCCAACTGTTCATTCACCATCCCCTGTGACCACAAAAGCCAGGCTCCATGTGGCTCAGAGGCTGAGCCGGCCACCTTGTTCCTGAACCCAGGGGGGCGCTGAAGAGTCCTTGGTAGTGCTCCTGTGGTCTTCATTTGAATCCACACATGCAGAGGGACGGGAAACACCCTAGGCTCTCAGCTCTGTGGCTGCCTCCCTAAAAGGAGAAGACAGTCCCATAGGGCCTAGGGAGGGATTGCAGCATGGGGATCTGGTGAGAAGCTGGGGATGTGGGGGAGAGGTGCTGCCTTGCAGAAACACTGGGCAAAGATTTTCCTGGTCCTCTGACCAGTGGGTCTGCTCCTCTAAACCTTTTTTTTTTGGCCAGCCTCCTTTCTTTCCTTTCACCCTTTCTCCTTCTTACTGGTTAAAATCTGTTTTTTTTTTTTGGCTGGGTGCAGTGGCTCACTCCTATAATTCCAGCACTTTGGGAGGCCGAGGTGGGTGGATCACTAGAGTTAGGAGTTTGAGACAAGCCTGGCCAACCTGGTGAAACCCAATCTCTACTAAAAATACAAAAATTAGCCGAGTGTGGTGGTGCGTGCCTGTAATTCCAGCTGCTTGGGAGACTGAGGCAGGAAAATCACTTGAATCCAGGAGGCAGAGATTTCAGTGAGCCAGGATTGTGCTGCTGCACTCTAGCCTGGGCCACAGAACTAGACTCCATCTCAAAGACAAACAAACAAACAAACAAACAATCTTTTTTAAAAAATGCATTTAATTTTGGAATAATTGTGTATTCACAGAATGTTTTAAAAATAGCATAAACAGGCCCTGTGTACCCTTCACTCAGCTACCCCGATGGTTACATCTTATGTAACTTTGTACAATTGCCTGCCGGTTTTAAAAACCTTAAATTCCACCCCCTTCCACATCCCTCTCCCTCAGCATCATTGGTCTACCTAGCATAGGGCTCAAGACCTTTCTCAGACAAACATCTCATACCTGTAACATGAGAGCAATTTAGCCTAGATCCAAAGGTCCCTACTCTCAGTGAGGGGAGGGGAAATTATGATACAATTGTCTTAGCAAATTCTAAAGGAAAATACAGGTGTAGACAGGATTATCCTGAAAATACTAAACCATGGCTGCCATATTTAGTGAAGACTGAATGTATCCTTAGATTTGGGAGCCAAGATTTGATTTGGCTTTAGTCCCCTGGTGAGGGTGGTACTGAGTGAGGCCTTTGTACCATTGAATAGAACCAGTAACAGAGTCCTAGGGCACAGCCGTGAAAGGAGTAAAGGAGAGCGGGGTCTTCTGCTCCTGCCTCTGTCTCAGTCTCATCCCTGCAGCCCACTCCCTCAAGCTATCCCTGCTGAGAACAGCTTCTTCATCATGTCTTCACCAAATCATGAACATCTGGAACTGGGCTGCTTGTTCCCAAAAGAGTCTGGGTCAAGAGCACTCCTTCAATAAAGATGTACAAACCTTGTCACTGTGCTCTCTCTTGTCAAATTCATCTTGCCCAACACTGCCAGGTCCATTTTCGAAAGCCCTATTTCCCTTGCACCCTGCTGGCTGAACATCTTCAGTAGCAACACTTTGGCTTTTAAATCTGTTCTGAAGCTTCCATGTTCACCTTCTTAGGGTCTTCCTGCAATCAGGAATCATCTTCCCTCTCCAATTTCTTTGTATACTTCCAGGTATGATCATAGCCCCAGCTTCTCCATCAGCTAAGTTTCCCTTGATTATTCCAACCCGTAAGGAGAGTTCTGTTTAAGAATTCCCACTGTTGATTGCCTATACTGGCTCCTTGGCACTTAATACTGCTGTGTACTGTTAGTTAATCTTTCTATGATTGGATCCTCAATATAACTATACCTTCCAACCTGCCACTACTGCTGAGAATAATGTTCTAGCTGTCTTTGCACAGTTGTGTCTAACACTCAGGAGGCAAGCCCTGGGCTGGAGTTTTCAGATGGACCCACTACATTCCTGTAGCCTGTGTGCCAGTGGGAAGAAGAAAGAATGTCTGGTGTCTTTAAAAGTACAGGTAAGGATGCCTTTGGGGAGCATTGGGAATTGCCTGGGTAAGGCTTTCTCCAGTAATAAGGGTGTTTGGTTGCTAGGGAGCCAAACAGGACAAATGCCACTAAATGTTCACCATACTTACATGGGACAGTGAAAATTTCTTTCTTTCTTTCTTTCTTTCTTTCTTTCTTCTTTTTCTTTCTTTTTCTTTCTTTCTTTCCTTTCTTTCTTTTCTTCTTTCTTTCTTTTGCTTACTTTTTCCCTTTCTTTCTTTCTTTCTTTCTTTCTTTCTTTCTTTCTTTCTTTCTTTCTTTCTTTCTTCTTTCTTCACTTTCTCTCTTTCTTTCTTTCTTGAGACAGAATCTCACTCTGTTACCCAGGGTGAAGTGCAGTGGCACCATCTCAGCTCACTGCAACCTCCACCTCCTGGGTTCAAACGATTCTCATGCCTCAGCCTCCTGAGTGGCTGGAATTACAGGTGCATGCCACTGTGCCTGGCTATTTTTTGTTTGTTTATTTTAGGTAGAGAAGGAGTTTCATCAAGTTTGCCAGCTGGTCTTGCACTCCTGGCCTCAAGTGATCTGCCCACCTTGGCCTCTCAAAGTGCTGAGATTACAGGTGTGAGCCACTGCACCCGGCCAGGACATTGAAAATCTCTGAGTCCCAGTTTTCTTATGTTTGAACTGAAAATAATAATATTTATCAAACAAAGTTGTTTTAAAGATTAAATAAGGTGATATGTGCAGTCCCATACTGCCTGGCATAAATGAGCACTTAACAAATGTGAGCCCTTCTCTCCTACTGTTAGTTCCTTAATCCTTTATCAGGAAGATTGTTCCCCATAACCCTTTAGAGCTTCTTATCTGGGCATAGTAGCTTTAATGGAAATCTCTAATGACAATTCCCTTCGAGTCTTTTGTGTGTGTCTATTTAAATGACTCCAAGTCTCCTTTGCAGCAAAAGATAGTGACAGCTTGCTTTTATTTTATTTTATGATATGCTTCCTTAAATGAAAATTACCACTTATGAGCATCACTGATTTTTATTTTATTTCATTTCTTCTTGCTGATTCTGAAATTCCAGATGGACGAGGACTAGTTGGGTTTTATGGTTTGAGGCTGCGTCTGTCTCACTGTCTATCATAATTGGTAGCACCAAGGGGACTTGGGAGAAGCAGAGCTGAGGGCACTATTGACTTGACTGAAGATGCGGGCATTGTTACAACTGGCAAAGTCATTGGTAGATATGAGTCTGTGGTCTCAACTGAGTAACTAGCGGCAAACCAAGAATTGATTTTGTTGCTAGGGTCAAATTTTTCCAAAGGGCAGATGGAAGTGTTCAACTGAATATCATCCTCAGGTCACAAATGCTGCTCTTTTCCCACCCAACTGTAGGTGTTCCTTCAACGGCCCCTTATTATCTTGACTCATTTTTGACAAATACCCACTCCGGGGTTGGGACCCTGCTGCTGTTTTTGTTGTGAATAACCTTTACAAACAAGTCATGCTGAGGAGATGAGTCATTTAATCACAGTCTGTGTGGACCCCACCAGCCAGTCCCCAGCCTGCAGGGCTGAGATTGAGGGGGCTGCACTGTGATGTCAAGGAAGGAAATGGGGAGCAACTTCTCCACTCATCAAGAAAGTTACTTCTGGGCTGCCATCTGGAAGCAGAAATTACTTCTCCAAAATTGCTAGTATAAGTTAATGGGGCCTAGAGTACAAATAACAGGCACATCAGCCACAACCTGGCCTGATCGGCTCCTTCTTATCAACCACGGAGATGTGACTTTACTGGATATGGGGTGGGATTTTTTTCCTTCATTTTTCTTTAATATCCCCACTGGGCCACTACATAAAAGGTTCATACATTCTATAACGTGATACCTCTTTGATGCTTAACTCTTTACATATGGTTCCATGAGACAGACTGGGTAGAGCTGCCAGATTCAAAGAGGGGCCACACAGAAGACCCAGGAGCTTGAAAACAGCCTGACTTTATGGCTGTTCCTGTGAAAACCTATCTCCCTTTGGATTTATGGCTCTCGTTTTATTTGTTTCCTCCCTTCTCAGACAATTGGACCACATGTCTCAGCTGCTGGTGCATCAGTAAATATTTTCTGAATGAATGAACGAGAAGAACTATTGCCAATGTGTATCAGGATGTGTAAGGGTGACCACAGAGAGAACAGATGGAACTGACCCTTACTTAGGCAGTGACCTAAGGTGGGGGGACCTCGCTCAGCCCCTTGGTGAGGTGAACGGGAGTATTGGTAAAGAACAGAGAAAATGAAGACACTTGGTTTTATGCCATCTGAGATCATGGGCTTCCTTTTTAAAGAAAGTGTTTAGGAAGTGGAAAGATAGGCCAGTAGACATGCAAGGGGGAGAATATGCTTTTTAGAGCCAAACATAGTCCCCTGGCTTACAATGGTGATAAATAAAGGAATGAAGTAGACGGATGAGCCACGGCGAAGCACTAGATGACTCCGAGTTGGGAGCCAGCCACCTGAAGTCCTGGGGGGCTCTCAAGGTAGCTTGCTGTTCTAGAGACTTAATTACCACTGTAACTCATGACACATAATTGCATGTCAGATAGGCTAGTCTTCGTGCTGGAATGCAGCCTTTTGGAAATAAATGATGCTTATTTCTCTTTCTCCTGCAAACTGACCCACTAGATTTCTAATACACATCTTATTGTTCCTCTTTCTTATCCTAGTTCTTCAACGGAAATAGCAGCAGTGGCACGATTTCATGAAGAACTCACATAAAACTTGTGGAATCATAAAATCTTAAATTTTTAGAGTATATTTGAGAGCTAATCTCAATTGCAAAAGTCCCTTGGAGTTGGTTAAAATAAAGAAAGAAGCAAGTCAAATTTTCAGGGAACCTCAGTTTTAAAATACATTCCATCTAATTTTAATTTAGGAACTTTGTAATCTCTTTTTTTTCTATAAAGAGATACTTCTTTTTTTTTTTTCCTGTCTCACCATGTTAGATCCAAATCCCACTACAGTGTGAGGAATTGTGAATAGAAAGTAGGTAGTTTTCTTTGAAAGAGAAAGTTGAAGATGGAACCCAAAGGCATGTAGAAAAATCTGGAGGAGTTTTATTACTTAATCATGTCATTGTTTTACTGAATAGAGCATGACTGGTCCTTAAATTTTTAACATCTGTTTTTTTTTTTTTCAAATAGACTTCATTACCCTGTGTTCATTAATTTAATGAAAAGGCTCATGATTATCTTCAAATTCCTGAATACGGGGCCAGATGTTTTGAAAATTATTTTCTAATGTAGGAGTTTCTCACCTTTTCTTAAAGATATTTCTTTTGTCCTCCTAGTAACCTAAGAGCTAGAAGACCGAAGCAAGGAGAAGTCTGTTGGTGGAGATTTATATTTATAGTCCTTGATGAACTGAATACATTTACAAGCTGCATTTTGAAATCATAAATATCTCATGTGAAGCAATCAAAATTCCAAAATCATCTAATCAAGAATGACATCAGAGGCAAACAGTCTCTAGATGGAGTAGGTATGATTCCCTCTGTAAATCTTACACTTAGAGCAGATGTTCTAATTCTGTGGGTTAAGTCAGGAAGTGTTGAGCTAAGCTGTCCATAAGACAGTTATTTAGAAAAGGTGAACTAATATGAACTTGAGTTTCTTAAACAGAAAGACAGGGAGGTCATTCATAATCCATGCCTTCCTCCCCTAGCCTGTAACCATCCTCTCTCAGTCAGCTGAGGGGAATCGGGCTGCCAAATAAAACAGAAAGGTCGTTACCAAAGAGAAAGGGGTGCTTTCTAAGGACAGCCTTGGGGTGACTCAAGACCTGCAGAAGTGTACATATTCTTCCTTCTGTAGGAGATTCTCTCCCTATTCCTCGCCTTTTAGCTCTTTTCTATAGGATCGAGAACAGAAAAGAACAGCAGCAGGTTCTGCAGCTTTTCAATTCCAACGAGTAGCTATTTTGGTTCATTGATCAAGCAAGACATATGGATTCAGAAATACAAGATCTGTATGTTTTACTTCTGCCTCACATCGCATCATTTGGCATCTCAATTAGGTGGACTCCTGTGGCGGGAAAGAGGGTGTGGAATGTATTGATATGGCCCTAGTTATTGCAACATTTGGGCCCTGGCCCCTGATCTAGAAACAGAACTGTCGGCTCCAAAGGTCTGTTGTTAACAGTTTATGCAGTGTTGTCAAAAGCTGCATTCATTCTTTACTGTTTTCTTATTGCTTTTATAATAAATATTTACAGATTTATTGCATACTTATTTTCCAAATGGATAGACATTTTTAGAAATGACATTTCTGAAAGTGCAGAAGCTATCTGGCACATATACAGTGTATCGTACCATGTGTTTTCTGACAAGAGCATCATCGAAACTGTCTCCGTAGTTTATCTGATGAAACTCGATTGCAATACGTTGCATCAAGTTTATGGCCCCATTCTTCTCCTCTATGCTTTTTATTTTTACATCTGACATAGAGAAAATGGCAAGATTTTCTTTATTCCCTAGCAAACGAATCTGTAAAAGCCACAGAAACTTCTCTCTTCTTCACCAACGAAGAGGGAGATTCTGCATTCCACAGCTTGTCCCCTCTGCTAGAGAATTTATTTTGAGACACATTGTCTATATATTGTCTTTCCTTTTTAAGGAAAGGAGAAAGTCATGGTAAAAACCATAAGATATCTTAATGCTTAAACTGTAAATTATTTTTTAAAATGCCTGTTATTAGACAAAGGGTGCTACAACGTAAGAGTCTTGTGGATTATTTTGGTGTCATAACTGTGAAGCTGTGGCCATTTCTTTGACAGTCTACAGAAGAGTTCCAATACCTGCAGAAAAATAGATACAATGACTTTCTTGGAATTATAGGGTAGTGGAGTAGAATAGGACCACACCTTATTTTACTACTGTATTGTCTTGGTTTTGAAAGAATCATGTGTTTGGGTTGTGGAGTTTACCTTTTTTTTTTTTTTTTTTTTTTCAATTAAAGGTTCAGACTTTAAAGGAATATCTACAAAAATATCCACAAAAACCTAGGAATAACATTGCAACCTCTGTGTGACTTAGATTCTGTTTATGAGGGGTTGATCTGGATAGTTTATGGCAGCAATCAAGGTGTCTGTGTTTAAAATTGTTAACTCTTGACTTTGTTTGAAATGATATAGCAGACATAGCCTATGATAATTTTTTTGACCTGTTTTGTTCCCGAAAGAATCTGCAATGGCAAGTCAGCTACACCATTACAGGAGAAGGAAGATAAAAGACAGATTTTACATGTCTATTTATATTAAAACTGCAACTAGGACGAGTGGGTGAATATTTCAAGGAGGGAGACTTTGATGAACTAAAAGGAAAACTTTCCAACCAGAGAAGCTTTTAACCATAAAATGGCCTCTTGGAAAGACAGCGAGCCCCTGTTAATAGATGTGTTCAGATGGGTTGATTACCCAAGAGTAATTCTGAAGGGATTTTTTGCATTGTATTAACTGATATTAACTGATATCTTCTTTTTTTTTTTTTTTTTTGAGACAGAGTCTCACTCTGTCACCTAGACTGGAGTGCAGTGGTGTAATCTCGGCTTATAGCAATCTCTGCCTTCCAGGTTCAAGTGATTCTCCTACCTCAGCCTCCTGAGTAGCTGGGATTACAGGCATCCACCACCATGCCCAGCTAATTTTCTGTATCTTTAGTAGAGATGGGGTTTCTCCACTTTGGCCAGGCTGGTCTCGAACTCTTGACCTCAGGTGATCCACCCGCCTTGGCTTCCCAAAATGCTGGGATTACAGGCGTGAGCCACTGCACCCGGCCTGTATTAACTGATATCTTAGGGCTCAATCCACTGCAAGCATTTAAAAAGTCAGTGTTCTATTAATTTACATATGTAAAATTTCATTAAAGTAGGATTTCATCAATTTGTAATTTGGAATAATTGAGCTGAAATCTTTCATTATGTAGTACATATTTTTTCTTTTTAAAGAGAGTATAAATAAGATTAGAAGAAGATTTTTAAAACACTTGAAATATGCTTCTGTGTTTAAATGCTCTAGAAGCATCAATTTATTTAGGAAAATACTCATTATAAATCATGTATTAAAGTATTGATCTCTACTGGCTAATACCTCTTAGTATAAACTTGAAAGTAATGCAACTATTCCTTTGAACATGCTCTAATAAAAATACTTTTTTGGGCCGGGCGCGGTGGCTCAAGCCTGTAATCCCAGCACTTTGGGAGGCCGAGACGGGCGGATCACGAGGTCAGGAGATCGAGACCATCCTGGCTAACATGGTGAAACCCCGTCTCTACTAAAAAAATACAAAAATCTAGCCGGGCGAGGTGGCGGGCGCCTGTAGTCCCAGCTACTCAGGAGGCTGAGGCAGGAGAATGGCGTAAACCCGGGAGGCGGAGCTTGCAGTGAGCTGAGATCCGGCCACTGCACTCTAGCCTGGGCGATAGAGCGAGACTCCGTCTCAAAAATAAAAGACTTTTTTTCCTTCTAAAATAAGTCTACTTAATGTCACTTTACATGTATCTACGTACATATTTTAAAGAATAATTTTTATAAAGGTAAAACCATGACAAATTTAAAATGAACACATGCTAATGATTTTATTTAACTCACTAACTAATAAGGGAATTAGAACAGTGTTGCAACTGGTTCCAAGAAGAATTCAAAGACCAGATGTATTTATAGGTTATTAAGAATGCCAAAATGAATTTGTTTAGGTAGATGCAAAACTGACTTCTTTCACAGTGGGAGAGGCAAGCCAATAGAACCTCCCCTGGACAGATTTTGCCTTTTTATGGACAGGAATTATTTGCATTATTACCAGACTTCTACAAGTTAACTTACATCTCTTCAAAGTTGTCAAATAGCTTAGTCAAGAAGAATAAAAGGCAGAGAAAAACAGAATGGATGAAACAGTTAGGAATACTGCCAAATTTAAAACCTTTCCCAGCTTTTCCTTACTCACACACCACCCCCCACACATTGAGCCATATCACAGGGAAGTTATAGTGATGCTATGTCAGACATAGCATCCTATCTGTTGATATTAAACCAACCACTTCTATGTTCATAGCTCAAGTAGATTTCAGCAATTCAGTTCACCTCACTTTCTACTCCCAAATCCTAACAATGTGGTGAATATTATGTCCGAGAGCACCAGCTTTATTTTCAAGATGAATAAGATGATGACATAGAGGATGGAAAGGCCAGTCAACCTTCTCAGGTGCATGTGTTCTGTGGAGGGCTGAACTTCAGCACTGATTTGTCACACCTCTTCATTTTTTTGAGTTTCAGATAAATCATATAGGAAAGGAGTCACCAATGATGTCATTGGTAGGTAAGAGATAATGAAACTAATTGGGCAGGAAAACCCCATCTAGATCACACAATGCCTAAATGACAGCTGTCTTTTCAAGGGAATCATGTTGGGGCATTGAACAGTTAGTGGCCTTAAGAGCTTGAGTACATTTTTTGATTATCCTCAAAGATATGACAAGGTTGAACTTTACCTGAGTCCTGTGCTTTCAGAAAAAGTGTGGTTAAGAAATTCCCCAGTTGACCGGGCACAGTGGCTGATGCCTGTAATCCCAGCACTTTGGGAGGCTGAGTTGGGAGGATCCCTTGAGCCCAGGAGCTCAAGACCAGCCTGGGCAACATAGCAAGACCCCATCTTAAAGCAAGCAAGCAAACAAACAAACAAATAAAGAGAGAGAAAGAAATCTCCCAATGGTTTTGAGTTCCAGGGAATGACTAACCACGAAGGATGACCATGCCCTGTAGATTCTGAGATAAGACCTTTTTTATCCTTTTTCTTGACCCATAAAATACTCTCAGATGACTCTACTGTCTACCTGCCTCTGTAAAACCCTTTTCTTTGGGATGCTGTTCCTTTTCTTCAAGATATTCCTTATAATAAACATTCTCCCTATTGCAATAGCCTGAATAAAATCATCTTCCTAATTGTCTGATGCATTCTGGTGAAGTTGGAATTATATTTTTGATCATATGAGCATAAATTTGGTTTCTGGAAATAATAAAAATCATAAAGAGGCAGATATGGTAAAGAGGTGAGTGGGCAGGGTATATTGCCATTTTGGGTAAAAGCCCTGGTTTTAAAGTATAGATGATGATTTTCTTGTATGGCATATAACCAAACTGGGAAAAGCAAAAAAAAAACTGAAAGCACAATCCAAGCAGTGGCAATTATATTGAATAAGTTATAGCCCCCTGGGCAAACATATTGAGAGGGCACCACTAATTTTTTTTCTGAAACCATGAATTATTAATTATAATTTCTGGTATATTAAAGGAACCAGTGCTATTTACTTCTATGTTCCTTAGTCCTTATTTGTAAAACCAAGGGGTTGGGCTAGATGATTGTGAATATTCTTTAGCTTTTTAATCCTGTGAGCTCTTTGGTTATTATCGGGTTCAGCTTTGTTAGTACAATTACATTACTTGGCTTCAGAGTTTCCAGGTAGCTAAGCAGTGAAGAAATTGAAGGGTTGATCTCTACATCTCCTCATCATTCACCTCCAATCTGAAATCTTGAATGAAAACTATTTTTATCATGTAATGTAGTTTCCAGAGCCTTTAAAAAGACTGTAAGTTTATACGCATTTAGAAAAGTCAATTTCACCAGGTGTGGTGACTCATACTTGTAATCCCAGGACTTTGCAGTGCTGAGGTGAGAGGATTGCCTGAGCCCAGGAGTTCAAGACCAGCCTGGGCAACATAGTGAGACACTGTCTCTACAAAACTTACAAAAATTAGCCAGGCATGACGGCTTGTGCCTGTAGTCCCAGCTGCTCTGGAGGCTGAGGAAGGAGGAGCACTTTAGCCCAGGAGGTTGAAGCTGCAGGGAGCTGTGATTACACCCCTGCACTCCAGCCTGGGAAACAGAGCAAGAGTCTGTCTCAAAAAATAAAAATAAAAACCGAATTCCCTCAATGAGGATCATTAAATACTAGAGTAGAGGCGGGTTGAGGGGAGAAATAGTTAAGCATGACATAGGCTGTAGAACATGAATATTGAAGTCTATTTTATTGCGCTTTGTATATGCCAGGCACTGTTCTAAATGGTTTAAACCGTGAATGCATTTATTCCCTATGCTCTATGCAGTAGGGCTGTTGTTACCACCACCAATTTGCTGTTGGAAAAACCAAGACACAGGAGGTGAGAATATCTTGCCCAAGGTTCCAAAGTTGTAAGGGAGAAAGCCAGAGTGTGGGGCCACATTGCCTGGTACAGGATACTGACAACCCTGTCATTTTATAAATGTAAAAACAATCTCCCATCCATCCACAAACGGACCAAACAGCAAGTCTCCTAGTGTAGGGGCATTTAGAGGAATGAAATGCCTGATTCAAGGTTATAAAATGACTTGCCCTTGAAACCAAGGAAGCCATGGGCTCTTCGTTTTCAACTCCCAGCTTCTCACTCATTGCTAGTTTATTCCTGCAGCTGACACTGTGGAGAAAAATGAGTCTCTTTTAAGAGTTTCTTTCCTAGAGCTTGTCATGCTGCAGAATTCTTTAATGTTTCAAGCTCATGATAATATGTGGTCTTTGCTAGAACTCCTGTGGCTTGACACCGGCCTATACTAGAGATTATGGCAGCTTTTGTTTTCTTAAAAACCTGGCCGCTCTTGGAATTTAGGCTTGAGAGAACAGAAGTGAGATTGGTTTGGCTCCAACAAAGCAGTGAAGTGTAACTAATACTGTGTTATTAGCACGGGGTGAAATTTTCAACTTTCAGTATCTTGATGAAACATAGACAATGAAAATTGCTCAGTGACTTTTTCTAACCTTTCTAACCTGTATTTTACTCCCCAAGACCAAGAGCCACTTTACATTCTCAGACAGCAAGCTAGAGAGCTTGAAAGTGTGCCACTCATGGTGAAGGACAGTTTCCCCTAAACTCAACAGCTACATTTGGAAAATTTAAGTCTCAAGAA
This sequence comes from Trachypithecus francoisi, assembly GCF_009764315.1. NCBI lineage: Eukaryota > Metazoa > Chordata > Mammalia > Primates > Cercopithecidae > Trachypithecus > Trachypithecus francoisi. The sequence goes on along the minus strand of NW_022681435.1, from coordinate 2,195,198 downwards.
GCCTTAAAATTTTCCAGGTACTGAAATGTTCTTCTTAATGACAGATTAAAGTAGTTGTCAAGGCTCTGATGGGGTGAGACTCTGTCATTAAGAAGTTCTGAAAAAGCTAAGAAACTGTGCTGGTCAAGTCCCCAAGTGTGATAAGAAAACATTTTCTGCATCCCCGTGGATATTTAATTAATCTAATTGTTTTGAGATGTTCTATTTTAAAATACAGTAGGAATAAAACAATACAATGTATTAAAATCACAGTGGTCTTGGTCAAGGCCCATTAACGTTACAAGTATAGAAATCTATACACATATCTTTATTTGGGGTTTGTCTAGTTTTTCTCTCCTTTAGGCATTTCGGAAGACTTGGAACATGGTGTATGACTTTAAAATGCACTTTCTAGTTGTCAGGAATTAAGTGATCAGGGACAATGTGTTTTTGCATTATACAAGATAAAAAAGAATGCAGTTTGTTGCTACCTTATATTTTTCTTCTTTGGTGGAAAAAGAAAGCTGTAGGAAGAATCAAGACCAGTTCACGGCCTAATAATGAGATCAGGTTAAAGATACTCTCTTCGGTGGATTCCTCAGAGCTCTCCTTCCCCCCATTCCCAAGTCCCACTGTGGTGCTGGGTCCAGGCAGAGGTCCACCCTGGAATTCCCCAAGTTCCTGATTTGTCAACTGGCTGTTTCCTGATTGCAGGACATTTTGGTTTGATAGGAAAATACATAATGAAGGTCAGGGAGAGAACACTCAGGCCTTGTATTAGTTTGTTTTCCTGCTGCTAATAAAGACATACCCAAGACTGGATAATTTATAGAGGAGAGAGGTTTAATTGGCTCACAGTTTAGCATGGCTGGGGAGGCCTCAGGAAACTTACAATCATGGTGTAAAGGGAAGCAAACACATCCTTCTTCACATGATGGCAGAAAGGAGAAGTGCCAAGCAAAACGGAAAAAGCCCCTTATAAAACAACCAGATCTCGTGAGAACTCACTCACTATCACGAGAATAGCATAGAGGTAACCACCCCCATGATTCAATTACCTCCCACTGGGTCCTTCCTGTGATACATGTGGATAATGGGAACTACAGTTCAAAATGTGATTTCGGTGGCGAAACAGCCAAACCATATCAGGCCTTTAGCAGAAGGTGGCAGGGGGAAAGAGTGAGTCAACTGCAAAACTGTGTAATGAAGCATCTGAAAACAGAAACCATAGTTCCAGTCTAGCCCTGACTCCAGACTTTGAGCAAAACATTTAAATCCATTTTATCACTTGGAAAAATAAGGGAGTCGAACTTGTTAGTAGTTCTCAAACTTTAGTTTTAGCCTCATGATTCATTCTTTAAAGGAAAACTTATACATAAGAATAGTAAGATCAAGAGTCAAAGTGGTGTTGCTCTGTTTGAATGGGACAAGTCTTAACTCCACTCAACTCCTGGGGCTCTCCTTCATTTTATGCTCCATCCTCAACCCCATTAGCCCCAGAAGGGTTCTAAGGAACGTGATTGGAGACCAAGATGGGATGTATGTTGAGGATTCTGAATGATTCTCCCTACTGTGGGATGCAAATATAAAGAGAAGGTTTTTCCTTCCACGTACTGAGATCTAATAGGAGAGAGACAAAGGTAACGAATATTAAACAGTTAAGGAACACTAAAGTTCTACAATGCAGTTCTACTAAAGAGAATGTTGTTAGCTTTGTCTTTTCTCTAGTGAGATTTATTAGTATTTATTTCCTTAGAATAGTGAGTCTTAACCTTTTTGGTACCATTTGAGAAACTGATGAAAAATGCACATTGAACCACAACATTTTGAAAGTGATTTCAAGGATTTTCAGATGCCCAAGCCCAACCATGGATCATGGACTAAAAGCATTGCCTTAAAGACCTCTCATGGACTTAGCTTCTGATCTCAAATTCTCCCAAGGGCCTTAGTGGTTAGTACCAGATCAATACCAGAGGCATTTGTATTTTCAGGCAGGAGTCATGAAGGTGAAATAACCCAAAGGAATGACTCTAATCCTAGAAATTTTGGGACTCACTGGTAAGTTAATAATTGAGTCTTATTAACAGTCTTAGGAAAAATATATAGTAGTATTGCTTGCAAAAAACAAGCATTGTTATTTTTATTGGTTTCTGAACATTTTCAAGATTATTTAGTTTTAGTTTTTGGAGACAGAGTCTTGCTCTTTTGCCCAGGCTGGAGTGCAGTGATATGATCCTAGCTCACTGCAACCTCAAATTCCTGGGCTTAAGTGATCCTCCCACCTAGCCTCCTGAGTAGCTGGGACTACAGGTGTGTAACACCATGCCTGGTTAATTAAAAGAATTTTTTTTTTTTTTTGTAGAGATGGGTTCTTTCTATGTTGCTCAGACTTCAAGATCATTTCAAATCACCCATTTTTTAAAAATATGGTACACGTATTGCAGAAGTTGTCTGTATTCCTCCTGCCTATTTGGGACAGATTGTCTCCAAACATGGTAGCCAATAGTTTCTCTGTTCTATGAACATGTGTGCTGCTCCTCCCTTCAAGAAGTGGAGTCTATTTCCTCTCCCCTCTTGTTACCAGTGGAAGGTGTCCAGGTTCTTGGCGTCTTGAGAAAAGAATTGAACAAAACGCACAAACAAAGCAAAGAAAGAACGAAGCAACAAAAGCAGAGATTTATTGAAAACGAAAGCACACTCCACAGGGTGGGAGTGGGCCAAGCAAGCAGCTCACTGCTGGTTACAGAATTTTCTGGGATTTAAATACCCTCTAGAGTTTCCCATTGGTTACTTGGTGTACATCCTATGTAAATGAAGTAGTGGCCCATGATCAGTCTGATTGGTTGCAGAAAGTGGTCAATCAGAACCTGAAGTGACGTTATAAAGTTACATCCTATGCAAATGTCTGATTGCTTGCAGAAAGTGACCAGTCAGAGGCTGAAGTGAAGTTACAAAGTTATACTCCTATGCAAATGAAGACTTGTCCTGCAAACAGCCTGACTGGTTGCAGGAGGGAACCACTCAGAGAAACTTTCAATTTTTCATCTCCCAGGCAAAAAAAGAGGGGAGGTGCAAAGGGAGTAGCCTCTAGTCCTTTTGTCATGTGGGCAAAGAGAGTTGGGGTTTTCCTTTTGATTTAGTTCTAGGAAGTCAGCATGAATTGGCCTTAGTTTCCCTGCCTCCAGATCCTATTCTTCTGCCTCACTCTAATCTAATCTGGCCTTGACTTGCTTTGATCAACAGACTGCAGCAAAAGTGACACGTGGCCAGTTATGGTCCTGTCAATTTTTACCTTGACTCCAGCCTCTCTCTCTCTCATTTCAGTTGCCAGATAAAGAAACTGTGCTCAATTATGAAATTATGAGAGGTCAAAGGAAAGAGATCCTGGAAGATGAGGAGTCATCTTGGACTCTTCAACTTCAGCTCAGCTCCCAGCCGAATGCCACCACATGAGGTCACATGGGTGACCTCAGGCTGTGCATTGTGGATCAGAAGAACTGCTCAGCTGAACTCAGCCAACCCACAAAGTTTTGAGAGTAATGAATTGTTATTTTAAGCCATTAGATTTATTAAACAACAATACAGTACTAAAACATTAACCTTCAGGCATTTATAGGCAAACAAATTTCTTAGATTTCCCACATGCAACTGTAAATCCTGACATCACTTTTTTTTTTTTTTTTGGCAGGGTCTCTCTTTGTTGCTTTGTTGCCCAGGCTGAAGTGCAGTGGTGTGATCCTGTTTGACTGCTGCCTTGACCTCCTGGGCACAAATGAGTCATCCTTCCACTTCTGCTTCCTAAGTGCAGGGAATAAAGGGGTGCACCACCATGCCCGGCTAGTTTTTAATTTTTTTGTAGAGACAGTGTCTCACTATGTTGCCCAGGCTGGTCTTGAACTCCTGGACTAAAGCGGTCCTCCTGCATTAGCCTCCCAAAGGGCTAGGGCTACAGGCATGAGCCACTATGCCCGGCCAACATCATTTCTTCTTGTTTAGATATTTATATGTACTTCTCTTGTTTAGTAGTTTATTGCTCCTACACTGGGTTCTCAGAACCACACAGAAAACATATGTCACAGTTGACTAGTGAGGGCTGCCTGTGGTCTAAGCACTCAGGGACTGATGTTCTTTTTAGGAGAGCCCAGGGCTGGAAAGATTTTGTCATTGATTTCCAACTTTACGATGCATCCTGTAAGTCATGAATGCATTGCTCTTCTTTGACCTTGGATGAATAGTGCAAGTTACTTTTCCAGGGAAAGTGACTCAGGGTGAAAAACACAAATTGTTTAGTTGCAGAGGTGGTCTAGTTTTCTAATTTTAATATTTTCAGTGATTTATCAGTTATTTTGTTTCCTAAAAGAATCCTGTTTGGAGTGTTTTGTCATGAAGGCTATAAAATGGATTTGAATGAAAAACAGAAAATAAATACATAAAATCAGTGATGTAGTGGGCATTGCAGTGCCAAAGAGATTGTACTAATTGCCAGATTATTATTTTTCCATTCCTTTGGCCTGGTTCTGTCCACCGAAGACTAGACCAAAGGCCTGAAGCTCATGGTGAGGGGAGTAATCACACAGGAGTGGCTTCTTTCTAGTGGAAATGGTGTGACTGATTTGACTGTAGCTCCTACATGACACACCCCACCTCCCCACGTTCTATAGGTTTTTCATACCCCAGAATACGTGGAATGTGTTTTGGGGCAGAGAGAAGAAGTTCTGAGCAGTTGTAGTACAAGATGATCATCACTGATGGATTTTATCTGAAAATAAGTATGCTGCAACTGCTGGGGTGTGTGTGTGTGTGTGTGTGTGTGTGTGTGTGTGTATTGTGTATTTCTAACCAAAATGTGTGGTATAATGCTTATGTTGGAAGCTTAAAACCATGACGTTTTACGTAAGAGAGGTCTAAGCAAAACAAAAAGAGGTAGAGGGATGCATAGAAAGGAGAAGGGAGACAGACGTAAGGCAGGAGGCTGTTGGATGTGTGTCCTCATCCACCTTTTCTGGGCCAAAGTCCCAGAGTAAAAAGTGTTCTAGAGAATTGAGGGGAATGTCATGTGCCATTCAAAAGAAAAAAAAAAAAAACCAGTCCTGCTACTGAAATTTTGTAGAGTTTATTTAAGAAACAGATAATTTCCTGTCTCTCTAAGCCTGTGTATGGCTGAAATCTGGATTATGTAACTATGGAGTAAGGAGATACAAATGCAAGGAAGAGAAAACATGGCAGAGCAGGGGCAATTGAGCGGGATAGGAGGCAGGACCTGTGCATAGAAGATAAGGGATGAGAACAAGTCAGTGGAGAACTTTGGGGTGAACGAGAAGCTGAGGAAAGAACGTAGGAGAAGGAAAGGGGCAGATCAGGAAGAGCCAGAATTGGGGAAAAGGTGAGGAATGGCAAATCGGATATGAGCGTGAATACCTGCATGAGGATTTTAAGAACCAAAGGACTTGCAGGAATGTGGTTCATCATATGTCTTTCAAGTCTCTCAATATGAAATGTGCATGTCTGACAAACAGAAAGGCAATGAGGTGAAGGGCATGGGTTTTATATCTATGCGTATCATATACCAGCTCTAAATTATATTCCATACCTTGATTTTGGTTAGCCATACAATAATTTATGTCTCTGCACCCAAGGGACATTGGATGAGAGAGTGAAAAACCCCTAGAAAAGCCACATTTATGACCAGGGAATGGCACTTTAATAATTGCATCTTCGCACAGCCCAGTTGCATATCACTGCTTTAATGCTATCTATATCATCTTTTCATTATACGTCCTTGGTAGAGCACCCATAATTTCCTTTTTCTGATCTAGAGCTTTTGAGTAGGTTATGAAGACATGGCGAGATGCAGCTACTTTCTTCATTGAATGTAAATAGTCTATATGTAATATATATGTATGTACACACACACACAGCCCCACCCCCCACCACACACACTGTATAATCTATTTTGATGTGAATGCTTAAAAAAACCTGTTTGGATCACCACGGTCTTCAAATTTATCTTTTCAAAATGTCCATATTTTCCTTTGTGTCTGTTTTATCTTGGGCTACCATAACAAAATACCACAGACTGGGTGGCTTAAACAACAGAAATTTGTTTTCTCACAGTTGTATAACTAAAAGTACCAGATCAAAGTTGAGCAGGGTTGGTTTTTGGTGAGGGTTCTCACCCTGGCAACAAAGACACCATTCTATTGGATTAAAGCTGCCCCTTTATAACCTCATTTAACTTGAATTACATCCTAAAGACCCTATCTCTGGACACAGTCTCATTGAGAGTTAGGACTTCAACATATCAATTTTGTAGAGACACAACTCAGTCCATAACAGCATCTTGGCATAGATTAAAAAAAATCTAAATTTTAATGGAAGTTGCATTTGAATTAAACTTAATTTTTAGATACTTATAGATTCATATGCAGTTGTAAGAAGTAATATAGAAATATTTGATATACTTTTTAACCAGTCTCCCCCAGTGGTAACATCTTGCAAAACTATGGTACAATATCACAGCCAGGATATTGACATTGATACAGTCAAGATGCAGGACACATCCATCACCAGGAGGATTCCTCCTGTTGTCTTTTTATAGCCACACCCAATTCCCTTCCATGGTGTGGATGTACTATGGTTTGTTTAACTATAGTTTGCACCTCCCATTGACCAGACATCTGGTTGTTTCCAGGATTTAGTTATTATTAATAAAGCTGTTATAAACATTTGTGTACAGATTTTTATGTGAACATAAGCTTTAATTTCCCTGGGATAAATGCCTAGGAGCATAATTGCTGCTTTGTATACATGTTACATAATTAGTTTTCAAAGAAACCGCCAAACTGTTTTCCAAAGTTTTAAACTGTTTCCATTTTACATCCCACTGGCCATGTAAGAGAGGTCCAGTTTCTTCATATCTTCGCTAGCATTTGGTGTTGTCACATTTTCTATTTTAGACATTCTGAGAGATGTGTAGTACTATGGCACTGCAGATTTAATTTGCATTTCTCTAATGGCTAATGACGTTAAACATCTTTTCATGTGCTTATCTGTGCATATATATATTTTAAACATTTGGTTGTATCTGGGAAGAAAAACATTTAATTGCTCTTTAATGTTTATTTCATATACTTACTTCCTATGTTTCTAGCCTTCATCTGTGGAAGTTGGTGCTAGCTGCAGAGAGGAAGCTAAGCAGAGATTTCCAACACAGTGGACAAGGAAAAGAAGTAGAGATGTTATTTTGAGCTGGATGTCATTCCTTGTTAAAATAGAAAAAAATTCTGTTTTATGTAAACGTCAGTGTAACACAGTATAACAATAATAAAGATTATTGTTTTATATCCCCTCATAGGTCTAGCTCTTTTACCTCACATAATGTTAGGAGTTTTTGTAGCTATCTTAAAGACGTTGTTATCTTTGGCAGAAGCATGGTGGCTTGGCTCAGAAAGCAGGCAGTAACAATGATATCAGTTCCTTTTTATATATTTTTTCTTCTCCTGGAACACCATGTTACCTAGAATACATGAGAATCTGGCAGAGGTCTCCATTTTCTTCCCCTGTATTCCTTTCACACCATCTGTTTGGGTGTGCTAGAATCCACTGGAATGTCTTTACAAGGTGTCAAAACTCCGGGAACTCCACTCTGTTTGGCAGCAGAGAAAGAAAGGATAAAGTGATCGTATGGAAGAGAGATTCTGGGGGAGTGTCTGTCACAATCACAAAAGAGACAATTTACAGTGTGGTGGAGTCCAAGGTTAGTGTGACTTCTCTCACGCTCGATTTCTGATGGAGGTGTCCGGAGTGGATGCCATGCAGGCTCCCTCCTCCTTCAATGAAGGGAGCATCATGTGATGCTGGAAACCCTTTATGTGCCCATCTAGAACACTCTCAGACAGCCAAACAAGTGCAGGGTGAGGATTCGATGGCGTGAGCAACCCTCAAGTTTAGCACACATCCATTTATGTGATGGGTTAGAAATTCAGTTGGTTAAGTCATTTCAAAGGCAGGATTTGAATTTTGATTTTTAAAAATAAAGAAAAACAAAACAAGACAAAAGCAGTCTCTCTACCCCCCAAAACTTGTTTATAAACTGTATCATGTGAAAATCCAACTTGGAAAGAATTCTAGTTTGACTTTAAATTGTTTGTTCACAAGCTCATGAAATAACATGGTTCTTGGATTCATTAACTCTTATTTATAAACTTACGGTTGTTTTGGAACAGGAAGCATAACATTTACTAAAAAGAACATTGAAATGTATTTGTCTTTTTAATTAAAAAAATACTAAGAAATGAAGTCTGCAAAACACAAAATCTTAATATCGCAGTAGGATTTTCCCTCATTAAATATATATATCAAACCATTGTCTGATTGAAACTAAACACAGTTAAACATATATAGATATAAATTATATAATTTACATTTATTATACTTAATCCAGGTACACATGCAAACACATTTGTATATATAAATTATGTATGAAATACTCATAGCTAAAATTTATGTGGCTATATTTGAAACTGTGACATCAGAGATAGGCTTAAAACATGTTTAATTACATTACCAGCGTGTATAATCAGAGTTAGAACTACTGATAGATTTTGCTGACAAGAATTATGGAAAGTAGCAGCTAATTCAGGATTGTTCTATTACAGATATTACAGGGGAAGCAAGTCTGGAAAGTGGATTTAGACTCTCATGCTATGCACCTTTTTGTGGGAATTTTATCAATAAAAAGGCATATTTCTTAAGCATTTAGGCAAGTAAATTTTGGAATAAAATAGTAGTCATTATTTTTGATAACTTTCTGTGACTTTCACCTTATATTCATTTAGCTGAAATTCATTGTAGATTGCATAAAAATATAAAAAATGTATAACGTGAAATACACACTATATAAATATATAACACACCCAGTTTTTTGTCTTTTGAGGGAAGTTTATAAAAATATGGCATTCAATTGATTTGGAAACATGATAAAAAGTGTTTATAACAGAGTAATAAAGAGAGCTCTTTCCCCTTAAAATGCTACAGGGCTCTGTGGCCAATGCTTTGCAGACCCTAAAAGATGCATGTTCACATTTCCTCTGAGCAATGCATTTAAAAGATGGGAGGATACTTTTTAAAAATATAGATGCTTTAAGTGTCTTATTCAAAAGTTTATTTTATTTACAGTTTGGAAATATTTTCTGATAAAATGGCTGAATTTTAGCAACTACAGCAAAAAGGGATCTTCTTTGACCAGAAGTCTTTGACTCCCCTGAACCAAATAGCCTTGTTGAGATGAGTTTACTTTCTGCTGCATGATCCCACTAAAAAAAGAATGTGTTTGAAACAACCATTTAGTGAGGTGACATCAAAGGCAGCTTTGAACAGTGTTTCAAACAATGTTGGTGTTCTGCTTTACAGACAGTTAAGAAGACACCGCTTCACCCCACCCATTTGTATCTTCTAGATTCTTGCCATAATAGGCTATTCACACATCCTTTCTACGTTCAGGGTTTCTGGATGCTTACAGATATAAGCCACAACGTGAGAAATCCTGTGGCCATTTCCCATAAGAGAGTCTCTGACAAATCTCACTGTGGTTCAATGTCTAGCAAGTTCCTGCATCAGAAAATTTGGGATTGAGATTAGTGTATTTTGAGGTTATGAGGCATTTATCCTGACTCAGGGAAATTTCCCTGACTATCTGTGGAACTTCTCTGATCCTGGCAGATCAGCGAGCCAGCCAGACTTTATAAAAAAGCATTGGATTTGGGTAGCTAGATACCTCCAACCTGCATTTCTAGAGTTTAGACTGGGTTCAGGTTTGGCTTGGGAAGCTTCAGTTTGGACCATAATCTGGCTGTCGGTTACTCTCGAGGTAAGCCCTCCAAGAACAAATGAAAAGCAGTACCCCAAATCTGGGATGGGATTCGAGTGCAGAATCAATGGTGGAGTGAAATGTGACTGTTTCGAAAGTCATGGGGAAATAGGAGCGCCCAATGAGTAAGTCAAGTCTCTTAGCAATATGTGAGAGACTGCAATATTTTCCCCTCTCAAAAACCTTTGGGGTCTATTTGTAAATGTTTACACAAAGGTGGATAATATCATCAAATAAATTAACATATTGTACACAGAAAGATCAGGTGGATAGAATGAGGGAGAACAGATGGCCAGAGATTGCTTCCAAGTGCAACTCCAAAGACTGGTGGCCCAAGAGGGGCCCCAGGAAAGATTCTGAGACTGCCACAGGCTGGACACAATTCATTCATTCATTCATTCATTCATTCATTCTGCCAGCCTTTATGGAACTTTCACTCTGTGCCAAATCCTTGTGTAGGCTCTAGGGATTCAGTAATCAACAATAAAAGAACAATAAAAGCAGACAAAAGTTCCTGCCCCATTGAAGCTTTCATTGCTACAAACCAAATACATTATTATTAAAATAGTTAATAATCAGAAAAGCTATTCAAAATAACAAAGCATTTCATTTGAATATTTATATGTGATAGCAATACTGCTTAATCTATAAAGAGAAAAAGATTTAAAAATAAATATTGGCTTTCTGCTTTCAAAAAGGAACTGACTTAGAATAGATAGGGTTTGTATGTAAGAAATTCTTCCTAAAAAAAACAAAAATAGAAAAAGCTATTTCCAATAACTAGCACCAAACTCTTAAGTAGGCTATAATCTCCATTTTTTAAACATGGAAATTAAAGTTCTTTTAAATGTTAACTAGGAATTTCTGAGATTCTCATGAACTGGTCAAAATTAAATGTAGTCATTATATATTTAAATAAATAGGGTGTTAATTACTTGAACAAATATTTTAAGTGAAAAATAGAGCAAAGGAAATGAGAAGCAAGTTTATAAATAGTGTAGAGATATGATTTGAACTTCATGCTTTTTTAACCTCATAATACTTCTGTTATTTTAAAATAAAGGAATAAAATAGTGGGTTGAAGCATACAAACTAAACCCCCAATTGTAGATAAAATAGAGAGTTAAAAGAGAGCATTTAACTTCATATGAAAACATGTGTGTTTTATTCAACTTGACTATAACAAAGGAGCAGATTTTTGCTTACTTTGACTCCATTTTCTCCATTAACCTCATCCACTTCTCAGTGAGTTTCATTGCTGTATTAAATAGTACAAAGGATGCACTCAATGAGTTTATGGTTTGTATCACTGGAGAATTGCTGAAAATGCCAGGTTGCTCTTCATGTCTGGAATAGATTGTCTTTCCCTTTTCTTGATGAATTATAGGTCGTTGCATAAAATATTACACGGGTAGGTGGAGAAATGAATGAAGCGTGACTATGGACAGAGACTTGCTCTTGCACATGTTCCACTCAGGATCCCATCCATCCAAACTTATTCATTCAACAGCAATTGTGCTACTGCCAGTGATAAGTAAGATGGAATCCTGCCACCAACGTAATGGAGGCTTTGCTGAGAAACTATCATTTAAGCCATTTGGAGGTCATGAGGAGGAGTTTTGCAGAAGGAAGAGTGGCCTTGCAGATAGAGGGAGTAGATAGATATCAGAGACCAAGAGGCAGGAGTGAATCTGAGGGGGAATAACAGCACTTTTGGCGCTTTTTGTTTATTTGCGTCAATCCAAATTTCCATCTGGTATCTATCTGGTATCATTTTTCATCTGCCTAAAGAACTTTCTTAACATTCATGTAAGGCAGGGATGCTTGTGATAAATTCTCTCAGTTTTGGTTAGTCTGAAAAAGTCTTCATTTCACCTTCATTTTTGAAATATATTTTTGGGGTATTGACAGGTTTTTTTTTTTTTTTTTTTTTTCTTTCAGTATAGTATTTTAAATATGTTGCTAGATTGCCTTCTGGCTGGCATGGATTTTGGCGGGAATCTGCTGTAACTCTTATTTTTATTCCTGTGTATGTAATGTGTCTTTTTAATTTGGCTTCTTTTAAGATTTTCTTTTTTACCCCTGGATTTCTGCAATTTATTTTGATGAGATTTTGGTGTGGTTTTCTTCATGTGCACTCACCTTGGGGTTTGTTGAGCTTCTTGGATTTGTGAGTTTATTGTTTTCATCAAATTTGGAAAAATTTGTGCCATTATTTCTTTAAATATTTTTTATTCTTCACCCTCCTTTTTTCTGGAACTCCAGTTATGTTGGACTGTTTGAAATTTCCCCATAGGTCAATGATACGTTATTCAATTTTTTCAGTCTTTTTTTCCCCTCTGTGCTTCATTTTGGATAGTTTCTCTTGTTATATCTCCAGTTTACTGATAATTTCTTCAGTAATTTTCCAATCTAGTGTATGATTTAAAATTTTCAGATAAGTAGCTTTCATCTCAAGAAGTTCCTTTGATTCTTTTTACATCTTCTCTTTCTCTCCTCATCCTATTCATATTTTCTTCTACCTTCCTAAACATTTGGAGCATAGTTACAATACCTGTTTTAATATATTTGTCCATTAATTACATAATCTTTGTCATTTCTTGCTCTGTTTCTAGTGACTGACTTTTCTCCTGGATATGGTCATATTTTCCTGGTTCCTTGCATCTCTGGTAATTTTTGATTAGGTGATGGACATTGTGAATTTTACTTTTCTGGCTCCTGGGTTTTGTTGTATTTTTAAAAAATGTGTTGGATTTGTTGTCGCACCTAGTTAACCCACTTATACCTGAGGTTGCAATTTTTTGAATTTTTGCAATCAGACCTTGGTGATGACCTTGAGCAGTAGAATATAAATAATTCCCACGTGTTTAGCATTCCAATAATGGAACACTGGGCCTAAAGGGAATACTTAAAATTCATCTGATCCTTTCAAGGACTGGTTAGATTTGAATTTTCCTTTAGCTGAGGGTTAATTTAGCTTCCTTACTAAGGCAAAATCTTTCTGAAAACTCTGCCTTATGTTCTGTGTATTCCACAGTCTGGTTGATGGAAGCACAAATGATACCTAGCCCCATGTGAGCTTCAGGAGTTCTTCAACTTCCTGTTTTCCAGCGTTTCTTTCACTGACCTTCTATAGTTTCCCCTCATGGATGCACAGCCAAGGGACAGCTTTTCAGATTTCTGGAGCATGCTGTCACTGTCTGTGAGGCTCTCTCTTCTGCAATACTCCATCCTGTACATTCTACAGACCTTGGCCTCCCTCAGCTCCAATCTTTGTCTCCACTTTGTAGTGAGAATGCTGAGCTTCATTTGGGTTCCCCCTTTCTCTACTACCCCATGGACACTGTCTCCCAGCAATGAGCTGGGGCAGTTGTAGGCCTCACTTCGTTTTCCTCCATACACTGCTTGTTACTGAATGTCTGAAAATAATTGTTTCATAGATTTACTTTTTCTGGTTTTCTAAGGCAGGAGAAGAAATCCTGTCTCAGATACTCCATGTGGTTGAAAACTCTTTTTATTATGACAATTTCAAACATATATCTAAGTATACAGAATGATATAATGGATCCCTTGTATCCACCACCCAGAATCCACAATTATTAGCTCATACCCAAACTTCTTTAATCTATATACCCTTCTGCTTCTTATAGGGGAAGTTATTTGGATTTATTTGAACAAATCCCATATATTTAATATTCTCATTTATAAATATTTTTGTATGCATTTTCAAAAGGTAAGAGCTCTTTTAAAAAGCATAACCACACCAGAAATATCATACCTGTAAAAATAAATAACAATTTCTTAATACCATCAATTACAGACAGTGTAAAATTCCATGTTCTCCCAGAGGGGTAGGATGTGCTTGAGTGATATATCCTCAATGAATGATATCGCAGGGAATGGTTGTATCTGAGCTTGAAACTCTGCCTCTACTTACAGACTTCTTTCTTTTCAAATTTGCTCTTCTACTAGCAAGTAATACCAAGCAGTTCCTATTATTTCCCTTTGACAACTGCCAGTATCCATTTTTCCCTCTGGCCCTTCCCAACCATATTCAAGGCCCCTTTCCTCCTCTTGTTTAGTCTGAACCCTAAGTTCGTATGCACGTCTGGCAGATTAGTATCTTTAAAGATAAAAGGAGCACCCTACAGTGTCTTCCAGCTCTGACATGGTATGGTATAAACAGAAAGTTACATGTTTCAGGAACACAATGCAATGCTAACTCTGTCTCGTGATTCTTAATGAGTAAAGAGAGTACAGCATTGTCTCTGAGAGGCTGTGCTATAATTTCTTTGACTCACCTGTAATCATAACATTTAACTTATTCTGGACTTTCAAATTTCTCAAAAGAAGTCATAAGACATTTAAATTTATCAAAACAGTCATGGGTTTAAAAGTATGAACGGCACTGATTAACAAGCAGGACTCCCCTCTTCTAACATAATTAGCAATATTGACCTATAGAGGTGATTTCAGGGGAACAGGAAGGGTTTCTGTTCTTCCCTGCTCACTCTCTACTTCCCAAATTTCTCACCTATTCTTGGATGCTTGCAATTTTCTGCATTGGGAAAAAACCCACAGAGTTTTTTTAAGTGTTTTTTTTTTTTTAAATCAGCATTATTGATATTTACTTCATATGCCATGCAATTTACCCACTTTAAATGTGCAATCCAGTAGTTTTGGGTATATTTGCAGATGTGTGTGACCATTATCACAATACTTTTTAGAATACTTTCACCATCTAAAGAGAAATCTCATTCCTATTAACAGTCACCCCTTTTCCCTTAGACCCTCCCCACTCTGGGCAAACACTAATCTACTTTCTGTCTCTGTAGATTTTCCTGTTCTGGACATTTCATATAAATAGAATAATACAACATGTGACCTTTGATTGGAAGAGAAGTGATTTGAAGTGATTTAAGATCTTAAGGAGGAAAAAGACTACTTTCTATCTCTTTAAACAGGTTTTTGATAGGGGGAGGAACAGACTCTTTTAGTACGAGGTGGGTGATGAGAACAGCCAAAGCAGAGTGAGCAAAGAGGGGTGGGCCTCACTTCACAGTTTTAGCTGGGCCAGGCCCTGGCTGTCAGCCGTAAATGTCAAAGCTTCAAGTTGATAATTCAGATGTTGGTATAAAGAGAGAAGGACTTACTCAAGCGGTCCCATGTATAGCCACTTGTAAGCTCTGGGTACTGTCTGTCACATTCATAAATACTGTAAATGAGACTTATAATTAGACCTCACTTAACTGACAGTTCACCTTGATTTCTCACTGAGCTGCTTACAGGACCAAAGTGCCTCCTTCCTCTACCGTGGCTTGTAATGCAAAGCACTAGAACCACGTTGCACAGGCTAGTTGCCCGAAAAGGCCAGGTAACGGGGCACCAGGCTGTCATTTTTATCATGAGGAAATAGGTCTTTTGGTGTAATTTTCTTCCAGTAATTAGTCTCTCTGTGATTTTTAGACTTTGTGTCATGTTGTGAATGCAACATGTTCGACAGCATTCCTGCTGAGGAAATATCTTCTATGATGGGTAAGCAAATACCATCCTTCATTAGAAACATCACAAAAATTTCATCTGAAACTTCTGAACAGCCAGGGGGAGGAAAACTCCTAATGACAACAAAAAGCCCACTTATGCCGAAATCCACATGAGGGTGTCTTACAGGGCAGTTTGAGAACCAGCCTTGCCAGTCTTTCCTCCGGCACATTGGCTAGATATCTGTTTTTATATGAGTGATGACGTCTTCTGAGACAATTGCTATTTGCCAAATGGTGTTATTTAACTAAGAAAGGTAAATGGATGGCCCCAGTGATGTGTACCAAATTAAAACCGTTTCCTAAGCCAGGAGTTTTGTAAGTCAGGTTTTTACTTTACCAATTTAGATTTCTCTTTATTTTTCTGTATAGGTACATGCCTGTTGGTAAGTGATCTTAGTAGAATTGAAGCAGTGGGAAAAAAATAACTTCTTTCTGTTTGATGGATGAAATGAGATGTTTGTGTAATAATGCCCTCCTTTTAGAACAGAGCTGACATTTGAAAGAAAAACTTATTCTGAAATTCACAGGACAAAAAAGCCATAAAATCTTTTGCTGTAAATGGAGCTAGTTGGAGTAATATTTGGCCATAATGGACGTGTGGAATGACTGGAATTTTCAGGCACTACTGGTGGGAATATAAAATAGTGTGGCTGCTTTGGACTACATTTGGCAATATCTAATAACGACAAATATATGCCTACCCTATGATCCAGCAATTTCACTCCTGGATATACATACCAGAGAAACAAGTGCATGCATAACAACACATTACATGGATAAGAATGTTCTTAGTAGCTTTACTCACAATGACAAATGACTGGAAGTAATCCACATGTCCATCAACAGGAGAATGGATGAAGAAATGGTGGTATTCATACAACAAAATACTACACAGCAATAAAAAGAACAAACTCTTGACACACACAAAAATACAGATGAATTGATATTATTTTGAGTGAAAAAAGCTGGAAACAAATGAGTTCATACTGCATGGTTCAATTTAAATCATCATGAGTAGGCAAAAGTAATCAATGATAATAAAAGTCAGAATGATCATGAGTAGGCAAAAGTAATCAATGATAATAAAAGTCAGAATGATCATGAGTAGGCAAAAGTAATCAATGACAATAAAAGTCAGAAGTGTGGTTACTTGGCAGAGAGGAGAGCAGTATTGACTGGGAAAGGACACGTGGGGACTTCCTGAGGGGCTAAAATTATTCTGTGTCTTAATTTGTATGGTGGCCACACAGAAGTATTCATATAAAAAAATTATCAGTTGGTATTCTTTAGATCAATATACTTTACTGTAAATATGCATACATAGCCTCAGTTTTAAAAAGTAGATATCACAAAGAATTGGGCTGTAAGAGATCTGAGGGTTGGGCACATTGGTGAGATTGCCATATTTGGCTTTGCTCTTTTGCCCATGCAATCCAGCCACAATAAGTTATTGCTGACTCTCTTCTTCTTTTGGGGTTGCATGGAGCTCATTTTACAAATAGAAGAAATACGCAATGTCTAATCCAATCCACCACCCAAATACTGTATTCGGAGTTGTGTTGGATCTTCATGACATTTGAAGATAGAGCAACTTCACAGAAAAATAGATTTGCTCTGTAGGTTGCTTTAAAAGACCATTTTAAGTTTGACACTACTCACTGCCTCTCTCTTTTCTTTCACTGCATTTCAAGGCACAATATTGCAGGGTGTGTTCCATGCATCTGTTAGACTTCTGGGCCAGGTACTTCAGGATGAAGCTGTACATTTGGATAAATATCAGAGGGAGAGATGACCAGAAGAGCACAGTGAGAGAGGACAGGAGCGCCAAGAACAGCAGCTTGGTAGCAGCCAAATACATGTAAGGGAGTGGAGGGCACTAAGAGGAACCAAGAAGACCAAAGGTGGGAGAAACCTGTCTTTCCTTGCAGGCATCTTGGTTCCTGGTGCACATTTCTCAAGTTTCTGCTCCTCTTTCTGTGTTTTCTCTCTTCAGAAACTTTTTCTGTTTTAATGTTGTCAGTTTTCTGCTAACATCTTCCACATCTACACCTTCCGTCCTGCCTTCGCCTTCAAACTGCAGCTTGAAACCTCATTCCCTCACTCAGTCGGCACATTGCAGGTGCTACAAAACATGTTCGGAAGGTCCTTGAAAGTGTGGGGTTAGATAGGGTCAAGGAGGTAAGATGTTTGTAGGGGAAAAAAAGAGCATACTAATGGACAGCTAAAGACTGAAGATACAAGAAGAGAAGATCCTAAAAGAACTCAGAGGCGTCACTTTGGGAAGAGGGAAGAAAGGAGGAATGATAAATATGAAGATATTTGGAATTAGAGATGTGCCTGCCTGTTTGCAATCACTTTGCAGTGAGTCTGCTTCAAACAATGCTAGCACTTACTTAGCTGTTGCTATTTGCCTAGCACTATGCTAAGTGCTTATGCATATTATCTCGTTTAATCCTCAAAACAACCCTCCAAAGAAGATGCTATTATGAGCCTAACTTTTTCGATGGGGGAGCTGTAGCCTAGAATACTAGAGTAATTTATGTAAGGTCTCACAGCAATGGCATGCTGGATCTAGGGCATGAATCCAGTTTGCCTGATTGCAGAGTTCATACTCAAAACTGCTAGGCTGCAGTGTCTCCTTCTGGACACAGACACACCTGGTAGTAGAGGCCCTTGCTATTGCCTGAGGTTCCCTTTCACCCCACTGTCTGCTTAGACTGTGCCTGTCTTCATGATCTCAGGTGGCTTTATGTCCTGCTCAGTTTTGCGTCCAGGAAGACCATTGCTGGGTGAGAACCACACGCAGTCAAGTAGGTTGAGATGGGAGAATGCCCCTGTCTGATCTATCCTGACTACATATGAAGAAATAGGATAAAAGGTGGGAAAAGCAAACTGAGACTGGAGCCAGAATGACTTTGAATTTAAGAAAGAGGAGTTGAGATGCAGCTTAACTGGCAGTGCAAAGCTACGGAAGGCTTTTGATGAGAGCTGAGCTTCAGGGAGATGAACCTCACATCCCTATGTAGGATGGATTGGAACAAGCAGCGGGTGCAGGTGAGAGGCCAGTTAAGAGCTTTTTACAACAGTCAGGTGAGGCAATGGGCCTGGTAGGATGACTGCAGGGAGGGCAGAATAAAAAGGATGGGAGCTACTAGAGAAATAGCTTTCCCCGGTGGCCCAGGTAGGGAATGTGTTTATCTAGCTTCCAAGAGGGCTAGTAGAAAAAAAAATCTTGTTCATTTAGCACTAAATCAAATCTAGATTCCCAAGGTGAACTTCCAAAGGCCTTTGTAAACTGATGCCAACCTTCTTAATTCATCTTTTCTTCTCATTCCTTCCTAACTTTCATTCTCCACCACGGGTAGGCTGGTCTTATTCTTCTACAAACAAGCTATGATCCATAATGCAACCCAGATTCTGTCCCTAACTCTTAGGGTGGTCTCTGTTTTCTCCATCCAAAGCAAGTTTTAAAGCCCATTTCTCACACAGAGATTGTGCTGATTATCCCTACTATTATTTATTCCTCTGTCTTCTGAAGTCCCCAAGCCTGTCAAGGCGATTCCACATGGTTTAGCTGGTCTTTTGTCTTCCAGAGCTCTGAAGAATGGTTGGTGACCACCATGTCCGCAAGGCCTAGTCTGGCCTCTTCACATGGCAAGTGTTCAGACCCATCCACTGTTTGGGGTTTGCACATAGAGGAACTAGCTTCCACACAGGGCTTTGACATGCTGACATTAGTTCTGTCTTCAAGCTTAGTTTTCAATGAAATGCCCCTTTGTGAAAAAGAGGTGTTATGAAAAGCCAGGAGAGGTGACTGGAGGTGAGGTGGTGAGGAGAGGGTAGGTTTGAAAAGAGAATGGCTGTGAGTGTGGATGCTTTATCAGACTCTTCCCTTTCTTGCCCCTGCAAACTCTAGACCCCACTTGTCCTAGGTGATGAAATGTCTTCTTCATTGGCTTTGGGGGAAGAGTGAACCCAAGGTCTGTCCTGGAAGAGAAATAACAGTGAAGGCTCAGGACCAAAGCAGAGAAACAGAATTTGCATGAATATCCTTGACTGAGACACTGATGGTGATGAAGGAAACTTGCCACCTTTATAGGAAATGAGTGTCCATTTTAATGTTCCATGACTGGCACACACCCAGGCTGCATTAGAATCTCACTCAGGTATGTCTTCCACAGCACCTGTTCCCCCATAAGGCACCTGATAGGTGCCAGCTTAGTGCTTCTTGATTGATAACACATGTTGCTATATATTTAGCAAGAAGTTACATAGTGCTTACTACACGTGTTTAAAAATGTCAGCTTTTAAAATCCTCGCAACAACCCTAGTGGATACTATTACTAAGATTGTCCCTAGCTTAATACGGGACAATGGGGGCACAGAGGATTTTAGTAAATTGCCAAGGTCACACCACCAGTGGGTAGAGCAGCAGGATTTAAACCCAGGCAGTCTGGCTTCACAGTCCCTGCTCTTAACTGCCACTCTCTGCCATTTTAACCATTACTTGTACTGTGTATGTTGGAAGTGATTGAGGATGGAGTAATGCTAAGGTCCCTAGGTCCCTGGATAAGGGAGGTGAAGGTGGAGCATAGATGGGTAGAGGCAAGGAAAAAGATGGAGAAGAGATGGCAATAAGAGAACAGTCAAAGGCCAAGACATCTGCCCTTGTTTCACAGTCTACTCAGGGCTTGGCTGGGTGTTAGTCCTTTCCCACTTTTAATGGAGGAGTCCTCAAAGCCAACCCCAGATATTGAAAAGTAGCAATTAGATGTTAGTGTCCCTGGTAGTTCATCATTCTCACTCACTGACAGGAAGGAACAGATGCTGTGTGAAGATCATGCTGTCATGGACGTTGCGCAACAATTTGGGCTTGATGGATGTGACTCCCTCACCGCTCCTCCAGGCAGACAACCTGGGGCATGGCAGGGATGGGAGGTCTCTTATCGGTTGCCTCTTCAATCTAGACGTCTTGAGCATTCCAGGAGTTTAGCTGCCTAGGAGGGAACCCTTTCTTGGGGATGCTACGTTTGGGATGTTTTCTGGAGTGCGTTTTTCACCAAAATTAACCCCACAGTTCTGGAAACACAGAAACATGATCTATCTATTATGGTGATGCAACTTCTATGTCGTAGACTAGCATTTTCTGTTTTTCTTTGAGATGAAGAGCTGTTTGATGAAAACACTTTTCAATTGTCTCTCTTCTCTCTAAGATGGCTCAGAGAGAATCATTTTGTGTGGCAAAGGATAAATACCCCAAAATAGACTTCCTGACAGGTATAGAGCCTGGAGGCTTTCACAGAGCTGCTCTGAAATTCAGGGGTTTAGAGTTGAAAAAGAAAATGACTTCCTTTTTAATTTAATTTGAAGGCATCTAAGGCTCTCTGTGTCTCCATTCACCACCTAATTAGGCTGGGAAAGCATTTCCAACTCCTCCCATTGGAGCTCTGACTCTTTAGGTTAAGACATCACAACTTTAGGAGTCCCCTCCTGTACCGTGAGGGTCAGCAGAGGGTGTGTGTGTGTGTGTGTGTGTGTGTGCAGTATATAATACATAAGGTATTGCTACATCGCTATTACTTAATAGTTCTAAAAAGAAACCATGAAAATAGAGTTCATCGAATTATACTAAAAATCTTCTTGTATTATATACATAACTGACTTGCGATGATGTAACAAGGGTTATTTTAGGACTCAGGGTATCTGGAAGGATGTGGGAGTTGAGAACAACCACTGGGAAAGGAAGGAGAATTGATCTGCATGAAAGAGCTTACTTGAGAAGCAAGACTGTTTTTGCCTTGGCATTCCCCACTGTGACTTGGAATATAGAGAAGGAGGCAGACCTGAGGGGAAAATGAGAGAATGAAAATGCTCATCATGCCTAATCTCCACTTCCCTTGGAAGATTTATGTTTGTTAATGCTGTATAAAATCTCAGTTTGGGTGTGAGTAGGGATATCTGTGTAGGAATGATAACTTACCTTGTTTATTAAGGGTGTGATTAACTACCTTGGTCGTTTGCCTGGTGGAAATGTTTTAAAGGAACATAAATGACTTGTGTTTTAGTTAAGGCTTCAAAGAAACCACTACACATTCCTCGTGAGACTCCCAGCGCTAAGTTGGAGCTTGGTTACTTATCAGTTGCCCGGGCGTCCGTCTCTTTCAGGATGTGCTTGCTCTCCATCTCCACACCTCTGTTTCCAGGTGAATCCCACCTGTAGAGCCAGGCAACCCCCTCCCCATGGCAAGGGCCAGCATGCTCACTCATGAGGAGTCTGCATTTGTCATTGTGGTGGCTTGGCTCACTCTTCTGCTTTGGGGTTAATTAATATGTCTTCACACTACATTTTGGGAACTGTGTTTCCAGTTTTGGTGGTTGGATCGCTATCTTGTCCTCCATGGTTATATGCCTGACCTGACAACTTTTCTAGGTCCCTTTGACTTATCTAGGTCTTCCCTATCTTTTCTATTTTTCCACTTCAACATTCCACCCATCCCCCTGACTCTATCCCACCTCTTTGGGGTGGGATTTCTGGGATTTTTCCCCATGCTGGGGACTAGAGCCCTGTTACTACTTACAAGCGTTCCTAATGTCTATAGAATAAGGTCTGGCTCTTGATTCCTCACTGCTAAGCTTCCCTATCTACTAGCTACCTTCTCTTGCTGGACTTGTTATATACAACTTGCTGGTCTCTAACACTGTTCCTCAACTATGCCTCTAACTTACTAAATCAGACCTTCTGGTATTGGGTGTGGGAATTCGCACTTCCTACTGGCACTTACGTTTGAGACCCACAGTAAGGGAGCATCAGAATCACCTGGAGACCTTTTTAAAACACAGATGTCTGGAACCCACTCCCAGAAGGTCTGATTCAGTAGATCTAGGGTGAGGCCTATTAAGTTCCATTTCTAATAAGTTCCCAAGTGATGCTTATGCTGCTGGCTTAGGGACCACACTTTGAGACTCACTGCATGAGACAAATGCTTATCTTTGTACTCTCTGCCTAATGGGAGTTTCTCCCAATAGCTAGAGCTGAACATTTATAGCCCTGCCTCACCCTAGGAGGTAAGACCAGATGCGGGCTCACTCTGCTTCTACTCTGGGCCTTTTGTGCATATTGTGTAATGAGATATGTCAGGCTCCAAATGTCCCAGTTTTACTAGTGATGGCAGCATGAGCTTCAGTATAACAGGGGAGACCATATATTTCAGGAAATGAAGGATTAACCAGGGTGGGTACAGGAACATTAAAAAAAAAAATTTAAAGCCAGTCATTTTGGTTCAGATGTCCCTGGCTTTTATTTCACCCAGTTAGAGGAAGAAGCAAAGAGACTGCCTTGTTTTGAGAACATGGGGCTCAACCTCAAAGCCAGGATGCTGGAGGAGAACATGGAAATCAGATCTTTCTGTTGCCTAGGGACAGAGCCTTGTGTGTGAATAGGTATGTTCTTGGGTTTCTGTTCAACATGTTGTTGGTTTCCGGCTTCCCTGGCATGACACATTTTAGTCCAGTTTGGGTTCCAGTCCAGGTGATAGCTTGTATGAGAGCTTATGCATTCACCTCCTGTCCTGGCTGATGCAGTGAAATTGTTTGAATTAAGCATGCTTGATACTTGTTCTAGCTAAAGAAAACTTATTTATAACATGGTGCAGAGGAATTTTTAAAAATTATTTTAAATTATGATAAAATACACATAACACAAAATTTACCATTTTAACCATCATTTTAAAATGCTATGATTCAGTGATGTTATGGTTTGAATTTTTGGTTTGAATGTTATGGTTTGAATGTCCCAGGACAAAAATTCAAACCATAATATTACTGAACCATACCATTTAAAAATGATGGTTGAAATGGTCAATTATGTACTCCAAATTACATACTCCAATTATGTACGCCAAAACTCATGTTGAAAGGCTGAATAATATTCCATTGTATAAATACCACATTTTGTTTATCCATTTATCCATCAATAAATCCTAGGGTTAATCATGTTACTATAAAGACACATGCACTTGTATGTTTATTGCAGCACTATTCACAATAGCAAAGACTTGGAATCAACCCAAATGTCCATTAATGATAGACTGGATTAAGAAAATGTGGCACATATACACCATGGAATACTATGCAGTCATAAAAAAGGGTGAGTTCATGTCCTTTGCAGGGACATGGATGAAGCTGGAAACCATCATTCTCAGCAAACTATCACAAGGACAGAAAACAAAACACCGCATATTTTCACTTATGGGTCGGAAGTGAATAATGAGAACACTTGGACACAGGGCAGGGAACATCACACACTGGGCCCTGTCAGGGGGTGGGGGGCTGGGGGAGGGATAGCATTAGGAGATATACCTAATGTAAATGACGAGTTGATGGGTGCAGCAAACCAACATGGTACATGTATACCTATGTATCAAACCTGCACGTTGTGCACATGTACCCTAGAACTTAGAGTACAATTAAAAAAAAAAAAATCCTAGGGTTGTTTCCATCTCTTGGCTAGAGTGTGGCATTAAATAGGGTACTGTAGCCACTGTCATGCCACAGCAAGGCAGGGAGAAACCTGAGGGAATGAATACTGTGAACTTTCTCTTTTCCTGCCATCTGATTACCTGCTAGTTAGTCCCATTGGTTGAGCCAGACAGCAAGGGAGACCAGTGCTATAATCTACAAGGAACTTTTCTATACCTAGAACAGGTTAGAGAAGGGAAGAGAATGGATATGGAGGGTACAACAGAGAATTAGCACAGTGGGTGTCAGGGTCTTCAAGATGCATTCACAGCAGCTTCATTTTAGCTCAGTACAGCACCTTCATGTTTTCAGGTCTTTGCCTCTAATGTCACAGTGAGGAGCATGGAACTGTTTCAGAGAGGGTGCATGAGTCCTCCTGGGTGAATATTCACTTCTAATTAATAATTTTTCTGCATTTGATTCCTAATGTTGGTAAGCTTCTTTCCAGCGAGACTCTATTTCTTATCCATTTGTTTCTACATTTGTGTGTAGTATCACACTGCTCAAATAGCTGAGAACAAGACACAGCTCAGGCAAGTTTTGCCTCTGGGAAGGTGCACTGGATGAGTCTGAAAGATGGGGGAGAAAGTGCAATTATAAGGGAAGGAGCTTCATCAGTCAAATGTATGAGAGCTGGGTTCCTTGGGTGGAGAAAAGGGATGTGAAGAAAACTATTTGCCAATAGTGAAGAGAAAGAAAAAATTTGTGCTGAAGAAGAAAGAAAGTGTGAAAGACTCCCAAAGATCAACTTATCCAGTTAACCATTTTACCAGTGGCAAACTGTCTTGAGATTCATATGGCAGAAAACATGGAGAGCTGCACAGTCTGTTGTGTTGCAGTAGTCTTCACAGGAGCAAGAAATAACCTTTGATAGTGCTAGGCACTGAGATTTCAGGGCCAATGTATTATTACTGCATAGACTGGCTCATCCTTACTGAAATAGGGCCCAACTCAAAGTCACTTCCTCTGAGTCTGTCCTTGCTGTGCCACAGAGATTTCCTGCAGCATCTTGTCTCGCTTTGATTGTAGAAATTATTCCATTGTTTATACAGAAACTCCTTGAGAGCAGGCACTGTCTTTGATTCATTTTTATGTTCTCAGTACACTTGTCCCTAGTGCATTTCTATTTTTCCAGCTCAGTGCTGAACATAACATAGGACTTGACATTTTGAAATAAGTAGTGCACTCAGCATAGGGGCTGTGATGGGTTTGTGTTGGTTTCTTCTAACAATCCTTTCCATGCTCAAGCCTCTGGAGTGGGGAAATCATTAATTTTATTTTTTAAATGTAAGATTTCTTAGATATTAATATGTTGAATAGTATAAAAAAGAAGCAATAATTGCGCATCATCCTACTGCCTAGATAATGCTTGATGACATTAGAATAAAATGTAACTAAGGCACATAGCTAGAAAATTCAAATAGTAGAAAAAGGTCCCTCTTCTCAAAGGTAAACACTTAAAGTCTTGTGTATCTTTGCAGAAACATATGCAAATATGACTCTTTCTTTGTGTGCGTGTGTGTGTATGTACACATACACAGATGTACTTTTTATGCATTAAAAGGGTCAAACTAAACATACTTTTTCATACTTTTTTGTCCTCTTTAATGGTATATTTGGGCGATTTCTCTACACTAGAATAACTGCTTTATTCTTTTAAAGGCTCCAACAGTATCCTTTGAATAGATATATCAATTTAGGTATCATTAGCTATTTATTTATTTATTTATTTGTTTGTTTATTTATTTATTTATTTATGACAGAGTCTCACTCTGTCACCCAGGCCGGAGAACAGTGGTGCAATCTCAGCTCACTGCAACCTTTGTTTCCCTGGTTCAAGCAATTCTTGTGCCCCAGCCTCCTGAGTAGCTGGAATCACAGACGTGCACCACCACACCAGCCTAATTTGTTGTATTATTTATTTATTTATTTTTAGTAGAGATGGGGTTTCACCATGTTGGCCAGGCTGGTCTCAAACTCCTGACCTCAAGCAATCTGCCTGCGTCAGCCTCCCAAAGTGCTGGGATTACAGACGTGAACCACTGCACTCAGCCTGATTAGCTTTTTAGATGGTGTTTTAAGAACACTTTTGAATGAGGAAAAAAAGTTTATAGCTTGTGTCCTAGTCTGTTTTCTGCTGCTACAACAGAGTAACAGAGACTGGGTAATTTCTAAACAATAGAAGTTTATTTGGCTCATTATTCTGGAGGCTGGAAAGTCAAGAGCATGGCACCAGCATCTGGTGAGGACCTTCATGCTGCATCGTAACACGGCAGAAGGGCAAGCGAGCACGTGGAGACAGAGAGAGGAAGTCAATCTGAATTCATCCTTTATATATATATATATATATATATATATATATATATAAATCCACTCCTGAGATTACTAATCCATTCCCATAATAATGGCATTAATCCTTTACCTAATCACGCCTTAAAGGTCTGACCTTCCAACACTGTCACAATGGCAATTAAATTTCAACCTGAGTTGTGGAAAGGACTTTCAAATGATTGTAGCATGAATGGAAAAATCCAAGTGGTGGGTAAAGAATCAGAAAGAAAAAAGTTGGAAGGAGTAGAAACACATGAACAAAGTAAAAATTTAGAAGAACAATAAAAGCAACCAAACACTTTTGAGGGAGAATTTTGCTTTCATTTCAGATTTAGGATATGTTGAATTCTGTAAAAAATGAATTTTGTAACTGCTGTTACAAAGCAACAGTAGGGATTTGAACTAGGTTCAGAATGACCAGAGGGAGAGGGAATCTGGCAGCAGTCTCTAATATTTACTAGACTTGAGAAGCACAGAGGGAGGATAGGCCATCTGGACAACAGTTACATTTGTCAAGTCAAGAAGTGACCAAAACACATGGTAGCATCTTATCAGTAGGAATAGAGAGGCTATATACATCTAGAGTTTGCAAGAGGGGATGGCTGCAGTGCTTAGGGGAAGAGAGATTTCATCACTAATGTTTGCATTCAGAAAAGGAATAAGAAATAGGGTTTGCGGCACAGAAGAGAGACAACTTAATTTAGTACCAGTCTAGGGAGTTTGGGTTTATATTAGATGTGTATGTGTGTGTGTGTGTGTGTGTGTGTACACATACCCCTGCATGCCAACATTTTGTTTTTAAAAAAAGATCAGAGAAAGGAATGGTCACAGAACTAAGTTTAAAACACCTCCTCCTATCTGTCAAACTCTATGCTAGGTACCTTATATAGGAACATATGTTCCTCATTTCTCCCGCCAACTGTCTTGTGAAGTAGTTTTTATTATTTTTATTTGAGATAAGGAGGCCGATGTCCTGAGAAGTTGATATTTGACTGGGACTTGAACCCAAGTCTGTTTGCTTTCAAAGCCCAGGTTCTTTCCTTTATGCCAGTATACTGTGAAATCTTGAAATATATTAGGAAAACCAATTAAAATGGGCAGGGGTTGGTATGTGGGTAGAATATTATCTGGGGACAAGGCTAAATATCTAAAGGGCATTAAGAAAATTTCTATTTTCATATAGTTTGTATGTGTTCAGAAAGTAACCCACTGAGTGTGGGTTGAATGGGCAATTGGGATGTTAGAGCACATTGAGCAGTCACTGACAGCAAAGAAAGAGCTAGTTTTTGGGTATGAGAGAGATATGCTTTTACAGAGAGCCATGCCCTCTATGGTAGGGATATAGATTGAAAGATCTGTTCATGATCAGAGGAAGGTGGGGTGAATGCATCCAACAGGTCAGGGAGCCAGATTTGAAAAACAGAAGAACAAAAATGTTGGCCAAAACATGTTTAGGAAAAGGAAGCTACCATGAGAACAGGGAAAGGGAAGAGAAGCCCCTCAGGGGATCTAACAGGGCTTGGAGGGAGGATATTGAGACTCCACAAATAACACTACCAAGAAAAACAAATGTTTAGTACAGAAGAGAAGAGAAGAGATCTGGCAGTGAGGTGGAGGCCAGTGAGAAACACTACACGGCTGGGAGAGGCTTTGTAAGGTATAGGATAATGGAGATGCACATAGTCAATGGGAACCATTCTCTCTCTCTCTCCCTCTTTTTTTTTTTTTTTTTTTGAGACAGATTCTCGCTCTATTGCCAGGCTGGAGTGCAGTGGTGTGATCTTGGCTCACTGCAACCTCCACCTCCCAGGTTCAAGCAATTCTCCTACCTCAGCCTCCAGAGTAGCTGAGACTACAGGCACACGCCACCACATCCAGAATTTTTGTATTTTTAGTAGAGATGGGGTTACACCATGTTGGCCAGGATAGTCTTGATCTCCTCATCTAGTGATCCACCTGCCTTGGCCTCCCAAAGTTCTGGGATTATAGGCGTGAACCACCACGCCTGGTCCTTTTTTCTTTTTCTTTCTTTTTTGAGATAGAATCTCACTCTGTCACTCAGGCTGGAGTGCAGTGGCATGATCTTGCTTACTACAATCTCTGTCTCCCGGGTTTACCACGCCTAGTTAATTTTTGCATATTTAGTAGAGACAGGGTTTCACCATAGTGCCCAGGCTGGTCTTGAACTCCTGGCTTCAAGTGATCTGCCCGCCTCGGCCTCCCAAAATACTAGGATTCCAGGCATGAGCCACCACGCCTCTACCCATTCTCTTTTCTATTTGAGCACCACACAGACTTACACTAGAACTTTTGTCTATGCCTCACCGCATGTGGAGAATCTAGGGAGTGGTGAGGAGACGACGAAGAAAAGCCTAACATGTTTGAAGTTAAACAAAATCACTTCCAGATGGAAAAGTTAGAAGGATAAATTATTTAAACATCATAAGTGATGTCAGAGGGGAAACTGATACCCATTTCTCAGTTATATGAAGGCGTATGAAATAAAGCATGTTGACAGTGCTGGCTGTCTCCCTTTAAAGACACTAGAGAGAAATAGCCAAACCTCATGTCATTTTGAACTGTTCACACAAAAGGAGACTCTCTTTCAGTGATGATGTTTAGATCTGAAAGGAAGGTACAGAAACTCATTCTATGGAGAACATCACAGTATTGACTATTCAAACAGAAGATGTTTTCGGTTCTCTTGGATCCTATAGGATAATACAAGTAAAACAAAAAACTTTTATCTCTTTAGGTTTCAGCCAGGTTGGGAAGGTGAAAAACCTATGCAACTATATTTAGAAAGAAGGTATTAGAGTAAGCAAGTTCCGCTCATTGAGCATTGACAATTATCAGAAATCTCAAAGGGGAGTCTGTTCCTGCAGGGTCTCTTTGGAGGAATTGAAAATCTCTGCAAATTCAAATGAACTTTATGCATGTGCCAAAAAGGACAGAGTTTGCTATTCTGAACCAAAACTTCAGAGCCCTGGAGGGTCACCTTTAGCTCATATGAATTATTTCTCTTTCATGGTGGCCATTTCCCAGAAAATCTATTTTGCAAGCACACAGCAATCATAATTATCAGTCCATGCTTTCAGGAAAAGCATGTATGTGTGTCCCGTCCAGCGGGATCATTTAACACAGACCTTGAAGGAGGGGGTGGGAATTATGAGAGACAAGAGACACAAGAAATGGAGACAAGACAGTATTCTGATCAAGTCTCATTTAATGGCGGCGGTGTAATGCTTTATATATGCTGCCAGGTAAGAGGGAGGGCTCAGAGCAGGAGGGGAGGGGAATAATGAGAGATGTCACCGGACGCATGCTCGGTAGACTTAGACATATCCGGACACGGGAGGTAATCTACCTGCGGGCAGGAAAAGTTCGCGCCCGCGGGAAGGGTTGATGATGAAGAACCAGGAAGTGCGCCATTTTGTCTTACAATGTGGAGTTTAAGCAACAGAGGCTGCAGCAATTTCCAAACCTCACAGCTCCGGACATATGTGTGTTAAGATATCGACATTTTGTTGTTTATATCTCCTACATTTTATATAATTAAAATAATATTTATTATCTCTTCCATTTTAAGGGTGTTGCATATTTCTTAAAAGTTAATTCATAGCAATTGAGTCAGGATGATGGTTACTGTTTTTTTTGAGATGGAGTGGGTATTACTTACTGAGAGGGACGTGAGAGTGCTTATGGTGAGATGGAAATAGTCCTGATCTAAATGGTGGTCACCTGAGCATACACATATGTAAATATTCATTGACCTATTTACCTAAGATTTGTGTACATTATTTAAATTATGCTTCATTAAAAATAAGCAATGCCATTCCTTATAAAATATTTTTAAAATACAGAAAGGTAGAAAGAAAAAGAGTCATTTATTACTTAGATAAAACTACTGCTAACCCGGTAAAGTATTTACTTTCAGTATTTCTTTCAATGTATATTCTTTATGAATTAAGATTATAATTCATATACAATTTATATCCATTTCTCTCGCATATTTAACAGAATCATTTTTTATGTAATTATAAACCTTTGAAAAATGTCAGTTTATCTGAAGATAGTGGGGTTGAATTGTGGATGTCCACAGACAGAGGAACACTCTGAGCAACGTGGTGCTAAACGTCAAATTTCAGTGTGTCCTGGCTCAGTGCTCTGTGGGAGAGACTCGTAGATTTGCGTAAAAGTATGGAAAGATGAGGTGACTGACAACTTCAGTTTGTCAAATGGAAATTAATTTTGGAATGATAGAGTGTGTGTAGGTTCTGGATGACCAGCAAGCAAATCAAAAGAGGTGTAACTTCCTAAGAGATGCTGTCACTTAGCTAAATCTAGAACATGTTACATTAAGAGATGGAAATGTGAATATTTACCTCAGAACTGCCTTACCGGCAGATGGGTTACAGTTGGGTCATGATACTTATTTCGTAGTCCCCCTGTGTGTCTGAATGAGGCTTGAGTGACTGGAACCCCTGGGTCACAAGCTGATGCCTCTGTTGACCTCAAGTGACATTCTCTAAGCACATCCTAAAGTAAAAGCGGTTGGGAGGTCCAGCCCCATGTGGAAAACTGTCTCACCTTCCAAGCTTGTTTGTGGCATGAGATTGAACACACACCTTTGAGTGGGCCATACTCTAAACAAACAGCATAAATTATTATGCAGTTTCTACTGGAAGTTAGCACATAGAAAATTTCTTTCACATCTCTTTTCAATTTGTCCAGACAAGAACCCATAAGGTATGTGGTAGTAACTTATACCTGAAGAGTCCAGAGGTCATGGAGGTTGATGATTTGCCCAAGGTCACATAATTAGTAGGTGGCAATGTTGATGTTCAAATCCAGATTTTTCTATCTGATACTTCTACTGTTCAGATGGTTTTTAATTCTCCATTTTTTTAAACTGCTGAAACTTTTTTCCCCCCAAACCAAATATTTGGCAGAACCGTAATAAATAAAAAGAGCTAAACACAGAACTGCTGTGGTTGTAAAGGGAGTAGTGGACCTAGCATGCCTTAGCAAAGCCCTCCGCTCATCTTCCTTGGCACCTGAGTCACCTCTGTGGGACCCAGACATCAAGGGACCCAATTTGAAGCTGCTGCCCTCTTTCTTATCACTTCACCAGGATTAGTCTTGGCAGTCCTTGAGCACTAACAGCAAAAACCCAGTGCTTTTGTCCTATGCACTAGTCAGTTTGGCTGCTACCACAAAATACCTTAGACTGCATAATTTATAAATAACAGAAATGTATTGCTCACAGTTCTGGAGGCTGGTAAGTCCAAGGTTAAGGCACCAGCAGATTTGATGTCTGGTAAGGGCCTGTTCCTCATAAGTGGCACCTTCTAGCTGTGTCCTCATGTGGCAGAAGAGATGAACAAGCTCCTTTTTCATAAGGACATTAATCCTATTCATGAGGTCTCTACCCTCATGACACAATTACTTCCCAAAGGCTGCACCTCTTAACTCCATCACCTGAGGGTTAGGTTTCAACATACGAATTTTTGGTCAGGGAAACACTAACATTCAGACATAGATCAACATTAGTTTTCAGTTTTTGAGGTTTTAATTTTAGTTTATCTCTTGGTTCATTGGTCAGTTGCAATGTGTATTTCCTCAAGGAATGACAAGGGTTATATTTTCTTGAGCTTGTACATATCTGATACTGCCTTAGGTTCCTATTATACAAAAATAATAACTCAGCCTGGAATGAAAATTCATATTCACTAATGTTCAACCTCCAAACTCTCTAGATGTTGCTCCATTGTCGTCTTGTATTTAGTGTTGCAAAGATGTTAACTTGTGTACTATAATATTTACATCTTTCAAGTTAATTTCTTTCAGCCCAGATTTTGACAAAATTTTTTTTGTTATCCTTGTAATAAAAAATACAACTAGAAGTCTAAGTGAGGTTGTCTATTTAAGATTCTACTTGTAATATGGTCACTCATTTCAATATTCAAGTTGTTTCTCAGGGTTGAAAATTTTCTATAACTCTGTCTTCATTTATTTCTTCAGTTTCAAGAGCTATAGCTTTTTCTGAATGGGTTTTTAGCTATGAAAGACTATGAACAAAGCTTAAACCTATTATTTTTTTCTCATAATTTTTATCTCTATGTAATTTTTCTCCAAATTCCAAGAAAATGTCTCAAGTAAGTTCTCCATATTATTCATCCACTTTTCTGAAGTTTTAAACTGGGCTCTTTATTGGTCCCACGAGTTATTTTAATTTTTCTATTGCATTTTTAATTTTTCTTGCAACCCTGCTTGCCTCACCTGTGTTCATTTTTATCTTATTTTAATTTCTTGTCATCTCACTCTCCTCTTTCCTTTCTTTTTCTTCTTTTTATTTATTTATTTTTTAACAATTTTTTGTTCCTATTCCATGTCCCTGTCTTTTCACCTTTATTTTCTTAAGGGTGAAAATCCGTTAAGTTTCTCTGACTACTCATGTGTAAATATTCCATTATCATTGTCTATTCAGACATCAGAGCAAAACTGTGGAATAAGTTGCGTGAAAGAAATAAAGAGTACTGGACACGGTGGCTCACGCCTGTAATCCCAGCACTTTGGGAGGCTGAGGCAGGCAGATCACCTGAGGTCAGAAGTTCGAGACCAGCCTGGCCAACATGGCAAAACCCCATCTCTACTAAAAATACAATATTAGCCAGGCATGGTGGTGTGCACCTGTAATTCCAGCTACTTGGGAGGCTGCGGCAGAAGAATTGCTTGAACCTAGGAGTCAGCAGAGGTTGCAGTGAGCTGAGATCATGCCACTGCACTCCAGCCTGGGTGACAGAGCAAGACTCTATCTCAGAAAAAAAAGAAGAAAAAAGAAAAAAAAAGAAATAAAGAGTGGGTCTTCACCAGGCATTATAATAGTTCCTCCCTCTTTCATAGGAGTTATGTTCCAAGAATCCCAGTGGATGCCTGAAACCATGGGTAATACCAAATCCTATATATATTATGTTTTTTTCCTATACATACATACCTATGGTGAAATTTAACTTATAAATTAGGCAAGGAAAATATTAACAACAATAACTAATAATAAAATGGAGCAAGTATAATAATATGTCATAATAAAATTTGGGTGAATGTGGTCTATCTCTCTCAAAAGTATCTTACTGTAGGGTACTTACGTTTCTTCTTGTGATGATCTGACATGATAAAATGCCTGCCTGATGAGATAAGGTGAGGTGAATGATGTAGGAATTGTGACATAGTGCTAGGCTACTGTTGACCTTCTGGTGATCTGTCAGAAGAAGGACAATCCTGACATCCATCAGGAGCAGACGATGGTGTTGATGACTAATAGGTGAATAGCATGGACAGCATGGACACATTAGACAAAGGGATAATTTGTGTCCTGTGCAGGACAGAGTGGGATGGCGGAAGATTTCACCATGCTACTCAGAATGGCACACAATTTAAAATTTAAGAATTGTTTATTTCCAGAATTTTCCATTTAATATTTTCAGACTGCAATAACATAATGTTGACTGCAGAAAGTGAAACTTCAAATAAGGGGAGATAACTGTATTGGATAAATAGAATAGAGAAATCTGATACAGCCATAAGAAGGTATTTAGTATAGCACTAAATACATAGAAGATATTTACTACGTGGCAACTCTTGATATTTATTTTCCACTTGATTTTGCACATGAAATTTCATGAATGACTTAAGACATTATTGCTCCTGATTTACAAATGAAGTTTAGGGAGATTAAATGATTTTCTCATATTCATGCTGCTATTTGATGTCAGAGTTAAATCTCCCACATTTCAGTCATGTAAGGAGATCCTCTGAGACCCAGAGGTCATCTGGAGACAACGTTCTTTAACATCCTCAGGTTGCACATGAAGAAACCAGCTTGAAGAAGAGGAGGCGTCTTAAGGTTTTATAATTAGTGGTTGTGTCTGGACTGGAACACACTGCCCCATAACTAAATTTTCCTTTCCTATTTATTGAAATTGTACAGAAAATAGTCACAAAAAATTTGGCTTTATCCTTCCTTCTGCAGAATTCACCTCCCATCATGCTGGGCTGTTGTTTTTGTCTGCACAGCTTCCCTTTCTTTGAGGGGAATCATTTCTCTCCTGTTCTCCGTCGTTCTGGTGAGATGGTCAGTCATAGCACCTGCCCACCTGTCTGCATATACAGCATATATAATGTATCTTATAATAAATATAACGTTTTCCCTTTGTGTGCAATAATGTAAGTAAGTGGGGGAAAAGATTGAAATAATAAGATTATTAATGATGAAATTTGTGTTTACAGAGTAAAGAAGTGAAGTGTGTCTTTATTAGACAGTACTGGATGAACAGTACTGTGAAATGTGAAATAGCACGAAGGGTATCTTTTGCGTTTTATCTGCCATTCCTAGTTCCCTAAACTGTTACCTCTCATATCAGGAAAGCTGAGGACAGCAGTGTGTACCTTTGGAGTATAAGGTGACAAGGTTATGACTGGAAATTTTGGGGGTTCTAATAAAAAGACCCCTTTCCTCTTTTACCTTCTTCCTTGCCCTACTTATGTTAATACACACGCCCACAATTTCTGGGGATGGTGGTAATATTTATGCCATTTGTTTTCCTGAGTCATAGAGTACACTTTCCAGCTACAAAGCCAAATGAGAGTATAGTTTTGAGAAGTAGAAGAAGAAAATGCAATGAAATACGGAAATAATACTCTGCACAGACTTGAAAAACCTAATGGTTTAACCCAAACAAATAGAGTCCAACCTGATAAGTGAAATGGCCTCTGAAATTCAAGCTAACTTTTGTACAGCCAGAGTGGTATGGGAAGCAATTTAATTATGATTACTGAGGGTGACGTCTCTGTGTGCTAACTGATGAGAACATCATAGGCCGCAGACGGGAACCCAGGAGTCCTGATGTGTGGGGCAATCTCCTCACCCTCTGGAGAAAGTCCCATTGGAGGAGGAATGGGTGGCACAGGAATCAATTACCCAGGACAGAGTGCTTTCCGTGGTGTACCCTTTTATGCGGCAAAAATCATGCTTCTGGAGATGTAATATAAGTTGAGTCATTTGGACTCCTGGGAGTGAAGGCTACAAGTACTCAGTGGATTCCGTGAAATTATTCTGAGATCACCATTACCAATGATGGCCTGGAGGAGGAGGAGAAGGAGGGAAAATTAGGGGCCTTATCACACTCTGCACCATGCCCTCCCTGCTGGGAAATGGGCTGTCGCAGAGGCCCAGGAGACCCATATAGACCTGCATCTGTGACTCAGAGCTCGCCTTGGCCTTTCTGTGTTGGCTTAATTTGCCTGCTGAAGTGTTGGTGACATAACCTATGTGAGTGTGAGTCAAGCCCCTTAATAGATGACATCTGAAGCCCCCGAGAAATCCCCTCCACTTTGCCAAGGAATCAGCAGTGACTGCCCTCCTTGGCTTTCTTTTCCCTTCTTCCTCCTCATGTATTTTGCAAATGTGTAAAAAATATCAGGTATGCTGCACTGAATTTTATTTCCCAAAATTCATATGCAGAAGTCCCAACTTCCAGTACATCAAAATATGACTTTTTGGAAATAAGATCTTGAAAGAGGTAATTAAGTTCCAATGAGGCCAGTAGGGTGGGTCATAATTCAGTAGGACTCTGCCTGGATACAAAAGGAGATTAGGGCCGGGGTGGTGCTTAATGCCTGTAATCCCAGGACTTTGGGAGGCCAAGGAGGATGGATCACCTGAGGTCAGGCATTCGAGAACAGCCTGACCAACACGGTGAAACCTCGTCTCTACTAAAAATACAAAAATCAGCCTGGTCCTGTGGCAGGGGCCTGTAATCCCAGCTACTCTGGAGGCTGAGGCAGGAGAATAGCTTGAACCTGGGAGGTGGAGTTTGCGGTAAGCTGAGATTGCGCCACTGCACTCCAGGCTGGGCGACAGAGCAAGACTCCGTCTCAAGAAAAAGGAGATTTGGACACTGACAGGTACAGAGAGAAGTCTAAGTCAAGGAGAGGGGTCTCAGAAGACACCACCTTGCCAACGCCTTGATCTTGTGATCTTTCAGCCTCCTGAACTGTGAGACAGGAATTTTTTGCTGTTGAAGCCACGGAGTCTGTGGTACTTTGTTACAGCAGCCCTGGAAAGCCGCCACCCCAGGACTGTGTTCTAGCTCACGCCGTCAATGCTCTCTGGGATCCTCGAGGAGGAGGCCTATGCCTGGGGGGTCTGAATGGCAAACACAGACCCCTGACTCGGGCCCACTCAGATGTGCTGCCCTGCTTTCAGGGCCTTTACAGTTCCAAGTGCCAGGTGACAGAGTTATTATTTTTTTTTGCATTAAAAAACGTCATGCTGATCAAAGAAACAAACACTTTTAATGAAACATATGTGGGACACTTAGAAGGAGACGATTTATAGTGTGTCTGCTGTGAAACCAGAAGGCTTATGGAAAGTGTGAAGTAGGAGGAGAAAGATAAGGGACTCTGATGCCAGAGGAGACATGGCCTAAATATTAAACAGAAGGAAGAATCATTCTTGTCTGTAAAATCACAACTCATTTCCGTGTTGAACGTAAATCACTAGTACGCACGTAGGCCATTTTCATCTAACTACACTCAGGTCTTTTCACACCCACCACAATAATGTACACTTCGATTTTAGGGAAGGAAATGAAACTTAGATGTTGAGATGTAAAAGTGTCAGGATTGCTTCAAAATGCAAACTCTAAAAATGCCCCCTCATCCTCATTAGAATGTTGAGGGTCAAGAATAATGCGGATATATTTGTCTAGTTTTCAAAACTAGACAATATGTTGACTCCCTTTTGCAAATTCAGATCTAAAATAAAATCTTGCATAAAGATGAAACGCTGGCTGGGTGTGGTGGCTCATGCCTGTAATCTCAGCGTTTTGGGAGGCCAAGGCAGGCAGATTACCTGAGGTCAGGAGTTTGAGACCGGCCTGGCTAATGTGGAAACCTTGTCTCTACTAGAATTAGCTGTGCGTGGTGGTGGGCGTTTATAGTCCCAGCTACTCAGGAGGCTGAGGCAGGAGAATCGCTTGAACCCAGGAGGCAGAGGTTGCAATGAACCGAGATCATGCCACTGCACTCCAGCCGGGGTGACAGAGCGAGATTCTATCTCAAAACAAACAAACAAACAAATGGAATGCTGCCGCATGAAAAGGCAGTGAACGATTCCACTTTGGAAAGTTGTGCCACCCACAGTATGGGCAGGGTGATCCTATGCTTCACGTGGCACGAAAGCTGGTTTTGAACATTTTGACTAGATATTAAATTAATATTCATTACATTTCTAAAGAAGCCTGTAAAATATGTGTGGGTTTGTCCGTATAGTTTTAAGGAAGGATAATATATGCATTTGCTATGGTATACAAATTATGACCAATACATTATTCCTTTCATAATATTTACAAAATATCTTGCCTTCAAATCAGTTTGGAAATATCCACAAACCTGTTGTCTGTGTTTTCACAATTGTAGATTTTTCTTTCCTATTGGCAATTTCAAGCCTGGGCTGGATAGCAGGTAAGCTTAGGAAGGATGGGGCCAGGGAGTGAAGGGCGGCTGGGACTGACCCCTAGCCTGGCTGCTCTCTGCCCCTGGTCTCTTTCCTTTCCCTGGAGTGGGCCCCGGGAAGACGGATCTCTGAACTTCTCGAAGAACAGACTTTTCTTTTTCCTTCTTCTCAAACGATCAAGGTCATTGGGAAGTAGAGGCCTGAGTATAGAGCCAGAAATGAAGTTTGTGTATATGTGTGTGACAGAGGGTGTATGTGAGAGAAAGTGTGTGTGTGGGAGTATGTGAAAGTGTGTGAGAGTGTGTGTGGGAGAAATTGTGTGTGTGAGTGTGTGAGAGTGTATGTGTGTGTGAGGAAGTGTATTAGAGAGGGTGGAATGTGTGTGAGAGGGAGCCAGTGTGTGTGAGTGTGTATGTTTGAGAGTGTGTGAGTGTGAGTGTGTGAGTGTGAGAGTATGTGTGAGTATGTGAGACAGTGTGTGTGCATGAGAGAGACAGAATGTGTGGGTGTGTGTGTGTGTGTCAGAGAACGAGAAAGACAGCGTAGATGACAAGATTGGAGGAATGGAGAGGTTTCAGGGTGATTCTTGTCTGTGGGGCCACATAAGGACATCCTGGAAGAGACATTTGCTTCTGAGTATTCCCAGCTCCCAGCTTAGGGGTGAATTAGGTTGGGGTAAGAAATGTCTGTTTCATGAGTCCTGCCTGGCCACCAGCCCTCTGAAAGAACAGCTCCAGATACTGTGACGCTCTGCCTACCCCAGTCGAGTCAACCCCTCTTTCTTCACATTTTAATTTTTACCTGAAACAAAGTTCATTGTTTCTAACACGTGACTCAAGTATCTTGGAGTGTCATAGAAATACTTGAAAAAGGTGTGCAGTCACTAAGCATGGCTCTTCAACAGAAATAATTATTTTTACCTGGACTTAAGTTTGAATTCATCAAATGTATGTAGAGCTCCCTTGGGATTGAAAAAATAGAATTTATTGTAAATCATTGCTAAATTTAGGGAAATTTTTTGGTCATCTCTTTTTTCAAATCTGTGTAAAACACAGCCATAATCATTTGGAAGTCTGCAATTTTATTTTATTTTATTTTATTTATTTTTTAATTATTTATTTATTTTTTTTATTTTTATTTTTATTTTTTTTTTTGAGGCGGAGTCTAGCTCTGTCTACCGGACTGGAGTGCAGTGGCCGGATCTCAGCTCACTGCAAGCTCCGCCTCCCGGGTTTACGCCATTCTCCTGCCTCAGCCTCCCGAGTAACTGGGACTACAGGTGCCCGCCACCTCGCCCGGCTAGTTTTTGTATTTTTAGTAGAGAGGGGGTTTCACCGTGTTAGCCAGGATGGTCTCGATCTCCTGACCTCGTGATCCGCCCGTCTCGGCCTCCCAAAGTGCTGGGATTACAGGCTTGAGCCACCGCGCCCGGCCTGTTTTTATTTTTTGAGACGGAGTCTCGCTCTGTCGCCCGGGCTGGAGTGCAGTGGCCGGATCTCAGCTCACTGCAAGCTCCGCCTCGCGGGTTCACGCCATTCTCCTGCCTCAGCCTCCCGAGTAGCTGGGACTACAGGCACCCGCCACCTTGCCTGGCTCTTTTTTTTGTATTTTTTAGTAGAGACGGGGTTTCACTGTTAGCCAGGATGGTCTCGATCTCCTGACCTCGTGATCCGCCCGTCTCGGCCTCCCAAAGTGCTGGGATTACAGGCTTGAGCCACCGTGCCCGGCCTTTATTTTATTTTTTAACTTCAGAAGAGTCTTCTTGATGGAACTGATTGTTCAGATCCTTCATATGCCCAACTGCACTCTGCTTATAAAACCCTAGTTTTATGATTATAACTGCAAACTCAACTAGCCTTTGGGTTACTGCTTACTGAGAACATGCCAGCGTCAAGATGTAATACTCTGGGCAATTAAGGAGATGGTTTTACTCAGACCACTGCAATAGGGAGAATGTTCGTTGGTGAGGAATATCTCAGGGGAAAGAAGGAAGGGACTGTAAGGTTTTGTAGAAGCAGGTAAACAAAAGAGTCATCTGTGAGTCGTATGGTAGGTATGAGGAAAGAGAGTGATGCATTTTGTTTAGAATATAAAAGAGCAGCGTGGTTCATTGCATTTAACCCTTCCCAAAAATACCAGTGGGTGCAGAGGAGGGCGGGGGATTTCTTACTCAACATTGTTTTCCAGAAGCATAGGACTCAAGTAAAGTTCAACCTTGTCACCAGAAACATTGTATATTGACTTGACTCAGCCACTCTGGCAGAATTTCTCTGTGATTCATTTGCTGGGTGTTAAGTTTAGTGTCACAAAACTCAGGTGTCCAAAGATTAACCTTCTTTTTCTGTAACTGAACTGAAATAGGATCTCAATTCTTTTTTCCCACTGATGTCAGGGAATTAAATATCAGTTACTTTCATGTCAACTTAATCACCATAGGATTTTGGTCACCTGAGTATTTAGTCTTTCATTCAGAGCCAAATCTCTCCTTTCCCCTTCTCCCTGGGTGTTGATCAAAGTACCAGTTAAGTTCCATTCTGGCATTTGGGGGAGGCATTCCTCTGGTTTTAGACTATCAGCATCTCTCCTTTTTGTGTTAATAGCAGAAGGGTCCTAAGGGCCCTTGTCTCTGTCCACGTGGTTCCCTCTGCGTCCTTGTTCTCCTGCACATAAGGTCCCCACAGGTCTAGCACCATTCTTTCAGCACATCTGTGCTCCTGTTGGGTACAGCAGGGAAGAACACAGGGCTTGGGGTGAGAGGCCTAATTTAATTTTGAGAGCTACCTTTAAGAAACAGGATAAAAAATGATAATTTCATGGAAGTTGAATATATTAATTGGTATATTTCCTGGCTTGGAAGCACTTTCATTTTGAGTAGGTATCAATGAAAGCTGAACGCTTTACTTTATAATTTCATACCTCTTTTGTCTAGAAGAACTTTCCATAGGCCAGCACCTGGCTCATACGTTTTAAACTGTTCTCCTCTACTACCCATCTTGTTCTGGTTCTTGGTGCTGTAGGATATGTTTGCATCATATTGTAACTTTGGGCTCTGTAACTTTGTGCCATGACTCTGGCTGAGTCGGCACAGTGGATGCTAGGAGGAGTTTTGGCACTCATTTGTATACTTAGATAGCTAGCATAAACAATTATACACAGAAGTGGCTGGGAACCATGTAAATATATCTGACTAAACTCAAATATAAATGTATCCTCAATTCAACTTCCTCTTAGCTGTATCAAAAATATGCTGATGGCTACTCCAACACCATCTGACACAGAGGGAAGTGTGACAGAGAGGAAGTTGCA
Source organism: Trachypithecus francoisi (assembly GCF_009764315.1). Lineage (NCBI taxonomy): Eukaryota > Metazoa > Chordata > Mammalia > Primates > Cercopithecidae > Trachypithecus > Trachypithecus francoisi. The sequence continues at coordinate 2,154,136 of NW_022681435.1, read as the reverse complement.
ATGAAAAGAAACAGTGGTCTTAACCAATTGCGTTAAAATATTTTACTGTTGTGAATTTTTTAAAAACCTCGGACCATGTGAACACATCGCCAGGACTTCCTCTGGGGCTTTGTAAAGGGGGTATGCAAATAAGGGCTCTGAAGCCTAAACTTCCTTAGCTTCATGATAAACCCCTCTCTTTGTGCACGGAGGACTTCAGATGCTCTCTCTACCTCACTGGTATTGTGGAAGGCTCAGGGTATCATCGTAAAGCCTCTCTGCAGATATGTCCTACTACCATTTTCACTTGACTTTTGCAAAACTGTGTTGGAACAAGGGACTTCTCCATGAGACTGCTGATTACCTAGGCTTCAGCCTCTACTTTAAGGACCTATAAACCTTTTTTGGGATTCTTGAATTTAGAGTTTCTGGAATGTCTTTCCTAGTATAGGGCTTGGCTTGGAGGGAAGGGGCAAACCATCTAAATCCACGAGTATCTAAACTGTTCTCTGACTCCCCATTGCTTCTTCTTTCCTTCTTCCTTCCACATGCTGTTCAACATGAGTCTCTTTTTGGGCCAGAAAACTATAGTTTACATCATCAGGCATTCTCTCTTCCTTTCTGGCTTAATGCTTCGGACTATTAGCTTTTTGAAGGTCAGAACTCTTTTTCTTCTTGAGAAAGCTCTGCTCTTGCAATGGAAAGATTGAATTTTCAAGAACTTTGTCTCTTTTGCAAATTTAAAATATCTTTTTATGCCCCCTCTCAAGTTCTTTGTTTTGGGCTAATTCATTGAATGCCATTGATTTAATGAGCAGAGGACTGTGGGCTCAGTTATGATCTTTATGTTTTATCTAGCCACATTCTCTTTTGGGCTTTGGAATTCCAGTTCTTGGTTGACAATTTTCTTGAGAAAACTTGTCAAATGGGATTATTAAATTCTTGTAAGGTATGGCATTAGTAACCAATTTTCAAAATGGTATCAATGGCATTCTTTTTCTCTTTATTCGTTTATTCAAAAACAATTTAGTGGTCACATACTACATTGATGCTACATAGACGTTACGGTTTTGTTGGGGATGCAAGTTGAAAAGACAGGTATGGTTTCCACCCTCATTTAGCTTACCATTTAATTGAGAGAATGTACAACAGATACAATTATATAATTTGTAGAATATTTAACTATATTATACACTACTAATGGAGGCAAAAGTTGCCCTGAGAGAGATTGGTAAAAAGATTTAATTTACATAATCTTAAAAAAAAGTAGTTTGGGCATTACAATGCCTGATACTTGAAATTTGTGAAATAATTATTTATTGAATGACCAATTGGATGAATGAATAATAGAAGGAAGTGGAGTTCTTCCTTCTTTCCTTCATGCCAAGGAGCAGAGACAAACTTTCTAGAACTTTTTCTGTGTATTTTCTGCTTAAAAGACATATATTTCTGTTTCTTAAAGATTTAGTTGATACAGGACACGGGTAGGAGGATAAGGTATTAAACTTAGTTTTGAAAGATAGAATGTCAAAATTAATACCAAGGTGAAACTTTAGTTTCTAGATCAGTTTTGTAAGTAGTACCATGATTCCTAACAAGTGCAACTTGTGGGATATAAATGATCTTATAGATGAGGAAAGTGAGGCACAAACAGGTTAGGTGCCCTATCCTAGTAGTTGTATTCTGCAATCCAAGGCTATCACTTTCTTCATTGACACATGGCCTCAGTCTTTGTCCACTGCACTACCCTGGTTACACACTATACTCAATTTGTTAATCATTTTTTAATGTCTCCTTATGCCATGTACCCAGGTACCGAGACAATCAGTGATGCTTCAAGAAGCTCACAATTGGTAAGACAGACCAAAACATAATTAGCAGAAAAATAGAACAAGTTCTAGTAAATGAGAGAGATAAGAATAAGCATATAGCTGTACTGTTCAATACCATAGCCACTAGTGAAATGTAGTTATTTAAAGTAAGTTTAACTATATAAAATTAAAATTAATAAATAAAACTGGAAATTTAGTTTCTTGCTTGCACTAGTCACATTTTTGTTCTTAACAGTCACAGGAGGCTATAGGTCATCATGTTGGGCATTGCCAGTTGCAACAATTGCAACATTTTCATTATCATAGTAGGTTCTATTGTATAGTGCAGGTCTAAAGCTCCTGTTATGATGATGTGGTAAGTCCAAGAAAGCCAAGGGTGAACTCTTGTGATGATGGAATTGTTACCAATTCTGGAGAGGAGTCATCTTTGACAGTCTGTGTATCAGTCACTAGATTAAAATGACACCAGTCTTTTTTAAAGGAAGGAATTAAATATAAAAATTTATAACTAGATATTGGAGAAAAGGAAAAATGAACAAATGTATCACCCCCAGAGTTTAGGAAACAAAGTGCAGTGGTTAGAATTATTAAAACTTAGAAACTTGGAGATGGGATGTATAGAGCTGAAATTAAGACTTTTGAGGAGATGCTACTAGCTGGCTGGTTCTAGTGTCTTTGAACTTGGATGGGGGACCCTGTGGGGCTGGGACACAGACTTTTGAGGAAGAGATTCTGCTTGACTGGTGCTGGTGTCTCTGAGCTGGGAGAAGGGGCTTCATGGACTGAGACCTGGATGTCTACGTGGGAGTGGTAACTGTTGATGACTGGCTTGTTCTCATGTTTTTGAGGGGGCATAATGAACCTGGTTCTGGGAGTGTAGAAAAACCACAAATTGTAATGGACAGTAGGTATTGAAATGAACTACCACTACAGGGTGGAAAGTGTGGCTGGGATGATGCCCACAGGAATGGGAAGAAAACAGGAGGCAAACACAAAGCAGTAAATATCTTCCTCCTCCTTCCAGTCTTCTTCTAACACCCTTTTGGTTAAGCCTAACGAGAAGCCAGCATCAAAGCAGAAATGTAGTTTGCTGAGTCTGCCAATATAATGAAGTAGTATATGGGGAGGAAGGAGGGTTGTATAAGAAATAATTCAACTGGTCTTTATCCCTAATTCTTAGGTGGGGTACTCTAAATTCTTGGAATTTCTTGAGTAATAAGAGTACCTTTTTATTCATGGCCCCTTGGATCACACCTGAGCTTAGGCTAATGAGATGACTCAGGTGAGGCTTATCACCAGAAAGACCAACCAAGTGATTAAAGAGGGACTTTGAGCCAGTCTGACGTCTGGGGAAGAGAGGGGAGTTGGAGATTATTTAATCACTCATGTCTATGTAATGAAACTCCAATAAAAACTCTGGACACCAAAGCTCACAGCTTTCTGCTTAGTGAACATATCAGTATGACTGGATAGTGATGTGCTCTGATTTAAAGAGGTAAAGGCACAAAAGCCCTGTGTTTGGGACACTCCTAGACCTTGCTACGTCTCCCTTCATTTGGTTGGTCTTAATTAGTATCCTTTAATAACAAAACTGTGGTTGTAAGTATAGCACTTTCCTGAGTTCTATGAGTCATTCTAGCAAATTATTTAACATGGCTGAGGCCATGGAAACTCCCAGGATATGTAGCCAGTTGGTCAGAAGTGCAGGTAGCCTGGGCACCCCTGAAATTGCAGCTGGTATATGAAGTACGGGTCGTCTTATTGGGGACCATGCCCTTAAACCTATGGAGTCTGATGCTAACTCTGAGTGGTTGGCATTGGAATTAAATTATGTTGCAGTATTGCAGGGGGATAAGTGAGAGACAGATTTGAAGCTCTGAATCAATAGTTTGATAAATTGGTTCAGTGTGGTAAAACTGCAAATTATTATGAAGTGGTAATATTCTGATTGTTTATTGCTGTGTAACAAACTACCCCCAGACTTCTGCTCACGGATTTTGTGAATCAGGAATTCAAAGAAAGCTCTTCCCAGCTTTATAATGTCTGGAGTCTCAGCTGGGGTAATTTGAATGGTGCAGTTAACTTGGATTATGAGGGCTGGTCTGGAGGACCCATTTCTGAGGAGACTTCTTCAATCACATGTCTGGTGTTTGGGCTGAAGTGCTGAAAGGTGAGCCCCGCTGGGACTGTTGACCAGTACATCTACATGTGGCCATGTTAGCTTAGAAGTCTCAGAGAAGTTGACCTTCTTACATGCTAGCTTTAGGGCTCCAAGTGTGCAGGTTCCAGTGAACAAAGTGAAAGCTGACTCTGAGGTCACATAGCATCACTTCTATCATACTCCACTGGCCAAAACTGCCAGCTCACCTGATTCAATGGGAAGAGATAGAGACCTCACTCCCTGATCGCAGGAGTGCCAAATAATTGGCAGTCACATTTTAAATCTGCCTTAGGTAGCATCCAAAAGGTTATTAATGTGACAAAATTTGATGCAGAGCAGCTTCAATTATAGTCTCTAAGGGAGAATCACAGCTATGTACAACCCAGGCCCTATGGTGGGTGACTATACAACTAAGCAAAGGTGTTGTACCTGAAAATAACTCAAGCAATACACTTTGAAATGCAACAAGTTACCATATTGCATTGCAATTGATTTTTCTGTAACTCCACTTAAACTACAATCTTTCTGAGAGCAGAACTTTACATCTGTGTTATCCACCATGATATTCCTAGTGCCTGGCACAGTGATTGAGATACAGTGGGCAGAGTATATATTTCAGACTTTTTTTCAATCTTTCAAAATTTATTAAAACTTGTTTTGTGAACTAACATATGATCTATCCTGGAGAATGTTCCATGTACACTTGAGAAAAATATGTATTCTGCTATTATTGGGAGGAATGTTCTGTATAGGTCTGTTCAGTCCAACTGGCCTGTAGTATGTTCCAGTCTTTGTTTTTTTATTGATCTTCTGTTTCTTTGTTCTATCCATTATTGAAAGTAAGGTTTTGAAGTCCTCTACTATTATTGTCAAACTGTCTGTTTCTGCCTTCAAATCTGTCAATATTTGTTTCATATATTTATGAACTCTGATGTTTGGTGCATATATGTTTATAATTGCTTTATCTTCTTGATGAATTGACCTTTTATCATTAGATAATGTCTTTTTTTGTCTCTTGTAATGATTTGGACTTAAACTCTATTTGTGTGATATTAGTATAGCCACCTCTGCTTTCTTTTGTTTACTATTTGCATGAAATATCCTTTTACATTCTGTCACTTTCAACCTATGTGCATCCTTAGATCTAAAGTAAGTTTACTGTAGACAATGTATGGTTGGATTATCTCAGGAATTTTTATTTACTACATTTTTGTTTTATTTTTAACAACTTCAACTTTTATTTTAGATTCAGGGGGTACATGTGCAGGCTTATTACCTGGGTATATTCCATGAGGCTGAGGTTTGAGATATGATTGATCCTGCCACCCAGGTACTGAACATAGTATCCAATAGTTAGTTTTTCAACCCTTGTCCTCATCTCTCCTACTCATTCCCCTCTAGTAGTCCCCAGTGTCTACTGTTGCCATCTTTATGTCCTCAAATAACCAGTGTTTAGCGCCCATCTATAAGTGAGAACATATATTTGATTTTCTGTTCCTGCATTAATTTTCTTAGGACAATGACTTCCAGCTGTATCCTTGTTGCTGCAAAAGACATGATTTTATTCTTTTTTTATGGCTACATAGTATTCCATTTAACCCCATTTTTAAACATGAGGAAGGAGTCCCAGAGAATTTAGGTAATTTGTCAAGATAGCAGTAAGTGGTGCAGTGAGGTTTATTGAAGAGTCTTTACAGATTTTAAAGTATAGTTGAAGTGAAATAGTAGGAAGGGCATTCTAAGAAGAGAGAACACCATGAGCAGAGCCCCAGAGGTATGAGAAACATGGTGTGTCTGTGTGTGACTGTGTGTGTCTGTGTCTGTGTGTGTCTATGGTTGTGTGTCTGTGTATGTCGGTATAGTATACCAAATGGTATGTTGGTATTTTGATGTGTAAATGGTCAGGACGTGAAGCCAGAGGGATGAACACACTCAAATCGCCAAGGGCTTTGAATACTTTCCTAAGGTGCTTAGATTTTTATCCTATAGATAATTGGGAATACTTTAAGTAGGAGAGACAAGCGACAAGCTTAGATTTATATTTGATAGCTTTTTATATCACACTATGAAGGATGAAATCAGGGAGGATAAGATGAGAGAGAGGCAGATGGTCAAGAACTCCTGTAACAATGTGTAGAGAGATGATGAAATCCTGAAACAGGGCCATGTGGTGGTGTCTTCCCTCAAGACTTCCTAATTACAAGGCTGGATTCAGACCTAGAAACTAAAAATAAGGACAATACAAAACCATAAAGCCCAAAGCTTGCATGCATGCTAAAATTAAAAATGTGTCTTTTCAGATTTTGTATTGAAAATTTCTGGGTAAGTTCTTTGAAGTTGAACTTTTTTCCTTTACTGATTATAATTCACTGGTGTTTTTTTGCGTGCATTAGAGCATCCTTTGGGTAATCCAGCAGTGAATATCAGCAGCGATCTGCTGGAGGGTCATAATCTTAGGGTTGACCTTGTTGACATCTATGATATTAATGATAGTATTAATATACTCATCCTCCAAATTATAAAAGCATATCTCTATAAGCTAGGCCTAAGATACAGAAGCAGAGATCTTGAGAGTAAATATTATAGTGATCAGGAATTTAGAGCCAGACTCCCTGAATTTATATTATGCTTCGCTACTTACTAGCTTTGTTATCTTGGACAAGATACAAACAAAACAAGCACAAACCACTCTGTGCCTCAGTTTCTCCATATGTAAAGTAGGATCAATAACAGTGTCTGCCTTCTGATTTGTTATAAGGACTAATATCTTTAAAGTAGCACAGTGCCTGGCATATAGTAAGCACTCAATAAAGTAAGCACTGAGCTCAAGGCTCAGTCCTCCATACTCTCTCTTTTGCATCCTAGAATTCAACAGCCCTAGGTCTCTAAAGTACCCTTGGCATGTTGATGACTCCTAAGTATTTATCTCCAGCCCTGACTCTCAAGACATGATACATACATAAGGCATTTTTAATACTATACTCTTCCCAGTCATCCCTGCACACAGTGGTTCCTTGGTGTTCCAAACCCTAAACTTGTTTGTCCAGTTGGTGAGCACTGTGGTGGTGGCTTCCTGGTAGGCAGTAATAAGTAAGATCTTCAGTAAGATCTAACTCAAGCTCTAGAGTTAGATCAGGTTCAAAATCTAGCTCTACAACTTGTCTGGCTGGTAAATTTATTGAAGTTTGTAATCCGCCATTTCCTCATATAAAATAGTCTTGCACTCTTTGGGATGTATTTGGCTACAAGTAACTGACCACCTGATTGGAAGTGGCTTAAAGAGTAAGGACATAAGTGCACAATGCTTGACAACAAGCCTGGGTGGAGGTGGTTTCAGAGTTAGTTTAGCAAAACTAGGTTCTTGTTTTCCTCAGAGATGACTGTCAGAGAAAGATGTAAAAAGACAGGAAGCATAGAGGGGGACTTTTCCTTCTCCATCTGCTTTTTTTGTAAGGCAGGAAAATCTTTCTAAAAGACCCCAGCAAAAATGTCCTCTGGCTCCATGGGCCGGGATTGGGTTCCAAGTTTATGCTTCAGTTGCAAGGAATGCTGGGAAAGGCAGAATATGTCATCTGCAGCCTTTGTCAAGTGGAGGTCAGCCCTGCCCACGAGGAAAGAGGAAGGAAGTAGCTTTTGAGCAGGCAATTAATGGTGTCTGTGCCAACAATCTAGCTCAGAGGATGATGAAAATAAAATGGATATATACTTATTTATTTGGCTGAAGTTCACTTTTAGGCTTATAAGTGCTTTACAGCAGTTATTATATGCCAGACACCGTTTAACATCAACTCATTTCCTCCTCATAACATCACCACGAGGGAGGTACCTGCACTACAGTGTCTCTCCAAAAGGTGTGTTAAAGCTTCGCACGAAGCGGGCTGCCTGGGAATGCTGGTTTTTCCATCTCTCTAATTCTGCCACAAGAGCAATATGCATACTGGATGGAGGGACAATAATGAAAGTAGAAGCGACTACTTCAAATGCCCTCCTCCTACCCATTCTACTTTCTGTGTTTAGTTTTCCTTCTCTGCTGGATTCCTGTCAGTTTCAAAAGAACTTGTGAAATCCATTCCAAAATTCCCTTCCCTACTTATTTTGTTTCAAGATGTGTATGAAAAGGGTGATTTCTTTTTCACTCCTGACTTTTAAGTTTTTATTTTAAAGAGACCAGAGTCTCACTCTGTCACTGAGGCTGGAGTGCAGTGGTGCAACTGTAGCTCACTGCAGTCTTGAACTCCCGGGCTCAAGCAACTCTCCCTGCTCAGCTTCCTGAGTAGCTGGGACTACAGGCACATGCACCATCATAGCTGACAAATTTATTTTATTTTATTTTTTGTAAGGGCGGGGTCTTACAAAAAATAGAGAATAAATATTTTCTCTTTCTAAGGAAGACTAAAAATGAGTTGCTGGAGAGACTAATAAGGCCTTATGGGGAATTGTCTTTGAGCATTCTCTTTTTGTGGACAGAGGCAGCTTAGAGAGCACAGTGAGAACTCTATGATGACATTGTCTCATAGTGAGATTGCTTTAAAATACAGTATTTTGAATATATTGTCAATTAACCAGATTTAGATGACATTCAAGAAGGGTGGACCTTGTAATGACTTCTGCTGCAGTGTTCACACATGGTAAAAAGGCAGCGGGGTGGGGGGAGCCATTTTAGGGGACCTCCTTTTCTAAGGACATGAAGGAAGTGAGCCAAGCATTTGTGACACAAACCAGTAACTCAGGAAGGAACAGGAAAGGACTATCACAAGTTTCCTAGCTTGGGACACTGAAAACATAAAAACAAGGTCACATGTCCACACAATGAAGAAAGGAGCCCCTGGAAAGGGAGGAAAAAACAAGTGAATATAACTCCAAATAAAGACCATCAGAAAAACATCCTCATTAGTCTGACAGTCAACCAAGAATAACATATGAGTTCATCGAGCCCCAAACGGGGGAAAAGACGGATGCCTCAGCCAGCTAATTTAAAAATTAAGAAGAGCGTTTCTCATCCTTATGCAGAGGATGGTTCCAAAGCAGATCCTCCTAGAGCAGAGCTAGCCTCCTAAAGCGGGGGTTTCCTGTAGCGATGAAGCAGCTGCACCTTTGATGACTCCTTGGATATTAGCAAAACACTCGCTAAATATAGATGAACATCAACAACTCATAAAAAGGGAACAGGAGTGGGAAACACCATACAAAAGGTGAGTGGGCAAGAACAAAGACATCTTTCTGCCAAGACAATTATCACGTGCAGCATTGAAGCATTAACCACAGAGTCATTTAAAAGTCCAAATGCCAAATAAGAATAACAGTCTCATGCAGGAAACTGTCACATGTCAGGGCACTGGAAGCAAACTACTTCCCAGTGTCGTTTTCAGTGCTGTATTCCATGGAGTGGAAAGAAGGCACGGCATTGGTAAGACCCTTGAGGGTGTTATAATGGCCAGGTGGCAGAGAGCGGCTCAGGCTGCTGGTCTGGAGTTTTACCTACGTTCTTTCTTTCTCCGTTGAAATTTCCTTTACTGTATGGGAAGTGGTAAGAATCTTTATCTTGATTTCCCCCAAGGATGTGGGATACTCAAGGAGGCTGTGCCTTGAGTGGGAGCATGTTGGATGGCATCACTCAGGACCAGGTTACATCAGGCATCAGGTAAATTTTGTTTTCTCAAAACAAAGCCAAACATGTCAAGTTCTGCTCTGGCCTCCTGCTTGGTGTTTTGTTTTGTTTTGTTTTGTTTTGTTTTGTTTTTTTAGACAGGATCTTGCTCTGTTGCCCAGGTTGGAGTGCAGTGGCACCACATAGTGCACTGTAACCTCAAACTCCTGGGCCCAAGCAATCCTCCTGCCTCAGTCTCCTGGGTTGGTTGCTAGGACTACAGGCATGCAGCACTATGTCCGGCTGTTTTTTAAAACCATTTTTGTAAAAATTACAAGAATTTTTTTTTGCTATGTTGGCCAGGTTGACCTCAAACTCCTGGCTTCAAGTCATCCTCCTACCTTGGCTTCCCAAAGTACTGAGATTGCAGGCATGAGCCATGGAGCCCAACTGTGTCCAAATTAAACTCAAACTCCAAACAGTTCTTGCTTATTAAGCACCGTGTGTATATGATATTGGACTTGGCCTCACCAATAACACATCAAACCAAATAAGCAAGACCCTCCTTCTAGAGAGGCTTAGTTAAAGGAGGTTCTGACATGAACAGATGGAAAACTGTAGATGCCACTCCCGGAAATTTAGATAATTCCTGTGAAACACAGAAAGAATCTCATCTCAGTATCCTGAAGAAAACTTGGTGCCCAACACTGCAAATATAGCCTATAATACCTACATTGCAACCTATCAAGTAGTTCTTAAATGTTCAAAGGATCTATGGATACAAATAACTCTTTTAGAAACCTTATATAAAAAATACATACTCACACCATTTGGTAAATCCTCAGTCTGGTGCCATATACATCAGAGTCCATTACTGAAATAAAAGTTAAGCCAGGGCAGGGTTAACTAATGAAAGGGGTTCAGGGAACCCCATGGATCTATTTATTTATTTTTTGCTCTATAGGGATTTTTGTAAGTCCTGGAGATTTATGAATTACTGCTTATTCATTCAACTGGATTTCTTCATATGCATCACACCACTTGTGCAAGACCACCTGGGCAACATGATATATTCTTTATTAATCAGAGATTTTGGTGAAGAGCTTCTTCCACCCTTTGCACACTGTGGAACTGCTTCTCAGAGCTCGGGAGTGGCTGTTGTGAACTCTGTTCTCATTCTCACTGCTGGGGCAGAAGTCCTCAGTGGCACTGCTGAGCTTCACTGCACATGCTGTGGCTGTCACTACCTGTATATCTCTCTAGGCTCAACATTTTGAGCTGTGCTTAGAGCTTCCTGAGGTCAGAGGTTCGCAGAGGGTCCTTGATAGTTCAGCTTTAATGCATTTTTGTCTGTGAGTGTTTTGAAATGAACACAAAATCACAAAAGGTTGAAGTGAACATTTACCAGCATTTTGGTTCAAATGGAACCAAACCAGCATTTTCCTTCTCCTTGGACCTTCCATTTTCCTGCCCTCAAGAGCATCCTTCAGGTGTGGCTTGTTGCAGGCTGTCATTTCCAGTCTCTAGGCAGTGTGGCAGCATTTGATCTCTCTATGCTCTGGCATCTGCTTTTTTCTCTCCAATTGATGGGAATTCCTGTGGAAACTTGATGTTATAGGCCAGAGAAACCAAGAAACCATCAACTTTAAGAAAACCATTATTTTGTGTTTTACTAAGAAAGAAAAAAAATGCTGTCAAACTATGTTATGCCATAGATTGCAAATGCATCCTGATTTGAGAGATGTTAAAGTAGCTAAAGAAAGTACATTTAAGATAGGAAGAAATACACATCCGTCATTTACTTGGGACTGCATATAGAAATTCGGGGTCTAACAAGCATGGACTAAACACATCTATACAAGATAAAGATGCTTCGCCGGAAAACCTCTGTCTAGTCTATGTGTACAAAGTTTGCTTGATTGGGACTTCAGGACAAGATTCTTTGCTGGAGACTTGTTTTCAAATGTCACCTACTATAGGAGCTATTAAAATGGAACTGATGCATCAAGTCAACAAGCTGTCAAGTGTTTTCTCAGTCTATGACGTGGCAGAAAGACAAGCATGATAGATAACAGCAGCATGAACAATACAACCGTAACAGCAGTGATAAGCACAGGTGTGCAAAGGGCTTTCAGAATCAATGCTGTTGTATCAGCTCATATTCTTCCCCAACAGTGTTGTGAGGAGGAAGCTCACATGTCTTCTGGAGAAGAGTTTTGGAAATAACTTACTATTTAAGACAAACTGGAGTAGGATGTGGTGGGGAGGATGGTGCATGTTTGTAACCTTGATTTGGCTCTCACACATCAAACTTTGTTTTGAAATTAAAAAAAATAAATATATAATAATTCCAAAGAAATATATCTAATGTCTATGTACAATTTCAAGACTAATGATAAAATGAACCCAGTAAGAGGGTTCATTGTGAAGCCTTAGGCAGGACCTCCCCAGATTGTAATCTCCTCTTCTACTCTCCAGAGATAGTCACTGTCCTCAATTTTGTGTTAGTAACACCTTTGGTTTTCTTTATGTGTAGATATTCCTAAATAAGCTATTACTTAATTTTGTCTGTTTTAGAACTTCAGGTAAATAAAAGTATATGTATGCATTTTTCCTGAAACTTGCTTTCTGATTGCTGAATGTTATATATTTCAGATTTAACTATGTTAATGGGTGGCCGTATTGCATTCCAGCATATGACTGTGTCATCATTCATTCATGTATTCTTCTGTTTATGGATGTTTGACTTGTTTTGCTCTGAAGAACAATGATACTGTGAATATTCTTATGTATATTGACTGGTAAACGTGTACAAGCTTCTCTTGGCTCGATGTCTATATCTATATCTGTATCATCTATATCTACATTTGGGATTGGCTGTATATCTGGGAGTGAATACATCTGGGAGTGGCTGTGGAGTGTGCACAAGTTTAATTTTTTTTTTTTTTGAGAGGGAGTTTTGTTCTTGTTGCCCAGGCTGAAGTGCAGTGGCAAGATCTTGGCTTACTGCAACCTCCGCCTCGCAATTCTCCTGTCTCAGCCTCCTGAGTAGCTGAGATTACAGGCATGAGCCACCATGCCCGGCTAATTTTTTGTATTTTTAGTAGAGACGGGGTTTTACCATGTTTGCTAGGCTGGTCTCAAACTCCTGACCTCAGGTGATCTGCTTGCCTCAGCCTCCCAAAGTGCTGGGATTACAGGCGTGAGCCATTGTACCTGGCCTAAGTTTAATTTTACTAGGTGATGCTAAATAGTATTCCAAATTAAGATTAACAACTTTGCTCCCACCGCCAGTGTACAGGAGTGCCTGTTACACCATATCCTTACTGGACATCATTTTAATACTTGATATGTCACACTTTAAAATGTTTGCCACCTCATGGGAGTGAATGGTATCTCCTAGTGATTTCATTATGGATTTTCCTGATGATTCATGAACATTTTCCCATTTGTGTAATGGGCATTCATCTTGCCTCTTCTGTGAAATGCCCCTTCATCTCTTTTGCCCATCGGCTGTGTGTCCCCTCTTGGGTTGTTTTTTTTGAATCATTGAAGTTCTTTATTTTATGGATATTCTCCCTTTGTTAATCATAGTTGTTATAGACATCTTCTCCCAGTTTTGGGGTCTCGTTTCTTTACTCTCTTTTGTTGTCTTCTGATGAGTGGAAGTTAATGTAGCTGAATCTGTGTTTTTTTCTTTGTAGTTTCTTCTTTGTGTGACTTGTTTTCTCTCCTCCTTCATCCTGATGTCGCAGAAATGTTTTCCTATTTTTTCCCTAAAAATTGTAAAGTTTTCTTTTCCACATGGTTATTCATCTATCTGGAACTGATTTTAGTGAATGGTGTGTGTGAGGGGAATCCATTTTCGTTTCTTTCTTTTTATCCTTCCTCCCTCCTTCCTTTCTTTCTCTGTTTTCTCTCCTCCCTTCCTCCCTCCCTCCCCGCTTCTTTTCCCTCTCTCACTCCCTTTCTTCCCCTCCTCCCTTTCTTCCCCTCACTTCCTTTTTTCTCTCCTTCCTTCCTTCCTTCCCTCCCTCCCTCCCTCCTTCCTTCCATTCTTCCTTCCTTCCCTTCTTTTTCTCTTTCTTTCCCGTTGTCCTAGCACTCTTATTGAAGTCTTTCCTTTCCCACTTATTTGCAATGTCAGATTTTCTATGTATGTGTGAGTCTTCTCAGGTCTCTCTAATCTTTTCCATGGACAATTTGTCCCTGCACCAATACCACTGTGTTACTTATTATAACTTCATAATTAGGGCATGTTATAATTTATAAGTCCGACTGAAATCTGAATTGGTCAGGAACAGGCTGATTGATATTGATCAATGGATGGTTTCCTTTAAATAAAAAAAAAAAAACCTCAGGAGTGTCAGTTCTAAAATGTGCTAGCTTTGATGCAGTATAAGAAAATGAAGGATGAAAAGTCTTTCCCTTCAATAGCCCTATTTGAGGCAAATGTACATTCTTGCTTTGCAAATATAAAACAGAAAGCTAGGATATACTTTTCTGAAGACTAGTGATGATTACCTATTTTTATCTCTGCAGAGGCGTGAAGATACGTTTGGGTTCTCTTCTTACAGGAACCAGAAATGAAGGGATTGAAATGTAAAGTGTTGATGACATACACACTGTACTTTCATAGACTTTTACTCACAAGGACATTGATTTCCCTTTCCTCTTCCATTCACTCAAGTTTCTCATCTGGGTGAGAAATTCCTGTCTTTATAGAGAGCTCTAGCTCACCCAAGTTGATCCCGTTTTATTTTAATGAAAAAAATGTATGTAATGGAACAGAAAACAGTTCTCCCTTGGTTCTCCCAAAGATGTCTTCTTTAGAGTTATCTAAAGTTTATCAGCAAAATAACTTTGACTAAGTTAAATGGCGATGTGTCACACACCCAAAACGTGTGAAGCAATTTGAAAAAATATTTTAAATATGCCATGGATTTGTAAATTAATGCAGGGCTCACTGTGCTTGAATTTCCATTTCTAAACTGCTTCATTTGCATGCAAAGAGTGGGCAATTTTTGTGTGTGTGAAAATTTAGCCTTAAGAAATGAAAATCAAAAACTCAGCAACTTGAAAAGAGCTGTTAGGCATAGAAATTGTTTAATCGGTTTCCAGCAGGGCCAATGGTGTTGGCATTTTGAAATACCAGATTGGATTGGCATCCTAGAAAAAAAATCCTCAGCTCAGAAAAAGTCGCCTAAAAAAGCCACCATCTACAAAGTGGTGAAAGAAGATAGCCGAGATATGACAAATGCCAATGAAATAAATTCTGCGATCGAGAGAGAGCCTGAAGTGTGAAATGAACAAATGTTAAATGTGATAAAATTTCTGTCAGTGCTACCCCAATCATGTACTCTGACAAATACAATGCTTGATCGAAAAAATCAGGTACTTTTGTCTAAGACAGTTTTCTTCATGGATAGTTTACGAGGTCCCAATACTGTTGGTGCATTTTCAACGTGATGTTTCTCACTTTAGAGTGTAAGAAAGGGTCCTTAATAATTTCCTTTCTAACCAACTTGAGATCCCCAACTTAGATTTTCATTCCAGAGTTTTTAAAATGCAAGTTTAAAATAAGATTTCATCTAGACACAGAACTACATTTTGTGGCACTTTTGTAGCTCAGACTTTGAAAAATAGACCAGAATCCCACGTTTTATTAGAGACTGGTTTTCTTTATCCTACAGTGTCTCAAGTGAGAGTACCCAGTTAGACTACCTGTACCTAATAATAATGATGATGATGAAAAATAATAGTAATAATAAAAAGACCATAATAATAATAACAAACCCTGTGTATTCATTTATCACACACACATTTATCGAGTACCTGCTTTGTGCGGGATATTATTCTAGGTTCTGAGGATGTAAAAATGATTAAGAAGCAAACCTGTATTCTCAAGAAGCTCATAGTTTCTGAAATAAGCTTCTTTCTAGTGGATTGTACAAGTTGCCTCATCTGGTTATCTAGTTTTCTCCCAAAGGATCAGCTGAATACAAAAGACTTAGATAACAAGGAAGTTGATTATATCCTTGTTGTTTTTTCTTGAGTGCAAGCCTATAGAACCCGCTTAAAAAATATGATACTATTGTCTTACCATATTTGAGCTAGATGCTTTGCTCACACCATTCTTTCTCCCCAGAGGAGAGGAGAACATTGACAGTTCTCTCTTCCTTCCCCAAGGCTGGGGATGGGATTCTTGGATAAGAATAAGAGGATACCGTAACTTCTTGTTGCTGGGATCAATTCTATTAGTGTTGTCACTGGAAAAAAACAAACCACACATCCCAACCCTTTCAGATACAAGTCCTAAAACCACACATCCCAACCTTTTCAGATACAAGTCCTAAAACACAATGCTCGTCACACACCAATGTTTGTTGATGGAAAAATTGATAATTCAGGAATGACAGACATGGAACTAGAGCATCTTAGAAAACAGTTCTATGTGTCAGAGTACTCTAGTATAGTTTCAAAATAAGACAGAATCAAACAACAAATGTAAACGTATACCCATAATGTATGTGTTCAAAACTAGTAAATCTTAGAATATGCATGTAGGAAGATGGAAGAAAAAGACTGTATATTTGGGGAAACACTGCAGAAATGGGCCCTCTGTGTAGATTCTAAGTCATTGCCTTTTTGTTTTATTTTTCTGTAGGGGATCTGCAGACTGAGGTGTATATGGTATATATGGCTCAAGCTGAACTTGAAGGGCCAATATTTGGCTTCTGTTTGAATAATTATCAAGTTGCTGTTGAGTACTGAATAATCTTGTGATTTATCAACTCATAGTGGATACAAAATAATTACTTCTAATAGATGGCCACACATGTGAGATATGTGTCCCTGTATCTAAATGTTATCTTCAACGAATCAGGATTTATTTTCTTTAGTCAAAAATCCATACTTCCAGTTAATGGGTACAAAAATACAGTTAGATATTAGGAATAATTTCCAGTATTCGATAGTTCAGTAAGGAAAGTATACTAAGCAATTATTTATTGTATATTTCAAAATAGTTAGAAGAGAAGAACTGTAGTGTTCCCAACACAAAGAAAAGATAAATGTTTGAGGCAGCGGATATCCCAATTCCCCTGATATAACCATCACACATTGATACACGTATCAAAATATCACGTGTACTCCCAAAATGTGTATGATTACATATCAATAAAAATTTTTTAAAAAATCCATACTGCAAATGATAGCAAATAAATCTATGGCAAATACTTCCAGATGTGCATTAAATGATACCGAGCATAAAATCCATTACAAAGCCTTGGTATGACTCCAACAGGTACACATTTGACAAAGAAGGTGAGGCATGGGGCTGGGCAGCTACCCTTAAGTGACACATCTCTGAACTAACAGCTCATATCAGGAATGCTTCTAGCTTCCAGGAACAGAAAATCTGACTAACGGTGGCCTAGGCAATAAGTATTTAACTTTTGAAAATAACAAGAAATATGCAGGTAGGCACTGTTAGGTTGGTGCAATAGCTCAGCAATGTCAAATTTTTCAAAGCCTTGCCACTCCATCTTCAGTGTATTGTTTTTTATTTGTTTTATTGTTTTTGTTTTGCGGTTTGTTTTTTTCCCCCCTAATGGTTATCACCTCATGTTTGCAATCTGGCTTCCTCAACTCCAGGCATCTCATGCTCATGCCAGTATCCTACACAGAAACTGAGAGCCAAAGGCTAAAAATCTTATCTTCTGAAACTCCATCTTTTTAGACAGTCAGGGGAGCCTTGAGAATTCTCTCCTTTATTTCGGATTGGCCATAATGGGATCACACAACACCTTACAGCAGTCACTGGGCCAGGGGAATGGGATTATCATGAATTGTTAGAGCAGTCATAACTTACTTCCTGACACTGGGAAAAGGCCCACTTTTCCTGAGATCTGGGGATATCTGCTTGCTACCTGAACTCACTGTCAGATTTCTGTGGTCAGGGAAGAAGGTCATGGGCAGTTTCTGTCCAGAGCCTGTAGGTGTGGAAGGAGCTGAGAGAAGCTGTAGAAGAGACAGAATAAGGCAGTGAGTTAGACCAAGGGCTATGGAGACAGAAGAGCCCAGACAGAATTCTGGATCTGCTATAGTTGAATTATCTGTAATAATACCTATCTCAAAGGGTTGTTTTGAGAATTAAATGAGATAATGTGGCCGAAGCACTTAGCACGGAACCGGGTATGTGGCAAACGACTAATAAATGGGAACCTTTTTCATCCTCATAGAGCTGCAGGTGCAGAATGGAGAACCCTCTGCTGCTACATGTAGATGAAGCTTTGGGGCTCACTTTTGGAAAGAGCACTGGTTTTAGAGTCAGAAGACCAGGGTTGTAATCCTGGCTCTGTCATTAACTTGCTAAGTTTAGTGTTTGTGACTAAGTTATTTCCCACTTCAAGGCCTCAGTTTCCTCAAACGTAAGGTGGGGATCAGGGCTGAGTGATGTCCAAGTTCCATTCAGCTCTGACATTCTAATGTATTCTGATGTATTCAATGGTGGGTTTTGTTTGTTTGTTTGTTTGTTTTTGTTTTTTTAGACAGAGTCTTGCTCTGTCACCCAGGCTGGAGTGTAATGACACAATTTCAGCTCACTGCAACCTCTGCCTCCTGGGATCAAGTGATTCTTCTGCCTCAGTCTCCCAAGTAGCTGGGATTACAGGCATGCACCATGATGCCCAGCTAATTTTTTGTATTTTTTAGTAAAGATTGAGTTTCACCATGTTGGCCAGGCTTGAAATCCTGACCTCAGGTGATCTGCCCACCTCAGCCTCCCAAAATGCTGGGATTACAGGCATAAGCCACCACGCCCAGCCTCAATAGTGGACTTTTTGTTATACACAGCTAGCGACATGGATCCTGGGGGGTCTTCCGGGGCCTCTTGCATCACACTCTTTGCTGACCAGTGACTTCCTATACTTTCACAAATGGCACTGTTTGCTGCTGTCCATAGGAAAGTGGAACACAATTTAGGGGCTAGTGCTCTCCCTGTGATTCATATGGGATCTGTGGTTCCAGTTTGTCACTTAAAACAGCCACCAGAAGAAGTTAGATGCTGCCTCACTGCTAAAATGGAGAGCAACCTCATCTAAAATTGACTCCCTGGATCTGAAATCCCAACAAGCCTTCTCTGTCCTGCTTTTTGGAAAGACTTGATTGTACATTTGGAACCCAACTGGATATTCAGAAACGTTCTGAGTTAACTTTTTACTTCTTTCAATAAATAAATTAGAACTCGCGATTGCTGTAACAATATACACTGTTAGAAGAGGAATTGAAGAACGTCCCTAAAAATAAAGGCAAAATCATAAACATGCTCTCTTTTCTTTCTGGAAATCAGAAACACACCAATAGTTTTATGACAAAGCAGGAGTAATGAAAGGAACTGAAAACTTTTCATCCCACCTAATAGTGGGAAGGTAGCTGTGTGGAGTCAGATGGGAAACAGTTGTATCCAAAACAATAAACTTGCCCTAAAAGGCTTGATTAATAGTTCCACTTTAAAAAAGCAACAACAAGGGTAAATATAAAACTGATGTTAGGAGATTTTAAAAAGCTGCAACCTATGAAAACTGAGTAGGCTTTTGCAAAATACTGTTCCAATCAACAGAATTGTTTCCTTCAGAAAAACTGTCGGATGCTCCCCATACTCCATCCTGGCACAGCCTGGAAATTGTCTTTCTTCCTGTGGGACATGGAGCTGTTCAAACGCTTCATAAAGTCTGTCATGCCCTAGAAAATTCTGAGTATCATCGTGGAATGATCAGCCTCAGATTTAGCATTACAAATGTTCCAGGGCCTGTTGCAATTCAGGGAAATTTGGGACTCGTGGGGAAAGGCTGGCGAGTCCATGCTCAGACAAGGTGTACCTCAAGAGTAGAAGTCCATTGGAAGGGAGTGGCCCATGGGTCACAGCTTTCCATTGGCTTAGACTTAGATTTAACTATAACATAGGACAGGGGCAAGGAGTAACCAGCGTTTTGAGTTTTTCTAAATTGCTTTGTGGTGATGAATCCTGAGACCTGTATGTCTTAAGAAACAAACTCATGAAGGCACAGCACAAGAAGAATTCCATGAAGGGAAATGAGCCATATTCTGAAAAGTATTCTTCTATGTTTAATATTTTTTTTAGGAGAAAATGAATCTGGAACAGAGATACTGAAAGTATCTTAAAATCTGGATATGCACATGCATACATATGCACACACTTGAATTTTAACTCCCTTGTCTGATTTGGGGTGAATATGGTAACAACATTTATCTGGTAATGAACTTAATGAACTTCTCCTCTTCTCTCCACCCCTACCCTCTGAGCCCTGGCCGCCACTTTGGGAGGAGCTTTAAGAAGATGATTGTGTTTAATTAAAATCTGTGGAAGGACACTTGGGTATATGAAGAAGAGTCCCTATGGACTGGAGGGAACTAAAGTTGGGTAAAAAAAAGTAGAAGAAAATTTGTAATTAAAAAAACTCCCATGGAAATAAGCTAAGGCCCTGGGAGCAGCTTAGAGGACTGAGGAAGGACAAGCAGGGCTCACTCTGGCCAAAGCTCATTAAATAGAAATGGAGCTGAGGGAAAAAGAAAGCGAACAAGTGGGAAAGGCAGAGTGGCTATACATCCACAGGGTTTTGCAACCAGCTCGTAGCATTTGGAAGCTGATCACAGAAATTTAGAGCTGGAAGGGAGCTTAAAGATCACCAAGTTCAACCTCTTCACTTTGCAGACGAGGAAACAAGGAGGAGTGTTTTGCCTAAGGTCCTGGCTATATCAGGGCAGAAGCAGAGCTGGGGTCCGGGACGTCCCACTCTCAGGCTGGAGGTGCCCCAATGCTGGGCAGGCAGTGACCCATTTGCTTATAGATTCGAACTTTCGTGCTCCCTGAAATTTCACTAGGAAATGATGAAGAAAATTTAGGAAAACAGAGTTTAAAAATAACTAAAAAGTGACAAGGGAATAACAACACAGGTTATGGTTTAAAGCCAGGGTTTCTTAATGCCAGATGTATATTACAACCACCTAGGAAGCTGGCAAAGAAATACCATGATAAGCCTCCACATCGGACTAATTTACTGAGAGTCAATGTGAGTGAAACTCTGACACAGATCATTATAAAAAACTCTTAGACAATCTTAATGTGCAGCCAGATTTGGCATAAAAGATCTCAATTTGGAGACCAGCCTGACCAACATGGTGAAACCCCATCTCTACTAAAAATACAAAAATTTGCCGACCCTGGTGGCGTGCGCCTGTAATCCCAGCTACTCAGGAGGCTGAGGCAGGAGAATCACTTGAACCCGGGAGGTGGAAGTTGCAGTGGGCTGGCTGCAGTCCAGCCTGGGCGACAGAGAGAGACTCTGACTCCGTCTGAAAAAAAAAAAAAAAAAAATCTCGGTTTGAATTCTGCTATTGGCTGTGTAACTTGAGTCAAGTTACTTAACATCTCTGAGCCTTGTTTTTCTCATGTGTGAAGTGGAGCCAATAATATCTGGTTTTTAAGGTTGTTGAGAGAATAGACGAGATAAAGCATATGTCCCGTCGGGCATAAAGTAGGTATTTGTTATTAAATGTTTCCTCTATGAGAACTTCAATCTCAGTGATTATAATTGGCAACTCAGTTTTTATTCTGCAAGCTATAATTAGTGAGTTTCCTTTCCTATTGTGTTCCTAACTCTCTGAGCACATTCTCAGCAATCCTCACCTAAAATTCAAGAATGGTTCTCAATTTTCAAAATAAGGTAAAGGGGAAGAGTGTGTAGCCACTGAGAAAGTCATACATAATTCACTGACAAGGCTACTTCTCCAGGGATTCTGGTGGGCTGCCTGGAGGAGGCAAGGCTACTGGCTGGTGTTAGGGTTAGTGCAGGGCTTCTGAGAGTGTGACCACATGGTTGGTGATACAGAAATACAACCTTAAACGGCATCGAGTCACGTATTGAGACAACCATTGCTTTTCCAATGTTCTTTCAGTGCTTCTGCTGGTATTAAGGACATTTCACTTGATAATATCACTATTTAACAGGATATAATCTCAGAACCTTCTTACTTAGAACTTAACATTGTTATCACTTTCATTCTGTTTATAGTTATGGTGCCTTTTATTTATTGCAATTGATAATGGTTTTCCATTACAGTAGTAAGTTTCTGCAAGGAAAAAATATGCCGACTTCAAGAAAACTTTTCAGTAAAACAATGTAGGAGGGAGCAGATACAGCAAAATTCATGATGTCAGATTCCTGGGTTTTGGGTTCCTGGGTTCTCTTTTTGGCTCTCCTGTGAGACTTTAGGCTGGAACAATAACACATCCTTCCTTGGCCTCAGTTTCTTCCACCCTAAAATAAAAATATTACAACTTGACAATGCCCAAGATTGCTTCCAGTTTAAGTGCACCTGATAGTCAAATCCAACACAGCTTGGTCTTTTAAGGATAGTCTTGCTCATCAAAG
This sequence comes from Trachypithecus francoisi, assembly GCF_009764315.1. Lineage (NCBI taxonomy): Eukaryota > Metazoa > Chordata > Mammalia > Primates > Cercopithecidae > Trachypithecus > Trachypithecus francoisi. The sequence continues at coordinate 2,132,122 of NW_022681435.1, read as the reverse complement.
ATACACAGAAACCCCATTTTAAAAAAAGAAAATGGTGGGAAGGAAGTTAAAATTTTCTATGTTCCTACCCCCAGAAGAGGTTGTGGGTTACTGGTTCTAAATAAAGCCATTCTTTACTGGGACCTGTGCTTGTCTGCAAGAGTCCTCTTCTCTTGCTGATAACCCATATTCACTAATTTTAAAGATTGCTATGAGCTGGGCAATTGCATGCACTCAGGTGTAATGCCCAAGCCACGTGGTTCTTTTGTGAATCTCCCAGATCACTACATCTGTGAATTATTGCTAGGTTGTGTATTCCCCTCTTTTTAGCACTCCTGAAAAATCTGAAACACAGGTCAGATTCTCCCCCACTACAGAGTGGTAGTAAAATGTGAATTGGTAGAAAACAGCATTCATCTGGTGGTTTGGATGCAAAGTTGGCAACAGCGCTCTGACCATTGTCACCAGATTCCTACCTGTGTGAGTGTTGGTCCATAGCACACAGATGCTGAGGGTGGAGGGGTGCATGAGGGATGGTGGAAGACTTTCTGTCATTCCCTGAGGTTGAGAAGGGCAGGGACTGGGATGAGGTGCCCCAGGGCGCCAACTTCAAGGAGGCACTCACAGATTCCTGCAGGTGTTTTCCTCAGTCCTGGCTCTCTGCAAACTGCTTGTTCATGGGCTGCTGAACAGTTTGGAGTGATCTCAGTCTACAGCTTCTCTCCGCACTGTGCTGGGTGATAGAATACTACTAAGTCATTTATTAGTTTATTACAGATGTCAGCCTTCACCATGTGGCTGCATGGTTATTTTCAGTTTTCAGTAAGCTTCCCTCCTCCACCTCTTCAAAGTCTCTTTTTTTCAGTGGCCACTCCTGCGCCATCTATTTGGCTGTGGTTTGTTTCTCGGATGAGAATGTAAATGAACTCTGGCAATAAGGGTTGCAAACATTCAAATTTGACCGGATCTTCTCAACGTTTCCTGAGTCCCCAGGAATGGCCCTAGACCCTTTCTTGTGCATTATCTGATCTAATTCTTTCTAATACTATTAAACCTACATCAGCAAAGGAGAAACTGAGGCTCAGAAAACGACCTAGTTTGCTCTCATGTAATAATGGGTCTCTGAAACCAGTGATTTTATATGGCCTCATTCTGCAGAGAGTTTTGTTTGTTTGTTTGTTTGTTTTGAGTTTTCTAATAGAGGAGAAATATTGGGGGCATTTTCCTGAAAGTCAAAGTATTTGGAATGAATTGCCACTTCCCTTGATTAGGGATGGGAAAATACTGCTTGACTAGACACTGTAATTCATTTGGTTATAAGTGTTTCAAAGAATAAGAAAGAGAGAGGTAGATGTCTCAGTGAGAGTTGATTCTAAGGCAGGGGATCCATGGGCCATGTGACTTTAGGCATCTTCATAAAGGGAAGGATGCCGGGGGCTTGGGTCTAAAGCTACCGGCAGACATTCATGAATCTCATTCAGTGAAATGACCTACCAATGGTGAGCAGCTCTGGGCATGAGAATAAATTGTTTGGAAGTGTGAGAAAATTTTGTGTTATGAAATAGAGAGCTTGTCAGCAATTGAAATAGAGAGGTTGTCAGCAATACATTAATTCATATATGACTTCATGCACTCATTTGAACATACTTAGTGAGCAGTTACTAAGTGCCAGATGTTATTCTTGTCACTGAGAGGCTATAGTGGCAAACCGTCAGACAAGAGTTTGGCTCTCCGGAGCTGTAGACTGAGATCACTCCAACATTTAAAAGTTGAACAGAGAAGGGGGAATGAGTAAGGAGACCAGGAAAGAAAATGACCAGTTATGTGGCTGGAAAATTAGGAAGGAGTGGTTTTAGGTAAGCCTAGAGAAGAGAGTGTTCCCAGACAGGGAATAACAAGGCCACCAGCCATGACTGAGGGGACATGAAATTAAGGACAGGAAACTCCACCCCTGCACCCTGACAAATTGCAACATTTGCTTTTCATCCCTTTCTCACAAGGCTCTATTGTAACATCATTCACATCTTGACAGGGTAAATGAGACACACAACAATAAGAAAGCATATAGACATCAATACCTATGTTTGCAAAAATGCTGGGCTCTTGCTGCATTCTTCTGGGAGGCCAGTCTTCTTGAATTTTCTGTGCCTTAAAGTGAAGCCTTTGAACTTGTGTTCTTTTGTGCGGTCAATGCAGAGCTGGACACTATACATAAATGTGCAGTCCTATGAATAGAACAGCGGATTCCTGAAATGATGTATGTGTCTGCCAGGATCAACCATGGGCCTTGCCAGATCGTTGTGGGAGATGAGGTGCCAGAGAGTAGCCTGCCACACAAAGCAAAGCTGAAACGACAGCAGTCCCTTTAAAGGCAGAAAACTGAGAAAATGTTCCTCAGAAACGAATTTCCCCTTGTGCAATAATGGCAATGTCAATATACCAACCCATTTGCTCCTAAGAATAATTACAAGTAACATTTGTATAATCCTTGGGAGTTTATAAAGTGCTTCTATGGGTGTTATCATATTTATTTTATTTGAGCTTGGAGTGTGTGGACAGCTCAGATGAGGAGTGCTCAAGTCCTTGTGCGGCAGCTTGCTTAAGTCTGTCTGTCTCCTTTCCAAAGTGGAGCCATGGAAACTGTGGCAGCCCCATAGGATGTGGTGATGTCCTGCCTTTAAATGACTTGCTTCCTGGCATTCTTGGGAATGAAAAATCATGACTCTGAATCATGAGATTATGAGACATTTTCTAATTTCCTTTTTATATTTTAGAGTTTTCCATATTTTCTGTTATAAGCATGGGCTACTTTTGTGATTTAAAAAAAGTTATTTAAAAAATTAGGGAAAGAAAGCTTCTGAAATGTACCCCAGTTGACAAGACTTGCCTCCCAGGGCAAGGCTGACCAGCAGGATTGCCGGGCTGCTTTGACTGAGCTTCCTGAACCAGAAAAGTCATTGCATTTTTGAATAGGGGCCATGGAGATCTTCTAGTCAACCCCTTAGCACAACAGCCAGTGTGCAGAGAACATAACCAGCCAGAAACAGTGTCCTACTTCTTTAAAATAGATACTTGGAAAGCTTTAATGCCAGCAGAGCAAAGCCAAAGATATTGATTCTTTTAGCTCAAGTATGATGAATTCTGAACATGCTATTTTCTTTTTATTTATATTCTATTAAACAATATGAGCTTCTTAAAGAAAATGTGTTGAATTAAAGAAAAATACTTTATGCACTAAAATGACTACAAAATTTCTTTCCCCTAGTCTTTTTTAATGGAAGTAGGTGGAATTTTTTTCTTGCAGATTCATTAGTTCAAGTGTGGTTGTCTAAAGTAATACCCCACAGGGCTACCAGTCCTTATATATTATGACTTCCTTGAGTTGAGTTTTCCTAATTTTAATTCTAATTTTAAAAGAAGGGCAAGTAGGTAAACTATCACTTTTGCCTCTCCAAGACTTTCTTTTTTATTACTCAAAAAGATGAATTGGCTAGGTATAATATTCTTGGTTTACAACTTTATCATGTTCAACATGTATTAATCATTACTTCATTTTTTTTTTAAGCATTTAGTAGTAAAATGTATGAGGCCAACCTGACTTTTATTTGTATGTAAACTGATTTTTTTCCTACCTATAAATGTATAATGTTTAAAACTTTATCCTAGTGGTTATACATTTCTGGATGTGTCCATGTGTTTATTTCTTTCCACTGTTTTTCTTGGAACATGGTAGATGTTTATCGAGATGTTATTCTATATTTCCTCCTAACATTCTAATTTTTCTCCAAACATTTAATTTTCTCCAAACTTCTGAAGTTTTCCCCCATATCTCTGATCGATTTTCTGCAATGTCAATTACACCCCTTTTTGCCTCCAGTATAGTTCTATATTCTGTTATTGCTTTTCTAATTCCTCTGAAATCTTTTCTATTTGACTCTATCACTATATCACTTTTAATCTTATCGTGTTGACTTTTGGTCTCACTTATTTATCTCTTAGTGATTTTTTTTTTTTTTTTTGCCTCATGGAAGTTAAATTGTTCTCGATTTAAGTGAGAATTCCAGACAATTTCTCTAGATTCCAGTTTTTATAATAAATTTTTTCAGAAGTCTTTTCGTTTTCTGAGTTTTCATAATAATGTTCTTTCCCACTTGTATTCAATTTACATGCTTTATTTATTTATTTTGTTATTTCTACAAATACATGGAAAGAATGCTTCACTCAGTCTTGGCCTTGCTTTTTGGTACTGGTAATATTTCTTTATTAAAAAAGAAAGAAAGAAAGAAAGAAATGGCATGGCTAGATTTCATTTACAGGATGATTGTTTGGGACCAAGATGGGAACTTCTTTCTGTATTTCTGAAAAGACTGAATGCACAAAAGTGAAAGTTTCTGTCATATAACTGCTACTAAAGCTCTCCATTTCTTTGCTTTCCCTCAGCCCTTACGTCGCGTCACTCGAAAGGATAATGTCTCCTGTGACCCTAAGTGCTACCCTACATTACTCTGTATTTCTTGACAAATGTCTTACAAGGGCTGTGCTATAATCTAATAGTTACTTGCTCAAGAGTCTTGTAATCTGAGTTTGCATCCCAGTTCTACTTCTTCAAGCTTTGTGAACTTTGCAAAATTATTTTATATCTTTGAACTTCAGTTCCCTAAAATGAAGACAACAATAGCATTTGTATTATGGAGTGTTGCAAGGTTTTTTTTATTTGTTTTCATTAATTAAGCTCTTTCTAAGAGACAGGTGGCATTAGGCACTATTATTGCAGTGGTAAACAAGAGAACCAAGGTCCCTGCTTTCATGAAGCTTATATTCTGGGACAAGAGACACACAAGCAAGAAATGAAGACATAAAATCATAAAGTAATTATAAATTATGATAAATATGAAATTAAAGGAGTGAAACAAATGATGAAATAGATATTAACTAGGGGTAGAGGGTAGAAGTTGTTTAGATGTAGTGATCAGGGATAACTGTTTAGACGAATTGCCACTTGAGCTGTGAACTGTAGGATTAAAATGAGCCAGCCATGTGGAGACCTGGGAGAAGAATATACCCCCCAAAGGGAACAAGGGCAACAATACCTTAAATACAATGTCATAATTTCAAAAAAGACACCTCAAAAATGCCGATTATCAGCAGATGGCAGTATCCATATAGATAAGAAAGAGAAATAGAGGTCAACAGAGTTTGAAATATCCACTTGTTTCAGATTGCCATGTCTTAAATTGGATGTACAGTATGATTCACCCTAATTTGGAATGAATAAGTAGCTATATTTTTTAAGCCAACTCAAGTCAAAATTACCAGTCCCTGTTGACACCCTACTACCTGAAACGTTCTTCTCCCTAAAGGTCCCTGCCACTGTTGCTTCTTCTCACTTTGCTTTCTAAGCTTCTTTTTCTGTACTTAACTTTGTTAATTAATTTTTAAAAAAAATTTTCCATAGGTTATTGGGGTCCAGGGGGTGTTCAATTACATGAGTAAGTTCTTTAGTGGTGATTTGTGAGATTTTGGTGCACCCCTCACCCGAGCAGTATACACTGCGCCCTATTTGTAGTCTTTTATCTCTTGCCCCCTCCCACTCTTCCCCCCAAGTCCCCTAAGTCTGTTGTATCATTCTTATGCCTTTATATCCTCATAGCCTAGTTCCTACATCAATGAGAACTTACAATATTTGGTTGTCCATTCTTGAGTTACTTTATTTAGTAGTCTCTAATATCATCCAAGTTGCTGCGAATGCTGTTAATTCATTCCTTTTTATGACTGAGTAGTATTCCACATTACATATATACCACAGCTTCTTTATCCGCTTGTTGATTGATGGGCATTTGGGTTGGTTCCATGATTTTGCAATTGTGAATTGTGCTGCTATAAACATGGATGTGCAAGTGTCTTTTTTGTATGATGACTTCTTTTCCTCTGGGTAGATATCCAGTAGTGGGATTGCTGGATCAAATGGTAGTTCTAGTTTTAGTTATTTAAGGATTCTCCACACTGTTTTCCATAGTGACTGTAATAGTTTACATTCCCACCAGCAGTGTAGAAGTACTCCCTGATCACCACATTCACGTCAGCATCTACTGTTTTTTGATTTTTTGATTATGGCCAGTTTTGCAGGAGTAAGATTGTATAGCATTGTGGTTTTGATTTGCATTTCCCTGATTGTTAGTGATGTTGAGCATTGTTTCATACGTTTGTTGGCCATTTGTGTATCTTCTCTTGAGAATTGTCTATTTATGTCCTTAGCCCACCTTTTGATGGGAGTGTTTTTTTTTTTTCTTGCTGATTTGTTTGAGTACATTGCAGATTCCAGATATTAGTCCTTTGTCAGATGTATAGATTGTGAAGATTTTCTCCCATTCTGTGGGTTGCCTGTTTACTCTGCTGACTGTTCCTTTTGCCATGCAAAAGGTCTTTAGTTTAATTAAGTCTCAGCTATTTATCTTTGTTTTTGTTGCATTTCTTTTGGGCTCTTCATCATGATATCCTTGCCTAAGCCAACATCTAGAAAGGGTTTTTCAACATTATCTTCTGGTGTTTATAGTTTCAGGTCTTAGATTTAAGTCCTTAATCCACCTTGAGTTGATTTTTATATAAAGTGAGAGATGAGGATCCAGTTTCATTCTCCTCCACATGGCTAGCCAATTATCCCAGCACCATTTGTTGAAAAGGGTGTCCTTTCCCCACTTTATGTTTTTGTTTGATTTGTCGAAGATCAGTTGGCTATAAGTATTTGGGTTTATTTCTGGGTTCTCTACTTTGTTCCATTGGTCTCTGTGCCTATTTTGATACCAGTGCTATGCTGTTTTGTTTACTATGGCCTTATAGTATAGTTTGAAATCAGGTAGTGTGATGCCTCCAGATTTGTTCTTTTTGCTTTGTCTTGCTTTAACTATGCAGGTTCTCTTTTGGTTCCATATGAATTTTAGAACTTTTTTTTTCTAATTCTATTAAGAATGATGGTGGTATTTTGATGGGATTGCATTGAATTTGTAGATTGCTTTTGGCAGTATGGTCATTTTCACAACATTGATTCTACCCATTCATGAGCATGGGATGTGTTTCTATTTGTTTGTGTCGTCTATGATTTCTTTCGACATTATTTTGTAGTTTTTCTTGTAGAGGTCTTTCACCTCCTTGGTTAAGTATATTCCTAAGTTTTTTGTTTATTTTTTTGCAGCTATTATAAAAGGGGTTGAGTTCTTGATTTGATTCTCCGCTTGCTCGCTACTGTTGTATAGGAGAGCTACTGATTTGTGTACATTAATCTTGTATCTGGAAACGTTGCTGAATTCAGTTCTAGGAGATTTCTGGAGGAGTCTTTAGAGTTTTCAAGGTAAACAATCATATAATCAGCAAACAGGGACAGTTTGACTTCCTCTTTACCAATTTGCATGCCCTTTGCCTTTTATTTCTTTCTCTTGTCTGAATGCTCTGGCTAGGACTTCCAGTATTACGTTGAAGGGGAGTGGTGAGAGTGGGTATCCTTGTCTTGTTCCAGTTCTCAGAGGGAATGCTTTAACTTTTCCCCATTGAGTATTATGTTTGCTGTGGATTTGTCATAGATGGCTTTTATTACATTAAGCTATGTCCCTTGTATGCTGATTTTGCTGAGAGTTTTAATCATAAAGTGATCTGAATTTTGTCAAATATTTTTCCTGCATCTGTTGAGATGATCATGTGATTTTTTTTTTTTTTTTTTTTTTTTTTTTTTTTGAGGCGGAGTCTCGCTCTGTCGCCCGGACTGGAGTGCAGTGGCCAGATCTCAGCTCACTGCAAGCTCCGCCTCCCGGGTTTACGCCATTCTCCTGCCTCAGCCTCCCGAGTAGCTGGGACTACAGGCGCCCGCCGCCTCGCCTGGCTAGTTTTTTTGTATTTTTAGTAGAGACGGGGTTTCACCGTGTTCGCCAGGATGGTCTCGATCTCCTGACCTCGTGATCCGCCTGTCTCAGCCTCCCAAAGTGCTGGGATTACAGGCTTGAGCCACCGCGCCCGGCGATTTTTGTTTTTAATTCTGTTTATGTGGTGTATCACATTTATTGACTTGCATATGTTAAACCATCCCTGCATCCCTGGTATGAAACCCACTTGATCATGGTTGATTATCTTTTTGATACGTTGTTGGATTAGGTTATCTAGTATTTTGTTAAGGATATTAGCATCTATGTTCATCAGAGATATCGGCCTGTGGTTTTCTTTTTTGGTTATGTCCTTTCCTGGTTTTGGTATTGAGGTGATGCTGGCTTCATAGAATGTATTAGGGAGGGTTCCCTCTTTCTCTATCTTGTGGCATAGTGTAGATAGGATTGGTACCAATTCTTCTTTGAATGTCTGGCAGAATTCTGCTCTGAATCCATCTGGTTCTGGCCTTGTTTTGTTGGTAATTTTAAAATTACCATTTCAATCTCGCTGCTTCTTATTGGTCTGTTTAGGGTATGTAATTCCTCCTGATTTAAGCCAGGAAGATTGTATTTTTCCAGGAGTTTATCCATCTCTTCTAGGTTTTTTAGTTTATGTGCATAAAGGTGTTTCTAGTAGCCTTGAATGATCTTTTTGTATTTCTGCGGTGTCAGTTGTAATGTCTCCTGTTTCGTTTCTTATTGAGGTTATTTAGATTTTCTCTTTTCTTTTCTTGGTTAATCTTGCTAATGGTCTATCCATTTTATTTATCTTTTCAAAGAACCAGCTTTTCGTTTCATTTATCTTTTGTTGCAATGTTTAAATGAGGTAATGCTTGTAAAGCACTTAGCAGAGTGTATAGAAAATTCTAAGTAATAGCTGCAGTTGTCATTATTAATATTGTTATTGCTGTCTTTGAGTGGAGATATATAGAGAGATATTGATTGGAGTGGAGGGCACTCCAATGCACCCCCATGATGGAAAGTCAGCTCTCCAATTTTGCGATTGGCACAGATGATGAACTCCTGAATCTTGGTTGACAATGGGGGCATATTTTCAGTCTGACATAAACTGTTGAGTCACAAAGCAAGTTTTCCAGTCTGGTTTAATTGCTTCTTGATTAGTAGAGCTTTCTCCAAAATTCTGGTAGGAGATTGACTGCAAATCCCAGTTTTCTTATTCTGTGGTGTTTCATCTTCTGGGTCTTCATAGATTTATTTATTTATTTATTTCCCTGGGTCTTCATAGATTTATTTATTTATTTATCTCTTGAGATGGAGTCTCGCTGTCACCCAGGCTGGAGTGCTGTGGCAAGATCTCAGCTCACTGCAACCTCTGCCTCCCGGGTTCAAGTGATTCTCCTGCCTCAGCCTCCTGAATAGCTGGGATTACAGGTGCGCACCACCATGCCCGGCTAATTTTTGTGTTTTTAGTAGAGACAGGGTTTCATCATATTAGGCTGGTCTCATATTCCTGACCTCATGATCCACCCGCCTTGGCCTCCCAAAGTGCTGAGATTACAGGCATGAGCCACTTTGTCTACCTCATAGATATTTTTATGGAAAGGCTGATAGTGGTGTGTCCAGAGTTGTAATCCAGTTACAATTTTAAATTGGAAGTCTCAGGTTTGCTTCCTTACAGTTCTCAAATATAGATTATCAAATTTCACCAGTTAGATACATAAAAATAAAACATGTTGCATAGGGGATTTCTTTAACTTCCTAGAGTTGCTATCAGCAATTCTGCTTTTATCCAGATTTCATTTGTTAAATGTGTTCTCTAAGCCAGAGATGATGGAACCTTCCTTTTGCTTCATTATCATGTTGATATTATATCATTCTCGTATCACACCATAATGGAATTACATGTTTTGCATTCTTATGGACCTTTTAAACCACTTATTTGTATTTTCTACAGCATTGTTCAGGATCAAACACAGAGAGGAATTCAATGCCCTTGGCACTGAAATTTGAATGTATTTGAAGAGGATGCTTGAACTCCACTGTATGATGCAGCACTCCTGCTGAAACCATTGTTATGCTAAAAAAATAAATCTAGGGGTATAGATTATCTCTCCATGTTATGGAAAGATACATTTTTAGTTGCAATATTTTGATACAGCTTCAATCTGGTTCGCTACAGTTCAGATTCAAAGCTGCCGTATTTTCTTGTTGATGGGAGTCCTAGGAGGAGCTTTTTTGGTAGTGATGGAAAGAACAGTGTCCCATTGGGTAGGGGTGGTACTGTCCAGCCTGAGTTTTGCTAAGGCTGCATCCAATTACCCACTAATAAATTTAGCACTGACGTGGCATTTAATTGTAAAGTGTTTTCAGTTCTCTGAAAATGTCTCCCCGGATGTAGGTTATTACCATTATCACCTCATTGTTCACAGAGTCTAACGTAATTCCATATGTCCCATGGGTTTTTGGTTTCTTTAGTTAATTTATTTCCATTAATATTTACTGAGGTGACATTTGGTTGTTTGCACCATGACAAATGGTGAGGATAGAGTGCCTTGTTCTGTGGTTGGGTCATTGGGACACTGAGACGTGGAAACGATGCCTTTCTTTTGAGCATAAGAAATACAAGAAAATGGGCCAATTAGCCCTGCAAGTGAGTGCAGAGGATGCCAGGGACATGTGGTTAAGTTACATAACCATGAGAAAGTCAAAAGAGGTACCATTCTATGGCCAGAGAAACAGGGTCACTGCCTTGGGGATCTGGCCTTATCTCAGGTGTGCTGACATTCATGGGGCCATCGAGGCTCTAGTTTCTCCAGTATCTGTTCCTGAGGATAAATAAGCTAGTGGAAAGGTAGATACTAACCTGAACTGCAAAGACTCAGTATGGCCAAAGATTTTTCCAGCAATGCTCTCCTGAAAACTGTCAGCACATTCTGCTCACTTGTCTCTTTCAGTCTGTTCTGAGGCTTTAGACACAGTCACTTGAGAGTATACTGGTTATAAAAATCCCTTTTCTAAAGTCCATGGGACAGAGCAGAATCCACCCTCTGTTTAAATTAGAGCCACATCTTGGGAATCAAAGTTGCACTGAACTGTCATCTGTCAGTCTCAGGGGAGAGGGAGGTAGGGAAAGAAATCACTATTTCCCGTGTTTGAGATGATGTGTTAGGTAGTTTACACATGTTGTTTTGTTTAATCCTCACATCAGTCCCCTGAAGGTTTTCTTATTATTATCCCCTTTTTCATGGAGAGAAAACTGAGGACAGGAGATGTGTTTAACTTGCCCAAAGTACCATGGTGTTTGTGAGTCTGGATTCAGTCCTAGTAAACCACTGGTTTACCTCTCAAACTTCAGCAGGTATCTGAATCACTTGGAAAGCTCTTTAAAACACGAATGGCTAGTCCTCATTTCTAGAATTGCTGATTAATTTGGTTTGGGGTGGGGCTCAAGAATTTGCATTTCTATGTCTTTTGCAGCAACTTGGATGGAGCTGGAGGCCACTATTCTTTTTTTTTTTGAGACAAAGTTTCATTCTTGTTGCCCAGGCTGGAGTGCAATGGTGTGATCTCGGCTCACCGCAACCTCCATCTCCAAGGTTCAAGCAATTCTCCTGCCTCAGCCTCCCAAGTAGCTGGCATTACAGGCATGCGCCAGCACGCCCTGCTAATTTTTTGTATTTTTAGTAGAGACTGGGTTTCTCCATGGTGGTCAGGGTGGTCCTGACTTCAGGTGATCTGCCTTCCTTGGCCTCCCAAAGTGCTGGGATTATAGGCGTGAGCCGCTGCGCCCTGCCTGGAGGCCATTATTCTAAGTGAAGTAACTCAGGAATGGAAAACCAAATACCCTGTATTCTCATTTATAAGTAGGAGCTAAGCTATGGGTATGCAGAGACATGCAGAGTGGTATAATGGACTTTGGAGACTCAGAAAGGGGAGGGTAGGAGGGGGACGTGGGATTAAAAACTAAATATTAGGTACAACATATGCTATTGGGATAAAGCATGAACTGAAATCTCAGAATTCACCACTATACAGTTCATCCATGTAATCTAAAACCATTTGTACCCCAAAAGGTATTGAAATAAAAACTTTTTTTTTTTTTTTTTAAAGAATGTGCATTTTAAAAACAAGTTCCCAGGTGAGTCTGAAGCTGCTGGTTTCTAGACCACTCTTTGAGAACCCTACTTAATATGGTACTGTATCTTCAGAAACATGAGTCTGATGGCACAGGTGGGCTTGGTTGACCGACTTAGGATTTTAATCCTAAACATGAATCCAAACCCCATTAAAGGTTCTCAGCCTCCTTTTGCAAAGGTCCCTTGGGTCCCTGAGTTCATTTCAAATTACCCAGTCTGTGGTATTCTATTATAGCAGCAAAAAATGGACCAAGACAGAGGTGATCCCACTCAACCATGGTAGATGAGCTGGGAAGTGATAGAAAAGTAAAGGAAGCCAATAAAGGGCTCAACTTCATGCCACTTACCTCCGTGGGCAGCTGAAGGTCTGTCTTGCTGAGGAATTCTGGCAGCCATCGGAGTTACCCAAACGGAGGGGTGAAGAAGGTGTGGGTATTTATCTACTCCCCTCCATTCACCTTTGGCTGAGAGCTGTTTCTGGGGCATTAACTTTCCCACACCTTGGGCTTCTCCTACTCCTAAGGCCAGAATAGACCCTACAGGCAGAACCCATGAGCAAGCTTCAAGGTATGCAGACCTGAATGCCCCCAAGTGGTATTGACAGGCATCTGCTCCACCACAGTGAGAAAATAAAGGAGGAACAAGAGAACACAAAAGACATGCAGGGGCTCCTATTGTTTCTTGCCCACTGCTTGCTTCTAAAATACACACGTTTTTGGCTTTTTCTGTTCAAGCCCATCCTTCCAGCCTTTCAAGGTGCCTTCATGTTACTTTGTCCTTGAGCATGTTTACAACATCTCCCAATTTAGTCTCATTTGAAAATTTAATTAACAGGCTATTTACCCCTCTTCCGGATCATTAATGAAGATATTAAATAAGACCAGATCAAGCATCAATCCCTGAAGTTCCCTTCTTTATCCTCCTTGCCCCCACCCCTTCCCTGTTGCATTTTCTCACAACTCAGCGACCATTTACTGTCGCTTTGGCCCGCCAGACCTTCAAGCCATTTCTTGGTTCTTGTCACAAGTCATAACCAAGATAATCTAAGTGAATTTGTCAAAGAGCATTTAATGAGACACTGTGCTAAATGTGCCACTTTAATCACAGAATGTTAGCTGCCTTTCCTTTGACCAACTAATTTTTCAGTTCTCTCAGTAAATAGTTTCCTGAGGCAAGCATTCAAACAAATTTTAATAAATCCCAGTGTTGGTAGAGCTTTATTATGGGGGGAAAAAAATCCCTGATGGTGCCACTTACTTTATAACTACAATATATCTGTGAGAGGTACGAAAACATACAAACATACATATATTTTATAGGTGGGGTTAAATGATTCATCTAACGCACCCAGACAAGACACTTGAGCCCTCAAGTCCTGATCCTGCCTCTGACTGATTTCCAGCATCCGCTTGTTTCCACCACCCCATAAAGGCTTTTAAAACCTATCTGGCTGATACGGTTTAGCTGTGACCCCACCCAAATCTCATCTTGAGTTGTAGCGCCCATAATCTCCAGGTGTTGTAGGAGGGACCCAGTGGGAGGTAATTGAATCATGAGGGTGAGTTTTCTCGTGCTAGTGAATAAGTCTCTTTCGATCTGATGGTTTTATAAAGGGCAGTTCCCCTGCTCACGCTCTCTTGCCTGCTGCTATGTAAGACATGCCTTTGCTACTCCTTCACCTTCCATCATGATTGTGAGGCCTTCCCAGCCACGTGGAACTGTGAGCCCATGAAGCCTCTTTTTCTTTACAAATTGCCCAGTCTTGGGTATGTCTTCAGTATGTATCAGTATCATGCACTGGATATGGAGATAACCATCCTCCCTGACACTAGGTACTGGGCAGCAATACCTTGACTTTGCTAGAATTAATCCCCCCAGCCCAATTTATTTTTTAATTCATCAAACAGATCTTTTTACTTTTACTTTTATAATAAATGGAACAAGAAATTATGAAAATGTTATTTTATTAAGGCATCTTAATGCCTAAGATATATGGAAATATAGAACCCGAGAGTTGGAAAAGACATTAGAAGTTATCAGTTTAGGCCTTCTTAATCTGGGGTCTGTTGGTGTCTTGAAATTCTGTGTGCTTTTCTGCATACCTGTGCATTTGCTTCCATGGCTTTTGACAGCATCTCCCAGGATACCACAGTCCAACTCCTGCTTTCAAAAGGAATATGAACCCCGAGATGGGCAGATCATCTGAGGTCAGGAGTTCAAGACCAGCCTGGCCAACATGGTGAAACCCTATCTATACTAAAAATACAAAAATTAGCCATGCATGGTGTTGCATACCCATAATCCTAGGTACTTGGTGGGCTGAGACAAAACAATTGCTTGAACCTGGGATGTGGAGGTTGCAGTGAGCTGAGATCATACCACTGTACTCCACTCCAGCCTGGGTGACAGAGCAAGACCCTGTCACTCAAAAAAAAAAAAAAAAAAAAAAGGGAATATGGACCACTGAGAGGTAAAAGTGTTTAATGGTAATGCAACCAACAAAGTATTCCCAGCTGTGGTCTACCTCTGGACACATTTATTTATCCACACAGATGTGAAAACAAGCAGGCAAGCTATGGTGAGCTTGGGAGGCCTCCAAAGTGAGCGTTCTGCAAACTATGTGCTTTTCCAGGCCTTGGTATCTCAGTCTCCCTTTTCTTTCAACCTGTGCCCAGTATGTTGATTGATGCTCCCAACATCTCAAAATAGCCCTTTCCATTGGTGGACAGAGAGTTCTTAGAAAGTCTTTTTTTAGAAAAAATATTGAATTAAAAATAGTCTTCTGGGACTATGAGCAAGCCATCTAACAACTTTTCTACACAGCACAATTCTTCTATTTGATGGTAGCCTCTTTGTCCTCCCAAGAGATCTTTTGCATGAATATCTTTAGTTCTCACAACAGGTACTAAAAGGATGTGGTTTTAGCCATTCCACTCACCCAGCTGACCTCTCCTGGACACCCTCCAGCTTTTCAACATTCTCCTTAATGAGTCAGTCACTTGGAACTTAAGCCAGGTGTACTCTAACCTGTTAATGTGCGGTTGATTTCTAAAGCTTTTTAAAAAATCAAGCAATCAGCAAGAGTTTATATCCCTTAAATGCTTCATATAAATACTTAAAGTCAAGGCAAAACAAGATGTAGAGAGACTCAGGGATGTATCAACATGCACAGGTTTAAGGGGGGATAAGCAATTTTAACAAATCTTGGTTCTTGAAGCCCTCATGAGGAAATGAAGTGTGGTTTTAAATAGTGTGCAGAGACATCTAAAGCAGCTGTTCTACAGCCTGGGAAATGCTGTGGCCACATTAGCACAAATCAAGTCAGTGGTACTAAACTCTTCTGGTGGTCATTGTTTCGCCACTGTCATGCGCTCATGGGGAAAGAAATGCTAGTTTCACTTAAGAATGTTCTTGGCCTGGCGCGGTGGCTCAAGCCTGTAATCCCAGCACTTTGGGAGGCCAAGACGGGCGGATCACGAGGTCAGGAGATCGAAACCATCCTGGCTAACACGGTGAAGCCCCGTCTCTACTAACAAACACAAAAAACTAGCCAGGCGAGGTGGCGGGCGCCTGTAGTCCCAGCTACTCGAGAGGCTGAGGCAGGAGAATGGCGTAAACTCAGGTGGCAGAGCTTGCAGTGAGCCGAGATCACACCACTGGACTCCAGGCTGGGTGACAGAGAGAGACTCCGTCTCAGGAAAAAAAAAAAAAAAAAAAGTTCTTAATGAAGCAATAACAATTATTAAGTTTATTAAATCTCAGCTCTTGAGTATATCTTTTTTGGGTTCTGTGGAAAGTGTGTGTTTATTTCGTTTTTGTCTTACAAATAGGCAGTCTGACTGGTGTGAGATGATATCTCATTTTGGTTTTGATTTGCATTTCTCTAGTGATTAGTGATATTGAGCATTTTTTCATATGCTTGTGGGCTACATGTATGCCTTCTTAAAAAAAATGTCTGTTTATATCCTTTGCCCACTTTCTAATGGGGTAGCTTGGGTTTTGCTTGCCAATTTGTTTGAGTTCCTTATAGATTCTGGATAGTAGATCTTTGTCAGTTGTATAGTTTGCAAATATTTTCTCTCATTCTGTAGGCTGTCTGTTTACTCTGTTGATAGTTTCTTTTGCTGTGCAGAAGCTCTTTAGTTTAATGAGATTCAATTTGTCAATGTTCGTTTCTCTTGCAATTGTTTTTGGTGTCCTTGTCATGAAATCTTTGCCAAATGCTATGTCCAGAATGGTATTTCCTTAGTTATCTTCTGGTGTTTATATAGTTTTAAGTTTTACATTTGTCTTTAATACATCTTGACTTGATTTTTGCATGTGGTATAAGGTAGGGGTCTAGTTTCAATCATCTGCCTATGGCTAGCCAGTTATCTCAGCACCATTTATTAAGTGGGGAGCCCTTTCTCCATTTCTTGTTTTTGTCAGCTTTGTCAAAGATCAGACAGTTGTAGATGTGTGACTGTTTCCGCACTCTGTACTCTGTTCCATTGGCCTATGTGTCTGTGTTTGTGCCAGTACTGTGCTGTTTTGGTTATTGTAGCCGTATGATATAGCTTAAAGTTGGGTAATGTGATGCCTCCAGCTTTGTTCTTTTTGCTTAGGATTACCGTGGCTATTCTGGCTCTTTTTTGGTTCCATATGAATTTTAAAACAGTTTTTTTTCTAATTCTATGCAGAATGTCATTGATAGTTTGATAGGAGTAGCATTGACTCTGTAAATTGCTTTGGGCAGCATGGCCGTTTTAACAATATTGATTCTTCCTATCCATACACATGGAATGTTTTCTATTTGTTTGTGTTATCTCTGATTTCTTTGAGCAGTGTGAGATCTTCACTTCCTTGGTTAGCTGTATTCCTAGGTATTTTATTCTTTTTGTGGCAATTGTAAATGAGATTGCATTCCTGATTTGGCTCTTGCCTTGGATATTGTTGGTATATAGGAATGCCAGTGATTTTTGAATGTTGATTTTGTATCCTGAAACTTTGGTGAAGTTGTTTATCAGATCAAGGAGCTTTTGGGTAGAGACTATAGGGTTTTCTAGATATGGAATCATCTTTTCTGCAAACAGGAATAGTTTGACTTAACTTTTTTCCTATCTGGATGTCTTTTCTTTCTTTCTCTTGCCTGATTGTTCTTGCCAGAACTTCCAATACTATGTTGAATAGGAGTGGTGAGAGAGGGCATCCTTGTTTTGTGCCAGTTTTCAAGGGAATGCTTCTAGCTTTTCCCCAATCACATGATGTTGGCTGTGTTTTGTCATAGATGGCTCTTATTATGTAGTATGTTCCTTCAATACCTAGTTTACTGAGGATTTTTAACATGAAGCAGTGTTGAATTTTATTGAAAGCCTTTTCTGTATCTATTGAGATAATCAGGTGGTTTTTGTTTTTAGTTCTCTTTATGTGATTAATCACATTTACTGATTTGCATATGTTGAACTAATCTTGCATCCCAGGAATAGAGCCTAGTGGATAATGATGGATTAGCTTTTTGATGTGCTGTTGGACTCAGTTTGCTGGGATTTTGTTGAAGATTTTCGTATCTATGTTTATCAAGGATATTGGCCTGAAGTTTTCTTTTTTTGTTGTGTTTCTGCCAGGTTTTGGTTTCAGGACTATGTTGTCCTCACACAAAGAGTTGAGAAGGAATTCCTCCACTTTTTTTTTTTTTTTTTTTTAATAGTTTCAGTAGGAATGGCACCAGCTCTTCTTTATATATCTGGTAGAATTTAGCTGTGAATCTGTCTGGTCCTGGGCTGTTTTGTGGTTGGCAGGCCTTTTATTACTGAATCAGTTTAGGAACTTGCTATTTACCTGTTTAGGAATTCAATTTCTTCCTGGTTCAGTCTTGGAAAGTTGTATGTATCCAGGAATTTATCCATTTCTCTAAATCTTCTAGTTTGTGTGCATACAGGTATTCATAGTAGTCTCTGATAGTTATTTGCATTTCTGTGGAGTCAGTGGTAACACCTCTTTTTTCACTTTAAATTGTGTTTATTTGGATCTTCTCTCTTTTTTTCTTAATTAGTCTAGCTAGTGGTTAAGCTACCTGATTAATTTTTTCAAAACAACAACTCCTGGATTCATTGATCTTCTGTATTTTTTTTGTGTGTTTCAATTTCTTCAGTTCAGCTCTGATTTTGTTTGTTTCTTGTCCTCTGCTAGCTTTGGGGTTGGTTTGCTCTTGCTTCTCTAGTTCTTCTAGTTATGATGATACGTTGTTAATTTGAGATCTTTCTAACTTTTTGAGGTGGGTGTTTAGTGCTATAAACTTCCCTCTTAACACGTCCTTAGCTATGTCCTAGAGATTCTAGTACATTGTATCTTTGTTCTCACTGGTTTCAAAGAATGTCTTGATTTCTGTCTTAATTTCATTGTCTAACCAAAAGTCATTCAGGAGTAGGTTGTTTAATTTCCACGTAATTGTATGGTTTTGAGTTATTTTCTGGGTTTCTATTTTTATTGTGCTGTGGTCCAAGATTGTGGCTGGTGTGATTTCATTTTTTAAAAAATTTGCTAAGTATTGTTTTGTGTCTGCTTGTGTGGTCAGTTTTCGAGTATGTACCGTATGGCAATAAGAAGAATATATGTGTTGGCTTGGGGTGGAGAGTTCTGATGATGTCTGCTAGATCCATTTGGTCAAGTGTTGAGTTCAGGTCCTAAATATCTTTGTTAATTTTCTGTCTCAATAATCTAGTACTGTTAGTAGTGTGTTGAAATTTCCCACTATTATTGTGTGGGAATCTAAGTCTCTTTATAGGTCTCTAAGAACCTGCTTATGAAACTAGGTGCTCCTGTGTTGGGTGCATATATTTAGGACAGTTAGATCTTCTTGTTGAAATGAACCCTATATCTTTATATAATGTCTTTCTTTATCTTTTCTAATCTTTGTTGGTTTAAAGTCCATTTTGTCTGAAATTACGATTGCAAACCCTGCTTTTTCAGTGTCTTAGTTAGTAGATTTAGCTTAGTAGATTTTTCTCCATCCCTTTATTTTGAGTCTATGGGTGTTGTTGCATGTGAGATGGGTCTCTTGAAGGCAACAAACCACTGGGTCTTGCTTTTTTTTTTTTTTTTTTTAAACCAGTTTGCCACTCTGTGCCTTTTAATTGAGATATTTAGTCCATTTACATTCAAGGTTAGTATTGATATGTGTGGATTTGATCCTGTCATCATGTTGTTAGCTGGTTATTAGGTAGGCTTGCTTGTGTGGTTTCTTTATAGTATCAGTATTCTATGTACTTAAGTGTGCTTTTGTAGTGGCTGGTAATAGTCTTTCCTTTCCATATTTAGTGTTCCTTTCAGGACCTCTTGTAAAGCAGATCTGATGGCAATAAATTCCCTTAGCGTTTACTTGTCTGAAAATAATCTTATTTCTCCTTCACTTATGAAGCTTAGTTGGCTGCGTATGAAATTCTTGGTTGATTTTTTTTTTTTTCATTAAGAATGCTGAATATAGGCCTCCAACGTTTTCTGATTTGTAGGGTTTCTGCTGAAAGGTCCATGTTAGCCTGATGGGGTTCCCTTTGTAGGTGACCTACCCCTTCTGTCTAGCTGCCTTTAACTGTTTTTTTTTTTCATTTCAACTTTGGAGAATCTGATGAGCGCATGTTTTGGGGATGGTCTTCTTGTGTAACATCTCACAGGGGTTCTCTGCATTTTCTGGATTTCAGTGTTGGCCTTTCTAGTGAGGTTGGGGAAGTTCTCATGGCTGATATTCTGAAATATGTTTTCCAGTTTGCAAGCTTTCTCTCTGTCTTTTTCAGGGATGCCAATTAGTCATAGATATGGATTTGATCTCTTTACATAATCCGTATTTCTCAGAGGTTTTGTTCATTCTTATTTATTTATTTTTCTTTATATTTGTCTGACTGAGTTATTTCTGAAAGCCAGTCTTAGAACTGAGATTCTTTCCTCAGCCTGGTCTAATCTGCTTAATACTCATGATTGTATTATGCAATTCTTGTAGTGTGTTTTTCAGCTCCATCAAATCAGTTTGGTTTTTTTTTATAATGGCTATTTCATTGATTAGCTCCTGTATTTTTTTTTTTAATTGTGGTTCTTAACTTCCTTGGATTGGCTTTTGACATCTCACGAATCTTGATGATCTTTACTCCTATCCATATTCTGAATTCTATTTCTGTCATTTCAGCTCACTTAAGAACCCTTGTTGGGGAACTAGTGTGTTCATTTGGAGGAAAAAAGGCACTCTGGCTTTTTGAGTTGCCAGAGTTCTTGTGCTGGTTCTTTCTAATTTGTGTGGACTGATGTTCCTTCAGTTTTTGAAGTTGATGTCCTTTGGATGGATTTTTTTGCCTTTATCTTCTTTGGTGCCCATGGGAGTTTGATTATGGTATAAAGTGGATTCAGCTGACTGGCTTCAATTCTAATCAGCTCATGGGTTTTGGAGGAGCTTTCTCTGATTACTCTCTCTACGCTTGCATTTTTTTTTAGTTAGATGTTTTGGTCCAGAGGGCTTTCTCAGGCAGGGGCCACAGTTGGCAGAAAAGCTGTATCCTTGCCAAGTCAGCCCTAATCTAATCTGCTGTCTGTGTCCTACCTGGGGAAACACAGGGTTGTGCCTGGCCACGGAGTTCAGGTGGAAGCTGGACCACTGGGTTGGAAGCTCTCTAGGTGTCACCCATCTGACTATGAGAGGTGGGAGTCAGTGGAGTTGTCCACCCTGCCACCCAGGTGTTTCCAAGGCAACAGGAGGCTGTGCCCCTTGGCAAATTCAGGCAGAAATAGGACTGCTGAGCTGTAAGTTCCAGCAGGTGTGGCTTGCCCGGCTACGAGCAGTGGGGGTGGATGGGACTGTTACCTTGCTGCTCGGATTCCTCCTCGGACAAGAGGTCATGCCCACTGTCTGAGTTCCCATGGAAGCAAGATTACTGGGCTGGAAGCTCTAGTAGACATTGTATGCCTGGCTATCAGTGGTGGGGGTGGGTGGGGTCACATGCTCTGCTCTCTGGGTGCTTCCCGGGATATCAGGAGGCTGCATCCTCCAGCTGAGTTCCCACAGAAGCAGGACCACTGGGCACAAGCTCTAGCAGATGTTGTCCACCTGACTACCAGTGGCAGGGGTGGCTGGTGAGTATATCTTTTTAACATTTTATATGATTAAATGGGAAAGATGGACAAGACACTTCTGCTGCTAAATGAGGTACGATGGTCACCTTGAGGAAAAGTACTTGTAAGATCATTTGTGCTGTGAACTGATCTAGCCATTTTTTTTCGTGGAATACCATTTTTACTTGAAAAAACGACTGGCAGAAAAGCGAGACTTATTCAGATCTGTTATTTGGCAGACACATTCTCAAAACTGAAAAAAGTGAACCTGTCACTTCAAGGGAAACAACTGACAGAAGTTGTTGCCTATGATAAAAATTTGAGCTTTCAAGTGAAAATTAGAATTTTGGAAGACTTCTATCCACCACCATGAACTTGACAGCTTCACGATACTTAAAGACTTTTGTGATGAGATTGGTGGTGATAGTAACAAATACAATTTTTTAATATTGCATAATTAAATGTGTTAACATTTGAAAGGTCTGCATAACTCAGGGAACCAATATTTTCCAAATGAATAATGCATGATGATATAAAATCACGCATGGGCAACCAATCCATTAATGTGTAAGATAGACCAACTGATTTTACTGTAACAGATTACGAATATTTCACTGATATGGTTTCCCATCCCACATTAAAACCAACCTTAAGAAATTACCCATTTTGGGTGTTGGGTGTCAAAGAAGAAAATCTATAATTATCTGAAAAGGTTATGAAAACACTTCTCCGTTTTCCATCTGTAGATCTACATGATGATAAATAGTCTTAATATACCTCAACTAATCCAACATATTCCAACAAATAAGATGCAGAAGCAGATATGACCATCCAACTATCTTCCATCAAACCAGATACTAATTTGCGAAAGTGTAAAACAATGTCACTCTTCCCACTGCTCTTTTTTTGTAGCAGAATTAATTTTCACAAAGATATGTATGTTAACATATAAAGGGATTGTGAGTGCTATTTCAAGAGGCATTAATATTTTTTAGAATTTCTCAGTTTTAACATCTAATATAATAGGTACTCATAGATATAATCCACACAGACAAAAGCTCATTGGTATTCTTGATGATTTTTAAAAAGTGTCAAAAGGTCCTCAGACCAAAAGTTTGAAAACCATTGAACTAAAAACCAGAGTGGAAGATGAATGGATAACTGAACAGGAGAAGGGATTAAATAAACTGGAAATGATGTGGTGGATGGGATTAAAAGTGCGGGTAATAGAGAAGACTGAAATATGAAAAGCATGCAAGAGGTAGGCCTAGAGTGATGATTGGTCTGCAAGGAGCACGTATGGAGGACAGAAATAATTTATGACAAAATCAAGAAAAGAGATCAAGGGATTGAAAAACAAATCACAAAAATTGAAAGAACTTATATTATGAACTTTGAAAATGAGAACATTTGAATATAATTGTTATACTCCTTATGCCTGTTTGTGCTAATGATCCAATGGGCTTAAATAGTAGCATAGGAATCTGAGCCACAGAGATGGGATAAAAGTATTTCATATTTTGAACTACTGGAATATTTATTTAGTAATAACAATGCTCTAATTTATTGGGTATAATCTATGTGCACAGTAATATGCTAGATACTTTATTATTTTATTTTAGAACCTCTTGAAGTGAATTTACCTTTGCATACGTATTATTAGTATACATTTCAACAAATTTTATTTGAGTGATGTTCAGCCAAGAAAGGTGAAAAGCTAGTATATCCTAGGTTTGATCCTAAACATGATTTCAGTTTTAGATTTTAAAATGATGTGGATATTTTTCCAAAGAAACTATTCTTTCTTTCTTTCTCTTTCTCTTTCTCTCTTTTGTTCTTTCTCTCTCTTTCTCTCTCTCTCTTTCTTTCTCTCTCTCTCTCTCTCTCTCTTTCTTTCTTTCTTTCGTTTTAGGCTTTCTTCCTCACTTTTTTTTTTGGTGACATTGCTTTTTAATCCTCATTCGGACAATGCAATCCACATAAAGCATTAGCGAGAATCCTTTTGTATAGTGTATTTTGTTTAGGTACTGAGCCTACTTAGTATCATCAACTCTGATGATTTACCCTGAGATAGCCCTTCTCCATTCCTTCTCCATGCATCTACTTTTCTTTAACCTGTCTAAAGAAGCCTTTGTTAGAGCTTCTCTATGTAAGGGATATCTTTCCTTGACAGCTTTATGATTCACCTTTATTTGACTGTTCCAGGTTTGTACTTGGCCTTCTGTCCTTAAATTGGAGGCATATTTCATTCTTGTTTTTTTTTTTTTTTAGTAAAAGAAATTTTGTAGACAATAATTTTTTTGTTTATGGTTCACAGATCTTGAAACTCCTGATTTGATCTTTCCTCTCCATTTCTTTGAATTATGACTTCATCCAGTCTCATTCTCTTCAAAATATATTATGAAGTAATTCATCTTAATGGAGTGATCGACTTCCTCATACTCTCATCCAAACACAAAACAAATCTGCAACTTGGGTGAACAGTGGTCTTGGGGGCTGATGTGCTAGCCACCCCTGGAAACCCTCAGATTGCCCAAGACCTCTTAGAAAAATATACCCACCTCAACCGTTCCCATTAATTCACCGCACTCAGTACCTCACAAAGGTAACCCCCATTTAATTCTTGCAATGGCTTTATATCAAGTTTTTAGCTAGCAAAACTAACCAATGGAGAAGTTTACTAACTTTCCCAAAGCTCAAAGAGAACCAGAGGCAGAACTGGGATTTGAACCTAAAAATATCTGACTCTGAACTCTACATTCTCCACTTTCTCTAAGAACGCTTTAAAAACAGAATCATATCTCAACTTCTGGCAAATTTAGGTCATGCTTAACTAATTTAGCCCTAGGAATTTTTATGCTATGAGTTTGACATTACATGTAAGAAAATAAGAAACCATTCATTAAAGATGATGGATAAAAATAAATGAAACAGAATCACCTACACATTTTTCTCTTACATTGCCAATTGCTTTTAAGTGTCCTGTTGAATAACAGAAAAGTATCAAGGAGTCATAGATACAGCACAGAAGGTCTTCACTTCATTTGCTTCATCCTTGAAAAAAGAGTAAATTGTAATAGAGCAACTCAGATTCCTTTTCTGGTTTCTGTCTTTTATAAGAGAATTCATTTTGATTTTCACAGCCCAAAACATAACATAAAGTACTTCATCTCCTAACCAGCATCTACTCAGTTATTCCTATGGACTCCAGTTGAAATTATGCCCACATGCTTCCATGAAAGAACCACCTTCTTGATTTGTATTTTATGTTAATGGGAATGGTAATGGAGATTGTAAAATCTATGTATTTTAATGTTATCTTAGATTATGAGTAATGATTAAGTAGAAAATCTTCACCTTCAAAAGCATGTACATAATAAAGGTTTTTCTTTTTTAAAAGTAAAGAGAGAGAGAGAAACAAACCTCAACCCCCACATACCCAAATCTTCTCTAAGATACACATGGAATCTTTTAAATTACATTTGTATCAAATTAACTTGGGTGGTCTGAGAGTCATCAGGCATGCAGAAAAGGGTTCTCTTAAAAAGCTAATTTAAGAACGTTGTTAGGGCATTGACAATAGAAGCAACCTGTTCCCTTGTTGTCAATGTGTTTTCTTTTAGGGAAACTTGCTCTTTCCTGCCCATACTGAAAATATCTACATCTCTCCAAGAGCTCAGCCTTAACATCTTCATGGGTGGCTCCAAGTGGCTGCCATTTTTACCATGTGCAGAGTGACAGCTTCTCCTTATGCTTTTTCAAATAGTATAATGATTAAAATATTGTTGGGTAGACTCACATGTGTGCATTTAAGTCAGCAGTACTCAAAACTTACCAACCTTTTTGTAGCCAAATAATATTTCAGCAATTCAATTATTCTTTAGAAAATGAACAACTCTGGGCCGGGCGCGGTGGCTCAAGCCTGTAATCCCAGCACTTTGGGAGGCCGAGACGAGCGGATCACGAGGTCAGGAGATCGAGACCATCCTGGCTAACACGGTGAAACCCCGTCTCTACTAAAAATACAAAAACTAGCCGGGCGAGGTGGCAGGCGCCTGTAGTCCCAGCTACTCGGGAGGCTGAGGCAGGAGAATGGCGTAAACCTGGGAGACGGAGCTTGCAGTGAGCTGAGATCCGGCCACTGCACTCCAGTCCGGGCGACAGAGCGAGACTCCGCCTCAAAAAAAAAAAAAAAAAAAAAAAAAAAAAAAAAAAAAAGAAAATGAACAACTCTGGAAAATTTTGTTTATTGCATTGCTCTCTAAAATATCCAAGGGACGGCACTGCCCTATGAAACCATAAACAGCAGGGGTAGATTGTGAATGCTGAGCTGCTGTTAGAGGAAGGAGTGAGGAAACAGAGGGCAGCGTGGGAATAGGATTGATGAAGTGCATATTTGCACAGGACTATCACGACTCAGTTGGGGAGCCACCTGTATTGCCTCCAGAAATGATAATGATGCTGATCTCAGCTAGAATTTATATAAAGGCTTATTAAAACAAGACAAAACAAAACTTATAATGTATGGTATGCCTCTTCTCAGGACAAACTTCAAAGGTTTTGGGAAAGGTTGGTCTGTGAGACCAAAGGATGGATGCTTGATTCCATCTAGTTCATATTCAAATTGTTCATCCAGGTGAAATATTGGACTTTGTACCATTTTATCCTTTAATGAATATATATCGAATACTTACCATAGTAAGTATTTAGTTGTAGATATTGCACCCAGTGCTGGAAGTCCCATTAGCCTGTATTGGCTATTAGCAATGTGTGTCACTTCAAAGATCTATAATTAGGGAAAGAAGTTTTTGTCATAAATTTCCAACACTCATTCAATAATGACTTGACGCTAGGCAGTGTTCTAAGTGCTTGACTTCTGTTAAACTCTTTTAATCTAATAGTTTTAAGAAGTATAATAGTAACCCTATCATTATTTCCACTTTACACATGAGAAAACTGAGGCACAGAAAGATTAATTAACTTATCCATTTTATTAGTCTATTCTCATCCTGCTAAAAAGAATTGCTCAAGACTGGATAAATTATAAAGGAAAGAGGTTTAAATGACTCATAGCTCTTCAGGACTGAGAAGGCCTCAGGAAACCTACAATCGTGGCAGAAGGGGAAGCAAACATGTCCTTCTTCACACGGTGGCAGGAAGGAGAAGAATGAGAGCCAAGTGAAGGGGGAAGTTCCCTCTAAAACCATCAGATCTCGTGAAAACTTATTAACTATCATGAGAATAGCATGGGGGAACCGCTTCCATAATTCAGTTACCTCCCACCAGGTCCTTCCTACAGCATGTGGGGATTATGGAAACTACAATTGAAGATGAGATTTGGGTGGGGATATAGCCAAATCATATCGTTTCACCCTGGTTCCTCCCAAATCTCATTCCTCACATTTCAAACACAATCATGCCTTTCCAACAGTCCCCCAAAGTCTGAGCTCATTCGAGCATTAACCTAAAAGTCCAAATCCAAAGTCTCATCTGAGACAAGGCAAGTCTCTTCTGCCTATGAGCCTGTAAAATCAAAAGCAAGTTAGTTACTTCCTGGGTATGATGGAGGTACAGGTATTGGGTAAATACACCCATTCCAAATAAGAGAAATTGGCCAAAGCAAAGGGGCTACAGGCCCCATGCAAGTCTGAAATCCAGCTAGGCAGTAATTAAATCTTAAAGCTCTGAAATAATCTCCTTGACTTCATGTCTCACATCCAGGTCACACTGATGTAAGAGGTGGGATCCCACAGTCTTGGGCAGCTCTGTCCCTGCACCCCTGTGGCTTTGCAGGGTACAACCCCTCTCCAGGCTGCTTTCATGAGCTGGTGTTGAGTGCCTGCAGTTTTTCAGGCACATGGGTGCAAGCTGTCAGTGGATCTACCATTCTGGGGTCTGGAGGACTATGGCCTCTCATTGCTTCAATAGGCAGTGCCCCACTGGGGACTCTGTGTGGGGGCTCTGACCCCACATTTCCCTTCCACACTGCCCTAGCAGAGGTTCCCCATGAGAGCCCCACCTCTGCAGCAAATGTCTGCCTGTATATTCAGGCATTTCCATGCATCCTCTGAAATCTAGGCAGAGGTTCCCAAACCTCAATTCCTGACTTCTGTGCGTCCACAGGCCCAACACAATGTGGAAGCTGCCAGGGTTTGGGGCTTGCACCCTCTGAAGCCATGGCTGGAGCTGTGCCTTGGCCCCTTTTAGCCACAGCTGGAGTGGCTGGGACACAGGGTACCAAGTCCCTAGGCTGCATATAGCAGGGGAGCCCTGAGCCCAGCCCACAAAACCATTTTTATCTCTTAGACGTGGGAGGGGCTGCCTTGAAGGTCTCTGACATGCCCTGGAGACATTTTCCCTATTGTTTTGGTGAATAACATTCAGCTCCTCTTTACTTATGCAAATTTCTGCGATGGGGTTGAATTTCTCCCCAGAAAATGGGTTTTTCTTTTCTATTGCATTATCAGGCTGCAAAATTTCCAAACTTTTATGCTCTGCTTCCTCTTGAACGCTTTGCTGCTTAGAAACTTCTTCTGCCAGATACTCTAAATTATCTCTCTCAAGTTCAAAATTCCACAGATACCTAGGCAGGGACAGAATGCCACCAGTCTCTTTGATAAGGCATAGCAAGATTCACCTTTGCTCCAATTTCTAACAAGTTCCTCGTGTCCATCTGAGATCCCCTCAGCCTGGACTTTATTGTGTATATCACTATCAGCATTTTAGTCAAAGCCATTCAACCAGTCTCTAGGAAGTTCCAAACTTTCCCACACCTTCCTGTCTTCAGAGCCTTTCAAGTCTCTAGAAATTTCCAAACTTTCCCACATTTTCCTGTTTTCTTCTGAGCCCTCCAAACTGATCCAACCTCTGCCTGTTGCCCGGTTTCAAAGTCACTTTCATATTTTTTGGTATCCTTTTAGCCCCACTCCCTCTGTACCAATTTACTGTATTAGTCTGTTCTCACATTGCTATAAAGAACTGCCCAAGACTGGATAATTTATAAAGAAAAGAGGTTTAATTGACTTACAGGCCTGCAGGGTTGGGAAGGCCTCAGGAAACTTTGTGGAAGGGAATCACTGTGGAAGGGAAAGCATACATGTCCTTCTTCACATGGCTGGAGGAAGGAGAAGAATGAGAGCCAAGTGAAGGGAGAAGCCCCTTCTAAAACCATCAGATCTCTTGAGAACTTATTCACTATCATGAGAATAGCATGGGGGAAACCACCCCCGTGATTCAATCACCCCTCACTGGGTCTCTCCCATGACATGTGGGGATGATGAGAACTTCAGTTTAAGATGAGATTTGGGTGGAGACACAGTCAAACTGTATCACCCATAGTCACTTTGTAAGTGGCAGGACTGGGGCTTGAACCTGCACAGTTTGTCTCCATTGTCTGTGCTCAAGGGCAAACCTCCTCATTACTTGGGCTCGAAGATTGATGAATGGGATCTCAATGGCGTCCTGATTCTTTGGCTATTCCTCAGGATGAGAGGTCTGGCTGACCTGGCTTTTCTGTAGTGTTCCTTACGGAGGCTACTGTTCAGATTGGGGCTGGCTCTTCACAAGCTCTGTCTCACTTAGGGCAGGTGTATCAGTTACCTGGGAGTGCTAGTTCAAATGCAAATCTTGCCCCACTTCTGATTCTCTGCCTGCTGGGTGAGGCCTGAGAATGATGAGTGGTTCCTGATGGCTCATGCAGGGGATCAGCAGTCCACATTGGAGAACTGATAACATTTTAAAGACAAGTTCCAAAAGCCTGAATGTCTTACAAGTGTCTTCCATTAGGTTTGTTGAGGGGCATCTTTCAGAGTGTACAGAGCAGTCACTTTGTGGGTCCAAGATTGAATTCTGTTTTTTTTTTTTCTCATTTATTTAACCCTTTTGAACCCAAATGATTTCATGTGCAAAATAGTACCCCCTTTGCCTATCTCAACAGAGTGTTACAACAACACTTTAAAACTCTAACGTGCTATACAAATATAAAACATTAGTATTCGCTGTTGCTTTTCCTACTTATCACAAGTACTGTCAGCTTCACGTATGCACTGTTAATAGCCCGCTTTCAAATTGAGTCAACATTTTAGGTGATTCTTAATGGACTTGAGTGTATTTCATTTGGGGGCTATGTATTGCTGCTTCTGGCTGGCTCTGGGAGTAACAAGATGAGGAACAAGAAAGGACACAGAGGAGAGGATCTGGCAGCTGCCGAATTCAGCCAAAACTTTAGAAAGGCACTTAGGTCAGTTGAATGAGGTGCCCAGACTAGACTCTTGGCAACAGGCATTCTAAATCCAGCAAGGGGGTTTAAAGCTTCCAGGGAACGCACAACTCCGATGGAATGTGTGGCCGCCCTCCTGCAGTATTTGCTGTTAGAAAAAGGACACTTGGGCAGCCAAAAAGATAGCATCTCCAGAGGCTATGTTTTGGCCATGGCAGCTAGGGTATGTGTGTCTGAGGGGAGTGGTTGGGTGGGAAGCAGATTGGGAAGAAGAGAGACAGAGATAGAGAGAAAGAGAGAGAGAGAGAGACACTGAGGGGGAAGAGAGAGGAAGAGGGAAAGAATGACAGAGGGAGAAAGAAAGAGAGGGAAAGAGAAAGAGAAAAAGAAATGGGAGAGACAGAGAGAAAGAGAGAAAGAATGGAAAAGTGAGAGAAAGAAAGAGGGAGGAGAGAGGAAGAGAAAGAGAATGACACAGGGAGAAAAAGAGAAAGAGGAGAAGCTTTAGGGAAATTTCTCATGGAGCCACTATATAAGGTTTACATTAACTCTGCATCATTTATTCAACTTATTCTCCTGTCTTTTTTTCTTTTTTTGAGATCGAGTCTCACTCTGTCGCCCAGGCTGGAGTGCCATGGCGCGATCTTGGCTCTCTGCAAGCTTCGCCTCCCGGGTTCATGCCATTCTCCTGTCTCAGCCTCCTGAGTAGCTGGGACTACAGGCACCTGCCACCACACCCGGCTAATTTTTTTTTTTGTATTTTTAGTAGAGATGGGGTTTCACCGTGTTAGCCAGGATGGTCTCAATCTCCTGACCTCATGATCCTCCTGCCTCAGCCTCCCAAAGTGTTCAGTCATTCGTCTTTCTATGTTCTGTATGTTTATTCTGCTGCATCTCTTTTAGCTATATCAGTGTTGCCTCTTTTTGATATACCTGAAGCTGTGGCTACATGGTGCTACTTGACCAATGGTTTTGCACAGGATGTCTTGCCATATCAGTAAAATAATCAGCTATTTAGGTGAATAGTTGACCGGCTCTCCCTCATAAAAACATCATTATGTGATATATACCAAGCATGTAGAGCCCCAAAAGACAGCAGCTCCTTCTATAAGCAATAGGGTTCCTGGCACAACCCAATGTGTAAAGAAAAGCTTATTTAGTTAAGTATATACTTGTTTTGATGATAAAAAAAAGTGTTGTTGAGGCAACTATATAAACTATTTCAGGTAGAAGAGATCAGTATAATTTTGTGTGACCTGTGTATGACCTGTCTTGTTTTTAATGACAAATAGCTCGAAGTTCCTAATCTGTTTGAAGGCTGATCTGTTATGGCACCCAAAGTATATTCTCCTATTTGTTTTATTAGATTTGCTTACTTGGAATATTGGGTGGAATCAGTAGAATTCAGAAGTGACTATAGAATTGCATGGCGACACACTTAATAGGGATTTTATCTTTTGGTTCTTTCAGGTGAAAGTAGTATATATGTCAAAGTACCCAAAAGATTCCCAAATTGAGCTGTATGCTTAGTTCATTCATTCACTCCTTCAGTGAAGAACATTGCTTCCTGGGCATGCCTGTGTTAGATACTTCCATCAGGGGGGGAAAGATTTATAAATCTCAATTCCCCTCACCCAGGTTCAAGTCAATAAAATAATAGTATTCAGGTTCAGAATTCTTTCTGAAAACTAAACAAAAAAATACGTGCAATATTTTATGCAATGCTAATAATTTTTAGTGCCTATAATTTAAAGAGATGGTATATTTTATGTAAACATTAACATAGTGATTTCTTTCAATTTTATAATGATCAGTACCTTTTTGTTATTTTTATGATTTTCCAAGACTTGAGACATTCTTAGGAACAGAAAATTTCCTTGCATGTTGAAACCTTTTGGTAATTCCCTTTTGTTGAACACTTCCTGTCAGATGAATATTAAAATGTCAAAGAAAGGAATAGAGAAGTTATAGGCTAGAGAATTACAGAGCCAGGGAAAGAGAGATATCACTCCAGAATTCAATAGCCTAACCTCCAGACAATTAAATTAATATTAAAGTGGAATGAAGTGAAACTAGATTGCTTACATTGCTTTCATCTGGTCATATTCCTTCAAAAATTCCTGTTTCCATGAATATTTAGCTTTCCTAAACTCAGGAATTAATCTGATTTTTACCTTGAGGAAACACATACCATATATGTCCGGAAAAACACAAATGCAAATTCAATGAAACCCCTTAATATTGAACCCACCTGTACTGAATCCCTGTGTATAGCAATCAAATTGAAAATCCAGGTGTATTACACGCACATGTAATATTTCTAGAGTGTATCAAATTCCATCCTATATCAAATTTTTTCCTCGGGTTTCTAGAAATTTAATATAAGCAAGTTTCACTCTATTTGAAAAGGACATGATGCAATATAATGTGTTTTTCAATAAATAGAATTCTTGGTAATTCAATTTGTGTTCAGAACTTCTTAAAGGCAACTGACTTTGTAGAGGCCTCACATCAGAGTCCAGTTCTGAGAACCTTACTCAGGTAAAATTTCTTTTGGCTTGCAAGGTTGTGAAGGAAAATCAGAAAGAATCTTGGTAATTCATACACAGTGATTTGAAAAATAACCACTCCACATCCCAGTCAAGTAGAGAAGGGAGATGTATTTGGGAGACCAGGCAAATCCTTGATTCAGGTTTATAATATATGGCTGTCCTCAGGACAGGTGGCTTCTTGTTGGTGGGACTTGTACCTTCTTCCTCTTTGTGTCCCCAGCACTGGACCCACACACAGCAAATGCTTGGGAAAACTTGGCTGAATTACCAAGTTCAACTGGTGACAGGACCAAGGTCATAGGCATGTAGTAAAGCTTAAAAGTCAATACCTCCTACTGCTCTCAAGAGGCCAGTTTAAAAAAAAATTCTGTTTCTGTAATTTAATAATTCAATAACCCAAAATTGTTATTTTTTGACTGGTCTTCATTTTTTGCCAAAGATTCTTTAAAAATATTTTTCAGATAACTAATCTCTTTTTCTAGTTGATTTTCATTTTATACACACATCTATGTATCACATAACTCTGAATATGGTTATTGTTAAATAAAACATACTGTTATAGTCTATGTTCAGCATCCCCTGAGTAGTAAACCAGGCCCGTTAAAAATGATATGCACTCATTAAAGAAATTTCATTTAAAATCTTGGAAAGCCTACATTAAGATTATTTTCTCGTATTGCTCTGTCAATCTTTCCTGCACCTGTTAGCATGTTTAGAAAATGGCTTTTTATAAATCACCCATCTTATTGCAAATGGAAGAAAATTCACAAAAGTAATTCTGATTATTCAAATTGTTTTGTAAAACATAAAATTAAGAACATATCCTATAATAAGCACTAATAAACTTAGCAACTAGATATAAATAAAATATAGGTTATTAAAGGATTCTAATATGATGGGAAAGAGTTAGAGGCTCATATAATTATCTTTGCTGAATGTAAACAGTTTCCGAGATCATTTTCACTATTTTTAGTGCTCGAAATCTTGAAGCTTTCTTGGATATACCTGCAGAATTGGCACAGCTTCCATCATTACAGCTCTTGGCTTTTAACTCTCCAACGCCTAATAAACCTATGAACTCCATTAACTGTAATTGATATGCATGCAAGGATGTAAAGGCCTTTCCCTGGCCCTCTCACTGACTCAAACAAGAAGTCAAAATGAGTATGACGCCAAATCCCATGCAAGTAATCAGGTACGTCATTTTTCATTTGAAAAGAAGTCCTCTCCAATAATAGAAATGCTGAGAGAGGTTATTACAATAACAAATGAGTTGGCAGAGTGATTTATGCTTGAAACAAATGTACCTTTGGATGGAATCCTCTTTAATTCCTTATCAATCCTGGGCTTAGTGGACAGGTCTGACTCTGGGAATCCGGCAGTTGAATGCCTGCAGTACTTTGAATTCACTTGGTTCATTTCTTATGAACTAAACAGCTGTTTCCCACAGTCCTCCCAGCAGGTATGTTTGGGGATTAGTAATGCTTCATGTGGTCCTACAGCACGAGAAATGGATGTGTAATTACATTAAATATGCTTCATCTCTTTGGACTCACATATCCTAAGTCACTGATATTGGAGCCATTCAATAACAGTTCTCCATCAACTGGTTTGCTTTTTAAACAACAACAACAACAACAATATCTTATATGAATGAAATGGTTTCAAGTCTTCAAAATGCTTTTGAAAGTTTTCTCCTTAGGTTTGTCTTTGAGTGCATCTGACTGTGTTTATCTAAAAGTAGTGTTCCTGAGTGAGAAGATCTTTCTGAGCCCACTGGAAAATAGAAGTAGGTGTGTACATTTTGAGGATCTGAAAAAAATTCTGAGGAGAATTTAGAACATGGAAATGGTCCATGCAGGATCATAGACTTTCAAATTGCAGTGGAGCCTTGAGGTGGGTTGGACCACTGGTGGTCACTGAGAAGGGCTCAGGAAAATACTCTCCTCTGAGAAGAGCTCTGCCATTCTTGCCAGTTCAGCTTTGTTATGCTTTCCCTCCAATTAGGATATGTGGTTGTTAAAATTAAATGCACTCTTCTAGGTTTAGCTCAAAAAGTCTACACAGATCCTTTCCCAAGAAGAATTTTTCCCAATGTCCTTGGAAATTCTGTAGTGTTTTGCATCTTCCCAATAGCTCTTCCATTTCTTTTAGTTGTATTAAAAGTTAGCCAGCTTGCTTTAGGCAGAAAATAAGGAAAGGGTTCCCAGAGAACCTCTGACCTGTGTTTTGTGCAGATAAGGGAACTTGCACAGGGGGCTTGCCTAAACATGCCCACAGTGGACTAAGGGCCTACATGTGCACTAGGGGGATGGAGTGGAGCCACCAGCAATTTGTGCCTTATACAAATAGGGAACCCAGCCCCATCAGCTGGTATGTAAAAGCCCTTGTATTCACCTGCGAAGGGGGCAACCGGGAGCATGCTTTCAGGACCCGTCTCTTTGCTGAGAGCTTTCCTTTTGCTTAATAAATCCTACTCCACTTACTCTGTGAGTGTTCACATGCCTAATTTTTCCTGGTTGTGAGACAAGAACCTGGACCTAGCTGAGCTAAGGAGGAAAAATCCTGTATCAATATTAGTTTCTATGGCCTTAATGCACTCAAAATTATTATTTTATGAGGGTAAACTTTCAATAATAACACCACTATTTCTGGATATCTGTTTCTCTATCCATTTCTAATAGGGGACAGGGACTGTGACAAGAACTCACTCTTGTGTCACCCAAACATCTACCACAGTGTCTTGCACATAGTGGATGCCTAATAAGTTTGTCTTATACTACATTAAATTAATTTAATAAAATGAATAATACTTGAAAAATGATTTAGTTAAATCTAAAACAGTGGTCATGGTCAGGATACTTGTTGAATTATAAAATACTCTTGATAAACTTTTTGATTTCATTCACTCATTCAGTGAGTAGGTATTTAGTGCACACTGTGGGCCAGGTGTTATTCTAGGCACTGGTCATACAGTGGTGAACAGGCAAATAAGATCCTTGCTTTCATTCTGGTGGGGAAAGACAGAATAAAGACAGAACAAACAAATAAATATGATAATTTCAGAGAGTGACAAATTCTATGAAGAAAGTGAACTAGAGAAGTTGTAAGAGAATGTGCCTGGGATAGAGAGGAGAGAAGCATATTTTTGAGACGATGATATTTAGGCACAGATCTGTGTCATGTGATGAAATTATAGTGCAGCAACAAGCATGACAAGCTTTTGGAGTATACAAAGAAGACCGATGTGACGGGAGCAAAATGAACTAAGAGAAAAGTGGGGAAGAGAAGGAGTAGTAGGGGCACTTACAGGGTGTTCAGGGAACCAAAGCTTATTGGAGTGAGTTGGACAGGCAGGATAGAAACTCCCAAACTGTTGGAAATGGGGTAGTGGGGTGAAGACTTTTCCTCTCCTCTCCTCTCTTCTTCTCTTCCTTCCTCTTTCTTCCTTTCCTCTCCTCTCCTATTCTCTCTCTTTGTCCCTCCCTCTCTCTCTTCCCTCCTTCCCTTCCCACCTTCCCTTTTTCCCTTCCTTCCCTCACTCCTTTCCTTCCCTTCTTTTGAAGTTGGGAAATACTAGTGTTTGTCTGTGTTCTGATGGAAATGAATCATTAGACGGAGGAAGAATGATGATACAGGACAAAGAAGGTGAAATTTCAAGAGGGCAGTCAATGAGAAGGTAAGAACACAAATGGCAGCCATAGGGATGGGGTGGCAATGTTGTGATGAGAGGGACGGGAGAGAGTGTGGACACCATGCGGTTGGGTTCTTGTATTTAGTGGTGGGACCATGAGAGGACCTTGGGTGGTTTGCATTAATTTTCTTAGAGGAGTTTGGGGCATGGCCATCAGCTAGGAGATGGCAGGTGGAGGAGGTGCAGCCAGTCTTAAAAAGGAGAAAATATGAAATTATCTTTTGGGAGGGTGGGTGAACAAATCTTTCAGGGAGGTAGAGTAACAGTGTCTGGAATTGTTGGCATATGGGATTGGTTATTGCATGTGGTTTATTTTGAGACTGGCACATTTTAACAGAGGCATAAAGAGAGTCCTGTAAGTGAAGCAGGGTTGAAGAAAGGTCTAAGAAATGTTTCATATACAGAAGGACTAATGGAACTGAGCTAAAAGAGTGTTTGCCTTGAAGAAGAAAATGTTTGGAAGCAAAGTGTGGTGGTTAAGACCATGTTCTGTGGCACACTTGCATTTGAATCTTGGCTTTTGTGGTATTAGCTGTGTGACCTCGGCGAGGTTACGACCCTTTCTGAGCTTTAGATTTTTTCATCTGTTAGAAACATAAATAAAGTTTCTACAGCAGGTTGCTACACCAGGGATTCAAGGATACCTGCTATTTATTCATGGATCTGTGTGTGTTGGGGCATTACTCTTTAGATAACCAAAGAGATACTATGTGAAAGAGGCATCAGACCTATTCTGCATAGCATCAGAGAACAGATCTAGAACATGAGGAATTAAAAAGGTGAGAGTAGAAACAACTTTCTTGTAGCTGGAGGTGTTCTAACACGGAATAAGCCTTCCTGTGAGGAAGTGGGCTTTCCCCCACTAGAGGTGTTTACACCTCTAGTGCAGGCTGGCTGCCTGTTAAGGGTTTTGTAGGGACTGTTCCTACCTTAGTGGGAAGGTTGGAATAAGATGCTAAATTCTATAGCAAATATATTAATATGCATGGGGAAGTTCTATATATTTGCATATACAACTTCTAATTGTAAATAATTTGCATCACAAGTTTGATTTGTGTGTGTACAAACACTTTCGTTCTTGTGAAGCCTGAGAAATCAAAGTATATTTGTGCACACATTATATTATTGGATCATTTTAAGAATCCTATTGGGTAGATATTATTATTTTGTTTTATAGACTGGGAATAAAAGTGAAGAGAAGTAAAGTTATTTGGCTATGAATTTATAGGAAAGTTAGTATAGAGATCAATACTCAACCCTATGATTTGTCCAATAATTCCTACCTCAGTTCCTTCAAATTGAGTGCATTAGCATTTATAGACTATCATTAAGCACTATTCAAAGTCCACTCTCTTTATTAAATATAATAAAAAGGATGATTTATATGGCAGATTTTGAGATAATAATTCATTTTTATAATGCTCTATTATTTAAGCTAATTTATCTAATCACTTCTCATATGTTGATGAGCAAGCTTAGAGTCAATTTGTAGAGTACTATTGCAATTTTCCAGTATTGTAGTATTTCTGTCAAACAGTGCGAAGGTGCAAAGTGTTATTACTTCTGAATTTTTTGATGAACAGGGACAATGACTGGAGACATTTGTGGGTGACACTGTAAGCAAACTTTAAAAAAGCATTTCATATTATTATCGAAACAGAGAAGCTTCAGCTAATAGAGTCACATAAATCCGAATGGATTAGTTTTTGTTGTGAGAAAGACTAGCTCTCATAAGACTTTCTCCATAATTGAAGGCTTTTACCAATTATGCTCAAATATTGTGTGAAAGGAATCGATTTTCCATCACTATTTCTGGTTACATGGAGAAAATATTTCACTCCAATGAGAACGAGAGTAGCATTCAGGTTTTTTTGTTTTTTGTTTTTTTTACATTCAATGCAAGCTGACTAATGCTTCTTTCTAAATTGGAGAGCAAATATTACCAAGCTCACTTTCTTAGAGATGGAAAATAAAATACCATGCTTTAGAGGAAAAATGAATACATTGTTAAGCAGATCAACTTCTGAGTTTTCTGGAAAATTATATAATCTAAAGAAAATAGTTGAAGCTTCAGCAGCATTTGCTAGAAACTGGAATATAGTTAAAGGTGGTTGAATGGGGGGAAATTGGAGGAAATGGAGGAGAAACTCTTGCAGTGGATATGATTCAGTTTTGGCAGATTAGACATGATGGTAACCAGATCTTTTGATTCAGTAATCAGCCTGATACTAAATATCTTCAGAGCATAATGACTTACAGAAGAACTTTGGGTTTCTTTTTTCTCCCAACAGAAATGTGAGGTAAAAATAAGGAGGCTTTCCTTAGTTGTAATAAGAGTGGGACTTAACCCAGTGTTATAAAAAACAGCATCTTTGATCACTGGAATATTTCAGAAAAGGAGGACTCACAGCATTAAAATGGCTAAAGGTTGACTGATGCATAATTGGCTCACTTTCACCATCTCTTAAATTACATCAGAAGGAATTTTAATAAAGTGCTGTGTCAGTTTCCTAGGGCTGGCACAGTGGGTGGCTTTGAACAACAAAAATGTATTGCCTCATAGTTCTGGAATTGCCAGAAGTCCAAAATTAAGGTGTCGGCAGGGCCATGCTCCCTCTGAAGGCTCTGGGGAAGGATCTATTCTGGGCCTTTCTCCTGGCTTCTGGAGGTCTCAGGCCTTTCTGGGCTTGTAGATACATCCCTCCATCACATGGTTGTCTTCTTCTTGTATGTCTTCCCATCATTTTCTCTCTGCATGTCTGTTTCTGTGGCCAACCTTCTCTGTTTCATAAGGACATCATATTGTATTGGATAAGGGCCCACCCTAGTGACTTCGTTCTGAACTTGACCACCTCTAGAAGATCCTATTTCTAAATAAGTTTACATTTTGAAGTACTGGGGTTGGGACTTCAACATATCGTTTTGGAGGGACACAACTCAACCCATATCAAGTGCTTCAAACATATTTTTTCCTTTTTTGAGAAGACAACTGAAGAGTTAACCTTGTACGGAGAAGACACAATTTATTCTACTTCTCATTACAGAATCAGAAAGACATGTGAGCACATTATGATGATATTTAGTGTCATTATACGAGTTTGACACAAAATAAGTGCCCAAAATGTATATCTTGATGGGCTGATGGGCTGATTGTGTGATCACATGATGTGGTCATTCTTCAGAGTTCTAATCTTTAACTCACTCTGGCACCATTCAGGTGTGACATTTAATTTGTAAGCTAAAGCCAGAGAAAACCTCCTCCGGTGTCCTTGTCACCTCTGAATTATCTACCAGAGAGCACAGCTGAGCAGAGGTTACTTCGAGTACGAGACTATGGAGACCCTTTGATAACATACCTAGGACCTGTAAGTGAATTTAAATAGGACTCAGGGTCCTGGGCACTGAGCTCTGGAAGAACTGAGAGGAGAGTTAATGATGATCTACTGGCTTGTCTTTTCTTCCTTGGCTGTGCCAGGCTTCCCACATTTTCCCACTCTGCTAGTCTTTTCTGGTCTCTGAAATGAACAACATATTTACCTGACCCACTGTCTGCCTGGGTGGGCTTACTTCCCCTCCTTCCCTTCTTTCCTCCTCCTAAATCCATCCACCTCCAAGGCCTATACTTATTGATTTCTGCAGTATGGATTCTTCTGCTCAGGATTTTGCAGCTCTGGTAAATGACTTTTCAGCATATCCATGTGCCCTATTTTGGGACGAATTTGTTTTATTTTCATTTAACTCCTAAACATTGTGTGTGGGGGCGGAGCAAGATGGCCGAATAGGAGCAGCTCCAGTCTCCAACTCCCAGCGCGAGCGACACAGAAGACCGGAGATTTCTGCGTTTTCAACTGAGGTACTGGGGTCATCTCGCTAGGGAGTGCCGGACAATCGGTGCTGGTCAGCTGCTGCAGCCTGACCAGCGTGAGCTGAAGCAGGGCGAGGCATCGCCTCACCTGAAAGCGCAAGGGGGAAAGGAATCCCTTTTTCCTAGCCAGGGGAACTGAGACACACAACACCTGGAAAATCGGGTAACTCCCACCCCAATACTGCGCTTTAAGGAAACAGGCACACCAGGAGAATATATCCCACACCTGGCCGGGAGGGTCCCACGCCCACGGAGCCTCCCTCACTGCTAACACAGCCGTCTGCAGCGATCTATCCGCAAGGCAGCAGCGAGGCTGGGGGAGGGGCGCCCGCCATTGCTGAGGCTTAAGTAGGTAAACAAAACCGCTGGGAATCTCGAACTGGGTGGAGCTCACAGCAGCTCAAGGAAGCCTGCCTGTCTCTGTAGACTCTACCTCTGCGGACAGCGCACAGCTGCAGTCCATTAGGGGAAAGAGCGGGGGCGGTGCAGACGCGAACGACTCTGTCTGACAGCTTTGGGGAGAGCCGTGGATCTCCTAACGCGGAGGTTGAGATCCGAGAACGGACAGACTGCCTGCTCAGGTGGGTCCCTGACCCCTGAGTAGCCAGCTGGGAGACATCCCCCACTAGGGGCAGTCTGACACCCCACACCTCACAGGGTGGCGTCACCCCTGAGAGGAAACTTCCAAAGAAAGAATCAGACAGGTACACTCGCTGTTCAGCAATATTCTATCTTCGGCAACCTCTGCTGCTGATACCCAGGCAAACAGGGTCTGGAGTGGACCTCAAGCAATCTCCAACAGACCAACAGACAGTCCTTCTGACTGTCAGACGGAAAACTATCAAACAGGAAGGACACCTATACCAAAACCCCATCCGTACGTCACCATCATCAAAGTCCAGAGACAGATAAAACCACAAAGATGGGGAAGAAGCAGGGCAGAAAAGCTGGAAATTCAAAAAATAAGAGCGCATCTCCCCCTGCAAAGGAGCGCAGCCCATCACCAGCAACGGATCAAAGCTGGTCAGAGAATGACTTTGACGAGATGAGAGAAGAAGGCTTCAGTCCATCAAACCTCTCAGAGCTAAAGGAGGAATTACGTACCCAGCGCAAAGAAACTAAAAATCTTGAAAAAAAGTGGAAGAATTGACAGCTAGATTAATTAATGCAGAGAAGATCATAAACGAAATGACAGAGATGAAAACCATGACACGAGAAATACGTGACAAATGCACAAGCTTCAGTAACCGACTCGATCAACTGGAAGAAAGAGTATCAGCGATTGAGGATCAAATGAATGAAATGAAGCGAGAAGAGAAACCAAAAGAAAAAAGAAGAAAAAGAAATGAACAAAGCCTGCAAGAAGTATGGGATTATGTAAAAAGACCAAATCTACGTCTGATTGGGGTGCCTGAAAGTGAGGGGGAAAATGGAACCAAGTTGGAAAACACTCTTCAGGATATCATCCAGGAGAACTTCCCCAACCTAGTAGGGCAGGCCAACATTCAAATTCAGGAAATACAGAGAACGCCACAAAGATACTCCTCCAGAAGAGCAACTCCAAGACACATAATTGCCAGATTCACCAAAGTTGAAATGAAGGAAAAAATCTTAAGGGCAGCCAGAGAGAAAGGTCGGGTTACCCACAAAGGGAAGCCCATCAGAATAACAGCAGACCTCTCGGCAGAAACTCTACAAGCCAGAAGAGAGTGGGGGCCAATATTCAACGTTCTTAAAGAAAAGAATTTTCAACCCAGAATTTCATATCCAGCCAAACTAAGCTTCATCAGTGAAGGAGAAATAAAATCCTTTACAGATAAGCAAATGCTTAGAGATTTTGTCACCACCAGGCCTGCCTTACAAGAGACCCTGAAGGAAGCCCTAAACATGGAAAGGAACAAGCGGTACCAGCCATTGCAAAAACATGCCAAAATGTAAAGACCATCGAGGCTAGGAAGAAACTGCATCAACTAACGAGCAAAATAACCAGTTAATATCATAATGACAGGATCAAGTTCACACATAACAATATTAACCTTAAATGTCAATGGACTAAATGCTCCAATGAAAAGACACAGACTGGCAAACTGGATCAAGAGTCAAGACCCATCAGTCTGCTGTATTCAGG
The DNA here is from genome assembly GCF_009764315.1 of Trachypithecus francoisi. Taxonomy (NCBI): domain Eukaryota; kingdom Metazoa; phylum Chordata; class Mammalia; order Primates; family Cercopithecidae; genus Trachypithecus; species Trachypithecus francoisi. The sequence continues at coordinate 2,090,607 of NW_022681435.1, read as the reverse complement.
AGACCCATCTCACATGCAGAGACATACATAGGCTCAAAATAAAGGGATGGAGGAAGATCTACCAAGCAAATGGAGAACAAAAAAAGCAGGGGTTGCAATCCTAGTCTCTGATAAAACAGACTTTAAACCATCAAAGATCAAAAGAGACAAAGAAGGCCATTACATCATGGTAAAGGGATCAATTCAACAGGAAGAGCTAACTCTCCTAAATATATATGCACCCAATACAGGAGCACCCAGATTCATAAAGCAAGTCCTTAGAGACCTACAAAGAGACTTAGACTCCCATACAATAATAGTGGGAGACTTCAACACTCCACTGTCAACATTAGACAGATCAACGAGACAGAGAGTTAACAAGGATATCCAGGAATTGAACTCATCTCTGCACCAAGCGGACCTAATAGACATCTATAGAACTCTCCACCCCAAATCAACAGAATTTACATTCTTCTCAGCACCACATCACACTTATTCCAAAATTGACCACATAATTGGAAGTAAAGCACTCCTCAGCAAATGTACAAGAACAGAAATTATAACAAACTGTCTCTCAGACCACAGTGCAATCAAACTAGAACTCAGGACTAAGAAACTCAATCCAAACCGCTCAACTACATGGAAACTGAACAACCTGCTCCTGAATGACTACTGGGTACATAACGAAATGAAAGCAGAAATAAAGATGTTCTTTGAAACCAATGAGAACAAAGATACAACATACCAGAATCTCTGGGACACATTTAAAGCAGTGTGTAGAGGGAAATTTATAGCACTAAATGCCCACAAGAGAAAGCAGGAGAGATCTAAAATTGACACTCTAACATCACAATTAAAAGAACTGAGAGGCAAGAGCAAACACATTCAAAAGCTAGCAGAAGGCAAGAAATAACTAAGATCAGAGCAGAACTGAAGGAGATAGAGACACAAAAAACCCTCCAAAAAATCAATGAATCCAGGAGTTGGTTTTTTGAAAAGATCAACAAAATTGACAGACCGCTAGCTAGACTAATAAAGAAGAAAAGAGAGAGGAATCAAATAGACGCAATAAAAAATGATAAAGGGGATATCACCACCGACCCCACAGAAATACAAACAACCATCAGAGAATACTATAAATGCCTCTACGCAAATCAACTAGAAAATCTAGAAGAAATGGATAATTTCCTGGACACTTACACTCTCCCAAGACTAAACCAGGAAGAAGTTGAATCCCTGAATAGACCAATAGCAGGCTCTGAAATTGAGGCAACAATTAATAGCCTACCCACCAAAAAAAGTCCAGGACCAGATGGATTCACAGCTGAATTCTACCAGAGGTACAAGGAGGAGCTGGTACCATTCCTTCTGAAACTATTTCAATCAATAGAAAAAGAGGGAATCCTCCCTAACTCTTTTTATGAGGCCAACATCATCCTGATACCAAAGCCTGGCAGAGACACAACAAAAAGAGAATTTTAGACCAATATCCCTGATGAACATCGATGCAAAAATCCTCAATAAAATACTGGCAAACCGGATTCAGCAGCACATCAAAAAGCTTATCCACCATGATCAAGTGGGCTTCATCCCTGGGATGCAAGGCTGGTTCAACATTCGCAAATCAATAAACGTAATCCAGCATATAAACAGAACCAAAGACAAGAACCACATGATTATCTCAATAGATGCAGAAAAGGCTTTTGACAAAATTCAACAGCCCTTTATGCTAAAAACGCTCAATACATTCGGTATTGATGGAACGTACCTCAAAATAATAAGAGCTATTTATGACAAACCCACAGCTAATATCATACTGAATGGGCAAAAACTGGAAAAATTCCCTTTGAAAACTGGCACAAGACAGGGATGCCCTCTCTCACCACTCCTATTCAACATAGTGTTGGAAGTTCTGGCTAGGGCAATCAGGCAAGAGAAAGAAATCAAGGGTATCCAGTTAGGAAAAGAAGAAGTCAAATTGTCCCTGTTTGCAGATGACATGATTGTATATTTAGAAAACCCCATTGTCTCAGCCCAAAATCTGCTTAAGCTGATAAGCAACTTCAGCAAAGTCTCAGGATACAAAATTAATGTGCAAAAATCACAAGCATTCTTATACACCAGTAACAGACAAGCAGAGAGCCAAATCAGGAATGAACTTCCATTCACAATTGCTTCAAAGAGAATCAAATACCTAGGAATCCAGCTTACAAGGGATGTCAAGGACCTCTTCAAGGAGAACTACAAACCACTGCTTAGTGAAATCAAAGAGGACACAACAAATGGAAGAACATACCATGCTCATGGATAGGAAGAATCAATATCGTGAAAATGGCCATACTGCCCAAGGTGATTTATAGATTCAATGCCATCCCCATCAAGCTACCAATGACTTTCTTCACAGAATTGGAAAAAACGGCTTTAAAGTTCATATGGAACCAAAAAAGAGCCCGCATTGCCAAGACAATCCTAAGTCAAAAGGACAAAGCTGGAGGCGTCACGCTACCTGACTTCAAACTATACTACAAGGCTACAGTAACCAAAACAGCATGGTACTGGTACCACAACAGAGATATAGACCAATGGAACAGAACAGAGTCCTCAGAAATAATACCACACATCTACAGCCATCTGATCTTTGACAAACCTGAGAGAAACAAGAAATGGGGAAAGGATTCCCTATTTAATAAATGGTGCTGGGAAAATTGGCTAGCCATAAGTAGAAAGCTGAAACTGGATCCTTTCCTTACCCCTTATACAAGATTAATTCAAGATGGATTAGAGACTTAAATGTTAGACCTAATACCATAAAAACCCTAGAAGAAAATCTAGGTAGTACCATTCAGGACATAGGCATGGGCAAGGACTTCATGTCTAAAACACCAAAAGCAACGGCAGCAAAAGCAAAAATTGACACATGGGATCTAATTAAACTAAAGAGCTTTTGCACAGCTAAAGAAACTACCATCAGAGTGAACAGGCAACCTACAGAATGGGAAAAAATTTTTGCAACCTACTCATCTGACAAAGGGCTAATATCCAGAATCTACCAAGAACTCAAACAAATATACAAGAAAAAAACAAACAACCCCATCAAAAAGTGGGGAAAGGATATGAACAGACATTTCTCAAAAGAAGACATCCATACAGCCAACAGACACATGAAAAAATGCTCATCATCACTGGCCATCAGAGAAATGCAAATCAAAACCACAATGAGATACCATCTCACACCAGTTAGAATGGCAATCATTAAGAAGTCAGGAAACAACAGGTGTTGGAGAGGATGTGGAGAAATAGGAACACTTTTACACTGTTGGTGGGATTGTAAACTAGTTCAACCATTATGGAAAACAGTATGGCGATTCCTCAAGGATCTAGAACTAGATGTACCATATGACCCAGCCATCCCACTACTGGGTATATACCCAAAGGATTATAAATTACTCTACTACAAAGACACATGCACACGTATGTTTATTGCGGCACTATTCACAATAGCAAAGACTTGGAATCAACCCAAATGTCCATCTGTGACAGACTGGATTAAGAAAATGTGGCACATATACACCATGGAATACTATGCAGCCATAAAAAAGGATGAGTTTGCGTCCTTTGTAGGGACATGGATGCAGCTGGAAACCATCATTCTTAGCAAACTATCACAAGAAGAGAAACCAAACACCGCATGTTCTCACTCATAGGTGGGAACTGAACAATGAGATCACTTGGACTCGGAAGGGGAACATCACACACTGGGGCCTATCATGGGGAGGGGGGAGGAGGGAGGGATTGCATTGGGGAGTTATACATGATATAAACGTCATGCACATGTACCCTAGAACTTAAAGTATAATTAAAAAAAAAAAAAAATAGAAATAATAAATTAAAAAAAAAAAAAAACATTGTGTGTGTATGTGTGTACATATATATGCTACAGATCTATATAGTGCACACAGATATGCTACACAAATATATGGTGCACATAGATATGCTACACATATGTTTGATGCACACAGATATGCTACACATATGCATGGTGCACACAGATATGCTCCACATATGCATTCTGCACATCTCCCCAGCCTGACTTTGAAAGTTTTATGGGCGGAATCTGTTTCTTTTCTCTAGTCCCATGGAGCGTGGTACATAGTGAGTACTCAGTGAACTGATAATTAAAACTGTAAAATGCTACTCACGTCCAGTGGGGCATCTCCTTGCAGTTTTGCTCCAAGAGTGCATGTGTATGTGGTTTTTGTAAATGAAAATGATAGTTTTCCAATGATAAGCCACAGTTTTGGAGAATCTCATGTTACTTCTGCTAATCCTACTAAATGTATCCTTAGAATATTCTCGCAACTCAGGAAGGAGGCATGTCAACCTTCCTGATGTTATAAATGATAATATCATGGGTTGTGATTTTTTGCCAAGATCCTGTGTTTTTCAAATAGGTACAATAATAGACTTATAGAATATTTGATGTGATTCGATGTTTTGTGGAAGCTAGTGCAAGATCTGGTTTTGTGTCCAGATTGCCATAGGGATAAAATAGAGCAGCAGAAATGGACAAGTGACAGCCAACATCTGGATGACACACCCCACAGGGCTGTCAAGATGGTTAAATGTAGTAACGTACATAAAGCTCAAGGGCTAAAATCAACAGGAGTAAACATCATTTTGATGGAAGTGCCATTTATTGACTGTATATATATCCACATCTTTGTAGTGGAATTAGACAGCATTGAATTATATATTTTAATTTCCTGCAGTGTGTCTTTCCTGAGACTCACAGAACTGGTAATGTTGGCTTGATGGTCTGCAGGAAATTGAAACAATAGAAACTTTTGATAGCATATGAGTTGACCCTGGTTATAGAGGCTGAACATAAATGGCAGATTGAGGAGTAAATTCTAATTCCTTGATTATAAAGGCCTTTTCCCTGAGCACAGCACCTTGCCATCTGTCTTTTTAATCTCTCTCTGTAAGGAATACCCCAGCCTGATTCCAAACTCTCTTTCTCTATAATGGGAAATCTCTCTGTGTTTGATGAACCTAAGTGAAAAATGCAGTCTCATATCCATGTATTTATTAAATCTCTGGTTGCATAAAGGCCTTGCTCCAAAGTAATGTTCAAAATAAATTGCTTCCATGATTGTATTGTTAGAATGCACATGTATGATTTCTTCCCTCTGCATTCTAAGATGACAGTGTATCTTGGGGAACATTAATGATGCAAATTCAAACTACCAGGGCAATCAGCTACAGACAGATCAGAAAATTGTAACGATTGGCCTAAAGACTCTTTCTGAGTTCTTCCTAGTGTGAGGAGGGCTGGGAGAACTCTTCAAGGATATTCTGCTTATCACGTTTATTTTTCCCCCTACTAAGACTCTAAGTCAGAAAAAATGATTTTTGCTCAGAGCATGGCAGTTCTTCTCTGTGCTTGAGGTTCACCCGAATGCTTCTTCAAAATGCCAAATCTGCCATCACAGCCAACAAAACTTGGATGGATCTCAGTGCTACACTGAAACCTTGACACTTCTCATTCTTCCAGCAATACACATTGAAGCGTGGCTTTAGGATGGGTCGTTTTCAGTTCAGTCTGGTGCTTTCTGCAGTGAGAAAATGCCTTCCACCTCTGGAATAGGTTTGGAAACCAGCAGTTGTCGATGTGCTCCTGTGGGGTTCTTGCGGCTCTTGGATTGTTAGTAACTGAGTGCTCAGAAACATTCTTTCCTAGATGGCCAATATTTTTCCATGGCTTAGCAGGTACTAAGCACTTTGCTTAGTTATCTAATTTAATCCTTATAACAGTCCTATGAAGAAGGTATCTTTATTATCTCCTTTTACAGCTGGAGAAACTGGGGTTTAGGAAGGTTGAAAAATTTGCTGATGTTTGCTTTGTCAGTAAGTAGTAAAGTTGAGACTTGGACACAGACAGGCAGACACCAAAGCCTGGGGGCTTGGCCATCCTGATGTATCTTTAAGACACGTACGTAGTAGTTAGCAGTCCCACTGCATGGGACTGAAGACCAACTCTGCACACTCTCTCTTAATGGGATATTGGGCAAGTTTCTATACCTTCCTGAGGTATAGCTTCCATCTTGTGGAATGAAACAATAGGACCCTGCCACCCAGGCCTGTTGAGAGAATTAGGTGAGATAATGCTTGTAACACACTGAAGCCAAATGTGCTCTACACACGTTAGCTATTGTTGTTGAACCATATCCCGCAGATTTGTGTGTGTCTGTCTCTAACTCTCTAGTTTAAAGGTTAGCCCTGTTGTTTCTTCTCATAAGAAGTCATAAGTTGTCTGCGTTAAGGGAATCTAATGGAGGAATCCTAATTTCTTAAATACAGTGAGTGTGCTCATTGGATTTCGAGGCTGAACATAAAACAGACACCATGATGTTCTTGCTTATGGAGAGCTTTGGAAAAGCTTGTTTTCAGGGATCTTAACTCTAATCATTTTACCTCTCAATACAGAGTCAGTGGGGTGTGGAGCTCAGAGTCCTTATCTGAGAGCAAGGAGACCTGGCTTCTAGAGCCTATTAGGTCAGAGCGAGTGGGTTTTTGTTAGAGTTGGTACTTGGAGTTCTCATTCACAAAATGAGAAAACAGAACTAGGTATTCCTAAGGATTTTTCTGCTCCTTGATTTATAAAGTGAGTCCTACATGTTTCTTAAAAACCTCTTTTAGTATTTGCCTTAAACAAGAGCTGCATGCTGGGATCATGGAAGAGGAGTGGGCCATATGTAAGAAAAGAGAGCAGAGATGAGAATGCAGATATATGTGACAAGTGGTGGGCGGGTTTACACTATGGCAGATGAGTAGAAAAAAATGACAGAAAGAAAAACCAAAAGAAAAAGACCAGATATGATCAACAGTGGTAAGGCAAGCACGAAAAGGGTTGGGAAAAATGATTCCATTAAGTTTGATCAAAAACAGTGTGATAGGATGCCTTTAACCTGACGGGTGATGTCTTGTGTTTGCCTCATTTAAACTAAGATAATATGGTGCTGAACGTGTTTTAATCAAAAGGATGCACGTAACAGATAAGAAGTGAGAATTATTCAGCTGACCCAATCTTCTTTAAAAATCAAACTGATAACTTAAGTGTTGTGATGATTTTAAGAAGGTAAATTCACAAGACCAGTGCTCTAACCCCTGAGCTATGAAGCCACTTAAGAAGATAAATTCAAAGTGGAATCAAGAGTAAAGCCTTTAAAGTCTGTGTTTATAATAGTCTCAAAACAGACTAAATTATATATAAAAGTTATTATACAATATATAGATGATGTTTCAAGTCAATGGAAAAATAATGCTTTCAAATAATTGATATTGGAATGAATTGTTAAATTATTAAATTACTAACATTTTAAGTTATTAAAAATTAAATTATTTTTAGAAGATTAAATTTCTAGTTCACATATTTTTACTTAAATTAATTCTGATCAAATTAAGTGTTTCTAATGTAAAAAATGAAACCATAAAATAACTGGAATGATATTCTAAGATAAAATTTTTGTAATGGAGAGGAAAAGGCTTTTCTACACCATACACCAAGGATAGAAATTATAAAAAGAAAATATTAATAGGTTAAGCTGCAAAAAGTAAAAACAAAACAAAATGAAAATGCAAAAAACAAAATCTCATATGACCAAAAATAGCACGGACAAACAAAAAAGGACAAGGTGAGAAATGTATTTGGAGCACATGTCTAAGGGATCTTTGTTTTAAATTATTCTAAAGTCTGTTAAATCAATAAGAAAAAAAATACTCCAATAAGAAAAATAGGGAAAAGGAGATAATTGGGAATTTGACACAAAAATTGACCCTAAATGCCTTCCAGATTTAGGAAGGAATATGGAATACAATGTTGAGATAGTATTTAAAAAACACATCAGATCATTCAAAATGAAAAATGATTAATCTTATCATTCGTGAAGTATCTGGAAATAAGCAATCTCCTGTTTTATTTTGGGAATGTAAATTATGTAATAATTCTGAGTGAAAAATAGGAAAAGGCACTCTTTTATCTACTTATTTAAATTATAAATTTTTCTATGAAAAAACCAGTACATTGCAAAAATATGAACACTAATTTTAATGACAGGAAACCAACCCAAATCACTATCAATGAGGAATCAATTTAAAGGATTATGTTATATCCATGCAATGAAATATTATGAAGTCATTCAATGCTTATGTGGAGCAATCTTTAATTCATATGGAAAGATGTCCGCAAAGTAGGAAGATACATTATAAGGCCATTTGCATAAATGGTAGGAATTTTTTTTTAATTAAGACATGTAAGTACACATATGAAGAGAAATGTTATATACATCAAAATATTAAAAATAATACCTATGTGATATATTACACGTGCAATTTTTACTTTTAATATTTGCATTTTCTAAAATTAATAAGCATATATTACTTTTATAATAAATATTAAGGATATTTTATTTTAAATATAGATATTTGTGAATTAGAATCATACATGGTTCAGCATGTTTCTGTGAGTTATAGAAGAAAAAAGAAGAAAGATGACTTTTGGTAATACCATGTTGAACCTAATAGGGAGTAGGAACTTACAGTATATGAACACTATGCGCTAGACATTATTCTGAGGGTTTTTAAATACATCCCATTTGATCCTCCCACTAACATTCTTTATCGATTAATTCATTAATTCATTCATTCATACACAATTCAAAAAGTATCTCCTAAGCATCAACTATAAGACAGACTCTGTGGCTTCTTATTCCTATTTAGAGAACTAGCTTTTAAACCAGATATATCCTTGTAAAAAGTTTATATCAGCACTGTCCAATAGAAATAGTATGCAATTTAAAACTTTTCAAGTAGATACATTAAAAGGTGAAAAGATACAGGTGTAATTAATATTATAATATCTTTGATTTAACCCAATATACCCAAAGTATTATCACTTATACATTTAATTGACAATAAGTTATTAATAAGATATTTTACATTCTTTTGTAGGTACTAAGTCTCTAAAATCTGGTATGCACTTTACACTAACAGCACATCTTAATCTGGACTGGCCACGTTCTAGTGCTCAACAGCCAACTGAGGCTTATGGCTGTGATACTGGACATGCAGGTCTATCGTATTTGCGCTGTATTAGTCTCATTATCCTCCCTTACAGAATAAAAGTTAAGAAAGCATTGTTCCAATTATTAGAGAAATTACAAATTAGTTGAAAATTTAAAAACATAAATATGTGAGAGAGTTTGGAAATGACTGTAGTTCATTTCAATCAGAAGGAAGTAATAGCAAACCATGTCTTCAATCATGGTGATAGCTACAGTTTGAATACCCAGTGCTTTGCTCTCATGAATGGGATTAACACTCTTACAGAAGGGCTCAAGATTGATGGGAGCTCTATCTCTTTTGCCCTTTCATCTTCTGCCGTGTAAAGATACAGCATTCCTTTCCTCTGGAGGGTGCAGCAACAAGATGCCATCTTGAAAGCAGAAAGCAGCCTTCTCCAGAAACCAGTCCTGCCAGAGCCTTATTTTGAACTTTCCAGTCTGCCAGAACCAACAGAAATAAGTTTCTGTTGTTTTTAAATTACCTGGTGTGTGATATTTCATTATAGCAGCACAAACAGATTAATAGAGTGAAGATGTGGTAACTCAGACTAAGCTCTTTAAGGTAGTAATTTTGAGCTGGGTCTTAAAAAATGAAATAGAAGGCCGGGCGCAGTGGCTCACACCTGTAATCCTGGCACTCTGGGAGGCCGAGGAGGGTGGATCACAAGGTCAGGAGATGGAGACTGTCCTGGCTAACATGGTGAAACGCCGTCTCTACTAAAAATACAAAAAATTAGCCAGGCGTGGTGGTGGGCACCTGTAGTCCCAGCTACTCAGGAGGCTGAGGCAGGAGAATGGTTTGAACCTGGGAGGCGGGGCTTGCAGTGAGCGGAGATTGCACCACTGCACTCCAGACTGGGTGACAGAGTGAGATACCGTCTCAAAAAGAAGAAAAAAATAGAAGATTTAGAAATGTTATTTAGCAAGTCATGTATAAGGCTTGGCAAATGAATGAGCACAGCTGAAACAAAGAATTTATATAAGAAAATAGTAAGAGAAGAGACTGACAAAGCAGAGGGGATTCACTATGTGGAAAGCGTTGAATATTGGCCTGATAAGTCTCAACTTGATAAGGGAGGTCAGGGGAAATTCAAGGGAATGAATGGAAGTTCTTTAGGAGGATGAAGATATGGGGAGGCAGAAGAAGAGAGGTGAAGAGATGCTCGAGAAGGAAGTAAAGGGCAGTGATAAAGTGCAACATCTTTTAACTCTTGTTTTCTGTAGATTGGGGAGCAATTAGAAATGGGTTGTACCATAAACAAATAAGACATTCGTTGGACCAACACCCCTTATGGCAACTTCTCAAGCAAGTCCAGACAGTGAGCGAGAGACTAAGAATGCTAGAGTTCAGGAACTTTGCCTTTTCTGAAACAGGAATGTGCTAAGATTAGATGACAATCCTTTTCAAATTAGGCTCCATGAGGCCAGGGACCAAATTTTTCTTGTTTATAGTTTAGGCTCAATTCTTCATACAATGCTTGGCATTTAGAAGGTTTTAAAAAAAATTTGTTAAGTGAACGAGAGGAAGTAGGTACTCAAAAAAACATAATAACTGACTGACTGACTGCCATTTCCCTCTTACATTAGGGGGATTCAATCTTAGTTAGGGTTCCCTGAAGCAGACTCTGAGACCAGAATTATAGTGCAAGTAATTTAATTAGGAGGTGATGCAAGGAACATCTCTAGGAGAGTGAAGAAGTGAGATAGGGCATGGAAAGAAATCAATATGAGTTAATGAGTAGGTTAAGATCTGAGCAACTGGGACTCTGGGAGACAGTGTTGAGCACGCATCAAGGATGTTACTACATTCAAGGGCTGAAGGAGCTGGGGTATTTGTCCTCCGTATCTCCATTCGTCCTTGGCTGAGAGCTGTTCCCAGAACCCAACACTTCTAGGCAGCTTCAAGTGTAGCTTGAGAGGAAGCTCTCTGGCAAGGTGCAGGTGCCTCAGTAGGATAGCATGGCATGTATGAGAACAGTGGGTGGCTAAGGGACTTGAGTGCGGCACTGATAACATCTGCTGCAGGGGCTGAGTGACAGCACAGAGAAAGGGCTCAGGCTGCAGGTTGCTTTCGGCTTGATTTACCTCTGAACCAGCAAACAAGCAGTACAAAGGACATATGTGAGATTAGGATTCACGAAAGTAAATGCAGGTATTCAGGATGCTTTCTTCCCTCCCTGCCATGCTTTGCCTTCCTGGTTTGTCATGGACATGCACTTGAAGTCTGTGATCTCTGAGACTGTGACCACGTGGGAGGAGCCTAGAGCTTCAGGCTTATGCCTTTTAAGGCTTTAGACTGAGGGACGGGTGATGGTAGGCCCCAGGGCCCACCTTATTACCTTATATTCTAATGCTTGGATGTTAACTTTCTTCTCTGTTCCAATTTTTACTGAATCATTGGGTCTATAGCGTGTCTAGTTCTACTATAAGATCAATGTCATAGATTGATTTATAGTCCATCTTGCTCCTAGAACTGATTTGAGATGGCTAGGAAAAACACAAATAAGATGACTTATAAAAGTATCAATATAAATAAATAGGAACATCAGGGGAAAGGAAACATCTGATAATAAAAATAAAATCAAGTGAGAGTTAGTACAACATCCACATTTGTTGTGCACTTTGCATATTTGTGAGAACCGAGCCACATTCTGGGTCTCTGAACATTCTAACATTCAAAGCAAAGAAAAAAATGATCTTTTTCTCTTTAAAGTGACAGAGTATTCCTAAGATTAAAACAAAACAGAATAAAACCCTCAAAGACACAAAACAACAACAGAAAGCAGTTGATGAGAAGTACAGTTTCCTGAGACCTAAAGGAGGACACCGAGTGTTCTGGGAAGATAACATCTTCAACACCAAGCTTCAACATCAAAACATAGCTTATTATGGGGTGATTATTGGTCTACTGTCCCACTGTTCCATTGTTTTTTCAATGATTCTGTCTGTCCCCTCAAAGCAAACTTTGGCACAATGCCAAAGCAAAATTTAATAAAAACATTTTAGGATGCAAATCAATGCAACTCAAGCATACAGTTTTCTAATTGTTTACTTTGAATGAAGGGCAGGTTTAGACTATCCAGAGAAATGGATAGAATATAGACTCTTCAGAAAATCTATGAGTATTGTTTTTTACAAGTAAGCTTTTGATAGAAATCTTTAGAGAGCATCGAGTCCAACGTAACGTTCTCTGGAAAAAAGTATACAGTGAGGTTTTTTTGTGCCATCAGTTAAGGACAGATTCACATATTTTGGCAATCAATCAACCAAAGGATAGAACTGATACTCTCTTAAGAAAATTATGAAGGGTAACTAGGATATATGCTTAATAAATGACTTCAGCTGTCTTTCCATAGAGAGATTTCCATACTGTCTATTATACTACTAACATTTTAAAAATTTCTTTTTTTTTTTATTATACTTTAAGTTCTAGGGTACATGTGCATAACGTGCAGGTTTGTTACATATGTATACTTGTGCCATGTTGGTGTGCTGCACCCATCAACTCGTCAGCACCCATCAATTCGTCATTTATATCAGGTATAACTCCCAATGCAATCCCTCCCCCCTCCCCCCTCCCCATGATAGGCCCTGATGTGTGATGTTCCCCTTCCCGAGTCCAGGTGATGTCATTGTTCAGTTCCCACCTATGAGTGAGAACATGCGGTGTTTGGTTTTCTGTTCTTGTGATAGTTTGCTAAGAATGATGGTTTCCAGCTGCATCCATGTCCCTACAAAGGACGCAAACTCATCTATATTTATAGTCTATAGGTTTAGCTGTTTTTTCATCCTTCAACTGAAGGGTGGTTATTATTATTTTTGTGGTTGTCTTGGTATGCAGTTGAAAGGTGTCTTGTAACAAAAATGTTTATGGCATGAGTATTTTGATATCTCTTTAAAACCTGTGCAATGAATTGGCTTCACAGCCTGGCATTTTCAGGGAATGTGTGAGCAAGCAGCCTCATTATTGATAAATATTTTAAAACACGTGATATTTACCCAGAAGATCCCAATGGCTCAATGTGCCTCCTACAGAAATGGCATGTAATAAAAAACTCCAGAATGAAATTTCAGAGGAAAAAAGGATACTGCACTTAAACAAAAATTCAATAAAAGAAATGTTAGAAAGTCCCCAAAGCATTGGAACCAAGTTATGGATTAATTGCTTGGCACGTTTCCTTTTTTAATTCCAAGCTGCCTTTTTGTTAGTTGAGTAAACAAAGCATCTAGAATAAGAACTTCAGCCAATGATGACGGCCCATTAACATCATGACTGATAATAATAATAATTCCCAAAGGCTTTGACAAGGTCCACACATCAGCAATATTTGACCAGCAGGGTCTGCGTCGAGAAAGAAGGAATAAAGACTCTTGTTATCCTGCTGATTAAAAAAAAAAAAAAAGTGAATTCAATGGGCAGAATAAGGGCCTCTTTTATGCCTAGACTCCCACACTGTTGATTCAGGTCTGCTTGTGAAAGGGGCTTAGGGGAACAGCTTGCAATCCATCCTGTGAGGTATAGGAAAGAGCAGAGAAATTCTTAAATCCCAAATCCAGAAGTTTTTCTAAGGCTGTTAGAGCAGTAGGTTTTAGGGTTGGAAAGCAATTGATTGCTGTATCACAAAAGTGGTAGTTAATACACTTGTTCACGCCTCAAGGAAAATGTTTTCATTAGAGATTATTTTATTTACATAATGTAGATTCTATCTCCTCCTTTCCTCCCTGGATTCTCTGTGAGTTCCAAAAGAGCAAGGGCCCTGTCTTGCATATTGTTTGCAGAAGACGTATAGTGAATATTAAACAATATGCAGCCACAAACAAGGGCATTCAGATTAGGTTTGTTTAAAAATCCAACAGTGACCACACAGCACTTCTTCTCTACCCCCACCCTCCAAATAACTGTGAAAATAACAAATACTTAAATTTTGGTTCTAAGCTTTCGGCAATGCCCTATTGTGTACATTATCATTCTTTCTACTCTCTGACTTTTCGTGAAGATACCATGATGGAGAGAGATGCATTAAGGAAGAATTCTCGTAATGCATTGGGAAACCATCTCTTGAGGGGAATAGTGTAAGATAAATCAGTTGATAACCAACTCAGAATCTCTTCCACCTTCAAATTCTTGGCATTGTACTCATATAGTTTAAAGTAAAAACTTTGCCCATATGTACCACAGAGGAACACCGTTTATGCCTATATTTCGTGAGATGGCTGCTTGCTTCTGTGAATGCCTGAAACTGATGGCGAATATGGATGCTCATTATTTTTTATCCTCTCTGGTTATTGCATTTTCACTGAAATACTGAGTTATCTCCACCCATCCTATTTTAACCAAGGCCAAAAAGTGCTCAAAAAAAAAAAAAAGATTGGTTTTTATAATCTGAAAGAGACAGTAGAAATCAGTTAGTTCAATCCTTTAATTTGACAAATGAGAAAACTGAGTTCTAAAGGGGCTTTGTATCTGATCCAAGAGCATGCAGTACTAAGATGCAGAGCTTAAACAACCACATCTTCATTACGGAGCACATTAAAGCGGTTAAGAATGAAAAGAAAAGACCCATCTTTTGGAAAACACAACTGTCTGTGTATACTGGTATTATGGCCAGATACTTTGTAAGCTGTTTTCGACCTAAGGTTTAGGTTTAGGATTAGTCTCTGGTGACTGCTGGAAAAATCTCATCGAAGACTTTTATAATAATACATAGTTTTATTTTCTGGATTTAAGAGAAACTTTGATGCATCGTTTTCTTCAGCAAATATTTGTTGAGCAACTATTCTGGGTAAGATATCACACTAGGCGGGATGAGGATATGTAACAATGCAAACATCATGGCCATTGCCAAGGACGTAGAGTCCAGCATGGGAAATAACAAAGTGAGACAAGTAGATAACACAAATCAGAATGGGATTTTGGCCCTTCATGGCATGAAACACAATGGGAAGTTTGGAAGAGGAAAAAGTCGCTTTAATTGGGGAAATGAGAGAATCATTTCTTAGCAGATGTGGTCTTTGGCTGGCACTGAATGAGGATGAAGGATTTGACAGACGGTATTGAGGAAAATCCTTCTAGGAGGAGGAAAATCAAGGAGTAAAGACATTAAAAAGCATAGGATGCTTTGGGGAAATCGCAAACTTAGTGATTTGATTAACGCAGTGGAGAATGGGAAGAATTTTGGTGGATATGAGATAGGCCTGGGACTAGAAAGTGGGGGCCTTCAACCACAAAAAACTAAAACCCAAATTTGATGTGTTACTTTTTATTACATTAAAAAAAAATCTCCAGGAACTGAAGCGGGTTGAACAGATATAAACCCTTTCCTTCTAAAGAATCCCAAGGAGCTTAATAATCCATTAAATTTAGATGTCCTTCTGTCTATCTCTATAATGAATTAATCACTTAAGCAGTGTATGACTAGGAGGCTGCAGAATCAAGCAGGGTTATCAATCAGCAGAATACAGTTTACATCAAGCAGTTCAGGTAACTGGTATATATCAGGAGATGTTGGGATCCCCAGGTCATGTCCCACATGACACAGGAATCAACTTCTCAATCACCTAATGAGAGGCTGGGGATAGGAGAGGAAATGATTATCTTGAGTTTCAGTGTTTGTACATTTTTCTCTCCCATCAGTTCATTCGTTATTCATTGAACAAAATTTTGCAAGCACTTTTAATGAGTCAAGCAATGAGTTAGGACTGGAAAGCAATAATTTTTAAAAACGGTATGATTCTTGCCATTGTGCAGCTTGAATTCTAGAAAGGAAGACTTAAAAGGTTTAAAAAGCCAAAATCATGCAGCCCTAAAATGTATAAATGCCGCATATAACAGCAAGTGCAAGGCCATGTGGTGAGTTCGGCAACATACAGAGTCCAGGCAGTTCTGAAAGAGTGTCTAGGCTGAGACTGGAAGAATGAGGAGCCAGCAGGAAGGCAGAAGTGGAAAGAGTTATTCACACAGTGAAGACTAAGGCAGGAGCACAGGGCATTTAGAGAAGGTGAAGAATTTCTGTTTGGCAGGACTGTTGATGAGGCTGCAGAGTGTGGCAGAGGCCAGGCCTTGAAACTCTTTGTAAGCCACATTAAGAAATTTGGACCAAAGACATCTTTCTTCCCTTGTTTTCCTTTTTTTTTTTTTTTCACTTTGGCTTTGTTTTGTTTCGTTGGACAGTAATTCTAGAAGTTTCAGTTCAAAGCTAGGAATACATATATAAGTAGTTGGAAGGAAAAGCTATGATAAGTACTATAATTATTATGAACTGTGCTGTCCCATTCAGTAGCTGCTAGCTGCAAGTGACTCCTGAGCCCTTGATGTGACCCTGGTCCAAACTAAGAGGTGCTGTAAGTGACAAATGCAAACTGCATTTTGAAGCCATAGTACAACAAAAAAAGAGAGGCATAACTATCTCAATGATTTTCATATGGATTATATGTTGAAATAACAATATTTTGAAAATGTGGGGTTAGATAAAACATATCATTAAAATCCATTTCACTGGTTTCTTTTTTTTCCATTGTGGATATTAGAAAATTCAAAATGACATATATGGCTACTTCTGTTGGACAGTGCTGGGTCAAGATAATTCTGACGTTCTTTTTAAGAGTAAGGCAAGCAAGCGCGTGTAATTAAGTACTTCACGGAAACGCCTTCCTGAGGCAAGCCAAGTTTGCTATTATTGACAGACACATCCCTGTCATTAAATCAACGTCATTAGTAACTTAGACAGGGGCTAGGCTGGTTGGTAGTCTGTTTTGCCTGATCAATGTAAAAGATGTTCACCAAGCAAATGAACACTGGCAACTAGTTTGACCATAGGCTTAAGTCTATTTAAGAATAATAACGTAACAATCTTCTAGGATCATTCTTACATGTGAATAACTTAATGGGAAAATTATGTGTAATACAAATATTTATTTATTGTCAGAAGATCTTTATTTGGCAATAATTTGTTACAGCTAAAAATAATACAGTTAGCATTTTATAATTCAGATTTAAAGAAAGGTCATTCAGATCTCCTAATAAATCTAAATTAAAGAGGTTTGAGTTTATTTCCTGTGGCTTCACCATGGGCTTCTCTTAATTCATTAAACTGAGTACTAATGTTACAAAGATGAGGCCAAATAAACAGGCAAAATGCCTCCCAACTAAAACCTGTTTGGCAACATACATCTGAAAATATCCTGACATAATTTAGGTTTAAGAAATGAGCACATTGGCTCATTAAAGGTGTGAGAGGTCGGGATCCTGGAATGGAGCAGAAGTTAATCATTATTACTATTATCATTATTGTTATTTTTATTATGGGCAATTTGTTTTAGCTGTAACTGTAGCACATTTTATAAGGCAAGCAGGTATGCATGGCAAGTGGACAACTCATTCCGGGGTGATGGCAGATGGAAACTCACACCATTCCACTGTCCAATCAAGTGCTCTATGGGCCGACCGACCTCAACAGAGGAAGCTGGGGAGATGCTTGCAAACATAACCCCAGACTTATAGGAAACAGCCCATTAAGCTCTAAATCTCAAGCACCCTTTTTAAAAAAGCAATGTTCACACTTAAACCAACTCTATTCTCCACTTTCCATAGAGGGGAATCTAGGAGAGAATGCATGATTGAGCTATATACCAAGACAAATAGTTCTCCTTTCATTGCATTAGCAAGAGTCTGAGACAAGTATGCATGTTTTAATACGGGGAACCTTATGTCTGTGTAGTGATTCATCCCATTGCCTCTTCTGCCCTGCCCTACTCCCATGGCCCCTCATAGTTCCATAGAGGACTGCCATAGTCATTTATTCTAGGCCAAGCAGGACCTCCCTCCAATTCATTTTTAAGATTGAGGTCTTTAATTGAGTCGTCATTATTTTATCTAAACATAGAAAATAAAACCAGAAAATTTCCTAAGCTGCCATCATACAGAAGCTGTTGGAAATTGATTACAGAGAAGGCACAGAGGCTGTTGTATTAACTTTCCTACGAGAATGCCTGATTGTTTTAGGATTTCAATATGGTAGATGGATTCCTTTGGTGAGTACAATTTTACCGCATGGAATAGGGCTTGTGATGGCCTATTCACTTATAAAATAAGGCATTTAGTAATGTAATAGTCCTAACATTTAAACCTCAGATGTATTTCCATGCACAAATGGTTGAGAACTCAAAAACAAGTAATTATCAATAGCATATGTATGCAGTAAGAGAAGCATCCACTGAAAAAAGTTGTATTTATGACATTGGCAAGAAAGATACATTAATTGACTGCAGAAAGAAGCCAACATAATATTTACTCTGCATTTTCAAAAGGATGTAAAGAAGATCCTAGAAACTTAAATTCACTTTATTTTGGGAAGACAAGCCCAGGGGAACACTGGGAGAACTGACGAGAGTCTGTGAGCCTTCTGATTTCATTTTAGACACCCAGATGGAACCAATAAGTGGATAGTCTCACAACTAATGCACAAGATAAGTTTTGGGTGTGTTAAGAGAGCTGTGGTTTTCAAAGTGGTGGAGTTAATAAGAGACTTTTGAATTTAAGCTTTCTGTAATGCTGGGCACGATCCTGCCTTTCCTCATGTAAGGCTTTTTTTTGTGTTGGATTGTCTTTACGAAATCAATTCTCTTCTCTTCCTAACTCTGCTTACCAAAGTTGCAACCACATATTAAAGTTGAGCTCAAATCTATATATTTGAAGAAAATACAGATTTGATTCTCAACCCCAGCTTTACAGAAGGCCATCTTTCCTTTCCATAAATGCCACAGCTATTTTTTCTCTCTCTCTCTCTCATTTTTTATTCATTATATTTATGTGCTGGACTTACTTCCCTTACTAGACTGTAAACATTTAAGGGTCAGACTCTGCGTCTTATTTGTTTTGATCTTCTGCCTCCCCCTCACTCCCTTCCCATCCCAAAGTGCCAAGCCGAGGTTTTGCACATGGAAGATGCTCAATAACTATTTGTTGAAAGAATCAGCAAAAGGAGTGCTAAGCTTGCTGTGGAAAGGGTAACATATCAAAGAGCTGGCTTCCTATTAATTTAATTCTGTGAGTCAGCTATAATAGGTCCTTTATATTATGATTGATGTTCTTGTGTGATCATACTCCGAAGCTGTCCATTTGATCTTCTGACCTTCCCTGCCCAAACCATGAACTCCCTCTACTAAAGTGCTTAAATAGATGGAAGAAAAATACCTGAAATGCAGAAAAATTAACATAGTTTTAGGACGTTGAGCTAGTTCTTGAGGTCATTGTCATTCTATCAGGGTGGGACACAAAAAAATGGAGAATACAGCCAAACAAAATTTTAAAATCATTAATGAGAAAATGCTATTTTAATGAACATGGCTTATGGGAGGAAGAGAGAGAAAAACCCTAGATTTTCTTTTCTTTTATTTCTTTGAGACAGACTCTTTCTCTCTGTTGCCCAGGCTGGAGTGCGGTGGTGTGATCCTGGCTTGCTACAACCTCTGCCTCCTGGTTCAAGCGATCCTCCCACCTCAGCTTCTTGAGTAGCTGGAACTACAGGTGCACGCCACCATGCCTGGCTAATTAAAAAAAAATTTTTTTTTGTAGAGATGAGATCTCACTATATCGCCCAGGCTGGTCTTGAACTCATGGGCTCAAGTGATTCTCCTGTTTTGGCCTCCCAAAGTGCTGGGGTTACAGGCAGGAGAAACTGTGCCTGGTCAAGATTTTATAACCCGAATCTTACTTTCCAGTTACCTTTATCTTGTGTGTATGTGTTATGTCAAGTAACAGTGAAGACGTAAGACAAATACTCAGAAATTTCTACCTAAAATTATTTTTGTTTGTTGTATCTAGCTAGTAGTCAAAAGTGCTTAAAGAAAACCCTGAATTATCTTGACAATTTTCTCAGTTTTATACTAATTACTATAATAAGAAGCCTAATGACCTAATCGCTCCTCAAGGAGAAATTGTTTGGCACATCAATTTCTGGTGGAAGGATGTAGCACATACCATGGTTTTAAGAATACATGGCTTCCAGCCCAGGTTACAAAGCTTGGAAAATATTATGGTAGAAGAGAGGCATCATCTTGCTATGACAAGGTCCTTCTGGCCATATTTTACATTTAACCTCAGTCTTGAAATAAGCATCAGATTTCCTTGGTGACTCTCCCAATCTATCTGTTCTCTGTATCTCGTTTGCCTCTGCCGTGTCCTCTGAGGAGCACTCCAACTTGGCTTCTCTTTCTGTTATTTCTTGCACTTCCCTTAATATCATGTGCTTCTCTGAGAATAATTCTTGTCTAAATCAGGTTAGCTGAACTGATCAGATTGTTTTCTCTTAGCTGGAGAATGATCCTTATTAGTCCAGTGGTAGAGGGAAGATGCATCCTTTAGGGACTGGGGCTTTCCCCAGAACCAGAATGTACCCTACAGTCACAGCCAGTCCCATGTCCAGATCCCATCTTCCCCTAGGGTGTGGTCTCCCATGTGGTCCTACCTCCTGAGCCACAGCACTCTCTGGGGCCCAGAGTTCAGGTCCTCCCTGTGCAGATTTGCAATGTTACCAGCCCGTATCCTGCTTTTCAGCTGACTTTTTGGATCAGTGTCATTATTATTTTCACCAGAACATTCCAGTTCACAATTATGGTGGGTGACAGCTTGCTCAGAAAGAATGAATAATTTTCTTGTGTTTCAGTTTGTTAAAGAAGGTGATATGTTCTAGGAAGATAGAGGTCTTATCTCAGTTGGCTAAATTCCAGTGTTAGAAAGGCCAACTTTACAGGGTCTCATCCCAGATGGACTGATTAGTAGGCTTTGCTCTATTTCTATTTTTTTCCCAAGCATTCTCTTTGCCTCTGCCTTCTCAGTTATAGTATATGAAAGTGGTGTTTTATGTCTCATGAGGCTGCTGAGATAGTAAATGAATTAATACTTTAATTCTTGAAACAGGCATGCAGAAAATTATCAATATATGGTAGCTATTATTATATCATTATTATTATTATTCATTCAGTATTTCAACAAATTACTTAGTACTTTCTATGAACCAGGCTCTGTGCTGGGTGCTGGCTATTCACCATGGATTGATCACTGAAAGAAGACCAACAAGGAAGGAGGGAGAGATTGACAGGGGACAGAGCCAGGGCCACAGACTAGGGTAGGCAACCATCTCGGTTTGCCCAGACTGAGGAATTTCCTGGGATGTGGGACTTGCAATGCTAAAACCTGGACAGTCCTGGGCAAACTAGCATAGTCGGTCACTTTAGCCCAGACTGTGCCCAAACCTTGGCCAAACATCATCAAGGTGGAAGGCCTAGTGTTCAAAGTGAGAGAGCCAAATGATCTCTTCTCTCAGGAAAAGACAACTCAAAGGCCAAGAGCTACTGATAACGGTCATTAA
The DNA here is from genome assembly GCF_009764315.1 of Trachypithecus francoisi. Lineage (NCBI taxonomy): Eukaryota > Metazoa > Chordata > Mammalia > Primates > Cercopithecidae > Trachypithecus > Trachypithecus francoisi. The sequence goes on along the minus strand of NW_022681435.1, from coordinate 2,069,138 downwards.
CATGAACTTTGAGAGACAGAACAAATGTACTAAAAGCCCTCACAATTAGTTTGCAAATTAAAAACTATTTATCAACTCATTCAGTCCAAATACATCTGCCTTGCCCCCATCCAGATTTGGGATTAATTATGTAGAAGATGCCAACTTCAGTGGGTTTGCCCAAGCTTCCCTTTAAATGTGTTTCTTGTATTCTTAAAAAGGTGGGTTTCAAGAAAAGACATTTCTAGCTAAATGATGCTTGTGTTTGGTTCTAATTCCTTTAAGAACTCAGTTAGTTACTATTGAGACTCTTTATTGTTTGGGAAGGTATTGGTGTCCTAGAGTTCCTTGTACTCCTTCAATGATGGAACGTAAGACTTCTCTATCATGACGGCTAATTTTATATGTCAATTTGACTGGGCCATGGGGTGCCTAGGTATTTGATGTAACATTATTCTGGGTGTGTCAGTGGAAGTGTTTCTGGATGAGATTAGCCTTTAATTGGTAGACTGAGTCAAGAGAATGGCCTTCTCTAGTGTGGGTGGGCCTTGTCCAATCAGTTGAAGGCCTTAATAAAACAAAAAGGCTGAACTAACCATGAGTGAGGGAGATCTCCTGTCTGATGCTTTTGAGCAGAGACACTGTTTTTTTGTTCCCCTGCTTTCAGACTCAGATTGGAACACCTGTTCTTAGTTCTCAAGCCTGACCTCCTTTAGACTGGAACTGCACCCTTGGCTCTCCTGGGTCTCCAGCTTGCCAAATGTAGATTTTGGGACTGAACAGCCTCCATTATTGCAAGCACTCATCCCTTCAAATAAGGGTCTTTTTATGAAAATCTATATACACATCCTATTGATTCTGTTTCTCTGAAAAAGCCTCATACACCTGTAGTTAAAAAAAAAGCTCCAATTTTTATTTCTTTATATATATATATATACGGTACATCATAACTATAACATATAATTAAATATTTTAATAGGTCATTAGAAAAAAGACAGATGTGAAAGGACTAAATCTGTACTCTTTTAATTTGAATTTCCACAACAAATTGAAAAAAAAAGAGCTGTATAAATTTGCTTTGGTCAAAGTTAATGTCATTCACTACAGTCTTGGGTTTGTTGTGCTTTCTTCAGCACTATAGCAGCTTTCTCAGGAGTGAAGGAACTCTGTTGCTAAAGGCAATGGGAAGAACTGACTGAAGGAACGGGGCATGTGGAATTTGAAGGCTCCCAATCTTATCTTTGGATATAAGTGGATACAGTCATTTCTAACTCTCTTTATTTTTCTTTTGAGGCCCATGTCAATCTTTTTCCCTGGTGCACTGGGTTTCAAAAGAACCAAACACTCGGCTGTGGCTGGAAGTAGCCTAAGAGGTAGCTGGCACCCAGCCCTCTAATACTCAGATGATACAACAGAGACTCCAGAGGGGAGGGTGAACAGACAAAGACCTCTTAGAACCCAGCTCTTGGCTGCTCTCATCATTCTTCTTTTCATGCCAAATGTGGGTGGGACACACATTTCCCCTTCAAACATTTTCAATTTCTATTTAGAAACAGTCCAGGTAACAACAACAACAAAAATGTATACAGCACATTTTTTTTCCCGAAGAATAAAAAATAAGTTTGTGGTAATTTGGTATGTAAAAGGCAAAAGAGTTCAAGACAATCTAAATAATATCACAATAAATAAGATTAACATGTGTGTTTTCTCTTAAAATTTAAACCCCAATATCAGCTGTCATATCCTCCTAATAGTAGCCTTTATCATAGGCTTTCATTAATATTATTCAGATATAATTTACATCCAATAAAATTCACCAGTTTTAAGTGTTCAATTCAGTAAGTGCTGACAAATGTATATACCTGTGTATTCACCGTCTTGATCATAGTATAGAACATTCCATCTCCCCAAAAATCTTCCTTGGGCTCTTTTGTATCCAATTCCTGTACCCATGCTATAGCTCTGGAAACCACTGTCCTATTTTCTGTTACTATAGTCTTATCTTTTATAAAATTTCAAATAAATAAAATAATATATTATAAAGTTTTTATGTTTGGATTCTTTTACTTAGCATAATGCTTTTGAGTTTCCTGAATCTCTGAAAGTTGGCATTCTCTCTCATACTCTTTCTCATATACACATATATAAAGGCCAGCTATATATTTGTCCTTTTAGGCTTTTTCCATATTTTATATGCATACATGTATATTTATAGAAGCAACACAGTATTGAGGGTGTGCATGTGTGTTTGAACATAAGTGACATCATATCCTGCAATAATCATTTTTACTCAATATTATATTTCTGAGTTCATTTCAAGTTATTATAGTAGATCTAGCTCATTCCTTTTCAGTGTTGTGTAGTATTCCACTGCACAAGTCACCCACAATTTATTCAGTCATTGCCTTGACAAACAATGTTGTCGTGACCATCGTCACACGTGTCTCCTTGTGTTCTATGCAGGGATTTTGTAGGCAGACATTGCAAATGGGAATTGCTGGGTCAAAGCATAAGCTCATTTTTAGTGTCAAATGACATTGCCAAACCAAATGGCTTTGTTATAAGCTTTGTAAATATGTCATTAACTTGCTGTCAGCTAAGTAAATAAAATTTGTAATAGGTGGTTCTGTGAAATTTGGATTTTACATTCATTCACCAAATGTTTAGGAAACATTGAGTTTGGGCCAGGAAATGCTAAGGGCTGGGATGTGTTGATCTATTTCTGGATTCTCCTTTCTCATGCAATAGTGCCTTCTGGAAACACTTTGGATGGGGCCTGGCACAGATCATTCAGCCAGAGCAGGCTGCTCCTTCCTGCCTGCTGTGTCTTCCTATCCCATTGACACAAGTGATTCCTCTCTTGTAACTTGAAGTATCTTCTGAATTACTATTTGTTTGGAATTTACTACTTATCATGTTGCCCTTTCGTTGGTTATCTTTTTATGCTTGTAACCAGCATAACTATTAGTGAGCTTCCTCAGGCAGTCCTTCTAGGAATGATATCAAAGTTTGGGACCATGCAGGGAGCTGGCGGGGGTTTAGAGAGCATTACTTTCTTTTTATTGTAAAAAACACATAATATGAAATCTATCCTCTTAACAAATTTTTAAGTGTATGGTAGGGTATTGTTAATTATATGCACATTGCTGTACAGCAGATCACTAGAACTTATTCATCTTGTATGACTGAAGCCCTGTACTCATTGAATAGCAATTTTTTATTTCCGCCCTTCTCAGTCCCTGGCAACCACCATTCTGCTTTCTGCTTCAATGAGATCGACTGCATTCGATAATGCATATAAATGGAATCAGGCAGTGTTTGTTCTTCTGTGCCTGGCTTATTTCACTTAATATAATGTTGTTTTTTCTTGGGCGAGGGCTATGGTCAGAGCAGATCTTGTGACTCCCATACAGAATATATTCTCCTTTGACTGGTACCGTGGAGTCTGAGTGGAGGGGAATAGCTGTGTTAAGGGCCTATTTCTATGATAAATGCGTTCTTCACATGACTTCATTTGAGTATCTTAACATCTTAAGAAGAAGGTTCAGTGACCAAAGTTTAACCAATAAGGAAAAAACCCAAAAAGGCTGTTCTCCTTGATCTGGGGTCACATGGCTAGAATGTGGGGATGCAGGGACTTTAATCCAGGTCTTTTGCAAACCAAAGTTAGTGTTTTTAAACAATAGCATCATGCTGCTTTTCTGTGGAGGTCTTAGTCCTCCAGTTTCTAATTATGAGATCCAGAGATGGCATGATTTCTAAATTTGTGAGTCTTTATAGACAAGCCTTTGAAAGCAAATGTGTTAGTATCCAGATCTCCTCTGTCTCCCGTCTTCCATGGACTCAGTGTCCCTCCTGCTGTGACCCACCCAGGAGACCTGGGAGTCCTATTTGACTCCTCTTTCTCCCTTATATCCAGTCCGTATGAAAACTGAGCAAGAGCCATTCCTTACTTTTAACAGACTGTGCTAATGTCAATTGTGGTTTTGCACGTTTCCAAAAGTTAAATTTCAGTTTTGTAAATGAGGCTTACTGGTGGTGTTAAACCAATGCTCCTCTGAGCATGAGTAGGTGAAAACCAGCTCTACACAGTAATCCCCAAACCCTTCCTCAAGTCCCTCAACCCTCCATTCCCTTTTCTGGTATTTTCCTAGCTATCAACCTGTCTGGCCTTCAGAGGAATGGAGTACCCCTCTAGTTACTGTCCTTACAACACGTGAGGGAAAATTGCTCAACCCTCTTGAACATGAGCAATAGTTAACATGAAGACTCATTAACTTTCCTTTTTATTTCTTCAAGATTTCTTCCATTAAGCATTCTATTATCCCGTCAAAATCCGAAGTATACTCCAGCAACCCTTATGTAGCCAAATATACTATGGGTCCATTCATTTAGCATATTGTCGTTTTCAGACTTTATGTCTTGTCAAAGAAAGACACTCACAGAAATAAAACAAAAGAACAGAAGTCTCCAAATGAATGGGCTCGCTTCATGGAGGAGAAAGTTGAAGTATTAAAATCGCTCATCAGATGTTCTGAAAAATCATTTCAGCTGCTCCAAAAAAAAAAAAAAAAAAGAAACAAAATTTTATTTTGAAGGATGTGTTCCAAGAACTTCCCCTTTGATTTTTTTAAAAAACCATCTGTCATGTTTGTTTCATTCCAGCCTTGAAGTAAATAGATTTAGAGAGTGTGTGGCGGCCATTGAAACCTTCCGCAGAAGAACAGAAACAGCCTGCTCTGTCAGTGCCCTTCTGGTACACTTTAATCAAAAGGCTTTGAAATTAAAAAAAAAAATCCGTAGACATTTTGCTTGAGTTTGGAATATGGTGTGCAGAACACAGAATGTTATTTTGACCTATTGCTGAATGTCTCAAAACTTTTGCTTTGAGCAGCAAGGAGAGACTTTTTATTGGCACCGGGGAATTTATTTCTCCTTTTTATGTTTGATTTAACCACCTGAACAGAAGACTTCATTTTTCTAATAGAAGTGAGCCTTGAGAATGCAATTCTTCACTTAGAACAAAAAAGCTTGGCATTTTGATTCATCTTGCTTATTTAACCTCACGATGTGGCTTTCACTTTCTTATTCCACCACGAGGAGTTTGTCCTACCCCCAGCACCTCAGCCCCTCCCTGTGAGAATCTCCAAGGTATTTGGATGCTTTTCCTAATAATGTCCTTGAACTTGATGCTTTTGTCCCTTCAAAGTCACATGGAAAGACCCATGAACTGGGCACAGCTCCCTCCCATAAAACAGATTGCTCCCAGGAATGAGGCGACTTTCACAGATCAATAACGGCCTGGGAGCAGGAAAGAAAACAAGAATGTGAGAAACTCATTATAATATAAAAATATTCTAAATAAATAAATGGCAAGTACTAACATGCTCAAAATAATAGTGTGGAAGTGACTGACAAAGTGTGAGCTTGTAAACTCAGATACATAGCTGTGCAAAAACTCCGTGATGATTAAAAATGATGATGCGTATAGACTATTTCAATGATAATTCGTTGAAAATAGATGGGCCAACTCCACCACTTATGTGTGTAGATAGAATACAAATTAGCATACTTTGTAGGATGTGAAGTAGCCTGATAAATACCTAAAAATATCAAGGATTCATTGAAATGTAAAGGAAATTTAAAACTCAATGTGACAACATTGAAATGATACGGTGTTTGGGATTCATTTCAAAATAATCTGATCTGGGTGTTACGAAAGCGAGGTCAAGTGGGCATTCAGATGGAAACTGACTAAGTATTGATCATCATTGGAACTGTGTGAAGGGCACTTAGGGAGCATTACATTCCTTGTACTTTTTATATTTTAGAAATTTTCTATCAGAAAAGTATAAGGTGGCCGGGCGCGGTGACTCAAGCCTGTAATCCCAGCACTTTGGGAGGCTGAGACGGGTGGATCACGAGGTCAGGAGATCAAGACCATCCTGGCGAACATGGTGAAACCCCGTCTCTACTAAAAATACAAAAAACTAGCCGGGCGAGGTGGCGGCGCCTGTAGTCCCAGCTACCCGGGAGGCTGAGGCAGGAGAATGGCGTGAACCTGGGAGACGGAGCTTGCAGTGAGCTGAGATCCGGCCACTGCACTCCAGCCTGGACGACAGAGCGAAACTCCATCTCAAAAAAAAAAAAAAAAAGAAAAGTATAAGGAGGGAAATCAATGGCATTAAGATAGCAAAACACAGTTGGGTATAGTTTATTTTATAGTTTATTCCCCCTAAATATTGATAAATAAAAAAATAGAGATATGTGGGATGACCATTAGAAGCTTCTATGCTCAAATCAACAGAGATTAGAAAGCACAGGAATAAGATGTGCCAAGCGATTCATAAAAGAATGATGTCTTAGAATTCAAGTATTTGCATCATTTATTATATCCTCGAATAGAGGGTAAGTACCTTAAATTGATGGCTTCATTTCTTGAATAACTTTATACTTATCAAAGAACCTAATATTGTACCTATTTGGTTCCTATTTGGGTATTGGTTGAATTATAACTTTAAAAATTAATATCTGATTAAGCATTTTAGATTTACAAGTGTGCCTGGAGTCCTTATTTACAAATACATGTGCCCCAACAATATTAAAGGCAGACAGATGTCACTGTTTTTGTTAATAAATAAGAAGAGCATAATGGAAAAATATAACATTTTTTACCCCCCACTTTCCCCACCTTTTTAATTGGATCTTGGAATGCCCTGTGCAAAGATATATATAATTTAGAGCTGTTTGACAGGGTGAGCTCGCATTTTCAAGCTAAATTGAAGGGGATGGCTTATGTCACTGACAGATCTACTAGGGTTGGTTTTTCCAAAACAATATTCTGTGAAAGCTTCAGATTTTTCAAAATGCTTTCAATTTAGTGATGTTGTTGGAAAAATATTTGCTTCCAAATCAGTGTGCAGTGTAAAACAGAAGGGCCCAGGCCTTGCTGCTTTGCATTAGCGGAATGAGGAGTATTATTACAACCGTTGATCCAAACAGTGTTTCCTGCTGCCGCAGAAGCTGAGCAGTTCTGTAAAAACTAGGAGGTGATTGCTAGAGTTAATTTTCTTCGAGTCATTGAAAATACCAAAGCTTACATTTTAGTAGTGGATGGATTGATAGCTCAAACCGTGGTTGGGAATACTTTGGTAAACATCTTGATATTTTTACATCATGTCTGACCTAAGAGTTGAAAAAAGAAATGTACGTGCTTGGTTATGATTCTGTCACAACTGCATTGTGCAGTAGCTTAATCCCCACACCTGGAGATGTTTATCTAGCACCTTAGACATGAGCTTATATCCTTGGAAATCTTTCGTACTTGGCATCAAAGTGAAGCTGACAACAATCTATTTGTTTTCTTTTCTGAGAAGGAATATTCTGGAAGCAGTCGATGGGAAGAATATCTATGGACAGTCTTCTGAGTGACTCTCAGAACGAAGTTTAAAATCAGGCATTTTCACTTCAAACTTTTCCATCCTTCTACCCCGAACATCCCTGAAAAGAGACAACCTGAAGTTTCAGCCCCCCGGGCAGGAACCCCAGGTGGATTAGTGGGAGTGGGCTTATTGGACAAGGAACCCTGTCTGCGTACCTCTTTAGCAGAGTCAGCTTGGGGCTCCTAATGGCAACTGTTTTCAAAATGACTATTTATACCACCTTTAAAATAAAATGCTAACACAAGAGAGATATAACTGAGGGAGTGTCACTTAAATTATATTTTTAAATGACTCAGCAGACTCTTTAGTTTCTGGGGATAATTATGGACTTCACTTGCTTTCAGCAATTCAGGAAAATTTGACTGTGAATCTAATTCCTCAGACTGGAAGTAAAATATTTGGGTCTGGAAAATTCCCCGCAGAAATAAGTATTTAGAATAGGAGGTAACAGAGGCTGTCCTTGGTCTATTCTGAGAAGGTGACACTCGTCTGTTGTACTTTCCAAACTTCTCTTCTAGGCCCCATGATGTCTCCCTGCTTCGTTCCTCTCAACTCCTCATGACTTTTTTTTCCTTTTCTCCTCTCTTCTTCTCTCTTTTCTTCTTTTTCCTCCTTCTCACTCTTTTTTCCTTTCACCATCTCCTTTTTCCTTCCTTTCCTCTCTTTAACTTTCTCATGCATCATCACATTCTTTTTTTTTTCTTATCAAAACTTACTTCTTGTAAAATATCTAAAAATACCTCACACAGATAACTAAAATATGGCCCCTCCTTGAGACATAAATATTGGGAAGTTATCTGAAAAGAAATAAAAAGTTAAAAAACAAACAACTGAGCCTAAACTTCAGTATTTTACGCACCAAAAATAATGGATGATGAAGGTATATTTTGGAGCAGAAGAATTTGTCCTTGAGGCAGTTGGTGACCTCTGAGTATTGAAATACTGTCACCCACATCTCTAAGCTCGGAGAGGCTGGTGCACACTTCAGAAGAAAGGACAGTCCAAACAGAAAATGGAAAATCGAAAAAGTGGACTTAGGGAGAAAATGGCCTGAAATACCTGGAAAGCCTTAATGTTTAATGAGTGTGTATGTGCTTTCACATGAAGCAATTTACAACCAGACAGTGAAGAGCAAGTGAAGTTTGAGTCCAAGTAGCCAAACAGCTCCTCGAAGTTCGCTATGTGTTTGGCTATGCCCTTTGGGCTCTTCCACAGACATGCCCGGTGCTCAGAGTTGGACACCTACTGACAAATGCACCTCAGGGCCTGGTTAACACGTCTGTCCAGCCTATAATTTGGAAGGCGTAATTAGTATTATTACAAAAGCCAAGAGCGCATTTGGCATTCTGCAAAACCAGATGAAAATCCTGGAGTTTCCTCCTTTGTGAATTGGGGTGTGACAGCCCCTGTCCTCTGGCTGCCAGCTCCATGCCTTTGATCTGGTCGATGAATCTGGAAAGGCTCTTTAACCAATTTGAAGCAGGTCGTGCTGTGAACAGAGAGCCACACCCACGGTCATGCATGGGACAGGCTTTGGAATCACTTTATATCAGAGAAAACTTCTCAGGATTTGGAAACTGAAAAAGAGAGAGGCAGATGGATTCCACTGAAACTTTATCACCTACTTAGAGCATATGGGGTGGCCTTTCTCTACCTTCTATAAGAAGAAACTTAGGTGTCCTTAGTGGAAATTCCTGGGACTGGGCTCTAATTCAGGCAAGACCCCCAATTCAGGACTAGGTATTAAAGGTGAAGGGGGAAAAAGAGGGATGGAGCCAAGAAGAAGCTGACATGTGAGCCACCAAGAAGGAAGCGGGAGAACCGTTTTACATTAAGATACCAGTTTGAAACAAGAACTGCGATCTGCAAGTGTCTATGTTTAAATAATGTCTTCCTTTGAAAACTCAGAGTTTTGGCCAGACGCGGTGGCTCATGCCTGTAATCCCAGCACTTCGGGAGGCCGAGATGGGTGGGTCATTTGAGGTCAGGAGTTCGAGACCAGCCTGGCCAATATGGTGAAACCCCATCTCTACTAAAAATACAAAAGTTAGCTGGGCATGGTGGCATGCACCTGTAGTCCCAGCTACTCAGGAGACTGAGGCATGAGAATTGCTTGAACCGGAAGGTGGAGGTTGCACTGGGAGGCGGAGATTGCAGTGAGCCGAGATCTCACCTCTGCACTCCAGCCTGAGCAATGGAGTGAGACTCTGCAAAGTCAAAAAGAAAAAAAAAAAGAAAGCTCAGAGTTTTAATACCTGATTTGTAATGACCTGAGGCAGAATGGGAATGTACCAGGAACATTGAATCCTCCTTCTGAGACTCCTCTGATTATTCTGACCTTTAGGGTTTCAGAAATAGCAAACCATGGGAGAGAGAAAGGAGAGGCAGGGGAAGGAGGAGGAGGGCTGTGCCACTCACTGGAGTCTGTTTGTTGGCAGCAAGCTCTGATCTAAGAAAATGAAACTTCTGAAACCAGAGGGCTTGGTGTGAACAGGTGTTCTAGAAATTCCACCAAATTTGTTCTATAGGTAAAGGGCAATCCATGTAAGTTTGAGGTTTCTCTTCCCTGATGCATTACCACTCATTTCAGGAACAATATTTAGTCTAAGGGCTTGTGAATGCATACTTATCAATTAAAATATTTTTGCTTCTATTTCTCCTTCCATTTAACTTGTGCTGAGTCATTTACATTCAGCCTCTGGTGATGTCTGTTCTAGCTACCTTCGACTCTCTAATACGCTTTTCTTAAAGGTACATCACAAGGTCATTAACGACTTGCAGGGAACAAGGGGAAAAGAAGTTCCAGCATTTTTGGGTACATGGATAAAGACTTCAGTGTTGGTTTATACTGGCCATTACAAGGGAGACTTTAGATTCTGCTTCCTATAATTCCAAGAAGGCAAAATCCCAAACTCATCTTACTCATATCACAGTAGAGTTTATAACTGAAAGTGACCTGCCTTAATATTTGTTTTGCTTTCATCTTGATCCTTTTTTTGTTATAGGTTATTAGCAGCATCCTCAGACCAGGTGAGGGGCAATTTCTCCTCTCCCATCTCATGCCCATCCATGGCATAAGATATTTCACAATGGAAACCTGTAAAAATTCTGAAGCAGCTGAGAACATAAAACAGGATGGAGCATGAAATCACCTACTTGAATTGTGTAATCAAAGATATTGCAAACATCTTCAAATTTTCTTCAAGGCAGAATACTCTGCAGGAAAAAAAGAGATAGGTCAACCTCATTTCTACCTGAAAGTTTTTCAATCCGTTTCTGTGGGAATCCTAGGAACCCTGAAATGGAGTGTAGGAATCTGTGAGCTCTTTTTATTCAGAAGTCCTGATGGATATTGCATACTTACCAGAAATAAGATTGCACTGAAGTTATTCACATTCATTGAGGTTGATCTGGTCTAAAGTTCTCACTGACTGTCATCTGAGTCTATAATAAGTAACACGTTGAAAAACAAGGTAATTTTTTGTTTAGGTAACTTTTTAGATGACTAAACTTTATAAACATTAGGTTTCATAGAAGAAAACATAATTTAAAAAGGAAATGCAAATTTCTGTACTCTAACAGGCCACTTGTCATTAAGATTTTTGGCTGTAGAGTACTACAGCATTCATTCTGATGGCAACTGTACAGCACAGTACATCAGCGTTCTTTGATACAACCATGAATATCAGAATAGATTCCTTAATGAAAGAATTAACATGGTTATCTAGTGACATTTGGAAGGTATCTCAGCCAACTAACAACCAAACCAGCATGATTATGTAGTATGAACATATAAAATAGCACTAGATAAAATATTAATAACTTTATGAACAGAAATAAAAATAATGTGAATTCCAAAAAAGTAAAAAGTAGTCTATAATTCCAAAGCTGGGGGACCCAGGAGCGTTATACAGTTAGTAACGCCCTTGCCACTTGGGAGTGTCGCTTGAGACTGGCCACAGAGCTACTCACCCTTCTTTACCGTTATCTTTTTTTTTTTTTTAACCTGCTTGAGAATCTCTATGATTTGGAAGACTACTGTACCATTATTTTGACATTTACCATTATTACAATTAAAAATCTGTTACCTAGAAGAGTACCTGGCTCATAGTGCTCAGTAAGTTCTAGAAAATGAATGAACTAATTTTTTTTTCTTTACATCCTTTAACGGTATCATCCTAGCATTCATTAAATGGCGATGTTAATGCCAGTCTCAAAATATACTGAAAAGATAAATAATATTGGTATTGAAGTATTGAAGTTAGATGTGATCCTGTTATTATTTATCTATTAATTTGATTGTGTGTGTGTGTGTGTGTGTGTGTGTGTGAGAGAGAGAGAGAGAGAGAGAGAGAGAGAGAGAGAGAAAGAAAGCCTGTGCTTTAAAAATGAATTTCACTGGCTAACATTGTGAAACCCTGTCTCTACTAAAAATACAAAAATTAGTTGGGCATGGTGGTGCGCGCCTTTAGTCCCAGCTACTTGGGAGGCTAAGACAGAATTGCTTGAACCCAGGAGACAGAGGTTGCAGTGAGCTGAGATAGCACCACTGGACTCCATACTGGTGACAGAATGAGACTCCATCTCAAAAAAAAAAAAAAAAAAAAAAAAGAGTTTCAAAGCAAAAAGAAATTAAGATACAAGAGTTGTAGATTTTTATGTATTCTTCTATTTACGTCTATTCTTATGGAAACAAAGTCTTAGTAAGGTGAGTTTTGATTCTGTGAGGTCTTCAGCCACACATGTTTTCTCATAAAGTATATTTGTCTGGCATACAAAGTTGTTTAAATGAGCCCAACTCTACCCAGGAGACACTGTTTGGAATAGATGTTCACACCTCTGTTGGATTAAGGCAGTCACTCTTCCCTTTGGGTATGTTTGAACTGATGTGGGGTGTTGATCCAATTGCATACTTATACCCCAATTTCATATTTAGGATATTTGGTGATCTTTTGTCATTTATTCATTTCTCAATATTATTACCTAAGATGCAACCATGTGAGCAAAGTAGAATTCTGCAGCTTCTGAAATTCAAGGTTATATGTTTTAAGTGTTTGGAGTAAATAGGAGAAAGGTCGGGTTTAAATGAAAAGCTTTTTTTTTTTTTTTTAACATTCTTATTACACTCTGAAGATGCTGAAACAATGTCTGTTACTGTTTAAAACTAAACACTGAAACTTGGGTAGGAGCTATTTGGAAGACAAACATTATTAATAAAGATAAAGGCAGACCACAGATCTTTTTGCAGTCTAAGTGGCAATTCATACTAGTTATCTTTTGCAGTAGCTGGCTATTTCTTCTCGAGGAGGGAAGATACAAGCCATTTGCTATTTTTCTACCCTATTTTCTATTTTACTTATTTGAATCGAGGTACACAGGGCTCAAGGCCAGACTTGGAGACTTCCAAGATGAGATTCAAGTTGGGAATTTGGGTCTCACGGAGAGAGTATAAGGGGCCATTTAATCACCATTTTTAAATGAAATTTGGGAATGTCTTCATGGATATTGTTGCAGATTAACAAAACAATTGATCCCAATAATCCAAACATTAGACTTCTCATCTATGGAAATAACTCTATTCATGATTCATGCAGTTGTTTGAGATCTATTCTGTTACATCAATCTTCCTCAATAATGAAGATGTCGTATCTTCACAATGTGATAATTCTACTTATAAATGATTCCACATTTCTTATCTAGGAATTTTAATATTTACTTAGTAAACTATGACGCTTAAAGGTGTTCTGTAAAATGAGAGTATCCATAGCTCAGATTTTTGCTTCATTCCACTGTATTCACTCCAAGATCCCAGCAACATGTACCTGCAAATCTACCTAGCCTACTATATATGTGTGTATTTTTTAATGAGAACTTGGTATATAATAGGAAATATTCTTTAATATCTATCCTATTACAATTTTTGCAATGGAAAATGTGGTCAATTTTAATAATCCTCAATTCAAATGATTAGTTATCCACTTTCTGTGCTTTGCCATTTTTGACTTCGTTTCATTGGTGTTCTTGGAGGATCATCAATTTTGTAGAGTTTAACCCTTGAAGATAAAGAAATCCTCTTCCTTCTTCCCTGCATGATTAAATGGGAAAATCTGCCAGCACTGATGAACAGCCCATCAGCTATACATGGTGAGCTACAAAAAGACTACAGAACAGATTATAAACATCGACAGTGTTAGTTACAGGAACATTACCCATAAAGCATGTAATCCTATCCAAACCTTCCTGTAACAGCTTCACATTGCACCAGAATTATTAGGATATTTTCTATTTTCAACCCGTGATCCCATGTAATACATAGTCTTGGCATTTCTTATCACTGCCAACCATGCATTTCTCATTTTAAAAAAAATGTTTGTTCCAAATTTCTACACTGTGCGTCCTTTTTGCCTTAGACCAAATGCCTATCACACATTCTCATCATTTTAATTAAACTCAGGCCAGTACAGGGCAAATGTTTTATTTTTACTCAAAAGGTACATGCAAATCACAAATTCTATGGCATTCAGAATAGAAATACTTCCTGTAGCCTTCTTTCAGCACGCGGAATGAAAGTCTGCCAGATTTGTAATTGCTCATCATTAGAGAGGAAACTTGCTGTTTCAAAAATAGAAAAATAAACCCATGTCCACCCTATGAGTAAACATCATGCATCTGTAGTTTTAAGATCATCGGTCTAAAGAAACAAAAGGCTGGGCCTGGAAGAAGGCAGCCCTTGGTTTTATCCCAGCATCAAGTGAACAAAGAGCTAACTGGCCACAGATGTTAGAACCACTGGGCTGCAGGAAATCATACTTGGGATCTGCAATCAGGAACTCTTGAGTTCCTTTGACTCTTCAGGCGCTCTCCTTCTGCATGGCCTTGAGCAAGAAAATTATTCCTTTTCCTGGCCTATAAAATGAAGGAAACACTAAGGAACCATGTTTGTTACACATTTTTCACAGTTTGGATGGCCAATTAGAGCTTTCAAAGAAGCAGTTCTATAGTTGCTGAATTCATTTTCATGAATCAAGCTTTTATATAAGCGTTGATAACTGGGAACTCACCAAAGAGAAATTCATAATAAAGAATGTTGTCGGGCCGGGCGCGGTGGCTCAAGCCTGTAATCCCTGCACTTTGGGAGGCCGAGACGGGCGGATCACGACGTCAGGAGATCGAGACCATCCTGACTAACACGGTGAAACCTCGTCTCTACTAAAAAATACAAAAACTAGCCGGGCGAGGTGGTGGGCGCCTGTAGTCCCAGCTACTCGGGAGGCTGAGGCAGGAGAATGGCGTAAACCCGGGAGGCGGAGCTTGCCGTGAGCTGAGATCCGGCCACTGCACTCCAGCCCGGGCGACAGAGTGAGACTCCGCCTCAAAAAAAAAAAAAAAAAAAAAAAAGAATGTTGTCAAAGCAAGCTCCTTAAAATTCCCTTTAGGTTTGTTTGTTGCCCTTAGTGCCTTATAGCAATATTACAAAATAGTATTTTGTGGGGAAAGAGTTTCTTCAAAAATGAATTTGGGATGTGCTTCTCTGTTAGAAACATTGTATAATTCAAAATATTTACAGGCAAAGTAACTGAGTTTTTTTGACTTTATCACTCTGCCTTGGAGGAGGGGTGTGGAGGTTTAGTGGGGGCCTGACTTTGCAGCGTAGGATGCCTACAAATGTTGAAGTGGTCAAAGGGGACAGGTACCATTTTTAATATTCAATGAAATTAACCATAGTATTTAGGGAAATTGAGAGTTAAGCAACATTGAGGACAAGGCTCTCCCCTGAGTTTTTCTGAACCTCCTTTTGGCTCCATTACCTTCTCAGTGTCTGTATGCCCTGAAGGAAATGCTCAATTATTACCATATTTACCCAAGTACTGTTATGAACAACTTGCAATCAACTGGCTCAACCTTCCATGCAGTGCAGCAGTCAGTTCAATAATATATTTTACATGTTTATCTCATGATGATTCATAATGTCTCTATGGTGTGGATGCTATTGTTATCTCTGCTTTATAGATGAGGAGACAGAGGCTTAAAGAATTCAAGTGACTTGCTTAGGTCACACAATAAGAAGCAAAACCAGAATTTGAACTATAGTTTTCTTTACTCTATAATCATACTTTTAATCACTCTGCTACACATCTTTCCTAATTTAGAAGTTCATTTCATTATTAGACATCTCTAATGAATGCATTAAACTGAAATCTGTGTTTTGGTCTAGTTCTGTACTTTGGAGTGACAGAGAACTAACCTAATTAGACTACTCACGTGCTTCAACACATATTGGGCCTCTGCTATTTTCCAGGCACACTAAAAATTAAGCTCCTAAAAATTACTGTTAGATCATGGCGGATGGAAAGCAGGACGAGATTGCAGCTCTGGACAGAACAGCATGTGGAGGCTTGCACTGTGAATTTTAGCTCCAGATCGACTGCAAGAACAAACCAGCAATCCCGGGTGGAACTGCAGACCCCATGAAGGAAGTGGACTGCTCCTGTAGGACCCAAGAGACACCTCAAATACTGTGACTGCTCCAATTGCAGAAGTGGGAAGGGGAGACCCTCCTCTCCCGAACACCCCCTCTGGAGAAGCTGAAGGTCTATTTGTGGGAGAAATTATGACTTTACCTGAAGCTGAGTCAAGTTAGAGAGCTGAGTGAAATACAGGGGGAGAGGAAGCAGTGGAGAGGCCCTAGGAGTTCCCTGGGTCCCCAAGCAGCGCATTCCTGCCTGGCACCACAGGGATCCATCAGGAGGGTGGCCAGAGGAGTAGTGGGTAAAGCTCCCCGGGAGAAGGAAATCTCTAGCTGAACTTCATAACAATTTGAATGGGGAGGGAAGCCCCCTGGCCAGAACTCAGGGGAGGGCGCTAAAACGGCTTGCAGACTTCACAGGTAGGGGATGAACTAAGGCCCTTTTCTTTCACAGTTGGGAGGCAGAAAGCCTCAGGCAAGTTTTCAAGCCTATCTTGCCCTTCACCTGGAAACAGACGCTGAGCTGATGGTGGGAGTGAGACTGGCCTTTTGGTTTGTGTGGGAGCTGGGTGAGGCCTGTGACTGCTAGCTTTCCCCTACTTCCCTAACAACCTGCATGACTCAATAGAGGCAGCCATAATCCTCCCAACTCCAGTGGCCTGGGAATCTCAACCTCATCCCTCATAGCAGCCGCAGCAAGAACCACCCAAGGAGAGTCTGAGCTCAGACACGCCTAGCCCCATGCCCACCTGATGGTCCTTCCCTATCCACCCTGGTAGCCAGTGGAAGACAAAGGGCATATACTCTCGGGAGTTCTAGAGCCCCGCCCACCGCCAGTCCCTCTCTACACTACTACAGCTGATGCTCTATGGAAAGCACCACTTCCTGGCGGTAGGCCAACCAGCACAAAAATAGAACATTAAACCACCAAAGCTAAGGACCCTCAAAGAGTCTATTGCATCCTCCACCACCTCCACTGGAACAAGCGCTGGTATCCATGGCTGAGAGACCCATAGATGGTTCACATCACAGGACTCTGTGCAGACAACCCCCAGTACCAGCCTGGAGCCAGGTAGACTCACTGGGTGGCTAGACTGAGAAAAGAGACAACAATCACTGCAGTTCAGCTCACAGGAAGCCACATCCACAGGAAAAGGGGGAGAGTAGTACATCAAGGGAACACCCCATGGGACAAAAAATTCTGAACAACAGCCTTTAACCCTAGACCTTCCCTCTGACAGAGCCTACCCAAATGAGAAAGAAACAGAAAACCAACCCTGGTAATATGACAAAACAAGGCTCACCACAGTCCCCCAGAATCACACTAGTTCACCAGCAATGGATCCAAACCAAGAAGAAATCTCTGATTTCTGAATTCAGGAAGTTAGTCATTAAGCTAATCAGGGAGGAACCAGAGAAAGGCAAAGCCCAATGCAAGGAAATCAAAAGATAAATGAAACAAAAAGCTGGGTCTTTGAAAAGATAAATAAAATTGACAGACCATTAGCAAGATTAACCAAGAAAAGAAGAGAGAAAACCCAAATAACCTCCTAAGAAACAAAGCAGGAGATTTTACAACTGACACCACTGAAATACTAAACATCATTCAAGGCTACTATGAACACCTTTAAGCACATAAACTAGAAAACCTAAAAGAGATGGATAAATTCCTGGAAAAATATAGCCCTCTTAGCTTAAATTAGGAAGAATTAGATACCCTGAACAGAAAAAATAATGAGCGGTGAGATTGAAATGGTAGTTTAAAAATTACCAGCAGAAAGAAGTCCAGGACCAGATGGAATCACAGCAGAATTCTACCAGACATTCAAAGAAGAATTGGTACCAATCCTTTTGACACTCTTCCATAAGACAGAGAAAGACGGAACTATCCTGAATTCATTCTATGAAGCCAGCATCACCCTAATACCAAAACCAGGAAAGGATGCAACCAAAAAAGAAAACTACAGACCGATATCCTTGATGAACACAGATACTAAAATCCTTAACAAAATACTAGCTAATTGGATCCAACAGCATATCAAAAACATAATCCACCATGATCAAGTGGGTTTCATACCACAAGTCAATGAATATGATACACCACATAAACAGAATTAAAATCAAAAATCACATGAGCATCTCAATAGATGCCAAAAAAGCATTTGACAAAATCCAGCATTCCTTTATGATTAAAACCCTCAACAAAATTGGCATACAAGGGACATGCCTTAATGTAATAAAAGCCATCTATGACAAACCCACAGCAAACATAATACTGAATGGGGAAAAGTTGAAAGCATTCCCTCTGAGAACTGGAACAAGACAAAGATGCCCGCTGTCACCACTCCTCTTCAACATAGTATTGAAAGTCCTAGCCAGAGCAATCAGACAAGAGAAATAAAGAAAGAGCATCCAAATCAGTAAAGAGGAAGTCAAACTGTCCCTGTTTGCTGATGATCTGATGATTTACCTTGAAAACCCTAAGGTCTCCTCCTGAAAGCTCCTAGACCTGGTAAAAGAATTCAGCAAAGTTTCTGGATACGAGATTAATGTACACAAGTCAGTAGCTCTTCTGTACACCTACAGCAAGCAAGCAGAGAATCAAATCAAGAACTCAACTCCTTTTACAATAGCCCCCCACCAAAAAAAAAAAAAAATACGGAGTATTATACCTAGCCAAGGAGGCAAAAGACTTCTACAAGGAAAACTACTGCTGAAAGAAATCATAGACAACACAAACAAATGGAAACACATCTCATGCTCATGGATGGGTAGGACCAATATTGTGAAAATGGCCATACTGCCAAAAGCAATCTACAAATTCAATGCAATCCCCATCAAAATACCATCATCATTCTTCACAGAGTTAGAAAAAACAATTATAAAATGCATATGGAACCAAAAAGGAGCCCTCACAGCCAAAGCAAGACTAAGCTAAAAGAACAAATCTAGAGGCATCACACTACCTGATTTCAAACTATAAGGCCATAGTCACTAAAACAGCATAGCACTGGTATAAAAGTAGGCACAGAGACTGATGGAACAGAATAGAGAACCAAGAAATAAACCCAAATACTTATAGCCAACTGATCTTAGACAAAGCAAACAAAAACATAAAGTGGGGAAAGGACACCGTTTTCAACAAATTGTGCTGGGACAATTGGCTAGTCACGTGTAGGAGAATAAAACTGGATCCTTATCTTTCACCTTATATAAAAATCAACTCAAGATGGATTAAGGACTTAAATCTAAGACCTGAAACTATAAAAATTCCAGAAGATAACATTGGAAAAACCCTTCCAGACATTGGCTTAGGCAAGTATTTCATGACCAACAGCCCAAAAGCAAATGCAATAAAAACAAAGATAAATATCTGGGACCTAATTAAACTAAAGAGCTTTTGCATGACTAAAGAAACAGTCAGCAGAGTAAACAGACAGCCCACAGAGTGAGAGAAAATCTTCACAATCTACACATCTGACAAAGGTCTAATATCCAGAATCTACAATGAACTCAAACAAATTGGTTAGAAAAAAACAATCCCATCAAAAGTGGGCTGAGGACATGAATAGACAGTTCTCAAGAGAAGATATACAAATGGCCAACAAGCATATGTAAAAATGCTCGGCATCACTAATGATCAGGGAAATGCAAACCAAAACCACAATGTGATACCACCTTACTCCTGCAAGAATGGTCACAATCAAAAAATAAAAAAAAATAGATGTTGGCATGGACGCAGTGATCAGGGAACACTTCTACACCACTGGTGGGAATGTAACTAGTACAGCCACTATGGAAAATAGTGTAGAGATCCCTCAAAGAACTAAAAGTAGAACTACCGTTTGATCCAGCAATCCCTCTACTGGGTATCTACCCAGAAGAAAAGCAGTCATTCGAAAAAGATACTTGCACATGGATGTTTATAGCAGCACAATTCACAATTGCAAAATCATGGAACCAGCCCAAATGCCCATCAATCAATGAGTGGATAAAGAAACTGTGTGCAATGGAATACTACTCAGCCATACAGAGGAATGTATTAACAGCATTTGCAGTGATCTGGATGAGATTGGAAACTATTATTCTAAGTGAAGTAACTTAGGAATGGAAAACCAAACATCGTATGTTCTCACTAATATGTGGAAACTAAGCTATAAGGACGCAAAGGAATTAGAATGAGTTTGGGGACTTGTGGGGAAGAGTGGGAGTGGGGTGACGGAGAAAAGGTTACAAATATGGTACAGTGTATACTGCTTGGGTGATGTGCACACCAAAATCTCACAGATCACCACTAACGAACTTACTCATGTAACCAAATACCACCTGTACCCCAAAAACTTATGGAAAAATAAAATCTAAAAAATTAAAAAAAGAATCTAAAAAAGAAAAAGACAAAAACATTACTGTCACTATGCTTTTTAAAATAGCTTTTTTGCAGGCATTACTGACAAATTACAAACTATGCATGTTTAAAGTGCAATATTCAACACATTTTGTATACATCTGTGAAATCAGCATCACAGTCAAGATAATGAATACACTTGTCCCCTTCAAAAGCTTCCTTACGCCTTTAAAAATCCCTCCCTCAAAATAATGGTTTTAATTATTTTGAGATTTATCCATGCTGTAGAGCATATCAATAGTTCATTCCTTTTTACTGCTGAGCAGTAGTACATTGTTATGGCTAGCTATAGCATACTTTATTTATGAGCATTTGGGTTATTTCAAGTTTTTGCCTATTATAAACAAAGTTCTATGAACATTAGGATTCAAGCCTTGGAATGGACATAAACTTTCATGTCTCTTTCATAAATACCTAGGAGTGGAATTGTTGGGTCATATGGTAGGTGTATGTTTAACTTGTTGAAAAGCTGCCAGTGTTTTCCAAAGCAATGCTAGTATCTTGCATTCTCACTTGCAGGGCATCACTGTTGTAGTTGCTCCAAATTCTTTCCAACGTTTGGTATAGTCTTTTTAGTTTCTAGTAAGTATATTGTATCTCATTGTGGTTTTACTTTGCATTTTTCTAAGACTGATTACATTGAAGATTTTTTCATGTGTTCATTTGTCACTATGTATCTTTTTTAGTATAAAGTATCTGTTCAAATCTTTTCACCATTAAAAAGATTGGGATGTTTGTTTTCTTATTATTGCATTTTAAGACTTTCTTATACAAAGAAGATACCGGTCCTTTATTAGAGATATATACTACAAACTTTTTTCTCTCAGCCTATGGTTTGTCTTTTTAGTCTCTTAACAGTGTCTTCTAAAGAGTAGAAGTTTTAAATTTTGTTGAAGAATAATTATTAATTTTTCTTTTATGGAGCATGATTTTGATGTTGCATCTAAGAAATCTTTGCCAAATCCAAAGTCACAAAGGTTTTCTTCTATTTTTCATCTAGAAGTTTTATAGTTTTAAGTTTTACATTTAGTTCAACAATCCATTTTGAGAAAATTTGTATATGTAATAAAATGTATTGATCAGGTTCTTTTGGTTTTTTTTGCATACAGATATCCCATGGTTACAATAACATTTGTTGAAAAGACTGTTCTTTCTCCAGTGAATTGCCTTTGCAACTTTGTTGAAAATCATATATGCCTATATGTATGGGTCTATTTCTGTAATTTGTATCCTGTTCCATTTATCTATCCCTCTTTTTAAGATAAATACCACACTGTCTTGATTGTAACACCTACTAAGAAGTTTTGAAATTGGGTAGTATTGGTCCTCTAAACATGTTATTCTTTTTCAAAATTGTTTTGACTATTCTTATTTTTTTGCATGCAAAGAATGGACCAGTTCCAGGTGCAACTAACCACCAGAGTGCACACAAAGAATAGAGAAGAGTCAAAACAACTTTGAAAAAGAGTAACATTTTAGGCTGGATGCAGTGACTCATGCCTGTAATTGCAGCACTTTGGGAGGCTGAGGCAGGTGGATCACCTGAGGTCAGTTCGAGACCAGCCTGGCCAACATGGTGAAACCCTGTCTCTACTAAAAATGCAAAAATTAGCCAGGCACGGTGGTGGGCACCTGTAATCCCAGCAACTTGGGAGGCTGAGGCAGGAGAATTGCTTGAACCTGGGAGGTGGAGGTTGCAGTGAGCCAAAACCATGCCACTGCACTCCAGCCTGGGTGATAGAGCCAGAATCTGTCTCAAAAATAATGATGATGATGATAATAATAATAATAATAATAATAAAATAACATTTTAGAATCAGCTGGTCATCTTTTACAAAAAAAGCCTCCCATGATTTTTTTATTGAGATGACATTGAATCTACCTATTAATCTGGAGATATTTGATATCTTACAATATTGAATTTTCCAACCCATAAACACAAATATTTCTTCTTTGATTTAAATCTTTAAAAATTTTTTCTCACCAATGTTTTGTAGTTTTAAGTATGTAAATCATTCACATTTTTGAAAATATTTATCTGTCTCATATTTTGATGCTATTAGAGAGATGGTATTGATTTTTAAATTTCAATTTTGAATTGTTCCTAATATGTAGAGATAGTTGATTTTGTATAGATCATCTACCATACAATCTTGCTAAGCTCCTTCATTAGTTTTAGATTCTTTCAGATTTTCTGTATAGACCACCATGTCATTAATAAATAAATAAAATTTACATCTTCCTTTTCAATCTGGGTTCCTTTTATTCTTTTTCTTGCCTTATTGCATTGGTTGAAATCTCTAATACAATATGAAGAGAAGATGTGAGGGAAGACATCCTTGTGTTATTTCTGATGTTTGCAACTGTTTTTCTTGTTTTATGTTTTGCAGGGAAAGAGCCTACGTTTTTTCCTCTTTGCATCCCTACTCCTTAGCACATTATTTAGGAAATAGCAAATATTCAGTAAAGAGTGATCAAAAAATTAATGTAAGGAATGTAGAATTCACTTCTTGCCCACAGTTAATGGGGGAGAGAAGACAGACCGACATTGGAATGCAAAGTTCTACTACAACATGAAGGGGCTTTTATGGATAATAACAAGGTACAGAAAGGGAGAATGTCTAGTTCTCTGTCTGTGGCAGGGAGCAAGAAAATGGAAAAGGACTCATAGAAGGTCTCTGGAGAAGGTGTTGCTGAGCTGGATCTGGAGGGATCAACAGGCAAGAGAAGGGGAGGAGCACTTGAAGTGAAGAAACTGCACAGGTAGAGACCTCACAGTCTATTCTGGAAAATATAAGAAATGCACCATGGGCTGGGTACAGTGGCTTATGCCTGTAATCACAGCACTTTGGGAGGCCAAGGCAGGTGGATCACTTGAGTTCAGGAGTTTGAGACTAGCCTGGCCAACATGGTGAAACCCCATCTCTACTGCAAATACAAAAATTAGCTGGGCATGGTGGCATGTGCCTGTAATCCCACCTACTCAGGGGGCTGAGACAGGAGAATCAGTTGAACCCAGAAGGAGAATGTTGCAGTGAGCCCAGATCATGCCATTGCACTCCAGCTTGGGTGACAAGAGTGAAACTCTGTCTCAAAAAAAAAAAAAAAAAAAAAAAAAAAGAAAGAAAAAGAAAAGAAATGCAACATGAAAACATTCAAACATTTGGCTTTTTAATCTCCTCCATTCTCTTCTTGTCCAGATTTACAGTCCAAGTTATCTCAAATGTGCTCCCCATGAAATAATTCCTGAGGCATTCACCACTCTGGTTTCTGACTCTGGAGACTTTCCAGCTAATCTTTCTCAAAATAGATCCCCCCTCCACCCCCCGAACTGAACCCAGTTCCAGGTGCGGCTAGCCAACCAGAGTGCGGGTGCATATCACTCTCTCGGCCTGAACATTGCAATTACAGGATCCAAATGAATGTGACCCACTTACCCACACCTGCCTCCTCCATATATAATTTTGATGTTTTAAGAGAACTAAACCTGGCAGTAAACACTATGCCACTTTCATTACATTTGATTCAGAATCCCAAGGAGTCTTGCTTGTCTTCTAATATCTCTTGTTACATAATCTAGCCAAAGCCTAAGTATATAAGGGTTTGCTCCTTTATAAGGTTCTACTTTGTCTTCCTGGGGCAAAGCAGTCATTTTATTTCAGTGGAAATTTCTAGGAGATATTTGAATGAAAAGGCAGTCCTGAGGCCTTGGGGGATTAAGCTGCTGTTCTTCCTAACATTTCTTAGGAACTTTGATGAAACTTAGTGGAACATAGTAGTTTTTACTCTATATGGTGTGAAGATAATGTTAAACACTTCTGGTATAAAGTAATTACTAGAATTTGTCTCAGTATCATTTTGTGTCTTAAGTACACAAGTCTTTAGTTGAATATCTGCCCTGTAAATTGTTATTGGAAAATACATGCTTTTAAAGTCTTTTCAAAATTCTGCGGGGTGGATGGTAAGGTCCTATATCAATATACTTTATTATTTACTATTCCTTGTTTACTTTTACTTCTCTATAGAACATGCAACTCAGCAGGTTGTTCTTTAAATAAAGAGACAAACACTGTCCTGCATACACTGAAACACACATGTGTGCATGCAGCCACACACGTGGATACAACACACACACACACACACACACACACACACAGAAGAGCCTCTTTATCCACCACTGTAAGCTAAGGTATCTTAAGAGAGGATGGGTCCAGAGAGGGAGATACTTAGTTATATTCTGGGAAGGGAGGAGTTTCTTGTAAGGGCCTCTGGAGGGACATCTTCTCAATGGGGCTTCTTTGTTTTGTTTGAAGTAAGGTCAATTCCTAACATCAGACATATCTTTGTTAACATGAAGTAATGGAAACACATTTCAGAATCTACAGTGAAGGGAAGTGGAGAAGGGTCAGATGCTGTCTCCTTTTGTGATCTTGTGTGGCAAGCTCTACAGGACCTTCAAAGGCTTAATTTACATATAACATTTTAAGTGATTGGCTTTGTTTTCATATCCTGGTCTATTGGTACTTCCCAAGGAATCAGAGGGGCTGAGCATACCCTAACTGACCTCCAAATCAGGATCAGACTGTGGAGACCACATTGGGAGAGGCTGTGTTTGAGCTCCAAGGAATTGCACCACCCTCTTCTGATGTCATGCTCTTCCTTACCAGCAGTTTGTATACATCTGTGTATGGTTTATATCTTTATTTCTTAACTGCATTTAGTAAACCTTTTAGAACCATATCACCCAATACAGCAATGACCTAACCATTCATCCTATTACCCTTTCCCATCTCCTCTTACCTTAACAATTAAATGAAACTGAACCAAATCAAATCGGGTTGAAGAAGTTGCTGTCAGCTAGTCCTGAACCAGTCTTCCTTTTCTTTTTTTTCTGCTGTAACCTTAGTAGCCATTCACAACTAAAGCTTTTTTGGTCTACTCTTCTCTTAGCCCATTGCTTGAACCTTGTTTTTCCTTTCGAATAGTGACTTCTCTGTCTTTGAGAAGGAGGCAGCAAGAGGAGGTGTATTAGTCCATTTCATGCTGCTGATAAAGACATATTTGAGACTGGGAAAAAAAAGAGGTTTAATGGACTTACACTTCCACATAGCTGGGGAGGCTCCACAATCATGGCAGATGGCAAAGAGGAGCAAGTCATGTCTTACACGGATGGTGGCAGGCAAAGAGAGAGAGTTTGTTTAGGGGAACTCCTCTTTTTAAAACCATCAGATCTCATGAGACTTATTCACTATTGTGAGAACAACACGAGAAAGACCTGCCCCGATGATCCATTACTTCTCACTGGGTCTCTCCACCAGCTCATGGGAATTGTGGGAGTTACAATTCAAGGTAAGATTTGGGTGGGGACACATCCAAACCATCTCAGGAGGGATGCTGTGAGGTACCTGAACAGTAGGGAAATTGTTAAGGGTGAAGAAAGAAAAAGAGGTGCAGGCCTTTGATCAGTTTCAGGCATCTCATACCCTATTCACAGCAGATACTACCACCAAGTGGTAGTATATTATACTCACCTTGCCCTGTGTGGGCATATCAGGAGTAGATGTCCTCTATGTAGCTGGAGACTTGTGGACCAAAGCTGAGGAGGGGATGTTTGCTGGCAACAATCTAGCTGATGTTGGGCTATCCCCAGCTCATTGCATTTTACACAACTGTGCTGTACCATGGCCTTGCTTCAGCTAGGCCTCGGCCCTGTATTTTAGAGCTTCAGGAATGCCTGGATAGAAGCACTTCACCATCTGGCATACTTAAGATTCTTTTGTGTCCTCTAGGTACATCTTCCTTCTAGTCAGCCTTTTCTAAGAATACAATGTCCCACTCTGCTATACTACAGATTGTTCCCTGACTCTAATGGAACCAGAGTGGATTAATTCAAGAAGAAACTAGTGAAGCCTGCTTCCTCCTAGGCTCTCTACTAAGTTGCTATGGAGTCTTTTCGGAATGTTTACAGGATACCTTGCCCCATACAATTCCCCATTTTCATGCTGGTTAACAAGAAGTGGGGGGAATCTTCTGGGTCTGAGGATAAAATTTCTGACTAGCACAGAAAAGCCCTAATGTCACTAGGGAAGTGATAAAAACAGAAGACAAGTGGTGACTTTCATGAAACTCAACCAACCACAGCTGCATTAAACCAATGACCTGAGAAATCTGGTATTTTGTTAACATATAGGATACAGCCCAATATCAACACTCTGAAGGAAAAACATGTGTGAGAGGCAGCTTAGCTTCTTCCAAACATAGGGATAAAGGCTGGGCAAGTGTCTGGAAATTTAAGACAGAGATACAAATAACACAAGGGCAATGATTGCTGACCATGTCTCTCTTTGCAATAGGCAGAACAAACTCAGAAAGTTTCTCATCCCACAGAAAAGCCACCTCCACCGCATTAAATTAGAGAGCTGTATGTTTCACAATCAATTGAGAGTTGAATACTCCTGATTGGTGACAACGAGATTAGTTTCTGGGCCATTTCTCTCATAGTCTGGTTTAGTTCAATTCAATTCGGTTCAATCCAAAAAGTGTTCATTGACCCCTTACTGTGGGCTAGACTGTGTATTATGAAGGATGTGCGAATGACCAAGTTTCTGCTTTCAAACAACATAGCATATCCTGGGGAAGCAAAGATTTTTTTCTCAAAGAGAAGCAAAACATCTAGTTCCATATATGTATATCTCCATCTATGTATCTATAGATGGAGCTAAATACATACATTTTTATATATTTTTAATCACATTTATATACCACAACATTCATATCCACAAGGAGAAAGAACTATCCCAGTTGAGATAGACACAGCTAATTATGAAAAGAGGACTGCATTAGGGACCCCCCACCCAGTGGAAAGAAAAGGGTGCTTTGGATCCATAGAAGAACACTGAAATGGCTCAGTGGACAAGATAACATATGAGCTGGGCCTTGAGCACTGAGTAGAATTTAGTCCAGTGGAGTTGGGGCATGGGGGTGTTGAGGAAGTGTAAGAAAGGACATTTGAGAATGAATTAAGGGCCTGATCAAAGACATTGGGTTGTGAAATTTCATTGTATATTTAAGAAACAGTGACTAGTCTGACATGGCTTATATGTAGCATACTGGGAGACAGGCTACAAACATATGTTAGGCAGGATTGTGAGGGGCCTTCAATGACATACCAATGAGTTTGACTTTCTGACTGATGGAAAAATTAATTTATTCAATGAGTATTTAGTGAATACCTTCCATGTAAACGTTGACATTGTAGTTATAATGGTGAATCAGAGAGAGAAATTCTCTTCTACAATGGGGCTCATATTCTAGTGGGGGAGCTAGGCCATTAAAAATAAAAAACAGACAAGTAACTCTGGAAGATAATTTCAAAGATAAACAATAGTTGGGAAGGAAATAAAGCAGGGTGAGGTGAGAGACATAATGGGGGTGGTCAAGGTTGACCTCTCTGAGGATATATTTGTGCTGCGACCTAAGGTCAGAATGGACCTTGATTACCCCCATTCCCTCTTCTTAACTGAGAAGAAGATGTCAGTCATGTGAAGGTAAGTAGGGAGAGATTTTGATGCCGAGAAGCAGGAAAGAAAAAACTCCAAGAGAGGAATGTGTTTGGCATGTCTGAGGAACAAAAGACCAGGAAGTCCAGAGCACAGAAAGTGAGGGGACAATGGTATGAGATGCAGTTATAGAGGGGCCATGGCCTGTTCATGTGGGGCCTTGCAGGCCATGGCAGAGCTTGGGCTCTATTCTGAGTGTAATGGGAAGCCAGTGTGGGGTTAGACAGGGAAGTAGCACATTCTGGCTTGCACTTTACTGTGCAGTGAACTGACTATGGTGTATTAAGGGTAGAAACAGAGAGATTCATGGAGAGGCTCTTGAATTTCAGTAGGTATAAGATGATGGTGGCTTGGACAAGATGGCACCACTGGATATGGAGAGAAGGAGACTGCTTTGGCATATATTTGAAGTTAGTGCCCACAGGACTCGGTGTTGAACTGGATGTCGGATATAGAGAAAGAGCAATCAAAGATGGCCTCTAGGGTCTTAGCCTGAGCAGATCATTTGTTATTTGCTGGGACAGAAAAGGCTGGAGGAAAGATTGATTGATTTAAAGAGTACATCAAGAGTATTTTTTAGTTAGATTATTAAGTTTGAGTTGCATATTGATCATCCAAGTGGTGATGTCAAGACAGTGGCTATTATGTGAGTTGTTATTCTGACCTCAGGGAAAAGGTCATGATTAGAAATAATGTATTTAGACATATACTTAGCCTAGAGAAGTAGAGAATGTGGGTTGACTTATTTTCTTTTGTAAAAATCTGTGTGGGTTTTTTTTGGGAGGGAGTGGGGGAAATTGCTAATGATATTTAAAACTCCATGAATATTGAAATCTCTATGAAAGCGACTGCTTAATCCCCAGCCTAATATTCTAAGCCAAAAAACATCATCGTTTTGTTAAGGAGGAAAAAAGAATAAAAATGAAAATATTGACTTTGACTAAGTTGTAAACTTTCGAGGACTTGCATATTGCAAATGCCTGCATTTATTTCATTATGCTATGATGAGATATAGAAAGGTCTGGTGGGTATTCTGGGCCAGTAAAATCTTCTTGTAGGCTTGGGACATTTTTCAAAGTTAAATAAATTAGCTCCATCTACACATTTAAAAAAAAATAACTAAATTCCTTGTCAACAGGGAGAAAAAATATGCAAGTTGAAACATTTTTCAACTGGTTTGGTTTGAAGTTGTGGTCTTCTTAATGAGTACGTTAGATCTATTCTATTGTCTATTGGTTGATCACACAGAAACTATTGACCATTTGACCCAAGCCAAGCAAACCCCAAACAAGACCAAATAGAAACTACTAATACAGTAGTTACAATGGCATGAATTGTAAATCAAAATAAATGTAGGTTTTGTATTTAATTTTTTTATTTTTGTTGAGATTATGCTATCAAGTGTTGAGAAAAATCTTGTTGATGAGTTATGAAATATTTTGAGCCCAGTAGAAAAAAAAAGGTAGTCTAAATATTCTAGTCTAACAATTACAGCATCTTTTAAATTCAAACTGAAATTTCCCTTCATGGTCTCTGAATTTCTAATTATTGGGCCACAGAATTAATGAAAAGAAAATGATTGAGAAATACTGCCAGGATGCTTTAGAAGAGAATACTAGTTAAAGGCTCTGTAAAGCTAAAAATATTACAGGAATGCATCAATAAATAAGGGCAAAGGACATGAACACACACTTTTCAAAAGAAGACATACATGTGGCCAAAAATCGTAGGAGAAAAAGCTCTGTTAGTTGGTATCTCATGGTGGTTTTAACTTGCATTTCTCTGCCACAGGTCAAAACCACCATGAGATACCATCTCACACCAGTCAGAAGGTGTTATTAAAACGTCAAAAAATAACAAATGCTGGCAACGTTGTGGAGAAAAGGGAATGCTTTTACACTGTTGGTGGGAGTGTAAATTAGTTCAACCATTGTGGAAGACAGTGTGGTGATTCCTCAAAGACCCAAAGACAGAAATAACATTCAACCCACCAATCCCATTATTAGGTACATACCCAAAGGAATATAAATCATTTTATTACAAAGACATATGCATGTGTATGTTCATTGCAGCACTATTCACAATAGCAAGGACATGGAATCAACCTAAATGTTCGTTAATGATAGACTGGATAAAGCAAATGTGGTACATATATACCATGGAATACTATGTAGCCATAAAAAGAATGAGATTATGTCTTTCGCAGGGACATGAATGGAGCTGGAGACTATTATCCTTAACAAACTAACACAGAAACAGAAAACCAAATACCACATGTTCTCACTTATAAGTGGGAGCTAAATGATGAGAACACGTGGACACATAGAAGGGAAAAACACACTGGGGCCTTTTGGAGGGTGGAGGGTGGGAGGAGGGAGAAGATCAGGAAAAATAACCAATGGGTACTAGGCTTAATACCTGGTTGATGAAATAATTTGTACACCAAATCCCCATGACACAAGTTTGTCTATGTAACAAACCTATCCTTATACCCTTGAACTTAAAAATAAAATTTTAAAAAAGTCACTGAAATGTATACTTTAAATGGGTGAATTTTATGGTATGTGAATTATATCTTAATAAAGTTGTTATAAAAACAATAATAATAAAAATCATTAATTTTCATTTATATATTTTAATATTAATAAATAATCACCTGGTAATAATAAATAATGAGTAAAATACTTCAATAAATACTAATCACATTAATAATAATAAAGTGACTCAACAGAAATTTATTAGATTTTCTGTCTCCATGTGGAATCTTTGAAAGGATGCTTTATGCAGCTGAAATGCTCTCTTGCGTGATGTGCAAATGAGGATGAAATAAAACCTGAGAATGTGGTCAGGGAGACTGAGATGAAATAAGCAGACCAAAAAATGTGAACCAAAATGTAATGCATGACCTGAAGTACATCTGGTGAGTATGCATGCTGGTGTTCTATGCTAGAAACCATTATAAACCATTTGGGGTGATCAAAAAATTGCTGCCCAGGTGCAGCAATTTCTATTTTGAAAATGAAATAAATCTAGTGGATACTATGGATGAAGAACTTGCAAAATCTTATTAGAAAAATAAATCTGTTTTGAGTTAGAAGATTGAAAAAATCCTAACAAATTACGGGAGTAGAAGTGTTGCAAAACTGAATACATTCATGTTTATTCAATAATCACACACATGTTCCATTAAGAAATGCAGAAAAAAAGTGCAATAAATATTGACTTTCACAGCAAAATGTAGAAGTATATGTGCAAGGAATAATGAATCCTTTTCTTGACAGTTTGAGAAAAATAGAAACTTTAAGTCTTTTACACAGCTTGAAAAATAAGAAAACTGTCCTCTTTATTAGCAGAGAAAAAATATTTCAAGTTAGTTGTGCAGAGATTATTCATCTGACTTGATTCTTTACAGTTGGAAAAACCAGTCTGTATTTAGTAGGAATGTAGGTTTATGAATCCGGGAGATCATGGGGCAAGATCTAGGTTTGGAGCTCTTTTTGTTTGGGAGGAAAAAGAAAGCATGGATTTGCTTCCCTACGCCTCTTATCTCCAACACTGAGGGCCCTAGAGGGTTTGGGGCCTTGGTGGAAATTATGCTGTGTTCAAAATATCTCATACCACTTCCCCTACCCCCAGCAATATTTCTATCCAGAAAAAAATCATGTGAAAAATGAAGCTTGAAAGCAAACTTAAGCGGGGAAAAAATTACAAAAGAATATTTTGGGAATGCTAATGCTTGCTGATCAGAGTATAACTTGGTTGTTTTTTGGAGGGGGTGTGCAACTGAAGGACATATACCAAAACCTTTAAAATGTTCGTGGCCTTTAGGCAATCATGGGATCATAAGAAAATGATCAGAGATACTTGCATATAACAACTTTCATGCAACCATATTCATATAGTATTTTTTAAAATAACAAAAACTTGGAATTGACACAATTTCATTGGTAAAATGATTTAATAAATGAAAAAAAAGTCTTAACATGGACTACTGTGAAACCTTTAGAAATCATGTTGTGAAGAACATTAATTTACCTGCAAAACTATTCATGATGTATTCGTAAAGGCAAAAAGCTGAAACATTATATACAGTGCATGCAGTTTGGCCTCATTATATGTGTGTTATGTGTAACTGTATAGAAAAAAGACTGGAAGGAAATATTCAAAGAATGATAACTGCTTAAATCTGGGAAGTGAAACTTTGCATGATTTAAATGATCCTATCTGTTTGCTTTTTGTGTATTTTCAAACATTCCTATGCTGGTAGTTGCTCTTATCCTCAGAAAGGCATGACCTACTTTATTAAACAGAAAGGCAACTGAAAAGGTGTATGTGGAAAGTGAAAGGGAAGGTTTTTGCCTTAGTCATTGGTAGAAGCAGACAAAGCAGGCAGAATGTAAGTCTTTGTTTTCCTGAGTCAGTGGGGGAAACCCACCCTGCGTCCCCTGGATCTTCACCCAGCAGGCAGTAGAGTGCAATCTCTGAATGGGGATCTGAGTCAACAGCTCCACAATATGAAATTCTGGTTGGACCTAAAAGGACACTCAATAGTTCAACCTGAAGGAGCTAATCTCTGGAAGTAACCAATCTACTATATGATTCCTGGTGGGACAACTGAGCGGCAGGCTTAACCTCTAACCCCCCGCAGTGCAACGTTTCCACCAGCTTCCTCACTCACTTCTGAGGAGTTCCCAGGATTATCATCAGCTCGGTGGGGCATAATGCAATGAAAGAAATGGGCCCTGGGTTTCGCAGCTCCATGAGCAAATGCAGACACAATCACTTGCCCTCAACATTATAAGATCATATAACGATGCTTGGTAAATTGCTTTGAGAACCACAGGGAAGTGTGACATTTCATTACCAGTCTTTAATCAACATTTCTGTTCACTCATGTAAAAACCATTGAAAACTACTGGTCCTGAACTTTATATAGTCACCAGCAAGCAGGTCTGGGGAAGTTTCGATGCCAAGATCACAGCAAACTAACAGAACAGGCAACCATAATAGCATTAGGCAAATAAAATCAGTAGAGAACAATGTTAATATGAAGATAAAGGAAATTTATTGAGGTCAGAAATTTCCTGAGAAATAATGATCTATGAGAAGAAACTGAAATGAGCAGGAATATCCGCTACTGCTCTGGTTATCATTTCACTACCTCCTTCTATTAGAACACACATTTGAGAGCTGACTTTTATCACCACATAGAGTAATTTCCCAGTTTGAAAGTTTTCCACCATAATACTCTATATAGCAATGTGAAGATTTTAACTTTTTAGCAGTAATTGTTAAGAGGAAATCTTTCAATACTTTTTTCCATGTTCCACTCACATTTATGCAGGGGTGGTTTGTACTATGGATTGCAGAGGCTCTGCCCTGCGCAGAGTTCCAGCATGCCTCTACTATGAAGGAATGGTGGTACATGCTGGAAAGTTTCTACTGGTTTTAAATGTAGCTGTTGATTATTGAGTTTTTTTCATTAGTACTTCTGCACCTTGTTTGTCAATTAATATTATAGTTCTAGAACTAGTTTTGTAGTGATCCACCTATGTATCTACCTTTTCTATGCCTTGTGTCAGAAATAAGTTGAGAGGCCTTACAAAATACAAAATTAAATTAAAAAAGTAACAGTTACAGAAAATGAGATAAAGACAAAATAGTAAGAAAGAAGAAATAAAACTAAGAATGAGTTTAGCAGGTCATGAGTCTTCTACATATTCTAGAGGTAGGCCATAAACTCTAAGCATCTAATGTAGAGAGAGAGAGAGTCAGAGACATCAAATCTTGGTCCCTTAAAGGTTTTGGCTTCCCCAGAAGTAGTAAGGGGCAGGTACAGCAGGTGACAGCATGCCAAATGTAATGTTTCAATATTCTTCACCAACCTGTTCAACCAGAAGAGTTTGTTTTATATGGTGTGAGATTCTGCATAAGATTTAAGGTTTAAAGAGCATCCTTCACTAAAAGACATATTTGAAAGGCACAGAATTCACAGTGGTTCTAAGAGTCAAGCCAGCTCGCCTGCAAGTAAACATACCCATTCTTTGCACTATGAATAAAGGCTAGTATCCTTAACAACACCTTTGAAGAGAATTGTGGCAGATAATATACACTCCTAGCTGCAGATTTAAGTATCTTCTCCATCAATTTACTTATTCAACACACATTTATTAAACACTCACCATGTGAATTGCTTATAGCCTGGACATAAGAGGTAGATGGTATACTACTGAATATAAAGTATGTTTTTGATTTTGAGAAATATTCTCTGAGATCAGCCATATGTGAACAATTAAACAACAATACAGACAGTAAGAGTAGAACCATCAAGTTCAGACAATGAAAGTTTTGTAATCAGAGGAAAGAGAGTGAATTTTGCCAGCGTTTTCATAAAGTCTTCTTGGAATGAGACAAACCTGAATTAACCTTTAAAGAATGCCCAGGGTCCAGATATACAGAGAAACATGGGGAGAGCACACAGGTATGTTGGTGTGCTGAACACACAGATCACCAGAGAGGAAATAAAATAGGAGCTGTTAAAAAAAGGTGCTGCTGGGTGTGGTGGCTCAGGCGTGTACTCTTAGCACTTTGGGAAGCCAAAGCAGGAGGATGGCTTAAATACAGGAGTTCAAGATAAGCCTGGGCAGCATAATAAGAACTGTCTCAAAAAGAAATTTAAATTAGTTGGGCATTGTGATGCATACTTGTAATCACAGCTATTCTAGAGGCTGAGGCAGGAGGTTTGCTTGAGCATAGGAGTCTGAGACTGCAGTGAACCATGATCACGCCACTGCACTCCAGCCTGAGTGACAGAGCAAGACTCTGTCTCAAAAAAAACAGAAAACAAAAAGAAAAAGTGCTAAGCATGTATATTAGTTTATTTTCACACTGTTGATGAAGACATACACGAAACTGGGCAATTTACAAAAGAAAGAGGCTTAGCTGGACAACCAGTTCCGTGTGGTTGGGGAAGCCTCACAATCACGGTGGAAGGCAAGGAGGAGCAAGTCAGGTCTTACATGGATGGCAGCAGGCAAAGTGAAAGAGAGCTTGTGCAGGGGAACTCCTTTTTTAAAACCATCAGATCTCATGAGACTTATTCACTATTACGAGAACAGCACGAAAAAGATTTGTCCACATGATTCAATTACCTCCCACTGAGTCCCTCCCACAACATATGGGAATTCAAGATGAGATTTGGGTGGGGATACAGCCAAATCATATCAGCATGAGTTTTTGATAGAAAAGGGAGACAGAAAGAGAGAGAGAGAGACGATGAGGTAAGATGGAGAGGATTTACAACCTGTATGTGAAGACCCTGGGGTTTCCCGATGTTCTACTGTGCGTGATATGGCACCTGATGATGCCAAGTCCTATTTTTCACCATGGTGTAGAGAATTTACATCTAATAGACATCTCGGCTACAGAAGGGAAAGAAAACATCCTAGAGTGGAGTGAAGTCCAAAAAGCAGGGCAAATATCAGTTTTTGAGATTAAGGCTATACTTACCAATAAGTCTAGTTAAATCACTCTGTTTTTTTTACAAAACTTTTTCAGCATTATTCCACATTTTGTAAGATGTTTGATTTTACTAAAGAGTCACTCTTTTGGAGTGAAGCAAAGGCAAGTCTCACATGGCGGCAGGCAAGAGAGCTTGTGCAGAGGAACTCCCATTTTTAAAACCATCAGATCTTATGACACTTACTCACTACCATGAGAACAGTATGGGGGAAACTGTCCCCATGATCTCTACCTGGCCCTATCCTTGACATGTGGAGATGATTACAATTCAAGGTGAGATTTGGGTAGGGACACAGACAAACCATATCAGATGGTAAGCCTCGTTCTTTGCTGGATATTAGCCAGACATGTCCCTCAGTTTCTTGCCACTGGGCTTCTCTATAAGGCAGCTCACAATATGGCAGCCTGTTTCATCAAAGCCAGAAACAGAAGGAGTCTACTAGGAAGATTGAAGTTACAATCTTTTGTAACATCATCATGGAAGCAAAATCCCATCACGTTTACAATATTTTATTAATTAAATGCTGGTTGCAGGGCCCCCCATTCCATATTCAGACAGAGGGATTGCACAAGTGAATGAATACTAGGAGAAGAGAATTATTGGTCACCATCTCAGAGTTCATCTATCACAAAAAGAAAAGAAAAGCAATTATTCCCTGGCAGCTGCCTTCTAGGCTTGGAGTAGAAGGTCACAACTACTGGTCTAGCTAGGTCAGTAAGTAAAAATTCTAATTGCCATGACGCTGCACTTGGGGCCTCCAAATAGGCTGCCACCCGTTTAGTATGGGCTTACCTCCAAGGAGAATCAAACAATTAGCAATTTACTAAAGAGTCACTCATAGCAGAATACTGAATTTGCACCCCGGCTATTAACTATAAGGCCTTGGATAAGTAACTTGGCTTTTCTGAGTCTCTCCCTTTTGTCATTTTCAAAATGGAGATAATAATGGATAATCTCTCTAGTCACAGAGCTGTAGTGAGAATTAAATCATGGTTGTATTTGTAAAAGCTGCCATGATTTATGTAGCTTAGAGTATCCCTGGGAGGATACACAAGAAACTAACTGATTGCAGTATAGGTGGAAAAGTGATAAACTGGATAACAGGAGCAGGGAATAGTAGTTAGAGAGGAGAAGGAAAACTTTTTTTTAACTTTTCACTGAATAGCCTTTGGACTTTTTTGCATTTTGTACTAGGAATTCTCATTACCTATTCAAAACTAAATAATAAATAATTAAGGAATAGACTTAATTATCAGAAAAAATAAGATAACTACACAGTCATGTTATTATCTAGATCAAGAATCAGCAAACTATGGCTCTCAGGTCAAATCCAGTCTGCTATCTGGTTTTTGTAAATAAAGGTTTATTGGAACACAGCAACGCCCATTAGATGCTGAGTTTGAGCTGAAGTTTCCAGATCTGTATTCTGGGGATAATACCACGTCCTGCTTGCTCCACAGGGATGTTCTGAAGACACCCAGGGTAGAAGCACTGTGTCATTCAAACATTCCTGATGGCTGGAGAGCCATCCTCAAAGTGGCACTGGCAAAATAAGTTTTCTGACTCTTATTTGTTACAAAGGTAAAAAGATGTAGCTATGGAAATGTTCTCCATGCAATTAGGAAAAAAATATATTTGCTAAGAGTAAACATGAGTGTTTACATTGATTGAGCCTTTTCCTACATGTAGGAAGGTATCTTCATGATAGTCGGCTTTTACAGCATCCTGACATTGACATTCCCAGGAGTGCAGGCATTAGCAGCACTGTCCTTTCTCTGGACTCTGTCTGCTGCCATTAACCCATGCTCCATCCTCCTCTCCAATACTGCTCAAACAGTGGCCCTTTTTCTGAGTGGAAAGCTCATTAACAGGGCTAGGCTACTCACACTTCATATGGAATCACATGGATTGTGCTAGAGCCTTAAAATCCCTTCAGTAGGAGGTTCTGGCTCTTCACATGCAACAGGCTTATGTTCGTTTTGTTAACGCTGAAAATGTGACAGTTTATGGGGACATTGCAACCAGCATGTGGAAAATCAAGCGATACCTACGACCTCCTGATAGACTGGTACTGAAATATAATTAGAATGTGCATCATAGAACCATGATGCATAGTGAGCCAAAGTGGGGAAAGGCAGTCAGGAGGGATTATTTATTTTACAAAGGTACTTCCCAGATCTTCAAGTGATTGTATTGGATATCTTTCAAGTTTTGTCGTTGTTATGTGTTTCTTCCTTCAGCACAAATAATATCTTAGACAAAAAGAGAATTGCAAAGATACATGCATGCATATGTTTATTGAGTGCGCTATTCACAATAGCAAAGGCATGGAATCAATCCAAGTGCCCAACAATGATAGACCGGATAAAGACAATGTGATAACTACACAGTCATGTTATTATCTAGATCAAGAATCAGCAAACTATGGCTCTCAGGTCAAATCCAGTCTGCTATCTGGTTTACATATACACCATGGAATACTATGCAGCCATAAAAAGGAATGAGATCATGTCCTTTGCAGGAACATGGGTGAACCTGGAAGCCATTATCCTCAGCAAACTAATGCAGAAACAGAAAACCATCACTGCATGTTCTCACTTATAAGTGGGAGCTGAACAATGAGAACACAGGGACACAGGGAGGGGAACAACACTTCCTGGGGCCTGTAGTGGGAGGGCAGGGTCGGGGGGTGGTGAGAGATAATTAGGGAAAAGAGTTTATGCATTTTGGGCTTCATACTTAGGTGATGGGTCGTTAGGTGCAGTAAACCATCACGGTACATGTTTATGGATGTAACAAATCTGCACATTCTGCACATGTACCCCAGAACGTTTTTTAAAAAATAAAATAATTTTAAAAGAGAGAATTGTTATCAAAATTTTAAACTTCCTCCACTCTCCCTTGCCTGCAAATTGGAGATGATGATATTTCCTGTTAATATACCTCTTGAGGATTAGAAAGAAGGTTATATTTGTCATCATGATCATTGTGATCAAAACCATAGTCAACCTCAACCAGTTACTGAATGCTCTTGATTTTGGCTATTAGACTTTAATGAGTAAATGTGTTCATAAAGAGTCATCCAGAAAAGGCATTCTGCTCTCCCTATCCTTTCCTTCCTCTCACCCTCTTTTCTTTTAAATCACTAAGAATCACTCCATTCCCAGTATTTTTGCCAGCGGTCACTTCATAGCAGGCAAATATTACTTTTAAGCGGTGTATGCCTGACCTTTAAAAAAATGGTAGATATATGTTTGGCAGCTTAGGTTAACAGAATACAAGTACTGTATTTCCACTCAAATAATGAGTCCGTACTCTGTTTTAGCAACTTTAAGTTGTCATTGCAGCCATTTAATATCATTTATTAAAAAGTATAGCTAATTACATTTCCAGTGTCACTATATATGGAAAATCAAAATATCAAATATAATGTTTATTATTTCCTCATGCAAAAGGGAAAAACACAAAACCTTTTAATTGTATCTTTAATAATAAAAAGGAACATTATCATTACTAGCAGAAACTGTATTACTTTCATGGGGCTTTGCACACCAGCATTTTGTCCTATTACTTCTCTACTATACTCAACAACACTAATTATTGGGGCCTAATTAGGCAAATTACAGTATAGACCCAAATGAAGTCTCTGGATTCTTAACAAGCCCGGACTGTCTTTCCACGTCATTCTGAAGTCAGCATTAGTTATGTAAAGCAGCCTAGCCTTCTTTTTCTACCAGCTTGTCTCTGAAATACTTAGTTTTCTTGGTTCTCTGGTCAAAGTTTGAAAGGTGTTTTTTGTTTTTTAAATTTAGTTTTGTTTTGTTTCTAAGTCTACCTGAGTGCTGTTAAAGAACTATTTACTAAAAAAGATTCTGGACCAGAAAATAAAGGAGCAAGGGGCTGGAGAGAACACTCAAGTCTGTTGTTACTATTATTATTATTATTACTATTATGTTGAGGAAAACTTTTATTATTATGTTGAGGAAAACTAGCCATCTGCTTTATTGAATGTGCCAATGTAAATGCTAATCCCACCCTGAAACACCATCACAGACATACGCTGAAATAATGTTTAATTTGAGCACTCCGTGACCCAGCCAAGTGGAAGTATAAGATTAACTATCACCTGTACCCCAGTTTGGTCTTAGCATGTGAAACCATTGACCCATTCCAGAGTTTGTTCCTAACCTCTTGGCTATCTGACTAGCTTCAATTCTCATGTTAAATAATTATCTTGTCTGACCTTCTTGGCTCAGGGACCATCCCTGTCTCTTCTGGTTTTGATATCAGTTGCCCTCTACGGTTTTGCACTTGGCACACGGTGCCTGTGGGGTTGGGACTACCTACCTAATTGTTATTACTTTTGGACATATTCTCTGTTCTAGTCAGACTGGAGAGAGTCTATGCTTATTCCTGCATCTTTGCTCATTTCTACTTCCTCTCTGCCCCAGTGTAGTCTCCTTTTTCATTTGCCCATCTAAGTGAGTCCTCCTGGTTCCAATCTCTTCATCAATCTAGGCCCAGTACTCCCTGAGGCTTTCCTTGATCCATACATTTCATGCTGGTCTCCTGTTCAGAGGTCTGTGCTTTTCCTTTGGGTGCATGCTGCCTTTTGATGTTGCTTAGCTGCCTTCCTCCCTGCAGAGATCCCCATTTGTTGGGAGCATGGGCTAATGAATCTTCTTGGGGATGAGCATCAACCTTCATAACTTAGATAATGTGTCTAGTCTTGGGAAAGTTGAGCTGGGTACCAGAAGTAGGGGATGGAGGGAAAATTGGTTTGTTCCAGAAAGAGATAGGGAGAGGAAGGGAGAACACTTTGAGGAGAAGGGACATTGAACCAGAGAAATGACAAATGACAGATTTTTTTTTCTTTTGTGAAAGGCCCTTTTCTATGCAATTTGGTCTCTCTTCTATATGCAGTCCAAAATCAAGACTTCAAAAAGAACAAACGGGCCAGGTGCAGTGGCTGATGCCTGTAATCCCAGCACTTTGGGAGGCTGAGGCAGACTGATCACCTGAGGTTAGAGTTTGAGACCAGCTTGACCAACATGGAGAAACCCCATTTGTACAAAAAATACAAAATTAGCTGGGCCTGGTGGTACGTGCCTGTAATCGCAGCTGCTCTGGAAGCTGAGGCAGGAGAATCCCTTGAACCAGGAAGGCAGAGGTTGCAGTGAGCTGAGATCACACCATTGCACTCTAGCCTGGGCAACAAGAGCAAAACTCTGTTTCAAAAAAAAAAAAAAGAACAAATGTCACAATCTTTTTTGTCACGAGTTTCTTGTGCTCTGGGTACCACATAATGTGATACCTAACAAGAGTTATTATACTCTCTCTCTGCTTTTTTTTTTTGGCAGAATCTCTCACTCTGTCATCTAAGCTGGAGTTCAGTGGTGTGATCTCAGCTCACTGCAATCTCCACCTCCCGGGTTCAAGAGATTCTTGTGCCTCAGCCTCCTGAATAGCTGGGATTATAAGTGCACACCACCACACCTGGCTAATTTTTGTATATTTAGTAAAGATGGGATTTCACCATGTTGGCCAGGCTGGTCTCGAACTCCTGGCCGTAAGTGCCTCCCAAAGTGCTGAGATTACAGGCATGAGCCACCGCACCCAGCCCTAAAAAGAGTTATTCTAACTAAACGTGGGATCATTTCACATATCTGTGGGAGGTAATCAATAAACAATAGTACAATGGGGCATAGGAGTAAATTTCATGGCCCATGTTCCATCTTGATGTATACTAGGTGGGTTCTTTAAAAATGAGTGTTCAAAGTACAGAGATAATTGTCAGAGAAGAAATAAATGGAATTTAGTTTATGGTCTCCCTTTATGCCATTTATATATTTATATTTTCATGTCAAACTAAGCTTTGTGTGGGAATAAATAAAAGCATCATTCTCAATCATGCAATATTCCTTCTGCGCATGCTATGTCTCGTGAGAATGGCAATGGAGAATGTGCATCCCAACCATGCACGATCTTCATTCATCCTTCTACTTAACCTTACCCACACTTGGCTTCTCTACTGAGAGATCATTGTTTCTTATCGTTATGTTCCTCCCTTGCCTATTCAGCCACATGCATGATCCAGTCTTTTCTTGCTAGTTTGGATTCCTGGTTTTTCATCTCCTTGGCTCTAATTGCTCCTGAACAACACCCTTCTTGTCTTAACAGGTTCCTGGGAACTTCTGTTCCCACATGCTCCTTCTGTGTGCAGTTTTCTACCTGGTGTATTGTCCTGCAGACCTCACATCTTATTTGAGATGCTGTTAATCATATCAGAAGGATGATAACAGGAGTGGCAGGGCAGTCATGATGATGTGGTGACAAATTTGATGGAGTGAGAAAGAAATTGATGACCCTCTTAAAAAAGCTGAACCAATGCTCCTGGAAAAGAGTGATTTGAATCAAAAAGAGGAATAGGAAAAGGAAAAAAGGGTGTGTCATTCTAAAAGCAAGTGGAGAAGGAATATTTTCTGGATAGTGTGGACACAACTGCTTTCACTTTTCAGGTAACAGAGGGGCACCACTCACATAACTGGAGACAGTGTTTCAACATTTGTTTTTTAAATTAAATCTCCTAAATTATGAGTTATGATTATGCATTTTGTTTTTCTTGCTGATAGCCTGGCATAATTACCTACATCGGGTTCAACTTATGTTTTTTGGAGGTCTGTGTGAGCTTAGGCACCTAGAGAGTTAATTACAGCACTCAACCTTTCTCTGTTATTTTCATAGACAGGACCCTGTAATCAAGCCCATCCTTGGCAACTCTTCACTGGAAACTCCTTTGACATCCATCAAGTTACTCTCTTCATTAAAGCCTTAATAAGTCTTCAGAATCAAAGAACAACTTAAAAATAAACCTAATTTCAGAGGCCAGAGCCAAAAAAAGCCGTAAGTTAAAGGGTGTTTGATATACCACAAATAGGAACAAGAAAACATTGGTTAGGGAGATATGAAGGAAATCAGTAAGCCCCAGGAAATATTAGATGAAGTGATGATAAGTTTGGAATTTGGGAGATTTGTGTAAACTTGAACGTTAATTTCTAGGCTACCTGCAACATTCTGGCCACACTCAGCTTTTGAAACTTTTGGAAAAGCACCAGAATATTTTTGAGAGACTGCCTCCTTGAAATGGTTAGAATCCAAGTTATTACTGAAATTACATTGACAGCGAAATGTTCTAGTAATAGCTGAAATGTAACATGGCATTACTGAAACTCTCAACAAGATTCAGGAAGCTGTATCCTGAATACAGTAGTCAGGAAAGAAAGAAGTATTGCTGCCATGCTTAAGCCTGCTGCTTCGAAGATGTGATTTGCGTTTGTGTCCATATGGATAAACTAGATTATTTTAGTAAACAAAAAGCAAACATCACCCAGACCAAGGCCAAAATGATTAAATTAAGTAAAGAAAGCCATTAAGAACTTACCTAGGTCAGGCGCAGTGGCTCATGCCAGTAATCCCAGCACTTTGGGAGGTTGACGCAGGCAGATCACTTGATGTCAGGAGTTCAAGATCAGCCTGGCCAACATGGTGAAACCCTGTCTCTATTTAAAAAAAAAAAAATCTATATATCTATATATCTATATATATATAAATTAGCTGGGAGGGTGGCAGGTGCCTGTAATCCCAGCTCTCTACTCAGGAGGCTGGGGCAGGAGAATTGTTTGTTGCTGTGAGCCGACATCACACCACTGCACTCCAGCCTGGGTAACAGAGCAAGACTGTCTCAAAAAACAAAACAAAACAAAACAAAAACAAAAACAGAAAAAAAACCATATCTAATATTTAGAAAACGGATGGACTAAATTTCTCACTTTGTGCTAAGACTGTGAGAACACAAGCTCATGTACTCATAAAAAAATTCTCTCACATAAGAATCCAAATCTATTATCATTTCCATTGGCTGGATCAGCAAATGAACTCACTCCTATTCCTAAAGAAAATAGAAGCCATTTTAAAGGCATTTCTCTGTCTACAGACACATATGCACACCCCAGCTTTACTTTTTTTTGCTTTACCCCAACTTTTTAAAATCAAACCTCCAAACCTACATGTATCTACATCCATTCTTTCTTTCAACCTCCTGTTAGAATAAGGAGTTGTTCTTCCTCCTATCTGAAGTCACCTCCTTCTCTTGTGTTTGGTTTCCATTCGTTCTTGCTTTTCAGAACATTTCTGAATATAATCTCTCCATTCTGTCTTTATGATTTGCTTCTCCACTAGTTTTGTTTTTATTCAGCATTTTACTGAAATAAAGTCTCATTCATCTTAAAATCATCTTCTTTCAATTATACCTTATCTTTTAGCTCCTGTCCAGTCTCTTTCATCCTTTTATAGCTAAGATGTACCTACTTTCTTCTCATCATTTACTCACTCCTCAGTCCATTTCAGTATGCATTTAATCCCCATCACTTCATTGAAATGACTCTAAGTTGCTTACGACCTCCATGTCACTGACTACAATGAACATTCTTCAAATCTCATCATGGTTGATCTCTCATAAATGTGGACTGTTACCTCTTTGAAACATTTGTGTATCTCTTCCTTCTT
Organism: Trachypithecus francoisi; assembly: GCF_009764315.1. NCBI lineage: Eukaryota > Metazoa > Chordata > Mammalia > Primates > Cercopithecidae > Trachypithecus > Trachypithecus francoisi. Next base: position 2,025,199 of record NW_022681435.1, on the reverse strand, counting down.
GATTTTTAGTTTATATCCTTGGCTAGTCCTTGCTAACCTCCTTTAAAGGGTCATTCCTTCTTTACCTGCCCATTGAACATTGAGGTCCCTGAAGGTTTGGTTTTGCTCTTCTTTCTCTTCTCACTCTACATTCTTTCTCTAGATAGTATCTATCATAGCTGAGTCTTCAGTTGCCATCTATGTGTCAAAGATTCCCAAATGTTGATCCCTGGTTCAGAAATCTCTACTGAGCTCCAGAACACATATATACCGGGTAGTTTGTAACCTCCAACGGGAGGTTGCACAGGCACCTCAACACTCAGTGTGGTTTAGCCAATACTCATCCTACCCTTGAAGCCTGACTTTCCCCTAATATTCCCTGGTTTAGTGAAAGCCACTACCACCCACTCCAGTTGTCCAGTTACATGCCTAGGAGCTCTACTTCATCTTAACTTCCCCTGCTGAATCTCCCATTAAACCTTGCCAGTGGGAACTTCTAAATATCTCCGGAATCTGTCCATCTCCCGCCATCTCCATTTTCTTCACCCTCATCCAAGCTAATATGATCTCTTTCCTAATCTTTTGAATATCCCCTCCCAACTGGTGTCATGCTGCCAGAGTGATATTTTAAGAATTCAAACTGGATACTATTCATGAGTTTGAAACTCTTCAATGGCTTCCCTATACTGAAGGATCTTCATAATCTGGCTTTGACATTTTCCTGGTCTCCTCTTGCAACATTTTTTCCCTTGACCTTTGTCCATCTCCATCAGGCATATTGTTTTCTTCCACCTTTTTTTGTATTTAACTGCTGGGCATCCTTTAGATTGATGCTCAAATATTATTTCCTCAGTAATGTACATGAGTTTTATAAGAATGGGATTATTATGCATCTAAATCTTGCATTTAAAAGAAGGAATCAGGTTTCATAAATATCTCTGCCTTTTTAAACAAATACATGGATTTTTATGTAACTTAGAAATATTTATCCTTCATCGTGTAAGTGAAAGCTCTTCATTAATTCATGAAATTGCTAATTGTTTGATTCTCCTTGGAGGTAAGCCCATACTAAACAGGTGGCAGCCTATTTGGAGGCCCCAAGTGCAGCGTCATGGCAATTAGAATTTTTACTTACTGACCTAGCTAGACCAGTAGTTGCGACCTTCTACTCCAAGCCTAGAAGGCAGCTGCCAGGGAATAATTGCTTTTCTTTTCTTTTTGTGATAGATGAACTCTGAGATGGTGACCAATAATTCTCTTCTCCTAGTATTCATTCACTTGTGCAATCCCTCTGTCTGAATATGGAATGGGGGGCCCTGCAACCAGCATTTAATTAATAAAATATTGTAAAGGTGATGGGATTTTGCTTCTATGATGATGTTACAAAAGATTGTAACTTCAATCTTCCTAGTAGACTCTTTCTGTTTCCGGCTTTGATGAAACAGGCTGCCATATTGTGAGCTGCCTTATAGAGAAGCCCAGTGGCAAGAAACTGAGGGACATTTCTGGCTAATATCCAGCAAAGAACGAGGCTTACCATCTGATATGGTTTGTCTGTGTCCCCACCCAAATCTCACCTTGAATTGTAATCATCTCCACATGTCAAGGATAGGGCCAGGTAGAGATCCATGGGGACAGTTTCCCCCATACTGTTCTCATGGTAGTGAGTAAGTGTCACAAGATCTGATGGTTTTAAAAGTGGGAGGTCCTCTGCACAAGCTCTCTTGCCTGCTACCATGTGAGACTTGCCTTTGCTTCTCCTTTGCCTTCTGCTATGATTGTGAGGCTTCCCCAGCCACGTGGAACTGTGAGTTACTAAACCTCTTTCATTTACAAATTACCCAGTCTTGGGTATGTCTTCATTAGCAGTGTGTGAACAGACTAATACACCTCCTAACAATCCTTCAGGAACTGAACTCTGCCAAAAACCACCTGAGCTTGGAGCAAATCTTCCACCAGTCAAGCCTTCAAACGACATCTCAGCCCTACCTGACATCTTGATTGCGGGTTTGTGAGAGACCCTGAGCAGAGGACCCGGTTAAGCTGTATCTGGATTCCTCACCACAGAAATTGTGAGATATTAAATGTGTGTTGTTTATGGTGGTAATATTTTACTCAGTGATAGAAAATGAATAGAGTTTTCTTTTTACCATAATTGCTGTATCTTAATTTTTGATAATCTCATTGTAATAAAAAATAGAGCTATATATGTTATTCACATACCTAAAGGACTTCAGCGGAATGCCTGCTCCCTGCAGTATTATCTCATTTCAGCTTCCCTGTTTCGCGTACAAAGCCCTCCAGGATTAGTTTTCCAGCTTCCTCTGCTGTTACTCTCCCATTCCTTCGTCACTCCCTCTGCTCACACTGCCACACACCATCTCTTTTTTTCTCATTGTTCCCAAGATACCCCACAACCCGTGGCTTTGCCCAAACTTCTCGCTCTTCCTGCGATGCCTTTGTTTTGGCCTTGTGCCCTCTTCCTTACTTTTCAAGATCCAACTCATTGTCATTTCTTTTGCAGATTACTCCTAAATATTCCCGTAGAACTTTCTAAATATACATTATACCATTTATCACCTTATGTCATAATTTATACAGATGGAAGGGCAGTCTTTGGTGTAAACTTAGATTTTCTTCTTCTAACTTTTCCCTTCATTCTCTTTTCAAGTAGGCAGCTATGCTATCGGCATTTCTTTGGGGGAATTTTTTTAAAGGTGGAAAGCAGAAGATGTTCGGAATTATCTGACTTTCCTGTTTGTTGTTCTTCAAAATCAAACTTATTGAATAGACTGTGCTGGATGTTCAAAAAAAGGGGATAAAAGAGGGAGAAGAGCCTGGGGAGTAGTGAAAGACAGAGTCCCTTGCCGTGGAGAGAGGCAGGGTACTCACTACAGTGCTCCAGAAGAGAGCAGAAGGTATAGGCAATGGAGGAAAGTGCTGGACTTAGGGAGCCAGCTCTTGCTTTAGTTTATTTAGTGTTGCTATAAAGGAATACCTGAGACTGGGTAATTTATAAAGAAAATAGGTTTATTTAACTCATGGTTCTTCAGGCTGTACAAGAAGCATGATACCAGCAGCTTCTTCTGGTGAGAGTCTCAGGCTGCTTCCACTCATGATGGAAGGCAAAGGGGAGCCAGCGTGTGCAGATCACATGGTGATAGAGGAAGTAAGAGGGAGAAGGAAGAGGCCAGGCTCTTTTAAACAACCAGCTCACAATGGAACTAATAGAGTGTGAGATAACTCACTTCCCAACCCAGGGATGACATTAATCTATTCATAAGAGATTCATCCACATTGCCAAAACAATTCCCTTTAGGCCCCACCTTCCAGCACCACACTGGGGATCAAATTTCAACATGAGATTTGGATAGTACAAGCATACAAGCATCTAAACTATAGCAGCTCGCATCCTAAACATGGGCACAGGACTCTGGCCACCTGAAGAGTTCCATGTCCCAGGCACAGATTAGAGACAACATTGGCTGTGAACAAGAACACTGAGTATCTCCATGGCAAACAAAGTGCACCCATGATTGAAGGGACACCCCCCAACAACTGTGTAAGGTCCAGGGGACATTCCCCCCTTCTGTAGGGGAAGGAAAAAGAATGACTATGACTGAGTTTCCCACAGTGTGTTGGGGAGGGTTGGTACAAAGTTAGATTTAACTTGAGTTAAAATAATGAAACAAATCTGATATTTGTTTCACAACTGTTTGTAGATGAAGATTTATACCAGTATGAATGAGCCCTAAGCACAAGAAGCATGAAGAAAACTACAGCAAGGTATATCATAATCAATTTGCTCAAAACCAGTGATAAAGAGAAAATCTTTATAGCAGCCAGAGGAAAAAACATGTATTACATACAGAGGAACAAAGATAAGGATGAGAGTAGATTTCTTACAGGCAACAGTGCAAATGAAAAGGCAACGGAGTCACATTTTGAAATTGTTAGAACAAAGGTGTCAGTCTATGATTCTTCATCCAGTGAAAATAGCTCTCAAAAATGAAGGTAAAATAATGACCTTTTCTAAAGTACAAAAGCTGAAAGAATTTATCACCAACATTCCTCTCACTACACAAAATATTCATGGGAGTCTTTTCAGAAGAGGGAAATGATACCAGTTGGAAATATGGATATACACCAATGATTCTCAACTGAGGGCGATTTTACCCCTGGCCCTCTGGACATTTGGCAATATCTGCAGATATTTTTGTTTGTCACAATTTGGAGGAAGGTGTGTGGAACGCTATAGCTTCTAGCGGATACAGGCCAGGGATGCTACTAAACATTCTACAATGCACATGACTTCCCTCCACAACAAAGAATGTCAATAGTAATGAGGTTGAAAAATCTCTGTTCTAAACAGAGGAATTACATGAGTTAATACAAATATTTTTCTTAATACTTTAATCTCTTTAAAAGATTATTGATTTTTTGTGTTAGTCCATTTTGTGTTGCTATAAAGAAATACCTGAGTCTGGGTAATTTATAAAGCAAAAAGGGGCTGGGTGCGGTGGCTCATGCCTGTAATCCTAGCACTTTGGGAGGCCAAAGTGGGTAGATCACTTGAGGTCAGGAGTTCGAGAACAGCCTGGCCAACATGGTGGCCCCATTTCTACTAAAAATCCACACACACAAAATTACCCAGGCATGGTGGCTGGCACCTGTTATCCCAGTGACTCAGGAGGCTGAGGCAGGAGAATTGCTTGAATCTGCAAGGCAGAGGTTGCAGTGTGCCAAGATCACATCACTGCACTCCAGCCTGGGCGACAGAGTAAGACTCTGTGAAAGAAAGAAAGAAAGAGAGAAAGAGAGAAAGAAAGAGAAAGGAGGGAGGGAGGGAGGGAGGGAAAGAAAGAGAGAGAGAAAGAGGGAGAGAGAGAGAGAAAGAAAAAGAAAAAAGAAAAAATCTTTGGCTCATGGTTCTGCAGGCTGTACACAAAGCATAGTGCTGATATCTGCTTCTGGTGAGGCCTCAGGAAGCCTATAATCATGGTGGAAGGTGAAGTGGGAGCAGGCATGTCACATGATAAGAGAGAGAGCAAGACAGCAGGAGGTGTCAGGCTCTTTAAACAACAAGATCTGTGGTGACTAATAGAGGGAGAACTCACTCATCCCCACGGGAAGGCACCAAGCCATTCATGAGAGATCCATCCCCATGACCTAGACACCTGCCGCCATACCCACCTCCAATATCCTTATGATCACATTTCAACTTGAGATTGGGAGGAGACACATATCCAAACCATATCAACTTTTTACACTAAAACAGTAGCAATATAATATGGATTTCTAACATATGTAAAAGTAAAATCTATGGTAATAACTCAGAGGTTGGGAGTTGAGAAACAGAAGTATACAACTGTGTGGTTCTTATACTGTATGGGAATTAGTATAATATCACTTGAAGCTAGACTGTGGTTAGCTAAATATGTATACTATACACCCAAAAGTAACCACTGCAATCATACAAAAAGAAAATGTACAGTTAGTAAGCTAACAAAAGAGATAAAATCAATCACAAAAAATCAGTTAATCCAAAAGAAGGCAGAGAAGGTAAAGGAGGAACAAAGAACCGATGGGAAAAATAGAAAACAAATAGCAAGGAGATAGACTCAAACCTAACCATATCAATAATCACATTATATTTAAAAGACCCTAATACCCTATTAAGAGGCAGGCATTATCAGATTGGATTTCAAAAGAAGATCCAACTATATAAATAATAACTTTATTTATTACTTTAAATAAAAACACAAATAAGTTTACAGTGAATGGAAGTAGACATGTGTTCACCCTAACCAAAAGGAAGCCAGAGAAACTGTATTACTATCAGAAAAATGTTGACATCACAGCAAAGAATATTATTGGGTATAAAGAAGGCCGTTTCATGAAGATAAAGGGAACGATTTATCAGGAGAACATAAAAATTCTAAGTGTTTATTCTTCTAATAACAGAACTTCAAAAAGCATAAAGCAAAAAACTGTAGCATTTCAAGTAGCAATAGATACACTTTCAATTATTGTTTGAGATTTCAGTACTGCTAGCTTAATAACAGAGTAGAGTAAGCAAACTGAAAAATCAGTAAGAATATTACAAATTTGGATAACACAATCAACAAATGTGACCTAATAGGTATTTATAGAACACTCTATCCAAATATATCAGAATACAAATTCTCAAGTGCACACATTTATTACAAGTTTCAAAACATTTAAAAAGTGTTTAAGTCATTCAAAGTGTTTTCTCTTACCATGATGGAATTAAACTAAGAATCAATAACAGAAAGATTTCTGGAACATCCCCAAACATTTTGAAACCACATGGTGTACCCTGCTTCTCTTTGAGCCTGGTGGAAGGTGTTAGACCACATATTTCTTCTGATTGGGATTTTAATAGATAACAACAATAAAAACGAAATGATGATTTAGATTCAGTCTTGCCTACCCAGGAACAGTGAAAGAAACAGTTTGACACCAAGGGTCTTTGTAGTTCAACATCTTTGTGCATTTGCAAAAAAAACAAAAAAACAAAAAAACAAAAAACAAAACCCACAAATAAACAAAAAAACAAAAACAAAACAAAAAACAAAACCCACAAATAAACAAAAAAACAAAAACCCTCATCAACTCATAGAAAGAGAAAAGCTAATTTAAATTTCTAAAATGCATTGTAACATATTTAAAGGCAAATATAATTTTATTACCTTCACACCTAATATATGTGTATTTAGACAATGGTTTTCAGATGGCATACTTTGATGGATTGCCTTAAAAATATATACAAATGCTGTATAGTTAATATGGTGTATATAAGTTTGCTTTAGATAATAGACAAGAATGTTTAAAGGGAAGCGGATGGTTCTAATCTGCACATACAGTATGTATATAAGTAATTTGTTCTTTAAACTATGGCAAATATTCCAAATGGTGGCATATGTTATTTTCTAAAAATGATCATAGCAATATTTCCAACCCCACCTTCTTTTCACTCAGGACTTTGGCATTCCTCTCAACAAGAAGAGGTGGAGTCTGATTTCCCTCCCCTTGAGTATGAGATGGCTTTAGTGACTTGCTTCTGATGAATAGATTGCAGCAGATATGATGCTGTGAGGCTTACAAGGCTAGGTCATAAAAGGTAATACAATTTCCCCCTGGCTTTCTCTCTTGGTATGCTTTTCCTTAGAGCCTGGCCCCCAGACTGTCAGAAGGACTGTGTTGGGAGACCCCATGAAGATGTCTACATGAGGAACTGAGTCCCCCAGCCCATGGCCAGCATGAACCCCGAGTCATGTGAGTGAGAAAGCTTTCAGGTGACTCCAGCTATCAGCCTCAAGTCTTTCACCTGAAGGCCCAGACATCACGGATTAAGGACAAGCTGGGCATACTAAGTGGTTGTTTTATACTTCTAAGCTTTAGGGTAATGTGTTACACAACTGTAAACATTAGAACACTAGTACCATCTTATTTACTTACCAATTTATTTAATAAGCCCATTTTAATTTCATGTTCGTCACAAACAATTACATATTTTGAGTCAGGATTCTCAGTAAAGTTGTACTACACACTGTTTCTATATAGAATGTCTCTGTACAGTAATCTAGTGTATGGTTACACTTGCACAACTTGATATATTCCTGAATATCCCAGTGGATAGAGAAATATTACACATGGATTTCAGAAAAGACCATAATCTCCATGGACTAGTATGTGGATAGACCACAAATCTCAGGGATAAGGCCTGTCACACTGTGGAATTTCACCACCAGGGTCATGGAGCTCAATGGGACCAGGTTTAGAATTCCAGCTCTATTGCATAGTAACTGTATGTACAAGGATGAGTTGCAATATCTCTAAGTCTTAGTTTTCTCATCTATCCTTTGGGGATAATAATAGCACCAATCTTATAGGACTGTTGTAATGAATAAATGACATCATGCATATGATAGGCCCTTAATAAGTGTTGGCTGTTAGGGTTATCTGTATGAAATCTGACCATTTAAATACAGGCCAAGTCATACTACCTTGATTTCCAAATCTGGAAAATTTCCCCCAGTGACCCACTGCTGGGCAGAGCTTGTAAAGTTAACTTTTGGAGGAATTCACTATGGCTGTTAATTGAGGTGACTTCCCAGAGACAGTCTTATGACTGTTGTTGCCCCTTCTGCAACCCCTGGAGAGGGACAAACTGTCCCAGAAGACTCTGGGCTAAAGCCCACTGACTCCCAGGTGAGCCGACTTACACCTTGGCGAGTTTCAGTTTGGTTCAGAGATTCACTTCTCTTCACTTGTCTCTCAAAGAGAAACACAGTTTTTCAGGACGATAATTTCCTACAGATTTTTAGAAGTTCCACTGTTTGTTTTGGAAAGCAGTTAGGGTAAAATAAAACCCAAAAATTTGCTTTTCTCTTATGACAGTCTGGCTGGGTTGACTCAGTGGCACCCGCTTTGGGGACGTGCCCCCGTCTCTCTCCCTCAGCCCTTCCAGGGAGAACAGTCTTGTGTGATTTTAATGTGATCATGTCTTTACCATGTGGTCTCTCAGCTGTCACTGACAGTGTGTTTGAGAATGTCTAGAAGGGGTTTTAATTGGCAAGATCTTTAGTAAAATTTGCAAATTAGTGATCCACCGGCTGATGTTATGACAATGTCTAAACACTATCAGTACCATTTTAAAATAATCTTTCATCGATACAACTTTCATTTTAATTAGCCAGGAAATATTGGTCCCAAAGGAAGCTGCCTACAGTTTTATAGATTTAGCATGGGGCTACGGGATGGCTTGATACACTTCATTTATTTGAAAAAAGAAATTTATTGAAGTCGTTTATATTCATTCAACTTATGAGGCACTGATCAGAGTTTAGAATGATTGGAACTTAGACCCAGGGATACAGGTGGAAAATGCCCTTCTCTTTGATGGAGTGGCATGGTATGAGTATCAGCCTGAGAGTCCTGGAACCCGGGTTTTCATCCTGGCTCAGCAAGAATTTGTTTGTATAATCTGGGAAAGAACAACAGCAATTATGTGTGACCGAGCACCTACTCTACACCAGGTGCCCTACACCCATTGTTCCATTCCTTGCAAAAATGAAGATGCTGGTGGTAAGAAACACTGGCATCTTCATTTTTGAAAGGAAGAAACAAGCTGAGACTCAGGGGATGGAATTAGCTTGACACATGAAACTCATAAATGACATAGACCCATGTCTCTCCATCTCTGAAGACTGGGCTCCAGCCTGGGCAACATAGTGAGACCCTAACTCTTCAGAAAATAAAAAATTAGCCAGGCATGGTGGTGTGCACCTGTCATCCCGGCTATTTGGGAGGCTAAGATGGGAGGATTGCTTGAGCCCAGGAGGTTGAGGCTGCAGTGAGTCATGATGGCTCTGCTGCACTGTGGCCTGGGCAGCAAAGTGAGACCCTGTCTCAAAAAAAAAAAAAAGAGACTGAGCTGTATGTAACCACGAGCTAACGCCTCACTGAAAAGTCCCTTAATCCTCATGAGCTGAATTTTTGTCATTTGTATTATGAAGCAGTGGGATTAGACAGGGTATGATTCTACACAGCTTTAATATCTAGGTTTCTGAGGTTTAGGGATTGGTGCTATTGTTGCCTATATGTTCATGAAATCTGACAGATCCTCATAGTATCCTTGGGATGGTGGCAAATTAATAATCTGGAACTGATTATTTTAAGTGGATTAGCAGCCTTATAAGGGCTATTTGTTTCCAGGTTAGCATTGAACTGTACTTGACAATTCTCACTAACTTATAGATGTGGATTATGTGGGAATTATGAATCATACCAGCCAAAAAGGCCACCATTCTCTTTCATTCTGATGATATCAGTGAGTCCCTGGTGATATCCTATCAGTATTTGCTGGGGCTACTTGATTAATATTTTTTATAGTATATCAGCTCAGAGGTCATCTAATTTAAATTAGAACAAATTCTTGGCTCTATTCAACAGAACAAAAATGCATCATGGAACATTTTTCTGGTATGAATTTCTGCTCCAAAGTAGAAATTTGGTACAAACTCAGCCCAGGCTGCAGGATGGGGATGCCAGACGGCTGTTAGAACGGCCCCTTGCTTGGCCTTTTCTCTTATAAAAATAATTTATGACCTGACGCTCTGAACTTCCGATTGTGGGCTTTGCAGGCATCCTGGCAGTTTTCTCTCACATTGATGACTATCCTACACTGCCTGTAAGACAATATTGTTCTTGGCAGTAGTCTTAAAATATCATGAAAGGGGGTCGTTGAGATCACTTGGCATTTCAGCCTTCTCATTCTACACAGTGTTGTTATTTAGAGACAACTCTGGGAGACAGACCGTCTGGACTTGGGCCTTCAAGTGATTTTCAGGGTTCAAAGCATGAGTTGAAATTTCTATACTCTCCAGACATCATTTGTAAAATAGTAATAGTAATGCCTGCTTTGCAGAGGAATTTGGAAACTTGCATGAAAGTATGACTATGGAGATGCCTGGTGCAGTGTTGATATTTGTGGCTAATTTGTTATCGTGGCAAGGAAACTGAAGATTCTTTCAAGTATACTACACCGAGGTTTTTTGAAATGTTTTTCTAAATGTTTAGGATTACAGGAAATTTCCTTGTATCCTGAAGAAGCTTAGGTTTGTGGGCCTCAGATATGGCCCTGGGAAATACATGATCCAACTACTTAAATGAACCCACTGTCTTTCTGACAAAGATGTGATTTACTGTATCTCTTTCCTTCACCTTCTCCATGCCCCACTGTCAGAGAGGAATTATTGTGGTTTTTGTTGCAGTTACTATTGCTGTGTAACAAAGCACTCCAACTTTATGGGATCAAACACTAACCATTTAGTTATGCCCATGAAGTCTATGGCTCAGGGATTTGGACAGGACACACAGAGATGGCTTGTCTCCTGCTTCTTGATGTCTGAGGCCTGAGCTGGGATGACAGGAACTGCTAGGGGTGAGCTCCTCAATGTGCTCAGATCTGCAATGGAAGTCTCATGTAGAATCATCTGACTTGGGGGGTCTGGGTCTCCCTCTTGTGCCCTGGTTACTGAACATCTAGAGAGATGTTTGGCTGTATTAGTTTCCTAAGCCTGCTGTAACTAATTACCACAAACTTGATGGCTTTATTCTCTCACAGTCTGGAGGCTGGAAGGCTGAGATTGAGGTGTTAACAGAGTCATATTCCCTCTGGAGGCTCTAGAGAAGAACCTTTCCCTGCCTTTTAAAAGTTTCTGATGGGGGCTAGTGGTACTTGATGTCTGTTGGCTTGTGGCTCCATGAGTCACCCTGCATCCATTGCTAGGTGGCCTTCCTTCCTGATGTCTTCATCTCTGTCCAAATCTCCTTCTCCACTCTCTCATAAGGATGCCAGTCATTGGAATTAAGAACCACCCTAAATTCAGGATGATTTCATCTTCCACTCCTTAACTAATTATAGCTGCAAAGAACCTATTTCCAATTAAGGCCATATTCTGAGGTTCTGGTTAGATGTATATTAGGGGAAACACTGTTAAACTCACTACACTGGCTTCTGCTTTGGGGAGTCTTGAAATTTCTCAAATAGGACAAGAATGTTAAAATATACTAGGTAACCGAAAAACATGATCAATGTCCCCTGTGAGTGGAACGGGAGAAGGGAAGAGAGGAGGAGGATCCATGAGTTAGATGGTAGTTGGCCTCCTTTAGAATCTGTGGTCAGGAAAGACTTCTTTGCAAAGTTAACATGGGATTAGAGAGTTTGAGTGCATCAGGGGAATGAGCAATGTGAAAGATTTCCAGGTGGATAGAGCAACAAATATCAAGATGACACAGAGGGAATAAGGCGATGTATTTTGAAGGGGTAACCAGGAGGTTGGTGTGGCTGAATGGCAAAAGGGAGATAGAAGGAGGTGGAGTGGGGGTGGTAAATGGAGGTTAGGCTATTTTAGGACCTTGTACTTCATTTTAAAAGTAAGAAATACCAGCAGAAGTTTTTGAGCAAGAAAGCAGGCTAATCTAATTTATACTTTATAAAAGTCACTTGGGTTTCTGTGTGAAGACTAGACACAAGGTGGCAAGCATGGGCTCAAGGCAGTCAGTTCAAGGACATTGCAGTCATCAAAGAAAGAAGGAGTGTTGCTTTGGACAGGACTGATAGTGGGGGAAGCAATGAAAAGTAGGAATGGGATGCGTTTTACAGGGAGAGCTGAAAAATCTTGCTGATGGATTAGATGTGGGATGCGAGATAAAGAAAAGAATAAAGGATAATCCCAAAGTTTTGGCCACACCACTTGGGTAAATGGAGGGTTACTTTCTGAGATGGGGAAGACTAATACATAGTGGGATTTGGGAACACAGTGGGGAATCTGGGGTTCAAGTTTGGACACATTAACTTCGGGAGCTCTGTTAGACATCCAAGAGGATGAACAGGCCATGAGATTTTGAATATGGAGCTCAGGAGAAGGGTTGGAGTGGGGATTTAGAGTTAGGAGCCATCGGTGCATAGATGGGATGTAAAGGTGTGGGGCTGAGTGAGGTCACCCAGAGAGAGTGTGGGTAAGGGGACAGGGGAGGCAGGACCCAGGCCTGTTGGGGTGTTCCAACATTTAGAGTTCAGCAAGATGCTGTGAGGGCCTACACCGTGCAGTGACATTCAGAGCCCACTCAGCTTCCCCTCCTTACTGCCTGCCTTTGCCCTCCCTCTTCATGTATCGTGGCAGTTTCATTATCTTGGTTTTGAGATGAGCCTCTATGGCCCCAAATTCACTGGCTGCATTTTAGCCATGTTTCTGAATGACTTGGAGTAAGAAGTAGAGTACCCATGGAAAATCCCACCTGCTGTTCTTATTCTTTACTTTCAGATCTGCCCCGTATACCTGGAGACAAGTAAGGCACGGATGGCTGCACGGGCCTGTCTTCTCTGACTCACGGTCTTGTTCCTTCCACTGCAGCCCATGTCTGCTGAGGACATATGGCCGGAGCAGTCACTGCACCTGCACAAGCACTTGCTTTCACAGACCCATCTGTCTGGGGCTCACCTGGACACACCTGTTACCTTTTCCTTTGAAAAGCTGGCCATTGATTTTTGCCTTCAAAGCTTCAAATCTTACAGGAGAAACCTCTAAGGTATTTAACTGCCCCCAAGTGTCCACATTCCACATGGCTTTAGTCGGCCTGGATTTGATCTTCTGCTTGTGGATGATTTGTAATTTGGTGACATGAGACACCTTGGGAAGTAAGAGGTGGGAATGGCTGAGATGCCTGACTTCACTAATCACTTCTACCACCTGAGCCAGTTTATGGGAACTGACAGCAGACCTATTGAAGGCCTGGATGAACGTAGCATGTGGGGCAGCATGGAGGTTGGTTAGGAAATAAGGAAAAGTGATGGCTGGGGAACAATGTAAGTTACAACGTGACCCACAACACATTTAATGTTGCAAACACTTAATCAAATTCCTGTTAGCCATTTATGGAAAAACTGGCTCCTTCACTGCAGCAAATATGCACATTTGTTTAGGACACACACACACACACACACACACCTTTGCCAACACCGGCTTCTTGTTAAATGTCTCAGGTTTAGGATGAAAGAATATATAAGAACAGGAACTTTTTTTCCCCCCTTTTCTGAGCATGAAAGAGCTCCGTGCCTGTCGAATGTGGGCTGGCTTGCATTCAAACACAAATCTGTACCAAAACACAATTCCCTCCAGCTCAAAACTGGGTTGCAAGAGAACCTTGGAATTGAATGAGTAGTGCCTGAATTTTTATCCCATTACTCAATGAAATCCCCACCAAACTCAGTCTTATTCGCTGTATAAAACTACTTAGATGATGCTTGAGCTTCTCTTTGAAGCAGTAGTTACTGGCAGATAACTGCCTTATTCCCCTGGTTTGCTATCAAAGCTGCTTCCCTTCATCTCATATGCATTCTCCAACAGGCCTTCTCTGTAAACTGCCGTTTTCCACTTTTTAATCTGCCTGTTCCTTCTTCTCCATGTTTAAAATGTAAAGGCCTCTGGTATCTGGATGCAATAACTTCCATTCTGTCCTTCCCAGTGCTCCCCTCCCGACTACAGACACAGCAGCTTCTTATTTCTTTTGTCTGCCTTTGTATTAATGACTGTCAGCCATTGGCAGTGGACTTGAGCTATCCCCAGAATAAAGGAACTCGGGCCCCAGCCCCAGTCCAGAGTGCTGGGGACCCAGGTCTTGACTTGATGATATTCACTATTGTTACCTGCAGGGGGATGCCTCAAGAAGTCAGAGAAGGTGCTTCTGTTATCAGGCACCTCAAACCCCTGTGACTCAGCATATGTGCCCTTGGCTGTATATAACCTGCACACCCCTCTCAATTCTGCTGGGCCACCTTCGTGGGGGTGTCACCCAGGCCCTCCCGTGTGCACCTGCAGCTACTTCCTGTTTCTGGCTTGCATGACTTATCACACATGGGCATGGGACTGGGAATCATCTATTCATTCCCTTGGATCCTCAGTCAGGGCAGGGGTGGATTCTGATTTACTGCTGCATTCTAGTGTCTCACATAAAGACTTGTACATTCAGGCACTAAGCCTGTATTTGCTAAATTTATGCGTTCATTTGGTCATTCATTTGCAAATATTTATGGCTTGTTTTATGCCAGACACTGTTTTAGGTGCTGAATAAATCAACAAATGAGCACCAGTGGGTAGAACTGCTGCTCTTCTCTTGGGCTGCTGTCACTTTGTGTTCCCCTTGAATTTTATTTTAAAGTTGGTTCACTTGGTTTATTAACAAACTGATTAGGTATAGCAGGGTGTTGCAGTGGCACATGGTGAGATTTGGCTGTGTCAGGAGCGGGGGTCCAGTGGCACCTCTCTCCTTCAACTATCTTCTCATCCCCAGTTCCATGTCTGTGCAATCCCCCATTCTATCCTTGTTTTTACTGGAAAAAGAACATGGGCCATATCCATGATTAGAAACAGGAAGATAGTGACATGTCTGATGAAGTGGCAGAGTGGGAATGGGGAGGGATGAATAATAGATTAGATGAACATAGCATAGAGTCCAGGAGAGAGAGTGGCTCCTGTGGGGACACTTGAAGCTGACTGGCTCCACAGGTGGGTCTGAGGATGGGAGAGGAGAAGGGAGGTTTCGCTGAACTCTACCCTTGGTATCCACAGCTCAGCTAAGGTATCTCTCTAACATAACAATACACTAAGGGGTGGGTGGATTGGACCTTTCCTTTTGGTCTCAGAAGTAGCTTATGGGTCTGCTGTTGAGCCACAAGGACATGAGCATCCGTCTTTGGGAGGATGGACAGGGCACTGCACCGTAGAGGAGAGCAAGAAACAGTCTGATGCCTCATAGATTTGAGATAGCTCCTGGAGTCTCCCAGAAACATGCAAGATGGCGGAGGAACTCACAATAGGGATGGTCTGGTGGAACTGGCAGGGTTTAGTGAGGTAGTAGAAAGCATCACTAGTGTGACTCTGACGTCTTATGTACCCACAGATGGAAGAAGACTGAGGGCTTTTTTGTTTCTGGGCTTTTTGGATGAATTCTGTTTACAGAAGCACCCGTCTCCAGGTACCTCAGCATGGACCCACAGCCGGTGTCTCGGGTCTTGGCTCTGTTCTCCCTCCCTATGGCCCATTTCACTGTCACTGGTGCCCTCATTCTATTTTCTGGCCCTCAGGCCCTCCTGGATGTGGCTACCCATGTGGGAAGGTTATTTTCTAACTGTTGAAAGTCTGTCATCATAGGGATTCTCTTGTCTTTTTTCCTTTTCTTTCTTTCTTTTTTTTTTCTTTTTTTTGAGACAAAGTCTCACACTGGTGCCCAGGCTGGAGTGCAGTGGTGTGATCTTAGCTCACTGCGGCCTCCTCCTCCCAGGTTCAAGTGATTCTCCTGCCTCAGCCTCCTTAGTAGCTGGGACTCCAGGCACCCACCACCACGCCCGGCTAATTTTCATATTTTTAGTGGACATGGGGTTTCACCATGTTGGCCAGGCTGGCCTTGAACTCCTACCTTAGGTAATCCAGCTGCCTCTGCCTCCCAAAGTGCTGGGATTACAGACGTGAGCCACCATGCCCGGCCTCCATTGTAGGGATTCTGTCTTCCACATCTGGATCTAGACAGAGCATTTCTCATGGCCTTAGCATCCTCGTGACCAGGGCAAATCTCATGCACATATTGTCCTAGAGGGTCCAAAGCATTAGCTCATTTTTTCCCCCTTTCAAATGCAGATTCCCATAGAAAGGAGCACCTCAGTACCAGTATCTGATTTGCCTTAATATATCATTTATCTTGGGTGAACTTCCAATTTAAAGGTGAAAAAAGCATGGCTCACCCCCATCCTGTTCATCTCTATAATGAGCATTTCAGGCCAGCAATGACAAATTGGAGAGAGGAGGCTTTTTGATGGGGAGACAGCTTTTATGGGATATTCTAATCCATATTAATGTGTATAGAAATCCCTGGGGTTCCTGTTAAAATGAAGATCTTGATTCAGTGGGTGTGGAGAGGAAACTGAGATTCTTACATTTCTAACAAGCTCCCAGGTGATGACACTGGTCTGTGGACCACACTGTGAATAACAAGGCCTTAAATCACAGATGGCATCTATTTTTTCCACATTCACCTGGGCAAAGTTCTCTCCTCTGAACCTTTGATGTCTCTTCATGATTCAGGCAATGAAATCTCTACCCAAAATTGGGTAGAGATTTATTGGTTTGGCTATTTGAAAGAAGAATGGAAGTTTCTTATAAAGAGAAAGGGAGTCTCTCCAAACTGGAATTCAGTTGCATAAACCAAGTTTTGTGAATGATGCTCTTATTTTTCTACAACTGGTATTAATGCTGTTTCAAAAATTTTGCAAAGATGGCATGAGAACTGGTGGGTGTGTGTGGGGGATGGGGGTGGGGAATGGATGTTATTGCAGCCAGTAATGCACTGCACAGAAATCATCCCTTTAATCAGAGAAGCTTAAAATCAGGCCAGGGCATGAAGGTGGAGCAGAGTTATGAATATTGACAGAAGTCAAAAAATAAAGTCATTTGCAAAATCAGAGTGGGGACAACTTCTCCCTCCTTTCCTTTCATTTCTGCATCAAGCTGAGACTTGATAGTATAATTTACCACTTTGCTGTGAGCCCAGCAGGCTGCCTCACCTCCATTAACACAGCCAGGTACTGTTAGGGGTCATGAGTGAGAAGGAGAGTGGAAGTAGTTTGGGGTTTCTTTTCTTCCTTTGTGTTTGTTCCCCAGGGCATCCCCTGGGTGATGCTAGAAGATAACTTCTTGTCATTACTAAGCACTGCTGGTATCCCCTGCAGTCTTCGGCACAGGAACCCAGCCACTGGTTCCGGGCACTGAGCTAGGCCCAATGAGGTATGCAAAAAAAAAGAAAGCACTGATCCTTACTGCCATGGAGCTTATAAGGTAGCTGCGAAGGGAAGAGACACACTCCTAAGATCACTAACAACATCCAACAGGAAATAATAAGTTCCAAATGCACGCTACGCATTTGGGCTAAGGATGTGGGCTGATTGAGACACAGGAAACTTTTAAATGAGGTGATCAGAAAGGCTTCATTGAGAAGGTAGTAATTGATTTAGTCCTTGAAGGGAAAGAAGAATTAAATAGTGCCTGGGAGGTCTGAGATGGTGCAGTTTCTAAGAACATCTTCTTGCCCAAATTCTTTCTGGGAATTTCTTAGGGAGAAGAGGAAAGCTGTGTTTTGATTTATTTTGATGATAGAAGATGCCAGTGGCTGGCCCTAATTGTGGCACAAGCACATTTTGCTAGAAGGTTTCTGTTTCTTACTGAATTCTACACAGAATCAGGTAAAGATTATGATACAGTTAAATTTCACCATCATTATTTTCTTAGAAATACGTTTTATGGAGAGATGCTTCAATTGGGCAGCGCAAATTTCTCTTCGTACGTCAGAAAACCCCTTAGCACCTGATTTCAGCTTGAAAAAATAGTCATTTATCTTTCGAACCCCAAGTATTCAATTTTAAACATTGGTAGAAATTGATTAATAATGGCAAAGCTAGAAAAACTCCATAATAATCTTTAAAGAAAACAAAACACCAGAGTCATTTTTTATTTTAAACTTGAAGCTTCACATTTCAAAGTTTTATCAAACTGTCCCCCCTCCCCTTAATTTAAACCATTGTTTTCCAAGGGAAATTTAATAATAAGAGCTGCCATGTGTTTCTGCTTAATTTTGGAAGCCTGTGTTATGCAGTCAAAGATTCTCATTTGAAAATAATTCCTGTCCTTATTCTTAAACTGCCAGGGGAATAAGATTTAAAAAATATGTTGCAGCTCTCAAGTTTATGTTTTGCCTAAAGCCAGGCAGCGATGGGAGATCAAAGTTTAGAGTGCAGTTCTAAAGTTAGAACCACTGCCTTGCAACACGCTCACAAATGGGGAGCAGGGCCCGGCAGCTGCCTGCCCAGGTCCTCCAGTAATCAGCCTTGGTGCAGGCGGAGGCCCCTGCCCCTCCCCTGGGCAGGTCCTAGGCCTCGGGGCCTCTGTCGCCTGGGAAGCAATCCCCACAAAGACAAGGCTGGCGTGGTATTTTTAGATCACATGTGTGCATTGTACAGGCCTCCTGCGTTCCACAATTTGCATCTGAGAGGAGTGGGAATCGAACACCCTGCTTGTGTTTGCTGTCTGCTGGGTCTGTTGTTAGTGGGGGCTATTTGTCAACATGACAGACTCATCTAATAATGTTTGAGGATGGACAAACTGGGGAATGTTTGCTAGTCTCAAGTTGTCTCTTAGTATGTGTGTGTGTATATGTGTATTTTTTTCCTCAAGCCCAAAGCTCTCCTCCCTTATCAAATCCCTAACATGGCTATTTTACACCTCAGTAGAACTGATTGTAGATTGTCATTTCTTTTTTTAACATTTATGTTTTTGCAGAGATGGGGTCTCACTATGTTGCCCAGGCTGGCCTCAAATTCCTGGCCTCAAGTGAGCCTCTGCTTTGGCCTCCCAAAGTGCTGGGATTACAGGAGTGAGCCACCGTGCTTAGCCTAGACTGTCATTTCTTAGAGCACCAGAGTAACATTCAGGGGCAGCAGCAGAGCTCATGAAGGTTGTCTTCATCTCTATTTTCACCCTCTTGGAAGTTCTGCTTGCTTTTGGTCAGCAGGGCTGAAGGACTCAATTGTAAATTCAAATGTTAGAGTTCGGAAGTCATAGGTATCTAAGTAAGTGCACCTTTATTGAAAAGGTTCCAGCCTTGCACCACCGAAAATGAACTTGATCCACAACTACACTTTGGTCTAGCCTGAACATAACACTGAACTTTGGAAAGTTGGCAAATGATGACGGGAAGCCCAAGCCTTTTCCCCTTGGGTGTGATCTGATGAGATCCCGCTGACAGCCACGTGCTACAGTGCGTTCCCCGAACTAGTGCCATCGAGGCTTCCCGTTGACTGCTGGTCCCCTGGCAGCTGTTCAAGGAGAAGCATCTGAAACAGCTGTCTATTTTCAGCTTGCCATCTCTTCTCAATTTCAGATAGAGGGTTTTTACACAGAGTCCTGATTTTACAGTGACTTCTAACTTTGCAGTCCTTGATACGCTTTCTTCTGCAGTTGATAATAGGAAAAACAGGTGAACTGCTAAGTTTCGCTCAAACTGTCCACTTAGCTATTTTTGCCCTTGGTAAGCTGAATCAGCTCTCTGTATTCCTTTCCTAGAACAGAGAAGATCAGCTCCTTTTGAACAAGAGGCAATAGGAGATGAATTCTCCATAGACGTCTTACCACTTCACCCCTGAAGCTTTTGTGCAGTGATTCAGGAGAAACAGACTCCTTTCTGAAAGTGTTCAGGGTTGCAGAACCCCACAGGACAGCCTCACATCTCTCCAGCGGAAGTAACCCTGTTAGCCAAAGCCTCTCTTCTGATGCTGGAAGCCAGGCCTAAACTCCAGTCCCGGATGAGAAATGGCACATTATTTTAATTCTTCTCTGCCTCTTCAAGTGCCAGCCCTAAAAGCTGCTCTAGGTAGAGTCCTTTGAATTGATGGTGAAAAGGATTAAGACATTCAGGGCCGTTGGTACGCGGTGAATATGTTTTTCATGTGAGGGCACAAATCTGGGGGTAGTCAGAGGCCTGAATGTTATGGGCTGAAGTGTACTCCTTTCAAATTCATATGTTAGTCCTAACTCCCAGCACCTCAGAATATGGCTGTATTTGGAGATAGGGTCTTTAAAGAGGTAATTAAGTTGGAAAATGATCATCAGGGTAGGCTGTAATCCAATATAACTGGTGCCCTTATAAGAAGAGAAGATTAGGATGCAGATGCACACAGACAGAAGACCAGTTGAAGACACAGGGAGAAGACAGCCCTCTACAAGCCAAGAAGAGACGTCTCAGAAGATCCTACCCCTACTGACACCTTAATTTCAGGCTTCCAGCCTCCAGAACAATGAGAAAATCAATGTCTATGTTTAAGCCACTCAGTCTTTGGCACTTTGTTATGGCAGCTCTTGCAGGCTAACACAGATTGTGGTTTGGTACAAGTGTGGTACAAAGCCACATCAAAGAGAGCTATTAGACATCCTCATGCTAAAATATACTTGGATGCATGTTGGTAGAAGATTGGGACTAGAACCTGTTTCATTTGTTATATTTCGTAAACCTACTTGTTTGGGGGAGTCATTTAAAAAAAAGGAAAAGCGATGATTGCACCCTAAGGACATGAACTTGTGCAGTTTTTATTGTGGAGGGAAAAAAACATGACACTACCAAACTGGCAATTTCTCACAATACCAGGTGCATTACAGATTGGTGTGTGGGCTTTTGTGAATTGGTTGCATATAAATGAGGAACATTTAAATAAAAAGGAGATCTAGAAACTTTCACTAGTTTTGGGCTTTTATTTATAGCTACTTATGCACAAAGCTTATTTCCCTTCCCATGTAAGTTTTGAGTCATGGCAGTCTAACGGGCTTTTGTGTAAGGTGCCATTGATTTCAGTGTGTAGACAGGGCACCACAAGCCCTCCTGTGTGTGAGAACCTGAGAGAAAGGGGAGGAGAAGATGGGAAATGCCGAAGAGAAACCTGGTTTGGCAGAGAGTGTGATTCAGTGGAAAGGGATCGGACTGATAATTAGAAGCCTGCGCTTAATCCCAGCCTAAGTAGGAAGCGTCAAGGCGATATGCATACATTATTTCATTTGCTTGGACTATGCTGTCCTCAGCTTCAAAATGGAGAGCTGGTAGAGGAATGTCAAGGTCACTTCTCACTCTGGTTCTAGGAGTTCAGAAGGATGGGAGTGGGAGGGGGCATGACTTTTGGAGTGGGAACGCAGGGCCCTGACCTCCCATTCTGCCAAGGACATTGTCCTCACTTTCGACAGCCTCAGGGACATCTCCCCCAGGCACTTCCCAGCCTGGTGCTACTGCAGT
Source organism: Trachypithecus francoisi (assembly GCF_009764315.1). Taxonomy (NCBI): domain Eukaryota; kingdom Metazoa; phylum Chordata; class Mammalia; order Primates; family Cercopithecidae; genus Trachypithecus; species Trachypithecus francoisi. Next base: position 2,003,809 of record NW_022681435.1, on the reverse strand, counting down.
CCCTCTGCCCACAGCACCCTGCTGGGCCTCCTCTCCTCCTTTCCCTTCTCTACTCTGCTCAGAGTTTGGAGCTCAGTGTCACCTGTTCAGCTCTGGGAGCTACTCACAAGGGAAAGTTTTTCATCCTGCACTTTGGTTTGGGGTCTTATCCTCTCCCATTCCAGGAAGATAGGACTGAGAGTCACCATCTTGCATTGACTCGCTTCTCTCCCAAGTCAAGCTGCTGGAGTGTGTAAAGGAAATAATGTCCATAGCGCTGTGAGCACAGAGCAAGCACTCACATGTTAGCTGTCTTCCCCATCTACAAGGCTTCAGCACTAATGATCTACTCCATGTGTTGGTACTTAGTAGGTGTGGCCTCATTGGTGCCAAGGCAGATGTGTTGTCTTAGCTCCACAACTAGGTGGCAAAATCCAGAGTAGCCTTGTGTCAGTCTTGATGTTCTGACTCCAGGCCAAGTTATTATTTTGCATTGCACAAAGTAGGTCCTCAAAAATTACTGTTGATTGATTAGTTATTGGTTTGAAATCTTCACCAAGAAACTGTGCGTTCAATGACTCTCTGGTTACAAGGACTCTTTTAAGATTAAGGCAATGTTATCATTTATTCTCGGTATTGATTGAAATTGGTCTCTGAGGCTTCTGATCACCTTCCTTTGCCACAGGGAAATTTTGAATTTACTCATAAGAGGCTCACACATATTAGTGGGACATTCACTTATTTTTAAATACACGTGACAACATTTAGCTTACATCTGAAATCAGACACTGGGTGTTAATTGTAGATAAAATTGGCCTTTATCAAAACAGCCCCATTGCTAATGATGTTAGCAAGAAAACTAGGCTCCTTGGTGTAGCAAATTGGTCCTATTCTGATTTTTACTGGGAAGCAAACATTTTCTGGGAAAAATAGACCCAAATGAATGGAATTATAGGAACCCAATTAAGTTTATATGTTTCCAAAGGGTCATAAGAAATAAGCCCATAAAAAGAAAGCAATGGAAATTTACAAAACACATGAGTATGAGGGACGTTTGGGAAGATCGATGTTCAATTAAGTTTCTCATAATTCCTGGAGCCCATTTATAGAGAAGACTGGTCAGATTGCTGAGCAGATTTGGACCCAGGCTCCTGGCTTTACAGCTAAGGGAACGGAGGATGTTTAGCAGGGGGAAGAGAAAATTCTGGGTTATAAGGTAGCAGTCTTAAAATATCTGAGGGATTGGCTTGTGAAAGAGGAAATGTATTTGTTCAGGAAGGCACCAGCAGGCAGAACTACAACCTGTGGGTAAAGGAGGCAGGAAGAAAAATTTTGTCCCAATGTTAGGAAGAGTTTTCTAGCAATGAGCTCTGGATGTTCTGAAGCAAAGATGGAGTAATTGGACAGGATTAATGTCTAGGATCTATGTGGGTCCTTACATGTGGGTCCATAATTCTAAAGGATAGATTTAATTATAACACAACTCAAAATCACAAGTACAGGGTTCTGAGATGATTTGAAATAAAACAAAACCATGACTGTAAACTGGGCAGATGGTAATTTTTTTCTGGTTCTCCATTAGTTCCTGGGCTTAAAAAATGTCTGAGAATTAATCAGATCCCTAAAGGAAAGGTAAGTCTGTGTGAGGATCCCAGATTTCCACGCCTGCTCTCACAGGCAGAGAGCAGCTGCAGTGAATCTCTCCACTCCCGGCGAGGGGTTAGACACTTTGTCTAACTAGAAACTTAAGCGTTCTTAGTTTAGAGCAGCCAGTATTCTAGTTCCAGGTCTATCACTCACTATCTGGGGGCACCAACAAGAAAAATGAAACCACTCTGGCCCTCGCTTTCCAGCTGCAGTATCAGGATGTGTTTAGCTGCAAGTAACAAGAGCTCTCACTCAAGGTACTGGAAACATTAAGGCAATTCATTGTTTGACACGACAAGAGGCGATGAGACAGAGTATTAATTCTAGAGCTCCACGATATCATGGGTGATCCTTTCCACCTTTCTGTTTATCTTTCTGTTTAGTGTCCTTAGTGAGGTGACACATTTATAGACACACTTATGGGGGCGGGGCCGGAGGCAATTATCTGAGGAACAACACTCAAAGAGAGCTTCGGCTTGAGAGATGCAGTAATCATCTCTATTCTCTATGTGGTATTGGTTGCGGTGAGCTGCACTTTGTGGTCTGGGGAGAGTCATTTAACCTTTTTGTTCCATCTGTGAAATGGGCACAGTAGGAACAGAGACTAGATGGGCCGCAGTGAAGGTTAACCAGCTGGCAAGTGTATCACCTTGTGGCATAAAAATGACTATTTGCGTAGTATGAGAGAACAAGAAAGAAAATTTCTCCTGTTAGAACATTCATGCAGCAGTAGCTAGTGAAATTAAACTCTGTCCTGGTGATGAAAAAAATAAGTAACAAACAAATAGCAACTACAACAAAAACCCAGAACAGCCGGGCCAGGGATACAGATTTTCTCCTGTTTGTATGTGTACTGTACTGTTGGTATTTTTCTAAGACTCTTTTTTCTTGGGAAAATATCAGTGATTTGGTCCCTTAAATATTTAACAAAAAATAAAGTAAATGCAAGAAAGGTGGGTGGTGGATACAGTTTTTGTTATGAAACAGTTCCCTCAGAATACCAGCAAGAATGAAATCACTTGAATCTACCTAGCTAGTCTCAGTTCATTCATGAAACACTACACTTTGTCTAACTAGAAACTTAAGGGTTCTCAGTTTAGGGCAGCCAGTATTCTAGTTCCAGGTCTATCACTCACTATCTGGGGGCACCAACAAGAAAAATGAAATCTCTCTGGCCCTCACTTTCCAGCTGCAGTATCAGGATGTGTTTAGCTGCAAGTAACAAGAACTCTCACTCAAGGTATTGGAAACATTAAAGCAGTTCATTGTTTGACACGACAAGAAGCAATGAGACAGAGTATTAATTCTAGAGCTCCACGATATCATGAGCGATCCTTTTCATCTTTCTGTTTGGTATCCTCAGTGAGGTGACCATGTGCTCAGGCTCACCGCATGCCTGCAGAATGACTGCAGCAGCACCAACCCTCATTTCCTGTTATTCCTTCTTCTGAGCAAATAAGCCTTTCCCCTAGCCCCCTAGAAGAACTTCCATCTTATCGGACTGGCCAGACAGATTCCATCTGTAAGCCAATCACTAGCAAAGATAGTAGAACAGAGATGATTGGCTTTGAACAGACATCAACTTCAGCAAACTTTCTTAAAGGGCCAGCTGGTAAATATTTTAGGCTTTGCTGGCCATGAGACAAACTTAAGGACATTAATGTGGGTGCTTATGTAACCATTTCAAATACAACCATTTTAAAATGCAAAGACCATTCTGGTGTCAGTGTTTTCCAGAGAACCAAAGCCAATAGGATGTGTCTATATATAGAGAGAGACTTTAAAAATTGGCTCCTGTAGTTGTGGAGGGCTGGCATGTCCAAAATCTGCAGAGTGGATTGGTGGGCTGGAGACCCAGGGAAGAAGCCATGTTGCAGTTCAATTCCGAAGCTGTCTGCTGATGGAATTCCCTCTTGCTCAGGGGAGGTGAGTCTTTTGTTCTATTCAGGCCTTTAATTGATTGCATAAGGCTCACCTATATTATGGAGGATAATCTGCTTTATTCAAAGTCCACTAATTTAAATATTAATCTCATCCAAAAACACCTGCACAGAAACCTCCAGAAAAATGTTTGACCAAATATCTGGGCACCATGGCCCAGGCAAGTTGACACACAAAATGAACTATCACACATTCCTAGCTCCGGGCCATGCAAAAACAGGTGACAGGGCAGAAAATTTGGCCTTGGGCTGTACTTGGACAATCTCTGGCTTAGATTTACCCCCGAGGTGGGAATAGGGTCACTTCTCTTGAGAATGGACATCTGAACAAAACCAGGTCAGTTAGCAAGGAACAAGGATGATGGGTAGACAAATACCCCTGCTCTGCCAGTCCTACTTATTCAACACAGGATTTTGAGATAATAAACATATAAATCCCTTGAAGAACTTTGGACAATTGCAACAGAATGTAAGGCAGAAATCCTGATTCAGTACCTCCCCATATTTTTTTTTAAACAAGTGATTCACTATTTCTATTTGTCAGCACATGCTTTATCTTATTCTTCCTTTTCCATGCAGGAGACACTTGCTATCCAGTTCCCTAGGCATAGGGAAAAGGCAACCTGTTACTAATTATTGAGAGAATGAGAGAAGCTATAGTGATGAACGCTTCTGCTGTGGGTAACAAGTACCCCAATGGGCATAGGCAGATGCACTCCAGTCAAGAGGAGAGTTTAAAGAATCAGGCACTCTGAGTTTTGGTAGAGATGAGTTAGCCTGGGCTGTTTCCTAGCAAGTGAGGTGAGGAGAGCGTGAGTTGCCCTCCACGCAGATGCAGGTCCTGATTTGCTAAATCTCCCAGTCAGTCCTATAGGGCTCTTTTTCAATTCAGGTAAAATGGCAGGTATTCTAGTGAGGCACTGTGCTTAGGCAGTAGGGAGGTAGATTTGTGGAAAGTAAAATGCCTGCCCTCGTAAAGATCACAGTCTAGAGACAGAGGCAGTTACAGAGAGATTGCTATGTGCGCCTCAACTGTTGGGGCAGGGCGCACCATCACCTTAGTGCACATTTGGCAATGTGGGAGGGGATGTTTTGGGTTTCCACAGTAACTGGCATTCCCCAGCCACCTAGTATTTGCCCCTGGTTGCTGGTGTGTCAAATGTCCCGCAGTACAAGGGACAGTCACATACAACAAAGAATTGTTCCACTGAAAACACCAGTAGTTTCCATGGAGAAGAACTAAGGGATGATGAACTGTCAGTCAAGGGATGCAGAAGGTGTACCATCAGCCACCTTCCTCCAACATGAGGGGTGCTGATATTGATGTGGCAAGAAAGCTGGAATCTGCCAGGCTGCCTTGTTTGTCATGAACTCATGTTTCCCCTGAAATTCAGGAAAGGACTAGGAATAGCTTTGGTGGGAACAGGGCCTCTCCTTATGGTTTTGTAGATTATGAATTGCACAACTCCAGGGGGAGCCACCTGTGTTTCAATCACCATAGATTTCAATAGCTATTACCACTTTTTTCTGGTAGATGGCAATAAAGTATCTCAAGAAAGGACATCTTATGAATTCACACTGAGTTAGTCGCAGGGCTGGGCTGGAGGTGGCAGGAGAAAGAGATGTGGTATATAGACAGTTTCCAATGTAGAGAAAAATTAAGTGGCAGGACTTAGGTGGATAATTGCTGAAGTGGTTATAGCCAGGGCAAGATTTTGGTCTCTTGCCAATGTGTTGCAGGAACAACAATGTCCCAAAGCCTCATCAGGCGTCAGCCAGATGGGGAGACACGTTCAGGTTTGCAGCCATAGTGAGGGAGGCCCTAGGGTCTCTGCTGCTTTCACTGACCTGCTTTGGTGGGACTGTGGTCTCAAGAGGAAGGAAAAAACATTGTTCTGGTCACCTGCAGAGGCAGATGGGCCCCCGCCTAAAATTTGGTCTGGATATCAAGATCGGTGGTGCCTCATGCACACCAAGAGGATACAAACAATTTATTACTTACATAATTGAGGTCTCTTGGAAGAGCAAGGCAAGCAACACAGAGAAGTCTGAAGTGACTTCCCAAGTCATTGAGAAAGGAAAGGAGACTGGCCTGGGTTTTTATTGTGGTTAATGGGTGGGGCTGGGGTGAGAATTCCCAGGAGTCCAGAGAGGGAGCACCCCAACTTTCTTATCAGCTTGGCCAGAGGTGGGACACCACTGGATGAGGGAGGCATGAAGTTTAAAAGCTGCCAGCAAACAAGAAAAATGGATTCAGATGCCTCATTAAACACATCCTTTCTCATTGAGATGCAATCCTGTTCTCTGCCTTTTGGGATGATTGCAGGGGAGAAAGGGGAAAGGGCTTTCAGGACCACTCCTTCAGCATGGCCTCACTTCTACCTATGCAGGGAAGAACTCCAGAAAGGCGGGAAATTGAGGCTTAGTCCAGGGCAGGCATGGAATCCAGTGGCTACATGATAGTCAGGTAACGGGGTACTCACCAGAGTGCAAGTGAGTATCCTTGAAACGGATGCAGAGACAGTAAGACCTGGTTGAGCCCTCGGGTCCTAGAACTTCCTCTGAGTTTAATTCCTTGGGCACCTCTGTTAATTAGCACCAGAACATTTTCTGGAGTCAGAATCAGTGTGACATGTGTAACCAGAGTGCACGTTAAGATGAGGTGTCCTGAGACTTTGCTTCCACACCATGGGAAACAGAAAGTGCCACTGCTCTTACCATTTCTCCAGAGGCTGACAAAAGTGATGAACTGAGCTCTTAATGTATTGCAAGCTGAATACACTTGAGCATATAAGTGAACGGGAAAAGAAAGAAGGCAGAGTTATTGAGGCAACAATTCAGATTTAATTGCATTTGATATAGACCACCCTTTAAAAATAGTTTGGTGGGTAAAAGGCTGCAGTAATTTATGGAACATTCTGCTTGCTTCCAGGGAAGTTGACAAGTCTGGACTGAATCAAGAGAATCAGCATAAATCTCAGCCGATGCCTAATTTTAGAGATGTCTGGTCTTTGAAGGAGTCTTGCCACAGCCAGATGGGGTGGGAGACAGCATTTGAGGGTGGAAATGCAGGAGGTGCCAAACTGAAGCTCAAAAGGTTAAACCCATTTTTGTGGCTGATAAATCCTAAGCAAAAATGAATTGGATTGTGGGAAGAGTTATGTACTGTAAACTGGAGTCCCTGGGGGAGGCTGCAGAAGTCTTGAAGGCTCTCAGGTAAATTATTTAATTTCTCCACGCCTTGACATTGTACATCTTTAAGAAACTGAGCTCATTCTCACAGTGAGCTGCTGAAAACAAGATAGCTGCGTGACCACGGGCAGGTCACCAGGCCTCTCTGGGGCTTTACTGCTTTGTGTGTTCAGTAGAGAAATTCCCCTCTCTACTGTGTAGCTAACTTCAAAGCTCAGCTTAGGTCATGATCACTGAGAAACTTCTAAACAAAGTTTCCAAAGGAAGGCCTGTGTCCTGTTCATCTTTGTGTTACAATACCTGGCACTTGGGGAATGTTCAGTTATGATAGATATTTAGCTGAACTGAAGGATTAAACTGCCCATCTTAATGGCAAATTACATCCCTGAGCTTCTGTAATTTTAAATTCAACTTATTGTGGCCAGTCTGAAGAAAGGTGTGTGAATGATGGCATCGCCTTTATATGTCGCAGAACATTGGTTCTAGTGCACTCGTTATTACTGGGATGACAAGGATGATTATACGTTATTCTGGGGGAAGAGAGAACAGGACAAAAAGACTTTCTGAAGAAGCTAACTATCTACTCATGTAAAGTCATGTATTGCCAGGAACCAGAGTCTAGGATCATATTATAACATGTTTGAAGTTGAAGAGTGTGATGGATTTGAGGAGTGTCCTTCCAAGCTTTGCTCTCAGACCACCTCCATCAGAATCTCTTGCTAAATGAAGATTCCTTGGCCCTATTCCTAGATCCATGAAGTCAGAATCTTTTCTGATTCTGATTCTGCCCAGGAATCTACACTTTAAACAAACTCTGTGGGTAACTCTGATGCGTACTTAAGTTTCATGATTGTCAGCATAGGAAATTACAAAATAGTTTTGTGGGCTTGGGGAAAGGAGAAATTTAGCCCAAACAGCACAGTTAAGTATGGGTTCATTATGGTGCAGGGGGCAGTGCAGTCTTCGAAGTCCAAAAGATCCGTGCAGAAATTCTGCATGAAATGCTTCTTAGTGGCCAGGTGCTATGGCTCACACCTGTTTTCCCAGCACTTTGGGAGGCTGAGGTGGGGAGTTCAAGACCAGCCTGACCAACATGGAGAAACCCCGTCTCTACTAAAAATACAAAATTAGCCAGGCATGGTGGCACATACCTGTACTCTCAGCTACTTGGAGGCTGAGGCAGGAGACTGGCTTGAAGCTGGGAGGCGGAGGTTGCAGTGAGCCGAGATTGCGCCATGCACTCCAGCCTGGGCGACAAGAGTGAAACTCCATCTCAAAAAAAAAAAAAAAAAAAGATTATTGGCTGTGTGGCCATGAGCAAGTGACTGCACTTATTATTAAGCCTCTCTTTCTTCATCTGTGAAATGGGCATACCAATGCCCTCCTTGTTGTAAAGATTAAAACAAATGTATGTAAAGGGCCTAAAACATAAAAGGTGTTCAGTAAAGTGTTAGCTGATATTATCTTCTTTGTAGCATCCATCGGAATGAGATGTTCCCAGGGTGAATGGGAAGTTACCTGTGTGGGGAAGGAAGATAACTTCTTACTAAGATTCTTTACAGGGTTAGGATGGGTGGGCATAAGGTGTCCAGAGTGGAGAGGAAGCTAACTTCTTTGATAATGTTCTTAAGACTCTTACAAAATGTTTCTCAAAGTATGTTTTCTGCACTCACATCTTCACCAGAGAGACTGCTGTAAAATATTCCTGATATATTGAGAAATTAAGGGACATCCATTCCTTTTTAAAACTTGTATTCATTTTTAAGTTTTCAAGAACATTACATCATAAAAATTTCAAATTTTACATGAAAATGGAGAGACAAGTGTAACAAATCCATAAATACTCATCAATGACTTCCAGTGATTATCAATGTTGGCCAGTTTTGTTTCAACTGTATGTACCCATTCCCCTCAATGGATTATTTCTGAGCACATCCCTAACATCACATATTTCTTCCATAAATATTTTAGCATGAAACTCTCAAATAGAGGATTTTAAAGAAAAAAACCAATAGTATCATTATCAACCTAAGGAATTAAGAATATCTCTAATACCTTCAAATATCTGCTGATAGGGACAATAATATTCTAGTTGTATCTTTGTTAATTAATAATTATCTAAAATACATCTACAAAGAGAAACTTTACTTCATGAACTATTTGGCTACCCAGATGTACTGTTTACATAGGAATACCAGTATGAATGCTCAATGTTTTTCTATTTATTAGTTTCCAGAGCAATTACTTGGTTTCTTTAGTATTATGCAAAGGAAATAAAGCAATAATACTTTGATTCTTTAGTATTCTGCAAAGTTCATATTTCGACAAAATATAAATTCATGGAATTAAATATTTTTGATATGTTTCAATCTATTGTAATTATTATTTATGCTCTAATTGTGTCAAGGTTGGCCAGTGGAGCCTCTTCAAGTTGGCTTTTGAACCCTATTATTAATAGCTTCCTTGATTTCTGCTGTGACAGGATGTTCCACCTTTATCTTGTACGTTTTTTCCTCAGAACTGAAATCACCTATTTCTCCCAGAACATGGGATCTAGAGATCATAATTTGCATGTCTAAGCATGCACATTGGTGCTATATTCATTATAATTTCTAGGCCTTTTCAGTGGGCAGAGGTAGAAAATAAACATCTTTTAGTACATTGTGATTTTTATACCGAATTTTTCCCATGCAAATTCAGGACTGAAGTATTTTTACTTACCTTCTGTATTATGTCTATATCTCTTTCTCTTATGCCTACGTCTGATTTTCAATAACACCAAATAGTTACTCATTTGTTTTATCCCGTAATATACACAAAACAGTTTTAGAACAAAATACCAAGACAGTCATAAAAAGTATGACTGAAATGAGATTAAGATAATTTTGCAGCTCTTTCATCCTTCCCATTAGGCTGTATGGTCGATGTCTGTGTCTTAATGTCACTGATTCCTCTCCATGTAGTTATGCTACCTGGTCAAACATGGATTCATATGTTTAATTTTGTTTATGATTTTTCTGTTTACAAGTTGATTTTCATGGTAATTATGTAAAATATTTATATGATTTCAAAGTCTAACCTTCAAAAACAAGATATAAGCATAAGGTATGACAACTAAGGTATCTTCCCCTAGTGGTGATAATTCAAAATGCCTCCAGACATTGCCAAATATCCCCTGGGAGGCAAAATCACCTCTGATGACAATAATATTTATTTACACATATATGTACATTTATGAATCTCATGCCCTGAATAATGGCGTTGAGGTCAACAATGGACTGCATATATGATGGTAGTCCCATAAGAGTATAATGAAACACATATAACAACTTGATACACAGCACTTGATATTGGCATTGCTAGGGGAAATAACTGATATTCAGCACCATTGTGCTGGTACATTTGGATTTCCATATGAAAAAATATATACACATAAAAATATCTATACCATCTAGCTTTGTGTAAGTGTACTCTATGATGTTCACACAATGACAAAATAGCCCAGTGGTGCATTTCTCAGAACACATCTCTGTCATGAAGTGATGCATGACTGTATAGTTATTTATATCTACATTTCCTCTTCCCATTACTTAGATACACAGTTGCCAACTGCCTTTTTCTTCACTTAACATTTGTCACTCAATAAAATCTATCCTAGAGATCACTCCCTGATATTACGGAGAGCAATTTCTCATTCCTTTCACAGTTATCTAGTGCTCTGTTGTCCCCTTCCTTATTAAAATGTTGCATTTTTCCAGCTCTTCTGCTCATGTGTATAGAAGAGGTCCATTACCATTTGGGCGAGTACACCGAGAGAGTTTCAGGTGCCCAAGGGGTGAGAAAATTAGACAGCAGCCAGGCGCAGTGGTTCACGCCTGTAATCTCAGCACTTTGGAGTCCAAGTTGGGTGGATCACCTGAGGTCAAGAGTTTGGGACCAGCCTGGCCAACATGGTGAAACCTCGTCTCTACTAAAAACACAAAAATTAGCTGGGTGTGGTGGCCGGTGCCTATAATTCCAGCTACTCAGGCTGCTGAGGCAAGGGAATCGCTTGAACCAGGAAGGCGGAGGCTGCAGTGAACTGAGATTGCACCACTTCAACTCCAGTCAGGGCAACAGAGAGAAACTCCGTTTCAAAAACAAAACAAAACAACAACAACAAAAAAAAAAAAAAAAAAGAAAAGAAACAAGAAAGTGAGACAGCAAACTAAAAAAAACAGAATAACTTATCCTTCCCCTGGCCACCGCCCATCTACATTTTATTAAGCTCCAAAACAAGTTTTAGTCTTTCTCTCTTCCCCATCAATGACTGTTCTTTAAAAATAAATTTCCATTGTGAAAGATGAAAGTTTTTCAAATCTAAGAGAAGTATATTTTTGGCTTCTTAAAAATTATTCTATTAATTTCTCATTCCTGGACTTGGATCTAGGGATGTCCTGTATGCCAATTTGCAAGAGTGTCTATTTGGGCATGTAGGCTGCCCAAAGCTGTATTAGTTTTATAGAGTCCATGTTAGTTTTCTATTATTTATTTTCAGATTTCAGGGGACTGTTTCTTATCTCATTGTGCCAAGGTGAGTGCTCTGTCCACTAGTGTCCTGCAAGAGTTGTCAGCAACCATGAGGTTCAAAACATTATTCCAGGTTACTAAGTGGAATTAAAACCTAGGCATGAGGAATTCTTTTTCACTGTGATCAAATAGCAACTACAAATGTTAGTTTCTTCTGAAGATCAGCAGGCAAAAAAAAAAAAAAAAGTTACCGGATATGAGGTGGGACAAGAAGCTCCTTTGGTGCTGAAACAATTCTCAGAATGAGGATTCTGAGGCCAGCCAAACGGAACCCCCAGCTGGGCCAGAGGAAATGAGGCCTCAGCCTTCACCAGGGGAAGACACAAGAGGAGCCCTGAGCTGAAAGTGATGATGGGCCGATTCTTTTACGATTTCACAGAAGCCTTAGACCACAGCAAACTGTTCTCCCTAACAAATGAGAAGGGCCAGGCTCAAATTAATTATTTTGGCACTATTAGCATACAGACCAATTCAGTACATTTATATAAAGCTAAATATTAAACCTATGTATTTTCTCCTCTGGCTCATAAGCTGTCCTTCCCCTCCCCCCATAACGGGTTACACTATTAAAGAATGAGAGCTAAAATTTCAGAAAATTCATTTCCACATGAATATCATATTCTGCAGTTTGAAAAAGTACACAAGTATAAAATATGCTCCCTTCTGATGTGGTCCCAGGGGAAAGAGTCAGGGGAGCTCTTGCTAACGGCAAGGGTGTGAATGCTGAGTTGGCAGAAAGAAGAGAGGATGGAGGATGCAATAAAGAATGTGATCATTCCTAGTTTTTAAAAATAAATATTTTGTAAGAACGAAGCTTGCAGCCTGCTAACGCAGAAATTTAGGATGCCACTTTCCCAATGGTCCCTAAATTATTTCATTTAAATCTTTCTCCATTATATCAATCAAACCCACCTCTCTGAACTTTCCTTCCTTACAGAATTGCAAATTTTAATATCTGTTTTTAGAATTATCTCCTGTCTACAAGCAATGGACCAATAGTAACACACATTCAAGAGCAACATCCAAAACACAACTTCGTATAACGGAAAGATAGGACAGATAGATTTCTTTTGGCCGGTTAAAACACCATATTGAACGAATTATTTGCTCTTCAGTAGTTTTTATCTTTTATTTTCTCTGTTCCTAGGCTCAAGATGAGTCTGCTTACGCTTGTTTTTTTGCTTGCCTTTAATCATACAAATAGCACCTAGCCTATTCTTCTATCTCCTTGCTGCTCCCCCACCCTCCTTCATTAGAAGGTTCCCTCTGTTCCCATTTCCTCTTTTACTTCATTGTGAGCAGCTGGGCTATGTGCTTACAGCAAATTAGCTGTAAAATAAAGCAGGCTTTTTTCCCTTTTTCTTTTTTTTCAGGGCGTTGTGGGAGAAAAGGTGGTTAGAGAAATTATCCTACAATAAGCAAGTGTGGACAAGGATCAAATAAGCAGAAGAAATAATCCTGTTGGAGGGTTCGCTCACACAGATGAACCATAGTTAAGTGTATTTCCCTCCTGGGGGTCTCTGTTGCATCCTTCTGGATCCTTACTCTCAAGTTCTTTACTGGTGGCATTTTCCAATCAGTTCTTGATTTTCACAGACATCCACCAGATGAAACCCTGGCTGGAACGTGTAGTACTTTAAAATATTGAAATCCAACTGCAGTCTCAATGTTGCTGGCCTCGCTTTTTGTGTATGTTTAAAAATGCAATAACAATTGTCACAGTTATTCATCAATGTAAAAATTTCAGGCAGGCACTGAAATTGTTTATGGTCCCGAGAGGAAAATTAGTTCTAAAGGTAAGGAAGTAGAAATAAGCAGGATGAGAGAGAGAGGCATCATTAGACAAAGTCCTTCTCCTAGCAACAACTCACAGGCATTTCGGCACTCTGTCCCTGGGATGGGAGATGTTGATTTTTAGCAATAGCCTGCTAGTATTTAAGATGCACCCTTCCTGAAGATGCTGAATGGCCACACACAGTCAGACTCTTTATAAGGTCAAATAAAGTCCTCCATGCTTGGATTCAGCATCACTGACAAGGTGTTGCTAATTAGTATCACATGGCCTGTCTCCTAGTGGGGTTGAAATTTAGTATATTATCACTTCTCTACCCTACCTCAACCAGGACAGACATACCTCAAGAGGGGTGAATGGAAATAATCCTTCAATAGAGAAGGGAGGTGGTCCCCTTAGCATTTACTGGACACCCCATCTTTATACCTATTGGTTGTCAAACTCTTTCGTTAAGCAATGAAATATTTTATTTTACAAATAAAACATTACTTGGCACATAAGTATGCAAAGTAGCAAAAGGAACATTTGAATACCTCAAATTTGTTTTGCAATTTACAAATTATGCAAGTATAATTTTAAAATTAATTTATTTAAAATGCACTCAAAGAGAATTCTGAGGATGTTTGGTTGTACAAAAAAGTTGAAATTGTGATGGCTGTTGCCACATTATAAGAGCCTCATTACCCAATTCCTCCCTCTCTACTTATGTTTTTTTGTTTGTTTGTTTTGGTTACAAAGTATGGAGAAAATTCTGATTCATACATGTAAGTAGAGGGAAATGGTAAGGTTTTTGTTTTTTAATGACATTTACTTTGTAACTTTAGAATATTCTCCATTTCCCAGGAGATGACCACAGAAGAGGGTCTATAAAGTTGGCATAAAAACAAATTAACCTGACAGCATCAGGCTATAGGTAGAAGTATAGAATTTGTTCACATCACTTGAATGTTTCAGCTTACTGTTTAAGAGTGGTTAAGCATATTTAAAAGTGCAGTTCAAATGAAATGTTTGTAGAGTCTCTGAAACACTATGGCAGGCTCTAGGGTGAAGAATGTGGCTTGGAAACTGTTGCGTTGGGGGCATTTCCAGAGATATTACTGGTAGCACTAGTATCATCTTGGGAGAAAAGTCACAAAAATCGGTGAGGCAGGAGTGTGACTATGTTTCCTAAAAAGCCATAAGGACTTTGGAGAGGGTCTACCTCCTATTTTATGATTGTTGGAACAACTTTTCTGCCCCACTATTTTGTTACTGTCAGAGTTTCTGTAGTTGATGCCGTGCAAATTGAGGATGCTGGTGATGGACTTGGAAGCCCTTCCTGAGCCTCAGGGTTCTAGAGCTGTGTGGTGCGCTCTACTTGTCCTCAGTCACATGGTGCTACTTACATTTAAATTTTATCAATTAAAATTATGTAAATTAAAAATTCATGTCTGCAGTTTTCACTAGGCACATTTCAGGCAGTCAACAGTACGTGGGGACAGCATAGACTTAGAACATTTTTATCATCACAGAAAGTTCAATTGGACAGCACTGTTCGGCTGCCATTTTCAGGTTCCTCTTGAAAAGAGCTTATAACCCAGCATAAGATTATCTTTTTGGTTAACACAAACTTCCCTTACATTGTATTAGAACTACTTAAATGAAAGATGGGGGTAAACACTTGGTAATGTCTTCTGGTTTCCAACACAGTACTCGTTTGTAATGGTCCATGATAGAATAATAGAGTAAACCGGGGCTTTTATTTGAGAATTCCCTAAAGGATCATAATGGGTGAACATAACGATTAAGGGAAGGAATTGTGAAGCCAGGCTGCAGTGTCTGAATTCATTTAGTCACTTACAGGCTGTTTCATCTTTGGGAAATTAATCTCTGTGTGACTCCGTTTCCTGCTTTGGGATACTACTACTATTTACTTCATCAAGTCATTGTGAGAATTAAGTGAAATATTGCATTTGAAGCACCTTAGCGTAGTGACTAGTTCTTATTGAGCATTTGATATAGGTCGCCTATTTTTATTACCATTACAACCTGCTCAAATGAGGAATTCCAATCTGGAGGTCATTCTTTGAACAATAGGTTCAAAAACATGAAGCATGAGAAAAGTGATTTTAAAAAAGTTCCCAGATGAGAAAGTATTAGTAAAAATGTGAACAGTGAGAAGGGTGTCTGGTTAGGATTGGAAATCATCAAATATCACAGATTCCTCATTTTTTCGTTTCTTTGAAGGCCCTAGTTGGGAATGAAATGTCTCTCTGTTATTGCCACATGCGAATGCCATCTTGGCTGAAAATTGAATTTGTGGGTCCCAAATCATTCTCTTCAAACATTCAGAGACGTTGCACCATGGTTTTCTGACATTTGGCATTTGAGAGCAATCTGGCCCAATATTAGTTACCTATTGGGTTAGGGGTGTCTTTTTCTGAGTTCCCACAGAATTAAACTGAATCAAGGATCCACATGCAAGTCATTTATTTGGGAAGTGAAGGTAGTAGAGTAGAAAGGGCGAGACATAGAACGAAGGCAGCCAATACAGGATGCATAGTGTGTTACTGAGCCAGGTACCACTGTGTATACCTGGAGCAGTTAATTCTGGGAGCCAGTGAAAATCACATTTCTCAAAATTAACCTGTCAGTGAAATGATAGTGACCTTGGTATTTAATCACCAAATCCTGCCTCTCATTGGTTAGCACACTCCTGGGGTTGTTGGTTCCTTAGGTCTTGCAGACATCTGCAAGGGCAGAAAAAAAGGCAGTAGTGTCACCAAAAGGCCTGTTAAAAGAATCCAAAAGTTGGCAGCTAGAAATCAGCCTGGATTGCACTGAAGTGCTAAGGGTGAGGGTGCACAGTCAGGGACCAACAGTGTCTGCCACTGAGGGGAACCTCTTCTGCACAGATACTTAAATGATTGGCCAACTGATTAATTATAATTCCATGGGTTGCTTTTTTTCCCCTCTGTGCTATTTTGGACCTTTTGCTCTCTCTGGATTTCACTTTTTCTTAGTTTCTTTCTGTCTCTTCTTCTCCAGAATGGGCCCTGGGCCTGTGCCAGGATTCCATTTAGAAGGGGGAGCTATTTGGCTGATTTGTAAGGTGCTTAGAAGAATTTCTGGCATATATGCAGCTCTATAAGGATTTTTGAATCAAACAACTCTGTGAGGTAGTTACGATTAGTTATTACACTCATTTTACAGATGAGAAAACTGAGGTTATGTCATTTGCCCAAGGTCACACATGTACTAGAAGGGAGAGGCTGAGTCCAACCCTGGGCCTCCTGGGTGTGGATTTCCCATTCGTGACCACTTGACAATTGCCGTACTTGACAATTATTTGAGATTTGCCATGAGCCTATTACTCACCTCCACATGGAAAAAAGCAGGAAGTTGTTTTTGTTCCCACCAAAAAAGGTTTGCCAGATAATGTTCTTATGTCTTGATGTGACTGTTAATAGCATCATCTTCTAAACCCAAAACATCAAATCTGCATTTTCTCCAGGCACAATTGGTGTTCCCTTCCCTGCAGCAGAATAAAAGCTAAATATGCTATAAGCCTCTGTTAAGTTCTATAAGGTGTATGGGATACATGTACATAAAATACACTCACACGCACACACACACATTTTTTTTTTTCATAAAATACCCGAGGGTGTTTTCACTCTTTAGGTACCACTAGAATTCTGAGCACTTTGAATCAATTTTTTGACTTGTTGGAGTAGAGGTGTGTGATGTAAGGTGGAGATGTAGAGAGGTGTGTGGAGTTTAACTGAGTCCTGGCCACTGTCTCCTACTTAGGAAGTGCAGCAGCACCACCATTCCATGCTTAGGTAGGTAAAATGTCAGTACAGGTCGGAGAGGTCTATCTATGGAGGCATCTGCTCCCTGCAGCCCCATGAGTAATAGCCTGGGTGTGGAGTGAGTGGGAGAAACATCTACTCAGCAACAGAAACTGACTGCTGTGCACGCAGAACCGGGCCACAAGGAGAGAGGGAGGAGACCCACGACAGTGGGCTGCCGGCGGCCAGAGGCAGCGCGCTAGCAAGCAGCTTCTCCTCTCTCCCTCACTCCTTCCCTAATAGGAGTGGAATCCACGCTGGGATAGGTGAGATAGCACACAGGCAGATTGCCCACCAGATGGTACAATCTTCTATTTAAGAAATATTTGAAAGGGCAACAAAATACAGCAGAAACCATCCGACAGTCCACATGGCTAATGCAAAATTAGCCAAAATCATGGCAGCAGCAATGACGGGGTGTTGTGGGGTGAGTTGTAGGAAAGGCTGCGGAAAGGTGAGCACCGTGATGTCACGCAGGGCAGGTGGCGGGGAGTCTGAGCTGCTTCTCCACTGTGGCACTGTGGTGCTTCATGTGTTTCTAGAATGCCCAGTCTGCAGCCCGTGTTTGAGAAGTGCCAAGGCTGAGGGTGATGGCACAAGTGTGGCCATCCAACCTGTGTCTCCCAAGCTAGGAGGTCTCTGGTCTTCTCACTCTGGATGGGGTGGGACTTGGTCATTGCTGTTCTGTGACTCTTTCCTCATTTCCATATCTTGGTTGAGTGGCCTTTTTCCTCCTGATGTCCTGTTACAGCCCTATTTGTCAAAACCACGTACACTATCAGCGTCAGCACCATCATACTCTTGTTCATTGAGCTCTTACTTTGTCCCAGGTACTGTGCTAAGCACGCTACCTCAGAATAGCTAATGCATGCTGAGTGGTTGCTACATACCAATCACTGTTTAGAGTGATTTACATATATTGTCTTATTTCATCCCCACAACAAACTAATGAGGTAGGCACTGTTATTATCATTTTCATTTCACACAAGGGGAAAGTGAGGCCTGGAGACCCTGATTAACTTTCCCAAGGTTACATGATTCTTAAGGGGAAAGAAATTTGTTGACTCCCATCAGTGCCTCTTATATGTTATTTTTCTCTTTTCATCCTTCTATGACCACCCTGTGAAGATATTGTCATCATTTCTAGTATATATAGTTAAGGAATCAGCAGTTTAAAGAGTGTAAGGAATTCCCTGGGTTGCATGTCTAACAGGAGTTGTTTGTCTTATTCCATAGCTGTTGACTAACCACCATGGGAGACTGTCTCTTTTCCACCAGCCACTCTTGCTCCCTCTCTCCCAGCACTGACATCCTCAGCATCCATGCCTGAAACCTCAGCAACATATTGGCTTTGTATTTCATTGCTTTCTAAGTCTTATTTCTTCTCATTTAGAGTATCCTCCTTCTATTCCCCTCTTCTCAATTCCCATTGCTACTAGCTAGTCAGGATGAGGTTTCTTTGCCTTCATAGTATTATTAAAGTATTTGCCGTTAGTCCCCACTTGCCTTTCCTACAAAGATGATTCATCCCACACTATGCCATGACTGCTAGGCATGAGTCTCCAAGACAGACCCTACCTCCAACATTCTAGAAGTGGATGAATGATAGAATGGTTTTCTCTATTAACTAGCCCCTAAGACTACAAGAAATCTTTGTGTTTGCATACACATTCACCACAGTGTAAAAACAGAAAATGTTGGATGTGTTTTCCATTGAATTATATAAAGAGATCTCTACATAAATACATTTATAAGAGAATGAAATTTTGAACAGAAACTGCTCTCATTGTTTTTGTAATGGGTTCTAAAGAGAGAGCTGCTGTCTTATAGGGCAAGGCGGTTTTCCATTGAACTTTTCTTTGACCATCATGGAGGGAATGTTGGTAGTTTTGATGTTTAATTTTCAGAATACAGTAAGGCTTCATTATTCATAGAAGTTGTCTTCCTGGGAATTACAACAGACAATGGAACAGAAATGGGATTGACTAACCCATTGACCTTGTATCACAAGAGCAGAAAGAAATAAAAACTAATCAGGCACCCGTGTTTTCCATCCCCCCAAGGGCTCTATCTGTTCTCAGGCCTGGGCTGCTTTCTGTTTTCCCCTCTGGAGGGTTCCAGTATCAAGTGTCTCTGTGTTAATTAACTCAGCATGTGGCACATAAAGGCCTGACAGCAGATAGCTAATGTTTTGGATATGCACTCAGTTTAAGGATTAGCTCAATTCCAAAGGACAACTTAACGTTGCCACACTACCGTTGACACTTGGCGATCCGAGGCAAATTTCTGGTTCTGGGCAATCTTCCTTCTGCCACCATCACACATGTGGACTTCAACTCCTCCCTCTCTGCTCTTAGAAGCTCAGACAAAGCAAACCAATTTAAAGACTTTCATTTGATCTGAATAAAATAAAAAAGACACATCTTGCAATTGCTGGTAAAAACCAACAATAAACAAAATCCCGCAATACAGTGGATTATGTGTACCAATGTTTGTTTCTCCTACTATGGGAATTTTATTGATTAAATACATTTGTATGTATATAATATCAATTAAATGTGTGTGTGTGTGTGTGTGTGTGTGTAAGTAATAAGTTTATAAGGAAGTTTCACCTCTAAGATAGCTCCAAAGCTAAATTCCTTAGAATAGGTATGTCCGGGGAGAAACCAGTATGGTTTCTCTTTGGCCTGAAGTATTTTTGAACATAGAGTAGTGCAAAGGCTGAAAAATGACAGGTGATAGGCCACATCTGGCCTCTCACATGCTTCTTTTGGCTTTGTGCAGTGTTCTTAAAAATTTATAATTGAAAATATGGGATTTTTTTTCAAAGTTTGCATTTTTGGGTTTCCTTGTCTGGGTCTGTACTCCTTCACAGCAAAAATTGACAGGAGCCAAGCAGCCCTGTCCCTCCCTTGGGTGGGGCACATGCAACATGGTGTCAACTTCAGTACAAGCACACAGGGTTTGAAAGGCCAATTCTTGAACCCCAAATTGTGCTTTCTCGTTGTTCTGCCAACCCCAAGTTTGCTAAGTCTCCCACTTAGTTCCTGATAGTTTCTTGGCCATTTTGCCCAAAGTAGGCTGTTAAATAGGACACACTGGGTGGAGTTGGGCAGGGTTCATCTTAGACTCACTTTTTATTTAGCTTTCACAAAGCAAGGTTTTCATGACTATTGACCAGCTGCCCAGAAATTACCTGGTGAGTTCCTTTTCAAAAATCAAAACAAACAACCAAATATAAAAATTTGGAAAGGCTGACAAATTTAGCCATTTGGCATGGCATTTAAAAATGGATGTAGCAGTATTTTTAAGGTACTCTTTCAAATGTCATGACAGCTGTCCAAATTTGTAATTTTAAAATATATTTTATGTTATCACATACATTTGCTATACACTCTATCAAATATATGACTAATATGTGAAAACAAATATGTGTGCCACCCTGCTGACTCATGCTCTTTGAGACATTGGAAACTCCTTGAAGGACCAACTAAAAGCCGCTTGTGGCTGGGAAGAGAAGCCCAAGGCTACCAGTGCTTTTCTCCAGGGTGTTTGCTCGAGGATCAACTTTCATTTCCCCTTGGAATGAAAGGCACATATCACAGAAGTTCCACAGAATCAGGCACAAATAAAGAAGACAGGTCTTGGCCGGGCGCAGTGGCTCAAGCCTGTAATCCCAGCACTTTGGGAGGCCGAGACGGGCGGATCACGAGGTCAGGAGATCGAGACCATCCTGGCTAACATGGTGAAACCCCGTCGCTACTAAAAATACAAAAACTAGCCGGGCGAGGTGGCGGGCGCCTATAGTCCCAGCTACTCGGGAGGCTGAGGCAGGAGAATGGCGTAAACCCGGGAGGCGGAGCTTGCAGTGAGCTGAGATCCAGCCACTGCACTCCAGTCCGGGCGACAAAGCGAGACTCCGCCTCAAAAAAAAAAAAAAAAAAAAAAAAGAAGAAGACAGGTCTTAACTTAAAGACCTGAGAATGGTTCTTTAAATCATTCATTCATGCATGTGTCGACTTATTCATCTATTCACTCACCCAATGAATATT
Organism: Trachypithecus francoisi; assembly: GCF_009764315.1. Classification (NCBI taxonomy): domain Eukaryota; kingdom Metazoa; phylum Chordata; class Mammalia; order Primates; family Cercopithecidae; genus Trachypithecus; species Trachypithecus francoisi. Next base: position 1,982,808 of record NW_022681435.1, on the reverse strand, counting down.
TATCCCGCAACTACTATGTGACACCTGCTATGATGTTAGATGCCATCAGGGGATAAATACACGGTCAAAAATTTATGTCTTTTTTTTTTTTTTTAAGGAACTATATGAGTTTCTCAGGCTGATTTAACAAAGTACCCTAGATTGGATGGCTTAAACAAATTTATACATTCATGGTCTCACAGTTCTGGGGGACAGAAACCTAAGATGAAGGTGTCAGCAAGATTGGTTCCTTCTGACGGCTGAGGGAAGGATCTGTTTCAGGCCTCTATCCTTGGCTTATAGATGGCTGTCCTCTTCTCCCTGTGTTTCCCATCATTTCCTCCCTTGTCTGGTACTTGTCTGTGTTCAAACTTCCTCTTCTTAGGACACCAGTCAGTCCTTTTGGATTAAGGACCACCCTAATGAGCTCATTTCAACTGAATCACCTCTGTAAAGACCCTATCTCAAATCAAGTCACATTCTGAGGTACTTGGATTAAGAATTCATGAATTTTTTGAGAGGATATAATTCAACCCCTGCAGGAGCTTCTAAGGTAATCATTTCTATACTCTAAGTTAGAGTGCTTATGTTTCACGTGTTGGTCCTGCTGTTTCTTTCTTTTTTTTTTTTTTTTTTGAGACGGAGTCTGGCTCTGTTGCCCAGGCTGGAGTGCAGTGGTGCAGTCTCAGCTCACTGCAAGCTCCACCTCCGGCGTTCACGCCATTCTCCCACCTCAGCCCCCCGAGTAGCTGGGACTACAGTCGCCTGCCACCACGTCCGGCTAGTTTTGTTTTTGTATTTTTAGTAGAGACAGGATTTCACCATGTTAGCCAGGATGGTCTCGATCTCCTGACCTCGTGATCCACCCACCTCGGCCTCCCAAAGTGCTAGGATTACAGGTGTGAGCCACCGTGTCTGGCCAGTCCTGCTGTTTCTGCTGGCAAAGGAAATCTGTCTTTCACTGTTGCTAATGTCCAGCTCATCTATACCTAAGTTGTGCTGGCCTAAGAAATTTTAGAAGCTGATAAGCCTAGCTTGACTCTGCAGACACAAAATTTCAGGAGCTGAACATGGAATGGAGATACAAATGAAAGGGCCTTGATTTCAGGTGTACCCATTTGTAACCTGAAGGCCCAGCTTATGGCCAGGAGTGGAAATAAAAGATCCCTGTAGTGTTTTCTAGTAGGACAAGATGCCATGAAATGTGGGTGGACAGAGAGAGAAGAGCCAGTGAAGATAAGTTCTAGGCCAGTTAGACAGAAACGTCCTGGGAAGTAAAAATCTTGGTAACACAGAGACTGTAACAAACATGACCCATGTAACTCTTCATGTGCAAGAACAAAGGCAGAAAGAAGCAAAGAGCAGCCAGAGATCTAGGACCGACTAGTGGGGTTTGTGGAGAATGTGCTGTGAGGCATGAGTGGGGGTATATAGTTAGGAAGTCTTGGCTGACATCCTTAGACAAGATCATGCCAGAGCCCAGGAAGAGACTCTTGTGGGGCCCAACTCTGAGCAAATCTGTGAAGTAGGAGCCCCATCCTCATTATACCCTTTTCCCAAATCTTTTCCTCTCTTGGCCTTTTCATTCTGGCATCTTCCTTGTTTCATTTTTCTGGTATCCTCAGCTGACCCAGGGTGCAATGAGAGTTGACAAATCTCTTTCAACAGCATGTTAATCACCTGGCCATCTTGTTAAGATGCGGATTCTGATTCAGAGGGTCTGGAGGTGGGCCCAGTCTGGTCCACTAGCCACACTTTGAGTCACAAGGGTTTATGGAATGATGGAGCCCAACAAGGTTCAGCGAAAGCCTTGATCTCTCCTTTAGGAGCTCAAGGCTCAGTGGGTTCCCTGGGTTAAGAACAGAAGATGCCCCTCTTGGCTACTGCCATCACCTTAACTTTTACTAGCTCCTGTATTCATTAGTAAGGGTTAGAGAGAAAAGAAAAATAACAATAACGTTCTTAATTGGATCCCTGAAAAAGATACTGCATTTCCACTGATTAAGGCAATTAAAGGTGCAAACATTGCTGCTCAAAAGCTGACATCTTCAGGTGTCTCATAACAAAAATTAATATCACTGCTAGCTGTGCCACCTAGTCATGCTGTAAAGTAAATTAATTACTGCAACCAAACTAATAATAACGGTGCAGGCAGAGTTGTAGCAATCTTGTGGCTTACCATTGGAGACTGAGCAGGGACTTTTGCCTCTCTGCTACCCATGAGCGCAACCCAGCAATTGCTGACTGTAACATTTCTATTGTATGGTTTATGCTAAATATGCATATCTTAATTGCATTAGTCAAAATAATTAGCTAATATATTTTTGCATAATGACGAGGTAAGCAAATATCACCATAGCTCAGTGGTTCTTGCATGAGTAAATTTGGAAAATTAATAGACTCCCAATTTCCTAATTATCTGTCTTTTATTCCATGCTCAAACAAAGAAATGCTACTGCACACTCTTGGGCATCGTGTAATTTAGTTTGCACCTTGAAAATTTTAAAGCACCTGTGTTTGTTTTCTCCCCGTTTTGCAGGAAAGTGATATAAAAGAAAAAAATACAGCTCCTTCCTTTAATCACTCTTAAATTGAAATATGAAGAAAGTTGTGGATCAATACATTTTAATTTCTACGTGCAAGTGGTGTGTTGAATTATAAGGTGGTTTTAATGCATCAGAAAACTATTATAAAATTAATACAATTGTCCAGATTCTTTCCAAAGTGATAGTCCACAGCAAGCACCCAAGTTCTAGAGGAATGGTGGCATTTCTTCCTACTCTCCTTCCCTTTGAATCTAGCAATCTTCCCAGTTTTGCCTAGATGTCTCCCCATTTTCTCACACTTGCAGGGCAATGGTGCATCATGGTCTCTACCTGAGGACAGTGTGGTTGAGAAATAAAGCTTGCTGCCTTGACAAACCACTTGGCAGACAATAGCTGAATTCCTTTGGGTTCCATCTTACTTGGGCCTGTGTTTGGGAACCAGACTAATATGCTGAGCTACCTCATGAAACATCTTTCTTTAACAGAGCCTGGCCATTCCTGTGTAAGGTGTCAGCTCTTCCTCAGTCTTCATGAGAAAGCATATTCTTAGCATGCTAATCTAATGCATAAGGAACACAGAAATCTGCCCAAAAGGACATTTGAACAATATGCTAATATCTTCTGAAGAGCTTGGAAACATTCTTGCCTCATGCCTTCCAATGGCAGGTTTCAGGCCACCACTTAAACGGGAGAATGTGCTGGGACCCGAAGCCCACCACATCTGGATGAAATCCTCGTGCCAAGCCCTAAGCCATCAGGCTAACAGTAGACAAGTCATTTAGGAGAGAAAGCAGCTGGGTGAGCATTTCCCTTAAGTTTCTGATGAGTCTTTAGATTTCCAGTGGCTTATGGGAGAGCAATCTGTAACCTGAGAAGAGAAGAGATCTTCACTGATGTCATTTTGTCTCTAAACAAGCTCTGATCGAATCAATTCCCTTAGCAGGTGTAGTACTTGTCAGGATTCCAGCCTTGAGACCACTTGGGCTGCCTGTCAGCAAACTCCATGTAGGTGTCTGGAGCAGGTAGCAGCTGCAGGCTGTAACGTCCTCTGCTACGGCATTCACTTCCAGGCTCACATGCAAATCGCCAGCAACTATGAAGAGAATGTATGTAAAATTCATTTTAATTTGTGCATGTGAGTGTAACAGGCTTTAATTAAGATGGAGAAAGAGATAAAGACATGCTCAATGGTGTGCATGGGGGAGGCCATGAAATTGCAAAATCCAATTTTATAGAATGCTAGCTGGTACAAGGGGAATAAACCCAAAAGCCAAATTCTAAGAACACACCTTGGCCCGTCAGCAAAGGGAAGCTGGACTTTGTCAACCACGCACCAGATTACCACAAGGGCAGTTGCACACAGGAGGCGAAAGGAAAGCCACTTACAAGAGATGGGAACGGAAATCTTAAAAGAGAAAGTAATGCAGGAAGAGAAACAAAGGCCAAAAATGGATATGCTGAGAGAAAACCCAAAATTATTGAAGATGAAAACATAAGGGGAGAAAAATAATTAGAAATTAGACCACAGGATGGAAGAACATAACCAAAGCAGAAATCAGCGGGCACACAGATGAAGCAAATTGGGGAAGAGAGAATAAAAGACCTCAAGAATGGGGAAAATGCCTACCCACTCCTCATAGTTCAGGGCTCAGCTTCCCATTGCTTCTGAGGCTTACAGAGGTCGTGCCTGTGTCTCAGTTATAGATAACCCTTTATCCAGACTAGATGCTGAGGGCAAAGAAAGGAAATTGGACATATTTTCCATCCTTTCCATCCATTCCTGTAAGAATGTTGAGCCATATCTTACATAATTGTCAGACACTCACCCCGGAGCCCCCATCTGAATGAGAGAGTCTCCCACATATGATGGCAGGGACACAAGGCTGGACATGGGCGTGCAGCAGGAGGTCAGGCTGAAGGGGGAACAGGTTCAGGTTTTCAGCATGATCATGTTTGGAATGATCTAAGGTTTTTGCACTAAATTCTGAGGATAGCTGAGAGCCAGTAAAGGGATTAAAAATAGCCTGGAGCACATGGTCAGCAAATCAACTGGAATAAACTATCAGTTACTGAGTAGCTAACCTTTGCATGGAGATGCAAGAGTCTGAAAGACATATTATTCGCTTTCAAAGAGCTAATATTCTGAAATTATGTAAGTAAATAATTTTTTTAAATTCCCCAAATAATACAGAAGCTCTGTCTCAGGAGAGATAGAACATGATAGCATGCAAATCCCTGCCACTCAACGTGCGATCCGTGGACCACCAGCATTGGTATCAGCTGGGGGCTTGCTACAAATAAATGCTGAAGCTCAGGCCCATTGAATTAGAATCGGAATTTAACAAGATCCCCAGGTGATGAATATACTAAGTGTTGGCCCAGAAACCTTGCAGAAATACTAAGTGCAAAGCCTTCAGTGGAGGGCAAGATTTTATGAAGGTAGAGTAGTGCTATCATTTTGTTTAGTAGAGATCAGTTGCACTGTCTGCTATGAGTCTGGTGCTTTAGGAGATCCATAAAGGCACAGAATACGTTCCTTACAAAAGTGAGGAGCAGACAAAATGTAAAAACTGTCAGATTTTTCAGGTACTCACCCTGTAGAATCTTAGAAACTTAGGAAAAAGGGAGGGAAACCCTGGATTCCCTAAGAAAAGGGGCTTGTATGAAAATTTAGACAGGCCTGTTTCTTGCATACCTGGACTGGAGGAACAGTTCCTACTTGCTGCACTAATTGAACTAGAGTAGGTTTTGGAAAAGGCAGAATGGTAGGAAATGAGGGAGATGGAATCCCTTAGGTATATCTTCGATGTTGCAGACTCTACATGAGTGATTTTACAAAACTACAAGTTAACTAGAATCTTCTCTAGATTAACAAGATCTAGAATCAACTAAAACCAGTGGTCTACCAAACCATCAAACAATGTAAACTTCCTAGAAGAGCTCTCCTGGCCTCGTGTGGACTGCCTGCTGCCCATCTTTCTACTCTCCTGTACATTAATCTGGTACCACTGCTCCACCTGTCATGGGCCCCGCCATATTGAAATGCCGGCTATTCCCACCTGCCCCCTTTTCCTTTTGTACCCAGTGACTTTACTCACATTGTTTCCTTTTCTTGTTATAGCCCCTCTCCCTCTCACCTCATTTTGCATATCCTTTGGTAAATTCGTACTTGGACTTTGAACCTTAGCTCCACATTGCTTCCCTTTTACTGCAGAGTTAGGCACAATGCTCCCTGTCTTTCCATGGTGTCATGCGTACTGCTCTATCCTCCCCCTTATTGTAATTAATCGTTATTGTGTGTGCTTCATGCTAGACTCCAAGATCCTTGATGCAGTTAGGGTAACTTATTCATGTATTTCTAATCCCTATCATTATACTTTGGACTTAAGGAATACTAATTTAATGAAAAGATAAATGAACATGTGAATGGATGAATACATGTATAATGAATGGATGACATCAGATTATAGAGGGTCTCGAACGCCAGGCTAGGGAAATTGGAATTCATCGTGCAGCTGTTGGAAGAAAAATGCAGTAGTAGGGTGTGGGTAAGATGCACTGATTCAACTCACAGGTTAAGAAGTAAAATAAGAAAAAAAACGCGGAAGGAAAAAGCACACGAGCAGAGAGAAAAAGAAACCTCAGTGAGAAAAGCAGCGACAAAAATCTGCAAACTTGTTTTGTCATAAAAATGTTTTATCTTCACATCTGGAGACTTGGGCAATTTTAGGTGACAGAAGTGCTACATGCTTTTGTGCCTGTGTATACCCCTTGGCAGGCTCTCCAATAAGCCCAGTCAATGACAAAAATCATTCAGTGAGGGTAGGGTGGCCTTACCTTCAAGATTACCTGCTCGAGTGTGTCCTGATGATTTATGGGTGTGATTTCGGATTGCTACACTTTTCCTCTATCATTTCCAAAACTATTTTTACTTAGGCTATGGGATACATGGAGCAGAGCCAAAGGAGGTGCCATGGTGTGGAATGCTAACAAAGGTGCGCATTGGCTCCTGTGCTGTCACCTGTTGGCCACTTGCTTACAGGTGGCCTTTTTCTTTTGTGGTTATGTGAACAGAACCTTTGAATTGCTTCTGCTTCTTCGGCTCATTGCTATTTCAGAGATGAGTAAATGCACACATTTAGCAGACTTTAAATTGCCTCGGTTCTACTTTGAGCTGGCCTTCAAAGTATTATTTATTACAATACAGTTATTAGAGCAAGGAATAAAGTCAGGGACTTTCATTATCGATTCCAAATTTTAGGAACCATGCAGTGAATTTGGCAAAGGAATTCTGTCTGGGGGAAGCTTGGAGAGTTCTCAAGACAGCATTCCTAATATAGGACCTCAGTTCCCACTGCAGCTTTGACTGGATGTGAGATTCCTAATTCAGGTCCCAATTTTTTCAGAATGTTATACTGGGCTGTTAAACAGCTGCTGTGTTTAACTACAGATGTGGTTGCATTTTATGGATGTGATTCCTGTGTGTATGTGTGTGTGTGCCAATAAACAAACATGTATATATTTAAAACCAATATTGACACAGTGTTAAGACTGAAATCTTTGCCGTCAAATCAGGAAATTCCAAAGTTACATTTCCTATAACAGTATCCTCTTAGTCCCTTGCACATCCTGTATATTGCACCACAGCCATTTAACTCCCAAAACACAGGGGGATAGACTACTCCAGGTCTAAGCTGGCCAACGTAAAGCCACTATGTGAATTATTTGGTTTTTGAAGTGCTTTAATTTTATGTCTTAACTTCATATTAACAAATTGAACTTTGACTTAGAAAGGCAGAAGAGAAACAAAAGGAATCAAGAAAGGTGTTTTCATTTGTAAGTCAAAAAGAGACACATCTAGTTTTATTCTTCAGTTAACCATCTTTATCCAAATAGAAGCTAAAACAGCAGAGTAAATGTTCCTCATCTTAGGCTCAACACTCATTGTTTAAACCTTCTACACTCAAAAATAGGAAACCATTTTTCTTCAAAATTGGCTTCCATTCCCTTCCTTAATGAGGACTACAATCTTGCCAAATTTGAAGTTCACAGCTTCAGTCATTTTTGAATTGCAGAAGCACAGATAAAACATTTTGATATTTTTTTATGATAGAAAATATGCAATTTTCCCTATCTAGGTGTATGGTAATATTCGCAGATATATCACATCTAAGTTTAGATTTGAATGAGTACTCTGGTGTCTAAGTGCCGGGCAACTAACATAAATGACTTTTGTTGGATTATTGTGTGTTGTCTTCTGGTTACCCTTCCATCTGGTTCCGTTTTATGGCCATTATCTACTTGGAGTGGTTTGTCAACAGGTGTGGATTTGCCTGGAGACCACAGTCTGACTATTATCTGACTCTTAACTTGATGCCTCCTATGTTCTTACTTTTTAATCTTAATGCTTATTATGTTTCTGCCTTCTTTTTTTCCTGCTTCAAAAATCTTCTGAGAGTTGCCAGATAATAAGAGACAAATTGTGCAAATTAAATGTCAGGAAGTGGTGCATTAGTAACTGAGCTTTTTGCCATCAATGGTACAGCCGATTCCTCTCTCTCTAAGCCAAATACTTCTCCAAATTGGAGTAGGCTTGATGAATTTCTTTCTTTTTTTTTTTAAGTTAAAGTATGACAGCTGTTTATTTTCATTTTTGTTCATCTGGTGAAACCAGAAGGGGCCCAAAGAAGTCATTAATGTCCACTGTGTGAAGGCTCTAGGAAATGCATTGAGGGTAGAATGCATGAACAGTATTGTTCACCATATGTAGACTAGAAACATCCTTATGTTCAGGGTCCATGGGTAAGAGAGGGAGTGTGTTATAATTAACTGTATAGTACATATGGTGGACTAGAAAGTTTACTCCTTGGAGACTAGTCGAGCTATAAAATCAAACAAACAATGAAAACAGAGTCAATTAACAATGGCTCTATCAAATGTTGTCATATAGCTCCTATGGTTTGGGTGGAAGACTTGGGGTCAGAAAGCACAGGCATGTCCTGACCCTAGGCCCCCACTTTTCTGGACAAGGCAGAACAGACTGTGTCAGATGAAGTTAACAGAGCCAGTTTACAAGAGGATGGCTGAGAGACAGAGAGAGAGAGAGAGACTGAGAGAAAAAGAGAGAGAGAGAGAAAGAAAGAGAGAGAGAGAAGCTGCATCTGCCACTAAACCTTTCACTGTGGATTCACTAAGGACCACTAGAAAGTCCGGAAGTGAGTCCTTCCCTCAGAGCCCATGTTCTGATGGCTGTCTGGGCTCGTCTGTCAACATTGCACTTCATCCAACAATAGGATTACTAAGAATTTCATGATCTGTTTCTGTAGCCCCATTTCCAGTGATCATGCAGCTATGAGTCTTACTGACTGAACGGAAAAATATTGGTCTGACCGGTGGCTTATGTTATGCAGGACAATGAGTATTTTAAACCAGATTAATCTGAACTTCCTCAAAGCTAGACACGCTTCTATGCTTCTAAATTATGTCCCTTGCCAAGAGAGAAGTCAGATGATGACAGAACTCCATGTCTCTCAACTCTCCAACTGCAGAAGAGTCTGGCTTTTCTTTTGAGGTAGCCTAGCAGGCTGTTTTGCATCTGATGCCTTCCAGATATTCCTTGAGATAATTTTAACAACCTCAAGAGCTCCATATATGTTAACGGGTATATGTGCAAAATGTAGGCTCTCCTTTTGCACGGATTGTGATGCATTCACAGTCACATCTCATCACATTAATAGCTCGCTTCAAAATCTTCAATGGCTCCCTGTGGCCGTTAGGATAAAGTCAAAACTTCTAATAGAGGATAGATGACCCCTTTCTCTCTGGCCCTTTTGCTTTTTCACCCTCATATTTCTTCACTCTACCCACTTTGCACTCAAGATGTTAACCTCTACTGAAGCTTTTAGTTCACAGAGATTCTTGAAAGTCTTCCTTGACCCATCTGTTTATCCTTCCCCACCTTCATTTTTTGAATTTAGAGTTCCCTGACACATTTTAATACATCTTGAGTAGCTTGTTGCACATCTATTATAAGATTTACCATACTTCTTGTATTTGCTTGGTTGCCTTTCCTGCTAGATAATAATAACCTACGTGAGATCTGAGACCACTGTGTCTGTCTTGTTTGCCTTGAGAACTTTATACCTAGCACCATGCTTGGCACATGGCAATCAGTGAACATTTGTTAAGTGTTGAACAAGTCATTTTTATTATAGTCATTAAGATGACATTATATCTTTATTATAGATATTAAGATAAAGATGATGCGCATTAACCTAATGTGTCTTCTTTTTTTAAAAGAAATTTAACTGTAAAAATGTATCTAATTTATCTTAACTTTGTTCTGCTTTGAACTTTGTTGCTTTCTTCTAGCAACAAAGTTCTTCTAGAAAGTTCTTCTAGAACTTTCTTCTAGAAGTTTCAGTATGGCCCCTTGGGCCCAAGACATTCAAGCTGCAACCTAAAAAGTTATGAAAGAAAACGTCACTGGGCGTCCTATAGAACGCTGTTGATGGTACCCAAGCCCTGGGGTTGTTTTTCAGGTAATACAAAACCTTTTAACAAAACCTTTGGAGCACTTGAATCTTTTAAGCTGGTACTAAGATGTGTTTGCTTCAAGTAAAATTCTGTGGTATAATGAACGTCTACATGGTTAAGTTCTGATGCACAAAGATTTGTGCCTCTAACTAAGAGACTGGCAGCTAGAAGCACACACATGAGACTTGCGTATCTCAATCAACATATGATGAAGTGGAGAAATTTAACAAGAAGAGCATAGAACCTCAAGGCTCATCCAAACTTAGCCCTTCAAGAAGGAGCAGACGGCTACTCTGCCCTCAAAGATTCTGCTCTCTGGCAATTATGATACTTAAAATGCCCACTTCTAGATACCCTTAGAATTCTATTACTAATTATTTCATTATTGCATTGAACAAAAGCCTTTTTAGAGGAGAAACACATTAACCCACTAAACTCATTTTTATGGATTAATTTCAGTCCAGATCAACTAGACTAACTCTTAGAAGAGAGAGAACAGGACACTGAGGAAGTGAAATTCCAACAATAAATAGCCACTGTCAAGAAGGAGAGAGGGCAGGATTCAAAAGAAATGTTAAGCTTGTATGGGTATTGTTTGGCCAGAGACCTGCAACTAGAAAGTGGAGTGGCAAAAGGAACAGGATACTCTCTCTCTTTCTCTCTTAATCTCTCTCTCTCTCTCTCTGTGTGTGTGTGTGTGTGTGTGTGTGTGTGTGGTGTGGTGTGTGTAAGATCTGGAGTCCCAAAGCTGATGAGAATGGTGCCACTAGCAAGCTTCACCTCTTAGATTTTGTCCAGGTCCATCAGTGGTCAGCCTCATGGTTCTCCCAGTCAGGAGGTGAAAAGGGCATGATATTTAATGGTGCCTCAATTTCTTTAGCTGCCCAGCTTGCTTTTGAGCAAAGACCAGAGACCAGACTGGTATAAATTCTCAGGCTAGATTATGAGTACCAACAGGTTAATGTCACATTCTTTGATCTCTTTGCCAAAAGATTCACACAAATATCAGCTATCTCTCTGTATTTGTGAAGCACATGTTTACTCAGGTACCACCAAGTCAGGACTAGCAATATTCTCCTGATCTGTTCGCTTGCTTTTAAAGCAGATAAAGTGTGCATTTCTGAGCCACATTTGTCCATTTCCCCCTCCATTTCCTCCTTCCTCCCTTCCTCATCCCAGTTGGTGCAGAATTTTTCCTCCTCTGATGGATGTATCAAGTATGAAGGTGAAGAAAATCCAGGGGACTAAATGGATGAAAGACTGGCTAATGACCAGTGGATTTAACCCATATTTAAAGTCTCACTTTCAGTAACTGGCGAGGGTGATACTTCTGGAGTGTATGAACCAGCTGGTATTAGCAAACGTGTGAAGATCTGCTGATGGAGGAGGGGGCAGAGAAGGTTTGTGGGTGTGTTTCGAAGTCTGTTGGATGCAACTGGTTTAATTTCCTTTGTTCATCTGCTTCAGGGTTTGCAGTGATTTGAGAGGGTCGTTTTCTCCCCACTCTGACACATTCGGTAAAGTCTGCGGATACTGTGTGACTCATTAGGCTGTCAGCAGCATTAAATGTTGCAGATTCCATTTACATCAGGAAAGCTTCTCTTGGAGGACAATGTGGGATACAGACTCTGGTTACATCAGAGACAAAGAGAGTTAGAGAGATGAGAAAAAAAGAAACACATGGGAAAAGAGGTAGATAGAGAGACACAAGAAAGAGTCAGGAGAACCAGAGAAAAAGAGGGACAAGAATCAAATAGATAGACAGAGATACCTAAGAAGAAGAAAGACATGTCAAAGACAGAGATAGAGAGCCAGACCTAGAGAAATGAGAGAGACGGGGAACTGGGGTCATAATCCCGAAAGACACAGTCCTGAAGACTAGAATTCCTCATGTTGAAATCCAGAAACAACAAAATCCCAAAAATGTAACTCTGGAAAAAAGATAATACATTATTTAAAGGACATATAGTTACATTCTTTAAAGGGGATTTATTTGAGATGGATAAAAACGTGACAGAACACTGCATAGGTGACTTCGCACAATAAAGTAGGCAATGATATCATACATATTGTTGCAAACATCAACATTCAGATATACTTACACTAACGACAGTCACACCAGTATAACATTTATGAGCAGACAAACCATATTCAGAAAGAAATATGTCAAAAAATGAAATGTATAAATGCATATCACTATGGTTGGTAATTGTGTGCACCCAGCTTTATAATTGCCGTCATCTGAAATATCATGATGGACAACCTAAGTCTTTTGACAAGATTGATCAAAAACTGTGATGGGCCATCATCGCATATGCAGTGGTCCAAAGAGCCAAGATCTTGAGACATTTTATCTTTTATAAATGCAGATGTGCAAAAAGAGTATCTCCTCATTCACTGAAAAAGTTTCAATGTTTTTACAAACAGGCACAATACTGACACACAAAATCAACATTGTGATAAGGCATTTTCATGGAGTCAAATTTGCAAAAAAAGAACGTGTACAATGAATTAGAACCCTCTAAAAGTATTAACACAATTTATACTCCCAGAGCTAAATGATGTGAAGATGAAATAAGTGTCATAGTGAATTGGTGCAATGTGTGAAGGGGCAGAAGTTCTACATGATTGAGTAATTTGGCAGGAAAGATTTCTTGCATTTTTTGCCTGTGTTTTCACTTCTGTGATCTCCGAAACACTCACTGCACTTGTATTTGGAGAATGGTTGTGGTCTACAAATGTTGTAAGTATACGCTGTCCAGTTCAAAGTCTGGTTATTGCTCAGACATTGCAATTAAGTGATGTTCTGCTTTCACAGCACCAATAATAGTTAGCTTTTAAGCTCTTATCTTTCATCATTAGGTAACCTTGTATACTAAACTTAAACAGCATTTTTGCAAGGGAACAATTTCACAGATCTCTTCCATGGTGTGGCAAGGAATACAGTAAGAAGGAATGCTATCTGGCTTCCCCGGTAATGAATCTGTATTGGTCAGGGTTGTCCAGAGAGACAGAACCAATAGGATGTGTATATAGATACATAGGAGGGGATTTATTAGGGGGATTGACTCATGACATTACGGTGGCTAAGAAGTTCTACGACCGGCCATCTGCAAGCTGGAGACAGTGGGATGCAGATAGCATGTCTTGGTCCAAGTCCACAGACCCCAGAACCAGGGTAGCCAATGGCATAACTTTCAGTCCAAGGATGAAAGCCTCAGGATCCGGGGGCTGGGGGACTGTGTGTAAGTCATAGGGTCCAAAGACTGGTGAGCCTGGAGTTCTGATGTCCAAGGCAGCCAATTAAAAGTCTGTCCCAGCTCTCAGAAAGACCAATTCACCTCTGTATTTGTTCTCTCTGGGGCCCCTGGTCAATTGGATGGTGTCTGCGAGCACTGAGGATGGTGTCTGCCTCTTCCCTTCCTAGTCCACTAAGATCCACAAGCTAGTCTCCTCTGAAGCAGCCTCACAGACACACACAATAATGCCTTACTAGATGCCTAGGCATTCCTGAATTCAATCAAGCTGATATCTAAAACTAAGTCTACTTGTCCACCTCTTTTCAAATTGGCACTCATACACATCTCCTTAAACCATACTTAATTTCCAAATAAAGACAATAACAAGGTGATAATTCCACCTAACATGATGCAAGTGATGTAATGCAACTATCCAGCATGCAACCAAAAACATGCTAATCTCTTCCCCAGGATTTGGCTTTTGGGATTTTAACATTTGGATTGTGTCCTTTCGGATTATGATCAGCACTGGAGAGGGACTGTGAGACAATCTGAGCAACATGCACAGAGAATTGGAGAGAATAAAAACGTGAAGAAAAGAGAAGAAGGGAAAAAAGGAGAGAGAAAGAAAGAAAGAAAGAAGGGAAGAGGGAAGGGGAAACCAGAGGGGAGAAGGGAAAGAGAAGATGGGAAAGGAAGGAGAAAGAAAATATTCTATGAAGATCCAATCTTATGTATTCAAATGCTTCATGATATTTTGATATTAGGGATGACTTATATGTGCATAAGATTTTATTAGCAAGCCAAACCCAGTCACTGACTCATCATCCTTTAGAGCAATTATATGCATTTAAGCAAGTAGGCAAGTGAAAAAAAGTCATAAAAAATCCACAAAGCTCTGAAAAAATTCATATAAAAATCTATCTCTTTGCAACAATTTCTCTTCTGAAAGCTATTTGTAGGGTCAGTTTCATGTATTAAATTCAGATTTCCCAAAGGGATCTCAATGGCAACAATTCCCTCTGGAAGAATATCAAGTTGTCTCTTTCAGAACTTGTCTGTGTTGCGTCTGGCTCATCTAGGCATTATATGGACATTGTGAGGTGCCAGATTTGTGGGTGTGTCCTAGTCAAGGTGGTCTTAGGCCCAGGGGAGAGAAATCCACTAAAGATAAAAGGGAGCCAACTAATGATGTTACTGCTGCTAATCGTGGTAGTAATCAAAGGCACAGCTACAATTTGTTGAGCTCTTGCTATGGGCCAGAAATCACACTAAGCCCTTCAAATGCATTATTTCATTGGATCCTCACAGTAGCCTTACTAAGTAAATATATTGGGGGTGAGGCACAGAAAAATAAAGTGATTCACCCAAGATTCCCTAGGATTTGAACCCAGGCAAGGTTGTATTCATAATAACAGCTGACCAGTTAAATATTCTCTTGGAGAACAAACTGATCATTTTCTCTTCAAGGCAGTGAGAGTTCTAAAGAATTGATCAACTATGTGTTACGTTCTCCTTATTGTTCCCAGGGATTTAAATAGCATTTTAGTTGTTAAAAAGGTATACATCCACCCTGACATCATGCAGAAAAACTCAAATATTTTGGAAGACTGCTAAGTCTATCTGTTTCATCCAAACTGGCTTGAAGTGATGAGTTACTTCCTATCTAAATTGGCCAGTGGGGTTGAAAGTGGAAAACTCCTGGGCTAAATGGAGGAAGGCATTGGATTCTAGAGCTAGTAGCTGGAACTTGATTTCCAAGACAGTATTTCCCAAAGTGCATTCATTGAGCGTTCGTTTTATAAGATGTTACATGAAGAAAAGTTTCCAGGATCAGAAATGTTTGGGAAATACCAGATTAATTGCATTTTAGTAGATTTATCTATTTCAGAATTTCTCAGAGACAGTACATATCTCTGCATCCAACACAATTGTCCTTCCTCTTCCATCTCATCTACTCAAATTTATGCATTTCCCATTTTTGCTCGGCTAGCTCATTTTGTACTCATTATGTACCTCCTGCTTTTATTATTTAATGTTCAGTGAACCCATGTTTTAATTGCCCATGTGAGTTCCTTGCAATTGAGGACCTAAACTTTATTATAGTTTAAGTCTAGTACTGTGTTATTTAGATAATAGATACTCAATAAATATTTGTTCATCGACACATCAATATATGAAAAAGTGATGTGTCTTATTCTTGTCTTCTGCCCACATTCCCCCAAACAAGCAGTTCCTGAGACAACCATTTGGGTACAAGTAGTTTATTTTGGAGGTGATACCAGGGACCCCAGAGAGGGAGTGCAAAATTGAGACAGAGAGTCAGGAAAGAAAAACAAAAGCCATACTAATGAATAAGCTATGGCTGTGGCAAACTAAAACTCAGTCCTGCTGGGGGCTGTCTGACAGATGCAGAATTCATGCCAGGGTTGTACCACTGAGAGGAGGTGAATATGGGTTATTTTCTACCAACTCAGGTCCCTGATTGGTTGAGGCTTGGTCCTGGGGTGTTAGTGATTGGTACTTCCAGCCTATGGAACAGTATGACTAGAGAACCCCTCAGGCAGGGAGACACCAGAAGCCATCAGCATGCCCTAGAAACCTTATCTGACCCCTAGGAATATGGGCAGGGCACTAGCAATGATCTCACACCTTATCCAAGAACAGCAGTATTGAACCAGCTTTGCCTATTCCCAGCAGTTAAAAATGTGTACTCATTCAACCTTGTAGCAATAAATGAGCAGAGTTTTCTTGCCTGGGCTAACACATTAACTCAGGTTTTCCCTGCTTTCAGAACCAGCTGTTACATTTCTCCCCATTTCCTTCGTGGAAAGTTGTCCTGTCAGCAATGTCACAATGTGATTTCTTTATCAAAGGTCATTACCGATAATTTTATAAATAACCGATGCTTCAGCAATTATCTGATTTTTACCTTTTTAATATGAGTTTTTCATATTTTATTATTGTCATATGGTGGCCTATTTGTCTACAAAGAGGCGTATACTAAAGCCAGAAAGTTTGCCTTCACCTCCCATTATTGTCTTACATTTCATTTGGCATTTTAACTATGTTCTGGAGAAGTTCATAGCTGGCTAGTTCAAGTGCTCTATCAATGGACACATGGAGATACAAATATATGCACAGCATCCTCCCCAGCTCTTCTGCTGGCCTGCATTCCTCATTCAAAGAGCAGGACATGATGGCCTCCACCAGGGATGTCCTGTCCACTTTCATAACCAGCTCCTAGAAAGAAACCTGCTTGATTGTTAATACTGATTGTGCTTCTTGCTGGTAGCCCCAAAGTTCCACCTGTTGACACCTTCCACAATGGCCCAGGAGGGTGCTCCTGTTGCTATTGCCTTGATTGATATTCTGAGTAGGAATTTACCTTTTCAGTCCTGGCTCTGGAAACATTTTACAGTGGCAAGATTTACCACTTGGCACACTCTGTTTAGGAATGTGTCCTCCCTACCCAGATTAGCAGTTTCTGGATGCCCCAAACTGTGTCTTAGTCTTTCTTCATCTTTCCTTTTTTCATCGTACTCAGTGCCATGCCTGCCATATATAGATGTTCAGTGAAAATGGATAAAAGCGCTGAACTGAAAGATGGAAGGAAGAAGGGAGTCCTTCCTGTACCTTCCCTTTATTGGATGCAGAATTAAGGCATGCATGTTTGGTGGAATGTCTGAGAGTGTCACAGTCCCCTTAGATGCATGTCAGCTGGACCTGAAATTCTCACTATTACCAAATACCACATGTTCTCACTAATAAGTGGGAGCTAAACATTTGGTACACATGGAAATAAAGATGGGAACAGTAGACACGAGGGACTACTGTGGGAGCAGGGTGGGTCAAGAGTAAGGGCTGAAAGACTACCTATGGAGCACTATGCTCACTACTTGGGTGATAGGTTCAATCACATCCCACACCTTAGCATCATGCAACATATCTTTGTAACAAAACTGCACATGTATCCCCGATTCTAAAATAAAAGTTGAAAAACAAAAAAAAGTAAATGAATAAATTATATAAGAAAAAAGACATTTATGTCTAAAGAAGCTTTTTGTGAAAAGAAGTTTGTTTAAAAAGTAAAGAAACCAGAGAGAAATGGTGTCTTAATTGCTACCCATTAGTATTAGGTTGAGCTTTAGGAAATTGTCATTTTATTTTTTAACTTTTAATTTTTAATTTTTTTTTTTTGAGACGGAGTCTTGCTCTGTCGCCTGTGCTGGAGTGCAGTGGCCGGATCTCAGCTCACTGCAAGCTCCGCCTCCCGGGTTTACGCCATTCTCCTGCCTCAGCCTCCCGAGTAGCTGGGACTACAGGCGCCCGCCACCTCACCCGGCTATTTTTTTGTATTTTTTAGTAGAGACGAGGTTTCACTGTGTTAGACAGGATGGTCTCGTGGTCTCGATCTCCTGACCTCGTGATCCACCCGTCTCGGCCTCCCAAAGTGCTGGGATTACAGGCTTGAGCCACCGCGCCCGGCCAGAAAATTGTCATTTTAAAAGATAAAAAAATGGTGGCTTCTACCTAATAGCTAAGAATGAATTAATACATTTATGGGCAGAGGAAGAAATAGGAAATTGAAGTTGTGATGTGGAAAGAGGAAAGCCAAGAACACTGTTTAAAGGAGGCAGGCTTCAGTATGGTTTGTAGGAAGGGGCATCAGAAAATTGAGTTAAATGGAGGAAGGAGATTATCAAAGACTTCATGCATAGACTGCAAAAATTATCTCCTTGAACTCCAAACAGTTGCCTCAGGCCACCCTTGTCACAGCAGGTGAAGGCTTCCAGCAGGTTACTACACTAAATTATGTCAGGTATGTCCTCCTTTCTTTTCTGTTTTTATTTCTTAATATGAGCAGCTCAAGGGTGTGGAGCCATTAGGGAGAGTTGCTCTTCTCAAATAGAGGCTGTCTCTACAGGTACCTATTCCATCCAGATAATTCTTGGTCCCAACTAAATGCTTTTCACCCATGAATATCTGCCAGTTGGCATCATAATCCAAACCAAAAACAAATGAATAAAAGCTATGTCTATACTCGCTTTCACACTTGGAAGTACCGTAAGCCATCTTGAGGAGAAAAGATCCCCACCTCTGCAGTAAATTTTTAAGAATGCAAAGTCTAATCAGAGCAACACATTCAAGTGCCTCAAAGGCCAAACCCAACTAAATGAGGTTTTAACTTTCTAAAACTAACGGGCAATAATGTTTGGGGACCTTGATGTAACCCTTGGTTCATGTGACTCTTGCATTTTAAGAGAATTTTATAAAAAGATCCTGCTGAGCAAGAGAAAGAGTTAGCATGTATCTTAGGTATCAACAAAGAGTACTTCCATTTAATGAGGTGGGTATGAAAAGGGAGATGTGGGAGTTATACATTTAAATAGGGTAGGAAAGAAATAGCACTTTTTAGTACAGTAGGAAGCTGCAACACCCCAAGATGAAATCTGTATTAGTCCATTCCCATGCTGCTAATGAAGACATACTGAGTAATTTATAAAGGAAAGAGCTTTAATTGATTCACAGTTCCACATGGCTGGAGAGGCCTCAGGAAACTTACAATCATGATGGAAGGGGAAGTAAACACATCTTTCTTCACGTGGTGGCAAGAGGAAGAATTGCCAAGCAAATGAGGAAAAGCCCCTTATAAAACCATCAGATCTCATGCGAACTCACTCACTATCATGAGAACAGCAGCATGGGGTAACGCCCCCATAATTCAATTACCTCCTACCGGGTCCTTCCCATGACACATGGGGATTATAGGAACTATAATTTAAGATGAGATTTGGTTGGGGACAGAGCCGAACCATATCAGTATCTATATACTAGGATATTTTAATGTTTCCTGTGGTCACTTGCTCTTTCAAAAGACCATGAAACAATTTGTGTGAATTTCTCTATTCTCTCTTGCAACTATTATTGGCAAGTGGAACTCTTCCATTCCATCATAACAAAAAAACAGAAAGATGAGGCATATGCATATCAATATGTGTGTTACTAAATATCACATACACATATCAATATGTTTTCTATATTACTAAATGGCCCTAATGCCTCATGTATCATGGTATAGCAACAAACACTGGCTTCAAGATTCAGCTCCAACACTAACGAGTGGTGAGAAATCAGATAAATTTCATAACTCTTGGGGCCTGGATTTTCTCATGTATAAAATGATTACATTGGACTCAATAATCTCTATATCCCATCCAATTGTGCTATGCTATATTCTAGATTAGATTGCTGGTGCTGGCCATAGAATTATTTTCATTTCCAGAAAGACATCGTTGTTTAGCATATTTATTGTCATCCCATGAAAGGAGGTAAACATTTCTAAGGAAAATACTGACAAAGCAATAACCAAATAATTATCCTTCTGGCTTCCTATATTACTTATTTCTTCCTTCTATTGCACTTCAAAATGCAGGAAACGGAATCAGCAGGAATCTAGGTGCCCCAGTACTTTAAATCCATCCTGGTTTTTATTTATGAAAAGAAGGGAGGGGAAGAGAAGAGGTAAATAAACAGTCATGGCATAACTGAACAAAAAGACCAGATCTTTCTGCTGGGGGAAGGGAGCTCTGGTTCCTTAAAGCTTTAATAAACATTTTGGGAAGGAAATGTCCCTAAAGGAAGTTTTCTTTCCCCCTTAGAATATCTGGAATAATGTTAACTTTTCTTGTCTTCGTATTCCTTCCTTTACACTACATCAGAATTGATTCAGAGAAAGGACTGCACTCAGTGTATGTAATAAACATCTCCAGGAGAGGTAGGGAGGATGGGCAAAAGCAGGAAGGAGATGAAGGAAAATCAGCTGCTCGGTGCTGACAACTTCTTCTTGTAATAACAGTATTCTGTCACATTGCATTAGCAGCACTTTGCAATTGTATGTGTTTTTGCTAACAGGCTGTAAAAGTGTAATCATATGAGCACTGAATACATTGTATTAGTAGGAATGATTCAGGGGGATGTGTGCTTTATTATACCAGCATGGTGCATAATGTGTTGCTTACTGAAGTGAGACTTACAGTTTTAGTGAAAGAATATTTATTATTTATTTGTTTGTTTGTTGTGGCGTTGGTGCCTTCCAGGGAAAGCTGCATGTTTCTGCTGGGTTGGGGGAGGATTTTTCTCCCAATCATCTTTCTCTTTCCACTCTTTATGTCTAAGCAACATGACCCTGAAATTGGGATTAAAAAAATCACTTGGAGTACCAAGTGTCCAACCCTCTGAGAAAGCAATGGCTCTGCTTGGGTTTCCAAACAGCATTTGTAAGGCTAATGTGATTGTTGCTGCAAAGCATCTTCTGCAAGGAAAGTTGAAGGAACAAAAGGGGAGGAATTTCACACGTGTGTGGGAATGACTATGGATTGAAAAGATACACCCTAAAGGATGAGCTGAGAAAAAGGCAGTTAGAATTAGAGACAGCATGAAAGGAGCATGTGGGATCCTTGAAAATGGATTTTTTGGCTTTAAAAAATTTTGCTAGAATTTAACTATTTCCACCCATTGTTGGAATGCATTTTTGGCATTTCTAGATGGAGCCTTTCCTAGCTACCTAGCTCTGAATTCGTGTAATGTGAATTGTCCTGTCACTTATTGGACGCTGATAGCACACTGAATTGTCTTGTCTCTCTCTCTCTCTCTCTCTCTCTCTGTGTGTGTGTGTGTGTGTGTGTGTGTGTGTGTGTGTGTTTGCCTTCTCCACTAAACAGCCAGGCCTCAAATCCAGGAACTGTGCCTTAGAGAACTTTTCTCCCTCTCAGGACCTGCCACAATTTTCCTGAGGTGTTCAGCAAGCAGTTCTTGCTTTACTGAGCTCAACTAAAATTGACATTTGAATCTGCACTTGCATTTGATTGCTAAGGCTGCTGTTACACAGTACCACAAACTGGGGGGCCTAAACAACAGAAATGGGTTGTCCCATGTCTGGAGGCCAGACTCTCAGATCAAGAACCAACCTAGTTGGTTCTTTCTCAGCTGTTCCACGTTGTTCCCTAGCTTCTGGTGGTTTGCGGGCGATCTTTGGTGTTCCTAGGTTTGCAGGCACATCATTCTGATCTCCGTCTCCACAGGGTATCTCTCTATGTGTGTGTCTGTCTCCAAATATCCTCTTTTTCTAAGGACACTGGTCATATTAGATTACCCACCCTACTCCAGTATGACCTTATCTTAGCTAATTATATCGGCAATGAACCTGTTCTCAAATAAGGTCACATTCTGAGATTCTAGAGGCTAGGGCTTCCACACAGAAAGTTCAATTCGTAATGTATTCCACCTATGACAATTGCTTACAGTGCATATTTTGAGATCAGTAAGAGTTTTCTATACAAATCAGGTGATATCCATTAACTGACAGTACCTTCCAGCACTCAGGAATATTTTTAACACTGCCACTCACCACAAGGCAAGCATTGTTCCAAATGCTTTCAATGTATTACTTTCTATAATCCTCCCAATATCATTATGGGGTAGTTGCTTCTGTTACCCTCGTTTTACAGATGAGAAAAGTGAGGCACAATGGAAATAAATAAATTGTTCTAAATGACATGAGAGATTCAGATTTCAAATGTGCACAATTGGGCTTATAAGTTTCTGGATGCTGCCTTCCAGTTAAATGTGACATATTCCTTCCTAATTATAATTTGAATGGTTCCTTACATAGATACTTCTTCTGTTTATATAGTATTTATATTTATCTTTTATCTTTTCTGACTAGGGCTTTACAACAAAAGAATGTTACAAAGCCCTTTAAAAAGACTTTAGATCAAACAATGCAAAGGAGGCATGACTTTCTTTTGCTAGCTTCAACATGCACAGTAGGCCAGCAGAGCCCAGCTGAGACAGTACCATCCTTTGAAATGGAAATCTCACTGAAGACTCAATAGGAAGCTATTCTGGGACTTCAACACAGGCTGATGGCAGAGTAAGTGAAGCCAGGCATGGGTGGAAATAGGGTGGTGTTGGCTAGAACTTCAAGTTGCAGTTCTTTAAGTGATGTGGTGACTTTGACCTGTATCACGCTCACCTCCAACAGTGAAGTTCACATCTGTGTACAGTCACTAATACAAAGGTGACTCCTGTGTGTTGACCAGGTAACTGAAGTGATGGATGGGAGTGAGGACCAAACCAGTATTGTACAAAAAAGTATTTCTTCCTGAACTTGAAGGTTATTTAAAGCCATATTAGGCTCTATTATTTTTCTTTAATATTTTCTTTTCTGGTTAATACTAATAAGCTCATCCTGGAAGTACCAGATAGATTCCACAAAAAATCACCCTGGTTTTCTGTGTATGTGTTTCTAGCCCTTGCATTTCCACTTGAGTCCAGATGTGGAGCTCTTAGGGTCCGAGAGCTGAGAAAGGGAACCAAGAGCATGGATCACATGCCCTTTAGAAAGTCAGGGACCACAGCTACTGGCTGCACACCAAAAATACCCACCAAGGAAACATTCTTGATAGTTAATGCTGGTCACTAGCTCTTCACTGGGCTTCTCCGCCGACTTTTCAGTACATTAATCTTGAATTCTTCAGGTTCTGAGGACATCAGAATTTACTATAAGGAAGTTAAGAGTGAGATATATATGCTTTAATTTATACTTTTAGAATTGCCTCATATTCAATTATATGAACTCCATTTGCCTGGCAACAATTTATGCCACACAGAATTTCTTTTGAGATTTTCCAACACCATTCTTTTCTTTTCTTTCTTTCTTTTTTCTTTTTCTTTTTTTCTTTCTTTTTTTTTTCTTTGTTGACAGAATCTCCTTCTATCACCCACTCTGGAGTGCAGTAGCATGATCTTGGCTCACTGCAACCTCTGCCTCCTGGGTTCAAGCAATCCTTGTGCCTCAGCCTCCTGAGTAGCTGGGACTACAGGCATGTGCCACCATGCCGGACTGATTTTCATGTTTTTAGTAAAGACAGGGTTTTGCCATGTTGCCCAGGCTGGTCTCGAACTCCTGGCTTCAAGTGATTCTCCCACCTCAGCCTCCTAAGGTGCTGGGATTACAGGCATGAGCCACCATGTCTGGCCTTCAACACAATTCTTTTCTAATGAAGCAACAGGTATTTATTGTACACCTATGTACTACATGATAGGCTCTGTGGGTGAACCAAAAGCACAAAATCAGGATCCTAACCTCACAAATCATATGTTCTTACTAAAAATAAAAGTCAATAATATATTAAAGTTAAATCTTGTCAGAAGAGATAAACAATACTTCCACATAGAGGTTCTAGAGAAGTTCACCAAGTAATAATGAACAATACACACAACATATGCTCCAGAAATTCAGAGGAGGGAGTGCAGTTGTAAGCCGGACTTTTCTGGGAAGACGTGGGCAAATATTTGATTTCTCACTTTGTAGTTTTCCCCAGAGGATTTTGAACTGAGGGATTTTGAACAGAGGTTAATATGAAGAGAAACCTTAGGACAATTATTTTTACCGTCCTTTCAGCTTTTTATCATTTTTTTTCTACTTTAGAATTCATGAGTGATTAGTCTGTCTTTTTACGTGGGTTTTCTTTGGGTCAGAGCCTGCCGTAGCTATTAGACCTCTTCTCCAGGTTCCCCACTCCAAGAGAGAGTTGTAAGCATGGGACCACTCTTTCCATTCACTGGGAGTGGGGGTCTCAGCAGAGCGGAGGACTGGATGCAGTGGTTCATGCCTGTAAGACTTTACCAGTAGGTCTGACAAAGTCTCCACTTAATGACATACTGACATGGTGTGCTGGAAATACGTGAATTCTGTCATGAACCTATCTCGTTGCCATTATTTTTGCCCTATAACAGTGACAACGGTATTTTAATAATCTACATAAAATTTAATTATAAGTCAGTTATCTGATGTCAATAATTTTAGTGCCCTTTAATATAACAAATCTCCAGTGTGAAATATCTAACTAATAAGAAATGACAGGTGGTTATTACGTTGTGAGCCTCACCATCTTTCAGAAACACCAGCTGTGATAAGTTAAATAAACCATCCTTCAACATGAGAAACTCCCTAGGTGGCCCTCAAGAGAAATGCAGACATTGAGTTTCCTAGAACCAGGCAAATGGTGATATCTTTGGTATGAAGAGGGAGGCTGCCAGGAATAACTGATTGCTCTGTATAATTTGAAGCTCTTAACTGTCACTACCTAATTATAGAGGTTGGGAAGCTCAGGTTAATAGAACAATAGTAAGGTTAAAGTGGAGTCTATACTGTGTAAGTTTAGTCTTACTTTGTTCTTGACCCTGACCAGTCATTTTTTTTTTTGGAATTGGTAGGATTAGTCAAAAAGGTGAATGAGAATAGATAGATAATTTTGGCTTGACTACTATTGGAAGAAATAGATAAAATAAATAGCCACTAGCAGTTGACTAATAAAAGGCATGGACATTTGTAAAGAAAAGATGTCATATTATAGAAGAATGTCTATTAAAAAATTTGCGATATTTCTCAGCCAAAATAAAAATGTAGATCAGCTCGTTTGGCAGCAAGATTTACGTCTGCTGCTAATTTTTTGGGTGAGTAGCCATCGATCTTATGTTTCCTTGACTCCATTTAGGCCTATAGTCTTCAGAGCTGGCTCCACACACTTCTTTCTTGGAGGTGTGCAGCCTTGTATGGGGATTATAAGAGAAAAACAGACACAAGGTACCTTAGGAGGACCTCAAACATTTGTGCCCCAAATAAGGACTTGCAGGCTTACTTGGTATCTTGGAGCCCCATAAATGGAAGTCAGACTTGGTGGGTGTATTAGTCTGTTCTCACACTGCTAATAAATACATACCTGAGACTGGGGAATTTATAAAGGTAAGAGGTTTAGTTGACTCACAGTTCCATGTGGCTGGGGAGGCCTCACAATCATGGGTGGAAGATGAAGGAAGAACAAAAGGACATCTTACATGGCTGCAGGCAAGAGAGAGCATGTACAAGAGAACTCCCCTTTATGAAACCATCAGATCTCATGAGACGCATTCACTATTGCGAGAACAGCACAGGAAAAACCCTCCCCCATGATTCAATTACCTCCCACTGAGTACCTTTCATGACACACAGGAATTATGGGAGCTACAATTCAAGATGAGATTTGGGTGGAGCCACAACCAAACCATATCAGTGGGGTATGTGGATGACCTAGAAGCTTAAGTATAAAACAACAACACCACTCAGAATTTAGGAGAATATTGGAGAGAAAACAGGATCTAATCATCAGAAACCCGGAAGTTAGAGCAATATTTATTGTTTTATTGCTATGGGAGAAAGACCACTTGTGTTCTAGGTCCTGGCTCAGACAGTCAAGCCTTAGCAACACAATGATGAAAGCCAAAGGGATTGAAGAATTTGCTCTCTAAATTTCCATTTCACCTATAAGTTCAGATGAATCTGTGATGCATAAAGTACATTAGGGAGGAATATTTTCATTTTTCATTAATTAAACGTTTTACTAACACTTTCCAGTCATCACCCCAGACTATTTTAATACTTTTACTGTTCCAGCCCATGTTCCCAACCCCCTTGCTGCCATGGCATGCTGATTCCTCTTAGAATGCCTGCCTATCTGTGCTGAATGCCCCACCTTCCAAGGCACAGCACAAATGAAACCTTCACTGTTTCTCTAGATCGTTTGCTTTGCAAACGTCTCGGGAGCCCTAAGGTAGGACACAGTCTGTGTTCCTCTTACTTTTGTACAAGTCCTTTCCTGATTCATCTTTGCAACTCAAACAGCTTCTCGCGTATTTTAAATGTTAAATAAAAAATTTTTGAATGGATAAGTGATTGAAGGATAAAGACTGATTTGGATCTGTGAGCAACCTGAACTTTGGAAATTTATTTCAAATTATAGAGACAATGTGAGGTTACTTTAACAGGGCATTTACCTAAGCCCTTAAAATATTTACATATTTATTCTCTGAAGCTGGTTAAACATACCCTTGCAAGTCCCTTCCCTCCAAATTTGTTTAATTGACTCAATAAACACTTTATGAAGAGTATAAAATATTTTAGGTCAGTTTTCACCCAGATAATAACAAATATCAAGTTGAATTAATGAATGTCTTACTTACCTCTGCCCAATATATCCTGAAGTCATTTAGGTTTTACCTCCAAAATGAACCTTAAATGCAACAATTTCTCTCTACTTGCATTGCCACCACCCTAGTTTACTTTATGACTTAATATCTCTTCCCTGGTCTTTTGCTCTAACATTTTAATTCTCTCTCCCATAGTTTATGCCATTCTCCCATTGTTCGGTAGGCTTCGGCAATATTGCTTTTCAGTTTCTTGAACTCCTAAATAAAACAAAACAATACAAAGCAAAAATTAAATCAAAACAAATCCATTCCTCTAGCTTCAGGGAACTTTGATAGCACTTTCTACTCGTCCTCATAGCCCTTCTTATGCATTTATGCCATGATATTTTGATGAACGTGAGTATCCCTGCTAGACCATCAGTTTCATGAAGGCAGGCTGTCTGCTTTGTTCGGCAGAGTGTAGCCAGTACCAAGACAATGATTGGTTGAAGTTAAGTTGCTCAATGGATTTTTCACTGATAGAAAGAATATAGATTCCACCCATGGGTCTTAGTTTTTTCTCTCTTGGAAGAGAGAGACTTAATGAGTCAATTCTTCATCTTCATGACAACTGTTTAGAGGCTTGAAGGCTGCCTTCATTCACCACACTGTCTGCTGCAAGTTTATAGTTCTGTGGGTTATTCATCCCCCGGCCTTTCTGAAATGCTTTTGAGTCACTTTGCCCTTCTGATCCTCATCCTCTAACTATACTCTTGTTTATGTTTTGTTATCTGAAGGTGGTGCCCAGGACCAAACAAGATATTCTGCATGTGGCGCCTAAGATACACTTTTCGTCTTTTGGACCCATTTCCAGAATTTTGCAGTTATTCTTATAAGATATAATTATTTTCCTATGCTGATTTTTAATTCTCTCATCCATCAAAATTACTATCTTTCTTTGATTCATGTTATCTGCAAAATCTGTATTTTTATAAACTTAGCTTTTCTACTGAACACCTACTGTGTGTCAACACTGCTCTGTCCTAAACATGGGTACTTTGTGAGGTATTCATAATACCTACTTTCAGGCAGCATACATTCTAATCACAGAGAAAACTTTCGAATGCCTCAGCAATGAGGATACAGCACTATAGAAGCCATTTGGAACCCCTTCTATGTATCTATCAACTAATTAAGCAGTTGTTTTCTGGATTTTTTTTTCTAACCAATTAATAACCCATTTAATATATTGCCATCTGGTTCATTAACCAGTATATTATACAATTTATAAGAATATGATTAGAGAGTCATTTTAGGCATTATCAGCTTGCAAGTAACACAAACATATTTAAAGTGGCTTAAGTAAAAATAGGCTTCTAAGGACACAAGGAATTCTGATATAATTCACTTGTAGGAAATAATGCTGGACCCCACGGAATTGGAAAACCATTAGTCAGCTGATTTCTCCGTTTCTCCTATTTGGGTCTACACATACTCTCCAGATCTTCTTAATTTTTCTTACTTCTTGACTGGTTCAGTGAGACTCGTGGCTTCACTTCCCTTTAGTTTTGACTTTCCATGCCACCCTGGCACCATTTCACATGAACATACTGTTCTGGGAACCAATGCCATCTGCCTGCTCTTTCTTCCCTCCCCTGGCCTTCCCTTCCCTGGCCTTCCCTTCCCTTCTGGCTTTCCCTTCCCTTCCCTTCCTTTTCCTTCCCTTCCCTTCCTTTTCCTTCCCTTCCCTTCTTTCCTTTCCCTCTTCTTTTCCCTTCCCTCCCCTCCCCTCCCCTTCCCTTACCTCTCCTTCCTTCTTCCTTCCTTTTCCTTCCTTCCTTTCTTCCTTTCTTTTCTTTCTTTCTTCTTTCTTTCTTTCTTTCTTTCTTTCTTTCTTTCTTTCCTTCCTTCCTTCCTTCCTTCCTTCCTTCCTTCCTTCCTTCTTCTTCTTTCTTCTTTCTTCTTTCTTTCTCTCTCTCTCTCTCTCTCTTTCTTCTTTCTTTCTTTCTTTCTTTCTTTTTTCTTTCTTTCTTCCTTCCTTCCTTCCTTCCTTCCTTCCTTTCTTCCTTCCTTCCTTCCTTCTTTCTTTTTTGTTCTTTCTCTCTTTCTTCTCTTTCTTTCTTGTCTTTCCTTTTTTCCTGTTTGAATTCTGGAAGGAGAGAATCTGGTCATTGACCTGGTGACAGATTGGCTTCCTTAGTCAAGCCTGTCCTGTTGACTGAGGATAAGAAGCAGGGAGAGTGGAATCATTGAGTAAGAAGATCTGCATCTTACAGAGATGATTAAGCTGATGAAACTGGAAGGTGAGGTTGAATTGATATGGCAGGCATGTAGTCTACCATGCCATTCTGACAAGAACATCATCGTAATTTCTCTGAAATCTAGACATATTCTATCAAATCCCCTGATGGACTAATTTAATAACATTTTCAAAGGAAGTGAAATACATTTGGCAGGACTTTTTCTTAGAGAACATGTGTCTTAGATTTTTACCACCTTTTTAAAGAGACTACAGACCTTTACTTTAACAATCCATCCTAGACTCTTCCTCAAGATCAACCTCAAAATCATAGATATGTACTATGCAGAACCAAAAATACGATTTATATTTGCACATCTCTAGTAACTAGGATTCTTCAGTGATGTACAGATAATGGTTAAACAATCTCATTTTCAATTATTTTGGTAATTGTTTATGTTTACACAGAGATATGCTGTTCAGATCCCCTTCAGAGAAAGATATTTTGCTCTAGCCTGTGGCTCTCAGCTCCCACAAGGATTGTTTTAGCTTCAGAAAGCTGACTAGCCCAAGGTCATACCTTCCAAGGTGCCAACCCACATCCAGTGATGGATCAAGATGAGCATCTAAAGGCTCTGTTATTTCAGTCCAACACAGCACAACTCTGATGAGCCGTTTTAGCTGTAGAGCTTCCTGAATGTCTAGCCGAGGCTGTCAGGCCTACATTGCAGTTTGACTTCTCCTTGCAGCCAACCCTGATTCCTTCTCCTTCTTTCTACAGATATTGTTGCCCAGGGCACTTTCTAATAATCACACGACAAACTAAGCTTCATTTCAAAGCCTGTTTTGCAAAAATACATCACCTAGGACAATGGAAGAACTTACTATCATATACATTTTTTTTGCTGGCATTTAATCATCTACTGCCACTTAACATTTCTTGACTTACTATCTTGTGGCATGTGTAATTTCCTGTGTGTCCATCTCGTCTTCCTAACTTGGATGTAAACTCTTTGAAGGAAACCTTCTGTGTGCACACTGTACTTCATTGTGCCCTCACTGCACTCTCATTCAAATCTGTTCTCTGTGAGACCATCTTCGGCCACCCTATATGAAATTGCATACCTCCCAACCTCTGACACTCCCTGTCCCATTTATTTGATTCATTTTTTCTTCATAGCATGAGTCACCTGCTAACAGATTATATAGTTTGCTCATTTTAAAAATGATTATTTTAAAATAATAAACAGGTCCTAGGCACTTAGTTGATATTTGTTAAATTAAATTGAGCTAAATTAGCAAAAATCCTCCATCATAATGTAGTAACAGTCTTCTGTTTCATTCAGGGTTCAGGCCAGAGACAAACAACATACTTAATATGGGTATTTGAGGAGAGGTTTATCAAAGAAAGACTTACAAAGGTATGGGAAGGGTTTCAGCAAGTCAGGGAGGAATATTGCAATACCCTGGGGCTTGCACCAGCAGGGAGTCTCTACCACCCCCAGACCTGAAGGGACAAGTGGTGGAGCAGCTATGGGGAGCTCAGAAAGAGGGTCTTTAAGGAAACAGCCTTCTAACAGGAGCTGTAACCTACAGCAGAGAGATGCATCCAGTTTGCAGTGCTTTGAAGAGATGGAGCTGGGGCAATAAACCCTTACCTCACTTTCCTCTCACCCTCTGATCTCCTGCTGAGGTCTCTCATTGGCTAAACTCCCATTGCTGGCACACACGGAAGCCCACTGCCACGGTTCTCAGGAGCTAGCCTCCCAAAATACAGAGCAGGGTAGAAAAGGGTGGAGAGTGGATCTGGAAAGGAAAACAAGAAATATCTAGAACACATCCTAACCCAAATGAGCTGTTGCCTTTTGTTCATAAGGTTGCCCATGGGGCATGGTGAGATCTGATTAAATGGAATAGAAATGAAAACTGCTGTGGTGTATACATGAGAGAGAAAACCTGGAAGGGTTGTGTAGATGTTGAGCAGCGGTGGGTGCAGAGAGGAAAAAGCCTTCTTTTCTCAAGGAAGGAGAAGGTGAGTTTCTGAGAGTGGGAGCGATAGCTGGAGAGAAGCCCATTTAGGAATAAAGTTTAGTTTCAAATTGGGATGCTGATGGTTTCCATGCATTCTCTGGTAGAAATTCTTAGAAATCAGGAGAAGGCATGCTACCCTGAAGCTGCAAAGCAATATGACACTATCTCCCCAAATTTGAGAAGAGCAAAGCAGAAGCGGGTATGTCTGCAGAGGAAGAACATTGGTTGCGACATTTGTCTAGCAATTGCTCTCTCCCCCATCTTTGAGGAGATTAGGACTGGTTTTGGGAGTGAGTCTGTATGTCGCACGTACCTAGAAGAGGATGAGATACAATTTTGGCTCCCTGACTCCCAGACTGAATGTGGTTTCTGAGAAATTTCCTTTACATTAGTATTCAAGCCACTCTGAGAAGATTCCAAGATTGTGGGAATGACAGGAAGGTTCATCGTCCAGGATTCTGGCTGTTGTTGACGGTTTGAAGCTGCAACTGTGGGTGCCAATCTGGTGCCCTGATTTCCTGCCTGCTGGGAGTGCCCTGCCATGTCATCACCCTCCCTTCACCCAGCCACCTGCCAGTTGGCATTCGGCAGCACGTTGGAGTCAGACTGGTCCACCTTCCTTCTGAGTGAAAGAAGAGGGCTGCAAAAGGCCCTGGGAGCCACCCCTAGTGCCAGACATGCAAACAAAACTGGCAGAGTGGAAACAAGCTGAGAAGGAATACAAATGTGGGTGTGAGACAGAGTGCAAGGGGCCGGGGAGGGCACTCTTCATTTCTGCTTGGTCGAGGAGTCACTGTTCTTTCTGAACCTGGGGCAGAGTGGCAGGGGCAGTGATTGAAATGTCACTATCAACCCCAGCAAAGGGTGGATGCTGGACTGGAGTTAGGGAGTGGAAAACGGCACAGTGCCCTTCAGGAGTCTGTAAGGGCAGTGGGGAGCTTATGCTTCAAGTGATGAAGAGGAGAAGACAAGGAACCAAACTGGGTAAGAACAGAGTTTGTTTAAAGCATGGTGGCAATCACCCAGATGGTGGTTGAGGAGGGAGAGAGCTGCAGAAGACAGGATGCCACTGTGACATGGTGAACAGTGGTGAGGCCCTCCAGGTGTGAGAAACCTGGAAAGTAGATGGGAAGTGGTTCCCTAACTACAGGACAAAGTCCAAACCATGTAGCTTGGGTGGGCACAGGCATTTCCATGGCTTCGTTACTCTCTCTCAGTGGATGATTCCCAAGTCAGGCTGATGGAAGCTGATATTTTCCATCCCAGGTCTCAGTCCTGAAGTTTCAGATGTAATTTTTTTTTACTCAACTGGACTTCAGCCTCTGGATGCCTGGCAGGTGCTTCAAATTCAATTCATCCAAAACAGGAATCAACATCCTCATCCTCCAAAGCACCATCATCCTTTGTTTCTCTGAATTGAACTCCATTCGCTCAGGTTGTTCATACCAGATCCCTGACCACCATTACGGCGTCCTTTCTTTCCCTATCTCTATCCAGTCCAGCAGCAAGACTAGTTCACTTAAATATTCTGTCTCCTCTTCAACTCAATGATCACATCCTTAGTTTAGATCTTCATCATTTCATATCTGAGCCATGGCATCCTTTTCCAAGGATTCTGTTTTCCATGAGTACAATTTCTATGCTGCAGTCAAGGTGATCTTTTATTCCCTTTCCTTTCTAGCATCCAGATGCTTCCCAATAGAATCAAATGGAGGTCATGATGTTGTGGTTGTAAAGGGAGAAAGTAGTATCACCAAGTATTATTTGACTGACTTAAGTTCAGCCATTCACTCAATGGATATTTATTGAGTTTCTTTTAGGGTAATTGTGAGATTAAAATAAGGTAATCTATGTGATATGCTTAGAAAATTAATGGCAAATTGCAAATGCTTAATAAATATTACTAGTTGTTAGCAGCAAAGCAGCAATTAATTATTCTGTAAATGACTACTGTAGATGCAGTGGAGGTTGCAGAAATGCATACACATAATCTTATAAGCCCATGAGAATCTTAAAATTCCTAGGCCTTCTAGTCTTGACTCTCACTCCAGCCCATGTTACTGACTGATTCAATTTATTTGAAGATATCCATGGGCCATTCGCTAAGCTGGTCCTATGTTCCAGAGAAACTAGCTTTAGCCTGCTCCTCTCAAAGGATAAATGTGAAGATCAGATGAGATGGTCTCTACTTAAGCGCTTTAGTAATCGTGGGATGCTGCACAACATTGGCTGAGTTGATGCAGCACTGTCTGGCTATGTGGCCTGAGTGGAGAATGTATCATTGCCAGTAGTGCTCCTATTTTCTTCCAGCCCGCCAGCAGCTGATGTGCAATCTGCATATGTTTCAAAGGCTGCTCTCTCTTTTGAGCTATTCCATTAACTGCCATTTCCTGGGTAGTAGAACGTAGTCTCTGATTTCTCTTGTAGAACAAAGATGATTGGTGTTCTCTGAGTCCAGTGAATAGTTAAGTCTTCCAGTCTCAAGTCATTTATTTTCTCTCCAGCCCAGATAGTCTCATACCTGGCTGTCCCATAAATACCTTCAATATCTTTTCCACAGTCTTAAAAATTCCGATGTTTTTAAATTATGAAAACCACATGGTATGTAATTTCACTTCCCACTCCTGCAAAAAGGAAAGAAAAGGCTGGTCTGTTACAAAATGAAGATGTTTTATTTAAGTGCCAAAGGCTTTTAAAATCTGATTCTGGAAAGTCAAACCTATGCTTGATAGTAGAGTCTTTCATGCAGCATCTTGAAGTAGGCCTACTTTGATGTGATCATTGACTTCTGCATAAGAGGAAATCAGCTTTGGCCTGTATTACTTGGAAAATTGAAGAAAAAGCAGGGACTTGAAACTTGGGTTATCAGATAAATTATCTATTCCGTGACATCACTCAGTGTCTCCAGACCTGAATTTCAACTCTAAAATTTGAACAAATTGATCCATTTGGAGTGTTTTCTTCCTAACTGATTCAGATATTTGCTCCCAGCCTGAGAAGTTGTATGCCAACTTCCTGCCAGGAGCACCTTTCCACAGCTGTGTTATAAATATCTGGGGGACAAAAAAACAGGGAGGATTAAATTCAAGAGTGCAGTACTAGTCCTCCCAGTGCCAAGGCAGTCCTGGGAGGCTCAGATAATAGTATCTCACATTTACAATTTAGATCTCAAGCCCACTAAGCTAGGAGGTGATTCAACTTTTTCTACCTTCTGCAGGACTGATGGTATTTAAAGAGTTGGATGGATAGTTAGTGATAACATCTATTGGTCATTAAGTTATTGTGTATTAGAAAACATTGTGATTTTTTTTATACCATCATGCATGGGGTATACATAGGTGACTGGTAAATGTGCCTTGTCATTATCTAGCATATTTTTTGTCACTTGAGTGTTATAAATCACAAGATGACAATGTTTCTGCTCCAGAGATTCTGTTTTGCAGACAACAAAATTATTTTGCACTTATGAGTAAGCAGGTAGGGTATAAGACAATCTATGTGAGTTTTTTGGATACTACCTTGAAAGTGCATTTCCATGAGATGCAAGTGAGGAAGGTCATAAGTGCAAGCATATGAATCTATATCCCCTGGAGATGGGCAGAGTGCAACCTATACAGGCTGTGTTAGGGCTCTCCAGAGAAGCAAAATCAACAGAAAATTGATTGATTGACTGATTGATTGACATGGGAATTGGCTCACGTGATTATGGAGACTGAGAAATGTCACTGTCTGCCATCTGCAAGCTGTAGAATCAGGAAAGTCAATAGTATAATTCAGTTCATGTCTGAAGGCTGAAGAACCAGGAGTTCCAATGTCTGAAGGGAGGAAACGATGGATGTCTCAACTCAAGAAGAGAGTGAATTTGCCTTTCCTTTGCCTTTTGGTGCTGTGAGCCCTCAGTAATTGGATAATGTCCACCCACATTGGTAAGGGTGATTTTATTTACTCAGTCTCCCAGTTCAAATGCCAATCTCTTCCAGAAATACCCTCACAGACACATCCAGAAAAATGTTTTGCCACCCATCTGGGCAGCCCCTAGCCAGTCAGGCTGACACACAAATTCACCATTTCAGAGGCTCAAGCAGCCTTACCACCAACTGGGAGAGTGAAGCAGGAGAGGGCAGGGGCATAGAGGAGAGCATGTGGACCCTGCTAAAGATGTAGAACAGCACACAGGAAGCAAGGGCAGCAGCCTCTTGACCTTTTCAGCTTTTGATTAGGGCTAATCTTGTGTAGCAAGAACTTCAAAACTGATTTGTTTATGAAGCTTGCTTGTGGTGAGATCAGAACTGGAGTCCAGCTCTACTGATTTCTAGGCTTGAGTGATTTCTATCATATACCACTGTCTGGAAGGTCAGCCTCACTGCTTAATAGAGAAAATTAGTAGATCTAATTCCAAAAGGTTCTCAAGAGGCAATGACTCTTTGCAGAACCATATGAAGTAAACCAACTCTTCCAAAATAAACTCATTCACTCATTCATTTATTCAACACATATTTATTGAGCCTCAACTATATATCAGTCACTGTCCTAGGTACTGGGATATAGCTTTGTGCATAAACAGTGCAAGTCCCTGATCTCATGGAGATTACATTCTGGCAGAAAAAAATGAATAGCAATTATGCAAATGTATAAATGACCTGACTTCACCTAGAAGGCTGCAAAGAAAATTTTTAAAAAGTAAAGCAGGGTAATGTGATAAAGTGGGTGGAAGATTGCAGCTGAATATGGTAGTGGAGGTTGGAGGGCAATTTAGGGGTTACCATTTAATAATTTCCAAATGTTACCTTCTCACAATTGCTTGCAAATTGTATATATAAATATATATTATATATACAATTGTATATATAATATATACATAATTATATATACAATTATGTATATATTATATATTATGTATATTATATATAATATGTAATATATTATATATATAACTATATATATAGTAAAAAGAGTAAGCTCGGGGGATGGAAACATCAAAAAAGACAACAAAAGATTTATTTTCATAGACCAAATACTACTTTTACATTGTTTTTAAAAATCAACACTTTTGTTATAGAAGTAGCACATGGTTGTGTAAATAATTAGATCACATAAAAGATCATTAAGAAGAAAATAAGGTGGCTCACGCCTGTAATCTCAGCACTTTGGGAGGCCAAGGCAGGCAGATCACGAGGTCAGGAGATCGAGACCATCCTGGCTAACACAGTGAAACCCAGTCTCTACTAAAAATACAAAAAATTGGCTGGGCATGGTGGCACAAGCCTGTAATCCAAGTGAGCCGAGATCGCGCCACTGCACTCCAGCCTCGGCAACAGAGCAAGACTCCATCTCAAAAAAAAAAGAAAAAAAAAGAAGAAGAAGAAGAAGAAGAAGAAGAAGAAGAAGAAGAAGAAGAAGAAGAAGAAGAAGAAGAAGAAGAAGAAAGAAGAAGAAGAAGAAGAAGAAGAAGAAGAAGAAGAAGAGGAGGAGGAAGAAGGGACTACCATGATAAAAAATCACTCTTGAAATTTTAATATTTATTGTCTATTTTTTCTAGGCATGCAAACATGATTTTTACATATGCTGTTTTGTAACCGGCTTTCTGAACTAACAGCATATGATGAACATCTTTTGATATTAGCTAATACATAGTTGCATCATTACTTATCCTTCTTGCATGGTATTCGACTGAAAATGTATACCAAGGTTTATGAACCCAGTTCTCTATTTGTGAACACTTGTTTCTAGTTGTCACTCTTGTAAAGAGTGTTTGATGAATATCCTTGTATATATGTCTTTGCATGCTTGTTTAATAATTTCCTTAGAAATGAATTCCTAGGAGTGAAATTACTAGGTCAGAGAGTCTGCAGTTTTAAGGACTTTCAGTTATATTGCACAGATTTTAATTTTCCTACCAGCAGTTTATGAGTGCTTCTTTGCCTGTATGTTGGCCATTTCAGTTTAAAAAGGGAAACAGTAATACGTAAAAAATGGTGAATTATTGTTTCAGTTTGTATTTACCTTACTGTTGGTGTAATGTATACTATTTGAGCTCTTCTTACTGACCTTTCATGTTTCTTCTTTTTGATCCATGTCTTTTGCTCATGGTAAAAATGGAGGTGTTCATTTTTTCTCTTACTTACTTGCCAGAACTGTTTATGTATCCACTCATTCAAATGCCTACTATGTGTCACACGCTGTTGCAGGATCTAGTGATAGAGGATAAACAAGAAAATCTTGTCTTAAAAAAAGTTATTTTCTAATTTATTTAATGGCCAATATTAATTTTTGTCAGTATAACTTTTTGGAGGTCAAAAGTATCTTTATTTTCCTCTATGATTTCATCCTGTAGTGTCATGTTCAGAAAGGCCTTCCCAATCTTAAGATTATAAAACTAGTCACCATATTTCCCTCAGCTATTAATTGAATAATTTATCTTTTCCCCACAGATTTGAAATGCCATCTTTATCATTCACTAAATTCTTAAATATACATAGGTCTGCTTTCGGATTTTCTACTTGATTTCACTGATGTGTCTATGTTGGCATCTATGTCAAATTACTGTACATATTGTGGCTTTATAACACATTTGGATATCTGCTAAGGAAAACCCCAACACATTATTCTTCTTTTTGAAAACATGTTTGTGTGTTTATTCTCCCAGAATTTTGTCAAGCTCTGAAAAGAAATTCCATTAGATTTTCAGTAAGACTGAGTTACATTTGTAGGTTAATTTGCAGAGAATTTGTAATGATATTCGTTATTCTTACTACAGGAATGCAATTTGTCAATATACAGGTCTTTTTATACGGTCCTCAGTAAAATTTAATCATTTTTATTAAGATCTTGCATAATTTTTGTCCAGCTTATTTCTAGATATTTTATGTCTTTTTACTACTACCAATAGGATCGTCTTGCCTTTATGTTTTTTTTTAACTGGTCACAATTGGTAAGTAGGAAAGCTGCTGATTTACCTATTGTTTTATTGCCAGCCTTCTTAATGATATATCTTATTAGAAGTCACAAATCAAAATGCTAGTGATGCAGTCTGAGAATGAACCAATCGGTTCAGACACTGGATATGAACAGTTTGTACAAATTTTCTATGCCATAGCAGCTGAATACTAACTGGGATGTCAGTTCCAATACTTTTTCAGATAAATCTCCTTTTTTCAATATCTTTCATAGGTAAGCAACCATAACATGTATAATTCCTGGCCATTTTTCTTTCCCCTTCACAATATTTTGTTTTCAGGTTTAATTGCATGTATTGAAATTGGAGCACAATCTTAAATAGAAGTGGTGATGATTGACTTCCTCATATTACTCCTGATTGTACTGGAAAAGTTGGTCAGGGAAAGATATTACTGTAAATAATGGTAAGGGAAACACTTATATTCTATTTTATTAATAGTTTTTATAAAATTAGAAATTGATAGTGAATTTTATCTCATACTTTACCTCTACTTTCTATCAAGATGGTTATATGAACTGTTTATTTTGTCCAAGTGATGTTGTAACATATATTAATCCATTTTCCAAGTTGGAGCACCATTGCATTCCTGGAATAAAACCTACTTGGTTATGATGCATAACCTTTGTGTTATACATCTGAATTTAGTATACTAAGGTTTCATTTAGCATTTTTTGTATCTATTAGGCGTAAGTGTGGGATTAGTTACTATTGGACACATTTTGTAACAGTAATTGGTATGTTTCCATCTTTTTATGCTTGCAAAATTTAAATGATGTAGGGATTTTCTGTTTCTTGAAGGTGGTTAGAACTCCCCCAAACAACAGTATGGGCTTTTTG
This sequence comes from Trachypithecus francoisi, assembly GCF_009764315.1. Taxonomy (NCBI): domain Eukaryota; kingdom Metazoa; phylum Chordata; class Mammalia; order Primates; family Cercopithecidae; genus Trachypithecus; species Trachypithecus francoisi. The sequence goes on along the minus strand of NW_022681435.1, from coordinate 1,944,432 downwards.
TGTGGCTCATGTTTTAACAATTGCTTTTCATTTCTTTAATAATTTTGGTTTATTTGAGTTTTCTAATTCTTCTTGAGAAAGTCCTGTAATTATATTTTTCTAGAAAATAATACATTTGACTGAGGTTTTCAATTTAGCAAAATAGAGTAACATATAGTTCACTGATAAGTTTTAAAGTAATCATACCTGTTGCTGTATATACTTTCTCATTGTTAATCCTATTCTTTTCTTTCTCTCTCCCTTTTTTATATTTGGACTGGCCAGAGCATTGTTTACCTTACTGATCTTTTCAAAGAGCCTACACCTTTCTGTATGTGCTACAGAGACATGCACATACTGCATACATCATGTGGCACAAGGAACTAGATACTGCTAGCAACCACTTGAGTGAGCTTGGAGACAGATACCTACCAGAAAAGCCTTCACATAGGACTGCATGCCCAGCCAACACTTTGATTTGTGAGAGATGTTGAACCAAGGGCACCCTGCTAAGCTGCACCTGAATTCTTACCCCACAGAGACTGTGACATAATTTGTGTTTTCTGTTTCAAGCAACTAAGTTTTGGGGTAATTGTTATACAGCAGTAGACAACTAATATAGTAGATGATTGAGTCTCTTAGACATTTGTCAACCCTTTCTATTTGGTTTGTGCGGTCAGGTATTAAGGTCCCTGAGTTCTGTTGTTACAGAGAAACCAATCAACTAACACCAACTAAATAAACAAAATGTGCAAAGCAGAGCCTTTCCTCTCGGAAGTCCCCTCTCTCTCACTAGAGTGAGAGAGCTGTTTTCCTTTCTCTTTCTATGTCTCTTGCCTATTAAACCTTTGCTCCTAAACTAAAAAAAAAAAAGTGCAACGCAGAGGTTAGAGACTCTTAGATTGTGCAACTCTTGACTTGCATAACATCAACCTTTTGTAAGTTGTTCCATAAGGGACGGAATACAGTTTTAGAGATGTGAAAATATTAGTGTGATATATGGAAATGTAAAGTATCTCAGGCAGAGATGAATATTGGAAATAGAGAGGGAAAGGCAGACGGCACTCACATGAGAGGGAAGGCCCTTCTGTTCAGCCCCATGTGGTTTCTGGTACCATGTGTATTCTCATTGCATTATCTTGTATTATTTCGGTTTATTAGTTTTATTTTCCCCTTTGCTTTATTTTATTCAGGACTAAAAATTGACAAAGTAAGAGCAAGAAGAGAGGAACAGTTTCTAATTTAAGAAGAGGAATTTATAATAGAAAATAAAAATGTTAAAGAAACACAAAGGCATCCACAGTCTAAATTTCATGAACTTCATTTGGGAAATATTTTTTAAATTATGGTAATTTATGGATGAAAAGCATGAAAGATGGGCTGGGCATGGTGCCTCATGCCTGTAATCCCAGAACTTTGGGAGGCCGAGGCGGGCAGATCATCTGAGGTCAGGAGTTCGAGACCAGCCTGGGCAACATGGTAAAACCCCGTCTCTACTAAAAATACAAAAATTAACTGGGCATAGTGGCAGGCACCTCTAATCCCAGCTACTCGGGAGGCTGAGACAGGAGAATCACTTGAACCCAGGAGGCAGAGGTTGCAGTGAGCTGAGATCACACCATTGCACTCCAGCCTGGGCGACAAGAGCGAAACTCCATCGAAAAAAGAAAAAAAAAAAAAAAAAAGCATGAAAAATGTTTTGCATCTTTGGAACTTAAAGGGTTCATAGAGCAGAGTTCAGGAGGAAAACTTATAGTTACTTATAGAAATAGAGGACTGACTTACAAGGAAGATGGTGAATCATAGTTTAAAATGCATGCCACTTAGCCTAATGACCATTTAAGCAAAGTCTTGAAGTTAGAAACAGGAAAGAAAGTATTGTGAACTCTTGCAGTATGAGGCTACTAGTGGGTCATGTAGGAATTTACATGATTAAAAAATGCATGTTGAGACTGCTGGAATAGACACAAAAAGCAAGAAAAAAGGTGGGACTATTAGAAAGAAATACAGGAGATGACACAGCACAGAAAGTCTTATATGAATAAAAAGAGATTGGCCGGGCGCGGTGGCTCAAGCCTGTAATCCCAGCACTTTGGGAGGCCGAGACGGGCGGATCACGAGGTCAGGAGATCGAGACCATCCTGGCTAACATGGTGAAACCCCATGTCTACTAAAAAATACAAAAAAAAACTAGCCGGGCGAGGTGGCGGGCGCCTCTAGTCCCAGCTACTCCGGAGGCTGAGGCAGGAGAATGGCGTGAACCCGGGAGGCGGAGCTTGCAGTGAGCTGAGATTGTGGCACTGCACTCTAACCTGGGTGACAGAGTAAGACACTGTCTCAAAAAAAAAAAAAAGTGAGGACCTCAGGTGAGGAAAGCCGAGTGCCTGGCGCAGAGGGGTCGATCCCTGTGCACCACGCTATAAAGACATCTTTCAGCCTCACAGTCTAAGAATTAGGGGAAAACTCTCACAATTAAAAAATATGTTTAGAAAATAATTTCCTCATTTCTGTGAGATAGGAACTGCTATTCCCATTTTCCAGCTGAGAAAATTGAGGCCCTGAGAGGTGAGTAATTGCCCCAAGGTCATGAAGCTAGTGACCAATGAAGCTGGAATTGAACTTGGTTGTGTGAATTCAAAATCCATGTACTTATTCTCTCTGTCCTAGTTGTAGTTCTATCTCTGTCCATATCCATTTCTTGTTTGGGAAGATTTAGAGGGTGTTCTCATTTTAGAAGATTTAGATTGTGACAAAAAAGTGAACTACTCTTGGGTTTTATGCATGTGGAGTGGACATACCCGGCCAATCAATTATTTTGGTTGCTTTACTACACATACATTCAAGAGCTCTTTTTAGTTATTGCCTATTGAAGATGCCACGCATTTATTAATTTAAGCCTACTATTAAGCCAGTTAGGCTATACGACTGTATTTGTCTGTCCTCACACTTCTAATAAAGACATACCGGAGATTGGGTAATTTATGAAGGAAAGAGGTTTAATTGACTCACAGTTCCACATGACTGGGGAGGCTTCACAATCATGGCAAAGGAGAAGGAGGAGCACAGTCACATCTCACATGGCAGCAGGCAGGGCAGCATGTGCATCCCTTTATAAAACCATCAGATCTTGTGAGAGTTATTCACTATCAGGAGAACAACACAGGAAAGACTCACCCCCATGATTCAATTACCTCTCACCGGGTCCCTCCCACAACACATGGGAATTATGGGAGCTACAATTCAAGATGAGATTTGGGTGGGGTCACAGCCAAACCATATCAAGGACTATTTACAAGAACCCTAGAAGATTCAAAAGGCTGTTTACAAGAACACTGGGCACTCTCCAGAACCTTGAAAGCACATCTTGGGAGTGCTTACGTGCCATAAGTATTGTGTAAAACTTGATATTACACATTAAAAAAATCTGTGGAATGAATAAATGAAAATATAAAATACTGAGCGTGTGAATGTTTAGAAACTCAAGTCCTACAGGGAAAGTTAGTTTTTCTTCTTGTTTTAACTCTTTCATGCAGGTTGGAATAGAGGTAGGCAGGAAGGAAAGAGTGAGGGAAGAAAAACAAAATATTTTGCACCCAGTGCATATTTAATAACATCATTTTACTGAAATACAATGAGGAATTAAAAAGGAGGATTTATTTTATGGAGCCAGCTAACAATTACCAAGGTCTTACTATGTGTTAAGTTTACACACCATACATAGCATGTAAGTCTGCTGGTTCTCGTATCTGGCTGGACACTGGAATTTCCTGGGAAGTTTTTAAATTATTGTTGCCTGGAGTCTACTCCCAGAGATTCTTATTTAATTGGTCTGGTGTGTAACATGGGCAAATGGGTTTTTTTTAAAGCTCCCCAGGTGATGTGTAACGAACATTGAGAATTTCTGTGTTACTCCTTTTGTTCAGAGGTCGGCAAACTTTTTCTGTAAAAGGCCAGATGATAAATATATTAGCCTTTGTTGGCCATATGGTCTCTGTCACAAATACTCAATTCTGCTGTTATAGCACTAAAGCAGCCACAGACAATATGTGAGTGAGGATAGCTGTGTTCCAATAAAACTTTATTTATGAACACTGAAATTTGAATTTCATAAAATTTTCACATCACAAAAGAGTATTGTTATTTTGATTTTCTTTTCCCAATCATTTAAAAATATCAAAGCCATTCATAGGTCAAGGGCCACACAAAAACAGCAGCTGGCTAGATTTAGCCAGAGTTTGTAGATAGAAGCCAGCTTTAATTCATATAACTCCATGATGGCAGATGCAATATTATTCTCTTTTTTATAGTTGAGGGGAGTGAGATAAGATCAAATGTCTCAGTGATTGGTTCGGGATTTGGCTATAATAATGCTGTTTCTTTTTTAGAAAGCACCAACATTTCTCCAAATATTACCTTTTTGGTTATTTTTGAAGTTAATTATGAGGATAATTGATGTGGGGGAAGCTCTCCTTTCAACCCCTATCCTTTTAAATGTAAATTCCCAGTGACTTCAAGTTAGAATAATGTATTGTTTAATTAAAAAAAAAATTTTGAACTCTTGTTCAGCCCTCTGCTTCTCACATTGCTGGGTAGATCTGGCCTTTAATATGTTCGTTGAGGTATTTATTCAATTTAATTGAAGTTACAATTTTTTCTTGTTCTTCATGTACCTCCGAATCAAGCAAATAGTGTTAAAATATTGCGGTCAATTATACATATAAATCTTGCAGAGTTAATGAACATATTCTCTAGATTGTGGAATAGACTGGACACTTATCTTATTCTTTAAGATAAAATACCACATCTGTATAATGCATTGCTAAGCTTTCTTCTCACTATACACTTTGCCTAGAATCCCATTTTCCATTAAATAATAATCATTGTAATTAATAGACTGGTTATTTTATCTCCCTAATCTGGTTACAGTAATTTATCAAAGGCATGTAAATGAATGTTAGAAAACTAGTGCATCCTTCTTTTTAAAAGAAGGTAAAGAATATAAAAAGTAATAATTATCTAGGGAATATAATAAGCTAGGTACCACTTGTAATTCACTGAAAGAAAAAAATAGAATATTTACTGTTGCCTTAAGGGCTTTTGATAGGATTAACTTACCCTTGTTTCAGGGAGTGACTACAGATAGGTTGATGGGTGACCAGTATGTATTCTTCAAATATTCTCAAGTGCCCTGGGATGGATCAACGGATCTTTTCCTAGCTCTGCATCCCGCATTCCTCGGTGCTGGCCAGCTGAAAAGTGCAATGCCCTCCAGGGATGCTAAGGACCATTCGGAGCCTGGTTGTTCTTAAGAAGGGTTTTAAAAACACTCTAGATTGGGCATCATGGTTCACGCCCATAATCCCAACACCTTGGAAAGCCAAGGTGAGAGGATTCCCTAAGGCCGGGAGTTCAAGACCAACCTGAGCAACATAGCAAGACGCCCCCATCTCTGCAAAAATAAAAATAAATATAAATGAAAACACTTTACCTCTCCCTAAAGCCCAAGGGAAGAATTATTATTACGTATGCCACTCCAGTCCTCAGACATGAACTTTATTTAGTCAAGGAAAGGAAGGAGAATAAAAGGGACCAGACAGGTAGGTGACCAGGCTCTTGTACAAGTTCTGCTGCTCATTTTCAACTGGGCCCATCTGTCTGACCCTTACCACCATGGCATTCTCATTCTTTGTACTCATACCTGTTCTGCATAATCTGTGGAACTCTTCTAATACTTGGATATGATATATCATGCTGTATTAAAACAACACTGGTGAGACAGGGTAGGGGGATGGTTTTAAAGTAATGAGCTTTAAAAATGAGCTTTGGAGCCAGCCAGGCCTGGATTCAAGTTCCAATTACACTCCCCCTAGCTTATAACCTTGGGCATGTTACTACAATAGGGATTAGAAGAGGTTTATAGTGAGAAGTAAATCTGAAAATGCACTGAAAGCTTCAGAATAGTAACTGGACTCAGAATGTGCCCTCAAAAAATGGAATTTATCTCCATTTTGTTCTCCTCCCCTTCTTTCCTTTTTTTTTTTTTTTTAATAATATGCCCTAAGGATTAAAGTGGGACAAGGAACTTCCCATTTTTCTCTGCAGCCACCCACTCCTTTGGAATTTTTATTTGGAAAGAGAACAAAGAGCAAAAAGAGAAGCTTAGAAGAGAAACAGAATATGACCATGACATTCCTAATGCCTTTGGTGGCTTCTCATTTTTCTCAGGATAAAGACAAAATTTTTTGCCGTTGCTTTCACGACCCAGCCAACCTTTTCTGTGCTATGTTTTTTGATTGCTACCCAACAAATTACCACAAACTTTGCAGCTTAAAATGACACCCATTTATTAGCTTCACAGTAGGTCAGAAGTGCAGGCATGGCATGGCTGGCTTCTCTGTTTAGGGTATCACAAAGCTGAATCAAGAAATTGACCAACCTGAATTCTCATCTGCAGGCTCTGAGAAAAGAATCCACTTTAATTACAGATTGAATTATGCCCCCACCTCAAATTCGTATGTTGAAATCATAACCCCGAAGACCTCAGATGGGATCTTATTTGGAGATAGGGTCTTTATAGAGGCCATCAAGTTAAAATGAGTTCATCAAATGGGCTCCAATCCAACATGACTGGTCCTTACAAAAGGGGCAAATTATGACACAAATTCACAAATGCTTAGAGGGTAGATGACATGAAGAGACGGACTATGATGAGATGATATAGACTGTCTGCAAGCCAAGGAGAAAGACCTGGAACAGATACTTCCCTCTTTTAGGTGCAAAAAATCCTGCCAACAATTCAATCTTGGACTTCTTGCTTTCAAAACAATGAGACAATACCTTTCAGTTGTTTAAGCCACCCAGTCTGTGGTGCCTTGGTATGGCAGCCTTAAGAAATGGATAAACAAAGTCATTCTTCTATTCAGAATGCAGTTTCTTGCATTCTTGCCCTTGTAGGACTGAAAATCCCAATTTCCTTGCTGGCTGCCAACTGGGGTCTCTCTTGGCTGCGTGAGGTGGCCCATATTCCTTGCCAGGTGGTTCCCTCCATCTTTAAGCCAGAAACCAATTGAATCCTCTTGTCCTTGGAATCTTTGACTTCCTCAGTCTCTGACTTGTAGACTCAGATTTAAAGGCTTTTGGGATGGTGTCAGAACTACCTGGAGTCTTTCTTCCTAAATGCTAACTGTGCCATATCATATATAACCTAACCTTGGGAGTAAAATCCATCATACTCACAGTCCCAGAAACTGGGGACCTAGAGGGATATTATAATTCTTTTGTTTTTTTGTTTTTTTTGAGACAGAACTTTGTGTTGTCACCCTGGCTGTAGTGCAGTGGTGCAGTCTCAGCTCACTGCAACCTCTTCCTCCCCACGTTCAAGCAGTTCTCCTGCCTCAGCCTCCTGAGTAGCTGGGATTATAGGCGAGTGCCACCACACGTGGCTAATTTTTGTATTTTTAGTAGAGACAGGGTTTTTCCATGTTGGCCAGTCTGATCTCCAACTCCCGGCCTCAAGCAATCCACCCACCTCAGTCTCCCAAAGAGCTGGGATTAGAGGCATAAGCCACAGAGCCTGGCAGGATCTTAGAATTTTTCCTACCACCAGGGCCTTTCAACTTCTGGAGTTCTTCATGCTTCCTCCTAGCACAGCACTTGGTGTTTGCTGTTCCCTTTCTAGGGACACTCTTCATCCCTCCCCACACTTCCCTTGATCAACTTCTATTCCTACTCCAGATCATGGTATGTTCATATATTTGCCCAAATATACAATGCTGTCCTCTAGAGAACTAATCACAGTGTATCACTTTAAAGTTGACATTTTTAAATTGCTATTTGGTTCATTTCTGTCCCATCCATCCACACTATAAAGCCTTGAGAGCAAGGATGGTGTCTGATTATGAACACCACTGTATCCTCTCCCAGAACAGTGCCTCACACTCAACACATGTCTATTGAATAGATGAATCATAAACACACTCCCTACCTTATTCTTTCAGTCTCCTGTACATGTTGAAACAATCAGGAACCAAAGTAGGATAGGTAGGAGGTTCTATTTTTAGGGCAGAGTAGAAGCTCCCTGAGTAAGAATTTGATATGGATCAAATGACTTGACTCCCCATATTAATTTGCAAGTTACTACCTGAACATATTTGCTTTAATTCTTAGGCTCAAGGTGCTGAAACTATAACATCATTACGTAAAAAGGCTGCCATTATTGCTCCTGACAACTTATGCCACTTCCAGTGGCCTTGCAGGAATGGGATAAAGGGCAGACATTTTAAGGACAGATATTTTCAATGAAAGCAGAGACAAAGAAGAATGTGTCCAGGAAGCCTATCTGGAAGGGACACCACACTGTGGGTTTGAGGTGGCCAAGAAGGCACCTGGATTACATCGGTGTCAGATGGAAAGAGATGGTGATGCCTTCTAGGACTCTGCTGCTTTCCAGCTCTATTGAAGCACGAGATGCAGTGGTTCATTGAAATTCAGTAATGGGTTAAACCTCGAGGAGACAACAGCTTGTACTGCTTTGCTTTCCTCTCCACTGTGGCTGTTTGGTGGAGACACAGGGAGTGGGGGCAATGAAGGTGATGGAGGAAAATGTTTCTCTTCTCTGAAGCATCAGAACAGCTCCCTTAATGGCCTCTTATGTCTGAGTCCCAAGGTTTTCGTTCAAAATGATAATAAAAGGACACCTCAAACCTACAGGGAAAACCCACTCACATAGAGCAGCTTCGAGCCAAGCCTCTGGAGTCACCAAGCTGAAAAGAACCTGATTAATGACAGCACCTGAGATAAGTGGCACTTTAACCAACCTTAACTGTTGATGTATGATGACATAATGTCCCCTCCAATTAATGACAAGGATATAAAACACCTGTATTTAGCAGAGCAGATGCTGCTTTTATGGTTAGATGCGCAGATGAAATTGACTTCTAAAGGACCATCTATAACTTACTTCCCTATTATTTGTTTCTATATTTGTTTCATTATGTATGTTGTAGGTGCAGGAGGAAATTTAACCCTGGATTTCACACCTGCACAGCCAAAAGGTATATGCTTATTGTAATTTACTTAAAGACAGCTTCCATCACATCATCAAGCAGGTTGGCGATGGTCATCTCCCTCATTTACTGAGGACCTTTCACACTGTGTGAATCTCATTTTTTTAATATATACATAAAGGTGAGCAATACCTTAAATGAGTCAACTGATCCATTCATTCATCAACCAAAATATACTGAAACCACCTGTTTAAATCCTCTGTAAGGTAAGCACAGCGTAAGTAGCTTTAAAAATTAAAATGGTTATTGCATACTAAACATATGCAATGTGCTGGATTAGGTGTTTTGGGGTTGTCAAGGATTTCTTTATGGAATTATAATTGATGAAAGGAAGTAAGACGTGTACACATGGTGGTAAATGCTAAATCTTAGGGAGAGCCACAGATAGTGGGCATCCGAAGAGCGCAGGGAAAGGAGAGAGCCACATGGGCTGAGGTTGGTGGGGGAATGTGCCTAGAATAGTTGGGATGGAAGAAGAGACTATGTAAATAGCTATCAAAGGAAGAGAGGCCAGATCAGGTGGGAGATTATACTTTGGAAGCAAAGGCAAAGGGAATGCACAGGTCAAGGCAGGATCTGGAGCCAATGAGAAAACCACTGTGTACAAAGTGTACGTAGGACAAATAATAGATCAAAGAGAGAGATTGGGTCAGGATTATTAACGACATTGAAGACTGATTTCATTTCCTTTAAATTATGATTTGGGAATCATCCCTAAGGATAGGGTAAAATATGGGGAATCTCATATTCCTCAACGAGGTTTCCATCCTCATAGTGCTGAGTTAGGTCCTAGCATGCTTGGGTGTGGACTCTTATGGCTCTCTCTGGGGTTTCTGAGGCCAGAAAGGACATTAGTGTCAGGGCTACTGCCCAGAGGATAAGGCCCAGAAGCATCCTTTCTTTTGTGTCTCCTCCACTCTTCCCCCCCGCCCCCTACCCCCACCCCAACCAGGCCATCTCTAGGTCTCGGGCAGCTTTCTCCTCTCTCCCTTGCTGGGGCAGGTGGCCTTCACCAGTTCTGCTTTCACTCTTGGGGCAAACGTTCTGTCTCTTTCACTTTCTTTTGTGCCTTGCTGGCAGGTGTAGCCATTCTCACATGGCAGGGTGGTCTCTGAGTCGGAGGCAGGCCACACAGGCAACTTGGGCTGACAATCTGAGGTCAAACTTCTCTTGATGAATTTGGAGATAGAATGTAAATCCCCTAAGAGCAGGCCTTTGTTTTGTTCATTGCTATATCCCTAGCACCTGTGCCTGGTGCATAGTGTATTTAATACACATTTGTGGAATAAAAAAAGAAAGTGTCATGTTGCATTGCTTTCTTTTTCCCCCATATATTTTTTTTAGGGACCTGGACAGTTGATTGGAGGCAACATTGGCTGTTTGGGGCCCCCATGCCTCAGACTTCTCTGTTTCTACCTATGAATACCTGTTAATAGCTACTGGCATCCAATTTTAATACCCCCAACAGTAGCCACTAGCATTTGGCAACTAGCTTTTCCTTTGCTTTTCTTAGAGAAGCTATTTTTGGAGTCAGCAAAGCCCCCAAGGATAGTTTAAATTTCCTATGCCCTGCTACCTGAAGATTCCAGTCTGAGGAGAGAGTCAGCAGAGGCCACATGGGACCCATTCTCATTTCAGCTTCGTGAAGAGAAAAGGTGCCCTTCCTGCTCTTCAAGAGTATTTTCTCCATTTCACACCCACCTCTCTAACTGGACCAGACTCATACTTTATCCATGATCCATTCTCTCTCTGTCTGGTGTTTTCTACCTCTTACTATCAACAGATTACTTCCTTGGAAACTATAGACATGTTTTTCTTATCTTTAAAAAAATCTGTCTTCCTCTTTGTGTTCCAGTTGTTGCCATTGTCCCTTTCTGCTTTCCTTTATCGTCTAGTTTCTTGGGACACACACGCATGCACACACACACACACACACTCTCTCTTATTGCCTTGACTTCCTTACTCTCATCTCATGGCTTCCTAATGCCTTCCTAGGTGACCAGCTTGGGACTGGCCTTACACTGTCTGGTATCTCACATTGCATTAGAGACCCTTCGTGCTGTTGGAGGTCCCAGCTCTTTATGCTGGTTCATCTTATACAGCTATTGAATGGGATTCTAGGAATCATTATCATGTCTATCACCTATTTGTCTATTAAAATGATATTGAAAGAACTGGGCCCATGAGAAGTTTTCTTCTTTACCCTAATAGTTGTATTTTCACAGAAAGCTTCTTCTTTTGGAAAAAGGGCAAGTCATGGCTCCATGCTGTGTTATGTAATCTTAGCAGGAGTTTAAGACTTGGGAATGTTCTGAGGGGATGGATAGGTAATAGAGGATTCTCTGTGCCCCACTGGTTATCCAAGAATTATAGACTAGAATTGCACTCTACACAACTAGAAGGAACCTCAGAGACCACCTAGTTACATGAGGAAATTGAGGGCCTGGAGGCTGGGATGTGGGCAGAGAAAATGTAGTGTGGTAGTGCTGAACCTGAATTCGTGGGTTTAAGTCCCATCTCTGCCATTGAAGGGCCAGTTGCTTTGCCTCTTTATGTCCACGTTTCCTCATCTGTAAAATGGAGCAATAATAGCAGCTATTCCATGGGGCTGTTGTGCAGATTAAGCAGTTAATACTTGCAAGGCTCTTGGAATAGTGCCTGGCAAATAATAAACATGTATATTAGTGCTATTTCCCAGTATTAGTTAAACAATCATTTGTTGACAATGCACTGCATGCTAGAAACCGTACTTGGATAAGAAAATGATGAAGTCACATAATTGATGTGTGTAAGTTCCTGGGGGAGAACAGTCAGGACACAGTGGGGTATGGGATCTCCTCAATGCTGCCGTTAACTTCCATATAATCTTGACAAGGTGGTCATGTGTTCTGTTGTTCCAAGTGTTAGAATGAGAACTCATCCAGGTGTCCATGCGCAAGCATTGTCTGCAGACATTTCTATTTGCACATTTAGGAAAAAAGGAGATGCCCAGCACTTTGTGAGGCCAAGGCAGGCAGATCATGAGGTCAGGAGTTCAAGACCAGCCCGGCCAACATGGGGAAACCCCGCCTCTACTAAAAATACAAAAATTAGCTGGGCAAGGTGGTGCATGCCTGTAATTCCAGCTACTCAGGAGGCTGAGGTAGGAGAAGTGCTTGAACTGGGACCTGGGAGGTGGAAGTTGCAGTAAGCCGAGATCATGCCACTGTGCTCCATCCTGGGCTACAGAGTGGGACTCTGTCTCAAAAAAAAAAAAAAAAAAAAAGGAGATGCATTAAGATGCCATTCAGTAGAATACTTCTAAAAGAAATGGAATGTACATGGCTTGGCCAATGGAAATAATGGAAATAATGACCTTTTTGCCTGAAGCCATAAGCTTGTTTGTCCTTTTCCTTTGTCATGGGTATGTTTAGTCTTCAAAATGACTTTTAAGGATGTTTATTATTTCTAAGAGAAGAGCAGTATTTTCTTGACCAAACAGAGGTGCCACTTCCATGAGCCAACCCTTGAGTTCAGTGTACTTGGAAGTGAGATACTCAGCTTTTGATCTGTTGTATTTGTTGGAGTATTTATTTTATGTACTGATTTATTTTTAATGGCAGAGATATATGGAAGTTGTCTCCTAAGCAGAAAATAAACAAATGCCCACTCAGAGATTTGTGCTCATAACAGAATTTTTGGTCTGTGAATTGGGTCCTGAGAGATTAAAGACAGCTGGTGCATACCGCAGCCGCCACGAAGCAGCGTGTTTCTGGGGAAGTGTGTTGAATGAAATCTAAACAATGCTAACTGGTCACAGACACTAATTAAGAAGTGTGCCAGTAGCTGTGGGCTGCTCAAATAAAACGCTATCTTTTCTTCACTCTGTTGACACAGAGATACAAATAAGGTTCCAGAAAGATTGGAAAGGAGAGAGTGTGGGGACTGTAATCTTGTCTTTCCGGTATGTTTGCCAAAATCAGATAACACTAAGAAGGAACTGGTTCAAAACCACCAAAACGCATTGTTAAATGAGGGCTGCACTGTGTTTTCCTTAAGAAAAAAAAGTCATAGAGCTCAAATCTTTCAAATTCTCACTTCTTTACCATCATAATTTTGTATTAGTTAGAAAGAAAATAGTTATACTAAGAATTATTTGCCATGGCTTATGTATAGTTTTACAGATGATGTATTGTGAAAAAAAAAACACTTTAAAGAAATCTATGATAAGATAAATCTCTGTAGATTATTTCATAAAGTGGTGAAATGAATTTAAGAACAATTCTGTTTTTTTTTTTATTTTTTTTGAGATAGAGTTTTGCTCTTGTTGCCCAGGCTGGAATGCAATGGTATGATCCCAGCTCACTGCAACCTCTGCTTCTTGGGTTCAAGAGATTCTCCTGCCTCAGGCTCCCGAGCAGCTGGGATTACAGGCATGTGCCACCACGCCCGGCTAATTTTGTGTTTTTAGTAGAGACAGGGTTTCTCCATGTTGGTCAGGGTGGTCTCAAACTCCCGACCTCAGGTGATCCATCCACCTCGGCCTCCCAAAGTGCTGGAATTACAGGCATACGCCACTGCCCCCGGTCGAACAATTCTGTTTTAAAGATGTTACCATTAGTAAAACATTGTAGGCAAATTCCTCATTTCAGGAAGCCTAAGGGTGTCCTTGAAGGCTGAGAGTGCTTTTCTCTCTGGACACTTGGGTAGGGAGATTTGTGTCAATTGTGTAACTCTAAGAGGTAAGAGTTCAGTTTTGTCACATGGATATATTGCATAATGGCAAAGTCTGGGCTTTTAATGTAACCATCACCTGAATAATGTACATTGTGCCCATTAAGTAATTTCTCATCCTTTGCTCCCCTCCCACCCTCCTACCCTACTGAGTCTCCAGTGTCTACTATTCCACACTCTATGTCCATGTGTACACATTATTTAGCTCCCACTTAAAAGTGAAAACATGTGGTATTTGATTTTCTGTTTTGAAGCTGTTTCACTTAAGATATTGGCCTCCAGTTCCATCCATGCTGCTGCAAAAGATATGATTTCATTCTTTTTTATGGTTTACAGTCAGATGTTGGATGAGACATGAGAACCTGGGAGAGTCTGGGGAGCTGGGAACAGAGCAACCATGGTGGAATAGAGGCAAAGGAAATGAACAAGGTCTTCAATTCCCTGTGTCGCTCCTTGCTGTATCCCCTGGACCCTAAGGTAGATGCAAAGCTATTTTAAACTAAATGGATGAGAAATGGAGCTGACACATACTTTTGCGCCTAATAACCCTTCTTCCTACAGTGAAAGTGGAGTTGGCTTTGTGGTGATGGTTAGAAAGTTAGTGTCTACCCAGGCCCCTGCCTACTCACCTCCTTAAGCAGCAGGGTTTTTCTTTGTCAAGCTCTTTATGACTTTCAAATCTTCTCTTTTGGAGTGAAATAACAGTCATGATTCCAATTAATACTGTTTGAGGATTTACAATGGGCCAGGCACCAAGAGCTTTACTTGTATTACTTTATTTAATCCTCACGACAACTCCAAGAGATTATTCCCATTTTATAGGTGAGGAAACTCAGATAGTAAGAGGTTCGTTCAATCAGTCATCCAAGACCAAAGAGCAGGTAAGTGGTGAAAGCAGGATCCAAATTGTATGTCCTTGAAGAAGACCAAAGTTGGAGCCTTCTAGAGAGTTCTGGGAAACCCGTAAAACAGCATGACAGGAATAGAGAGGCCAGGCCAGCCTGAGAGCTTACCTTGAAGGTCAGAGAAGGATAGAGCTTAGGTAGGTGTGGGAGAGGTGAAGCTTAATTCCACGCCTATCTAGGAACACTCAGCAACCAGATGTAATGTTCATGTTTATTATGTGTATTTAATGGTAGTTTGTGTTAGTTAAGAATGATTCATCCTGTACAGTATTTAAGATCACCCAAGGAGGCTGAGGAAGGTATGCACAGATGGTGAGAGGCAGGAGTAGTAACAGATAAGTACCTTATTTGGTATAAACCTAGCTACATCACTTAGAATTCAGGAAAATGGTGTTTGCAACTGACAGAAGATCCAAGTAGCAAAAGTTTAAGCAAGATAGAAATTTACTTTCCTTTTACATATTAAAAAAGTTTGGAAGCCCAAGGCTGGCAGAGCAGCTTCATGAAGTTCTCTGGATGCAGGTTCCTTCTCTCTTGCTGCTCCACACATCTCAGGGTGAAGTTTCCATCTTATGGCACAAGATAGCTACCTGGACTCCAGCCATCATATGTACAACCCATTCTACAGGAAGTCATGTGGTACATTTACTTATGTGTCATTGGCCAGAGCTTAATCTTTGACTATGTTATACCACTATTATGATGAAAAAGTCCCACTGAAAGTGTTGCTATGAAAGGATAGCAACATGTAATAAATTATTCTCTCCAAGTACTACTTTTATTTTCATTAGACCTCTTGGATTCATAGCACCTTCACTCCAGAATTTTATTTTTATGCAGATACCATACAAATAGGTGAAAGAACTATTTCAGGTAGATGAAAGTTTGGGGAATTTTCTGTAATGTTAAAGCACACAAGACAGAGATCCTGGCTTGAGCTTTTGGACCAAATCTCTGTTTGTTCACTCCTGAAAAAAATGGCTAAATATAGGTGAGATGCTGGTTTTTGAATAATTGTAAGATGAATTGCTTTATTCCAGTCTCAACGTTTATGATTGGAAAAAAACACACATGTAGAGAAAAACATACTCTATGTTAAGTAGCAAAATCTACAACTTAATGAAGGGTAGAATATTTAGTTACACAGAGCCTTTGAAGTACAGAATATTAAAGCTTAAGTAAATTAAGCTAGTTATTCAAGAGGCAAGATGTTATCAGTTAAAGCTGTTTGTTGTTTTTACATTGCAAGTAAACAACACTGACGTGGGTTAACATAAGCAGGGAGAATTTAAAAAGTAATTCATTGGAAGATAAATTTACAGTGAGCTTACTGAATCCAAGAAAAAGTAAAAATTGCAGATGATCATACCTACAGAAAACTCCCCAACAATTCATGACATCAGGAAAGACATTCACCAGGGAATATGTTGGTCTCTTTAGATTCTCCAGAATGAACTAGATTTATACATTTTCCATATTTGGGTCACTGCTCTCTAGATTCAGATTTCCAGGAAGTCTGACCCACTAAACTGGGATCTGGTGCCCACCAGTTGGCCAGGAGATGATGTGGTGCCTTGACCAACAAAGCTACCAAAATTGGATGCACAAGGGGTGGGGTGGTTTCCCACAGTAAAATTAGGACACTTGTAGCAAGATAAAGGTGTAGGGACACTGGCAGGTAAAGATGACAGATGGCTGACTACATGCACAGAGAGTGACTTAACTTGAATCTCAAAAGGACAGGGAAAAACATGGAGACTCGGGTTTAGGGTGGTTTAAAAGCAATAAGACCATGAGCAAGTCTGACTAACTCATGTAGAAGTTCCTTATTTCATTAAACAAACCCCGTAGCTGCAATGTCAAAAGGATCCCTTGGTCCCCAGTAACAGAAAAAAAGCAGGGCTGAAGAGGAGGGAGGGAGAAATAGACGGAGGAAGAGAATGAGAGGGATGAAGTGTGTGGCATCGTAGGGCCTGGCTCTACTTAAAATTCTGAAATAAAAAACAGTCCCTCCATGTTTTTCCTGGAAGGTGCAATGCTCTTGGCTGCCATTGGGCATCAACAAATGGAGCCACCTTAACATATCATCTTGGGGACCTGGTGACACATCTGTGTTGTGACAGCATCACGAGGAGCCAGTGTTTCATCTTCAGTTTGGATGAGCTGATAAAACCAAGAGCTTTAGAGTCAAGGAGGCCTGTGAGTCAAACCTCACTTCTTTAAACAGGAGAGTTATTTAATCACTATTTCCTCTGTTAATTTAAGATTTCTATAGCTACCAATTGAGTGCAGGTTGAGTATCTCTGATCGAAATGCTTGAGATGAGATGGTTCAGCGTCTGTATTTTTTCATATGTTGGAATATTTCTATATACATCATGAAATGTCTTGGGGATGAGACCCAAATCTAAATGCAAAATTTATGTATGTTTCATATGCATTTTATACACAAAGCCTAAAGGTAATTTTATCCAATATTTTAAATAATTTTGCACATGAAAAATAGTTTTGACTGAAACCTGTGATGTGAAGTCAGGTGTGGAATTTTTCACATGTGACATCACACCAGTGCTCAAAAAGTTTCAGGTTTTGGAGCGTTGTGGATTTCAGATTTTTGGATTAGAGATGCTCCACTTGTGTGTGTCCTGACTACCTCTGAGGCCTGGCAAGCTGTGGTTCCTCCATCTGCCCTCTGACTCCATCATCTTCCACTTCACTCATGCTCACTTGGCTCCATCCACACTCACCCTGATGGTTTTTTTTTTTTTTTGAGACGGAGTCTCGCTCTGTCGCCCAGGCTGGAGTGCAGTGGCGCAATCTCGGCTCACTGCAAGCTCCACCTCCCGGATTCACGCCATTCTCCTGCCTCAGCCTCCCGTGTAGCTGGGACTACCGGCGCCCGCCACCACGACCGGCTAATTTTTTTTTTGTATTTTTAGTAGACACGGGGTTTCACCGTGTTAGCCAGGATGGTCTCGATCTCTTGACCTCATGATCTGCCCGTCTCGGCCTCCCAAAGTGCTGGGATTACAGGCGTGAGCCACCGCGCCCGGCCTCCCTGATGGTTTTTAAGCAGGCTGGGCACAATAGGAAGCTAGAGAATTATGACCCAAGTCAGGGAGATGGTTGAAACCAGCTCATGCTGTGGAATCTGAAGAGACCACCCTCTTCCCTGGGGCCTGTCTTTCCAGAGGCCTGAGGTCGATTAGTCTTTGGGGGAATTTTTGCAAAAATGCTTGTCTTAGTTTCCTCGAGGTGCAGTACAAACTGCCGCAACTTAGTGTCTTGAAGCAATACAAATTGGGCTGGGTGTGGTCGTTCATGCCCGAATCCCAGCATTTTGGGAGGCCGAGGCAGGTGGATCACTTGAGGTCAGGAGTTCGAGACCAGCCTGGCCAACATGGCAAAACCCCGTCTTTACTGAAAAAACAAAAATTAGGCATGGTGGCCCATGCCTGTGATCCCAGCTACTCGGGAGGTGGAGGCAGGAGAATCACTTGAACCTGGGAGGCAGAGGTTGCAGTGAGCCGGATAGCGCCACTGCACTCCAGCCTGGTCGACGGAGCGAGGCTCCGTCTCAAAAAATAAAAATATAGGCCGGGCGCGGTGGCTCAAGCCTGTAATCCCAGCACTTTGGGAGGCCAAGACGGGTGGATCACGAGGTTAGGAGATCGAGACCATCCTGGCTAACACGGTGAAACCCCATCTCTACTAAAAAATACAAAAAACTATCCGGGCGAGGTGGCAGGCGCCTGTAGGCCCAGCTACTCGGGAGGCTGAGGCAGGAGAATGGCGTGAACCCGGGAGGTGGAGCTTGCAGTGAGCTGAGATCCGGCCACTGCACTCCAGCCTTGGCAACAGAGCGAGACTCCGTCTCAAAAAAAATAAAATAAAATAAAAAAATAAAAATATAATAAAAAAAATAAAAATAAAAAAAGGAAACAATACAATACAAATTGAATATCTTAAGTTCTGAAGTCTTCCTGGGCTAAAATCAATGCGTGGACAGGGCTATGCTCCTTTCTGTGAGCCTTTGGAGAGAAATCATTTCCTTGTCCTTCTCATTTGCTGGAGGCTTCCACACTTTTTGGCTCATGGCCCATTCCTCCTTCTTCAAACCCAGCAATGCAGGACTGAGTCCTCCCCATACTGCTGTCTCTATACTTTTCTCTTCTGTCTCCATCCCTGTTCTTATACCTTTAAGGACTTCAATGATTACGTTGAGTCCACCTGTATAATTCAGGTTGATCTCTCCATTTTAAGGTCAGATGATTAGCAACCTTAATCCATCTGCCACCTTAATTCCCCCTTGGCATATAACCTAACCTAGTTATAGCATCCTGGGATTAAGACATGGTCTGCCTGGTGGAGTGGCTCATGCCTGTAATCCCAGCACTTTGGGAGGGGGAGGTGGGTGGATAATTTGAGGTCAGGAGTTCAAGACCAGCTTAGCCAACATGGTGAGACCCCATCTTTACTAAAAATACAAAAATTAGCCAGGCGTGTTGGCACATACCTGTAATCCCAGCTACTGGGGAGGCGGAGGCAGGATAATCATTTGAACCTGGGAGGTGGAGGTTGCAGTGAACTGAGATCACACCATGGCACTCCAGCCTGGGTGACAGAGAGAGACTCTGTCAAAAAAAAAAAAAAAAGAAAGAAAGAAAGAAAAGACATGGTCATCTCTAAAGAGGGGCATATTATTTTGTTTATCACATTAATAATGTCTAATTTCCACTTTTTCTTCGACTCAGTCAACTCTCTAATATTCTTCCAATACCTTATTTTAATTTTCTCTGTTATGTGAACCCGTTAGTGTTGGTTACTTCTGTCTGGATCATTTCCCCCAAGATATGGCAGGTCCCTCTTGCTCTCCTTGTGTTTGTTAAAGTGTCACCTTCTCAATGAGATCTTCAGACCTATTCTTGCCACACTCCAGGATTCCTGAACCTCTTTACCCTAATCAATTATTTTCTAGCTCTTGTCACCTTCTACCTTACTACATAATATGTCATACTTATTTACTATTATATTTATTTTCAGTCTTCAGTCATTTGAACAGTATGTCTTTGACATAACAGGTACTTAATAGATAATTTGATGAATGACTGAAAAGTGTGGCTGTTAGGATTAAATACAATGAGCAGAAACGACTTGTGCCCAACTCTTAAGACATCTTCTGGCACGTAGGAAGTGCTCATGCAATGTTCACTCTTATTTCTAATTCCCGACTATCTCTGACTTCTAGACTTCTTCATGCCAAATCCTTCGGTCCAAATTTGAGGATAGCACAAATGTTGCTAACAAGCCCCAAGAAACTTAACTTTAAGTGTTTCTTTGGCTAGAAAGTAAACTTTAATTCTTTGAAAGCCACAAAAATCTTTTAAACAAGGCAGAATTACCATATTGGCCTTGTCTTTCTGGAACTGTTTGGAATGAATGAACAAATCATGCATTTATGCACCAGAAGTTCGGTTTGCTTTTCCTTTAGAGTAACGGCTCTCTGCTCCTGAATGTGAGAGGCCCCATCAGCTGCCTCAAGATTCCAGGCAACTGCAGCAGCTGTCACAAAGCATCGTGTGGCATTGAGGAATGTGGTCAGAAAGCCGCTACATGAAAAAAGGGTCTCAGGAAGGCAAGAAGGAGGGAACGGCCCTACGTGCCATGTGAGGAATGGGGCTTTTTCAAATCAACTCCTCTAAAGAACCACTTCCCTGAATCTGTTGAAAGTGTAAAGTTTTCACCCTGCAAATCAGAGAAGTTCAAGTTTATACTCTAGGTAAAGAAGGTTTCCTTAAAGTAGGCCAGCAGCTGCAGCTCTCAGAAGAAAAAGAGGAAGACAATACATTTTCTTGCTTCGGTTCTGCGGTGGCAGGTGCACACCAAGGGGCATGGCCTCCAGAAGGAACAGGGGCTTGGCTGGAGAACTGTCAATTAATCATCCAGGAGAATGCCCCTGACAGCAGGGAGAAAACTCCCATTCATTTCCTCAGGATTGTGCTGCGGCCACTAAATGCAATGTTTCTACAAATAAGAATTCATCTGCTCCTGGCTCCGGGGGTCATTTGTTTGCTCCTGTGTGTTGTGGAACAAGACCTGCTCTGCAATCACACAGGCCTGTGCTGCGTCCTCGAACACAGTTATTACATTCCCATCTAGTTTTCCTCTTACTGTGCCCTATTTTGAATGTACCCCCCTCCTCTCATCTCGGCCTCATGTAAATTCTATGCATCCTTTACAACCCCACCAAATTCCACTTCCTCCTGCAGCCACATCTTTTGATTGCTTTCCCCTTTACCCTATTTTGTAAGTCAAGTGATCATGTATTATATGTATAATGATAAATAGTAAAAACCTGGCATTAAAAATGCCCCACTTTCCCATTTACTATCTGTACCACCTTGAGGAAGTAGTCACTTCACCTCTTTGAGCCTCTGGTTCCTTATCTTTAAGGTGGGGATTTCATCTAATTCAGAGTGATCATGAGTGTTGGAAGAGATAACCTATGAAAATTCTCCCGGGCCTCTTTGGCCATCACAATTGCAAAGTAAATAGTAGTTGATTCTGAAACTACTGTCCTCAGGATGGTTCAGACGCTAAACTAGAGTCTGGCATTTTGAAATCATTTCTGTGAGGGTGGGCAGGGGGTGGGGGATGGTTACACAAGCTCCCTGGGATGCAAGCTCTGTAGGGCAGAGCCCTTGTCAGAATGGGCTTGAGTAGAATGGGCTCCTCATTAGCACCAACTGAATATTCCACCCCATGGTTTTAATTACTTTTTTTCTTCTAGATTTACATTTTGTCTCCCAACTGCATTATACTCTTCTTGGGGTCAGGAGGACGGCTTTTACAGAATTTATGTTCCACCCAAGGTCTCTGCCCTATTAAATGCTCAATAAATCTCCTGGCTCATGGAAAACATTGTTATGGATAGCACACTGTGAGGTGTACTTCCTTCCCTGGACTGCTTATTGTTCTCCATTCACAACATCTGATTTATATGTATGTTTGGCAATTAATTGCTATGTGCCATCTACCATTTAAAACCCAAGCAGAGAGAAATTGTGCTTATAAGAAAAGAAAAAATAGAAAGAAAAGTCATACTTTTCATGTTTATAAAATACGAATTCTGGAGTTGATGTCTTTACCACACTAGAGTAAATTGGTCCTTTAATTGTTCAAGATTTCCACATCAATAAATAACTTTATTTATAAAAACTCTCCTCTTGTATAAGGTGATGTCAGGTACACTGATGCAATCAAGAAATGCTCTCTCTGGACTCTCAATGTGGTGCCCTTGGAAAATCAGTTCAATTTGGTATTCTCACATAGGAGGGTAGAGACAATGAAGACTGCTTAGTTGGATCCTCATGGTTGGCTTTAGATATTTACCTCAATTACTGGAAATAATCACTTAAAGACTTCTAATTGAGCCTTTCTCTTGCCCTCTGACCTCTTCACAAGGTATATTATATGGATTAGAATTAACATTATTTAAGGTTTTAATGATAAATCTCAGTCTTCAGTGAAAGATCCTATAAATCTGTTTTCTCAATCCTGGCTACCCATTAGAATCACTTGGAATTAAAAAACAAAATAAAACAAAAAGAAAAAACAAAAACAAAAAAAACCAGCACTCTGGCTTTATCCCAGACCAAATGAATCAGAATCTCTGGCAATGATATTTTCCTGAAACTCCCTGGGTGCTTCTCCTACGCAGCCGGGGCTGAGACTCACTGCTGAATCATGGAGAAAATGTTACGGAAATAGCTGCCAAGGTCTTCCTTCATTTCCTCATTATCAATAAGCCTCTATAGGATAGACACTGTTTGAATATAGTAGTAGTTCAATTGTAGACGCCAATATTTTAATTATTGGCTACTGGCTAATCTGACTGAGTTCTACAAGTAAACATGGAAATTTAGCTTCTCCTGGGTCAGAAAAAGAGTTTGTTTATTCTGCCTATGTGCTCTGTTTGTGGCATCAAAGACTGTTTTGGGAAGAACATTTTAATTACTCTCCTTGAAGGATCCCTGAAAGATCCTAAATATGTTTTAAAAAATCTAATTTTCCTTAAAGCGACTCCTTTCTACTCCTTTTTTCTTTTTCATAATTATTTGGTAGTTCTTAAACATTTTTCTTTTCATAAATTTAAAATTCTGTTGTTTAATTTCATAAAGAATCTTACAGTTTTAATGTAAATGTGTTGCACTTGTAGATTAAATTGGGGTAAGAATTAAAATACTTATATATTATAAACACAATAAAAATGTTATTATTGCATTTAATAGACATTTGGATTCATTCACAAACTTTACTGTTCTCTTTGCTCACTATTTTTTCTACTTATGTGTTTATTTTTCTTGCTGTTGTAGAATATCCTCAAGTAGTTCTTTCAATTAAGGTAGTATATAGCCTTTGTATGTACAAAAATGTCTTTATTTCACCCTCACCCATGAATTTTTTTTTTAGAATTCTAAATTGACATTTTTTTTTTTAACACGAAGTTATAATTCATTTGTCTCTGGCATCTATTGCTGCTGAAAATAATTTTGCTTTTGGCCTGGTTGTAGTAGTGCCTTTGTAGCTAAACTGTGTTTTCTCCCAGCAACTTTTAACAATTTGTATTAATGTTCTTGCATTTCACTAAAAAGTATAACTAGATATTGTTTGAATTTTTTTTTTGTCACATCATTCAGTGTACACAAAGACTTATTCAGAAAAAATCACAGCCATTATCTTTTCAAATACTGCTCTTCTGTTTCTTCGATCCTCTGCTTCTAGGTCTATATTTATACATATGATGCAACTTCTTAGCCAGCCCACATGAATGTCTTAAATTCTCTTTCATATTAAAAAAAAATTACTTTATTTCTCTGTGCCAAATTCTGTGTTCATCCCTCAGTCTTATTTCCTAGCTGTCTTTGTGTTCAGCTTAGTATTTATTTCAGCTAGTTTTTTATTTCAATGACTATATTTTTTATGTCCAAGTTTTTATTGTTTATTTATTAAAATCTCCTCCTATTTTTCACTCATGACAATGAACTTTATTTCATAATTTCTTCTTTCTTTGTGGATGTCATTCCTTCCTTACTTCGTTGAGGAATGTAAACACATTTACTATGAAACTTTTTTCAGATAATCGAACTATTTGTGTTTTCTGTGAGTGAATTCTTTTGTGGTTACATTCTTTGTTTATCTTTTGTTGTTACTTTTCTTTCTATGCTCTGAATTACAGTATGCAAGCTCATCTTGAAGAGAGACTAATTCTAACTACCACTGCTACTCTTGTTCTTCTTCCTTCTTCTCTCTTCTTTCCCTTCATCCTCTTCCTCCTCCTCTTGTTCACCCCTCCTACTCTATCTTCTTTTCCTCTTCCTCCTCCTTCTCTTCTTCATTCATCTTACTTCCTTATTTACTGTTCATTCCCTACTATGTCTGGCCATTTTATAATTACATTCCTACAAACCTCCATTATGGAGAAGCATGTCTTATTTTGGGACCCTCACCCTACATTAATATCACAGATCTAGTTTCCAAGCTAGTAGGCAGTATGGCCCAGGTCCTCCTTCCCTCGCTATCTACTTCTCCTTCCAGCTAAGAGAGCAATGCAATAAAGGTTGCCAGCCCTGAATTGTGCTGCTATTTTTCAGAATGCATTTATTGCAGGGTGAGATCTCCACTGCCTAAAGTTTTACACCATTCATCAGGCACTAGTCACCTGTCTTCATTGCAAGCAGATTAATTCCTCCTTATCCCACAGGAGAATGGGACAATCCTAACTATTTCTAGTCCCAACATTAAACAGGTTTTCTGCTGCCTCACTGCTTATTATTGTCTTTTGTTGTGGGAGTTCCATTTTTGATGTATGGGATATTCACTTTGTGAATCTATTTCTTTTATTTTTTTTCCAACTTTTTATTTAGAAGACTTTAAATCACGGAAAAGTGGTAAGAGTATCAAATTAACATCTTAAAGCCACCTAGTTTCATCAATTGTTACCAAGTTCCAAGATTTTCTTATTCCCTCTTTTTCTCTTTTCCTGGACCATTTGAGAGTTAATCGTAGACGTAATTATTCTTGACCTTTACCCATAAAATACTTCAGTCATCCATCTCCTGAGTATAAGAACATTCTTCTGCATAGCCTCAATAAGATTATCACACTCAGACAATTTATTATCTAGCACACACGTCATATATAGATTTTTCCCTAAGTATCCATTACAAACGTGTTTTTGATCCAGGATCCTATTGTGGGCTAAGAATTCCCTTTCACTGTTGTCTCTCTTTATTCTCTTTTCCAAGACATTTTTTTGTGTGTATACGGAGTGGGAAGGGGCAACCAGGGGTCGTTTCATGGCATCTTTTGAAGAATCCAGGACAGTTGGTTTACAGAATGTCCTCGATTTGGATTTGTCTGATTGTTTTACTTGATTTGATTCAGGGTAAGCATTTTGTCAGAGGACCACATTGTGTATTTCATATTGCATGATACCAGAGACGCATGGTGTCAGTTCATTGGGTGTTTTTTTTTAAAAAAAAACATGAATTCATGGTTTTGAAAAATATTTTACTGCTTTGTTTCTCTACGTTTGGGGTTGGGAAGAAAATTCTGCATGAACTCATAGCACCATGGTGAGTGGAACTCTTAACTGACTTTTACTATTGCACTAGAATTACATTCATCAGGTTGCATACTTTTAAAATACAATGATGAAAGTCATTTTGAGAATCTCATGTCATTTTCCTCTTGAATCCAGTAGCAGCAATGAGGAATCAAATGTCAATCTTTTTTTTTTTTTTTTCTTTTGCAGGGGACTTCTTTTTTTAATTCTGGATCACTTTAGGATGTTTCCTCATGCTTACTGTGTTGTGTTCACGATTTGCCCAAGTGTATATAACAATGTTTTATTCTGGACAGCACTCAGAGTGACCTTTCTTTTTGTAACTTTCTATCTCTTTATTGCTTTGTGATACAGTTTTGAAAAATCCTTGGCTCTGTTTTCCATGTACTAAATGTGTTAGATCCTACTGCTATAAAGAAATACCTGAGACTGGGTAACTTATAAAGAAAAGAGGTTTAATTGTCCCCCATTTCCACTGGCTATACAGGAAGCATGATGCTGGCATCTGCTTGACTTCTGGAGAGGCCTCAGGAAACTTACAATATGCTGGAAGGCAAAGTGGGAGCACACACATCACATGGCCAGAGCAGGAGCAAGAGAGAGATGGTGAAGGCGCCACACACTTTTAAACAACCAGATCTTGCAAGAACTCACCCACTATCACGAGAACAGCACAAAGAGGATGGTGCTGAACCATTCATGAGTTAAACCATCATTTAATATCTCCATGATCTAATCACCTCCCTCCAGGTCTCACCTCCAACATCAGGGATTGCAATTCCACATGAGATTTGGGTGGGGACACAGATCCAAACCATATCACTAATGAAGACATTCACTCCTTGACCTTGCTACTTTGCCATTCTCTCTCATCCTGTTACATCCCAGAGATGTTCTCACTTTCCTCCCTCTTTGCTTTGGTCAAGTTGACCTCTTGCAAATATTTTTCCTTGTCCCATTTCTCACTTTGTCATATTTCATTGGCAAACTCCAATTCTCATGAAATTCAATTACCAACCTACTCTGTCCCTGCACCCAAACAACTGAAAATTGTTGGGAAAAAAGAAAACACACTTGTGCTGCCAGTTCTTATTTAAAATTCCATACCATAGACCTCCAATGGGCACTCAACCAGAATTTCTATGATGCTTCCCTGGTGTGGTTGCTGTACCATGTTCTAAAACAACCGCTCCACATTTTCCCCTCTCTCTGCAGACTGTCTTACCTCCAACTCTGCCTCTCCATCACCTTGTGACTTCAGCACTTACTTTATTCAGAAAGTCAAATCAAGCAACAGGTAACTAACCTACATATCTACCAGCATCTATTCCTAAGCGTTGTCCCTTGGCTGTCTTTCCTGCTTCGGTAGATATATGAATGAGTCCTTGTGCCAGTGCTACTGCTACGTGTCTCTGTTGTGCTTCCCAACAAATTTTTCCTGTGGTCGTTGTCGCAGTGAGCTCTCTTCTCTTTCTCTCCCATTAGCTCCCTTCCTCACTGCTCTCCATTAAACGCTGTTGTCAATATGCCCAATAACTTTAATATTGTGTAATCCAGCTGTCCTCCTTTTGTCTTTATCTTAAGTGACATTTCAACCACATTTGAAAAAAGTGACCACTTCTTCCTTCTTGAACATATGATTTTTTT
Organism: Trachypithecus francoisi; assembly: GCF_009764315.1. Lineage (NCBI taxonomy): Eukaryota > Metazoa > Chordata > Mammalia > Primates > Cercopithecidae > Trachypithecus > Trachypithecus francoisi. Next base: position 1,917,497 of record NW_022681435.1, on the reverse strand, counting down.
CCCTCTTAGAGACACTCTGCATGCTGATTTTCCAACTACCTCTCTGGCTGCTTCTTCTCCAGCTAACTCCTTCTCCTCTGTAGGACTCTGAATATTGAAGTCTAGGGTTCAGTACTGGCTTCTCCTCTTTTCTCAGAACACTCTCCTTCTAAATAATTTCTTCCAGTCCTCAATGCTTTAAATACCATGTATGTATGAATCATGTACACGCACACACACACACCCACGCACACACACACACACGCGCGCACACACACACACACAGCCATATACATACATATCCATTTCTGGTCCCTTTTCTGATTTCCAGAGTTGAATATTCAACTGGTTACTAAATCTCTTCATTCAAACATTGGTTAGGCAGCTGAAATTTAACATATTTGGAACAGAACCCTTACTTCTCCTGCCTAAGCTTGATGTTCTCTTAGACATTAGCATTTCACGAAAGAGAACCACCATTAACCTAATTTCTCAGGCCCAAAGTGGAAAAATACTTCTTATAACTTTTCTTTCCTTTCCTGCCTACACCTAACTCATCATCAAGTCCTGTTGAATCTATCTTGAAAACATAACCTAACTCTGTTCTTTCACTCCATCTCCACTGCATTCACATTATACCAGTGATTCTCAACCCTGGCAAGCAAGCTTTTAAAATTTGTTTAGGCCTTACCTCAAAACAATTAAATTACAACCTCTAAGACAGGGACAGAGCCTTATTTAGGTTTTCTTTCCTTTTTTTAAGTTCTCTAGGTGGTCCTTGTATGCATCTAAGCTGGAAAGCATTGCCTTCCTCCAAGCCACTATCATGCCTGTATCAGTTTGTGTTCACACTGCTATAAAGAACTGCCCTGAAACTGGGTCATTTATAAAGAGAAGAGGTTTACAAACACCACATGTTCTCCCTCATAAGTGGGAGTTGAACAATGAGAACACGTGGACACAGGGAAAGGAACAACACACACCAGGGCCTGTTGGGAGATGGGGGGGGCAAGGGGAGAGAACTTAGAGGACAGACTAACAGTTGCAGCAAATCACCATGACACACGTATATCTGTGTAACAAACTTGCATGCTCTGCATATGTATCCTGGAAATTAAAGCAAAATAAAAATAAAAATGAAAAATAAATAAATAAATATAAATAAAAGAGGTTTAATTGACTCACAGTTTCATATGGTGGGGATGCCTCAGAAAACTTACAATCATGGTGGAAGGTGAAAGGGAAACAATGCACCTTCTTCACAGGGTAGCAGGAGATGGGGAGAGAGCAAAGGGGGAAGAGCCCCTTATAAAACCACCAGATCTCATGAGAGCTCACTCATTCTCCCGAGAACAGCATGGGGGAAAAAACCCCCACTATCCAATCACTTCCCACTAGGTCTTTCCCTCCATATGTGGGGATTAGAGTTCAAGATGATATTTGGGTGGGGACACAGAGCCAAGCCACATAAACGTCTTATGCACAGCAATAGACTTTTAATACATCTCACAGCTTCTGTTACCTACTAGCCCTCGATAATTTTTCATGTAACATTCAGAGTAAGATCTATAAGCTATAAATTATTTAATGCTACCCTCTTGTTTAGGATTGACTAAGGATTTCCCATTACTCTTAGAATAAAATTAAAATTGCTAATAATCCACATAGAATACCCCTTGCTGAGCTTGCAGACATCACCTTGAACAACTCTGTACGTAACTCATCTTGTGCCAAGCCAACTGACCATTCTACTCCGTTCCTACCCCAGTCTTATTATCAGCCTTGAAGTTGGCACCAGCTATTCTCTCAGTCTCTCTTCTCCCCCAGATATGTATGACATTTAGGTCTCAATTTAAGTGAAATCTCATTAGAGGTGGCCAGCCAGTTTTATTGATTTTTTTATTCATGTCACTAACTAGGCTTTTATTTTTCACTTGGTTATTTGCCTTATTATTCTATCTTTCCATTAGAAGAGATTAGTGACCTTTTCAATTTTTTTTTTTTACTTAGATCAATGCTTGACTTATGCTAAACCTTCCATTTCTATTGTAAAAGCAATGAATGAATGATTTGCTTTTCAGTTGAGATTATTCCGCTATTTTTTAAGTTTTACTGTTACTAGTGTATACTTGGCATGATTTAAACAATTAATTAATTCTTAAAAGACTGTAAACTCTGTTTTTCTCCAGAGGAAGAGATGCAAGAAGTCATTTCAAATAGTTAAGGCATGAAGTCACTCAAGACCCAATATTCCCAGGACTGCAGCCCCCTCTGGGTCACTAATAGAGCTAAGTGGGCTTGCTGAAATTATTCTTTGGACTGGATTCAGGGAAAAGAGAAACATAGGAAGTCTCAGGGAAAATTGGGACTAGGTAGGGACTAGTTACTATTTGTTCTGAAACGGTGTGACCTTGAGCAAGTCACTTAGCCCTGGTAAACGTCACTGTTTTCACTTATAAAGGGGGTAGTTGGGACTGACGGTCAACAAATTCACACCAGTCAGTCTCCATGCTTCCTACTGGCCAGCAGTGCCCCACCATGCCACTCATTGCCAGCAAGGCAAGAAGTGGGCTGGGAGTTATTGAAGAATCTCCTGCCAGTTATTTACAGTTGGAAAATAAGAGGAAGTCTGGTCAGCATCCTGCAGATACAATTTTAACCTCCCTGGATTTGATGAGATTGTATTGATCAGAAGGAAAGAGGAGAGGTCCTAGAGACTGTCTTAGGTTATTGGAGAAGGCAAACTCACCACAATAAAGCATAGGTGATTCTGGAAATATGAGCTCCATGAGGGCAGACTTTTGGCTTGTTTAGTGTACTGATGTATCCCCAGTATCTTAATCAGTGGCTGGGTATAATGCGAGCATTCAGAAAATACCTGTGGAATAAATATATTTTCTCATCCCAAAATCTTTCCCATATGGTATCAATCCAACTCATGTGTTGTACACTGTGATGTACTATGTGATGGTCCTAATCAAGTATAAGTCTAGGTTCAATAATGAGAGAGAGAGAGAGAGAGAGAGAGAGAGAGAGAGAGAGACAGAGACAGAGAGAGACAGAGAAAGAAGAGAAAGTGTATTAGTTTGAAAATTTTCACACTACTGATAAAGACATACCCAAGACTGAGCAATCTGCAAAAGAAAGAGGTTTAATAGACTTATAGTTTCATGTGACTGTGGAGGCCTCACAATCATGGTAGAAGGTGAAAGGCACATCTCACATGGTGGCAGACAAGAGAAGAGAATGAGAGCCAAGCAAAAGAGCTTTCCCCTGATAAAACCATCCGATCTCCTGAGACTTATTCACTACCATGAGAACAGTATGGGGGAAACTGCCCCCATGATTCAATGATCTCCCACTAGGTCCCTCTCACATCATGAGGAATGATGGGAGCTACACTTCAAAATGAGATTTGGGTGGGGACACAGCCAAACCATATCAGACAGATAACAAGAACCTGCAGGGAACTTGCATGATTGTCTTTATGCAGGGCACATACATGCATGCTTCCTAGGTGTGACAGAGACTCTTTGTGCAAGACTTCTAACAACGGGAAGATATTCAAGCTGTGCAAGCTGTGTCTACATGGGGGGCTATAAACTGAACTGCTTAGAAGGCCCAGGCAGGGGATACATGTTGGCGAACAGGCTGGGCAGGAGCAATGATGAATTTAAGATCGGTGTTCCATCTAAAGCAGGCACCTGACACTCAAACCCTTCCTGTTGCAGAAATCCAGGTCCAGGATTGCCAGATGTAGAATTTTCTTTCAAATAAGTCAAGAAGTTAGAATTTTAAAAATGAAACTCTCTTGATTTTTAAAAGTTAGCATCTAATTAACTTTAAAAAAAATTTAAAAACATTGTGCTGAACAGGCAAAACACAACTACAGACCGGATGTAAAACCTTTGGCCTAGACATAGAAATTTGTTTGTAAAATTTACAGCTTTAATTTAGCAAGCGGATATTTTGAAAATCATCAGTCAGATTCAATCAAGCAACTACATCATAACCAAATTTCAAGTATTTCAAAATAAACTGTTTGACTAGACTTTGGCTGTAAAAATATCTTTTCTAAAATGTCATGGAATAAAACAACACATTCAGAGATTTCAGAACCAAAAGACATCTTACCTTCTAAATGAGCAAAGGTAACTGAAATGGGATTTGTATATATTCATAAATACATTTTTTCCCTAGACTTAGATATAAACCCATAATTTTTTATGATATACAAATAATTTCTCTTCACTTTGCCTTTTGTAACTTTGTAGTCTGAGAGAATCTAAAATAATAACATCTCGCAGCATAATGTCTATTTAAAATTTTTCTATAAGTAACATTATTTAATATTTTAAAATGTGGGTATTTAGAGTGAGAAACATCTTACAAATTAACTGTTATTATTTCTAACAATGGTGAAGATAATATGTAGCATCTCTGTGTTAAAAATGTTTATCTAATATAACCTGACTTCAACTTGTGTTTACATTTTTTCTTATACTATTAAAGCTCTAAGATTTAACTTAGATAAAGTCACAGTACAGATAGTAGAATAAATGCTTCCACATTTGCAATTCTTTCCATTTGATGCCAACGTAACTCAGGCACCAAGACCTTGTGGGAGAAGCGACCCTCAGTTGCCACGTGTCATTTCAGGTTATGTAAGGTCTTAACACAGTTTCCATTTTTAGCTACATTAATAAAAGGGATTGTTCATCATTATACTAGCTTAGCGGGCACAAATCACACACTGGGTCAAACCTTTAGGGGAAATGAGGTGATTCATTCTATTAATCCTTGCCCGCTGAAGTCCCGATAAATCTTTCCTCTTATGTTGAAAGGCAAAGTTGAACACCCAGAGATGTACTACCTCTTGCTTTGCTGGCGTTGTTGTTGAAATACCATATTTAGAACTTTATGTGGGCCATAGAAAGTGGCTATCACTATGTGCCCAGAAAGACAAGGAAACATGCTTTGCAGGTGTTGTTGAGCAAAACAGATTATTGCAAAGTAACTTGGTTCAAAATGCAAAAACTTAAATATTGTGATGATGGAACTCATATCCTTTCCAGCTGCTCCAGTGTCCTTTGCAGGAACCTCTAGGTTCTGGAGATGGACTTATTGGAAGCTGAAGTGATTGCTGCTGTCCATGAAGTAAACCTCCTTCCCTTTATCCAGGGGCATTTCAAGCAACCAGCAGGCAGCACAGAGCATCGAGGGTGTAAACGGGCTGCTGTTCCCACCAGCCTTTTGTGTGGGGGATGTCACCCAACAACGAGATTTATGGTGCATTTATGCTATTTTCAAAGCAGCTGGGACAATGGGTGAGAGATCAAAACTCAGAGCAGATAAAAGAGCAGGAAATTGGAATGCTCAGCTGAAGCTTTTCCAGATTCATCCCCTTTTAGACTACAAACTCAACTGGAGTTTTTGCAAGATAGCTCAAGCCTCCTGGTTCCTAGGGTTACTCAGAGCCAAATGCTGGGGGGTCTTTGCTGTGGGATGGGGCACAGAGGGGTAATTTGAGGGCAATGGAGATGGAAAAGAACAAAGTCTAGGCATTCTTGAATAGTGGGAAGATCTTAATATACAGATGGTAAATGCACATCTTGATGGAATTTTTCTTTTCATGTAGTGTAAAAACAGCTTTGGCATAGTAGGAGAGATAATTGGAATCAAGACTATTAATAAACACTGTAATCGACAATAGAACACCTTGATGTAGGTAATTTACTTTGCGCATTATCTTCAGCAGCTCTTGGGCCTTTCTCCACTTTTTGGTTACAGCCCCACAAGTTGTCTTTTGAAGTTAGGCCTAATTAAGAAAAGGGTTGAGGTGAGACAGAGCTGGGATATGTGTGTGGCGAAGCCTGTGTGTGTGGAAGAAATGGAGAATCTCATGATTTGCTTTTACAGCGGAAGGTGATGAATTACAGTAGCTGTGATACATTCTTAGTTATGATAGATTGGGCAGGGTTTTTAAGTCTCCCTGAGCCTTAAACTCCTTGAGTTTCCTAATCTGTAAAATGGGAACAATAATATTGACTTTGAAGGATTGTTATAAATTAATTAGATAACATGTGAAATCTAATTTCCACTTGCCTGGCGTGAAGTGATTCTTAAGAAATGGTTGATACGATATTTAGCGCAAATTTGGTCATGAAGGGAAAAAAGTCATTCCAGTGAACGCTCATGCTATTCTGCCAATCTACTGGTGGATTGTGTTCCTGTGTCTTTTCTCTCATATAATATTAACATAATATTTTGTGGGGAAGTACTGGTTTGCTAATAGTTTACATTTTCTCATTTTAAAATTTATTAGTAGAGGTGAGTTTCACTTTCAAGTCAGGGAAGAATAAGAACCTTGCCAACACTAATTCAATAAATGTTTACATTTTATGTAGAGCTGCTTCCCAATTATCCCCTCAATTCTAAGGGAAAGAAAGGAAAATGTGCTGAATACAGAAGCAGAATCTTGAGATGGATTGTCCAAAATGAGGCCCTCAGCTTACATGCTGATTTCTTGTTTGACTTTAGCCAAATCTCTATGCCTGGAAAGAAATAGACTAAGCCAAAGGAACTGACCACTGATTTGAAGTGTTGACCACTCTTTACCTAGGATGTATATCTGCCTAAATTGCATACATGACTTCAGCTCCATTTTTGTGTCCTGATTGGATAAATGTATTAGGTTCTTTGGAAGCATCTCTTCTGCATTGATCAATTAATTTACTCATCCAGCAAACATTTCCAACAAGTATTTACTCAATATGGACTGCTTATAAGATGCTGTAATAGATTTGGGGCAAAGCAGGGTATATTAAAGTATGTCAGATATGCATGGTATATATACAGTAGGTGCCAGTATATGTAAATATTTATGTATGGAAGAAAGTGCTAAACACTATGAGAGAATCAGCAAGTATTCTAGGAGAGATCACGCTCACTCAAGATGGAGATTTTGGAGGGCTTCCTAGAAGTGGCAGCTGATGTGCTTTGAGTTGTTAATAAGGTTTGGATATCTAGAGGTGGGCACTTGGGCAACAGAGGCAGAGAGAGCAATATGACTAGGTGAAGAGCCAGGCACGTGCAAGACACATGATGGAGATATCAGGTCCTTGTTCTCCTTTACTTCTTGTCCTTGTTATGTGATCTGTTTGCCTACTCGAGAAAGATGTTTTAAAAAGTAGAAGAGCAATAAAGAAAATAAAAACTTAAAATGTAAAATGTATTCATATTTATCAAGCAAAGAACAGTACGTCTGAAGCTTTCCAAAATGAATGATCTGACAGTCCAGATTGGAACATCGCGGCTTTGCACTGTTCCCAAAATGCTCAGCTAAGATGAGTAACAGTTCCTGTCTTGAGGGAGGGACAAATGATTCCCTCTGTGGCATCCAACCTCTCCAACAGGTGTCTACACTTCTTAGGTTGGATGTGGAAGGCTTTTATTGAGGGCATAGCCAACTGTGCCAAACCCCAATCAAAATCCCACAATAAAGCACATACATCATAGTGGAAATTTTACAAAACAATATTTTGTTTATTGCAAGGCAATTGAACCAATCTATCCAACTGTGGTTTGTCTTGTTTCCTGTTATAATATTTTACGTGTGAGTCCTATTTCTCCTGCTAGATTAAAGCATCCTTGAGTACATACCTTTTCCCTTCACTTGATAGCTTGAAGTATGATGTTGAGCAGAATTGGTACTTATCAATATTCATTTAGTGGTGACATTTTAAAAAAGAGCTGCCACCATGCTTCATTTTTGTGTGTGTTCTGGTTTGTTTGTGTTTGCTTCATCCTAGCAGGGTAGATACCTTACAGGAATGAGTCTCCAATGAATGTGAATTCACTCAAGGTTAAAATAGAATTTAGCCAAAGTCTAGGCTAACTGAAGGCCTTCCTCATTTTTGTGAACTCCCTCTAGAAATATAAAACTGCAACTGGAAAGGTTATCCAATTTAATCAAACTCATGACACTTTAGTTCAAGTTAGCAAATGTTGTAAATATTAGCAAATAGCGTAATTCAAGTTAGAAAACCAATTAACCAACTTGAGATGAAGAGGGCAAGTGAATAAGTTCTGAGCCCTCTAAAACCATTTATAAGGTCGATTAAAATGATTTTACTGCTTGGTTCAAGGCTTCATGTAGAAGTGATATTATCTAGGCTGACTTTGGGCAGAGGAATGCTTTCCTCTTTTATGGGTGGAACCGTTGTCTTCTGTGGCATGCAACACACACATACTCCAGGTTTTAAAATCCTAAAGAGGGATTGAGCTTGCTTAGTGCCTAGGGGGATGTGTGCCTAAAGTAACAGGAACATAAATCCAGTGATTCTCCAGGGAAACCTTGGCCAACTCCCCATGGCCCCCAGAGGCCATCTGCTGCCTTTCTCAAAGGACCTGCTGCCAGCAGCCTGTCCTGGGAGCCTTGGCAGCCAATGAACTCCCTTTCAGTCTACATTATCTTGCATAAAGGAAAAATCCAGCCATCGACGGAATAGACTCTTCCCCTTCTGAATATGGGGACAATTTATCAATCTATTATAAAGGATGTTTGTGTACTCTTTCTTTTTCCCAAGGGAAAAATTTCACTCAAAACACTCCTCCCCCAAGAAGTGAGCATTGGTTGGGTACCATCTACCCGGTAGAACTGGCAAGCAGAGGGTCTTAAGACCGCACGTGTACTCAGAGCCTGCCAGTTCTGTGACTCATGACACGGCAGAAGCTGAGTTGGCAGAGAAGCCTTGTCCCAACCAAATGTCTCCTGCCTGCACAATCTAATTCTCTACTCACTTCTGAAAGAGAGTGGTCTCTGGAAGCACACAGTCACTTCCCCAGTTAGTTACCTTCGTGCATTCACGTATGTTTATGTTTGCCAATGTGTAAGATTCATTTTCAAATGGCATACGCAAAGTGTGAGTGTAACAGTTTCTATTATATTTTTATGAGAAAACCTTACTCTAACACACTATTGTAGCCCACTGTTTCCAACTAGAAAATTCTTTACGGGGCCCTCTCTTCCTGTCTGGCTCTGATTTTGGAAACACACTAACTAAACTTTGTTCTGAAGTCTGAAATACTGCTTTTGGATCCAACCAGTCTTAGGTGCAAGCACTCTGATCACGGTGAGGTGACCCCTAGGAATCCTTTGCCCACTCCTATTTTCATGCTTTCGCTCATGCTCTTGTCCTTGCCTCAAGTACCCCTTCCCTTCTCACTTATATGCCCCCTACTCAACTGTAGAGACCCACCTGAAGTATATGGTCCCAGCAGACATGACCTTTTACTTTGTGGAATCATTATCAAATTTTGAGGTGTGGGATAACAAAGTGCAAGATGGAAAATTAGATCAGACTAGTCATTTGACCGTTATCCTAATCACGAGAATGAATGTGAGGTCAGAGCCCAGGCTGCCCAGCCAATGAGAGCACATTTCAGCATCTACATATGTCAACTAAGAATAGCGTTCGGTGTGCTGTACCAGACTGAGAGCAAAAGCGGCAGAGTTTAACATAATAGAGCTAGAAAGTACTTTAGAAATCAGCTAACTACTTTCATCTTTGCAGAGATTCTGAGGCGAGAGGAGTTAGGTGACATTCTCGAGGTCATCAAATATTAAGAGATGGAGCCACGACCAGAGCTCAGAGAGCACAGGCTTCCAAAAATTTCTATCTGTGTTTCATTCAGCTACTCGGGCATCAGAGTATATACAGAGTTTCTAACTCAATAGGCTTCAGAAATTAGCACTTTAAAGAAATGCCTCAAGTGCAGATGATGCATAATGAATTCATAAAATGGCCAGTCCAGGTTTTCTGGTGAACTTTCGGAGTTGTGTCATGTGGGTTGGGCTATTTAATGTGACTGTTACTTATCATCTTCACTATGTTGTGTATGGGATGTGTGTAGACGAGTGGTCTTTACTATATCTGGCTTTGAGTATTTAAGTGGGACAAGTCCTTTTTGAAAGAGTGACTCTGAGGAGCTCTCCAATGATCCCAGTATCCATTAAGGAACATATCTGAAAGAATAACTCTCAGAGCCTGCAACGTTTTTTTTGGTCATGTGGAGTCCTTTCTCCTTTTTCTCCTCCTTCTTTTTCTTCCTTTCGTCCTTTATCCCTCTTTCCTTTTCCCTTTCTCCTCTTCTTTTTTTTTTTTTTGAGACGGAGTCTAGCTCTGTCGCCCAGGCTGGAGTGCAGTGGCGCGATCTCGGCTCACTGCAAGCTCCGCCTCCTGGGTTTACGCCATTCTCCTGCCTCAGTCTCCCGAGTAGCTGGGACTACTGGCGCCCGCCATCTCGCCCGGCTAGTTTTTTGTATTTTTTAGTAGAGACGGGGTTTCACCGTGTAGACCAGGATGGTCTCGATCTCCTGACCTTGCGATCCACCCGTCTCGGCCTCCCAAAGTGCTGGGATTACAGGCTTGAGCCACCGCGCCCGGCCTCTCCTCTTCTTTTTCTGGTCTTTTGTGAGTTGATTTTGTTATTTTGGAAACTGAAGCGAGTTGTTCAGAGGCCACTTTAGGAAACAAGTTAGTCATTGATGCTGGACCACATTGGATAAAATTGTGGTGAGGTGGTAAAGTAACAAGATCACTTTTCTATGCTTAATTAGTAAATATTTATCAAGAGCCTGCTATATACATCACCAGAATCCAGGGGTGAGCAAACTAAAAGAGCTCAGGTTCTAGAGATACAGCAAATAAAATGACAATGCAATGCGTAGAGTGAGTGCTGTGGTTGGTATACACAGAGGAGCTTAGAGAGTATCTGAAAGCACCTTTTGAATCCAAGGCCAATGGTAGAGGAGCTGCAAACTGGCTCTCAGCAAAATTTTCAAGGAGGAATCTTAGATGCGTTTTGAGCAATGACACAATTGTTGACATAGTGCATTCTTTTTCAGACTAACTATTCAAAGTAGAATCCTCATTTGTAAATGCTCCATTTTGAATATCTAAAATGAGGCAACGTCCCATCTGACTATGTGCTAACATTGATAGCTTGAAGATCCCTATAAAGCAGAATATCTAAAACTCACCTTGCAATCATTCTACTTTTATTTTTCTTTTCTTCTTTTTTCAAGGCAGAGTCTCACTCTGTCACCCTGGCTGGAGTGTGGGGGCATGTTCATAGCTCACTGTAACCTACAACTCCTGATTTCACATGATCCTCCCTCCTCAGCCTTCCAAGTAGCTGGGACTATAGGTGAACACCACCATGCTGCCTACTTTTTAATTTTATTTTTTATAGAGATGAGAGTCTCACTACATTGCCCAGGCTAGTCTCAAACTCCTGGCCTCAAGCAATCCTCCCACCTTGCTCTCCCAAAGTGTTGGGATTACGGGTGTGAACCATGGCATCCAGCCTTCTAATCATTCTAAATGAACTTATTTGCCCTTTAGAGCTCTCTACTCTATAGGTCAAAGCAGAGCCCAAAGAGCAGTCCTTGATACCCCTTTCATTCTCTTCTCTTATTTGATCAGTCACAGATCCTGTCAATTTTATCTCCTAAGTCTTCTTTGACTCCATTGGCTTTTTTTTTTTTTGCCACCATCCTGCTTCAAGTCACTGTTGTCTCTCCCCTGGACTTTCATAATCACCTGTAAATTACTCTCCTACACTGGTGCCCTCCAACTGATTCACTATTTCATAGCCTGAGAGATTTTCAATATTAATCAGATCACATCACTTTCACACTTTTAACTATCTAATATTCTTCAGATAAAAGTCAGCATCCTCTCTATGGTCTGGTGGCATTGGGTGATTGGGCCTCTCTTTACCTCTCAGTCAAATCGGCATCACTGTCTCCCTTGTTCTTTCTATTCCAGCCACACTGGCCTTTCTCGGCACTTTGGGAGGCCGAGGCAGGCTAATCACTTGAGGTCAGAAGCTCAAGACCAGCCTGGCCCACATGGTGAAACCCCATCTCTACAAAAAAATACAAAAACGTAACCGGTCATGGTGGTGCACACCTGTAGTCCTAGCTACTTGGGAAGCTGAGGCAGGGGAATCACTTGAAACTGGGAGGTGGAGGTTGCAGGGAGCCGAGATTGCCAGGAGGCAGGGGTTGCAGGGAGCCGAGATTATACCACAACACTCACTCAAGCCTGGGTGACAGAATGAGACTCCGTCTCAAAACAAAACAAAAAACAAAACAAAACAAAACAAAACTAAAAACAAACAAAAAACCAAAGAAAGTCAATTACGTTCATCATGAAGATATGCTTCTGACTACAAGATCATTACAATCTAAGAAAATGATTATCTAAAGAATTGAATAACAGCTTCAAATTTAAATGTCCATCTTTATTCCCAACGTGTCTGCTATGTGTTTCTATCAAACTAGAATCCAGAATTCACACATTGCTCTGGTTCTCCTGTTTCTTTTAATCTGTAACAGTTTCTCACTTTTTAAAATTTGTTACATTGACTTTTCGCAGAGACTAGACTATTGTCTTGGATTTTTCCTCATCCTGGATTATCCTGATTGTTTCCTGTTGGAGTTATTAATGTTGTTCTTCTATTTCTGGCAAACTGCAGGTTAGGTCCAAGGCTTGATTTGAAAGAAGAAGGTTAAACAAGAAGCCAGTTATCAAGACGCCTCATAGCAAGAAGACCTCCTAAGTGTTGCCAGATACTACATCTTGCAAGTCAGAACATCATTCAGAGAGTTCCACTCTCAGTGATGTTAAAATGAGACAGTCAGAGTCCTCCATTGCACAGATTGTTTTTCTTTGCAATTAGCAAATTATCTATGAAATGACACATGACACCTTGGAAATGGTCTTTTCACAACATTTTATCCAATGATTTTGGTTCCTGGTGACAATCCTTGTCTGAGTCAATGCTTTCATAGGGCTGGGAGGGGGAGTACAGATTGCAAAGTGGTGATTTAATTTTTTTCTATCATTCCTTCTACATTAAGTATCTGGCATTCATTTGTAAGGAGGAGCTTTCCCACATCAACTGAGGATAAATTAAATTGCCTCCTTTAAGGATTTAAAATGGTTAATTCTTTGTGAGAAATATTCCAAGTGGATGAATCAGTGCACCTTTAACATGACATTCTGAGTAGTTGTTTGAAGGAGTTGGTTCACTGATGATCTGCAATAGTGCATATGCCCAAGCCAATTATGGTGCTTTGGTCAATGATCCATGAATTTCAAATTCTAATTAAGTCTTGACACCTTAGGTTAGAAAGATGCAAGAGGTCATTAAAGATTACTGAGTCTATAATACCTGTTTTAAAAATACTCTAATTATGTATTTTATCAATTACTATTGTAGATGGCTAAGTAAATTCTGTGCATTTTAAGAAGTCTCTCAACTCAGTATTTACATAAACAGCTTGAAATGGGCAGAATATCAAGTAATTAATATACACTTTTAAATGCCAAAAATATCCATGTTCAGAAAGTTAATTATGTATTTATGTGAAATGGATGAGTGGGCAACTGATATGCATTTTTAAAAGTTCATTGTGTCATGTCTTCCCAGAGGTTTACTATGGTTTCTAATGAGTCACAATGGTAGACCCATGTCACAAATCCTTTTGCAGGCAGCACAGTGGGTCTCTCTTTTCATCCTGACTAGTATCTGATGAATTTCTCATTTAGGTTTTCCCTCCTTCAAAGAGCTGAGAGAAATAAATCTATAACAGCCAAACTGCATGCTAGAGAAAGTGTTATGCTTTCAACTCCCTGAATTCAACCAAGAAACAATAAAAACCTAGGGTTAGAGCTGGCAGTCTCTCTTCTAGTTTGGGATGTTGGAATTTGTAAGTTAGGCACATTCATGGAAATTAAAATGAGACTGTCAGTTCAGATGGGAATCCCCAACACAGATTTTCTCACTTTTTGTATTCTCATCCTTTATTGAAAATGGACTTCTTGGGAATTTAGTATTTATTCAGTTTCAGATATCTTCACTGTCTTGCCTTTAGAGGCATTATATTTTTAGAGAAGGTTTAAAAATAGAAGACTTGTGTGCACTACAGGCTATTTAAAAAAATAGGATCAATTAGCATCAAGTACTAAAATTCCTAAATGGAAATAAGAAAAATAATCTTAAGTTGATTATGTGCTCTGTGGTGTGTTGATACATTGATGATAAAATAACATATTTACAGATTGATAACACTATTCATCAGAAGGAATCTGATCTTTAGAATACAACTGAAAATAATCCTTTATAGGAGAGTTGGTTGACTTTGGGGAGACAACAAAAGCAAAAAAAAAAAAAAAAAAGCAAAAAAAAAAAAAAAGGCTTCTTTAGCAATAGTTCTTGCCACATAACTTTTATGCATAATGACTCAATCAAAATTAATTTAACTGTCATTTATTGAGCTGTACTGGTCATGAGAGGCTAGGCAATGCTGCAAAAACAGACAACTCCAAAATCACAGTGGCTTAATCCAGTAAAAGTTTATGCCTTGCCTACGATTGTCTTGCCATAACTCTACTGTGGGTCTGGGTGATGATCCAGGGCAACAGCCCTTAATGCAATGAATCAATAATTTTGGCTGCTTGGGTCCTGTGACTCTGCCATTTCTTTACGAGGCCTCCATATTCTCTGCAGCAAGGGAATAGCAAGACTGGAGAATTATAATGGGCTCTGTGACTGCCCCAGGCTGGAAGTAGCACCATCATTTCTGTGCAAATTTCATTGGTAATAATTAGTTATGTGGCCCCTCCTAACTTCAAGGGGCCTTGGAAGCACAGTTGCCTAGGAAGGAAGAGTTAGAAATAGGTTTTGGTAAACACATAGCATCATCTAGGACACATACGCTCTGTGCGGGGCAATGTGTTATGTGCACTGAATTATAAGATTAAGTGACCCTGTTTTGTCCTCAAGTGGCTCATGTCATATAGAAGAACTAAATGGATAAATAAATTGCAACAGAGTGTGGTAACTTCCACAATGCAAGTGTGATCTTTATGAAAGCGGTTTGACCTAAGAGAATAATAATCTCTCTTTAATAAGGGTCAAGGCTGGCTTCCAGTAGGAAAAGGTTAAAGCAGAAATAGGAATTTGTCAGCAGTGTAATATGGGGGAGCCTATTGTAGACAGAATGAGGAGCCTGTGAAGCTGAGAGAGTGTGTGGCATTATCCTGGAGGAAGATGGTTGAGAGGAGTCAAGGCCAGTATGAGGCTTAAAATGAGGCAGGAGTCAAGCTATAATGAATCGAATCATCATAGAAAATAGCTAGCATTTAATGAGAGCTTATTTGTACCTGGTACTGCTCTCAGTGTTTTACCTATATTGTCTTCTGAAATCTTTCTAGTGACCTATGGAGTAGACAGCATTATCACCATCCCCATTTTACAGATGAGGAAACTGAAGTGTGGGGGAGATGAAGTAACATGCCTGAGATCACACAGCTAGAAAGGGAGAAGCTGGATGTTGAACTGATGCATTCCTGGTCCTAGAAACTTCTTTCTTATCTTGTTCACTCCACTTCTTCCTGGTTTAAACATAGGGGCCAGTGGGTGCTTTCATGCAGGGGAAAGACACAGGCTCACGAAGGAAGTGTCAGCAATTCTACAAGTAGGGATAACACAGATGTGCACATGACTAGGTTGGAATCTTATTTCTGCCAGTAACTAGCTATAATCTTGACATTACTTGTCTGGCTTCAATTTCCTCAGCTGGAAAATGAGAGTGGATAAAATCTACTCATGTGTTTGTGTGTGTGTGAGAGAGAAAGAGAGAGAGAGTGAGAAAATGTGTGTGTGTTAGGCTGTTCTTACATTGCTATAAAGAAATACCAGGCTGGGCGTGGTGGCTCACGCCTGTAATCCCAGCATTTTGGGAGGCTGAGGTGGGAGGATCATGACGTCAAGAGATCAAGACCATCCTGGCCAACACGGTGAAATCCCATCTCTACTAAAAATACAAAAATTAGATGGGTGTGGTGGTGCATGTTTGTAGTCCCAGCTACTTGGGAGGCTGAGGCAGGAGACTCACTTGAACCCAGGGGGCAGAGGTTGCAGTGAACCAAGATCGTGCCACTGCACTCCAGCCTCGTGACAGAGTGAGACTCTGTCTCAAAAACAAACAAACAAGCAAGCAAAAAATAAATAAATAAATAAAACAAAAAGAAATACATAAGGCTGGGTAATTTATAACGCAAAGAGGTTTGAGGTTTAATTGGCTCATGGTTGTGCAGGCTTTAAGGGAAGCACAGTGATGGCATCTGTTCGGCTTCTGGGGAAATCTCAGGAGGTTCTCAATCATAGTCGAAGGCAAAGGTGGAGCTGGCATCTCATATGGCCAGAGCAGGAGCAAGAGAGAGAGACAGAGAGTGAGTGGGGGAGGTGCCACACTTTACAACAACCAGATCTTGAGAGAATTCATTCACTATTGCAAGGACGGCACCAAGAGGATGGTACTAAACCATTCATGAGAAATTCAGCCTCATGATCCAATTCCCTCCCACCCCCACCAGGCCCCACCTACAATACTGGGGATTACAATTTAATATGAAATTTGGAAGAGACAGGGAGAGAGAGAGAGAGAGAGAGACAGACAGACAGAGAGAGAAACAGAGAGAGAGAGAGACAGAGAGAGAGAGAGAACGCAGGCAGAAGATCTGATGCTAATAAAGTTCTATCCTCTTGCAATGGTTTCCTTTCAAATTTCATGCAGAACATTTTAATTGGCTTTTTAGGCTTTCAGATTGTAGCTCTTGATAGCTTTATGTCTCTCCCCATTCCCTCTTCACATTCCCCAAAGCAAGTTCCTGAAATCATTAGGAGAACCAAACCAAGTCTGCTGTCTGAGAACATGTGCTGCCACCTTGCATAACCAAAGTCCTCAGGAAAAACGACGCCATGAGGACTCATCTATGCCTTATGGAAAGGGAACTTTCAAAACACGACTGGTTTTCTACCACAAGGCAAAGACGCACCCAGGCTACAGGTGTTCAGACACTTGGCCATTTCGATGACAGAACAAAATCTCCAGAAAGGAATTGACATCAGAAACTTGTTTCTATTATTTTTATCTCCAATGCCTGTTACCAAGGTGGCTGTGACTTTTATAAGCTTGGTATTTGAACTTGAGACAGAGGCAGACAGAGGACCTCACACTTCTGACAGGGGCCATATTTATAAGCCCTGCCCCAATCCCCATCCAGAGGCTCTTCTGTCAAGAATTCTGACTCCAACAGGTCCTTCCTTTCTCTGATCCAGGATTAAGCACAGAGATCCTGTGAAATGGTAAGGTGGGCTTTACCATCTTAGGATCTGAGTTTCTTTCTTAACTACCCATGCCTAATTCATCCAGAACTTCAAAAGTACAGGGCAGAAACCTGGCTTAGATGCTGTTCATTGGAACAGGGTGGATATCCAGCACCCAGCAGCCAGACATTCTTTCCAGAACAGTCTCCACCCAGAGAGCAGGCTAAATCCTAACACTAGAGAGGGAGATTTTGCGAAAATCGGCCAATTGTGTCTACTGTATATGCTCCTCAGATAAGAGAGCAGATAAAAGTATAATCCTTTTGTTCTCTTTCCTTAAGTCAAAAATAAAATAAAACAATAGCAAAAACAGAGGAAAACCCTCCTAGATCTGGGTCTTTGGTGAAAACATCAGATGAGTGGACCCCTTCTGAGGCTTTCCCTAATTCCTCTATCCCAGTTCTGCTGCTGCTTTATCTGGCCCAAAGACCAGTGACTGATACTTCTCTTGGGTTATACATTAATGTCCTCTGGGGGAAGTATTCAATTTGAAGGGACTTAAATGTGCTTCCAGTGGGAATGAAGTTGAGTGCAGACAGATATCAACATAAAACTTCAAACTATGAGACAGAAGCTTAAATATGGGGACTAATCATGTAGTGGATGTCTTTGAATTGTATACAATATGCATAGGGAATCTATCCCCACATCCCAACCTAGACAGTGATGGACTAACGTGGCTCTTTCCCCATCAGAAGCACTCTTTGAGCAGTGACTCTGGTCACACAGTTTGCTTCCCGAGTGACAGTAAACGGAAATGCTAAGACAGCCTGGGCACCAGGATATACATGTTTAGAAACAGGTTTGCTTTTCTGCTTAGGTTGAATTGGGCCTTGTGAAAATGGAGAACAAGGAAGAGTGTGTCCTAGGTGTACAGCATGAGCAAGCAGGGCAGCAGGGATATTCAGGCCATTGCCTCAGAGACTTGCAACTTTTGTAGGGAGAGGTCAGAGGCAGATTTGGAAAGCTGATGGGAGTCCAGTTTGATTGATAGTCCTAGATGTATAGTATATCCTACTGGATTGCATACTAGAATTCTCTTGGGAGATAACAAAGATACCACTAAGTGGGCCCAGTGTCCATGGATATAAACCCAGGCACATATTTATTTTTAAGCACCCAATCATGCTAATTGGAAGCCTGGGTTGAGAACTGGTGTCAAAGCAAAGGAAAGCCAATGAATGTGAGATAAAAGCTTTTATGCTCAGTTGTTTAGGGTACACCTGCTGATGAATCACCTCCCAGTGCTGTGGCCTCTAAGAGACTAGTTAAGACTCATAGATGATAGTAGAGAAAGGCTTTTAAACATTTTGCTGATATTATTTTGTTATTTACAGGGAAGTGATTAGAGATGGTTCAGTACTTGAGCTTATGAATTGATTTTAAGAACTTCTAAATGCCACGTGTTTATGAATGCAAATGCTTTCTACTATGAGTGGGTTTGTTTATGATCTTGTAGCCACAGCAGGAAAAAGTGCTAAACTTGCCTTTAACCTGTTACACTGGCTTGCATTTTCTCTTCTAGTTTGTTTTTAGTACCACACCTACACATCCATTCTCATTTCCCTTTAGGAATTTGGCACTGTGCCGTGTGTCCAGAAAAAGTTCAGTAAATGTTAATTAACTTTGATTTTCAAGGAGGGTTATTCTATGGAGAATGGTGATCAGCTGCTTCTCTTTTCTGCTGAAGGTGGAAGAAGAAAATTGCAGCACTAGAAAATATCTACTGAGTCCAAAATATGTGTGTGTGTGGGGGGGGTGTGGGGGGCGCGTGGTAGGAAGGAAGGTAACCTGCTTCCCTTAATGAGAGCACAGGACAGGGTTGGGATATAACTCATGAGGTTAATGAAGGGTCTCCTGGATCTCAGCATGCTTCTCCACCTGTCAGATGATGGAATAGGGGAATTAATTGGGGAGGACCAGAGTCCATTTCTTTGGATAGTGTGCCACATCTCACCTTGCCTTCATATCCTCACTTTTGAATTAGTGGTGCAAACCTCCATTTCCTTAAATTACACTCATTCTTCATTCCAATGCAATCTGGTTTTTGTCTCCAGAATCTCAAATTGTTTTCTTCCTTGCAAAGTTATTTCTTATTTTAGAACACGACATTGCCACCTATTACCACCCAAGCTAAAACCTGGAAGTCATCCTAGACTCCTCCCTCATCTTTTTCACCTTATTTTAGTGTCTCCCACTCTCACCCTGCCACATCTAAGAGTGCTCTCTGTTACCACTTCCATTGCCCATCCAACGTGCTCACTCTTGCACTGCCCTGTATCTGGCCTCTCCTACCTCCAATCCACCCCCTGCTCAGCTCTGTGCGGACTCATCTTTCTCAGTGATATGGAGGAAGGCCTTAAAAGATTAATGTGCTTTCTTATTCCCTCAACACCCATCTGCCCATCCCTTGTTGGTCTTGCAGCTGTCATGACCCCAAATCAGAGACAGCCCAGCCAAATTCCCACGTGGAAAAGCTTGTAGTTAATGGTCAGGACATCTGCAAACCTCACAAAGCAAAGCTTGAGGCCTGGGACATCTGGAGGGGATGCAGGTGCTGTGGACAGAAAGTCCCCAGTGATTTTGCTGGAGCAAGTGGATGTGAACAGAGATAGTTTGAGGTTTTCCTTCCACTGGGTCTGTGATGAAACCCATTTATAGTGTGAGCCTATCCAATGCTTCAGGTATTTGAATTTCTCTCCCACGCAGATCTTTGATGCCCTCACAGAGAACTTTTATTTTCTTTCAGAATCCTAGAAGAGCTCCAAGCTCCCTCTCCCCTAGACTCCAGAGTTGTGAGAACTGGGGTCTGACTTGCACCTCTGCTTCCAGAAAGGACCTTCCTACAGTCAGGGCTGTGCATGACAGTAAGGGTGACGTGTTCCCCAGGGTCCCATACTAGCAGGTTGATGAAGCTGGGTATCGGATGAGTATCTTGCTACCTGATTTGGGGCTTATGAGTGGTTTCCAGATCTGGAGGCCATTTTTGCTGGCATAATGGTCTTAGGTTTTCTGAGCCCCAATCCTCTTCTTGGTTACCCCTGGTTTTGTCTCAAGTTCAGAAGAACCAGGAGCCTCAGGGCCCTCTGTGCACATCAGGATTGATCCCCACCTATGCTTTGAGATTTTATTGAGCCCACCCTAACTGCCCTGTGTGTTCCCTCTTCCTAACAGGGCAAGCATATCTCCCCAAATAGAGAGTGAGGCCTTGTTATAGGAGAAACTAAAGATGGTGGCATGAATGGGAAAGACCTTCAGCACCTTTACTTGTGGTGAGGGTACTTAACAGAAGGAGTTTCAGATCCCCTTAGGAGGACAGCAGTAAAACTCACCCCCAGTTTATGAAAGGTTGTTAACTTAGGTTACCCTATGGGTATACTAACATTTCTACACTTAGCCCAATCATTTCTCCCTTTTCTTTTTTTTTTTTAAGCATCATCTCAGATAGGATTTAGATTGATGGAAAAATGGTATGTAGGGCTCAAGACTTACTGGTTTTAGGCCATGAGGATGATGGAGATAGAAAGTCAGGGATTACACAGTGATCAGTCATTCTTATTGTATCGGGATACATTTTCTCTTGATTTAGATACTTCTATCTCTGTGGCCTTCCTCCAGAAAGGTCAAGAGTTACTCAGTTTTTTCATAAACTACTCTCCTTAAACATAATCTACGTCCCATTCATGCAGACAAAAACATCCTTCCCCTAGCCTGGAGTTCTTCTAAGCCTCTTCTATGCCTTAGATACCAGGGAGTTTATAAAATCAACATCCCTAGGGTTTAATTTGGAAAATCCAATGAGATTATACAGTCCTAGAGGACAGAATAAGGGTCATGGCTTATGTCTTTGTTTTTCCTTTTTCTGTAGGCATTTGTACCCAAAAAATATCAGAAGAAAATCTAGGTGTTCAATGCTCATCTGCTACTGACAGACTGAGAATCCATTTTATAAAGTAGGAATTAGACACTATTACCTTTTGTCACAGTCCTCCATTTTGGTAAAAGTAAAGAAATCTAGTAAAGGATGTATGTGTATGGTTGTGCCCTGATCCAAATGTTAATACATTAGTACTTAGCACTCCACATGCCTTGAACATTTTCTAGGGAGTCAGTGATCTTCAGGATGAAGCATGGGGAATGAGTGTCTTCAAATATCCATGACTGATGAGTGCAAAGAAGACCTGCCTTCATATGACCTGTGTGTTGTTATCCATTGCCTTGAGGTACATGCCTATCTGGATGCAATAGCACTTTCTCTAGGACACAGTTGCTTTTCCCACAAACAACTGTGATGTGTCAGTATCCATAGAGGCCTTCTGGGAGGACTAGTTACCGTCAGAAGCCCTGCTCTGTTGTGGTGGTAGAGACAAACAGAAATTATTTGTGGAATTATAATATACTCAGGACAGGGATACAAGGGGATATGTCTTAAAATACATTAACGTGGCCCAGGCATGGTGGCTCACACCTGTAATCCCAGCACTTTGGGAGGCTGAGGTGGATGGATCATGAGGTCAGGAGTTCGAGATCAGACTGGCCAATGTGGTGAAACCCCATTTCTACTAAAAATACAAAAATTAGCTGGGCATGGTGGCGGGCGCCTGTAGTCCCAGCTACTCAGGAGGCTGAGGCAGAAGAATCGCTTGAACCTGGGTGGCGGAGGTGGCAGTGAGCCAAGATTGTGCCACTGCACTCTAGTCTGGGTGACAGAGCGAGACTCCGTCTTAAGAAAAACCAAAAAACAACATTAATGTGATATTGTTCAGAAGTGGTTTCTCCATTGTCGTAGCTGAGATGAAATCACAAGCTGGCCTTGTTCAATTACCACCACCCACCCTGCCCCTCCAAGTTGAAATGCAGACATACCCTCTCTTCCATAGTACTTGCACTACCTATGGGTGTCAAGGCCCACACTTCCTTTTTGAGGCTCAAAAATGTCCTAGATTTTTGAAGAAGACTTCTTCTGAGGGGAGTGGCTGGCTGAGCCAAGCAGTCTGAAGGCCTGGGCATGGTTCACTACATCAGAGTACAGGCAGCTGTTGATGAGAGGTCCTCAAGGGAAACCTCAAGGGGCTCCTCAGGCAGTAGACACTAGTGATGTCAGCTCAAAGAGAGACAATCAGAGGAGACCATCTGAGCTCCCTCAAAGTTCCCTGGTTCTGGCCATCGGAGGTGCTCAGTCAGAGGCTGGGCCATCTCTCAGTGTTGACCACTTCTCCAAGAGGTTCCTTTAGGTGCAAGGTCCCTACTGGTCCCCTGGCACCCTGCATTTTTTGTTAAATGACTAGATGGGTAACACATTGTTACCCATTTTCTTCTACTTCTTCATCAATTCTCTTCTTAGTCTATTATTTATGGATAAACTCCTAGGTTTCCCTATGGGTATATTAGAAGTTCCAGACTTAACCCAGCCTTCTCTCTCTTCCTTGTTATTTCAGCACCATCTCAGTGAGACTCTAGACTGATAAAAGAATGGTATGCAGAAATAGCAAGTCATTGGTCTTAAGCCGTGTGAGTGGTAGGGATACAGGCTCAGGGACGATGCAGTAATTAGTAATTTACTGCGTTTTCATACATTCTGCCAGCTCTCTCAGGACTTTGCCTTGTGACTTGCAAAAGCTTTTTTCCTCTCAAAGTCTTGGTTTTTGAAAATTAAAAACAGTGACTTTCACTATTGTTTTGGAATTTGAAGGCTTAAATAGGTTCTTTCTTGTTGCTTTCTTGCTGTACAAACCCTAATTCTCTCAAGCAACAGGGACAACGGCTCGAGTTATTATCTCCACACGTGAGTATGTGTTCAAATCACTCTCTGGCTTCCAATTGTCTATAGGAGGAAGTACCAACTCCAGAATGGATTTAGTGCGTTAGTGGTCTAGCCTTACTTCTTTTCCAGCCTCATCGTCTACCTCTCTCCCAGGCTCTACTTGCTGCAGCCACAGTATTTCCAAAAGGTGCCTTACCCCATCTTACCATCATGGCTATTTTCAGACTAATTCTCCACTATGGTGCATTTCTGACTCCTCTCCATTTGATTAGTTGTCGCTTAACTTCACCAAATGGAAAAGCCCAAATTCACTATTATTTCCCCCGTGAAATATGTATGCATTTCCCAAGTAAAATCAATCTGCTCCCCCACTCTTATTCTCTGAAAGCATACTGTTCATCACAAAAGCATAACATTTATCATATTATGGAATAACTAATTGCATCCTTCTCTTACTCACTATACTGTCAACTCCTTGAGGCAGAGACCATGTCTGATTAATCTTTGCTACTGTAGTATCTACCACAGAGCCTAGTAAAGTTGATTCTCAACAAGTTTGTTAAATTGGATACTATAGAATTATTTAAATTAAAACTGTGTTTGGATCATGCTAATTTGGAGTTTATGGGCTAGAATGTTGTTGCCATATACAAATAAACAACTAATATACTAATTAAAAATTAAGCCCTCTATTCATTAAAGCAGATCCCTAACAAGTTTCTCATGTCCATATTTTGTTAGACCAGGGTTACTCTATGCATTTGAAACCTGTAAGCTTAATTTTTAAAAAAATATTTCAGCTTTTACAAATTGGTCATCCTTCCCTTTGGTATTAATTTAAGACATTTTATGATACTACCATCTGAAGACATGCCATTTCTAGACCTGTGATCAGCCATGAAGATCTCTTGAAAACGTGGTAGTTCATGGCTGGGTGAGGTGGCTCACGTCTGTAATTCCAGCACTTTGGAAGGCCAAGGTTGGTGGATCACAAAGTCAGGAGTTCAAGACCAGCCGGGCCAACATGGTGAAACCCCATCTCTACTAAAAAAATACAAAAATTAGCAGGGCATGGTGGTGTGTGCCTGTAATCCGAGCTACTCAGGACGCTGAAGTGGGAGAATTGCTTGAACCTGGGAGGTGGAGGTTGCAGTGAGCTGAGCCACTGCACTCCAGCCTGGGCAACAAAGTAAGACTCTGTCTGAAAAGAAAAAAGAAAAAAAGAAAAAGAAAACGTGGTAGTTCTTGTTTTGGCCACTGAACTGGGTTTCACTGGATAAAGTTTCTGAAGGAGAGGGGTAGATTTGTTCCATCATATTCTGCAGAAGTATCCATGGTTCAGGATTTGACTAAGTCACAATCCCCTCATAGAAACAGACCACCAGTGTGCCCATTTGGGTGCCCCACTGATCGCAGAAGACTTCACAATGATACCAGTCATGTCTTCATGTCTTCTAAAGCTGTCACTTGAGATATGGATCTGCAGTGGGAAATTCATCGTGCTGAACACAGTCAATATTTGGTCCAAAGTGTCCTTTTGATCATGATTCTTGAGAAATATTGCACCTCAAGTAGATGTTCATTTTCATCTAGTAGCTCCTTTGAGAAGCAGATAGTAAAGGAATAAGAGACTTTTAATCCAAGATTCATGATTTAATTCATAATTCAAGGCAATTGCCCTACTTCCTGAAATCACACAATATTGAAAGCAATCAAAGACAACAGTGTAGCCAAATATGTCTGTGTCTGTCATGATCATGTCACAAAGGGAAGACAGCTTCCCCCACAATGTTAGGTGTTCTCTGCCAACTATGATTGCTCTGTCTAGTCAGAGAGTGCCAAGTAGTGAGCACAAATATAATGAGATTATTTAAGTACTATTCTTTCCAAACTTTAAAAGTCCTAGAGAATAAAAAGTGATGGTACTTCAACATCATGTCATCCTCTATTTGAGAAACAGTCTGATTATTTTAATCGCAAGATAAAAGGATTTAGTTCTGCAAATATCTTGGGCTGTGGACTGCCCTCTTCTGGACATCATTTACAAGAGTATAAAAGAAACGAGTTCACTTTTGAGTTCTGACTGCTGGGGTAATTGGATTGATCTTCATTTCTGGATTTCAGACCCTGGCAGGCTTGGTCTCTGAGACCTGATAGTTAAATCTTTCCTTATTTGGTGTCAAGGCTTCCTGACCCTTGGCTGACTATTGACCTTAGGTAACCAGGGAAATGCTGACCTCTCCTTGATTTTCTGTCTTCCAGGACTTGGCTCATCTTGGACTGCCATGGCCCATTTTGATGTATTACCAAATGCTGTAACATTAACTCTCAGGGTGCTGATTTATGAAGTGGGTCCCCTTTCTAGCTCCTTCTCAAATCAGACCCACTCTTCTGGTCTTCCCCTATCCTCTGACATTTGTGCTCAGTGCAATATTTTGTAAGATGTTGGCCTCTGGAGCAAACACAGAAGTCATTTCATGTAAGCCATAACCATAATGAGCAGAAGGCTTAGTTAAGGTTGAGAAGTTCCATGTAAAAAATCATGTTTAGCTCTAGCAGCAGATTCAAGTACAGCCACATCTTGAGAAGATACGATGCTCATAGTTAAAGTTGGTGATTGTGATACATAAGTGTGTTTGAAAGGGCCTGGGAAATCTGGAATTTTCTTTCAAGTCTTTCTACTTCACCCCATACTACTTTTAATTGAATCAATGTAACACAACAAGAAGTAAAATATTTAGTTAAATTAAGTTTGCCTTTCAATTATAAAACTTTATGTGTTTTAACTTTTTTTATGGAACCTCTTAAATATGCTATACAAATGCCTGTCTTACTAAAGAGAGTATGCTGAGTAAAATAAAATTTTTAAAAAGACTCAAGTTCTTAGATTCAAATGTTCTCTGATGAAATTAAAGCTTAGTTTTTTTATTGCTTTTATATCCTTTGTCATCTTCACAGATTCCATTTTCTGTTGCTATGTAACAAATGTCCCAAAACTTAGTGGTTGAAGCAATGCTTGTTTTATTATCTCTTATGATTCTGTGAGTTGACTGAGTTCAGCTGTGTGGTTCTTCTGCTTCATGGATGTGGGCCAGATGGAGCCTTGACTTAGCTGGACATCCAAATTAGCTTCTTTACATAGCTGGCAGTTGGTGCTGGCTTTGCTGAGAATTCTGTTGGAGCTGTTGGTCAGAGGGCCTCTGTTCACTTCTTTATGACCTCTTTAGAGAATTTGGGCTTCTTATGGCATGGCAGCTAAGTTTCAATAGAAAGCACTCTAAGTGGAATTCAGCAAAACCAAAAGCTATAAATCTTAAGGCCCAACTCTAAAGATAAACAGTGTCACTTATGCCAAATGCTATTGGTTAAAGTGCGTCACAGGGACAACCCAAATTCAATGTGGTAAGGCTATGGTTCACTGGGGCTTAACTTCAGGGACTAGCTATTAAGCATATTAAACAAGTTTACTGCCACTAATAAAGTTTATTCCATGAATAAAGCCCTAATTTATGAAGGGATTACACAAGTGGCTCAGCATTTAGTTTGTCCGTCTGTTCGTTCCAGTTCTAGTCTCTGGTCTCTTGACTTACTTTCTGTGACTCAATCCTTCCTAGATATCAGATTCAATTGCTGGTCTCTGCCCCTTTACCTCAGTGCCTCTAGTTGGTTACTACCATATACCATGAAGGTTTTTCTTTCATGCAAACAGCCTAAACATCCTTTGGTATTTTCCTTTTTCCATTTCTCTCTCCATGCTGATTCTCTACTTGCTGGGCTTCCTCTTATTCTCCAAAAAGTCTGATATCTCCCTGTGGGATCTATTTGACTTGTACCCAATCGTCAGTCTGACCTGTCTTACTGTTGCCTGACTTCCAACAATGCAGGAGCTTTGCTCAGAGGCTGATTTGAGCAAAGGCCCAAATCTTGTATCAGTTTGAGTGGGGTTATCACTATCTCTGGTTTATTCCTAATACAGTTTAATTCTGAGGACAATAAATCTGGTGCTCTTTGAGTTGTTAGTCAGGCTATATTTGCTATTTATTTAGCTGAGCGGAGTCCCTAGGTCCCCTCCCCAAGGCACAATTGGCTATACTGAAATAGATACATAAGTTAATGCTCTTACCTCTGTGGCAATATTCCCCTAGCACCTTATTTATGTTGACTCTGGCATGTCAGCTTATAAAACCAAAGAACCTTTGCAATAAAATAATCTTGCAGAGGTCAGTCATACCTGTAACACTGGTCCTTTTTCACAACTTTTATAATGTCCACCCTCTCAAAGAACATTAGCATTCTATAACATAGGCCCTTGGGTCATGTCGATTCATCTTATTTCATTCTCTTCCAAAAGAAATAGAACATGGGTTGGCATAAGTTAGATGTCGAATGTTTATGTAATGACATAGTTATTTTAAGATTCCTGACTAGGAAGCAGCTTGTTGCTGCTAAAAAGCTTAAAAGAACACCCCAACCTGCCAGGACAGTCTATTAACAAAATGTCATTTTAGCATGCATGATGTTTGTGTGTGTACCTTTAATTACTGAAGTCACAATTTATTAATAGGTTTGTTTAGCCGCATGTTCTGGACAGGTCCCAATTGGAATGAGTGCATTTTTCCTGCTGAAATTATCCTAGTTCCAGCCTACTGAAAGCAGAATAATCAGCTAACCCTGATTTTTTTTTGTGGTCCACTCAGATAATCAATAAATGTTTAATGCAGTATGAACTGAGGGTCCACTAATAAACATGTATTTTCTACAACAGTGATTCCACACAGTGGGTAATGTATATTTATTGATTGGTTTTGAATTCTGACCTGATTCATTGGTAATTCATCATTTGTGTAATTATGGCATTGTACACTAATAATGGTACAATATTTTAAGTGTTGAGTATGTGTCAGACACTATCCCAAGTGCTTTTCATGTATTATCTCATTTGATCCTCACAAGCCTATCAGATTATCAGATGAGTTAGGTACTATTATTACCCTGTTTAAAGGCAAGGAAACTGAGGCACAGAGGGATTAAATGACATTATCATGGGCACTGACAATGCCTCTGCCTTGCCTGATGTAATTTAGCAACAAAAACTCAATCCAAATTGCACGGAGTCTCATCATAAGGAACTTTGTTCTTCCTTTCCAGTAGCTATAGAGAGAGATGGATTTGAAGAAACAGAAATGAAATGAGCAGGACAGGTGACATCCGACTGAAGAAGTTTATGAACTCTTCTTATAAACTCTCTCTGAGAGGATATAGGCTGATAAACTTACACGTGTACAGATGTGTATATGTATACTTATACATATATTCAGTGTTCATAATACTTATACACACGTGCAAGTGTATTGATGATGTTACAGATTATGTGTGTATGTGTACGTGTACACCAATCCAATTGCAAGTGTGTATAGGTATTATAAGTAAAATAGACAAAAATCCCTGCCCAAAATAGGAAAATATTTAAAGATTATAAAACTTTACCTAAATAAAAGAGGCTTGCCTTAATAAGCCAACTGTAGAATTCTAAGTGTTTGTAATCAAAACAAATGAGACTCATTCAAACATCCTTGAGAAAGCTCCAGGCATTGGGACCTTGGTTTTGTGCCTCCATGAAGCTGGCCTAGAAGTATCCATGGTCCCTTTGAACTGTGACATTTTTGTGAATTTATAACTACAAGGGAAATTGAGAACAGCATACCACCTTTACCTGGGGAGGGAATGTTTGCATTGCTTTTCTAAAGCACAGTCTATGACTTTGGTGGCTTTGGAGAGCTCTAGATATTTTTTTCCAGTTTGAAAAAGCTGAAAGAGTTACCTCTTCAGCTTTTTGGCAACACCTGTTTATATGGGACACCTACCAATGCGATTTGTATATGGAGACATGTTTTTTTATGTCTGTACTGTGTGTGCTCCAACCAGCATCCTTTGCCTATCGCTGCTACTTGTATATTGCAGCCACCCTCTCTTCAGCTTTAGTTAGTCCTATATTCCATCATTGTCTGCACAGTGGCCTTGTCACAGCCCACCAAGCACTGAGGATCCCCTTCTGATGTCACACGTGACTGGATTATTTTGCCTTAAATATTATTCATGTAGCTGCCTCCATGGTAGGGGAGAGGGGCCACCTACTGAGAGTCAACTGTATCTTCTAAATTTCTGTGTCCAAGATTCTTGGTAGAAATTGACTTGACTCAATTGTCTCTGAAAAGAAGGAACAGAACGCTCATATATCTATGCTATTTGCTTTGGCAGTATTAGGTATCAGTACTGTTACTTAGTTTAAAAGTCCCCAAAAACATTAATGCCAAATTGTTAGGCCATAAAAGCCTGAGAGAATGAATATGGTCAACCACCGGCCCACATAAATGCTCAAAATAATAACATTGTGCTCTAATCTCTAATTTTTGCATGAGCTTCCATAGCAAAACTTCTTCAAGTTCTTTTCAAACTCTGCTTTCAATTCTTTGACCAGCCCTCTGGGGTCCCTTGGATTAAATGAAAAATAAACAGCACAGAGTAAAATCATACACACTGGAATCCAAGTGCTTCCTGTGAACAAGGATTGATTCTATTGGATTGCTCACAGGACTACTACAGTTCTGTTGTTCTTTGAAAACAAACAAACCGCAGTGAGCTATGATGGCACCACTACATTCTATCCTGGACAACAGAGCAAGACCCTGCCTCAAAAAATAAATAAATAAATAAACAAGTATGTTATGTGGAAGCAAGAGATCTGGAAGCATTGTTGGAAGTATTGAAGTGTGGCCTAGGAAGCAGTGAGAGGTCAGCTCAAGTTTGGCTTATCTTTCTCAGGCCACATTCCTCTAGGCTGAAAGCAGACCTAAGAGGAAAACACAATTGCATGTTTGCTTTTGGAACACAGATGGACAACATAAAGCCATATGTCTTTATTAGCAGCCATTGTGAAGCAGCTGGAAGTGGAATGGGGAAAGACTGTCATTACATTTCATTACCTGTCCTAGGACAGGGTATATGATTCTGACACAAGTGCGTGGCTTGGAAAGAGATGTCAGAGAGAGATGGAAATCATTACATGAGAGTGTGGTCAGCCCTCCTGACATGGAAACTTTATCCCTTTCTCTAGATTTGGGAAGGGCATTAATCAAGATCTTGGTGGGGGAAATTGCTGCTGTTTACCAAGGCACCCTCAGCGCTGGACCTGTTTCCTGTTATCGGGTCATGTTCTGTGATTCATATTTTATTGTTTAAGCTGAGGCAGGGCCAGGGCAGTCACAGTGTGACTTTTTCACTAGGTGTCTCCTTGTGATTATTTTCCTGTTGTGATAAGGGAGTTGAACCGGAGGCAAAAGTCTGGCTGCTCTATGGATTCCCAGCTTCCATGTGATATCCCTGGAATTAATGGTAAAGAAGCAGTGGGCATGGAGAGTTACCACTGACTCCCTTGCAGCTGTCATCATGAATTGGCTCTTCTCTTTTCACCCTGACGGTGGGACACAGGTGGGCGTGAGTTCACTGGGCACACGGTCAGAATGAGCATGGGGCTCGCCCAGTACAACATCATAACTTTATAAGTTTCTCCTTTGTTTCCTCATCCTCCAATTTTAGAACTCCCAGCTTCCAGGCCCACGCAGTTTTGCTGATCACGAATGAAAACTTGAAGAACATCCATCTCTTGTGTGAGTAGGAAGAGAATTTATTAAAAGTTATTCATGTCAAAGTGCTAGTAATTTTAGTCCTTTTCAGGAGCATTTAAATTTTTGAGGAGGCTATCAGGAAAGGGCAATGATGATTGCAAAGGATCATTCAGTAGTGATCAAATTTTAGGCATTGGAAAGAGAGAATTTATTCAGAATAGGTCCCACCCTGATTAGATGGCTAACTGCTTTGCTTGCAAAACCAACTATAAAGTGTAGGACTGAGAAGTGTCTTTTTTTCATTTTGTGCTTTTCATCTCCCTTTTCATTTGCACTTCACAGCCACATTCCTGCTCTACTTAAAAAAACAAAAAACAAAAACAAACAAACAAAAAAAACTGGAGGCCAACAACGGAAAAGAGGGACCGGGAAGACAAGAAGTGAACATCTTAAAGAAAGATATTAAGTGTCTAAAGGTGTGAAGACGACTTGTGTTTATTTGGGAATAATCTAGATGTTTTGCACCTGGAGCAGAAAGAACGCAATTAACGGTGAAGGACTTCTCCAAATGATGAGAAAAAATTCACAGTGTGGGCCTACTCTACATCTCTGAAAGGAATAAGTCAGCAAACATCCCTAAGGGCCTACCTTTCAGCTATTTGTTTCGCTTACTCCACTTAAAAATTTCCAAGGGACTTGAACAGAGACAAGATCTATTTTGAAAGTGCAATTTACACTCTCAAGGTGTCCTATATTAGCTAGCACATTAGTGAAAAATAAGCCAACCAGTAGGAAAGAAGATGACAATGAAATGAGAGAGAGTGTGGGCATAGATATTAATATTAAATGGGTCAAGTTAAAGTTAAATTAATTCGCTATCTTTTATGCTGTATGTTAAACTGGCAATTCATGAAAGTTAGATGCACAGAAATAATATTCAGTCTTTCGTTCAAAGTTTCCACAGCATTTCATCTGGGTAAAGACGTTACACTTAAGATGTGAGCATTTTTAATAAAGGAAAGAAGACCTGTGCTTAAATTTTTTTCTCATTATAAAATAATACCACACACTCCTTTTAGAAGAACAATAAGGACAGTATAAGAAGACAATTTAAAAAACAATAATCTTACTATCAAGTGATAAGCACTACTAATATTTTTGATTCATTTTCTACAATATCCCTTTTGATACATTTTTTATACTATCCCTACATTATTATAGTATTCAAACAATAGCCCACTTAGTATTCTTGTATTACATGTTAAGATTGGTCCTCATTTTAAAAATATTACAAATAAAACTCTGATTTGTTTTACAATTGTCATATGCTTACTTATTACTTTATCAGGTTTAAAAAATTATTTTCCACACAACATCTATTTTATCCTTTTTTCTAATTCATGGTGCATGTTTTTCTTATTAAGCTGGAATTGTTCTTCATGTGTTAAAGATACTAACATTTGTAATATGTGTCTCAAATGTACCCCCAATTTTTCATCCATCTCTTAAATTATGATGTCTTTATTGATTTGCAAAAGTTGTCCAAATGTATTTA
The DNA here is from genome assembly GCF_009764315.1 of Trachypithecus francoisi. NCBI lineage: Eukaryota > Metazoa > Chordata > Mammalia > Primates > Cercopithecidae > Trachypithecus > Trachypithecus francoisi. The sequence goes on along the minus strand of NW_022681435.1, from coordinate 1,885,327 downwards.
TCTTCTTTTGATGTTTCTTCCATTGCTTTTGAAAGTCCTTCATCACCCTGAGATCAATAAAATATTGGTCAATAAAATATTATATCTTATCCTCATTTTGAAAAGTATGCATGACATTGTTGCTTGTTGTTTTTAAAAGACAACAGAGATGCATAAAGTAAAATAAGAGATTGCTTTGTGTCCCTCCTGCCATCTTCCACCAATCCCTGTCCACATATGCTCTTTCAAGTTTTTATAATTCTACTGTTTACACTTCACTTTTTAATTTCAGACGAAAGTTATTTTGTTATGTGGTCTGAGGTGACAATCTAACTTGAGGATTTTATTTTTTTCAAATAGCCAATTTTTCCAACACCATTGTTGAATAATTCATTTCTTCTTTCTTGGTTTGTAACAGGCCCATATTTTTTGAGTTACAAAGACAGGAAATTCACGATGACATTATGCAACAAAAATAACCTGCTTTCAGTGCTTGAATACACGACTGGCTAAGCACGTGGTTATTCATACACCTACACTCTATGTGGAGGCAGAGCATGTCACTGTAGGGCAAGAGATTGGATTGTCCATTTTTAACAGAATGTTCTAATTTGCTGAACCACGCAAGTCTTTAATTTTTCAGTTCAGTTCAGTTCAATTCAACTGACTTAATTTCAACCACTGTTTAGTAATGCGTATTATGTGCATTCACTGTAGGATGTGAATTCGGGTTGATCCAGTTTTGGATTTCAATCCAACCTACGAGTAAGTAAGAAGTTGAGCAACTTGTCTAATAACTCAGACAAAAACCAAATAAAATTGTCCAAACAATTCTGGGGAAAATGGAGGAGGCTTTGGCAAAATAATTTTACATGGTTATCTTTTGAGTTCGAATTGATATGTTTTTAGGGCCACAGGGTGTCTTCATGTTCTCATCTCCAAAGCTGACAATAACAAATTGTCCAAGTCATTTGGATTATGCCATGGGAGCAGACTGAAAGCTCAAAAGCGCAAGGTAGAACAAAATAAATAAATAAATAAACATATGTAAGTCAAAGAGACACATTCCTTTCCCAGTATAAAAACGTAGGAAGACAAAGATGCCTGCCGTTCTCGGATTACTACTCATAGTTTATCAAGGACAGAGGAGTGAGCAGAAACAACATCCTTATCACAGATGCCATATGAATATCTAAAATAATCATGCCCACAAATATTCCATTTTACTTGTATTTCTATTGCTTATCTCTTCTTTTCATCATGTTAGGACTCATTTTTTCATAGTATGATATAAAAACAACCTGATGAGATTATATATGTATATATATAGATATATATTTTTGGTTCCTACTAGAGAAAACAAAATTATTCATATGATCCCATTAGGTTATGACAGAAAACTGCTGACAGGATGGAAATGTACCAAAGATGTGTTTTTTCTGTTTGTAGTTACACTGTCATTTTTCTTTATTACTCCTGACATGTTGCCTATCACACCAGGCACAGTATAGGAGACTGGGGAATGCTATCTGAAAACCTCACTCCTCCAGGGAGTTCAGAAGTACCTGCTAATTGCCTGACACCATTGTATTTGCCTTCTCCCCATTCTATTGCTCTCTCTGATTGGAATCTCCATAGGGCAAGATTTTCCACAATCCATATAAGAATTCGGGTTTTTCCTTTTTAGCTTATTCCACAGCCTCATTGTTTTCAAATTTAGTTATCAAAGCATTTTTTAAAACATGATGTGTTTTTAATTTCAAACATTCAGCATAGTTATAATTTTACATTCATTTGTGTGAATATTTGATTGATTCTGTAAATTAGGTATGGAGAATTCAGTGTATTTTCACACCAAGGTACTCCCAGTTCCTAAAACAGTGCGCAATATGGGAACTCAATAAGTATTTATTGACTGAATGTTGAATGAACCAATTATACAAAAGCCATTTTGCTGCATAAGAAGGGAGACACAAAGATGCATGACATATTGTTTCTATTCTCAAAGTACTTACAGTAGAACTGGGAGCCATGACAGACACAAGATTAAATAGGAAGACAAGCCAATAATACAAGAGATGTCTTTCAAAAGTATAGAAAGTATCCAATTAAAGGTACCACAGTCTGTGCTTGTGTCAGCAACAGTATTCACCAAATGAAACACTCCTACACATTCCTCAGCTTCCCTTGCAGTTAAGGGGCCAAGTGACTAGTGCTAGTCAGTAAAATGTGAGTAGAGTTTTGTGTGTATCATCCAGGTGGAGGCTTTAATAACCAGTGTGTCTCTATCTTGCTCTTCCTCTGCTAGGGCAAACTTGGAGATCACGTGTTCTTAACTGCATTCCTAATGAGACAGAAGTATCCTGAATGTCTGAGTCAACACTTGGAGGAGTGGTGCCCTGTAAAGGCCCTCAACTTACCTGGTATGGTTTGAATATTTGTCTCCTCTGAAACACGTGTTGAAACTGAATTCCCCAGGTAACACTATTAAGAGGTGGGGCATCTAAGAGATGGTTGGGCAGAGCCCTTATTAATGAATTAACCCATTCCTGAATTAACTGATTAATGAGTTATCACGGGAGTGGGTTAGTTATCACTAGAGTGGGTCTGTTATAAAATCCAGGTTGGCTCTCAAACACCTTTCATGTCCTGTGATGCTTTCTGCCATGTTATGATGCAGCAGAAGGCCCTCACCAGAAGCTGAACAGATGCAACCACCCAATCTTGTACTTCCCAGCCTCCAAAACCATGAGCTAAATAAAATATTTTCTTTACAAATTATTCAGTGTCAGCTATTCTGCTATAGCAATAGAAAATGGACTAAGACACTGCCTTAGACTGTGATGTGAGCCAGAGATAAACTTTTGTGTTAAATCACTGATTTGCCTATGCAACAGCTGGGCAAAATATATTAATACAATATTGTCACAGTTTCAGAAGGTTGGAAGGTCATGAAAAGCTTCTGAAGGTGGTGAATTAAAGCTGGATTTTGAACAGCGTTTAATAATTTTAATAGTAAGTGATAAATTAAGGCAAAGCCCAATGGTATTTTTGCAGACATAGAAAAATAATTCTAAAATTCATATGGAATCTCAAGGGACACTGCATAGCCAAAACAATTTTAACAAATAAAAACAAAGTTTCATGTCTCACATTTCCTGATTTCAAAACTTATTACAAAGATGCAGTGATCGAAACAGTGTGGTACTGGCATAAAGATAGATATATAGATAAATGGAATAAAATATAAAATACAGAGCCCAGAAGTAAATGCTAACTTTTATGTCCAATAGATATTTGACAAGATGTCAAGGCCATTTATTCGGGAAGGACTGTCTTTTCAACAAATGGGGCTGTGAACACTAGATATCTACATGTAAAAGATTAAAATTAGACCCATGCCTTACATCGTATACAAAATAAATGCCAAACAGGCTGGGCACAGTTGTTCACAACTGTAATCTCAGCTACTCAGGAGGTTGAGGCAAAAGAATCACTTGAGCCCAGGAATTTGAGGCTAGGGTGAACTATGGTCACACCACTGCACTCCAGCCTGGGTGACAGAGCAAGACCCTGTCATGAAAAAAAAAATAAATAAGGAAGGAAGGGAAGGGAAGGGAAGGAGGGAAGGAAGTGGGGAGGGAGGGAGTAAGGTAGGAAGGAAGGAAAGAGAGGAAAATGGATCAAAGACCTAAATATGAAAGCTAACACTATGAAATTCAGAACAAAAATGTAGGAAACAGCTTCATAACATTGAATTTGATGATGATTTCTAAGAGATGGCACCGAAATCACAGGCATCAAAGAAAAAACAGATAATAAGATCACATAAAAACATAAAAACTGCATCACTGGCTGGGCTCGGTGGCTCATGCCTGTAATCCCAGCACTTTGGGATGCTAAGGCAGGAGGATCACTTGAGCTCAGGAGTCCGAGACCAGCCTGGGCAACATGGTGAAACACTGTCTTTATTAAACATACAAAAATTAGCTGGGCATGGTGGCACACACTTGTAATCCCAGCTACTCAGGTCAAAAAAAAAAACCCAAAACATCCACAACAACAACAACAACAACAACAGCTCACGTAAAAACTGCTCCACTATCAACAGAGGCAACTCATGGAATGGGAGAAAATATTTACAAACCATATATCTGATAAGGGGTTAATATCCATAATATATAAAGTACTCCTACAACTGAACAACAACAAAAAAAAAACAAGAAAATTAAACCATAGGCGATGGATTTGAACAGACGTATTTCTCCAAAGAAAATATACAAATGGCCAAGAACCATACCAGAAGATGTTCACCATCACTACTTATTAGAGAAACAAAAATTTAAAACTGTAATGAGATAACACCTCATACCCTTTACGATGGATACCATCAGAAAGCAAAAACAAAACAGAGAAAACAGTGCTGGTGAGGACATGAAGAAACTGGATCCCTTGTGCTCTATTGGTGGGAATGTAAAATGGTGCAGCCACTATGGAAAACAGCATGGAAATTCCTCAAAAAATCAAAAATAGAATTACCATATGTTCTAACAACTCAACTTCTGGATACGTACCTACAGAATTAAAATCAACATTTCAAAGAGATATTTGAATGCCTGTGTTTGTTGCAACACTATTAATAATAGCCAAGAGGCATAAGGAACCTAGTTATATCCATTGATGCATAGAGGATGTGTTAACCTGTTTTTGTGTTGCTGTAAAGAAATACCTGAGACTGGGTACTCTATAAAGAAAAGAGGTTTAATTGGCTCATGGTTCTGCAGGCTGTACGAGTAGGGCACCAACATCTGCTTGGCTTCTGGTGAGGGCCTCAGGAAGCTTACAATCATGGCAGGCCAGCTTGGGAGTAGTCATATCACATGGCAAGAGCAGGAGCAATAAAGGGAGGTGCCACACTCTATTAAACAATCGAATCTCATGTGAACTCAGAGCGAGAACTCACTCATTATCACGAGAACAGCACCAAGCCATTCATGAGGGATTGGCCCTCATGACCCAAACGGCTTACGCCGGGCCCCACCTTCAACCCTGGCTATTACATTTTACCACGAGATTTGAAAGGGACACACACCTAAACAGTATCAATGGATAATCAAAATATCGTGTATACATATAATGGAATACTATTTCGCTTTGAGAAAGGAAGGAAATTTTGACAAATGTTACAATATAGACGAACCTTGAGGACATTATGCCAAGTGAAATAAACCAGTCACACACACAAAAAATATGGTATGACTCTACTTATATGAAGTACCTAAAATAGACAAATTCATAAAGAGAAATTAGAATGGTGGTTACTAGAGGCTAGCAGGAGGCAGGGAATGGTGAATTGTTTCATAGGTACAGAGTTTCAGCTTTTCAGGATAAAGAGTTCTGGAACTTGCTTGCACAAAAATGTGAACATACTTAACGCTACTGAACTGTACACTTAAAATGGTTAAGATAATAAATTTTATGTGTTTTTAAAGTCATAATTAAAAATGTAAAAATTAAGGCAAGTGGTTTTTAATCCCCTCCTCTGTTTAAGATATGGTATTAATTTTAGCAGAGAGAAAGAATGAAATATCACTATTCCCAGGAAAATAAGCTCCCTGGATGCATAATCCAGAGATTATATATCATTGTAGTTGCACTTTGCGGCTGAATTTAGAAAACTCTAGCCTATAAAATTATAGTGTGTTACTAACCTTTGGCCATCAGTGAAATGACCAGAAAAAAGGCTCTAATGGCTATGTTATCAGGAAACTTATCTGAATTCTCCATTGTGCTCTCCATGTGGACATATATTTTATAATCAAAGTACCCATCAGCTAGAACTGGAGAAAATCTGGGCTCTCCCACTGGTGCCACTGCTGATGGCATGTGTGGCTGGGCATTCCCAGCCGGTGTTCCTCGTTTATAAACAAAGATGGCCAGCTCATCCACATTGCTTGTGTTTCCTCATGGCATAATTTACTGCTACCTGCTGCACAGGGAAATGTTTCTCTGTATGTGTTTATGTGGTATTGACTTCTATTTTTTACTCTATACCTGTTTTCTAAATTGTAACTATTAAAACATGTTTAAATTGTGGAATTAATAAAACTATATTACTAACATTTCAAAGACAGCACAAGCCAGATATTTCAACTGAAGGAATTTAATAAAGGGAATTCACTATAGAGTTGCTGGAGGGGCTGAATATAGGTGAGGTGCTGCTACTCTTAGGGTCATAAAGGGAAAAGATGGGAGTCCAGACTGACTAACAGGTGGGAGCTAGAACTATGAAGAAAGTCTGGTGGGAGCTGGGACCATGACATGGGCTGGAACTACAATGGAGCTGTTGGAGGTACTACCTGAGGGATGAGGAGGTGGACCTCTCTTCCCTCCCACCCTCCAGTTTCCACCAGTGCTGCCCATTGATTTAACCTTAATGGAAGCCAGTGAGCAAGAACATCTGGGAATTTAACTTGTAGAGATTAGCTCTCCACAGAGCAGAATGAGGGAGGAAAGTGTGAATGGATCTGACAGCCAACAGGCAAATGACCAGTACAAACAGCAAATTTCAAAACCATGTATTTATTTATCAGGATTACAATTAGGTATGCCGCCTCCCCTGTAGATAAGTAACTATGTGGGACCAGGGACAGAGATCATTTGAAAGACTATTTGGCAAATAGTTAATCTGAGTATACTTAGACCCGAACTTCTTCACACAAGCAGATCAATTGTTTTTTAGTGAAGTATTCAAATGCAGAAACACTAAGGACTTAAAAACCAAAAATTAATTAGGGTGGGAGGAAGAGACAGTGAAGCAGCCCCTTAAAAATGGTCTTTAGGGTAGAAACACTTTATTTGGGAAGCAAAGTGCTAGATTCAGTAATAGAAACCACTCAGTGTCCTTGGTGAATGATTTGATCCTGGCGATCAGAACCTTTACTTCAGCCAGCAATAAACTCTTAGAAAACAGAAGCTTTGAGGTGTGCCCTCCTGTTCTGCATGACCAAGTTTTCTGGTTGAACATGCTGAACCTCTTAAAAAATTCAGAACAACTTTTCTCAGCTTTTACAAAGGGATTTCAATCACATGAAGAGAGGAAAACACACCGAGTCGTAACAGTGACATCAAAATGCTTTTGAAGTTGACTGAAAATGTGGTTGCTTTTGTTTGAGAATGGCAAATCAAAGAATTGGACATTGGGTTCTTATCTCAGAAGAAACAAAGGAGGAGACCCTGAAAAACTGAACTTGAAGAGGAAGAAGTGGAATTATGCAACTCTTCATAATGTTGGTGAAAACTGTTAAATCTTTGTGAGTGGTTCTACAGAAACTGCCTGATAGGAATGGTGTGCGCAACTTCTAGTCTAATGGATATCCTATCTTGATGTCCTTGACTCCCAGCTCATCAGAGTCTTTAGATTTCCTCTTTTTAATTTGCCTCTTAATGTCAGAGTTTAGCTGTAAAGATAAAATGTCTAAGTTCCTTGTAGTAAGGTTTCTAAGGAATAACACCAGTACTACAAGTAATGCCTCCCTTTTGGGGGTGGTGGGGGAGGGGGGCAGGTGTGCGTGTGCCTGTGTATTGGTAATAGCTATAAAATAGAAACAGAACTTAGGAATTTTTCCCCAGAAGTGCCCCACTATCACTGTTCAGCCCCATACAGGCTGCTCCTGGAACACCAAATGATGTCTTATTGAGTCTTAGATAAACAGCAACTGGCAAGATACCTGGAAAAGCATTTCAGCATGAAAATAGTTTTAGGTCAAATGAGGTCTGGGGAACTGCAGCTTAATTTGATCCATTGCAGCAAGGAAACAACAAAAGGCTTTTAGGTATTTGGTGGCACAGGTCCCACCAGAAAGTAATATCCAGCACTCTGGGTCAATTCAATATTTTAATTATATCAGTTAAGAAGTGAATTAATCAAACGCAGGCTTTGTGCAAACGCTCTTTCTATATTTAACTCTGCATGCCATGAACCTACTAGATAGGAAAATTTGAGTTTAATAATATTTAAAAGCTCTTTAAAAGAAGCACCATCTATCCCTTTATAGGGACTTGCATTTTAAAAAATAGAAAAGCTATCTCTTGGGGGCTTAGTGGGAGTTGAGCCGCCTGAGATCTGGACAATTACTCAGGAGATACTATGTGGAGATGAGAATGATAGCTCTGTCATTAAAGTAGAAGGAGCTGAGGCTCACAGGTACACAGGCAGTGCGCCTTGTACCCATCCACGCCGTTAGCAAGGCAACGTGGGAGCAACGCATCTATTGTAAATCATTCTGAGCATGCGCACGGTGTGAGCATGCACAGCACTATCAGAACGCAGGGCCTTTCTCGCTTGTTTTGCACCTTTGAGACTGAGCCTCTCTGGGTGCTCGTTGTAACCTGACTTTCTTTGCAGGAGAAGAGGAATGCATTTCCCTAGGGACGCCCCCCCCGTTTCTTGATTCCCTTTAGGTATATTTATTCCTGCTTAATCCTCATGTCAAATCTGCAAAATACTTGATGGGGACTTGAACTTTTTTTTTTTTTTTTTAATTCCCAGAGAGGCAAAACCTTATCAGTCTATTGGAATATTGCTGCAAAACCATGTTTTGAACGGGTGTGTTCTGTCAGATTGATTGGAGGTTTCTGGCTGGAATGTTTAATTATCACCTAATTAAGACAGGCTTTCGTTAGTCTCTTTTTTGTATGCCTTGAGATTGCCAGCGGCAGGGTAAGCTTTGCTTGACTGACAGCTGTCAGTGGCCCATATGGAAATGACAAATAATGTGACAGGATGAAGATAAAAGGTTTCACCCCGGCACTGTCCTGTGCCAGGACTCCTTTTCTCCACTCCAGGCTTTTAAGGTAGATGTCATGGTTATGTGCTGCGTTGACTTGACTGTTAGAAGGTTGCTTGCTGGACAATGATTGCAGTGACCCATCAGGCCATGCATCATAATTAAGATGTTAAGCTGTCTGGGTTGACGGATCACTTCACTGGATGATCCACTGCTCTGCCCTCAACCACGCAGGTGATCAGAAACAACTGATTCCACTCAGAGGAGCCGAACCTCCCTTCTCAAGCCACACCTAGTGTATGGAAGATGTTAAAGATAACAGCCCCATAAGCTCTTCTTTTGTAAATCTGGTGTACGAGGTCAAATGGGGTTTTCACAGGCCCCAGGAGGGACAAATCATTGATTCAAATTTTTTTCTTGTTTCATTCATCCTGCCCAGCACTCCAAACATTGTTTTTGTTTTTTTTTAAACATCAGCTTTTGCCACATTAATCACCTACTTGGAGGCTGCTGGAAGAGTGCCCATTGCGGGCTGTAGAATTCAACTCAGAGTTCCAGGCTGCCCAGGCACTCTCGTCAGACTATCTGTCCAGATGCATTTCCTCCTGCTCCATGACAGGAGCTCCACTTTACAAAACTCTTTGCCCTTTGTTGCTTGAATCCATCTTCACCATTCTTATTTCCAACCTCGACTGGACTTTCTTCCATTTCCTTCTCTTCTCCCTGGATGTCTTCCAAGAATACTCACTACAGTCCTTGCATTAACTGAAGTTTGGCTTTCTCTGGGGCCACAGATTCTCCTGGTGCTGAAAAGAGCAGAGGTTGTTCACTCCCTGGAGCCCAAGTGACTTAGGAAAGAAAAAGAGAGGACTGCCGCATGTTCTTTGACCTTCATTGTCACTCTCATTATTCTTCTACCCTTGCAGAAAATCTCCATCTGTTTGGAGAAGTACTGCATCCTTCCAGATTATCTTCTACACTATGCCTTATCGTTATCTGGTGAGTCATCACCACTCTATCCTGTACACCACAGAATTTGCTTTCCGACTTGTGCTTTTAATTTCTACTAACCATCATAGGCATCTTTGGTGTATTTCAGATAATTCCTCTAGTCACGTTCTGTACTCATTTTTCCTCTGACAACTCCAAAAGATGTTTGCCCTGTTTTTGTTTCAGTAGCACACTTTTCTGGCCACGCTCAGCCCTGTTCAATCTCTGAAACCTCTGCATGTCTCTTTGTCTTCTCATCTCAGTCTTTTAGACGTGTTCATCAGCTTCACGGAGTCCTCCAGACTTTAGACCCTTTAATTTTCACTTGAGTATCCAGCTTTTTCATCTCAATGATGGGTCACTTTAGTTGTTCACTGGCTGATCACTTCAGAGAGATCTCCTTTATTTCTTTGTTCTTTAGCTACACTAATGTTTTAAGACACAACTTCCTGATATTCCAGCTATGTGTGCTGTTAGAGATAAATTTCTGAGCTTGAAGAAAAGGAAAATCTTGTGGTCAAATGATGTTCCATAACTCAAAACAGTGACATTGTGGTCATGTCCTGAGAGTCCTTTTAGAATTTTTAATAGAAGATTCTAATGTGGCATAGAGGAATGAACACAGCTAAGAACCTGGAGGTTCTGTCTTTAATACCAGAGTATTTTTATGCAATCCTACAGAGATATCTATCCCTCTCTTCCTTTCATCCTACCTTCCTCTTTTCATCTATATCTCCTTCTTTACATTTTCATCTGCTTTTTCTGTCATATACAGTGATAAATCACTATATTGTTTACATCTCTGGGGATACAAAAACAGACCTTGCCCTCAAGGAACTTAAAGGAAGGCAGCCAAAGAAATTGTTTACTTTGGTGCTATGCAATAAGTGTAGCTGTAGAGGTCTGCACCGCTACACAGAGAAGAGAGAAACCAGCTCTACCTGGGAGAGTTATACAAGCTCCAGAAAGAAGGTGGTTTTGATCTAAGTGCAGTTCATCTCCTATTACTTAGGGGATTGATCTGTACAGGTAGACAAATCAGGCCTTTTATTCCAGCCCCGAAATAAATTTTGCTATGCTGGGTTGTTTCCTCTAGAATCAACTAAGTGTAAACTCACACCTTTTCTTTGAACTGTGGCAGCCTCACTGGGGGATCCCTGCAGTGATCTGTGTTTAGCCACCTTTCCAGAGACGGGCCCTCACAGAAGCTCATCAGTATACAGAGCTTCTTCTTGAAGTGCGCTGTCCAATATGCTAGTCACCAGACATGGGCAGCTATTTAATTTTAAATAAAAATTAATAAAACTTAACTGATAATTAAGAATCAGTTTCACAGTTGCACTAACCACGTGCTAAGTGGTTGATAGTCACCAGTGGCTAGTGGCTACCATACTGGACAGCACCTACTACAGATCATTTTCATCACTGCAGAAAGTTCTGTTAGACTGCTTTGCTTTAGAAGATGCTTCTTCCATTTTTCTAGTCATCTTCGGTTCCATCAGATATAACTTAGTGTGCTAGCCAGGTGTTGTTAGACCCAGCCAATGGGTCGGGTTTCTTTCATGCCTTATCCTTAACATGACACAGTATGGATGAACTTGCTGGACATTAGTATTCATATCTTTGAGGACATTATGCTATGTGAAATAAGTCAGCCACAAAGAGACAAATACTATATGGTTTTACTTATATAAGGTATCTAAAGTAGTCAACACGTAGAAACAGAAAGGGGAATTGTAGCTAGGTGAGGGGAAAATGGGGAGTTGTTCAGTGGATATACAGTTTCAGTACTGCAAGATGAAAAAGTTCTAGAGATGTGGTGCACAACAATTTGAATATAGTAAGACTATTGAATTGGATACTTAAAAATGGTTGAGATAGTAAATGCTATATTATGTGCTTTTTACCACAATTTAAAAAAAGAGCAGTGTTGCCATGTACGAGGTCAACTTACATATTCAAGCAAAAAAAGTAATAAAAAGTAAAATATAATTTGCAATAGAAAAAATGGATAAGATATGCAAGAATTAATGAAAAATTATTTGTATACCAAAACTTAAGACTAATGAAATACATAGACCATAATCCTATGAAATGTAACAGTATTCCATGCTCTTGGTTGAAACAAAAATGTAAAAAGATGTCAATTCTTTTCAAATTGAATTTTTGTGGAGTATTTAATAAACTTCCTCATAAACCTTTGGAAGAATAAAGATCCAGAAATACCTAAATCAACTTTGAAAAAGAACAAAGAGGGGAAACTTTCTCTACCTGATGTTAAGATAAACTACAAAGCCATGTTTATCAAAACAGCATTGCACTATCACAAGAACAGACAAATACACCAATGGCATAGACTGGAGAGCTCAAAAACATGTCCATGAATATACAGGAAATGATTGTATAGTATGATTAGTGCTGTAAATCACTGGGGCAAAGAAGAGATTATCTAGCAGTGTTGGCAACACTGGCTTGCCATATGCAGAAGAAAAAAATATAAGCCAGAATCCCTACCTAAGACTATTTATAAAGATGAGTGCATGATAGGTTAAAAATCTAAATGTGCAAGGAGAAGCTATAAAGTAAATGTGAGATAGTGTAGGAGTATGTCTTTGAGACACAGATGAGGACACATTTCTTATTTGTTCTACCTTCTATTGGTTCTCTCCCTACCCCACAAGCGCGTAGTCTTCTTTGATGCCACCTCCACTTCTCCCTGGCCTCTTACTGTGGGAAGGCCCTGGAGCTCAGTACTTGGACCCTTTCTCTTTTTTATTCTACCTCACTTAGTGGGTTATTTTAGCCAGTCTCAAGATTTTAAATACCATCTCTGTGTTGAGAAATTTTCCAAATTTTAATCTCCAGCTGAACCTACTTGACACCCCCACACGGAGGTCTGATGAATATGTCAAACTTTGCAGGCCTAAGATTAAACTTGTAATCTTCCCTGTAAAATCTGCTGCACCCACAGCGTTTGTCATTTCATCTCTAGGCTTCCCGATGCTTAAATCAAAACGTTTAAGTCTTTTTTGACTCTTCTGTCTGTCACACACAGCCCACCTTTAACCTGTCAGGGCATTGTCTTGGCTCTGTTTTCAAAGGTTTTCCAGAATTTCACCCCTGCTCCCACCTCCATTGCTGGGACCCTGGTCAAAGCCACTATCAGCCTCTTTGTGAGCTTGGGGAAAACTTATGTCTATTGACAACTGACATTGCAAATGATATTGTCTCCAATATATAAATAGTTTCTCAAATTAGAGAACAAAAGAACCAATAACCCTAGAAAGATGAGCTAAAGAAATGAAGAAACAGTTCATGGAAAAAAAGATGTAAATGGCTCTTGAACTTACAAAAAAGTGCTTGACCCTCCTCTTCGTAAGAGAAATGCAAAATAAAATTACATTAGGTGACTATCATTAAAAAGTAAAAAAAAAACCAAAAAACAAAAAACAAAACCGATGTTGCCAAGGTTGGGGAAAAAAGAGAACGCTTATATACTGCTAGTGGGCATGGAAATTAGTTCTGTCACTGTAGAAAGCAATTTGGAGATTTCCTAAGGAACTTAAAACAGAACTACCATTCAACTCAGCAATCCTATTACTGGATATATACCCAAATGAATATAAATCATTCTGCCATAAATTATCTAAAAAGTGAAAGAGGGATAGAAGTTTGACTTATCTGAATATACCTTTTCTTGTGTGTGTGGTTTTGACTTTCTAAGTCAAAATACTTTGTAAGTATTTTACATAAGCATGAAACCAAATTTAAATTTAAAAAGCTATCACTACAACATTGGAAGGAAACAGAAACAAATAAATCCAAATTTTTGTTCTAGATTGAGACTTTTTCCTGAATATTACCCGACAATTTCTTTCTTCTGTTTATCTTTCTGTTCTCCTTTCTTTATTTTCCATGTTTTTGTTTGTTTGTTTGTTTTTGTTCTTGTTTGGCTATGGTATTTTTACCTAGTTTCAGAAATTGCATTGAGTCTGATGTACTGTTTGGAGAATTTGGATTTTATTTCCACTGAATCTGAGACCAGTTTGTTTTTCCCTCACAGATACAGTTTGATTGCTGGCTACTTACAATTTGTAGTAAACATTACTAGTTGTCTACTTACATCTATCCTCCTTTTCCTTAATAAGGGGCCATTGATTTTTTTTTTTTTTCCCATGGAACAATGAGCTCTGATAGATACAATTATATTTCCCAGCTTGATATGTAGCTAGTAGTCGTCACTGAGATACATTTGCAAGTAATTAAATAAGGCTTCTGGAAAATTTTATTAAAATATACAACTTAGATATGGGAATTTTTTTTTCTTGCTCTTTATCTTCTTCCTTCCTGGAGTGTGCATGTGATGGCTGGACCTTCAGCAACCATACTGCAACTTTGAGAATAAATATCACATGCTACTGATGACAGAAAAGAAAGAAGAAAGTTGAATGCATTATAAATTTATAGTTTTACTATCCTAACCCTGGATTACCTGCCTTTGGAATTCTTCCATGTAAAATATTAAGCTTTTGATTTTTAAGCCACTGTAATCAGGCCTCTGTTGCCTATAGTTGAAGGCAATTCCCAATCAATACTCTGTTCTATTGACTTCTTAGCAGTCTGAGGGATAGTGATATGGTTTGGTTGTGTCCCCACCCAAATCTCATCTTGAATTGTAGCTTCCATAATTCCCACATGCTGTGGGAGGGACCTGGCAGGAGGTAATTGAATCATGGGGGTGGGTTTTTCCCATGATGTTCTCATGACAGTGAATAAGTGTCATGAGATCTGATGGTTTTATAAAGGGCAGTTCCCCTGCACATGCCCTCTTGCCTGCAGCCATGTAAAACGTGCCTTTGCTCTTCTTTCACCTTCCACCATGATTGTGAGGCCTCCCAAGCCATGTGGAACTGTAAGGCCATTCAGCCTCTTTTTCTTTATAAATTGCCCAGTCTCAGATATTTCTTCACAGAAGTATGAAAATGGATGAATACAGATAGCAAAGTTAGAGTCTTTAGCTGATGCAAAAGATGTCCTTGTTAGAATAACTGAGCTGTGCTCTGTCAGAGATATTATTCCTTTTCTTAACTTAAAAATATTATTTTTTTAAATTGACATGTAAAAATTGTATATATTTATGATGTACAATGCGATGTTTCGAAATATGTACACACATGCTATTGAATGGCTAAATCAAGTTAATTAACATATGCATTACCTCACATATTTAATTGTGGTGAGAGCATTTAAAGTCTATTCTCAGCAATTTTCAAGTACTCAGTACATTGTTTTTAACTATAATCACCATGTTGTACAATAGTGCTCTTGAAATTATTCCTCCTAACTGAAATTTTGTATTCTTCGACCAAGTGGAGATATTATTCTTTATAAGGATTTTATCTACTTATTTAGGGGGCATGTACCATTACTGTTAGGGGGCAGCTTGCTCTTGCAATTCCTTGTGTAACCCTGGAGCCTTCACTTCATCTGAGAGTCAGGCCCATGACACCTTTTTCCATTTCTTCCTACAGGCTTGTTCCACCACCAGGTCAGAAGAATGAAAATTGCAGGTAACTATTCTGGGTGTTTCTCTCCAGAATGGTGGATGTTAGAGACCCTACTAAGGATTTGTGGACTCACTAACGTAGTCTCTAAAAGGTGAGGACAGAGTTTGGAGCTGAACTATGCCCGACCTCTGTTTCACTCTCCAGAATCTCCTGCTTTCTTCCATGGTAACTAGTCATTGAAGCTTATTTTGTTATGTCTCTTTATTTGTATGAATAATCATATCCTTGCATATCGAAGGTGACAGATTATCTAACAGAATTTTAACCTACCATTTTAAACCAGGATCCATCTATATAGCCTTTGAAGTTCCGTAAGTACTATAAAAATAAAAAAAATTAAATCAATATTGCCTTTATTTTTATTTAGTGTAGAGGCAAAATTTAATATATAATATTGGAAAAATCTAATTTTAGTGTCCTTTTGGCTAGTGTGTCCCCTAATGAATTAAATTAACAGTTTCAAGGCATTCTTAATGGGAATGATCAGCTCTAATATGCAGCCAGGATGCAGTCATATGGTGATGCAGGTTGCTTACAGCCAGTGTCCCTTCTAAGTGATCAATTCCCTGCTATATTTGTTGTTATATAGTTAGTTCCTTTTTAGGAAACACATCTCTGGTGTTTCCTAAAAAGAACACCCAGAGTGATAGTCAAAATATGTATCCAAAAGGATAATTCTTTGAGGGAATCAAGGAATAAGATGAAGCAAGCACATGTCTTTGTTATAGGACTTAGCAGAGACTTTAATGTACTAATGTGATTTGGAAAGTTCCAGGTGAATAACTCAGTGACTGATAGGAGGAAGAACTTAGTTTTATTTGAACTCAGAGTCCTTTTTACTGAAGAATCTTTTGTGACTAGTAACCTAAAATAATCTGAGAAACACTGCCTTAAACTTTTAAAAATTTCAGTGAACTCTGAAATGTTTAAGAATGAAGAAAATAATGACCACTACCTTTTAGCACTACAAATACTAGACAAAATATTTAGCCATGTTTTTCTTTTTTTGTATACCTTCAGCTTTTTCTCCCAGTAAAAACCTTTATTTATGTGCAGATTTAGATTTCAAAATATTCTCTGATATTCAGAGAGACACACTGATTAGTAGATGAATCCATGATTTTCCCCTCTGACCCACAAGTTCAAAGAGAACTTCAAAAAGAACTAATATTTGAACTATGACTAAATGTATTTTTAAAATAAACACACATACATACACATACTAATCAGAGACTTTGACAACTTCTCAGCATATTTTAATTATAAAGACATGATAAGCTTCATATTAAAAGCAAGCATATTATTGATGAAATAATGTTCCTCTAGGGGAATCTGTGAAGCTGTAATATTAAGAATGCAGGAGGAAGGATAGGTACTGTCTTTAAAATGTGGTTGAGTGTATCCAATGTCAAATATATAGGTAAGTGCTGAGCAGTTCAATTTATCATCAACATCTCTATGATTAAAAATTTTCCTTTCATCTCTTTATATAAAAAAATATTTTATGACCATGGACACTTTTTCAGCTTTCTCATAGTGGGTACTTTTGAAATTTGAATTCTGATGTTATTTTCCCCTTAAGTTTTAAATCCTTTTCAATCCATCCTCAAGTTAATGTATAAACTAATCCTGTTTCCCATGTGCCTGCCTTTCATACCAACCTTCACCCCTGTTACCTCAATTCTGAGCAGTTTTTCAAACTATTCCTACATGTTGGCTATTTAATTGGTTGCCCATTGTCGTCTTCTCAAGTGGCAGGACTCAATAACTGCTTTGGCTTTGAATATTCTCTTAATCATTTTGGTTTTAGCAACAATATATTTGTTGTTTGTCTGAGTCTGTTTAGGATGCTATAACAAAATACCATAAACTGGGTGATTTATAAACAGAAACCAACAGAAATCGATTTCTCACAGTTCTGGAGACTGCGAAGTCCAAGTTGAAGATGCCGGCAGACTCAGTGTCTGATGAGGGCTGTCTTTCTGGTTCACAGATGGCACCTTCTAGCTGTGTCCTCATGTGGTAGAAAAGATAAGGACTCCGTCTGAGCCTCTTTTATAAGGGCCCTCACCCCATTCATGGGCGCTCTGCCACTATGACCTAATCACCTCCAAAAAGCTCCATCCTAATACCGTCACATTGGTGACTGGGTTTCATCATCTAAATTTTGGGGGGACAGAAACATTCAGACAATAACACTGCTCTTGTTTGTTTTCCAGGGCTTGATTTTAGAACCAGACTTGTGGGTCCCAACACTGTAAGCTCTAAAGGCACAAATGAGATAAAGTTCTCTGACTGCCCCCATCATGGGCAAAGGTCAAATTCACTAACTCTGCATGGGACTTTTCCCACAAAGCAAATTGCAATTTGCAAGTTGGAGAACTAGATTTATTAGAGAGACACCAAAATATGAACAATGGTTATTTCTTGGTGGTTATATTGGTGACTCTTTTTTAAAAAAAGTTGTGCTTTTCCATGTTTTCTGAAATTTCTGCAAATTGTAATCTCTGATATGGTCATCAGAAAAAAAATCAATAAATGTCTTTAGTCTTATGAGAACCATGTGACAAACATCTTACCTTCAAAAGGCAGAAAATGCTTCCTTTTCTTCTTTCTCCTTCTGTTTCCCTCATGTCCCCTGCTGAACCCCTGCAACCTTTCTCAAAATTAAATTTAATGATTTCTTATCAAGAATTTACAAGGTATTATTGTTTTCCTAGGAGGATAAGGTGGAGTAGAAATGTTCGAAATAAAGTGTTCTCCACATTCAATCTATTTGTAATTCCCCAGGGGAGATATAAATAAAATAATTATATAATAATACATAGCAATAAAAATTGTGGACAGAAATGCATGGTGTATGTTACAATTGCTTAAATATTCAGAGGAGGTGACCCGTCTCTCCCTCAATGTGTTTCTAGAACTTTTCTTCAGATTTCCGGGGTGCCCCAACCCCAAATTTATTAATTCAGAATCTCAAGAGAAGGGGCCTGGGAGTCTGCATTTCCCAGGTGATTTCTGTCATCACTGGTGTTTGGGAAACCACAAGCTTGAGTAATAAGGAAAGATTTCAGGAGTGGCTGGAACATGAGAAAAACATTAAAAGACAGGCAGAAATTAGGCAGAAAGGTCAGAGGGCAAGTGCTTTGGGGAAGACTTTTTGGAAGAAATAGGACCTAAGCTTAGATCCACATCAGCTGGAAAAGTGAGTGAATGAGTTTCTGGGATAGCTGCAAAAGGGGTGTTTTATAAAGGTATTTGACCCTGTAAATCACAGATTTTTCTGGATAATGAAATTAAAATGACCTTATGTAAAATGTCCACTTCTCTATCTTTTCTTAGCATAGAGTGTGCCGTGGTCTAACCTCTAAGGCTTTTGAAGATTTACATTTGGACTTGTCACTCAGATTTTTAAATGAATGCCAGAGCCAAAAGTATCTGTTAAATTCATTGGCAGAACCAGAAGAAGCTATCACGCAATTTTATTCATTTACATTAAATTCAAACCATCCATCTCCATACATTTTTTTTTTCTGCCTTCCCTATAGGATTAATATAAATCATGGGAGATAATTTGCAAAAAAGACTATTTAAATTTGCAGCAGAGCAGTTCATTTGGTAATAATTGGTGTAAAACTCAGTTATTACTGATGACTAAAGGTTCGTAACTTAACCATTGTAAAGAACAGACATCTGGGTGAAGAACAAGTAAATGAGGAGATTCCCAAGTCTTTTAATCTCTACCCCCAAGTGATTCTAGAGGATTTTCAAACCTCGGAAGAGCCTTAACAAAAATCTCATCTTTCCTGTTCTTGGATGGAATTCTTCTCATCAGTTTATTTTTAAAGTAATAAATGTGTTAAAACATGCCATAAGTTTATAAGCTAGTACAACTCTGTAGTAATTTTTAATCCAGCCTAACTATTCAGAAAATTTGGTCCTGATTTTTCCCCTTCTGGCACAGACCAGAGAGAGAACCACAGCCCATTTGTTGGAAGCCCCGACATCTGCTGCTGTGTCAGTTTTGTTTAGTTAAAATGTATTCATGTTTGTGAGGAAGGGGGCCACTGAGAGGCGACAGTGCTGGAGAAAATAAGTTCTACTTTTACCAACATTAACTCCCTTGATTTTGCATTAATTGTGATATGCTTTGTGGCTGGGGAAACCACCTCTGCACAAAGATTTGGGGCACTGGAAGATTTCATAAATCAAAATAAATACCAAAAGGAAGGCAGGATGTGACAGAGGTCACAGGCTGGGATGCTGTACACCTGGGGAAACGAGGCTCCTCTCCTGCCCCTGTTGTACTGCTCAGCCGGAACTGAGGCCTGGTTCTGATGAGCAGGCAGAAATTCTAAAGAGCTAGAATTTGCCCTTCCCCTCATTATAGTTTCCCACTTTGGGTAGTTAGTATGCATTTAATCCATTCGTATTTGTATTGGAATCCACAGCTCTATCCAGACCCAAAGGAGTGCTACTGAACAGTTTTCACAGTTCAGCATTTTTTTGCACTAAGGAGGAAAGCTGGACAACAAGTTTATAAAATGTTGACAGAAATACACAATAATTTAGTGAGCTTCCATTCGCAGTCTTCAAGATTAACTGCCCTACATCTCCCATTATTGTTTCAAATCATCCTTCTGAAATGGCTCACCAGGTAGAGAGACACCGTGAAGGTATGGTCAACAATGAATTATTAGTAAGCAGCATAAGCATGGTGATAAACCTTTTAAAACTTGCATCCATACGGCAGGCACTTCAGAAGGTAAATAGGTATAATAACACATCTATGGGGTTCCCCCTCTCTCCCCACCATCACATGCATTTCTTTTCAAAGAGAAGAAAGGCTGACTAGGTAGCTGGCCTTTAAGCCTTCAATTAATTGAACAAAGATTTTTAAATTGTTCAATTGGTTTCATTAGAAAGTGTACAATGAAATAATAAAGTAAAACAAATGATATAAAGCAGAGCCACTAATTAGCTCTACATGATTGATATAGCTTTGGACCAGGCATTTGATCTCAAACAAAATGCAGTTCCTTGTTAAGAGGATTTTTAATTGATGTGCAGAGAGGTATTAGTTGATGTTAGAAAATAATTACTCCAAAGCTATTCATGCATTTGGCTGAACATAACAAATGAAGTTTGGGCACTGGATCTGGCGAAGTGGACACGTGCTAATTAATAAGGAGAAGAACAAGCATCTTACAGGCGTTTTTAACCCAGTATTTGCTAGAAGATTGCTGAGCAATTATGCACCATAATGAGGTTGTCATATAAACAAGATCAACATTACTCAGATGTCAGATGAGATTTCAAATTCATGCAACCCATATGTATTTCCGGTTGTTATAGATTGCAATGGAGAGCTAACCAATCAAGGCCGCTCCTCCAAGTTCAGGTATGATTAAGGAGACATCATAATGAGATAGCAAATCTTTGCTGTTTTCTGATGGTCAAATTAAGGTTGTCCACTTAGAATAAATAAGCAGAGATATTGAGCTCACATCAAAGCACAATACATAAAAAAAAGAACTCTCAAAGATATGAATATTGACTAGGGTAAATATGCTCTTCATCTCTAAAAACTTGATGAGCATATGCGCCAAGTTACACATAATTTGTTAAATCTGACAAGAACGTTAAATTAGCATTTGGTTGGTCTCGGCCAAATTCCTTGCTCAGAAAAATGTGTGCATGTTGACATGAAATTAGAGGGACTTATGGGTGAATATCTGAAGGCGGAATTTGTCTTTCTTTGTTTTATATAAGGCTGTTCCCCCTCCCCCACAAATGGTAGAAAATAAAGCTAATTTGGAATATGTCTTCATAGTTAAAAATGCAGCAGATTCAAGTATGTGGATGACAGACAAACAGCTTAAACTGCAGTTAGGAAAACTTGAGTTTGCTATGAGTATTGAAAAGTATTGAAATATTGCTTAGTAGCTCAACTTAACTTTTATAGCATATAAACTCAGTCTGAGTGACTAATTTAATATCTGCCTTTTAGAAAGTCCATTTTACTCAATTATTCTCCACAAATTCTTATGTTCACAGCTATTGTACTGAAAACCTGATGTTTCCCATGACACAGTGGGATGTGTGAATTTTAAAGACTTTCTAAGTTCTTGCCAGATCAAAAAATGTGTGTGTGTGTGTTTGTGTGTGTGTCGAAAACACATAGAAGTGAAAGAAAGGTCGGAATCAGAGAAAGAGGAATTCCAGGCTGCTAATGAGTTTCTCAGCTTCTTCATGAAGCTTTACTACTCATCTTAGTTGGTGCACAATTCTGTTTACCCGGACTGCTACCACTTTCACCTAGACGGAGCAATTAACTGCCAAAGCAAAGAGGGGTGTTTGTGTTTATTCACAAAGCCTCTTTTCTGAAAAGTCAGGAGTGAGGGTGCTGTCCTCTGTTATTCTGTGATTATTCTTTGCTAATGCTAATCTTTATTATCTTTATTATTTGAACTAATTCCTTTGCTACTCAGTATTTCATTTTTTAAAACATAATAAATTATTTAATTTTTTAACAGAAAACCTCCTAAAATTGAGTGGTGATTGGTCGGGCTCACGCCTGTAATCCCAGCACTTTGGGAGGCCGAGGTGGGCAGATCACTTGAAGTCAGGAGTTCGAGACCAGCCTGGCCAACATGGTGAAACCCCTTCTCTACTAAAAATACAAAAATTAGCTGGGCCTGGTGGCAGGTGCCTGTCATTCCAGCTACTCGGGAGGCTGAGGCAGGAGAATCGCTTGAACCCAGGAGACGGAGGTTGCAGTGAGCCAAGACTATGCCATTGCACTCCAGCCTGGGTGACAAGAGCAAGACTTTGTCTCAAAAAAAAAAAAATGGAGTGGTGATTATTAAAGGACACTCAATGCCTTGGTCAGTCCCAAGCCCTGTTTTTGTATTAACTGCATAGTCTGCAGGACAATGCAGAGACTAGAAGACAAAGACGTTGAGAGAAGTTCTCTAGATTCAGTGGGGGCAACAGAACCTACAGCAAGAACAAGAGGATGGGGTACAGCAAGGAGAGGAGGATTTGTGCCCTGTAAGAGACTTCAACCTTGTCTGGATGGGGTCAGATGCAGACCATATCACTGTGACTTGGAGGATGGATAGGGCTTATATGGATAAATAGGAATGTGAAGGAATTCTAGTAGGAAAAGTACATTTCTTCCCTGAAATAAATGAAGGAAACTGCATTGCTGCCCAGTTCTATGAAGACAGAAACCAAAGTGAAGGAGTGGAATGTGAAACTCAAGGAGTGAGATGGACTCTTATCAAAGTGAGAGACAGGACTATCTGGATTTCCTAGGTCGACTAAGAATCCCTCAGCCTAGCTGGGAAGGTGACCACATCCACCTTTAAACACAGGGCTTGCAACTTAGCTCACACCCAACCAATCAGAGGCTCACTAAAATGCTAATTAGGCAGAAACAGGAGGTAAAGACATGGCCAAGCATCTATCGCCTGAGAGCACAGCAGGAGGGACAATGATCGGGATATAAAACCAGGCATTCAAGCCGGCAACAGCTACCCTCTTGGTCCCCTCCCTTTGTATGGGAGCTCTGTCTTCACTCTATTAAATCTTGCAACTGCACTCTCTTCTGGTGTCTGTTACGGCTGGAGCTAAGCTTTCATTCGCCCTCCACCACTGCTGTTTGCTGCGTTCGCAGACCTACTGCTGACTTCCATCCCTCCGGATCCGGCAGTGTCCACTGTGCTCCTGATCCAGTGAGGCGCCCATTGCCACTCCCAATCAGGCTAAAGGCTTGCCATTGTTCCTGCATGGCTAAGTGCCCGGGTTGGTCCTAATCGAGCTGAACAGTCGTCACTGGGTTCCACGGTTCTCTTCCATGACCCAAGGCTTCTAATAGAGCTATAACACTCACTGCATGGCCCAAGATTCCATTCCTTGGAATCCATGAGGCCAAGAACCCCAGGTCAGAGAACACGATGCTTGCCACCATCTTGGAAGCGGCCCCCTGCCATCTTGGGAGCTCTGTGAGCAAGGACCCCTGTAACAAAAGGACAGGACACTAGTTTCGATCTGTGAACTTGGAAATATCTACTTGTTGCTTAAGAAGGCCCCCTGCTCTTGGGTTAAGCACTGAACCATCTGAGTAAACACTGCAAAGCAAAAAAAAAAAAAAACAAAAAAAAAAACCAGAAAAATCCCGGGAATCTATATGAAAGTTTGAATTCTCTCTTAAACATGGCTGTTGAGTATGTCCTGATGCTGCCTGGAGGAAATGCTGTGGATGTTTAGAGACTAAGTAATTACATAGGTTATTATGCTCTATAATCATAAGTGAAAAGAGAGTTATTGAAAATGTAATTACAAATTATAGGAATAAGACTGGAAGGAAATAAACCAGAATGCCAATGTTGGTTTTGTTAGAGTGGTGAGATTGTGAGTCATTTACCTCTTCTTTTCCAAACTGCCTGTAAAACTTTTAAAATTATTTTTTAATGAACACTCTTTAAAGTAAGAATTTACTACACTAACTTCTCTCAGAGCAAAAAGCAGGAAAGTTTCTGGAAGTGCAATTGGTAACTCTGGTTGTTCTGTATAACTGGAGATTCCAAGTAGACTGATATCACTCAATAACTTCTATTACATCAAAGGATTTCAAAGTAAATTGTCATCCCCAATGACATGGGTCATCTTTTGATTGGATTGATTTGATTGTAAGAGTAGGTCATCTTTTGATTGGATTAAGGGTAAAGAATGGGTAGGTAAATGGGTAAAGAATGCATAGGCTGCTTTCTACACCTTCACATATAGCACTTCAGCTTGACAGGTAACTGATACCTTTAGGAATCCTGGTCTTGGCAGCACTGGGCAAATGTAGCCACTCATGAAAGGAGCAATGGTCCAAAGTCACTCCCTATGGCAGAGTTGACAGCTTTTGCTCCTCATGATCTGTGAAATGCAGCCTCAGATGAGATTTTAAATCAGCTCTGAAATATGCTTGAAGATTTACAGAAAATTACTTGCAGGTAGGTATCTTTCTTTTGTGTAAGTAAGATCATAAAGATAAGTACCGTTTGTGCAAGACAGGGCACCCGGAAGAGGAAGTTTCGTCCTGCAATTCACCTAACATCAGAATTTAAACTACTGCATAGTCACTGGTTCTCAAAGTGTGGTCTCAGCCCAGCAGCATCAGCATTACCTCGGAACTTGTTAGAAATGCAAAAATCTCACACCTGATGCGTCTGACACTGAGAGCGGGGCCTATTAATCTGTCTTTATGAGACATCCAAGTGATTCTGGATTCTGGATGCTGCACACACACTAAAATTTGAGAAACATTGACGTAAGTACAGTGGCAAAGAGCATGACTTTTGAATTAACTGCTTGGGTTTAGATCTCTGTCACTTACTAGCAGATGAATTTGGTGCAAGAGAGAAGTAGATGGAAGGAAGATATGAAATTTCAAGAATTTCTGTGAGCCTCTTCATTGAATAGGAAAAGCTCAAGTAAAGAATTTAAGATATTTTGAATTTTATTTCTTCTTAAGTAACTCTGTTTCTTTGATCATGGTTAGACTAAACTATTTGGTTGATAATTTTGTAAGTGTTAACATTTATAAGTTTTTTTTAAGTTGCAGAGTATATGTTTTATTAAGGAAAAGTATGTCATCGTTTTCTATGAGTAATTATGTTCCAACTACATAGAAACATTGGAAAGAGAAAAGTTCACATAGAAAATAGTTCATATGAGATAGAAAAATGGAAGGGAAGAAGACCTGGCCCTGGGATCTATAAGTAAGTAAGTGTCTGGAAATGGAAGGAAACAGGAATCTTCATGAGAAGAGATGTGAGTCCTCACAAAAATTTAGCAAACAACTGAGAAGTGATTGTTTTAGGCAATGTCTCTTATCTAACTCTTCATCCACAGCTTTCACGGGGCGGGGCTGTGGTAGCAGCGCCACTCTGCAATTTGCAGGACCTAGTGATAGATGAAAACATGAGGAACTTTGTTTAAAAAGTAAGAAAAAAGTGCCATTAAAGGTAACAAGATATAAAACTTTTTCCTTTCTTTTTCCTTCTGTCTCTCAGCTTGTCATATAGATTTTATTGATTGTCCTTATATTGTGCAATCCCAGTTGTAAACGCAAATGTCAGAGCATTTAACTCCTATGTGAGATCACTGAACTTTTTCAATTTTTTTTTTCATGGCTTGTCTCTGGAGGGTGCCTAAAGCTGGCCAGAAAAGGCAAAAACAGGCTGGGCATGGTGGCTCACACCTGTGATTCCAGCATTTTGTGGGGCCAAGGTGGGAGGATCGCTTGAGGCCAGGAGTTTGAGACCAGCTTGGGCAATGTAGGGAGACCCTGTCTCTACAAATAATTTAAAAATTAGCCAGGCATGGTGGCGTGTGCCTGTGATCCCACCTACCCAGGAGGCTGAAGCAGGAGGATCACCTGAGCCTAATAGGTCAAGGCTGAGAAGTCAAGTCTGCACTAAGCCATGATCATGCCACTGTACTCCAGTCTGAGTGACAAAGCAAGACCCAGTCCCCCCAAAAAAGTGGGCAGAAACAAGCCAGATTTAGAAATGTTGGAAGAAGGAAGAGAGGCACCCAAAGCACCAAGTGGCCTGAGGGAGCACACCCTCCTGCTGGGATACTCTTAGGGTGAGTATGGATCCCAGAGGTACCTGGGAGCCCCTGCCTTGCAAGTCAGGGAGACTGAGGGCACTCAGGCCTGAGAACTGCTGGATTCCATCTCCTGCCAGTGACTAGATTTACATGCTGGCCCCCAGCAGGGATGGAAAGTGAAGCCAGGAATCTGCCTTACCCATAGAATTGCTGCCCCAACCCATGGCAAATGGCAACCTCCAAGCCCAGGGATGCACTAGGTCCCCTGATTGGGGGTGAGCAAAATGCTCATCCCTGCTCAGTTGCCCAGAGAATATGCTGTGGCCCTGTCATGCCCCACCCTCACCCTCCTAGGCCTCCCGAGGGTGGCAGAAGTGGTCGGAAGGGAGCCACAATCTCACATGCAGGGAGTGGGGAGAGTGAGGCCAAGTGAGGCTGGGTGCACCAGGAGTGGGGGGCACCTGGCAGGTGAGGACCTGTCCTGGCCAATGCAGGGAGACTGTAGGAGGTGGGCCTCGAATGAGCCAAGGCTCCAAGTTCCCCATTTCCTTTCCCCCTCCCCAACCCCAGGCACCACCATCTTATTTTGTAGCAGGACAAGTCACAGACGAAACCCGTCAGACACTGAGTTAAAGAAGGAAGGGCTTTATTTGGCCAGGAGCTTCAGCAAGACTCATGTCTCCGACAACCGAACTCCCTGAGTGAGCAATTCATGTCACTTTTAAGGGCTCACAACCCTAAGGGGCTGTGTGTGAGAGGCTCGTGATTAATTGAGCAAGCAGTGGGTATGTGATTGGGGGCTGCATGCACTGATAATTAGAATGGAACAGAACAGGACAGGGATGTTCACAGTGCTTTTCTATGCAATGTTTGTAATCTATAGATAACATAACCGATTAGGCCAGGGGTCGATCTTTAACTACTAGGCCCAAGGTGTGGCCGGGCTGTCTGCTTGTGGATTTCATTTCTGCCTTTTAGTTTTTACTTCTTCTTTCTTTGGAGGCAGAAATTGGACATAAGACAATATGAGCAGTGGTCTCCTCCCTTAATTTTACTCCACTTACAAAACATGTATTCAGAGACAAAGTTATTAAAAATCTCAGGGCAGCAACTGGACAGAAGTAAATCACAAGCATGGGGACTTCTGTGCACACGGCCCTGGGGGCTGCACTGGTGCCAGCCCATGAGACCAGTGGCCATGTGATGAATGGGGTGCACCAGGTAACAATATGCTGTGTGAAGGTAACCAACCCATGTCATTTGTATTTGGGATCCCTTGTCTATTTGGGAAGAATTGAGACTTAGGAATTTTGTTTAATAAAATTGGCCACAGAGTTTGGTCAAACATCTTATTGAAGCAATTTGCTGAGCTGCTTTATCAGAATCAAGGGCTCTAAAACATAGAACTTTTCACACTCTCCATATTATATGGTTTGGCTGTGTCCCCACTCAAATCTCATCTTGAATTGTAGCCCCCGTAATTCCCACATGTTGTGGAAGCGACCTGGTGGGAGATAATTGAATCACGGGGACAGTTTCCCCCATACGGTTCTCATGGTAGTGAATAAGTCTCAAGAAACCTGATGGTTTTTTTCATAAGGGGTTTCCCCTTTCACTTGGGTTTCATTCTCTCTCGCCTGCCACCATGTAAGACATGACTTTCACCTTCTGCCACGATTGTGAGGCCTCCCCAGCCGTGTGGAATAGTGAGTCCATTAAACCTCTTTTTCTTTATAAATTACCCAGTCTTGGGTATGTCTTTACTAGCAACATGAAACACAGAATAATACACTGAAACACGTAAGAATGCAGTTTCTTACAGATATGGAAAAACATCTGAATATTCTGAAATTGAAACTATAGGAAAAAACTATAAGCCTTAGTGATTTGTTTAAGAGCATGTAGGTACTGAGATTCCATTGAATAGCATGGCAGCTGAATTTCACATTTTACCTTCATTTCTCATTGCTGTCTTCCTTAGAATCAATGAAATTGCCAATTATGTTTGTGTGTGTAGTCACTTAAAGTAGATGTATTTCTTTTTTTTTTTTTTTTTTTTGAGATGGAGTCTCGCTCTGCCGCCCAGGCTGGAGTGCAGTGGCCGGATCTCAGCTCACTGCAAGCTCCGCCTCCTGGGTTTACGCCATTCTCCTGCCTCAGCCTCCCGAGTAGCTGGGACTACAGGCGCCCGCCACGTCGCCCGGCTAGATTTTTGTATTTTTTAGTAGAGACGGGGTTTCACCGTGTTAGTCAGGATGGTCTCGATCTCCTGACCTTGTGATCCGCCCGTCTCGGCCTCCCAAAGTGCTGGGATTACAGGCTTGAGCCACCGCGCCCGGCCAAAGTAGATGTATTTCAAAGAGTTTCGCAGTCATATATATGAATCATGTATTAAGTTTTTATTTCTGCCTTTGGAGAACCAGCTGGAGGGGAAGCAGAGTTTCAGTACTTAGAGCCGTCCATGGCATACAGTAAGTGCCCAACTAATATTGATGAATGAAATTTCGTGAAGCTGCTCTTCCGTGCAGTTCAATTGGATTGGCCTATCAAGGCTCACCAAGGAGAAACTATAGACCCCAGAGCCATCTTGACATTTCTGGCCTTGTGAGCAAATTCAGGCCAACATTTGGATCATAGTCTTTTAAATGAAGCCACTAAAATAAAAGCCAGGTGCTTCCTTTGGTGGTTCAAACCCAGAGTCAGAAGCAAGACGTAAAAAGATCAAAGCACAAACTGTCACAGTAGATGATGAGTTGGGAGTAGGACCCAGGAGCTTTCTCTTTTGATTTAAATTGTAGTAACATTCCCTCCAATCTCCCACCCTTATTTTTCTTTTTCGCAGGTGCTTCATCTGTACAAATGAATCCAATATTTCCATGTGAGTCCAACGTTCTCAAATTCTTCACTGGCAGCATTATATGTTTTGGTGTAAAGTCTATTTTCATGGTTTAAAAAGTCAAACTATTTTCCTGGGACGTTTGATGATAGAGAATAACTCAATTTGCCAAATAATACTGTTTTAATTGACTTGCTCCCCAAACTGACTCTTGTCTAGCAATTATACTTGTAGGTATAATTATATTTTTGTATAAGTCTGATTGAACAACCTTTGAAATATTTATGTGCATTTAAAATAAGAGGCTATGTTTCACCAATGGTTATCAATGAAAAATTCACGCATACACAAAAATTCCCGATCCTGCAGTCCTCTTCTGAAAAAAAAAAAAAAAGCCATTTGAGTGTCTACTATGTGTGATAAACATTACAGATGATATCTCATTTATCCTTCACTGAAGCCCTGTGAGAGACATTATGTTACTTCCCCCAAGTTCCCAGAGGCTCAGAGAAGTTGAACTAGTTACCCAGGGTCACACAGCTAATGTGTAACAGGGAAGATATAAACAGTAGTCACTGGACCCCAAAACTCCTGCCATTGTGGCTGTGATCTCTCCCCTCGACTTCTAACTTTTTCCAAAGGAACATAGCATTCTGTTTCCCTTTTATCCCCAAGAAAAGAGATGCCCGTCTTCGATGCATCAGGCAATATTCTCTCTTTAGGGGATTTCTCAAGCTTTTCCAGTCCCCCGGATTACCACTCCCACCGCTTTCGCATTCTTAGTGACTCCACCTTCCTGCTAGAATATCTTTTAGTGGAAAAGGTGGGGAGAGAGCCTGGGAGGGTTATATTCACGGCAAGCTAATCTTCTCCGAAGCTCCTTCCTCCTTTCTCGTCAGTGAGTCATTTACTTTGAATAAATAGCTTCTTTGCTGAGCAAGGTTTCAGCAATTTTTACAGCCTTATGCTTTTTTATTTTTTTTAAATACGACTGGGCTCTTTCCCTTCTGGATGTGTTTGGGCTTATTGTGAACATAACATAAAACAATGTTAGAACCCTGCAGCTTTGTGTAGATAGAATAGCTAGTGCTTAAAGAACAAACCTTCCTTCCAGGTCCAAAGGTAAACCTCCCACACATGTCTTTACATGGTTGCTTAAAGCATGTTCTCACCTATTGCCTCCTTTTATCATCCAACATCTTGTGAAATAACCAGAGTGGCCTGTTAGTACCCCCATTATGCAGATTAAAGGCACTGAAACTCAAGTTTTAGAAATTAGTAGCAGAGCCAGGATTCCTACTCAGTTCTTCTCTGGCAGTGGGGCTGTGCCCATTTCTGCAGCCTCCCTCCACGAAGGGCCTGCATCCACCCTTTCCTTGACCTGGGGTCGCTGCTATCTCCAGCCATTCTTTGTTCTGCCATTCTCTGCACTTTCTCAGCCACACATCTCTTTGGCCTAAAAGCAAAGTGAGAAAAATAAATTTGAAGTGGAAACAAATTGTACAAGTCTGAGGGACAATTTCTGTCAATGTTTTGGTCTCTTGTTTAATTTTTTTTGAATGTTTGTGCAGTTGTCTGTGTGTCCTTTTGTTGTGAGTCTGTATCAATATTTTTCTTGTTTGTTTTAGAGGGCAAGTTCCCGGAGAGAGAGAATTGTCTATTTTTCTTTTCCTGCCCTCCACAAAACACCCAAACTATGTGGTTACTTTGCAGAATTTTTTTGATGTGAAATTTTCTCTGCCTGGCCATACCCCTCCCAGTTTTGTTCTAGTTCTTTTAGGGAAAAAGAAAATGAAATTATTTTTTGGTTCTCAGAAATATTTGTTAAAGTAATTTTTCTCTGAAAACTCTCAGCTCTAGGGTCTAGTTGTAGACTTGTGCAACAGCATGGCTTATAATCCTTTGGTTCTGCTCTCATGCTAGGAGAAATGGGGAATTGTAGCCTTCAAGCTGGACCTTAAGAGTCAGCATTGGCTTAGAAACACAAGTTTATCAGTAATATGTCTTAGTGTGGGCCTCTGTTCACTGGATATATGTGGCCTTTTAATTATGAAGGATGACAGAGCAGAAAGAATATACCCCATGAGGAACTCCTTAAAAGAACAAATAAATTCTATGTTTATACTATAAAATGCATTATATTAAGTTTGACACTTTGACCAAGTGGCACAGAGAGATTCCCTTTACTGCAGATTTCTGCAGGGGCAGTTAATCTTCTTTTGTTTCTCCTGACTTTTGGAAGAGAAAATAGGCAATGACCTTGACTATAGAGCATCAATCAAAAGGAGAAAAATCCAGTTGGTGTCCAAATATTTGATCTCCTATGATGCCAAGTAGCTGGATGCTTGTGGTCTAACTCTGATGGAAAGAGCCTGGCTTGTTTATGCCAATAGTCTGACCCTAGTTATGGTTGCATTTGGAAAGTTTTTTTTTGTGTTTATGCCACTCTGTGAGTGAGACTGCAGATTCCAACTTACCTTTCTCCTAATCTCACTTGAGTGGCCCTTGGAGGCGTGTGCACTCCCTGTCTGCTGCTGCTGAGGCTCTACGCTCATTCAGGGTGGGCCTTGCGTGGTAAATGACACTCATCATTGAGAGCCCCTCATCCACCTAGTGCCTCTCATGAATAGCCTTAGGTACAAATGGGGTGCCCTGCAAGGCCTTTCAAGCTGGGGGCAGACACAGACTGTACTTGAAAAGGAATAAGGACTCCAGGCTAATCTGAGGCTTCAGTTGGAGCCCCTGACTTCTCAGTAAGGAATAACAATCCATGGAGGAGGTGACAGGGACTTGTCATTCCGTGAAGATATACCTGCATCATGTCCATGTCTGAGAAGCAGCCGAGTCCCCAGGAATGGAGAGGAGCCTCAAGAGGAGTGAGTCCCTGATATGCCCTATCTTCCTGATTAACCAATGACATCTGCAGATGAAACCAGTCAGGTAAAGAGGGATCTCCAATTTCTTCCCACTAACATCTTTGGTGCCCACCAAAGCTGGAGTGACCAGGAAAAGCCAATTTTCTTCTACCTTCCTGCCTTCTTTCCCTCTTCCCTCTCTTCCTATAGTCTTGCATCTTTATTTCATTCAAACATGTATTGAGTAAACATCTGTACCAGGCATTGCAAGGGGCTAAGCAGACCGACTAAGGAATATAATGCAATAAACAGAGGTGCATGTAGAGTGTGATGGTGAATTAACAGAGGCAGTGATCAATTCTGGGAAAGGTAATTGGGACTTATTGGGAAAATTTCCACCTCAAAAGGGACATTAGCATTCCAAGCAGTAGGAGCAACACAGTCCAAGGCATGGATGACTGAAAAAGCATAGACTGATCATTAGTTAAGAATCTTTTTGTGGTAAATAACAGAATAAACATCTTGATTTTAAAAAAAGTGAAGATTTATTATAAGGACATGAGGGGAAGGACATGAGTATTTATCACCTCAAAAACGTCTCTCAGATGTTCCTCAACCTTCACTACTGCCACCTGAGTTCACAGTCCTGTCTCTCTCACAGGACCCCCAAGAGACCTCTTCCTTCTTTTATTGTGGTCCTATTGAATCCCTGCTCCATACAGCAGCCACAGTCATTCTTTTCGGCTTGCAAGTTGGATCACATTAGTTCACTCAAATCATGACCCTGACTTCCCCTTGCCTGGAGAACTCAACCTGATTCCTAGCATGGCTTACAAACCCGCACTTCATGTAGTCCCTTACTAGTTTGTTCCACTCTCGTGTTTGCTCAGCTGGACAAAGCCTTTCCAAAGTTCTCTAATCTATATCCTCTTTCCGACCTCAGGACCTTTGCCTAAACTGTTCCCTTGGCCAGAGATGCTCTCCTTTTCTACTCACTCTTCACCTAGCTGTGCCTATCATCCTTCAAGGCTGGGGGGTCACTGTTAAACCTTTTTGAAGGGTCTTCCCGGCACCTCTTCCTCTCTTTCTGTCTCCTCCCTCCCTTAATTCTTAATCCACACCAAATAGTATAGTTCAGTCCAAACTCAGGTAAGTGAAAACAAGGAAGTAAATATTTTCTGATGGGAGAAATATATCTCCAATCAAAACTTAATCTCCTTGGAATTTATTTTTGTTGTTGCCAAAAAATATTTTGATGCAAGCATTTGCACAGGTATACACTTGTAGGCACAGTTTTAAGTTTTTTATTTTTACTTTTATTTGTGTATATTATAGAAGCAGTTTCTATTTATTGCTAAAAATTGATTGTAGAATGCATAGACTGAAGTATTATTCAGTCTTAAAAAGTGTATTAGTCTGTTTTCACGCTGCTAATAAAGACATACTTGAGATTAGGTAATTTATAAAGGAAAGAGGTTTAATGAACTCACAGTTCCACACGGCTGGGGAGGCCTCACAATCACAGTGGAAGGTGAAGGAGGACCAAAGGCACATCTTACATAGCTGCAGGAAAGAGAGCATGTGCAGGGAAAACGCCCTTTATAAAAACATCAGATCTCATGAGACTTAGTCACTGTCATGAGAACAACATGGGAAAGACCCACCCCCATTATTCAATTACCTCCCACTAGGTCCTTCCCATGACACATGGGAATTATGGGAGCTGCAATTCAGGGTGAGATTCGGGTGGGGACACAGTCAAACCATCTCAAAAAGAAGGGAAATTCTGACACATACCACAATATGGATGAACTTTGAAGATAGTATGCTAAATGAAAAAGCCTGGAACAAAAAAAAATATTGTATGATTCCAGTTCTGTGAAGTACCTAGGGAAATGAAATTTGTAGAGACAAAGAATAGAATGGTGGTAGCCAGGGGCTAGAGGAGGGAAAATGGGGAGCTGGTGTGTAATGGGTATGGAGTTTCAGTTTGGGAAGATGAAACAAATTCCGGAGCTAGATGGTGGTGATGGTTACACAATGATGAGAATAAAGTATACCTAGTGCCACAGAACTGCATGCTTTAAAATGGTTACAGTGGTGAATTTCATGCTATGTATATTTTATCACAGTTTAAAATTTTTTTAAAAAGATTGCAAAATAAACACACTAAAAATCAGAAGTTTCCTTAACTTCTTCCCTCCATTCCTTAAACACATTCTCTTCTTAAGAAGTAATTTCTACAACAATTTTCTGTGCTTGATTAGTTAATAATATAGCTCAGAGTTTTAAAAATGATTTAGTATTCTGATTCTTGATAACTCTGAATTAAGACTTACTTTGTATAAATAAACCATAAACTCTAGACATTCCTTTTTTAATGAGTGTTTGTTTCCTGTTTCCAATTACTACCAAACACAGTGTACATTTTAAATTGTGAAAGATGGTACAAAAGTGTTCTTTAAAAATGCTTCTCATTGGTATCAACAATCTATAAATGAACCCATGTCTTTACATCGTAGCCAATACTGGGTATTCTTAATCTTTAGGAAGATTAAACTGTTTTTCCTTTCCTGATTTGCATTTTCCATATTTATTTACCGTATTATTTCCATATTATTTATCTTTCAAGAGTTCTTTATATACTAAGGATAGAAAACCTTTGTCTGTTATAAAATTTGCACATATTTTGTTCCAGTCTGCTGCTTGTCTTTACTTTGCTTCTCAAGTTTTCTGTACAAGGATTTATATTGATTGACAGGATCAAATCTGCTCGTATCTTCCTTTAAGGCTTCTTGGTATTGGAATTTTCTTAGGAATTCTTCACTACCTTGAATAGGAACTTTCTTTTATGTGTTATATAGTTTGTTTTTATGACATTTAAATATTTTATCAATTTGTATGTTTGCATATATATAGCATAAGATAGTATCTAATAACTGTGTGATTGTTTCAACTTGTCTTACTATCATCTTTCAATGGCAAACTCCGCAATTACTTTTGGACCAACCTAATACAATGCTTTAGGTTTGGTCTTGCCAAGTGCTCAGAAAAGAGTCTTTCAGAATAGTTCTCCTTGTGGACTTTTCTCCATTTATGAACTTGTGCCAGCAATTTCCCCTTGAGCGTCTATTTAAGCACCTATTGAAATAACCTTATGTGGCATGTTCATTTCTTCTCTTCCTACTTGATGGTGTGTTTGTGCTTTTTGTGTTTGTTTTTATTTTTAGAAATCATTCCAGGGGAAAATAAGGTGCTGCTTTATCCCAGCAGATATCAGAAGAACAAAGTGTTTCTAAAAACAACCTTTGCGCTGGTGACTGCTTTGTGAAGAAATTTCATAACCAAAGGCCTGTTAACAGGACTGATTATTTAAGACAACTGTGGTTCCTGTGTAGATTTCTTGTGCAATGTGTGAACCACACTACTAATTTACTCTTTGACCAAATGCTCCTGCTTCATAATATGCCGTACTCCCCTAAAGCTTTGGAAAACAGCTTTGAGCTTCTCACTTCTTTAGTAAAGAACTTCTCAGTTGATTTCAAGTGAAATGCCAACAGTCTCACTTTTTTTCAAACACGCTTCACAGCCATGGCTGTATATCCACTTTAAAAGTGTATGTTTTGTGGGTGGGGGTGCGGTGTGCTTTGAGCAGTTGTCAGATGTTTTATTTTTGGAAAATTCTAAATAGCATTTTGAAAGATAATTAAGGGTTGCTCAAGTTTCTTTCAGAACTGAGAAAGATATATTTTACCTCCTTTGTGAATTTTTGCACTCAGTACTTCACTTGTCACCTCCTCCTCTATTTTATAAATCTTTTAATTAATACTGTTTATTCTCCTCTCAGTCTGGCCTGAGTCGTGTTTTTATGATCATATTATTAGGAAGCGATAACATGTGTGGGTTTTTTTTTTTTTTTTTCTGTATCTGGGCTTGCCAATCACTATGGAAACAAGCAAATATTTACATAGTCCAGATACTGATTAATACCTACTGGTTATTTTGACATTATAAAGTTACTGTTTGAATGTAAAGAATTTCTCCTGAATAGTAAAGCGGTCTATTCTAATTTATTTACATTTGTAATTTTCCCATCAGAAATTAATACAGTTACTAAAGCGCTATCAAATTATAGCCATTTCTGAAAGAGCCATTTTTGCCACCATATGACTCAAAATGTTAAAACGTGCTAGTTTGTAAATACGGTTGTTTTAAATTTTAACAGGGACAACTTTTGGAAAAGAAAAAATTTCACCTGACATTAGTGATACAGATACATCACTTAAGATAGTATCAGCACAACACTACGTACTAAATGTTGAATCTTGAAAGGATTCATTAAAGAGGTATTTTATTAGGCCCTCAAAGAAATGTTTAGCAAGAAATGTAAGCCCTGGAATTTAACCTCTGGGGGCACTTGGTAATTCCCTCTGAGAGCAATATTACCCCACTTCTTCTTTCACTCTCCATTTGGAATGTTTTTTTTTCCTAGGAAGATTTTTGTTTAACCTTTTTTTTTTTTTTTTTTTTTTTTTTGAGACGGAGTCTCGCTCTGTCACCCATGCTGGAGTGCAGTGGCGTGATCTCGGCTCCCTGCAAGCTCCGCCTCCCGGGTTTACGCCATTCTCCTGTCTCAGCCTCCCGAATAGCTGGGACTACAGGCGCCCGCCACCACGCCCGGCTAGTTTTTTGTGTTTTTTAGTAGAGACGGGGTTTCACCATGTTAGCCAGGATGGTCTCGATCTCCTGACCTCGTGATCCGCCCGTCTCGGCCTCCCAAAGTGCTGGGATTACAGGCTTGAGCCACCGTGCCCAGCCGAACCTTTTTTTTTTCAGCCTTGGATCCAAAAAGCTGTAGTTTGTATTGGAGAACAGTGGTACTTAAACTTGAAAGTACATCAGTATTACCCAGGAGGTTGGGCTCCACGTCCCAGAGTCTGTGATTCAGTAGGTTTGATTGTGACCACAAACAGAATCTGTATTTGTAACAAATTCAAGGTGACACTACTGGCCCAGGTACTCATCTTTAAGAAACCCTGCCTGAGAGTCTTTTTCTTATTGTTATCTAAGTTGGGAAGTTTTTATAGACATTGCAGAATGTTTTAAAACAAACCTTAAAAATATGATGCAGCATATTTTATAGCAGAGATAGAGCTTCCTGAAACCAAATAGTATGGATTTATTACTCCTACAAAGCTGGAAAGTGGTACCCTATGGGTCAGGACCCCAATAATAGCCATCATCTCTTCAAGAAAAGTGTTTCTCAAACACCCTGTAAGTATCTTATCTTATTAATCAACTCTTAACATCAATTGTACTCTTATCAGATAAGTCTAAAATTAAATGGTAAGTGGGTTGGTCAAATGTAGGTGAATCTATGGTGATTGACTGTTTTACATTTTTCATTAATACAACCTCACAGTCTTCAAAAAGACTGATTAGTTTACCGTATTACCCATTTCTATAGAAATGAATATGAATCCTTGCATCTCATTTTAGCCAGCAAAATCAATGGAGTAGGAAATCTTAGAGCAGCATATTCTACTAAGAAAAGACTAAAATTTGAAGTCAGAAGAGCTGGATGATTCTTGGTTCTGCCTTTCACTTGTTATAAGATCTTGGACACGCTCCTTATTTTCTCTAGATCTTAATATCCTCACCTCTAAAATGGGGCTAGTAATATTTACTTGATTGAGTCAGCAAATATTTTTTGAATGTCATCCATGCACTGGGCTCTGCTGTGGTGATGTTCAAAAGATTATGCCATGTTTTCCTCTTTCAAGGCATTTATAGCATTATTTTACTGAATAAATGAGAGCAAGAGTGTGAAGAACTTAGTAAACTATAAATGCCTAATGTAAAATCTTATTGTTCCTTGCATAGTAGCTGGCCTTGAACATGGATTAAATGAGCCTCATCTACTCTTGGAAAGTAGCCAGGGTAACTCCATGCTAAATGGAATCCTGCCCTGAGAAAAGTTACTACCATTGATTTTGGCATCAGACTAGTGGGTTGCAATTACAACAGGTATTTTTCCTCAAAATACTTTTGATCTCTGGAGAATTCAAATTATATTTTCATTTCAAGAAAATATTGATTTAGCTGCAAACCAGGGAATCTAAAAGGGATGATCAGAATGCTTGCTCAATGAACAGCATTCAGGTTTGTGACGTAAAAAATAATTTAATGAAGTTTAAGACAGCAAAAAAACACTCCTTTTAAAGTTTGTTGACATCAAATGATTTGTTGCCTTATGAGGAGTAGTTGTTTTGGTTTGTTTTGCTTTGTTTTTCAATGAATAGAACTCTTTTAACACTCCAGCTCAGAATAGATAGCAGATTTCCTCCTATCTAAGAAAGTCGGGCATTGTTAGCGTTGAAGGCTGTGGGCTTCAAATGTTATTGGATTTTGTTCTGATAAAGCAATTTCAGTCTCAAATGGAACGTGTCATTTCTTTTTTATTAAATTTCCCAGTTATTCTTTCACCTCAGGTTTTTACGTTGCCTCGTATTTATTTCTGGACTTATTCACTCAAAATATGGGAAGGCACAAGGGTTTATATCAAGTCCCATACACTAGAGTCAGAAACCAAGAGGAAAGGACAGAACTCACAATCAAAATGGCTCCTATTGGCAAACAAGGGTAAAGCTCCGGGGGAGAATTTACATCATCAGGAGGCAAATGGCACTAACGTGTCACCACGTCTTTAAGTCAGTCTTCATTTCAGTGTATGTTCAGAAGGGAATGATGCAAACATGGTGTTGCCTCTTCAACATTTCCTGCCAGGTGCCCATTGTCTTCCTGTGAAACACCAAGCAACTTACAATCAGAAAGAGAAAACTGGTTGAACTACTGGTCCATTGTGCTCCAGGTTTTGAAACAGTCCAGTTATGTTTCTGTATTACTTTGCAATATGTATTTCCCTTAAGATTCAGTTTACAAAGTTAAATATCTGTCCTATTTTAAACTATCTGGTCCTTTCACCTTTGCCCATACTACTTACTCCATGTCCCCACCCCTGCCATCACAGTCAACTTTTAAAAATATTTTTTTTCCCATAGGTTATTGGGGAGCAGGTAGTGTTTGGTTTGGTTACATGAGTAAGTTTTTTTTTTTTTTTTTCTTTTCTTTTGTTTTTTTTTGAGATGGAGTCTCGCTCTTGTCACCCAGGCTGGAGTGCAAAGCTATGATCTCGGCTCACTGCAGTCTCTGCCTCCCAGGTTCAAGCGATTCTCCTGTCTTAGCCTCCTGAGTAGCTGGGATTACAGGCACCTGCCATCGCTCCTGGCTAATTTTTGTATTTTTAGAAGAGACAGTGCTTCACCATGTTGGCCAGGCTGGTCTCGAACTCCTGACCTTAGGTGACCCTCCCTCCTCGGCCTCCCAAAGTGCTGGGATTACAGGCGTGAGCCACCGCGCCTGGCCATGAGTAAATTCTTTAGTGGTTTGTGAGATTTTGGTGCACCCATCACCCAAGCAGTATACGCTGCACCCAATTTGTAGTCTTTTATCCCTCACCTCCTTTCCACCCTTTCCCCTGAGACCCAGAGTGCATTGTGTCATTCTTAAGAATTTGCATCATAGTAGCTTGGCTCCCACTTATGAGTGAGAATATACAACGATTGAATTTTTACCCAATTTTTTGATGACTTCCCTATGTACAGTTAATTCTGACTGCCTCTAAAGAAGTAATCTCTGATGCTATCACTTTATTCCTTAAAAGACTTCTTGAGCTCACAATTCCCACTTACGGT
The DNA here is from genome assembly GCF_009764315.1 of Trachypithecus francoisi. Taxonomy (NCBI): domain Eukaryota; kingdom Metazoa; phylum Chordata; class Mammalia; order Primates; family Cercopithecidae; genus Trachypithecus; species Trachypithecus francoisi. Next base: position 1,845,946 of record NW_022681435.1, on the reverse strand, counting down.
CTTCAAGACAGGCTGTTTATCCTCCCACACTTTTGTCTGATTTTCCCATTGGTCCCTGCTCAGTACCTCTCATTTGGTTTAGCTAGTTTACTTCCTGGATAATTCCAGCCTTAGTCATGCTATTCATTCCAACAGGTTAGATTCCTTTCAGTCTTCTAAATCTAGTATATCAACTGCTTTTTCTAGAAAAACTTCCGAAGGTATGTAGATATTTAGACAGCCTCTGTAGACAATGTGCAATGTATCAATCCAGGGAAATCTTGATGAGTGAGGTTTAATTATTTAATTACATAGAATCGTCTTGTCCTCTTATTGTAGTTTCATTTTGCTTCTCTTCATCTCTCCCTCCCTCCACCCCTTGTTCCTTTTCTCTCTCCTTTCCTTCATTCCTTCTTTTTTTTCCCTTCTCCCTCTGTTTTTCTCTCTCTTTTTCTCTGACACCTACCTTCCTTTCACCTAGATCTCTCAAAATATGGATGGGGAAATAAAAGAAAAAGCACAATTCGAATCTGTTGTTTTGGTAACTTTATTATCATTCTGGCCTAAACATTGTTATAATTTTTTTTAATGACTAAAATGAGCTGTATTATTCAGAAGATGTAGATTTGTTATAGACTATGGGGATTTGATTATCTATTTTGGTACCTCTCTGTGTAGAACAAGGATTATTACTTAGCAGTACTGCATAATTATTAAATTGCTAGCTAGGTCACATCTTTAAATGCAAAAAGTATACACTAAAACATTAACAATAACAAAATATAATTTCTAGTATTGGTGGTACCACTTTCCTCAAGAGATGATAGGTAGTGAACAAAACTAGTCAGATAAATATTGTAAGTTTACAGATCAACAGTTTCAGGTGAATTCCTGCTAAACAGCATCATCTTGCACAGGCATGTTAAGCCCTGACAAACTCCAGTGGACTCAGGACATCTTCTTCTTAGTTTTTCAATTATTAGGCATTTTTATTCATTAAACAAAATTTTATTGATGTCTGCTATTGACAACTCCCACAGAAGTGAGCACATGACTCAGGGGTCAGGTCAGAATATTTTGGATTGATCAATACAGATAGAAATGAGAGAGCCCTGCTCCTTCTGAGTTCTTACACCCTAAAGCACTTATAAGGCTAGAACTGCATGGGGGACATCTTTGCAGCCATATGGAGAGAGGCTTTTGGGGGAATGAAGCCAACATAGAGAAAGTGGAGCCAAAAGAAGGGACAGAAAAAGACAGTTTCCAGAAATAAGTTACTGATGACATTAATCAGTCCTTAATCACTGGTAACATTAATAAGTCCCTAGATCCAGCTATACCTGAAGCTCTATCCTTCAGATTTCTCATTATGACAGCCCATACATTCTTTTCTCATTTAAATAAGTTTGAGTTGGATTTCTGCCATTTTAAACCAAAGAGTCCTGATATCCTGAAACTTTCCTTATTATAAGAGTAAAAACTGATGTAAAAAAATAAACTGCAAAGGAGTACAATGAAACAAATTACATTAAACTATGTGACAGTGACATTTTTGAGGGCAAAGTGGTAGAGTTTTAGCAATTGTATACAGTTCAAGGTACTAAAAGTAATATTAATAGTTTCTTCACTCAGAGATAACATCTGGCAACATTTTGGAATACAGTTTCCTAAAACTATTATGATACATATTTCTGGAAAACATGCATATTTAGAGTTTTTATTTTATTTTACTTTATTTTATTTGTTTTTACTTTTATTTTTTACAGATAGGGTCCTGCTATGTTGCTCAGGCTGGACTCGAACTCCTGGCTGATGCAACCCTTCTGCCTCAATCTTCTGAATAGCTGGGACTTTAGCTGTGTACCACCACATTCAGCTTTAGAGTATATTTTTTTTTCAGTGAAAGGATGACATTATAATATAAACTTGTTTTGTAACTTTTCTCACTAAATAATATAATATCTAATAAAATATAATTTTAAATCATTTTAATGACTGAATATTGTTCCACAGTATGAATGAGCCATAATTTAGTTATTACATCTTCATTGTTGGATTTCTACAGTGGATATTCCCGTATGTTATTTTTCAATTTTTCATTATATGCACTAATAATCACTATGTACATAACACTGAAATGACTCTGACTCGTTCTTCCTTAATCATGTAAGAAAGGTGCCTTAAATTAAAATCATAATGGAATCAAGGTAAGAGTTGGCTACCAAAATGCCATCTTTTGTCCCCTTGATTTGTATATTATGTGAAATATCTTGGCGTGTTTAATAAAACTTCTGTACCTTGCTGAACTAAGTTTCAAGCTTTGTGGGTTTTTCTCTAACAAGGAAATAGGCATAGAAATGAAAGGCAAGGCTACTGAAGACAACTGGTCCAGGGTGAATAACAACTCTAAGAAAAGGAGCTAAACATCCCTGCCCAGTAAACAAATAGCATCATGTTACTGTAACAATTGCCCTGGTCCTTCCCATGAGAAGAACAAGACATTCACAGTTGTTTCCCTCTCTTTCTGCTCCCATGTTATTGACTTAGAGCATGACATGTTTGTACAATTGTAACTAAGTCACCAAATGGGAAATGTCTAAATCAAACCGCAATTAATGCGTCGTAAAGTGCTGGGTAATAAGCCACACATTACCTCCAGGAGTGACAAATTTTTAGAACTAAACCCCAGTGTAAGTCTGAAGCAGCAGAAGATTGGAAAGAAAAAACAATCCTTGCCTGGTTATTGTGGGGTGTGAAAGCCACGCTGTTGTGGAAAGGCAGTGTGAATCCATATTATGCAGAAATCAATGGCAGCCCAATCTTTGCAGACTGCACAAGGCGCCGTGTGACAAGGGCACAGCGATTCTCCTAATCAAGCAGGTTGTGTGAAAGCAAAGAGTCCAGCTGAGCTTGATATATCCAGCTGGACTTTGTTTGCTACTTAATGGAGCAGGTCATAGTTATAACACCCCAAAGAAATCAACCAGCCTCGGCTGGAGGAGCACGCGGAAGTGTGGGAACTCCAACAGTTCTATGTTAAATCACTTCTATAGGTCATCTGCAGAGAAAGAGCTCAGAGGAATAATAAAGGGGCGTCATTCTGCTGTCTGTGTTTATGATTCTCCCCCCAGGAAAGGGAATCAGGGTGGGGAGGGAAAGCAATGTAGCTGGAGAAACGTTTCGTCCTTTTTTATTCTATGCATTATAAAGCTCTTGGCAGGGCATCAGCCACTAAACTTAGCTCCCCCTTTTTGAAAGCCACATGTTACAGGGGTTTTTAAGCCAGAGTGATGGTGATAAAAGGCCAATTCAGGGCTTGGGGACAATTTTTCCTAACAACATGCTTTACCTCTTTGCTTCTTTAAACACCTGCCGCTTTGTGCAGCCTTTTGAGATACAGCCTTCAGGGTAGCCCTGGCTCTGAGCTGGGAGGGTGAAGTTCAAAGTTAATGCCACTCTCTACTGCCATGGCCGGGGGTGTGCGGCCACTGCCCTCACCTTGGCATGAATAATGTCACTGTCAGAATGTATATGGAAGTCAGGAGGGTGGGATGGGACTCTTCAACCTTCTCCAACAATGGGCTGCTAACTTTGGAAGCAATAAGACCCCTCTCCAATTCTTGACAGAGTCCTTAAAAAGTGTCCCCATCACAAAAACTCTTGGGATTTAAGCGTGCTGTACAAAAGGTGCCTGGCAAATAGATATATAGATTAGTTAGGGGAGTGATGAGTTTTCTGACTACAAGTATGTTTAGGTGAATCCAGCCAGACGAAGTAAATGCTCTATCTATTAGAACACTAACTACATTTTTCCTTCTTTCTCCACCAGATAATCTTTCTCACTGCTGAAGAGCTGGAAGTTGCAACCTGCAGGGATTAAGCCACTAAGATTTGGTGAAGATTCAATAGGAAAAGCTGGAAGCCCTGATAATTAATATGATGATTGCGTGAAACTGCATGTCTGGAGATAATGTATCACACTGATAAAAGCACATTTGACTGCTGAAGCCTCGAAGTCAAATGGTCAGCATTTCCTTGGTCCCTTGAGCTGCAATAACTACAAGAGAAAACAAAAATGGGACAGTGAAGGTGTCCATCTTCCCACCCTCATAAGTCTGAAGTGAAGAGATACTGCCCATACCACTGACCCTTGCTTTCATGCTGTGAGCAGAACAGTTTTAGGTAAACTGCAGCATGTACTTAAAGGAAATGGCATAGGAAATTTGAATCTTTACCCTTTCATAATCAAAGATCAAAATATAAGAACCTTGATTCCCTGGGTCTTGGCTGAATGAAATGTTCATCTTTTATGTAGATGGTACCATTGTGGAATGCAAAGAACATGGTGTGGCAAGTTGGGAGAGCTGAGTTCCAGTCCTGGTTCTGCCAGTACTGCTTAGAAACTCTGAGGAAGTCTCCTCACTTCTCCAGATTTGAGTTGCCTTATCAGCAAAGTGAGAGGCCTAGACACCATGATTTTTAAAGCCTCACCTAACATCTTGTGATTACTCTGGATGCAGTCTGTCTTAGAAAGTGCTTCGGTGGAATTGAGAGGAAATTTTACAAGAGTGAATCTCCCCATGATGACACCCCTCCCAGACAAGCCCAGCCCCGCTTTCTGGGCCCCAAGTCTTCCTTCCTACTGGAAGATAGCACCAGGCAGCTCTCTGCTGTGGGCCACTCTCTTCTGAGGTTGTCCCTGCCATTGGAGGCTTTTCCTTCCTGGTTAGAGCACAGCTTCGCACCATTTGCATCTTTAATACTCCACAGTGAAAACTCATTGATCAAATTAATCACTCTGGGCAATGGAAATCCTTGGATGACACAAAAGACTCCATATTTTTCAGCATAGTACTTAATTCATGAGTCAGGAAATTTGAATTATTTAATCAGAAAGCTTTAGAACCACATGGCTAAAAAAGGAAGCATTGACTTGTTTCATAGGCTGAATAAGAGCTCCCTAAAGATGTCCCACATCCTAAACCCTAGAATCATGAGTGCTATTTTACATGACAAATGGGACTTTACAAATATGTTAAGGATTTTCAGTGGGGAGATTATTCTGGATTAGTCAGTTGGGCCTGATGTAATCATGAGAGTCCTTATAAAAGGGATAAAGGAGGTGTCAGAGTCAGAAGACAAGGTAATATAATGACAGGAAGCAGAGATGGGAGTGATGGGGCCACAAACCAAGGAATGCCAGTGGCCTTTGGAAGCTGGACAAAGCAAGAAACAGATTATCTTCTAGAGTTTCCTGAAGAAACCAGTCCTGCTAGCACCTTGATTTTAGCCCTGTAAGATCCATTCTGGACTTTGATCTTCAGACTATAAGATATTAAGTTCGTGTTCTTTTAAGGCATTCACTTTGTGGTGATTTGTGACAGCAGAATAGGAAGCTAATACAACTCATAAAGATACAGTTAACCAAAAAGCTAAATTTTCAAAATGGACATTTGCTAAAGAGTTTGGTTCATTTAGATTTTATTCAAAAGCAGGTTGTCTAATGATTTGATGTTTTTCTAAATATGTCTTCGCTCAAGTAGACCTAAAAATTCACAATTCACAATTTTTTTTTTCATATTCTTGCCAATCACAGGAGGTTTATTTACCATTATTTCCCACCATGTTATGGCTGACAGCTGCCATTGCAAAACAAGATCACCCCAAACTGGACGTGTTTTTCCCCATTCAGAGCAGTCAGTAGTTCCTGTCCTCAGTGTATCAGTAACCTCTCGGAAGCAGCCTCTCAACAAATCTCTAAGTCCTTAATCTTCAAACTGCAGGTAGGAAAAGTTGGCCTCTTCCAACTCCCAGAATCCCCTGAGAAATACAGGCATGAAGCATTGTTAGTTCTCTATTAAGAAGAGAAACTGTGGAGGATTTGCAACCAAGCCAAGGGGAGCACAACTTTGAGATAGCTTCTTAGTTCGCCTACACTTCATTACCCCAGGCCTTTCTTTGTAAGCTATTTCTGACAACGCTTCCTTGACTACTTGACTCATCTCAATGTGATTAAATTGAGAGAGTGTACTATGTGATTTAGGGTTGGATGTCCAAGGACGATATAAAGATCAATTTTAAAATAACCAAAGAGAAACAAATTTAAAAATCACCCTTCCTTAAAACTTCAAAAAGGTCAGTATCCTTAATTGGAGAGGCAGGTGTTAGATAACAGTCGTTGCTGAAAAATCTTTGCAGATGTCAGCTTATAACTCCACCAGAGCAATTTTCAGTTAATATGGGCCTTGAGATGGAATAGTTACGTCCAAAAGCCCTGCCGTTGATTCTAAATTTGATGTTCTTTCACAAAGTTGCACACAGATTTCACAGTTGATCATCTGCATGGGTGAATTTTCCACTGGGAGGCTGATTCTGGAATCTGCTATCTGTAAAGACATATACTGGACAGTGACAATATAATTAATTTTAAAAGTTAAATATAAACCAAGGAAATTGTTAAGATCTGAAAATCTCTCAGCAAGCCATGTTTACTTGTTTTTTTGGTGTAAACCTTTAGATGTGTGGAACTAAATTTTGTTTGTTCCTTCTCCTATTTCCATTTCCTCCCCCTTCTCTTCCTCTTTTTTCTTCTCCTCTTCCTTCTTCTTCCTCTTCATCTTCACATTTATTCGAGGTCCCTTGATGTTTCAGGTATTTGTTACTATGTGACAACTACCCCAAATCTTGGTGATTAAAAAAAAAAATTTGATGACTCAAAATAATAGCCTTTTCTCATGACCCTGTGAGCTGGCTAAAGCTCAGCAAGGTGATTCTTCTGCTGGTCTTAACGTAGTGTCCCTTATATGGTTGTAGTCAGAAGGCTTCTGGAGTTGGAATATCCCAGATAACTCTGCTCATACATCTGTGGCCTTGGAGAAGATGACTAGAATGTTGGAACCTCTCTCTCATACTCATTCTCCCTTTCTCTCTCTCTCTCTTCCCCCCTCCCTCTGTCCACATGAGCATGACTAGCTTGGGCCTCCTTATTTGGCAGCTGGATTCCAAGAATGAGCATTCCAAGAGGGCAAGTGGTGATGAGCAAACACTTACCCATTTTCTGTGCACATGGTGTTTGCTAATACCTCATTGGCCAAACTCAGAGTCCATGTGGGAGGGGACCACACAGGGCTTGACTACTGGGAGATGTGAGTCATTGGGAGCCACAGCCTAATACACTTTGGATTCATGGTGCCTTTTCAGAAACAAAACCTGCTTTGAGCTTCATTTCAAGGACATATTCGTAGTGTCTTCTTGAAGTGTGGATAGATCTAAGGTTTAGTCATTGTTTAGCCATGAAAACAGGTAAGTTGAGGTAAGGAATTCATGATTTATTGGTACTATCTCATATTTGGTTGTGACAGTTCATAGACTGTGTTTTTTTGATACTAGAGAAAGCACAAGACAGGAGTTAGGCATCCTAGGTTCATCCCTAAGGACCACATGATTCTCACTCAGTTTACAGAGTTAACTTTAAGATCCAGCTGTGTTCTGATAATTAGAAGTGGTTAAAACAGGAGCTCTGGTCAAGTGCATCAGAGTTCCATTGCCTTTACCCACTCCCCATCAGAAAGAGTTTGCTTTCTGGTGTCCTGATTATTCCTACCCATTCTTTATGTCTACAGACATAAATAATCTTTTGCATTGTCTATTAAGCACTTCAGTAAATGCTTTCTTGACTTGGCTTTGCCCTCCGCTATTTCCTAGGGACAGGCCACCTTCCTGACAACTTGTCCTAACTGTAGAAACTAGGGCAGAGCTATGTCGTTATATAGTTATACTGGTGCATAATGAGTGCTCAATAAATAATTCTTGACTGAATACATGAAACACTAGGCATAATATCTCAGCGTATATTGACTTTTTCATTGGTTCAAACTAGTGAGTTTTTTAAAAAACTCTTTAAACCTACGATGACAAGATTGTCTCTGGGATTAAAATTAAGATAGGCCTTATTTTAAGAAAGAATGGGACAGAACTTTGGAACATTTCCAACCACACAACAATTTTTCCTAAAGGAAAACTTTCCCTTTGTCATCAGTTAAGGTTATTAAAAACAATCTAGTAAAAAACTTGCTAAATTATAAAAGAAGTCACCCAAAGTCAGAACTTGAAGAAAATGTGGTGACTTAGATTCTCCTATTAACACCCGCCTATTCAAGGTCTTTGTAAGTAGTTACAGGACAAAGAAATTGCTAACCACCATGGTTTTTACCTGTGATTCTGAAACATGCTGATAAAATACTCTCTCATTTTCCTCTCTTTCTTGGACTATTAGCATTATTCTGCTCTATTTGGAGCTGAGTGCTAGCCAAATCAATAAAGTCATTTATTACAAAGAAAACAGATTTAAGAAACGACAGACTTGACTACTCTGATAAAACATAGCAAGCTCAAAGTATGAATGCAGTGTTGAATGAAGGATTTGATTTACATGCTGTACAGAAAAATCCAGTAAGCAGGAATGAAAGTTTTTATTGTCTTGTCTATGAATGACTGTTCATAAATATAAAATTAGTATTTATTAAAATAAATTTAGCATTTTATTGTAAATATGGTCATTGTAAATAACAACCCTTTATTATCTTCCTCTTGCAATGCTGCCTTTTAAATTTTAATCACCTCTGTAAAGTAGCTGCCTCAGTTTGCCAAGATTTACATAAAAATAAATATCCATTTATGATCCAATTTATGCTTTACAAATTACTTACCATTTAAAAAGCTTTTTGTTTGCAAGAGAGAATAGTACTAAAGGAGCAAGGTGGGGGAATCTCATGTCTCAAATACCATCTGGTGTCAGGAATGATGAATCCTTAGCTGGTGTGAGATATCAGTGTCTATACCACACCGTGTTTTCTAAATGCTGAAGTTATTAACATTTCAGTTTGGGAAGGGTTAGGATCTTTTACCGAAGGGGCTGAGCTGTTTCCTGTGAATGGTGACTCAGGAACGATAGAGACTTCTTGATGCAAAATGTCTCCCTACCCAGATGCCAAGACATTTGGGATTTTCCTTTTAGATCTCCTTTCCTTTGGAGTTCTTTTGCTTGCTTGTTTGCTTTGTTGTTGTTTGTCTGGAAACAGAAAAAGCATGTCAATAGTTCTGGGAAAGGAGGCATTAAGTCATGTTAACAGTATTGACGAGATCTTCCCCTACAGGTGGAAGATCAAGGCCAAGGCAGCAGACAGAAGCCTAGAAAAGGAGGAAAGAAAGGAAGGCTCTGGAAAAACCCCAGGGAGATAGCAGGAGACAGGCCAGGACACTGATGAGGAGCTGGACCTTCCACATGGTTTTATCAGGGTAAACGCTGCAAACCATAAGTATGGGGAATAGCAGTTTACTGAGGAGTGACAACCAGACCAAGATGTGACACACAAGAGTCAATGAGAGGAAATTTTTTCAACTGCAGTATATTTTGATGATACATGAAAAGAAGAATTTGGTACTTAGAAGCCCTGAGTTTTTACCTCGGAGTAACTCTGACAAACTCCACCTTTAGCACCCAGCCCCATGGTCACTTGTCACAAAAAGGATGCTCTTGGTGCTACATTGACCTGCACGGTCCCAATCAGCCACCATCCTTTATGGTGGATGATTGATTAGCAATCAAGTGTTTTCTTCATAAATAATAATTGTTAACCTTTATGAAATCAATATGACAAGTTATTGAGTTCTCAAAAGTGAAATCAGCAATTGTTTCTCGTTGGTAGTTAACTTGCTTCCTCCTTAACTTGCATGCATCATGCATACATGTATGTATATATCTGTTAACATAAAATAATATACTGACTTAAACTGTTTATTAATGTAACCGATAAAATGATTTATATTGATTAAAATTTCATTCCCTCTTTTAACATTTGTAGTTCTATTAGTTAGGCTTCAGCCAGGGAAAAAGGATCCAATGTCAGTGCATAAAACTGAGGGATTTTACCCAGCACTTTGGGATGCCAAAGCAGGCGGATCACAAGGTCAGGACTGAGACCATCCTGGCTAACACAGTGAAACCTTGTCTGTACTAAAAATACAAAAAAATTAGCTGGGCTTGGTGGCAGGCACCTGTAGTCCCAGTTACTCGGGAGGCTGAGGCAGGAGAATGACAAGAACATGGGAGGCGGAGCTTGCAGTAAGCAGAGATCACGCCACTGCCCTCCAGCCTGGGTTACAGAGTGAGACTCCATCTCAAAAATAAACAAACAAACAAATAAATAAATAAATAAAATTCGAGGGATTTTAATGCTGAGAATTGGTTACTGGAGTGACAGAAGAGCCCAGGAGTGCTGGTGGGGAATGAGTGATTAACAACAGCAAGAATCCCCTACCATCCCATGGCTAGAGGAGAAAAGAGCCCAGGGGCTGGACCTATCAGTGGAGCTTGGCCAGATAGGCCTGTCTGTGGATCTGGGGTCAAGAAGGAGACACATCTGTGATCAGAGTCACTACAGGAAGTTGGGGAGTGGTAGGGACACACTCTGACTTCTGACTTGTCCCTTTCTCCCTCCCACCTTATAATTCCCCACCAGCGCTTCCCACTGGAAGCCGGGAGCTCTCTGATATGGAGCCTGGATATAGAGTCCGTTTTCATACTGCTATAAAGAACTGCTCAAGACTGAGTAAAGAGGTTTAATTGACTACAGTTCAGCATGGCTGGAGAGGCCTCAGGAAACTTACAATCATGAAAGAAGGTGAAGGGAAAGCAAGGCACCTTCTTCCCAAGGTGGCAGGAAGGAGAAGTGCTGGGCAAAGGGAGAAGAACCCCTTATAAAACCATCAGATCTTGGGAGAACTCACTCACTATCACAGGTACAGCATGGGAGAAACCGTCCCTATTGTTCAGTTACCACCCTCGTCACGTGGGGATTATGGGGATTGCAATTCAAGATGAGATTTGGGTGTGAACACAAAGCCTAAACACATCACCAAGTCTTTAAAGATCAGCCTTCCCACCCCTCCCTAGAAGACAGGAGAAGAATGGACTCAAGGCCAGACAGGCCTAAGCAAAGACAATGGTCTTTTGTGCAGCTTGTTCAGATGTACAAAAGGTCTTGTTAATCATGTCTGTAAACGGAGGTGGCAAGTTGATCTGGTTCAACAGAAAAGATGTGATAAGTGTGGACAGATCCAGATTTCAGATAGGACTCGTAATATACGCACCCATGCAACTGAATGGTAGCCCAGGGTGCCAGTCACCCATAGGCTATCAAGTCCTCCAGGCTTCAATGTCAATACCCCTGCCAGTGACTGCGAAGTTCAGCACCATGCCCAAGACTTGTAAGGTGTGCTTAATGCTCTAGGGTCACTTCTGGGCCTCAATCCTCAGTTTTGATCTCTGGGAGTGTTCCCTTCTGTGTGTGCAGCTTTGACTTTCCCTAGCCTGCCACCGAGGTCACTTCTCCCATCTCGCTTCCCAACTAGAATAGATTGAATAATGCACCCCCCCACAAAAAAAAATTGTGTACACGCCAACCTCAGAATTTGACACTATTTGGAAATAGCATCTCTACAGGTGTAATTAAGGTAAGGATTGAGATGAGATCATACTGGATTAGGGTGAGCCTAAATTCACTCTGGGTTTCCTTAAATAAGACAGCAAAGGACACACAGAAACACAGAGAAGGAGGCCATATGAAGGCAAAGGCAGAGATTGCAGTGAGGCAGCTACAAACCCAAGAATGCCAGTGATTGCCAGGAGCCACCAGAAGCTGGAAGAGTCAAGCCAGGATTCTTCCCTAGAGTCATCAAAAGGAGCAGGACCCTGAGGATATCTTGGTTTTGGACTTCTAGCTTGCAAAACAATAAGAACTGATTTCTGTCATTTTAAGCCCCCCAGTTTATGGCAACTTATTACAGCAGCCCTGGGGAACTAACACAACGAGAAAATGCTAACTAAAGCTGTGTGCTGAATGCCCCTTTGTTTGAGAGTGTGGAGTTAACCAGAAGTGATTTACCAGGAAGCCAATGACGCTTGTGCTCTGGGGACCCCTCACCTGCTTAGCTCTGTCAAGGCAAGATACACCCATAGTCATATTTTTGTTGTTGTTGTTGGAGACGGAGTCTTGCTCTGTCACCCAGGCCGGAGTGCAGTGGCGCGATCTCAGCTCACTGCAAGCTCTGCCTCCCAGGTTCATGCCATTCTCCTGCCTCAGCCTCCTAAGTAACTGGGACTACAGGCGCCCGCCACCGCACCTGGCTAATTTTTTGTATTTTTGGTAGAGACAGGGTTTCACCTGTGTTAGCCAGGATGGTCTCGATCTCCTGACCTCGTGATCCGCTTGCCTCGGCCTCCCAAAGTGTTGGGATTACAGGTGTGAGCCACTGCGCCCCACCCATAGTCATATTTTAAATGAAATAACACTAATACATTTTAATAATTGAATTATTAATAACATTACAATATGATATCTTCTTAGCAATTGATGAAGTTTATTGACCTTTCCACTTGGGCACACTTCCAACACACTTGAGGAGATGTTGGAGTACCTGTGAGCACCCGTTCAGCTAAAGGAAGTTGGGGTAGGAAGCTCAGTTTATATTTGGAGGAATTTAGTGTATGTAGTTCACAGGGACCTCTGGATTTAGTTTCAAGATTGCTGGAAGTCCTAGTGTTAGACTGGCTCCCAGGAGTTCTCCTATTGCTCACAGAGGGAGGGAGAGTCCGAGGTTGTACTGTGAAATGCAGGTATCCCATAGCACCCGACGCTGCAAGGATATGGTCAACAAAAGAAAAACAATAAAGAGTACGAAGCCAGAAGCTAGTTTGTGTGATATCTTCGAATGACCAGATGTGTGTAATTGGAAGTGGAGGATTCAGTTCTCACTGATGACTGATCAAAACAGAAGTGATCTGTCAAAACTGTACTCAATTTTTCAGCACCTACAATTATAAATGCACTGTAATTTTTTTTTCTTTTCTCAATGGGAATTGTACAGAATAGACGATATTACAATCCTTGTGCTTGTAGGGAATAACTATGTAGTAGTTCTACAGATAGGAATTATTTCAAAAACAGCTCATACAAGAAACCTGGTGAAAATTTTTCTAAATTTGAAAATGATCCTAAAACTATACATGATGTTTTCAATAACTAGTTGTGAATCTGACAAAAACATTTTAAAATTACCAACAATAAAAATGCATTTTAATCAATTATCCTAGAGGAATGATTAAATTATCCTTTAATTCTCTCTATAAAAATTGTATTATAAAACCCTAGAAATGGAAATTGAGGTGGATGAGCCAAATGATGTAGAAAAAAACGTAATATAGAAGTGATTCAGTCCATTACTTAATACAAATATTGTGTCATTTGTCTGGATTTCATGATGTCTGTGGAATTTGTCACTTTTAAAATGTGTAATTTGTTGTGATTCTTTTTCTCATTCTAAATAAATATTCACTTTTGTGACTAAATTTAATATTTGCAATTTTGTACTCTTTTCTTACAGAGGGCCTCCCAAATTATACAAATGCCAGGTCACCCAGGGCCTAGATTTACCCTTGGGGAGGAGAGAGAAAGACTACTGTGTGAGAAGAGCACAGCCACTACAAGTCAGCAGCGTGAAGTCCCTAGACTGTCCCTTCCATTCACAAGCTCCGAAGGCCATTATTTTCAGCAGGCCACCAGAGCTGCCCTGCTTCAGTCTCACCAGCTCTCTCTCCCTCTCTCCCCACTCCCAGGCCCCCAACTCCCTTTTGCCTCAGTAGGCCAGTGCAAGAAGCTACTTCCTTATTACTTTGTTTTGCAAATTAACTTTGATTTAAGTCCCATCCATATCAGGTTGAAGCCCTAATTTTTATATCCAAGAAGCCCGAAAAGGAATTTTCTCTACTTGATCTTAGCCAAAAGGCCGAGAAGGGGTGCCAATAAAGAATTTTCTTACCAAAAAACCTACCTTCCTCCGATCTACATGCTTAGGTACACCCAGAATGTGTGGGATCTTAACACTTGCACTTCTGTTTCCACGACATAGACATGTGGCTGGGAAGTGGCTGCTGACTCAGGGTTTATATTTTCTAGCATCCCACCTCCTGTTGGCAGAGTTTTGCTCTCTCATTTGCAGCTCTAGTCTGTACCTATTCTCTGGATCCTAGACTCTTATATTCAACAGCTTATTTGATATCTATCCCCCTTGGTTGAGATACGCATTCTAAGAGAATTCTACTCAATGGAATGAAAGAGGAAATAATGTTTCATTTCTGGGCTTGATGTATATTAGCTTTCTCCCTCACATATGCCTACTCTACTCATGCTCCTCCATACGTTTTCTCCCTTCTGCAATAGAAATGACATCCAGAGTTGCCTTGAAAGCTTCATACTGAAAATGGCACCAGGCTGGGTCCCTGAACCACCATGTGGAAGAGGGCTGTCAATCTGGTCACCTGCCCAGTGCTACTACGTGATCAAGAAATCATCTTCCAGTGTGTTAAGCCACTGAAATTTTGGGCTTTACTTCTTAAAGTAGCTAGAGTTACCATAACTAAAGCAACAGTTTTCTGTTTGGTGTTACCAAATTTCTAGATAAAATTCTTTTCTTCCCTAGCTTGAATGAGTCAGGAACATTTTCATTCTTTTATTGATATTCTTTTATCCTCTTTAAATGATAATAACAATATTTATAAAGAATAATAAAAGTATTTTAACAAATATCTTTAATGAGGGTCTCACTCTGTCACCCAGGCTGGGGTGCGGTGGCGTGATCTCTGCTCACTGCAACCTCCACCTCCCAGGTTCAAGCAATTCTCCTGCCTCAGCCTCCCAAGTAGCCGGGACTACAGCCGTGCACCACCACACCTGGCTAATTTTTGTATTTTTAGTAGATACAGGATTTCACCATGTTGGCCAGCCTGGTCTCAAGCAATCCACCCATCTCAGCCTCCCAAAGTGCTGGGACTATAGGCGTGAGCCACTATGCCCATCTCTGCACCAAACTCTACTCTAAGTCTCCTATGTGTACTATGTCACTGTATCCTCAGGTGGTTCTTTCTATTTTGACCTCCGTTGTCCAGTGAAAGAAGCTGAAGCAGAGAGAAATTAAATTGCCTCAGGTGGAGTCAGAATGAGAGGCCAAGGGGCTAAGTCCTCACAAAACCCAGTACTGACCCATTAAGCAAAGCTCAGTCTGGTCTCCCATTTCCATATTGGACTTAGATTGCTTGGTTAAACATTCTTATCTTGTCTCCCCCATTCAAACATACACTGATGGGATTCCTATGCCCTGGTGAGCTTCTCAGCCACAGAGAGTACTCTGAAAATGCTGAAAAATCCATGGTCTTGAGGTTGCCAGGATTCTCAGTTCATCACATTATTTTATTTGTACGTAAAATAGAACTCAAGGAACCTGACTCACTACCTCGGAGTGAGACGAAGGAATGAGCTCATGTCTCTAAGATCTTTGAAGCTCTGTGGAATGCGGGTTTAGATAAATAGGAACTTTATTAGTTATGCTACTTACTAGCCCCTTCAGTCTTCACTTTCCACCAAACTGGGTGAACAGGCCACAGTCTCCCTCTGCCCCATCTCTTCCATGGGCAGGCTGCCCATTTTACCTTGGGCTGTGTTTCTGAAATGTCAGTCAAGGGGTTGCAGGTGCTGGAGAAGGAGCTGGGAACAGGACATATCCAAGGCATTGATTTCAAAAAGATGAGTTCCACTTGTTCAGCACCTCAGTGGAGTCCAGTGGCTTGGACAGAGCCCATTTCCTGTTGCTGCAGAAGCCTGAGGGACTTGTACTCCCTGAACACAACTGTTCAGAGCAGGCCCTTTTCAGGGAGGAAGAGAAGATGGTTTCTTCATGTTGTTCTGTCCTCCCAAGGAACCCATCTTACTGAACCAAAGAGTAAAGCTCAAAGTTATCTCTATCAAAATTCACTTACTCTCAAAACCTTTTTCCCCTCTTCTTTCTCCTGTGAGCCACCATGGTAACGCCCAGTGGACACTGACCTCTCCAGGCACCAATGGCTCCCACATTCCAGGGCCAACAGCCAATTCTTCTTCCTCCCACTCCACTGACGGGCTGTACTCAACAGTCTCTCCTCCTTGGACACTTCTTTATTTCAACATTCTTCTCTTTTCCTTCTGCCACAGTAACCGCTCTGTCTCCTTTGCTAGCTTCTTCTCAGACCCATGACCTCCAACCATCAGAGTACTCCAGAGATCAAGGTCCACCCTGTTTTCTCTTCTGTCTAAAATCCCACCCTGGGAGATCCCACCTAATACACGGCCTTAAATGTCATCTGTATGCTAGTGACTGTCATAGTTGCTGATCTGGTCTGGACCTACTCCTTGAACTCTAGAATGCAGCTGCCTGTTTGGCTTCCCTTCAGTTGAGATCTGCATCCTGAACCTGCCCCAAACAGCTCTGATCTCCACCCCCAAATTGCTCCTCCCAGTGTTGACTTCATATCAATATAATTCTGGTTGCTCAGGTCCCAGACCATCGAGTAACTGCGACTCTTTTTCTTACACTCCATATGTAAATCTCACATTCCCACTGGAATGTGACTATTTTTCTCTCCTTCCCAGCTAATTCCTCAGTCTGAGCCTGTCCCATCTGGAATATTGTAGTCACCTCCTAGCTGGTCTCTCAGCTTCCACACTTGTACCACCTAAATTTGTTCCCAACATAGTAGCCAGATGGCTTCCTTGAAAATCTAAATGAAATCCTATAATCTTTCTGCTAGAAATTCTTCAGTGGCTTCCCAAATCATACAGATCCAAATTTGTTATCTAAGCTTATGATCTGCCCTATCACTGTTCCTCTGATCTTACCTCCCACTCCCTTCCCTCTCATCCCCTGCACTCCCACTGTAGTGGCTTTCATGACCAACCTTGAACATGCCCAGTATGCTCTTGCCTCAGGACCTTTGGCTTGCTCTTCCTCTCCTTCAAACGATCTTCCACCACATGTCCATATGGCTGTTTCCTTAACTTTGTTCAGTTCCCTGCTTAAATGTTATCTTATGATAAAGGCCTTCCCTGGTCACCACATCCAATAAAGCATTTTTCCATTAATCTATCATTCTCTATGGCCTTACCTGGTCGTATTTCTTTTTAGCATTTTATAATAACTTGATATATGAAGTATTATTTATTTTGTTTATTACTTATTTCTTTCCTTGAAGTGTAGAATATAGCTTTATTTTTAAAAATAGCT
The DNA here is from genome assembly GCF_009764315.1 of Trachypithecus francoisi. NCBI lineage: Eukaryota > Metazoa > Chordata > Mammalia > Primates > Cercopithecidae > Trachypithecus > Trachypithecus francoisi. The sequence continues at coordinate 1,828,816 of NW_022681435.1, read as the reverse complement.
TCCTGTTTGTGCACCACTGTGTTTGCATGTGAGTCACTGTACTTACATGGGAGTCACAACAAATGTATGCTGAATTAATAATTAAATTTCTTCCCATTAGTAGCAGTTAGCATGTATGTGTGTATCTCTCTCTGTATATCTGTGTGTGTGTGTGTGTGTGTCTGTGTGTAATGTGTGTTGTTTCTGACTCATCAAAGGCTGTGTGCCTAGGAGGTTAGATTTTATTCTCTTCTCAGAAAGTCAGTGTGTTTTTTCTCTGTATGCTTTCTGCCACCATAGCCCTAGTGAAAGAAGCAGAGTCAATATATTTCTGGAAAGAGAATATGAGTAAGAGACGATATTGCTGCACAGAAAAGAGGAAGAAAAAGCCCATCCCTCTTAGCACAAGATGATTGTATGGAAGGGAAGGGAGTCAGAGAGAGACGAGACAAGATACAAACATGTTGGACTCACCTTCTGCACCTGCCCCTCTACCCCAAGGGAAATTATGGAAATTCTGAGAGTACAGAAAGTTTTTCCATTTCTTACTTATTCTGAGAAGGGATCGCTTCCTGGAATAATCTCTTATTCTCTCTATGCAAATCTGTGCATCAGAATAAAATTGCTGCTATGGTGGCATGGTTAGGAGAAGGGCAGCTTGAAATTAGTGCCCTAGAACACCATCTAGTTCAATACGCCTTCAAAAATATCTAGAAGTCCCAACTGGTTTTGTGGAGGGACACAGAAGGAAGGTGATGCTACTTCTAGTGGTGAATTACTGAGGAATCACTCCAGGGATGGTGAAGTGGCCTTGTTGCCATGGCCTGTTGAGGAGGTTGCCCGGGCTAAAGAATAAATGAAAACAATTTTCAGACCTCATAGATGAACAGAATGAGCAAAAGTTGAAGCACAGTATGTCACCAGACAGGAACAGAAAATCCTTGCTGTGCCAAGAAGGAAAAGACCATAGATCTACCAGTTGCAGATTTCAGCAGTGATGCCTGGGGGGCAAGAAGTGACCAGCAGAACAATTAGGCCATGGCAACAGAAGCCAACTACAACTCATGTTCCAATCCATGACCTCCCTCTCCTGCTGGTACAGGGATATGGTGAGCTATCTCAAACATTCATTCATCCAGAGATGATATTTGAGAGATCTAACAATGGCATGGTACAGGTAGTGATACTGCCCATAGGATGGTTTAATTCTTTCTTTCCCACTGCCCTGAGGTCAGGAAGATTATTTTCCTGTATTTGTTTTACATAATAAGCTATAAAGCTTTTCCTTTCATCATCAGTTCTTTTAATATATTTGGAATTTATTTTTGTACATAGTATGAGGTAGGGATTTAATGTAATACTTTCTCCATTATTTGCCCATGAAACTTCCGAAAGGGTCTAGATTTTTCACCATGACTCTTAGGAATGTGGCAAGGAGTGAGATTTCTTATAGTGGAATGGGTTTGGTGGGATGTTGGCAGACATTTGTATACATGGATTATTGGTAAATCAAGGGTTTATTAGTTGGATGGTTTATGCTTCTCCCTCATATTGTCCATTAGTGCTCCATGCTTTAACCTTTTCATTTCCAGGCCTTAGTTTGTATAAATTGACAGACTGAGTCAAGTACATTGGCTGGTGTTGTCACACCAGACATATCATTTGTCCAAGTTCCTCTGTGGAATCAAAACAGAAAATAATTCTGGTTAAGTATATGACACATTTGCCTTCCCACATTACTTTGATAGAAGGGAATCCCAAGGCAGAAAGCGTTGTACCTTTCTATACAGAAAGGGTTGTACAACCAGAGGTTGGTACCTCTTGTACCAAGAGGGATGGGCTTTTCCCCAAGGCAGAAAACTGCATATCAGAGAGAGTGAAATGAAATCTCCAAGAGCCTGATACTCTTAGGAAGTTCTTTGCACAGACTCCATACATTTTGTGACTAAACAATAAGCATTTATTCAGCATCTATGAAATGAATTTCAAGTTTACAAAGCTTTAAAAAACAGCAAAATCCCTAGGTCTCTGCAATAGGCAAACCAGAATTTCACTTAATTTGTTGCTCATCATTTTGGCCTATAAACTCAAATACTTATTAACGCTGTAAATATGCCTTTTTACTGTCTGTCTGACAGTGCCCATGCTTTCTGTGCTGTCTCCTTAAACATTTATGAGTGTTCATGAATATGCAAATACACAATCTAATGTCTGCAAATGGTTGCAAGTACAAATGCTATGTTAATATTTCATACAGTGATGGGAGCAAATCAACAACCATAAATTTTGAACAAATATGTTGCCTCATTAATAACTAATGAGGCAGTGCATAGAGCTGAGGATTTGGCATTTAATGCTAAAAGTGGTGTTTAAACAGAGTCTATCAGAGAAGACCACTGCTTCCAAAAATTCACTAAGATCTGCTCCTTCCAGAGTGGTTTCTGTTTGGAGGCGAGGGAAGGTTTTTGAGAAGAGAGTGATTCATAATAGTTGTTTTAAAAGATGAAACTCCATTACATGGGTAGAAACCAAAATGATTCTATGACCAGTGAATTTCCTAAAAGTAGACCTTTATGAACAAGAAGTGTATTTGATTCGGTGTTCCACTTTCCTGGGAGTTGATGATGTGTAAGATCAACTAAGGAGAGTTTAAATACTTAGTATCAGATTGGTACAAAAGTAAGTGTGGTTTTGCCATTAAAAGTAGTAGCAACATAGAAATGTATACAGCCAAGGAATTGGAAGAGCTAACCGTATTTGCCCCTCATGAGACTAGTGCTAAGTGAGTTGGCTTTATAAAAGAGCTAGGCCAGTTCTGAGACTCATAATTTTGGTTCATGATTCCAGTACTTCCACACTTTACCATGTTCCTAATTCTGTGGGGCACCAATTTTTTTGTATCTTGGTCAATTAAATATTAAAGCTAAAACTCACAGTTACTATATATTTGGGACATTATGTCAGAGATTTTAAATAGAGAAAAATACCAATACTAGGCTCAAAAGTCACTTTATAGCTCTGGGTGTCAGCACATTCATTCATAAATTGAACGAATCTCCAAGTTTTAAAAACTTTCAGGGGACTCTACCTTGGATGAGATACAAGACGTTTAGGAATTTTGCAGCGTTGCTGAATTATCATGAACAGCATCCATGGCCATTTTGTAGGCCTGAGGAGTAGAACATATAGTAGATGGGATAAACTAATATTGACCATACAGTATATCCTGGAAGGTTTTCTTCAAAAATCATTTCTTGATGTCGGCTTAATTTTTTATCCCTTGCTTTCCTCTTCATGGAAATCATTATAACCCTTTTAGTAGTAGTAGTACTTTACCATTTTTAAAGTGTCTTTTAAACATATTACTTTATTTCATCTTCAAAAGTTGCCCCATAAGTAGGTATGATTATCCACATTTTACAGATGAAAAACCCCATCTCAGAGAAGTTAAATTACCTGCTTCAGGAAAAAGTAAAATAAAATCTGATTATTTGAAGGTGTGAAAGTTGGAGTTTATTATTAAATGCATCTTTTTAAAATGCCATCTTAAAAATATTCTTGACTTTTTAAAATAGGTTCCTTTGCCATTCATACACCTAGACCAATTTACTTTCTTCTTCTTTTATTCAGATTCTGGTTTTGGTTAGCCTGATTCTCTTCATTACTCAAATCCATATCCAGGTAGGAAATAAAGGATTTGGAGGTCAGCAATAATTTCTCTGATGATGTAGTTCATGTTCAGTGAAATAATGTGTTAAGGCACCACTTAGTAAGGACTCTTGTGGTGAACTATTCTGTATCTTGACTATGGAGGTGATTGTAGGAATATACATGCATGATAAAATGGCATAGAACTAAAGACATACACACAATCATACATATTAGTACATGTAAAACTAGTGAAATCCATATAAGAGCAGTGGACTGTATCAAAGCTAGTTTCCTGGTTATGATATTCTACTATAGTTACGCAAGGTGTTACCATTAAGGGAAATGGAGTAAAAGGTACACGGGTTCTCTCTGCAATGTTTCTTAGAACCATATGTGCATCTATGATTATCTCAAAATTAAACTACAATTCACAAAACTGTAGTTAAAATACAATTAAACTGTTTTTTAAAAGACCCTTGTGATTAGTTAATATTAAATTGTTTATATAATTCTTGAGGACACCTTGGACCCAGAGGAGCATAAGTGTTTCAATATGCTTTATGCTGTCACTGTAAGCCATTACAACTGTGAGTGTGTCAGTGGGTGTTGTGGAAGATCTGTTAGGCTTAAAGGCCCAGACACTAACTAAACACTTCTATTTTCTAGCCATGTGATTTTGAGCAAGCCGCCTTCTACTCTGAGTCTCGACTTGTAAGCTCTGTGATGAGGTTAAAATAGAGGTAGCTCTTAGCATGCAGTAAGACACCACCTCTCCATCTTCACTGCCCTTCCAAATTTACCTCCTTGCCTATAACCATAGTAGATATATATAGTTTTTAATTTTCCTTTGAATGTATTTTTGATTTCCCCCTTTTTTATTATACTTTAAGTTCTGGGATACATGTGCAGAATGTACAGGTTTGTTACATAGGTATACATGTGCCATGGCGGTTTGCTGCACCCATCAACCTGTCATCCATATTAGGTATTTCTCCTAATGCTATCCCACCCCTTGCCCCTCACTCCCTGACAGGTCCTGGTGTGTGGGTGAGTGATGTTGCCATCCCTGTGCCCATACGTTCTCATTGTTCAACTCCCACTTATGAGTGAGAACACGCAGTGTTTGGTTTTCTGTTCCTGTGTTAGTTTTCTGAGAATGATGGTGTCCATGTCCCCGCAAAGAACATGAGCTCATTCTTTTTTATGGCTGCATAGTATTCCATGGTGTATATATGCCATATTTTCTTTATCCAGTCTATCATTGATGGGCATTTGGATTGATTCCAAGTCTTTGCTATTGTGAATAGTGCTGCAATAAATATTTGTGTGCATGTGTCTTTATAGTAGAATGATTTATAATCTTTTGGGTATATACCCAATAATGGGATTGCTATGTCAAATGGTATTTCTGTTTCTATATCCTTGAGGAGTCACCATGCTGTCTTCCACAATGGTTGAAGTAATTTACACTTCCACCAACAGTGTAAAAGCGTTCCTATTTCTCCACATCGTCTCCAGCATCTGTTGTTTCTTGACTTTTTAATGATCACCATTCCAACTGGCATGAGATAGTATCTCATTGTGGTTTTGATTTGCATTTCTCTAATGATCAGTGATGATGAGCTTTTTTTCATATGTTTGTTGGCCACATAAACATCTTCTTTTGAAAAATGTCTGTTCATATCCTTTGCCCACTTTTTGATGGGGTTGTTTGTTTTTTTCTTGTAAATTTGTTGAAGTTCTTTGTAGATTCTGGGTATTAGCCCTTGGTCAGATGGATAGATTGCAAAAATTTTCTCCCATTCTGTAGGTTGCCTGTTCACTCTGATGATAGTTTCTTTTGCTGTGCAGAAGCTCTTTAGTTTGTTTAGATTCCATTTGTCAATTTTGGCTTTTGTTGCAATTGCTCTCGGTGTTTTAGTCACGAAGTCTTTGCCCATGCCTATTTCCTGAATGGTATTGCCTAGGTTTTCTTCTAGGGTTTTTATGGTTTTAGGTCTTACATTTAAGTCTTTAATCCATCTTGTGTTAATTTTTGTATAAGGTGTAAGGAAGGAGTCCAGTTTCAGTTTTCTGCATATGGCTAGCCAATTTTCCCAACACCATTTATTAAATAGGAAATCCTTTCCCAATTGCTTGTTTCTGTCAGATTTGTCAAAGATCAGATTGTGGCCAATGTGTGGTGTTATTTCTGAGGCCTCTGTTCTGTTCCATTGGTCTATATATCTGTTTTGGCACCAGTACCATGCTATTTACTGTAGCCTTGTAGTATAGTGTGAAGTCAGGTAGCACAATGCCTCCAGCTTTGTTCTTTTTGCTTAGGATTGTCTCGACCATACAAGCTCGTTTTGATTCCATAAGAAATTTAAAGTAGTTTTTTTCTAATTCTGTGAAGAAAGTCAATGGTAGCTTGATGGGAATAGCATTGAATCTGTACATTACTTTGGGCAATATGGCCATTTTCATGATATTGATTCATCCTATCCATGAGCTTGGAATGTTTTTCTATTTGTTTGTGTCCTCTCTTATTTCCTTAAGCAGTGGTTTGTAGCTCCCCTTGAAGAGGTCCTTCACATCCCTTGTAAGTTGTGTTGCTAGGTATTTTATTCTCTTTGTAGCAATTGTGAATGGGAGTTCACTCATGATTTGGCTTTGTGTTTGTCTGTTATTGGTCTATTATTGGTGTATAGGAATCCTTGTGATTTTTGCACATTGATTTTATATCCTAAGACTTTGCTGAAGTTGCTTATCAGCTGAAGGAATTTTTGGCCTGAGGCGATGGGGTTTTCTAAATATACAATCATATAATCTGCAAACAGAGACAACTTGACTTTCTCTCTTCCTATTTGAATCTCTTTTTTTTTTCTTTCTCTTGCCTGATTGCCCTGACCAGAACTTCCAATACTATGTTGAATAGGAGTGGTGAGAGAGGGCATTCTTGCCTTGTGCCAATTCTCAAAGGGAATGCTTCCAGATTTTGCCGATTCAGTATGATATTGTGTGTGTGCCTGTCATAAATAGCTCTTATTATTTTGAGATACATTCCATCAATACCTAGTTTATTGAGTGCTTTTAGCATGAATGGGTGTTGAATTTTATTGGAGGTTTTTGTCTGCATCTATTGAGATAATCATGTGGTTTTTGTCATTGGTTTTGTTTATGTGATGGATTACATTTGTGGATTTGTGTATGTTGAACCAGACTTGCATCCCAGAGATGAAGCAGACTTGATCATGGTGGATAAGCTTTTTAATGAGCTGCTGGATTCAGTTTGCCAGTATTTTATTGAGGATTTTCGCATCAATGTTCATCAGGGATATTGGCCTGAAATTTTCTCTCTTTTGTTGTGTCTCTGCCCAGGTTTTGGTATCAGGATAATGGTGGCCTCATAAAATGAGTTAGGGAGTAGTCCCCCTTTTTCTATTGTTTGGAACAGTTTCAGAAGGAATGGTACCAGCTCCTCTTCGGACCTCTGGTACAATTCTGGTGTGATTCCATCTGGTCTTGGGCTTTTTTTGGTTGGTAGGCTATTAATTACTGCCTCAATTTCAGAACTTGGTATTGGTCTATTTAGGGATTCGACCTCTTCCTGGTTTAGTCTTGGGAGGGTGTATGTGTCCAGGAATTTATCCATTTCTTCTAGATTTTCTAGTTTATTTGAGTAGAGATGTTTATAGTATTCTCTGATGATAGTTTGCATTTCTGTGGGATCAGTGGTGATCTCCCCTTTATCATATTTTATTGTATCTATTTGATCCTTCTCTGTTTTCTTCTTTATTAGTCTGCTAGTGGTCTATTTTGTTAATCTTTTCAGAACACCAACTCCTGGATTCATTGATTTTTTGAAGGGTTTTTCGTGTCTCTTTCTCCTTCAGTATTGCTCTGATCTTAGTTATTTCTTGTATTCTGCTGGCTTTTGAATTTGTTTGCTCTTGCTTCTCTAGTTCTTTTAGTTGTGATGTTAGGGTGTTGATTTTCGATCTTTCACAAAATGTAATTACAATATTACAATCACATTAAAAAAATTAACAATTCTTTAATATCATCTAATATTCAGTGTTCAAATCACTGATGGATGTCTCATGATTTTATAAAATCAATTGTTCAAACCATCACCCAAATAAGGTCATAGCAGATATTTCTAATGTATGCTTTCTTCCTATTGATCTAGCAATTACTTCAGAATCTTTCTCATCACAGCACTCCAGATGACCCCTACCCTATGGTCAGAATTGCCCCATAGGGGAATTGAAACCAATTTGCTTTTCCTGGACTAGAGTTCCTGATAAATCCATTTAGGTCAATTGTTCCTAATGAATTTTTAAGTCATTACTGAGTATCTGATAAAAAGTTGATGATTCTTTCTCTGATAATTAATCTGTAGCTGGTTTTTTTTTTTTTTTTTTTTTTTTTTTTTTTTTTTTTTTTTTAGAACTAACCATATTTTTGATCCAGCCATGTATTCTATGCAAGTAGTTAGGACCACAACCACTGAGGTCCAGCTGACCTGAATTTGAGTGAAATCTCCGTCACTTACCAACTGCATTACTTAATGATCTCGACCCTTGTAAGCTCTAGCTACCTCATCTGTTAAAAGGAGATGAAAGGATGCCTATCTCAAAGGACTGTGGTGAAGACCAAATGAACTAATTTAAGTATTGGATAATCATTAGAAGCAATTAATAAAATGAAAAATAACTGACACAATAACCAACAAGCAGCTAGTATTCACAAATTATATTTATATTTTGTTATAGCTATATTACTTTAGAATGTGGCTGTAGCATCATTTTTGGAAGCCAGAATGATAATAATGAAAATCACTGCTTGTCTCAAGATCCAACTTCTGGAAATCTCAACCATTCTGAATACAGCCATCATTCTTAAAATTGAAGATTTTTTTACAAGATCTTGACTTGTAAAGAAAGCAAGTTTATTAAGGTTAAAAAAATGGTGCTACCCTTACCTTGAGAACTGTGTTTAAGAAGCAGAACAATGTATTAAAGGAATCTGGCAATAAGAGAAGCCACAAGAGCATTGAAAAAGACCAGCATCCTAGGGTAATTTAGGGTGGGGGCCAATGGGTCTGTTTTATCCTGAGGGCATCCTCTATTACAGAAGAACTCAGAAAATGATGTTTCTAGGGCTGCCCAATGAGATATTAGAAATATATTCAAAAACACTGATCTAAAAAAGAGGTATAGGCCGGGTGTAGTGGCTCACATCTGTAATCCCAGCACTTTGGGAGGTTGAGGCAGGCAGATCATGAGGTCAGGAGTTCAAGACCAGACTGGCCAGCATGGTGAAACCCCATTTCTACTAAAAATATAAAAATCACCCAGGTATGGTGGTGCACACCTGTAGTCCCAACTACTTGGGAGGCTGAGGCAGAAGAATTGCTTGAACCTGGGAGGCGGAGGTTGAAGTGAGCTGAGACTGTGCCACTGCACTCCAGCCTGAGCAACTGAGCGAGACTGTCAAAAAAAGAGGTATACACAGTAGTCATTCCTTCTCTGTGGGGCATACATCTTCAGTGGATGCCTGAAACTGTGAATAGTACTGAACTCTAAATATACTATGTTTTTCCTGTATATACATTCCTATGGTAAAGTCTAATTTATGAATTAGGCACAATAAGATATTGAAAACAACTACTACTAATAAAATAACATTACACTGCAATATAAAGTTATATGAATGTGGTCTCTCACAATATCTTATTGATTTACTTACTTATATTGATAATATTTTTGGACTACAGTTGACTATGGGTAATGGAAACCACAGAACAAGAAACAATTTTTTTTTTAATTTTTTTTTTTTGAGACAGAGTTTCACTCTTGTTGCTGAGGCTGGAGTGCAATGGCATGATCTTGGCTAACTGCAACCTCCCCGCCTCGGGTCCAAGAGATTCTCCTGCCTCAGAGGAAACTAATGTATTACTTTTAAACAAGATTTCTACCCAACTAGACAGAAAGCTGTAAGGTTCTTCTTCATATAGAATGGTGCCACACAATAAAAAGGGAGTGATGCTTCTCATTTAGATAAATACTTTCCAGCGTGCTTCAAAAACTATATTGCATCTACCTTTTTTTAAAGCACTTTCTGACAATTTGCCAATTGCAGGATCCACACTAGAAAGAACTTGGTGTTATCGTGCGGCCTAAAAAGGAATAGTTTCTGCCTGCATTCTGGAACTTCTGACTCTATATCCTACTAAGAGTGGCTGTCTTCTTTAAATGTGATCTCTCAGCATCTTTTGCATTTTTCCATTTCCAAAAGCCTCTGGAGGTAGATCAGAATGGAGCCATGCTTGGCCCATTGGTGGAGCAAAATTATGAAAGAAAGGAAACAACACAGAGCCTGGAGAGGACAGAAGCTTCTTCTAGAGCCAAGAACACAGCTTAGTCCTACAAGCCGAAAACAGTCTGGGCAAGTGGGTCTCCCCTATGCCTTAGTGGAGTGGAAAGAGAGGAAGGAGACTGAGTTTGGAGAACTTAACACCAAACCTTCTCTTGGACCTGTAATTCCCCAGGAATCTTGAAAACAGATTGTGTTTGGAAGGCAGGGTGTCTAAGCCAAGAGCTGCCTAAAGCAGCCCAGGCCAGGGAGCCAGCCAATCTGTACCGGATTTTTTTTTTTCCTCCCCTTTAATGATGCTGTTTGTGCCTCTGGACTGACATAAGGGTTGGTGGGTGGCAACAAGAGATGGAGGATGGGAGGGCGTCAGGGTTTTTCACATCTGAATGAGAAAGAGAACAAACTGTGGCCACCAGAGGCAGTGAATGATAACATTTTCATAAGGTCATAGACTGACCTTTTACCTGGGTGCTGGGGTAGGGAAGGTATGTTCAGAATTTCCAGAGACCCTTATGAAACCACAGGATTGAATAACACTCGTGAGTATCTTTGTCATTTCAACCCTTCAATCTAAAGTCTTATAGAGTTCATAACCCACCATTCCTACCCTTCTCTGAAGCTTTCTCAGCTTTAATGTTATGCCTACAGATTACAGCCTGCTCATCACTTCTTTTAGGAGAGGCGAGAATTAAAAACAAGCATAGGTAACAAAAGCATCTATTTTCTCTTTGATTCTTCCTTCTGTTTCAAACCTCTTTGCTTCCAACATGAGTCTCCCATTAATCAGCTTTCAATTGTAATCTGAGTTGCTCAATTCTTCCCTGAGCTGTGAAATACTCACTTTCTCTTGCCCTCAGAATGTTTTTCTGTTGCCAGACTAAACCTGTGTATATTTTACAAGAGGTTATTTTCCCTCTCTTAATATAAACAAAATATTCATTGTTTATATTAAGCAAAGTTATGAAAGAAACCCACAGCACAAAATTATTAGAATAGAAAGTATGAAAATTATCCTTAAGTTAGCAGCCAGGAAACAGATAAGGAGGAATTTCCTAAGGGAAAATGATCCAGAGGGCATACACTGTTGTTTCATAAACCAGATGGTGCCTGTTGGGGCCAAGAAGCCCCAATTTATTCTGCTGTAGCTGAACTTGCTATGAAGTATATTAGTGACCTAAAAAAAAGTGGATGTAACTTCCCAAATTCTTATTTATGATAGACTAAGGGCAACTGAAAAAGGAAGAACTCAGAAACACATGTTCAGAACTCTCTGAACCACTCTAAGCCAGATTCAACTACCCACCTAATATGCCTTAGGTCCCCTATCCTTCCAGTCACAATGCTGAGCCAAACCCTTGAAGCCATCTCCTCCCTCTTTTCCATGCTGCTTCTCTGCTGTCCCAGGCAGGATAACAAAGCCGTCTCCCAAACATGGAGTCTGCCCTACTGAGCAGGGTTGGGAACTTGGATTCTCTGCTTACTAGGTGCTCTCTCTGGATGGAGTGATTTCTACTCCGTGAGCTTGTTGCTTCAATTGTAAAATGAGATTAGTAAAGATTATCTTAATGGCTAATTATAAATGTTAAATTGGAACACAGTAAGTGATTAGCTAATAGTAGCCCTTATTATTTATTGCAATGGTAACAAGAAGACAGATCACTTAGCACCTAACATTTACTCAAGAGTGATGTTCAAAATGTTTAATAAAAGTCTGGGCATAGTAGACATCATCTCATCAGAACAAATGGTGGTCCTAGTCCTAGGAGCAGAGGTTCCTGCTGTGCCCTGCATTAACCCTTCAGTTGCTGGATTGTAGGGAATGGAGATGGGTGTTTCAAGGAGAGCTTGAAGGGATCTGAGTGGCAAGCCGGGTACTCAGCCAGCTTCAGGCACAGGTTATATACCACCCAAAGGAGACGAACTAAAATATTTTAATTGCAAGTAAACTTGTGGCAGTAGAAATAAATTAAATATTAACCCTGCATATAATGCCTTGTACTACTACTTATCACGTTATCTGCACATGGCATATTCTCAGGTAGGTTACAAGCTGGTAATTGAATGTTGAAACTAAATCTTGTGCTTCCGACTTCTCCAAGTAATAGAGTCAGTTATCAGAGGTGTTCAAGAACCATTTGCTGTTTGGTTGTCAAATAGAAGATATTATTATGTATTATTTGTATGTATCACTCATATTTTGACAACTTTTTAAAAGGGATTAGTGGTGATTTAACACACAGGACAATGGATGCCTTGGAATCACATTAGGTCAAGGGCAATAATACAAGATCCATTGAAAGTAATGGCAAAAACCGCAATGACTTTTGCACCAACCTAATAGTAATGAAACATGGCAAGTCACGTTGTGGTCTGTCTACCACAGAGCCCAGAGCATTATAACAACCAAAGCAAAAAGGGAAACTGGTTTGTTGCACGTATTCAATTATTTAGTAAAAGGAAGGACATAGGAAACAAATATCTCACTCTAAGAGAAAATAATAATCCTGATAATTATTTGAGAGATTTGAACACCATGATGTGCATTGTCTTGAGGAGCTGACATTCTCTCCCTCTTCATCTTCACTCCCGAGCTCCTGACCCACCCAACCATGTGCCCTGTGTCCCAGCTATTGCAGAAGTCTTGGTGTGGACTCATCAAGCCATAGCCTTCCATCCCATGGAGTTTTTGCAGAGGTGAACCCTCTGCCTGAAATTCTCTCTCCTCATTTTCTTCCTCCATCGCACAGTCCAATTTAGCCCTCTTTGACACCTGACCCCACTGAGCTGGCTCTCTGATACCTCCCGTCCCACCCACAGACTAGGCCACCTACACCCCTTATAGTCATCATAGCTCAGCAATCGATTCTGAGAATTTACCCCTTCTGCCTTCTATCCTCAGTTTTAAACCTGTATGCTCCTATCTGGCTTCAGTTTCAGGACCTGGTATCTGGATCCTTTCTCTGGAACTTCTAGATGGAGAATTCATGTGAGCAGCCTGTTGGCTTTTGATTTGGCTTCTCCCAAAAGCAAGAGTAGGCTTTCAGATCATCCCTCTTTGTAACAGATACTACAACTCCAGGAGGGCATCGGTGTACCTTTGTGTGAATTAGAAAGTTGCCCAGCTTCGTCCATGTCCCTACAAAGGACATGATCTCATTACTTTTTATGGCTGCATAGTATCCCATGGTATATATGTACATTTTCTTTAACTAGAAGCCATTATCCTCAGCAAACTAATGCAGGAACAGAAAACCAAACACCACATGTTCTCACTTACAAGTGAGAGCCGAATAATGAGAACGCATGGACGCAAGGAAGGGAACAACACTCACTGGGGCCTATTGGGGGAGAGCAGGGGTGGGAGAGCATTAGGGAAAAGAGCTGATGCATGTTGGGCTTAATACCTAAGTGACAGGTTGATAGGTGCAGCAGACCACCATGGCACACATTTACTTATGTAAAAAACCTGCACATGTACCCCAAAACTTAATTTAAAAAAAGTTGCCCGAAAGGGAGAGCCAACTTAGAAACCCTAGGGCTGCATGGTTCCACAGCCTTTTCCTCAGGTGGACAGCCCTTCCTGCCAGGGCACATGGTTAAGGGCGTGGAGCATGGAATGAGCCTCAGAAAACCCCCATGTTCCCCTCTTCCCCCTACCAGTCGTGGGTACCTGTGTGTACCATGCAGACTTCACATCCCTAGGTAAGGGCTCAAAGTCCCAGGTTCCTGGGGCAACTCCTCTGCTCACAATGAAAAGCAGAAAATAAAAAGTCTTCCCTAGTTCTTCCAAGTGAAATCTGAGTCTTTCCTTTGAACTTAGCTAATGAATGTTTTTCCGTTAGACATGCTATTTCACATTATGAATTTGTGCGTGCATGTCTGACTCCCAGGGTTATGAGACCTGAGTCATCTGCATATTTCTAGAGCCTTTCATCTACCTATTACTGCTCCAAAAAATTCTCTTAAATGAATCAGCCTATGAATATACAGCAGAAAGTTTTAATGAGTCTCCTGATTTTCTTGATTAGCTCCATTACCGACAATGGTCAACAGAACTGCAATTGTGCTAAAGTCTTTCTGTTCCTCAGGCACATGTTAGGTCAGGAGGATCTGGACAGACCTTTTTTGAGGGTATAAGCTGGAGTCAAGTCTAGACAGGATATCCAGCTGATCGTTTGGTCAATGTTTTGCCAAAAAGAGAGAATGTCTCTTAACTGGCAAGTTAATTAGAAGTAAATCTTTATGCAAGATTAGGATATAGTTCTTAGAGGAGGACTTAGAGAACACTGGATTAAATTTTCTTCCTCTTCCTGTGACTCATTATATGTTTCTAATTTTCTTTAAAACCATGGGCCTATAACATCAGAGAAGTTGCTCACTCAGGGCCAAGCATTGAACAAGAGAGGTGTCCGAATCTGCAGCTGTTGTGTGCCTCAGTAGCAAGGTTCAGGATTTGCTGCGAGGTATGTCTATTTAAAAGTATTACTTCCTTTGAGAGGAAGTTCTATCAATAACTTCTCTAGGCCTTACCAATCAAGAAAAAAGGGAAAATCAGTCTTACCATTTGTCTACATAAGGTACATTCGGGCACATTTCAATCTAATCTGTCTAAACATTTCTCTTGGGAGACAGATAGACTTGTGTGTTTGAATCATGGAGGTCATTATGTGTTCAGAGAGCTCTTGCCTCTGGTTGAATCCTCCTGAACTCTTTCCATCACAGTTTTTAAAACAGTTAAACTTGAAGAAAATGCAAATTTCATGGAAAATTTTTACTTGTTACCCTCACATCTTTATTCCTGAAAATGGTAAATAAAGAAGGGATAATAACCAAAAAAGAATAAACAGTAACTTCTATAGAAAAGTGTTCATTTGGTGATAGTAGAATCTATCGTAGAACTGAAGGTGTTGCCATTGGATAGAAGCATGAATAATTTATTTTTAATGAAACAGGAAAAATGTATATATTGTCATAAAAAACTATTACAAGGTTGTAATAGTGGTGGAAACATCTAGAAGGTATTTTGGCTGCTAGAATTTCTTTCATAAAGCAAGAGCTGACCTCATCAGATAAGAGTGTAGATTTTGGAGGTTTGTGAAGGAAGGACAGGGTCTGAAATGGTCATCTAGGAAGATGGCAGATTGAATGGAGAATGGAAACACCTAATACAATTGTTGAGCAGCCGTAGGAGTATGTAAGAAGCTGGCAAACATGCTTCTATATGTGAACAATCTGCATGATAGTGTGTTTTACACCACTAAGCTCAAGTAAGTATATAGAGGTTCAAGGTACGCAGAGAACGTGCACTAGGATTGTGGTGTTACTAAGGGAGTTGAAGACATAGGTGAGGGATTGATTATAATGTTTTACCATGAAATTTAAGCTGGGTAAAGATACAAAAGAAGGTAAGAAATAAGAGAGGAATAATGTAATACAAGAGGGGCAGTAAACCTTAAGTTCTGGTTACTGGTGTTGGGATCTTAGAGCATGTAAGCTAGTGAAGGGGCGGAATTAGAGAGGAATTGAAATTGACATTATGGAAAGTTTGTGCTTATTAGTAATGGTAAGTTCTAGGATACAAATATGATTGTTGGGTGAGCTATCCATGTCAATATTTAAAGCATCGAGAGTTATGAAAGTAGTCATGTGGGACAGACAGCCGAAGTTCTATGGGATGTGAGATGAGCCTAAGTGTCTATGATATTTGTTAGAAGGAGGATGACATCAAATTTAAATCTGTTGTTCCTAGGGATGAAGAAGAAACGTCATTGGAGCTAGGCGTTTTGGAAGAAAAGGGAAGAAAAGAGATTGGATGTGACACAGAGGGTATCTTTCGCATCTCCATAGTATTAGGAGTAAGGAAAGTGAAACAGCTACCAGTTGAGAATCTTACAGGAGAAGCAGTATTCTTGAGGGTAGGGAGTTCCCTAAAAGCACTAATAATACAATAAATAAAATGTTTTTTTAAAAAAAAAAAGAAAGAAAAGTGTTCATTTAACATGAAAGTAAACTGCTTCTTAATGTTTCTCAATGGCTAAAACAGTGTCTGGCACATAGTAAGAAATACAACGTATGTATATGAAAGAATGACTCTGATAGGTAGCAACTGAACAGTATTGAACTATGATTATCTAATAATGTGAGCCAATAGCTACCCCTAGAAAAATAGCCTATGAAAATTAAACTATCCCTTTCAGGTCTTATGATGATTATGAATCAGCAAACCCCTACATCACCTTGACAGTATGAGTCTTTTGGCTCCTGGGTTCAAGAGATTTCAAGTACACATTAGTCTGCTGATGAAGTCCTAGGCTTCTTATTGGTGGAACTATACAGAAGGATAAATCACAACAATGATAATGAAAGTTATCCTTGATCTCCTATAATGCACCTATGACATTTAACTCTGAGACACAGCTGTGAATATTCACTTTTATATGTGAAACTAATTCAGGGAGTTAGGGGCAGAATCTTGATTTGAATCTACATGTATCACAGACACAAAACCTGTGTTCTTTGCTTTATTTTATTTTATTTTATTTTATTTTATTTTATTTTATTTTATTTTATTTTATTTTATTTTATTTTATTTTATTTTTTGAGATGGAGTCTCGCTTTCTCACCCAGGCTGGAGTGTAGTGGCGTGATCTCAGCTCACTGCAAGTTCCGCCTCACAGGTTCATGCCATTCTCCTGCTTCAGCTTCCCAAGCAACTGGAACTACAGGCGCCCGCCACCACACTCTGCTAATTTTTTGTATTTTTAGTAGAGAAGGGGTTTCACTGTGTTGGCCAGGATGGTCTCGATCTCAGGACCTTGTGATCCACCCACCTAGGCCTCCCAAAGTGCTGGGATTACAGGTGTGAGCCACTACGCCCGGCCCTCTTTCCTCTATATTTGCACCAACAATCCAAGTGTCTCCTATAAAGGAGTCAGGTTAGGACTAAAAGTAATAAACCCTTAATTTATAATGCCCTATTGACATTAACTAAAATCACTTTCACCAACCTGCTCTTACACTTACCAAAGGTAAATTGTCCAGTTGCTGAATAATACCACCACCATCACAAAAATGAGAAAATTAGTCTCCTAAAACAAATCTTTTGTGACTAAATATTGTTAAAGGCCATAAGGATGATTACCAAATTAGAATATTTGCCTTTAGTTCTTCATCCTGTCTAAAAGACAGCTTTTGATTGCTATGGTGTCTATTATGTTCCACTGAATCCTCAGAATGAAAGCAAAATGCAGTTATCTATCTTTGAAATTTAGAATTGAATGATTCTATGGTTGCCAATTACCCAACACCACTTGAATAGGACTGGCCTAGATGATCATGGCTCGCCAATTTCCTTGCGAGGGTAAGAGTAGATAATCAACTGACTAATGAGGATTGACTTCTACAGTTAATGAGCATGGAACTGGATGTGCCTAAATCAACAGAAGAGGGATTTTGATGGCATCACCTTGTAGCCCCAGAAGACAGAACTCTCAAATCATGAAGGTGTCAGTGGGCAGAATTTGTAGATGACATACAGCATCCAATGGATTACTCCTATTCAGATATTGCTTAATGAAGAATAAACAAGAAGTTTAACTGGTAGGAGAAAAAGGTTATAAGATTTAATGAATTAATTTTAAGCAAGAATGAGTCCAGGATTCCGATCTTAGACAATTAAATAGTGTCATTAATCCAGATGATAGAGTATTCATTAATGTTGAAATGACTAAAACAAAAGAAACTGAAGGTTTAGTCTTCAGAACAAAGGAAAACAAAATTAAGAACATACCAGTAAAAACATGGAAATATATCATTAAGGTCTTTATCTAAATCAGAAATCACTAAAAAAAATTGTACCATGAGTAAATGACTAGTCTGAATTTTAATGCCAGAAGTTACTCTTGAGGATAATGGAAAAAAAAGGTTCTTACCCTTCAGCGGATAGCATGCTGAGCCCTGAACAAATTTTATGACTTCTGGTGCAAATCTGACCCAGTCAGCTTGCCTCTAGCAACTGGTTAATATTACTCCAAGGAAACCACACTTAAAATTCTTGGAAGTTCCTTTACCATCACATCAAGTTGCATTTTGAAGCTAAAGCCCTTTGAATCCATTTGTACCTTGTGATATTCCCTTACTAGATTTGTTGTTGTTGTTGTTGTTGTTTGTTTGATAGACATGATTTTAGGATTTTGTCAAGGAAGCCATCTATGACCCCAATCAATCGAAACTATAAGGATCAGGGTTGAAAGAACCATAAGTTTTCTTTGACAGTTTGTGTATCTAGTATTGAAAGACGTTAATGTTCCTAACCCTCAAAATATTTATTTTCAGTGCTATATATTTTAACAGATCACACACTCTTTCTAAAATGTTCTCCGTTTTTCTCCCCAGTGGAACCCTAAGCTCTATCACCATTCTGTCTCTAGTATTCCTTAAAGCAAGGAATGGGATGACAAGCAAGTTGTGAAACCTCAACTATCTACAGTTTAACACCAAGGAAAGAACACTGTTTAAAGAGATGGGAAAGATTATCATCGGTGTCTTTCAGAAGTCATCAGAGGAAGTAAAGGAGAAAAAAGAGGAGAAAGCAGAAAGGTATAGGAAATTACCAATTGAAGTATGAAAACTGAAGAGTAAGGAAAAAAGTATTCAAATGTTCATATTGAGGTTTATATACTATTAAGAAGGAGAAGGGTAACTTAGAAATTTTGTAAAAAGGAACTTTTAAAAAGGATTACAAAGTGCTTATGTAAAATTATTTGGAAGAAAGTCTTAGGCACCAGTCATTTATTCTAAAGCAGGAGAAGGAAACTTGTATATCTGTATTGCAAAAATATTTATGGTAAAAAGCACCTCCAGGCACTTCATAAATCGAAAATGGGTAAAATATGACTCGTATGCTTTTATGCTTTATAAAATATGTAGATTTAAAGCAATGTTGGTTTTAAGCAAGACAGTTGCTCGAAGTAATTCTTGAGACCATGGCTCTATGGCAAATATCAAGTTGTGGATAAACGCAATTATCTGAGAAATCATGCAACTTACATTAATAGAGCATCAACCTGTAGGGCAAGACTTTGTAGATTCAGAGTATGTAATCATTGACTTGTCCCACTGTAGTTGAGGAGGCACTGAAAGACTTCATCTACCCCCAAATATCTCCCTTTCTGAATTAGAATTAACACCTTTGAGGACCACTGTTTTTAATTAAAATATAGTTAGAAAGCTCCTGCTAGAATGCATATCAGCTACCCATGCGGGCAACACAGCAATACAAAAATGATCTATTATTGCCTTAAGTTGATCTAGTAAAAATCTTAGGTAAACCTGGAAATTTTATTGCCGACTCCAGAGGGTACAGTAAAAGGATAGAGCCATTTTGCGGAGGAAGAATATTTTAAGAGTTACAGACTTGAGTGAATTCCTCAGAGAGGAAAGAGCCAGAATCCTGGACCTCAGATGGGGCTTCCTTAGGGCACAGAGCCTTTGCAGGGGAGGGCCCAGTAGAAGAGTATGGAGTGATAAACACAATTTGCCTTTTTAATAATGTTCTCCAGGGATGTCCCTGCTGGACTTTCTGGAACCTTATTCTAATTTTAGTCACTATAAAACAAGGATAATTTGGTCTGTCTTGGTCCTCATGAAAACGTACCCTACTACTGAAGTATCATAAAAGACTTGAAGTAGACTGAATACTTGGACATTTCCTTGTAGCTAGGAAATTTGACCCATCATTGGAGTCTGATATTCAGGTGACCTAGGAGGTCAAGACTTGAGTTATTCACTCCACCATCACCTTCCTCTCCCACACACATATTTGTATAAGAAGTAATAGTCAAGGACTAATAGCTAAAAAGAGATGTATATCCAGTGACCAATGAGCTAAATGGCTCCACTGGATCCACAGGAGAAGAGCTTTATAATGTAATGCCTAGATGTGCTCTCACCGGGAGCCAATATTCTAAAATAGAAATAACGATAGGAAGTAAAGCAGGGGCTTTCCCCCTTTTTGGTGACTTCAGTGAATGTTGCCTGGCACGTGGACACACTTCCTCAACAAGCCATGGCATTGTTTTTTCTCCTTGTTTTTTCCTTGAATAACCTTTCCACTTTCCTCCAATCACTGAAAAAGAACCAATATCTTCTCAGTATGTGTCCCTGAACATTGTATTTATGAAAGGGTGGTGTCACCTCCCAAAGACAGATTTGGTAGGCAACAAGCTTGGGGAAAAGGAAATGTGTATTCACTGCTGGTAACACAGAATGGA
Organism: Trachypithecus francoisi; assembly: GCF_009764315.1. Classification (NCBI taxonomy): domain Eukaryota; kingdom Metazoa; phylum Chordata; class Mammalia; order Primates; family Cercopithecidae; genus Trachypithecus; species Trachypithecus francoisi. Next base: position 1,808,555 of record NW_022681435.1, on the reverse strand, counting down.
AAATCTCAGCGTAAAAATAATCTGGTTAGGAATTTTACGTATTCTTCAGTGTTCTCCAATTCTGACTTTCAGCAGCGGTGGATGAGAAAGACTAGAGCAATTCAATGCTTGTGACAAACTATTAATTTCAACAATTAAGCAAGAATGCTGTTGATGTAGCTTGGACTTTGATTAATATTTGTTATTTTAGGGGGATTTAGTGGAGAATTTTTCTAGTACAATAACTGCAATGCAGATATCCTTGGTTTGATTTAACACTTTGCCTTTGGGGACTGTTAACTCTGATACTGTTCCTTAGTAACCAGCATAGGTCACCAGTAGAATAGTTACCTGGACTAGATAGAGGAAGAGGACAAGATAATCAAGGATGTCTCTGAGTCTTTGACTGTGTCTTCATTGGGAAGCAATTTACTTTATATTCTCTTATCAATATTGAAGTATCCGTAAGTGTAAATCTATCCCCAGCTCCCTACAAACGTGGAATGCTTTTTATTCTTCCCAGTGGATTATTTAGAAAAATACAGCCAGAGTTTCATTTCAGATAACTTCCCCAAAATAATAATAATAAAAAAAGTGTGTCTTTTGAGGGTCTGCCATGGAATGAAACTTGTTAGAAGTGAATCTATTTATTTTATTTAATTTTGTTGGAAGCTCCGTAATCTTATTGTGAAAGCCCCTACCTCTAAGGAGGGCTGCTAAAAAAGAAGGAAGACTGTGGGTTTTTAATCTTATTTTTTTCCCCTCCCTTCCCTTCTGTTGGTGAATTCTATTTGTATTGCAGAGATTGAATTCTCAGTTCAAGTACGTTCTTGTTAATAAAATAGACGTGGGTGAGTCCTCTAAATCCCTGCACATATTCTTCTCAGATAAAAAAAAAGCCGTCTGCTTACTAAATATTAATTTTTCTTTCTTGTTGGCACTCTCTGAGGAAGAACCAGCTCAGGGCAGGGTGAGCTGGGGCAGCAAATGTCACAGGATGCAGAAAGAGGTCAAGTGTATCACTCCTTTGAACTTATTGGTTAGTTTTAAGTTGACCAAAGCTACAGCAAATAATTTCATCATTAATCCTAAAAGGAAAAGGGATGGTGACAAACAATTAAGAGTTGGTTAAAAAAAAATACTAACACCTGTAAAATGTCTTTCTTTTTGTGGTTGAAAGTGATGGTTTGGAGAGAGTATATGAAACTCCTTCAATTAGCAGAGCTATTCCATTTTTATTCATATTTTCTAAAAAAGAAATTTTCATTCTTAGACGATCCTAATCCTGTTATGAGGCTGGTAATGTGTATCATTTTTAGCCCTTGACATCATTTTTCATTTGGCAAACTGGGCCTTCCTTATCAGTTGTTTTAAAATGTCTTCCTCTGTGCTGCTACTGACTTTTGGCATTTTCATTTAAGCATAGTTTTAAAAAAAGTCAAAGAAAAGATCATTATTTTCCCTACCTCGATATAAAGATGAACCAGTCAATCATTCATGGAGTACCCTGATCACATCTGATAGTACAATTTCAAATGTTGATAATTTACTTTTGATGCCAATTAATTATAAGTAATCATAAAAACAAATTAAAAGCTCTATACTTATTGCAGGTTTTCTTATGCTCCTGAAATAATGCATTTTTATGCATCTGTTTACTTGCTTTGCAAAAAAATGTAATAATCTATATTCATAGAAAAACAACTTTAGTGCTCTGCGTCAAAGCTGTAAACTGTTATTGGTTACTTGGGTTTCTCTTCCCCCAAGATATTAAAATGGAAGAATGAAAGTGAGCTACATCAAGTGAAAGAGATTAATGCATTTCAGGGCTAACCTAAAAGCAGGAATTTAGGATTTCTTTTTCATTCCTGTTTGCTTGTTTGTTTGCCTTTTTAAGAGTCAAATACACAAACAAGCAAACAGGAAAGAAATATTTTGCTCTTGAAAATTGGTTGGAGGGTGGAGGACCAGCTTTGTCTTGCAGGCCTAGAAGAGGTATAAACCCCAAGAGACACTTCTACGTTTTCTCTGCCAGGGGAAATGGAGGGGGTATTGCTTTTTGGGTTCTGTTCTCTCCAACAAAGAGGTCTTTTCACCCCATTTTAGAAATGTGGCGAATGGAACCACAGTGTTATCTTCCCGCAGAATCACTATTCATACTCTAATTTGTCATTGACTCCTCCTCCTCCCACCTCCTTAAAAGTTCAGCTGGGAGGCAGCAGAGAGTAGTGGGGAAATGATGGGCAGGAGTCAGGACACCTGTGATTCTGGGGTGGGCTCCTGACTATACCACGTTCTACCCAAGGAGAATCACTGACCTCCATGGATCTCAGTTTCCTCATCTGCAATGTGCAATCTATGTCTTCAGTCTTTCCTGTATCAAAGCAGCTGCTCCACATGAAGATGGGATGATACAACTGTGCAAGTGGCAACAAAAAGAGAAAAGCAACAAAAAGAGAAAAGCAACAAAGGCTCTTTATTGAGGGTGTGCTACAGCAAGGGAGTCAGCCACAAGCACCTGAATTTTGGCAGAGACTTAAAGGCAGGCAGGAACGGGAAAGCTTTAGAGTGGAAAACAGGGAAAACGTCAGGTATTCCCTGATTAGAGCCTGTTGAAATGGAAAAGTTGGAAGCAGGCTAACTAGAAGTGGGGTGTGCTATGTGATTAATTAGAGGTGCATATTTGGCTTCCTCCTATTGGTCCAAAGTTGGAAAAAGGGACAAAAATTAGGAAAGCTGCCAGTTATTAAACACATTCTGGCCACTCGGAGCTGACTGCTACAGAGGTTATTGTATAGCTTCCTAGATTGTCACTAGAGACAGCCATCTGGCTTCCTGCAGGTCTGACTTCTAGCAGCCTGGCTTTCTAGGTTGTTTACAGTAGATAGAAAGTTGGTTTCCTGGAGAGCTTGCTCCAGGTTGTGGATAAAAGTTCTAATTTTATATATGGTCTAGCCATTGGCCGCTTATATACTTAGTTTCCCTCAACTGCGGGCATGTTAAGAAATTGCAAACTTCTCAGTGGTCATAAGATATTGTGAGTTGTTTTTGTTGTGACTGATGTGTGAGTAATGTATGCATGTGTTTGTGGTGTGTGTAATGTGTGTATGTAGTGTGTGTGTGTGTGTGTGTGGTTGTGGTGGTGGTGGTGAGACACTGGGAAAGACCAGAATAAGAATTTGAAGACAATAATGCAACTTTAGCCTCTGATTAGTTGTATGGCCTTGAACAAAAGAATCACTTTATATTTTAGTTCATATTGGTCTAAAGAGAACTCCTGCAATAAACCCTTATCACCTATCATCTACCTCACAGGGAGCAACCCAAAACAATGAAATCACATACTTGGGAGTGCTTTGCAAAATGCCATACGCCTATTATCACCATCTTCATCACCATCATCACTCTGATGGCTCGTGTGTATTGAATGTTGAAGACAGATACCTGCACCTATAACATCTCACTTAATCACTCCTATACCTCTGTGAAGGCAGATTATATTTTCTGCAGCTTTGGAAAAGCCTGTCCTATCTAGCAAGGATGAAAAACCTCAGGGAAGAGACTGCTGGGCCTGGTTTATAGGTTTCAGGCCCTATCGCTTTCTAGGGATACCTGTACACAGCACGCTTATAGTTTACAAGGCATTGCACATCTACCGGGGGGAACTGGTGGGAAGTGTTCCCATCTCCAGAGCATGTGGAGTAAAAAGATTTTCATTTCTCTCAATTTAGTAGCCATTCCCTCATTCATTTCCCAAACATCCTTTGAGTGCCATCTTCTTATTTGGGTATCTGCCACCTTTGGGCCAGGTTACACTTGAAGATGGTATTAGGCAAAGCTGGGACTTGTGCAGGAGTAGAGTTAAATTTCTTCTAACTATATTAAGGCAGTCTAACTCCAAAAATTGCCTCTAGGGTAAACCCAGAATGAAATATAATTTTTGTGCACACACATTTCCCATCTCCTACCCCAAATGAGATTCTATCTCCAGGCATAAGTTATATGTTAAGTCTGGCTATAAGTCTTGTTTGAACCTGAAGAGGTCTCTGAAACCTGGTCACTCGATTTGTAAATTCTGGGGCCACCTTGAAGCTGTTAGAAGTCAGCTAAATTTGAGGGCTAGGCTTTAATTTCTATGATCAGCTTTTTTAGGTAACTGAAGCTGCAGTTGTTAGTTACACATTACTGTTCAGAAAATTATTGCCTTGTAGAATTTTAATTGATTTTCACAAAAATGCATTTGGTTTATCTACACTAATAATTTGCATTTATGAATGTTTGGTTTGCCCTTTTTTAGTTCCTGAAAATCCTAAGGAACAACATGTCAAAGCATATGTTGCTAGACCTATTTCTAGACCTTTGGAAATACCAGGGAAGTCGTAGGCACGGAGGGGCAATGTGGTAGAGTGCCTTGCAGGCAGGCACATCTGGTAGAACCTGGCTGCAGCACATGTGACTTTAGGTAACTGAAACTCCACGGACCTTAGTTTCTTCATTTGGAAACAGGGGGATTAAAAAACCTACTATGATTCCTAGGAAGTTTAAATGAGGTAAAGTTAAAAGTGCAAGCAGAATGTCTGGCACCGAGTTAGCACATAATAAATGTTCCTTCCCTTTTCTTCCGCCCCCTGACTTTTAGAACATGTAGCTAAAAGAAGGAAATAATCTCTGTTCCTAAGATCATCTTTGACTCACTTCCTAATATTTTTAAAAAATCCATCCACAAATGGATTTTTTGATATATATATACACACACACATATATGTGTGTGTGTGTGTGTGTATATCTATATCTATATATATCTATATATTAACCTTTCTCTTCCCTGTTCCTCTTTGTTGCACTTTCCAAAGGGAAGAAGCAAGTCAGGCTCATCAGACCCCCCCCAAGTCATAGGGTCTCCTCTAGTGCTTATCTGGGAGTACTTACCAGACACTACTCTCCTTTCCTTGTGCCATCTTTATCCTCTCATACTCACCTTATTCGGCTGTGCACTGATCCCATGGGAGGAGCAGAAGTTGGGAAAATGGGGTTCTACCTCTGCTTAAGATCTGTGTTGCTGGCCTGGAGGCATTCTCGTGAGCAAGGAAGCATCACTTTGATAACAGAATGGCTTCAAGCTGGATTTGGTTTCCTGGTTTGACATTCCAGGGGTTCCTGCTGCCTCCATCTTCAGGGTAGAAGATGTGTTGAAAGACAGTGTGCAGCCACCATGACAATCAAGCCATGTCTCATTTCAAGTCAGGGCTGGAGGAGCACAGAGCAGGGAGAATACACTGGGTTCTCTTTCAGACAACGTTTCACACGTTTTAGATTTAACAATACCCTAAAGGCAATCCACCCAGTGCCTTACTTTCATAATCATCAAACATGTTTGTAAGGGAGGTTTAATCAACATAGCTCTCCTTCATTGGCTGTTAACCCATTAAAGTGTTATTTTAAGAATTAGCTGCCATCAATTTTGAAAAATCACAGAGTGACTAAATATCCCAGTGTCTAGAAAACAGATCTATGCCTAATGACTGGCAAGGAAACCCCTTAGCCCCAGAATAGAGAACATACTAGACTACCTCATTTAATACCACTGTCTGTAACCCCCAAGCCCCCACCTCTGACAACCCCACCAGCCTACACATTCAACCACATTTAGCTACGCAGAATAATTTCCTGGCTTGGAATCATTTTCGCATAGGCCTGACCAGTGAAAGGAAAATTCTCAGTAATTTTTCGTGTTACTGTAAGCAGCCAGCAAAAGGCAGGATAATCACAATTAATATTCGAAGATATATGCAATGTTTTTCCATTTATTAGACTTTTTTAAAAATAACACCTCAACTGACACTTAAAAACAGGTTGGTGGTGACTTTTAAATTATTATTCTAATTTTACTGATGAGAAAGTTGGGGCTTAGAGAGGACACTCAATCTTTTCAGGAAGAAGTTGTCAGAACTTGAATACGATCCCCTCTGACTCTCAGTCCTGCACTTGATTATGACACTGTGTGTCTTCAGTCTCCACAGGGTGCCCTAGCTCAGGTGTGTGGGACCAATATTGAGGGTGTTGCTTAAATGGAGTGGAGGGAGCAACCCCAATATGCTCTCTGGCTTACCAGACTCTGGAATGAGCACCACACAAAATGGTGGCATTTATATTTGGAGTATGTCTTCCTTCTCTTTTATGTGCTAATTTACCTCCTGCTTGCTTTTTTATCTCCTTCTTTATCCCCATTGTAGATGCCCAGATAAGTCATTAAAGAGTATAAATGGAAAAAGAAAAGCAGATAGGTTTATCCTCAGTCCTCAAATCCCATCACTTCTCTGACCCTCCAGGGCATTTTTATGATTTCTGCATTTGACTGCCTGGTATTTCTGCCCAGAGCACAAAGAGTACAAACCCCGTAAAGTGCTGAATATATATACAACCCAAGCAAATTCATGAAGACTATCAGAGCAGAATAAAAGCACAGTGTTTTAGGAGGCATGGCCTTGGAGAATCACCATATTCAGAAGCATTTACTAGACAGGTGAATGCTAGTACTTGTTGATGGCTGTTTATTTGCTCCAAAACAGCAACAGAGCCTTCATACCAGACCCTCAAAAGAAATATACTCTAGAGAATTTTTACTCCAAGTGAAGAGCAGGTTGTAGAGATGACAATAGCAAACAAGTCAACTGTGCAGGCTTGAGCCGAGAAGATAAAATGCACAGTCCAGCTATTCTCTTACCAGAGCACCATCTAACCCAAGTATTCTCCTGGAATTGGGCAGTCTCATTTGGAGTGCTTTTGACATAATCTGCAACTCACAGAGTAAAACAGAGAAAAGGAAAAGAAAGAACGCACCCAGGACAAGCTGCTTTCTTCACAGTTATGTTAAAGGCCAGTCTCGACATAAGGAAAACCATAAACCTAAGAAGCAAACACAAAGCAGAGCAGAAATTGGAAAACTTCAACAGAAGAGGCTATCATTCAAAATTGGGATAAAGGTGACATTTGCTCTTTCTAAACTTGGAACTCAGATAAATTAAAAAGGCTGACGAAAGAGACTAATAAAAATGAAGCTGGAGTGCTGGATGCAGGAGTCTGGTTTCTCTATGTTTTGGGCAGGGTGTGAACAAACTTTCCACTACAAAGAAATTTAGGAGAGCATTGGACAAAGGGCTGGGAGCTAAGCAGGAATAAATACAGAAAAGATTAGCGTTGAGGGCTCCTCTTTGGCAGAAGCAGGGGAAGCCATATAATAGAAAGGTCTAGAAAGCAGGCAATCAGATCCCAACAGTGGAAATGGTCTCCTCAGAACTTATATTTCTGGATTGGTGGTGTGGTGATGGCTTAACTATAGCCGGCTTTGAAAGGCAATGACCCAGGACTTTTGGGAAGCCCATCTGATATATGATTTCCTGATCTTACAGTACATCCTAATATAACCCATATCCTAGGTATGAGTTATAAAACAACAAAATGAAAAGTCATTTGGCTCATCCATTCATTCATTTTTTTCACTTCTCGAGAAGAATTTATTAAGTATTTCATGCCGGGTACTGTGCTAGATGCTGGGAATGTAGACACAAGGAGCAAGTGCTCTCTGCCCATTGAGAAACAGACAGCCATATATTCAGACAATTATAAAATACTGTGATTAATGATAGAAGAAATAGCTAGGCACAATGAGAATAGATAGTAGAAGCATGAGAAAGCCTAGAGAATCAAGAATAGGGTATGATTCTTTTTCCCAAAATAAGAGAAATAAGGGGACACTTTTCAGGCACATTTAGTACATATTTGATGCAATAAGCTCTTTTTAAAATCAATTTTTTATTGATGTATGATAGAGTTACAGCAAATTTTACAAATCTTGTGTTCTGCTAAGCTTTTACATGCATACATGTGAGTCATCACCACTCATATCAATACACAGAGTATTCCCACACCCCAGAAGGTACCCTCATGCTCTTAGTCAATAGCCTCTCCCCAGAGGTAACCACTGTTCTGACTTCTGACACGTTGGATTAGTTTTGACTGACATCAACTTCCCAGAAATGAAACTGTACCGTATGTATTCTTTGTCGCTGTCTTTCTCCACTCATCATTAACTTGATGAGATCCATCCAGATTACGTAAATGTCTTTATACTAAAACGAGGTGGCAGTGGAAGTTGTTCCTGGATTTTAGGATTTTTCTTGAGGGGAGTTAATTGGCTGGGAAAGGGGAAACAGATGGTAGAGTGAAACAACATAAAAGTTTAGATTCAGTGAGGGAGGGTTTCAGTTTTGCAGAGGCCACTTGCTAAGTGTGTATCTTGAGAATATCAGTCTCTGAACTTCAGTTTTCTTCTCTGCAAAATGAAGATAACACCACCACCTACCTCACAGAGCTGTTAATATAATGTATGTAAAAAAGATCAGTTCTAAACTGTAAAGTGCGATACAAATAGATTTTTAACTGTTTCATTATTGTTTCTGCACAAATAGATACATGTGTGTATTTATGAATGGCTAAAGATATGTAAAAGGCAATTTTTCTATCATGCCTTAGCATACTCTTAGCAATCAATTGGATTTTATTACTCAAATGCAATTTAATTAACATTCAACAACTGCCTTGTTAAATTTAAAAATTTATTCTAGTTGCATGTAATCTGAAGCTAAAACATGAGTTAGTATTCCAAGTCTTGGGATCTGGTTGCCAAATCAAACAATACTTTGAATTTACCAGACATGCTAACACCTGTAATAATGCACATTAAAAAGTGCCCTACCTTGAGCCTCCATTTCCTTCTGTTACAAGTCGTGCATTGTAAAACAGCAAAGGCAAACATTCCACAGAAGGAAGGAAAGGTTTTAGATTTCTTCTCAGTTTTTTTCCTTTTGATTTGCAGTTTGTGACCACAAAGGGAAAATGCAGAGATGAATGTCTCTTGAAATAAGAAGTGATAGGAGATGGCTAGGACTGAAAAGCGTCCATTTAAGTTAGAGGAAAGTGAAACTTTGAAAGTGACTTTTTAATTTCTTGAATTAATTGGTAAATATCTTACTTGCTCTTCCACAAGATTATACATTCAAAATTAGAACATAGATTCATTCAAATTCTCTACCAACTGTTGTACATTCTCTTGCTGATGGGAAAGGGAGAATTCATTTTCTCAATGGCTACATTGCCAGCCATCATCTGGAGGGCTCTGTCTATAAACATGAAACCAGAAACGTTGGCAGGAGGAGACGTTAGCCAATCCCCTACCAGGCTGTAAGTAATACTACATCCTCCACCTGGCACCATTAATAATCCTATTCAATGAACCCCTTATTATTAATATTACTGGCATAAAAAATGACCCTGCACTTACAGGTGTAACTTAATGAGGCACATGTTGTAGCCAGATGTCTTACAAGGCCAACTCCACCACCACAGTACACATCTTTGTGCATGTTTCATAAAAGGAAACCATCTGAAAGCATTCACTTCAAGAGCATATTCATCACGTAGTATGGTCAGTTGAGGAGTGACGTTCTTTTACTTAAGTTTAAACAGATGGATCAAACCTGGGAATTATATTCAGCATACCTTTAAAAAATTAATTATCTGATTTAAACTGCCAAATGCATTTTCTTCTTTTCACCCTCTTCATGATAATATTGAGGAGTTGGCAGCATGGGCACAGCCCAGAGTTAGGGGGTGTCTACCATTCAACCGGCTCCCACCTGCTGCCTTTAGAGACTGGGCTCTGTGACAGAATTTCTTTTCATTCTCCGCATTTGCTAAAATCTAGAACAGATTTTTGTCAAAACTCAAGTGGCCATTTCGAAGGTGATTTAAATAATAGGAATAGCACCTAATTGTGACAATGTAGATGTCTTGTGCAAACTTTCTGGTCTGGGTCTTCCAGAGGAAGTAAAGTGTCCTGTGGCCATAGATGTTGCCTGTGCATATGACACCTTACTCCACAGGAGATACACCTGCTTTCCACGGCCAGCTAATAGCACGGATGCCCTTGTGTCAACTAGCATTTGCAGGAATCACATCTAGAGTACCAATTTGTTGCCTCTCTAGTTCTCATTAGCTCTTCTGCAAAGGGTTCAAAGTTGGTGTCGGTGGTGGCTTAGATGGAACCACTAGGTTAAAATATATAGAATGTAAACTAGTACTTGAAAAAAGTATCATGTGGAGATAAGAGAAGAGCCTAAGAAGAAATATAGAATAGGGAACAATCACTCAAGGCCAGACATGTGGTTGCCCTCCAGACGATAAAAGAGGGGGACTTTAGACAGGCTTTTAATTCTGCACTCCTTCAAACTGATGGTCTCTAAATATGCTCAGAAAAGAACAAGAGTAGGACGTTATATGAAGGGAAGGGCAGAGAATAAGGCAGTGGCTGGCAGCAATCAAAGATCTTCCTTCCCAAATAAATTCAGCTTTGGCCCCAAGCTCCATGAGAACCCTGATTTTAAAATGACCCAGTCTCGTTTGAAGGTTATTTAAAGACCGTCTGTTGACCTCAAGCATGTCTCATAGGGGAACGCATCTGCTTTCCAAGCAGCTCGCCAAAGAATCCCTTCCCTCAGCATGTCGGAGTCTCCCTGAGAAGAGTATTAGAAATGCAATTTGCTCCATCTTGCAACATTTCTGGTGTCATTGGATTCCCTGTGGATGTTCCAGTGTCAGTAAAATGTTCCTAGGAACACTTGAATGCATTTATGCATTAATGTACCATGTACCTATTTAAGTGGTCCACTCCTCAGTCCAACTCTGATCTTGGTGTGCAGGGCAGCAGTAAAGAGGTGAGGAGATCTAATTTTCTCATTCAACTACTTCCCAGGACTTGAATTTCCCCTCCCATATCCCTGCTGCTGCTCTCTCCTAGTATTCATTCAGGGAAGGGCCACTTCGATTCCTTTCTCTTTCTTTTCATCTCTGTTAGAATGTTTATCAGAATGTCTCTGTCTCTGTATTTCCCCCTACACACACACACTCCTCTCTACCTTTTCTCATTCTTCTCCCTCTGCAGGCAAACTTTCTCTTCCAGTGTTCACCTGGCAGAAAACCTGGCTGCTTAAGTTGCCAAGATTTACATATGACCGCCTCACTGTTCTCTCTCTTGAGAAAGAACAGTTTTTCTTCCATGGTCTTCTCTTCCAAAACTCTCCTGGAAGGACTCTTGTGGACTCCCTTCTCCCAACCAATCCCTCTCCCTCTGAGAAAAAGTGGTTTAGATTCTAGTGTAAAAATCAGCTGGTAGTTGTAGCCAAACTTTAAGTAGCAGAACCTTGGGAAATCACCAGGTGATCATGAAGAAACAGGAGGTTAAAACTATATTGTGGAGTCTCTGGGCACAGCCAGAATATCTTACCATCCTGTTTTCAACAAAATGTTGTTTCTAGAAGAATTATCTTCATGATTAATAAGTCAGGGGCATGGAATAGATTGACTGGAGCTGAGAGGGAGTGGAGCCAGAGGCACAAGTTTAAAGGACATTACTTATCTACAAGGATGTCCACTACAGAATTATTTACAATAAGGGAAAGATTAGCAAATATAAAAGTGTCTAACAATCAGGGATGAGCCAAATAAATAATAATAATAATTAAGACAGAGAACCATATGATGAAACACTGTGTACGCAACAAAAATTCTGTTATGGTATATTATTTAGGAAACATACTTCAAAGCTCATGATTTTATAATATCTAGTCTCTTTGGAGAGACATAGATATCACATAGCACAAGTTGAAATCATTGAGCCTAGAAACAGCTGAATTTCAAACCTGACTTTGCCAAACCCAAACCAACTTTTCTCATAAATACTATCTAAGCCTGATTAGATAAGCCTGTTAAATCTCTTACTTGTTCTTTTTCTGGTAGAAATGTATGCAATCACTACATGATTTTCCAAGAATTTGGTCGAAATAATTGTTATTAATCTCTTGCACAAAATACATTTTTAATCATTCCAGCTGATCCATCAAATCATTTGGCACTGACTACTTTCAATTTAAAACACAACCTTTGCTTCCTTTGGAACAAAGTTTGGGAAAACATACTGTTGATGAGATAGATAAAAATCACACTATCTCTGGCTAGGTTGTACCTTATCAGTGGAAAAATATAGCACTTCAGAGTCCACCGCTATCAATTTGAGCATTCTTTTGTAAGTACTAAGCTGTTTCATGGACTATTAGCTGTTTGAAGGAAGTCATGCTTTAAATCATTTTTTAAAGCCAGTCTTAAGAAAAGTGGGGAAGCACATTAAATGAGTAAATAAAGTTCAAAGAAGGTTGTGGTGGTCAATGAAACAATGAGCTCTTTGCTGATAGAGCCTTCAGAATTCCCTAGCCTGGAACCTCTGCACATCCTTATATCCTTGGTGCAATTATGCACTTAGCAAAAGTAGTGTCTTTTGTGAGATATCTTCCATCAGGGTTCATGGAACTGGCTTACAAAGAGGCATTGCTTTAATTATGGTACAGGAAAGAATAGAGCTATGATCTCGAAAGGACAGAATACTTGTAAAATTTATGTAGCTCTTTAATACAAGGCGCTTTGGTTTAAAGTGTGGGGGATTTACATGTGTTAAGTGCTCCTACAAATCTACTTTACCCTTTCTTGGAAAAGGGCAACACAATAATAATAGTTAAATTGATGTGTAAGATGTCTGTATGGTAGAGCTGCTCAAATCAGTAAATATTACACAGTTGACTAACTGCCTCTGTTTTTAATCTTTAAATATCTGCAACGAGATGCTGTCTGCTGAGTGAGGGGCACTTAGCCCACGCTCTTTAAACCTTTGTGGTCTGGTTCTATATTATGAACAGAAGATTATAAAATGGAAACACCAAATGGGCTGCCTGCCCGCTGTTGTTTCCAAAGCCGGCCTACCCTGCATGTAGATGTCAGAATATTCTTTCTCAAGTAACATTTTCAAAAAGAGTGCTTTTCTATTGAATTTTATATCCTATTTTCATCTCTCTGTCCTTACAAGCCTCCAACAACGTAATTGCACTTTTATTTTTCCATTAGAAAAAAAAACTCATTTCTCATTTTTCTTTAGCATAAAACTTACAAGCAAACTTTTCAAGTATTAACTAGCTCACTTGTTCATTTTACACACACACACACACACACACACACACACACTCTGTATATGATCATTACTGTTTTTAAGAGATTTTAAAAGATATATTCCTGTCTTCACAACTGCACCCCTACCAACTCCTTGCCCTCTGGGCCTCTCCTGCCTTGTCTTGTCATGAAATTTTACTCCTCTTTGGCTACAGTTGATGGGGGACCAGGACTGCACACCTGACCCATGACGTGGGCCATTCAGATTCTTTCTCTTAAGAATAGGAACTATGAGACAAGAGATTAGAGGTCATGGTTCTCCCTGGCCCATGAAAACATGGTGCAGAGAGAGACCGTCTGCTGAGAAAAGCAAGAGAATGGAGCAGATGGTAGATCATGTGGCCCCAGAGAGAAAAAAGAGACTGAGAAAGTAGCTGCTTAGCTCCTGATGATTTTCCCGGTCCCAGTTCAGTCTTCAGAGGACTGACTGTACTTCCTGCACTGAGGTTCTATGTGATATCCCTGTATCGTTATAACAAATCCCTCTGGTCTTAAATTAAGTACAGTAGATTTCTGTTTCTTGAACCCAAACAAAATGCTAAGAAAATGTATACATATTTATGTGGAGCATGCAACTGTATTTATCCCATATTTATGCACATGTAGATATCACTCCTATTCATAGATGATTGATGCTATATGCAAAGTAAGTTTAAAACAGTGGCAAATACAAAGAGTTGATTTCTTCATTCATATGACTCTCAATTAACAAAACAGGCAGTAAAGGATGAGTGTTCAGTGAAAGGAAACCACTACATAGAATCCAAAGACTTTGGAAGAAGAAGCTTACATATCCCATAGACTGGGTTGGTCAACTGAGGGCGAGACTTATGAGAAGGAGAATAAGAACTGTATCTCGCATCCCAAAAATCAAACAAGTAGGGTTTAAGCAGGCATCAAGAATAAGAAAGAGAAAGAAGTCAGAAACAAAGAAAAAAAAGTAAATGAGAAGGCTATGGGGTGTTTTCTGGGGAGTTGGCAAGTGATTTAAAAACCTTACTATGTAGAGGATTCAGATTGCAAGCTGCTATGTACATGTTTTTAACATTCTTTGCAGGGAGGCCCAATACCCCTGAGTTGGAAGCTCTTTGTGGACTAACATCTTAATTTTCTAATGTAGAATTTCAAACTGATTGGATTGGTAAGGGTTATTTACTAAGCTGATTGATTTTTAAATAGATACTAATATTTTGATAATTTGTAGAAATAATAAAATCTGCACAATAACAGCTTTTATTTTTTAATTTTGAAAACCATGTTTATGTATAAATGATCAGCCATTATCTCCAAGTATGGTAGAATATTATCTTTGTTTCTTTTTCCTAGAGGCAGATGCAAATTCCTGATTGTCTTCACTGGAGCTTAAATTTCACACACACTCACAGGCACACACACACAAGCACATTATAGAATGTTAATGTAATAGTGGCCTCATTTAAGATAGGAGAAAACAGAAGACCAGTGACCAATGAGGCTGGAGTCCAAAGTGGTTGAAATTTCCAAAGGAGTTTGCAGTTAAAGGACCTGGGCTCTGCAGTCAGAGGACCTCTCCTTCTTCTAATCACTTGGCTATGGGCAGGCGACTTCAATGGCTTCAACTATAAATGGAGTTACTAGGAGAACCTACCTCATGGTGCTCTTCTAAGGATTAAGTGAGAGCATGCATATGAGGCATCTAGCATGGTGCCTGATTCACGGCATGCATTCAGAGCAGATTGTCATTCGTCTTAGTCTGCTTGTGAATCTGTAGCAGAATACCACGGCCTGGGTAATTTACAAGTAATGGATGTTTATTTGGCTCACAGCTCTAGAAGCTGGGAAGTTCAAGAGCATGGCACCAGCATCTGGCAAGGGCTTTCATGCCACATCATTCCATGGAGGAAAATAAAAGGACAAGAGAGTGTGAAAGAGCGAGACAGCAAGAAAAGGAAAGGGGGTCAAACTCACCCTTTTATCAGGAACACACTCTATTGATAACAGCATTAATCCATTCATGAGGGAATACCCCTCATGACCTAGGCACCTCTTAAAGGTCCCACCTCTCAACACTGGTTGCACTGGGGATTAAGTTTCCAACACATGCTTTTTGGATGACATAATTAAACCATAACACACTTGTTATTAGGTCAGGAGATTTCCCAAGGTCAGAACAGTGATAGAGCTAAGCCCTGAACTTTTGTGACCTTCAAACCAGGATTGTTTCCACAATTTGTAATATAAGGATATTTAGAACCTACTTTAAAAGTGGAGGAAAGAATAAAATTATTTGAAGATGGAGTGCCCAAAAACTGTGCCAGACAAGTCCTTTGAAACTGTCCTTCACCTAAATTTGAATTAAAAAAATTGTTTTTGCATTGTGTGATTTGGTAATACGGGGAGTATAGGTGTGTTTTTAATTGCTTTTCCTTTGTCAATTCTTATATAGTCTCAGTTGAAATTAAAGACGTGAGACTTTAATCATAATGAAGAGAAGGCTTGAATCCACATATCTCCAAAGTCCAGGTCTGGTGGAAAAACAAACAAACAAACAAAACACCAAAGCTCAAGCACAGGGAGTGGAGAAGAGAAGAGGCTGTATCAAAGCTGACAAAGTGGAAATCCTGAAGGGCAGAAGAGAATTCATCTGCAGATACCATCACTTCCTATTAAATCATTTTCTTATACCATGGTCAAACTTGCGGAATAAACCCTCATGCTTCATTCTGGTTCATTCTAGAGTTGAGAGAGAGGCATCTAGGACATGTCATCTATGTGCATTTGAATCTGATGATTTGTCTTTATCACTTACACAAGAGAATTCACAGCCATTAATTCTTCAAATATTGCTCTTCCTCCAATAACCCTATTATCTCTTTCTAGAACCCATCATAGATGTATACTTTCCTTCAAGTCTCATAACCTCTCTATCATATTTTCCACTTCTTTATCTCTCTGTTATGGTAGTCCAGAAAATAGATTCTGTTCTATCTTCTAGTTCACTAATTTTCTCTTTAGCAGCATCTAATCCTGTTGTTTAATTTATAAGGTTTTTAATGTCAAGGATTAACATTTTTAGTTCTGAAACTTCCATTTGGTTCTTTATCAACATTTACTTTTTTATTCCATAGTATCTTTTTTGTATAGTTTTCTTTTCCTTTCTTTTTTGGTCTTTAATCATTTAAACATACTTATTTTATACTGTCTATCAAATATTTTTTATCTGCTGTTCTTGGGGTTCTAATCCTACAGTTTCCTGTGTCTTTTTGCTCACCCTCACCTAGGATTGTTTGCTCATTTTTACAATTTTGAGTTGTAAGCTCTTCGTCAGCAGGTATTTGTCTGTACCTGGTTAGTTGCTGTGTCCTTTTGGAGAGTTTTTGAATTTACTTCTGCTTGGTGCCCCAGAAGTATTACCAGGCTGTATCAGAATTTTATGTTAATTTATTGAGGGTGTCAAACTTTAAGGTTACTAAATTCAATGCCTCCACCAGTTACTTCCCTCAAATACTCTAGTTTTTAATTCCTTCTTCATTTCAGTATCTACAATTTCCATTTCTTCTTTTCTCTCCCCCTCCCCTCCTTCCTTCCTCCTTCCTTCTTCGCTTCCTTCTTCATATTTTTCCTTCCTTCCCTCCTACCAGTTAGTTATGGCTTAAAATAAATATCTTATAGAGGGATGCTATTCAGGAAATATATCCTCCTCTTTTGCTTGAAGCAAATGTACTCAGTTTTAGGTAGGCATTTCTCTGACACCTCGGTAAATAACCATGCTACAGACCCTTCTCAAACTGGTCTCCTACTCTTCTTGTACAATATCATGTGCCACAGCCATCTTGCTCCCTGGGTTTTATCTAGAATATGCCTCATGCTGTCCTGCTTCAGAAGCTTCCTGCTTGCTGCCACTGTTGGCCTTACCAGCTAGTCCCCACCTGTTAAAATTCTACCCTCCATCAAAGTCCACCTCCAATGCCTCTTTCGTCATGAAGCCAACATTGACTCTCTGAAGCAGGTGTAAACCCTCCTTCCTCTGACCTCTCTTCTTCTCCTCCCCTTGACTATAGCACCTAGAGTAGCTTATTTACGCATTCGCTCTATTCACCAACTAACTTTTAAAAACTGCTTAATGAGGCCAGACACAGAGGCTCATGCCTGTAATCCCAGCACTTTGGGAGGCCAAGGCAGACAGATCACCTGAGGTCAGGAGTTCGAGACCAACCTGGCCAACATGGTGAAACCCCATCTCTACTAAAAATACAAAAATTAGCAGGGTGTTGTGGCACGTGCATGTAATCCCAGCTATTTGGGTGTCTGAGGCAGGAGATTCACTGGAACCTGGGAGGCAGAGGTTGCAGTGAACTGAGATTGCACCACTGCATTCCAGCCTAGGTGACAGAGTGAGACTCCATCTCAAAAACAAACAAACAAACAAACAAACAAAAAACTGCTTAATGGCAGAACCTAGAATATCATATCTCTATATTCCCTTTGGTAACCTGAATACTGTTTGGTGTTAGGTATATAAAGAAAATAAATGTGTGTGTTTTTAACTGAATCTACCTGAATAAAAAGGATAATATAGGAACAACATTACCTATAGGAGGTTGGATGTTCCTGTGAAGTACATTTTTTATCTACTTGCTATCTTTGTAATTCCTTCATGCTACAGTGAGAGGTAGAGTTTAAACCTGAAAACATTCTTGGAAGAGGAAACTTCATTAATTCAAATATACCACAAGGTAAAAAAGAATGATACTAGTTTCTCTGAGACAGATGTAAGAGGGGATGGAATTGCTATACCCTCTTTCTTATTGCTGCAATATGATGGGAAGTGTTTGGTGCTGGGTAGAGGAAGTATTGTCAGTAGCAAAACAGGCAGTGTGAAAACTGAGCTCCATGGAGACACATTTTTCTGCACTCCTCAGTTCTACCCTGGACTGACTTTGAGCATGGTCTCCAAGGAAATGATCTCTACCCTTAGATTATGGTATCTCCGTCAACTTTCCTCTGGGACTCAGGAAAGAAGTTTCTTTCTTTTTATGTTCTTTAACTTCTTTTAATTCACCTCCTAAGGTTGCAATTCTACCATTGCTGTTGACAGATTGGCATGGATTCTTTTTGACTTATTTTTATACATATAGTAGCATAATTTTACCCTAATAAAAATAAGATTATATTATATGCACTGGTGTACAATGGTTTTGGTTTTTAATGAACAATGTGATGTGGACACATTCCACACATATAACTGCTTAAAAATAACTCCACTATAGAGTGGTATGTAATTTATTTTAACAATCTGAAATTTGCTCTATCAACTATATATTTCAAGCTCTATGATTTCAAATATAATAGTTCAGTTCTTCCTATCAAGAATTCAGCTCAGGTATAAAGAGAAAAGAGCCTTCCCTCCAGGCGACAATTTCCCTTGAGATAACAAGGGAGATTCCTGGAGCCAGAAGACAAGAGGGTGTACACATCTACTCTCAGGATTTTCCGGGTGCATGTAATGCTCATCTGCGTACTTCTGAGTATGAGTTTCTGTGGGTGCACACTTTATTATGAAAGGAATCTGAAAGAAATTGGATCACTACTGCTAGTCAAGGTAAAAAGTCATCTGACAGAGAAGTGGTATAGCATAGTTGTTGAGGTTAAACTACCCGCATTTAAACAACTCTGCATCTACCAGTTGTGTGACACAAGAAAAAGCTGCTTAGTCTCCTGGCCCACAGTTGTCTCATCTTTAAAATGGGGATAACAATAGAATCTGCTTTAAAAATTGTTAGAAGTACTAAATGATTTAAAACCTGTAAAGTGGTTATACAGGCCTGGCACATAATAAATACTTAATTAAATATTAATCAAGCCTTGATATGTACCTGGCAGTACACAACAGGAAGAGGAAGCTCAGCCGAAGGCTGAGTGCTGTCAGTCAGGCAGCAACTGGGATTTCTGGTGGTCAAACAAGGGGGTTTCCTGACCCCACAAGCATGGACAGTTTTAGTCTTCTCAGCTTCAAGCCCCAACTCTTTGGGGACTTTACACACATGTTTTGAGCTGAGTTTCTCTGGTACAAACCAATGCTGGAGTAGTGTAGGGTACGTGCATGCGGCCCCAACCCAACTGCCATTTGATGCCAGTTAAGTGGATGTGGATAATTCTGTCTTGTGCATTGTAGGATGTTTAGCAGCAAGCCTGGTCTCTACCCACTAGACGCCGGCAGTACACCCTCAGCTGAAACACCCAAAAATGTCTCCAGATTTTGCCAAATGTCCCCTGGAAGGCATGATGGCCCCTGACTGAGAATCACTAATGTAACCTGATACTGGATATAAAAGTTGCTTATTCCAGCTCTTTCTTGTTGGTAAACTTTATCTATTTTACTAGACTAAGAATTCGCAGGCAGGGACCAGCCTTATACACGACCCACTCACCCACCAGCACAGTGCTCGATCTTCAGACTTCACTTAAATACTTATTGCTTAACTCAAAACAAACAATCAAACTAGTTGGTTAACATTTTAATTTCTGATTTGTACTAAAATTGATTTAAATAAAGGTGACATCAAGACTAATTATTCCTGCTAAGCTTTGAAATGTCAATTACTTCAAAACACATCCTTTTCTTAAAATACATAACATAATTCAAGCTGGGGTTATTTTTGTCTTTTCTCTGATCACAATTCCGTACATACTTCACACAATAGCTGGGATATATAAAGTTTGGTTTTAATTGCCATCTATTCATTTTCTTCTTTACAATGAATTGGAAATATCTCAAATGCACTGAGGACTTCTTTCTAGCGATCCCTTTGTCACTGGTGTCACGATGTCTGAATTTTAAATCACTAGAGATGCTCAGCCTAAGAAGAGGCAGGGGGATTTTGCTCTGTGCCTCACACACGGCCTGGCAGTGTCTGTTCATAATAGCCCTCACAGCAATGCTCAAGGAAACTGTTTGTTCCCTTGAGAGGTTTATTATCCTGACATTTATCACATTCTGATAAATACAAATTCCACACTCTGAATTTTGCTGCAATTTCATATTTTATACTTCTTTTTGTCTTTCAAATAGGAGCAAACATATGAATCTAAACACCAAGACGCACCCATGGGAATAAATGTGCATGACTATGCTCATCCCTACTGAAAACTGCAGCTCATTGTACTGAAGGTGTAAAGCTGTGACTGAGAAACACACCTGTGGTAACTTTCTACTGGAGTCCTAGAAAACTTCATAACATTGATGAGGGGCTTTGAAGGTATATGTGTGAATTTCCAACAGACAGAGGTGTAGCATCAAGAGAAACCAAAGAAACTTTTGAGAGGGGGCATTTGCATAATGGACCTACTATGGAGTCAGGTGTGGCCCTCAGTGTTGGGGCTCAGGATTTCAGCTTTGCAATCACACTGATGGGGAGTGGTGTCACAGACAGACTCACATGTTTACAACTCCCAAGGTTATGCCAATAACTTGTTTGCAAGAAGCAGAACAGTCGGCAGGGCAGCATCTTATCTCCCATCGGCATTGCTGTAACAGGCTAGGTAGTCATCAGAAGGGAATTTGATAGGCTTGAAGAAAGCATGGAGGGAAATAGATATATGGTCTAAAGACAGACTGCTCTCTAGCCAAAAAGCCCAAGACATCCATTCCCTTGACAGGAACACACAAGCCACCCATAACAACCAAGTGGAATTCTGCCCCTTAGGATCCTCCCCTTTGGCTTGGATGCTGGTGACATTTGACTCAAGGACACACCTTCAGTGTTTCTGAAAACCAACAAAACCTCTTCTGACTGATGCATTTTTTTTTTCTTAAGGTAATTTAGCCTTTAGATAGTTAATTCTCTCCTGGCATTCCACCCAGGAAGCAGAGAGAATGTGGGTGAACCCTAAGGCAAAGGAGACTCAAGTCTTGACCAATGTCCTGCTGAAAAGTAGGAGAGTGATTAAAAATATCAGGTCCATGCTGGACTGAAAAGAGCAAATTTGGACATCTCCTACTTTTTTTTTTTTCAAATTATTCTGAATATCTTTGCTTTGTTTCTTGAAGTGTAGATTTGGAATTTAACTTTCAGAAGACATTTTATTTTTCTCTCTTTTAAATCTTTGTTTGAGGATGAAGGTGGGAAGGAACCACATTTTTTACTTCTGTGACAATGAATGAATGTGTGAAGGGAGATGAAATTTATAAAGTGCCTGTCCCCAACAGAGGCAGTGCTGCAGAACCGTGAAGAGTGTGGACTCTTGAATTGGACTGCTGGATTGTGAATCCTGGCTCTCTCACTTCTTACATTGTGTTAATCACCATTTTTATGTCTCTGTTCCTTCATCTTTGTGTAAGACTAATGAGAATACAAACAAGGGTTATAGAGAGGATCAGATGTGTTCACAGAAATAAAAGGCCCAGATCCATGCCTGGTATATAGTACAAGCCTTTCAAAACATTATCACTGTTTTCTAATCTGATCAACTAAAAAATCTGACAATTTTTGATAATTTTTTTAGCAAAAAAAAAAGAAAGCCCATCATTAAACTTTGTTTTGAATGTTTTATGTGCAAGCCCATATTGTCTCTCTCTCAAACACGGGTGAAGGTATATAAAATTACAGATTCCAAGAGTCTTAGAGATCCTCTTTACTCTCCTCACTGTGTATCTCAGGAAGGTGGGAGATCATGTTGAAGGTTACATAGCTGAAGTCAAGGTGGGTGTGAGGGCAAAAATAAAATTCATGCCTCTAGATTTCTGACTTTCCACCAAAGAACTCTATCTTGCGCTATTGATGGCCACATCTGATGACATTCACAGAGGAATTTGACCAGAAAATATCATGATATTAACAATTTTTCTTCTTCCTCTTTATTAGACTTCCAGTACCAGAGATGGGGGGGGGGGAGAGAGAGAGAGAGAGAGAGAGAGACGCTCACTTAAGACTTTCTCATTGCAACTATGCCACAGAATGTGTGAGTTGTCCATGAAACCCACCAGTAATAGGAGCAACAGGAGAATGTGTAATCAGTAAGAAGAGGAGAAGTGAATGCTAAGGGGCACTGCTGTGACCTGTCTATAAGTAGGACATTATCACCTCAGGGTTAAGCATGTCTGCTCATGTCAGTACTTGATGAGAGAAAATAACAATATAAATAGATTCTTACCTGCACACATTGCATTTAGAATGTATTTGATGCCAGGATCTTAGGAACATTTAGAAGAATTATTTTATTTAAAGTCTCAAAAACTTTCTTTGAGGAAAAAAACAAATCTGAAAAGCCTCTTCTACCAGCAAGAACAGCAGCATCTGCTTAAGAACACATAGCAACCCTACATTCAGATTAGGACAGGAAATAAAAAAAAATAACATATCCAATTGAAACTGCGGGAGGACACAGTAGACAGAATGTAATTAGTTGGATTGACTGTCAGCCAAAACCTCAGGCAACCACCCCCTTGCTCTTATGAAAACTGCCTGGAGATTTTTAATGATGATGAGCAGTTAGGATCTCGATTTTAAATCTTCTCTGAAATGCAGGGCGCCATCATTCCCTCCAGCGACGCTGGGATATTGGTTCTGGGTTGGCACTGAAGAGCTCTGGAAAAGGTGAACCCTAACTCCTTAAGCAGCAGTGACTTCTGTTGCAAAATGTTCGGTGTTGTCAATTCTTTAACTCTAACGAATCCAGCTGAATTTATGATGAGTTGGGTGATTTGAAAATGAAGACACTTTGGTCTATGGAATTTAAATTTGGGATTTTGGAACAAATATCTCCATTTTAGTGCTTTTCTCAGCAGAGAGTGATGGGAGGAATTCTGGATTAGGAATTACGGGGTCCATGGCCAGACCTGAAGATGCTCAGTGCGTGATGTGCATGAGCAGGTGCCACCCAATTCTGCTGCTGTTCTTCCCTCAGTTTCCCAAAAGAGCCACTGGAGGGGACACAGAAGCCAGAACTGGCTTTGAATCCTTGCTCTGTCTCTTAGTAGATATGTGATCTTGGGCAAGCCCCTCAGCAATCTAAGCTGCAAAACAAAGAAGGCAGAAAAAGAGTTGGGCCTCTTAGATTTCTCAAATCCCTTTAAATGATAAAATATGTTACCTTTATATATATAAAAAGGATGCTGTTGATGGTGCTTTCCTGTGCCTGAGATTAGAGATCTGAAAGACCAAGCTGATCCAGGCCTCCTTCCATGAAGATTGTGTGTTTAGTCTGTCCTATGGCTAATGACTGCAGCTGCTTCCTGCAGAGACTGTTATAAGATCTATAAAAGGCCGAGATATTATGGTTTCAGAAGCAGGTAATGAGCATACAGAGAAATCACATGGTTTTTTCTTTCCATTTGGATTTTTAGTTTGTAGGCTTTCTACACAGGAGTTCATGGGTACGATGCCAACTCTCACAGACAACAAGGATTTATTGTATTAATAATCTGCAAATTATGGATTGCAAAACCAAAGACATTTGGGGATTTCATTGAATTTCTACCAAAAAGATGCCTCCATGCTGAGGTTTTCAAGTTTTTCACTGTGCCCAGTTGAAATTCATTATAAACTATACATCTATTTGCATATTAATTATGAAAACACACCATGGAATATATTTAGGATAAAGTACAGCAGGAAAAGATGGCAATTTATGAATACTGTGTACCAAATCAAATGAAACACCCAACTAAGAGTATTTTCCAAAAATAGACTTTAAAATATATCTTTCTTCAATGCTATAGGAACTCAGTCCATTCAAATCCACAAACAAAAAGTCCATTTGCTAATTTCTTGATTTCAGATTTTTTGGGACAGTATCTACTTGAACTATGATGGTAAACCAATTCCAAAATTAACCTGAATTTTTAAAAATTTTTTACTGATAACCATAACCGTGGTCAAATCTGTTCTATGGATGTGGCTCCACAAATGTGGGTCAAAAAATATGAATCTAAAAATTGAATCCATAGTCAAATAAGTTGTGAATATGCTTAGTTTTTAAAAATGAATTCTCTTATTACATATTACCTTTGATGTGCCATACATTATTTAAAGTATTATGCAAAGTGTTTCACAAATTTCTCTGACCAGGGAACACTTTTTCACAGAGCATTTTCCTAGATCAGTGTTCTTTGGGAAATCCTGGATCTGATGACTTGCCATTGTTGTCATGTGTCTCCATTCTCTGGTTTCTTCTTGGCTTCCTAGGTTCTGCCACTGTGGCCATCACCTGGGATTGGAGAAAGGCAAATGGAATAGACCCACTCAGAATTACAGTCCTTGTTTATTTCATCAGAGGCTGGCCTAATACTTACATTAGCATTAGCCCTTTCTGGCTAGAGCTTCATGTCTCACTCACTGTCTGTTCACTTCTGACCTGAAACAATGGGACTGCAGAAGACAGAAGGAAAATATCTGGTGGTCAGGCCAACTCTGTATACCCCATGATGAAGATGTTTTCCATAGGAGTTCATTGTTACAGGTGAAATTTATTAGCCATAGCCAAAGATTTCTTAAGCCTTTCTTCCAATCAGTGTGCCACAGCTATTTGATATGTCAGTCTCAGGAGATGAGTTCTGGGAAGAGTCATCCCTTTCATGAGCAAAGGGAGAATGGAAAGGGAAATGGTCCAACTCAAAGAGGGGAAAATAAAGGAGAGAGGGATATAACGTTTTTTAAGCTTCTAGTATGTAACCAGCACAGTGCCACGTGATGTGTATACCAATTTCAGTTCCAATCCCCATATTAGGACTGAATTTTAAAAGGCTACAGAAGTTAAGAAAAAGAAGAAGAAAGAATAATGCGGAAGCTAAATGAATATTTCTGTCTCAAGGAAAGAGCTGAGACACCTCTTCCAGAATTCTACCTGGGCCTTTTTCTGTCCCTTTCCACTGGGACAGTAACTTCTCCCTTCATTCGTATTTCAACCTCTTTTCTCCACTTCTTTCCCTCTTGCGCACTAAAAATCCAACTCCTCATCATCAACCCACCACCACCTATCTTTCTTTATTCACATTAAAATACCCTCATGCCCCTAGGTTTTCACTGCCTTTTATGCTCAGCTCTCTGCAATCTGACTTTGGCTCCACCATGCCATACCCAGTTTAACCAGTTGGATCATCAATAACCTTTCAACAGTCAAATCCTAAGGGAAATATTAAGTTCTCCTCTTACTTGAAGGCTGTGTCACAACTTGCATTCTTGACACTTTCTTCTCTCCTGATTTATTACAACTGCTCCTTTGTATTTCTCTTAACACTTTGATTCTGAATCTTCTTACCTGGTTTATCTTCCTTCTCCTCCTCCCTTTAGATGTTGGTGCCTCCAGAGTTCCTGTTCTTATCCCTCTTCTTATTTTACATACTGTCTTTGGCTTATCTCATCCACTATTCTCTCTCTAATCTTCTAATCATTACAAGTTCCTATTCTACAAATGTTGATGCCTTTTGGGTTCTATCTTACATTTTCACATGTTTGCTGGATATTGCCATGAGGAAGTTCCCAAGGCAAACCCATTTTATTTCCCCTCAATTTTTTTTCCTCCTTCAAGAATCCTGTCCTGAATTCAATGGTACTTTATTTGCCCAGTTACCCAAATCAGAAACCCACAAGTCCTCCCCAACTCCAATTCAGCTTTCAACTGCCTCTCCTCTCCCAAGCAAATCTGATCTTGTCTTTAACACACAATCTTTAAACATGTCCAGGGCTTCTCCATTGCTTGCAGTTTAAAAAGCAGATGTCTTGTATGGCACTCAAAGCTCTTTAAAAACTGGCTCTAACCTATGTTTTCAGTCTCGTCTCCCATCATTCTCATTCCCAAATTCTCATAATGATTTGCATAACTTAAATCATTCTTCCCTGCTGGTAGCTCCCTAAATTTTCTGGATTTTCATTCATCTTGATGCATTTCCTGAGGATTGCTTTCTTGAACATGACCTTTTTATGTGTATTCTTCAAGATCTACCTCCTCTCGGAGAAACTCTCCCAGTTTTCGCCTTCCTCTTGTCCTGCAAGTCGCTCTGAGTTCTTTCTGAACCATTATAGGGAGTTCTAGTGTAAGGCTTCTTACATTGCATTAGAATTATTTGTCTGAGTGTCAGCTTCTCAACCGGACAGTAGACATTCTTTCCTCTGCTCCTTTCTGGCCTCCAGCACAGGCTGACACAGTGCCTAGTTACATGCGTCATCAATTGAAACCTCTCCCTTAACCCTGGTTGTCTCAAGTGTCACTGATGTCCAAATAATATAGGTGAATCTCTCCCTTTTACCTCTTCTGCCTCACCTCATTACTCCTTCTCCTTTGTAGTTAGTAGACACAAAATGTGGATAACTTGCATAATTTATCTATGCTTCATTTCCTTTATCATTAAATGAGAAGAATAACAGAACAGAACTCAACCCAAGGACTTGTTACAACAAGGATTCAATGAGAAAAAGCATGCAACATTTTAGCACAGTGCCTGAGTTATAATATATGCTCCATAAATATTAGCTGTTGGTGTTGCTATTACAAAAGGAAGATTTTTTTTATGATTCAATGTTTTATTGTAGCCTATAGCAAATTAAAAGTTATTCTTACTCATGTTTTGTTTTACCCTTTTTTCTATTACCTTTATTGGACTTGTATTGGCAATACCATTTAGCATAGAAATTTCATTTTAGATTTTATTCATGTGCATTGGTCATTTTGTCTACCCAGTATTTCTACATCTTTTCTTTGGTATGAGCATTCTAGCTGTCTTTTGAGAAATTACTATCCCTACATTTTATGTGATCCTCCTAATGGACTTGTCAATCACAGTGTCCTCCTAGCTACATCTTCCATTCACAAAGTAGGGACATGACATGGCCTAAGCCAGCATAATCTCTATTCTAGAATTTTGTCACAGGACCAAATATACTGATACTAACTCACTCATAGTCAATATTATATGCATCTCAGATGGGACTTTAGTTCTCTATGTTCTGTTGCTTGACTGTTACTTTAATTGTGGGAGTTTTAAGTTCACTATCTTTCTAACAAATTAATTCTTTCCCTTAAGTTGGGCCAGACTGTTATTCTGTGGCTTTCAACAAAGTAACATAGCAGGTAAAACATTGCTCAGCTATGTCAACACTGAATGAACTATCTTTTGAGCAAGTGAGAATTGGAAAGTAGAAAGTAATTCAAAGAAGCATGAGACATAGTTCTGGTTTCTGTGATTCAAATAGGAAGAAAAAACAAATATGGATAGAAATTAACTCAGGAACAACTAAATGATAAATAGGGGACAATTAAGTATTAGGTTAAATCATATGCAATTTCTCTTTTTGTAAGTAAAAAAACTATTGCAATTTCCTGTGGGTTAATGTAATGGAATTCTAATGGAACATAAGAAAAGAAGGGAAAAACAGAAACAAAAACAAGATGAGCACTCTGCAATGGGAAAAGCTCCACGTAGGAGGTGAAACTTAAGCTGGACCTAAACATGTGGACAGGCTTTGAAGAAAAGGAAGAGGATTTAGTTGGAAGGAAGAAGTGAATTAGGAAAGGCATAGAGATAGAAAAAAGCATTCACCTTGAGGATCAAAAAGGAGCTCAGCTTGATGTCAGAAAAGGACATGTTTGGGAGATCGGTAGAAAGCATGCAGGGAGAATTGCACGAATAGCTGTAGTAGACAGAATAATGGCACATAAAGGAGTCTGTGTCCTAATCTCCAGGATCTATGAATATGTTAGGACACAGGATAAAGAGGAATTAAGGTTGCAGATGGAATTAAGATTGCTAACCAGATGACCTTAAAATAGAGGGATTATCCTCGTTTATGCTGTTGAGCCCAATGTGTTCTATAAGTAGAAGAGGAGGCAAAAGAGAAGTTTGCAGCCAAATGCTGTGAGAAGGACTCCATCCACTGTCGATGGCTTTGAGGATGGAGGAATGGCACCACAAAATGAGAAATGTGAGCAGCGTCTAGAATAGGAACAGGGCAGGAAATGGATTCTTCCTTCCCTACAGCCTCTGTAGGGAACACCTCTCTGCCCAAAACATGATTTTAGCCCAGGGAGATCTGTGTTCGACTTCACACCTATAGAACTGCAAGATACTTATGGTATGTTGTTTGGAGCCACTAAGCTTTTGACAATGTCTTACTGCAGCAACAGAAAACAAATATAATGATATTTAAAACAATTAATAAAAAAATAAGGCTACTGACCAGTTAGAATGAATGCCCAACCAATCAAAAGTACCTGCTAAACATCAGCTCAGAGTAGATGGGATATAGCCACTTTACAGAGGGCTTTGAACTCGATTCCACGGGGAACATGTAGTCTATTGAGGTGTTAGGTATGAATGTATTCTGGCAAAAACAATAAGATCAAATGGATGTTATCAGTGGCCTCTCTAACACAACTCTGTCCACACTGGAGTAAATTTTCATTTAAAAGTTGCCTGGTTCAAACATACCAGCATTTTTTAAACTCTGTATGATTCACCTGTGGGACCTGCCAGATTATTTTGTTTGATTATTTTTGCTTAAATTATTAATGCAGCAGATAGTGTTGATGTTTATTGCTCATACTAGGCACAGTTCTTTGGCAGTCACTTTTCTCAGCAAGAGAATCAACTAAATGGAAAAAAATTAAAAATTCATAACACTTAAAGCCTTCTTTTTTGTATAAGTCATAAATTAGATGGAAGAATGGAGTTTTTTCCTCTTTCACCAAAACATGAGATGAAATGGCAGAGATTAGAACATCAATAAGGGACCACTTCTGAGTCTAAAAGTAAAAAATGATGAGATTACTTCCAGGAAGTTCTGTGGCTTACTTTGAAGGGTCATCCTAGAAGAAAGGCCGAGTTTGTCACTTTTCTTCTTCTTTTCTTATACACAGTCAATAACTCAATCTTTTCTTGTCCCAAACTATTTAATCCTATTTACACCATTAGTGATTAGAAAACTGCCTTCCAAATTAAAAATAAAAAAGAAAAAGCTACTTTTGTGAATGAAACTCTCATACATTGGAAGGTATTTAGTCTGTGGCTTCTATGATGTGGTGCATGCCACATATAGATTTCTGTGTGTTTGACTATTAAAAAGAAAGCCACATGGTGTAAGAGATAGGGCAGGGGCTTTAGAATCCAATGGAGGGGTTTCAAATTTTAGCTCTTTCATTTACCAGTCATGCTGTTGGAGCATGTTAGTTGATACCTTTAAGTGTCCTGCATATAAAATCAGGATTAAAAAAGCTCTTAGCAGGCTATTAAGAACAAAGTTCACATGTATATAGCTTACTCTGTGCCAAGTACTATTCTACGTTTTACACCGATTAGCTCATTCAATTCTTGCAACAAAACCATGTGCTTGATACTATTTTACAAATGAAGAAACCCAGCCTTAGAGAGGTTTCTTATAATTTGCTTAAAGTCTCACAGCTAGTAAGTGACAGAGCTGGGATCTGAACCCAGGCAGTCTGACCCCAAAGTCTATGATCTTAACTATTTAGTCTAATTACTGGTTTCCTTCCTCATTTCTTATCTGAAGGATTATACAGGCAATATTCAGCTTAAAAATAGGTTCTATTTTAAAATTGCCTTTGAAATTGGTGATTTGCCACTTTAAATTTATTTTACCCCAAAATTGTGCTACCAAAATCTTAAATCTATTCCAGGTTATTAACAAGAAACAAACATATAAATAAAAATCTAACCTTTAATGGAAATAACATATTATATATTTGT
Organism: Trachypithecus francoisi; assembly: GCF_009764315.1. Taxonomy (NCBI): domain Eukaryota; kingdom Metazoa; phylum Chordata; class Mammalia; order Primates; family Cercopithecidae; genus Trachypithecus; species Trachypithecus francoisi. The sequence goes on along the minus strand of NW_022681435.1, from coordinate 1,778,788 downwards.
AATGCTAAAGAAGAAAAGTACCATGGAAGATAGTATAAATGACACATGAAGATAGTATAAATCATGAAGATGATTGAACATTTGTAGCCCTCAATTATCTTATTTGTGAAAGATCCTAGCTGTCCCTAAGATCTCAATTAGATGAGAATAAGGAAGTAAATGGAAGTTGTGGTGGGAAATCTGAAGGGGGGGTTTAGGGAGCATGAATACACTCGGAATTTGATGATGTGGGCTTTTATTTTGTTTAATTTCCCTTTAAAATGTATAAATTTCCTTTCCCTTCATATAGATTCACCACCAGCACTACTCTAACTATTTTTCTTCTTGAGAAAGAGGAGAGGGAAAGCAAGGAAGAGGAAGAGAAAGAGAAATAGATAAAAACATGGTCAAGTAGAAGAGTCTGTGGTGAGTTGAGGAACAAGACAAGATGGAGGTGATAGTTGGAGAAACTGAGGATGCGCATGGAGTAAGAGGGAAGTGGGGGTAAGAGGGAAGTGAAGTAAGACAGCACAAAAGGCACCAGAAAGACGACTGAACATCTGCAAATCCAGACTCTCTGTTAAGTGCATCCATATCAATAAATTCAATTCAATCCAATGTTACATTCCATCATCTAACACCCTTAGAAGTCATTCCCACACATATGCTAGGTTTCTATCATTATAAATTAACAAAATTTTATTTGTTTTTGTGTAGTAGAAGCTAGCTCTTTCCAGATCAGACTTTGTCCCCCTGGCACTTGCTGAGAAACGATCTTGGTTATAGGTCTAGAGATAGTAAGTGGTAGTTGGGGAAAGTTTTAAGGAGAATAGATATTCTCTTGCAAGGCAGCTGCCCCAGTGAGATTATTACAGGGTCTTCAAGCAAAGGGAAGCTAGTCTTCTCAAACTGAGGGGAATAAGCTGCTTCTACTGGGAAGGGAGGCTCATAGCCATTTGGCGATTCAAGATTCTCAGCTTTGATTCAGTTGATCCAGATGCCACATCCAAAGAGTCAAGGTCCCATCTCTCCCCAGTCAATATCCTAAATTTCACATAAGAAGACTGGTGAGTCTGTGTAATTTTGCAATCCACATAATAAGAATCTGAGTTTGATTTTCAATTAAGTCAGCTCTGCGGTTATAGGAAGAGAGTCTTTAGGAGCAGCCATAGCAAAAGCTTTCTAGTTCTCTCACTATAATTTGAGCGTTTAAAGCCCTGAACTTGTCATTGTCCTCCTATAAGTCCCCCAGTTCATTCGAAGCAGCCCTCATACCTCATTGTTCTTGAAATCATCATCACTGCCATCACTGGTACCATGAAGGCCAAGTTCAGCAGCTATTTGGTCCCCTAAGGCACTGGTTCAATTGGCACTTTTATCACAATTAGTCACAATTAGTCGAGATACGACTGCATGCCATAAAATACTGATATTTCATTTCCACGAGCAGGGTGCAGCATTGCACTCAAGCCCAGGGATTTAAACCAATCCCATAACTCCATTTGGAGGACCTCTCTTCTGGGACTACTCCTAATATAAGTACTGTACATTCAGGGTCCATGAGAGAAATAAAAACCACATTGGGAATTTCAACTGAGAAATTTTGTAAAGGAATTTAGAAAATTCAAGAACAAAAAGGCAATCTAGCCAGAGATCTGGCAGTTCAAAGGAGGGGCCAAATGGAGAATGTGATGCAGACCCAGCAGAGGAAGTACCTGGATGCTGCACTTCTTTAAAGGGGTATGAGGAAGCTGGTTCTTTGTGCTAGAAGGAGTAGGACATGCCATTCCCAAAATAATGCTATTGGAAGAGCTTAGACCCTGAAGGAAGAAGTCTCTTTTCTTCTCCTGGCTTTCTTTCTCTAGTATCGTCTATTGGAGGAACCTAACTGGAAATAAAGGAAAAATAGTTTTCAGAGTCCTGGTTGCAATATCATAGGACAGATCATAGAAGGACAGGTTTGGAATGAAAGACAGCAACTAAATCACTGCACCATGAGTGCAGGGTGAAGGAGTTGGCAGCTACATGTAAGGAGCGTCTGTGGCCAAATCATTCACATAGTGTCTGTATTTACATAACTATAGTCATGGACTAAGATAAACCATTAATCAAACCAACGTAGCCAAATTGATTTAAAAATTTATTTGTACCAAACTGATAAACTACTTTTCTTCATTTGAAATTGTTTTGGAGATATGCACATCAAGCGTACAAAATCTTCCAGCCTAGTCTAAGATGAAGAAAAAATATCTGCTGCCATGATTCCCCATGGGCAACTGATAGACACCGTGAGTAACAGGACTTGGATTTCTGAACCTTTGCTCTGTGGCAAAGCCATACAGATATCCTCACGTGACCTGGATATATCTTAGGCTAATCTACTTTATCAGTGTAAACCTGAACCTGAGTCTAGTGTGAAGTAGAGTGACAATTTAAACTGTATTGTTAAATAAAATATCTGACATAAATGTATAGATGAATGAATAATTTAGAAAGTGAATATCTGATCCACTTTTGTTACAGATTTCAGGTGAATCGAAATTTGGAGCTTGAATGACCCAAATGCTTTGCCTACATTGATCCTACATTCAGGCTGCTTACATCTCTCTTGACTTCTCTAAGAACCAGATGGTCACCACTTAAAGGTTTGCCGGAATTTTCACAAAACCTTCTCAACCAATTTCTTCTTCATGGGAAAGTAAAAGCAATAAAAATACCTTCAAGTTAACCAGGTCTTATTAGGTACAAATTGTTGCAAAGAAAGTGAGGTGGGATGGAAGTAGAAGGCTGTTTTGAAATCATCTCACAAATGTCAGCATTCAAGACCTGAATGATCCAAGATAGCAAGAGCAGATCAATGATCTCTATAGAGAGCACTCTACAAAGGATTTGGAAGGAAAAGTAAACCCACAGGGCTTTCAACCCTCTTCCTATGAATAATGGGGCTCATAGGGTTCTCAAGACAGAGGAAGAAGTTCCTGGAGATGCCAGACAAAGAAAGGTGATCCATCAACCTCCACCTGCTTTACAAACTGGCCAAAGACAAGCCCTGCTTAGCAGCCCCTTGTGGATGGGGCTAAGCTGAGTGAATGGAGTTGAGTGGAGATGTTCCCGCCTCGTGGGGCTTCCTACAGCGGCTGCTGCTTCCTTCGACATCACAAATTCGGCAAATCCTCCAATGCTAAGGGACCCCAGACTGTGCTCCAGCTTTCAGACGGAGCCTTTCACAGCAGCTTCCAGCTGTGGGCTGTAATGGTGCCACATGCGTCACTGGGACTAGGATCTGTCCCCTGAGCACTGCTGTCAGAGACCTAGTGAGTGATGTGGTCTAGGGCCGTGGGTGTTCACTCAGATTCTGCTTTGGTCTTGACCACAGCATCAGAGATGATTTGACGCATTGGGTTTGAACATGTTTTGAGTTACTCTGTATTGCATACACATGTAAAACAAATCTGGGAACCCACAAGTGTGTGACCAATTATTTTGCTCCTCTGCAAAGTGTTTATTAAATTTTCAAAAACGAGATGATACAAAGAGGCAAACAACAGAAGCAATCACAAACCCAAAACAGTTTTCAAATCTATAAACAATTTTTGAAAAAGATTCAAGTAACTTTCCAACTGTGTTGCCAATGCAGTGAGGAAAACAGATCTTTCTTAAGGTTCGGGAAATTTTCAAGTGTGTCAGAGTGACCTGCACACGTCTGTTGGGATGTTCTGAGTGGCAATGAATTCACAGAGAAGCTCTTGCTCCAGACTTTCAGGATACAAAAGCAGCAAAAGCAAGGCCTTGCATCTTGGTGCCCTTTAGTGACTCTAGGTCTCTCAAGATTGGAAGCCCAGAGACCTAGGTGCAAGACCAACTTCTGCCCCTAGTCATATAAGGGATATTGGACAAACCACATTGAGCCCTACTCCTTTATCTGTAAAAAGAAATGCTTTGCCAAACCATTAGCAGTGACTCTTTAAGAGGTTTTAGGGATGATTTGGTGGGTCTCACCAGTATTTTAGAAGAAAACAAAACAGAATCAAACCAAAGAGAAAATGTCAGAGTGTATTACAGGTAGTGAAAGTAAGCTTTGTTGTAGGAAATTTCTGTTTTAATATGTGTGTGTATTGAAATTGTTTTGTTCTTCTATAACATGCTTATTAACTTTTAAAAATGAAAAATATAAAGAGGTAAATGTCAGAAGCAATCACAAACAAGCCCCAGTTTTTAACAATTTCTGAAAAACATTAACTTTCCATATTACTGGCAAGTAATATATTTTTTCTGTACTGGGTTATACAATAAGATGTTTTTCTTAATAAACATTTGAGTCAAGAGTTTTGAAAAACACCCCTCTAAGTTTCTGTCCAGCTCTAATCTTCTATGATTCCCAGAAATAGAAGGGACCTGCTCACTGAGCCGTAATGATAAAACTCTCATGTAACATTTTTTAGCACTTACTATGTTTCCAGGCACCGTGTCAATTGCTTTCCATGCATCATCTCATTGAACACTCCCAACAACCCTATGTGTTAGGTAATCATGATGTTGTTTTACAAGGACTGAGGAAATTAAGCAATCTTGGAGAGGTTCAGAACATATAGTTAGCAAGAGAGCCAAGATTTGAAACTTACAGGCTGACTCCCAAGTCTTTAATTTTTCTTATGATTTGCTGCCAAACATGTGAGATTCTGAGCATCAGTTAGTAACTGGGCCCCTGGTACAGATGCATGCAGGTCTTTTGCCTGAATTTCCATGTGAAGGAGGATGACCAATCATTTCCCTTCCTCTTGACTAGAAGAAGATGCATTGTGCATTTCAAAAGCCTGCCTAGCCCTGGGAGATAAGGGGGTCACTTTATCTGTTTGCATTTCATTAAATTTCACTCAGTGTCTTCCAGAGTCCTCATGAGTATCAGAGAAGGCATAATCTGTACACGTGGCTTCATTTAAAATGAAAATATCAAGCAGTGTCATTTTCACAAGTATCCCCACCCTGTCTGAGGCTGAGAAGAGTGTAGCTACGCATACTGCTGTGAGAAGAAAACTTCAGCTCAATTGGAGGATGTAAAGGTACAAGTAAGGTTTTAGCAGAAGCACTCATACACCTCACATGAAGTCTTTCTTCTTTCCTAGGTCATACCCCCATTAATGCATGGACTCTGGCTTGACTTTACCAGGTGTCAGAATAGGCTTCTGTGTGTATTCTTGTCTAAAAGTAAAACAAATATATTCTTTCTAAAGTTATTGAGTCCCATTGATCTATATGAAATTTCACCATTAGATAGTCATTCCTTTTGCTTGAAGGCTCTGGGTCTGCTTAAAAATCAAACCTTTGTATGGTTCAAAAGCAAAGTAATTAATTACCTAAATGACCATTAGGTCTTTCTATAATCGAATAAAATTCCAATGGTACACAAACAGTAAATTCAACTGGGAGCCATGGGTAAGATTCACAGTGTATGGCATGATCTGGAGAGGCAGGCTTAGCTGGGGATCTAAGCGAAGCATGAAACTCAGTGGGGAGGGTCATAGCAAAGCATCGAAGACAATTCTTGGCCACTTGTAAAATGTTGCAAGAGGTTGCAATACTCCAGAATAATCACAATTTTTTCATACAGTGCTTCCCAGTTTGTAACATGTTACTCTATTTAACACTCCCAGCATCCCTTGGGGTAGATATTTCTGGAGGAGGAAACTAAGGATAGAAGGGATGTGACGTGCCCGAGGTCACCCACTGTGAAATGGCAGGTCATATAACTCCTGAGCCCGTCTGAATCAACCACACTTTCTTCCCAAGCAGAGGGGCTCATTCTCAGTGCCCAGATCTGAGCTCAACCATTCTCTTTCTGGAAAAAGACATCTCATGCCACTTTCGACACATGTCAGGGAACACAGAGATATATCAAAGAATACAGGATTCTGGCTTTAATGCCTACTAGTGAAATAAAAGACTGGAGATGTGGATGCGTGTGGTACACACACAACACAACACACACACAGCACACATACAGGATCACTGGGAAGAGTGTCTGTTCTAGGTTCATAATTCAACCAAAATTTATCAGTGATTAAAGCAATTGAGCTTTGCTCCCATCTCTGATTTCGCCTTGACTTTCAGTCCTCAGCTTCTTTCTCCTTTTCTCCCCGCCCACTTTTTAGTGGCCTTTGTTCTTCGTTCCTGAGCCATCTGGTTGCAAAGTATGGTAGGAGCACAGTGCAGCAGGCACATGAAAAAGCAGTACAAAAAAAAATTAGTAGGAGTGAAAACAAAAGACATGAAGATCCTGAATTTTTAATTTCTCTTTTCAGATTGAAATATCACTGCTCCTAGTTCTGATGCAAAATTGAAAAGAGTGCACTGGGTCTTCGAATGGCAGATTGACATGGAGAAAGAGGGAAGTATGCCCAGGACAGCCTGGGGGTCAAGGCTGGGCTCAGTCATGCCTGGACAAGCCATGCGAGTTGTCTCTGGACTTGGATGACGTATCAGAGAAGCTATTTGAGGAGCCACATCAGCACCCCTGCTTCTATGGGCCACCAGGCTGTGGTGTTCAGCCCTTGCACCATGAAACTTTTTTTTTCCAGAAGCCAAATCTTTGAGCATCTCCTCCCGTACAGAGAGTGTATATGTTTATGTCCATGTCTTCCACCATGTGAACACATGAAACCACCACCTCAAATATCATAAATCCTCTCTCTCCCCCTTTCTGTCTGCCTGTTTATCTACAATCTGTCTATTTAAATTCTTTTTAAACAAGAAGGGAATATCTTTATGCCTGTTTGTAGGGATATTCTACATCCATCTGTTATTTACATCATTCGTTTTCCTGAGGTGTCTCCAACAAATCCTGGCTGGATGCACTGTATGTGTTATTAATAAAACAGCTGTAAAAATATTAACTGTATGGCCTAATTGTCAGCCTGATTGGGAGCCAAGTTTATCCCCGGACGGATGCGGAGACTCAGAATTTGGGCTTCCATCCAGATCTGACCCTTGCAGCTCACTTTACATTTGATTCTTTGACCATTTAAGCTGTTCTGGCTTCTTTTTCCTCCCAGGGATCTGTGCACATCCGGCCTCCTGGCCTCCTGGCTCCTTCAGGTGGCGCTGGTCCAGCTTCCTGAATGTTCATGGCCAGGCCTCTCTCCTCCTCCCCCCACTTTTGTTAAACTTAACAGCCATATGCTAGAGAATCACCTTCCAGTAACTTAAAAGATGAGTAGAAATATTGTCAGCATTGCCTCTCCCTGCACACTAGTAGGAAATAGCATTTGGAGAGTCTGCATTGGAAAACACATCTCTATTAAAAGCATTGGGTTAGGATACCAGAAAACCCAGAGTGATTGGCTGCAAAGTGATACTTCCTTAGTATCTGGAATCAGATCAATCTTTCAGCCAAACCTTCTGGATAGGGAAGATAAATGAAGAGGTGATAATACATTTTATTTTTAATGAAGTGCTCAAAATAAACCAAATGAGGGCAGAAGTTGGCAAATGAGGCATTTTTTTTACTGTGCCCTCCTTGGGGTAGTTGGATTAACCCTGATTGGCTTATACCTAAGTGAAGCTAAAGTATTTACTGTGGGGCAAGACTGGGAGGACAGACACTGCATAGAAAACAACTTGATTCTGCCAGTATCCAGAAAGCCTTGGCGGCGTCTGCCTCTCATTCTTAGGGGAGGGCGTAGAAGAACATTCTTAGGTAGGGTGGTATGGTGGTTTGCTTCATTAAATGTGAAATACATAAATTATCTGCCAACATTTCACAGGTGAAAGGATGAATGGCACCATTCAAGCTTACAGTCCCAGTAGCATTTAACATGGCTGTGATAGCTGTCAAAAAGTTGGATAAGATTTGATGCTTTATGTTTTGTTTTGTTTTTTCTCTATTGGGACTTTTTTTATGATTGCAATACTCCACTCAGTGAAGGGTTTTGAAAATTTTATAGGACTGGCCTTTGATTTTGCTTATTTTTCTAGAAAGATTTCAAGCAGGCTCTCCTGCCATATAAGATTACCTCTCATATTCTCCTAACCTCACATTTTCCAGGGCATCCCTGCGAATGTTTCTGAAAAGACTGCTTGTGCTGGGGTCACCATCCCAATTCTCATAACTATTAGTATTGACAGTCTGGTCGGACGCTAACTGTTTGTTTGACTTACACATTTTTAAATAATCACTTGTAAGGGGAACCCATATTTTTGTCTCTAACAGAGGTGATGAAAATTTAAAAAAAGAAACCAAAAATTTGAATTACCATTCCTTAAAAGAAACTGCAGCAGGATGTCAATGAAGTCATCAAATGCACTGCTGGAGAGCTGCCCTTAACAGAAAATTTAACACTCCACTATCTTGCTTGAAAAATACAGATCTTTTTTTATACATGGTCAATTGCCTTCCAAAAAATGTCTGCATTGTAAAATGTTTTTGTCTAACAATTGGACTAGATTAAAATGACTTCATAGAGACAAACTGTTTTTAGCCCTGAAATAACTAGAAATTATTAGATATTTCAACAGCAGCTACCTCCTTTTTCTGCCTTTGCTTACCATATAGTTACCTGAGTTTAAATGTGTTGATGTTTCCTGAACCATATCTCATAAATGTATGACAAATTAAATGTCTTTTCATGAAGCAAAATGAAAATATTTAATAGAAATCTTAACTTTCATGAGAGCAAGAACTTGCTTTATCTACTATATGTGTCTCCCATAGTGCTTAACAGACAGCTGTTTGCCCAAAGAGCTCAATATTAATTGACTAATGACCAAGTTAATAAAATTCTCTACTTGGCATAAGAGGGAGGTCTAAGTTTCTTCCTGCTTTAAGCTTCTATATTACACTGTTAAATGGCAAAAAGACTTTTAGCAATTCTTTATTTTATTTAGATGCTAAACAGTGCTTGCTGAATATTTTCTATGGCACTTAGCACAGTGGTAGGCACCAGGATGGATTCATAAATAAACATAAGACCTGCCTCCCACCAATAAAAATTATATAATTTGTTTGTGGAGCCAGGATATCACATAGCAGAAGCATTGTAAAATCTGGAGTAGAATGGTAGTAACTGCATATAGGCAGATAGGGCATTCAATTTCAGAGAAAAGGGCTGTGGGATTAGTTACAAGACAAAACTTCATATGAAAGACAGTGGAAGAGCTGGACCATATAGAAAGCAGAAAATGAGGAAGAAATAAGCAGTTCAAGATTGAAGACTTGGTAGACCCAACATATTCATTGGTGAACTTTTTGTCCTAAAACCTAAGTAACAATAACAGATGGAGACTAATTGGTGAGCTCAAAGTTTGGTGATAACTCAAGCTTTTCTTATAATCAATGTTTATGATGTGAAAAAAAGTCTGCACTCAAGTGTTTGGTATGCATTAATAAGTTACTGAATATATTTAAGACGGAACAAACTTTATGTCATTGTTAACGTCCATTAAAATGTGGCATTCCGAGAAGGTGAGAAGTTAATTTTTGGTGATGGCTTCTGGAGGTAGATGGAATGAATAGTCCTAAGGGTATTCAATTACCAGAGAGAAGCTACTGAGAAGATAAGTTTAACTCCCATGATTCTGGAAATCTCAAGTGAAAAAAACTTTAAAAATGACAAATTCAGCAAATATTTACTATTTCAAACAAAACACCGACTTTCCATTACTTTTGCATGGCAAAGAAGTGGAATTATTAACCTCAGAGGAGATAGCTTTTTGTTCAGGAAAATATTCTGATGCACTTTTTTTTTTTTTTTTTTTTGTAAACGATGCCCTTCTTGTCTTAAAAGATAGGATAAAAAAAAGAGAGAGAGCTAAGCTGCACTATACAAAAAATTAACTTAAATTTGGGAACTGGTCACTGATGCCTCATTGGTGGTTGGAGAGGGCTGAGCAACTTGGCAAGAGGCTGGCAAGAAGTCTAGAAAGAAAAGACAGCCATGCAGACGTCCAGGCCGAGTGGATAGCTGAGGGGCTTTTAAGAGTAGTGGTGATTAATATTCAGTTGTCAATGTTTCCTATTCTGAGTTGTGCTGAAATCATTCATTTCTATCTTTAAAGCTTTAATTAAGATCTGCCTAGAGATGTGTTGGGAGTTGGCAGAGAGTGGAGCAGTACTGAGCCTGGGTCAAAGCAGCGTAGAAAGAGAATGTTGGTTATGGGAGCTGAGACAGCTAATTCAGGGCAGGCTGCCCAATGACTGACCCTGGAGAACATCAGCCTTCCTTTGGGAATCCTCAAAGGTTTCAGGAAGAGTGTGGAGGACATGGATAGAGGCTTGAGCCATTTCATTTGGGTAGTAAAGAAAAGGGAAATATCAGGCTCCTGACATGTAGGTAACTTTTAGCCATGCTGAGACAGCTGGATGAACAGAACAAGGACAACATATCTATCCATCCGTCCATCCATCCATCCGTCAATTGATCCAATCATTCGTCATTCAGTAAGTACCAAGAACCTATTATGTGTGAATCACTACATTCTAAGAGACATAGTTTCTTTTGTGCAGATTTTAATTTTAATAATTAATATATACACAAAGTATATTAAAGAAATAAAACCCAAAGCTTCCAGGATGATGTTGACTTTCTATGGGTCTCGGAGAATGATTTACATTTGAATAAGAATCAAAGGAGAGATTCCAGCGTGGATACCCTGGGAAGTCACTCTCTCCAGGCTCTGTCTAAATGGCATAGGGGAGCATATGGTCTCATCCCAGGATGTGCAGTCCTTTGCCACAAGTTAGAGATGAAGCTGGGCCTGGTGTATGCACCTGAATATTCCTACAGCTTCTGAGTCCTGTGGACAATGACAGAGGAGACAAACCACGCAAGAAATGTGTCTAGTATAAAACAAAACTTTAAAAGAAAGAATTAAAGGAGGGAAGAATAACATTCATAGCAACTCTTGATATATAGATACTAATTTGTAATTTATCATGAAATTGCATGTATAATATCTGATCTATCATCACAACTGCTCTTTAAAGCAGGTATTATTATTCCCATCTCTCAGAAGACAAAACTGAAGATTATAGTTTGAGTGACAGGTTCCAAAAACATAAAATTAGACCATGTGAGTGACTCAATTGTCAGAGTAATTGTTATTAGTTTTCTCTCAGATCCAAAAATATTCCTTCCCTGACTTGTTCATCATTTTAATAGTTTATATAAAAAGTGCAGGACATATAATGAAATTTAAACTAATGAAAGGTAGAAATAAGGAAAGATTACTGATTAAATCATTCATTCTTCATCTAAATAGCCAATTCCCCATTTTATATGATAGAATTCTCAAAAATGTTATGGTCATGTCATTTTTCTGGGATGCATCACATAAGTGAGAAGGTACTTAACAGAGTATTTGGGTGTTGCTAAATGCATCTATTGCATACCACCTCTGCTTATTCCTATCCTAACATTATGAACAGTACTAAAGAAATACAAACTACAGTCTCTGCCCCAAAGAAACTTCTCATCTTCTACGTAGACGTTTTCCCCTTTCTTTTCTTTCTTTCTTTCTTTTTTTTTTTGAGACGGAGTCTTGCTCTGTCACCCATGCTGGAGTGCAGTGGCCGGATCTCAGCTCACTGCAAGCTCCGCCTCCCGGGTTTACGCCATTCTCCTGCCTCAGCCTCCCGAGTAGCTGGGACTACAGGCGCCCACCACCTCGCCCGGCTAGTTTTTTTTGTATTTTTCAGTAGAGACGGGGTTTCACCATGTTAGCCAGGATGGTCTCGATCTCCTGACCTCGTGATCCGCCCGTCTCGGCCTCCTAAAGTGCTGGGATTACAGGCTTGAGCCACCGCGCCCGGCCGTTTTCCCCTTTCATGAAAGAACTATGGTGACTTTAACTTCCACCTAAGAGCTCAAACATGGAAACATTTTACCAAGTTAAAAATAAGCAATTTCTAACATTATGTTAATTACACCAGGATAAGTTATCAAGAATAAAAGCAGTTGGTGTAAACATTTTCTTTCCCTACTCCCATTTTGAGCAGAAGTTAGCATTGTATCTCCAAATGTCCAAGTTATCCTTATTCCCATGTCTGTAGGGGCAATGGAAATTTCCTTTCATGACTTTATCCTCCTCATCCCACTCTCCTTTGGACCTTGAGTGTCATTAAGTTGGGTAAAGAGAGGCAGAACATTGGCGATTTGGGGATGAAACTGTATAGGAACAACTGGATCCACCGGAAAGACAGATTCCTTAGAATTCCTCCATTACAGAGAAGCCATAGACTCTCCAGCAATGGGCCACATTGTGGGCCACACTCCAGTGAGGAGCTGCTATGGGGCGCTGAGAGGTAGACACTGGACACATGCACAGCACTGACCTTGAAGGCAGCAATGAGCTTCCCAATGGGCGTGACCATAGCCAGTTTTGTTGGCTGCTGAGAAGGACCCCTCTGCAGCCTCCTGGAGCAGCTGCCTGAGTGTTGCTGGAATACCAGCCCTTGACTAAAGGGACAATAGAAATAATGGTGACTCTAAGGAAGGAAATGTCCCTCAATTTTTCTCCCAGCACACACACAAAATCAGTATCTTTTTAAAGGTTCATGAAACTAGTTTCACTAGTCAGATATGTGGGTGCTCAGGGCAAATTCAATTTCATAAGGACTAGAAACTCCACGTGTGCCATTCCTTGCCCTCAAGTGTTGTGTGGTAGAGTCACCTACATTTACAGGCAGTTGATCCTCACAAATCAAGGATTTCCTATTTGGGGATTTGCCTACCTGCTAAAATTTATTTCTAATCCCAAATTCAATATGGGGGATACTTTTGCAATTACTCATGAACATGGTCAGAGCAGTGAAAAATCTGAGTTCTCACATTCATGTTTCTAGCTGGATCAAATAAGATGACACTCCCCCTTCTTGTTTCAGCTTTCTTACTGTAAACATGTGTCCTTTACATGGTCTATTTAGTGGCACATTTTTTACAATTTTCTGCTTCCTGTTGATTTTGCTGTTTAAAATGGTCCCTAAACATACTGCTGAAGTGCTATGTAGTATTTCCATGTGAAGGAAGGCTGGGATGTATCTAATGGAGAAAATATGTGTTAGATAAGCATCCTTTAGGAATGAGTTATAATGCTATAATGCTATTGAGTTATGACTTCAATATTAACGAGTCAACAACATATATTAAATATGGTCTCTTTAAACAGAAACACACATGAAGCAAGGTTACGTATTGACTGGTGGACAAAAATGTTGTAAACAGAAGCTTTCAGGAACTTAACCCTGTATTTCTCCTAAGAGCAATGACTTGGCATTTGCTGATTCAGTGTTTGTGGACTTTATAACTATCATGAATAATAAGAATCTACTATATTTACATATCTTTGACTCAATCTATTATGTGCAAAACATCCCATTAAGCAGCAAAACAAAAATAGGCAATAAATTCTGCAATTTCCGCCAGATCCTAATATAGTGCAACCATACCATGGACCACAGAACAGAATTCAATGCAGGTCTTCTCACTCAGGAAGTGTTTTGGGCCTCATGATTATTTCTGGAAGTAAAGGAGATAGTTATAAGGCAATCTCATTTATACAGAAGCTCTGACAAGAACCCTGAGGACAGCTCTGAAGATGTTTGTAGTGTGGCTTCAGTGTATTTGTGGTCAATGCCTCCTGTTATAAACACAGGACTCAGGCTTTCCAGGGGGCTTTGTGAGCATCTGATCCTGGACGAGACTTGGCATGTTGCATCCCAGCAAAGGAGTGTATGTAAACAGGTTGTAAAATAATCATCTTGAACCCTTCCAAATGTAGCAAGATTAACAAACAAAGAAAATGAACACACCTATGCCTATGAGAATGTTGCTTTTGCACCTGTATAAATTGAAAACTGATGAGTTTACAAAGTGAATGTGGCTAGTGATGACTGATACTTGACTTACAAGGGTGGAGCCAAAAATGTCAGCCATTTGCTATGGGGTCAACTTGAAGTTCTGGAGAATTTAAAAAAGCAATTGCAGAAAGAAGCAATTGCAGTCTTCAGGTGAGCCTCATGGGTAATTGGGTTGAGTTCTGGCATATTTCCAAGAATTGGCAGCAAAATTATAACTGAACAGTAAAGAAGTAGTCTAGAAAGTAAGCACCAGAAGGATGAGAATTTTTGGCTGTATTGCTCATCACTACATCCCTGGAGCCTAGAACAGAGCTTGGCATAAGGGAAGCACTCCATAAATACTTGTTAAACTAGGTCCATTTAACACTTGAATATGTTGTGATACAAGTGCTAGTGTTTCTGGATATAGAGCATCATGTATCCCTGTCCTGCTTCTCATACCTATGTTATTTCTCTCCCCAGACCAATCTGTCCCAGTCTCCACTTTGCCCTCTAAGCAGCCAGTGATTTTAATCCCAGAAGAAACCAAGAGAAGAAGCAGAAGCTCCATTGCTGAGCAGAAAGTCACCAAGTGCCCATCCAGTCCCATGACCTGGGCCTCTATTCCCAGTGGTCCTGCTCCTGACCATTTCCAGAAAAGAGTCTATTATTTCAGAGCAATCACACCTCTGCCATGTAGAGGACTGATTATTTACTTACAGGTAATTGGTAGTATTTTGCATAAGGATCTTAGCTTGTTTTACCAAGGATGTCTTTGAGGTGATGGAGTTGTTGATTTTGTGGCTGCTAATAATATTTTTAAATTTAGAAATTTTTCCCTTTTATGTTTCATTACCCACTCAGAACCCAAATGTCTCTCCAGAAGTTTTAGGAGGCATTAGGTAGGCTATTTGGGATAAGAACGCATGTTGTTCTACGCAGTTTTTCTCCATCCCCTATTTCAAGGATTCCTCCTTATAACTGAGTTTCTCTAAGCCTCTGTTTCTTGTCATACTTTTTTTTTTGCAGACACAGTCTTGCTCTGTCACCCAGTCACCCAGGCTTGTGTACGGCAACACAATAATGGCTCACTGCAGCCTTGACCTCTTGGGCTCAAGTGGTCCTCACACCTCAGCTTCCCAAGTAACTGGGACCACAGGCATGTGCCATCACACCCAACCTTTTTTTTTTTTTTTTTTAGAGATAGGGTCTCACTATATTTTCCAGGCTGGTCTTGAACTCCTGGATTCAAACAATCCTCCTACTATGGCCTCCCAAAGTGATGGGATCATAGGCATGAGCCACTGCACTGCGACCTTGTCATATTTCTCTGGGGCCAACCCCCTTGTCATGCAGGTGATATGACTTTGCTATGAATAAGTAAAAATTTACCATTTGCACTTATTATTCACTTGCTGTATGCTGAGCTCTTGAAGGGTACTTGGACTGAATTGTGTCTCTCCCAAATTCCCATGTTAAAACCCTAACCCCTAATGTGACTGTATTTGGAGATAATCCTTTAGGAGGTAATTGAAGTTAAATGAGGTCATAATGGTAGAACTCCAATCTCACAGGGCTGGTTCCTTGTAAGAAGAAGAATGAACATCAGAGCTCTCTCTGTCTGCAACGTGAAGACATAGCAAGAAGGCAGCCGTCTACAAGCTAGGACGACAGCCCACACCAGAAACCAAGTTGGCTGACACTTGGACTTCTCCACCCCCAGAGCTGTGAGAAATAAATTTCTGTTAAGTTACTCAGTCTGTGGAATTTTGTTATGGCAGACCCAGCTGATTTAAAACGAAGGGATTTTCTACTTTCTATGTAATTCAATAAGTTTACAGATTAATTACAGCATTAAGAGTTACAACCTATATGTCATAAGAGCATTAAAGCACACACAAGTCCTGTCATCTGCCATGAGATCTTATCTGTAGACCTCTCATCACACTCATCTTCAATTACAAAACCTCCAATTGTTGCAAAGTTCTCACCCAGACAAGATCTTGCATATGCTCATAGACAAGTTTTCTTGGCTACTACATGGAGCCTTCCTCTTGATTTCTTCTTGCCCCTCTCTGGCAATTTTCACAGTGCATCCTCCAGAGTTCACAGCCTGCAGCTGTCTCCCTCAAGTTTCCTTACAGATTCCAATGCTGTGGAAGCACTGGCAACTTTGAGGGTCCAAAATGGTAGGCACCATGTTCTCTGGAATTCTCAGGCCACCCACCTACACCTCATCTTACTTCCACTCTCCTTAATCACCTTCCATCCTACAGGACTCAGACATGGATCCATACTGAGTTGGGCCAGAGACAAATACAAATCTGAATCACAACATTCATGCTGTCGCCATATGGAAACCTTCTCTCTCCAAGAGCCAGGCTTTTTTTCTGATTCCATCTTCCACTAGGTTAAGTTCTCTCTCAAGAGTTCCCTCGCTTCTCCCTGCTACATTTAGTTGCATGTCTGGAGGTTACCAAAAGTTCAAATTATATATTGTTATGACCTTAGTTCATGCCTTTGAGATATATGTATGTGTGTGTGTGTATATATATACACACACATACATATACACACACATATGCACATATATATACACACACACATATGTTTTAATATGTATAACCATTTTTATGATTTTAAAAGACTACTCAATCAGTGTGGGAAATTTGTAAAACACAAAAAATGTAAAGAACAGCATACAAAAATTAGAACCCTATCCCTGTTCTCCAGCATTATATAATTTCATCACTACATATTTCAGTATGTGTCTCTAAAATGTAATAACACTTTTAAAATACCACTATCACAATTTTTAAAAACTAACAAAATTAAGGCTGGGCATGGTGGCTCACAACTGTAATCCCAGCACTTTGGAAGGCCAAAGCGGGCAGATCACATGAGGTCAGGAGTTCCAGACCAGCCTGGTCAACATGGTAAAAGTCCATCTCTACTAAAAATACAAAAATTAGCCAGATGTGGTGGTACACCTGTAGTCCCAGCTACTCAGGAGGCTGAGGCAGGAGCATTGCTTGAACCTAGGAGGCAGAAGTTGCAGTGAGCCACTGCACTCCAGCCTGGGCAAGAGAGCAAGACTCTGTCTCAAAATAATAGTAATAATAATAATAATAACAATAATAACAAAATTGTAGTTGTATTATTCATATCTAGTTAGTGTTTAAATATTATCAATTGTTTTGTAATCTTTTACAGTGTGTTTGCTTGTATCAAGATCCTGTTCTTAGATTACAATTGGTTGTATTTCCCTAAGTCTCTTTAAATCTCTAAGATTTTGTATCCATTAGTAGTTTTCCCTTATGATGTATTTATTGAAGAAACCAGATTATTTGTCTGTCATAGTTTCCCACAGCTTGGATTTTGATAAATTAAATCATCAGGGTAAAGATGGCCGAATAGGAACAGCTCCAATCTCCAACTACCAGCGCGAGCGACACAGAAGACTGGTGATTTCTGCATTTTCACCTGAGGTACTGGGTTCATCTCACTAGGGAGTGCCGGACAATCGGTGCTGGTCAGCTGCTGCAGCCTGACCAGTGAGAGCTGAAGCAGGATGAGGCATCGCCTCACCTGGGAAGCGCAAGGGGGAAGGGAATCCCTCTTCCTAGCCAGGGGAACTGAGATCCATAATACCTGGAAAATCTGGTAACTCCCACCTCAATACTGCACTTTAAGCAGACGGGCACACCAGGAGATTATATCCCACACCTGGCCGGGAGGGTCCCACGCCCACGGAGCCTCCCTCATTGCTAGCACAGCAGTCTGTGATTTAACTGCAAGGCAGCAGCGAGGCTGGGGGAGGGGTGCCCGCCATTGCTGAGGCTTAGGTAGGTAAACAAAGCCCTGGGAAGATCAAACTGGGTGGAGCTCATAGCAGCTCAAGGAAGCCTGCCTGTCTCTGTAGACTCCACCTCTGGGGACAGGGCACAGCTAAACAACAACAATAACAACAAAAGCAGCAGAAACCTCTGCAGACACAAACGACTCTATCTGACAGCTTTGAAGAGAGCAGTGGATCTCCCAGCACGGAGGTTGAGATCTGAGAAGGGACAGACTGCCTGCTCAAGTGGGTCCCTGACCCCTGAGTAGCCTAACTGGGAGACATCCCCCACTAGGGGCAGACTGACATCCCACACCTCAAACGGTGCAGTACACCCCTGAGAGGAAGCTTCCAAAGTAAGAATCAGACAGGTACATTTGCTGTTCAGCAATATTCTATCTTCTGCAACCTCTGCTGCTGATACCCAGGCAAACAGGGTCTGGAGTGGACCTCAAGCAATCTCCAACAGACCTACAGCTGAGGGTCCTGACTGTTAGAAGGAAAACTAACAAACAGGAAGGACACCTACACCAAAACCCCGTCAGTACGTCACCATCATCAAAGATCAGAAACAGATAAAACCACAAAGATGGGGAAAAAGCAGAGCAGAAAAGCTGGAAATTCAAAAAATAAGAGTGCATCTCCCCCTGCAAAGGAGTGCAGCTCATCGCCAGCAATGGATCAAAGCTGGACGGAGAATGACTTTGACGAGATGAGAGAAGAAGGCTTCAGTCCATCAAACTTCTCAGAGCTAAAGGAGGAATTACGTACCCAGCGCAAAGAAACTAAAAATCTTGAAAAAAGAGTGGAAGAATTGATAGCTAGAGTAATTAATGCAGAGAAGGTCATAAACGAAATAACAGAGATGAAAACCATGACACGAGAAATACGTGACAAATCCACAAGCTTCAGTAACCGACTCAATCAACTGGAAGAAAGAGTATCAGCGACTGAGGATCAAAGGAATGAAATGAAGCCAGAAGAGAAACCAAAAGAAAAAAGAAGAAAAAGAAATGAACAAAGCCTGCAAGAAGTATGGGATTATGTAAAAAGACCAAATCCACGTCTGATTGGGGTGCCTGAAAATGAGGGTGAAAATGGAACCAAGTTGGAAAACACTCTTCAGGATATCATCCAGGAGAACTTCCCCAACCTAGTAGGGCAGGCCAACATTCAAATACAGGAAATACAGAGAACACCACAAAGATACTCCTCGAGAAGAGCAACTCCAAGACACATAATTGCCAGATTCACCAAAGTTGAAATGAAGGAAAAAATCTTAAGGGCAGCCAGAGAGAAAGGTCGGGTTACCCACAAAGGGAAGCCCATCAGACTAACAGCAGATCTCTGGGCAGAAACTCTACAAGCCAGAAGAGAGTGGGGACCAATATCCAACATTCTTAAAGAAAAGAATTTTCAACCCAGAATTTCATATCCAGCCAAACTAAGTTTCATAAGTGAAGGAGAAATAAAATCCTTTACAGATAAGCAAATGCTTAGAGATTTTGTCACCACCAGGCCTGCCTTACAAGAGACCCTGAAGGAAGCCCTAAACATGGAAAGAAACAACCGGTACCAGCCATTCTAAAAACATGCCAAAATGTAAAGACCATTGAGGCGAGGAAGAAACTGCATCAACTAACGAGCAAAATAACCAGATAATATCATAATGGCAGGATCAAGTTCACACATAACAATATTAACCTTAAATGTCAATGGACTAAATGCTCCAATTAAAAGACACAGACTGGCAAACTGGATAAAGAGTCAAGACCCATCAGTCTGTTGTATTCAGGAGACCCATCTCACATGCAGAGACATACATAGGCTCAAAATAAGGGATGGAGGAAGATCTACCAAGCAAATGGAGGGAAAAAAAAGCAGGGGTTGCAATCCTAGTCTCTGAAAAACCACTTTAAACTATCAAAGATCAAAAGAGACAAAGAAGGCCATTACATAATGGTAAAGGGATCAATTCAACAGGAAGAGCTAACTATTCTAAATATATATGCACCCAATACAGGAGCACCCAGATTCATAAAGCAAGTCCTTAGAGACTTACAAAGAGACTTAGACTCCCATACAATAATAATGGGAGACTTCAACACCCCACTGTCAACATTAGACAGATCAACGAGACAGAAAGTTAACAAGGATATCCAGGAATTGAACTCATCTCTGCACCAAGCAGACCTAATAGACATCTATAGAACTCTCCACCCCAAATCAACAGAATATACATTCTTCTCAGCACCACATCACACTTATTCCAAAATTGACCACATAATTGGAAGTAAAGCACTCCTCAGCAAATGTACAAGAACAGAAATTATAACAAACTGTCTCTCAGACCACAGTGCAATCAAACTAGAACTCAGGACTAAGAAACTCAATCAAAACCGCTCAACTACATGGAAACTGAACAACCTGCTCCTGAATGACTACTGGGTACATAATGAAATGAAGGCAGAAATAAAGATGTTCTTTGAAACCAATGAGAACAAAGATACAACATACCAGAATCTCTGGGACACATTTAAAGCAGTGTGTAGAGGGAAATTTATAGCACTAAATGCCCACAAGAGAAAGCAGGAAAGATCTAAAATTGACACTCTAACATCACAATTAAAAGAACTAGAGAGGCAAGAGCAAACACATTCAAAAGCTAGCAGAAGGCAAGAAATAACTAAGATCAGAGCAGAACTGAAGGAGATAGAGACACAAAAACCCTCCAAAAAATCAATGAATCCAGGAGTTGGTTTTTTGAAAAGATCAACAAAATTGACAGACCACTAGCAACACTAATAAAGAAGAAAAGAGAGAAGAATCAAATAGACGCAATAAAAAATGATAAAGGGGATATCACCACCGACCCCACAGAAATACAAACGACCATCAGAGAATACTATAAACACCTCTACGCAAATCAACTAGAAAATCTAGAAGAAATGGATAATTTCCTGGACACTTACACTCTTCCAAGACTAAACCAGGAAGAAGTTGAATCCCTGAATAGACCAATAGCAGGCTCTGAAATTGAGGCAATAATTAATAGCCTACCAACCAAAAAAAGTCCAGGACCAGATGGATTCACAGCTGAATTCTACCAGAGGTACAAAGAGGAGCTGGGACCATTCCTTTTCAAGCTATTCCTATCAATTGAAAAAGAGGGAATCCTCCCTAACTCATTTTATGAGGCCAACATCATCCTGATACCAAAGCCAGGCAGAGACACAACAAAAAAAGAAAATTTTAGACCAATATCCCTGATGAACAGCAGTGCAAAAATCTCAATAAAATACTGGCAAACCGGATTCAGCAGCCCATCAAAAAGCTTATCCACCATGATCAAGTGGGCTTCATCCCTGGGATGCAAGGCTGGTTCAACATTCGCAAATCAATAAACGTAATCCAGCATATAAACAGAACCAAAGACAAGAACCGCATGATTATCTCAATAGATGCAGAAAAGGCCTTTGACAAAATTCAACAGCCCTTCATGCTAAAGACGCTCAATAAATTCGATATTGATGGAACGTACCTCAAAATAATAAGAGCTATTTATGACAAACCAACAGCCAATATCATACTGAATGGGCAAAAACTGGAAAAATTCCCTTTGAAATCTGGCACAAGACAGGGATGACCTCTCTCACCACTCCTATTCAACATAGTGTTGGATGTTCTGGCTAGGGCAATCAGGCAAGAGAAAGAAATCAAGGGTATTCAGTTAGGAAAAGAAGAAGTCAAATTGTCCCTGTTTGCAGATGACATGATTGTATATTTAGAAAACCCCATTGTCTCAGCCCAAAATCTCCTTAAGCTGATAAGCAACTTCAGCAAAGTCTCAGGATACAAAATTAATGTGCAAAAATCACAAGCATTCTTATACACCAGTAACAGACAAACAGAGAGTCAAATTATGAATGAACTTCCATTCACAATTGCGTCAAAGAGAATAAAATACCTAGGAATCCAACTTACAAGGGATGTAAAGGACCTCTTCAAGGAGAACTACAAACCACTGCTCAGTGAAATAAAAGAGGACACAAACAAATGGAAGAACATACCATGCTCATGGATAGGAAGAATCAATATCGTGAAAATGGCCATACTGCCCAAGGTTATTTATAGATTCAGTGTCATCCCCATCAAGCTACCAATGAGTTTCTTCACAGAATTGGAAAAAACTGCTTTAAAGTTCATATGGAACCAAAAAAGAGCCCGCATTGCCAAGACAATCCTAAGTCAAAAGAACAAAGCTGGAGGCATCATGCTACCTGACTTCAAACTATACTACAAGGCTACAGTAACCAAAACAGCATGGTACTGGTACCAAAACAGAGATATAGACCAATGGAACAGAACAGAGTCCTCAGAAATAATACCACACATCTACAGCCATCTGATCTTGGACAAACCTGAGAGAAACAAGAAATGGGGAAAGGATTCCCTATTTAATAAATGGTGCTGGGAAAATTGGCTAGCCATAAGTAGAAAGCTGAAACTGGATCCTTTCCTTACTCCTTATACGAAAATTAATTCAAGATGGATTAGAGGCTTAAATGTTAGACCTAATGCCATAAAAATCCTAGAAGAAAACCTAGGTAGTACCATTCAGGACATAGGGATGGGCAAGGACTTCATGTCTAAAACACCAAAAGCAATGGCAACAAAAGCAAAAATTGACAAATGTGATTTAATTAAACTAAAGAGCTTCTGCACAGCAAAAGAAACTACCATCAGAGTGAACAGACAACATACAAAATGGGAGAAAGTTTTTGCAATCTACTCATCTGACGAAGGGCTAATATCTAGAACCTACAAAGAACTCAAAGAAATTTACAAGAAAAAAACAAACAACCCCATCAAAAAGTGGGCAAAGGATATGAACAGACATTTCTCAAAAGAAGACATTCATGCAGCCAACAGACACATGAAAAAATGCTCATCCTCACTGGCCATCAGAGAAATGCAAATCAAAACCACAATGAGATACCATCTCACACCAGTTAGAATGGCAATCATTCAAAAGTCAGGAAACAACAGGTGCTGGAGAGGATGTGGAGAAATAGGAACACTTTTACACTGTTGGTGGGATTGTAAACTAGTTCAACCATTATGGAAAACAGTATGGTGATTCCTCAAGGATCTAGAACTACATGTACCATATGACCCAGCCATCCCATTACTGGGTATATACCCAAAGGATCATAAATCATGCTGCTATAAAGATACATGCACACGTATGTTTATTGCGGCACTATTCACAATAGCAAAGACTTGGAATCAACCCAAATGTCCATCTGTAACAGACTGGATTAAGAAAATGTGGCACATATACACCATGGAATATTATGCAGCCATAAAAAAGGATGAGTTTGTGTCCTTTGTAGGGACATGGATGCAGCTGGAAACCATCATTCTTAGCAAACTATCACAAGAACAGAAAACCAAACACCGCATCATCTCACTCATAGGTGGGAACTGAACAATGAGATCACTTGGACTCAGGAAGGGGAACATCACACACCGGGGTCTATCATGGGGAGGGGGCAGGAGGGAGGGATTGCATTGGGAGTTATACCTGATGTAAATGATGAGTTGATGGGTGCTGATGTTTTGATGGGTTTAACACACCAACATGGCACAAGTATACATATGTAACAAACCTGCACGTTATGCACATGTACCCTAGAACTTAAAGTATAACAATAATAATAATAATAATAATAAAACTAGAAAAAAAAGACTTTAGAAAATACTGGGATCAGCTATCAGCCAAGAGTACCCCCATTCCAATAAAAATATTTAAGGACACGAAAAAATCAATAAATTCAAACAATCATCAAAAAAACAAAACAAAACAAAAAAAGAATATATATAATATATATGTTAGGCCTCAAAAATAATACATGCAGAATATGACTCAAAACACATACCATTTTTGAATATTGATTTATTTTTGATCAGTTATTTACTAGTTTTATGACATTTTCTCTATTGAGTAAAATAGCCTATTAAGAATACTCATACCTTAATACATAATTAAAGCTCACAGCTACCAGGTGTGTGAAAAAGTCTTGAATATACTATCTCCACTATAATCTCTAAGTTGTATATCTCTTTCCTGGCTCACTGCTCATTAGTGATTAATCTCTGTTACCTCCACTTTGACCTCTGGAACATCTAATGCAACACTTGTTGAGGGCTTCATGGATTGTTGAGGGCAACAGTCCATGGATTGTTGAGGGCTTCATGTTCATTTGTGTAGACATATGAAGTCATAACAATTTTCATAGTAATATTAAGACATTATTTGCCTTTTTCAGTTTCATTCTCTTACTAATTTATAAAGAAATTTTGGAGTCCGCATGATGTCTGATAATATTATATAATAAATGAGGTCAACATTTGGAAAAAAAAAAAATCATCAGGGTATCATTTAACATGTTCTGCTGTCCTCTGTGTTTCCTGTAAATTTGCAGTTAGACCTAATAATCTGTGGTCTGCAGCCCCCAAACAATTCGTGAATATAATTCAGGGCCACACTTGGGGAAAAAATGACATATGTATTTTTACTAACTTGCAACTAAAATTTAGTATGCTCTTCAATTAAAATATTAGACAACAAACAACAGTAATTTTAATAGTATATGTGACTTTGCCATCAATAGAAATCCTATTTTCCTATCATATTCCAGCTGTTGCATGATATACCTAAATATTGTTTCATCTTACCATGACTTCAAAATTATTACAGCTATTGGACCTGCCTTTAGGTCTTATTATTGAATATGTTGATGAAGAAGCCCCAACATATTGTGTGTGTTTGTGTGAACGTGTGTATCATATATATGGGTGCATACAGATACGCACATTTTTTTTTCCTATTATTTGAATAACTGTATTTAACATAATCGAGTTTAGTTACTGACAGGGTTTGGCTCTGTGTTCTCACCCAAATCTCATCTGGAATTTTAATCCCCATAATCCCCAGGTGTTGAGGGAGGGACCTGGTGGGAGGCAATTGGATCATGGGGGCAGTTTCCCCCATCCTGTTCTCGTGATACTGAGTTCTCACGAGATCTGATGGTTTTATAGTGTATGGTAGTCCCTCCTTCTCTTATCTCTCTCTTTCCTGCTACCTTGTGAAGAAGGTACTTGCTTCTTCCTCACCTTCTGTCATGATCGTAAGTTTCCCCAGTCAGACGGAACTGTGAGTCAGTTAAACCTCTTCCTTTTATAAATTACCCGGTTTTGAGTATTCCTTTTAGCAGTGTGAAATGGACTAATACCCTTAACAACTTTTGTGTTTTATTTTATGTCTTTGAAATATTATTATCAAAAGGGGTTTAACTGAACTCACTAGCCTGCCCAAGCCATTTGGAGCACAAAAGAGTGAAGAATCCCTGAGTCTTGATCCTATGTGAGTTCTGATTTTTGTCTGAAACACTTTATAGGAAGTATTGTGCAGCACTCTTATGGACAGGCATATAATGTCTTGTTTCTCTTTTTTTTGTAATATTAATAGCCATTGATGATCATTGCCCAATCCATTAATGGTTACCAAATGGTGATATTCTAATTTTATAATTTCTTTTTTATATATAGTTTAAATGCTCCTTTAAAAGAAAACATTCTAATCAACTATCTAATGACTTTGAGATGAATTTCATATAGGAAAACAAGATAAATGCTGATTCTCTCCTTTCATTTTTCAGTTTTCAAAATATTGGACTGACTCCATAGAATCCTCCAAAGGGGGATTCCAATGAATTTTTGTTTTCTTCTCTTTTGTTTTCAATATCATTGTGAACTTACAGATATAAGTACATTTTTGTGTGTTTTCAGTGGTTGCACCTATTATTCTTAGTGATACTCAACTGCCCCATGTTTGGCCAGAGGAATCTCTCAAAGTTGTCTCCTGAGTCCTTTTAACATGACAATTATCCTTGATGGCATCATTGCTCTCCAGAATGGCAAAATGTTCCAGATCCATATTGTTTATTTTCTACCCTAGACATGAAATCGTGTTCTGTTTATTTCAGTATGATATTTAGAAACCACAATCTGTGTGTTAAGAGTACCAATTGCTATTGTGTTGACATTCTCCCACTTCTAGTACTTTTTATCATACAGACCTGGAAAATATTTTTAAGATAAAATACAGCAACAATAATTTAGTCAATAGGATACTTTATCCTGTAAGCACACAAAATGCAATCACAGAAAAACAGTATCAATGTTATCATCACTAACGTAATTACATAAAACAGTTTAACATTCTTTTGCTGTTCTTCTTGTTCTCGAACAGTATCACCCTAGGGATGAACAAATACATTCTCAAGTTTTAACATCATTTGAAATAATTCCTTTTTGTATATTTAGGCTACCAACTTAAAAACTAGTTGTTGTGTTTTTTTTGCTTCAGATTTTTAATGATCACTTTTTAAAAACACTTTTCTATAATTGTGTAAACATATTTTAAGTTTCCAAAAGTTCCGTTAACAAAACAAGATATAATCAGATAAGCCAAGCTCATACCCAGCCACCTCTACCTTGTTTGCTTACCATCCTTATAGATAAATACCTTTTAAAGTTTATTCTCTCATTAATTTTCTTAAATACAATTATTCAAATATGTGTATATATTAGCATTTCCCCTTTCTTTGATAAATGGTTTTATAACATACACACTTTTTGCTCCTTGCTTTTTTCCTTGGGATTGTTCCAATGCAGTTTTGTAGAGATTTTTAAATCCTCTTTACAGCTGTATAGTATTTTGTCATGTGGATATAGCAATTGTTTATTTAAACAGGTCCCTCTGGGTGAATATTTGGTTTATTTCTGATCTTTTACTATTACAATTGGGCTGCCGTGAATATAGAATGTATCTGGGCGGCATTTCTCTTTTCATGTCTGCCAGTGTGTCCTTATGATAGAGTCTTAGAAAGTGAGTAAATGTAAGTTGGCTAGATGTTGCCGAATTCCCTTCCACAGATGTGGTATCATTTTGCTTCCCACTAGCAGTGTAAGAGAGTGTCTGCTCTCCCACAACTTTGCCAACTGAGTATATTTTCCAAACTTCTGGATTTTTGCCAATCTGGTATGTGAGAAATGGTCAGGATATTATATTTTGCTTTTCTCTTATTAGGAACAAGGCTGAGCATATTATAATTAGGAGCCATTTGCTTTTCTTTTTTAAGAAACAGTCTGTTCATTTCCCTAGCCCATTTATCTACCAAGTTGCAGTCTTTTTCTTCTCTCTTTTTAGAAGCTCTTTATATATTAGACATGTTCAACCTTTGTGATAAAAGTTGCAGTTTTTCCCATTCGTCATTTTCTTTACATTGCTTAGAGTATTTTCTCCTTGCAAACGTATTTTTTAAATGCCATCAAGTTTAACTTTTTCCTTAATGCTTCTGGATTTTGATAAGTAGGATGAGGTTTTCCTCATCCTAGCTACTGGAGGAAAATATCCATGTCTTCTCTTCAAATATGTATAGTTTCATTTATTTCACATTTAGATCTCCGAGTCTTTTGGAATTTATCCTGGCTTACAATGTGAGAAATGGATCCAATTTTATCTTTTTCCATATGGCTATTCACTTATCCCAACACCACTTATTTAAAAGTCCATCTTTTCACCACCAATTTGAAATGTCACCTTTATTGTGTATTAAATTTCCGTATGCAATTGGGTCTATTTCTGGAGTTTCTGTTCATTGATCTATCTATTGGTGTGTGTATATCCTTCTGTATTAATTATAAATGCTTTATAATGCATTTAATATCTGATATAGCCAACCCCTCCCAAACTCATTGCTCCTCTTTTGCAAGAATTCCTGACTACTCTAGCTTATTTTTTCTTCTAAATGGTATTTTTGAATGACATTACATTTATAAATTAACTAAAGGAGAACTGACTGTTGTCTATCCACAAAAGTGGCATGACTTTCCATTTCTTCAAGTCAACATTTACATTCTTCAAGAGTGTTTTTAGTTTTCTTCACATAGATTTTGTACAATTTTTGTTTCTTTTTATGCTTAGGTTTATCATTACTACTATCTTAAATAAATCTTCCATATATTCTCTAACTACTTTTAGTTTGTATATGAAGGTTGTTTATGATGATTTTTTTTCTATCTACTACTTTACTAAATTCTTCTATCACTTGTGGTACTTTTTCCATTGAGTTTTTTGGGATTTCCACATATATACATGTCTTCTGCTACTAGATATGTTTTCACTTTTCCTTTCTATTTTTTATGTATGACAGATTGTATCCTATTTGATTTTTACTAAACACTCTATGAGCATTGCACAAAAATATTAAATGGTCTTTGAAGCACAATTTTAATGGTTGCATGTATTTTACTATTTCAATACACCACAACTTATGTAGTCATTTCCAACTTGAAATTCAGGTTTCCTCTTTTTACTCTTATAAGTAAGGATACAATGAATATTTTTTGTTTAAATATATTTGTGCTTCTTTCTGATTAGATCTTTAGTGAATATTCATATAAGAGGAGTCACTACCTCAAATAGCATGCCAAATTTTAAGAGGTTTTAAACACATAATTGACAAAATTCCCTCCAGAACAGATGAATCAAGGTACACTTGAACCAGCAGGTGTGTCTTCCTTCACTATATCCTCACAAATCTAGGTATTTAAAGAGTTAATGACCGCTCAGTAGGCAAACAATACCTCATCATTTTACGACAGGTTAGTTAAGCAATCTCAACTCAATGTGGCTATATCCATGAAGCAATTGTATCAGAGAAAGGGAATGTGAGGGAATACGGCCAGTACGTTCTACTTATAGGGACACAATAGCAATATTTTTCCTGTGGGGTGTTAGTACTTTTCTCATTTTGACTAACCAGACATTGATATCTCTGCATGGCAGGCATTCAGGTTCTGGTTCTTCCAAGGAGTGATGTAGTCTTTTTGGCCTTTTAGAGCTCCCATTGACACACTTCCATGCTCTGGGAAATCAGGCTTAATCTCAATCTCTATATCTCCTCTCAGTCTTCATCACTGGAATCATCTCACCCGTTGGGCAGGCTTTTTGAGCATGTGAATACTAGCTACAGTTTCTGGTGTCCTCCTGACTCACCAGAAATGTGTGCATCCTTGGGGATATCCATTGGTGGAAGTGCAGGCTGCTCCTTGGCCACCCCATCTTGTAACTTTCTTGCATTTCTCATCCTTAATTGGATAGGCACAGCAGCAGATCAGAAAGCCTGTTCCTCCAGAAGCGGAGTTCTAGCCAGGAAAGTGAATACCAGTCTGCAACTTCAACCCCAATGAGTGACTATCTGTGAAGCTCCTCTGCTGGGGAACAGTAGGCAGCCTCTCCCTTGCCCATTGGGAGAAAAGGGAGTGACCTCTGGTGAGTAACAGTTCCACATTGCCTGACCACTCCCAGGGTTGATCGTGTCCCTCATGCCTCCTTCCCAGTCCTCTGCTTATATAATGATGATGTGGGGTTGGGGTCTGGCTGTTCTTTTACACGTTGAGCACTTAGCACCTGTTGTTTTTGGCTGTGGGCCTAGTGCTGACTCCAGAGCAGCCATAGAAGCTCCCCTCCACATCCTACTATGCTTGTTTTTATTTCTATTTCTTTGCTTAGTAGTAACATTGGATGTTTTTCACATGTTTACTAATGATCATATTTCTTCTTTTATGAATTGCCTGTTGTTTATGGCTAGTGCTTTGTTTTTTATTTTCTTCCTCTCTATCTAGCGAAGTTTTCTTCTTGGGAAATAAACTCACTGAATTTTCCAGGCTGCATAACTTTATAGCTCCACTGGTTCTGAATTTAACACAGTCGCTTTCCAATTGTAGTTTCTGCCTTTAGGGTGAGAGTATTAATATTCAAGATACAATGAGCTAAGAAACAGGATACACAGATCTACTATTTGATATTCAGCATCTGGTTTATAAATTTGTGCTAAATATGCACAGTGATATACATATTAACATGTATGCATGACCACCTATTATATAAAGATACGACATGATGTTCAATATCAGCTTTTGCCTCCCATTATATTTTTTCATAGCCTCTCATTCATTCTACCTAATAACAGCAATCTTAATCAGAATATCGATTTATAACTCTACCAGGTGGCAAAAGGCTTTTCCAAGTGACCTCTTGGGGATCCCTTCTGGCTATCTTCTGGAAAATAGGAGATTAAAAACATGTGTGTTCCCACAGTGCTGCATTCTGAAGATGTTTCCTCTCCTATTCCTGCTCCATGTAAGTTATGTAAGACTATGGAAATCAACAAAGAGCAATTCATGCCTTGACTGGGATTATTGTTGTTATTGTTTTTAAGGACAGACCTAAAATTGGAAGAGCAACTCAAATGCAAGCAGTTTGTACATACTGCCAAGCTCATAGAAAATTCACTTCTGACTTTTCTGCAAAGGATAGAAGTGGATAAAAATTCTTGGTATTTTGTGAGTCTATTAACTCTTGGGGATGGAAATAAAATGGATTTAATATAATATCCTTACATCTTAAGCCATCAGAGCTTAACCTGGGAAGCTGAACCTGAAATGTGGGAGGACTAGGAGAAAGCCCCGGGCTTGCAGCACGAGTGTGTGTGGCATTTTGATGTTACTATGGGGATTGCTATAGTAACAATTCCACTCACCCTTAATTTATTAAGTTATTTTATTGTGGAACCAAAAGGTAAACCAAACATTCAACGAAACAATAGCTTTTAAAGAGATTTTGCTGTTTCTGCAGCCCATGCCAAATGTTTCAATGAAAGTACTTTGAGTGGAAAAGACAATATTGGCAGATAATTTAATACAATTGCAGAAATGAGATTCCTCAAGGTTTCCTCTAAGACTGAAAAAATAACAGCAGATCTATGGCATAATACAGTGCTGAATTTGAGAATTTACCAGCCCTGAGACTCAACCCTCTGAGACAACAGTGAAATTATCCTTACTCTCCCATACCCACCCTTGTTCTTTTATTCCTTCACTCCTTTAGAAACGGCCTCTTTCCCCCACCCCCACCCCACAGACAGAATGAGAAAAATTCAGCTGACCAGCAAAAATAAAAATGACCTTAATCTTGATGGGTTAAAAGCTTTAAGTGCAGTATCCCACCCCTGGAGCCTCAGCAGGCCTACAGTTAGAATAGAGGGCAAGAGAAATAGGGAACTTTGGGAGAGGGATTGAGGTGAAATTTTCCTGCCCTATCCTTGGATCCTGTGTTCCTGGTCCCTTGAAGGTCTCTACCAGGGTGGGTGGATTCTCCTGGAAAATGTTCATAGACTTTATGAAAGCAAAAATAAAAGTGGGGGGGGGGTGTTGAACAAAAACATGTGTTTTGAGGTCTGCCCTACTGTCATGGATCTTCATGGTAAGAAGCTCCTTGCGGGGTGGGGTTGCATAAAGGGAAAAAAAAAGGAAACCAAGTAGTATCTAGGAAAGGCAACTCTGAAAAACCAATCCACATCCACGTAAGATCACAATAATATGAAAAATGCAAGCAAGTGACCACTTCGCTTGGCCCCTCCACCGCCCAATTCTAAGGAAGAAAGCTTCACGGCTTTTATGCTTGTCATTATTATGATTCAATCAATCGTTTTAGCACATAGAAGACAAGGCTTATGAAGAGAGGCTGTCACCAAGATCAAAAACATGGATAAGTGGAGACAGAATCCATCTAGACATGGTGAGCAAAGGACAGTCTAAAAAAGACTTTTAGGAATCAGAGCAAGTGGTGTTCTGAGCCTTTCCCACGCTGATTCAATCAACTCCCCCAAGTAATGGCCCTTAGAAGTCACTGTTTTCAGGACCGTCAACATTCAAATGGGAAAGCTGAGACACAGAGAGGATAAGGGGCTTTTCTACAATAAAATGTTCAGTAAAGAAAGCAGCCAGAGGTCAGGAGTTTGAGACCAACCTGGTCAACATGGCAAAATCCTATCTCTACTGAAAATACAAAAATTAGCCAGGCATGGTGGTGCGCACCTGTAATCCCAGCTACTTGGGAGACTGAGGCAAGTGAATTGCTTGAACCCGGGAGGCAGAGGTTGCAGTGAGCCAAGATCACACCACTGCACTCCAGACTGGCGGACAGAGTGAAGTTAGACTCCGTCTCAAAAAAAAAAAAAAAGAAAAGAAAAAAGGAGCAGGGTCGGGAACCCCAGCAGTTGACTCCAGAGTCCATATGCTTACCCAGGACCCTGTCCTGCTCCTCTAAGTCAGCACGTGAAAAACAGAAGCAAATTGCAAAGCTGCTTTCTACTAAGTCAGAGGAGGAGAAGCACAAAAGGGAACAAAGATTTGGCTAATGAAGGTACGTGTGCTCTAACTGTAGGCCAACAACAGCACACGGCCTCCCAGGGGCTGGAAATCCAGCCAGGCAGAACACCCTGAATCTCAAATGAGGAAAAGCAGGCACAAGATTGCACCCTTAGGATGCTCTAAAATGCACTGAAGCCTAAGCCGACTTTCTCCTAAGCCAAACCAAATCTTCTGGGCTCCCCTTGTATATCTTGTTTATGGGAATAGAATAAGATATTATTTCCGTTTTTTCCTCCTTCACAGGTTGGAAAAGTCAAGTCCTATAGAAAGAAAGAATGAAACGTTTGGATTCTATATTGCAATCATCAGAGGTAGCATGAGAAGCCTAGAAATCTCTTCCTGCAAGTCAGTAGTAGAAGCACATTTAAAACCTCACATGCAAATTCCTGGCACCTTCAAAGAGAAACAGAAAACGTCTAAAAATCCCAGGCTCTATTCTACTTTAGTAAAAGGTTTAAAAGGCTCCTGGCCTCATTTTAGCAAGCTCCCAGTTATTTTATTTGGATCATTTGGTTATATTTGGTCTTGAAAAGTTTCAAGGCTTTTTCTACCAATGGCTTAAATGTGCCAGATAGGGTTTAAATGTGCCAGTGTTAGGACCCAGTAAGGGGAGGAAGTGAGAGGAAGCAAATGAGCTTCCAAAAAGAATTCACATATGGACGATGCATGAGAGTTTGCTCGTGCTTGCGTGTGCACACGCATGTGCAAGCACGTGGGCAGAGGCGACGGCCACTAAGGAAGGACTAGTTTCCCTCAACTATAATTAAGCTTCCTCTGGGCTGGGGTGTTTGCTCGTCAGGCATATTTCCTTGATTCTCAGAGCTCTACTAATCATGCAAAGTCTTTTGTGCCTCAGAGACCCCAGCTCTCCTTTCCCCATGGCCAGAGCCTGGGAAGCCCCACATCATACTAAGTAGGAAATTACTGATCTCTAAGGATGAGTTAGTATGGAAAAAAAATTACAGTACTTGGGAAGTATCTAGAAGTCTTATAGTCCCATGCCTGGGGATGTAGCACTGGGGAAAGAGAAAGGCCAGGAGAAGGAAGACAACAGAGACTTAAGCACGCTAAATGTCCTTACGTTTTATAAGGTGCAAACATGAAGCTAGCTGTACTTTGCCACCACACAGTAAATATAAGATTACTAGGCAATTATATTTAAACATTACAGAACTTCCAAAAATAATTGCCATGTTCAGGGCAGTTTCTCAATCCCTTGATAACAATATAGTTTAATGGATAGAAACAACTATGTCATTTATTCCTCTTACATAAAACGCCACCAACCATGTAAGTACATGATCAATAATAGAGGTTTACAGTGGGTGTGCAGTCGTCCTGAGAGCTGCAGCTTCGTGTAAAATAATCAGAGGTAAAATGAGAAGCAAAAAATATGGAAAGGAAGTGCTTCAGCAGAGCAAGGACCCAAAGGCTTCTCAGTGCCTTTATTTTTATGGTGTACAAGGAACAATGTGAAAGCTAAACTTGGAACTTTTAAGAGATTTGTAAATTAGCTGTAAAATGTGACAGCTAATTGGATTCTTCCATTTAAGGTTTTGGATATAATCGAAATGAGGATTGGGGCTATAGGAGGGATTTGGGGGTGGGTGGAAAGAGGGGACACTTTGGAGATGAGATTTCTCTTTTGACTTCTGACCATTTTCCTTTCTCACAGACCTGGGTGTTAGGAAGAAAATTAAAGTGGTTTGGTGGCAAGCCTGGGGCCTTTTGTAGGTGTTAATTTAACTGAAAGAGATATTCCCAGGTCAGCCATTATGTAGTCTGAGCAGCATTTCTAATATTGAGTCAGTAATTGACCACTCTTCTGAAAAACAGATTGCAGAGTTTCTAACGGGAAGTATGTGGGAGGGGTGCTTTGAAAGAGTGAAGGAAGCAGAGTTGAAGAACTTGACCTGCTCCCAGATGTCCACAATGAGACTTCCTTCATAGAGAGGCACAAACCCCCTTCTGAGATCACCTGATTGCACTGTATCTTATGAGCAGACAGTCTTTCCTTTTTTAATAATTGCTAGAACCTATTGAGGGCTTACTACGTTCCAGACCCTGTGATAGCCTCTTCCCTTGATTGATATCATTATTCCAGATTATGACAGAAGGAATTGGAGTTCTGGGAGGTCACGTTGTGTGGCCAAGGTTACTCAATGTGTTAGAGGTAGGGCTGAGGTCCAGCACATGTCCTCCAAATTCACAGTGTTCACTCTTAACCAGAACTGCTTCCCTTCATATCCAATGCAATAATTGATTCCATTTAGTCAAAGGAGGGCAAGAGGGACCATAACATACATTGATTTGCCTAGAGATATCCTACCATACAGTTTTTTCTTTTACATTTGTGAGTTTATATAAAAGTTAGAAATGACCTAGGGAAAAATGTATTAACCCTACTGTACAGAAGAGGAAACTAAAACTCAGAGAGGTTAAGCCTCACATCCAGTAGGTAGTGAAGCCAAAGTTATACACCTGACTCCCAAACATCTACTGCCATTGTAGTACACTGCCTCCTACAAGGCTAAAGTAGCCAGCCCAGCTAACCATCAGGAGACTATTTGCTCTAACTCCCATTTACAGTAAGTGAAATAAAAATCTACCTTTTTGACCTGTATTCTGAGATGTCAATGAGCTATGAGATATCTCAGAGTTCTCCATGGGGGAGGCTGATCCATCTCTCAGCTCTGTCTCCTCCTCTGTGGTCAGGCTAATGTCTTCATTGGTAGTCATAAAGAGCTTCTTTGCTTTTAATATTCCCTCTGTCCTTCCTTAAGTCCAAATTCTACCCATGCTTGAAGGCTCAGCTCAAGTTTGCCTTGCTCCTTGAAGCTGTCCAGGATTGCTTTTCCCATATTTCCCATATAGTTTCCACTCTTCCCTGGAGCTCGGGCAGTGCCTACCAGCACATTGCCTGTGATGGCGCCTTGTTTTCTATTTCCTAACTCCTCAAAAGCTCCAGGAACTCTGTCTTGTACTTTCACTGTTTTGAGCTTTCTTTTAAACATATTTTTAATTGACATATAATAATTGCACATATTTATGGGCTACAGAGTAGCATTTTGATACACACAATGGGTAACAATCAAATCAGGATAATTAGCCTTTCTATCACCTGAAATATTTATCATTGTTTTGCACTGGGAACATTTAAAATCCTCTCTTCTAGCTATCTGAAAATATACAATAAATTATTGTTAACCATAGTCACCCTACAGTGCTATAGAACACTAAAACTTTTTCGCCCTATCTAGCTGTAATTGTGTGTCTTTTAACCAGTCTCATTCTATCTTTCCCTCTCCCCTACCCTTCTCAGCCTTCAGTAATCACAATCCCATAACATGCCTATGACAAGATTGGGTGAGTTGGGATTGAATTAAACTGGCATCCTGCAAGCCCTTAATATATGTATGGTATGGAAATAAATAAGAGGGAGAAAAATAGGAAATAAATTATGTTCTAAAGAGATCATTAAAATAGTAAGGAATAAGATTAGGATTTGATGGAGAAAATGGTATCAGAGAGGGTACCTGGGAGTCTTCTTTAATATCTCAATACAGAACCAATTTCCGTAGCTCAATAATCTTCAAACTTGAGTGTTCATCAGAATCACCTGCAAGGTCTCTGGCAACGTATAGCACTGTTTTTTATTTCCCCCTGCTGCACAGAGCTTCTGATTCAGCAGGTCTCGGGTGGGGCCTGAGAATCTCCATTTCTAACAAGTTATCAGGAGACGCTGTTGCTGCTGATCTGAAGACCACTCTTGAGAACCACAATGATTCTCTACTATGGCTGCAGATTATAATTACCTGCGATGGGGAACAAGTGTAAGCAGCCTACTCCACATCAGGTCAATTAAATCAGAATCTCTGGGGAGAGATCGGTACAAGGAAGCTCTTCACAGACATGATCCCTCCACTGGCTCACCTTTTAAAACTCTGAAACCCCTGAAGTTTCCATTGTATTGTTTATTTTCTAGGAATGAACTTGGTAAATAATCATTCAATAACTGTTTGTTGAAGAAAGAGAAGAACTATGGTGGGTCAGATGAGAGAAAAAAATCACTCTGCAGAGATATGGCATGCAGGGGACCACTTCTGAGACTGAGGCAAGAGTGTACCTGAAATGCCAGGGATTCGATCTAGGTCCTGCTGTTCCCTGGCACAGAAAGCCAATGACTGACACAATGAGTATTGCCAAAGAAGGCTTTCATTGAGTGCTGCAGCCAAGGAAATGGGAGATCAGTTTCAAACCCATCTCCCTGAACAACTAAAAGTAAAGGTTTCTACAGCAGGGAAGAAATGTAACTATGCATGGGTAAACAGGAACAAGGGAGAGGTCTTGAGGCAATCTTGATGAATGAGGGGTCTGGCATCCCATTGGCTGGATATGGTTATATGATGAGTTTCTGTTCTTTGGCACTTTTTGAAAGGCCTGAGGGGCCTTTCCTTATGAAGAAACTCAGATAAAACAAATGTAAGTTTCAAGCTTTAAGACCAGAAGGGTCCATTTCTATGTTACTATAGGAAAAGAAAAAAGCTGCCTATGGGACTATTGGGTTGGTTTCAAGAGGTTATCTGAAAGGCAAGGCAGCCTCCATAAGTGCTTATTTTATTTTCTTTTAAAAATGTCATTGTGTTCCCAAGATCTAGGCTTATGATCATATGTGTAAGCTTAGATCGTACAGTCTGTCCACTCTACCCAGACCTAGAATCATACAATCAAAGATATACAGAGTCAATGGGGTAATATAAGTAAGTGGAGTTGGACTGGAGTAAGGTGCATGGAGGACTGCAACTAAATGGGTACATCTTGTCTGGAGCTAGACTAAATCATTGTGAAGCATTAAGTCAGATTTTCTTAGTGTGCTATTTATACACCCTCCTGGCATATAAGTGACAGGAAAGTCAAAGTCATTGACTCTCTAATATTTATTGAGCATCTTCAAATACTTTTTGAGTATCTACTATTATTGGGCACCTACAAACACTTATTGACCATTTGCCAAGCACAGTGCCTAGCAAGTTCTTTTTTTCTAATCAAATCAACAAGTTCGACATCCCAAGGCTCAAATGATAACAAGTCCATGCCTTACTTGTGTCAGTTCTCTTATTGAAAGAGCATCTCCTAACCATCCTACCAATAAGGTAAAGGTGTTATTTTGAATCTGAATCAAAAAGAACCTTCTCCATAAATCTCTTCCTCACTAGCTGGCCCATACCTTATTACCTTTTCTGGGTCCTTCCCTTAATAATTAGCACTGAGCTCACGATTATTGCTTTTTCTCTTACCATGTTGCTTTGTAATTGTCCCCAAGATCCCCTCCTATTTTTATATATCCAGTTTACTAAATCATTCCTATTTCTTCAGCAGCCCTGAATGCAGCGCACTGTGATTCAATAAATATTTGTTAATGAAGGGAACTACAAGCTGGTTGGGAATCCAATCTTTTCCTATAGGAGTTACCAGGGATAAAGTCAGTCAGACCCTTCTAGGGCCTGGGAAGTGCTGAGAGTAGCTTCCTTTAGAAGCTCAATAAAAACAAGTCTCTGAATTCTAAAATTGTCTCCACTCCATTGTGATATGTCTTTTCAACCATGACTATTCCTTTTTTCCGGGATTACTTCCCAAGTAGATTCCACGCATGGGTGTATTAACTTTTCTCAAATCATTAAAATCTGCATCTCCAAAAGTGAAAATTTTCTTTGACACAGTAAATAATTTACATCTAATTGATAGCCCCATTGGATATTTAACATGAAAAGACTTCTATAAAATCTGCAACATAGTTTTTATTGAGTTCTATACTGACTGCTTTTGGCTAGAATCACACTCTAAAATTCCAATGGGTGTGAGCCAAAGCTGCATCGTTTTGTAGCTAATAATAACAATAATAATGAGCACATTTCAAAAGTGCTAATTACAAATTCAATTGGATTATGTTCTCGTTATAAATGCTACAGGTTTTCTGCCAGGTTGGTACTTCACAACAGTATGTTTTCAAACACCTGTTTACCTTTATCATCACTAGATATATTCAAAAAGAGAAACTTTAAAAAGTTGACATGCATATTAAATCTTATATGTCTTTATACAATTTGGAATTCTTTACCCAGAGGCCTTTACTGAACAAACTGAAGCAAAATGAATATTTATATGAATCATATGCAGATAAAAAGCACGGAAATGTATAAATTATTTACTTATCCAGTAGGCTTCCACAGGCTGAAGGGATGGGGGGAAGGGTAGAAAATAAAACAGAATTATCCCAGTAATTTCTTACATCAAAGAAAACTTTACTAAATGTTAACTGTATTTAAATCTCTATTCCATTTTATTATAAGAATGTAAGACTACAGGGGTCTTACCCCCATACCATCTATTGAGGGAGATTTTCCCGTAGACAAATGTTTTAAAGTGGTAAACAAAAATCTGGAGACGGAAGCAAGACCAGGAATGAAAGTCTGGATGTGGACTACAGATAGCAAACAAAGGCATTAGGGTTAAGGTAGGATGGTAGCTTTGCTTTTTTGTTGTTGTTGAGACAGTGTCTCTAGTGATCTTGGCTCACTGCAACCTCTGCCTCCCGGGTTCAAGCGATTCTCCTGTTCTCCTGCCACAGCTTCCCAAGTAGCTGGGATTACAGACGTGCACTACCATGCCCCCATGCCCAGCTCATTTTTGTACTTTTAGCATAGATAGAGTTTCATCACATTGGTCAGGCTGCTCTCGGACTTCTGACCTCAAGTGATCCACCCACCTCAGCCTCCCAAAGTGCTGGGGTTACAGGCGTGAGCCACCGCACTTGGCCAGTTTTGCTTTTTAATTCAGTTCTGGGAATGTGGTTAATGGCAGAATCCTTGTTGAATCTGGAGGCAAGAAAATATATGATGAGGCACCCTTTTAATCTTGCTTCATGCGCAATCAATGTTAGGCTCCTACCTGCCGAAGGCAAAAGACCAGGGCTTGTTTTTTTAAAAAAGCAAACATCTCAGAGGTATAATAGATGCATTAGACAGCGGTTCTCAGTCCTGGCTACACACTAGAAGCACCTGGGCAGTTTTTGAAGCATCTCAATGTCCTAAAGGAGTGAATCTCAGCCTCACGGGGTGGGGTCCTGACAGAAGTATTTTTTAGAAGTTCCCCAGAGGATTCTATTGTGAAGTTACAGTTGAGAGTTACTATATTAAAAAATGGGAAGATGTTAGGCTTAACTAAGTATCTTCATAGTTCATTTTTTTAGAGTGTGTATGAGACACACACAAAGGAGACCAGGAAGGAGATCAGCATTCCATCATTGATTGTTACCCTTCAAATCCACAGTGCCCCATCTTTACTTAGTTGCCAGGGTTATTCGACTTTTCTAAAGCAGATCAAGCCTGGAGGGTCTCCCCTGAGATTACAGATGGGACAGTTTAAGCATCAAAAATGATGAGGACTATCATGAATTGAAACTTATCAAATATATGAAAACTGATGAGTTCATAATGATACTTCAAAAATAAACAAACAAAAAAACTCATTGATCACCTCGGAGGTTGCTAGGGAACCAACTCATTATTCTGAAAGTGTAACAATTAAGGGAAAAATCTCAAGCATTCCTCTTGTCTTTCCCTACTTGGAGTAGAACTCAGGCTAATCAGCTAGTTGATGAGGAATACAGTTGTTCTTTATATAGAAGAATCATGCGTAATACATGCAGAAAAAAATTATAGAATTATAAAATCACTATTTTCCACACACTAATGAAATAATGAACCTAGACAACAGTAATCGATGGCAGCTAAAATTATTTCAGTAGTCCCTGCTTACCTGTAGTTTCGTTTTCTGAATTTCAGTTACTCGTACACACAGTACAATAAGATATTTTGAGAGAGAGACCACATTCACATAATTTTTTTTTTTGAAACAGAGTCTTACTCTGTTGCCCCGGCTGGAGTGCAGTGGCCTAATCATAGTTCACTGCAGCCTTGACTTCCCAGCCTCAGTTGATCCTCCTACCTTAATCTCCCAAGTAGCTGGGACTGCAGGTGCATGCCACCACACCTGGCTAATTTTTGTATTTTTTTGTAGAGACAGAATTTCACCATGTTGCCCAGGCTGGTCTCAAACTCCTGGGCTCAAGCAATCTGACAGTCTTGGCATCCCAAAGTGCTGAAATTACAGGCGTGAGCCAACTTTCCCCACTCACATTCACATAACTTTAATTACAAGTGTATTATTATAATTGTCCTATTGTTGTTAATTTCTTACTATGTCTAATTTATTAATTAAACTTTATATAGGGTTTGGTACTATCCGTGGCTTCAGGCACCCACTGTGGGTCTTGGAACATATCCCCAGAGAATAAGTTGCAGGGTGGGGTTGGGGAGTACTATTGTATTGAAAAACTTGATGGGGACATTTTAATGGATGAATCAGGCAGTTAGCTCATACTTGTGACTCTTGAATATCACAGATGTGAACTGTGCAGGTTGACTTATACTAGGATTTGCTTCTGCCTCTGCAGACTGCAAGACCAATCCCTCCTCTACCATCTGCTCCTTCTCACCTACTCCACATGAAGACAGCAAGGATGAAGACCTTCATGATGATCCACTTCCACTTAATGAACAGTAAATACGTTTTTGCTTTCTTATCATTTTCATAATAATGTTTTCTTTACTGTAAGAATAGAGTATATAATACATATAACATACAAAATGTGTGTTAATGAGCTATTTACATATTTGAGTTCTTAATATGGGTTCTTAATAATTTCAACAGTGGGTTCTTAGTAATTAAGTATTTAGAGAGTTAAAAGTTATAGACTGGGATTTTCAAGTGAGGGGGTGTTAGCACCCCTAATTCCTGCATTGTTCAAGGGTCAACTGTAGTTTCCTATAGCGTCTATAACAAATTACCACAGACATGGTGGCTTTGAACAACAGGAGTTTATTTTCTCACAGTTCTGGAGACCAGACATCCAGGATCAGTTTCACTCAGCTTCATCAAGGTGCTGACGGGGCTGCACTCCCTCTGGGGGTTCCCTCCACTCTTTCATTTGCTGCTGGCTCCGTTTGTGGCTGCGTCACTATAATCTCTGCCTCAATGGTCACACTCTCTTCTCTTCTGTATGCATCTTTGTAATCTCCCTCTGCCTCCCACTTATAAGTCATGAAACCAGAAAATCTGAGACAGGTCTCAGTTAATTTAGAAACTTTATTTTGCCGAGGTTGAGGACACACTCATGACGCAGCCTCAGGAAGTCCTGACGACATGAGCCCAAGGTGGTCGGGGCACAGCTTGCTTTTATAGCTTTTAGGGAGACATGAGACATCAATCAATATATGTAAGAAGTACAGTAGTTCCGTCCAGAAAGGTGGAGACAACTCAAAGCAAGCCCCACCCCCACTGGGGACTTTCAGGTCACAGGTAGTTGAGAGACAGACTGTTGCATTCTTTTAAGTTTCTTATAAGTCTTTCCAAAAGAGGGAATCAGAATATGCATCTATCTCTGTGAGCAGAGGGATGACTTTGAGTAGAATGGGAGGTAGATTTGCCCTGAGCAGTTCCCAGTTTGAAGGGGCCCAAGATATTTTCCTTTCACAAAGGACACAGGTAATGGTGTCTGAGTCCCAGATCTGGTATCCAGATAATGCGGGATAATCTCTGCATCTCAAAACCCTTAATTTAGTCACAACTACAAAGATTCAGCCTCCTTTTCTCCCTATAAGTTAATATTTATATGTTTTAGGGATTAAGATGTGGATATCTTTTGGTTTGGGGACCATTTTTCAACCTACCACAACACTAAATCATGGAGCAATCTTACTATTAAGGAAAATGGGACAAATGCGTGATCCCTGATATGCCTTTATATGAGATGACTAGAATAAGAGGCAATACCACCTATGAAATCCCTCTACCCCACACCCCCAAATCAACTTTAATCAGGCCTCTAGTTCTAACTACTGATTTTTGTAGGGATAGAGAAATGTATTAAATGACACTGAAAAGATATAATCAGGCAAATTCAATCATTCTACAATACAATAGGCCCATTTCTCAATTTCTTTAATAAATGCACCAAAGAGAGCAAACAGTTGCACATTAAAAGAAATATAAAAGCGTGTTAACCATAGGCAATATTCCTAGAATCTTGTTTGGATTCTGAACCGCACAAACCAACAATTAAAAAAGGATATGTTTGGGACAATCATGAAAAATTGAACACAAATTGATGATATTGGGGAATTGTTGAGGTTTGAGGGCTTTGATAATGATTTTGTGATTATGTTCAAAAAATAAAACTAGATATTTAGACTGAAATACATATGATATTTAGACTGAAATACATATGAGTGAAATGATACTATGTCTAGCATTAGCTTTAAAATACCCCAGCAACAAATAAATAAATAAGCACAGATAAACAACAAACAAAAAATTATTTAAATGTGATGGTAGGGCATCGATAAAATAAGAACAGCAGATACGGATTATTGAAACTAGGTGACAGATGTGTGAGAGTCTATTGAACTAGCCTTTCTATTTTTATGCATGTTTGAACATTTCCAGAATGTAAGTATATATATATGTGACAGTGCAGCCTGTCCACATGAGGCCAGTTTTAACTAACTGTCCTCAGGCCTGGCCTCAGTCTAGGGAGTTGTTACCTATGCAATAGTAACACCCACTTCACCTTTTAGGACTATTTTTGCGGTACCATAGAAACAGATGAAAGTGAAGTATACGTGGAAGTCATTAATGAACTCATTTCTTAGGTTGGCTTTTCCAGAAAGGTATCAGCCTGAATAAGCACTAAAATTGGTAAGCACTACATTTTTGATAATTAAAAAGCACTAAAATTTCAGGAAGCATTTGAAGTCTGTTCGCAGACAGCATTCATAGCTCCCAGACTTCTGCAGTGTTTTGCCCCTTGAGGTAACTCCAGTACAAATGGAAAAGAGTAGAGTGGATGAAGGCAGAAAGTGCAAAATAGACAAAAGGTGGATGCAACTCCAATGTTCATCAAGATGAGTGGATAAATAATATGCGGTATATTCATACAATGAAATATCATTCAACCATAGCAATGAATGAAGTATTGGCACCTGCTACAATGTGGGCAAACCTTGAAGACATTATGCTAAGTAAAGGAAGTCAGACCCAAAAGGTCACATACTGTATGACTCCTTTTACCTGAAGCATCTAGAATAGGGAAATCCATAGAGATAGAAAGCAGACTAGTGGTTGACAAGAACTGAGGGGACTGACTGTGTAATTAATAAGGCGTTTCCTTTTGGGATAATGGAAATGTTTTGGAAGGGAAAGGAGGTGATGATCATACAACATGGTGAATGTGCTGAAAGTCACTGCATTGCTCTCTTTAAAAGTGTTAATTTTATGTCATGTAAATTTTGCCTTAAAAAAACAAAACAAAACAAAACAAAAAAACAAAAAAACACAGAGGGCGGTGTTCCACTGTGCTTCCCAGCCAAGCCACAATGTTCTGGTTGTGAAAAGGATAAGTAATCGACCAATGCCCGTTCATGAAGCATCTTTTATGACAAGATACTGGGATGGTACTGTAGGGGATTCAGAGGACAAAAGAAAAGCTAGCTGTGACTTTTCACTTCAAGATGCTCACAATCAAGTTGTGCTCAAGGAGGCCATTAGACAAAATTTAAACAAAATAAGACTAAACACATAAGCTGTCATAAAGTGTGAAGTGATGAAGTAATAGATGAGTGACACAGGCCAGCAGTTCTGAAAATTCTTCAAGTGGAGGGACAGAAAGAAGTCACCATGTCTTCATGGAACACTATGAGATATTGTGTTTAATATTGATTCATTTATTATACCTAGGATAAACAAATATCAACTTCATATTAAATAACAT
This sequence comes from Trachypithecus francoisi, assembly GCF_009764315.1. NCBI lineage: Eukaryota > Metazoa > Chordata > Mammalia > Primates > Cercopithecidae > Trachypithecus > Trachypithecus francoisi. Next base: position 1,734,907 of record NW_022681435.1, on the reverse strand, counting down.
ATCATCTGGCAATAAATTCCAGAATAGATAGGTATTAACAGGCAGCAGTGGTTTATGAAAAAGTAGATAAAATTCAGAATGGAAATCAGTTTACTTATTAATATTGGCATGTTTGTGAAAACTTGGAAAGCTCGATTCTATCTGACCCTTGCACCTTGGTCCAACTGTGAACACCAGTGTTCTTAAGCATAGCTCATTAACTTACACAATCAACACGTTTTTGTTGAGTGCTCACAATGTGCTAAGCACAATGCAGCCTCTGGGTAAGTATAACAACTAAGGAGTAATGGTCTCTGTCCTATGTAGCCTGCAGTTGATGGAGGAAATGGAAAATAAATAAGCAAGCAATTATACATTGTAGAAACGTGGTGTAAAAAATGTCCAGGATAATATGGTGAGACAGAATAGTGGGGGAAAATGGTGTGCAGAAGACATGTCACGTGCAGTGACCCTGAGGAATGAAAGTTCTAGATATGTTCAGAGTTCTGAAGCCATGTTGGAGGTTGGAGGGGAAGAAGAATGCCTGGGCTAAAGCTAAAGGAGCCAGTTCAGCTGAACATTGAAGATCAGAGTAAGGAGTTCAAAAAGAAGTCATTAAGTGTAAAAATGGCATGATTATGTTTGTTTCTAAAAAGGATAACTCTAGTCACTATATAAATAAGGATGGACAAGATGAAAGCTCATAGAATATAGAAGAAACCAGGTCTTGGCAAGCTTAGATTCAACCCCTTCTTTCCCTTAAAATCAAGCCCAGAGCAGTCAGCTCTCAATGGCTCAACCCTGAACCTCATCCTGGCCCTTCTGAGTGTCCCAAGTCACTCAAGAATCTCACAGGTTCTCAAGCTTCTGGAAGAGTTCCACAGCTGGAAGTGATGCTATCCAACTTAACATTCCAAAACGTGAAGATATTCCAGTGAACATGAAAGATGTGGTCTGACTCCCGAGTCCTTTGACAGCCTCATCCAAGAAGGAGAGAATCTGTCTACAAAGTCTGAAGACAGTGTTTGGGCTTTTGGATGCCTTCGGCTTGTGTTTGAATCTGAGCACTGTGTGATATTCTCCTGTAAAAGATGTCATGTAAGAATTACATGAAATAGCAAGTGCTCAGCATACAATAGGCACTTATTAATATTTTTCATTGGTGTTTCAAAGTCTTTGCTTGAACCAAAGCTGAGACACAGACATGACTATGTATATGTGGCAAAATGTTGAGTAAAGTCACCCTTATGGGAAATATAAAGGATCCAGGGAAATTGTTCATTCTAGGGTAAGAATGAGATCAGAACAATGCATGGAACACCATTAAAAGAAAGTAGAAGGTTTCATGACTTCAGGAGGAAATGATTTTAAATCACTCAAATCTACTTTATAATCAATCCCATGGACTGAGTCCTTAGTCTTGGTGTGAGGGAAGCTCTAAATAAATAAAGCTGTAAATAAAACTGGAATAACTGCTTTGCTAAAAATCAAAAACAAACAAAACAATAGTATTGCATCAATATTTCTCAGACTAGGATGATTTTCAAAACTTTTATAAACCGAGACAAGGGTATCATCCAATCAGAACAGAACAACAAATGTCAGCCATAAACAGACATGACCTGTGAGGAGCTCAATGTCATTATTACTGAAAGATACCATAAAAGGTAGAGAAAAACTGCCCCACTCCTACCACTTACTTTATTAACAGTCACAGGTATCCTCAGCAAAGCAGATGCACGCTTCAGTGTGATACCATTTATAGCCACAGTGGAGACAGCTTTGATTTCTGTTGGTTGGCTCTATAGCATACCCTAATTGCCTGCTGGAGGCCCTCTTTGAGCAGGTTGGGAGAGGCTAGACTGAGAGACTTACCCTGCAACGTAGTTTGCATAAGGTACTCCAATTGAAGACCAAGATTTGGGGTTTAGGATTAAGGATTTTAAAATTTTCATGTTTTGAAACCAAGGAAGGGTTTTTGGCTTTTAATGAAAAACAAAAAGATTAAATTGATGCATGAAATAGCTGCATTCTCAGACGATGTAATTAATTAGGATATTTAACTCTTCAATGGTTGAGCTGCATTTAAAAGTAAATCCAAAGTGAATACTGAATGAAAGATTCAATTGGTTTTTTTGTTTTTATTATTCTTTTTTTTCACTTACAGTTTTGAATCACGATGTTGGACAGGGTCACTCATCTATCAATCAAAGACAATTCTGAGGGAAGACAGGCAAAAACCTCATAATCCTGATATAATCTCTTTTCTAACCCAGCATCTTGACACACTCATATGGGCTGGCACTGAATTTAATCTCCAATTCACTTAAATAAAAAAGAGCCACTCTCAGTCTGTCATCAGGAAGCTAGCTCTCCAAGGTGTATTTTTATCCCAGCCTCATCTAAGTTATGACAACTCACCTGGTTGGCTTCTGCCATTTGAGTAGAGAGAGGCATCAGAGTGACAGGCCATCACTCGTTGTGTTCCTCTTGAGGTATGACAGAGAGGAAAAACAAACCTGGGGAAACAGATTTCAAAGTGTTTCCAAAATGTCTCCGGATTGGAAAAAGAGATATAGGGCACTGTCGATGCTTTTTTCTACCCAGAGCTCTTCTATAGGCACTTCAAAATTTATTTGTCTGTTTGTTTATTTGTTTTACTGCTTTGACCTCGACTCATCTCCCTATGCTTCTGGTTCTTAAAATGTGCAGTTCTAGTAAGTTGTACTCCTAGTCAACATCTCAAACTCTTTTTACATTGATTTCTACATTGAAGCACCCTCTTCCGGTGGCTGACTCAACTTATGGCTTGGCTAATCTTTCTGCAGACAGACCCATATCCTTAGGACACATTGATTTCCCACACTGAGAAATGCCTGCTTCATTTGCATAAAATATATAGACAAATATTAGATATTAATATAAATAATACAGACACATAAAAAATATAATTATAAATTTTACCCTTGTCAGGGACCTTCCAATCTACAGTGTTAATTAACTATCTAATCTAGCTATCCCCTAATTTTCCAGATGAAGTAGATTTTTGCTGCCACTGCTCAGTTTAGATTTACAATAATTGCACGTGTATTTCATCTTTTTCGACTTTAGTTTTTGCTTTCTTATCATATTATACTATTCCTTTTTACTTTTCTAACTTATTTTGAATCAACTGAGTTTTCTTTATTACCACATTTTCCTCTATTGGTTTTGAAGAGATACATTCTATTTCTATTATTTTAGTTTTTATTTCTACATTTTTAACATGTCTCCTGACCTAACAAGGTCTAAGTTTAACTGATCTTTTTATTCTGCTGTAATATGGCAAGTACCTTACAGCACTTTAACTCTGACCATCACCTCCCACTTACATGCTATTTGGTCCAACATTTTAGTGTCCTCTTAGTTTTATATCTTACCAAATTATTCATTTGAATTATTATTATTGTTGTTTTATATAATTACTGATTGTTTATATAAGCCCACATATTTACTGGTTTCTTTGCTCATGAGCTTGCATCCCATTCTTTCCTTTGAAGTTTAAATTCCTAAGTCTTGCTTCCCATTCTTTCATGTGGAGTTTAAATTCCTGCTTCTTGACATTGCTGTTATCCTGGAGTGGGATAAGCTTAAAATGAGTGCTCAACCCAGGATTATAAAACATAGGAAGATATCATCCATGATGAGTGACAGGTATCAGATGCAAAAAATAAACAAAAGGATTAGAACCCAAAGAGCTTCAAGTTATTGGTTATTAGAGGGATACTATAAAATAATATGTTAAAAATGACTAAAGAAAAACATTAACATGTCAGAAAAGCATAAGACATACTATAATTGCACATGGATATACCTTATTTTGTGCTCCCAACATGGCTCTGATAGTGGTAAGCACTCAGCCTTTATCTGTTATATCTCTTTATTTCACTCTTATTTATAAATGATCATGTGGTTGGGTATAAAAATATGGATTGACAGTTATTTCTCCTACCCCTTTGAAGATATTATTCTGTTGTCTTCTGATTTTTCCTCTCATTACTGAGAAGGTTACAGTTAGTGTGGTTGTTCTGTTATAGGTTGTCTTTTCCTTCCCTCTTGTTACTCTTAAGATTTTGTGTTGGTCGCTGGTATTTCCATAAGATGTATCTATGTGTTGCCTTATCTCATTTGGAACTCCAAAACCCGAGGTTTCATGTCTTTCATCAAATCTCAAGGATTTGGCCAGGCACAGTGGCTCACACCTATAATCCCAGCACTTCAGGAGGCTAAGGTGTGTGGATCTCTTGAGGTCAGGAATTTGAGACCAGCTTGGCCAACATGGAGAAACCCTGTTTCTACTAAAAATACAAAAATTAGCCAGGCATGATGGTGGGTGCTGCTAATCCCAGCTACTCCAGAGGCTGAGGCAGGAGAATCGCTTGAGCCTGAGAGGCAGAGGTTACAGCGAGCCAAGATTGCACCGCTGCCCTCCAGCCTGAGCAACAGAGTGAGACAGTGCCCACCCCCATCCCTCCACCCCCACCCCACCAAACAAAAAAATCTGGAGAATTCTAGGTCTTATCTCTTCACATATTTCCTCCTCGTCTATTCTTTCCTTCAGGCACTCTCATTAAAACACTCTTTCTCCCCTCAATGTGTATTAACCATTTTTAAATATTTAATTGCTCTCTGCTATACTTTAGGAAAACCTTTATTCAATTCTTTGAATGTTGAATATCTGGCTAAACTATCCATTGTGCTTTTCACTTCCAAGTTGATATTTTTTAATTTTAGAAATTTAATTGTTATTTTGAAAGCTTCCTATTTCTTACTCGTATTTCTTATGCTTTTCCAATTTGTTAATTTTTTTCTTTAATCATTTTTAACAAATTATTTATAATATCCCTCTAATAATCTATTACTTGAAGCTCTTTGGGTTCTAATCCTTTTATTTATTTTTTGTATCTGATAACTGTCACTCATCATGGATTATGTCTTCCTGTGTTCTATAATCCTGGGTTGGGCACTCATTTTCAGCTCCTCCCCACTCTAGGATAACAGCAATGTCAAGTTCACTTGGTTAGTACTTTTAATTTGGGTTGAGAATTCTCTTACTCTCCTTATTTCCTTAAGGACACAGCTGTGTATTTAACATGTTTATAAATACTTTTCCTACCTTGCCTAGGTCAACTTGTTCAAATTACCCAATCCAAATTATTCCCAGAAGCACACATCACATCCTCAAGAATTAAAATGACAAGAACAAGAAGATATGACTACAACTAAATAAAATAAATACAGAGAAAGAAAGAGGAAAAAGAAAAAGGAACGAAGGGAGAAAAAGAAGAATGGAGAAAGAATGGAGGGAGAAAGGGAGGGAAAGAGGTGGGAAAGGGAGGGAGACGAAGGTGGTGTTGCTCCTTCCTGGAACTCTTTTCCTGGGCTTACTTCACTCTTCAGGCCTCAACTGAAACTGTACCTCCTCCAGAAAACCAATTAGTTCTTCTTACTATTCCCATGACTCTTTGCTTCTCCTATGATAACTCTTACCATGCTTCATCGGAATTATTTGTTGCCTATCTTTCTTTCCAGGTAAATGTAAAAGGATGAGAGCAGGATGATTCCTTCATTTATTAATAAATATTTATTGAGCCCAATGGATACAGCAATACATAAAATAGACAAAGTCACTGCTCTTCCAAAGCTTACATTCTAGGCAGGGAAGACAGAAAATGAAAAAATACACAGTGTGAATAATACACATAAGTGATGATAAATGCTATGGAAAAAAATAAAGTGGTGAGAGGATGGAGAACTATGTAAGGGAGAGGGCCTAAATGAGATAAGGCAGGCCAGGAAGGCCTCTCAGTTTTGGTGACTTGATTGGAAACCTGAGTGGGATAAGTGAGCAAGCCTTGGTTGTATCTTAGGAGAAGGACACAGACACCTTCAGTGAAGCATGCACTGGGTTTGGGAAGGAGGGAATGAGATCAGAGTGGGCAGTGGGCTCAGAGATGGGGCCAGGCAATATAAGACAAGGACTTTCCAGCCTCTGGAAAGACTCTGGGATATTATCACGAGTGAGATTTGATGCCACTGAAAGGTTTTGAATGATCTTGCTTACATTTCAAAAGACTACCTCTGCGACTGCACTCCAGCCTGGGTGACAGAGCAAGACTCTGTCTCAAAAGAAAAGGAAAAAAAGTCTATCTCTGGTTGCTCTGTTGTAACAGGAGTGGAAGCAGAGTGGCAAACTAACAAGCTAATGCAATTGTTAGGTAGATAAAAGATTGTAGACTGGAATAGCAAGTGCAGAGGTGGTGAGAAGAAGGGGGTTGGATCCTGGATTTACTTTGAAGATAGAGCTGAATGAATCTGCTGACGGTATCACTCTATTTCATGACTTTTATAACCAAATCATGCATAGAGGGTCTCGCTTTGTATTTGTGGAATATATGAATGAGTAAATGAATGAATGCATTATTTACAGGCCCTCCTTCTTGATGATGTCATTTCCATTTGTGAAACGACAATTATCAAACACTATGAAAACTATGTAGGTTTTGCTGCTACCACTAAAGTGGTTCTAATGTAAATAATATTAACCACATTTTGTAAGCAACAGATCCAGCATGTGTACTACTTCTTCCTACCCCAAAGCTTTTGTTTTAGACACAAATGTTGCACACATTTTTCAGCTTCTGCTAGGATTTAGAACTGCTCTATATCAGTTTCGTGACTGACCCTCAAGCAGGCCATCAGTAAATTTACCTCACCCATACATTTGATCTGATATCCAAATCTATTTTCAAGAAAAATGTAATTGGCCAAATAGACAAGACTTCGATTTCAAAATGAACACTGGACACGTCATATTTTTCTGTCAATTTATTTCAAGACAATGTTCAAAGGAGTTGACTGATAAAATCCACTACTCAGTGAAAGACACCAAGACACATCTTAGGTATTGTTTACCTCTTGAAACAATATGGTGGCTATTGAAATGTTACTGTGGGCGTACCTACCATCACTTTTAACAGATTTCAATGAAATTTAAAAGTGACAGAGATAAATGTCTTAAATGAATCTGTAAATTCATTGATAATTTTCTAATCAATCCCACTTTTATTAGATTGTCTTTTGAACATTTAATTAAAATTATAATTAATTCCATTGATGAACTGCAATAATGTCTTCTAATTATGTGATTATACCAAGTGAAGTCTGCTGTTCATGGAAGTCACGGTTAAAATTTCTAAAATTACAAAGTATATATTTTCCAGGTTATATGTGCTATGAAGAAAAGATAATTACCAAGTATATATGATCTTTTCTCTATAGTACATGCAACCTGGAAAATTGCCCTTGTGATTAATACTCTTTATGCTTCCTATCATGCATTAACAGAAGCTAGAGCGCTGATACTATAACAAGTGTACAAGTATATAATTGTGCCAAGGGAAATGGGTGCCAAACAGGTCCAGCTTTCATGGTGGCAACTTCACAGGAGACACAAAGTGGTTTAACAACATCTATTGCAAGGAAAGCTTCAAAAATCACAACATCTTAGGTTGGAAGAACTTGAAAGATGGTCTCTTTCCAGCCCTACATCCCTCTTAGACTTAATTTGATTTGGAATTGCAGTCCCTTTGCAGCACTACTCTTGATAACACATTTCAATTCCAGCAGTCTGGCAGGCTCTGCATTGGGGTGATTCTAGAGAAGGATGGGCAGGCAGCCTGCCCTTGAGGATCCCAGAATCTACCAGACCCTCTGCAAGTTTCCCACAGGTTGCCTGAATTTGGCAGTTTACTTCCCCCAGAAATCAAACAGGAGCTATGAGACATTCTCACTTAAACACACACACACACACACACACACACACACACACAACACACACACACACACACGCACACATTAAGTATAGGGTCCAGGTTTTCTGCTGCACTCACTCTAGGTTGGAGAGATAGAGAAGAGGCTGATGAGACCATCTCCAGCATACATTTATGGAACTGTCCTTCTGTAATAAGCCACATGAAAGCAAATTAGTCCTCTGTTCAGTCCTTGAGACAAACGGAGTGGCCTCTGCCAGTGTACACTTCCTTCCCTGTGTAAAACATTTTACTTTGGCACTACAATCACAGCCTGGTTCTGAAGCTTGTATTCTTTCTCCCCTCCCTCCATTCACTCATCACTTCAGTGATGTTGCCCATGATTTCACAGTGGTTAATTTTCTACCAAGAGAGAGGATGCCCTAAACTAATCTTTCATTAGTGACAGTAATCACTACATCAGTCTCTTATCAATGACAATAATAGCTAACATTTATTCCCTGTTAATCATAGCATAATACTATGTCATTGAATTTCACGGTACCCCATGAGGTAGGTGGCATTGATATGCCCTCTCTATAAATGATGGAATAGAGATTCAGAGAAGTTAAGAGACTTGGTTATGGTCCTATTGCCAGTCAGCCCTGAGCCAGAATTCAAGTCAGGTGTCTGATTCCTAAACCAGGCATTTGACCCCTAACGACATTGCTTTGGTTGTAGCAGGAGGATGGGAATGGCTGGAATGGGACCACAACCACCTGGCCTCACACCTGGCCCAAGTTCTTGGAATTCCAAGACACCCCTCAAAGCACAGGCTTATGTCAACAAGAGTTTTCTAGAGGAGCTGAGATTATCTGGGAATCTGGCTGCCAGTGTTCGTTCTCTGATCTGCTGCGCCATCCAACAACATAGACCCGACTTTCTTGCCAGCAGCCAGCCGCACAGGGCAGCCAAGACTAACAAGTGTAGGCACTGTGCAGGGTACAGGGCACATGAATAGCACTATTCTTTTCTGGCCAACACTGGCCCCATTGTTTTAGGCAATGAATAGAGCTGTGTGGAAAAAAAATTCACACACGAAGCAAAAGCAACAAAATTTGTCTCTTTGTGATGGTTTCAAGACTGGGTGAAAAAGTCGTTCTTCACCTGGTGCTATTTTACATACTCTTTCACAAACAGAAAGAACTTTCTGGCAAGGGAAGAGCCTTTCTCTCAAAATTAAAAAGTTATAGGTCACAGTGCAGATGGGAGAACTGGGAGTAGACCTCAAAGTTTAATGGCACTCATTCATTACAACATTGGGGAGATGGAAATGATGAGGCATCATTTTGATTTAGTGGAATTAAGCTCTGTTCCCAACAATCATCTTGATCTATTTGGGACACACAGTTTTTGCCTGCATTTTTCCCAGATAACAGAGGGAAAGTTAAGAGCACAGTATTAACTACAGTATATATTAGGACTCCTATTCAAGGCAAATAATTGGCAAACTTTGTATTTCTTTTTGATAGGGCTAGACTCGTTTAGTCCCAGACCCATTTCTGGGGTTGCGTTGCTGGCTGCTGTAACTCACCACCAGGGAATCTATCCCTATCTTTGTCCTGGCTGCACCATTAGATGAAGTCAGAATCTCACAAAACCATTACATTCATTTAACTTCGGCATATGGAAAATGAATTCCTCTCTTAAGAGCAGACATTAACACATAGTTCTAATACAAGTCCATGTCCCACACACATTATCTCCTTTTCATTCTTACACCACCCATAAAACCACCATTGGTGGTAGATGTTCTGTGGTACAAATCATCTTGGATGTTGACTGAATTATTATTTTGTGTATCTTGGTATCATAAAGTTCTAGGAATTCAGTTTCTTCAAAATAGGTCTCTTTATTTTTGTATTTAAATACAGAAACTTCCAGAGGCAGATTAATACAGTGGGAAGAGCATCATGGGCTTTAGATGCAATCTGATTTAAATTCTGGTCTATACGGTAGCTCTGTAGGGTGACTCTATGTGCTATGTTGTCCTGGAAAGACCTTGCTATATCTGTTATCCTGGTGTAACTGTTAGTATTGCCCTCTTTAACTTTAAAAGGTGTACGGTTTAAATGGTAGATAATAAGGATATCCTATGGTTAAGTCACCTTGGGCAAGCAACTTAACTTCTGTCAGCCTTGCTTTCTTTGTTTATTAAATCAGGACAACATTGTCTGTCTGTTAGGATTAGTATTAATTAGTATTAATGTTAAAGAGAATATGTAGAACTCTCTGCATATTGTCTGAAGCATAGCAGGGACTCAATAAAGATGGCTATTACAAATATTTCCTCCAGAGACACTGCCTTAGAACACTGTTGCCAAGTGTCTTCATCCATTTTGTGCTGTTATAACAGAATACCACAGACTGAGTAATTCATAATGAACAAGAATTTATTGGCCATTCTGAAGGATGAGAAGTTCAATATCAAGGTGCTGGCATCTGGCAAGGGCCTTCTTGCTGCATCATCCCATGAAAGAAGGGCAAAGAGAGAATGAGAGAGAGAAAGAGGCAAAAGGGGGCTGAACTCATCCTTTTGTAAGGAACCTACTCCTGCAATAACAAACCCACTTCCACAATAATAGCATTGATTTATTCATGAAGGAAGAACTCCCATGGCCTAATCACTTCTTAAAGGTCCCTCCTCTTAATACTGTGGCAATGGCAATTAAATTTTAACATGTGTTAGGGAGAGGACAAACATTTAAACCATTGCACCAACTGTTTGAGAAATTATGGACTATTGAAATAAAAAATAAAATAAAATAAAATAAATCAAAGGAATGTATTAAAGTCACCAGGGTTTCACCATGCCTAGTAAAGACATTAGAGAAAAAGAATAACACTGATTACAAACATGTTTCCATGAAAGAAAGGGGTTATAAAGCTGAAAATATAGAAAACAAACTTGGGACTAAAAGACAGCTCACTTAACTGAAAGTATTTATCATCATTTTTTAAAACAAAGTATTATCTTTTGAAGGAAATCAGAATATCTCACCCTCAAATATGCCACTTTGGTGTAAGGATTATTGTGAGTTGAAGCCAATTAAGAATCAAGAAATGCAGGAAGAGTTTACTGTCCTCTCCTTTTCTGCCTAAAAACCTATACATAAATTTCCCTTTGAAGAAGGTTCTCTCTTACCCAACAGAGAGGATAGCAGCTCTTAACATCAAAGACCAGAGTCAACATTAAGGTGAGTTCACATAAACAGATCTTACTAAAGTCTTATTTTCCATTAGTTCCTCCCCATGTTTCCTAGTCACTTCTCCACAACTTAATGTCACTTGAGGCTCACACTCCTTTCCTTTGTTAAAATAGTATATAAGTCCCCAAGTCAAATCACTTCTTTGCATTTTATTTTTTTGTATGTGAACTCTCATGCATGTAAATATTAATACAAATTGTGTTCTTTTTCTCCTATTAATTTGTCTTTTGTAAGTTTAATTCATAGGCCTCCAGGTACTGAACTTAAGAAAGTAGAGAAAAAGTTTTTCCTTCTCTAAACTTTTATTTCTTTTAGCAGCAGACCAGTGAATGCTCATAGACTAGTAGTGGTCCACAGTCAGACAGCTGGGGAATCACTGCTCTAGGGGCTTAGAATCCAATCTGTCTTTTTCTGTCTGCTTCCTTCCTGACCCTGTCCTCCCCTTCTTCCTGCCATTTTATTCCCATCCTTCTCAAACATTATTTTTATTCGTATCATTTGGCAACTTCATGATATTAAGCATTCTTCAAGTGCAGTGCTCAGTAGGCTATGGGTACTTTAAAAATATGCAGTGGATTTTTAACTTCATATCTTCCCAGAAAAACATTTTAGTTAAACCTGATGGTTACTCTAATTCACCTGTGTATATTTCTGTGGGTTTTACACACTATTGGAGATCCAGTCAATATAGAAAAAAGTAGATGATTCAACAAAAGAATAGAAAGAAGTTTTGCATTATACCTGTTAAGAGAGTAGCCACATACTTCATGTATTCATTTTCAGCAGTTTTAGCAAAGAATGGGCTTAATTTGACTCCTGAGTTGCACATAAGTCACAGGCAAAAGCCCTCCCTTAACTCTTTTTTTCCTCCAGGTTTGGAAAATATTCATCTTTGATTAAAAAGTTGGGAAGAACTGATCCACACAGGTGGTTTTATGGAAGGACGAGGAAGCTCTCCAGAAGCCCCCCTCACCTCCATTCCATTTTTCCTCTGACTACCATTTAATAGCTACAACGAATTTCCTAGCATTTAACCTAACAATGCTTTTAAAGATTTAATATTACCCTCTTTTCCCTCAAATGATATTTGCATAAGCCATAATTAAGTTTTTGGAGTCTCATTAAACAAAAAAGCTATTGAAAGAAATAAAGCAGTGAAGCAAACATTATAAGTTGCAGTAGCTAATCACACAAAAATGATAATAGCTTCCAAACTGTAAAGTCAAAATTTACTTATATTTCCTGAATATTATGACTATTAATATTTTAAGATCTATTTATACCAAGATATAGCATTGCTTTCTAATTTGCTCTTTCATTCAAGATGATCTTTAACAACGAAAATCTTGTAACCCAATATCATAATCAAGCCATTGAACTTTTAAATTGAAGCCAGGTTCTTTCTAAGCACCTCATTTTTAAACATCAGGAGATGAAAAAGCATTTATTCTAAGATGCAAATTTTTAATTATTTAAGAAAGTAGAAGCTTCTTTGGACCTGAAATACCAAAATGAAATGTCCCTTAACAAATATGAATTTTTTTAAAAGATGCAAATTCATCATTCTTAGTTTAACTCCGCCATGAATTTTCTCTTTAATGCAAAATAGTACATTGCATTGAGTTACCATTTTGTATTTTGCTCTATTAAAGTCCTCAGCAACTTTATAAATTCTTTAAGGAGTGAAAGTGTGTGATTTGTGCTGTGCCAGAAACAGAACTCACAGTTTGTGATCACATAATTAATATACATGAGGTTAATAAGCAAATGGCAAGGAACACTGTATGTTTCGGCAACATTTACCTCAATCAATCCTCTGTGATGGGAATGTTTTTTGCAGGGCTTACTAAAGTTCACTGGATGATTGAAATAATAAGGAGTTGGGGGAATAACTAGGATATATGCAAAATATGTAAAAAACAAAGGAAAACCAGGGAGGTTGAGACAGGATTGTTGTCCTTCCTTGGACCTGGTCTCATTAAAGTCCTCCTCAGACAATATTTTCTCAGAACTTTGGATAAGAATTGCATTACTGGCTTCTTTTTGAAGGTAATGGTTATTTTCAACATTTTATGCATCTGAATGATAAAATGACAAGTATTTTAAATTACATCTTTGCATGCTACAAAACTGAGCACTGTGTGAGGGGCTAGGAGGGAACAGCCCGGCAGACATTTCTTTTCTTGCTTTCCTTTTTTTCTTTTTTTATCAATTTAACAAATGTTTGTTTTCAATTTGTTTTTGACAATGGACTTAATAAACTCTTTTACCTAGTTAAGATTTATGAAAAGTGTTTCTCTCCCACTTACCTCATTTATAGAATTTGTAATTTGCATAATGGTAAGACAGGGGCATTTTCATTCCTGCCTTTCAAGCACCTCCATTCTAATTTTCATGGTAATAGTAAGTGCACTTAACAACAATGGTTCATTGATCCAGCATGTCTCCTACCTGCCCTGGAGCAACTGGGCAATTGTTAACTATAGAAGCCACAAAACAGATAACCGAATCGACCATTTGTGTAAAAGCGCTGCCTATAATGGTTTCAATAATAATTAATATGCAGGATAGCTAGTCCTGTCACACACCATTTCAGACTAGAATTGCATCTGTCAGTCCAAATCCTGACTCCATTCGAGGCATCCAGCACCGAATCTAGTTAGACAGCTAACTGAATTAAAACAAAAATCTACAGATGCATGATAAATGCACAGGATGCTATGTCACACATGAATGACTCCTGCGCAGGCCAAATGACAGATGTATTTCCGCGACTCCAGGCCAGGCTCCAGCACAAACCACTCTTCATTTATCAATAATTGGGCCTTAATTTCATTTGGCAGTGGTGGAGCAGCATGCTCAGCTTCCTCTCCAATAGACGAACACTAATTAGACTTTTTTGGGGGGATGGGCACCAATCTTTTGGTTTTATTTCAAATACTCAACCATCAGCAAAGTTAGAACTGTCCTTTGGAAGCAAGGGGTCTGTTTCACCCACAGCTCATTATTAGTCATAATATCTTGCAATGGGAACTCTTCAAGTATTAATGTTCCATTTCAATGAAGATGAGAAACATAGGAGATGCCATGTGGAAAAGGAAACATGGGGAAGGATTGTGGTTACACACTAAGTCTCTTAAAGTACTTGCTAACTCTTCTTACTTATTGAAGAGTTTTTCTTTGCCTTTTACGTTAAGGTGTATGTTTGAGGGAGAAAGAGAAAGAGAGAGCGAAAGACAGAGAGATTCAGACATAGACAGATGGAGTGGCAATACAAACAGGAAAACTGCAGAACAATTTTTAAAATTTTAATTGTAAAAGGAGAAAACTATTAGGATTGCTTTCTCAGGTTATCATATTAATTTCCAGACCAGTTTTTTGTGGTTGCTTTAACATTAGATAAATCATTGTAATAATTAGTAAAATATCTAATCAATTACTAAAATGAAAAGGCCTCCCAAAGGAATTCCAATCATGTGTACAACAAAACAAAGTCTACCTTGAATCATATAAATCAACCCCAGATTTACCAAAAATACATGAAAATATCCACATATTGGCCACTTTCCTCCTTAAATCTACATTATGGGGATTAATGTTCCCTCCCTCAGTGCCTACAGACACCAAGTGTTCATTTGTTCCTTTATTTAAGCAAGAGGAAAATTGGCATGGCAGATTGTGTACTGCGGTTTTACCCATGGGTGGACCTTTCTCCATTAAAGGAGTTGTAGCTAGTTGCTCATTTGGGCTTAGAACTAGGTATGCTTTTCAGGTTCTCTTGAGCTTCTTGCCTCTCCTTCCAAATCCTGTACCAGAATGAGTGACAAAGGGGTGCTCTGCTTGTCCTTCAACTCCGACACACAAACTTACTTTCAGCAGGGCACCCTATTGATCCACTCTTGGGATCTTGCTATTCTCTGCCACTCAGACACTCTTCAGTGTCACGTTTTTTATTCTTCATTGGCGTAGGTGAAGGCAGTGATGTTGTCCTGAGGACTGATTGCTATGCCCAGATGATCTGTTGAAGTTGGCTGCCTGATCCAACATACAGCATAATTGAAGAGGACTAGGAACAGAATCCGTTCCCGTTTCACCCCAGTAACTATGCCAAATTCAACAGAGAGCTCTCCATATGGTCTAACACAAGTGAGGTAATGTGTGTATTATGCCATAATAAATGAAGTCTCATAGGTTTCAATGGCTCATAGTAGCTATCAGGAATTTTTCCTAGCAACTCATGGGAAACTGAGCAGCATGCCATAAATGGGAAAGCCATAAATAATTTTGCAACTCAGCCACCAGGGCTGTGGTGAAATGCTGTGCTTGCATTATCAACTCTAAACACTGACAGACATGTGAGCATGTCTGCCATTTTGTAAGCAGGCTCCCCTGATGAACAGAGGAGCACTGAAGGATTGGCAGTATACTTGGAAGAGATCCGGAGACTTAAAGAGTTATAAAGACTGTGGTCTGGATATCATGCTACTTATAATTTCAGAGTTATAAGATTTGTACAGACTGTTGGCACTTGTACTTCTTAGGAGATATTTAATGAGAAAGATAAAACAGAGTACTTATGGGGTCTATTGTATTATTCAAAACATGCTTTGACCCTACCTCATTGACATTAGGCTTGGCCATGTGATGTGGCTGGTCAATGAAATGTGAGTGGAAGTGTCACATGCCAATTCCCAGCATGAGCTTTAAAAGCCACTATGTGATTCTGCCATGTTCTTTCTGCCATGAGACCAATAATATACCAGATAGGGGCTGCTGTATCAATCTGGGTCCTGGAATGAAGACATGTAAAGCAGAGCTATAGCCAACCTATAATGATGATATAACAGGAGAAGAATTAAACTGTTATCGTTGTTAGCCACAAAGATTAGGGGATAATTTATTACTGAGAATAATTTAAGATGGCTAATATAAATCATAGCTCATGTTTAAGATAATATGGACTTTTAAATTCTGACTACTTAAGACTTGGAATCAACCCAAATGTCCATCTGTGACAGACTGGATTAAGAAAATGTGGCACATATACACCATGGAATACTATGCAGCCATCAAAAAGGATGAGTTTGCGTCCTTTGTAGGGACATGGATGCAGCTGGAAACCATCATTCTTAGCAAACTATCACAAGAAGAGAAAACCAAACACCGCATGTTCTCACTCATAGGTGGGAACTGAACAATGAGATCACTTGGACTCGGGAAGGGGAACATCACACACTGGGGCCTATCATGGGGAGGGGGGAGGAGGGAGGGATTGCATTGGGGAGTTATACATGATATAAACGTTATGCACATGTACCCTAGAACTTAAAGTATAATAAAAAAAAAAAAAAAAAAAAAAAAAAAGTTTGGAGGCAAAAAAAATAAATAAATAAATAAAATAAATTCTGACTACTTTAACATAGGCACTGGCAATCCAGTATTCTGAACAAGTAATGATAAGAGGATTGGTCTTTAGGTTCTGCTAGTTTCTGCTACTCATGACTCTTCCACTTGCACATGCTTCCTTGAATTGGCCTACAGAAGTTTGCAACAAGCGTTCATCTGCCATTACTCTTGCATTTAAAGCTACTGGTATATAGCTTTTCTCCTACCTGTTTGACCACCTGTGCATGCTTCCAGTACTTGCTTAGCAGTCTTTTTCCCTCCTGACTCCCATAAGGAAAGGATTCAGAGACCTAATATGAAGGATTTGCTGACTTACATATAATACATGAATAAAGCATGGTGATAGTATGGTCATTGCTATGTCTGAATATGTGTGTTCCCCCTAAACTCATATGTTGAAATCTTAATCGCCAAGGTGAAGTTATCAAGAGGTAAGGCTTTGGGAAGTGACTAGGTTATGAGGGGAAAGTACTAATCCCTTATAAAAGAGATTCCAGAAGCTGCCTTGCCCTTCCCCCATGTGAGGCAACAACAAGCCACCATCTACAAAGCTCTTACCATATACTGAATCTGCCAGTGCCTTGGACTTCCCAGGCTCCAGAACTGTTAGCAATAAATTTTTGTTGTTTATAAATTACTTGGTCTATGATATTTTGTTACAGCAACCAAATGGACTAAGACAATCAAATTGAGCTCACAATCTGTCATGGCCAGAAGGGATCAAGTTGATTGTCCAAAATCCCTTCTGAAAATGTAGGCCTGGGTATAACAGAAATGGGCAGAGGTTCCTGGAACTTAGGATAGGGTTAAGGGTATTGCTGAGTTGGCTAAAGATCTATAGCAGATAGAATCATGGCTTGGGACTCTATCTAGGGATAAAACAAAACACCTATTTAAACACACTGAGCAGAGGGGTGAAGTTCAGGTATGAAAGAGTAACTAGAGACCAGAGGCCAGAAGGAGCTGGAAAAGGGTGCCAAGAGAGTTTCCCAGGGACTCTCCAGCCTTGACCCCAGGGCATTGTGTAATCATGGTTTTGCCCTTGGGTGTGGAAGTTTCTGTTAAGAACACGGAGCCAGTTCAGGCCCTAATCAGTCCAGCATGTTTACATGTTTACATAAACAAATCTTTCTCAGTCCTTGGATCAATGATGGAAGTTGTGGTCAGTCTCTGGAAAAGGTGAGTCCAAAAAGAAGAAAGCTAAACCTTTGTGTGTCATCTGGTTAATCTCAAGGTGAGGGACCTCTCCCTCCAGTGTGCTGCTTAGCGGCATGCAACTATTGGCTATTTCTTGAGCCAGGGCTTGTTTTTATACAGTGGACTTAGAGAAATAAGGACAATATAACTTCGGATTTTCCTAGAGCTCATTGGTTTTGTGTGGTGTATGCGTGTGTGTGTGTGTGTGTGTGTGTAAATGTATGTTCTGCTTGCTTTTTATTTTTAAATTTATCTTTAAGTATCAGTGGTGATGGTATTTGGTGATTTCTTCTAGTTTAATATTCTTAAATGGTATAACAAAAAAAATAGCAATTGCAAGTTAGTCTGATTTTTTTTAAGCTTTACTGGCATGTGAAGTCTAATGTCTGGGAAACACTGAGCCACACTGATATGGTTTGGTTGTGTCCCCACCCAAATCTCATCTTGAATTGTAGTTCCCATAATCCTTATGTGTCGTGGGAGGAACCTGGAGGGAGGTAATTGAAGCATGGAGGCATCCCATGCTGCTTTTCTCCTGATAGTGAATTCATTCTCAAAAGATCTGATGGTTTTATAAGGGGCCTTCCCCACTTTTGCTCAGCACTCTTCTCTCCCACCACCATGTGAAAAAGGACATGATTCCTTCCCCTTCTGCCGTGATTGTAAGTTTCCTGATGCCTTCCCAGCCCTGTGGAACTGTGAGTCTATTAAAATAATCTCTTTCGTTTGTAAATTGCCCAGTCTCAGATATGTCTTTATTAGCAGTGTGAGAACAGGTTAATACAGTAAATTGGTACCACAGAGAATGGGGCCCTGCTGTTAAGATATATAAGATACATTCTACAAAAATGTGGAAGAGACTTTGGAACTGGGTAACAGGCAGAGGCTGCAACAGTTTAGAGGGCTCAAAAGAAGACGGAAAAATGTGGGAAAGTTTGGAATTCCTAGAGACTTGGAGGGCTCAGAAGACAGGAAGGTGCAGGAAAGTTTAGAACTTCCTAGAGACTTGTTGAATGGCTTGGACCAAAATGCTGATGATAATATGGACAACAAAATCAAGACAGAGGTGGTCTCAGATAAAGATGAGACACTTGTTGGGAACTGGAGTAAAGGTCACTCTTGCTGTGCAAAGGGACTGGCAGCATTTTGCCCCTGCCCTAGAGATCTGTGGAACTTTTAACTTGAGGGAGATGATTTAGGGCATCTGGCAGAAGAAATTTCTAAGTGGCAAAGTGTTAAAGAGGAAGCAGAGAATAAAAGTTCAGAAAATTTGCAACCTGATGTGTGATAGAAAAGAAAAGCCCATTTTCTGGAGAGAAATTCAAGCCAGCTGCAGAAGTTTGTGTCAGTAATGAGGAGCTAAATGTTAATCACCAAGATAATGGGGAAAATGTCTCCAGGGTATGTCAAATACCTTCATAGCAGCCCCTTCCATCACAGGCCTGGAGACCTAGGAGGAAAAATGCTTTTGTGTACTGGACCTAGGGCCCCTCTGCTCTGTGCAGCCTCAGGACGTGGAGAGCCTCAGGACGTGGAGACCCGTGTCCCTGCTGCTTCAGATTCAGCTATGGCTAAAAGGGGCCAACATACAGCTCAGGCCATTGCTTCAGAGAGTGCAAACCCCAAGTCTTGGCAACTTCCATGTGGTGTTGGTCCTGCAGGAATTGAGGTTTGCGAACTTCTGCCTAGATTTCAGAGGATGTATGGAAATGCCTGGATGTCCAGGCAGAAGTTTGCCACAGGCACAGAGCCCTCATGAAGAACCTCTGCAAGGGCAGTGCAGAAGAGAAATGTGGGGTTGGAGGCCCTACACAGAGTTCCCACTGGGGTACTGCTGAGTGGAGCTGTGAGAATAGAGCCAACATCCTCCAGGCTCCAGAACAGTAGATCCACTGACAGCTTGTACCATGAGCCTAGAAAAGTTGCAGGCACTCAACACCAGCCCATGAAAGAAGCTGGGAGAGGGGCTGTAATCTGCAAAGGCAAAGGGCCAGAGCTTCCCAAGGCCATGGGAGCTCACCTCTTGCATCAGGGTGCCCTGGATGTGAGACGTGGAGTCAAAGTTACATTCTGTAACTTTAAAGTTTAATGACTGCTCCACTGGATTTTAGACTTGGATGGGTCCTGTAGCCCCTTTGTTTTGGCCAATGTCTCTCATTTGGAATGGGTGTATTTACCTAATGCCTATATCCCCATTGTATCTAGGAAGTAACTAACCTGCTTTCAATTTTACAGGCTTAGAGGCAGAAGGAATTTGCCTTGTCTCAGATGAGACTTTGGACTTGGACTTTTGGGTTAATACTGGAATGAGTTAAGACTTTGAGGACTGTTAGGAAGGTATCACTGTGTTTTCAAATATGAGGACATGAGATTTGGGAGGGGCCAGGGTGGAATATAATTGGGCTGTGTCCCCAACCAAATCTCACTTTGAATTTTAGTTCCCATAATCCCCATGTGTCATGGGAGGGACCTAGTGGGAGGTAATTGAATCATGGGGACAGTTAACTCATGGGACTGTTCTCATGATAGTGAGTTCTGATGAGATCAGATGGTTTTATGAGGGACTTTTCCTCCTTTTGCTCAGCACTTTTCTCTCCTGCTGCCCCATGAGGAAGGATGTGTTTGCTTCCCCTTCTGCCATGATTGTAAGTTTCCTGAGGCCTGCCCAGCCCTGTGGAACTGTGAATCAATTAAACCTCTTTCCTTTATAAATTATCCAGTCTTGGGTATTTTTTCATAGCAGCGTGAAAAGGACTAATACACACACTATTCCAAGGTTTTAGCTGGATCACTTTCCTGGTGACAGGACATCTAAGAGAGCTCCTGAGATTTACTGCAGACACAAGTTCACCTGGGAATTGGGAAGATGAAGGTTATGGGGCAGATGAAGTCTTTTCTCTTTCTCCTGCCTCAAGACCCTCATAGTTGGGAAGATTCAGAACACTCAAACTCATTTTATTTGGGCTTTCAAGGTCTCTGAGAAAGGAATTATTTCCACTGTAGACTTTGAAAATGGTCTATGGCTTTTCTAAAAAAAAAAATGAGAAAAAATGTTTATAGAAGGCACTGAACATTGTGAAAGCAGAAGTCTATGTTATTGGAGTGGCTTTACCTTCATCAAAGGTAGACCAGCCTGTGCAAGGCTGAAGGCTGTATATTGCTGTCTTCAGCCACCTCACTGTGCACCTCTTGCCCTTGTCTGGGTAGAGCTTCTTCCCAGGCTCTCAATGACCCATATTGTGTACATCTTCTTAGGAATATCTTTTAAGGTTACAATTCTCTGTTGTTAGCAACAGAAAATAACTGTGACTACTTCTAAATGAAAGAAATTTAATTGATGGATAAGGTATGGGGTAGTTCCTAAAATAAAAAAATATATATGGAGAAAATAGACCTTGGAATGAGGAGTAGCTTTGAGATCTAAGTGGCAGGAACTAAGGGACAGTCTTTTCAACATGCCACCACTGGGATGAATCAAGAGCAATAATTTTTAAAAAGTATTGTCACGTGGCTTAATGTTCAAATTCCAGAAAGAGGCTTATATGCTGGCTAATGTTATTTGCCCATTCCTGACATGATGAGGGCAGAACATCTCAGTTTACAGTTTCACCAGGAGTATTTGCAATGGGGAGGGAAAGTCCCCAAAAGGGAGACAGTGGGGTTGTTACCAGAGGGCCAAGTATTGATTCTGGATGAGCAGAATAGATCTCTACTTTAGTATTCAAAGAAACCTTTCTTCTTTTCTGCATTCCAAACTTAAGTCTCAATGTGCCCCCAAAACAACTGATGCTCATCAAGATGATATCTTAGCTATAAACCCATAAGCTCACAGGCCTGAGGAGCACTTGCCATATTAGCAAAACTAACATCTTAACTTAAAAATTATTTCATAGTAAAAATTGATTCTGCCTAAGGGTAAGGCCAATTCTGCATGGCAGGTGGAATTACCTTGGATTTTCTCATGGAGAAATTTAATAAATCAGATTGATGACTTTAAGGCAAATCTTTGAATGTTAATGTGAAACAAAATTCTGGTTTCTTATCTTGTTACTACTCCCAAATCATTCACCGAGCTGAATATTTTAACTAGCCAAATAAATGTGGCTAAGGCTCATTAGGGCTCTTAACATTTGGGTCGGATAAATCAAGGGAAAAAAAAGTCCTTTTGGAAGACTCCGTAGTGATATTTAACTGTTTAAGACAATATTCTGAATGTTACTAGTGTTATCTGAAAGCTAACATAGCTTCGTATTTCATATGACTGAATAAACGCTCCACAAATTATACTATATAACCTAGATCAACATATGTAGCAAACCTGGTCCTAAATTTAACCATAACAGAGGATTTCTGAAGGAAATACAATTCTGGTACTGAAAGAGTCTATTCCATCTCATTCAGTTTTAGATTATTTAAGAATACTTGGATTTCACATTATTTTATAATATTTTGTGCACTGTCACCAAAAAAAATCTTAATGAGATTTTAGTGCCACAGGCCTTTATTGTCTGTTTTTTTGTACACATGGCCAATTTAATTTTCAGCATAGTAGAAAGAAAATTTTTTCACATTGCAAAGCGGAAAACAGCTTGTTAGAATTGGATGCATGACTTTTACAAACGGAAGTAGGTGCCTTGTTTAAATGTATTATAATGGAATATGGTAATAAATTAATTAGTTCTGGATTTTCCAGCAAATTATTTTGTACTCACCATTCCTCCTACAGGTCCCATAAGATTTTAACAGAAGTTAAAACATGTAGTGATAACCTTTGCCTTCTGTGCCCGTGATACTCATCTGCTCTCTCTCCTATTGATTACCTCACCAACCTGTCAACTTGGATGACTTGTGCAAAAGACAAACATGCTAACAGCCAGCAAGCAGGCAGGAAGGTAGGGGAGAGGGGTTGTTAGCGGGAAGACTATCCCTGTCCCCAACAATCAATTGAATTCTTCTTAGTGCTGTTCTCAGGGTGTGTGGTTTGAGCTTGGAATGAGTTACTTACAGTCTGCTCAGAAATACAGAGTCATATGGAAAAGCGGATGCACATTGGATGAACAAAGATTTCCAAAGTATTCTATCTTGGAATTACAAAAGAATGGGGGAAGAAGGGGATTGTGTCTTTGCAAAGCTAAAGGCCTACAGACATTCACTACCATCCTTCCTCTTCCCATCGTCTTAGCCATTTCAGTGTTTCCAAAAGTAGTACAAATACCCAAGATTTGAGAGTCAGGCCCATCTTAGTTTAGTCCCTGCCATTTTATAACCTGGCCCCGTGGGGGCCAAATTCTCTCAGTCCGAGTTTCCTTGCAGTGGAACTGTGAGGTGAAGTGAGACAATATATCAGAAGCATTTGGTCTACATAAAGTGTTCCTTTAGCAGCTTTAAAATTAGCTACCGTTTAATGACAGCCCATGTGTCCCAGACACTTTACATATACTAATTCCAGATAGTATCCACAGAAAGAATTCTCATCACCATTTATCCTACAGCACACTAAAGTTTAGAGAGGCTGAATAATTTGGAATTTGAACTCAAATCTTTGAACTCCAAAGCCTATGCTCTCTACTAGGTTATACATTACTTTTTCTTATAAAGAATTAGAGCCAGTCTATTCAAGTCCTATGCCCCTACACCAAAATTAGGAATGTCTAAAACAAAATATTTCAAATTCAACATTCTCTAATGGGAAAAAAAATCAAGAAAAGGCACACATAATACCGTAGTATATTCTGGCTGAATTACATTTGAAGACTTTGGCTTCAGAGGGTCCCTTCCATGACACTATTAGAAAGATCATGCTGTCTTTTTATACCTAGCACTTTTACTGTCTTCAATCATGAAATTAGATATTATTTAATAATTAAAGATATGATAATTTAATAATAAAATTTGAGACTCCAATATTTAACCATGAAAGCAAATTGGAATTCCAGAAAAGTATACCAATTATCAACATTTCAGAAATAATTCTCTTTGTCATCTTAGTAATAATAACCTTTATAAAATCATTGTTCTAACATAGAAACAGGCAATTTACGACTTCTACCAGAAATACTCATATTGTTTTAGTACCAGGTATATTCTACTCATGTTTCTTAGAACTTTGGGAAATTATTCAAGAAGAGAGGCATGGTGGTATGCTGAAAAGTCTGCTGGGCTTAAAAGTAGGCAACCCAGGCTCCAGTTCCTGTTCTCATTGATGAGTTCCCTGACTTCAGGTGAGTCACAGCTTCTCTGGACTTTCATGGCCTTTTGCAAATTGAGTCTGATCATTTCTAGGATCTTTTCCAGCCCTGAGATTGTACGATCTGCAATAGCTAAGAGATATGGGAAAGTGGGTCATGCAGTTGTTTTACTAACTCCACAGGCAACAACATGCCTCATTTTTAGCCATCAAGGGCAAATATGAAGGGATGGGAAGCACTCTCTTCACTGCCCATTTGCAAGCAGAATGACTCTTCCCTTGATTGTCCGGTGTCTGTATAGTCTCTCACAGAGCCCAGCCCATGTGGGCACTTTGTAAATGGCCATTGAGAATTGCCAGGTCTGTGGCTGCTAGAGACTACAATGATGGTGATAATGGTGTTGATGATCATGATGATGATGGGCTGGTGTATTGAGGCACAGACCTCAGGAAGGCTAATGAGAATGTTTCTAGGGAAGCTTCCTGCATGTGACTCTTCTTCCCTCTACTTCCTCTAGGTTCATCTTCCTT
This sequence comes from Trachypithecus francoisi, assembly GCF_009764315.1. Lineage (NCBI taxonomy): Eukaryota > Metazoa > Chordata > Mammalia > Primates > Cercopithecidae > Trachypithecus > Trachypithecus francoisi. Next base: position 1,710,548 of record NW_022681435.1, on the reverse strand, counting down.
GACAAACAGGGAGCCAGGACTATAATAACGGGAAGGAAGTCATCATGTGATTCTACCTAGAAATGCAGGCATCAATTTGAAATGTTTTTCTCTTATAGCTGTGGAATTTGGCTCCTTGGATTAGAGGTGGCAAATACCATGGGTTAAACAATGCCATTTTGAGCCTTTTAGTACTGAGTGATGCAACATATACCATATTCTATCCTCTTAAAAAAGGAGTATATCAGCTAGGTGCCTGATATAGTTTGGCTCTGTGTCCCCACCCAAATCTCATCTTGTACCTCCCATAATTCCCAGGTGTTGTGGGAGGGACCCGGTGGGAGATGATTGAATCACGGGGGCTGGTCTTTCCCGTGCTGTTCTTCTGATAGTAAATGGATCTCACAAGATCTGATGGTTTTTGAAAACAGGAGTTTCTCTGCATGAGCTCTCTCTTTGCCTGCTGCCATCCACTTAAGATGTGAATTGCTCCTCCATCGCCTTCTGCCATGATTGTGAGGCCTCCCCAGCCACGTGGAATTGTGAGTCCCTGTTAAACTTCTTTCTTTTGTAAATTGCTTAGTCTTGGGTATGTCTTTATAAGCAGCGTGAAAATGAACTGATACAGTGCCAAACACCATGTTAGGCATTTTCACATGCATTCTTCTCATTTAATTTTTATAAAACCCTGTAAAATAAGATTTATTATTATTAAAGTACAGTTGGGGAAATTGGGGGTCAGTGGAGTAATATTCACAGACCCATCGAGATTGTTAATGGCTTGGGAAGGGATTAACCCTGCTCGTCTGATATAGTCCTTTCCATCTTCCTCTAGAGCATCTACCCCTTTGTTTTCTTGGGGAATGGCATATTCTGGATGAGTCTGAACCTAATATTTTTTAAACCTTGATTACTGCAAGATCAAAAAGGAAGATTCACAGTTTAAGGCTCGTTTCAGTTTCTCCAGAGGGAGAGATCTGAATTAACCTTTAGGGTAACTGCTCTTTGGTTTGCGGGGAAATCATTTGATAGGCATTTTTGTCCATCAAAAGTAAAATTGAAAGGTCTTACTCTTCACACATATTGTGTAAAAGATAGGTTTTTTGTTTTTGTTTTGTTTTGTTTGGTGGGTAGAATTGCATCTCTATGGATCATAATTCTTTCTGGAAAGGTGTTTTCTAAATATTAGTTTTTTCTTGGGAGATGTATATTCTTTTCTAAACACTCCCCATCTGATAGTTACTAGAAGGCTGTAGTTGTGAGATGAAAGCATATATTTACCAATTTATATTACAGTGGAGGCACTGTCCTTGCTGAGATGCCTGGAAGCAACCCTTGCTGTTCTGCTAAAGTCCTTCTGCAGTGCTTTGAAATCCAGAATAACTTAGATTTAGGGTTATGTATTGATGTCATATATTATTCTGTTCCAGTGGATTGTGCTAAAGGGAAATGCACCCGACCAAAATAAACAAATGAATTAATTTAAAAACAGCAAAATCTAGCAAAAAACAGAATCCCGAAAACACTCCCTGGGGATCCTTAGAAACATGTGGAGGTGGGGTCCTGTGCATCCTTTGGTGAGGTATAGTGGAAGTTCAGTCTAGTATGACTTGGGCATCAAAGGAAGTGTGAACTCACATGACACCTGGGACGGGTAGGTAATACTTGGAATCAGTTGTTTCCTGACAACTTCATGTTAGCAAATAATGTGTTTATTTTTATCCTTAGAGACTTGTACTTAAACTGTTTCTGCATATTTTTGCCTCTAAAGTAAAATGGAGGCTTATTCCCATTAAAGATTGTGTACTCTTTTTCCTGTGTCCCTCACACAATGAGTGTTAATAACTTCCTTTGAACTGTAATTGAAAGAAGAAATTTCACCAGATTAAGATTTACATGCAAAGGTTTTGGATGGTTTTTCACTTTCACATCAGGAATAAATTAATGATAGGACCAGAAAACCATTTCTTAACTCACTTAGATCCCCCCGTTTGTTTTTTGCTCTCACTTAACAAATCCAAAAAATATTTTTCATGACTCTTGTCATCTATTTGCTGCTAAATTGCTTTGCCTAGTTACATAGAGCAATGATTGTGAGCAATCTCTGCGGTTTGGAGGTAAACTATATTTATAGTGAAACCACTATGCATTTTTACAAATTATCCCATAACTCATTATCAGGCCAATTTTCAATGTTCTCATAGATACTAAGACAAAAGACATGGCATAATTTTCATCACTGCAGTGTGTATATTTTATGAGAAAGTCTCTACTCTCTCAAGCCTTTTAAAAATAATAATAATAAAGAAAACCTATCAACCAAATAATAGTGAAAAGGCTGAGTCCAAAAACCAAGTCTCCCAAATTTCCAGTTCTGGAGCAGACTACCACTTGTGCAATATACTTAGAAGCTTTTTCATAATAAATACATTAAAGGCATAAATTATAAAAATGCTTATTACAATTTGTGGTGACAACAATATTGCTTTGGATATAAATAGTCTAATTTATTGCCCTATAAACTTTAGCCATCTATTCTGGTTAGGAAAAGAGTCCTCACCTGTGTTCTTATTGGTTCATATTTACTTATTAATGCTGAGATAATATTTACTCCTTATATAACCATTCAGTAACATGTTCAGTAAAATGGCATTTGCAAGTTCTCCTTTGTTCACAAATTTCCATCTTCATGGCTAATTTTCCAAAATGATTACAGATAAAAACCATTTAAAGAACTTCTTTCAGTACCTCAAAAATATGTAAAGAAAAGAAGAATCAACATATATTGAGGACCTACAATGCACTAGGCACTGAGATCTACAATATCATCTCAACTGATTGTCCTCCATTAAATTAATAGAAAAATAATGGCAGCAAATAGCAAATGTGATGTACAATAATTTAAATGCTCTTACTCTCAGTGGTTTCTCCTTTGCAGTAGCTCAGGATCGCAACCAGACCTGAGATTCTTTTCAACTTATATGCCGTTGATGGTGAGTGCAAATGAAAATCTCAGCTTACAAACCAAAGGTTTTAGCCCTAAGCCCAAATATGTTATAACAAATATACATTCAAGAAAGAGTCTCTGAAAAGGGATTTTCTCCTCAAAATGGGAAAATAGGTTTTTGTATCCAGACTCATTCAAAACTGATGGTACTTATACTAAAGTGGGAGAATTTCAACTTGGAATCTGGAGTTGCTAACATGATTTTGTTGTATTTTTAAGAGGGCTTTTGGAGAAGCTCATAGAGTTTCTTAGACATCAACAATGTGGTTTAGATACAGTTTTGGAAGAAGTCTGTGTAAATTAATCAAACCCATGTGGAATAAATCTTTAAAAAACACATATATAAGATTTAATAACTGATTTGAAGCAACTTAAAATATTAGGGAAAAGGTCTGTGACCATTCTTTTCAGGCTATCTGTCCAACTTTGAGAATTTAAAATCAGATTTGAAATTTAATAAAAACTCTTAAAATTGGCTCACAATCTTGCCAAAAATTCTTTCTTTCCTTTTCTTTCTTTCTTTTCTTTTCTTTTCTTTTCTTTTCTTTTCTTTTCTTTTCTTTTCTTTCTTTCCTTTTTTCTTTTCTTTTCTTTTCTTTTCTTTTCTTTTCTTTTCTTTTCTTTCTTTCTTTCTTCTTTCTTTCTTCTTTCTTTCTTTTCTTTCTTTTCTTTCTTCCTTTCTTCCTTTCTTCCCTTTCTCCCTTTCTCTCTTTCTCTCTTTTTTCTTTCGATGGAATTTTGCTCTGTCACCCAGGCTGGAGAGAAGTGGCACAATCTCAGCTCACTGCAACCTCTGCCCCCAAGGTTCAAGCAATTCTCCTGCCTCAGCCTCCTGAGTAGCTGGGATTACACGTGCATGCCACCATGCCTGGCTAATTTTTGTATTTTTAGTAGAGACAGGGTTTTGCCGTGTTGGCTAAGCTGGTCTCAAATTCCTGACCTCAGGTGATCCACTCATCTAGGCCTCCCAAAGTGCTAGGATTACAGGCGTGAGCCACTGAGCTAGCCTTTGCTGCTCTTAGGCCAATTTTAGCCCTCCATCATCTTGAACAGAACTTCACTCAATAAATCATCATGACTAGGCATGGTCATGCCTCTAATCCCAGCCTCTAATCCCAGCACTTTGGTTGGCCAAGGCAGGCAGATGACTTGAGGCCAGGAGTTAGAGACTAGTCTGGTTAACATGGCAAAAACGTGCCTCTACTAAAAATACAAAAATTAGCCAGGCATGCTGGCGCACACCTGTAATCCCAGCTACTTGGGAAGCTGAGATACTAGAATTGCTTGAACTCAAAAGTCGAAGGTTGCAGTGATCCAAGATGGCGCCACTACACTCCAGTGTGGGGAACAGAGCAAGACTGTGTCTCTAATTAATTAATTAATCGAGTCAAATTTGTCACAGAAGTTGCTTTATATAATGCGTGCTTTCAGGAAACCTACAGATTAATAGCTTCACATTTGAAGCTGAAGTATATCAGGAAAAAGTGATTAACAAGATCCTCTCCATCCTATGCCATACTATGTACAAAAATTAACTCAAAATGGATATTCAACTTAAATATAAGAGTAAAAACTACAAAACTTTTAAAAGAGAACATAGGAGTAATCCTTCCTGACCTTGGATTAGATAATGGTTTCTCAGATATGATACAAATCAGTGACAAAAGAAAAAAGTAGATAAATTGAACTTTGTGAAAATTAAAAACTTTTGTGTTTCAATGGACACATTAAGAAGGTTAAAAGACAACCCACAGAATGGGAGAAAATATTTGCAAATTGTATAACTAATAAGAGACTTGTGTCCAGAATATATAGGGAACTTATACCATGCAACAATAAAAAGATAATCCAATTTTAAAAATGGGCAAAGGATTTGAATAAACATTTCTCCAAGGAAGATATACAAATGGCCAATAAACACATGAAAAAAATGTTCAAAATCATTAGTCATTAAGGAAATGCAAATCAATACCACAATGAGATACCACTCCATAGCTTCTAGAATGCCTAAAATCAAAAAGACAGATAATAACAAGTAATGATGAGGATGTAGAGAAACTGGAAACCTCATACTCCTGGTGGGAATGTGAAACGATGCAGCCATGTTGGAAAGTGAGCTTGCAGTACCTGGAAATAATAAAACACAGAGTTATGTGGCCTAGCAATTCCAGTTCTAGGTATATAAACAATCGAACCGATGACACATGTTCATACAAAAACCTGCACATCAATGTTCACAGCAGCATTATTCATAATAGTCCCAGAGTGAAAACCCAAATGTTCATGAATTGATGAATGTACAAACAAAATGTATTGTATCCTTACAATGTAATATTATTTAGCAATAAAAAGTAGTGAAGTACCAATAACTGCTACATCATGAATGGAACTTGGAAATATACTAAGTGAAAGAAGCCTGTCACAAATTCCACATATTAGATGATTCCATTTATATGAAGTGCCCAGATGGGCAAATCCATAGAAAGTACAGTGGTGGCTTTTATGAACTAAGGATGGGGAGAATGGGGAGTGGTTGCTGATGGGTATGGGTTTATATTGGTAATTCAAGCTGCTGTAACAAAATACCAAAAACTGAGTGACTTAAAAAACAAAAATTTATTTCTCACAGTGCTGAAGGCTAGGAAGTCCAAAATCAAGGAGCCAACTGATTTGATTACTGGTGAGGGCTCTCTTCCTAGCTTGCAGATGGACGCCTTCTCACTGCATGTTCACATAGCCTTTCCTCAAGTGGTGCGTGTGCATGGAAAGAGAGAGAAAGCTCTCACTCTCTTTTTCTTCTTATAAGGCTTCCAGTCCGATGGGATTAGGAATCCACTCTTATGATCTCATTTAATCTTATTACCTCCTAAAAATGCTAGCTTCAAATAATATCACACTGTGGATTAGGGCTTCAAAATGTGAAATTTGGGGAGATGTAAGTATTCAGCATTTGCATATTTGCAAACAACTCTGTTATTTGTATGATTATTTGCATAACAGGGTTTCTTTTGGGTGGTGCTAAAGATTTTTAAAAATTAGATAGTGGTAATACTTGCACAACATAGTAAATATCTAAAAATCACTTAATTATATACTTTAAATGATAAATTTTATGGTATAGGAATTTTACCCCAATAAAGCTATTATCAAACAAATAAAAAACAAACAAGACCATCTTGAAACAAATAGTTCTTTCTATATTGTATATTATTGAGGGTGGTGGGTCCACAGGTTTATACAAGTAGCAGCTTTTTGCAAAACTCCCCCTCCCTTCCAATAGTAAAAGGCAGTCATTCTGTACTTTTTTGTTGTTTCTTTTTATGATGGGGGAGTTATCCATAAAGCTTAAGATGCTTTATGAGTAGACTTGTTGTTTGTTCATTTTATTATAATCCCTTTGACATTTCTGCTAAAGAATACTTGCTCCAGGGCAAGTGTGTAGGTTCAGTACTTTTAGCTTCTAATGACCCCAGAGTTGTTCCTTATGCTTCTAGGTTCCATGCATGTGTATGTGTCAGCCATGGAGACTGGCCATGTATACACACTTTCAAGGAATTACCTCAGAAGGAAACACTTGAGCAGCAATCGTCAGATGGGAATGGGAGCATTTAACATGTTGCTATTGGGATAAATGTTGGATTCCTCATTACTGGACATCCTCTTTGAACATTTACATGCTTCCCATATGCCTGATATACTTGAGCCTCGAAAATATCTTTGGTTTGTTTTAGGCTTGTTCTATAGGTCACCGTTAGATCAGCAGGTGCATGTAGTAATAAATTCCAACCAATTTATTATGCATCTGCATTTCTGACTCATATAGATGACCTAAGTATGCACAGGCTTTCCTGAACACTCATACCCTTGCTCTGATGAGTCTTCTAACTCCATGCTTGGGGACTTATTCAAAAAATGATATCTTCATAGATAAAGAATAACTTGATTTATTTCATTACCTACTAGTAACTAATGTCTGTAAATAAATTTAGACTAAACTGATCATTTCAGCATCTAGTTAGGGTTTCCTAAGATTTCACATACTGTGGTTTTGTCTCATACTACACTGGATTTGGGAGGTCTTCCTAGAAGGAATAATGCTTAAATGCAGTTTTGAGAGAGAATATGCCTGGAGATTTCCAGGCCGAAAAATAAGTGGAGGCCACTCTAGGAAGAGGAAATTGCATGTGCATGTAAAGTTTGGAGACAGTAAAGGGCATAAATGGGGATCAAAGAATGCATTAGAGGAATCATGCAGATTCCATTGAAAGGGCCAAAAAGAGTCAAGGCAAAAAAGTGCCTGACTTTGCCCAAATAATAGACACTTTGCTTTGAAATCAATGGAGTGCCATTTGAGGATTTTAAACTGGAAAATGACATAATTAAGGGATTTTTCCCTCTGTTAAGTGTCATTTTGCTTTCAGAGTCCACCTTAATGACATATGGACTGGGTGAGGATTACACTGGAGATGGGCGAATACGAAGGCTACAGACATTATGAGGAGAGTTCTGGTAATTCAAGTGAAAGGCAATGAGAACAATAATGAGGACATGGGAAGTGGAATAGAAATAATACAGTGTGTTCAAGAAATAGGAGTAGAATCAACTGGGCCACAGAAGCAAATGAAAGAGAAGAAAGAATTAAGTGTAATTTCCAGAGGTCTCCCAATCAGAAAGCTGAATAAAAAGAGTGTTTGGGGAGAAAGTAAGTTCAGTTCTTGATATGTTGTATCTGAAGTGTTCAGTAGGCAGTTGGAGACATAATTCTGAGCTTTAGTAACATGTCTCATTAGAAATATGTATTTGACTTGGGTGCAGTTGCTCTCAGCACTTTAGGAGGCTGAGGTGGGAGGACTGCTTGAGCTTAGGAGTTCGAGATCAGCCTGGGAAACATAGTGAGACTTTGTCTCTGCTAAAAATTCAAAAACATCAGCCAGGTATGGTGGTGCCTGCCTGTAGTCCCAGGTACTTGGGAGCCTGAGGCAGGAAGATCGCTTGAGCCTGGAAGACCAAGGCTGCAGTGAGCCATGATCATGCCACAGCATTTCAGCCTGGGCGACAGAGCAAGATTCTGTCTCAAAAAATAAAGTATAAATATGCATTCAAGACCTGTTCGCATATTTAATATATCGGAGTAAATGAAGAATCCCAGGGAATGTTAATAGGTGAGCCCTAAGAAAGGGGAAGAGAGATGAGAGAAAAGCCACAGAAGGAGGCTGAAAAGGTATTGTTAGAAATGTTGAAAACAAAAGGAGACAGCGTAGAATAGAAGCAAGAGAGAGTAGTGCCCTCAAAGCCAAGAGAACAGAGAGTGCCAAGTGGAGACAATGAGTGTAACCTGCTCTATCAGGAAATGGAGGGCTCAGTCAGATAAGGAAGTAAATACAGTAGACAGGAAGTGAAGGGAATGGTTTTGCTTGGTTGGTCAATTTGTTCTTTGAAGAGACTTTTGTATATGTATAGGCTGAAAGGAAGAGATAAGAGAGGTTAAAGACAGTATCTAGTTGAGAAGAAAAGATGAACAAATAGCATATCCTTAAAGAGCAATACAAAATAAGTCAATATATAACAAATGTTTTATGGACTGTGTTGATGTGGAAGATTATGATGGCCTCCAATGATTAAAAGTTTTAGGAAGGCACAAAGCATAGGCAACCCTACTGAGGATGGACTGTACACCTCTTCATTTCTATCTCCAAATGAAGTGGCTTTGGAGGTAGTCATGATGTGTCTTTCTTGGGTTGATTCTCCATTCTTATTTATAATCATGTTGATGTGATAATAGTATTACCTAAGAGGAAGGCTTACTGTAAGGAAAAACAGTTTAGAGCAACTAGAAGAGTGCCAGTTAGCACTTAAAGTACATTAGGCTGCTTTTTTTATTGCCAGGTTTCCAACCAATAAGACATTGGTTGTAAGCCAGTCAAGTTCACAGCATGACCACCATCTCCCCTCCATTTTCCACCAGTATTTCTATGATGAATTGTATGTCTGGGCAATGTGGAGGTGCTCTCCTCAAGGCTATTTTAAGAATTGTTCTTATAACATGGTTCATCAGGTATTAAACTAGGTAGAATAAATATAAGGAATTTTTCTTGCATGAAGTTTTTTCTCCACCGGCTGTCAGCTTGGTGAAGAACATCATAAATCACCCTGACAGCTGTAGTGGCTGGTCCAGAGTAGTTCTGCCAAAATGGAGAGTTAGAAATTCACAGAATATTGTCTCATTTCTACTCCTTGCACTAATTGTACCCAGACTGGTTAATGACATATATTCAAGGAATAGCAAAGTAAGGAAATCGAGGTTATGCTGACAAATATATAGAATCCATTTCTGAATGCTGATGGGGCTAGGAAAGCTAATGGAATGGGAGGTGCTAATGTGATAAAAACAGTCAAATGATCAAAAATAGTTCCTACTAAATAGCATTGCTATAACACATTATAGAACATGTTCATACACTGTAACTCTTATGTTTTGCGTATCAAATCTGCATCAGATATTTTTCCCTGTGATACAAAATGAGAAACTGAAGACTACCCAGGTTTCCTCAGGCAAGGAGTGGGCCCAGACTAGACACCAGTCTTCTGCCCCAATCCCATCTCCCTGCTTTGGACCACATTGTAACTATTGCTTTCTTGATTTGTGTCCAAAAAGAAAACTCTTTTCTGATGGTTTCTTCCAGAGTATAAATGTGGTCCTTCCTGCATTGAAATACTAATAATAGCTCACATTTACTTGGAACTTAAATTATACCATGCTTTGCTCTAAGGACTTTATATTAAATCTCTGAGGTAAGTACTATGATAATTCCTATACTAGGGATGATAAATCTGAGGCACTGAAAGGTTAAGAAACTGTCTTGAGGTCACATGCCTAGTAAGTGGTGGAGGTGATGAATGCCAATCCCTGTGCCAAATGCTTTTACATGGATTATTTCATTTAATTTTGACCAAAATCCACATTACTACTCTGCTAGGTATTCACATTCTCCCTATTTTTCGTAGGTGCAAAAGATGTAGTTTAGAGATATGTATTATAATAGAGCCTGAATCAGGTCACTTATGTGTTAGTATAAAACAAGTTTCTGTCCACCGGGAGCTAATAATGAAACCTAAACAGGCAACTTAAATAGTATAATAAAGACATTAGGGACTCTACATAATGAATGACCGAGATCATTGTATCTGACACATTTAACTTCTCAAATATTTCATTCAGATTTTATTTTGGAAGCAATTTCTCAATGAAACAGTTCCTTCATTGCTAACATACTATATGGATTATTCTTTGTGTTTTTGTTTTGTTTTGTTTTTTTGAGGCAGGGTCTGGCTCTGTTGCCCAGGTTGGAGTGCAGTAGCACAATCTCAGCTCGATGCAGCCTCCACCTCCCAGGCTTAGGTCATCCTCTCCCCCTAGCCTCCCAAGTAGCTGGTACTACAGGCATGCACCACCACACCTGGCTAATTTTTGTATTTTTAGTGGAGATGGGGTTTTGCCATGTTGACTGGGCTGGTCTTAAACTCCTGGGCTCAAATGATTCACCTGCTTCAGCCTCCCAAAGTACTGTGATTACAGGTGTGAGCCACCGTGGCCGACGTGCATGGATTATTCTTGATAAGCTAGTTTTATAAACTCCAGTTGTATTGCTAAAATATAAGACCCTATAGATGACCAATTCTGGCTTTTACTGCTATATTCAGCAGATTCTTACCTTCTGCCTCTGATATGAAGACTGCTAGTTATTCTTCATAGTCTGTTGTGGGCTTGAAAATCAGTCAAACATTTCAAAATTGTGGTTAAAGACAAAATAGGCACTTATAAACCTCAGGAACATACACATAAATAGAATATATTTTTAAAACCTGCAATTAACTACTAGTAAAATTATAAACAAGATGTCTCCAGAAGACAAGAGCAAATTTAAAATGTATTTATACTAATAGAAGAGAGAGAAAGTAGGGAAATCAAAATATCAGAAATTGTTCATTCATTTAATATTTATTTGTTGAGTGTCTCCAATGAGACAATCACTCTTATGGTGGCAAACACACAAATAATTCAACACTTGAAAGTGGATTGAATTTCCTAATGAAAGGCATAATATTCATGTTGTAATAGAAATAAAATCCAATTATATTCTTTCCACCAAAGACACACACACAAAGCAAAATAGCTTGGGTACATTGGAAATTAAAGGAAAGCTGAGAAATTCCCAAGCAAAGGCTAAGAAAAAGAGAGTCAGGGTGGAAATGTCAGACTTAAAGGAGAAAAGTCACAGAATAAGAATAATAGGGTAGCTTTATACTGATAAAATTATACTTTTTATATCAGGTATATGAGTCATAAACCATTATATATCAAATAATACTTTATCAAGAAGCATACATGAAACACAGTTGTATTCTTCCTCCTTACCCTTAGAGGTTTCCATCAAGAATTGACCGCATTACACATTCCCATAAGATTATAATAATAAAGCTGAAAAACATTGTAGTCGTTATAGTGTCATGGTGCAACACCTTACCCACGTGACTGTGGTGATGCTGGTAAAAATAAACCTACTGCACTGCCAGTTGTGTAAAAGCACAGCATATACAATTATGTACAATACATAATACTTGATAATGATACTAATTACATCACTAGTTTACATATTTACTATATTATATTTTAATCTTTATTTTAGAGATGGCAGCTGCATGCATGCTTTTGCTGCTGAAGACCCAGTAGGACAAGATGTGGAGGTAGAAAACAGTGATACTGGTGATGTGTGTGTTTGTGTCCCAGTCTTTAACCAAAAAAAAAATTTAAGTAAATAAATTTTTAAATAAAAAAAATGTAGAACAAGGATAAAAAGAAGTATTTTGCACAACTATACCACATTTTTTTTGTTTTAAACTAAGTGTTATTACAAAAGAGTCAAAAATTAAAAAAATAAATAAATAAGTAGCCCAAATGCCCATGAGTCAATGAGTGGATAAAGAAATTGTGGTATATATACACCATGGAATACTATTTAGTCATAAAAAGGAATGAAATAATGGCATTCACAGCAATCTAGATGGAATTGGAGACCATTATTCTAAGTGAAGTTAGCTCAGGAATGGAAAACCAAACATCATATGTTCTCACTCGTAAGTGGGAGCTAAGCTATGAGGATGCAAATGCATAAGAATGATATAATGGGCTTTATGGATTTGGGGGAAGGGTCGGGGAGGGTGATGGCTAAAATACTATAAACTGAGTTCGGTGTATACTGCTTGTGTGATGGGTGTGCCAAAATCTCACAAATCACCAGTAAAGAACTTACTCATGCAACCAAACACCACCCATTCGCCCAAAACCAACAGAAATTAGGAAGAGAGCAGTGGATCTCCCAGCACAGTGCTTGAGCTCTGCTAAGGGGCATACTGATTCCTGTAGTAGGTCCCTGATCCCCATGCCTCCTGACAGGGAGACTCCTCCCAGCAGGAGTCGACAGCCACCTCATACGGGAGAGCTCTGGCTGGCATCTGATGGGTGCCTCTCTGGGACAAAGCTTCCAAAGGAAGGAGCAGGCAGCAATCTTTGCTGTTCTGCAGCCTCCACTGGTGATACCCAGGCAAACAGGGTCTGGAGTGGAGCCCCAGAAAACTCCAGCAGACCTGCAGAAGAGGGACCTGACTGTTAGAAGGAAAACCAACAAACAGAAAGCAATAGCATCAACATCAACGAAAAGGATGACCACACAAAACCGCCATCCAAAGGTCACCAGAAGAGAGTGGGGGCCAATGTTCAACATTCTTAAAGAAAAGAATTTTCAACCCAGAATTTCATATCCAGCCAAACTAAGCTTCATAAATGAAGGAGAAATAAAATCTTTTCCACACAAACAAATGCTGAGGGATTTTGTCACCATCAGGCCTGCCTTACAAGAGCTCCTAAAGGAAGCACTAAATGTGGAAAAGCAAAACTGGTACCAGCCACTGCAAAAACAAACCAAAATGTAAAGACCATTGACACTATAAAGAAACTGCATTAACTAATGCATTAACTAATGGGCAAAATAACCAGCTAGTATCATAATGACAGGATCAAATTCACACATAACAATATTAACCTTAAATGTAAATGGACTAAATGCCCCAATTAAAAGACACAGACTGGCAAATTGGATAGAGTCAAGACCCACTGGCGTGCTGTATTCAGGAGACCCATCTCACATGCAAAGACACACATAGGCTCAAAATAAAGGGATGGAGGAAGATTTACCAAGCAAATGAAAAGCAAAAAAAAAAAGCAGGGGTTGCAATTCTAGTCTCTGATAAAATAGACTTTAAACCAACAAAGATCAAAAAAGACAAGGAAGGGCATTACATAATGGTACAGGGATCAATACAACAAGAACAGCTAACTATGTTAAATACATATGCACCCAATACAGGAGCACCCAGATTCATAAAGCAAGTTCTTAGAGAACTACAAAGAGACTTAGACTCCCACACAATAATAGTGGGAGACTTTAACACCCCACTGTCAATATTAGACAGATCAATGAGACAGAAAATTAACATGGATATTCAGGATTTCAACTCAGCTCTGGACCAAGTGGACCTAATAGACATCACAAAACTCTCCACTCCAAATAAACAGAATACACATTCTTCTCGGCACCACATAGCACTCATTCTAAATCAACCACATAACTGGAAGTAAAACACTCCTTAGCCAATGAATAAGAACAAAAATAATAACAAACAGTCTCTCAAACCAGAGTGCCATCAAATTAGAACTCAGGATTAAGAAACTCACTCAAAACCACACAATTACCACACAACTACATGGAAACCGAACAATCTGTTCCTGAATGACTACTGGGTAAATTATGAAATTAAGACAGAAATCAGCAAGTTCTTTGAAACCGATGAGAAGCAAGACACAATGTACCAGAATCTCTGGGACAGAGCTAAAGCAGTGTTTAGAGGGGAATTTATAGCACTAAATGCCCACAGAAGAAAGTGGGAAAGATCTAAAATCGACACCCTAACATCACAATTAAAAGAACTAGGCCTGGTGCAGTGGTTCACACCTATAATCCCAGCACTTTGGGAGGCCAAGGTGGGTGGATCATGAGGTCAGGAGATGAAGACCATCCTGGCTAACATGGTGAAACCCCGTTTCTACTAAAAATACAAAAAAATTAGCCAGGCGAGGTGGTGGGTGCCTGTAGTCCCGGCTACTCTGGATGCTGAGGCAGGAGAATGGTGTGAACCCAGGAGGCAGAGCTTGCAGTGAGCCGAGATGGTGCCACTGCACTCCAGTCTGGGCGACAGAGCAAGACTACTTCTCAAAATAAATAAATAAATAAATAAACAAACAAACAAACAATAAAATAACGGGAGAAGCAAGAGAAAACAAATTCAAAAGCTAGCAGAAGACAAGAAATAACTAAAATTAGAGCAGAACTGAAGGAGATAGAGACACGAAAAATCCTTCAAAAAAATCGATGAATCCAGGAGCTGGTTTTTTGAAAAGATTAACAAAATAGATAACCACTAGCCAGATTAATAAAGAAGAAAAGAGAGAAGAATCAAATAGACACAATAAAAAAATGATAAAGAGATCACCACTGATCCCACAGAAATACAAACTACCATCAGAGAATATTATAAACACCTATACGCAAATGAACTAGAAATTCTAGAAGCAAAGGATAAATTCCTGGACACATATGCCCTCCCAAGATTAAACCAGGAAGAAGTCAAATCCCTGAAGATACCAATAACAAGTTCTGAAATTGAGGCAGTAATTAATAGCTTCCAACCAAAAAAAGCCTAGGACCAGATGGATTCACAGCCAAATTCTACCAGAGGTACAAAGAGGAGCTGGTACCATTCTTTCTGAAACTATTACAAATAATTGAAAATGAGGGACTCCTCCCTAACTAATTTTATGAGGCCAGCATCATCCTGATACCAAAACCTGGCAGAGACACAACAAAACAAGAAAATTTCAGGCCAATATCCCTGATGAACATTGATGCGAAAATCCTCAATAAAATACTGGCAAACCAAATCCAGCAGCACATTAAAAAGCTTATCCACCACAATCAAGTAGGCTTCATTCCTGGGATGCAAGGCTGGTTCAATATACACAAATCAATAAATGTAATCCATCACATTAACAGAACCAACGACAAAAACCACATGATTATCTCAATAGATGCAGAAAAAAACTCCAATAAAATTCAACACCCTTCATGCTAAAAGCACTCAATAAACTAGGTATTGATGGAACGTATCTCAAAATAATAAGAGCTATTTATGACAAACCCATAGCCAATATCATACTGAATGGGCAAAACTGGAAGCATTCCCTTTGAAAACTGGCACAAAACAAGGATGCCCTCTCTCACCCCTCCTATTCAACATAGTATTGGAAGTTCTGGCCAGGGCAATCCAGCAAAAGGAAGAAATAAAGGGTATTCAAATAGGGAGAGAGGAAGTCAAATTGTCCCTGTTTGCAGATGTCATGACTGTATATTTAGAAAACCCCGTTGTCTCAGCCCAAAAACTCCTTAAGCTGATAAGCAACTTCACCAAAGTCTCAGGATACAAAATCAATGTGCAAAAATCACAAGCATTCCTGTACACCAATAATAGGAAAACAGAGAGCCAAATCATGAGCAAACTCCCATTCACAATTGTTACGAAGAGAATAAAACACTCAGGAATACAACTTACAAGGGATGTGAAGGACCTCTTCAAGGAGAACTACATACCACTGCTCACGGAAATAAGAGAGGACACAAACAAATGGAAAAACACTACATGCTCATGGATAGGAAGAATCAGTATCGTGAAAATGACCATACTGCCCAAAGTAATTTATAGATTCAATGCTATTCCCTTCAAGTTACCATTCACTTTCTTCACTGAATTAGGAAAAACTACTTTAAATTTCAAATGGAACCAAAAAAGAGCCCACATAGCCAAGACATTCCTAAGCAAAAAGAACAAAGCTGGAGGCATCATGCTACTTGACTTCAAACTATACTACAAGGCTACAGTAACCAAAACAGCACGGTACTGGTACCAAAACAGATATATAGGACAATGGAACAGAACAGAGGGCTCAGAAATAATACCACACATCTACAACCATCTGATCTTTGACAAACCTGACAAAAACAAGCAATGGGGAAAGGATTCCCTATTTAATAAATGGTGTTGGGAAAACTGGCTAGCCATATGCAGGAAACTGAAACTGGACACCTTCCTTATACCTTTTACAAAAATTAACTCAAGATGGATTAAAGACTGAAACATAAGACCTAAAACCATAAAAAATCCTAGAAGAAAACCTAGGGAATACCATTCAGGACATAGGCATGGGTGAAGACTTCATGACTAAAACACCAAAAGCAAATGCAACAAAATTCAAAATGGACAAATGAATCTAATTAAACTAAAGAGCTTCTGCACAGTAAAAGAAACTATCATGAGAGTGAACAGCCAACCTACAGAATGGGAGAATATTTTTGCAACCTGTCCATCTGACAAAGGGCTAATATCCAGAATCTACAAGGAATGTAAACAAATTTACAAGAAAAAAAGCAAACAACCTCATCAAAAAGTGGGTGAGAGATATAAACAGAAACTTTTCAAAAGAAGACATTTATGCAGCCAACAAACATATGAACGAAAGCTCATCATCATTGGTCATTACAGAAATGCAAATCAAAACCACAATGAGATACCATCTCACACCAGTTAAAATGGCGATCATTTAAAAGTCAAGAAACAACAGATGCTGGAGAGGATGTGGAGAAATAGGAACACTTTTACACTGTTGGTGGAAATATAAATTAGTTCAACCATTGTGGAAGACAGTGTAGTGATTTCTCAAGGATCTAGAACTATAAATACTGTTTGACCCAGCAATCCCATTACTGGGTATACACCCAAAGGATTATAAATCATTCTACTATAAAGACACAAGCACACGTATGTTTACTGCAGCACTATTCACAATAGCAAAGACTTGGAACCATCTCAAATGTCCAGCAATGTTAGACTGGATAAAGAAAATGTGGCACATGTATACCATGGAACACCATGCAGCCATAAAAAAGAATGAGTTCATGTCCTTTGCAGGGACATGGATGAAGCTGGAAACCATCATTCTCAGCAAATAACACAAGAACAGAAAACCAAACACCACATGTTCTCACTCCTAAGTGGTAGTTGACCAATGAGAACATATGGACACAGCGAGGGGAACATCACACACCGCAGCCTGTCAGGGGATGGGGCGCAAGGGGATGGACAGCATTAGGAGAAATACCTAATGTAGATGACAGGTTGATGGATGCAGCAATCTACCATGGCAGATGTATACCTATATAACAAATCTGCACGTTCTGCACATATAGCCCAGAACTTAAAGTATAATACAAATAAAATAAAATCAAAACAGTTTAATTCTTCCTTTCAAAAAAAACCAATAGAAATTGTTTTAATTAAAATTTATAAATAAAACACTACAGTAAGCTAAGATTAAGTTATTATTGAAGAAAGCTTTTTCTATAAATTAGTGTAGCCTAAGTGCACAATGTTTATAAAGTCTACAGTAGTGCACAGTAATGTCCTAGCCCTTTATCACTCACTCATTGACTCACCTAGGCAACTTCCATCCTGCAGGCTCCATTCATGGTCATTACTCTATACAGGTATATGATATTTTAATCTTTCATACCATATTTTTACTGTATCTTTTTTATATTTACTCAAATATGTGGTGAAATTGCCTACAGTATTTGATATGGTTTGTCTGTGTCCTCACCCAAATCTCGTTTTGAATTCCCACATGCTGTGGGAGGGATGGGGTGGGAGTTAATTCAATAATGGGGGCAGATCTTTCCCGTGCTGTTCTCAAGATAGTGAGTAAGTCTCAAGAGATCTGATGGTTTTATAAGGGAGAGTTTCCCTGCACGAACTCTCCCTTTGCCTTCCACCATCCATGTAGGACATTATGTTGCTCCTCCTTGCCTCCTGCCATGATTGTGAGGCCTCCCCAACCACATGGAACTGTGAGTCAATTAAACCTGTTTCCTTTCTAAATTACCCAGTCTCAGGCATGTCTTTATCAGCAACATGAAAATGGACTAATATAGTATTCAATACAGTAACATGCTATATAGATTTCTAGCCTAGAAAGAGTAGGCTATACCATACATCCCAAGTGTGTGGCAGGCTACACCATCTAGGTTTGGAATACAATCTATGATCACACAACAGTAAAACTGCCAAAGAATGCATTTCTCAGAAGCAAGGCATTACTAAAGTCGTAAGAGGGAAATCTGCCTCAAGGCAATATTAGTGAGTGAGGGAGAGTCAGGGCAGGATTCTATGTGACAGACAACACCCAGGAAAAACTGAATGAACTTTAAGTAGGATACATCTAAAGAGATTTATATCTAGGCAACCAACCCACAGTCAGACTGTCCAAAGACAAAGAGAATGTCTTGAAAGAAGCAAGAGAAAAGCATCTCATCAGGGACAAGGGATCCCTAATGAGATTCCCAGCTGAGTCCTGAGTCCTGAGCAAAGTTTTGTATACAATTGAAATTAAGTATGAATTCAAACTAATTGTCTTAAGTTAAAATGTTAACTGTAGTCCTCAGAACAACCACTAAGAAAGTAAATTTAAAATATAGAGCAAAAGAAATAAGATAATTAATAGGATATATCAGAAAATATCTATTTAACACAAAAGAATGCAGTAATGAAAGAATAGATGAACAAAAAAGACATAGAAAATAAATTTTAAAGTGGTAGATGTAAAACCTATCTTATCAATAATTGTATCAAATATAATTCATTTAAATTTTCATTAAATACCTGTGAAAATATGTAAGTTAAGTTTGAGTAGTTAACTCTTTGGAGAAGCACTCTCATCAGTCTAATACAGCCTATTAAATTTGCCTGAGAAACAATCAGTGGCAAAAACATACTTCTCTTGAGGCAGAAGAATCTCTTCAGGAAGAGTTTCCAGCCTTTCCATGAGGTCCCCTCCCAAGTAGGGACACCCAGTGTTTGTTCAAAACAGGGCTTAGACTGCCATTTCCTTTCCAACAGAGTACTCTTTGAAGCTACCAGAGTTTCTTCACCAGTATCTTTTATGCTGTCTCCATATGAAGGTTTCAGCTCTGAGTAAACTGTATAGCAGGAAGCAAAGGAGAGCTGGCACTTTGGTATGTGGTCTCTTGGGAGGTGTAGCCCTAACATGTGGAGGATGGCAGTTGGAGGTGGAGGTGGGGTCAATGTAGAAAATGCATCATGGGACTGCAACATGGTAGACAATCATTGTTTTTGACAACTGTGCCCCTGTTTCCTTTTGGAAAATTACCTTCCCCCATCATGTGGAGTCTGGGACAGTCAATCAAAGAATCCTGCCCTCTTCTTAGCCAACGATGCCAATCACTCTCATTCTTAAAGCTCATTCATCCCATGGGCAGCAAGTATAAGTACAGTTGTCACTGAGAGCTGCTACTGACATCTCCACATCTGCTGGCTCCTGGCTTTTCCGAGCCCAGTTCTCCTTGCTAAACTTACCTATATTTAAATTTTTGGTATTTGTTTCATCATGGATTTTTTTCATATTCATTTAAAACACAAACTATTGCATTAAAATATTATTTATCTTGATTCGTGAGCGTTTTGATATCACTTAAATTTGGCATCTGAGGAAACAGCTTCACTTGCCTCATCATGTTCCTGGCCTATCTCTAGCCTTTGATCCTGTAAATGAACTCTATTTTGCTTTAAATAATCAAAATTGTAACCTAAAGAACCTGGCTTATTCAAGGAAAAGAAGAATGAAAATCTAATACAATACATCAAAAGAAAAATGCTGCTGCCCACTTGGCAATCTCAAGAAGAAAACTAGAAAAACTCATAAGGTCTCTTAGTAAGGTGGCTGGTCCCAAAATATACAAATATTATGACTTTAATATAAGAAATATGAACTATCCCAATTAAATGCAATGAAAAAGTATACCATTTACTTTAGACATACATATATGTAACCTAGAAATTAAATTAACAAAAAATTGCAGGCTCTATATGAGAAAAATTATAATACTTTATTGAAGTACGTAGCACAGGCCTAAATAGATGGTGAGATTCCATCCAGGAACCAATATTCCTGGGTTGGAGCATTCAATATTATAAAAATGTCTGTTTTTCTACAGATTTAATGTTTGATTTTTATGCAGTTCTAATCAAAACCTCTTACAATATTTTAATTGGCCAACTTATCCTAAAGTTAATCTAGAAAAATAAACTTCTGAGAGCCAAGAATTTTTTAAAGGATGATTTGCTCTGTCAGATTATAAAGTAAATTATAAAACTATAAGATTTTAGAGTATTTAACAGGTAACTTTCATCCTAGAACAGATCAATGAAACAGATCAAATAATCTTTTTGAAATAAACTAATGTAGAGATATAAGAAATTAGTATAAATTAAATTAGGAATTTCAATTCAGTTGCAAATGATGGATTAATTAATGTATGCTATTGTGACAGTTAGGTAGCCATTTAGAAGAAAATTGAAATTTCTAGGTTACTCATGCACCAAAATAAATCCCAGAATTGAAGTGTTAAAAGTGAATGCTCATACACGTATGCATTGTTGACTACTTAAACAAGGGTTGCTCTTTCAAAATAAGATAATAAAGTCAGAAAATTGTGGAAAACATTGGCCTATTTAATTATAAGAAAATAGAAAATATCAATTATGTAATTAATTAAAATGATGTGAAAACACTAAATAATCCATTAAACAGAGAGGGGAAATAATGAAAGAATTTGACAAAGTTCCCTCCTTGAAAAGAATATCAGCCTAAGCAGCTTTAGGATTTTGTTCTATCAAACTTTAAATAACTGATAATAAATAGATAATAATTTACCTTTAAGTAGATGCCTGGATAGAAAAATAACTTGAATTTTAAAAAGAAAGAAAAGAAAGAAAAGAATGAATGTCAAATTTGACATGTCTTTAAGATGATATATAAAAGTCATCTTCTAATAGTATTTCATCCCAAACGAAATGTTTAAATTATGATTCTTCACCTATAAGTCAATATTGACTGAGTTTGAGAGAGAAAATTATGATAATCTTAGTAAATACTAAAGTGTATTTGATAAATTTTCAGTAAAAGCTTTCATTGTGTGAGGAAGAGAAGAAAGATTCCCTAAAATGAATAAATACAATGTGATAACAACTGTTAATTTCCCCAGTATCTATTCTTCCTCCCTTCCATGGTGGGAAGATTTTTAGCCAAACATAAGACTAAAAATCACATTTGTTGCTCAACAGAAAACCACATCTCTTAGCCTCCCTTGCACAGAAGTGTTCCCATGAAATTAGGTTCTGTTCAACAGGACGTGAGTGTAAGTGATGAGTGCAAATTCTGGGCTGTGCCCTTAAAAAGAAGGACTGTACCCTCCCTTTTGTATTTCTTTCTTCCTAAGGACTGAAACACAGAAATGATGGTAGTAGCTGGAATGGCCCTATCAGGTCATGAAATAGAAGCTCTGTATTTTCTAGGACAGAGAAGCAAGACAGAAAGATACTGAGACCCTGATAATGGCATAGGTAAGCTACTAGACCACCCAGCACTGCTTACTCCCAGACTATTCATGTGAAACACTATTATTTGGGATTTTTCTATTATAGCAATTACATCTATATCCTAATACATATAATTACCAGAAATCTAAAGCAAGCATTATCATAGTATTTGTTTATAATCTTCCTTGAAGCATCAATAAAAGCAAAGTTGCCTGCTATTACTATTACAAATTGACATTATACTAGCAAACTAGCCAATGCAATAAGAAAATGAAAAGAATGAGAAGGCAATTAAAGGAACTAATTTAACATTACATTCAAATGTATGATGATCTATCAAAATTTTCAAAGAATCAACTGAAAAATTATTAGTTGTCTCTCTCCAAATCCAAAGCTAGGTCCATGTCAAAATGTCAATGCACAAAAAATATGCAATTTTTAAAAGACATGAAAAAATAAGACGTAATTCATTATCACTACAGAACTTTAAAATACCTAGAAATAAATCTAATGAGAAGTATGCAAGACCTATACAAAGAGAAATATGAAACTTTATTGTGGGAGTGTGAAGATGACCCAACTAGTGCAATGACACACTATATGCCTTGATGGAAAGAAAATATTATAAAGAGGTCAATTTCCCCCAAAATAACATAAAATACAGAACACTCCTAATCAAAATCCCAAAAGAAATATTTTACAGGAGCTCTATGAGCCAATTTGAAAGAGTTCATTTGAAAGAGAAAAAACAAAAATTGGCCGTGAAATTTTTGAAAAATTATAGTTAAAATAGATTTTCCCTACCAGATATCAGAGCCATATATAAACAGTAATAAATACAATGTTACATTAGATCTTGGACAAAATAAAGTTCAAGAATATGTACATATGTGCCCACATAAACACACACACACAGTTTTAGGATATGGCCATGAAGATATTTCTAGACAGTAATAGACAATTCATTTATTAGAACCGGGACAACAGTATACTCCATAGGAAAAAAAAAAAAAACTTAGATGTTTCCCTCCACCATACAGAAACGTTACATTTTACATAGATTAAAATTTTAAACGTTGTTAATCTATATTGTTACAGAATAGAAAATTAGAGGAAAATCAGAAGATTTTATCTTTTTAATCATTTTAAATGAAAACTATGCTAGTACCACATAAAAATGAATAACCTAACATGGAAAGATGGCAAAACATGTTAAAAGAGAAGGAAGAGCTTGAGAGAAAACATTTGCACAGCATATAGCAGACAAAGGCTGAATATATACAATATATAAAGATATAAAGTAAAGTAGGCTCAACTTAAAATTAAGAAATGAATATGAAGAGGCAATTCAAAGAAGAAGTACACATGGTCACAAACGTTGGAAAATATGTTGCACTTCATTGTAGTTAGGGAAATACAAATTAAAACAGCATTGAGATTGTATTTTTCACCAGATTGGCAAATATTTTTAATTTTCATAGCATCCAGTGTGAGAAAACAGAAACTTCTCATTCACTGTTAATAGAAGTGTAAACTGGTGCAGCCTTACTTAAGGACAACTTGGCAGGAACTATCAAAATTGAAATTATGAATACCCTTTCATCCACATTCCAGGAGCTTATCTTAGAGAAATACTTGCAAATAAATGTAAAGGTATCTTCACAAATTTTTGATACCATTTTTTATCATAGTAAAAATTTTAAATTGACTTAAATGTCTGCCAGAGGGGAATTTACTGGCGTAGGTTTTTTTTTCTTTTTTAACCCATTTTTAAAAAATGAGAATACCTGTAATCCCAGCACTTTGGGAGGCCGAGGTGGGTGGATCACAAGGTCAGGAGATCGAGACCATCCTGGCTAACACGGTGAAACCCCGACTCTACTAAAAATACAAAAAATTAGTCGGGCGTGGTGGCGGGCGCCTGTAGTCCCAGCTACTCAGGAGGCTGAGGCAGGAGAATGGCATGAACCCCGGGAGGCAGAGCTTACAGTGAGCCAAGACCGTGCCACTGTACTCCAGCCTGGGTGAGAGTGTGAGAATCCCTCTCAAAGAAAAAAAAATAAGAATAAAGTCATGTATCTATGCACTTAAAAACAATAAACAAGACAAGGTGATAATGTTAATAGAAAAAAATGAATCTATGATGTGACAGTCTGTGTGTTTTTTAATGGTGAAATTAACTAGTTCACGTTAAGTTCCTAAATTGAATGAAATTCCTAAGTTAAAATGTTATAAGGAATTCTAGAAACTTAATTCTAAAGTTCACTTTGAATGTAAGTAGCAACAATGGTTAAATAAGTTACAGTACTTCTACTAAGTACAATATGCTGATATATCAGTAATTGCTATTACTGGTAACAATTTTGTACTGAAATAAATGCCTGCACAAGATATTAAGTGAAAAAACAGAGAAAGGCCCTTCTCTATATGATATAGTCTCGACCATGTTGAGTTGAAATACATATAATGACTCTAGACAAATACACCAAAATCATTAAGTGATTTTATATGAATGAATTTTGGGTGGTCTACCCTATTTTCAAACGTTTTCCTCCATTTTCTAAACTTTTTAAAAGAAAGGTTTGTGAAAACAAAACTTTATTTTATAAAGCTGTTTGGAAAAGCTTGATGGCACATTCTGCAACATAAGCTGCCCAGGCACAGGACTCTGGGGATGCTAATTAGAAAATGATGAGTTAATTAAAGTTGTGTGCTTAGTCTCTATGGCAAGGATTTCCTTTAATCCAAGAGTGGTTTTCTCTCCATTTGCAGAATGTGGTTTCTGGATGAAAAACTGAGAACAGACTGACCCTCTGGCCACAGCTACTCACGTCAGGGACGCACAGTTGCAGGTGCACGCTGTTTGGTTTAGTTTGCCAAGTCAAAATAGTTGTGTTTCCTGCTGTGGTGAGAGTTTCCAACTTCAGACGGGGCAAGAGAAATTCTAAACAGTTTGCCCTTTGCAGATGTATTGAAATAGTACTGAAATTTACTGGTTTTCCCTCATGTTTTTTCCGTGCTTTTATCACTACCCTGAAAATAAACAAGGAGAAAAGGCAAGCATACCAAATGTGTTCTCAGTTGCTGAGCAAAAGGAGGTTTTCCTGAGTAGTATGACTGCTCCAGTGCTCCTGGCTTGACATGAGAGCAAACAGAGAGAAAATAAAAGCCACGCTTTTTCCCTCCAGAGCACAACTTTATTACAGGGACTTGACTAAGACAGTAGGACTTGTACCAAAGCCACCATACAGGAATTAGGGACACAGTCTCACAGGGAGCCGCAGGAAGCCCGGAAACCTTGGGACATAATCCCCTCCCAACTCCTTAGGGGCTTTAGACAACCACTTTGTTCTCTGTTTCAGTTTCCTCTCGCCCAGTCCCCACCAAGGTGTTTGAGCATTAATTAGCTACTGCTAATTAGGGCCACACAGCTGAAAAGTACCATTGTATATGGCAGTAGGGAGAAGAATCCCTTCATTATCTCTTACTGAGGCTTCCATTCAGGATCACAAAACACACCCTGAGACTATCCCCTCATTGGCATAGCATTCTCAAATCAGTCTCCACAATCATGCACATCTCGGCCACACACCCTGCACTGTGGCTTTTGTCACCCACAGTCAGAAGAGTCTCGGACGCAGAAATAAGCAAGAGGATCTCCAAATCAGCCCAGAATAATTTGGGGGAAACAATTCTAAACAAGTGCATCTTTCAATGTTGGACTTTAGCTCTCAATAAAACTTTCTCAACAGCCTCCTGCTCCTGGAGTGGGACCGATGTAGGGCCATTTTCGGAGTAGAAAGGGGATCCATTTTGGGAATCGAAATCAGGGTCGGCTGGTGCAGTGGTTCATGGCCGTAATTCCAACACTCTGGGAGGCCTAGGCAGGCAGATCACCTGAGGTCAGGAGTTCGAGACCAGTCTGACCAACATGGTGAAACGCCGTCTCTACTAAAAATACAAAAAGTTAGCTGGGCATGGTGGCAGGTGCCTGTAATCCCAGCTACTCTGGAGGGTGAGGCAGGAGAATCGCTTGAACCTGGGAGGCAGAGGTTACAGTGAGCCGAGATAGCTCCAGCTTCGTTGACAAGAGTGAGACTCTTGTCTCAAAAAAAAAAAAAAAAGAAAGAAAGAAAAAGGAGGGCCATTTTTGAAAATAAAGCTTGGAAGACTACAAATTGTTTGGAAGACTCCACTAACAATCAGCCTTACGGTCTTCCCAAGGTGCTGGAGAGCTGTCGGTAGATTCCTGGTCATGTTATTTTCCAAGCGCCCAAACCTGATTTATTACAACAAACAGGAAACAGTGGCTGAAATGACTTCAATAATAGTGATAATAAAAGAACACGGTAAGGAAGAAAACAGAGATTCCCTCTCTTGGAATGCAATCTAAACCCTTGGGTTTGTCATTTAGGAAACAATCACAATTCCAGACCCTCAGGTTTTAAAGCCTATGTTGACCAAGAGAGGGAGGTAGGGGCAGATTAAGTGCCACAGATCCGCCAATTAGGGAACGCCCTGCATGCGGACATGTGCGTTTCTTGTTCTTGCATCAGAGCTGCTCATAGAAAGACTTTTGCCTAATAGAGTGGCTGTGATTTTCCGTGTCACATTGCTGTTTCCAGCCCTGGAATTTGGTGACAATGAAAGGCTCTCAGGACCAAAATAATAAGTAATTTAGCCAGCCTCATAAACCACAGTCCCTAGGCGCCACCAGCAAACAGCTCTTTGGACCCAGAACAATATACAAACTCCAGCTTTAGCACCATGTGGTCGGAACTTAAAGTGTACTCGCTAGCCATGGTTCTAAGAGCAGTATAAATTCCTGTAATCTGTTGCACAGTCAGATTGGCCGTCTTTTGGTGGTCAGTGGTGGGAGTACACATCATATCATAATAGTAGTCTTGGGACCAACTAACCAGTAACCCAGACCCTGGGGAAAAGTGAGCCAGTGCATCTGAGGAGCTGAGTATGGGCCACTGCAGGGCCCAATGCTGGGGAATGGAGAACAAGTGGAAAGAATGGATGTGGGCTCCTGCTTTCAAATAACTTACAGCCATGCTAGAAAGATGTGGTTCATACATAAAATTAAATATAAATCATAAAGTGATATGTGACTAAACATAAATGCTAATTGTATAATTTAGGTTGGATGCAATATAGAAAATAGGTCACCACATTGTTTCCACTGTGATGCTCAAGATGATAATGATATGATGATTGATGATGATGATGATGATGATGATAGAAAAAACTGTACTATTCTACTATTCACATATTAGCTCACTTAATCATCAAAGGCACCTCTACGAGGCAGCTGTTAGATTCTCCATTTTGCAGATAAGGAAGCAGACCTCCAGAGAAGTTAAATAACTTGCTCACACAGCTAGCAGGTGTAAGTTCAGAGCTTGAACCCAGGCAACCTGGCTTCAGGGATTATATTCTTAACCTCAATGTCTCAATGCTCTACTGTCTCATTGAACGATGAAGGTCAATTATACAAGACACTTGGTCATGGGCTACACTTCATTGAGGCTCACAGATTGTAAGGTACATGGAAATTTCTATAATATTTTATTTAATATTTTATTATTAAGTACATTTTATTGTATTTTTATAATTCTAGAATATTTTTTCTTTCCCCTCCCCTTCACTTAAAAAAGTAAGATATTACTCACATACCATAAAATTTACCCTTTTAAAGTGTATAGTTCAGGCCAGGTGTATTGGCTCGTGCCTGTAATCTCAGCACTTTGGGAGGCTGAGGCAGGCAGATCACTTAAGATCAGGAGTTCAAGATCAGTCTGGGTTACATGGCGAAACCTCATCTCTACTAAAAATACAAAAATTAGCCAGATGTAGTGGTGCACACCTGTAGTCCCAGCTACTCGGGAGGCTGAAGCATGAGGATTATTTGAACCCGGGAGGCGGATGTTGCAGTGAGCCGAGATTGCACCACTGCACCCCAGCCTGGGAGACAGAATGAGACTCTGTCTCAAAAAAAAGAATATTAAATGAAGCATCCAGTTCAGCAGTTTTTAATATACTCACAAGCTTGTGCAACTATTATCACTATCAAATGCCAGGATACTTGTATTACCCTAAAAAGAAGTTCTGTACCTATCAGCAGTCACTC
Organism: Trachypithecus francoisi; assembly: GCF_009764315.1. NCBI lineage: Eukaryota > Metazoa > Chordata > Mammalia > Primates > Cercopithecidae > Trachypithecus > Trachypithecus francoisi. The sequence goes on along the minus strand of NW_022681435.1, from coordinate 1,682,808 downwards.
CCCATAGCCCCATCCCATCCAGCCCTGGGCAACCAATAATCTACTTTTTATCTGTATAGATTTATCTATTCCAGATATTTTATATAAATGGAATCATACAAAATATCATCTTTTGTGTCTCACTTCTTTCACTTGGCATAATGTTTTCAAGGTTCATCCATGTGGTAGCTTGAATCAGTGCTTCGTTTTTTAAATTACAGAATAATAGTCCATTGCCTGGTTATATCACAATTTGTTTATCCATTCACCCATTGTTGGACATTTGGTTTGTTTCTACTTTGAGGCTATTATGAATAATGCTATGAGTATTTGTATACAAGTTGTTAAGTGAACATATGTTTTCAATTCTCTCCGATATGTACCTACAAATAGAATTCTGGGTCATAGGATAACTCAGTTTAATTTTATGGGGGAGAGCAATTTTTTAAAAGGTAACTTTTGAGATGTTCAAATTCACTTTTTGCAAGTAAATGATGCACAAACTTTGATATTTCCGAATTATTTTAAATGACTTGCTAAACAGTATGCAAGTGCTTGCAATGCACTGGTTCAAAGAAGAAAAGGCCCATAGGAGAGCAGAATAGGCAAGGAGAAGTGTTCCTATGAACGCTGTTCATTTCTCAGCAGAAGTGCTGGCATGCAGATCCCACAGAACTGAGCAAAAACAGCTGCTTGTGCTCTTTCTTTGGTAAGGAATACCAAAGAGGCTGGAATGTCTGAACTGACTTGTTGTTAGACAGCTTTGTTAAAAGCCTCTGTGGATTTCATACCACCCTAAGGAGTTGCGCTTTCCATCTTTTTATCTTGATTTAAACTGAACAAAACAGAGAGGCAAAAGGAGTGTAGAGGCCTGGAGTTTTCTATTGTCAGGAATAGTTTTGCCCATTGTTTGTGTTCAAAGATGAATTCCTTTCCATAGGCCAGCTTGAATATTTTCTTGTTGGAAGTTTTATAATAAAAATGTAACAGTGATCCCTCTATCCTTATATAAATGGCATGAATGATCATCTGCCTTTGTAAAACAATCTGAAATCATTTCATCAATTGAACAAGCTGAGCACGGTGGGAGGGAAGTGGCATCCCATGAACTCACAGTTGCTGAGGACAACAATCACTCTCTCCTTGCTGCCCTCCTCAATTCTTTCTTTAAATACGGTGCATCCTCAAAGGGATAAATTTGGGGATCCCTTGGCATATTTATTCCACTGGGATGAAAGGGGTTGAATTTACCCATTGTCAGATTATTATTTGTTTTTAGCAAACTCTGCTGCTACCAGAAATCTGCATCATGTGAGCTGAGAGAAGAGAAGATTCCTTCTGCAATATGTTTTCCTTATTAGCTGTCTGCCAGGGCTATTACAGAGAGAGAAAATGGAAAACTTCAATCTGCAACCATATGTCCAATGCATGTCCTTCTCTTTGACTTCCAGGGAAGATTCTCTTTTTAATTTCCAAACTGGATGACTTTGATTCATCTTATTCTCTTGACCATCAGTACTATAGCTTATTAATTCACAAAGTCTTATAAAGTACCTGCTTTGGAAATAAGAGGCTAAATGGTAATAATGGGGGAGATTTTAGTTTTGGAGTCAGGGAGAACTAGATTTGGAATCTGACTAATTCAATAGCTATGCTCATGTGCACACACACACACAAATGTACACATACACATATATATGTGTGCGTGTGTGTGTGTATGTACACATCTTTGGGAAAGTCGGTTAACCTCTCTGAATTTGGATTAAACGAAACAATGTATGTTAAACTCCTTTAACAGTGCTTGGCATATAGTAAAAGCTCACTAAATGGGAGATCCTCCTTACCATCTTACAACTGTGTGATAAGTGCAGTAACAATGATATGGACAAGTTGCTGAGGTGACATAGAGGAGGGGTCAATCAACCAGCTTCTTTCATTTTCTCACGGCCTTTTTGCCTTTCTTTCATTCCGTCTCCTGAGATAGGGCTTTTGTGCCTGTGCCACTGCAGATACTGGTCTTAAGTATCATCTTACCCCTCTCCTTTAACAAATCTGATCTGATGTTAACAGCTCTCCAGCTTCACAATTAGCACCCCCAACTCGCCCAGCGGTGATGAGAATGAAACCACAGCTGTCGAAGGCTGTATTCACTCTGGGGCTATTCTCAGTGTTAAAGAAGAGGCCCCTTTGTCTCTCCCTCCTGGCATTAGGCATTAGCTATGTCGGCTCACCCTCTCCCACTGCCGGCTCCAGTGCCCGTGGCACTGGCTCACTGGGTACAGCCTGCATTAGCTCATGGTCTGTGGCAGAGCCGCAGTTGCAGCTCATCCGATTGATTTGCTTCTGAGCGCTAGAAAGCTCAACTAGCTCAGCAGCTCTTTATGACATCTGGCACATACAGCAAATTCCTTCCAGCTCAGCTCGTGGAGCTGGGCTCTGTCCTGCCTTAAAACCAGCCCCAGCTCCTCAATTACCTTCTGCCCTTATTCATGCCCTGCCAATTCCTCTTTGCTGGAATCTGAATGAAGCCACTGCATATGCCAAGGCTGAGAATCGCTTGAGAGGACTTATGGGGCTTTTCCTTGAAGGAAAAGATGGCACTTGGAACTTGGCCGGTGGAAGCATCATTCAGATGTAATTCATTACAGGTGAGAGAAAGAGGATAGGAATCTTCAGAAGAAATCTTCCCATAAGTCTGATATTTCTGGAAAAGGGGACAGAGCTGTCTGCTCTTTGTGACTTAGATTGGTCCAGTGCCGAAATCACGAGTCCACAGAGTATGTCTGAAGGGAGATGGTTCTCAATGCACCTGCTGGGAAAATGCACTCACCCTCAAATGACTGAGGCCACTGTTTCCTTGCCTTTTAAGATCTCATTCCAGAAGAGATTCTTCTCACTTTCTTTCAGTCCTGAACTCAGAGGACTGTGCTGCTTAGGGAAGTCACCTCACTGGGACAACTCATTTTCCCTTCTCTCTAGAAGAGGTTACTGCCACAAGCTGAACACAGTGAAAAATAAACTGTGAACTTGAAGAGGGAGGAGGGAAGGTGGAGGTGTTTATCTCAAACTTAAGAGAAGTTCTGCAAAAGGCGTTTCTTAGTTTGCCCTGTTTCATTTCTTTAATCCCTGGTTTTTCTGTGGTTTTGCTGTATGCTTGCCCAGACACGTCACATGCACCAGTCTTATAAATAGAAAACTCTCTGGCCTCACGAGAAGAGGGAGATCTCCCTGAAAATAATCTCCAAAGGGTTGGTCTGGAGCAGGAAATGGGAGTGAAAGGCACATCTGTAGGAGAGTTTCCACTTACTCAACTCGGAATATGCTCGCCCTCTCCTCCTCTTTGATGATAGGAAGGGTACACACTCCAACCTCCATTTCCTCATTGTCCCAGGTGAAATTATCGCTGGAGAGAGGGATAACCTTAACTATTAAAAAGTTGTATGCTTGATTCAATGTTCCAAATAATATTCAGCACAAACGAATCTCTGGACACCTGAGCCATCATAGACCATGAGATCTGAAAGAGGATGAGGAAGAGTATCACCCAAGGAACCGGCTCTCATCACAAATTCTGCAGACTCAGACACCTCTCAATAGCATGTCTCTAACAAGTTCGCCCCCATTCAGAGCCACACTTCTGGAAATCAACTCACAGTTCACCCCCTGTCCAAGTTCTGGTCTAGAAATGGAAACCTCTTGTAAGATGTCATAGATATTTTGGCTGAATCATCAGCAGAAGTTCTTGTCTATCCCTTAGACTTAGGATGACCTGGTTAGTATGGTTTGATGGGACAAAGCTTGAATACCATGACCAGAAGCATTTCTGTGTTCTCCTGCCTAAGGTGGGTAGGATCCCTAGTATGTTACCCCATCAGTTTTACTCAAGTGATTTGAAATCCAAATGGATGATGTGGGTGGCTTTGTGGATGAAAAGCAACTACAAATGAGAGACTCTCAAGAAAGGTGGGTGGTAGTTGTGGAAATTCAGTCCAACAGGTGATCTAGGGATAAGGTACTCAAAACTATGCCATTGTCCCTGTCCTTGAGGTATTAACAATCCAGTAGGTGGGGCAGACAACAGACAAATAAACAAACAATTACAGTAGAGTGTGACACACACATTGGTCTGAGCAAGGTGGATAAGCACTAAAATGAGGAGGAGGTTAATTCTTTCCTGAGATGACAGGGTCAGGGTCAGGGAAGATAGACCAGAGGAGATGACTCTATGAAGCAGGAATAATTGTCACTCTCATTTGAAAGAAGTAAGGGCCAGAGGGGGTTGCTCACACCTGTAATCCCAGAAATTTGGGAGGCTGAGGCAGGAAGATCACTTGAGGCCAGGATTTCCAGACAAAACTGGGCAATGTAGTGAGACCATATCACTACAAAAAATTTTAGAAGTTTATCCAGGCATGGAAGAATGTACCTGTAGTCTTAGCTACTCAGGAGTTGAGGCAGGAGGATCTCTTGAGTTTGGGAAATCGAGCCTGCAGTGAGCTATAATCATGCAATTGCATTCCGGCCTAGGTGACAGAATGAGACCCTGTCTCAAAAAAACAAAACAAACGACAACAGAAAAAAAAAAAAAAAAAAACTGAGGTAGAAACTGTGGCTCAGCAAGATGGAATAATTATCCTAAGGTAATGCAACTATTAATTGCATTATAGCTTCCCCAGGTGTGGGACTGAGTGGTGGTAGGAAAGAAAGTTAAGTCAGGTTTCTGAGGGGTGTAGGCTGGGGCTAGTCAAAGAAGGAGCAAGTCAGCCTTTACATCCCGATAACAGCAGGAAGAAGCTTAAAATCCCAAACAGGGCAGCTTGCATGCAAGAAGCAGTGGGGATTCATGCCTATATGGCATGAATACATACAATAAATTTTGTTTAAAATTTCTTTACTAAGGGCTATAGAGGCTTTATTCTACTGTCAGTGGTAAATTTTTAAAATATGATACAGTCAACATCCTGGAAATGTTAACTCTCATTGTCATCATTATCATGATTGTAAGGTTATTGGATTATGTTCTAAGAAAGAAAACACTGATCATGCGAAGGGTCAGAGAGTAAAGGAAGGTACACACTACGCTACAGACCCATGGGGAGGGAGCCGTAAGTGGGAAGGGGCCGCAACAGCAGTTTAAACATTTTGCCTCTTTTAAGAGGTACAAACGGGCTAGAAGGATAAGGAGTACCTTCCCAAACTTCTCACTCCCATCCTAATGTCCACTAACCAGATATTTATCAAGCACCCAGGGCAGCCCTCAAGCAGCATGAACAAGACAGTGACCTCTGGAGTCAGATGTTCAAATCCTGGCTCTGTCACTTAGCAACTGTGTAACTTGGGGAAACTTCCTAAGCAGTCTGCACTTTCATTTTACAAAATGAAAATAAAAATAACAGTACCTTACCTGATAAGGTAAGTATGAGAGTTAAAACAAATAAATTAATACGTTAAGTTAAATATATGAGGCAATTATGCAGCCATTATTTTTATGGCTGAGTGAAAAAGCGTGCAAGTACTAAGAAATCATTTTGATTAGGATTATTCATATGTATTAGACAACAAAACAAAACATAATCTCTACTCATAATCTAATAGGAGAAAAAGACAGTTATGGAGATAAGTGCAATGGAGGCATGGATGAAGGTGAGATGGGAAATGCCTTTGGGAAGAACTAACAGTCAAAGCATTTTTAAGAAACTAGGAAAACTAGTATGGGAGTGGGGCATCCTAGTAAAAGCAAACTGCTCAAAAGCAAGGAGGCATGATACCACCTGGTGCATTTGGTGGTTGTTAGTAATTAAAGATGGCAGGGGAACAGAATGGGAGGGAGGTGAACTGGAAACATAGATGGGAGCTAGATCACATGGTGCCTTAAATGCCAAGTCAGAGTCCAGATCACATGCCAAACACACGAAGGACTCAAAACTGGACTTCAGGAAGGAAGTGACATAAGACCTATTTTCTTACAAGATTGCTGAAAGCATTGTGGAATATAAGTTGGAAGGGGCTAAGATTATCAAGCAGCGAGACCTGTTTAGGAGCCTGTATTAGGAATTCAGAGAAGAAAGAATGAGTGAATAAGATGAGGTGTTGAGGATGTAGCAAAAAAAAAACAAAAACAAAAACAAAAAACATATGAAGTGAAATAGAAGGATGGGGATTGGTAAGTGATTAGATGGGAAGTATAAAGGGAAAGGAGTAGACAGGAAAGATGCCCAAGTTTCAGGTTTGGGCACATGTAGTGGTGTATTCCCAGAAACGAAATAAGAGGATCTGGAAAGGGGGTGGGGAGAGAACGTGTTCAATACTGAAGTTCTGTTTTCAGTTCAGTTTGCTTTGGGATAAGTGAATATGTGGGTTGATTGTATATAATGTATGTAATGATTATGCAAATCTTTGCAAATAGCTCAGATCATCCATTCATAGCATAAGGCACATCAAAACCAATTCTACTCCCTACTACTCCCCAATGGTAGTAAGAGCATTGCACTGGCAACTTGACCTAGTGAAGTTTGGAATGTCTAAAACAGTGAACTGACTCATTGTATTTTTGGAATATAAAGGAAAGCAGCTGAAACTCTGGATGAAAGCTGTAATTGGACTCACAGGGCTTCACAGCAGAAAGTGCGCCTAAACACCAAGCGCAGTGGTCTGGGAAACATGAGGCAGGGAGCAACTTGACTCAAAGGGGCAAGAAAGAAGCGGACATCCCAGCAGAATTGCCCTCCTTGGAGTACCAAGCCCACCTACCTGTAAAAATGGGAAAAGTGGCACATTATCTCAGCACAGACTAGCAATGCCAGGCCCACTCAGGAGAAGCAGGACTGGAGAACCACTCTATGTGGCAGCAAGGGAAGCCAATCATAATCCTGAAAGACACAATTCCAAATGCCATAATCACGAATGCTGAAACCCTAAAAGAACGAAATCTTGAAAATATATATTTCTGGAGAAAATCATGAAAAGTTCTTTAAAAGGGCCAGGCACGCCGGCTCATGCCTATAATCCCAGCACTTTGGGAAGCCGATGCAGGCAGATTACCTCAAGTCAGGAGATCGAGACCAGACTGTTCAACATGGTGAAACCCCATCTCTACTCAAAATACAAATATCAGCCAGGCTTGGTGGTGGGCACCTTTAACCCAGCTGCTCGGGAGGCTGAGGCATGAGAATCACTTGAACCTGACAGGCAGAGGTTGCAGTGAGCCAAGCCCATGTCACTTCACTCCAGACTGGGGGATAGGGCAAGATTCTGTTTCCAAAAAAAACGTTTCTTTAAAACGTATTTATTTACATTTTAAAGGAGGACTTACTTGAGAAACATATAAAAACAGGACAGAATACTTCATAGACCACTTTACACAATAAAAGAGGCAATGGCAACATACATATTTTGCAAGCATGAGCAGTCAGGTACACTAAGGACAATCGCATGGGTGTAACAGTTGTGAGCAGATGAGCAGATGAACCGTATTCATAAAGACATTGGTCAAAAAGGGAAATGTGTTATCACCTATCACTATGCTTGGTAATTGTGTGCACCCAGCTTAACAACTGCCATCATCTGCAATATGGTGACAAACCACTTAAGTCTTTTAATGAAATTGATCAGAAACTGGATGGGTCACCACTACATATGTAGTCATCCAAAGAGTCCAGATCACGAGAAATTTTATCTTTCACAAATGCAGATGTACAAAAAGGACATCTCTTCATTTATTGAGGAAGTCTCAGTATTTTTGTATACATGCACAATACTTGAACACAAAGTCAACATTATCATAATGCACTTTGGTGGAGCCAAATTTGTTAAAAATGCATAAAATGAATCTGAACTCTCTAAAATTCTTTGCACAATGTATACCTCCAGTATTGTAAGTAATATGAAGATGAAATACAAAGCATAGAAAATTGTAGAAAAATAATGCTGACAATTTAAAGTAGTAAAAAAAAAATCTTAAAAAGAAAAAAACTGAAAAGAAAATTCAACATATGAAGCAGTGGATTACAAGGTTAGATTATGGACAATGGCATGGAGATGGCCCATGAGAGTTGGTCTAACACGATATAACTATTTTGTGATTGTGATTTTCCAGATTTTTGATTTTCCAGATTTTGATTTTCCAGAGTGATATTAGAGTTTATGGATTTTGATCTTTGGCGACTTCAAATTCAGGATTACAGTGTTTGGGATTGTGTTTTTCAGGATTGTGATACAAACCTAGCAGCAAGAAGGATGGCAGCCACTGCCTGGAACCAGGGGTCTTTCCTGTTCAAAAGTGGAAGGCCAATGGGCTTCACTGGGTACCATTTAAGACCCCTGTGTTCTTGGCTGGTGCATAATCCTGTCCATCTGGACTGCAGCCTCAAGCCAGGTAAAGTAGATTTGTGGAAAGATAAGAAGTATGAAATATTGTATCCTGAGTGTTGCAGAAAAGTTCATACCTGTTAGCATGATCACACAAAATTATTTTCTCTTCAATGGAGGGTGTCCCCAAAAGCCGGGAGTCACTGTATCCTAGCATGATCGTGTCACTTCCCATCCTGCCTCTTTATTACTCTTTGCAGTTGGAACATATGGATTGTAATATTTATCTTTTACTCAAAATGATATAGATATCCTTTAAGTAGTCATTAAAGTATTTAATGTATTCATAAGTATTTAATTATCCATTAAAATAAGTAGTAAAGACTATAAAATAACAAAAAATATTTTACCCATTTTTAAAAAATTTTTTCCTGGAAGAATAGTAGTATTTTAAGATGTCACATTTATTATCATGTTGAACAGTATTTATTTAATAGCTATCTCCAGTTATTAACATCTTAAATTCTATTCTTTATAGAATAGATGCAGTTGCAATACAAAACATTAGAAATGTTCTGTTTGGAAAATTCCTTGAATTATGATTCAAAATAATGTCCAAAATATAGTTACTACCAAACAAAAGAAATCTAATCTATATTCTTATACAATTATTGCTCACCTAGAAATGAGAACTACCAGCTCCTCTTTTTAATGTGAACCTACAAACAGATATGGAAATTAGAGTTATTAGAAATAAAAAATAAAATGATTGAAGGCTGGACAGTGGTTATAGTACCAAGAATATTTTGATAAAATGGGATTTTAGGCCAGGAATGGTGGCTCACGCCTGTAATCCCAGCACTTTGGGAGGCCGAGGCTGGTGGATCACAAGGCCTTGAGATCGAGACTATCCTGGCTAACACGGTGAAACCCCATCTCTACTAATAATACAAAAAATTAGCCAGGTGTGGTGGCATGTGCCTGTTATCCCAGCTACTTGGGAGGCTGAGGCAGTAGAATCACTTGAATGCAGGAGGCAGAGGTTACAGTAAGCCAATATTGTGCCACTGCACTCCAGCCTGGGCGACCAAGTGAAACTCCATCTCAAAAAACAAAAACAAAGGGATTTTATTTCAACTTTTTGCGTACCTCTGATAAAATTATTCAAATTTTTGCAAATGGCTCTGGTCATCCATTCATAACATAAAGAAGCACAACAGGCTGGGCATGGTGGCTCAGGCCTGTAATTCCAGCACTTTGGGAGGCTGAAATCGGTGGATCTAACCTTGTAATCTACTGCTTCATACACTTAATTTTCTTTTCAGTTTTTTCTTTTTAGGATTTTTTTTTATTGCTTTAAATTGTCATCATTATTTTTCTACAATTTTCTATGCTTTGTCTTTCATCTTCATATTACTTACAATACTGGAGGTATACATTGTGCAAAGAATTTTAGAGAGTTCAGATTCATTTTACACATTTTTAACAAATTTGGCTCCACCAAAGTGCATTATGACCTTGTTGACTTTGTGTTCAAGTATTGTGCATGTATATAAAAATACTGAGACTTCCTCAATAAATGAAGAGATGTCCTTTTTGTACATCTGCATTTGTGAAAGATAAAATTTCTCGTGATCTGGACTCTTTGGGTGACTACATATGTAGTGGTGACCCATCCAGTTTCTGATCAATTTCATTAAAAGACTTAAGTGGTTTGTCACCATATTGCAGATGATGGCAGGCTAGGAGTTTAAGACCAGCCTGGCCAACATGGCAAAAACTCATCTCTGGTAAAAATATAAAAATTAGCTCGGCATGGTGGTGCACACCTGTAATTCCTGCTACTTGGGAGGCTAAGACCCGATAATCTTTTGAACCCAGGAGGCAGGGGTTGCCATGAGCTGATACTGCACCACTGCACTCCATACTGGGCAACAGAGCAAGACACTGTAGTAGAAGAAGAAGAAGAAGAAGGAGAAGGAGAAGGAGAAGGAGAAGGAGAAGGGGAAGCAGCACATCACAAACAACTCTATTCCCTAGTAGTAGTAAAAAGCATTGCATCTGTAAACCTAACAGCTGGAATACAACTTTGTAATTGAACACAGAAATGCAGAAGAAATAATGAAGAGATAACATTTTAAATTTAACCAACTTAATTTAGCAAATCTTAAATATACATATCCCATCAGTTTATACATGTTAAGATACATATGTGGATACTTATATATATATGTGTGTGTGTGTGTGTGTGTATTGCAATGAAACTAATATATCAACACATTGCTGATAGGAGAATTGCTGCTACCCTTTGGGAACTAATTGCACAATATGATTAATAATTTTGGAAGTTTTCATTACACACAATAGAAAGTCCAATTCAATTCACTTAAACAGCAACAACAACAAAAACCCTGTAATTTCACATGATAAAAATTCCAGAAGGAGATAAATTTAAGGGCATTAATTTAATGGTTCAACAGATCACAAGGACTGAGTTTCTTTCTGTCTTTCTTCTGTGTCATGTGCTTGTGAGCTAGTTCTCCTCAACATCACATGGTGATTGCTACAGTTCTAGGCATCACATCCTTAGCGATCAATAACAGAAAGTTTAAAAAGGGTGATCTTATCCTTAAATCTGTTTTTAACATCTAAGAAATCATCCCCTGAAATCTGAAATCATCCTGGCAAATTTTCATTCACTGATTATTAAATAAAATTAAGTCATATTCTCTTTTCTAAGCCAATCACTGACAGAGGGAAAATAATTACTATGGTGGGGTTTTTCTAACCATTGAGCTTGAACATGGGTCCACATTTCCTTGAAGTATGTGGCTGAATAGAAGATGATAGACACCTGGGATAGAAACAGGGTACTCTTAGTAAGAAGACGAAAATTGGTGTTGGATATCTACCACCAACATTGCTTGCCATGTGTATCAAGAGTTATATCCATGCCTTTTGACCCAACAACTCTACTTGTGGGAATTTCTTGTTAAAAAATAATCTAAAGGTATTTATTTAAAATACTCATTAGTGCACTGTTTATTTTAAAACTATAACATAATGTCCAGTAATAAAAAAATTATTCACTTAGATGATTTCTATTAAATGAAATACTATAGAATTATTGGAATGATGATTATAAAACATTATGGCATTAAGGAAATGTTTATTATATAATGCTAAGTTTAAAAAGACACAATTATAATTACAGTATGATGGTAACTATATAAAATACAGTTTTATTTTTAAAAGGATATCATGATTTTTTCTTTGCATTTTTAAACATTTTCCTAGCTTATTTTTAAACTAACAAAGAGCATAATGTATTATCTACAGATAACCCATTATCTGTAGAATTGATAGGATCATTATGTAACAGTCTAACTGTAGGCTGTTGGTTAAGACATAATCAGATATCTCAAAATTGGGAATGTTTATGAGGCTGTTACATAAAATTATGTAAAAGTTCCAAAATTATTTAAATGGAAGTAACTCAAAAACTGAGTTGAACTCAAGGCATTTAAAAATATATATTTCAAATTTATATGCATACAGTATCGAAAAAACTATACAATTTTCCATATTAGCTGGGTTAAAAAGTGCCCTTATTCTAGTGATTCCTTTTTAGGTTGGTTTTCTACATGACCCTATCAGAGAAAGTTTGTCTTTTTTTCTCCTTCTAGTAAGCCTTGTAGATATCATTGGCACATTTATTTTTCTTTGATTTCTTTGGGAGAAGGAGGCAACTGGTCCAGCTTTTTATGCCTGAGGTCCAGAAAACACACACCTGGGAAAGGCTACTGAACTTTAATTAGTCTTTCCTGTTTCTGAGTCTCCTTGCACAACAGTCTTCCTCCTGCGCATGACCCTGTCGTCAACTGTCTTCCTGAAATGTTTATAAATAAAATATGGAAAAAAGTATGAGATCACAGCCCAGGATTAGGCTTAAGCCATGTCTTTAGGGTTGTTGCCATAGCAGAAACGTATCCAGGATCAAAAAACACTCTTGGATCACCGGACTCTTTCACTTTTTATATGCTGTGTAGCACCTGGTCTATGAAATGCATTCATTTCAGCACAAGGTGGCTGTGCTTTGTCACAAGCTCCTTAGAAAGGAGAAGTTATCTTATGAGTGATGGCCCTGTATACTATGTCATGCACCTTGTCCTTGTGGAAGCAACAGGGCCAGAGAGGGCAAATAGATTTGGGAAAGAGCGAATGGACAGCAGAAATATAGAGATGTATTGCTAATAATATTCATTTTTGAAAGTAAGAAGTTAATGCCTCCGGGTAGGACAGAATGGGGTTGTTGATATTTTTGATCTTTTTATCCTTGCTCCCCAAGCACTTATCTAAGGATATCTAGAAGAGCAGGACTGGACTAAATGGGGGTAGGGGTGCTGTCCCAGGGAATGGGGGAATAGCTCTTGGGATTTTGTGGCTTTTTATGTCCTCACTTGTCCTTTCTCATTTGGGTTTCAGTGTGTCCTGTCTGAGGAGTTTAATTGGCTCCAGAGCAGTGACCTCTATTCCCTTCACCAGATTGAGTGTCTTCTATGACCACAGTAGAATTCAGCTAGAAGGAAAAAGTAGGACAATAACTAGAAAATTTCCAAAATGTTTAGAAATTAAGCAATAACATTTTGAATAATGCATGAGTCAAAGAAGAAATAATAAAAATTAAACTGAAATATCATTAATGTGGCACATCTCAAAAACTTGTGACATGCAGGTAATGCCATATTTAGAGGGAAATTTATAGCCTTAAAATGTATACATTAGAAAATGAGAAACCTGAAATCCAATGACGTACTTCACACTCAATAATTTAGGAAAAGAATTTAAAATTAAATTCAAATAAAGTAAAATAAAGTAATAAAAATTTACTGAAAATAACAGCTCACCAAAATTGAAAATGAGGAAATAGAAAAGCCAAACAAAAAAAAATTCTATAATTTAAAATCTCCTTGAAAAGAAAATTTCAGGTCCACCTGGCTTCACTGGTCAACACCTCCAAGCATTCACAAAGATGTAATAACATAGTTATAGAAACTCTTCTACAGTATAGAAAAACAAATAGCATTTTTTCAGCTCCTTGGAAGCTAGTATAACTTTGATACTAAAACCTGACAAGGATATTATAATACAGTAAAATTACAGACAAGTCTTTTTAATGCCAAGTATAAGATGAATAATGTATCATGACTATATTGAATGTATCCAAGAAATGTAAAAGGTTTTTTTAACATTCAAAAATCAATTAATATAATTCACGTCAACAACTGAATAAAAGAGAAAATTATATGGCCATCTCAACACACGCAGGAACAAAATTTGAGAAAATTCAATGTGATACATAATCTATGTTCTGAGTACTCACAAGTTTGACTTTTTACATGACAACATTTTTGAATCCAGGAAACCTTTTTTCTCCTTAAATATCTGGCTCTTGAAATTGAAAAGCATAATTTTATTGATCTTTGTCTCTACATACTGACTTTTTTAAGGTTTCTTTTGAAAGCAAAAGGTTGATTGTCTTCATGGTATTCAGTTGGACAGGATACTTACTCCCACCTAAGTGATGTGTGCCTCAGTCTCAAATGTGAAAGGCCATTGGGCAGTAGAAATTAACAGGGATGAAAATAAACTAGGTAATATTTTAAGATATTACCCAGTTGTTTTAATAATAGAGAATTCTATGATGAGAGTCCATTGTTCTTCCTTAGAATTGCCTATAGCTACCATTCCGTGGAGATTTCATTTTCTCCTCACTGACCTCTAGAAGAGTCTATTTAATCCTCAGTCACGTGTTGTATTTGCTAATATAATTTGTTAGTAGTCTACAAACCATTTGTTATAGATACCCCAATGTGTACTGTCCTTTCTCCATTAGTCATAGGTCCAAGCATCAACTGGGTGACTCTCCACTCTCAGTGCTGGGGCCATTGTCAGGGTCCACTATCCTTCAAGTCATCCAAAAGTCTTTTGACTCAGACATGCTGGGCATTACAGAAGATTTAGAATCTCCTTCTCATCTGGCTGCTTTTTGCTATGTTCACTTCACATCTCTACCTTCATATTAAACTGTCCCAAAAAGGCATTCTCAAAATCAGCCCCAGATTGCAGGGTGCTCATTTCTATCACCAACATCCAGAAACTAGAGACCGTTTTTAACTTTAGCCATCTCAGTGGGTGTGAGATGGGATCTCATTGTGGTTTTGATTTGCATTTCCCTAATGACTAATGATGTTGAGCACGTACTCTTACACTTACAGATCATTTGTGTGTCTTCTTTGGATACATTTTCATTCAAATCCTTTGCCCATTTTTAAATTGTATTTTGATCTTTTTATTAATAAGTGGTAAGAGTCCTTTATATATTCTAGATACAAGTACTTTATCACATGTGTTTTGTAAATATTTTCCCCCATTCTGTGCACCATTCTTTTACTTTCTTGATGATATCATTTGCACCACAAATGTTTTTAACTTTTGTGATGTTCACGCTATCTATTTCATCTTTTCTTCCTTGTATTTTTGAAATTGTGTCTAAATTAAAATCACAGAGAATTATGCCTTATGTTTTCTTGTAAAATTTTTATAGTTTTAACTCTCACATTTAGGTTGATAATGCACTTTAAATGAATTTTTTTATATTGTGAGTCAGGGGCCAACTTCATTCCTTTGCTTGTGGCTATTCAGTACTTTCCAAATCATTTGATGAAAAAAAAAATGTTCTCTCCACACTAAATTTTCTTGGCACTTTTGTCAAAAATCAATTCATCAGAAATATAAGGGCTTGTTTCTGAACTCAGGATTCCTATTGCATTGATCTATATGTCTATTCCTATGCAATACCATGCTGTCTTGATTACTACAGCATTGTAGTAAGTTTTGAAATCAGGAAAGCTAGTTCTCTTGGGTGCACCTACTTGGAATCAAGCCTCTACAAATGAGGCTGGAGGGAGAGAAATGCTAACAGCCTGTCCTGTCCTGAATCAAACCATAGTCTAGACTTAGAGATGGAGGAAGAAGGAACCCCTATCTACTTGACTGTTTATGCCTAGGGCAAAGCTTCTGTAACATTGAGCTAAGGGTGGAGGTAATGGACTGGATCATAGCTCAGATGCCATAGACTCTCACAGCTTTTATTGAGATTTAGTAGATTTTTTTCAATGAATCTTTCTGCCCTTAGGACAATTTTCAGACAGACATTTTAAATGATTGCTCTGTATTTTTTTACCAGTTAAATTGTTTTGTTTTTGTTTTTGTTTTAGGAAGAAGGTGCACTGAGCCTCTTACTTTATTAAACAATTATTATTTAAGTAAATCTTGAAGGGATAATTGAAACAGCTCTTGGAAAGGTTGTAGTGAGAACTCTGCCTCCAGATGCATCTGCAGGGGTGCTGCAAAGCAGTATCATTTTAGTTTATATAACCTACTCAAGGATCATAACAGTCATGAATTTACTCACTCATTGATTAATTTAATAAACATTTTACCATCTTTCAGATACTACACTGGACAGTAGGGATGGGAAGGCACAAAAAGAATACATCATTAAGATGTGATCTGTGTTCTAGAGGAACTCATAGTCTAGTACATGAACAATGTCTCAGCCCCCAAAATAAGTAGGTTGGTGTATTTTATCCAAGCAGAAGAATCCTGCTTGTTATGGTAAGAATCTTATGTCTAAAGCAATATCATCCTGATTCTTGATAATCAATTCTTAATAATCCTTTTTTTAACTTTTATTTTAAGTTCAGGAGTACATGTGCAGAATTTTGAGTTTTTTACATAGGTAAATGTATGTCATGGGGGTTTGTTGTACAGATTATTTCATCACCCAGATATTAAGCCTAGTATCCATTAGTTATTTTTCCTTATCCTCTCCTTCCTCCCACCCTCCACCCTCTGGTAGGCCCCAGTGTGTGCTCTTCCCCACTTTATGGCCACGTGGGGAACAGCACACATGGCCATGTGTTCTCATCATTTAGCTCTCACTTGTAAGTGTGAACATATGGTATTTGGTTTTCTGGGTTTCCCGGGTTAGTTTGCTAAGGATAATGGCCTCCAGCTCCATCCATGTCCCTGTGAAGGATATAATCTCATTCCTTTTTATGGCTGTATCGTATTCCATGGTGTCTATATACCACATTTTCTTTACCCAGTCTACAAGGAGAATAACGAACCACTGCTCAAAGAAATAGAGATGACACAAACAAATGGAAAAACATTCCATGCTCATAGATAGGAAGAATCAATATTATGAAAATGGCCATACTGCCCAAAGCAATTTATAGATTCAATGCTATTCTCATTAAACTACCATTGGCATTCTTCACAGAACTAGAAAAAAACTATTTAAAAATTCATATGGAACCAAAAATGAACCCAAATAGCCAAGGCAATCTTAAACAAAAAGAACAAAGCTGGAGGTATCATGCTACCCAACTTCAAACTATGCTACAGAACTACAGTAACCAAAGCAGCATAGTACTGGTACAAGAACTTTCATGGTGTAAATCCTCTCACCATGGTCAATTTCAAGTTACCAATCAAAGTAAAGTCATTCAGTGTAGAATTGAAGAGCCACGAAAACAACTGGCTCTTGCTAACTAGTGCACGCTATTTCCAGCACACCACAGAATAATCATGTTTTTAAGAACATTCATACAAGATATAATGAAGTGCTTAGAATACAATATTAAGTAGAAAAAAAGACACAAGACTATATACAGTAAGATTAAGTTTCAAATATATCTGCCTAATATTTTTCCCAGGAAAAGTTACTTCAAAATCCACCAGCACCTCCCAAAATTGCCACTCCCAAATAAAACACTCTTGCCTGGCCTTCAAAGCTTCCTGCCATATGAATTCTCCCTACCCATTCAACTCATTTCCACCTTACTCCAACTCTATGTTCAGACCATTTTTTTTTTCCTAGCAACACAATATTGCTAGTATTATTGTATTACTCCTATAGTCTGTTACAATTGTTATTTATATAATACTAAGAAAAATGGTGTTTCTGTGCTCAAGGGAAGTAGCAAAATTCCTCTTAAGGGTGTATTCCACTGTTGGGAAAATACTTCAATGGACTATTTTAATTAGACAAAGCTGGGACACAGGGACTTGTCTGGAATGGAAGCAGCTGAGACAGGTTTTATGATGCAGACAATTATTCTGCATAATGAAATAACGGGCTTTTCAGTCTCCCCGGATCACTACCTTATGTACTAGGAGACAGGACTTTAGAGAATACTGAAAAAAAGGATGAAAAAGAAGAGGTGGAGGAAAGAACTCCCACCAATAAAGAAGAAAAAACAAACTACAAAATAGTGGCAGCAGGTCAGGATCTGACTGGGGCCAAGTTTTTGGTGACCTTCTCTAGGATGAATACCCAGATAACAGTGGAATAAGCTCTTGCTTAGCTAGAGAACAGCATTAGCACAGGGAAAGGAAGGAAGAGCGGGAGAAGCAGAGAGTGAGAGAGACCTGCAGAGAGCTATCATTTGATACCCTGGGAATGACTCCTGGGGTTAGGAGGGGCAGGGCCAGTTAGTGTAGAAAAGATAGCATCACAGGAAGGAATAAACACCGGGCACAGGGAATTCAGGAATGTGGAGTGCCTGAAAGAAGTTTCTTTCCCTCCACCTCTCGGAGGAATTCTAAGTGGTGTTGAGATATAAAGGGAAGTGTGACCCAGAATGCTGAGAGACACGGAGATGCAATTTACAGTTAGACCTTCTTTGGAATTCTTTACTTTTGCTCTATGCATTAATCTCATTTCCCCAGTAGATTTTTCCAGCTCCTAAAAGAAGACCATACTTACCATGTGTGTATATACACATATGTATATGCACATATGTATATGTAGATATACATACATTTGTAAACACATATTTGTGTTATATATATATATTTTAGAGTTCCTAGTCATAATTAATTCACCTTGCATATGGAAGGTCCTCTCAGATATCCTGCTGAATAGCTAGGAAAGAAAAGATTAAGTAATCACTCCTTTTGTGCTTGTTTTGTGTGTTTGGTTTCTCATTACTTTGTAGTTGGAAGGCAAATCTTTCAAAGTTTTGTAGTCAATCTTTGCTATGTTATGTTTTTAAATGGAGAGCTACAACCACTATGATTGTATTCCACAGAATATATTTTATGTGTAATGTCTTTTCTAGCACATATATAGATCTCTTTTGAAATGCGGTATCTATATACCTTTTATTTTTTTTATTTTATTTATTTATTTATTTTTTTATTTTTTTTGAGACGGAGTCTCGCTCTGTCGCCCAGGCTGGAGTGCAGTGACCGGATCTCAGCTCATTGCAAGCTCCGCCTCCCGGGTTTACGCCATTCTCCTGCCTCAGCCTCCCGAGTAGCTGGGACTACAGGCGCCCGCCATCTCGCCCGGCTAATTTTTTGTATTTTTTTAGTAGAGACGGGGTTTCACAGTGTTAGCCAGGATGGTCTCGATCTCCTGACCTCGTGATCCGCCCGTCTCGGCCTCCCAAAGTGCTGGGATTACAGGCTTGAGCCACCGCGCCCGGCCTCTATATACCTTTTAAACACGTCTGATATGCATTGATTTTTGTAATGCTTTTTTTTTTTTTCTTTTTGGCAAACAGATTGAGAGGCATTGTCAGCATTTCCACAGCAATGTAGTCCTCATGTTCACAACTGAGACAATCTGTATGTCAAAGAAGAGTTTTATGCTTCATCAAAACCAGCATTTATGTAAATATCTAGGTTACCCTGATAATTCACGTCGCCTCTAACATTTATTCAATGTCGTCATAATTGTCAATTTCCAAAGCAAACTGAAAAAATGTTATTATATCAGATTATATATTATATAATGTTATTATATCAGATGGTAAGAATACTGCTTGCCAAATATAATCAACTGTTATTTACTTCCAAAAACATTATGTAAAGACAAAAGAATAAGTGCTACATATTCTTGGACTTCAATAACAAGGGAAAACGAAAGGACTCATAGTCTCAGCAACTGAGAAATAAAACTGAAAGCGGTTCTTATACTGCCCTGATGAAAGGGCTTGAAAAAAGTGTTTTATTTTTTTGTGCCTCAATTTTAAGTTTTTTTCATAACAATGATACCACTTTTCTGGTGTTTCATTGAAAGAGATAACACCTCTTTGAATCCCTCTCTTCCAGGAACCCACCCCCACCTCCCCCTCACAGATGAATCTCCTGGCAGTTACTCCCCATCTTGTGTTTATTGTACTTGAGTAATGTTTAGCGAACTATCAAAGAAAAGATTGAGAACCTCAGCGAACTATCAAAGAAAAGATTGAGAACCTCAGTCTCATCCTAAATGAGATGTACAAATATGTATTTTCCACAAAATAGTTGTAACTAATCCTTATTGAATACCCTTTTTGTGTCAGGGACTGTATCAGGTACTCTACAAGTATTAGCACATTTATCTTCGTGTGTTTAGTATTAATACAATTATATCACTGAAACCACAAAACCAATAAAATTCAATTTGACAGTATGAATTTTAAATGGGATAGACTACACTGTTTTGCAGAAACTAAACCTGGAATATTGGGCTTAATAATGGAAGAAATATAGCCTTTCTTATAACTTAAATCTCCTTTTGTGGTATAACTTTAATATTATTTATACAGAGAATGCTTACTAACTACATGCAATGAAACTGGCATTGGTAACATCAAAGCTTTATTTGATAATTAAGATAATCCAGTCCATTACTTAACAACTCAACTTTAATGCAATGTCCCTTGATCTCTCTGGAATGCTGACTTGTTCATTTGTAAATAAGGATCACATGACAGTGTTATAGAAACCTGCATTAAATGGGTAACTAATCCAATGACACCTAGAGTCAGAATGGGAGTTCCCTGAATGCTTGTGGTTGTGGTGAAGATATAATCCTGCCATGCAAAGCCTTTTGAGTCTCCATGACAATATTATCATGTATATTTTATGACTCAATTCTACTTTTAGGTTTCTCCATTTGGACTTTTGTGAAATCTGCATTTATACAGTAAGTTGTGCTGTCAGTTGACCTTCACTTGGAAGATGCATTTATAATCATACATGCATTTGTAAACTTAAATTAAAAATCAGGTACTGAAATAGTTAAACAAAATTCTACATTTCTTAAAGAAGTTGGGGGTGCTCAGGTTTCCTGTGCTCCCATTTGAGAAGAATGGTCTATATCATTCACTTGGCATTTCATCATATTTTTCCTGGTGCTGTTATTTAACCTTTTATGTATATTTCCACCTCCTATTTTATGTAGAATTAATTTACACATTTTTTGAATAATGCAAAAAGGCATATGAAAACTTTTAAAAGTATATCTATATTTATTTCCGAGTAACTTGCCTTACAATAGTCTGCCAACTTTTGAAGGTCTTGTGTTGATGTATATTTTAGAATGTTGTGGTTGGAGAAGGTGGCAGCAGTATGTGAGAGAGTTTCCAACACAGCATCCACCTGCCCAGTTACCTCTTGGTGCCATTTAGTCCTGATTTCCCATTAAATCATATTTTTTATCTTGAGATGTATGTTTGCAATGGTTAGGATCTTTAGAATACATCTGATGAGACTGCAATTATAAAATATTCATTTTTACGACGGCCATCAAATGAAGACATAGGAATAGTCTATGTATATGTATCTTTTTTTTTTACATTATTATGTCATTCTCATGGTCTTTCTAGTTTTCCTTTCTCATCTTCTCTCTATTCAGGACACTAGATATTTTCCCCCCATTATCTCAAGGTAGGATATGACAGAGTAAAGAGCAAAAAAAAAAAAAAAAAGAAAAAGAAAAAAAAAGACAGGATGCATATTTTATCTTTGTGTTTCAAAAGTAGCAGGGAATGAAGAGGCATAGAGAAAACATTTGAGAATAGCTATACCACCTCTCAACACATGGACACATACAATCTCTCTCTTTCTCTCTCTCTCCCTCTCTGTCTCTCTCTCTCTCTCTCTCTGTCTCTCTGTCTCTGCCTCTCTCTCTCTCTCTGCCTCTCTCTCTCTCTCTCTCACTCTCTCTCTCTCTCTGTGTGTCTCTTTTTCTTTCTTTCTTAAAAAAATTCCCTAGGTAGGAAAATGTAGAAGATCAAAAGAAGAGAAAACAATGATGAGAGTAAAACTTGGGTGAGCACTGTTTAGGGTAGCTTTCCATGAAGGACCCTGGAGAGGTGAAGACTAAAGTGTGTGATCTCTGAGAGCCTGGGAACCTGATCTTTGTGCCCATGGTAGACTTCTGAAGAGGGGACAAATCATAAAGAAGAAATGATTAGTGGATTTTGGCTAACAGGACTATAAACAACCACATATTTTTGTCCTACTTTGTGCTTAAGAGTAGCATAATTTCCATGCCCCTGAGTATGGCACAAGAAGAGAGGGACTCTTTCTTCTTACAAGCAACCTGCATAAACGGAGAAACAAGGACCATAAAAAGCGATAAGTTCCTAGATGCACAGTAAACATTGAAGATCCAAGGACCTGACACAATATGCATTAGTACTGTATAAGCATCATCAGCTTAGATATGGCAGCAGGAAACAGAGGACCTCAGACTGACAGAAATTATTCTATCACATAAGGTGTTAGTCAGGGTTTTCCAGAGAAACAGAGCCCATATCTGCTGTCTGCAAGCTGGAGGGTTAGGAAAGGTGGTATAGTTTGAAAGTCTAAGAGCCACTGAATATAGATCTGGTATAGATTCATGCCCTAGTCTGAAGGCCTGAAAACCAGAAGTACCAGCTCAAGCAGTCAGGCAGAGCATAAATTCATCTTTTCTCCATCTTTTTAGTCTACCCCGCCTCTAAACAGATTGAATAAGGCCCATCTCCACTGGAGAAGGCCATCTGCTTTACTAAGTTCACCAATACAAACACTAATCTATTCTAAAAACACTCTCACAGGTACACTCAGGAATAATGTTTAACCAGGTATCTAGGCATTCTATGACCCAGTCAAGTTGGCACATAAAATTAACCATCACACAGAATATATGTGTTGCTATGCCTTCTTGAGGAATTGATCCTTCTATTACAATAAAATAATACCATTATCCCTAATAAAATTCTTTGCTCTGAAATCTATGTTGTCTTTTTGTAAGTAGATAAGTAGATTCCAACTTTCTTTTGATAAGTCTTAGCATGGTATATCATTTTCCTCCCTTTTACTATTGTCTTATTTGTGTCTTTATATTTAAAGTCCCTTTCTCATAGGCAGCATATAGTTGGGACATTTTTTTCAATCCAATTTTACAACCTCTGCATTTTTTTTTTCTTTTGAGTTGGAGTCTTGCTCTGTTGCCCAGGCTAGAGTGCAGTGGCACGATCTCGGCTTACCACAAGCTCCACCTCCTGGGTTCACACCATTCTCTCACCTCAGCCTCTTGAGTAGCTGGGACTACAGGCACCCACCACCATGCCCAGCTAATTTTGTTTTTGTATTTTTAGTAGAGACGGGGTTTTACTGTGTTAGCCAGGATGGTCTCAATCTCCTGATCCCATGATCCGCCTGCCTGGCCTCCCAAAGTGCTGGGATTACAGGCGAGAGCCACTGCGCCTGGCCAACCTCTGCATTTTAACTGACGTATTTAGACCAATTACATTTAACATGATTATTTATGTGATTGAGTTTAAATCTATCCCAGTTTTTTTCTGTTTTTTTTTTTTTTTTTTTTTTTTTTTTTTCTCGGACTTCTTCTTTCTTCATAAAAATTTTTTCAAAACAATTTATTGTTCAAAAATAATTTATTGTTATGTTCTTTGTTAACCTATTATCTATAACTTTTTGTTATTTTAGTGGTTGTTTTAGGGTTTAAATATCTGCTATATATCTTTAACTTACCAAGTATATTATACAAGTTCAAATATTCAAATTATACCACTTCACATATAATACTAGAATCTTATCAGCATATTCTTTCCCTAACTTTGTGCTTCTACTGTTATACTTTCACTTTTGGATATGTTATAACCACACACTAAATTATTTTTCTTTAATCATTTATCATTTAAAGTGATTTAAGTATTAACTAAAACATATATATTTATATATTTTTAATTTCAATAGCTTTTGCAGTACAAATGGTTTTTGGTTACATGGATGAATTGTATAATAGTGAAGCCTGAAATTTTAGTGCAGCCATCACCCAGGTAGTGTACATTGTACCCAATATGCAGTTTTTTTATCCTTCTTCTCCCTCCCACCCTCCTCCCTTCTGAATCTCCAATGTCCATTATACCACTTGGAATGCCTTTGTGTACACATAGCTTAGCTCCTACTTATAAGTGAGAACATTAGGTATAAGTGAGAACATTAGGTACTTGGTTTTCCATTCCTGAGTTACTCCTCTTAGAATAATGGCCTCCAACTTCATACTCCATCCAAGTTACTGCAAAAGATATTATTTCATTATTTTTAATGGCTGAATAGTATTCCACGGTGTATATAGACTACATTTTTTAATGCACTCATAAGTTGGTGGGCACTTAAGTTGGTTCCATATCTTCGCAATTGTGAATTTTGCTGTGAAAAACATATGCATGCAGTTGTCTTTTTGATATAATGACTTATTTTCCTTTGAATAGAAACCCAGTAGTGGGATTGCTGGATTGAATGGTAGATCTACTTTTAGTCTTTTAAGAAATCTCCAGACTGAGCCCGGTGGTTCACGCCTGTAATTCTAGCACTTTGGGAGGCCAAGGTGGGCGGATCACGAGGTCAAGAGTTTGAGACCAGCCTGGCCCATATGGTGAAACCCCGTCTCTACTAAAAATACAAAATTAGACGGACATGGTGGCATGTGCCTGTAGTCCCAGCTACTAGGGAGGCTGAGGCAGAAGAAATACTTGAACCCAGGAGGTGGAGTTTGCAGTGAGCTGAGATGATGCCACTGCACTCCAGCGTGGGCGACAGACTGAGATTCTATCTCGAAAGAAAGAAAGAAGGAAAGAAGGAAAGAAGGAAGGAGGGAAGGAAGGAAGGAAGGAAGGAAGGAAGGAAGGAAGGAAGGAAGGAAGAAGGAAGGAAGGAAGGAAGGAAGGAAGGAAGGAAGGAAGGAAGGAAGATGTTGTACTAGTTTACATTCCCACCAGCAGTGTATAAGCGTGTCCTTTATACCACATCCACAGCAACATCTGTTGTTTTTTGACTTTTTAATAATGACTATTCTGGCTGAGGTAAGGTAATATCTCACTGTGGTTTTAGTTTGCATTCTCTGATGATTAGTGATGTTGAGCATTTTAACATATATTTTCATATGTTTGGTCATTTGTTTCTTCTTTTGAAAAATGTTTATTTATGCCATTTGCCCACTTTTTGATGGGATTATTTGTGGGTTTTTTTTTTTCTGATTTGAGTTACTTGTAGACTCTAGATATTAGTCCTTTGTTAGATACACAGGTTGTAAATATTTTCTTCCATTCTATATTGTCTGTTTATTCTGCTGGTTATTTATTTTACTATATAGAAGGTTTTTAGTTTAATTAGCTCCCATTTTCTGAATTTTTGGTTTTGTTGCATTTGCTTTTATGGTCTTAGTCATAAATTCTTTATTTCAGCCAATGTCCAGAAGAGTTTTTGCTAAGTTTTCTTCTAGAACTTGTATGGTTTCAGATCTTAGATTTAAGTCTTTGATCCATGTTGAGTTGATTTTTGTATATAGTGAAAGATAGGGATCCAGTTTCATTCTTCTACATGTGGTTATGCAGTTTTCCCAACACCATTTATTGAATAGGATGTCCTTTCCCCAATTTATGTTGTAGTATGCTTGTCAAAGTTCAGCTGGTTTTAAGTATTTGGTTTTATTTCTGGGTTCTCTATTCTGTTCTATTAGTCTGTGTATCTACTTTCATACCAACTCCATGCTGTTTTGGTAACTATAGGCTTGTAGTATAATTTGAAGTCAGATAATGTTAAGCCTCCAGATTTATTGTTTTTGCTTAGTGTTGCTTTGGCTATTCAGGTTCTTTTATTTGTTTTATATAAATCTAAGAATTTTTTTCTTACTCTGTGAAAAATGATACTGGTATTTTGATAACTGCATCTAATGTTTAGATTGCTTTGGGGAGTATGGTCATTTTCATATTGATTCTTCTAATCCATGAGCATGGGATGTATTTTCATTTATATAACATTTATATATTTACCAATGTAGATGCCATTTCCAGTGCTCCTCATTCCTTTGTTTAGATCCATATTTCCATCTGGTATCATTTTCTTTCTGTCTGAAGGACTTTCTTTTAGCAGAGGTCTGATGTGGATGAATTCTTTCAGCTTTTGTATGCTTAAAATATATTTAGTGTGCCTCCTATTCACAACAGCAAAGACTGAACCAATCCAAATGTACATCAATGATAGACTGGATTAAGAAAATGTAGCACATATACACCATGGAATACTACGCAGCCATAAAAGAGGATGAGTTCGTGTCCTTTGTAGGGACATGGATGAAGCTGGAAACCATCATTCTGAGCAAACTATCACAAGGACAGAAAACAAAACACCACATGTTCTCACTCATAGGTGGGAATTGAAGAAAGAGAACACTTGGACACAGGGTGGGGAATATCACACACGAGGGCCTGTCATAGGGTGGGGGGAGGGGGGAGGGATAGCATTAGGAGATATACCTAATGTAAGTGATGCGTTAACAGGTGCAGCACACCAACACGGCACATGTATACATATGTAACAAACCTGCACGTTGTGCACATGTACCCTAGAACTTAAAATATAATAATAATAAATAAAATAAAATAAAATGTATTTAGTGTGCCTTTAAATTTGAAAAATATTTTTACTGGATATTGAAGTCAAAGTTGACAATTTGTTTTCTTTTAATACTTGAGATAATTTTTCCCCATTATCTTTTCCCTTGTATTGTTTTAGATGATAAGTCTACTGTCATTCTTATCTTTGTTCTTCAGCATGTGATGTGTTTTCCTCCCCTTCTGCCTGCCTTTTAGATTTTTCTCATTATCACTGTTTTTGAGCAATCTGATTGTGATATGCTTTGGTATTGTTTTTCTATATTTCTTATGCTTGAAGTTCTTTGAGCTTTTTGGATCTTTAGGATAATAGTTTTTACCAAATTTGGAAAACTTGCAGCCATTATTTTTTCTAATAATTCTGTCCTACCCCTTTGGGACCTCCACTTATATCTATATTAGGCCACTTAAAATTTTCCAACAGTTCACTGATGCTCTGTTCATTTTTAAACATTCTATCTTCTCTCTGTTTTTCATTTTGATAGTTTATATCACTATGTCTTCAAGTTCACCAATTTTTTTTTCTTCAAGGTCTGATTCAGTGTATTTTTCATCTCAGACATTGTTAAATAGTGATGCAGACATTTGTACATGAACAAGTTCAAATATCTATGTTGCTAGTTAACTTTTTATCTACTTAGTAAACATATGGAATGTAGTTATAGTAGCGTTTACTGGCCTTGTTAGCTAATTTTAATGTTTGCATCAGTTTTGATTCTGTTTCAATTAATTTATTTTTTTCTCCTCATCAGTGGTTACATTTATGTGTGTGTGTGTGTGTGTGTGTGTGTGTGTGTGTGTGTCTAGTGATTTTTGATTGAATGCCATATTAAATTTACTTCTTAGGCACTGAAATTTTTTTATTTCTGTAAATATTTGTGAGTTTTGTTCTGCAACATAGTTATTTGGAAACAACTTCATCTTTTCTGGTCTTCTAATATTTGTTAGGCAGGACATTAGCAGTATTAATTCTGAGGTTAATTATTCTCAACTACTGAGGCAAGATCCCTTTGTTTATTCCCCCAGCACCATGTGAATCATGAGACTCTCTAGTCTGGGTGATGAGAACAAGTAGTACTGTCAACTCTGTGAGTGTGGGGCATCATTATCACTTTCATTTCAGGAGAAATTTTTCACGGCCTTGAGTAGCCTCCTCACACATGTGGTCTGATCAGTATTCAGCTGACTATTTAAGGAGGGGAGTCCTCTGCAGATCTCTGGAGTTACTTCTCTGTGCAGCACTCTCCTTTCCCATACTCTACTCTGTGTAATCTAAACCTCTTGCTCTCCTTGGTTGCTCAACTCTGCCTCCTTCACCTTAGGGATACTGCTAGGCTGTGTTTGGGTTCTCTTCCTGCACTGAAACCTAGAAACTCTCTCAGGGAGGTATTCTGAAGCAATTGTAAAGCAGGCATATTTAATTTCTTTTAAACTGTCTTTAATTGTCTGTTATCCAGTATTTTGAAAACCTTTGTTTTATTTATTTTGTCAGGGTTTTCATTTTGCTTTGCTTTCTTTTTTACTGTTTGAGGCAGTAAGGTAAACTTGATCCCTGCTATTCCTTCTTAGTCAGAAAAAGAAATTCTCTTATTATTTTTTAATTTGCCTCTTCACCAAGCAGCACCTATAGTCAATTTCCTGTGAGGTAATGGAGCATGCCAGCCTCAGACCATCTCCACAATGATGCCTTGGATATTCTACTTCACCATTGGGTCTCCAAGGTTACCTGAGTGAATGACTGTGCTGTAAAAAATTTTCTCTATCTAAGTGACAGAGGAAAACATAAAGTTTCAGATGAGTTTCCATGTAATATCATGTTTCCAGGTGGACTTTCATAAAATATTATTGATTCAAAACTCTTTAATTGGTAAGAGAAATCATTCAAATGATACTAGACTAAATTTATCCTTACAGTTGATTCTTTCTTCATAAAAAAGACACGTATACAGTATACAAAGGATGTCAACAAGAAAGGATATAAGTTAATTTTTTAAAAGCCACTTTTAAGATAAGTAGATAATTATGAGAAAAAGCTTTGATCGTTTAAAACCATCATTGCCTACTTATTTAAACATGTTACTTAAGGTCTCTATGACATAGTTGAATAAATGAGATCTTTAAATGTCTAGTTGAACTATTCTGTCTCATTATGAATTTTCAACAGATTTTTTAGTCACCACATTAAACACTGATAAGCACCTCTATGTGGCAGATGGTGCCTTTTTCTTTTATACCTGAGAGTACCATTTTTTTTTCATTAAATGTATTCTTCAATTCAGCCTGCATTTCTCTTTTTGAAATCTGGATTATATATTGATAATTGTGCAGTGTTTTTAAATAAGTAAAGTGTTTTTGTGCACAGAAACCCATACTTCTCAGTTTAAGAAATAAAAGCTTTCAGAAATCAGGATCTTCCTGGCCCCAGTGTGGCAGGCCTCATTTGCCAAGCCAGAATCCTCTTGCATTTCAATTTTTCGGCAGAAAGAAGGAAAAGATCATAAACTGAGAACGTATATCTTCAAATAGAGGTCTACTTATCTTTAAAAAAGAGAGCGTGAGAAAGGTGGTTTTCCCAACATACTTCATTTTAACAAGAAAGTATTAAGAATTAAGGAGGTGGAGCAAGATGGCCGAATAGGAACAGCTCCAGTCTCCAACTACCAGCGTGAGCAACACAGAAGACCGGTGATTTCTGTATTTTCAACTGAGGTACTGGGGTCATCTCACTAGGGAGTGCCGGACAATCGGTGCTGGTCAGTTGTTGCAGCCCGACCAGCGAGAGCTGAAGCAGGGCGAGGCATCGCCTCACCTGGGAAGCGCAAGGGGGAAGGGAATCCCTTTTCCTAGCCGGGGGAACTGAGACACACAACACCTGGAAAATCGGGTAACTCCCACCCCAATACTGTGCTTTAAGCAAACGGGCACACCAGGAGAATATATCCCACACCTGGCAGGGAGGGTCCCACGCCCACGGAGCCTCCCTCATTGCTAACACAGCAGTCTGCAATCTAACCACAAGGCAGCAGCGAGGCTGGGGGAGGGGTGCCCGCCATTGCTGAGGCTTAAGTAGGTAAACAAAGCCGCTGGGAAGCTCGAACTGGGTGGAGCTCACAGCAGCTCAAGGAAACCTGCCTGTCTCTGTAGACTCCACCTCTGGGGACAGGGCACAGTTAACAACAACAACAACAAAAGCAGCAGAAACCTCTACAGATGCAAACGACTCTGTCTGACAGCTTTGAAGAGAGCAGTGGATCTCCCAACATGGAAGTTGAGATCTGAGAAGGGACAGACTGCCTGCTCAAGTGGGTCCCTGACCCCTGAGTAGCCTAACTGGGAGACATCCCCCACTAGGGGCAGTCTGACACCCCACACCTCACAGGGTGGAGTACACCCCTGAGAGGAAGCTTCCAAAGTAAGAATCAGACAGGTACACTCGCTGTTCAGCAATATTCAATCTTCTGCAACCTCTGCTGCTGATACCCAGGCAAACAGAGTCTGGAGTGGACCTCAAGCAATCTCCAACAGACCAACAGCTGAGGGTCCTGACTGTTAGAAGGAAAACTATCAAACAGGAAGGACACCTATACCAAAACCCCATCAGTATGTCACCATCATCAAAGACCAGAGGCAGATAAAACCACAAAGATGGGGAAAAAGCAGGGCAGAAAAGCTGGAAATTCAAAAAATAAGAGCGCATCTCCCCCTGCAAAGGAGCGCAGCCCATCGCCAGCAACGGATCAAAGCTGGTCAGAGAATGACTTTGACGAGATGAGAGAAGAAGGCTTCAGTCCATCAAACTTCTCAGAGCTAAAGGAGGAGTTACATACCCAGCGCAAAGAAACTAAAAACCTTGAAAAAAGAGTGGAAGAATTGACAGCTAGACTAATTAATGCAGAGAAGGTCATAAACGAAATGACAGAGATGAAAACCATGACACGAGAAATACATGACAAATGCACAAGCTTCAGTAACCGACTCGATCAACTGGAAGAAAGAGTATCAGCGATTGAGGATCAAATGAATGAAATGAAGCGAGAAGAGAAACCAAAAGAAAAAAGAAGAAAAGAAATGAACAAAGCCTGCAAGAAGTATGGGATTATGTAAAAGAACAAATCTACGTCTGATTGGGGTGCCTGAAAGTGAGGGGGAAAATGGAACCAAGTTGGAAAACACTCTTCAGGATATCATCCAGGAGAACTTCCCCAACCTAGTAGGGCAGGCCAACATTCAAATTCAGGAAATACAGAGAACGCCACAAAGATACTCCTCCAGAAGAGCAACTCCAAGACACATAATTGCCAGATTCACCAAAGTTGAAGTGAAGGAAAAAATCTTAAGGGCAGCCCAGAGAAAGGTCGGGTTACCCAAAAGGAAGCCCATCAGACTAACAGCAGATCTCTGGGCAGAAACTCTACAAGCCAGAAGAGAGTGGGGGCCAATATTCAACATTCTTAAAGAAAAGAATTTTCAACCCAGAATTTCATATCCAGCCAAACTAAGTTTCATCAGTGAAGGAGAAATAAAATCCTTTACAGATAAGCAAATGCTTAGAGATTTTGTCACCACCAGGCCTGCCTTACAAGAGACCCTGAAGGAAGCCCTAAACATGCCATTGCAAAAACATGCCAAAATGTAAAGACCATCGATGCTAGGAAGAAACTGCATCAACTAATGAGCAAAATAACCAGTTAATATCATAATGGCAGGATCAAGTTCACACATAACAATATTAACCTTAAATGTTAATGGACTAAATGCTCCAATTAAAAGACACAGACTGGCAAACTGGATAAAGAGTCAAGACCCATCAGTCTGCTGTATTCAGGAGACCCATCTCACATGCAGAGACATACATAGGCTCAAAATAAAGGGATGGAAGAAGATCTACCAAGCAAATGGAGAACAAAAAAAAAAGCAGGGGTTGCAATACTAGTCTCTGATAGAACAGACTTTAAACTATCAAAGATCAAAAGAGACAAAGAAGGCCATTACATAATGGTAAAGGGATCAATTCAACAGGAAGAGCTAACTCTCCTAAATATATATGCACCCAATACAGGAGCACCCAGATTCGTAAAGCAAGTCCTTAGAGACTTACAAAGAGACTTAGACTCCCATACAATAATAATGGAGACTTCAACACTCCACTGTCAACATTAGACAGATCAACAAGACAGAAAGTTAACAAGGATATCCAGGAATTGAACTCATCTCTGCACCAAGCGGACCTAATAGACATCTATAGAACTCTGCACCCCAAATCAACAGAATATACATTCTTCTCAGCACCACATCGCACTTATTCCAAAATTGACCACATAATTGGAAGTAAAGCACTCCTCAGCAAATGTACAAGAACAGAAATTATAACAAACTGTCTCTCAGACCACAGTGCAATCAAACTAGAACTCAGGACTAAGAAATTCAAAACTGCTCAACTACGTGGAAACTGAACAACCTGCTCCTGAATGACTACTGGGTACATAATGAAATGAAGGCAGAAATAAAGATGTTCTTTGAAACCAATGAGAACAAAGATACAACATAGCAGAATCTCTGGGACACATTTAAAGCAGTGTGTAGAGGGAAATTTATAGCACTAAATGCCCACAGAGAAAGCAGGAAGATCTAAAATTGACACTCTAACATCACAATTAAAGAACTAGAGAGGCAAAAGCAAACACATTCAAAAGCTAGCAGAAGGCAAGAAATAACTAAGATCAGAGCAGAACTGAAGGAGATAGAGACACAAAAAACCCTCCAAAAATCAATGAATCCAGGAGTTGGTTTTTTGAAAAGATCAACAAAATGACAGACCGCTAGCAAGACTAATAAAGAAGAAAAGAGAGAGGAATCAAATAGATGCAATAAAAATGATAAAGGGGATATCACCACCGACCCCACAGAAATACAAACAACCATCAGAGAATACTATAAACACCTCTATGCAAATCAACTAGAAAATCTAGAAGAAATGGATAATTTCCTGGACACTTACACTCTTCCAAGACTAAACCAGGAAGAAATTGAATCCCTGAATAGACCAATAGCAGGCTCTGAAATTGAGGCAATAATTAATAGCCTACCAACCAAAAAAAGTCCAGGACCAGATGGATTCACAGCTGAATTCTACCAGAGGTACAAGGAGGAGCTTGTACCATTCCTTCTGAAACTATTCCAATCAACTGAGAAAGAGGGAATCCTCCCTAACTCATTTTATGAGGCCAACATCATCCTGATACACAACAAAAAAAGAGAATTTTAGACCAATATCCCTGATGAACATCGATGCAAAAATTCTCAATAAAATACTGGCAAACCGGATTCAGCAGCACATCAAAAAGCTTATCCACCATGATCAAGTGGGCTTCATCCCTGGGATGCAAGGCTGGTTCAACATTCGCAAATAAATAAATGTAATCCAGCATATAAACAGAACCAAAGACAAGAACCACATGATTATCTCAATAGATGCAGAAAAGGCTTTTGACAACAGCCCTTCATGCTAAAAACGCTCAATAAATTCGGTATTGATGGAACGTACCTCAAAATTATAAGAGCTATTTATGACAAACCCACAGCTAATATCATACTGAATGGGCAAAAACTGGAAAAATTCCCTTTGAAAACTGGCACAAGACAGGGATGCCCTCTCTCACCACCCCTATTCAACACAGTCTTGGAAGTTCTGGCTAGGGCAATCAGGCAAGAGAAAGAAATCAAGGGTATCCAGTTAGGAAAACAAGAAGTCAAATTGTCCCTGTTTGCAGATGACATGATGGTATATTTAGAAAACCCCATTGTCTCAGCCCAAAACCTCCTTAAGCTGATAAGAAACTTCAGCAAAGTCTCAGGATACAATATTACTGTGCAAAAATCACAAGCATTCTTATACACCAGTAACAGACAAACAGAGAGCCAAATCATGAATGAACTTCCATTCACGATTGCTTCAAAGAGAATAAAATACCTAGGAATCCAACTTACAAGGGATGCAAAAGGACCTCTTCAAGGAGAACTACAAACCACTGCTCAGTGAAATAAAAGAGGACACAAACAAATGGAAGAACATACCATGCTCATGGATAGGAAGAATCAATATCGTGAAAATGGCCATACTGCCCAAGGTTATTTATAGATTCAATGCCATCCCCATCAAGCTACCAATGACTTTCTTCACAGAATTGGAAAAAACTGCTTTAAAGTTCATATGGAACCAAAAAAGTGCCCGCATTGCCAAGACAATCCTAAGTCAAAAGGACAAAGCTGGAGGCATCACGCTACCTGACTTCAAACTATACTACAAGGCTACAGTAACCAAAACAGCATGGTACTGGTACCAAAACAGAGCTATAGACCGATGGAACAGAACAGAGTCCTCAGAAATAATACCACACATCTACAGCCATCTGATCTTTGACAAACCTGAGAGAAACAAGACATGGGGAAAGGATTCCCTATTTAATAAATGGTGCTGGGAAAATTGGCTAGCCATAAGTAGAAAGCTGAAACTGGATCCTTTCCTTTCTCCTTATACGAAAATTAATTCAAGATGGATTAGAGACTTAAATGTTAGACCTAATACCATAAAAACCCTAGAAGAAAACCTAGGTAGTACCATTCAGGACATAGGCATGGGCAAGGACTTCATGTCTAAAACACCAAAAGCAATGGCAACAAAAGTCAAAATTGACAAATGGGATCTAATTAAACTAAAGAGCTTCTGCACAGCAAAAGAAACTACCATCAGAGTGAACAGACAACCTACAGAATGGGAGAAAATTTTGGCAATCTACTCATCTGACAAAGGGCTAATATCCAGAATCTACAAAGAACTCAGCAAATATACAAGAAAAAAACAAACAACCCCATCAAAAAGTGGGCAAAGGATATGAACAGACATTTCTCAAAAGAAGACATTCATGCAGCCAACAGATACATGGAAAAATGCTCATCATCACTCGCCATCAGAGAAATGCAAATCAAAACCACAATGAGATACCATCTCACACCAGTTAGAATGGCAATCATTAAAAAGTCAGGAAACAACAGGTAGCTAGAGAGGATGTGGAGAAATAGGAACACTTTTACACTGTTGGTGGGATTGTAAACTAGTTCAACCATTATGGAAAACAGTATGGAAATTCATCAAGGATCTAGAACTACATGTACCATATGACCCAGCCATCCCATTATTGGGTATATACCCAAAGGATTATAAATCATGCTGCTATAAAGACACATGCACACGTATGTTTATTGCGGCACTATTCACAATAACAAAGACTTGGAATCAACCCAAACGTCCATCTGTGACAGACTGGATTAAGAAAATGTGGCACATATACATCATGGAATACTATGCAGCCATAAAAAAGATGAGTTTTGCGTCCTTTGTAGGGACATGGATGCAGCTGGAAACCATCATTCTTAGCAAACTATCACAAGAAGAGAAAACCAAACACCGCATGTTCTCACTCATAGGTGGGAACTGAACAATGACATCACTTGGACTCGGGAAAGGGAACATCACACACCGGGGCCTATCATGGGGAAGGGGGATGGGGGAGGGATTGCATTGGGAGTTATACCTGATATAAATGATGAATTGATGGGTGCTGACGAGTTGATGGGTGCAGCACACCAACATGGCACAAGTATACATATGTAACAAACCTGCACGTTATGCATATGCACCCTAGAACTTAAAGTATAATAAAAAATAAAAAAAATAATAAAAAATAAAAAAAAAAGAATTGATTAAGCTCTTACAAGCAAATTTTATACATTCTTATTCCTGATCTACACTGACCTACATACTACACTTCAGGAATCCATGAGAATTTACCGTTTCCTGTTGGGAATCTGGAGGATAGAAAAGTAGGGGGCGGAAGAGGAAGGGCTTCATTGGGCATAAAGTATTGAAGATGAACCTTGAATCATAAATTGCATTTCAGGAGCGATGCCAAATGGGACAGCCAGAACAGAAGTTGAGGGATGGCACAGAAGGTGATGCATGAAGGAGCGAGGAAGTAATTTTTCTAGAGCATTGGGTTTATGTGGAAGGATGAAGGCAGCTAATACTGGAAGCAGAAGTCTGACCTCACTGTGAAAGGGCTTACATACTAAGCAAAGACACTTTTTCTCTAATTTAGTAGCCACTAGTGATCCCTGGACATTTCTGAGCCAAGGAATGATACGAAAAGAGATATGCTTTAGGAAGATCAATATGGAAACAATGGTTAGATTAGATAGTGGGCAAGATGAAAAGGAGAATGGAGCCCAGGAGATGAGAAGAAGAGGTGACAGCTCCCTAAATCTGCATGGCCTTAGACAGTTCACAATGTGCTTTCACACACAGAACCTTACTTGATCCTTATAACAACCCCAGGATATAAGTAGGAAAGATATCTTATTTTACAGAGAGAAAAAAATCAAGGCTCAAATCAGGCACTCTGATTTGCACCGTGTTCTTTTCACCATCCTGCGCTGTTTTCTGAAAATGTAGAAGTCAACCTTACGATAGAGGCCCTACTCTATTGGGCCCCCCAGTTGTGCTCAGCCTCAGGGATTCTGAGGGCTCTTTCAAGGGCTGCAGTTGTGGCTTCAAGGATCTCAATTCAGTCGCTTATTTTCAGAATGACTTTTCTTATCTATTAAGTTTCCATATAATATCTCCTTTGACAAAGTCTTTTCAAATACAAATAAATAAATCAAACAAAAATTACTAAAAATTGCCAATCCATAGAACTTGCTAATTAATCAGGTATGGTGATTGACAGAGAAAGAGGGAATCAAACCTTAGAATTTTGACCCTGGTATTCAGAACAATAGCAGCAGCAGCAACAAAGTAAGGAAGGCAGGCTGGGTGCAGTGGCTCATATCTGTAATCCCAGCACTTTGGGATGCCGAGGCGGGAGGATCGCCTGAGGTCAGGAATTCGAGACTAGTCTGGCCAACGTGGTGAAACCCTGTCTCTACTAAAAATACAAAAAATTAGCCAGGCGTGGTGGTAGGTGCCTATAATCCCAGCTACTCGGGAGTCTGAGGCAGGAGAATCACTTGAACCTGGGAGGCAGAGGTTGCAGTGAGCCGAGATCACACCATTGCACTCCAGCCTAGGCAACAAGAGTGAACCTCCATCTCAAAAAATAATAATAACAAATAACGAAGGCAGTGGAACTGGTTTGGGAAGGTGAATATGGGTTGGTTTGGGATGAGGATAAAGAATAGTTAAGTATCCTTAGGATTTCAGGGATGATAAAGACCTAAAATTTTCACAAAGACTTGAAAATTGTACAAAAGATCCTAGCAATTAGTGTTAAACAGTAAGCCTGAAATGAATAACTCAATCATCAAGTACTTCAAAGGGAGCTATTGTGAACTCAGGTGGTCAGAGAACCCTTCATGGAAAGCTTGAGATTGAACTGGGCCATAAATACCATCTGGATGGTTGGAATGTGAAGGATTTGGACCAGTTGGTAGAAAGACTTGGGTGCTTAACAAAACTTGTCAATTCTGGGTAGCATCCATTTGATAAAAGATAGTGGTTTTAGTTTTGCAACTGTGTTAGCATGGATTCATTTTCTGCCAGAGCATAGAAAAATGTAGACGGAAATTGCTTGAAACTCCCAAGAACCATCACAGACCCAGAGAAATCTGATGTCAAAGTTGGATTTGAGATGAAAGTCATGACAGCAATGAAACCAAAGTCCAGGAGCCAATCACTTATTTTTCCACCATGTCAAGGGATGAGGCCAACTCTATGCCAAACCAGAGAGTGGGATGTGAAATTTTAGCTTCACGAATGTTTTCACAGTGTCACTAAAAGGATCGGATAGGAAGTAACCTCATCTACAAAGAGGCAGCAAGGACAGCGGCAGCAGGTGCCACAAAGGAGTCATAGCCAAGCAAAAGCCAAAGCACATGCAAAGATTTTCTGTCTGTTCTCACTCCCACGTAGTAAATGAAAAATGGCTTCATGTACAGACTCTGCAGTTACTGGACATGGGTGGGAATTTTGCTGAAGTCACTTCTTTGTATGGGATTTCAGTTGTCCTCTTGCTCATAGAATACCATTAAAAAGGTCTCAGGGAAAACAGTGAAAACAGCAAAAATACAAATATGCCCACCAAACACAAAACTTTGCCTTCTAAAAGTGTGTCAGCTCGGAATTCAGACTAAACAAAGGAACCCTAAAACATGTTCTTTTCCATTGTTCAGAAAGATTGTAAAAGTTTCCTAAATGTAATTTTTTATCACCTTTCTTTTTTTTTACCATTTATGAACATATGTGTTTTTTATGATATTCACAACATGCTTGTGTCACAAGATTCAAATTTAATTTCCTGCAATTACTGCACAATATGCATGGCAAAAAAATGATATAAAAATGACAGAAAATAATGAACAGTTACTCCATTTCTGCTAAGTTACCTTTTGGAAATAAAAGTCAAGCATAACCCAGCTGAGCCTTTTGATTGGCTGCGGCGGTCCCTGTTGTTTGGAGGCATTGGTAATAATCGTTAGAAATGTTCAAATCATCCGATAGTAGCAGGATTTAGTTTATTGGAAAATTATCATCCTGCACATCAGAGATTTAAGATAGGTTGTAACTTCCTTTGTACTCCTCAGGAAATGTAGAGTGACGGTGGTTAGCTGGTGGTTTATCAACAATGGTTTGCACCTCCAATTTGGAGTCACATGTACTTGAGCTAATTTATTCATGTTATTATGTACCTCATTTCGTACAGGTAGCAATAATGAACTTGTAGACAAAGGCTTATTTAACATAGAGGTGGAGGAGACATTATTTCTACTACCGTTTCTGCAGAGTCCCTAAAACAGGGAGCTGAGGCCAGAAGACCTGGGTTTAAAATTCCTCTTCACCACTTCACCACTGTGACATTTAAATGAGATTCTTAACTATACTAACGCTTAGTGTCCCCATTACCTAAATGGACATTAGGAAAGTTTCTGCTTTTAGGGTTGTTGGAGATTAAGTAGTGTAATGCATATAACGTGCCTAGTATCATGTCAGCCCTCAGCACCTTAGCTACCATTATAATTATGATCATGGTGACAGTGAAGATAAATGCCCAGGGCCTTTTCCAGTCTAGAAAATAATAGCTATGGTATATTGAGGTACATGTTGGAGTATAGTTGGTTCTGTGTCATGAGTGACACCTCCCACCTGTGTTTATTTGCTTAGTTTCAATTCAGGCATCCAAAAAAGAGATGGAACATGTTTTGTCTTACTAGGTGTAATTTTCATGAAATGTCATCCCTGAATTGGCTTAACTTCTCCCAAATGTTCATGAGTGGGAGAAAATTCTCAAGTAAATAGGAAAAGGAAGGAAAGGAGGGAGGGAGGGAGAGAGGGAGGGACGGCAGGAAGGTGTGAAGGAAAGAAAAAAGAAGAAAGAAAGAATTGCATAGGGTGACTGAATTTTAAAGATAATGTTCTTCATCAAAATTAAAAAGAAAAACAAAAAAGATTAACTTTTTAAACTAAGGCATTGTCTTCTGAGTAAGGTTCGCTGTTATTGATCATGTCGGCACCTGATGGGCTACAGCTCTGCACAGATGACCCATGCTTTAGTGGTTTTCACTCTATCAAATTGCAAAAAAGTCATATCCTGAATGGGAATAGGGCTTCCTATACCAACTATTTGTTTTCTTGAACAAACTCACTGACAAAAACCCATGCTACTGAGATATGAAATGATACAACAGAAGATATTGAGGATTGTTTAGGACTCCTTTGTGCCGTCTTTATTCTCTAGTTGCCCATTGTTTCTTTATATTTCATCTATTACCCTAGTTTTACCAAGTCTTCAGGCCCTTGGATAGAAGTTGACCAAAATGCACTGGTCTAGGATAAATGAAGACATCTTGAAGTGTCTGCCTGAAAGAAAGTAAAGGTGGGGAAGGGAGAGCACTAAAAGGAGATGGGTTCTCTGAATGGGACTGAATGAGAATGGCAAATTCTTGGTTTTATTCTATATGTTGGCTGCCTAGCACCCCATGTTAAGAGTGGGCATGATCTTGTATCCAGGCTCAATGGAAACAAGTACCAGTCAAGACTGACTCCCAAGGTCTGCCATGGGCTCATGTAAGAGCCATGTTTATGTTATCTTTGGCCCGAAAGTTAGGAGCCCACCTTGAATAGTAAAGGCAGGCGAGGGTACAGGGGCAGTGGCAATAAAGAAAACAAGGAAAACGAGCCATGGAATCCCATTTTTCACAGGGAGCTCACTCCTGCAGGTGACTCATGGGGCTCGGTTAGTGTTATGTCTCTGCTTTGCAGTAGATACAGTT
This sequence comes from Trachypithecus francoisi, assembly GCF_009764315.1. NCBI lineage: Eukaryota > Metazoa > Chordata > Mammalia > Primates > Cercopithecidae > Trachypithecus > Trachypithecus francoisi. The sequence goes on along the minus strand of NW_022681435.1, from coordinate 1,643,392 downwards.
CTACAACTGACCGTAACTATTGACTCCCTATGATTTAAATGAATGACGATAGACCAACTGAATGATTCACACGACCCCCACCACTCCCATACATACACTCTCTCTTTTTATTGAATTGAACTAAAAATGTCTGATGAGAATTTTGTTTTAAAGTCATTTGCCAAGGAATCCCAGGTCACCCTGCTTGCTAAGAATTTTGGATACAGCTTTAGCACCTAGATAAGTTTCATGTTTTTAATTTCCTGTGCTTCACATTGATTATTGAGACACTGTAATTTTTAAAAAGCCATAATTTTCAAGTTCTTGTTTATGGTTGAATATGCCTGTGTCTTGCCTAGCCCAGGGTACATTTTAAAGTGTTAGTAGCCAGTGCTTGAAACAGAAAGTTTTCACCAAAAAGCCATCTTGAAATAAAATTTTACACAGACCAACTTCACCATAAACAGAAGCCTCTCCTCACCATAATTTCCACATCAGTTAACAACACGGAAACAATCCACTGGTGTCTGGTTTAGTCCAAGGTCTTTCCCTCGGCAAATGCCCCCAATCTTATTCCCTTCAATGAATTAAGGACTCATACATGGGAAACATGTATGTCTCTTTTGCAACATACACATAAACATTCACAGAGCTGATTTGTGACCTCTGTTTTCTTTTGAATTAAGACCAAATGTAAAAGAAAATTCCTTAAAATGAAATGTTTTATAACAGTCACTCATTGAAAACGGTACTGGCAGACGTGGACTGAGTATCAAGATGCTGGGTCGCCACTATCAACAGTCAAAGTCAGCCGGGCACAGTGGCTCACGCCTGTAATTCCAGCACTTTGGAAGGCCAAGGCGGGTGGATCACCTGAGGTCAGGAGTTGGAGACCAGCCTGGCCAACAAGGCGATATCCCGTCTCTAATAAAAATACAAAAAAATAATTAGCAGAGCATGGTGATCTGTACCTGTAGTCCCAGCTACTCAGGAAATTGAGGCACAATAATCGCTTGAACCTGGGCAGTGGAAGTTGCAGTGAGCTGAGATCATGCCATGGCACTCCAGTCTGAGTGACAGAGTGAGACTCTGTCTCAACAAGAAAGAAGAAAAAAAAAAGAAGTCAAGGTCAGTGACTTCTTTGCAGGAGTGCAGGCTTATGGCTGAAAGAACCCTTTCCTTGGGCTGCATTATTAATCCAAGAGTAGTGTCTACTTCGTGCTGTGCACTCTTCAGAACACACTTATTATATTTGTTTTCAGTTCTGGTTCCCTAGATGTAAGAGTATACAGTCATCAATTAGAATAGAACTGCCCAGAAAAGGACAAACATAATAGAGAGGGGAGTTTGGAAACCACATTCTATGAGAAACAGTCAAAATGGATATGATTTTTTAAAAGTCTAAGTTGTCTTCATGTGCACTTGAATAATCTGGGGAAGAGGACCGCATGGTCTTTTTTGCTCCCTAGTGCAGAACAAGAGATAGGGTGGAGATAGCAGAGAGGAAAATTTTGCCGATACATAAAGTAGATCTTTTAAAGATGAGAAATTTGGATATTTCATTATGAGACTTGTTCCAGCAAAGGTTGGTCTCTGTGCTTTGGCTGCTGTAAAGGGACTTCCCTGCCCTGAGAAGAAAGAGAAACTACCTTCAAAAGAGGAGTTTCAAATTCTCTAATTTCTTCCTATCATTCTTTGGTCAGTTTGCTTGGTCTTCAGAAATATATAGGTTCTGAAAGCAATAAATAAATGGATCCATTTGAAAATTATGTCAATCAGATATTTTTGTAGATTAATCACATTATAAATGCATTTAAGTAACTCACTATTTAAAGGAAATGGAGTGTAAATCCTTTAAGAATCCTTCTGCAATGCAAATAATTACTTCCAAAATGAAACATTTTTATTTCCTCAAATTGGTTTTTTCTTACATGTATAACATCTGTATTCCCAACAGTGCAGGATGCCCCCCAAGTAATTAAGTAGAAGAAATTCTGACTCTTTCGTTGTTAGGGATGCAACATTGAGGCTCCACCCTACTCCTCCTCTCCTTGAGTAAACATTTCATTAGAATGTTTCACACCGGAAATATTAACACCAAATTAATGAAATTAGTGCCATCAGGGAGCTACAACATTAACTTCTTGTGCCCTGTGTGGAGTTAAAGTCCTCTTTACTAGAGTTCCTTCCCAAGCCTAGCATTAACCAGCTAAGGGATCTGCTCCAACTGCTCGAATTTGTATGTTCTCATCTTTAAAATGGTGGTGATAGCACTATATGCCCTTGCCTGTGAGAATTACATCCAAATGTACTGCCAAAAGTAAAATGTGTAATTCAAGGTGCTTGGAGGAGCAGCTTCTCCTCTGCCTGGGTTGACCAACACAGAAATATTTGCAGACAGAATGAATCTTTACAGGACTCTTTAATCCCGTGTCAGGCAACAACATAATTGCCTAAGTAGTAACTAGCCATGCACTTTGGTGCAGGTTTTTACCCCTAGTTTCTCTAAAAGGATTGGGAATTAGAGAACTATCCCATCTAAAGCAAAGAATGACAATGATACTCTCTAAAACTGTGATCAAGAATAAAGGTTTAACAATACACACTTAGGTAGGAGTAATATTTAGAAGACAACATAAAAATAGAGAAAATTACATAAAACTTCATTTCATAATTTATGAAACCTTATTTTTAGGATATGCAAAGTCTATGGTTTGCTTAGGAGTAGAATCACATTTTGTATGTTCTTGGCACCATTTAAAAAAAAGTTTTCTCTTTCTGCTAAAGATTTGCAAGGTCTTAAATGAAGTGATATAAACTCTGTGATATGGGAAAGGCAGGGATGGAATGCAGACCTTCAGCCCCCACAGAATTCTATTTTTCCTATATCTTTTGGAACATCTTTCTCTCTGAACCTCTGCCCCTTCCTTGGACCTTCCTTGTGTGAGCTTACCAAGGACACCTCTTGTATGCCTCCTGTTGTGTATTGCAGTGATAACTGACCCTTAGATTTATGTAAACATGTCAAACAAAAAAATGAAATAGTACTTTTTTGCAAATATTATAAACAAAAATTGCAATGGGATGATGTTAAAATGAAAACCCTAACCTCAGGGATCCTGTTCTGAAGCTGTTCTTCACATCTGTCTTGTCAGTGGCCCCTTCTGTCATTTCAAATTATCATTGTTAACATCTATTGACCATTTATTATTAAATGGGGATATACTCTTACACCTGGAGAGAAGGAATTTTGGATGTTATCACAGCCACAGCCAGACAACCTCTTCCATCACCTTCAATCTCATTGCTGTTAGGTTTGCAAATGCACTCATTTATGTGCATTTTCTTTTAACAAAATAACAGTTGTTCAGTTGTGGGACACAGATTCAAATATAAACTCTTACCTGGAATCTTTTATTTTCTATTATACATAAAATATACTTAAAGTGTTAACATTCATAGGCTTTGCTCTCTGAAAATAAAATTTCAAAAATTCTCAAAAGGTTTTAGGTTAATTCTCCTAAATATCAACTCCTACCGAGGTGTGTTAAACATCTATTCTTGACTAAAGCTTTAAATACAAAAAAACTAGCTTTAAATACAAAAAACTAGCCGGGCGAGCTGGCGGGCGCCTGTAGTCTCAGCTACTCGGGAGGCTGAGGCAGGAGAATGGCGTAAACCTGGGAGGCGGAGCTTGCAGTGAGCTGAGATCCGGCCACTGCACTCCAGCCTGGGCGATAGAGCGAGACTCCGTCTCAAAAAAAAAAAAAAAAAAAAAAAAAGCATAGTTTTAAGTATGGGGTATAAAATCTTTCCTACAGTAACTTTTTTAAGTGAGCAACCACATTTCTTTGCTGATGTATCAGTGGTCACAAGTTTAAATCTTACTAAAACTCCAATTTAGATCTTAGTTGACGAAAATAATGTGATCTCCTAAAGGTCGTAAAAATAAACTTCTAAAAATAATTTTGTAAGTCATTGATTAATTTGGCAAATGTTTATTTGTGCCTTCTGGGCTCAGTGTACTATGCCAGATACTGTGGAATGTAGAAAATAGTATACAATGTGTTTCCTACCCTCTAGAAGAGAAGGGGAACTAAGACAAAGAAAAATATCACAACATTAACTATAAGAGGCTCAGTGAATGAATGCCTGTGGAGTTGAGACATCCATTTTCCGGGTTGTTCATGGAAAACTTCTTGGAGAAAGTAGCATGTGACCTGAGTCTGGAGGGTTGGGAGAATTTCACTGGAAAATATAAGAGGGACATTTTTGCCCTGGATAAAGACGAAAGACATAAACAGGGGCTAACTAAAATGTGTTCCTGAAAATTCCTCTAACAGAAAAGTCTTCTGAGTTTATCACCAAAAATGAAAAAAAGAGAAAGGACCAAAGTCTGGTTTTGAAGTCAGGATTTTTCTACATTGCTCTTTCTCACTTCATATCTTTAAAGTTCAAGCACCCTTTGAAGACAGTGCTCTGAAGTTTTTACAAACTAATCTGAGGCTATTTGTACCTAATTTATCCACAGACAATCGGTCATTGTACTGCACACATGGTCTGCATATTCTGGATTGCTAAAGCCATTCTGATGGTTATTTTTATTGATTTTATGATGGTGATAAAAAGAAAGTGTGTAGCATTTGCAAAGATTTTTTCAGCATTATTTGGACCTAGGATATCTGGTTGCATGCTCCTAAATAACAAAAACAAATGGATTTGTCTAAATTTGTGGCATAATATGGGAGTAATAGAAGAGCTTTTATCTGTCATTATAAGGAGTGCTAGGGCAAGAGGATTAGGGGAAAAGTCTTTGAAAATCAGAGTTCTTGTTAGTTCCTCTTAATGGACTAACAATTTAGATCTAATTGATCACGGCATTAATTGTCCATAATCTCTGTATGCTAGAGTAGCCTTCTGGGATATTACTAATCAAATTAAAACGAATTCAAAGCAATCTCCAATTACAGAATGCTTTGTCTCTCAGGCTTGGGGGGTCAGGGGCAATGTTGTGTTGATGACAGGCTGATTTGTGTGCCTGCAGAGCATAAATGGCCTTTTCTCAGACTCATTTTCATGGAGTTGTGCTGCCTAGTGGCCTTATGCAATGCATCTAACAACAACAACAACAAAAAGGTGCTTTGAACATTTTCAAAGAAAGAAAAAATGCTGCCACAATTATGCTTTTAGCTCAAAAGTATGGATCTGCGCATTTCTTCATGCCAGGTATATGTGGCGGCCTCATTCATTAACAACACACAAAGTCAAGGAGTGATGAAAGTCCTCACTAACCCTAAGAGAGTAGGTATTTTTGTTCCTGGTCAGTGTTGAATTATGCGACTTTATTGTTTTGGGTCCTAGGCCAAGGAGGAGACAAGCGGGCTTTCAGGTCTCTTCTTTAATGGGGCCAATTTTAGTTCTGTCACCACTGTGAGAAAATACAAGGAAAACAAACCAGTCCTTCCAAACCTTATCCCATGGCCTAATCTAGCCACATACCCTCTTGGGACAGGGAAAATTCGTCTCTAGTAAATGCAGTCTTTAACCAACAGTGGTGGGGAGGGGGGCATCACTGTACAAACCTACTCTGTGCTTGCTAAGGGCTGCTAAAAAATGTTAGAAAAAAGTGCAATGTTGTGCACATGTCAGCTATATCCTGTTCTTGGGCTGGTGGCAACTCTCATACATATTCCTGGCTGTTTTTCTAATTCTTCAATTTTAAAACTTCAGTCACTCCAGTCCTCCAAACCTATCACGAACCTCTTAGTCTCTAGAGAGCTTTCCTATGTAGGGATGCGAAATCTGTCTCACCTTTCTGCCACTGAAGGTCACATTTCTTCCATCTACACATGTTCTTATGGGAATAGCATTTTCCTCTCTTTTTCTCAAGCACCGTATGTTTACTTACCTCTTAACCCTTCTCATGCTGTATCAGATTTGCCTATTTATGTGCCCATGTCCCTCACAAGACTGTGAATTCTTGGGGACAGGAAAAATGTTTTTATTCACATAGTATCCCTAGTATCTAGCACAGACCATGGTACAGAAAGATACTTGATAAATGTGTTGAATGAATTAATAATTTCTATATATATGGCACAATTTGACCAACCTCTGTTCTTATCCTACACCTGGCTTAAAGCAGAATTTAAGGCATGAAGGCACTCTAAAGCTCCAACTCCATAAGACACTGGACAATGTTTTACTTAACATCTTATGGTATGGTGGGAAGCAGATTCACATCAAACACTCCCCAGGAAATAAAATTCTTGTTCCTGATTAGATGTTTCTGTCCATCACACCGAAGTTGGTGTTCTTACCCTATTTCTCATCTTTTACCACCTTACTTTCCCTATACTATCTAAAATTTTGTATTCTATTATCCCTGCAATTCTGCTCCTCCCCTTGGCTTGCATAGTCCATTCAAAACAAGTTAGCACATTGGCTGAGCAAGGAGGGTCTCTTTTCCTCAGCAACTAGAATGTAGGGTTTGGGGGAAAGGAGAGAGAATTGGAAGGCGTCTGAGTTCACCACAGAAAATGGATTGATTAATTAATGATCAAGGTGTGCTTAAAGCTAATTTGAGAACCACCATTTATTGAAGCTATTTCACCATTTTTTCTCAGAAGAAAAGTTCTATTTCTAGTCTGTTTCCCTGCTGTAGATTGTTCTAATCTTCAGCAAATAGCTTGAGAAATCCATCAATAATTCCTCTAGTGAACCATTCTAACAATTTTAGTGCCTTGGATGAACAACTTCTAAGCTTGAAGCTTATTCTTTTACCAAAAGCCTTTTGTTCTTAATGAAGATAGTAAGCTATCTGTCTGCAGAAGATCCACACCAGGCATTCCCAGTGGAATTTCTGGCCACAGAAATGCATGGTCACGGTAATACCATCTATCTCATAGAGTAATTGTGAGACCATAATAAGATACTAGTTTCTGGAACATTGGCAAATAGCTAATAAATATTGGTTTTTATTAATGATAATATTAATTAATGCTAACATTAATCAATTAATGCTAATTATTATAATCTTAAAGAATTGTCTAAATAATTTTGGCAAAGGACCTTATAAAAATGCTATAGAAAGACTCTTTCATAATTATTAGCATATTACACCAGCAATTTAACTTAAATTTGTAAATTTGCACATATTATTAATACTGCTACATCCTGAGGCATCTTGCCCTAGACCTTTTGAACATGCTTAATTGTGAAAGGCATTAAACTCTCAATTTTCTAACAAGAAATTCTGTTGTCATTTTTCTCTTAAGCAGCAAAACCACTGATTTTCTTTTTCTTTCTTCTTTTAATGCTATTTTGTTCTAGGGTCAAAAGCAAGAATGAGAATTTTAGAAGCAAGTGATACATCAATAGCCAGTCATGTTGGCTGCTGACACGACTAGCTTTCTTCAGAAAACTTTGGAAAGAAAATTAGGAAGAATGTTGAAGAAATTGAGAGTTGATTTCAAGGATAAGATGCTTTTCAGTTAATCCTACAAAGGCGAGAAAGCCTAGCTTTACCTGTGATTGCCTGCATCCACAGCAAAAATGACTAATCTAAGCGGAAGGATAGAGTTCCACCTCCATGACATTGCATTAGTATGGAAGCCAAGTAAAGAGTGACTTTAAAGAATCATCGAAAGATGTTTCCTAGGAAATCCAGGATTAAGGATCCTGAGTTTGGGTCGTTTGTGGCTTACGTACAGTGGAGAACCTTACACAATGAGACTTCTAAGGAAAGTAGGGCTTTAAAATCCTATAAACAAAAGTATCCTAAGGCTTCTGGGAAAGCAAATTGCTTTTACCAAACAACATTTGATAAATTAAGTGCAAATGACTTAGAAACATGTGGATTAAATTTCCTTTAAAGTGCACATGGTTTTAAAAGTTAAAAGAGAAAAAGTTGCTTTGTGAAAGTCATTTCTGAATTTTGTTAAGCCCAATAAAAAGAGGCAGAGTTGTGTTTCCTACCATGAATGTATCAACGTACTAAGCACTTCAATAATCATAATTTATTGTTCAGATTCTACAATACTCTTTGAGGTATAGCTGAGAATGAAAATCTGTATTATGTGATTCCTAAGACCAGATCTAAAGGAGTATCTACACTGACCACAGGATAATTTGGGTCTCTCTTAGACATGTATCAAGGGACTGCAATAAAGAGCAGCAATGGAAATTTTCAAGGCAGGTTCTGAACCAGCCTAAGGGTTCTGAGTTCTCTTGTTTAACCTTACAAAGAGTGATTGGAATGAAAAGAATACAAAATATGCAGTCAAAAATCCTAGGATTAGGTTCTGGCCTCTCCACTTATAAACTATGCAACCTTGAGAAAATAACTAGCTATTTCTGGACCATGGTTTAATAACATCTACCTGATAACACTTGTTGTCAGGATGCTAAATGGGAGAGTGTGTGGAAAGGCACTCAACAAGCTGTTAAACATTTCAAAAATGTATTTTTTATCTTAGATTTCAGTGATACATAACAGAATCTAAATAGATAGCTAAAATTTATAATTCATTGGGGATATTTAGAATCATCCTCTTGTAGAGAGTCATAAAGCTCTGTAGCATATCAAAGTCACTGAAAAAGAATCCCAAATGAGTGAATCATGGAATCCTTTTTTTATTCGAGAACTATTAATACTATACAATACACTTTGACAAATCCTTAAGAAAGATGAGTTTTTTACACATAGATTGATTTATATAAATAAGAGTTTCTTTTCATTTTCCCTAAAACAGTGTTTTGAAGCTTCAAGAAAAAAATACAATAGGCAAAAATTAGTTTCCTATTCCAAGATTCAATGTGAAAACTGATACTCTACTCTCTATATTTTTAGGATTTTATTTTAACACAGGTCCTTGAATAGAGTGTTGGGGTTCAGGGAATGATACTCCAAAGTATAGTCGTTTGGAATGCTTTTGAATTAAAGGAAATTGGAAAGCCTTAGAAGTGGCCTCAAAAACTAGAGACCTTCTAACCTTCCCCCGTCTCTTTCAATACCCCCAACCCCTGCAACCCAACAAGCACAGGAACGGCTCTCTCTGGAATTTCCCATATCTAACTGAGGAAAACTTCTTCCAAAAGAAATGCGATTGTCTTAAAATCCCCTCTCTAGAAATTTCGTTCAATAACCAGAAAGGTTAACCACTGGAGAAGAAAAGATACCATACGTTGTCATCACACCCAGACACCTATTCTTTTCACCTATTCTTCTGAGGATAACTTCAAGAGGTTGCCTGGGAGACTTACCTGTATAAGACAATCTTCCTTCACAGTGAAGTTTCATTCCTCACCTTCCCAATATCTGTTGCCATCTCTCCAGAATTCAGAGGAACTTCCTCCCAGCTCATTGACTGTCCTCTGTGCTTATTCAATTCCCCTGAAAATCATGTGCTCCTCCTCAAAATTGCCTATATTCCCCTATTTCCTTCTTGCCTCTGAAGAAGGTGCTATCTAAGCTTCAACCATCTGGCCCTTCTTTGAGGGTCATATTTTGCATGGCTCATATACAAGTCATGTTAATAAATTTGTATGCCTTTTCTCCTGTTAAATCTGCCTCTTGTGAGTTCATTTCAGCAGACTTGAACTTTTAAAGGGGAAGGGAAAATTCTTGTCACCCTTACAATAGCAAGTGTTTTATAAATATGAATATGTAAACTTTCTTTCTCCTCTAAATATTTTTTATTTATGTCTCATATAAAGTTGCTATATGCTCTTGACAATTCTAGTTACCTTCTCTCAATCTCTCTAGCTTCTTATTGCTTTTTTGAGGGAGACAGATTGGAATAGCCTGTGATATCGCAATTATAGATGCACTGTGTGATAGATAAGATTTGTAAGTTTGTTTCTGATGATGACCAGCACTTTGTAAACTTTCTTGGTTGTAAACTCCAGAGGTAAGTGGATTTGCATATGAGACTCCGTTCTCTGACTTTAAGATACTTTCTATTTTATAAAATATTATATTGAAAATGAGGCATATTGAGATTTCGATATGCTATGATCCAAGAATACTTTGTAAGATTTCATTTGGGGTATTTTTATTGCCTATTGCATGTGACAATGATTTGAAACAATTTTTTTTTTTAACTTTTGACTTTACTAATCTGCCTTCTCAGAGTTCAGCACATTTCCCTACTTCTGTTTAAACTCCCACTGCCTCTATCACACTTTCTCAAATTATTTCTTTCTTCTTTTTCATTTATAGTTTTTATTTTTATTCCAGAATTTCCTAATATGTTTAATTGGATATTATTCACACAAAGATTCTCATAAAAGAAGTTCCACGTCACATACATTTTGAAATCCCTACATATTATCTTTCTTTTTAAGATTCCTAGTGCACATTAACATATAAAGACTCCATAAAGTCTTGAAATAAAAGAATGCTGGTGAGCAAGGATCAGTCAGAGTTTTCAAAAGATATGATCACTGTATACTTGCTTCTTCATTAATATCCAGTTCAGGAGAGGAACAGTTGGAAAGACTCTTGTTACTGAGTTGATGATCCTTATAGTGCATAGCACAATGCCTGGAACTCAATGGGCGTATGTGGAATTGCTGTAAGTACTTGTGGAATTCAGTGAAGACATGGAACAATTTAAGCTGGAAGTGGAGAACCAGATCCATGCTTTCAGGGTGCTCAGCAGTAAAAAACAGAAGCCAACCTTGTCAAATTTAAGTAGAAAAGAAATTTTTTATGGATAGTGCTATGAAGTGAATATTTGTGTTCCCCAAAATTCGTATGTGGAAATCCTAGCTCCTCATGTGATGGTATTAGAAACTGGGGCCTTTGGGAGGTAATTAGGTCAAGAATGTACAGCCCTCATGAATGGGACTTGTGCCCTTGTAATAGGGACCCCAGAGAGTTCTGTAGTTTTGCACTGTGAGGGAACAGCAATAAGTGAGCCATCTGCAACCCAAAAGAAGATCCTCCAAGGAAGCCAACCATGTTGACACCCTGGTATCTGACTTCCAGCCTCCAAAACTGTAAGAAATACATTTCTATCTCTTATAAGTCACTTTGTTTATGGTACTTGCATAGCAGGACGAGCCTCAGGCAAGAACCCCTCAGACACTGAGTTGTAGAAGGAAAGGGCTTTATTCAGCTATGAGAATCAGCGGACTCACGTCTCCAAAAACAGAGCTCCCCAAGTGAGCAATTCCTGTCCATTTTAAGGGCTTACAACTCTAAGGAGGTCCACGTGAGAGGGTTGTGATCGATTGAGCAAGCAGGGGGTATGTGACTAGGGGCTGCACGCACCGGTAATCAGAAAGGAACAGAACGGGACAGGGACTTTCGTGATGCTTTTCCATACAATGTCTGAAATCTATAGATAACACAAGCAGTTAGGTCAGTGACTGATTTTTAACTACTAGGCCTAGGGAGCGGTGCTGGGCTATCTGCCTGTGGATTCCATTTCTGCCTTTTAGTTTTTATTTCTTCTTTCTTTGGAAGCAGAAATTGGGCATAAGACAATATGAGGGGGGTCTCCTCCCTTATTCCCCACCTTTGAGAACCTCACTCATTCGTGGGAGTTCTCACTTTCATCCTCATTTCACCCATATCTTCTTGCCAGACAGATCGATAGTGATTCTGATAGTACACTTGTACCAAAGCATTTTGGTGAACTAAGGTAGCGATGAAGCTTTTTATCATTTGAAGAAGTACAGGTAGCAAACAAGGAAGCAGTAAGCAGGTTTCTATTACTATTATAACTCCTATTATAAGAGTTTTAGATCCTCCTAGTGCTGGGAACCATTTTCTAAACATGGCCCCAGGATCAAATCCATGCCACACTTGCATGGGCACATGTGCCAGTTTTGTCATATCTCTGTCTTCAACTACTTGCCCTGATCATCTATGTGTAGACAGCAATTAGTAAGGTTAAATTTCCCACAGATCCCTCTTCAGCTGCTAGCAAGTGATCAAGAGCCAATCTATTTTCATAGCATTTCTCATCCGAGTTTCTTGCTGGGCCAGAATAGTTAGGCTCTTCCAGTTTTATTAGTGATTATTTCTAAGACAGCTTGTAACCGTATGATTCGGTTGAGCATGTAAATGGGGGCCTGGTATCCCCACAAGCCATCTTGTGCCCAAGTAGCAGGCCCATAGTATTGTATGATTATCTCAGGGGGCCATTCGTCATCTTTCCAATTTCCTATAGCTATGCTTCTCTTTCCACAGGAAGCATAGACGGGGAAGCCCAGGAGTTCGCCTGTTTTTATGGGAAGTAGGAAGAAAGATGGTTTATTAGTGCCAATAATACAACTACCTGTCCACTGGTAGGGTAATTTGGTCTAAGCTCTATGCCCACATATCCAGTATAATCCCCCCACTGGACAGTGTAATCCCCCCACTGGACAGCCCCCACTGTCCAGTGGGGGGATTACACTGTCTAGTGGGGGCTGTCCAGTCCCAGTGGGACTCTGGGTGGGTCCACACGGTTTGCAACTTTGGGAATGTACTAAATATATTCCTTTCTGTGTGATTTGAACTCCAACAAGTGACTGTTTTTTTGGTACCATTATACAGTTTCTGTCCCAGACAACTAAGTCGTTCTACAGGGTGAGCGAATTCTTTTCATTCTCTAGCTATGCAATATTGTCCAATAATTGAGACTTTTAGGACCCAGAAATTACCAGGGTGATTATTTTGAGCTGGGAACTCACCAGGAAATGAGTCTGTAGGTTCTAATCCTCGGGCTTCCCATGGCCGTTGATCTCCCATTTCAGTTCCTCCACATGCATAACATGAAGTGACATTGAGAGACTGGGCTACATGCTTGGCTAATTGCGAAAACAAATTTCTTGTTTTTCCTGGAATTTCTGGTACTGGCACATTTGGTTCATCATAGAAAGTTTGAAACACTGGCTTAGGAGAGCATTTGTAAGCTTCTCCTCAAACTAAGATATTTACTCGAGGATCCAGTCCGGCCCCATCAATTCCTAAGGTCACACGCTCCCACTCCCCTTTTTTCCAGCGAGGATCAAAGGGTTATTACTAGCTCTAAGGGGTTACATTGTCCCTTAGTACAGGAAGGGCCATTTTTTCCTTTCTGAAGGTGGACTGGATCCTTTTCATGTTTTATCTAAGTGGCCCAAATGACACTAGACCAGTATCCACATTTATTTCCACACAGTCCTAATTCATGACAAATGTACCTATTTTCAGTCATATAGTCTTTTTTCCAAGCAAAAGAGCCACATCCCCTTCCTAACTTATTGCTGTTAATGATAGCACAGGCATCAAATTTCAAGATTATGCGTTTGGGCATCTTTTTTTTTTCTGTTCTGGCTAACACTTTACTTGTATCATTTACGAGTCCCCACCAGTCTTCAGTCCTTAATTTTATTTTAAAAACTGTGGACAAGGGAGGCTCAGAGGGGTCATAACACACATCTGGCCAGTCATTTCCCAGGCTACATACCTTGTGCTGAGTGTCATTATATAAACATGTTCCTTTTAAAGTTCCTAGGCATTCATAGTAACTACAGAACAGAAAGATTGTTTTAACTTGTTGCCCTACCTCAGTAACCTGATGTATACACTAAGAGCAGTCCTCCACACAGGGAAAATCAGTGGAAGTTTTTACTATACAAGTCCAAATTATAAGGAAAATGAGTTCCACGAGGATTCTCCTCATGCTTCGGCTGTGCATAGACCAGCCAGCTTCCGGGTGTGACTGGTGCAGGGCTTGTCGTCCTCCTCAGAGTCACTTTGTAGGGATTGTCCAGGCTCTGTTTTGCCTCCCAGGTTTCAGCAGTTGCAGGTTTCACACAGCTATTGTGGATCCAGGCTGGGATTCCTTCTACCTTTACAGCCATGGGGGTGGTCAGGATGACGGTCTGAAGTCCTTTCTATCGTGGCCACAAAGGGGCTACGTTCTAGTACTTGATCCACACGTGATCACCTCCACATTTTGGCGTTTCTGTGAAATCCACCTGAAGATCCTCAAAAGGAGCCTCTCCATAAGCTCGAATGCCCAGGGGAATAGTGGGGCCTTGCCTCACATTGTGCTTCACTGAGTTCTAGAGCCCGAGTTAAAGCAATGAGCTCAGCCTTCTGGGCTGAAGTGCCCTGTGGCAATGGTTTGGCTTCAATGACAGCATCCAAAGTTACCACCACATATCCTGCACATCTTTCTCCTTGTGGGTTGATGAAACTGCTCCCGTTCATGTATAACTCCCAGTCTACTGATGCCCATGGCTGGTCCCAAAGGTCAGGTCTGCTAGAATAAACTGAGTCCAACACCTCTACACAGTTATGCTCGACCATGCTCTCTGATACTGGGAGCAGGGTAGTGGGATTTAGGGTGTTACAGACTTCAATGGTTATGCAGGGAGTTTCACATAGCAAGCTTTGGTACTTAGTTAATCTAATATTTGTTAGCCAATGATGTCCTTTGGTATGCATCAAAGTTACCACAGCATGGAGGGCCTTTATATTCAGGTTTTGCCCAAGGGTTAGTTTTTCTGCTTCTTGTGCTAACAGGGCCGTTGCTGCCAGGACCCTTAGACATGGGGACCAGTCTTTCGAAACCCCATCTTAGTTGTTTTGAAGACAGGCCACTGGCCTTGGCCAGGGCCACACAATCTGGGTTAAAACTCCAACTGCCATTTTTTTCTCTTTATGATACACAAAGTGTAAAGGGCTTTGTCAAATCTGGTAGTCCTAGGACTGGGGCCAAATAAGTTTTCCCTTTAACTCACAAAAGGCTTGCTGTTGTAGAGGCCCCCATTCAAAAGGCTCCCAGTTGCCCCCATTTGTAACCCTGTACAAAGGTTTGGCTAGTATTGCAAAGTTTGAAATCCATAATCTGCAAAACCCCATAGCTCCTAGGAATTCCTTTACTTGCCTTCTGGATTTAGGTTCCAGTAGGCTGCAGATGACCTGCTTTCTTTCTGACCCCAGGTTGTGCTCCCCTTTCCGAAAAGTGAATCCCAGGTAGTGTACCTGCTGTCTGCAGATCTGAGCTTTCTTCTTGGACACATTGTACTCACAGTCCTCCAGGTGCTGAAGCAGGGCATCCATCCCTTTTGTGCACCCAACTGCCATGGAGTGTCCCAGCAGAAGGTTGTCCACATACAGGAGCAAGACACAGCTTAGGTCTTTAGCAGGAAACTTTTGCAGATCTCAAGCCAGGGCCTCCCCAAAGATAAATAGGGGAGTTCTTGAACCCTTGGGGAAGCCGAGTCCAAGTGTACTGAGTAGTGACACCTGACTCTGGATCTTCACACTGAAAGGTAAACAGCTTCTGGGTCTCAGAAGCTAGTCTGATGCTAAAGAAGGCATCTTTAAAGTCCAGGCAGGTAAACCAGCTGTCCTCAGCCAGCAGCAGCCCTAACAACATGTAAGGGTTAGGAACTGTTGGGTGCAGAGTCACTGTAGCTTGGTCAACCAAGCTACAGTCCCTGGCTTAGGGACAGGCAGGAGGGGGGCATTCCATGGAGACTGGCAAGGAACTATAATTTCAAAGGTTTTCAAGCACCTAAGATGAACCTGGATTCCTTCGAGAGCTTCTCTGAGAACCGGATGCTACTTTTGTCTAATTGCTTGGGCCCCAGGCTTAACTTCTATGAGTACAGGGGCTTGGTTGTCCCAACGGATTGTCCTCCGCCCATACTAGGGCCGTTGCTTAGCTAGAGCTGGTTTTATCTCTTGGACTGGCTCAGTTAGAAAAAGTCTCCATTTTCTTCCGGGGGACCGTAAGGGCCATGATAACTCCTGTTCCCGGTAACATTAGCTGTAAAGAGCCCTGTTTTGTAAAGGAGATGGTGGTTCTCAGCTTGCTAAGCAAGTCTCTTCCCAGCAAGGGCAAGGGACAGTCAGGCATGTACAAGAACTGGTGAACTATTTCATGTCTCCCCACTGAACAGGTCCACAGTAGACAGAAAGCCTGCTTCGTGGAAACTCCTGTTGCTCAAATTATATAAGGGGGCAACTGGGGTTGTCACTACTGAATGTTCAGCACCAGTATCGAACAAAAACTTAATGTCCTTGCCCCCAATTGTAATCCTGATCATGGGTCTCCTTGGTGGCGCTTGAACCCTGTTCCCTTCAATCTAATAACCCTTCAGCCAGATTGAACAAAGCTCCTCCCTCATCTTTATCTGAGGTCTTTTGTTCTGAATCACCTTGCTTGTCCTTCAGTTAGGGACACTTATCTTTCCAATGTCCTATTTCCTTACAACAAGGACATTGGTTATGTTGCAAGCGTGGGTGATTACACTGGGTATTCTTCCCGGAACCCCCCCTTCCCCATCCTTTCAGGTGAATTCCCCTAATGGCCACGGCCACTAAGTCAGTGTTTCACCTGGCCTAGCCTTCGCCTTCCTTACAGTTTTCTCTGTGGCTTGTTGCATCTCTATTCACAAACACTTGATTGGCTATTTCCAGTAACTGCGAGGTATTCATACTCGCAAACCCAGCCTGTTTCTGCAATTTTCTCCTGATATCTTCTGCACTTTGACTGACTAAGGCCATGTTAATCATGTGCTGTTTTTCAGGGCTATCTGGATCAAAAGGAGTGTACATACGGTAAGCCTCACACAGTCTTCCACAGAATTGCGCTGGACTCTCCTCTTTGCCTTGGATGACCTCAGAGACCTTATTTTCATTTGTAGCCTTATAAGCCCCTTTCTTTAGACCTTCTATCAATGTCTCACGGTATCATCTTAGCCTCTCCATGTCTGGTCCCTCATTTGGGTCCCTTTTGGGATCTGTTCCTGGCAGCTGAATTCTTATGTATTCTTGGGGGTTTTGGTAATCGGCTGGGACGTGCTCCTCTAGCCACTTAGTTGCACCTGGAGCATCCTTCACCTTTCATTTGTATTAAAGAGGTACATGAGCAGCTGGTGGCAATCAGCCCAAGAAGGATTATGAGTCTGCATAACAGTTTGGAGCAAGTCAATTAAAGCTTGAGGCTTTTCGATGTAAGATGGAGTATTATTTTTCCAATTGAGGACGTCAGCAGAGATGAAAGGCTGATACACAAAGGCACACCTTTCCACCATGTGTCCATCCTCATCTACCCCAGTATATCACTGTTCTCTCAGGGGCATTTGGATTCCACTCTTGGGCCATAAGCGAGCTACCTAGGGAGAAGTTTCTGCCCTGGCTTCACTTCCTCTTTTGTCTACTCTGGGTGGTTTAGGAGTGTGGATATCTAGTGGAGGTGGAGGTGCTGTGGGCTCAGGAGTAGGGAGCCTTCCTCTCGATAAGGAGGGGGCACTACTGGTACCAGTTCCTGCCATGATTCTTCTGGTGTTGGGTTGGACAGGACTTTTGGCACCAACTTCCCTCGGCAGGTAGAGCGAGAACCTTCCTTAACTAACTGTCCCTTTGCTACTACTAATGCTGCTGCCTGTCCTCTTAACCACTGTGGGGGATCTAAAGCTAGCTGTAACCAAGAATCTATATATGGGAACAGACCTAGGTGCCCTGGCTTACAGGTTACCCTATGCCATACCTTCAAGACAAGGGATCTGTCCAGGCTTCCTTCTGATGGCCAACCCACCTCTGATGCTGGCCAGTCTATCTCACACAAAGTTCTAAGTTTTGCTGCTGTCATAGTAAACCCATAGTCTCCCTTAAGTCCCTTTTTGAAATGTTTCAACATAGTTCCTAGTGGGGTGGGCTTACTTTGTGCCTGACCACTGTTTCCTTGAGACAAAACACCATGCTCACACCACATGCACACCACAAAACAAAGAACGGGTAAAGAGAGCCCACACACACTTTTACAGTTTACACCAAACCAGAATCAAAACAAAATCAGAGTATCAAGAAATCCAAGCCCGATCAAAACCAAAACCAAAGTATCAAGCAATCCAAGTCAAGTCAAAAACAAAAACCAAAGTGCCGGTACAGGCATGTTGTGGGTGATCAGGCCACGCTTCCACTCAAATGGAGTGGGCAAGTTTCAAAGACCAGTCTTACCAAGTTTCAGATGTCTGAACTCCAAGTGCCAGTTCCTTCCCAGTGTTCAGCCACTGCGTTGATCCTCCATGGGGGCTTGCCATGCGCTGCTCTGGCGAGGCAGGCCACCGGGGCAATTGCCTACCCGGGAGCACTCTTTGGATTCTTGTTGCTCAGGCTGGTTGGAGCCCTCAACAGGGATGCTCCACAGGGCAGGCCTAAACTGCCTACGGGGCTGCGCCTGGCTTCTGCTAATCACCTCACTTCCCTGTCAGGGAACCAAGAAATGTATGAGGACAAGCTGCAGACAAGAACCCCTCAGACACCGAGTTGTAGAAGGAAAGGGCTTTATTCAACTGGGAGAATCGACGGCCTCACATCTCCAAAAACCGAGCTCCCCAAGTGAGCAATTCTTGTCCCTTTTAAGGGCTTACAACTCTAAGGGGGGTTCACATGAGAGGGTCGTGATCGATTGAGCAAGCAGGGCATACATGACTGGGGGCTGCATGCACCGGTAATCAGAATGGAATAGAAGAGGACAGGGATTTTCACCATGCTTTTCCATACAATGTCAGAAATCTATAGATCACACAGGCAGTTAGGTAAGGAGTTGATTTCTAACTACGAGGTCCAGGTTGCGGTGCTGGGCTATCTGCCTGTGGATTCCATTTCTGCCTTTTAGTTTCTGCTTCTTCTTTCTTAGCAGGCAGACATTGGGCATAAGACAATATGAGGGGTGGTCTCCTCCCTTACTTGAGCCAGAACTAAGGCAGACAGTGACTACCTTCCAGCATCTCTGGGATAAGTTAGGAGACTATACAGCCAGAAACATTGTAACACGACTGTAGTGTTCTCTAAAGTTATGATTCAGAGCAGATTGTTAAAAATTGTTTAAGTTTTTAATTATTGTTCTCTTTTCATTGTATTGTAATGGTGGCAGTATGATGTTGTGGCAGAGAGTTCCAGTTGGAATCCCAGCTCTCTCTAAGGCTCTTGACCTCTGAAACTCAGACATCCTGTCTGGGTTGTATCAAATAATGATCATAAAACTTACAAATAATGATCATAAAACTTACTTCGGAGGGCTCTTATGAGGCTGAAATAGGACATACATATCAAGCTCTTAGCACACAGCAGTTCATTCATAAGAGGTAGCTCTATTATATCCTAAAAAGAAATGTGCTTCTAATACCAAAACAAATCTTCAATCATTTGGGGACATTGAAAAGCCAGGAAAGAGAGAGTAGGTTTAAAAGGCACCGGCCATGGCTGGGAGTCTGGAGTTCTCTTCCTAGTTTGCCACCTGTTTGTTCTTGGCTTTACAGATGATGCCTTCGAGACAGAGGTCTCCCCTTACACTTAAACCTGAAGGAAACTTCGACAGTTCCTTCCTTTTAGGGAACTGGCTGAATGTTTGGACTAGAACATTTTAAAGACTTCAATTTTTTAAGAAAATGGTTTATTGATTCTAATTAATTGTTTTAATGTATAGCAGAAACTAGTTAACTTTAATTTAGGACTGACATTTACATGCTGCCTAAGAAGTAGGAATCCAAGGCGGACAATTCATTTTCATTTTGGTGAAAAGCATCATTTAAATGTCAGAAAACTGCATATTTAACATTTGCAGCAATTAGGGGACTTTAATTTAATAATAAATCTCTCTGTCTTCATCTATTTACACTTTTTCCTCTGTCCTAGTCTGGCACGTTCCTTAGTGAATCAACTACCACTAATTGCTTCTTTTTGAAGTGTAAATATATTTAATTCTTCTTACAGGCCAAGTAGCATGTTTACTATTTAATTGGTAATTACCTTTTCATGAATTACTTCCTTTTGGGGGCTTCTCTCAGGGGAGCAAAAAAATTTTATTTACACTTTGCCACTGTGGAAATCAACCTCCCTCGAATTCTGCAGGAGGTGGTTCCCTGACATCCACTGAGAACTGGGCTCTTCTTGGTTTTGTGTTCCAACTCAGGAGAGACCTTACTCTAAAAGCCGCACTGGTCTCAACTCCAAATGGGGACAGTCTAGTATCCCACAGGCACACACTGTAAATCAGTATGGAATGACTATAAAAATACTCTGAGATTTTAATTTGCCTTACATTACAATGTACAGGTTTAATATTAAAAAATCTTTCATCAAATGATGGTTGATTTACATATAAGGATCCAGGTGAGATCTATCTGTCCCAAGGAAAACTAGGCAAAGTGCTGGTTTCCATAACTCACTGTTAAGCAGCTTCAGTAAGGTTGGTGGAGTCATGGGAAGGAACAAGAGCTCAAATTCTCCTTGGAGAATGAAGGTTAACTCACGTGTCCAGAATACAGCCTGACAAGATCATTTATATTAAAAATAAATCGAGAAAATATCAAGGCAGTTTGTACACGTTGCTTTCTAATATTCTAGGATACACAATACATGAGGAACAATATAAATTAGCCTACTGTGTGCATTATTCTTTAGTCTGTTAACCAAATAATGATTTTTTTTTAACTTAGGTAATGCACATGTTACAGGAAAGAGGCCCCAATCTAGAACCCAAGAAAGGGTTCTTGGATCTCCCACAAAAAAGAATTCAGGGTGAGTCCATAGAGTAAAGTGAAAGCAAGTTTATTAAGAAAGTAAAGGAATAAAGAATGGCTACTCCATAGAGCAGTCCCGAGGGCTGCAGGTTGCCCATTGTTATGGTTATTTCTTGATAATATGCTAAACAAGGAGTTGATTATTCATGCCTCCCCTTTTCAGACAATATAGGGTAACTTCCTGACATTGTCATGGCATTTGTAAACTGTCATGGTGCTGGTGGGAGTGTAGCTGTGAGGACAAGAGAGGTCACTCTTGTCGCTCTCTTGGTTTTGGTGGGTTTTAGCTAGCTTCTTTACTGTAACCTGTTTTAGCAGCAAGGTCTTTATGGCCTGTATTTTGTGCTGACTTCCTATCTCATCCTGTCACTTAGAATGCCTTAACCATCTGGGAATACAGCCCAGTAGGTCTCGGTCTCATTTTACCTAGCTCCTATTCAAGATGAAGTTGCTCTGGTTCAAACACCTCTGGCACACGTATATGATATAAAATTCAAGAGAAGCAGACAAACAATCTGTGATAAATTAATCTCCAGCAGAAGTCCTTGGACCACCCAGTCCTTTGTACTAGAGGTAACAACTATTCCTTGTTTTCTTCTGTACTGGGCATAATCTTCACATATCAATATACAACGATGCAAATTACATTGTTTTTCACAAATGGTAGCATGCTGTATGTAATGTTTTTGTCTATTTTTTTTTTCACTTAACAATGTGTATTAGCTATAGGATTACATATGAAATAGCATCATTGCTTTAATGGGCACTTAGGATTCCATTGCATGAATTTACCATAAACTACTTAACCAGTCCACTATCACTGAAATTCTCATTGCTTCTAGTCCATTGCTATTTTTAAAAATGCTATGAAATATAGTCTTGATTATCAATTATTTAAACCTGTGGAAATATATTTGTAGAATAAGTATCTAGTAGTAGACTTGCTGGGTCAAAAGATATATGCTTTGACAATTTTGATTGATTTTGCTATATTTCCCCTCATGAAAGATACAGGCTTCCATAATCTCATTAGTAGTTTATATGGTTTTATTTTTCTCTACAAGGGAGGCTTACTGGTATCAAGTATCACTACTATTCTGTTTTAATCACTTTAATTTTATAACATGATTTGATGATTGGTAAATGTAGTCTTCCTTAATTATTCTTTTTTTCCTCAAAATCTTGCTGATTATTCTTGCCAATGCATTTATCTTGTATAAATTTTAGTTTGTGATATTCAGTTCTCAAACTAAATATGCTTTCAAATTCTTGCTTATAAACTTATTAAGAATGAAGTAAATACACAGATTAATTTATGAAGATTGGCATATTTTAATACTATCTTCTTACAAGAAAACATGTTTTTCCTTTTGTCATTCTTTTGTTTCTTCATAGCTCTCTGAAGCTCTTTGTTATCTCTTGCTCATTTCTTTTTAAGTTGATTTTTAAAGATTTTTATTATTTCTGTTGCTACTGGAAATGCAACTTACAATTCTTAACAATAAACTTATTTTATAATTAATTTTTATCAACCAACTTTTAGAAATCAACTCTTCTTTCATAATATTTCCTGTTTATAGGTATACAAAGTCTATTGTTTTCTTATTTTATCAACTTACTGATCTCTTTTCCTTGTAATATTTTTCCATGTGATTGTTTTCCAGGGATGTAACAATATATCTTAAATATAATGACTTTATCTTCTTCTTTCCAATTATTATACTTCAAATTTATTGTTCTATAATTGATTATAGTGGGAATTTTTATCTTGTCCCTGACTTTCACTGCAATGATTTATCATTAAAAAATGATGTTGGTTTGGGGGTTAAGATATGTGAGGGTGTGATTATCATGTTACTGCAATATCTATTCTTACAGTATTGAATTTGTTCATTTGTTTATTTTAGTCAGGAATAAATGTTGAATTTTATCAAATACATTTCAGCATCTTTTTGGAGGATCATAGAGTTCTTCTCTTCTAATCTATTATAATTATATTAATAGATTTGGTAATATTGAACCAGCCTTGCCTGCTTGAGATAAGCCCCATTTGCCCAGAGCATATTATTCTTTTAGTATCCTGCTAGGTACTATTGCTGGTCTTTTATTTTGGATTTTGCATTAATATTTGTTTGTGAGATCATTGGTAGTTTCAGTGTATGTGCATATATGGGTTTATTTTGGGCCTTTGATATCAATATATGTGTGTTTCATAACAGCAATTTGAAGTTTTCATTTGCTTTCTAGGCTCTGGAACAGTTTAATGCTTTAAAAACCAATATCTTTTCCCTAAAATTTCTGAGGCTTCTCCATACAACTGCTTAGGTTCAGTGTTTTATTCATGGACTATAGGATATACAGGGCCACAACATAAACTTGTGTGGTTTCTGTACTGCAAAATAGGGTCTGGCCTTATATAGTTTTGTAGATTAAGGAGTGAGGGAGGATAAGATCCAACTTGTGCTGTGTTTTGCTTACATGCAAATCTCTGATGGAGATGTGCTTCAGCTGCAGACAATATTTTCTTCTTCATACAAATAGATCAACTACCTTACACACAGCAGAAGAAAAACGGAGTGACCTTGATGTGGAACTCAAAGACACAGCCATGCCAATTAAATAAAATAAAGAACAAAAGACTGAAACAAATGAACAGCATCAGAGACCTGTGTGACAAATTTAAGTATTATAATACACGTGTAGTTGGAGTCTCCAAAAGGGCAATGAGTGAGAAGGGAACAGAAAAAATATTTTAACAAGTGTGGCTAATAGTTTCCCAAATTTGATGAAAACTATAGGCCCACTGATCCAAGAAATTCCCCTAACCCAAGTGCAAGAACCTGAAGAGAAGTTATACCTGAGTATCACATAATCTAATTGTTTAAAATCAGGGACTAAAATATCTTAAAAGCATCCAGAAAAAAGACACACATTATGTGTAGAAAAACAAAGATAGGAACAGCTTCAGGTTTCTTATTACAAAATAATTGCAAAGCCAGAAGATAGTAGAGCAACATCTTTGAGGTACTGAGAGAAAAAAGCTCTCAATGTGGAATTTTATGCCCTGCAAAGAAACATTTAAAAATGTAGTTAAAAAATAATTTTAATGTGTGAAAGCTAAAATAATTAATCACTATAAGACCAGAACTGCAAAATGTTAAAAGAATTACTTCAGGCAGAAGAATAATGATACTAGATCTATAGAAGACATAAGAGCCCTTGAAACTCTAACATAGTCACTAAATACACACATCCACACACATGCACACCCCTATCGAGTTATAGCTAATAAACTAATAAAAGATACAAAATAATCACAAAATACTCAATTCACAAACAAGCAGAAAAATAGAGAAAAAGAGAACAAATATCTGTTGAAACAAATAGAAAACAAGTAGAAAGGTGATAATTTTAAGCTCAACAATAGCAAAAATCCTTTATATGTAAGTAGTAAAACCCCACCAACCAAAAAGCAGAGATTTTTCACATTGGATATAAAAAGCAAGACCCAACCATATGTTGCCTAAAGGAGATAAGCTTTAAATATAAGACTTAACTAGGTTAAAAGTAGAAGGATTAAAATATATATACTATGCTAACACTAATCAAAAGTAAAGAAAGATGGAGTACCTATATTAATATCTGGCTAAATAGATTTTGGAGGAAATATTACTAACAGAGACAAAGTTGGTCATTTCATAAGGAAATAGCAGTCAAGTCATCAAGGAGACATACAGTTCTAAATGTTTATGTCCTACTAATAGAGATTCAAAATACATGAAACAAAAACAGACAGAACTTCAATGAGATTTTGAGAAATCCACAATTACATTTGGAGTTTCGAACACCCCTTTCCCGAGTAATTGAAAGAAAATGTAGACAGAATATCACCAAGAATATAGGAACAACACTATTAACTAATTTGATTTAATAGGCATATATAGAATATACCATTCAACAACAGCAAAGACACTTTTCAAATGCAGATAGAACATTTACCAAAACACACACACACACACACACACACACACACGGAACCATTAATAAAGGCTTAGTAAATTTTAAAACTGTAAGTAATACACTGTATGTTTTCTGACCAAAATGGACTTAATTCAGAAGTTAACAACAGAAAGGTGCCTGTAAAATCCCCCAAAATATAAAAACTAAGTAAAACATTTTTAAAAACTCATCAAGGAAGAGCAAATCAAAAGAAAAATTCAAAAGTATTTTCAACTGAATAAAAATGGAAACAAAACATATCAGTATTTGTAGGATGCCACTAAAGCAGTAATTAGAGGAAAATGTATAGCAATATAACACCTATATTAAAGAAGAAGAAGTATGTCAAATCAAAGACCTTACTTTTGATTAAGACCATTGATAGACTAGGGGGAAAAAGACCAAGTCAGACCCAAAACAAGACAAGAAAAAGAAGAGAAAACAATAAAGACTAGAACAGAAATCAGTGAAATAGGAAATAGAGAATATCAATAAAATCAGCATCTGTTCTTTGACATCAATATAATTGATAAATCTGTACCCAGATTGATGATGAAAAAAGTATAAGTGTAAAGGATACAAATTGCCAGTATCTGGAATGAGGTGACACCACTACAGGTTTGACAGAAATTAAAAGAATAATAAAGGAATATTATGATTAAGTTTATGCTAAAAAATTCAACAATTTTTAATGAAATAGATACAATTCCTTTAAAGGCATTGTTATGGACTCACCAGAGACCAAGAAGATGCCAGCATCATGCTTCCTGTACAGCCTGCAGAACCATGAGCCAATTAAGCCTCTTTGGTTTATAAATTACCCATTTTCAGGTATGTTTTTATAGTGACACAAGAATGGCCTAATACAATAGTGAACCTTCTTAATCTAACAAAGAGTATCTCTGAAAAACCTATGGCTAACAACATGTTGAACAACTCAATACTTCCCCAAAGATCAGGAGCATGACAAAGACGTCCTCTCTCATCACTTCTGTTTAATATTATACTAGAGGCCTACTCAGTGCATTGAGGCAATAAAAAGAAATAAAAGGAATCCAGATTGCCAGGAGACAACTGTCTTTATTCATAGATGATGTGATCATTTTTACGGAAAACACTGTAGATTCTATAAGAAAGCTACTAGAACAAATGTATGAATTTAGAAAGGTTACAGACTACAAGATACATATGCAAAATTAAATTGGGTTTCTATATACTACAAATCAGAAAATAAAATTTTTAAAATAGCATTTATGATAGCATCAAAAACCTGAAATACTTAGGGGTAAATCTGATAAGTGATGTGTAAGAATTATACACCAAAACTGTAAAAACATTTTGGGAGAAAAAAAGATAACCTAAGTAAATAGAGTGATGTACCATTGTCCTGTAAATGCAGACTAAATATTAAGATTTCAGTTCTCCCCAGTTTGATCAATAGATTCAATGTAATTCAAACCATAATTACAGCAGGCTTTTTACAGAAATTGAAAAGCTGATTCTATAATCCATATGGAAATGCAAAAGCCTTAGAATAGCCAAAACAACTTTTAAAAAGAAGAATAAAGTTGGAGGACTTACACTACTTCATTTCAAGACTTATTATAAAGCTACTGTTCTCAAGACAGAGTGGAATTGCCATAAATATACATAAGTGGATCAATGGAACAGAACAGAGAGCACAGAAATAGATCCACAAATCTGCTGTCAATTAATTTTTCACAAAGGTGCAAAGACATTTCAGTGGAGAAAGAATGGTATTTCAACAAATGGTGCTGTAAAAATTGAATATGTATATGTATCATATGTAAAAATGAACTCTTAAATGGATCACAGAAACATAAAACTTAAAAATATAAAACTGCTAGAAGAAAATATAGATGAAATCTTTGTAACCTTAGGTTAAGCATAGATTACTTGGACACCCATTAAAAACACAATATGTAAAAGCAAAAGATAATCAATTGGACTTCATCAAAATTAAAAATGCCTACTCCTCAAATGATACTGTTAGGAGAACGAAAATATGACATATACTAGGAGAAAATATTTGCCAATCTCACATTTGATAATGGACATTTATCCAGAGTCTATAAAGAGGTCCCAAAACATCATAATAATAAAACAAGCAAACCAATTTTTAAAAACTTAAAACCAGCATGTAGGAAGCTAAATCTAGAGGCTGGAGGAAGGTAAGACTGGATAAGATAGAGAATGGAGACTGAGAAACCAATTATGGTGAATCCATAGTTGTTTATTTTAATTTCACCAGTAAATGTTCCAATGTATGTCTCTCAATGAAAAGACTCTTTTAATAAAATACAACCACTATACAATTTTCACGTTTTAGGGTCAATTCCAATAGATAGTACAAGCATAACCCACTATGTGGTATACCCACTATGTGGTAGAAATTGCTGAACTCACCAGAACCCTATGAAACAGGTATTAATATACTGTCTTCAAAGGTAAGGAAACTGAGGCTTAAGGACACTAAATAGTGTGTTCAAGATCGTACAGCTCCAAAAGTTGCAAGACTTACAGTCAAACCAGGTCTGTTTAACATTAATATGTCATGATCTTTCTATCATAGTATCCAGTCTTCTAGTAATTGAAAAAATAGTGGAAAGTAAACAAAGAATTTTTTTTACATTCCATACTGTATTGATTAAGCTACAGACCAAGCTCCTTGGTAGAAAATGTTACAAGTGTAAATAACACAGACATTCATTTCTCTCCCTCAGGTCAGTGAAGAGACATGTGGTCTAGGACGTGTATGACAACTCTGCTCCATGAAGCCATCTAGTCACCTAGACTCCTTCTGTCTTGTCACTTTACCATCCAGATGATCTCCACATTCGATGATTAAAGCCAGCTCATTAGTACCGCTTCTAGCTCGTGGCAAGAGGAAGGAGAGAGTAAGCAGATTCCTTTTATGGATTTTATCTAGAAGTTATACAAATCTCTTGCACTCACATCTAATTATTTTAGTCACATGAATACACCTAGCTGCAAAGAGGCTGAAAAATAACTCCTCCAGCTAGGCACTGAAAAAATTCTACTTCTAAAAGGAAGAAGAGATGGGTTTGTGGGGGCAGTTAATTATCTGTTAACGGTGCTTTTTCTAGTCCGGTATTCTTGACACAATAGATCTGGCTTCTATTATGGCATGATATTGGGAGGCTTTGTAATGTTAGTTCTATGCACCTTGTGAAAATTGGCCAGCCCAAGTGATAGATAATTCCATAGTACACACACTCTTGGAAATCTTGAGTAGTAGTTATAATTATTTGCAGATAGCCTAAGTTGTTCTCCCATTTGGGGAAGAGGATGGGTGTAGCCTGGTGGTCCTAGCCACTCATCAAGAGGAAGATACCAAGATTGTGGTTCAAACATCAAAGCTTTTAACCAAGAATTTATTAATGAGTGAAAAAAAAATCAGACCAAGAGGAGGTATGTCACAAAAACTGAAGAAATGTTTTACCCAAGCTGATGCTAACTGCTACTGCTAAAATAATTCACAACAAATCATCTCTTTTCACTATTTGAATTTTGGATAGAATAAAAGACTGAGGGCTAGAGAAAAATCAAGATGTATTCAGACTTGCCCTCAAGAACAATCCACCATTAGAACTATTCAGAGGTTGTAATCACTTTCTTGTCTTGAGGCCAAGAAATCTCATCATAATGATGACATGATGCTCTCTTTTCAAAACTCATTTACTCCCTAAGCATGAGGATAGTGTCTGAAACACAGAGCAAACCTTCAATTCTGGGAGATAGAAAACCCTAAATTTCCTCCAGGGTAGACATAGGAGTAGTTCAACTGCAAGATGGGAAAGGCCAACTTACCATGCCATAATAATTTAATCATGGTCTCAATGATATTTCAGTAACATAATTTATAGCAAATAAGTAAAAGATAGCTACACATTAATTTCTGGGTACTAATTTTATAATGTAGAAAATGACATATTTAATGGGCAATAGTTCAAAAGAGCTCTTAAAAAGGACTTTTTTTCTAGACATGCATTCATAATTCCTATGAAGCAAGGGTGGGACTCAAAACTCAAATGCTGAAAAGTCAAGGGGAGATGGAGGAAAAGAATAGGGTGTCACTGAATATATAAGGGATGTTTTGGATCTATTCTCTGAGTTTATTATTCCATCTTTTCTTTCTGCTCAAGTAAAACTTTTCTAAGCTATAAGCACCACTTTTTTTAGAAATTTTAGTTAGGCAGAAAGTTATTATTTCGTTTATCTTTCAGTATAGTTTTGTTATAAGACTATATAAAGCACATATGAGACAAGCCATGATGTTATATATGATATTGCTGGCAGATCTGAGTGGATTAAAAATGACTCTAGCTAGTGAGATAATGAGCTTAGAGCTGTGGAAGTCTACTCTCTGCCATTGTTCTGAAGGACATGATAGCTGTCTCAATCAGTTTTTCAAATATTAATAGTATTACATTACTTTTATATATAGAATGAAAAATCCTACACTAGACAAGAGACCACAAACAAATGATTGACAGGCAAATTCATACAAAGTTACGTTTTGATGGCAAGCATGGTGTTTATCTTTTTAAATTTGAATTGGTGGTTTTCAAGGAAATGTGTCATACCTTTTAGCCACCCGTTTCCTTTGAATATGCTTCTTGTTTGTTTGTTTGTTTGTTTTTCCTCCTTATAAGTATTTATCTCCCTGACATAGAAGTCAGATATGCTTCCTCCCAGGCTGCTGTGAAGCAAGAATAGGGACTATCCCAATCAGATACACTAGAGTGAGGCTTCAGTTCAGAAATAGGCACTGCAGGGAAACTGGTCTGATTCAGGTAACAATGCCAGTGGTGGAGTTCCAGCATGGTAGTCAGCATCAATGGTGTTGAGACTCAGTGTCTATGCCCATAGGTAGCAGTGGCAGCATCTTTGCTAGATTAGCCCTGCAGTATGTTGTGGGTGCAATTGTTGGCAGCATAATCCTAGGATGGATTCTGGTCTCCTGGAGCCTGTGTCCATCTATATTGTTTCATAAATTCCTTTGTTTCTTATACCTGCTGGAAAGGCTTCTGTTATTTGCAACTAAGCAGTCCACCTGATACGTTTTTCAACCTTTAAAAACTGAGGAAATTTACCAAAATCCCTGAATTTCTAGTTTATTTTGGAATATCAGATCTGGCAACCCTGAACTTAACTATTCCTGTAGGGCAACATTGAGCAGGATCTCACATCCTAGGCACATGCCATGCACCTTATATATATTTACTCCCTGTAAGTATTTCATTGTTTAACCCCTTTCCATTTTTCATTCCTGCAGGACCCATAATTTTCTATAGTCATAACACTTCAGGTCATGTATTTATATACCTAATACTTTGACCAAGTCAAAATATAATATTTATATTGATTTGTTTCTAGTTAATGTATGTGTTGAGAGCCTGAGTCAGTAAATAGCCTTTAAGAATTCTAACTTTTTAAAAAAATATATGGGCAGGGATGAAATAAAACAAACCACTATTTGGATTGTTCACATTTTCCCAGCAGCTAAGAAACACATTGTATGTATCATGACAGGCACCAAGAAATATACAATGACCTATCCATTTATTTATTCACTCAGCAAACGTGTATTCACTATCTGGGTACAGTGCTTATGGTAAAGTTCTTATAATGACTCCAAAAACTTCTGAGTTATTTGATGCTACTGGCCTACCCTGAACACAATTTTTGAGGAATAGTTCCCAAGAAAGGGAAGAAATAAAGGAAAAAAGGAAAGAAGAAAGAAAAAAGGAAAAAAAAAAAGGAAAGGACATAGAAGGGATCAATTAAGACTATATGCAAAATATGAGTACCTGAAAGCTGTTAGTTGTCTCCATGAGGCAGTATGGGCTGGAAGTGACTCCCTGAGCGAGTTAGATCTGTGCTTCTCTATTATACTGCTACATTACTCCATCAGATGTACCTAATTGTTAATTATGTAGATTGATTATGGAACCATGCCACAGTAAACTAGTTAGATCACATTTAACTGTCTCTTCACCATAAATTATCCTCTGTAATGTATGGTTATGTCTATAATCAAAAAGGCAAAACCTATTGTTATAAAAATCTTAGTGCAAAGGATGGGAATTCAAATAATAGATGGTGGAAAGTTGAGTGTAAGTAAACTATAAACAATGACACTTCCACAAGTCAGACCTTTGGTGGGTAAAACTATTTGTTATTAATAGACATACTTGTTGTCATTTTAAGTAATTAATCATTACCCATAGATATAATTTGTATTGTGCATTTGATTTGGAGCCAGATATGGACTCTGCAACTTGACATGATTTTGTTGTCTTCAGTTAGTGATTTATTATCCCTGAGTCTCAGTTTCTTCCTTTGTGAAGGATTTGATAAGAAATTAAAATAAAAGAATAAATATGTCAAACTGGATCAAGGTAGAAAAACACATTCCAGCACCTCTGCTCCACACACATACACATGCAAACCAACCTCCCCAACTCACAGAAATTCTGGCCAAGATTTTAGTAGTAATAAAAGTAAATTCTTAGAACATATCCAATGGACTTCTGATTAAATATTTAAATATAGCATAATGAACATGTGGATTTAGCATCAATCTTCCCTAAGATTCCATCAAAATAAAGAAAGAAAATTATATAAACCCTTAAAGACAAATTGAGTAGGAGAAGGCACAACAGGGAACAAGAAGTTATCAATAAATATTAGAAGAGAGGTATGATAATGATAATTGACTCAATGTAGAGGAGAATATTACCACACAAACTTAGGATAATGATATAATGCAAAGCATGCTTATTGGTGAGGCAGAAACCTAAAAGGCATCAAGAAATAAAAATATATGATTTAGTGGAACATGGTAGAAGGAGAATAAAGCAAGGGCTAAAATTAGGGGAATTGGTTGAAGGGGAATTGGTTGAAAATGTGAATATTCAACAAAACCCCTTCCCACCCTAGCCAGCCAATTATTCCATTTGCAAGTTTGCAGTACTAATAGCTTCTAAAAAGATAAAAAGATAGTTGACTACAAAGAAGTAGGAGTCAGATGGCATTAGATTTTCAGGAACAACACTGGGAACTAGAAGACAAGAGAGCAATTAAAAATTCAAAGCAAAAATAATTTCTATACCCAACCAAACTATCAATCAAACATAAATGAAGCCAAAAAAGAAAATTTCCAAATATATAAAATATCACGTACTTACTACCTATATGGTTTCTTTTAAGAAGCTACTGGAAGATGTAGATTTGCAAAATAAAACAATAAATTTAGGAGTAAATATGGCATCCAAAGAAAAATCTCAGGACAATGTAATTGTGCACCAGACCTAAGGAATCCTCAACACAGACTAGAAGGGGAAAATGGGTGCATAAAGTAGAAAGATTACCAGAAACAAAAATGGAGCTGACAAATTGCTGTGCTTAGGAGCTTGAAATAAAATAGAAAAACAACCAAAAATGGCCTGTGTGTTGTTTTAAAAGAAATACTTTTGAAAGAAAATAATACAAAATTTTAAGATGAAGGATTATTAAAAGAAGGAAAGCTGCTCTCTACATGTTAATATCAGACAAAAAAAATGGCAAAAATCATCAAGACAGAGACATTCTTAAAAGTAAAAGGTGCAGTTCACTGATAAGCTATATCAATGTTTGTCTTCACTTAAAAACTTAGCTGAAGGAATTAAAGAAAAAACTGACAGAATTCTAAGCAATGATATATCCATAATCATAGGAGGATATTTTAACACATGTCTCTCAGAAACTCAGTTCTCAAAAAGAACACAAATTAGTAAGACCATAGAAAATTTGATAATATTAACAAGCTGACAGAAGTCATGGATTTTTTGTTTTTGGGTTCACTGTTATAGCCCCCACCCCACTGCCTAGTTGAGTGCTTGGAACATGGTAGATATTAAATATTTCCTTTATATACGAATGAATAAACAAGTAGAACCCAGAACGCAACAAATAGACAATATACATTCTTGTAAGTACGTGCAGCACATTTACTTAAAAATTAACCTCGTGTCAGGCTACACAGGAAAATCTTGAAAAACATTTATAAATGATACAGTCTGCATCCTATGACAATGCCTTACTTATAGTTAGTTGGTGTTTACAGTCATCATTTCATTTCTTTACAGAGAATTTAAGGAAACTTTCAAAATTTTTTAAAGAAGTCTGAATTATTAGAGTGAAATATTGACATTATAGAGAAGAAATACATTGAAATTCCTAATTAATACTTCCTGCTCTGCTAGTAATTAGAATTGTTACTGACCCTGAAGGGAACATGTAACTAACTCTAAGTTTCAGCAACCTCTTCTAAAATTTGATGATTGGACTTTTGTATTTGCAGTCCCTTCCAATTCTAACACTTGTTTACTGCTTACCCATATAAAAGTCCTGTCTGTCTTTCCTTCTTTTCCTTTTTGTATGTGTTAACTGAAGAATGTATTGTGGCATAGTTTTAAATAACAAAAAGCATCTTGACCCATCCTACAGTAAGTTAAAAAGACATTGTGAGAAAGTTCTCATGTTAAGTGTATAGGAAAGTTGCTATGCAGAGAGTGAAGCCTAAATAATATGTACTACAGGAGCCATCAATCAAAGGAGACTCAATAGCACATATATGTATAAATGGAATACAGACTTAAAGAGGAAGGTAATTTCTGAAATGCCACACTGTCTTAGAGATAGCCTCTCTGGGTGAGCAATTTGTCCAGAAAGAAAATAAGCATCCTGCCTTGATCTGGAATGATCTTGGTATTCTTCTATGCTTCCTGCCCAAGTTTAAAACCTTAATATCCATTCAAACTGTCAGACTACTCCAATTATCTCTGGTACAAAATATCCCACAGTTCAGTACTGTAAGACATTGTGTAGCTTATAAATGACTAAGTTTTGCCCTGACTGATAACATTTTCCCAAAGTCAAACAGATTCTGCTTTTGTCTCTCTGCTTGTCTCAATATAGCTGCACTTTATTTCAATACTTCTCTTGTAATTGAGCAATTCCATAAAATCAAATAAAATGATTTATAAAGGAATGATTACTCCAGGGTAACATTTCAAGTGAAATTAAGATTGAAATCTAATTTAAAAGCTTTAATGTAAATGGGTCATTAGAGGAGGCTCTCCAGGGAATTTGCAATTAAACTAAAGTGACAAGGGTTTTGTAGGGGTGATAGACCTAAAGGTGTTACAATACTGATACATGCTCATTTCAGATGCAGCTGGCCTTATCACAACTGCTCAACAAGATCAGAGTTGCTGAGTGAAAGGAGCAATCAAGTCTAACAAAAACACTCCAACCCATTACAAGAGTTTCTCATGAAAAAAAAAAAAATAGTTCTGATTTATGTAAAGGCTTCAGTATATTTAATTCAGTATATTTAATTGACATTAATTAATCTGCTAACTGCTGTTAATCATCTCCATATTTATCTCTTATCAAAATCTTACTTTTATCACTATAACTATTCATTTAACAATAACTGTTTTCTATTAATACAATCTTTAATATGTAATTTGCAACTGTGTAGTCTTTAAGCACAATAATAGAATACCTCTCCTTTCCCCCCAGCCTTTTTGAATCCTGCGTGTCTTTACTTTTAGAGGTTTCCTTTTTGACTCTATAGGTCCTTGACAATTAGTCATCCATTTCCTTTCTAAATTCCTTTTATTTTTGTTATTAGATCTTCTACTTACAGTAAACCTTGCTTGTGACTAGGTCCCAGTTCTCTAAAAGGAAACTATGCTGAATACTTTACAGTTCTTGCAGTATTGCATTTAACATAATAAGGGTCGTAAAATTTGATTTTATTAATAATAATAATTATGTTAATAGTTAACTTTTACTGTCCTTTTAAAGTGAGTTAAACCCATTTAAAATACGTTAAACCCTTGATGTAAATTATCTCATTTAACCTTCACAATCATTCTAGATGGTAGAAATATTATTATTTCCATATAAAAAATCCATAAACTGAAGATTAGAAATGTTTCAGTAACTTATCCAAGGTCACAGAGCAAATAAGTGGCAGATCCAGGAGGTAAAACCAGGACTGTATATCTCTAAAGCTCATGGTAGTACCTACTGTGCTATGCAGTGAAAAGTTGAGGTTGCCTAAGATCAACAAGAAAAGCACATTTGTGATGATCCCTTCCCATTTTGTATATCTGTATGTCTGATTGATTTTGTACATTGTCAGATTTAATTGGTCCCAGATCTTTAAAGGTGAACTCTTTCAAAAATAATAAAAATACAGTTCTTGAGCCATCCAACAGATGTTTCTAAATGTTTAGATTTATTTTTATGAAGGCTTTATAAAAAATCAATTCCAATTTATACACTTTATTTTTGTGGATGACAGAAGATTTGAAGAGCTCTATTGAGAGAGATGGCTGAAGTTTTACTTATTGCTTTTGAAATTTTCCAATTTTATTTATACAACAGCTTTTGCAGAAGCAACAACACCGATGGCTCACAAACCACTCTTTTTTGTTGGCTATCATACATAAGACAAAGGTCCAGTGATGGAGTGGTTTTCAGATCATGAACTATATAGCTCAATAGAAGAAAATCAAGAGATTGCACAAGCCACTTTAAGGACGGAATTTGGAGAGAAAATAATCATTCTGAGACTACATACTTCCTTACCCTTCTCTTACAAGTATACAATCTTTTCTTCAGATCATGAAAATAATCATATGATTCACTTTAATGTTATCATATTTGGTAACTTGCATAAATTTGATTGTCAGAGCAATGGAGGTAGAGGTAGACTAAGGTGGAGAAATAGTTTCTAGGGGGAAGGAAAGATGTAACAGCTAATAGATCGTCAAGCACCTAGAGAGCTATACTGTATTGGCAACTCCTTTTAGGTTGTTCAGATTGGTCCTCACATGGAAAAGCAAGTATTGCTGGACAGTCACAGAGGGTAGCCAGGTATCTGCCTAACTTCTCAAGAATGAGCATGGATTGGTACTGGAGGTCAGAGAAATGTCTAAATATGTGTAGTCACAGTTTAATTCCACCTATAGTTAATTTTTGGAGAATTATTTTTTCTGTTGTAAAAGGCACAAAGGGAATCTTCTGGAAAACATATTGATGCAGGATATTTTCTTGACCCCTTTGTGGGACTAGCAATGGGGATGCCTCGCTTACTCAGCCTGCCTCTGTCTACCCCTCGTGGGAGGGAGCATGTGAGCAAATGAGTGCAGGAACTGGAGTGAGAGAGTGCAGGAACTTTGGCACCTGTAGGAGTAAACACCATGCAGGCCCCACAGCAGTGTCCAGGTGGGGATACTACTGACCCCAAGGCCCAGAGGACATGTTACAATGGTCTCTTATCTTGGCTGTTTGCAGAGAGCAGTGTGTTATCAACTCATTGGGCCCTTTGCCTTGTCACATGGGGTGGATGCCTTCTGCCAGCAAGGGCAAAGGCAGTGTGACAGACTTTTTGGTGACCCGCACCCAGTGTGTCCTGAATTCTTGTCCAGTGCCCTAGAGGAATGAGGTCATGTGGGCAAATGGAAGGATGGTGAATGTGGAGAATATTGTGGAGTGGTGAAAATGGCTATCAGTGGTGGGGGGAGCTGGAAAGAGGATGGGAAGGGAAGGTTGCTCTCCCCTGAAGTCAAGTCACCTCTTTACCTTCTCTTCTGAAGTCAAGCTGCTTCTCTCTCTGATGTTCAACCACTTCTTCCTGGTGTCTGGCTGCTTCTCCTCTCTGCTGGCTGAGTCTGGAGTCTTTATAGGGACAGGATGTGGGGAGGGAGGCCCTGGATAGTTTCAGAAAAGGCAACATTTCAACAAGGAAACAGGGATAGAACTTCTCACTTTGAGCTGCAGGTTTCAGGGAAGGTGGAGTTTTGCCAGGGACCTGCCCCTGTCTACCTAGAATTTTTCTGCCTCCTGCCTCTATCGTTTTATCAATATTACATTTGCAATGATGGTCTCCAAGCTGTGCAAGATCTGGCCCTAGCTACCTGTTGAATCTCTTCAATCTCTTCCCTATCATTTACCCTCTTGTCACTCCATGCCAGCCATCCTGGATGTCCATGACTCTTGAACACATCACACTTCTTCCTGTCTCCCTGCCTTAGGGCCTTTGTATTTGCTGCCCACTCCACCTGGAATTCTTTTCTAGATCTTTTCATCCTTTGGTTCTTCTCATTTAAATTTAGGTCTCTGCTTAAGTGTCACCTCCAGAGAACTATTCCTGACCATTCTTTGTATATGCACATACAAACACATGCACATAAAATAGTTTAATCTAAGAACTCCTGTTCTTAGATTAAAGTTGACAGCAACTGATGAAAAAGAAAAGATGCACAAAATGTCACAGGTTAG
This sequence comes from Trachypithecus francoisi, assembly GCF_009764315.1. Taxonomy (NCBI): domain Eukaryota; kingdom Metazoa; phylum Chordata; class Mammalia; order Primates; family Cercopithecidae; genus Trachypithecus; species Trachypithecus francoisi. The sequence goes on along the minus strand of NW_022681435.1, from coordinate 1,606,504 downwards.
AGAAGACTAAAAGATGAGATGGCTAAGTACTGTGTGGTCTCCCATATTAGACCAGGAAACAGAAAAGGATATGAGTGGGAGAACGGGTGAAAACCAAATAAAGTCTGCAGTTGAGTACATAGTATTTGTCTTAATCCATTTGGTGTTGCTATAAAAGAATACCTGAGACTGAGTAGTTTATAAAGAAAAGAAGATGTATTTGGGTTGTGATTTTGATGTCTAGAAATGTTCAAGATTGGTTATCTGGTAAAGGCCTCAGGCTACTTCCACTCCTGGCAGAAAGTGAAGGAGAGCCAGAGTGTGCAGAGATCACAGCATGAGAGGGAGGCAAGAATGAGGAGTGGAAGGTGCCAGTCTCTTTTTAACAATCAGCTACCTTGGAAACTAATAGAGTGAAAACTCACTCACCCCTACTTCCATCCAGGTAGGGCATTAATCTATTCATGAAGGATTCATCTGCATAACCCAAACACTTCCCTTATAGGCTCCACCTCCAACACTGCAGATCAAATTTCAACATGAAGTTTGGCGGAGACAAAGATCCAAACCACGGAAGTATTGTACCAATGTTAATGTCTTAGCTTTTGACAAATTTACCAATCATGGTTACATAAGATTTTAGCATTAGGGAACGCTAGGTGAAGTGTATACAGCAGTTGTCTATCCTAACTTAGTAACTTTCCTATAAATCTAAAATTATTCAAAATAAAAAGTGTAGTGAAAGAAACTAACCACTAAATAAGTTCTAAGGCTTTCTGTATCATGAAGCATGACAATTACCTAGTCTTCCTGTTGCCTTAGTTTTTTTTTTTTTTTTTTTTTTTTTTCTGTTGCCTTTTTTTTTTTTTTACTGAGTCTGGAGTTCAGTTTTCAATACTGTAATAAGGCTTTCTGGAGAGGACTTGCATCCTTGGTTTGTTCAGTTAGAAGTAAGATGGGAAGCATCATGAAAAGTTGCAGTACCAAGTAATTCAAGGCTCAGGGCTCAATTTATTTGTTCATTTCCAAGGCATGCTGTCCAGGCTTTCCCTATGCACAAACCTTCGAAGAATTCTTTGCTCCCTCTACCAGATGGCTGACATTGGCCTGGTCTTTTGACCCTCTCCGTGACTTATTAAAACCTGTGAACATCACATTTCTGCAAAACAATCTTTATGGTCAGATTTACTGAATGTAGAGACACATTTTCATTTGAAACAAAAGAAAGTGAGATTTGGTACTTACTAACTAACAACTGTGGACAAGGAACTTGCTTAGTCCTTTGGAGACACAAAGATTAAACAAACACAGACACTACCCCAAGGAGTCTGTACCATATATCCATGGGGGGCCAATCAAAGTAAAGGAGGAAAGCTATGCTTATAACCCAGGAGTCATAGACAGGGTGACCCTTTCAAATAATCCATATTTTAGGTAAAAGCTTTGTATTCCAGGCACTGTCACTTACCAGCTGAGTAATCTTGGGCAAGTAATTTAACCTGCAACTCTAGTTTGTTAATGTTAATCTGTAAAATGGAAATAATAATATCCACATGTGCAGATTTAATGAACTAATTTCTGTAATATACCAAGAACAGTACCTGATAAATGTCAATTGTTCAATAAATGTTAGTTATTATTACTTAAATAAATATATAAACAGCAAGTAACACTAACAGTGTGAGAATTTGGTTGAAAATCTATCATCTATCATATTGTTTATCAATAATTTATGGTAAGTTATTCTTCCACATTATCATTCATGGAACCTACAATGAAAACAAGACTATCGTTTTATGTACGGATTTGTGCAAAGTATAAGCAAAAAAGCAACATAAGCATAGGTTTCTTCCCAATAAAACATAATACAGGCCACTCACTTTGCCCAAAAGATGTTTTTGAAAGTACAATATGATGTAATAATTTTGTAGTTTGAGAAAAGGTTATCTTCAATTTACATTAGTAATTTCATATCTGGTTGATCTAAAATTGGCCATAGTTCTTGAGATGTGAAATGTCAGTATTTCCTGCTCTGTTTACTTAACAAGTTGATTATAACTAAACGAGTTGTGTATTTCATTAATTACCTGATAGGCAGGTAATCTTAGCTAATTCTTGTCTACCTCATAGGCAAGTAACTAGTAAAATACACAAATTCTTTAGGTATTTGTCGACCTCCACTGCTATTCCAGTCTCCTGGATCAGTGAACTGGAGGCACTGATGATTAGTGATAACCTCCAGGCATTGTAAGATAAAATTTTTATCATTTTAATTGGTAGACAAATTCTGATGATGTTAATAGAATGGGGTGAAGCTAGTGATTTGATGAGACATATTTCCTCAATTTCACAATATTATTGGAGAGATAACAAGATCTCTGTAATAATAGTTTCTATCTGTCCTCCCCGCCTCTAGCATTAAATTCTAACATTTCATCTCAAATTTGAGCTTTACAAAAGGGGGAGCTAACTAAGAGAGCACAGAAAAGGGCTCCATGGTCTTTCTCTTCTGGCATGTCTAGGCTCAGAACTGGCAAAATGGAGACCATGTCACCAGAAAAATTGTCTTTCATAAACACAACTCTTTTCTTTGCTTCAGCATGGTCTAACTTCATGATTCTGGAAAGATTATCACATTTCAAATAGATGACCCTCAAAGAAAAGAAGTAACGGTAGGTCTTATATTAAGGTATTGGCCCCTGACAGTTCTTACAAAACTATCAGCATTTCTATTTCTTGTTCTTTGTTTCTATTTTTACGATGTGTTGCCTGTTTTCTTAAAAAGCAATAGCATGAACAAAGACTATTTAACAGAAGAATTGAGTTCAAACTCTTGGTCAATTATTTACAGTTCTGAGACTTTGGGCTTGTACCTTCTTCATAGGAAAATAGATGATATTTCATGTATTAATGCATAAAAGACCCCTAGGTGCTATATCATGTTCACATAAACCTCACAGTAATTCTTAGAGGACTTCTGAAAGAGGAGGACACTGAGGTTGAGGAAAGAAGGGACTTGTTCAAGGTTACAATAACTCCAGGAACTAGAATCAAACCTAGATTTAGTCTGACTCTGAACAATAAAATTAGCCACACCTACTGAGCACCTACAATGTGCTAGGCACTGTCTTAAGTATGCTATATGCATTAACTAATTTAAACTTCATGGCCATTCTAGAAGGCAAGTATAATTATTATTATTTCACAGAAATCCACCACGATGCCTTCCTTTGTCCACACACTTCTCATTTTATAACCCCCCATTTATATGCGCATATATGACATTTTTCTAATTTCTTTGTGACACTCTGAATTACAAATGCTATTAAAGCCTGTGGACTTGTTTCCCAACATTTGGGGAAACTAAGCTCAACCCTATTTTGACATTTTTAGTGAGTTTTCCTTTCACTGTAACCCTTTCTCCAGGCCCCCATGTGGCATATAGAGCAAGGCATACTTAATCCTCAATTTACAGAGCCTCTTCTTTTAGTAGACGTAGAGAGGTTAAAATGCTAACTTCATTTATAGTATGTCACCATTCATTTAAAAACCCTCTGTGATTTTTTACCACCTTTATCTTTTCTCCTGAAGAAAAACATAACTTTTTATTGTTTCAAAAACCTCCAAGAAGCAACAAATTTAACAAGAAATTAATGACCAGGAGACTTATGTCAGTAAAATTCTGAACTAAATTGAACCCTAGGGTTTTAAAATGCTCAAACACCATCGTATTTTGTGGGCATTTATTTTTTTCTTGGCATCGTGCAACTTCCTGTTTCTAAGAAAAAAGGATTAAAGTGTCCCATTAAAAAAAAAAAAAAAAAGCAAAAACTCCAAAAGCTTCTTGGACATCAAAGAGACCTTACACAACAACATTTTGATGAGTTAAGTGTAAAGGAATCAAAAACACATGGATTAAATTTCCCATAAAACCCACATGTGTTTAAAAATCAAGAGAAAATGTGCTTGGTCAAATGCATTTGGGGTTTTGTCAAACCCCAAACATTTGAGGAATAGTGTGAGATGTTTAAGGAACCCAAAACACAGCTGGATCGGCCTATATCATTCTCAAAGCATATGCCAGTGGGAGATGTTAAAGAAGATAAACCCCCAAAACAATCGAGTTCTGCTTAAAAATCACAACTTGATTATTGATCAGAAAGTTGCAGTTTTCAAATATATATATTTTAATCACCTCTAAACTTAGAAAGTTACAGCTTATGTAACCTGTTAGAAGTCATTTATTGAAGAGCTCTTCTATTTTTAAAAAAGAAAAAGGGATCATCATTTCCAACTTTTAGATTTTCCAGCATAAGCAGACAGGATCTTTTCTGCAGCTTTCAAATTTCTATCAAGTTATTCCATGTTTTGTATTATACTTGATTTAGCTTTGCTAGACTAGGCACATTATTAATTGGCTCCCTTTTTATTTACAATACTATTGCTCGAAATATATACTAGAGTGTATAATTGAATTTTGGGTTTACGGTAATTTAAAAAAGTCAAAAGAGCAATAAACATAAGTGTTAGTCAACAATTGCCTCTGAGAACCAGCATAAATCATCAAGATTAAATGATTTTAAGTCATATTTAAGCTCCTTAATTTTAATTTATGGTTGCCAATCTATTTTCAGTCATTGTCGACTGGAATTTCTTGTCAGTGCTTTATGTCTTTAGAGGTGATGGCAAGGGATGTCTGAACATTTCCTTTTTATGGGGGCCTACATTATCAGGCTGAAATCATTGATCCATGCTTTTTGTTTCTTATTACTTTCCTAGTGCATTCTATTTATTTTAAAAGTTAGCCAAGTAGTGGGGAGGGGAATTTGATCATGAATTTAAGTACTTTTTCAAGTCTGTTTTCTAATTTAGTCAATAAGACTTTGATCCTTGGGGTAGATCTAGTTTAGAGATGTATAAGTAAATGAATATTTCCTTTAGCTAAACAATACTGTGTATCACTTTTTGGATTACAGATAGCACTATCATGATTTCCAGGGAGTACAAAGGTTAATGAAACCGTCGCTGTGCCTTCTTAACTCCTGCAAATAGCTAAACAGCAATATTGCAAATTTCTCTTTCCCCTTTCTACTATAATCAACGTTACATATCCTGCAAAAATATAATACAGTGAAAATACAAAAAAAAAAAACAAAAAAAAACAAAATATTTTCCCTGATGAAAGCAGCACTGATGTCGGAATGATTAATATTTTTTCCCACTCCCAGCCACAAGCACTGCAGTATCAATTAGCAGTTTCTACTCACTTGGATCTCAGCTCAGCTCTCCAAAGGGTAATTTCTGATGTATAACAAGGTCACGGCTCAAGAGTTAACCCTGTACACTAAAAAAACAGCAATAGCAGTCAGAATATCATTTATGGAAACCCACCATTTACTAAGACCTGAACCAGACATTTTACACACTACTTTTAATGTTCACAATAACCTGGGCAAGTAGATTTCTATTGTTTCCATTTTACAGTTGAAGATGTTAAGTCTTAAACACATTAAGTCATTTGCTCATGAATATACAGGTCTGTTTGGTCACAAAGCCCACACTCTCTCCTCAACCCTGTTGCCTCTTACATGTTTAAGGTAGATAAATGAAAACAGTGACCATCTCTTAGGAGACCGACCAAAGGGTAGAGAATAATACAACCCTAGCTTAAGAAGTTAGCAGGCTCTCATACCGATATGGCCTGCAGGTCTTGAAATCACAGATCCCTGCTCTGTTGCTCACCCTAATGAATATCCGATGTCGCACTGTGATACATCTTTTGCCCCAGACATGACTTGCCACATTTATACTCTTTTGAATTTCCCTTGAACATGCCCCGGGCATCATTTTGGAAAGCAGTCAGTTGCTCAGGAACTGATTCCATGATGCTTTCGAGGCCATCACCTGTTTCTGATTATTTCTTTCCAGAGCTTAGCTAACGGACATGAGTGTTATACCTTGGGAATGAAAAGTCTGTGGCCAAGAGTACAAAATTACATCCACCAGCCTTGTACTCTTCCTATTATTTTATTGTCCCAACAGTCAGAATGATGTCATGGGATGAAGAAGAAATCTGTTACATGACAAGGTTTTTTTATTTGATATAGCCTTAAAGGGCTTTCCATTAATGACTGGGGGCAGAAATTAGGCTGGCAGGCCACTCTAGATTGGCCGTTCATGGTTAAACTAATTAGGAGGTGATCCTAGATTCGAGCAGGCACTATACTGTGGATGAGAACTACAGAAAGTGTACAACAGGCCAAGTTTCTGAAGAATAATGCCAAAACTGAAAATTTCTACAGGAGACCAAATCAGCAAAGTGAAATCATGAAAGAAGTAAAGCTCCTTAAAAAGGAGAAAAACTGTGCTATCTTGCAAATCAGAATGAATATTTCGAATTACAGTAAACTAAAATTAGGGGACATGTTGGAAGCTGAAAAATAGGGGGAAAAAAAACCACATGCATTCAAGTTGTAAGACTCGGTACCTACATTTCAGGTTTCTTAAAAACCGGAACGCAGATATTTTTAAATGCCTAAAATGACTAGTCAATAGATAGATAAATACAGAGAAAAGATAATTTACAAAGGAAAATAATTATAAAGAAAAACATTTATTCTTACTATAAAGAAAAGAAATTTAAACTTTTAAAAATGATACATTGGTCTGTTAAATTTCAATTTTTAAAAGTGTATAACAGACTTTGATGGTGCGGGTCAGAAGAAATGGATAGTTCCAAATATTGTTATTTGTTTCACTCTGAATTGTATCTGAATGGATACAAATCTTTTACAAAGAAATTTGACAATGCATATTGAAATCCTCAAATATTTATGCATTTTAGTCTCTTGAGAAACTGATTCTAATAATCTTAAGTATACGTACAGGGTTGTTCATTACAGCATTATGTAGAATCACAAAATGTAGAAACAGCCCTTAAATGTCATAAAATAGAGGAATGTTAAAGCCATTCAATGAGATAATTTAAAAATTGGTGATTATGAAGACTAACAAAAACTTGAAAATGCTTTTGCTATAATATAGACTGGTAAAGAGCAAGAAAAATTCTGACTATAAGCAATACAAAATTTTGTATTAGTAAAAAGACAGGAAAGAAGTATATCGGAACAATAGCAGGGATTTTCCTACCATGGTGAGACCCTTGCTAATTTTATTTTTCTTCTCCATTTTTTATGCCTTCCTAAATGTGATTGCATTACTTTTTTTTTTTAAGGAGTATAAGTAATATCTCAAGATCAATATATTTTTAAATAACTCGTAGAAGGACCAGGCCAAGCAAACAAACTATGAAGACAAATGCAAATAAACAAAGCATTTATATTTAAGAGAAGGGTAACAACAGAAAGGCAAGTAAAAAGGCCCTACGATTTAGGAATATGAATCTTTTTTTTAATCTGGAAGAAAACAATATGTTGAAACATCAAAGAAAAGCTTTGTAAAAATAAATCTATTCCTTTAGAAGGAAACGAAATAAATTTCCTTCTAAAATCGGTTGAAATGTACATAGTGATGGGGAGGAAAGAACAGGTATCTATGAGGTTGACTGGGTTGGAGTGCCATGTGGTTGCCATTTTAGCCTATGCAGAGTCACATCAACAATTATTTGTCTTCCTATGTTTGAAATTACTTCTGAATGTCTTCCCTGAGGCCAGAAGTCTTCACTAGGCTTCTCAAACTCTCTCCTAGCTCAAAAATTCCATGAGATATATTAAATAATGAATAAACCATCAAGTATGCTAGCAAGTTGCCCTGATATTTGATTACAGTTTGTGAATTTACTGATACCCAATTGCTTATTAAGGGAAAAAATTAATTCTTGATCTAGTAGAGTCACTTACTGGCATAATCTTTCCATAGGTTATTCACTGCCTGATTAACAAAGAAATGGGAGATGAGGATGATGCTTTTCTCTGGAAAATTAAAAAAATAATCTTGTTACTGTCTAAAATAATTTATCTCACATAGGAACTTAGCATGGCTGAAATGGCTTGGGGGGAGGCAAGGAAATAGTCTATGTCAGGGGTCCCCAACCCCTGGACTATGGACCAGTGTGGTCTGTGACCTGTTAGGAACTGGACTACACAGCAGGAGGTGAGTGGCGGGCAAGTGAGCAAAGCTTCATCTGTATTTACAGCCGCTCCCCATCACTGGCATTAGCGCCTGAGCTCCGCCTCTGTCAGGTCAGTGGCAGCATTAGATTCTCATAGGAGCACAAACCCTGTTTTGAACTGCACATGGGAAGGATCTAGGCTGCATGCTCCTTCTGAGAATCTAATGCCTGATGATCTGTCACTGTGTCCCATCATCCCCAGATGGGATAGGAGAACAAGCTCAGGGCTCCCACTGATTCTACATTATGATGAGTTGTGTAATTATTTCATTATATATTATAATGTAGTAATAATAGAAATAAAGTGCACAATACATGTAATGTGCTTGAATCATCTCAAAACCCTCCTCCACCCTGGTCTGTGGAAAAATTGTCTTCCACAAAACCAGTCCCTGGTGCCAAAAAGGTTGGAGATTGCTGGTCTATGTACTATTGGTAGACTTGCCACAGGATGGTATAAACCTTTATTTGTAATCCCTATCTTGAAGAAAAATTAGCGTTTTTTAATGGAACAAAAGACTGTGATGTTGAATTCACAGTTTGTATAGCTCATTTTGTACACCATTGTGTTTCATGTTCTATCACACATCTAGCCTTTATAGATTTTGATGTTCCCTCAAGGACATTTGGATGTCACATTGTATCATATGGGGTAGGTGATGCTGGAGGCTAATGGGAGGAACAGGCAGAGGCATCTCCCTCCACCATGTTCAGAAATATCTTCCTCCTATATCTGTAGAGATCCACAACAGGACCACAGTCAATCTGGCTCCAGAAATAAGAAGTGAAACATAGGTGTTTCCAATATAGGTTGAGAAAATAAGAAACAGAATCAATGTGTTAGTCTTGCTCTTTGCAGAGTATGTCTTTGCTATTAATGAATGTCAATTAGAGGTAGATATTGGCTGCTGTCTTCTGAAGAGTTAATGATCTAGTTAAGAATCCAAACATGCAAGATAAAGGAAGAGAGGGTTAATTTATATTTAAAAATGAAAAGGAACAAATGAAAAGGAAAGAAACAATACAATAAAGGCCTTCATTGACATCAGATGTTTCCCTGAAGTCTGTGATCTTTATTCTATAAGGAAAGCATTACAGACGTTACAGAGAACAGTGAGATCTGAGGATGAAGAGGTCATTTGCCTCTCTGTTGGTGGGTATTTGTTCATAAAATATATACCAAAGAAGATACTTTTTTAAAAGTATATTTATGCAAACATAATGGCATGTTCCCTTTATATCGCTAGTGGTATTTTGTCAATTACATGGATAAGATTTCATATTTTTATAGAAACGACCTCAGTACTAGTGTCAACAATTTCTTTTTGGCCAATTATGGACCAGATCAGGGAATGACAGAAGCCCTGAGATTCAATACATTTAAGTGCTAGGCACTTTTCAATTCACAAGAGGACTCATTAAACTTTGTTGTCTAACCTTAACTGAATCCCAAATAATTTAGATGATTGTATGGGAGAAATGATGTATAGAGATAGAAGAAGAAAGGTTGACTTATAGAGTATTTCTTTATATGCTTGCTTACTTGTTTTCTTTTCTTGTTCTTAAGCTTCAAAATCCTGTAATAACCGGAATGTATTTAACCATGTGTTGCCCAGAGGGAATTAAGGCTATAAGAGAAGGAAATAGAGATTCAGCCTAAAGATTGCCTGCCTATGCTACCATTGCAAATATGTTGTTTTATGAAAATATATACAATGCCCCTTGCTTAAAAACCATGTACTTTGTTAAGATGTTAAATATGCCTCCTTTTCATGTGGGCCTACTGTCTTTTGGTTAGCACCTTAACAGAGAGAACAAGAGTCTACTTTTATCCTAAGGACAAAGTCCCAAATCAATGAAATTTTGCAGATGAGAGCTTATGGCAGACTTTTAGAAATGTTATTCTTCCTGGAAATAGGAGTAGACACCTCCTTTTTATCCAGACCTATAAAGCATCAATTGTCGCCAAATGACTCTACTGATCTGGAATTTACATTTTTTTAAGTCAGTGATTTAATATGCCTCTTTTTGCATAAGGTGAAAGTAGTATTTTCAGTTAAACAACAATGTGCTTCAATCATTCACTCTGCCTCCTTCTACAAAACAATACCCAGACGAAAGAATGTATTATAAAATATGTTACTTCATTGAGTATATACTAAAATGATATATCTGTGTGTAAATTAGTCACTTATGTGTTCACCAGTACTGCTCTAATATCTTAAACAAATATGATACTTTGGCCAGAGTAGTCTCTATAACTGCTTTATAACTACTGTAACTTTGGCCTTCATTTAGTCTATGTGAACTATTATTTCCTGAAATTCAAGTAGCAGGAACTAGCACTTATGGGAATTCACTCTGTGACAAAATGACTATGTCAAGTAATTTAGATCTATCATCTCAGTTGATCTTCATGGACTTATCTGTGAGATAAATGTCATTATCACTATTGCGCAGATGAGGAAATTGTGGCAGAGAAAATTCAAGTAACTTTCCTAAGGTCATTTAGATGATGTGTAGAATACAATACTGAGTCCCAAATTTATACACTATTTACTATATCGCCACTAGACCATTATTATGTAACTATAGGTATCATGGAATTCATTCATTCATCTTTCCTTTAAAAAATATATATGTATGGGCACAACATTGGGAGCCTTTAAGAGGCATAATATGCACCTGCCATAGTAAGATGGGAAGAAAAAATCTAAACCATTGTTTTTAAAAAAAACCCTCAGCACATGAGAGGATATTTTTAGGTTAAGACATACATGTGTAAAAAAAAGCAACAGAGAGAGACTAATTAACAACACTGGAGAGATGGGGGTTAGTTAAACAGTGAGCTCTTAGAGAAGGAGGCAGAACTCAATGAAATCAGGAGGAATTAGCCTTGGAAAGAGCAGATGTCCTACCGTGGAGGCATGAAGGATATGAAGATAGCTGAAGTCCAAGAGATTATTGGGTGTAGAGAGAAGGAAAGGGATGGGATCTTGGTAGGGAGTCTTGGAATTGTTTAGCAAAGTAGAAGATAAGTCAACTGTCCATAGCGATGGGTGGAATTTGGAATTTAAAGACAGAAAACCATTTGGCTCAATAAATTTTGGGACTGGGCTATACAAGGTGACAGAGAAGGATGAGGAAGAGCAAAAGGATCCAGGAACATTTCGATAGCCAGATCAGCAGAGTCCCATCAATCTCTACAGCGAAGCTTTTCAGCCGGGCATTATAGCATACAGTGCACAACATTTGTGCATGTCACTACCATGACACTAGGATCAACTGTTTCTGTGCCTGTCTTTACCTAACACTCTCTGATGGTGGGCACTAGGTATTATTTGATTCCATGTTACTATGTTACCAGCATGAGGGTGAATATCATCTAGTGCCTGCCACTGAGTGTTTAACAGACACTCAGCTTACATTTGGCTAATGAATATTGACTGACATGCTGGAAGATCAGGCAGGGAAGAGTTCTCAATGACAATGCCAACACACAATGGTGTGGCATTATGAGACTAGGATTGACTTGCCTCTTAAAGTGTCACAGCCTATAAGTTGAGCACATCACAGGGAATTGCAGTGTACAGAACTGCTGTCTTCTGTGGATGGGAAAAAAGTGAGTACGTGCTGATGCAGGCGTTCTCCAGTGTCAGGTGAGGTAAGGCAGAACATATCATTAGTTATTAGCACATTAAAAAAACATGGGTAACAAATAAGAGAAGACAAAGCAGAGATCCCTAAAGAGGCCAAGGGCAGTTGGAGAGGGATTCAATGAAGACATATACCATGATAGGCACTAAACATCGCACTTTATGAAATATTTAAGGAAATGATTTATCTAGGTTAAGATCTTAAGACAAAAAGTATTCATATGAGAAAAGTTACAGCAGAATTTTATTTTTTTTTTTAAAGAAAACTGCAGGCTGGGCGTGGTGGCTCACGCCTATAATCCCAGCACTTTGGGAGGTCAAGGCAGGTGGATTACAAGGTCAAGAGATTGAGACCATCCTGGCCAACAAGGTTAAACCCTGTCTCTATGAAAAATACAAAAATTAGCCAGGTATGGTGGCACGCACCTGTAGTCCCAGCTACTCAGGAGGCTAAGGCGGGAGAATCACTTAAACCCGAGAGGCAGAGGTTGCAGTGAGTCGAGATTGCGCCATGACACTCCAGCCTGGCAACAGAGTGAGACTCTGTCTCAAAAAAAAAATTCCATGATAGTTGTGTTGTAACAGGTTTTACTGGCACAGACTTTTACCATCACTGAGTGTATAATGAGAACATCCTGCTGTCTCACAATGGTCGTGGCCAGAAGACAGACAGCACGTTTCTTGTTGACTTTGATGCACCCTCGGACAGCATCTGTGAAGCATAGGGAGAAATTGCTTTGACTTTGGGATTTGGTGACAGGAATGTAAGAACTTGAGACACCTGAGGCTGGGTTCTTAATTATCTGTGTCCTAAAAGTAGGAGATGTTTCGTGCCTGAAGAAGACCTTGTCCAGTGTCAAAGTTGGCTTCTCTCTGTTGGACTTTGTTGGTTTCTGCTGCCCTGAGTCCTGACCATGGCAGAAAGCAAGACTCTACCTACTGGGTGAGTCCTGAGTCCTACCTTACCCCTAGTTTAACCCTATCCCATTACCCTCCACCTTTCCCTGAGTCTTCCTGTTTGGTCTGTCACCCAATCCTAACAAGATGGGCAACATATACCAAATAGCAGCACACAATCCCAAAATATTTTATGATGTGTCTCTGTCTACATTGATATCCAATTCATAGCCAGTTGGATTTGTGGGGGGTGGGTAGAAGTGGTGAAGTATCCCTTTCATTCTCTTTTTAAAGCACCTTCTAGAATTTTGGGTGTATTTATTTTTTGGTTTGTTTAATTTTACATTGTTATGATAGCTTTTAAATAAGAAAGCATTCCAAGTGCTTTCAGTGACATTTTCTTATACAGAGGCTGCCATCAACACATTTGATGACAGACTTTTTTTTCAATGATAACTTTGCCCCTTTCTCTAAATCACAGATAATCACAAGCAGAGTTGGTGGTTTTTTCAAATGGTTGCAAATCTCCAACTCATGTGATAAAAGATGCTGACATTAATATTCTGGTGTGCAAGCTAATTCCTTCAGCCCAGCTGGGAGGCAGAGACTCTATGACCGAGGTGAGACCACCGCAATGTGCAGCGTGTACCGGGTCCTCTGCAAGGCTGATCTGTTAGTTGCACCTTGTGCAAATTGTGGCAGCTTAACTGTTTCCATGGGTGAGCAGAAGTGGCTGTTTTCTCACTGCTGCTTTAAATTTACTGGCTGCCTTGAAAGGTTCAGAGAGGGCCCAAGGTTTTACTGTTAACTATTTATGTCCTGTCAGTTTCTAGACTTCATTCATCCTTGAACCCTCTGGCATCAGCATGTGATTACTTGTTAATATAGGAGGGACAAGTAAAACTAATAAATACCATTTAGCTCCTGTGTCTGCAGTATGTTCATTAAGCAAATCTCCATGTTGCTTCAGGCCCCGTAGAGCAGTCCAGTGTTTAGAGATGAAAACTGTGTTAAGTTGCAAAGATGTCCTTTTGCAGAGGCAAAGTACCCCTATTTACCTTGCTACTTTCAGGATGCAGCAGCAGTTAACTCTGCAGTTTCTTATAGCATTGTCTAGTTATTTCTTGCTTGTGCTCTTGTCTTTGCATACAGATTTTCAGGTCCTTCAGTTTACAAAGTAATGTCACCTTCCTTGAATCCTTCCCAGCTTCCTACCATAGAGTAGGTTGCAAAACAACCCTTACTACATGTGCAGAGCTAAGCACAGTGTGCAACATACAGGAAATGCCCCATAAATATTTGTTGTTACTGAAATTAAGGAAAAAAAGAAGCAACAAGTTTTGATGCAATGAAAGAGTATCTGTATAATTTTGCCAAATTCCTTCTTTTCTATCTGCTCTTCCTGACCTATGTACTGACATATGGAACCCAAAAATACCCCCATCCCAATCTTTGTGATCTCCACCAACAGCACCTGGTACTCTAGCTGAAACCAACTCTGCAAGTCCCGGCAGCCAAGTATCTGTGCCAGCCAGCTTCCTAGGTTCATGTGGTACCAGAATGACCTCCTGCTCTTATCCAAGTGAAAACCTCAGGACTCTCCTTGCATAAGGCTTCTCGGGTCTGACCTCTACCATGAAGCAGATCATTCATTTGGGTCTCCAGGTTAATCTGTACCCTCTTTATTTTATTTATCTTTCTGATTGATTGATTTTATTTAGATCTCTCTCTTCCCTACCAGATGTAAGCCTTCAGAAAACCAGGCTGTGTCTTATTTATCCTTGTAGCTTAGTACATGACTGTATTAGTCCGTTTTCACGCTGCTGATAAGGACTGGGCAATTTACAAAAGAATTACCATGAGACTGAGAAATTTACAAAAGAAAGAGGTTTAATGGACTTAACAGTTCCACATGGCTGAGGAGGCCTCACAATCATGGTGGAAGGCAAGGATGAGCAAGTCACATCTTACATGGATGGCAGCAGGCACAGAGAGACAGCTTGTGCAGGGGAACTCCTGTTTTTGAAACCATCAGATGTTGTGAGACTTATTCACTATCACGAGAACAGCACACAGCACAGGAAAGACCTGCCCCCCTGATTCAACCACCTCCCACCGGGTCCCTCCCACAACACATGGGAATTCAAGATGAGATTTTGTTGGGGGTGGGGGGATGCAGCCAATCCATATTAGCAACATATAAGGTGTGATAAATAAATGTTTTCAAATGAAGTCATGAATGTCTGTCCTCATGTGTCCATTTCTAGGGTGACACTTCTCCTTCCTCACTCATACACTCCATCTCCCCAAGCTGTGGGCTCCTTCCAGCCTCTGACCAGCTGCGTCCATCCAGCTGGGGCTGCAACCTCTTCCTGATACTTGCCTGACAACTCTTAATTACTTTTGCTGTTTTGTTTGTTTACTTTTTGGATTTCCTCTTCTAACTCTTGATGGGGATCTACTAATTATTGTTTATCACCAAAATTCTTTCTTCATCTGAGAAGGAGGTATGCTTATGACAGGTATTGATGGAGAAAATAAAAGATATTAACTATCTTGAAACAGTTAATTCACTCCAGCTCTCCAACACTAGGTACTGGTGCAGATCTCACAAGAGACAGTTCCTGCCTACAGGAGCTTAGTGTCTGACTAGACAGAGAGAATCTATGAGAAAGAGGAGGCTGCATATATCAAGTCACAACTTTTCAAAACAGTGAGCTGAAAAATGTGAAGGAAAAAAGTCATATGAACAGATAAAGAGAGGAAACAAAAACAGTTGTTTGGCTCATTAGCTCAGAGATGGTCACGAAGCTGGTCGGTGGTTGAGCTTACACCAGAATCAAGGTCTCATGTGGCCCTCCAAGGACTTGTTCGATGATCATCTAGTCAGAATGAAAGCATTCTGTGCTGACAATCATGATGGATTCTCTGAGCATAAGCATGGTTCTCAATAAACCTGAGTCTTAATGTTGCCTCTTATGGGTGGAGAGCAGGAGATGACAGAGAAGCTTTTTGTTTGTTTGTTTGCTTGTTTGCTTGCTTTTAATGGATCAAAGAGACAAGATGGCTAAGAGAGAAACTCTGGACCCACCCTGACTAGGTTTGATTCTTGGCTTAGCATCCTTTTAGCTGTAAGAACTTGGTTATGTTACTGAATAGCAATTTCTCTGTTTGAAACATGTGGATGATATTGACACCTACCTCCTAGGCTTGTCAAGAGGATTAAATAAGATAATGCCTGTCATGCTGTTAGCATTATACCTGGCATGTAGCAAGTGCCCAGCAAATATTACCAATCAACAATTAGAATATTTAATTTGACTTTCATGTTCAAATAGCTCTATCAGACTTGTTGATATTTCCACTGAATCATTTGAGATCATTGTGATTTATAAGGCACTGCAAAGAAAATATTCTAATGTATGAGATTTACTCAGTCCTGCAGATCTATTGCGTCCTACTTTCAACATAGTTATTTTTTACATGATGCATTATGCATATAGCTGATAGATATACCTATAGATGATATACATCTGAGAGCAATAAAGGATGACTGTTTTTCCAGTAGCCATAGATGAAGCAAGATAAAGGGAAGGTGGCAGAAATAGAAAAAGAATTCTGGTGCCTATGGAAATAAGGACAAACTACAATGAGTAACGAGGGTTCAGGTGAGGAACTAATTTGTCCTTTGTCACTCCCACAGTCACCCAGCATCAGTGCATTGAGCTGAGGGACAGCTTCTTGTGGGCTGTTCTTGGGCTTCTCTCCTTCTAGGGCAAGATAATCTCCACTCTTTTGCCAACATCCTTCACATATCTTACAGGAGATGTAACCTGTCCAAAGACAAAAAACTTACACTGGACAAGCCAATACCAGGATCTCCATCTACACCTCCAAAGTTAAGACTTGGAAATCTTTCCAGCTACCTTACTGCCCTATTCAGGAGAAGATACTTCTGCATGATCTTTCATTTCTCATAGCCCTACAGAAGTGTCATGAGAATAGGTCTATAATTCATGCATGTCTTATGGACTAATGGATGGGTGGATGGACAGAATGAAGGCAGCAAGGATGAATGTAAATAAGAAAAAGTCCCAAGACCAGAATAACAGGAGGGAGACGTATCCATATGGTTACTTCAACAAATGGCTTTGAGAACAAAAATTCTTCTTAGCTGTGTGGGAGAGAATTCTCTGCAGATACTCTACATAAATATGGTAGCTGCGATCATGAAGATCTGGGAGAAAAAACGAAAATGACCTAGCCACCAACACATTAAAATGAGAGCATGGCAGGGAGTCAGAGACAGAAAAATATTTTTTGAGAAAGAAATGTTCTATTTTTTCTTTCCTTTTAACCACTCCCAAACTAACCATGGTGGGATAAATTTTAGGAACCAGTGGGTCTTCGCACTCAGTCCTGATTTTTTTTTTTTTAATTTGGGGAGCAAAGAATCAGGTCCCAATGGGAGGAATAGCAGAGTTGTAGTGTTCTTTTTTTTAATATACTTTGGTAACATCTTGAGTCAAAAGAATCTTTTTTTTTTCAGTAGCTCAAGCTGGAAGAGCTTATAAGAAAGTGTGGAATCAACGAACGCAGTCCTGAAGGGACCTTGGGGTCCTCCTACAGACATATCTAATAGGTGATGGAACCTGTCCATGGTCACCTCACTTACCAGAGAATAAACCAATACCAAGATCAACATCTGCACCTTCAAAGTGAGGAAGCCAAAAGCTTTCCAGCTCCCTGTTGCACTATTATTTTTAAAATAGTAAACAGATATATTGAAGGAGGCCTACAGTTTATGCTATTAGAAATCTATTAGGTTTTAATTGAGATAAGCTGATTTATGTCACATTCTACAAAAAGAGAATTACTACAAAACCGAACTACTCAAATATAACTTTTCTTTTAGTTATACCAGCACTTTGGGAGGCCGAGACGGGCAGATCACGAGGTCACGAGATCGAGACCATCCTGGCTAATACGGTGAAACCCCGTCTCTACTAAAAATACAAAAACTAGCCGGGTGAGGTGGCGGGCACCTGTAGTCCCAGCTACTCGGGAGGCTGAGGCAGGAGAATGGTGTAAACCCAGGAGGCGGAGCTTGCAGTGAGCTGAGATCCGGCCACTGCACTCCAGTCTGGGCGACAGAGCGAGACTCCGCCTCAAAAAAAAAAAAAAAAATTGTTATAATAATATATATATTCAACATAATTATTTTATGTTCTTTGTTTGATATTAGACCAGGTTGTTTGTGATTTAGTTTCAACACAGATAAGGAACATTTATTTTACTTCATGTTAAAAACAATAATGAGAGAACCCATAGCAAAAAACGTTGAGATTTGTATTTTTATTGGCGTAGAGAAGATGTAAAAAATGTATCTTTATCAGTGATGTTGTGGAAAACTGTAATATTTTAAACAGCACCATGACTTTTGTTGTGTTTTATGCCAATTCTATTAAGTCGAGATATAATGAGTTGCCAAATTACTCCATTGACAGAAAATAGTCTTGATTCTATTCCTACCCTTCCCCCAGGAGGGTGAGTTAAAATTATAATTGAAGAAATAAACAACAGTTGACAATAAGAGAAGTTTGGATAAATAAATGACTAACAAAATTAAGAGAGGTCCTTTCGGTGTAGAACCCAGGTAAATTTATGTTGCATGAGATTCACCTTCCCTAAGAACATATTTGGAAGCTGAGGTCATCTCCATCTTTTAAAAACCTTTGTTCCCACTGCCTACAGGCTAAGGGCAGACCATCTTGGCCTGATATTTGACACCTAGCCTGGCTCCTGTGCACCTGTGCCAGAGGAGCTGTCTCTACTCCTTACAAAAGCTTTGTGCTCCACTGAACTAATTTCCTAGGACTGATATTTCTTGACAAATAAGTAACATACAGTTCCAGAAAAAGGAAAATGACTATGATCCAACAGAACTTTCTTTCATGATGGAAAGGTTTCATGTATACTTTCCAAAACAAAGGCTACTGAGCACCTCATATGTGGCTAGAGACACTGAGACACTGCATTTTTACATTTCTTTAGTTTTAATTAATTTAAATTTAAGCAACCACATTTGGCTAATACCATATTGTATCACACAGCTCTAGAATATCACAGTGGATTATGGATGCATGCTTTAAACAACTGTTTCAATTATTTACTGCTGCATGACAAAACACTCCAAAACTCAGTGGCTTAAAACAACGAAAAAATTATTTCTCCAATTTTGTAATCTATTCTAGGCCTAGCTGAGTGGTTGCTTTGCTCCCCATGACGGTTGCTGGGAGATCCAAGATGGCTCCTTCACTCAGCCGTCTGGTTCCTCAGCTGTGATGGCTGAAACAACGGGAGCCGGCTGAGTTTCTATTTCTCTTTCTCTTCCCACAAGGTCTCTCCAAGTGGCTAGCCAGGCCTTTTTTACAACATGGTGATCTCGAGGTAGTTTGAGTTTTTACATAGAGCTGGCTTCCAAGAAAGAAAGTGGAAGCCTCCAGACCTCTTGAGGGCTGGGATCAGAACTTGTCCAGTATCACTTCTTTCACATTCTATTGACTAAAGCAAGTCACAAGGCCAGGCCAGATTTCAGGGGAAGGGTCTAGGCCTTATTTGTAAGGAGAGAAGTGTCACATGCATAGAAGGAGAGGAAGAATTGTGGCAGCCATCTTGTGAGACTACCACAGCTAGTCTAGCAGAGTTGACAGGGCATCAACAGAGCTGGTAAATGAAAAAATGAAGAGCCACTTAGAACATAAACAAAGTTAGCCTTGTACTGATCAGAGAAAGGAGAAAGGAAAGGGAAGTGGAGAATCAAGTCCACTCCAGGGAGACCTATGAAAGCAAAACATGATCAAAACAAACAAAAACCATGAGATGACCACAGACAAACTACAGGAGCACTGCTACCCATAAGAGGTGTGATGGATGAGCACTGACAGGTCCAATGCAAAATATAAACCAAATGTCTCCCTGGTCCAACTTTGTCTGCTGAAGCTTCATATGCAAGCTCTTCATTAGTGATCATCCTGGCCCTCTCTAGGATACCTGTCTTGATGTTCCATCCCCTCAGACTTAACAGCCTCTCATATAGAACCAAGTAACCTATCAGATTACTGCCCAGAGCTGCAAGCTTTGGTCAAGGGGAAAAACATAACTGAGGAAGACTCTGAAGTCTTCTACCTAAAGGCTTTATCCTACCGGATGAACCAAACCACATTTGCCTTGCAACAGAATCACTCCCACATCCCAAATCTGTAGAAATGCCACAGCACCACACATAGGGGAAAGTTCTGGCAATGTTCCTGTTGGAACGAAATGAGAATTTTTGATGAGACATCAACCCAATTATCAGAATAGCGCAGGCTTTCTTATTGCAACAGTGATGGTGTAGGACAAGAGACATAAAAAACAGAGAGGCTTGAATTGTCTCTGTGTACCTTGGACAATTAATTTAACAATTGAATTTTTGATTTCTCATGCATACAATTAAGATAATTCCATCCACCTTGCAGGGTTGTCAGGGAGAATGAAATGCCAAAAAACATGGATTCAATGCTATTTCCCATCCCTTATCCTCATCCAGAGTTTCCTTGATATCTCTTTTAGGACATTGCATGGAGATAATCTAACTGTTAAATAAATTATTAAATGTTCCCCTGAGCGGGACAACCTCAGAAATTTAATGGTATTCTTGTAATAAATAAAACGTTTTCAGAATTTAAGTTGCTTTCAATTGCATTCCACACTTTAGAGAGGTTTAAATTTAGTTGTCTTTTCATCTGGAAGAAATAATACTGCACCAGTCAGTAGCAGAAAGAGTCTTATCTAAGTTTGATGAATTTAATCCAACACAAATCTGCACAGATTAACTGCCATGGGAATGTACCACATTAACTTGTCCAATTTCACAGACTCCCACACAATGCTTCATCGTTAAATCAGCCAAATGTCCTTGAGAGCCTACTATGTACTCAGGCCAAAGGGAACAAAAAGACATTGTGATTTCTCAGAGAACACATGATCTCGTTGGAGAGAAAAACAGACATATTACAAGATAGATCACGATGCCAGGGTATGCGTGGTGTATTCCAGATTAATGGTAGAGACCATACGTGCTGTAAGATGTGGAAGGAGAGTACAGCCACACTATGCAGTACTGCAGGCATGATTGCACCAAGAATGGAAGCTTTATATTAGCCCCGAAAGGAGAGAGCATGTAAAGAATGGGAAATGAGAAGAACGTGTATTACTGAAAAGCAAGAGGCATGAGAATAGTCTCTCACAGGATGTGCAAGGCTTCATGCAGACCCAATGAGAATGCATGTCTGACTGGGGCATGCGTGACTCTTGGGCATCGTAAGAGAAACTGGGACTGGACCCCAAATCCTGGAGCAATAGGCCTAAATAGAAAGCACTAGGGAAAAAAAAATGTTGAGATCAGGAGAATGACATGCACCAAATGTTCTGTGGGAGTCTGGACTTATTGCTCTCCTCCCTCTCCATTTATATTTACCTAAATTTTGGTTTAAACATGACAGCTTCTGCTATAAGCAGATCACAGAGCACCTAGCATAAAACCTTATGCATTGGTGATCTGTAATTTCCTGTTGAGCTGAATTGAAATAATGACTCAAACAGCATTGTATAACTTCCCTTGCTGGGTTCTATGGAAGAAGTTCCCGACAGCTGTTGTCACCTTGGTCTGCTTCCTAGAAATGTGATTTCTTATTCCCTTAGCCAAATATGGAGACCAAATAGTAGCCTGAAGTCAGCAGTGAAAGGGGCAGAAAAAAAGCTAAAGTTAGCAAATAAAGTTTTAATACAAATATTTCTTCTCATTCCTAAGTGTGGCAAAATGCATATAAAATACCTAGAAATGTGAGGACCCTATGGATAGATTCATATTTTAGATGTGACCTGAGGCAACTGGAAAGTCCACTCCCTGACAGTCTTCATTGCCATTCTAGAACCTACATTCAGAATTGTAGACTCCTGTGCACCGAATCTCTCTCAATCTGAGCAGACGAGTTGACTAAATGTTTACTCTTGAACTTCTTTGAACACTAACTTCTGCTTTTCAGTTTGTCGTGTCAATTTGTCTGAGCACTGAAATGGAAAACTGAATAGTTATTTCAAAAGTACAGATGGAGCCCCTTGTTTACAGTATAATTCTTTACACCAAATGGAACTGCAGGAGGTTCAAAATTTGTAAAGGTCTTCCAAAAATCCAAACACATTATTCATTTCCACAAATCTGACAATTTTTGAACTACATAAATTCTTGAACAATTTTTTTAGTCCATTCGTGTTAACTGAGGTTAATTTGAAGATATTGCTACTTTCCAAAAGAAGTAGTTGAATTCCAGAAGGCAATTTATTCAAGAACATAATTCAGTTGCATTCTTCTATCCTGGGTGAACAAAGAAATTACCTGTTAGTAAGGACATTAAAGTAAAAAAAAAAAATCAGGTCAAACTCATGTTATAGTTACTAGATAAATGTTTTTAACAAAGTGGGTAATGCATATCAATCTGCTTGCATGAAAAATAAGATAAAGACATCACTTTTTCATATATCTCATTAATTCTTATACTATTTTAATTATGTTTGTTGTAAGCATTTAGTTTTGTGCTTTAAAAAGCAGACTTTTTGGTGAGGTAGGGAGAGTGAAATTTAATGGGAAAACAGAATAATTTTAATTTTCTTCAGCAAATTGCGTTGGCTAGAGAGATTATGGCCTAAACTAGCCAGTCTGTTCACAATTCTCCAATGACAGGTTGTTACCGTTATAGGTGATTTTCAAAGCATGCTTTCGGAGAGAGCACTGTAAATATGTGTTCTTCTGGTGTATTTTTAAATTTTGAATTCAAAACTGCTACCTATAAGGAAAATGAACAGAGAACAGTGAAAGCTGGAAGTCTGGCTGATTGCCGGGCTTTTCGACTTTCTTTTTTTTCCAACAGAGAAATACAAATTGCTTCTCAAAATAAAATTAGTTTCTATCCTTGGACATCCTCAATGAGACGTTAGTGTTCAATTTGATTTAGATGGGTGAGAAACCCAAACCTGATTTTTTCAAATCACCTTTGCATTTCGCTGCTGATTGACACAATAATATCAGAGAGCTATGCCTCAGAGAGCAGGTTCCCAAAGAAAAAATAAACGATTTGCAAAGTGACTTGGATGATTATGTGAACTGGCCACCCAAGAGTGCCTTGCTGATACCATCAAAGATAACTGTGGGGAGGATGGAATCTAACCTCTCCTTTCAAAAACGAATATCCTTCAAAACAACAAAAGAAAAATTTGGAATTTCATGAGGATTACTCAGAATCCTCCAAAATAGTCTTAGCTTTGTCAAATCTGGATTTAAATGTCAGTAATTTAAGGCTAGCTTTATGAATACAATGTCTCTCTCCTGCAGCTGGGCCATATTATTTCAGTGACTTTTTTATGCTGAAGTTGGCTATAAGTTCTATGCTTGATTTATGAAGCAAAACACTCTATTTACTGTACAATGCTATAGTGCTGACATGCGGGGTCACTCAGTAATGCATTTGGAGTGGAGCGTGGGAACAGGGTTAAATGAGCAACATGCAATGGTTTATGAATGCAAAATGTGGCTTTTACAAAAAGAAAGCAAGATTCTAAGGGCCCAAATGAAAATTGTGACAAACAATTTCAAAGCTGTTTGAATTTATTTGTAAGTACAAAGATTACATTTGACTCGGCAACTTTGAATCACACTGTAAAGTGCAAAGTATAAAAATGTAAAATAAAAATGAAAGTACAGACTTCCCAATCACCCTCAGGGTAGGAGGGCTCCAAATGCTCATATGGCTTCTCCTTAATAACAACGGATTATTTTTCAGGGACAAAGGAATATGGGAAATAAATAGGGAAATGGACAGTACAAATATTTTTGGAATGGATCACAATTGTCAAATTTAAATGGTCAATTACCTGAAAAACCACAGACATGTGCATTAATACAACACAGAGATAATTGTATCATATTCTGAATTTTAATTATAAAGTTAAAGCTAAGCACCTACATAGCTTCTTCCTTACAAAATCAACAAAAGATGAAATGAATGGATGAATGGTATATAGGGCTACTGATTTTTCTCTTCAGGTAGTTTTCTGCTTGGGGGAGGGGGGAGGAGAGAGAAAGCAATTTTTCAAATGTTATTAAATGGCATGAAAACTATATGGAATTCAGGTGTGAGCTGGAAAATATAAACAGAGAGAAGCAATCAAGTGATGTGCTGGTTCTTCAATCAGTCTGTGATTTTTACTCTTATTCAAATGCTTCTAAAATCATTTGACGAACTAGAAATAGCAGAACTTTAGAATGAAATGTTCCAAGTTTGCCCCAGGTGGAAATTGTAGAATGCTTTTCTTAGCATGTTGAAATGTCGGAGAACATACCAAAGGGAAAAAAAAAAAGGAGTATGCCACCGAAATGTGAGTCCCAGAGAGTCAACAGCCTACAAAGAAAAACAGGCAAGAACTATGTCTGACCCAACGAACAGCTGGAAAGTCATCAGTGAAAGGAAAGAAAAAAGTGAATGAGAAAAACATGTTGGTAGAAAGGCATTATTTTGTAGGCAGATTCATTTTGTTGCTTCCATTTAAGATTAGGCAGCCACCACCACTTAACGCCTGTCAGAGCTGGATACTATTTTACAATGAAAACAATGCCCACTTGAAGAAATAAAACTGATTACTTTTGAGAAAACATTCAGACAATTTTTTCCAGATTCTCCTCTGACATTACTGGAGACTTCGCCAGGGTTGCCACGTGACTCAAAACGATGCTGGTCTTGAAACTGGAACAGCTGTGTAAAATATTAAAGCTGACTTAAACATGTTCACTCTATGAAAAAAGTAATCAAAAGGTAATGCCCCAGAGCAACTGAATACTGTAAACTTGTCTTATGAGGAGATCATTCTTAGATACTAAGGGTGTGACCCAAATGCTTCACTGAAACTTAATTTCCTGCTAGCCAGGCAAAGAATGACAAACACCTTCTAATTTGACTAAGTCAGGAAGAGAGTTAGTGGTTTCTGCCACCATTGTGACTGAGAAGATTTCAACTATAATAACTGCAGTCAGGGAATAGCCCATGTCTTTATTTGGGACAACACTTTTGCTATCAACCTAATGGAATATTTACCAATCTGAGAGGAAGGAAATAAAAGCATTTACATTCCCAAGCCTCTTGGAAAGCCTCCGCATTTTGACTCGTGCTAGAGGGTTAGATCTGGTAGCATCAATAGCTCAGGAGATAATCGAAGGCAGTGAGGGTGATGTGAACCCGGTGGAAAGCACCATTAGATAACAGTTCTTTCTGTTTAAACAAAGTTGGGAGTATAATGCGAATTTTTATATTAAAATCTGTGATTGCTGTTCTTCCCCTAACTACCCTATCGACATTTTGAAAAGCTATTTCATATTTTGCTTGGAGTAAAAGAAAGATTGAAAGAGCTCACAATTCGTTTAATTTAGGGCAATGTAAATCTAGACTCTGTGTAGCTTGTACTACCAAGTGTCCATGCAGTACTGAGCAGTAAGAAAGTTCACAATAAAATGCTAGCTTCAAGGGGCTGGAAAGATATTTAAAAGAAAAGGAAATCTTTTAAAAATTAGAGATAGCATAACATTAGAGAAAAATGTGAAGGAAAATATCAACATCAAGTAATACAAATGGAAATAATTTCCAAGAAGATCCAACCTTTCATCTTTCTCCCCCATTTCTGCTTTTTTAGCACCAACTTAAGTCCCCTTTGTCAAGGTTCAACCTGAGTCACCTTTGACTTCCTGTTACTCAGGCGCTTCAAGTTATGAAGATTTTTAACCACATTCCTCCCTCCTTTTTGTGTTCCCTCCTTTTTGTTCCTATTACCTTTGTTGAGGCTCTCATCACTTGTTTGTTTGTTTTGTTTCATTTTTGAGACAGAGTCTCACTCTTGTCACCCAGGCTGGAATACAATGGTGTGATCTCAGCTCACTGCAACCTCTACCTCCCGGGTTCAAGTGATTCTCCTGCCTCAGTTTCCTGAGTAACTGGGATTACAGGCACCCACCCCCATGTTCGGCTAATTTTTGTATTTTTAGTAGAGAAGGGGGTTTCACCATGTTGGCCAGGCTGGTCTCAAACTCCTGACCTCAAGTGATCCGCCTGCCTCGGCCTCCCAAAGTGCTGAGATTGCAGTCATGATCCATCACGCCCAGCGGTTCTCGACACTTCTTATCTTATCTCCTGGTCTCCATCTCTACTATGCTCTTTTCATTCCCATTCATACTGTAAACCAGTGCTGAGGAAAAACAGTGAAATGCAGGTCTGAGGGTATCATGCCTCTGCCCTGCAATCTGCATTTACTCCCTATTGACTGAGGAATTTAGTCACTAATTCTTCCTATTGTCCTTGGTCTGCTCAAATAGCTCCAACTTCTTTTTGACCCTCCCAATACACCAGACACTCCAGTCCAACAATACTTATCACACAGTCCCCTGAACCTAAAGTTTAATGCTTTGCATCATCGAAATTCTACTCATTATTAAGATCCATTTCAATTATTATTTCCATCTTTAAAGTTGTTCCTACTCATCAATTAGATGTACTAGCCCTTCCTTATTAAACTTTCTTTATGACAATTATTTTATGTTGTCTGCTTTTAGAGCTGTTTGGGTACTTATTACACCTGAATTTAAGCTCCTTGAGGGCAGGGAATCTCTTAATCATTTTTAGTATTTCCCACAGCACTCTGAATAGTCCCTTAAACATAATAGCTACTCCATGAATATATGGTGATTTGAATAAGTTGGTTTAAAGGAAAAACAAAATTTTGTGTTCTTTTCAATAAAACAGAGGAATATTTTGAAAAACCTTACATATGAAATTTTAAAAAGGTAAATAGAAGCTTCATTTTGGGGGAAAATATTAAGGAATGTACATCATTCACTTTCTAGAATGAACTGCTCACCCCTCAGAAATGGAAAGCATTACCATTATTCCCAAACATAAAATTATAGAAATTAAAAATGGAAAGGAGTTATTAGGTTACATTGGTTTCTTTTTTTGACCTGTCAACTCGAGATCCTTATTTAATTCCATTATTTAGTGTTACTGAAAGCAGAAGTCAATTTTAATCCATTTTCAAATCTTTCAACAAATGAGTTTTAAATGAGTCCCGTGATTTTTCTTTAGGAGGCTGGTTTCATCAAGTAATAATGTATTCTCGTGCATAAAATCTTCTCAACTCTTTAGAGATCACTAGTTGCACAATTGTAGTTGCCGTATTGATTCTATTTCTTTTGAATAAGTTGGTCTGGTTTTTAACACTTGTCCCCTTTCCTCCAAAACTTATAGGATATGAAATATTCAAAGGCTTTGAGATGCTTTCCTTTGGAGTGGTGAGTTTTACTCATTTCAGATGTCATTGAGAAAAATGTTGAACACTGACTGCTTTGTGTCCATTGAAATTCCATGTCGGGGAAACTGCTAAGATGGGTGCTAGATCATCAATCAGGAATTGGGTGCATCAGGAAACCTGGCAAGGTGACACATTTGTTCTGGTTTACTTGAGATTTTTCTCAGTTTTAGCACTGAACCTTCCATTTCCCAGAAGACCCCTCAGTACAGGGCAAACGTGATAGTTGGTGGTCCTACTGTTAAAAGTGGTGCCTGGGGAAAAGTATCTTTTTATCATGTCCCCTTCTATACAACTCTAAATATTGTATTGTGCATGTAGTATATATTCGAAAATTTCTAATTAAAAATATAAAATCATGATTGGGAGCTCTAACAACTGGCTTGGGGGGAAAAGGACAGAAACATGTCAGATACTCCAAAAAATAAAACCCTAGTTGATTCTGTATTAGACCCCAGAGAACAGTGCCCCTCTAGACCAGCAACATGAACCTGGAGATTCCAGGCCCTTCCAAAACTGTGGAGTTTTCACAAGAAGTCTGCAGATCCATGTGTTCACCAAATAATATCTGTAGACAGAATAATATGACTCACACATGTATGTATGTATCTTTGCTCTTCAGATATTCATAGGAACTACTGTCATAAATAAACCAAAAATTCATTTACAATTTTAAAAAATTCAGTGCATGAGTTTTAGAACTACAGAGTTTCAGATCCGGATAGGACCTTGGAGATTGACTCTTCCGGCCCCATTCTTTTACAAATGTAGAAGCAGAGTTGCACAGCTAGTTAATGGAATGTGTGCTGCATGAACGAATCTCCCTCATGGTGCTAAGCTAATTACAGTAGGGTTTACACAGCTTTTATAGAATTGTGATTAAGTCCAGTGGGGATATATGATAACCAATTTACTATCTATCTTCAATGGCATTAAACAGTGGCTCTCCCCACCCCGCTGCCTTGATAGCAGACAGTGACAGCCTGGAGTACAGTTGCAAGGAGACAAAGACCTGCATCCCAGGACTGATTCTCCCACCACCCAGTCAAGAGATCTTGGGCAAGTCATTTACTATCTGTAGCCTTCACCATTCTCGCCTAGAAAAAGAAAAGGACTGGTTAAGATAACCTCTGGGATCCCTTTTTTGATGACACTTTATGAGCCTGTAAACCATTAGGAGAACTTTCTTGGTCAAAGCTTATAGAAAATTGGCTCCTGGAGCTTTAGCAGAAGCCAAGATTTCACACTTAGTCAATGGCAGAGTTACAATTAGAATCTAATTCTCTGGACTCCCTGCCTTTTTATCTACTTTGGTCCCCCCACAGTACATTAAGCTTGCAATGGCTGCCATCTGCCCCCAGGAAGTGCGGATCACAGATCCACACAACTATGGAAAGGAGAAAAGTAGAAGCCAATTCTAAAGTTCAAGCTTGGTAACCTGAGATTTTCTAGTTTGTGCCCTATGTACAAGCAGTGACCATTACTGATATCATCATCATTGGTATTATATTAATGACTTATATTTGAGGAGTTCACAAATCACATTACATATATGGTCTTATTTAAGCCCACAGCTATATTCTGAAGTATTGCAAGAAATCATTTTTATCACTAATTCATGAGCTTGTTGATTGGTGCTCCAAGACTACATTCTCCAATAAGTTAACTATTAGCCACATGAGGCTATTTAAATTTAGATTACTAAGATTAAATAAAAGTTTGAATTCTGCTTCTGTATTACACTAGCTATATTTCAAGTACTCAGTAGCCACATAGGTGTCATGGCTAACATATTGAATAGCACAGATATAGAGTATTTCCATTACAGCAGAAAGCTCCATTGGATACCACTGCTCTAGGAGATTGTGACTTGCCCAAGTTTACGTAGCTAGTAAGTGGCAGAGTTAAGGTCTTGAGCCTCTGACCCCAGAGCTAGTAGCCTCATCCCAGAGCAGCTTTGCCTCACCATCTAGCCTACCTATAGGTCTTTTACCATTTAATTCGTAGTGTCCACTAAAGAAAGGTAAACCAATTTTCATATCACCCTTAGAGATACACAAAAGGGTAGCACCATTCTAATTTACAAAATGTAAAAAAGGATCAGGTAATAGGGAAGACAAGCAAAGTCTGAAAAAAAGGAGCTAAACCTCAAGCATGTTCACTAGCAACCTGAAAATTAAGTATTTGTTGCTCTGTGTCTATTAAACACCTAATAATTTTCAAATATTATCAATGTCAGGCCTCTACTTTTCAAATATTATTTAAGACCAATTCTGAATCTTGAATTAGCCAGAAGACAAACGGCAGACTGGAAATCATACTACTCAGAATTCTAGCCAGAGCTATTTCACTCACATTTAACATCCCAGTTTTTCTTTCAAAAAAATACATATATAGGCAGGCATATTAGAGGAGAAATTGGAACATTATCATATTGTTTGCCTGCACTGATTTTTACACAGGTGTCATAGAAAATAGAAACAGTCATCATTATCTAGTTCCACGTCAAAGCTTAATTCAAAAAAGAGAGAGCACACTGAAGTGCTCCCAAAAAGGCAACAAAGCCTAACGAATTTTTTTTTCAGTCCACTTTGGAATAAATCAAAGGCATATATCCTAAAAAAGAAACAGCATGGTATCTGTAAAGGCTGAACTTTGAAACCACAATAGGTCTTAGTTAGAAACTTCACTGACTCTTTTCGAGTTTCTTGGCCTCTAGTAAATCCCTGAAACTTTCTGAGACTCAGTTTCCTCATCTAGAAAAAGAGATACAATATTTCCTACCTTACAAGGGTTGCTTTGAGGACTGATGATAGTGCCTATATAGCACCCAGTTTTTCTGAGTCCGGGGTATTTTTATCCACTCAAGGAGAGGTTAATTATTAACACACTGAAGGTGAGATGGGATAGATGATGTCAAGTGTGTGACAATTTGTACTGGTAACCTAGAATTCTCTTTGGTGAAAATTTTCACTTATTAATAGCTTGACTTCCTTCAGCTGAAAAAATGACACAAGTGGCTAGACAGTGCCAAGCAAATTGTGTTCTTTAGTAACAGGTATTGTTATTAATTTCCCTTAAGGGAAAATACTAACACATAATGTAGTTTAGCCATTTCTCAACTGAAAAATATCAGGCCAGGTGCAGTGGCTCACGCCTGTAATCCCAGCACTTTGGGAGGCTGAGGTGGGCAGATCACCTGAAGTCAGGAGTTTAAGATCAGCCTGGTCAACATGGTGAAACCCTGTCCCTACTAAAAATACAAAAATTAGCCGAGCATGGTAGTGGGTGCCTGGAATCTAGCTACTCAGGAGGCTGAGGCATAAAAATCGCTGAAACCAGGAAGCAGAGGTTGCAGTGAGCTGAGATCATGCCACTGCACTCTAGCCTGGGCAACAAGAACAAAACTGTCTCAAAAAAAAAAAAAACAACAAAAAAACAACAAAAAAACAAGCTGTTAATAAGCAGAATTTTCACCTAAGATAATTTTATAGTGCCACTCCAAATTGTCACTTAATTCCCATCTCACGTGCACTGTATTTATTTACAATAAGCCTCTCATTGAGTGAAGAACAATACATTGGATCCAGAAAAGTTTGTTTTCAGATCTCAATTACATTATGTGTATGTTTATAGATTTTACCCTGGGGTGAAAATTCAAATACTCATCTTGTACCTATGTTTTATAAGAACAAGTTCTATGGTAACTTTTAAATTCATTATTAGCAAAGGTTGTATTTAAGATTCCTGTGTCTACTGCTTAATAACACCCAAATTAGTCTCAATGGAATTAGCTGTAATTAAGGGCATTGTGAAATATGGTGGGGCAAACAGAATTATGCTATATTACTTTATTAATAATATTCTTTAACTACACTGTAAATTGCTATTAGGCCTGCATATTACTGCCTGGATATGGAAATAGTCTTTTGCTATGCTAATCTAACACAATTTTCTTTTAAATGTAAACAAATTATACTCTATTAATATGCTGTTCTACTTGCATAGTTAATTATTGTAACAGTAAGGAATAAAATTGTTCTGCTTTCTCTGTTTCTGATGGAAAAAGGGCTACATAAATAGTTTAATAGGGAACTAATTATGCAAAAAATTTAGATGCCTAAAATGTGTTTGTAATTACATTAAAATGGTCTTCTGTTCAAATATTGGAAAGCCTGCTAATTGGAGGCTAGCTGAAAATTTAAATATTGTGAATCAATGATTTTAATACAGTACATGTTTAGTTGTGTTTCTATTCATATTTGTCTTGAAAATGAAGAGAATATTTAACAGTGTTTAATAAGAGGGGATCTGAGTTTCATACCAATGAAGTCAGTCTGCGGCAGACTGGAATTTTAAGCATGTATTTTACAGCATTATCTTTAATTTACTCAAGAGGTATGGGCAAGTTTTGGCTCAGCAACAAGGAAAACAAAAGTATACTGCTTGCAGGATAAGTTGATGTGAAAGGAAAATCTGATGTGGACCAAATGAAATAGTCCTGGAAAATGCCCACGACAGGCAGACCAGAGTTGATATGGTTGTAAATTGTTAAACCGTTTTAGATAAATAAACACATGTAGCAGGTCACCTGCCTATTCTCCAAAGATTTCCAAGTGCATCGCTTTATCTGGTCATAATTAAGGAATGTTAAAGATGCAGTGCCTTGTCCTAAATGATTCTTTGTGGCATCCAAGCTTTTATTTTGATGTGGAACCGAGGTTCTTAATCTGAGAAAAATGCAGTGCTAAAATAAGCCCACTGTTTTGGAGAGAATTTCAACAACCTGCCCTGAATTTTTAACTATTTTGGAAAAAAAGAAGGGCAAACTGTTCATTACGACAATACAAATGAAAGCACTGCATATGTAACCAGGATTAATTGCACAGATAATTGGGAACCCAGAAATAACTTTATAATTTAAAATTCTTGCCTACTTAACAGAGCTGTTGTGAGGATCAAGAGATATGATGTACTTGAAAGCCTGCTGAAGACTGGAAAGCTCAGACGGGAGGTAGCAGGACAATCACCATGGTTATTAATAATAATGAAAAGATGAAATGTCATTTTTCATATAACATAATCCCTGCCATGGTTCTTTCCACTCAAACTTCTATAACTATCATACCTCGATGGTACAAGCAGTGATTAGGTTTGTGCTCTGGACATAACAAATGAGGGTGTGAATCCTGGCTCTCCCATTTAGGGCCCAATAGTCTGCAAAACAGTGCTCTGTGGGCCTGTTTTAAGATTTAGTACAGGGAACAGTCATAATCAGTCAACTGACTAATTTCTCCTTAACCACTGCCACATTCTTTGACCTAAAGGATATCTTTGGCCAATTTTTAAAGATAAACACTTTAAAGTGTTTGCAATGGATTTGCAAACACTTTAAAGATACTGTGCATTGGATTAAGCCCAAAAACTTAGCCTGGTCATGAACTTCTGCCCTCTTTTCACTTCCTGCCTATCACCTATGTGAGTTCTCTGCTCTACTCAGTACAGGTGAGTCCTTCTTTCCCAAAAACACCATGCTCCTTGCCACATCTGGGCTATTGAGTCTGCCATTTTCCTCACTTGAAATGCTTCCTCCTCTTCCCATATCTCTTCTTTCAGCCTAACTCAAATTGTCTTTCTTCCTCTAGGACCTTCATTGAACATTCTAATACGTTCTCAGCAATTTCTCCCTTTCTTTTGAATCCACCAGCACATAATATCTGTACCTTTTTCTTGGCACTTGGTCTGTTATCTTGCTTGTTATTTCACTTTCTTAGTATTGTATTTCTTTTCCTCTAACTGGATAATAGTCTCTTTCAGGAATTTTATTCATCTATGTGTTTCTAGCACGTGCTATGACCTATACATTGTACATTTGTACAGATGCTTGCTCTTATGTGAGAGCAGAGGCACACGGTGATCAAAGAATGTGTGGAAATGGTCTCAAGCCAATTTACCCCAAATAACCCATTTAAATGGACAGGAGGGTTTGATCCTACTGGCAATTCTGTAATTCACATGACAGGCAGCGCTGTTTGTCTGAGAAAGCATCCTGGGTCATAGTAGAACCTGAATGGTTTGTATCAAATATATTGGCGAAGTGGTGCTTTGTCTAATTCCATCCTGCCATTATACAACAATTATCCACCTCTCTGTATGCACAGAGAACATACTGTATGTTTACTGGAGTTGGACATAAGACACGTATCTGAAAATTGTCAATCCTGGTTTTACTCTACTAAAACTATTTGTTGTGTCTCTTTTCTTTTTTGTTTGTTTGTTTTTTGAGACAGGGTCTCACTCTGTTGCCCAGGCTGGAGTGCAGTGGCACAATCATAGCTCACTGCAGCCTCAAACTCCCAGGCTCAAGCCATCCTTCTCCCTCAGCCTCCCAAGTAGCTGGGACTACTGGTGCACATCACCGTGCCTGGCTAATTTTTAGTTTTAGTTTTTGTAGAGACAGGGTCTCACCAAGTTGCCCAGGCTAGTCTCAATCTCCCGGCCTCAAGCAATCCTCCTGCCTCAACCTCCCAAAGTACTGAGCTTATAGGTATGAACCACTGCACCCAGCCTCATGTCTCTTCAAGATAGAAATTTCAAAGGTGTATGATTGCTATTTACTGTAACTTTTTATTTAGGGTATTTGTTATGTCTCAGGAAAGCCAAATGACTATCTTGTTCTCTAATGATGGAGAAGAATACTCACAAGCTGCTCCCCACCTCCCACTGGTATGTTAACCAAGAATATCTACCTTTTTAAAAATGCTACCAGACTTTTATACCAATGGAAAGTGGTGTATTGATTGATGCAGTCATCAATTAATGCATTCTCTTTTTCCTTCCCACAATTATTAATGAGCAGTGAAATGCCAATATGGTGGAAACAGAAGGGAGAAGAAAGAACAGCGGAGACACTGATCATTCAAAACCAAAGAAGCAGCTCATGCATAATGGAGAGCTATATGCATGCAAATTACTAAGAGGAGTAATTCCCTTTTTTCTAGGATATTGTATTTAGCCTTCTCTATTCAGAAGAGTTCTATTTCCCAGGCCAAGAAGGTAAAATGTGGATTGTACGTGAATAGCCTTGTGAATGAAAAATGGCTAAATTCTTTTTATTAAGTGGAATAATCAAACTGGCAGAGTACTTTCCCAAAATTTAAATTCCCATTACAGAGAAGAGACACATTCTTGCCCACTTATAGCCTCTGTTCTTTATCACGTGCTTTCTCCCTAGCTGCAGAAGCCTAGAAGAACCTTGTTCGGTGACGTCTTGTAATGGATTGTCACAGAGAGATCCACAGGCATGGCCAGCAGAAAGTAGGGCACAGGGAGAAGCTAGCTCCCTAATTTCTTTTTCCTTTTTCAGCTGAGATATACATGACGCTTTCTTGATCTTTTGCTCTGTTTCCACCGGTTGTATTAAATATGCATATAAAATGTCCATTTAAAACACCATATACTTTGTGCCAGACTAGTCCATTTTCACTATCTTCTGATCTCTTACAGACAGAATATTAAAATCCGAGAAGGATTTAGCTCAGTGCACATGTTGCCACTGGTAACCCATGGTAATAAGGTAACCCTATATATTCACAAGTGCCATATGTTACATGCATAGATACATATGCAGACAGAGTGACTGTTTTTAGAAAATTCATGCCTTCCAGTAAAAAAAAAAAAAAAAAAAAAAAAACAAAGAAAAAAAAGAAAGTGTTCCCTGGAGTACACCACCAGTGCATTGGGCTATTGATGCAATTTACTCTCCAACTTTCAGAGCTTTATTTCTGGTTTTACAGGAATTACAGGAAAACCAAGTTATAAAAGTTCTCAAAAAACAAAGAAGGAGTATTTACTGAAAAGTCTCCATGAAATGAAATCTATCAGTAGACGTCCAAATGTAAGCCACTTAAAGGTTTACATTCAAGCCAGATAGAGATTTTTTTCTTAAAAAAAAAGTATATTTTTGTCCTCATTTTCTAACAAAATAATATCCCCTAATCTTGACTGTTAATGTATTAATGTAACTAGTAAGATTTAAAAATTATATACAAGTAAAATTTAAAATTTACATATATGGACATGTAAAATGTTTTAATTATATATATTTGGATTCCATAACAGGTTGCAATCTTTCCATATCCTCCTCAGAAGTCAAAACCTCAAGACATAGGAGATACATTAACAGATGAAGTGAACTCATATTTTTTTAGCCCAGCAAGACAAGACCAAACCTTAGCTGTGGCTCCATTTAGTCTATTAAAGGAATGTGTAACAGTTTTGTAAAAGAGAAAACTACTTTCTCAAAAGATCTTATAGATTCTTAACACCTTGATTTGATCCTGGATAGAAAGATAATACATTTAAACTCTACAGAAAAATTTTATCTGGAAGAAAACAGGTCTATTTGTTTAGGTTTCAAAAAACATTAATGAATGCTTCTGGTAAGATTACAATCAAGCAACATGAATAAAGATCAAGTCAGAGCTACTGAATCCCCTCAGTAAGCTCTCTTATCTGGAATCACCATCTGTTGAACTGAAGGTAGAAGGCTGCCTCAGTTTCCTCAATGGGACTGTGACTAGGCAGGGTGTGAGAGGAAGGTACATTTATTTGATTCCAATTCCAGAGAGCGTAGTACAAAGGAATAGTGGCTCATGCTACACTATCAATTTTATAAGTGATTTCTTTGGAACAAAGGTGCTTTCTTCTACATTTTCCATTTTCCTGAATATTCCTAAGAATTTTTTTTTTCTTTTTCTTTTTTTTTTTTTTTGAGACAGGATCTCCCTCTGTCACCCAGGCTGGAGTGCAGTGGCATGATCTCAGCTCACTGCAGCCTCAACATCCCAGGCTCAAGCAATCCTCCCACTTTAGCCTCCTGAGTAGCTGGGACCACAGGTACTTGCCACCACGCCTGCCAGCCTTATTTTTTGTAAAGATCCAGTTTCACCATGTGGCCTAGGCTGGTCTCCAACTCCTGGGCTCCACCAATTTGCCCACCTCAGCCTCCCAAAGTGCTGGGATTACAGGTGCGAGTCACCTCTCCCAAATCCTAAGAATGTTTTTATTAGTCTATACTTTGTGTTTTCTCTGATGGTATGTATTGCCTTGATAGCCAGAATTTTAAAAATGGTTTTACGGAGGACAAAAGCAATGTCTGATGGTCCCTTCTTCCATCCTATATTACATACATATCTATCTCTCTTTCTTTTCAGACGTTCCCATTGTGCCTGAAGGCTTCTTTTCCCCTTTACTGGCCAAAGATGCCTCCCTCCACTGGGAATGCCAGGCCCACACGCCCTGGTTGACCTCCTCTTCCATCAATACACAGTCCTCCCTTCTTCTCCAGTGGGCTCTGCTCCTCTCTCTTTTTCATCACTTTTATGTATGTTTACATTATGGTGGCCTCAAGGAATTGTATTGCAGGTACCAGATCTAAAGCACCATGAAAATCTGAAAAGCAGCAGGAATGGAGAATGCTTGTTCCAGGCTGATAATTACCAAAAAGTCAGTTTATGTTAGCTGTGATAATTCACAAAGCCTTGTGCATCCTAGTAATTTGGTTCTTTCTAATGCCTCCAATTCTCCTGTTACAAATTGATAAAAATTAGATCCAAAAGTCAGCATATCTTCTTTTTTATCTCAAACTATAGCAATGTACCATAAATGTCCAGGAAGTAGATAAACTCATAATAACATAGAGAAGCTACAAGAGAAAAGTAAAACAGATTACTCTCTTCTATATTTTGGGTTTTCTGTATGTCCGCACGCAGTCATATATTCCTGGGTTCTTGCATCTAAACTCTTTTTAACACATCACTTGTTTTCAGTAGATGGATAAAGGAAAGACTCACAGACTCTTTTAGAGCAACCAAAGAATCTGTAGACTATTGTACTTCGAAAAAATAACCACTTGAACATGGTCCTTTATCCCTTCCTCCTTCAGAGTCTTCTCATTCTCTGTTGAGCCTTATAAGCTCTTCTGTTTCAAGACTGCTACTTTCAAAAATAAGTATGAGCTGCTCTGGGAAACAGAAGTTGTTTGTTGTTTGTTTCAGAGAAATGAAGGTGAACGCAGCGCACTATGGGGAACCAGTTGTTGCATAAAGCATGAATTTGCTATAAATGCAGATAGAGGTACATCTCAGAGACAAATACTGTAGACGGATTTAAGACAAAGTTGGTTTTATTGACTAGAAAATAACAGGAATTAATTACAACATGCTACTTAAAATATACTGAAGGTAAAAGAGGTAAAAATATAATAAATCAGCTATGGCAGTGATCTCTTTATATGATTTCTATAACTTGATATTTCCCCTTATGGAAGTGAGGAATCAGCTCAAGGGCATTGAAAAAGAATGGAATTCCTGCAACTTTTTTTTTTTAAATAAAATCCCAGGATAATCTAAGGGGTTGTTTCAATGTTTCTTTATTTAGGAAAATCTTATGGAAACTTGACAATTAGAGGGAGAAAAGCAGTAATAAGTAAACCATAGTACCTGCATGGGAGATCAGGTGAGAGAAGAAATAGACTGAGTGAGGCCCAACTGTGACCAACCCTGATTGTTAGTGAGAACAATTTGTAAGAAGGCATCAATTAAAAACTTAAAAGTATGTATATTTGAGGAGATTTTTTTACTTTGGGTGAAACTTCTTTGCCATATTCATATACATTGTTTATGTAATAGATTTTCCATGAATGTGAAAATGTACCATGTTGTTTACATTTTAACCAGAATACACTGAAAGTCCAGCAAAATGAGACTTTCCCTCTAAATATCGCTTTTTCACATTTTACCAGCTGTTTCTTCACCCTGCTCTCTAGACTCCATTTCTCCATGCCCCCTTTATCAGGCTAGTTGCTATTTATCATTGCGTTCCACTTAGTGACACTCCTTAGGCAAGTCTTCCCTGTAACCCAACTGTAAGACAGGTACCCAAGCTGTGTGTGCTCCCACATCACTCTGAAATTCCCCTGGCAACATTAATTCCAGTTCACACTACTTTTTAAGTGTCTTCCCCAATAGACCAAGTTTCAAGGGCAAAAATTCATGTCTGTCTCATGAACCCTGCTGTCTCCTGAACATTCAATAACATCACCTAGCACTCAAATGTTTATGTTAAAGCAAAATTTATCAGGCTACTTAAATTAGGCCCAACACATTTCCGATAATCAGTAATTAAAAATAGAATGGAGAATGGATTTTCAAATTACCAAAACATGTCAAGTAAACAGCTGTAACAAGTTTGAACTCTTCAGTCATTCAACATCCTTGTGTTTGTGATCACTATCAGCTACTTGCATTGTCTCCCACAGTCTTGTCCTCTTCCTTTTCTTCCATTTGGAACTCTGAGTCTATGCCAGTAGCAGTCATTGTCCTCTTACTCCAAGACACCATCATCAGGGAGTAAAACTGGATGGTTATAGTAACAGCAGATGTAGTTCAGAAATAACTATATTTCTTCTTGCTGGGGTCACATTGTCAGCTCTATCTGCTCTCTGGCTAACCACAGACACATCCCACAGATACAAATTTTTAAAGTGAACAAAATACAAGGTTATTTACTTGAATTGAAATCATGTTATTAATATTTATGTTAACTACAAAGCAAACATCCAGGTACATTGTTGCTATGTTTCAGGAGTCGCTACAGTGTCATTTAACTCCTTGCTGCTCCTGGAAACAAGAGTTTCCCTACAGACTCAATGTGACTTCATCTAGTGTTGCTGCCACCTTTGCCAGATTATGTCTCTCAAACTTTCAGATGTTATGGGAGAAAGTTGCTTAATTTCTGAGCATCAGTTTTCAAGAATTTCTTTTTGAAGAGTGAGAAAAAATTCCGGAAGCATGATTTCTGAAATGCCCCAGAGCCAGCTGAGATAATCCTGTCATCATTGAGCCTTAGTGATTCATCAATGATTCAAATGACCAATCAACCAGAAAGAAAGAGCCAAAAGACTTTCATGATGTTCATTTGCTAGAATCAAGATCATCTAGAAAATAAATGGCTGATGTAGAAAATGTAGGATACAGTTTCATAATTAGCCTTTGGGGGAATAAAATCCACAGAAGTAACTTCTACCAGAAATAATCACTGTTGATCTTATTTATCATGTGTTTTACTAGGTAATGGAAAAATACATCTATTTATGGATTAACTAGTAGGTTAAACACTACAACCATTTTTTGAGTTACTATTTTTTTAATTGAGAAACACTAGTAAAAACATAAAAAGGCATGTCACAGTCTGGGAGAAAAAATATATATCTTTGATAAAGAATTTATGTCCAGAATATATAAATAACTCCCATAAATTGATACTAAGAGGATAATTAGTAACAAAAATATAAAAAACAAATTTTTAAAGTGAACAAAATACACGAATAGGCACTTCACCAAAGAAGACATCTAAATGGTCCATAAAGACATGAAAAGACACTCCAAAGCACTAATAATCAAGGACTGCAAATTCAAACCACAATGAGATGCTACTACACAAGTAGTATAATGCCAAAATGTAAAGAGTAACAGCAGGAAGTTCTGGTATGCATATCCTCGATGAGAGTATAAAATGGTACCACCACTTTGGAAAATTGTGTGGCATTTCCTAACGCATTTAAACTGCTACATATATTCCATCCTAGGTATATATTCAGGATAAATAAATGCATATGTCAATAAAAGACTGCTGGAATAAGAATGTTCTAAGCAGCCGTATTCATAGTAGCCAAAAAGCAGAAACATCACAAATGTCTATCAGCAGGAGAGTACATATCAGTGGACATCTATGTTGTTGAATGCATCAATAGCTCATTCCCTTTTATTGCTGAGTGGTAATCTACTGTGTGCATACAAGAAAAACTCCTCAACTTCCAAGTAGGTGCCAGAACCTGTATTAGTATCCTACAGCTACTACCACAATCTGTAACTTGCTTTTTCAGTAAAATATGGTATTAATATTACCATCAATATTCTACATGACATAAAATTATTTGTGATGTATATGAAAGACATATATGACATATATGCCATTTTCATTATTTGCACTATTATAATGAGTCAACAGACTTTGTTACATTTTACTAACTCAAATTCCAATGATCTCTGACCCAGGAAAGACACAGCAGAACTCACAAAGCTAAAAACTGTGAATGAGGTTGATCCTTTAATGATAATTGTTAATAATGAATATCCTGTAAAAAATCTACAAATACCACAAACGAGAACCCTAAGGGCTTCCTTGACAATTAAGAACAGAGCTGCTTAAATGTCCCTACGAAGTCATGTCAGTTTGTATAACAGATGTCCACATTCTACCAAGGACAATATTTACATTCAGAGTATATTGTAAATAAGACTACAATATTCTCATTTAATTGTATTTACTTAGTAACTGATTAAAATAAATACTAAGAAAGCTTTAATTTATTTTTACTTTTCAGGTAGCAAGAACGACGCAACTCAGTAAATCACACCAGAGTGCATTTTCCCACCAGAAACAGCCAATGTGCGGTTCAGTCACTGAAACATGGCAACTGGGAGGTTTTATGTAGGTTAATTACAAATACACTTAACCCATTTCCTTCACTATTTTCTGCATTTGTTATCTGTGCTGTTTCATTTGAATTATAAAATTCATGAGTGCTAGGTTGTATTTTCTTTGTTACATTGGAAAAGAACTTGTCACATGAAATGAAAGCTCAATATGAACAATGATCATAACCTGTACATCATGAAAACTGCTTCAAGTGATCAATATTTATTGATTAGGGTCATTTTAGTCTACAAAACAGACTAAGCAGTCATTCATAAAGGGACTGTTAGAATTTTATTCTTTTGCAGTTTGGAAAACAATCTATGG
This sequence comes from Trachypithecus francoisi, assembly GCF_009764315.1. Classification (NCBI taxonomy): domain Eukaryota; kingdom Metazoa; phylum Chordata; class Mammalia; order Primates; family Cercopithecidae; genus Trachypithecus; species Trachypithecus francoisi. The sequence continues at coordinate 1,565,530 of NW_022681435.1, read as the reverse complement.
TATAAATATGAATTCCCAAATACTTATAAGCAAAGCCTTGTTGTACAGCTAGCCGTTGGCATCCAAAACTGAAATATTAGAAAGTCTTTCATCAAGAAGAATCTCTATTGAAATGACCCATTACCAGGATTATAGGCTGTGGGGCTGTAAGTTAGCCCCTTATGCTAACCCGTAAATTAACCTTTTAAATTAACTCCTTATCTGACGTTTACAGTTTAGCAAATTACATCGATTAAATAATGCTCTCTATTACATTTTTAGATGGCAAATGTTCACCATGGGCATTATAGCCTTGATGGAGAAAACAGTAGAGAGAGGAAAAACATCAAAGAGGAGGTTTTGATCATGGAATGAGTCTGGGTGCCCAGGTTTTGTGGAAGCCTCTGAGGAGAAAGGGACATGCTCAAGAGCTCAGTTCTGAAGGAGGAGCAGACACTGAGAAGGAAGTGAGGACTATACCAGAGAAATGATATTATCTTGGGAATATGTTCTAAGATGCAAAGACCAGAACAAACAACCCTGTACAGGGCACTAATTGCCTTTCACTTTTTTATTACAGAAGATTTTTAAAAATAGAAATAAATACTTGGCCTTATTGGAGAATAAAAAAGGTAAAAACGTTTCTGGAGTTAATTGGACACTCTGGATAAAAAGCTTTAAAACTATGCATATATTTTGAGGCAGAAAGACAAATGTTAGGCCAGACGCGGTGGCTCACACCTGTAATCCCAGCACTTTGGGAGACTGAGGCAAAAAGATCACCTGAGGTCAGGAGTTTGAGACAAGCCTGGCCAACATGGTGAAATCTCATCTCTACTAAAAATACAAAAATTAGCTGGGTGTGGTAGCTCATGCCCATGATCCCAGCTACCTGGGAGGCTGAGGCAGGAGAATCACTAGAACCTGGAAGGCAGAGGTTGCGGTGAGCCGAGATCATGCCACTGCATTCCAGCCTGGGTGACAGAGTGAGACTCTGTCTCAAAAACAAAATAAAAATAAAAATAAACAACAACAAAAAAAGAAATACAAATGTTAGGATTTTTTCTCCTGAGAAAATTATCAAGCAAATATGGCAAAGATTTATACCTGTGTAAAAAGAAATTGCAGTGTTTTTTATAATATTAAAAATTGCAAACTATCACAAGAAGAGAAAACCAAACACCGCATGTTCTCACTCATAGGTGGGAACTGAACAATGAGATCACTTGGACTCGGGAAGGGGAACATCACACACTGGGGCCTATCATGGGGAGGGGGGAGGAGGGAGGGATTGCATTGGGGAGTTATACATGATATAAACGTTATGCACATGTACCCTAGAACTTAAAGTATAATAAAAAATAAAAAAAAAAAAAATAAAAATAAATAAATAAATAACATTAATTGATGAAAAAAAAAAAAACAAGTTCTTCCATTGCATTTGTGTCTGGAACTGTTGACCATTCCAAATCATTTCAATGTTAATACACTTTTTACTAGTCTAAATAAAATACCATTTTTACATTTAACTATTTAGTATATATGGAATTTATCTTTATTTTGATAGAAAGTGAGAACCTAAATAGTTTCTTCCCAACAGTTAATTTTATCAACACCGTTAAATAATTCTTTCCTTTTGGATTGTGATGTAACCTTTGGCATATACTAAATTTTTATCCACACTGAAGTTTGTTTCTGTACCCTCTTTGTAGTTCTGTTGCTTCTGGTATGTTTATCAGGCCTATATACCACTGTAGCATTACAACATATTTTACTAGTTGGTAGAGGAAGTCTCCCTCTGTCATACTTCTTTGTCGAACTGTTCTAGTCTCAAGTATTGGTTCTTTCAGATAAACTTTAGAGTCATGCTGTCAGTTTTGAAAAAAATTGATATTTTTATTAGAACTGTATCAAATCTATAAATTAACTGAGAAAGATACTTTAATAAGATTTTGTCTTTACATATAAGAATTTATGTCTCTATTTATTGATATCTGCTGTTGTTCACATTAAAAATTTTAATAATTAAAAAAAAAAAAAAATTAAATCACCTAAATGTTTATCAATAGAGATTGATTTGATATCATCAAATATCCATACAGTGAAATTCTTTTATCTAGTAGAAAAATGAGTATATAGTGCTGTATTTATTGACTTAGAAAATACATGTATGATATTTTCAGTGAAAAAAAAGAATATTTACAAAGCAGTGTGTAGAGAGTGGTAAAAGATTTACATTACTATAGAAAATAAAAGGCTTGAAAAATCTTCACCCATGTGTGGTTATAGCTGCAGTGGGATTATAATTAAGTTTATTTTATTTTTTGTATGCCTTTTACCCTTTACTTCATAACAGGGGAAACACATGGAAGACAACATTAATTGTTGGAACTAAATGCACAAGAATCAGGAGCATCTTAACTCCATGCCCTGAACATGATAGGTACTGAAGAACTGTGGATTAATTATTTTTTGATTGATTGATTGAAAATGTGTCAATACAGAAAAGCAAAGGCGAAGCTTACAGAGGGAGAGTGGTGCAGTTAAATTGTAAAGTTAAATCGACTTTTCTGGCAGCTGCAGAAAGATTCCTCTTCTGCCTCCTGTAAGCGCTCTGAGGATATTTAAATTGTAGGGCTCTAAGTGGCTGCTCTCAACTTGCTTCAAAGATAATAACGTCACCTTACAGTTTATAAAGCACCTTGTTACATCCCTTTGGAGACCTACAACAATCCTGTATGACTCTAGGTATTATTCATTCTTTTTTTCAAATAAGAAAACTGAAGCACAGAGGAAGGAGTGACACATTAAAACCCATGGAACTTATACACTAGTTAAGATAATGCTAGCAGCTATAACAAATAAATGCCAAAATCTCAGAACTTAATACAATAAATCTTGCTTTTTGATTATGCTATGGCACCATATGGTGTTCTGGGTAGCTGAAGAGTCATCCACAAGGTATTTCAGGGATCTAGGCTCCTTGGATCTGTGGCTTCTAGTCTTCAAATCTTCTGCATCCAACAAGCAGGTGGAGAATGAGGAATTGGAATAGGCATTCCTTGATTTAAGCTCTTTGGTCCAGAACTGATACACATAACATCTGTTGATATCCTATGACTAGAATGTCACCTGGTCCTCATCTGGATACAAGAGGATGGTACTGAGAAATAATTGCAGCCTGGGCAGATGCTTTTCAGTGCAATTCTTTTCTAAAGAAGAGGCAGACTGAAGGCTACATGCCAGTAAGTAGAATCTCCAGGACTCAAAAACAGACACATGACCTTAAATCCAGTGCTCTTGCTACTACAACACACTGCCTCTGTATCCAGTGTTGCCTCAGCCTAGGTCGTGGTTTTGGAGTGAATTAGAACCTGACCCTAACACTCGACAGTATTAAAAAGGGGACTGTCACCAGTGGGACGAACCCTTGAACTAAGCATGAGGAGAACCTGGCTTATGCCCTGGCTCTGCTCTATATGACTGATTGAGTAAATCATGAAATCGCTCTGCATCTCTTTTTTTCAAAGTCATTGATACAAACCTATACTTCTCAACTTTTCACAATTAAGCTACTAGATTCTTACATTATTTTTCCCTAAGATGCTCAGACATTCCTATAATGTTATACGAGTCTATGTTATAAGAGCCCCTTAACAATAAGTGGTAGCTGATAAAACCACATCAATACATAATTCTATACAAAGGTAAGAAACTGGAAACATTATCTGGCCTTCATAGACCTTGCTTGGATAACTGCTCAATTTCTACGAAGGTATTGGAAGTATTGGGGGGTGACATTGGCCACTCCTGTAACTATTTCTGCAAATCTCCAATTGGGAACCATAGAGCTTCATGACCTAAGGCTCCAACCAGTTACCATCTGAAAATGTCTTTTGTCTCTGTAATCTTGACAAGTAAATTCCAGTCACACCCACCCCAAGAAGAGTGTGCCTGAAAATACTGGTTTCCTTCTTCTCAAGTTGTCTGAATCCAGAAGTATATATTAATCTGGAAGTGGCTGGAGGTGATGGAAAGGAGAGGATGTTGAAAAAAGCACCCTTGGTGAAGTGGAGCAGTAACTCTCTCAGGAGCCTCATGAGTTTGTAACATCGTTTGACCTCCAAAGCTTTCTTCATCACTCATAAATCCATAATCATCACTCCACCTTGGAAAAATCTCATTCTGCTCTTCTCTATCACCTACATGAAATGTATCAGGAATAAAAATTAACATAAGGAACTTTCACCAGCTTTATAAAATCTTAACCCTTTTGTACACTTGTTTCTGATAATTTTAAGAACTAATGTAAATAATCGTTAAAACGTTGAACCGTGCCTAGATACTGTTCCTGTGTCTCATTTTCTTATTTCCTTTCCCAGAAGTAATCCCTAAGCTAAATCTGAACAAACTGAAAATCTGGTAAACATCAGCTCAATGTTGATTATTTCCATGCATAAATGTTCATTAACAATATATAGCATGTTTTTTGCATGGTGGCAAACTTCATATAAATGGCATCATACTGTATGTATTATCCTACGCTTGTTTTCTTTATTGCTTAAAATGTTTTTAAATTTTAATGATTGAAAGCATAGTACTCTAGCACATTCCTTTTAAAAGCTATAAGGCCATCTTTTCCATAAATACACCAAATTTTAAAACCCATTCTCCCTATGGAGAAGTGATATATCAATACATGATATAATATTGCATTAACATTATTATACATGTTTTCTTGTACAAAAGTATGAGAGTTCCTGTGATACACATATGTAGGAATGGGTCAGGGATAGCATTCTTTTCTACTGGACTAGATATTGACACATTTTTCTCAAAAGTGATTTTGACAATTCCTAAACATTCCTATTACTTCACTTATTTGCCAAACTCCTTTTTACTAATCTGATTGGTTTTGAGGCAGGAGGCAGGACTCAACTCTGGATCAGATTGAGGACTAGCTGAAACAGGGAGGAGGCACCTAAAGCACTTCTCCATAAGACACAACCACTAAAGCCATAACAATTTACCATTGCCATGGTGACACCACCCTTTTCCATGGAGACAACCTGGAAATTACCATCCTTTTTCTAGAAATTTCTAATTAGCCTGCCCCTTAAAGTGAGAATAAATATGACTGCAGGACTGCCCCTGAGCAGCTGCTCTTAACACACTGCCTAGAGGGTAGCCCTGACTTCCAGGAGCAGTCCTCAGTAAAGCTTGTTTTCTTCTACCACCAGCTCACTCTTGAATTCTTTCCCCAGCGAAGCCAAAAACCAGCCCAGACTAAGGCCCAGTTTTAGGGCTCACCTGCCCTGCAACAGTTTGAATTCGAATATCAATAATTCCTGGTGTGATTAGAAAGCTTTCATGCATGTACCTGCCATTTGGGTTACCTATTCTGTGAATTTCTTATTCATATCCTTGGTTCATTTTCACACTGTTTTTTTAAAAATAATTTATAGAATTTCATTATATGTTCTGAATAGTAATCCTTAATTAGTTGTTGAGTTGAAAATATCTTTTCCTAATATCTATTTGTATGGCTTATGTTGTTGTTATTTTTAACTTTACTTTTAATGTTTTTGTTTGTAATAATTTGATATTTTAGTACAGCAAAAGTCCTAAATATTTTCCTATGTGTTTTATGCTTTTTGCATGTTATTTAAGGAGGATAGTTTGCACTCACAAAGATATTTCCTATTTTTTTTTCTGAAAGCAGTAGTTTTCTTTAACATCTGAATATTTTATCTGCCCTGAAATTTATATGTATGCACTGGTGTAATGAAAAATATAATTTCATGGAAAACCAATTGTTCGAGCCCTGTTCATTGAACTAGTTGAGCTAGTTCCTTTATTATTATTCAGAATTCATTCATTTTTCTTGGCTCTTTGTTACAGTAATAGTTTTAGAATCATCTGATAAGATTTTTTCAATTAAAATAGCATTCCATTTATAGATTAGTTGTGGAGATAGGAATAATATCTTTATAGTATTAGCTTTCGCATTTAGGATCTTGGTTTATCTTTTTATTCTGGCATTCTTTTGTCTTTTGTAAGGTTCTCCACAAAGATATTACTCATCTTTAGTTAAATTTATGTTTAGGTACCTTATAGCATTTGTCATTATTTGAAACAATGTTTAATTTTTAATTATATTGTGATTGATTATTTCATATGGAAGAGAAGCACTATTCATTCAATTTTTGTTTATTGATGTTTTATCCAACAAGATTTCTGAATTCTCCTGTTAGTTCAAATAATTTGTCTATCTAGTTTCTTGGTTTGTTTGTGGTTTCTTTCTATAGAACAGTTATGTTACCCAAAATAAGAACAATTTTGTCTATTCTTTCCTAATGTGTGCAATTGTTACTTCTTTTTCTTATCTTACCGCATTAACTAGAACTACCATTAAAATACTAAAAGCATGTTGGTGGTGGGTATTCTTGTCTTTTTGCTAACCAAAATGGAATGTTTCTCATGGCTCACAGATAAATGACGTTTGCTCGAGGCTTTTCAAAGTTCATCCTTTAGGTTTGGAAAATTTTCTTCTATTCCTAACTTGCTCTGAGTTTTGTATTTTGTTACTGTTTTAAATTATGAATGAATGCAGAATCTTATCAATTTAGTTTGCATCTCTTAAGATAATCACCTACTTTATCTCTGTATGTCAGCTAATGTGAATTACTTTAGTATATTTTCTGGAGTTAAACGATCCTTAAATCCCTGAAGTAAATTACTTGTTTATATGTTTTTTTAAAAATTCACCAGTAGAGGATAATTAGATATTATTTTATTTAGGATTTATGCAACTATGCTTGTATGACTAATCTATATTTCCTTCTTTTACTTTTCTTTTAAAAGTTTTGCCAGCATTATAATTTTTCTTCCTTTTCTGTGCTCTGAAGTAGAGAAGACAAGACATGATACATTTGCTTCTTAAAGCTTTGGTGCTGGGACCTGAGTTATTAGCATGATCATCTAAATCACCAGTCATTTATTTGTAAATGTTATCACATTTATTGTGATATTTGTATTTCAATAGCTATATTTTTTCCAACATCTCTATGTTTTTGCATATCTTCCTGTTCCTGTTTCAACTCTGCCTGACTTTGGTTCATGATCTTTTTCTTTTTAATGAATATAATATTCTCCTTGATCTCTTTGAACATTCTAAACATTTTCATCTAAGTCTTTTCTTAACTGCACCGTTAAATTAACTCTTGTTCTGGTTGTTGATTTTGTTGACTATTTTGTTTAGCATTAGATTTCTTTTCTTGTTTTGGGTTTTTTTTTTCCCTGCAGAATTTGTTCTGTTCTCTCTCTGTTCCTATTTGTCTTTCTCTCTCTTTCTTCCTGGGCTCTCCCTTCCCAGTCTTTAGCGGTGAAGACTGACTAGTCAACACCCAGCTCATATTAGAATGCATGCTTTCTCCTGCTCTACCATAATTTGAGAGATATAACAAATCAAATAATCAGATGGATTGGCTCAACTCCTTGTTGTGAGGCAGCGTTTTTGTCTGTTGTCTGCCTAGGCCCACAGAGTCCCATAAAGCTATGACTTCAGGCGGTGACTCAGCAGTAACTTTTTCCAACCTCATGTCAGGAAGTGGTAGGCTTACCTCAGTTCCCAGCTTCAAGCTGTACATTTGCCTAAGTATGTCCTCTGTACATTTGGCTAGGTATGTCCTCTGTGTGTTTGGTACGGGAGCCAAGCTGCCATTACCTGATTCCAGAGTTGGAATCTGGTAGAGCTGCATGTTCAGCCCTTATGACACTTTCTGTTCCTGTTTTATCTGTGATTCACAGATATGTTTATCCCATTTTGGTGTCTACCTACATCATCTTGGTCATCTCTTTTTAAATTTCATCTGTAGCTTCCAATTGTTTGAAAGAGAGGATTTTGTTAAAGCATAAATTCACTTAGCAGTTTTACACAAAATTGCAAAAAAAAAAATTCTTAAATTAATATTTCGTCTTTCCTAATGCTTGATAAGAGCTATGCACGCCATTGAACCCTTATGAGCTCCTGTGAGAGGAATGGATGAATAAATGAGTGATGAAGGAAGGAATGAAATAACATGAATAATTAGAAGAGGAGAAAGACTATAAAATACTTACTCAAAGAAGCTTAAATGAGTAGAATAATTAATAATCACATAATTCAAAGTTCCCAAAGAGTATACACTTGTGACAATCTCCTATCAGGACTACAGTCCTATTTCTCTGTGATTCTCTTAGCTCAGCCTTTCTCTGACCTGGAGCTGCAGGCTACCCACTAGCGGCGACTAAGACAATCTGCTTCTTCATTCACATTTAGTAAGAGGAAGAGATAATGGCTTCCCACCACTCTCTCAAGCATAGAGAAACAGCCTTACAAGCCTACCATAACCCTCTAGCTGGGTTTTATTTCATAAAACCACATTACACATTCTTTCTCCAACAAAGGACTTGCAAGGGAGATGAGATTATTCTTATACCAATCTGGCCCATCCTTTAATTAGGGGTCACTTCTCTGACCACATTGTTGCTTTTTACTGAGACAGAAGGTATGGAATGGATGCTGGAGAGTCAAACACAACACTCACTCCAGCAGGTAACTGACTTATCCTTTTTAATACCAATACATAAGTTATTGGACTTAATATGGAAAAGATTGTAGGTATAAGTTAGATGTTATTATCCAGACTATGTTAAGGAAATTTTTTTAAAAGTTTGATCTATTCACAAAGTGATAATTGTGATGAGGGATTGCTTAAAATAATTCAAAATATTGTATGCACTTGATGTATTTTTATTTTTGAAAAAAGCTCCTTTTCAAAGTTCTTAAGCAATCCTAAATAATTCTGTGAGGCAGACGTCGTTACTACTATTCTCATTTTACAAACGAACACTGCACTTATCAAACAGTAGATGCCAAATATTTGAGGAAGATGAGTTTATGGAGACTGTGTCCAAATAATATAACTGTTTGTCAAGTATTCACTTTCTTCTTGCACCTTCATGGAAGAACATAAGATTCTGCTACTTTGATGCTTGGCCATGTGACTCGATTTATCTAATGAGATGCTAGCAGACAAGAAATGAACAGATATTTGAAATACACTTGTGCAATTTGGCTTGTTCTTCTGCACTTCTACCATCACATGAAAGTGGCATGCCCAAGCTGGCCCACAGGTGCCAGGAAAACAGAAGACACACAGAGTCAAGCTGGACTCCCTTGCAGCTTGGTGCCAACATCTGTTGAGGCTAGCCTAAATCCACCAAGTCCCTGCAGTCTGACCAAATTCGAGTGCATGAACAAGAGGAAATGATTGTTGTTTTAAACCACTAAGTTTTGGGGTGGTTCGTTAGGCAGTATTACTGGGGTAATAGCTAACTGATGCAGAGAGGAAGAGAAAATGGAAAGCCAACAGGTCATTTTCAAAAAGAAGTAAATAAACACAAGTAAATATTTTGATTGCTCAATATCACTCAGAAAATGGGAGAGCCAAATTCAAATCAAATTCCTCTGCCTCCACATCTTTTGACTTTTCTAAGACATGGATTGCCTCTCTACAGTAGCAGCAACGTTGCAAGCAGTTTCATTATTTGTCCGTGGCCCTGTAATTTCAGTGAGTAATTCTCTCACTCATATTATCACATGGATTGTTATTATTTACTCCATTATACTGGTTTTTAATCAATGAGGAGATATAATTATTAAATATGAGAAAAATGACTAATAACTAACCACCATTTTAAAAACTTCTTTTGCATCATAACACATCCACCACATTTATATAGAGCTGCTCTGTTCAATATGGCAGTAGTAATCAAATGTAGTCATTTTAATTTAAATAAAATTAAATTTAAAATTCAGCTCCCCATTCACAGTAGCCACGTCTCAAGGATATAGCAGCTATATGTTGCTAGTGGCTACCATATTGGACAGCACCAATATAGAATATTTCCATCATTACAGAAAGTTCTTTTGGACAGCACTGTTATAGAGAATATGCAAAAGGTAACACCCTCCTTTCAATTATGTCTAGTTGACTCATTTATAGGGCTTTGGGATACTTTAGACATGCTGTGCTTCACTGGGAATCCCTTGCTAAATAAATCTCTCTTGAATTAGGACATGGGGAGTTATACAATTCTGTCAGCAAAGCTGGCTGGTGACGTTAAAGAGAATGTGTACAGGTAGTCCTGACCTCTGGTCCCCGATTCAGCTGGAACTTACACGATAAAAGAGCTTCTGTCTCCATCTGAAAGCATCTGGAGCATGCTCAGCAGTCATGCAGCTGTGCTTACCTCCAACTTGCTGCCAAGCTCAGAAGGGAACAAAATCAATTAAAGGGATAGATCACAGTGTTTACCAAGGAGGAAAACCCCCACATCTGGAACAGTGAGAAGAGTGGGCTGGTGATGAAAAAACACTGGGCATTGAGAAAATTACAAGTCTTGGTCCAGATCAGCCTCTATCTAGAGAAGTCATTTTCACTCTTTGAATTTTGTATTCCCGTCTGTAAGATAAACTGAGCGCATTTCCATACCGCCAAATGCCATCCTGCAGAATTTCCAGGCTTATCAAGCTATGATAATCCCCACCCTTCCCTTCAATGTCATCAGAGAGCTCTGTTCCATCTACAGGCTAACAGACAATGTTCAGTTGCCCTTTGTAGAAATCTGACATTAGACATGTGCTAGAATACCTCCCTTAGGAATAGTAAAAAATAAGTGAGCTTCTACGTAAAAGCACTTGGGGGTCTTGCATCTTGAGAAGGAGCTACCCATCTCACAATGCAGATTCTCAGCCTCAGAAAAAGGCTAAACATTTAAAGATTGAGTATTGAAAACATTATAGCTGCACTAGCAACTTTTTAAATGCTTGAAATACAAAAATGAATACATGCCTGGTGTGAGCAGTGTTTTACAATTTCTCTTCCAAATGAAAGCCCCCCTGTTTCTTTCCATTTGGTGGCTTGGTTTATACTTTCATTTTTACAGCCCAGACAACCAGCAAAGTAAAATTCAAGCCTACTTTTGTTCTTTACAAAAGGAGCTTGTTTTAAAATAAAAAAGTTAATAAAAAAAATGAATAAAAGAGCTTGTTTGACCTTTTCTGAAAGGTAGATTATTACCATGGAGAATGAAGTAATCACTTATTCCATAAGTATTTTATTCCACCTGAGTTTCCAAACTTAAATAAAACTACCAGGACTAAAGGTCTTATTATACTTACCTATATAGAGACCATTCAATTCCAAACTGTCCTAAATTCTAAAAAAGAATTTAGGAGTTAAAAAAATCAAAGTTATTCCCCCTCATTACTCAAAATATTTTATTTAAGAAAACAATGACACAGATAATTCACTCAAATCTACCTGATGATTCCAATCTGATGATTCAATCTTTCATCAATTATAAGCACCAGACTGATAATTGTTGATTAGGATTTTCTGAAATTATTTATTTATTTATCCTAGGAATACAATTCTCATTAAGGTATATTATAAACCCAAAAGGTGTGCTTGAATTCATCACAAGGCAATTAACTACAGTGTAGAAAGCAATATAAGAAGACACTACTAGCTCAAAGAGATATACATAAACATAATGATGTCATGGTTCCTGTTTTCTAGAAGTAGTGATTTGGTAGGGTTGAAAATACAAGCTACTAACCATAGGTCTAGGTACAGTGAAACAGAGGTATATACAAAAATACAAATGAAATGCAATACATTCTGACCACTTGGATCACAGAAGACTTGGCAGAGAATGGGGCACTGGAGTTGAACCTAAAACAACAGAAGTCCTTTAAAACAGGGGTCCCCAGCCCCCGGGCCATGGACCAGTAGCAGTCTGTGGCATGTTAGGAACCAAGCTACACAGCAGGAGGTGAGTGGCAGGCAAGTGAGCATTACTGCCTGAGCTCTGACTCCTGTCAGATCAGTGGTGGCATTAGATTATCATAGGAGCATTAATCCTGCTGTGAACTGTGCATGTGAGGAATCTAGGTTGTGCACTCCTTATGAGAGTCTAATGCCTAATGATGTGAACAGTTTCATCCTGAAACCAGCCCCACTCGCCAGGTCCATGGAAAAACTGTCTTCCATGAAACCAGTCCCTGATGCCAAAATGGTTGGGGAACACTGCTTTAAAGGATAGGCAGAAAGTGAGGAAGAGTGTTCCAGTCCGTAAGAAGGGAGTATAATTGCATTTTCATGGAGGTGAAGTTAGCCAAGAGAATGAGCATAAGAAATGTGGTGGAGACCAGAGGAGATGAAGCCAGAAGGGAACATTGAAAGCAGATGATTGACACCTTTCAATGTCAATCATTGAATGACACCTTAAGGGATTTGAACTTTACCTGTAGATCAGAAGTTTACTTTGTGAGTCATCAATCCTCCACCTAGAGATTTTTAAGAGGGGGATTGACATACTCTTATCAGCATGTTAGGAAGTCATTCTGACAGCCCATGAAGTATGGATACAGCTGGAATCAAAGAAACCTTTTAGGACAATGTTTTGTGGTCAAGAGATGGTCCAGGCATGATATGGGGCAGGATGTGCAGGAGACAGATATGTACATTCCAGATGCACAATCATGGAAATGGCTTTGAGACAAAAGGCAAAGCTACATTTGTAGCCTTGATGAATGACAGGAGGATGACTTTCTAAAGCAAATCAATTTTGCCTCTGCTATGCTTTTGTTTCAAATGTTATTTATTTATGGATAGGCTAAGATCCCCTAAAGACACAGTGTTAACATATGTATCTATATTAACATATTTATATGCCATGCTCTGTTATTTATCTATCACCTGATCCTAGTAGAAAGCATAAATCCAAAAGTAGGTAAGTCTTCAATAGCAGATAGTCATTCATCCATTTATGTGATCAACAAACCTTAGTCGAGCACCTCATTAGGAAATAGGTTGTGAATAACATATACTTAAACAGCTACTGCAAAACCCCAATTTTTCTATGTTCAGGAGGAAAAAAAATACTTCTCTAAGAAGGATCAAGAAAACATCTTTGGAGGTGCTTACAGTTAAACTGGGCCTGGGAGAATGGGAAGGATTTAGATAGAGATGGGTTGAGAGAAAATGCAAGAGGGTAGGTAAATTAGATGTGCCTGACAAAGGGCAGGGAGTCTAGGTTTGCGGTTGAATAACTCATAAAGAGAATTAGTGAAAGTTGAGGTAGGAAAGGTAAACTGAGAACTGATTTTGGAACACCTTGAAAATTAGGACTTTAGAAGACAACAGTCACTGCTGAGGATTTTAACCAGGGGCTTGACTAGCCTAAAATATTATTCAAAAACAATATTGGAGTCAAATTTTCACATGTTCTAGAAAACTCATCTCCACTTATTTTATGTTTTAAGCCTATCATAAAACACAAGGAAAATTTTCTCTCTCTGAGTAATAATTAGCATACAGAGAATGAAAGTGTTTGGGGTATCATCAATTCTAGGTTCCATCTCTGCCATAGAAACGTCATCACGCTGTTAGGAATAAAGGGCAAACGAAAATATATTACCAAGAAATTAACTACAGTTTTCAATGCTTCTGTGACATGGCCAAATTTTATTTAACAAAGGAAATGTTCACACTTCTCACTGTTAATTTGTTTTCATTCATTCAGAACATTTAAACATTTTCTTTTAAAAAATTGTTTTATTTTTGATGTTTTTGGGTACATAGTAGTTGTCTATATTTATGAGATACATGAGATGTTTTGATACCAGAATGCAATATGAAATAAGCACTTCATGGAGAATGGGGTATCCATCCCCTTATGCATTTATCCTTTCAGTTACAAACAATCCAATTACACTATTTATGTTTTTTTAATGTACTATTCAATTATTATTGACTACAGTCATCCTATTGTGCTATCAAATAGTAGGTCTTATTCATTCTAACTAATTTTTTGTACCCATTAACCACCCTCACCTTCCTCCCAGTCCCCCACTACCCTTCACAGCCTCTGGTAACCATGCTTCTACTCTCTCCATCCTTTAAACTCTTCCTTAATTCAAACGAAGTAAATAAAAATATCTAGTCTGAAAGCCAAGTCCTAGAATTTCATAACTGATCACGTCTAAAAATTGTTACGGCTGAACAATAAATCCCTGAAAATTGATGCTTATATTCGTAATAGAAATGTCACCAGAGCCTTAAATAGAGCAGCTTCCCCTGTCTTTACTACTGTGCAGCAAAGTCAAATTTGTAATTGATTTCGACTTGTACCTGCTACCACGTGTGTTGAGTTTGGTAGTGCTGGACAGCATTTTAAAAAAATTTGAAATCTTAATTTTAGTCTAATGAAATTAATCTGTAAATCAATTGTCTCCACTTATATTTTTACATACCTATCTTTCTCTTCTAAGAGCAGACGAATTTATTCTTGGACTATTTTATTGGCAAATAATGAATTTCAGTAGTTGTTAAAATAGTTCTTAGAACTCTTTCATCTTCCGTCTACTCTTAAATGGAGAGAGGTTAAAAATGGAGAAATCTGGCTGGGCACGGTGGCTCACACCTGTAATCCCAGCACTTTGGGAGGCCGAGGCGGGCGGGTCACCTGAGGTCAGGAGTTTAAGACCAGCATGGCCAACATAGTGAAACCCCATCTCTACTTAAAATACCAAAATTAGCCAGGAGTGGTGGTGCATGCCTGTAATCCCAGCTATTCAGGAGGCTGACACAGGAGAATCGTTTGAACCCAGAAGGCAGAGGTTGCAGTGAGCCAAGATCGCACCATTGCACTCCAATCTGGGCGACAAGAGCAACACTCGGTCTCAAAAAAAAGAAGAAAAAAAAAAAGAGAGAGAGAGATCTCCAAGTGAAATTTTTCATGTATACAGAACTGAACTTCTGATTAAGAAGGCACTGATGGACATTCTACAGCTGTTATGAAACTATGTGTCAACATTATTTATCAAAGTGATTTGATGGTAATTGTGGTCTCTGTTACGGTATAGGAGTTAGCAAGCCAAATAGATACACATACTTAATGACTTTAGCATCCACCACTCAAAATCCAGTTAATTGTTGTTGGAGCCATGTAAAGCAGCAGTACAAGCTGTCTTGCAGAATACAGTGATAACTGTATGCAGCAGTATGGATTCAAAGTTTCAAAAATTAATTTACAAATGGGTTTCAGAGATTCCACCAGATGGGAGAGCAACAGAGTTATGTTTAACCCTTGAGCTTGCAGTCTATGTTAGGAACATTGCCAGCTATAAAAAATAATAATCAGAGGCCCATGAACTGCTCTTTTTAAATGGTTACATTAAAACCCAGACACCTGTAGTTTTACTAGTTGCTAAAACGGCTTGTAATTGCACATGCATGAAACAGATGTGTAACCAGAGCTGTATAACTGGTTTCCATTATACAAACACAGGTGAATGAATGGCGGGCAGAAGGAGGAATGGAAAACTGAGATTTGTATCTTTGAAAATCTAACATCGGAGATTCATATGAACCTTTGAAAACATTTTTTGCTAAATATATTGGCCTGTCTCTCAACTGCTTTTAAATCATGGATATTTACATTTCCCAAAATAATCTGCTTAAATTTGGACAAGATAATAATGACTAATCCCCATCCCCTAAGACACGTGTTCTTCACTAGTCTTACTGAAACGGCTGCCAATGCTATGTAGGAAACTTTTTAACCGACTTGAACATTTTAGGTTTTTTTTTTTTTTTTTTTTTGAGATTTTTGTTAGGAAAACAACATAGCTTGAGACATAAAAATCAGCATTCAAGGATGTTTCCAGAACTTTAGTCTTTCAAAAACTATGAACCAAGGCCTCATTTCTAGCGTCCTGGAGTTTGCTTATTATAAAATTTACAGTATGGTGTGTCAGTTCATTTGGGACTGAGTCACACAGCCCAGGACACAGTGCACTGAGGAAGTCATGTGAACCATTGCACAAATACATTTTTGTCAGTGTTTGGTTTGAGAGCTGGGACTCAGCAGAACTTTGGGGGATTGAATTTTAATTCAAATGTTCCAAAATTCTGGTTTACAACAACATCTGGGACTTGAAGAATGGATCAGTTATTTTGGAATTCCTTAGAAAGGAAAAATGAAATGCAGACAATTATAACATTCAACAAGAATTGTCCTTCCAGAAATCCTCATCCCACCTGGGACGGAACCTTTGAGCCAATGCTTCCTTTCAGATGTCTTAGCAAAAGGACTGCAAATAGAATGGATGAGTTGGAGCAAACAGGGATCTATGTGAAAATCTCTCTGCATTAAGAAGGAAAACAGGATATGTGTTCATGCTCCCATAACTCATCAGGAAAACTCATTCCAAGTCATTCCCAGGGATGATCAGCTGCCCCAGAAGACCTTATCTGTCCATATTTTTTCCATTCTGAAAACATACTTTAAAAAAATTAAAAGTCGTTCTTGGAATGAAAATGCAGCCTCTTGCAGAATATGAATTAAAGACATTTTGACCTGTAGGTGCACATAGTATTTTTAAAGGGCTACATGGCTGTTCATTCTGCAGCCCCAGCAGTTCTCTGGATTCAAATAATTCCTCAGAGACTACAGCACCAGTCGTGATGAGGAAAGTGAGGTGTAGAAAGCACCTGCTAAGTCTTCGAACTAGAGCCAAAAAACAGCAAATGGAATCAACAGGGCAAAGCTGTTTGGACATATTGCAAAGTCATTTTGGATATTCCCATTATATCTGTTAAATATTCATGTATATTCTGACAACTATGCCCTTGTTCCAGGAGCTGGAAGTTATTGGGTCTTTAAGTTAGGCTCAGAGTATAAACTGAGCACTCCTTGAAGTGTATTAATTCTTTCAGATTAGTGGTATACCATTCACTGCATAAATGTTCCACGCTCAACTGGTGAATCAGAGCACCAAAACATTCAGCCCGCCCATATTTTAAGATTGTGTATACATTCTGGTTCATGTGACAACATAAGGTGGTAGTGTTCCAATCTGGCTGTACATTGGAATGACCAGTAGGGCTTTATTAAAATACAGGAGTCTGATTCCACTCCTAGATTTTCACACAGTTGGTCAGAGGTCCTTTCATCTGAACATTTCCTAAGATGTAAACCCACTGATAGTTTTTATTATGTTACCAAGACTAGAAAATACCGATGAAGAGTGAAATGTTTATTAAAACTCTGCTCAGGCACACTTGCAAAATAAAACTTACAAACCCATAAAAATGCAGGATAATTGAGCTCATTGCAGTTATGTAGGTCTGATATGTTTAAAAATGTGCAGGAGTTGAGGGACTACAAAAATCAGGGAACACAGGAGGCAGTGTAGGGATGGTTTATTAAGTTCATTTGTACCAGTGGCTCTTTTCCTGTCCCACAAATAGTACTGTGATAGCCAGAAGTTACAAACACTGTGATGGCAGCTGGCTCTCAACAATGTTACTAGAAAGGGTTTCCCTTTAATTGTCCAGTGGCTCATTTCTAACATCTATAACAAAAACTGGGAGATAGCTTGCAACAAAGTCATCCAACAGAGGTACCTCCAAAGTGGATACAACTGTTGCCAAAATAGATCCAGATAAGGCACTTCTCCCAAACCAATCACAAAATCAAGGTTATCCAAACTGAAAGTATCACTTCCCTTTCATCATCATGGATACAGATGTCCATTTTAAGTCTGTATCAAGGATCAAAAGAAACCCCAAAATACCTGACTTTAAGAGGAAAAACTGAACTTATTTTTATAATGCTCTTTCTGCATAAGGTATGAGTTGAAAGAGTTTCATGAAAGATTTTGTTCTTGAGTTTGTACTAGTAACCAGTTATGAAGCCCTTGTCCTCCATTCTAAAGTTTTGAGCAAGAGACTTTTCACAGCTTCTTAGTAGTGAATAAAGAAGTCCAGGTTATATCTACACCAGGGACCAAGAGTTTCATACAGCAAAGAAAACATTCAGGTATCTGGTTTACAGATACAAGCATCCCCATCATTGACCGGTTTTTTACCTTTTCATCAGATACTCTCATACTTTATAAAACATCAATTTTGTAACTTCAGTAAAATCACTTAATCATGACTTTTTAAACCCACATTTAAAAAGGGAAAGAGAATACATATAAAACATCTTGAAAATCAAATACTTCGATGCTACACAACTCAGATTACTTTTCATCTTTTCCCTTCTTACCATTAAGGATAGAATAAAAAATGTGTGCTTCTAATCTGCGCTTTGTTTTTTACTAATACAAAATATTTACGTCCAGGTCAGATTGTTTCAAAATCCTTTGTGTCTATGATAACAACTTTCATTTCAAAACTGGAGTTTATAATATTTAATTATGGTTACATTGGAATTATAGACTGTTGCAGTCTTTCATTTGTTCTTATAAACATATGTACTTTTTATTTGTATTAAATATTTCCCATATCTTCCAGAGAACACAGTGCTGTTAAAGCAGCTTCCTTTGATCAGGTGGTATGGTGAGGAATATCTTTCTACAAATTCTGTAAATTCAAGGAAAAATAAATGAAAGAAAAAAATCTCTGTTTGATCACAAGTGCTTTACCTTTAAGAATTACTCTCTGGCCTTATAACGTGACCTGTTCTATATGTAGCTGCTTTTTTGTTATTGTCTCACCCTGAATTCATTTCAAAATGCCAATTTCCATAATAATTTAATGCAGCTGTTAAGACATCCTCTTTCTTTTGATCATTGTTATTAATGAGGTGCCATAATATATGCAAGGCTAGCAATCCTAGCTACTCTTCCTTACGCAGACCATTGTGTATTCGCTTCGAGACCCTGTCCTCCTGCCCTGTTCTTCCAGCCTCAGCCAGCATCAGCCTCTCGCATCAGCCTTTGAGGAGGCTCATCTGCTGATGGAAGCTCATTTCAGAGTTATTAGCCCAGGACTTGGGAACTATGTGGGCCGTTCTTCTGTGGTATACACAGTCGGAAAAGAAATTGTTCACTATTCTCCAGAGAAGCAGCTTGGCCTGAATTTTAGTCTGCTATTTGCTGTGGAATTGTTTATGGCAGAATCTTAACGCTACCTTTTGGTAACTGTTATTCCCCTCGATGTTTTGAAATTGCTGCTTCATAAATGTATTTTCCTTCCCAAAGTCAAAATCAACTGGTAGAACCCTTAAGGTTCTAAAAGAAAAAGAAAAAGGTATTAACCATAAATAAGATGAGATAATATAGGGTCAGAGATAAAACGTTTGATTATAAGCAACTTTGTGAGGAAAAAAAGTACTGTACAGATTTGTATATAATACTAGGAAATCAGCATCACCTCTAAAACCTTATTCCTCCCATATTTTTCAAATTTGTAAAAAAGTTTGAAATCCATAATCATTTTTGTGATTTTAATACCTCCTTCAGCAGATGCTCACTCATGAGGGCTTCTTTGATTTCTAAAGTTTTGGGTTCCTTTTTGTTGTTGTTGTTTTCAAAACAAACAAACAAAATCTGTTCTTTGAATGAATCGAGTTTTGTAATAGGTCAATATAGAAAAGTATTGTATCTTGGGGAATACAGTTGTTGACATTGTAGTTGCTTGAAAGTTTACAAACATATTTCTATGGTTTTCATTTGAAGGTTTCTTCTTGACTTTTAGTTGATTATTTGATTTAGTGCACTCAGATGATCTTTGGAAAAGGCTTGTTATTTGGGAAGACTTTCTCAATGAGCTAAAAGGCTGTATACTCCACAGTGAATTCTGATGAGGAATATACTAAAGAATTTTAGGCTCTGAAATAAGAAAGTTCTTGGAATTGTTTTTTTCTGGTAAAAAACAGTCCAAAAATTGTGTCATGTTTTAATCGAAAAGCATTGAGATAAACGACATAAGGTAAACGTCTCTGTAGCAGCCAAAACATTATCTTAGTTCTTGATTTACGAAATATTAATGTCATTTTTGTGGCAGGAAACCTTTTTTGCTTTAAGTATCTCTTTAGAAAAAGAATGTCAGAAAACAGAAAATGTTAACTGTGTTGTGGAAGTGTTTTTAAAGAAGCATATCAGCCAGGTCTTTGAACTTCTGTTTCTGCCATAAGTCAGACCAGGACACAGAGGTAGGTTGGCGAGGCTTTGGAAACTGTGCAGAAGGTCACTGCTGATCTCATTCCTTTATGGCGTTCTTTATTTAACAATGACATTAACTGCAGGCAAATTGCATGAAGATAAAAAAGTTCATAAAGGAAACTAGGGGAAAGGAAGGAGTATGAATGAAGCTAAGATTTTCAGGAGAATGATGATCAGAGGGAGATGGTAATGAGATCAGAACAGAGACCTGCAATTAGAAAACCTTCTCTCCTTCTTCTTATTTTCATGTGGACATTTCAACTGGTCTCATTTCCTTAACATTGAGGATAGGTATAACAATCAGGAATATCAGATGACATAGGGGGTGATTTCTGGCCTTGACTTCCACAGTTGCTGTCATGGGAAATAAGGAAAGGAAACCAATGTATTATCTAGGAGCACTTTTTGTCAAAGAATAAGTTGCATTATTGGCGATTTTATTATTGAATGAAGTTATTTAAAAAACATTTCTGACTGAAAGAGTAAAAACATGAATGAGATTCTTTCCAAGTACTTTGTAATTCCTTAAAAAGAAATTGCCCCACTTCATAATCATAGAAGCCCTACATCAACAATGCTTAGCTCCAGGAGTGACAACCCAGGTGAAGTCAATTTTCCATCCCAATACTAAATAAAGTAAGCAGGAAAATGAACATTTTACAGTTAAGATCGAGAGTAGCTTCCCAAAGTAGAAATGAGTTACCAGCTTCAAGCACGTGGCAAATCACAGCAAAACCTTAGGATTCCATATCAAGATTAACCCTGAGTCTGGCTGTAGGCAATTTTATTCTAATATTCCTCCACCCTGCTGTCTCACTCCTGAAGTCAGTAGCTCACACATACACACACACAGAGACACACACATTGTCACACACACGTGTGTGTATAGGTATGTTCATGTAAATGTATATGTTTAGGTATACATACACGCTGTGGACATGAAAGTGTTACATGCATTTAATTTAAATAATAATGCCCCTGTCATTCTTTCCTGGGGTTTGATGACCGGCTAATAGCAAATGAGGGGCTTTGCACGACTAATTCCAGGATTTTGTTAGTCTCTAGGATATGCCTTTCCCTGAGATTTTCACTACCATTATTAACAAAAATGTAAAGTCCAACGTCTTTGAGTCCAAAGGGCACAGATTAGTTTTATAAGAAGTATAGTTTCAAATGGGGCCCTTCCAACCTCTTGATGACTCTTTCCAATGAAATGGCATAGATTCCCTCTCAGGAGATGAATCAATTTGTAATTATTGTTACTACATATTTTTCTTAAACTGCTATGAATCAATCTAGTGAGCAAAGCCTTACATGTAAAAGTTTCCTTTTCTTCGTTTTCTCCCCCAGGTTCCCAAAGCAAAGGAATGGCACATGAATGGAAAAAAAAATTTCATGCTGCAATTTTTTTTTTAATTGCTATATGGGCAAAACGGGTGCTGAAATGTGAAATCCTTTGGAGGAATTTTCTCAGTAGAACAAATGAGTACTAACACTACCTTAAAGTGAAGCTGGCTTTAATGCGGAATGTCATACAAATGCAGTGCCTATTGACAGATGAACCATAGATGACTGTCCCAAAAAGACCAAAAAATATAAATAAATAATAAAAGTATACTGTCACTTTAAGAAAAAATAAACTAAAATATGAACTACCAAAAACCCTGCCATTTCCAGCCTGGGCTTGATTAATGATTTTTCTATCTAATAAAAGGTTCACAAACCATCTGTTTTTCTCCCTAATGCCTTGCCCAAAGGTTTTTCGTTCCTATTTCAGGCTCGGGGCCAACTGACATTCCACTCTTTTTTTTCCCAGCCTTGTAAACAAACCCTTCTCTCTTTTTAATCTTCCAGTGCTGTTTCCTACCCATCGTTATGCATATTCATTGCGAGTAAACATTTTTAGTGTCTACACTTAATCTCTTCCACTGGCAATTACTGTTCTATGCTGTTTTGTAATGCAGAAGGGCCAACGCTTTCCGTTCTAATAACAGCTGGGCCGCAGATGGGGCCTGCAGTCATTGTAGAAAATAAAAATTTACAAGATGCCAGTGGAATTTATTTCAGTTTTATGGAGTCACAGGAGGAACCTTTCTGTTATCCGCCTTCAGTGAAATCTGCAGGCACAAGGCAAGCTTTTGACATTTAATCAAAGGGGGGGTTCAGGTAGGGTCTGGAACAACGCAAGGAAGAAAGCAGGTGGATCGTATTAGGCAGTGCCATGGTTAATTTATTTAGAAGTGATTGGCTTAGATGTGTGCAGCCAATATTTGACATCATGTATATATCTTGTTTAGCATCCTGCCTCTAAATTGTTACCACTGGAGAGACAGTGAGCTGTCGCTGTGGACCGAACCAGGTGTTTGGTGGGGTTGCTACGGAGAGGTGCTGATGGAGATGGCACTGTAATGCCATCTCACCAAAGACGAAGCGTTTTGTGTGGTTTCTGAAAGTTGATTCATTTTTACTTCACCGCATCGTTCTCTAAACTACCGTACGTGCTTCTTCAGCAGAACCCCAGAGCTTGCGGATGGGCTTTTGAATACGGGTTGCAACCTTTAATTTAACAATGTGGTTTAACTGGAAATTTTCTGTTATTTCGACTCGAGTATGTGAAAATGGATTTATTTGCGAAGCTTAAATTTCCGATGTGCGCTGTTACGCTGATCCAGGGTGGGATCAGAACGGTGCCGTGACATACTGAGTCGCCCGAGCTTGGTGGTTAAGAGCTAACTAAGACTCCCAAAATGAAAAATAAATGGTTACACACACACTATAAAACTGCAACCCAATTCACACACGATGCCGTTTCTGGAAGGATTCGCTGTGGTTCTTGAACCCACCCTGCTTGATCCTCCGCTCTGTATCCCTTCCTCACCCCCACACCTTTCCCTCCAAGTGCGGAAAGGGAATCCAGGAAACCCACCAAGGACATCCCATAATTATTTAAGTAAATGCACATGGCTTTCTAGACTGGATGAAACCTATGCCAAAGGTGCTTATGTTTTCACATTTGGGGCCCTCTTTTGCCACACACCTTCAGCTGGTTGCCTAGCAACCAGGAGAGACCCACTGAGCATGCTCACTGAGGAGCCTAATTGCTATCACAATTTACTTTTGTTGTTGTTGGTTTTTTTTAGGCCCATTAACCAAAACAGGATGCTTTCCTTTTTGAAGGACAAGTAAGGTCTGCATGAATTTCAAAGGCAAGAGAGTATATTTCAATACCAAAACAATTCAATGCAATCCCAGGTATGCAGGCGGGTACAGATAACAAACATAAAAATTGGAGCAGATTGACATTAAATAAAGTATAAATTCCCATTTATTCAGACTTTTATAGACTCATTTCTTTGATTCTCTTTATCTTTTCTGATTGTGGCTTTTTTTCCCCCCTAAGAAAGTCATTAAAAGGGAAAAGTGGAATTTAATGTCGTATGATCAAGTACATTAAGAAACTTTATTAAAGAATTTACATTGATAGATAGCATTTTTTCTTCCATGCCTTCCTTTCCTTCCTTTCTTTCTTCCTTTTTTTTTTTCTTTTTGAAAAATGTCCTGGTGGTTCCAAGTCTGTGGCTACGATTTAGCTCCCTTAATCTTTTCACAAAGGGCAAGAAATAATTTTGTGTATCTCAGAGAGAAAGGCAGTTTTTTCCTAACTTCAAGAAAAAACACATTTTATGTTAGGTTCATCTAATCTATTCATTTGTTGAAATCTTATTACAGTTGCATGATTTTTTTTCCAATTTCTAGGTTGGTATATAAAATAAAATATGCTTGGAACACTGTCTATTTAACTAGCTTAATTACTAAACAGAATGCCCTTTCACAGGAAATGTTATACATGGTTCAAAACTACATTTCCAGAGTGTTTCCCTATTTCTTTTCAAATTTGCTAACTCATTTGGGAAAATTAACTCTTGCTCTTTTTAACTCTATATATTTTATACAAACTACCTTACATTGCATGAATCTAGGAATTCTAATATGGGCACTGGCTTTTTAACTAAGTCCATGACCCGTCTCCTGTCCAGCTAGTCCTGTGGAACCAAATGTTATGCAATTATTGGTATCAAATGGCTTTGAGGGTGGGAAAGACTGTCAGGATAAAGCTCTCCCACCCTCCTTTGGGAACTTAACAGGTATCAGCAAGGAATGAAGATGAAATAGGCTCCCGAGGTGAGGTAGTGGCAGTATTCTTATCTAAGCCTTGATACAGAACAACCCTCACCTCCTACTCCAGCCTCCCCCTCTCTCCCAACCCCTCCCAACTTTTTATTTTCCTTCAGTGGCCAAGGCATTCTGGGAAGAAAATGTTGTTCTGGTTATGCTACTGGTGTCAGTGTCAGAAGAGCACAGAGCTAACTCACAGTGCACTGGTACTGTTTCCCTGAGAACAAACTGGTGTGTGTGGTGTGTGTGTGTTTTTGCAAACAATAGTTCTTGTTATGTGTGAGCCAGTAGTTTTACCATTCCCTCAGAGACAGCCAGCAGAGGGAGCAAATTTAGTACACAGCAGTATTCCCTAATGTCCTAGCATTGGTAAGAATTCTGGAGGACATACTATATAAGAAATTAATAAAATCAAATGATTTCATTTCATTATGATTAACCCTGTTATGCACAGAAGCACGTCGAGCAGTGCAGGGTAATGAAGAAGTAAACGAGGCTAATTCTCTCAGTCAGAAGACCTCGGCTTGGTGGTTGTGAATACCATGATATAGCTGGTAAAATGGCACTTGTTTCCTTTTTCCTTCCAAAAAACTACTAACAAAAAATTTTTTAAAAACACATACACAGATACACACAATATGTGTGTGTTTTTAATTCCATGGCTGGAAATACTTATGTTCCATTTATATAGTTTCACATATGTTCTTTAATATGTGAATATATATATATATTATATATATATATTCCTTAGGGAAATCTTTCTTCAATTTCATTCATGTTGACAACTCTTTTTTCTCTCTTTCCTCTCTCTGTCCTCTGTTTCACTGGTCTCTCTCTCTCTCTCTCACACACACACACACATACACACACACACACACATACACACACACACACACACACACACACGACTCTGCAACAGTTTTAGTCCTCAATGCTTTGGAGCTACTCTAATGTTTTGAGAGGAAAGTAATTTTTCAATTTCTGTTTTACCCCAAACCTAACAGGTGACTGGCCTAAAGGGACTTTGTTCCCCATCCCCTGCTTAATGCTGCTGGCTCACCATAGCTCTAGTGACTCAGAATTTAAATCGAATGCGAACATTTGGGAATAAAGCAGGGAGTGATGAGAGCTTTTATGAACAAAAAGAATTGAAGTAATTGTTTGGTCTTTTTTCTCTCTCACTCTCTGTCAAAGTAGAATCAAAATTGATTGTCTCCTCTCACCTGTGGTCATTTTCCTATTTCAGAGCATTGATGATATCTGGACCCATGTCGTTTTCAAGTTTTCTAAACCTTAATCTCTAGAAATCCTGTAGAGTGTGTCAAATTAGAACTCCATTCCAGCAAATACATCTTCACATTTCCGTGCTGTTAATTCAAGGCATTCATTAGAATGTAAGGCTCTTAACCATTTTCACTTAAGGACATGGATTTTCTCCTCAATCCCTGCATCTGTGCTTTTCCCTGTTCCTTCCTCCCTGCCCCAATCTCCTGATATATTTCAAGTACTTATACTCTACACCCTCCCCAAAATCCTGTTGTCTTCAACTTGTAAAAATCTTCATAACACACCTATCCCCTCTTTATACAAAACCTGACATTTTGGCTTGTGATGGCAGCAAATGTGGTACACTAAATTCACATGTAAAAATTCAAAGTTTAAGGAAAAAAAGTGACTAGATTCTAATACATAGTATGCTCTTCTCTTAGTTATAAAAGAAAACTTGTTCCTTCTCTTTTCAGGTTCGATGCAAAATGACACAAATATAGTGGATAACAGTAAGTGATCAGATTTCCATATAGACTGTGTGCAGGCAAATTAGCAATCAGAAGTTCCTGACACGGTGGCTGTGTTTGAAGACTCAAAGAATTGCAAAGCAATTTTCCTTTCCAAAGTGCATTTGAGTCATTCCTAAAACTGTTCAGAACCCTTATTCATAGAAATTTTTAAAACTCAAAAAAATTGACAAATTGTTTTCTTTTTATTAAAAGTGGGGAAACTATGCATACCTACTGGCTTATCACAACTGAAATTCCTTGAGGATACAGAGTGTGTACAGTAAATGATCACACAGTCATCAAAAACCACAGATAGAAGAATCTCCTACTGTCTTGATGGACAACACAGATTTTACAAAGATTTGGGTAAAAACTGTACATACTTTCCTCCTACAAAAACTAACATCTATATGCAAATTTCATTAAAATAAACAGAGGAGTGCTTAAACTGGGAATGATGGAGTCAGATGTTTTTTATTATGGGTTTGAATGCTATGGAATTGGTAACTGCATTTTTTTATTTGTTCAGTAGAAAAAAATCACAAAATATTTTAATAATGCATACCTAACATTTATTTTCTTATTAGTAATTGTCATAAAACCAGACCGTTTTGCCAGCCTATCTGACTGCACCTGTTACTAGATATTTCCAAGAGACTCACTGACACACCAATTTTGCCTGCGTGCACTGGGTGTATCTCCCGTTGTTTTGATTATACAGTCAGGGCACAGGCAGCTTGCATTCAAAAAAGAAGACACATTTTATTCAAAGAGAGAAAGTGATGTCCTTGGAACTTCAACCTTAATGAAACACTTTTTAAAAGGACACACTGTTTGGAATGAGAAGAGATCCAAAGAGAGAAGGATGGGTGCATGATAGAAACGAAAGGAAAATGGATTAGATTAGCAAAGCGAGACTACAGTATCCCAAGAGACTTATAAAAAATCTGTATGAAGTCATTACAAGCACACAGTATAATCTTGCGGGGTAGATGCATGCTTCAGAGTGCAAAGAAAGTTTGCCCTCAAGATTGAGTTTCTGAGGAATTAATTCTAAATATTCCCTCCAGTCTTAGGAGTTTTCAGTCCCAAATTGCTTAAATGATGATTAGTTGAAGTTCCTCTGACTAATTTCGGCAGAAGTAACATTTCTAGCTGGTTGATTTGGGCATCAAAGCGAACCAGTGTCTCCGGACATCTGTACTATAGAGACACCCTTATGCTAAAACCCGACTCCAGCACTACCCTTACAAAAATAGCACATTTCCGTTCATGCAGAACGGTGATTAGACTTTCCCAACACAACTCATACTTTTTAAAAGGCGCGTCAGAATTTTAAAGTGCATTAAATAAAGGGCATTGGCACATTAATGCAGCTCTCTTTGAGGCAAGATGCCGCATAATTTCCGCTGAACCGTCGCACAAACCTTCAATAAAGAAAGTTCGCAAAGAAAAAAACGTATACCCATGCACACATCCGATGCTGAGAACAGTGTCTTTAGGAATTAAATAACACTCTATGTCTATAAAACTAAGCCTTTAAGATGCTTTGTTTCACATACTTAAGGAGGAGTGAACGTCCCCAGGGGACGGTTGTTTTGTTACCTTATTTTAAATACTCTGTTTTTCTGCAGCTGTCTGCCTACATTGCAGGACTACACAGGGTATTCTGCTGGGTGCTTACTTTTTTTAGAGAGGTGCTACTTTCTTCTACATCTAAACATGCATTTATAAGAAACAAATGGCTTTCTGTATCGAGGGCTTTCAAAGTGACCATGGTGTTGTCAACACGCTGGAAGAGTTGCAGCAACAGTGTGACAGGTGGATTAGCTCTCGCTCAGTTTAGCCTCTTGCCTGCTCATCCCAGGCAGCTGTGCAGATGTAGCTGATTCCACAAATGATAAAGACTATGTGTGTAGAGAGTACCAGCATTATGTTGAACATTCCGTTTGTGGTTCTATGTCATGGTCTTCAAGCCTGTTAAAAGTGACACTGAAAATACAAAATGGGGTGGTACATAAAACCAGACCCCAAATTAGGTAGTTTTTCAAGACTGGAGGAGACATCCCTGAATGGCTGCAAAATCATCAATAGCAACTGGAGAGACTTGTTCAGTGGATTTTACTCCATGGTCGAGCATATTTCAAAGTTTAAATTCTTAACGAAAGGAAACCAGGACCATAGGAAAAAATCTTTTTTAGGAGGAAAAATAGTGACAACCAAACATCTCAAGAGATTTTATAGCCTGTTTAGGTTAGAAAGAAATGTCTGTTTCAGTAAATGTCTGTTTCAGTTTGCCATCATTTTTCTGTTTACTGAGCCTATGCTAGTCATACTTATTGTCAGGTTGGGACACATAGAAAACAAAACCAAAGAATTTTGCTGTAAGCAACATCAATTGAGCAACAGTGTTGGCCTTCTGGGGGCGAATGTTCTCCCATCAAAAAGATCTGGTAGCTAAGCCTGCCCAGATGATTAAGCTGGAAGAGTTACTGAAGCGCATGGTTTAAGTAATGGGTTTCACCTGTAGGCTTCTATCCACAGTCAATTTTGCCAAGAAAACCCCACAAAAGTGCTGAAAGGGATATAACTAAGCCCCCTTTCTAAGTCACAGGTGGCACCACCATGCCTGGTCATTGACTTTTTTTTTTTTTTAATGCTAGATCATTTCAGTGGCTTCTTGCTTTTAAAAGTCAGCAACTCCTGATTCTTTTCTTCTTTATTCCATGTCTTTTGCCTACACTAACTAATCCAGACTTCCTCTGCTAAAGTTGTAAACTGCCCCAAACTGGGCCAACCAAGATAAGGCGAGAACAGACAAGGTCACCAGAAATATTTACTGAGCACTAATGACTCCCAGTCCTAGTTTAAGAGAGAAAAAAATGCCAAAACATTTTTTTTTCTAAGCAAAATTCAGGCATCAAAGACCAAAACTGTTACATCCCTAGGAGAATAGATATCTCCCCCACATCACGGAGACACATAACTGAAACACCATGGAAAACCTTTTTTTGTCATGAAAAGATGGTAGTTTATAAATAAACAGAGGATATTAATTCCTTCCTCATGTGTTGAGGTGGTGAACAGAATGTGGTCAACGCTGAATATGCGAAATTACAGAAGAAAGTGCTGTTGGCAGTTTTTAGCATATTTTGGTGACGTGGTCATATTATAAAATATAAAATATAACACTCAGATATTTACCACCTGAAAGAAATTCTTTTGGGCAAGCCCTTTGAGATATCAGAGACCAAGGCTCAGTTTTCCCTCAACAAAAAAATGAATTGTGCATGCCTCCCAAGAGACATATTACAGATTTTATAATTCTCATAGAACAACCTACACAGCTTCAGCTTCCAACATGTGTACATGTAACCGTGTAGGGGGAGAAATGAGATGCACAAGTCCCATTATTAATGGCAGTTGCATGCTTAATTTCATATGCACTGCAATGAAAAATTACTTCTTTCTATCTAAGATAAGATTCAGGAAGAGCCTGGGAAATCAGGAGCTCTTCCAACATACCTATCTAGTCCAAATGTGAACAAGGAGCTGGTGACTCATTTAGCAGACATTCCTCAGACAAACCCTCAGGGCAGATTTGATATGAACAACTCTTAGATCAAGGATCTGCTCACAACAAAGGAGGAAAAGTATTGTCAAAACCTTGCAATCCTTTTTACATCCAAGCAAGAAAAACAGGGTGATTTTACAGAAACTCCTCATTGTGAAATCAACAGCAAATTGAAGAGTAGGTAAGGCTTGCATTGGGAGACCTGAGTCACAGGCTCAGATTTAGAACTGAACAATTAATTGACTAAAGGCAGGGACCTTCCAGTATGTTAACCTCCAAAACTAACTTATTCATTGCTGATTTTACCATTCTTCAACTTTGTAAATGCAGCCAGTTAAGGTAATCTTAGCTGTATTCATAGGTTCATAGAAATTTAGAGTTGAAAAAAAAAAAAAAAGCACTTTAAGATTCCTGTCTTACTTTTAGATTTTGTAAGTCTAAATCTAGTATTAATTATCCTCATAAAAAAAATAAAAGCAAAAACCAGTTTCTCCTCTAGGGAGACCAACTCACCCCAAGACTTTTGACTGGGACTTTCATGCTTTTAGCACTGAAAGTTCCACCTCTGACTTGCCTTGCCTCTGTCCAGGCAAATTTGCATGGTTGATCATCATTTACAATCCCCTGAATTCTCCATCTGTATTGGTGGCACTGTCATTATCTCTAGGACCCAAAACCTCAAAGTCATCTTGACCTTCTGACCCTCACATTCAGATATTCAAGGGTTTCTGTTTTATATCTGAAGACTCTTCTCTTTACTTCATGTACACTCCCACTGCTTGATGGCAGCTCGAGCCCTTATTACCTCCATCCTGAACCTCTGTGAGTCCCTGCCCTCTTCTTCCTGGCCCCATTCTTCATAGGGCACCAGGTCTACCCATAGGTCTTAGGAAATGACAACTTCATCATGTTCAAACATTGTCATTGTGTAACTCAGTTTAATTAGACTCTTAGCCTGGTACTCAATCACTCATAATGCCTCCCCAATCTATTGTTCTAGCTTTATGATACAGAAAAAAAACAGACAGCTTCCTTGAGAGATTTAAAAAAAAGTGTCCCCGATTCACCATTCTCCTTCATTAACTAGTTATGCTAACAGGGCAGGTCATTTAATCTCTCTTGGCTTTGGTAAGTCCATTTGTGCAATATGTTGCCTTCCTTAAAGAAAAAAGCTAGTCTAGTTGATCTCATGAAGTACTGATCCTAAAAAGTTATGATTTTCTGACCTCTTATTATCATTATGTGTAGACTCTCTGTACTGTTGGGTAGCTCCTTATTTTAGGAACCAGTCCTGAGTTTTCCCAGCTCCGTGCATTGTATGAATGCTGTTCTGTGTGTCCTTGAACCTCCCTTCAAGTCTCCTGTGACTCTCTGGAAAAGGAGTCTTGGAAAATGCCTATCCATCACCACCTCCTTCCACAGACTTAGTTAAATCTCTCCACCTTCTCCAAACTTCCATGGCTCGTTGCTTTTAACTCTTCTATGACACCAATGAAGTAACTCTAGTTTTTGTATCATTACTATTATTTGTGCACATGGCTTATTTCCTGTGCCTCTGTGAGCTCCCTAGGGACAAGGATTCCATCATACTTACAGACAGGCACAATGGCATGGTAGTTAAGAATTGTCATGGGTTGAATTGTGTCTTCCAAAAAAGACATGTTGGAAGTCCTAACTCCTACACCTCCATACCTCAGAATTTGACTCTATGTGGCAGTAGGGTTGTTACAGATGTAATTAGTTAAGGTGAGGTCAGACTGGAGTTGAGTGGCCCCCAATCCAATAAGACTGCTGTTCGTATAAGACCAAAATGTGAACACACAGGGACACAAGAAGAATGTCACATGATGATGAAGGAAAAGATTGGAGTTAAGCAGCTACAAGCTAAGGAATGCTAAAGATTGCCAGAAACCACCAGAAGCTAGGAAGAAGTATAAAAGGATTTCTCTGCAAGTTTCAGAGGAAGTGTGTCTCTGCTGACACCTTAGTTTTTGACTTCTAGCCTTCAGAACTGGAAGACAACAAATTTCTTCTTGTAAGTCACCTAGTTTGTAGTCTTTTGTTGTGGCAACTCTAGAAAACTAACAGAGTTAAATTGCCTGGATCTGACACCTTGTTATGCTGCTTTCAGCTGCATGACTTTTAGCAAGTTACAACAACACGTGATGACTCCATGTCCTCATCTATAACATGATCATAATAATAGAACCAATATCCTAGTGTTTATGTAAGGAATCAAAGAATTAATACATGTAAAATTTGTATCCGCATCTGGCAATAAATCGAAACTATTTTACCTTTTCATTATCCTTCAGTGTTATGCATATAGTCAGCATTCAATAAATGTTTATTGAATGAGAGAATATATAAGTTGGTTACAGAAAATTTGAATTTTATATATATTCAGCTTGCCTTTGTTGACTTGGTAATTTAATTCAACATGGAAAGATGCTTTGCTTATTATTCACTTTATATTAAAGTGCTGAGTGAGCTCAGTGCCAGGTCCAAATGCAGGTTCTACTGGTTCTTTGCTGTATGACCTTGTGTAAGCCTACCTGACCTCTACGATGCTCTATTTCCTCAACTTAAAATGGAAGAAACTTGGTCCATAGAGTTATAAGTGAAGGTTAAGTAAGATGATGTCAAACAAACTTGATTTTCATAAATCTCAGCTATTGCTATCACTCTTTTAAATTTTATTTTAAAGAATTTTCCTTCTAATGTTTTCCTAAGTTCTAGATCAGTATTGTAAAAGACTAGCATTTTCAAAACTTGCATGAAGAGAACAGCATAGAGAAGGAATCTGACTCTTAAGCTGGCTGGATCTCAATTTCCTGATCTCTAAAACAGTGCTTCTAAATTGGGAGCCAATCCCCCCCAATTCCAGGGACATTTAGCAGCATGTTGAGCTATTTTTGACTGTCATGATTGGAGGGTTGGTAATACTGGCATCTAGTGGGTGGAGGCCAGCGTTGCTGCAACTCGTCTTATAATGCACCGGCCCTAACAATGAAGAATTATCCAGCCCAAAATATCAATAGTGTCAAGGCTGAGAAACCCTGCTCTAAAATTAGGTGGTTGGGCCAGGTGATGAAACCAGGTGAACTTTCACATTCCTTCCAGCTCAAAAATGTTGTAAGTATCCGATTTCCATAATGCATTGTAAATGCCATGATCTCAGGCTGTGCAATTAATTATTTTTATCATTCTCTATTTTTAAGCTATTTTTTTCTGAATGCCAAAAAACTAATTATTTGAGATAATCTAAGTTCTCTTAGATTTCAACCCAGTTCTCAATGTTGCACTTTCTAGATTGCTTGGCCCAAACGTTTCTATAAAAGTTTTTTTGATTCACTGTTTTAGTTGGGATGTAGGATCAGTGCATGAATTAGAAACTTAAAGTAGCAGTGGCTTGAGTAAGATAAAAGATGATTTTTCTTTCACATGTATTGATCTCTCTAATCCCTGCTAGGAGGTGGCTTTCTGGGAAGTCATCACGACTCTCATCTCATGGAGTCCAGGCCCCAGGCTTCTTCTCTCTTGTTGTTTGGTCATTCTGGAGACTTTGCCCTCATCTGCATCCCCAAAATGGGACATCACTGTGTCCACATCCAGCCTGTGAAATGGGGAAAGGATAAAGGAAGCATGCCCCTTCCCTAATGGTATGACCCAGAAAATATTGACAGGAGTCACACTCATATCCCAGACACCCGAACTTACAAGGCCACACATACTTGCCAGGAAAGCTTGAATATAGTGTTTATTCAGTATGGTCATGTACCCAGAAAACATTTGACAAAATATTGGGATCATATTCTAGAGTAACCACCTTAGGGATGAGGGGGTTAAGAGTGTTGATAGAGGGGAATGGTTTTAATAATAGACAATCAAATCTAAGTTCAGTATCAGTCCTGGAAAGGGCTCAGATTGGGCTTTCTTGAGTCATATCTCTTCCTCTCATTCCCTACCTATGCCCCGGATATTCAAGCTGCCAGCTACCCCTCAAACCTGCTTCCCTAGTCTCATCATCTCTACTCATTTATTAGCTACAAAACTAGCCCAGCCTCGTAATTAAGCAGTAGGAGTGATAGAAGGCTGAAAGTGCTGGTAGCCCTCCTTGCCAAGATGTGGAGAGAAACTGCCTAAGAAAATTCAACACAGGACAAAGATTTCAGACAGGGAGTAAAAAAGACTGAGTTTTGAAAGTATTGTGTGCACACCCCGAGCCAGAAAAGTATAGGGACTGCCCATCCCCTTACAGCTCCCAGTGGAGTCAATAAATTCCCCTTTTTGCTCAAGCTAGTTGAAATTGTACTTTCTTCACTTGCACCCAGAACATGTCTCACTAATACAACCTTCAAGAAATTCCCATTCTAGTGAAGGATTGAAAGGAGGCAGAAAACTTCTCAGCTTATTAAACTTCAATCCGTTCCACATAGAGCCAGTTTTCTCTTTTCCACTATTGAGCTAGAACATATACATTTCCAGGAAAAAAAAAAATGGTAGAATTTAAAACTTTTAGGAAAACTTAACATTCAACTTTGTGTCACCTACTTCGAATAGAGACTAATATTGGAACATAGACACAAATATTGGTATCTGTCACATGATTGGCTAAACTTAATTTTCTAAAATACCTTTAAAATGACCATTTTTAATCAAATGTTCAAGGCAGCCAGCTCTCTTCTTGTTTAAAAATTAATTAGACTTTTTAAATAAAATATTCTTCCTGCAGATAATACACATGAGAAAACCTTGTCCATTATGTTCTTGGGTGGCCTTGAAGCATAGGTGGCTACCGCATGGCAGAATCAACGCATTGAAGGACGCGCTGAATGCCTCCATTAAGGCTTCAGCCTCAGCGCCAAGGGCAGAGTTCCATAGCATTGGGCCTTTGCTCAAGAGTGTCTTCTGTTCAGGCTGAGTCAAGGCTAACTTAGGTGCCTCAAGTAAAATCGACTAAAAACAGACAATATACTTCAAGCTTAGGATCTGGAACTACTCAAAGCCTCGTTCACACTTGAAAGTGGATTTAGTGCTAAGTCTTCAGCTTGTTTGAAAAGGATTATCAGAGCCAATGAGAGGAGTTTTGGAGCCAGGACAAATGCTAAATTTTGGGTCCATGAGCGTGGAAGATTGACTTGGCCAGTGGAAAATCACCAGACAGCTCTTGCCAATTTGAAAACACTCAAGGGCAACATCAGAACCTCTGGGCTGGTGAGAGTGTCCCTGGCTGTTCCCTCCTGTTGGCCGCTCCACAGAAGAGTGCCATGATGGGAATGTTCAGCTGTAAACCTGCAGGCAGCCTGCTGGGCTGAGCCCTGGCTGGAGCCTACGTAAACATTTTCCCTTTCCAAGCCTGGACATGGTGCTCCACAGTAGCCGAGTGCCCACCCCTCCAAGCTGGGACCTTGGGGTCTCCTCCAGAGTTTTGCTCTCCTTTTTCTCTCTCTATCCAATTTGTCATCATCCCCTCCACCCTGCCGCTGGCTTCCCCGGAAAACTTCCTCAGATTTTATCCCACTCCCTACCTCTTTTCTCTGTCAATTCTCCAGCCACCTGCTGGGGCCATGATGACACCTTCTTTGCTGTGTTCGCTGCCAGGACCAGTTTTATGTATAGATGGAGCTGAAGGCTACCCATAAGACCTGATTTCAAGGGTGCATAAATGTTTGTGGAGACCTGGTATACTGCCACTCCTGCTCAGTGATGTCTGGCATTTTCACAAATAATTGTAATGACTTGGGCAAACTTTTACTACGTGCCTGGTGCTCGTCTAAGAGCTGCACATACATTAACTCATTTAATCCTTTCATTGCAAAGTGAGAGATGACGTTTAAAGTGGTAAAATGTTCTGCAGAGGTTGTCTCCACTGAAATTCATACTAGAATGTCTACAGCTAACTACAGATCTGGTCCTGTTGTAATTTTTATAAATACGCAGAAGTGTCTCAAGGAGAAGTTGTGTGGCACAGCAGGGAGAAGAGGACAAATAAAGGGGACCTGGGACATGAACATTAATGACCTGATAGTACTGCCTGTCTCATTCCTGTCTTCATCTCCCTCATTTACCTTCGCTCGTTCAGAGAAGCCATACATATTGTTTTGCAGGGGTGTTAAAATCCTCCTGCCATATCCCCTTCTCGTATTCCTATAATAGCTCCTCATGAACCCTAGAAAGAAATTAAACTTTCACAAACTTCCAGCAGCCCACGCATGAATTCCCCTTTACTTCCCCAAATACGGCAGCTCATTTTCTCCATCTCTCCTCCTTGTCAGACCTCACGATACAATCATCAGAACAAGGTTTTTTTTTTTTTTTTTTTTTTTTTTTGGCAGCAAATCCTATGCCTGCTGTAGAGTTCACAGAAAACAAGATCAATATAGTAAGTAAGTATAAAATGTGTAACCTTCATATACACGACAAATATTAACTTAATATTATACCACTGTCTTCAGGACGCTTTATAGGGATTAATTACATGATGTCTGCAAAGCAGTTTGAGAACCTCCGGGGAAGGTGCTATAGAAATACAAGGTATGATTATTTTTAGGAGCTGCTACTGCTGACATTCAGCATAGCATGAAAGAATGAAAAATTATCTCCATGTTCCCCATCGTGGTAACAACTTCAGCTTAGGGCTTAGAAAACCCATTTATAGAAAGTGCTAAAATTAAAAAATGCATTCCTCAGATGAGCTCATCTATGTAGCTTGATCTATGGAAGAAGAGACCTTTCTAACCACAACTAAAAAAAAAAAAAAAAAGACTCTAGGCCAAAGTAAGAAATTTAGAAATTTAAAACGTTTTCAGTGAAGGACTCAGACCCATGGCTCAAATTCAACTCCCTGCCTCCAAGAGAGGCTATATGTTTGGATAGATGTTGCCTATCCCATTCCTAAAGTTCTCCAGAGGAAAGAGTCCTCAATCAACTCAGCCACCTGTTTCTGTTTAACAGCCTTAACTATTGGGAAGTTCTTCCTGGTACCTGACTTAAACCCTTCCCTGGAAATGTACCAGGTTTTCTCTCACTCATCTTTAGTGAACCCAGAGCTCAGCCAGCCAGTGGTTTGTTGTCGTTGTTGTAATTCATGTGTAGCCTTCCTGTTATAATCCTTGATATTTCCTAATAATTCTGTCACCCTTTGCAACTCTGGGAATAAGTAATTCTGCTCACATAATCACTTCCTCCAAGTGTCATTCTCCACCTATATTATTGCAAACCTGCCAATCTAGTGGAATAAAAGCTCTATGAAAGCAGAAGTTTGTGGGGTTTTTTGAAATGGAGTCTTGCTGTTTCGCCCAGGCTGGAGTGCATTGGCACAATCTCAGCTCATGCAACCTCTGCCTCCTGGGTTCAAGCAATTCTCCTGCCTCAGCCTCCAGGGTAGCTGGGACTACAGGCATGCACCCGCATGCTTGACTAATTTTTTTGTATTTTTGGTAGAGATGGGGTTTCACCCCATTGACCAGGCTGGTCTGGAACTCCTGACCTCAAGTGATCCACCTGCCTCGACCTCCCAAAGTGCTGGGATTACAGATGTGAGCCACTGCACCCAGCCGAAAGCAGACGTTTTTGTTCTGCCTCCTTTACTGCTAGACGCCCTGTTTGTAGAACAGTGCGTGGAACAGAGGACACACTCTTTTGGTGTATATCAAGTAAATGAATAGAGTTGTCATGATTAACTAAAATATGAGAGGGCTTAGAGCTTCAGCATGGGACATGAGCTGCACATCCTAGAATAATATCATTTCCTCCTTAACATCTGGACACTAGGAGTAGTGGCCAGAGGACACACAACAGTGCCTCTTGATCCAGCCCTCATACTTGGATTGTTTTTTAGCTCCCACAATTTTTTTTTTTTAATTTTAAATAGTTTTCCAAAGTTTTAAACTTTTTTAAAATTGGAAATTTTTACTTAACATGTGGCTTTCTTCCTTGTGAAAAATTGGAAGACCTGGAAACAAAGAGACTCCATTCCCACATGACTACAGTGGCCTGGAGCTGAACAACAGTTTGCTTCTTAAATGGAACTTTTGCTCTCCCATTAGCTCCCATCTCCATCTGATCTGCGGCACTCGCATGCTCAGTTCACCTGCTACGGATGGATGGATGGGGTGAGGGCCCTGCTGGGGATGAAACATTCAAATGGTCAACTGTGATATCCACTTCTCAGCCTAATATAGTGCCACCTAGAGGCACTCGTAGTCGTTTAGTCCTTATAACAACCCTGGAGGCTAGACATCATCATCATTATCAGCATCATCATCATGTTTCGTGGTATGTAGAGATAATAAACTAAAGTTCACACAAATTCCTTGTAGGGAATCATCCTAGTCTTTTAGTTCCCTCTGCAGTGAAAAGTTTCCTATGTCCAAGGTCAGCAGGCTAGGCTAATGGGTGGAATGAGTTCTCTGTGCCCTCCTTTTGAAAATAGCCATGCCCATTCACTTACATATTGTCTACTACTGAGCCATAACCGCTTTTTGAGCTACAATTATAGAGTTGAGTAGCTGTGCTACATAGATTATATGAGCTGCAAGCAAAGCCTATAATGTATACTATCTCGCTCTTTACAGAAAAAGTGTTTTGACCTCTGGCCTATTTCTTTGTACCTTACATTCTTGAAAGAGGCCTTAAGATGCTGAGTAGCATCTCCCTCCTAGGCATGAGCAAATATAAACTATACCACACTGATCATTATCCAGCTAATTGTAAGCATACTTTCATCAAAAACTTTACCTTGGCACACAGTGTGATCATGTGGTAATTCTGTCAATTCAGTAAAGAACTCGCTGTTTTTAAGAATTAGAAAACTTAGAATTAAATTTAAACACTTAGAATAGATGCAGGATTTACCCTAGGTAATCTTATCTAAATTGGGGCACAGAAAAATAAAAGGTAACATAAAGATATATATAAATACACACATATACACACAGTTTATGTGTGTGTGTATACATTATGTGAATACGTAAATTCAACTGAATGCATCTAAATGAGCAGAAAAAGACTGGCAGAAAAAGACTGGGATCAAGCAAGTCCTACTAGAGAATGGGATGCCTTTTAGCTTTTAGCAACATGTGTGTGTGCATGTGTGTAAGTAAATTCATCTTGGTATAGGTATAGAACTGTAAATACAAGGTATTTGGGTTGCCACAGACAACTCTCTGTTCACTATTCATACTGCAACAGGCATTGCTAAAATGATTACTGACCTTTTGCCTGTGGAGCCTGAACATAGCTTCAGAATCCTACTTAACACAGCGCTCCAGAGAGCCATAGAAACTGAGCAGAGTTGGCTCACTTTGACATCTTTTAAGAAAAGAGACTAGTTAGCAATGAAAGGCAAGAGATTTTGGTTCTCATCTCAACTGTATTTTTAGAAACTAAGTCACTTACACTATCTGTGTCTCAGGTTTTTCTATACAAAGTAGGGCTAATTATAATTTTTTTATCACTTGCCAGAGTGTGGGTAAAATGAGAACAAAAGAGTTAATGAGCTTCTGATAAGCTAAACATGCTGAACAATTGTAATGTATTATTTTTATGGTATAGGCACATGAACATAAAAATATGAGAAATAAAACAGCAGAAGCTACAAAATGAAGACTATCCTAAAATAAAGAGCCAAGCTGAATGTTTCCCAGAATGAATTCCTTTGTAGATTTGAACCATAAAAATTTCCTACTTGTAAAAAAGTAAAAGTGACTATTTGAGTTCAAGGAAAAATATAGGTAAGACAGTGGAGGAAGATGATCTTATTGATAGGGTTGAATTTAATCTTCTTAGAGCTCATTCAACAAACATTTATAGAATGCCTACCACCAGGAAAACACACCATGTTAGTTGCTTTTAAAAACACAATGATGCATGAATAGGAGTTGGCTGTTTCCGCAAATCCTTTTTGAAATCAAGTGGTACGATGGTGTGAGTTCAGAATTGCATTTGGGTGCTGGCTACAGACTGCAAAATGTAGATTAAAGAGACAAGGGCTTATTTTTCTCATATAACCAAAAGTCTGAGTCAACAATTGGTGATGTTAGTTCAGCAACCGGTTCAGGGTGTTAGGGACAAAGACCTTTCAATTCTCTCAGCTTTTCTCTCATGGCTCCAAAGTAGCTGCTGGAGCTCCAGCTAATACATTCAAATCTCAGGCAGGAAGAGAAAAGAAAGAGAGAGTAAAAATAAAGAAACTCTACCCAACAACTTCTACTTATTTTTTAATGGATTTCTACATGCAGGGAAAGCTGGAAACGGTGGCTCCTTATTTTTGTTTTTAACTGGATTCATTGTTATGCAACAGTATTCTTTGTTGAGGAGAAAGGAAAAAATGAATATTCGGTAGTAATTGGCAATCTCCACCACTTGTATAAATTCAATAAAATGTAATAGTTGTTATAGGAAACAAATCTTTCTTTCAAAGAGCTTCATTGTAATAAGGGAAATAAGATATATATACAACTTAAATCAAAATAGAAAGCAGCTTATCATCTAGATAAGCTATCCACTGTTCAAAGAACACGATACTATATTATATGTACATTAAAATATCTCTGTGCTTTTTCTTAGGCAGAGGACAATGGTTAACTTTTATTTCCTTGTTTTCGATGTTTTTAATTTCCAGATGTCCTACAACAAATATGTGCTGAGGTAGAAAGAGAAGGCATCACAACAGAGAGGTGGCATGAGTGGGTTTCCACATCTATTATTTCATTTTACCATTGTAACCGCGACTTTCAGAAGAATGTGAGGGCATAATTAAACATTTAATCACGAAACTGTATGAACCCAATTTTTGGGGAAAAAAAAAGGTGAAAGAACTGACTGCCTAAACTGGGCACTGAGCTCAACCATGATGATAATTCTCTGCACCCGAAATATATAGAATCATAGAATGTTATGTGGGCTGTGAAAAGCAATGACAATCTGGGCTGTCATTTATGCTTCTGAGTCCAACTCATTTCCCATTTTCTAAAGAAAGCCATTAGTGGAAGAACGCCAGAAAATGATTAACAGCACAATAAGGTGGGGATCTGGCACAGGGTGCCACCTGAGCTCTGCAAATCCAAGGAT
Organism: Trachypithecus francoisi; assembly: GCF_009764315.1. Classification (NCBI taxonomy): domain Eukaryota; kingdom Metazoa; phylum Chordata; class Mammalia; order Primates; family Cercopithecidae; genus Trachypithecus; species Trachypithecus francoisi. The sequence goes on along the minus strand of NW_022681435.1, from coordinate 1,524,879 downwards.
CTGGCCATCAGCACCTTCCCCAGCATCCCCCAACATCTGTACTAAATGGTCCCCTTTATGTAACAACTTTTAATGCCATGGTCTCACCTGTCAAAATTACTAATATCCATTAATTTGCACAATAATAAATTAAGATTGTCCTGGGCCTGTTGATACTTTAAAAATACATGAGGAACAGTAAGAACAGGGTAGGGGGCAGAGGCCGGCTGAGAGTCCTCTTCTAAAATGTCTTAGCTTCCCCACATTACATGGGTCATTGCACAGGTGGCCAAGGAGAAGTCCCATTGTGTGGAGATGTAACTCAGACAGGCATCTTCCTAGGAAATGCTCAGACAACTGAGTTATTTCTGTTTCTTTTCATGGTGAGGTTATCTTCATCCTCTGACTTTTTTACTCTCTTTTGGCATGACAGTGTCCTTGGCCTATCCAGCTGCAAAACATTGTCCTCCTAATTATGATATAAACAGAGGATAAGACTGTTTCCTTACCATAAATATCTGTGTCTTGGACTTTACCTTTATGGCAAAAAAAAAAAAAAAAAAAAAACTGACTTTGCAGAACTGACATGGTATTACCACTCACCCAATGTGAAGGCAGATTCCCAGAGATCTCCTTTCATCGAGGACATGCTGAAGTGCCACGAAGGGAACAGTGTGTTTTATTTTAAGGAATCTGCAAAGTATCCAGAGAGAAATCAGTGCAGCTGCCCTGCCTATTTTCTCGTTTAAAGCACACGTTGCGTTTGCTTTCAGCTTTTCAGTGTGAAGTTTCAGCTGATTTCTAGTCTTCAAGGACTTGGGCTATTTCCATGAGCCCTGTAAAATAGTTCAGCATTGCAGACCATTTCCTTATCATAAATAACCTGTATCTCGGACTTCACATTTATGGGTTGGTAAACTCATTCTTTCCTAACAGCTCTTTCTCCTTGGTGGTGGGGCAGATGGCACACTGACTAACTCTGGCTACTGCAGGTAGTGGGGATGGGCTCACCGGGCAGAGAGCACCCAGCCAATCCAGGACCAGAACTTCATCCTTTCCAGAAAGTCATCCCATAATTCAATGCTTCCACTTTTCTTAAGAAGGTCTAGTATTGTGAACATTCTGCATTTTCATCATTACTTGAATTCAACCTACAGAAAAAGGCAGCTTTTAATTAATCCATTTATGGAACAAACATGTATTAGTTGCCGACAGAATAGTGGTTAAGAGCTAAGCTAGCTAGTGGTTTATGTTATTTAAGCATCAACTTCTTCATCTGCTAAGCCAGTGATAATAACAGCAACTACCTCTAGATTATTACGAGGGTTACATGAGTGGGTTCACTGAGAGATACTAACAATATGATTGACACATAGTAGGCAGCATGAATCTCTGCTATACATATTTTTAAATTTTTAGGGGCCAGGCATTATGTAGCTCTGGGGATAAAAATATACCAAAAAATAAGAAAACACTGAGAAACTGTCACAGACCAGAGGAAACCAAGGAGACATGAGGATAAAACGTAATGTGATATCTTGCATTAGATCCTGGAACAAGAAGAGAACATGGGTGGAAAGATAAATTAATTCAAATCAAATCTGGTGTCAAGTTAATAGCAATGTACTAGTGTTGGCTACTTAGTCTTTGCAAAGTAATGTAAAATATCATCCTAATAAGAGTAACTAGGTAAAGGGTACAATGGAAACTCTGTACTATGTTTGTAAGTTTTCTACAATTCTAAAATTATTCCAAAAGCAAAAGTTTTATTTAAAAATATATTACGGCACATTTTGGGAGGCCGAAGCGAGCAGATTAATTGAGGTCAGGAGTTCGAGACCAGCTTGGCCAAGATGAAGAAAACCCATCTCCACTAAAAATACAAAAATTAGCCACATGTGGTGGCTGGTGCTTGTAATCTCAGCGACTCGGGAGGCTGAGGCATGAGAATCACTTGAACTTGGGAGATGGAAGGTGCAGTAAGCCAAGATCGCACCACTACACTCCAGCCCAGGCGACAGAGTGAGACACTATCTCAAAAAAAAAAAAAAAAAAGAATTGTATATATACATAAAATGACAAAAGTGCCTAATCTCAAAAATTTTTTTAACCTAATGGGATACAAACAAGAAAATAAACAGCCAAAAGACTTTTTTTGGGGGGGGGATAGAGTCTTCACTCTGTCACCTAGGCTAGAGTGGAGTGGTGTGATCTAAGCTCACTGCAGCCTCTGTCTGCCAGATTCAAGCGATTCTCCTGCCTGAGCCTCCTGAGTAACTGGGACTACAGGTGCGCACCACCACATGCAGCTAATATTTTGTATTTTTAGTAGAGACGGGGTTTCTCTATGTTGGCCAGGATGGTCTTGATCTGACCTCATGATCCACACACCTTGGCCTCCCAAAGCGCTGGGATTGCAGGCATGAGTCACCATGCCTGGCCCCAAAAGACATATTCTATCTGCTGTAACAAAGCAATCTAAGCAGGAAGAATGGACAGTTAGCTCAGCCTGGAGATGGGTACTATCTGCAAACTGATGTTCAGGTTGTATTCACTAAGCAGAGAAGGAAGAAGGACATTTCCAGATAGAAGAAATATTTGCAGGGTCTTACTGGCCAATATGAGAAAATTTGCAATTTTCAAATAACTGTAAAAATTTAGTATAGTAAGGCACATAATGCCTAAAACTGAGTAGTTGCATCTAGAACTAGAGAGGAATGTGAAGTTAAGATCGTAATAAGCATTGTTGTCAAAAGACACATTTGATTGACATATAAACAACTTACAATAGACTATGCATATTAAAATTTAAAGTGTACAATGCAATAACTTTTGATACATGCATAATCCCAAGAAACCATCACCACAAACATGGCAGCAAACATATCCATCACCCCCAAAACTTTTCCCAGACCTCTGTCTCTTTCTAACTCCTCTTGTCATCCTTGGTAACCACTGATCTGCTTTCTGTCACTATAAATTGGGTTGCAGTTTCTAAATTGTTATTTAAATGTCATCACACCATATATAGAATGAACTGTGTTCCTTCAAAATTCATATGTTGATGTCCTAACCCCTGGTACCTCAGACCAGTACCTCAGAATATGACTGTATTCGAGACAGGATCTTTAAAGGGATATTTAAGTTAAATGGGGTCTTTAGGGTGGGTCCTAGTCCTGGAATCCTTAAGAGAAGAGAAAATATGGACACAGAGGGAAGACCATATGAAGACGCAGCAGGAAGACAGCCTCTACAAGCCAAGGAGAGAAGCTTTAGAAGAAACCAACACTGCCAAGGCCTTCATCTCAGATTTCTAGCCTCCAGAATTCCGAGAAAGCAAAGTTCTGTTGTTTAAGCTACTTGGTCTATGGTACTTTGTTCTGACAGTCTTAGTAAACTAATACACACAGTATGCATCCTTTTCTGTCTGATTTCTTTCACTCAGTAACTATAGAGTTGCAGGTATCCACAGTTTATCCCTTTTAATTGCTCCACTCCATCATATGAATATATCACAAGGTGTTTATACATTCACTATTAATGAATGTGACATTAATGAATATTTAAATTGATTTCAGCTTCCAATTATTATAAATAAATTTTCTATGAACTTTTGTGTGCAACTCTTTTTCTGGACAAAAGCTTTCATTTCCTTCTTTTATTTCTAGGAGTTGAATGGCTGGGCCCATGGCAAATATATCTTTAACTTTATAAGAAATTACCAAACCATTTTCCAAAGTGGTCATATTGTTTTACATTCCTACTTGCAGTGTATCAGAGTTCCATTTTCCCCACATCCTCACCAACACTTGATACAATAAATCTTTTTAATTGGAGCCATTCTAATAGTTGTGTAGTGCTATTTCACTGTGGTTTTAATTTGCATTTCAGAATGACGAATAATGTTGAGTGTCTTTTCATAAGCTTGTTGGTCATGCATATATCTTCTTTGGTGGTATCTGTTTAAATATGTTATAAAGAACTTTTTAGATCATACTAAAAAGTTAGGATTTTATTCTGTTTACAGTAGGAAACCATGGATAGATTAGATTTTGAGCAGTGGAGAAATGTGATATGATCTCCAATATAGAAAGATTACCCTATGGCAGTGAAGTAGGAGGGGGAGGAATGGGAGTTAGGAGGCTGGTGCAGCATGTAGATCAAGAATGATGAGCCCTAGGATGTAGCAGAGGTAATGGGTATACTGGGCAATGACAGAGACTGTGTGGAGTGAGAGATCCCTTCCAAAGATGTTTGCAAGTAGAATCAAGACTTGGTGATTAGCTGACTCACCAGTTGGTGGGGAGTGAAGGAGGAGAGGTCAGAATGTCTTTGTGGTTTCTGGCTTAGGTGGTAGTAAGTAGTCAGAAGGGAGCAGTTCATCTGCAGTGAATTTAGGACAGGGGTTAATCACATTGTCAATGCTGACCCCGGGATTTTGACTGAATCAAAATGGGAACATGCATTATCCTAAGTGAAACAACTCAGAAACAGAAAGTCAAAAGCACGTGTTCTCACTTATAAGTGGGAGTGAAACAATGGGTACACATGGGCATACAGAGTAGAACAACAGACATTAGAGATTCCAAAAGGTGGTAGAAGGGTGAGAAACAAAATACTACCTACTGTGTACAATGTACACTATTTGGGTGATAAGTGCACTAACAGCCCAGGCTTCACCACTATACAATATACTCATGCAATACAACTGCCCTTGTACCCTTAAATCCAAAAAAAAAAGTTAAAAAAGTTTAAACGAAGGCCACAAAAGAGGATAAAACAGATTAATTTCTTGGCATTGATGAAATAAAAAGTTCAGTAATCTTTTTTAGCAGCCACTGGATCTACTGCCCTCTTCCCACCACTTGCTAATTTCATGAGTCACTGCCTTCCTACTGTCCTAGCTGATCTAATGGCCCTTCCTCTGAGTGCAGAGATCCTCAGACAGTCCTCTATCCCTCTAGTTAATACTTTATATTGCAACCATTGGTTCCCCACACTAGGCAGTGAGCGTCTCAACATCAAGGACCAGGTGTTATCCATCTACTATCAATGTCTGCCAAAGTACCCAGCAATGGAAAGGTATTCACTACAGTGTGTTGTCATAAATTGATAGAAGGAATGCGTAGTGAGGGAGCCATTATAACAGTGACAACCTCCTGTTATAATGCATACTGTGTGATCACTGGAGGTCAGGTCATCTTTCAGGTTGCCCGTTGCTTGGAGGCAGTTTTGAGGAAATGGTATAAAGTTGAAGGGGTCATGAACTGCCTTAGCTTTCCCCAAGTGAGCCCTCTGGCTTTGCTCTACCCCTAGGAGAAAACCAAAGGCCCACTTTTCACCTGCAGATCTGAGTCACAACCTGCCTCTGTCCTGTCCTGCACCAAGGCCTGGGGGATGTTTCTATTGCCTGTAGCCAGCCCCAGGTATCAGGAGAAGGTCTGGGCCTTCCAACACCACCTGCAGCGCACCCTCGCCTCTTCTTATCTCTCAGCAGAGTTCTTGGTCTTTCAGCAGTTCATTCAGAGGCAGCGAGGAGACACTGCAGGCTCTGGCGTGCTTCTGTAGTATTTCTGTTTCCTCGGACTGGCATACAGTCTTCGACATCATCCTGTTCTTTGGGAGGTGATCTTTTGTTGGAGAGCTCCCCAGTTTCTGTTGTTATGTTTGAGACTGACTTGTTCCAGACTAGTGGGCTGGGGAGACAAGACTGCACTAAATGATACAACATGAACAGAATGCTTGCAACATTTTCCCATCCTATTTCTCCCTCTTTTCCACAGAGATTTCAGAAAACTCCTTCCTCTTGTTTCTTCCCCCTATATTCTCATCCATCTATGAAAAGCTCTGGAGTCCTGAACTTGGAATTGTAGTCACAGGGATGGAAGTGTCAACCAAGTCTCAATGACTGTCTAAGTTCTCGCTCTTCTTCATCCACTTTTCCACTCCATTTCCTCCTAACCTTTCCATCTGGACTCCATTTTCATGATTTAAAGCATATATTCTATTTTACTCATTCATGTCACTTTCTTCCCCATAGACACATCATAGACGGATGGCTCGCTTACTGGCATCAGTAGAAATTTTTCCATTCAAAACACAGATCCCTGTTTTTCTGGGAAGAGAAAGTCAAAAATTTAGCAGCTAAATAACATGGATGATGTGGTTGCATCGTGTTTAGCAATTATGACACCACAGCCCCGCTCCCTAATTAAGCCAACAACTAGTACTCTATTTGGGGCCCTAATTTCTTTCCTTTCTCACGGTGTCAAAAAAACTGTCCTCCAACAGCTCCTTTTGAACCGAAAATTATTATGCTTTCGTCTCAAAGCCAAAGACAAATTTATTTTGGAAAGTTTGAATCAAATTTTCTGAGTTACTCATGAAGAGAAAGGTCATGAAAATGCAATATTTTTAAATTTGGTTTTTTAAAAAAGTTTCTCAGCTTTTGGAATTCACTCCATTCAAAAATCACTTTTTTAAAAAAATAAACTTGAATTTTTTATGCCCTAGGATTCCCATAACAAAATAGTTGGAAGCTGTACTTGAAAGAATGATACTTAACATGCTAAAGTGCATGAGCAGCCTCTCTGGTTATGTACCAGTTAATTCACTAATTCATAATACTAATTGGTCATGTGTTATTAATAGTTATGCATATTATTGGCTAGCAATATAGATAATATAAATGGGGGCAATTCCACAGTAATGCATATCTATTATTGGATTATTACACTCTAGAATCATATAATTCTTCAAATGAATATGGAGCCACACTGTAAAATTAAACTCCAGGATGCATTTTATCATTTCCCCAATTTTTAATGTTAAGAATAGATTAATAAATCTTATTTAAATGTCGACTTATGCCATGTCATTAAAGTGTCCCTTTGCACTCCTCCAGCTTCCCTACTCTAAACTATTCCAATGTGTGATAAAAATGAACAGAAGACACAAATTATGAACCACACATGTGCTTTAGTAATCTAGCTGTATTTGTAGTTTTGCATTCCCTTAGGTTGTAGGAAGTAATTAAGTGATTTCACTTAAAGGCCACCTTGGAGTTGCATGGGGTCCAGAAGTAAATTGTGAATAGAGCCATCAAATAATAGTCTCAGATTATTTAATTCTATCAAAAAAAACATCAAATATGATTAGCTGAACGTAACTCACACTCAGACTGAGAAAAATCTACTTATAGAAAATCAAGACTAGGTTTGCATAGCTCTGTATCTCTATAAATCTTAATGTCTTAGTAGCTTGAGCTTGACCTTAAGAGCTATCTCAGACACCCAAGGGGAGCATAGCGCAGGTAAAAGCCTCAGAAACAGGACTGTTGCCTCCCAACTCTGAAGTCACATGAGTGCATCTCAGAGGCCACAGAGGAAGCATTCGGCAGCTGACACCTTGCAGAAATACAAGCCCAGTACTGCCAGATCCTTGTTTTCAAGAGAACTAAAAATCGGGATTTTTATGTGAGTGCTCCCAATTTTTAAATGATGGTAGCCAATAAGAATTTTTTGGAATAGTGGGTAGACCAAACAACACACAACTGGGTACGAGATGTGGCTCAAAGGCCAACAGTTTGCACTGTCCAATTTATGTAATTCATTGTAACTAAATATAGCCAGTGCTCCTAAATACATCAAATATTACATTAAATGTGTTTTTGTAAGAGAGCTTGTTTTCTACCTCAGCCTAAAATTGTTTGTGCTTTTCTTCTTGTTGCATTCTTAAGTATAATTCAAAGTGTATAATTTGTGGATTTTAATCCTGCACTCCTGGTTATATTTTCTTAGCAGTTTGGAAGAGTGCTTCTTACTGTTTTACAACATAGGCTTCCACTTCTAACAACAAAAATTATATATTTTTCCACTGCTTGTTTTTCCTGGCTTTAAGAGAGGAAAAAAAAAGCCATCCTCATTTACTTTTCTAATGATAGTTAGCATCATCATTGATGTCAATAGATCCATGAAAGGAAAAGGAGGGTTAAATTAAATTTCTTTTGATGTTTAGTTTTCTACCAGAAGAGAAGTGAATATTCTGAAAAGTGGTTAAACTCATTTAAACAATACAAAAGAATGCTGTTTTTGGTTCAACACCAGGCATTTTGGTGAAGCAATAAGATTTTTAAAAAGCAGAGCTCTTCACCAGGTGTGTGACACCATTTCACATAGCCATTTGGGTTTAAATGGAATGAAGCTGGAAAAAGAATGCATTTTGCATTTGTAATTCAGTTAAATAGCTGCAACACATGAATTGGTCTGCTGGTAGTTCCCCATATGTTCCTTTAGTCATTTGAACATTTTTTTCCACAATCACTAAAAATGATCACTTTTCTATGAGGAGTAACCTCTTATTCTTAAATCTGATAATTAAGCTTTTTTTTTTCTTCTGGGATCTATAATTACTATTATCCTTGTAATTTTAAACAACACTCCAAAAATCATTCATCAAGTGCTTGTCATCATCAACTAACATTCCTGGCATACCTAGGGACATATCCTATTCCAAAATCTTAAATACCATGCAAATCTTCATTTAAGAAAGGTAAAGGCAACTTCCCCTTTCTTGTGTACACACTGGACTCTTGACTGATGATGATGTAACAACTTATTTCATGAAGCCACGAGGGAAAAATTAGTATATATTATTCCTGAAGGGAATAACTTCTTTTTGTTTGTTTGTTTTTTGTGTTTTTGAGACGGGGTCTCCCTCTGTCACCTAGGCTGGAGTGCAGTGATGTGATCAGGGCTCACTACAGTTCAAAAGATCCTCCCTCCCCAGCCTGCTGAGTAGCTAGGACTACAGGCGCACACCATCATGCCTGACTTAGTTTTTAAAATTTTTTGCAGAAACAGGGTCTCACTATGTTCCCAGTTTGGTCTCAGACTCCTGGTCTCAAGTAATTCTCCCGCCTTGGCTTCCTAAAGTGCTGGGATTACAAGCATGAGCCACAGGTTCTGTCCAGAGGACTCACTTTGATTTTTTTTTTTTTTTTCATTATGACCATGTTTGTCTTATTTTACTTTTATTTTAGCATCAGGAGTACATGTGCAGGTTTTTGTATAGATAAACTGTGTGTTATGGGGCTTTGGGGTGCAGATTATTTCATCACCCAGGTATTAAGCATAGTACTCAATAGGTACCTTTTTTACTTTCTCCCTCCTCCCATTCTCCATCCTCAAGTCCTTGTGTCTGTTGTTTCCCATTTCATGTCCATGTCTTCTCATTGTTTAGCTCCCACTTATAAGTGATAACACGCAGTGTTTGGTTTTCTGTACTATGTTCATCTGCTTAGGATAATGGCCTCCAGTTCCATCCATGTTGCTGCAAAGGACATGATCTCACTCTTTTTTATGGCTACATAGTATTCCGTGGTGTATATGTACCACACTTTTTTATCCAATGGCCAATGGACATTTAGGCTGGTTCCATGTCTTTGCTATTGTGAATAGTGCTGCAATAAACATACACATGTACGTGTCTTTGTGGTAGAATAATTTATATACCTTTGGTATATATATCACTTTGGGTATATACCCAATAATGGGATTGCTGGGTTAAATGATTACTGTAAGTTCTTTGAGGAATTGCCACACTGCTTTCCACAATGGTTTTATTTCAATTACTTGTAGTTTTATTTGAAAAACTCAATTATTGATGTCATAGAAGAGATGTCTAAATTATTACCTGAATATTATCATTTTAATCATTATATGATTATCATTTTATTTACATATTACATACAGTCTCCTAAACGTCAACATCCATTTCTTGGTCCTGCCTCCTCAGAACCTAGAAAAACAAATAACTCCATCAGTTCATCAACAGCAAGGGTGTAGTAAGTAGCTACTATTTGGGCTGTGTGCTTCAAGAATGGATTCAGTTGGGAAGACAGTATATAAACTTCTGGTTTTTCCGATCACCAGGTTCAACATCATGGAGTCAGATTTGAATCTTCTCTTCCTTGCCAACTGCATTCAAGCAGTGGCTAAACGTACTAACTTTACTTCCATAGTATTTGATGCCTTTATCTCTCACCCTTCTTCACTGGTATGTCCACTGCACAGGTTCAGAATCCCAGGAAACAGTTGAGAATGGAACTCATGGGCATAAGGTCATTTGTCTGGATACACAGGCCTGAAGCCTGATTCCAACCTCAAGTCATGACTAAGTGATGGGTAGTGGAGTCACTATCAAAGAATCTCCACAGTGGCAATGATGAGCCAGAGGATCCTAGGACCCTCTGAAATGAGTCAGTTTTAAGGAATGTCTGGTTGAGAAATCTCATATTTTCTGGGAGCTCTCTTACATGACCTCGTTGTCTAAGAGGATCCACATGCACTGAGACCCTCTGCCAGGGTAGAATGTGGTAATTCCTGAAATCACTGTGGAATAGGAATGATGTATTAGATAAATTGAAGGGAACACTGAGGACAAGGAGCTTTTGTTCTGCTTTCTGTTTCAGATCTAGCACGGATGGAACCCAGAAGTTTCTGAGGCTCCCCAAAGGAATTAAAAGCTTGGTAGAAAAAGGCAGAATGTCCAGGGGCCAGCAATGATGACATGGAGAGAGACTTGCAGTGGAGGCTGGGGGTGACTGCCCAACCAGAGACAAAAGGAAGGTAAGGCAGGGGTACGATGGATGTGTAGCACCAGCGAGAGCCATGCAAAGACCATGTAGCCAGAAAGGGCTGTCGCTCCCTAGCCATGCTGAGACTCATTAAACCACAAGGCAAATCAACTACCAATCCCATCCACTGCAGAAGCCAGGAGAGAGACAAAAGGATATCATCCCAAAGACCAGATGAATGGGAATACTCTGACACCTCTCCCCTCCAAGAGGCCAAGTCATACACTTCCCCCAGGAGGCTCCATTGCCATTTTGAGGATGAGCTGAGGACAGCAAAAAAAAAAAAAAAACCTAATATTTAATGAGAGATAATACTTTCTGAGAACGTATGGTGCCAGGTCCCATTCAAGGTACTTTACTTACATCAATTCATCTCCAACAACCTTTGAGGGATTTTATTCAATTGTATATATTATTACTCTCATTTCATATACATAGAAAGTGAGACATAGAATAAATCATTTGCTTAAGATCACACAGCTACTCAAGTGACAGAACTGGGATTCAAAACAGGCAGTCTGGCTTTAAAGCATTCATTCATAGCCATTCTGCTGTGGTGTCTTTCTTTACAAAATAAGAAATGCTTGAGACATCAAAACTTACAAAGTGGCACAGGAAATAAAGCATTAGTAACAATATAGGAACCGGAAAGTGCAGTACCCCTAACCTTTCTCCAGTACACCTGGCCACCATTTTGAAGGAGAGTGGGAAAGAATAGGATCGTGATAAACATATTGAATCCTTCCCACTTACCAGGCATTGTTCTAAGCACTTTAGCTGCATAATTCGCTTACTCCTTATTATAACCCTGTGATGTAGACCAGTGCAATCCAGCAGAACTTTATGATGGACAGCAGTGGTCTACTGTTCTAATCTCTTAGCTCTCTAACACAGTAGCCGCTAGTCACAAGTGGCTACTGAGTACTTGAAATGTGGCTAGTATGACTGAGAAAGTGAATTATTACCATTGTTTACTTTTATTAAGAACTACTTTAAATTTAAGTTTAAGTAGCCATATGTGGCTAGTGGCTACCAAACTGAGTGGTGCAGAGGTAGACGCATTTTTCCGGTTTACGCATAGAGAAACTGAAGTGCAGAGTGTCCCTGTCCCTTGTGCAAGGCCACAGAGTGACTCAGAGGCAATGCCACGGTTTAAACCCAGTCGATCTATCTCTGGAGCACTCTTTTAGCCCTAACATTTCCATGAGAGATTCTAAGCAATCACTCCAAAACACTGAGCATAACCTATGGCACTATTAAAATTATGGAATCGAACACTTAGTTTCTTTTTCTCTCTGACAGTTGGAGACTTAGGAGGAAAGCCAGATCTGTAACTGACAAAATAAAGGCACTACATTTTCTCTTTACAGTTTCTGAATGGCACTGTCTGCTCTCCAGGCAATATGATGTGTTTCAACAGTATGGCTGAAGCAGTCCCGTTCGGCCTGATTGCTCTTGCAACCCTGCATCGAGAGAGGACTGCCAAATTGCTGTTGCCCTAAAAGGTCTGAACCAGGAAGAGCTCTGCTCAATGCATAGGGTAGCCGAGCCCGTCTAATCAAGGCTGCCAGGGACGGCAGCTCACAGGTGCGAGGATCCTGGAGTCAAGCTGAAGGGATGAGACTTGGGGGGTCATTGTCAGAAGTAATGCCTGAGTAATTAGAGTGCCAGGAAACTAGAGAGTAGAGCTGGAAATCCAGAGAGGGATGCAAATTAGGGTAGTCAAATTGGAAGATTTTTCTTAAGCCAGAGGCATTTCTTAAAGTTGGCAGAAGACTTGAAACAGATACCCCAACCATAAAATTAAAGCCTGCCTCACCCCTGCTGACACCCTGAGTCACCTTAAGCAAAAGCTTACCTCCCCAGGATTTAATGTCATCTGTGACCTAGGGACAATCATATTTGTCCCCTCATTCTAAAGTCAATGATTTGTTTGTAAAGTGCTTTTAGCTACCCATGGAGGAAAATGTACTAAAATATACCAAGATTTTTCTTGAGATTAAGCGCTCATTTTATAGTTTCTTAGATGCTTTAACTCATGCATACAAAGAATTTAATTCACCCAGTTTTTCTCTGAATTCCACTCCTCTGTGTCTCACTCTGAGTTTGGAAGAAAGAAGCCAAGAGGTCAGTTTCTAGGGGTCCCATGTTGGAGAATGGTTTTCGGTGGGAATCTTCGTCTGAGAAAGCAGTTGGAAATGAAATAAGACTGCTTCCTCATTGGAATAAAAGATCACATTAATTTTTTGAGAAAAGAAAAACAGTAAGGATATCCTGGAAACCAAGGGCTTTTTAACTGCAAGTCTCATCAAAGCAAAAGCACATCGACCCACTGAAGAGCTCGTATAGACACGAAGATGGTTCAAGATTTATTATGAAGAATAAAAACCCGGGGAAAACTGTGTGCCAAGGGGGAGAACTTTGCAATTTAAAATGTGTGTGTGCGGGTGTGTGTGACATTTGTCAAATTTCACAAAATGTTTCCGTTTTGCCAGGCAGCGTTTACAAAGCCAAACCTTGGAGCTCTGCACAGCACCTAGGCCAAAAGCAATCAACAGCCCAAGCCCACACAACAGCACATTAGAAAACATGCCAGCTTCCCTCACATCACGAAGTCAAAGAAACGAAAACCGCAATGCTGAATTGCGCAATGCCTAGAACACGAGAAAGAAACAAATTGGAAAGAAGAAACTCATTTAAAGGGCAAGTAATTATTGACAATTATACGTGATTGAGAGATAAGCTTCAATTTCTTTTAACATAAAATATAGGCAAACTTGTTTCCTGAACTTGTATAAACATACTCATCAGACACCTTAAGGAAGTCAAGACTTACTGTTGAATCCTACCTTCATTGGCTTGTAGGAACACTGACATGAACGCTCATCATCTACACACTGAGGATATCCTAGATAGAACAGCAGTCAGCAAATGTTTTCTGTAAAAAGCCAAATAGAAAATATTTTAGACTTTGTGAGCCATGCAGCCTCTGTCACAACTACTCAATTCTCTGTTGTACAATAAATACGTGAATGAGAATAGCTGTTCCAATAAAACTTTATTTATAAAAATAAGTGGTGGGCCTTAGTTTGTCAACCTCTGCCCTAGAAAATTTAATAAAGTGAAAAGTATATACTTAGATACTAGATCACGAATAAGATTTATTGATATTTGGGGAAAACATAATTATTTCAAATTCTATGTAATTCTAATCTAGTATAAACGTATTTAATCTAATTCTATCTAACATTTTAATATAAGAACCAGAATATGAAAAATATGAGATCATAAATTATCTTGTAAGTTTTTGATTTGCTTCACTACCCATCTTAAATGTTTCCTTTGCAAAAAGACTACTCCAAGCAAATGTAGTCACCCTGTTCTCCTTTCTCCCGTAGACATTCATTTATAGATCAGTGTTACCTTCTCTGAATTCCTGTAGTCTAATATTGTGCTTAAAGTATAGTAGCTTGACAACTAAATAAGTCACTGCACACCTGTTTCATCCTTTCACTCAAAAAATAACCAAAATTAGAATCTTAAAATATAGTGGAGAAATAGCTTCAAAGTTCAGAAGGAAAAAGATGTGGGTTCTCCATTTCTATTCCCAATAACTCAATAAAGACATTTGCAGACACTCAAGGACTCAGAAAATGCACCACCCACTAAGCCTTTCTAAAATCTAATTTAGAGTGTATGCCAGAAAAATTAAAAAGGAATCCAAGGAGGAGGAAAGCATGAGAGTGAAGAGACAATGGTTAAGTTAAGAATTCACAAAAGTTACAATTAGATCAAAATAAAGATTCATAATGGTGCTGTTTAGTCCAATTATTTTTTAAAAATCCATTGCAAAATAGAGGCAAGATGTTTAAAAAATCAATACAAAGTTGAAACAAAATTTCTGCCTATGTCAACACTGGTGAAGTAGTGAAATAGATAAGAAGGAAGAGACAAAGTTTCACAGTCTTGTCTTATTTAAGAAGGAGGTAAAAGGTACTGACTAATGTTAGAAATTGATAGAAAGAAATGTGTTTAAATATGTTATTTAAAAATAAAGATAAGCCCTGGGTGAATAGAATAGTAGTAGTATGTATACCCTTCAAATCAGTAAATGAAAAAATAACAATAAAGGAAACTTGATCACACCAGGAAAGGGTAAAAACTAATTTACATAAAAATAGGAAACCAAACAGGATGTCAGAATGAGACCGAATGTTTTCGTTTTTCTAGTAAATGGCAACAGATACATTTCTCAATTTAAAGACAGAGAAGTTCAGATTAGGTTTTCTTTAAGCAAAATCCAGGTATATCTGTTTCCAAGTGATACGTCAACAACAAAATGATTCCGAAAGATCAAATATAAAGGGATGGACAAAGATATAGCAGGCAAATGCTAATAATAGAAAGCAGGAATGGCAACATTATAGTTAGTCAAGACAAGATGCATTAAATAAGACAAAGACAGTATAATCCACAAAAAAGATATAAACTCAGTGCACTTAATATTCAACTATCAAACTACATTTAAAAAAAAATCCGTTTGAAACCAAAAAAGCAATTGACCAATTTAATATCATGATGAAAAATTTTAATACTCCTCTCTCAGAAATCAATAGAATAATCACCAAAATGAGGATATGAACAGCACAATTAACATCCTTGATTTAATAATTTATAGACATCTCTGTAACAAAAGCAGTAGAATAAGCATTATTTTCAAATACCCATGGAATGATTATAAAAGTGACGATATATTAGATCAGAAAAATATTCTCAAGAGATGTTTCCATAGTAGAAATCATGCAAACCATATTTTACAGCTATAATGCAATGAAACTAAACATTAACAACAGAAAATGGACAAATTAAAATTTATCCACTGGAAATATAAAAACATTCTCCTAAATTGGTCTTTAATTTAAAAGAAATTTATAATTGATATTACAGCCTATGTATAAAATAATGATACTAGGAACACTACACATCCATATTTGGGGGCATTTGGGACTTCATGGAAAGCAAGAAAGGACTGGAAATAAGTAAACTAAATCACATTCTAGAAGCTGGATAAGAACAAATGAGCCTAGTAACCAAAAAAATAATAATATTACCAGATGTGTGTATAGAGATAGAGATAAAGATTTAAAATAGAAAAAACCATTAGTTTAGTTGGCCAATAAAAACAACGGATTACTAGATGAAGACAGATTAACCTGTAGCAAATGTAATCAAGGAAAAAAGGAAACACAAATAATATTAGAAATAAGAACAGAGATTTAGATATAGGGATAATACATTTTAAAACCGTAAGAGAGCACTGTGTAAGGTTTATGCAGATATACTTGAAAATGTAGATAAAATAGATCATATCCTAAGACAATACAAATGCTCAAAATTTAGTCAAGAAAGGTTTTTTTGTTTTGTTTTGTTTTGTTTTTTAATAGTAACTAGACCAGTAATCAGAAAAGGCACTAAAAATATAGTCGAAGAAACAGAACTCCATTGAAGAAACAGAAACGGGTCACCTTCCTGTTTTGAGTTTTACTGATTCTTCAAAAACAAATAATTTCTATTACTTAAGATATTTCATAGCCAAAAAAAAGTCTATCTCACAGCAGAAAGTGAGCAAAACTCCCAATAGCAACAGAGTACAGGAAAGGAAATGATGCATCAGCCTAACTCATGAATATAAATACAAAGAGTCTTAAATGGCATATTAATAAACTGAATCTAGTAAAGCATTATAATGCAAAATAAAGTGACCAAGGAAGGTTTATTCCAGGACCATGAGGATGGTTCAAAATTAGGAAAATAAGAGTGCAATTTAGCACCTTAATACATTAAAGATAAAAATAGTGATTATCTTAATCTATGTTGATACATTACATGATAAAGTTCAATTCTTTTTTCTAAATGTTGGAAAATACTTTCTTACTGGATGAAGGCTCTCAATCAGAAACCTGTAGCTACCATCATACTTGTTGGTGAACATTAGACACACTCAAGAAAAAGACAATAATGCCTGTTATGACTACTGCTAAAGAATACTATTCACTAGGCACCAGCCAACATCATAAGACACGAGCAATTAATGAGATAAGTATTAAAATTTAAAAGACAACTATATTTGTGGGCAATATTATAATCTAATATATCCAAAAAATTCAAGAGAAACAATGGAACAATATTAAAACAAATATAGATGTTCAATTTGATTATCAGATAAAACACCAAAATTAAAACACAATCTTTTCTCAACTCCAAAAATGATTAATAATAAAATGTAATGAGAAAAAAACTTCACTAAAAAATCAACATATCTATTTGAAAAACTAATAAGAACTAACAAAACTAATAATATGCAAGACATTGGTGAAAATTATAAAACTTTATACAGGAATATAACAAAATCTGAATAAAAAAAGAGAACAGCTGTGATTCTAGATAGTAAGCATCATACTGTGAAGCTACCAATTATTCTCAAATTCATCTATTTATTATTCCAAAGCCCAACTGACAAATTTATTCTAAACTTCAACCTGAATAGAAAATAGGTAAGAATAGCCATGACATTTTTGTGAAATAAGTAAAATTTTAAAACAAGATGAAAACTTACTACAAAGTTGTGATAGTCAAAGCAATGTGGCACTGACACAAAGACAGACATATAGACCCACACAACAAAATAGAGCCCAGAATTAAACCCTCACAGGTATGGTCAAATGAATTTCAGCAAGGGTGCCAAGACTATTTAATGGAGAACAGACATTTCTAAAGTGATGGAAAACTGAATATTAACCTGCAAAAAAGTGAAGTCGAACCCTCACTTTAAAAAATTAGCTCAAAATGGATCAAGACGTAAAGAGAAGAGCTAAAACTACAAAACTCTTAGAAGAAAACATAGGGAGAAAAATACATGACATTGTATTTGGCCATGATCTCTTGGCCATGATACTTAAAGTATGGGCAACAAAAGAAAAAATAGGATAGACTTCATCTAATTAAAAATTTTACACATTAAAGAACACTAATAGAGTGAAAAAGCAGCCCAAAGTATGGAAGAAAATATTTGAAAATCATATATCTGATAAAAGACTGCTTTCCAGAGTAAATAAAGAACTCTTATACAAACAACCCAGTTGAAAACTGGGCAAAGGGTTTGAACAGACACTTCTCTGAAGAGGATGCATAAGTGGGCCACAAGCACATGAAAAGATGCTCAGCATCACCAATCATTAGGAAAATGCAAATCAAACCCACAGTGAAATACCACGTTATATTTACTACAACATTATTATTTAAAAAATAGAAATTAAGCATTAGCAAAGATGGGGAGAAATTAGAATCCTTGTGCATGTTAAGTGGGAAAGTAAAATGGTACAGGTGCTGTCGAAAGTGGTTTGGTGATTCCTCAAAAAATGAAACATGAAACTGCTATATGATCCAGCAATTCCACATCTAAATATATACCAAAAGGAAGTGAAAACAGGGATTTGGAGAAATATGGTACACCTATGTTTGTAGCAGCATCATTCACAATAGCCAAAAGATGAAAGTAACTCAAAAATCTATGTATGATGAATTGATAGCAGTTTATACCTACAATGGAATGGTAGTTAGCCTTAAAAGGGAAAGTAATACACATGCTACAGCTTGGATGTACCTTGACAACATTATGCTGAGTAAAATAAGCCAGTCACAAAGGACAAACATATGATTCCACTTATATAGGACACCTAGGGTAGTCAAATTCATAGAGACAAAAAGTAGAATAGTGACTGCTAGGGGCTGGCAGGAGAGAGGAATGTGGAGTTAGTGTTTAATGGGCATGGAGTTTCAGTTGCTGAAGATGAAAAAGTTCTGGTGATGGATGGTGGTGATGGTTGCACAACATGAATGTACTTAATGCCACTGAACTACACACTTAAAAATAGTTAAAATGGTCTGTTTTATATGTATATTTTATCACAATAAAAAAACAAGAGCAACTTGCGTTGATAGATATCACAATTTATTATAAAGCTACAATAATCAAAACAGTCTGGTACTGGCAGAAGTGAAAATAATTAACACAAGTGAATGCTCAGAAACAAATACTGGTATTATGAAAACGTAGTATATGATAAATATCAAATTTCAAATCTATGGCAATGAGATAGGCTCAAACTATTTATTTAATCAGTTTGAGCCTAGTTTGGTTTTCCATTCTGAACAATAAGAATTAGACCTTTATTTCACATCATACATAAGATAAAGTCCAGAGTAAAGGAATAAATGTTGTAATATACACATATGTGTACACACATATATATCTGCATATGATACAAGAAACAATAGTGGGCTATTTTATAGTTTTAAGATATAAGAATGTATTAGATGATATTAAATAATCTAGAATTTGACTTTTACTGGCAAAATTGTGGGAAAAGAGTACTCATTGAGGCTACGTCACTACAACTTCTAAAAACATAGCAGTATGTTAAGAGTTAGAAACACACAATCTCTAGAGGCTCTGATAGCCAGTTTAGCTCCTGATTCTTGAGGCAACATCCTTTAGCCAGACACAGTGGCTCATGCTTGTAATCCCAGTACTTTGAGAAGCCAGGTCAGGTGGATTACTTGAGGTCAGGAGTTTGAGACCAGCCTGGCCAACATGGTGAAACCCCGTCTCTAATAAAAATACAAAAATTAGCCTGGAATGATGGCGGGTGCCTGTAATCTCGGCTACTTAGGAGGCTGAGGCACCAGAATCATGCTAACCCAGGACCCAGGAGGCAGAGCTTGCAGTGGGCCAAGATTGCGCCACTGCACTTCAGCCTGGAAAACAGAGCGAGACTCAGTCTCAAAAAACAAAAAAAATCCCAGCACTTTGGGAGGCCGAGACGGGCGGATCACGAGGTCAGGAGATCGAGACCATCCTGGCTAACACAGTGAAACCCCGTCTCTACTAAAAAAATACAAAAAACTAGCCGGGCGAGGTGGCGGGCGCCTGTAGTCCCAGCTACTCGGGAGGCTGAGGCAGGAGAATGGCGTGAACCCGGGAGGCGGAGCTTGCAGTGAGCTGAGATCCGGCCACTGCACTCCAGGCTGGGCGACAGAGCGAGACTCCGTCTCAAAAAAAAAAAAAAACAAAAAGCAAAACCATCCTTTTTCTATTTGAACTTTAGTTCTGTCTCTGAATCTTGATTAGATGTTTCTTGCCCTCTGGTGTGCAAATTCTCTTGATCCACTTGCCAGTTTTATCACTTTACTCCTGTTCCTCATAGTTTCCCACTAAGCTGTGTGTATTGGGGACAGCAAAATTGATTAGATTCTGGTTTTGTCCAAATATTGGGCATGCTTTAATAACAACCAAGACATTTCATTATTTGGATAGGCACGGGTACCTTATCAAGCAGATTAAAAGGATATCATATCTGTCCTTCAGAAAAGAACAGGAAAAACCTTGTTATGGATTATGGATTATCATAAAGAAAAACAATCAGGCATAAATCAAGACTAAAAGGGAATATTAATAGGAATTTCACTTCACATAAATTAATGGCTGTTTCAATAAATGAAACTAAAGTTTTCCCTGGATCCAAGAATTCAAACCATATTTATAAGTGTATAATGTATTCAGGTACTATTTGGTTTAAATGAGTTTGTTGGGCTGGCCTGGGAAACGTAATCATTTTTACTATTTTCTACACAAAAAGAAAATGCAGCAGTTTCTCTACAGTTGCACATAAATAAAATTTTTTCACTATAAAATGAGCTAATGTATAAAGTACAACTCTATACCATAATAAAAATAGTAATACTTTGAAAAAATGCATAATCTATGTCCCAGCCACCCTATTTGGGAATCCAACAGAAATAAGAGTACTAGTAAATAGATACAAATACCAGTACTTGAAATTATATGTATGAATGTGTTTATTTTTGTAGTTTATAACAGAAACAAAAACTGAAAAAACAGATCAATAGAAGATGCATAGTTGAATAAATTATAGTACATTTATTCTACAGAATATTACACAGCCAATTTAAAAATTACAAGATCAATCTATATGATTTAAGCTCAAAAAGTGTCTATAACATATCTGTTAAATAAAAAAATTTCAGTGTTATTGCAGTATTTGGAGGTAAAATGGGAAGTAAAACTACTTGTAAATAGGTTTGAATAATGTTACATCAGCAAAATGGGGGAATGATTAAAGACTAGAGAGAAGATCCTATTTGACTTTACATACTTTCCATATTCTTTAAATGGCCATCGTTAGCTTGTATCTTCTTACATATAAACAAATATTCTTATAAATAATTTAAAAATCAAGGGAGTGAACCATGGAAATGCCCAGAGAATTCTATAACTATCCTTTGTGGATGTTAGGATCTGCCTAGTAGAGATGGCTTAAGGAGTAGTAGTGACACCACAGGGGTCTGGGGTAATCAGTGGGGTAGGGTCATCAGTTCTGCTACTGTGTAAGACTCTATTACGGTATCCTTGAAGGAGAATTCTCTTTCTTGCTTAATGATGGGCCAGGAACTGGCATTTGAAGATGGCACTCTTCAAGTTGATCCCCTATCCCCTCTTTAACCTCTTGGTCTTCAACCCTGTGTTCACTGTCACTTTTTTCCCCAATATTTCTCAATTTTGGCATTTCAATAGGATGGTTCATTGTTGTGTGTGTTGGGCAGGAGGATGTTTAGCAGTATCCCTGGCCTCTACCCATTAGATACTAGTTGCACTTCTCTCCCAGTTGTAACAACCAAAAATGTTTCTAGACATTGCTAAGTGTCCCTTGGGGGGCAAAATTACCTTGGTTGAAAACCGCTTAATTCACCAGGATAAGATATCTTGACCAAGGTAAACTGGTAATGTGCATAAACAAACTTTCATTCAACCAATTAATGTAGTGGCTATTAAGAGTCTTTATACACACACCAAAAAATCACGTAACATGCAAAGTGTTCTGGATTATTTTTGTTCCATCATTTCACATCTTCTCTTTTGAAATAAAATCTTTAAATAGTAAACCACATACATTTATTAAAAGTGAGAATAGAACCCTATTGTCTCTCGGATGCTACCAATCTGCTCCCAGGATGTGCAAAGAGCCAGTTGTTGCCTAGAAGGAAAACTTTTCTCTGCCTTTAACTCTATTAGAATGGTGAAAAAGAAAATCCTGTGTGGTAAAGAAAGAAAATATGTATAAGTGCCTGAAAACTCACACTTAATATGTATTGCATGCATAGGCTTTACAGATCACTTCCTTGCCCAAGGCCAAATCTTCAGGAATCATAGAAGAATTTAGAAGATAAAGTCTTAGCCGCTGTGGCTTACAACACATGACAAACAACATACAAAAGAGAGGCAGTTACACACATACACACATTTTTAAAAGGCACTGCCCCCCGCCCCAGTACCAGAGTTTTTTTTTTGTTTGTTTGTTTGTTTTTAATTATAAGGCATAGAGTGTTTTTACCAGGATAGTGCTAAATGCTCCAGCTTCAGCATCTCCTCCAAGAAGACAGAAAAACTGGTTTGTTTATTGAAACCATTGCCATGTATTTGTGAAAAACAGAGTTGAGGGCTATGAACTTTATAGGGCTATAGACCCATAGTGAAGGTGAGAGGAGGGGTAACATTTTTAAATGGAGAATAGTGATAACGTCGTCTCAGACTTACGGGAAGTCACAAGTTGTTTTTAAGCCCTGCATGGCAGCTGTTTCATTTTTAAAAGTTTATTGAAAGTGGACATTATTTACACCATGTTCATACAAAAATACAAGCAGTGTTTCCCCAGCACCTGTGGCAGATGTTTAAGGGGAAAAACTGAGCTCACACAACCTCAAGAATCATAAACATGCCAACCTTTCCCAAAAGAATACCTCCCTTTATTGGCAAGTCCAGCCTCCCATTTCATGCCGGATCTCTTATCATGATTTGAACTTTGATGAACTGCCTCTTAACCCACCTTTGGCTATGAAACTGTCAGGTCTTTTAAGCTAAATAGGTTCAATACTGGTCAGTGCCTGAATGGACACACTCCAAGGAAAATCAGAGTGTTGTCTTAGAAAGCAGTGACTCAGAAAGAGGTGGGTGAGCCTCTGGACTTTTTCAGAACCCTAGTTTTTGGCTACTGGGAAAGAAAAGAAAAACAGAGTGGCAGATGATCCTGTTTGGACAAACAGCTTGCTTCAAGGAGAGAGTTCTCAAAGTATGTTTTCCAGGCTCCTCAAGAAACCATGTGGACTCTTGAAATCTTACAGTTTGTAGTATGCCAGTGCTGGGGATAAAATGATTTACCTATTGTACTCTTCTTTGGTCTCATTTAAAACATTTTTTTCTTCCCATTTACTTAAATAAATTTGGTCTTTGCCTGATTGTTGGTTTGTCTGATTTTCCTCTGGTCATTAGGAGTCAAGAGTGGGGAAAGGGAGTTATATGGGTTTGTCACTGATGGTTTGGGGGAGAAGTGAGGGGTGCTAGGGTGGCCTAGCCAAGTTGAAGTGGTCTGCATATCGACATGTTTAAAGGTAACCTGTCCAGGGCAATGGAACTCATGGGTTGAAAGCAACAAGGGCTCATTCTGTGGTCTTTGAAATCCTTCAGTATAATATAAAGTGGCTTGACATACATGATATGGTATTATGGCATATTTGTCGATGATGAGGAAGCCATAGCTAATGGACTTTCCCACTTTCCAAGCTCTGTTCTTAGATAAAGTACCCCTCCCTGGTCCTTGCTCCTCAGAATCCTTCCTCTTATTAGAAGCGAATGATTCAATGATGCTTGTTAACACATGATAAGGAAGACTTTATTCAGAACCATCACAATAAGCATACGACCATGGTAACTGGGGCTTGCAATAGAAGAGAGAAATTAGATTCAACTTCAAATACAGGATGGACAATCGAGAATTTACAGCCAAAGAGCAGGGTGCGGGTCAGTGGATGAAAAATTATTAAGAGAAAATATCAGGGATAAGAGACATCTGGCTAAATCAACCCAACAGGATTCTTGCTGAAAACTGGCCAGCATGATCAGACATCACCTGGGGGAAGGCGGAGGATTGAGGAATACAATCTGACATGGAAGGTGATCAAATACCGGGGGCAGTGGAGTCTTCATAAACTTACCTAGCAGGGTTCTGGCTAAAACTAGACTTTTATAAGAACGTTCACAGACAGGCCTAGGAGAAGTTTCAAGGGACCAAAGTTTGGTCAAGCAAAGAAACTTTTGTCACTCTTCAGCAAACTCATGCCCAGTGGAGAGAGTGTTCATATTATAAGAAGTGCAACTGGCTTCCATGGAATCTGGTAGTTCAACTCCAGCTCATTTCTGATATGCTTCAGACTGAAACTCAGATAACACTCCATTTGAAGAACAGGACATGAGAGCTGGAAAGGGTTTTAGAATTACTTATAACCAGCTCCATCAACTTATGCATAAGGAAACTGAAGGGGAAATGGTCCAAAATCACCAGCTAATTGGTGTTGAAGCTGACACTAGAATTCACATTTTCTGGCTCACAGAGCTTTTGAAAATTGCGTCATAACTATAGGATGCTCACCGAGGAAGCACACTTTTCATTATACCCTTCTCTACCTTGGAAACACAAAGGCAGATAAGAAAGAATTTTTGTAGCACTCATTTATAATCTTAAATTTTAGTAGTCTTGATATAGACATCTTCCTAAACAACTGTTTCCCCTTCTCTAATTTAAGGTTCTGTATCCTTCAGCTGAGGTTTTTTCCTGCTTGCAGCCTTGGGGACCATTCTCCTTCTGTGTGTGTCTGTGTGGTTGCGGTAAGGGAGGAAGAACAGGGCAGTCATTCTCTCAGAAGCCTATTTCATACAACTCACACGAAAAAAAAATCTGATGACTCAAATTACACTTAGTGAATGGGTTATCACTAGCAAATTTTAAAATAAGATTTGCTTTGCTACATTCAAAAGAAATATTAGGCCAGGCCTGGTGGCTCACACCTGTAATCCCAGCACCTTGGGAAGCCAAAGCAGGAAGATTGTTTGAGACCAGGATTTCAAGACCAGTCTGGGCAAAATAGCATGACCCCATCTGCACTAAAAGATTTTTTTTAAAATTAGCCTCACATGGTGCACAAACCTGTAGTCCCAGCTACTTGGGAGGCACAAGCAGGAAGATCGCTTGAGCCCAGGAGTTTGAGGTTACAATCAGCTATGATCATGCCACTCCACTCCAGCCTGGGTGACAAAGTGAGACCCTGTCTCAAAAAAAATAAAAAAAGAAATATCAAGAACAAATCAAAGAAAGGAATTAACTAAGAACATCTTTATAGTTTAACAATCATTAAAAATGGAAACATTTATGTTTCTAATAACTTAAGTAATGATAAGCAGGAAATTAGTCAAGAATTGTTTTCATAAAAAGTTGGTGGGTGAGAGGAAGATAGCCTTGGCAACTCAAAGGTCTATAAAGCCTTCAATATCACTAGGAAAAATGGTTGGGCTTCCCCCTCATATTTTTCTATGTTTTTCTTTCAAGGCTTCTTATGATATTCTTTGGTACCTAATTGCTTTAACACAATTGCTAAAAGAAGGGGTGTAGAACCCTACGCAACCCCAGGGATGGCCCTGAGTGTCACAGTTTAAATTAGTAATGTGCAACTTATCCTATGCCATGATTACCCTAAGTCATCACATTTTTCCTTTCATGTATTGCAATTAACCTTGTGCCTAATTATGTTTGGCTTGTAGGAGAGAGAAGCCAGAGATGCTAAAAGAAAAAGTTTAGGCAAATTAAATTTAGCAGAGTTTATTTGAGCAGAGAACAATTTATGAATTGAGAAGCACTTAGAATCTCCTCTACCCAGCAATGTGGGTAGGCATATTTACAGAGAGAAAAATAAAGTGACAACAGAAACAACTTGATTGGTTACAGCTCAGCATTTGCCTTATATGGACATGGTCTGATCTGTCAGCAACCTTTCATTGGCTGAAGCTCAGCTGCTATGATTGGCTGAGACTCGGCTACTTATCACAAGAATATACTCTTAAGTTAGGTTGCAGTTCGTTACACACAGAGACAGCTTTAAGCCAAAATTAATTTTAAATAATTTCCCCTCTTTGGTCTCCTTCTCAATTTTGAGAGATTGACCAAAACCTTGGGCATTGATGCCACCCTCTGTCACCATCATAATAGTTGTTTGTTCTCAGTATGAGATTCATACTACTTCACAACAACAAGTCACTTGGATGATTCTTTATGTTCTCTTCATATTTTTGTTTTTCTAACTGTAGTGAGACCATTTGACATACAACGAATGGCTACATATGAACATTTAAACCTCTTGAGAGGATATGGCACACCAGGGACACTATTATGATGGTTACCAAAAAATAATGCTGAGAGATTGAAGTATATTCCTTAACAGGGGCCCCCACAAATTGAACTGGTCAAAATCAAATATATCAAAAATGAACCAGAAAAGGAATCTACTTGTTTTAATCAAGTAGCTTGTTTGTTGATTTCTTGCAACTGAGTTTCTGCCATACCAGATGTATTTATCCAAGTGCAGCAGGAGGTGTTAGCTATCACACACACTCCCCCCATTCAGCCAACAGATAGTCCAAAGTGATTATGTTATCTAAAACAACTCAAGCAAGAAAATTTAAAGAAGTTTGCTGGATAACTATAGCCTTTTTAGTACAGTCAACTACAGTAGCTAATGTTTAACATAGATTTCGAATCAAACTTTATTTACATTTATACCAAACCAAGAAAGGAGTATTCTGCCAAAAGATGCCCATTTAGAGGCATTTATGCCTTCTGGCAAATTCCTCTTTATTTCATACCACAAATTATGAGGTTTAGACCAATGTGAAGTTTCTAATTGGTTATGGAGTGATACTATTATTAGGATCCTTAATTCACATTGGTCCTTTTTTTTTTTAATTACTGAGACATGAAGTTGTCCACACATATGGTTGTTATTAAATCTTGCACAGATAAAAATATATCCTAGAGGGGCACAACAGACAGATCCCTGTGGGATGCCTTATGCATTAGGAGTCATCAGTAGAAAAGCACTAGTAATATTTATCTAAGGCTCCATTATTGAATCATTGCGTGGTTGGAGGCTACTGACAATTAAGGGATTAATGTTATAAATTTGTCTACAAACTGTTGAATTATCTTTATTTTGGTTTTCTCAGTCAGTTTCTGGCATAATTTTACTGCAAAACCCTCATTATAGATTTTGTATACTCTTAGATTTAAACAGGGAATCCGAACTCATAAATCTAAAAACCTAACCCTATATAAAGGACCAGACGAGCAATTTAAACAGATGGCCACACTTGGAATATTAGTGAAATTTGTTACAGGGCAAACCAGAGAATCTGTAAGATCACATAATAATTTAGGTTTAACGTGTCCTGCCCAGCATTCAGTTAAATTCCCTGCAGAAGCTATCAATTATGAAATCTTACTTATCACATTATCTTGCCACATATAAACAGAAAAGAAATACAAGAAGAAAGGGGACAAAGATCTTTTAGTGACAGAAGAGAGAAGTGTTGATGATCTGTGATTTTGGGAAAGCTATCTGCATCTAGGATGCCATCTGCTTCTGAAGAGATACCTCCTTGGTCAGTTTTACCAATGAGCCTGCAAGAGTCTGGAGGTGCCTTTTTGAGTTGAGAGAAGCCCCACAACTCAAGGATCCAAGACTCGAGGCCCTAAAATTTTGCTACAGAGAAAAACTTAGGATGATCCCTTCAATGGAGTTCAAGGGCAATCTTTCTCTAGTACTTTGGCATAATGCATTAAAGCCTTGCAATACTGTGTCATGTCAGTTTGTAAGAGCAGGAGACATGTGAGCTTCTATTATTAGGAGGTTAGGCCTCCCAGTAACTATTTCATAAGGAGTTAGTCTGTATTTTCCACGAAGGGTAAGTCTGATTGCCATCAGTCAGTAATACCTTTTACCAAGGTAATACAATTGATTCAGTTAGCTTTGCCTAATTCCATTGTGTCTGTAATACCTTACTTAACTGTTTTACAACTTGTCCAGTGAAATGAATACCTCTATGACTGGAAAATTCTCCAGGAATGCCCCATAAGGAAAACATATGTTCTAGTAAGCATTTAGCTACTGTTATAGCACTAGCCTTCCTGCATGGAAAATCTTTTATACAACCAGAAAACATGCATGGAAAGTGGCAATTGAAGAAAATCCATCTGTAAGTGTTCAAATATCCAACAGGTGCTAGAAATGTATTACCTGAAGTTTTTATTGCCTTACCAGAATTATGGGTTTGACAAATCAAACATTGGTTACAAACCATTTAATTAATTTTAGAACCGTCATCCCATCAATTTTTAAAATAATTTTTATCATTTTATTTATTTCATGATGAGTCATAGAGTGCAGAGCTTTTAATAATGGAAAAAGTAAAGACTCAGGAAGGACCAGGCAGCTGTCCAGGATCCTCACATTTAACATTGGACTTACATCACCTTAAATACCAGTTTTATTTCTACAACTTAGGGGTATGACACTGTTTGTTAAGTAGGTTATCATAGGTAATTGGACTTGGATCAATTTTGCGGAGTTCATTCAAATTGCATATCTAATCAAGTTTCATACTGGCTGACTTAGCATGAAAATCCCCCAAAGCATTTCCTTGGTATTCAATTTATTCTTGTCCTGCTTGATATTGGGTTAGCAGTTTTATAAAACTAATCAGTTTTTTTTATTAAAGTTCTGGGAATTTTTACCCAGTCCAATGGTATAATTCAATTTCTAGGAATTTCATGTAATTTCTAGAACACATATTAACACGTTGATGTAAATATAATTGAAAAAAGCTTTGATATTAGTTATTATTTGACAATGCTGCTCATATAATTTAATATGTTGAATAAGCCCAGTTAGTTTACTATAACTCTTTATAAGGAGAGATGCCCTTTTGAGATATTCCAGGAGACCATCTGGAAAATCCCAAAGTTAATTTAAGGTCAAAAAAAATTTAGAATTTAATATTGGAAATTTGTCAACAAATATCAAGGGTTTAAAACAGCTGATCAAAATAGAATCACAGGTCACTGTGAAAGCAATAGTCATTTATTTAATTAAAAGACTTCAAAGGCAAATTCAAAAAGACACATAATTGTAGAAAAACCTTAGCTCTTTTAATAGACAAGACTCAGTTTCTTAAGTGATCAAAAGCCTAATAAAGACAACATGAAGCACAGGAAATCATCTTGGTAAAACACAGAATCTTTCTTTCCTAGGCGGATTACCTAAAAGCTAAATAAAAACCTTCAGCAATTTCCTATGATAAGCAGACCAATACTCTATGAAAACTTTGTTGTTTTAACAGAGATGACCGAATTCTAGTTTTGCATCAACGTACTTTTGATATCGGTGCTCAATTTTTAGGAAAGCTTATGAATGATTCCCTTCTCATCTTAACCAGTTTGGTCACACACAAAATCCCTTTCACCAGATTCATCTTCCACAAGCTTCCTACAATTTCTTACCCATTTAATTTTTTATTTCACACTTTTCCTCTTTCTTATTTTAAAACAACCAGTCATTCTACTTTAGGACAAAAATTACACATTTTTCCTTAACAAACAATACCTCCTCATACCTTATAGCATTTCCTTGCCAAAAGCAGACCTTACTTTCCTTGCATATTTGAATAGAGTTATTTCCTTTATTCCCAGTAATTTCAGTTCCATATATGAACTAGAATCCTTAATCCTTAGTGGTCTTAATTTCTAATGAACAATAAGAGGTAAACAATACTGAACTATCTGTACACAAGAAATCTGCAGATTGTAAAATCTATGAATCATAAATTTTAGAAGCATGTGGTTTTTTTCATAGTACAATTTGTCAGTGTGGCACAGAACATGTTTACTAACAGTCCCAAATATCTTTCGTCTCTTTGTAACAAGAAACTGTAAAGAAGGCAAAATTTTATCTCTATCCTTTTAGGATTTATGGCTAGACCTGAGATTTAGATTGTTGTTTATAAAGACTTCTCTGAGCCTTAACTATCCATTCTTGATTATAAGAATGTTTAAACCTTGTAGTATAGGGAGGACATCTTTCATACAGGAATTCTATTTTCCTCACATCTATTTAACTCATTTGTTTTTAACAATTATGCTTGGATTTCTAATTTTAAAAAAAGACATTAAATAGCTAGCCATAATCCTAAGTTATTTTGCTTGCTGAAAAACTTTAAAATACAGAAATAAAAGCTTATTTTACCAGTAAATGTAGGTAGGAAAAGTCATGCATCTCTACTATTTAATGATGACAACTCTAAAGATATGCCTATTTTAATCAAACCAATAATATTCTTACTTATGAAAAATTATTCAAGTCACATGAATTAGGAAAGCATCTGGGTTAGTTCTTATTTTTCTGAGAGGATATTTAATTTATATAAGCACATATTTTTCTTTAAGCCAATTAAATAGAGCTCTTTCACAATTTAGTTTTGGCAATATCATTAGGAGATAGAAAAAGATCATACATATATATCATACATATAGGCATATATAAACATACAGATAGAAACAGATCATATAGCTTTCATTCTAAAATTTTAGCCATCTGCCAGGTACAAAAATACAAGCATTTTGTATGCCTGGACTCAGCATGGATACTTCAAATCTTGCCTTACAGTCAGAAACTAGTTCAGCCTTTGTTTATTTGTTTGTTTGTTTTCAAGATTGAATGACAAACGAATCAATTGGGGTTTTTTCCCAAAAAGGAGTTTGGGGGGATAGTAAATATCATGACAATAAGAAAGAGGTGGACAGAGTTGGCAGAGTGTGTAGTCAGCAGGGGTTTAAGAAGAGGGGATTCAGCCAGGCACAGTGGCTCAGTGGTTCACGCCTATAATCCCAGGGCTTTGGGAGGCCGAAGTGGGCAGATCACCTGAGGTCAGGAGTTCAAGATCAGCCTGCCCAATATGGTGAAATGCCATCTCTACTAAAAGTACAAAAACTACCTGGGTGCAGTGGCACACACCTATAATCCCAGCTACTCGGGACGCTGAGGAAGGAGAATTGCCTGAACCCAGAGACAGATGTTGCAGTGAGCCAAGATCATGCCATTGCACTCCAGCCTAGGCAAAAAGAGCAAAACTCCATCTCAAAAAAAATAAAATAAAAATAAATAAATAAATAAATAAATGAAGAGGGGATCCAGTCAACCGAGAGGTTCTCATAGGAGAAGCAGGCAGGACTGAAGACAGAAAACACAAACAAACTAATTCTTATACATGTTTTTCTGAAAATGGTGCAAGTGTTAATTAGGTAAGTTTGGACACAGGAACTTTTTGAACTTAATTTGAAACTCTTGCCATAGGAATGTTTTTTCTAAGAGATTGATTATTGTCTTTTAGTAGGTAAACATTCCAGGCCAAAATGAATGTTTCCATCAGATGGCTGCTCTGAAAGTGGATAATTTATTTTCCAATGACCTGACCACTTACAATAAAGGCAGGCATCTCAGGCCATAGGATTCTTTCCTTTGGGGTCCCTTAGTTTGGGGAGGAGGTCCTCTTGGTCTTTTTAGCTGTTATAACTGTAAAGACATGCACCTCTTTGCTTTTTGAAGAAGTTGCCCCTTGAAGAAGTTGCCTCAATGAGACTACTCTAACTCTAAGTTACCTTTGGTAAAGTTCACCCATTTCTGTAGAAAATCAGTTTCTGGGCAGGGTCCAGTGGCTCATGCCTGTAATCACAACACTTTGGGAGGCCGAGGCGGGCGGATCACAAAGTCAGGAGATCGAGACCATCCTGGCTAACACGGTGAAACCCAGTCTCTACTAAAAATACAAAAAATTAGCCGGGCGTGGTGGCAGGTGCGTGTAGTCCCAGCTACTTGGGAGGCTGAGGCAGGAGAATGGCGTGAACCTGGGAGACGGAGCTTGCAGTGAGCCAAGATCGTACCACTGCACTCCAGCTTGGGTTACAGAGCGAGACTCTGTCTCAAAAAAAAAAAAAAAAGAAAGAAAGAAAGAAAAAGAAATGGAAGAAAAAAAGAAAGAAAATCAGTTTCTGGGTACGTAGTTCTTATACATGAAATTAGCTGGAGTTTCAAATGGAGGAGTTCTGGCCTTCTCGGATCCAAATGAACCCATGAGTCCCTCTTCTTTAGTAACCTTATCTACTTACTGAACCCAGTACAGTTTCTGCATGACCCAGTTAGAAAACTGAGGCCTCCCTATAAGACCCTCTCCTGTTTCTGTTGCAACTTCTGAACCCAGGTCTGATTTTTTTTAAATGCTCAAATAAACTCAGATTTCAAAACACAACTTCATGGAGCTTGAACCTGAGAGAGAACTCACCCTTCACCCCAGTTGCTGCAAGAGATCAGTGAGCACAATGGGCCTGGTGGGTGCTTCCACTTGGTCACTCACTACTTCTGACCTGAGGGTTGCAGGACGTCTACTTCAGACCCTACCTCCAATAACAAATAGTAAAAAAAAAAAAGTGGTGGGTAAGTGGCTCACACCTCTAACCCCAACACTTTGGCAGGCTGAAGTGAGACGATCACTTGAGTCCAAGAGTTGGAGAGCAGCCTGGGCAACTAGTGAGTCCTGTCGCTACAAAAAATTAAAAAACACCAACTAGCCAGGCGTGACAGTATAGGCCTGTGCCCCCAGCTATTCGTGAGGTTGAAGCAGGAGAATTGCTTGAACCAAGGAGGTCCAGGCTGCAGTGAGCCTTGATTGCTCCATGGCACTCTAACTTGGGCAACAGAGAGAAACTCTGACTCAAAAAAAGAAAAGAAAGACATTAAACAAAGTAAATTCAGCAAAGTTTATATGAGCAAAGACCAATTCAAATATCTGGCAGCACTCAGAAACTTCACCCAGCAATGTAGGCAGGCCTTCTTTATTGATAGAAAGAGAACATTACTTACAAAACAGCTTGATTGGTTACAGCTCAGAATTGCCTTATATGGATAATGCTCTGATCAGTTGGTGACCTATGATTGGCTAAAGCTCAGCTGCTTTAGCCAATTGGCTGAGACTCAGCTACTTTTTATAAGAATATACTCTTAGTTAAGTTTCTGCATATGGAAGCAGTTTGGGGTCAAATTTAATTTAATTTAGCAGAGGTAAAGACCTTTGCCACTCAAGAACAGGAATCGTGGATCCTATTTGAGTTCAGCCTTCCTTACCTGTCTCCTTTTTCATTGTTTTTTGGAATAAAAAAATGTGGCAGGTGGTTCTTTTGAATGCCTTCAACACTATGTAATGAAAAAGGCATACATTTTCTTCAGCTAATCTTAATTTGTTTTCAAATTGACCCCAGAGGTGAATTACAAACCAAAAGGACCTACAACCTTAAGAAGACAGCAAAGCTACATGGGGAAAAAAAATGTAAGTTCATATGCCTCATAGGCCAGGAAAAATATTGAGTCAAATTACACCCCATGAATTATTTACACTATTTCTCTCTGCTAAATCTAAGCAAACATTCCACTTGCATCAAATCTACTCCAGGAGTTTTAACTGTTTATTGTAAAATCAAGTGCACAATAGCCCTTTCATGAAATATTTAGCTATATGTTTAGCACTAACAAATATCACACATATATTATGAATGCTTCCTTATTATAAAGCTGAACATTCAGTGCATGAAACTTTAAGCTCTGTATTCCAAATCGTTATGAACAAGATGTTTCCTCTCGGGCAATTTATTCTGGTGATGTGGAACCTTTGAATAAATAGTGACGCTAGTATTTTTAATAGCTGTTTCCCACCACATATTGCAAAGGAAACATTAACAAGGGCTGAATTCATAACTCATCATTGTACAGGTCCCAGATTTAACAACATTTATGGGGAAACTATAAATTATCTTATATGCGAATATTCTGCCACTTGGATAATTTCATTTGGCTACATGTTCTCCACCTTATCATTTTGAACAGAAGAGATATCCTGTTTATGAAACATCCTCAATAATGATAGAATAGTCTAACTCTAATAGAACTCCTTCAGAAGATGGGATGGCACATGCCTTCAATAATTTAACAAGACTTTTTTTTTCTTTTTGATAAAATGTGTTTCTGAGATAACAGTAACAATAATGCTACACAAAATATTTATTTTCCTCCCTTCCTCTCTTTCTGGTCCCTTTGATCTGCTTGGCTTTAAATTTGGCAATAACCCATTCTTGTTTCATATTATTCTCCAAATCACTACTAATATTGTCAAAAGCTATTCGCTCCTCTGGTTAAGAGAGCAACTATCTTTTTTTCTTTTCTGATCTCAATAAAGTCCTCCAGTCGGAGGAATCGTTATATTTTACTGGTTTCCTCTAAATGATTGAAATATGTCATACTTTGTAAATCTTTATATGTTATGAAGTCCTGGACTGGGAACAACTTTTTAAAAAAATTAATGCCTGTGGTGCTTTTTCATCCTCACAAAATGTCTGTCGCTCTTCTATTTGTGAAGTATCACTTACAATCATAGCATGTCATATTTGGAAGACACAGTAGAGACCATCAGATCCAGTAAGTTTTAACCAGGGAAATCTTTTTAAAACATATGCTAAGCCCCTTGCTCATGGATTTAGGCTTAGCAGGTGTATGAGGGGGTGGGGAGGGATGAGTAATCTTTGTTTTTTCAGCTTCTGGATTTTTAAAAAATCTAGGACTAAGGAAGACCTTTCTAAGTAAGTCGCAACACTTAAAAATATAAGAGAAATGCATCATTTGACTTCATAAAAATTGGAAATTAACATAAACATAATCAAAACCTCATAATCAAAGCCAAAAGAAAAATGACAAACTGGGGGAAGTATTTGCAAAAGCAATTTTCCGCAATAGATAAAGAGTTCTTATAAAGCAATAAGAAAACAAATTTCCACTCAATCTCATTCATAAGAACTGTACATTAAAACAATAAAATAACATTGTTATGCATCTTATTGCCAAAGATGAAAACATTTGGTAGTTTGAGTTTACACAGGTAGTAGGTACAGTGGTGCTGCCACTTTGGAAGCTGGTTCACGACACAGAAGGGAGAGAATTTCTACATAAAAGGTAATGCCAGATTAAAACCTCCCACTGCCCATATATATATAATAACTCTCAAACCAAAGTTGTAAAACATGTATCAGCAGCAAACAGTCGAAGAAAGGAGTAACAACTGAGTACCACGTCTTCAAATGTTGTGGTCAATGAACTAAATAAATGATGTCCATGCTGTTCTTCATTGCTCATCACCAACATTTCACTGCCCAAAAATGGAACTAGGGAAAACATAAGACAAAATTTTTGAAAATCCCATGAGTGTTCATCAATTTAAATAGAGGCATATCGAGGGGGATGAGCAAGCAACCTGGGAAAACTGTAGGAACACAGGCATAATAAAGGCTCCTGCACTCCCTGATAGAATTTCAAAAATGGAAGAAGATAGTCATCCTCTATAGCAAGTAGAGTGAACTGGGCATTTAAAATTAATAGAAGACAGACTTTTTAAATCTCATAAAAAACACAATGAAAGGAAGAAGAGAACTTAATAATGACATGAATTAATTTAAATAGGAGCTGGGGAAGAAATAGATAATAAAACATAGAAATATAAAGTAAAGGGAACTAACCATTGAGGAAATAAATTGAGAATCAAAAAATAGCATTACAGATTTAATAGCAATGTTAAAAACAGCAAGAGAAAAATATACATGCCTGAAAATTAAATTGTTGGTAGGAAAACCTACAGATAAACTACAAAGGAAACAGAGATTAATGCATTAGACAGAAGAAAATAGATGTAAAATGCAACAAGATTCAATATAAAGTAATTAATGTTGAACTAGAAAAAAATGTTAACAAAAAGGAAAAGTACTATAAAATATAATATAAAAGTTTCTTTGGAATGAAGGAAGAAGTAAGCATGCAGGTCATAAATGTATACCATATTCCCAGAAAAGTTGATACAGAAGAAAAATTACATCAACATGTATTCAAATTAAATTTTTGAGTTTTAACATGAAAAAACAAATGTCTAGGCATCCACACAGCAAAGCAAGACATTTACGAGCTGTAGGGTAAAACAAGAGTAAGACAATTTCCACTACAACTCTCCATTCTAAAAAATAGTAATGTCTAGAACATTCTGCGGGAAAATGAGACATAAAACAATTATATTTGATAAATTTTTCCCTTTTCTATAAAACAGCTGAATTGTGTTCTCATTCAAGCACCTAGAAAAAAATAGTAATATGACTCTTTGTTGAAAAACAACAATAATATCAATTAAATCTAGGTAACTGAGAAATAAATCAAAATTTAAAAACTGAAGATAGAAGAGCCATGTTTTTTAAAACAAATGTGATGAGTCCTAAATCTGTTAAATATGGAAATATGGCTAAAAACTAAGGGAATAATCACTGCAGAATACATTGTAAAGTGATAGGCCTTAACAACATTTTCTAAAATTTTTTAACAAAACTTTGTTGGGGACAGGAGAAGACAAAATAGAACATTGTGTAAGAGTGGATTTAATCTTCAGTATTTTTGGAATCTTCCTTTTTAATTTAGGAAGGAACTTTTAGAAACTAATGTCTCTTGTGGCAATGAAACACTTAGCTAAAGTGTGAGATATTCCTTCAGTTTCACCTGAGTTTCTTTTATCCTGCTGGATCCAAATAAAAGTTAAGTGTAATATACTTTTAAAATTACCATATATACCATGGTTCTTTTTAAAATAAAACTAATTTATCTATCTGGATTTCCTTTACAAGAGTATTAATAGATATCTGTTATGATAGTCATATAATATACAAAATGGTGATTTCTATTTAGTTGTGCATTCAAATAAATTTTGAGCTCTTTTTTATTGTTCTTTATTTCTTTGACTCGTATAAACATGTATGATGTTTTCAAAAAGAGATTCCTATGCTAAAAAATTCCGGCGTGCATTATTCTAAACTCATTTTAAAATTAATTTAGAACAGTAATTTCATTTCTAGGAATTCATTCTACATATCTATTTGCCTATACAGGCCTGTAATATAACACATAAAAGTATGTACATTGTGGCAAACTTAAATGTCTGTCAATAGAAAATTGATTAAGTAAATCATGGCATATCCATGCAAAGAAATACTATGCAACTTTTAAAAATAATAAAGTAGATTTCAATCTCCAAAATATGCATCATTTTATAAAACTCAGCTGAACTGTGGTTACAGCATATTCCAATCTGAGTTAAAAAGGAAAAGAAAGTTTATACACACACATATACGTATAACACCTGATTGCAGATGCATAGAAAAAAATGTGTGTCAACATGTGCAAAAGTTATCAATAGCAATTTCATCTAAGGAGAAGGACCAGGAGGCTGTAATGGAGAATTATTTTGATTGTATTGTCTTTTAAAAATAATAAAGTAGATTTAAATTTCCAAGATAAGTATCATTTTATATAATTCAGCTGAACAGTAGTTACAGTTTATGCCCATTTGAGTTAAAAAGGAAAGGAAAGTTATATATACACACATATATAGTTATAACACCTGGTTGTAAATGCATAGAAAATGTGTGTCGACATGCACAAAATTTGTCAATAGCAAGTGCATATAAGGAGAAGGACCAGGAGGCTGGAATGGAGAATTATTTTTTATTGTATTTTCGTATACATTTTTTTATCACATTCACTTACTGCTTTTTCTCTTTAGGGAAAAACAGTTTAAAAAAGAAAACTTTACTGGTTATTTCATTGTTCAACATCTTTATTTTATGGACAAGAAAGCAGACTAGAAATCAATTAAGTGACTTGACCAAGCTCACATAGTTAATGTGAGATTATAATTCATATTTTCTGGAGTCAATTTTAATACATACTATATATTGCCTCATGCTTATAATGTTGTTACCAAACAACAAATATCATCATCATACACAATCTACAGTCCCCCAATGGTATGCTTTAGATGAAACCAAATTGCTAGCAGTGGAAATGAGTGTGTTTACATTCTCCATTGGTTGTCACCCCAAACTTAACATGCTTCTGGGTTTTGTTAAATGCACTGATGGTTTTCACCTAGTTTAATTTCAGTGGGCTCTTTGGATCAATTTATCACAGTCCTAAAAAAAAACTAGAAAAAAAAGAGAGCTCAAATAAAAAGAGAAATCACTTCACAATGTAGTTTTGGAATGTTTCCCTTTGAAGTCTACATTCATACTTCAACAAATTGTGAGACATCCCTAAATTCTAACATGGAACATGTTCAAGTGTCATGTTCTGATAAGCATTTTAGCATAAGGACTTCACACTTACACCACAGATAAAACAATATGATTTTTTAAATTATTAACTGCTCAGCCTCCTGTGATTTTTCTGCAAAATCTTTGGCTGAAAATGGACCACACAGTGCCACTTAAAAAAAAAAAAAAAAAAAAGAAGAAGAACGGAAAAAAAACCAGGATGATTTTGTTTGAATTTTGACTCTTCCTTTTCCTAATTAAGCAGTCTTGGGCATGTTAGTTTCTAGCCATCAGATTTTCATTTTTAAAATGAGAATAATATTTTCAGTTTCTCAGGATTGAGGAGAGAACTGAATGAGATGATATGTGTCAAGTGCCAAAAACAGGCTGTGTCAAAAGTAGATACAAAATAAACGTTAATTTCCTTCTCCCTCCTTCTCTAGATGAAAAACAAGTTTAAAAGAATGTAGATATGTATGCTTAAAGAAAAATTATGCATATTGAATCAGATTTGAAAGAAATCAGCCTAAAATGGAGATGAACTCAAATTATGAATGTGGTCATTTAGTGAATTGAAATTAAATACACTTCATCTCAATGAAGTCAGAGCTGTCAACAGAAAGAAGGGAAAATGCATGACTGCATTCTCATGTATTTCTTGTTCTTATATTTCCTTCTCTGCTTATAATTATCAAATACTAATGAGGGAAAGTGATTTGGAGTTGTATAATTAAAATGAAGAAAAGGTAATTTTAGGCAAAGTATGTGGAAAGTCTTTTGATAATGAGATTGAGACACAAGTATTTTCTAGACAAGATAATTGAGTCCTATAATTTGAGACACTAAAACTAAAATATCTCTATCAGATGTATGCTGTACATATTAAAGCTAATATTCTAGTGTTATTTTCTAATATGAAACATCTAATATTCAATAACATACCAATATTTTTACATTCTATTTTTTAAAAATTTGTTCTTCCTTATCTTCTCTCATTTACATTCCATTTTTGTATACCATACACATATATTGATCACCATATAAAGGCATACATTATATATAGACATATGTATGCATATTTAGGTGTATTAAGTCCTTAATATGTGATGTCCTTTGCTCAGTAAGCCGAAGTGTGTGTGTGTATGTTTATGTAAAACACACACAAAACAAGCTTATTATAATGATATTATTCTACCTCTATTTGTGTGTACAAAGCACTGTAATAAAGGACTAATCAAAGTTTTATTTGGATAGAGCTGATAATCTAATGAGAAAGAAACACATACTTAAAAATATTGGCAAATATAAAGGTAGAAGAAAGAGAAGCAGTAAGTATGACTTGATAATCAAATTATTTGTCTTTAATATATCAAATCAGTGATGTGAATATGATGTGTGATATCCAGTGGTGATAATGGTGATATGATGCAGAATATGATACAGAAGAGCTGCCTTTACATCTGACCACAGTTGAGTGGTCAGCATTAGACTCCTCTTCTGGGGTTGAAGCAGCGGACCTGAAGAACGGAAGATGTCAAGATGTTAACATAGGCAATAATTCTGTTAGCAAAATTTTATTAGGTGCCAAGTCAGTGGAATTCATTGCCAACATTTGTTATAGGAGATAAAACATAAAAAAGAATCACAGCACATACCATCAATACTTGATGTCAACAGTAGTTGTTCATAAAGGACTATGGTAAAGTTGTAGAGAGTAAAAAGTGTCATGAGAAATGTCAACAAAGAACTTTCAGAATTCAGAAAAGGAGGAAATACTTAAGAAATTTGATCTAGGAAGGAAGTGCAAAAGAAAATACTATTTCCTTTTGTTCACAAAAATAGGAAGGATTTTTCTATATCGAGAGGAGAAAACACAGTAGAAAAGGTAAGATAGGAAGGAAAGCAAAGGGAAATCATGGTAGGTAAAATGAGAGATGAAAGCAAAAGAGAAAAGCCTAAAATTATTTTACTATCAATATTAAAAATTCTTAATTGCTCTGCTACCAAAGTGGAGCCACTGAAGATTTTAAGGGGATTTTTAAATCGTAATTGCAAAAATTTTAGGAAGATTCCTCTAGTAATGAGTTGATGGTTTGATTGGAGGAATGGACTCTAGAAGTAGAAAGATTAGATAAAATACTTGTGATTATTCAGAAGACAACTATGAGAGATGTTGCAGTGATAGAACTTGGGAGGGAATAAAAACAACTTGGATGTGGAAGCAAAGGGAAAAAAAGGAGAAATCAAAGATGACACAAGGACTTTCACTTCTAGCCATGAGAGTGTTATAGGGGCCAGATTTATCTTCCTGCCGTAAACAACCAGAAAACTGAACAAAATGTATAAAACAACAGCTTTCTGACATCAGACAATTGGCAGCACAGGACCATAATCTCTGCAGAAAAAGAAGAAAATAAAAGAAAAATTAAGGTGAGTCTTTCAGCTACACTGGCACTCTGCCTGGAAGTAATTTGTAACCCTCTAGCCCAGGGAGGGGAAATTCAAGCAGAGCTTCATATTGCTGAATTGAAGAGACAGATATCACAGTTCAGAGTGGCAGATGTAGCTAAAAATTGCAAGACAGAATATCAGAGAAGAGAAAGCTACACAGAGAAAGAGCTCCAGAAATTTGAGTAGGGGTCTTCTGGAGCCTCTGATGAATACTAATCTGTGTATGTAAAGGGTAAAACTCCAACACGAGAACAACTTCTGGGCAAAAGACAATTACTATGAAGTTATACAAGATTTTTGAAAATTCCCAGAGCTCACATAAGGGCCAGGGATAATTTTAATTTCCACTAGTTAGAATGGAGACAGATTTTTGAATATGTAATTCAAAAAAGATCCAAGAAAGGCTATGTCTTAGAAATTAGCCTAAATTACTCCTAGAGTATAGGCTAATCTTGATCTGTCATGAAAAAAAAATCTTAACATCTTGAAATAATCCAACTGATCTATAAGAAGCTTAGCTACCTGTCAGAACAAAGTCTAATATTCTTTAAAGGAAAACAACAAAATCCAGTACCCAAAATATAAATTTACAATGTCCTTCATCAAATTAAATATTACAATATGTGAAGAATCGGAAGGTGTGGCCCATACCAGAAGAAACACGAGCCAATAGAAACAGAATCAGAAATGAAAGAGATGATGAATTAACAGACGGGGACATTAAAACAGCTGTTATAAATATGCATGATATGCAGAAGAATTTAAAGAAAAGCACGTACATAAGAAACAAAATAGGAGATACAAAAAAACTATAACTTCTAGAGATTAAACAGCACAAAATCTGAAATGAAAATTTTATGGATGAATTTGACAAAATATTAGATGCTGCAGAACTAAAATAAATAAATGACCTTGATGACATAACAAGATAAAAAATGACAGATGAAACATCAAGGGAGAAAAGAAGAAAGATGAAAAGACCTTCACTGATTGAGAGAAAATATCAAACTGTCAGATATATGTGCCACTGTAATCCCAGGAGACAAGAAAAATGAGAGACCAAAAAATAAAAATATATATATTATTTTAATGACCAAAATACTTCCAAATTTGGTGAAAACTGTAATCCACAACTCCAAGAAGTTCAAAAAACCCCAAGCAAAATGGGGGTGGGAAGGCAAAACATATCACAATCAAATTGCTGGAAAACAATGCAAAGAGAAGTATCATAAAGGCAATGAGAGGAAAAAAGGTTCATATTATTGGACTGGATGTGGTGGCTCAGGCCTGTAATCCCAGCACTTTGGGAGGCCAAGGCATGCAGATCACTTGAGGCCAGGAATTCCAGACCAGCATGACCAACATAGCGAAAACCCATCTCTACTAAAAATACAATTATTAGCCAGGCATGCTGGCGTACACCTGTAATCCCAGCAACTCAGGAGGCTTGAGACATGAGGATCACTTGAATCTGGAGGTGGAGGTTGCAGTAAGCTGAGATCACACCACTGCGCATCAGCCTGGGTGACATAGTGAGACACTGTCAAAAAAAAGGAAGGATAGAAGGAAGCAAGGAAGGAAGGAAGCAAGGAAGGAAGGAAGGAAGGAAGCAAGCACGGACAGACAGACGGAAGGAAGGAAGGAGAGAGGGAGAGAGAAAGGAAGGAACAAAAATTTCATGTTATTAAAAAGTGAACAAAAAATAAAACTATCAGCAGATTTCTAATAAGAAACTATTTTAGAAACTGACAAAAACAACTGTCCACTTAGAATGTTACATACAGTACAATATGTTTCAAAAATAATGGTGAAATAAAGACCTTAAGAAAAATAAAAACAGAATATTTTACCAGCAGACTTTCGATACAAAAAAAATTAAAGGAGATTCTTCAGGCAGATGATACCAGATGGAAACTGACTTTACTGAAATGAATGGAGAGCAGTTAAAATGATAAATTTGTGGAGAAATAAAAATGACTAACTTTTTTCCTGTTTTTAATTTTTTTCTTTAAAAAATAATTGACCGTTTAAGGCAGAAACAACTCACTATGGGGTTTATAAAAAATGAAGATGTAAAATGTATAACAATAGAACAAAGGATGGGATTGAGAGATCAAAGTATACTGGTTTAAGACTGTTACATTTTATGTGAAATAGTATACTATGATTTGGAGATAGACAGTGATGTGTGAAAGATGTGTTTGGTAAACCCTAAAACAACTGCTATGTGTAGCTAATAAGTTAGTAGTAGAAATAAAATGGAACATTAAAAAATAAGTAAAATAAGACA
Organism: Trachypithecus francoisi; assembly: GCF_009764315.1. Taxonomy (NCBI): domain Eukaryota; kingdom Metazoa; phylum Chordata; class Mammalia; order Primates; family Cercopithecidae; genus Trachypithecus; species Trachypithecus francoisi. Next base: position 1,482,290 of record NW_022681435.1, on the reverse strand, counting down.
GGTAAAGAGGGGGAAAAGGGAGTCTTTTAAGAAACAGATAGAGCAAGGATAATAGATTTTAACCTAACCATAACAATCATATTAAAAAATAAATGGTCTAACTTCTCCAGGTAAAAATCATAAATCACTTAAATGAGTGAAAAATCAAGACCTTATTATACATTGCCTACAAGAAACTCACTTTAAGTATAAAGATCCAGATAATTAAAAGTAACAAGACAGAAAAAAATACACCACGCAAATATGAATCTTAAGAAAGATGGAATAACTATATTAATAATCAGGCAAAGTAGGCTTCAGAACAGTAACATTAGCATAGATTTACAAAAGGGGCCAGGCGCGGTGGCTCACACCTGTAATCCCAGCACTTTGGGAGGCCGAGGCAGGCGGATCACCAGGTCAGGAGATCGAGACCATCCTGGCTAACACGGCAAAACCCGGTTTCTACTAAAAATATTTTTAAAAATTAGCCAGGCATGGTGGCAGGTGCCTGTAGTCCCAGCTACTTGGGAGGCTGAGGCAGGAGAATGGCGTGAATCTGGGAAGTGGAGCTTGCAGTGAGCTGAGATAGCGCCACTGTGCTCCATCCAGCCTGGGTGACAGAGCGAGACTAGGTGTCAAAAAAAAAAAAAAAGGAACATTAAATAACAATAAAAGGACAATTAACAAAAAAGACTTAGTCTACTTTTTATGCCCCTAATAACAAAGCTTCATAATACATGGAGCAAAAACTGAAAGAACTGAATTGAGAAATAAACAGATGGACAATTACAGTTGGAGGCCTCAATACACCTCTCTCACCAACTGATAGAATAACGTGACAGAAAATCAGTAAAGACAGAAAGGACTTGAGCAAGAATATCAACCAGGTGTATTTATTTGACCTTAATAGAGCATTCCATCCAACAGTAACAGAATACACATTCTTTTCAAGTGCACATGGAGCATTCACAAAGATAGATCACAGAAAAGTGTCAAGAAAACAAAAGGATTGAAATCATACAAAGTATGTTCTCTACATGATGTACCTTAGTTAGAAATTAGGAACAGAATGATATCTGAAGATATCTTTGGAAATTTGACAATTAAACAACATGCATTTACTTTCCCTATAGTTCAAAGAAAATCTCAAAAAGGACATAAGACACTATTTTGAATGGAAAGAAAATGAAAATACGTGTCAAAATTTATGGAAGGCAGCTAATGCAGTGCTTGGATAACTTATAAACTTGGGATAACTTATATGCTTATATTAAGCATTTAAGAAGAAAAGTCTTGAACTAATTATCTAAGTTTCCACCTGAAGAAAATAAAAAAGAACAAGTTAAAATAAGCAACAGGATAATAACAAAGCTAAGAGTAGAAACTAATAAAATAGAAAGTGGACAATCAAAAGAAAAAAGTCAATGATGCTGAAGCTTGTAATGAAAAACAGTTGTAAAACCTGCTAACCAGAAAGATTTGTAAAATCTACTGACAGATGATCAAGATAAAAAGAGAGAAGAGACAAATTACCAATATCAGAAATGAAAAAGGGAGCATTGCTACAGAGGTCATAAACAAAAAAGAATAATAAAGGAATACATTAGCAACTTATTGTCAATAAATTTTAAAAATAGAGACACAAATTACTAAAGCTCTCTCAAGAAAAAATAGAATACCAAAACATTTCTATGTCAATTAAGAAATTGAATTCAAAGTTTAAAATCTTAAAAAAAAACTCCATCCCAAATGAAATTACACTGAATCCTTTAAAGCATTTAATGAGAAAAAAAATGCCAATCTCACACAAACTCTTCTAAAACATAGAAGAGGAGGGAATACTTCCCCGCTCAATTTATGAGACTAGCATTACCCTGATGACAAACCAAGATATAAATATTTCAAGAAAGAAAACTCAAGGAAAAAAATTATCATGAACATATGCACAAGCATCTTGTACAAAACATTAGCAAAAAGAATCAGCAATACATAAAAAAGATAATACTTCATAACCAATTATAGTTCATCTCAAGAAAGCAAGGTAGTTTAACACAAAAGCAATTAGTGTGATGTACCGTATTAATAAGCCAAAAATGAAACTGATGATAATCTCCACAAATGCAGCAAAGCATTTAACAAAACTCCACCAAAATTCACGATAAAAGCTCTCAAAAACTATGAATGGAACTTCCACAATCTGACAAAGGATATACACAAAAAACCTATCATCATATAAATAACATAACATAATATATAAATAACAGTACAAGTAACATAATATAAATAACAGTAAAAGACTAGATAATTTCCTCCTAAGATTGGGAACAAGACAAGGATGTCCACTCTCCCCACTTTTATTCACTGTAGTACTAGAGGTCTTAGCCAATTTAATAAGGTTAAAAAAAAGAAAGAAAAGAAAAGAAAATCATCCAGATAGGAAAGAATATGTGAAACTTCATTATTTACATTTCCTGTATATGTAAAAAAATTCTAAAGAATCTGTGCAAGAACTATTAGAAATAAGTGACTTTAGCAAGACAGTATACAAAGGAAATATGCAAAAATTAATGGCACTTTGATGTATTCTCAGAAAACATTTAGAAACTGAAAATTTTTTCTAAGAAAAAATCATTTTAATGGCATCAAGAAATACTTCAGAATAAGCTCAATAAACTGTACAAGATCTGTATACTAAAAATCACAAAACACTACAGAGATAAACAGGACAAATAAAAGGAGATATATAATATTCATAGACTGAAAGACTTAGTTTTATTACAATGGAAATTCTTTCCAAATCAATCTATAAATTCAATGCAATTTCACACAAAATATCAATGCTTTTATGTAGAAATTGATGAGCTGATTCTAAAAGTTATAGAGAAAATCAAATTTGTAGGTAATTATGTAAAGAATTTTGGATTTATCCCAGGTTTGCAAGGCTAGTTTAACATTTGAAAGTCAATTAATGTCATCCATCATATAAACAGGCTAAAAAAGAAACATTACAGTATCATTATCAATAGATGCAGAAATATCATTTGACAAACTCCAATGCCCATTCATGATTAAAAAGAAAAAAAAAAAACTCTCAGTAAACTAGGAATATAGGAATAGAAACTTCCTCAACTTGATAAAGAAGATCTTGAAAATGGCAGGCACAACAGTTTATATCTGTAATCCCAGCACTTTGAGAGGCCAAGGTCAGTGGATCGTTTGAGCTCAAGAGTTCAAGACTGGAGGTTATAGCTAATACAATAAGACAAGGAAAGGAAATAAAAGGTGTAATGATTGGGAAGCAAAAATAAAACTTTATTTGCTTGCAGATGACATGATTGTCTATGTAGAAAATCCTAAAGAACTGACAAAAAAAAAAGTACCTACTGGAACTAATCAGTGTTTTAGCAAGTTTCCAGGAAATAGGTTAATAATACGAAAGTCAATCATTTTCCTATATACCAGCAATGAACAAGTAGAATTTTAAATGAAGAACATAATAAAATTTACATTAGCACTCTTAACAAATAAAATGCTTAGACATGACTCTAACAAATTATGTGCAAGATCTATATGAGGAATATTACAAAACTTTGATAAAAGAAACCAAAGAACTAAAGAAATGGGGAGATATTCCACAAGAAGATTCAGTATTGTCAAGATGTCAGTTCTTCCAGACTTAATCTATAGATTCAATGCAATCTCAACCAACATTCCAGAAAGTTAGCTTATAAATATTGACAAACTGATTCTAAAGTTTATATGGAGGGACAAATTACTCTGAATGGCCAACACAATATTGAAGGAGGGAGGAAAGCGGGAAGCAAGGGTTGAAAAACTACCTGTTGGATACTCTGTTCAGTAACTGGGTGGTGGGAGCAACTGTACCCCAAACCTCAGCATTATACAATATACCCATGTAACGTAACTGCACATGTATCCCCTGAATCTAAAATAAAAGTGGAATTTTTTTTTTAAAAGAAAGAAACAGACTAAATGCTCATCAACTGAATAACAGTTAAGTAGATGTTTGTACATTCATAAATAAAAAACAAAAAGTCACACACACACACAAGTGTATCACTCTGTGAGGATACTGATAATGGGGAAGGCTATACATGTGTGAGGCAGGGAGTATATGGAAAATCTCTATACTTTCCTCTCAATTTTGCTGCTGTGAACCTAAGACTACTCTGAAAAATGAAGTCTAATTTGTAAAAAAATGTTTAATCAATACCTTTAAACAGGAAATCATACTAGTAGTAAAAGTAAAATTTCTCAGAGAACTATGGCTAATGAACAGTTATCTATTTTAGGGATTTGACTATTATGAATTTATAATTTCTTACTATCAACAAATAGGTCATTTAAAAACAAAACACTTTGCAATTCCCCTAGGAATCCATTAGAATGGCTAAAATTAAAACACTATTAATATCAAGTGTTGACAGGGATGTGGAGCAACTCACACAGTGTAATTAGGAGAGCGAAAGGGAGCAAACAGTTTGGAAAGCAGTTGGCAGATTTTTTGGCAGTTAAAGATATATCTGCCATATGATCCAACCATTCCACTTCTAGCTATTGACCCAAAAGAAATGAAAGAATTTGTCTACACAAATTTGCATACCAAAATATGGCTAATAGCTTTATTCATAATAGCTAAAAGCTTGAAACAACCTAAATACCCATTAGCAGGTAAACAGAGAAACAAATTGTGTAATATACATTTGATGGAACACAACTCAGCAATTAAAAGGAACAAATTTCTAATCCCTGCTATAATAGGAAGGAATTTCAAAATACATTATCCTCCCTGAACAGAAGCCAGACACAAAATAGTATATATGAATCTATTTGTTTTCAAAACTATAGAAAGAATAAATGTAATTTCTAATGACCAAAAACAGGTCAGTGGTTGCCCAAAGCCTGGAGTGGGAGGGACTGATTGTGAAGGGACACATGGCAACTTCTGGGGTGAACGGAACATATGTATTTTTAGGTTTGGGGTATTTTGTTTCGTTTTGTTTTGTTTTCTTGGTTTTGTTTTGAGACAGGCTCTCACTGTTGCCCAGGCTGGAGTGTAGTGACACAATCTCAGCTCACTGCAACCTCCACCTTCCGGGTTCAAGCGATTCTCCTGCCTCAGGCACATGAGTAGCTGGGACTACAGGCATGCGCCACCACGCCCGGCTAGTTTTTGTAGTTTTAGTGGAGACAGGGTTTTTCCATGTAGGCTAGGTTGGTCTCAAACTCCTGATCTCAGGTGATCCACTAGCCTTGGCCTCCCAAAGTTCTGGGACTACAAGCGTGAGCCACCCCACCGAGGCCGAAACACATGTATCTTGATTGTAGTTGTAGGCACACATGGGTTATTCGTTTGTTAAGACTCTTTATTTCATTGTATGTAAATTACACCTTCATCTAGGCCAAATGGCCATTAATAAGAAGATAAATAAGACAGTGATGGGAGATAATGCATTACATACTGAGAACAAATGCTGCTACATCATACAGGTGAAGATTCTGACAAAGCAATAATTAAAGAACTGGAGCTCTGGAGAAAGATCAAGACCAGAGAGTCATTTGTAGAAAAATCAGAGTTGATGACTTCAGATTATAAGAATCATCCAATGAAGAGAAGAACATGAGAGCAGTCAGTCAAAGCTCAAACCTTAGGGGAAACAAAATCTATAAACTAAGAAGACAAGTCAGGGAAGGAATAGCCAGAAAAGTAAAAGTAAAGAAGAAAGGTAAAATGACCTGGAAATAAAAGGAGAATTTCAAGGAGCTACAGGAGGAAAAATAATGTAGACAGAACCTGGAGAAGAACATAAAAGGAAAATTACATGTACTATCTATACATTTATATTTGACTTTGAAGAAGCAGTTTCAGTGGTTAGTGTGTTGGTGTGGGTAAAAAATACACTGCAGCAAGCTAAATAGTAAGCGGAATGGAAGGAGGGGAAATAAACCGGGACTGTTCTTTCTAGACAGCCATTCGTAAAGCCAAGAGTAGAACAGCCTATGGCTTGAGGAATACAAGGATGAAGAAAAGATGTGTTACAATGTGGCGAATTTTAACTTGGACTAAGAGGAAGCTTCTATGATGAAAAGAATTGTTTAAATTTCAAGGAAAGCAACGATTGACGAAATAAGATCTGAGAAAAATTGTTGATTAGAGATAAGCTCTGTGAATTAATGAACACATTTCTAAAAAATGCAAGATCTTTGCCAGGTTTTTATGAACACTTTGGAGAACTGGACCACATGTGTAAATGTTAGATAATTGTAATCAATGATGGAACTAATGAAGTTCATCAGAAAAGATGGCTGCCAAGTCAGGCATTGACTCTGCCTATCACTGGCTACTCCTAACATCATGGAGTGACAGTAATCAGCCACCTAAGAACACTTAAAAATGAAGGTACACACTATTGTGACACTGAATATTGAGATCAGATAGTCATGTAACAGATAAGAAAAGAATTCAAGTTCTCACCTAATTTTTTAACATATTGAAACCTACTACATGACAAGCATTGCACTAAGCGATAGGCACATAGACCAGAGAACAAGTGGAGACTGGGGTCTGGGTACTCATTCTCCAGATTTCCTTCTTTCTATAACACAGTTCCATCCCATGAACAACTACCACAAGGCAGCTAATATAAGACATAGCATCTACCCCGTTAAGAGGGAAATCCAAGCACACAAACAATTTTAATTTAACCATCACTGAAGGTAAACTCTAGTAAAGTTGGAACAGAAGTATGGAGACAGAAAATGATGAAGACAGGGAAGAACTCATGGAAGTCCTGAAGGGTGCATCTTGAAGTATGAGAAATATCTAATTTGAATCCCTATTCTGGGTAATACTAGAAACTTAAATCTGGTCATTTTAGCCAGTTTAGGGTTTTCTTAGTCACATTAAGGTTTGCCCTCTGCTTTTCCTCTCCAGAGTGAAGTTTGAGTTTTAGGGGAGACATTGAGCCAGGATTTCAGGGGTGGGAATGTCTGGGCTTCAGATGTTGGAATTTCTGCACTCTGTGAATGCATGTACTAACTTTTTGTCCCAAGACCTAGTTTTGGCTCAGCTAATTTTCTTGCCCTTCTCAGGCATACTGGAAAAGTGCACCTGTTCTTCCACACAACTCTGAGGGTAAACAGAAAACCCAGAAGGGAGTTGTGGGGAGAGTCAAGCTAGCTCTGCCTGGTCACGTCATGACATCATTTTTCCTTTCTGCCTCAACAGAACTAGCTTGGAAGCTAGAGGTGAAGCTGAGGAGTGGGAAGTAGAAACTTGAGGTTTGTCACCACTTCTGAGGGGTTGGATTTCACCAGTGGAAAGTGCTAGCTGAAGACGAAAAGGATACGTGGAAACTTCAGACACCCCAGATTTCCTTCTTTCTAGAATATAGATTTGCTCCCTTGGTCTACCAAAAGCCACAGCTACTACAATGCAGCTCTCTATTCAGCTACAGCCATGTTCTCCAGGAACTGGTGGCAGTTCCCTCCCGTGACACCTTCAGGACTTTGCTGCCCCTCCCCCATCATTCCCAATTAGATTTCACTTTGTAAGTTTTCTTTTAATAAACTCAGTTCAGTTTCTCTAACTGAAATGTGCCACCTGATCTCCAGCAAGACTCAACTGATACACAGCAGAATTTCATAACCATCATTATACATTTATAAAATACATGGACAAACACTTCTTTAATGGAAATTTTGTATCATTTTCCCCTTGATTTTGTATTTCCATTCCATTTTTCTCATGAATTTTTTTCCTAACAAATATATGCTTGATAGTCTTTTACTCAACATTTCAGTAAACAATTTTCTATGCAACAAAAATATGTATATAAATGGGAACATTTACCTTGTTTTTACTTCATGTGACTTCATGAAATAAAAATGAATGATATGCCAAATACTAGCAAAATTTTTTCTGAATTGTCATTACAGCTATGAATCCACAATTTATCAAACGTAAGTATAAATTTTGATTTAAACATGATTAAATGTAATAAATTTTTATTGGAAATGCATCTTTTAATGAAAAAAATGATGATTCTTCTCCCAATTAGTTTCTGTTTCCATGGATAAATATAACTTATAGCTACAGTGATGCAGGGTTCAGAGTAAATCAATAGCAAGTCTTAAAAAGGGTTGGGCCACAGGAAGTTCAGGGCTTACAAAAGGTACACTAATTAGTGTTATTAAATGAATTTTTAAGGAGTAGAACCAACAAGACATTTCTGTTATAAGTATACAGCAGGCCGGGCACAGTGGCTCAAGCATGTAATCCCAGCACTTTGGGAGGCTGAGACGGGCGGATCACGAGGTCAGGAGATGGAGACCATCCTGGCTAACATGGTGAAACCCCGTCTCTACTAAAAATACAAAAAAAAAACTAGCCGGGCGAGGTGGCGGGCGCCTGTAGTCCCAGCTACTCCGGAGGCTGAGGCAGGAGAATGGCGTAAACTCGGGAGGCGGAGCTTGCAGTGAGCTGAGATCCAGACACTGCACTCCAGCCTGGGCGACAGAGCAAGACTCCGTCTCAAAAAAAAAATTTAAAAAAAAGTATACGGCAAAAATTAAATAAATAAGTGAGCAGGAAAGAGGCTAGTAGAGACCAGGATATTTGTGCTTACAGTTAAAATAAAATAGAGGCTTAAAGTATACAATAATCTGGCAGAAGCTAATGAAAATGTTTTTCCTGTGGCCCTGAATAAATGTTCAAAAAATATAAATACAAACTTAACACTAATATGTGATCCTTTTTCTAGAAAACACAATATTGCTATTTGGTAAGTCAATATAGAGTTTTCACTTTCTCCTCTTTGAAATTGTGCAATAAAGGCAGCTAAGGCACAGACTGAGGTCTTGATTTTAGTAGGCTTCAAAGATTCTCAAGTCCCTTTTTTGGTTGTGCTGAAGATTCTGTATATGTTGCAGGGAACACTTCCCAGTGAGATCCAGAGAGAGAGTTTTGGTTTTGTTTCTTAGAGGTGGAAGAAGGAGGGCTTGAGAAAGGGCAGATATGGAAGAACTAGACCCATTCTTAGACCAGGCAGCCTTAGGAAAGAGTGTGAATGGGAACTTGAGTATCTGGAAAGCCTTTTAACACCCTGTGTGCCCCCGTTCCAATACCCTATACCCCATGGGGAAACTTTTGCTGGCCCCCAGAGGATGATCTCCAGGTGTGACAAAATTAAGTACAGCATCACCTGGAAAAAGGAAGGAAAGGTCACTGCTTAGACAAATCATTCAGATTTACACTGTTCTACTTTCCTTAGACATGTTTTCTTTTTCCAAGCTGCTAATACCAAACAGCCAAAGAACTATGAGCCCAGTTAAGAATGTGAAACTGGATCTTTTGTATATTCTAAGGCCAAGTCTACACAATAGCAAAGTGTCGGATGTTTTGTCTCTACATTGCCAAACATCTGGATTGAATGAAGATTCGACTAAATGGACTTGATGTTCCTCTTGTTTTCCTTCTTAAGGGTGTCATTTACTCCTTCTGGCCGTGAAACACCCTTTGATATCAGTAGCAGATCTGAGCACGAAGTCAACTGCCTACCCAGAGAGGAAAAGAAAGGAAGTCTTACTCAATCTTTCCATGAATTTTCTTCTTTTTTCTTTTTCATTATTTTTCTTAAGCTCTTTCAGGGACTTCAAAGTTCAGGCCATGTCACTCTACCTAATCTATCAGAAAAGGGCCAATCAGGTGTTTCTGTTGTCTGCCAACACAATATTGCCTTTCAGCCTCCATTTAAGGGCTAGTCCTCTCCCCTGCTCACTCTCCCTCACGAAGGTGGGCGAGCCCCTGCTCCTTGGTAATTTCCTCACCCTTTCGGGCTCACACTAAGATAAAGGGAAGCAGCCCCAGCCATCTCAAAGCTACACATTAAACAAAGCAATATAATGAGCTGCATTTTGTTGAGGGCTCTCCAGGTCCCCCAAATCTTTCTCAAATGTGATTGTTTATAAAATGTTTGATAAAAATAAATGATGCTTTCAATTTAAACAAAATTTCACACTGTTACTGGTTTTAATAACAGTTTTGACAGATGAGATTTTCATCATCTGTTTTTTCTTTGTGAAGCCTTCTTCAATAAACTAAAAATGCTTTAAACTAACAGATGTGACTATAAAGTAAGGCTTGAGTGTGAGACATCAGGAACTAAAGCTTGTCAAATGCTTCAAGATAGAAATTTATCCCTAGTGTAAGCATCTCCTGGGGATCAGGAAAGTCAGGAACCTCACGGTTGCTGGTTAACATGTGAAGCTTGTTTCAGCAGCAAGATGCCATTTATTCCAAACCGGTCATCTATCTACAGTTGTTCCTCCCTATCTGCCTTCTGGATTTCTACTACTTCAGCTATCAGAAACCTGTTAAGAAGTCAGCCCAAATTTGTTGGAGCTGATGTTGACATCTGACAAACTGATGATTCACAATTATTTTTCCATCAGCTCAAAAATTATTTGAATTTTCAGCGATACTGTGTTTACAATAAAGACGTTATTTTTGTTTACTTTAAATATATATATATATTTATTTATCTTTTAACAGAATTGAAGGCTTGAAACTAAGTACTCTGATTTTGAAATAGCACACTTGCCTCCAAAATAAATGGTTTGGGGCCAGGCACAGTAGCACAAGCCTGTAATCCCAGCACTTTGAGAGGCCTAGGCAGGCAGATCACTTGAGGTCAGGAGTTTGAGACTAGCCCAGCCAATGTGGTAAAACCCCATCTCTATCAAAACAAAAAAAAACAAAAAAATACAAAAATACAAAAATTAGCTGGACCTGGTGGGCCGTGCCTGTATTCCCAGTTACTTGGGAGGCTGAGGCAGGGAGATCACTTTGAGCCCAAGAGGCAGAGACTGTAGTGAGCCGAAATCATACCACCATACTCAAGCCTGGGCTACAGAGTGAGACTCTGTCTCAAAATAAATAAATAAATAAAATTAAAAGAAAACGGTTTGAAGGAACATTTTTCTTCTTTTTTGTGGTGTCTTTTTATGTTTTAAGTTGTTATTCTTGCAGAGAAATACAACATTGAGAGGCATATTGGCAAATTAGTTTAATAACAAAAGTAATCCTAAAGCTTAGGTAAATCAAGGAGTAATATTACAGAAAGAACATTTTTTCTTAAACCTTGTCATATTCTAATGAAATAACCCTATCACATCAAAAAAAGTATATGTTGAAATTTATTGGCATGACCTAACAATTAAAATAAGAGACTAAGAAATACTGATTTTCATTTCCATCTTTCCCACTAATATAGGCATACACACAAACACACACACACACACACAGGCATATACATATATATTTCAGTACGCTATTTAATCCACAATGTTATACTTTCCCTTGAAACACAAAGCGTTTGACTTCTACATTGTAGAGTTAATGAGTGAGTTATACGTCACTTCATATCTCACTAGTCTTCTTCTGCTTCTTATAATGAAATCTGTGAATGGGCCAGGCACAGTGGCTCACGCCTGTAATCCTAACAGTTTGGGAGGTCAAGGCAGGAGGATTGCTTGAGCCCAGTAGTTCAAGACCAGCTTAGGCAACATAGCAAGACCCCGTCTCTACAAAAAAGTACAAAAATTAGCTGGGCATGGTGGCTCATGTCTGTAGTCCCAGCTACTTAGGGGGATGAGGTGGGAGGAATGTTTGAGCCCAGGAGGCAGAGGTTGCAGTGAGCCAAAATTGCACCACTGCACTCCACCCTAGGAGACAGAGTAGGACCTTGTCTTAAAGGAAAAAAAAGAAGAATTATGCTAATGACTGCATTTGTAGGCCCACAAGGCCTCAGTATATGGGCTATCCCTGACAGAAGCAAAATCTTGCTCCTCCCTTCTGAAAAGATCTAAGGAAGTTTCTCTGCCAAAAGAGGTACTCACAAGGATCATGACAGTGTAAGGCTAAGTGGTAGAGCTATGTTGGACAGACTTTGACCTGAGACAAGCTGGGAGACCTCAAAGCAAGACATTGCATGAAGGAGCAGAGAGCTTCAATGAGAACAGAGGAGAAGATCCGAGAAAAATGCTGAGAACAGCCTTCAGCAAGAGTAGTCAGGCAGTCCAAAGCCAGTGTCCAAAGGTCCTGTCTAGATCAAACTAGGATTGGGCAACAATTGGAACAAAGTGGCACTGGAGTAGAGGCGAATTCAGAGCACAGGGTCTAGCTGTGTTCACCAGGGAGGAGGCAAAATCTAAGCTCCTGGGAGAGAGACTGGGAGAACCAAGGAGAGCTTCAGAGCTCCAGGCCTTGCTAGAGCCTGGGATTCTGGATACAGTGTCCAGGCTGAGAGGAGAGCAGCGTGGGAGATAAAGCAGGCAGTCAATAGGATGGACTGGGTTGCGGTGTGGGAGGGCAGGATGGGGAGGGGTTAGACACACTGGGACTCAGGCAGTTTGTGCTTGGGCTTCAGTGCTCATGCAGCACATTGATGTATAACTATGCCTTCGTGGGTCTGTCTCCTCTGCTAGGCTCTGAACTCCTTTGAGCGGAGCTGTGTTGTGTCTTTGTTTCTTCAGCACTCAAGTAGTGTCTCCACAGAACAGGAGCTGAATTTGGTGCCTCTAAATGAGTGAATACAGGGCCCAGAGTGAAAAATGAGTGAATGAGTAACTATGAAACCACTCTCAAAAGTAAAAGGGCACACAATTCTATTTGGCACTTGGAACATACTCTTACAGCAGAATTCTGTCTTTAGATCATAAAGAGAGTTATCTGATGGTGGTGGTGACATGCTTCTCTATATATGAACACCAAAAGACTTAAATTATAGCCTTGTGCCTTTATCTTTTATGGAGGCTACAACCATCTTGATTATTTCTTACCTGTCAACTGTACAAGACATGTATTATGGTCAGAAATGGAACTAAAAAGAAGATAAATTTAGTGTTAACTAAATTTAACTATAGCAATTAAGAATATGGCTCTTTTTTTCATTTCAACCTATCAGAAGCTAACCTTCTATCATTTCACCCCTTTTTCCAAGCTCTGAATGAACTTGGATCTATTCTTCAGCCTTTTCTGCCCTGATCATTGCTCGGCTCAGTTTAAATGATCGTTCTTCCTTCTCCTCTGTCTCTCTCTTTGGCTACTTCTTCCTCCTACCTCTAAATATTTTCACTTTTATGTATTTGTCAATCAGCCATTTGCTCATTTATTCATCCAGCAAACATTAATTAAGCTCTATGGCAAGTACTATCTAGCTGTTGAGTATGCAAAGGTAAAAGGATATTATATTTGCCTTCAAGAATAGCCCAGTACAATGAGAAAGAGCCACTCCTACTCATAAAGACATACATAACAGGGTAATGTCTTCTACCACTTTCCTTGTCCTGTGGAAGAGTTCAGTCTAGCTCCAGCTAATGCCTCTTTGGAGAGAAGCAGGGGTTTCCTCTTTTTTTTTTTTTTTTTTTTTGGTATCACCACCTTGAGCTCCACACCCAGGGTTGTTGTAAGACAGACGAGGCCTGGGCAGGGTCTTGGAGAATACACAAACCTAGCTCTAGAGTGCCATATTAAATGCTGTTCAAAGATGGCTCATACTCATGGTCAATGAGAAGGGCTGCTGGGTGTTACGTGGGCTTCCATGAACTTCACCTGGGTAGGGGACAGAGAGTGCCTTCCCTAGTAGAGATCTGTAGCTCCTTCACTTCCTGCTCTCTATTTCTATAGTACCTCCTCCTCCTCCTCTTACCCTGCCCCTGGGGATATATAATTAAGACTATGAACTAGATTAGTCTCTGAAGGAAGCAAATCTCACTCAACAAGCATGCATTCAAATATTTCTGATTTACACTAAGACCAGAGGATTTTCAGATATTTTTAGCATTTGTTCTGGGTGACTCATTGTCTAGCTGTCTAGTCCTGGGATAGGGAAAAGGGAGGGTTGCAGAGATCAGGAGGATGTCCTCAGGAAACAAGTAAAGAAATGCAATTACTTCAAGGATAGGAAAAAATATATATTAATATATTAAATATATCAATGTATGGAGCTATAACCCCTCTGTCTTTTTATGTAAATGGCTAAGTAACATTGCATTAAATGAGAGAGTTGGAGGAACTGGGGTGGGGAGTCCCCATTCAGTCTGCCAGGAGACAAAGTCTTGATCCTGCCAAAGGTTCTAATTCAATTTCTTTCCATGCTTTTACTTCTCTGTTTCATGCAAGCCAGCATTTTTTCCTCGTCTATTCTTTTCTTAATCCCTGCAACCTGGCTTCCATTTTCACTGCAGTACTGAAACTAGGCTCTTAAAGGTCACCAAATGCTTTCTATCTGGCAAATCCAGGGGATATTTCTCAGTCTTCACTTTCCTTTGAGTCTCTGAAGCCATGGTCCCTGTGCCAGCCACATGGTTACAAGTACCACGTTCAACATTTGCTTGTCCCCTAACCAAGAAGATTTTGAACAGCAAGCCATGGGTGGTTTGGTTGTGAAAACAATAGGTACTTAGAAGGATTTTTTCTTTAAGTGTTTTTACAAACTATACTCTCTTCCCCTAGATAATGCTATTCTATCTGAGTGGGGACAGAGAGGTGGAAAAGTTGTGTCTCCTGTCTGTTGATCACTGGTCTACAGAAACAAACTCCTGGAGCCTGAAGACCTCTATTCCAATCTCAGCTTTACAGTCTGCCTTTTCATGCAACCTTGGCAAATCACTCAGCAGTTTCATTTTAAAGACAGAGGTGATAACATGTGGGCAGTGGCAAAAAAAAAAAAAAGAAAAGAAAAACTGATAGATCACAAACAAAGCTGATGCTCCAGTGCACTGTACCCATCTGGGTTCAGAGGAGGATACATAGCCATTTCCAGGACAAGGCCACTCCAGCAAAGAATGAGCCATCACACAGTGCACCTCAGGGCCTTAGGAGGTGCTATAACTTTTCTCTCAGTGCAACTCCTGCATCCAGGGCAAGGGATGGGAAAGAGAATAAAAGGGAGAAACCAGCAGTAAAAAGGTGGTCTTTGTGGGGCAAGAAACTCTACTTAGACTTCAGTCAATTGTTCCACCTACTGTTGCCCATGAGAACAGCCCGTGTGCCAATTTCCTTTGAAAATTTTTAGGCTTCACAACCTCTCCTTACAATTTGGAGGCATCAGCTTTCAATCCTCTGTTAAGCTTGTTTCCCCCATTGCAGAAAAAACAACATGTGCATATGTTCCCCAGCACTTTTCTCCTTAACTAAACAGACCCCTTTTCTTGTTCTCATGAGGAATAAAAGAAACTCATTTTTAGTTGCACAGAGCTAGCTCACTTGAAGCTTTCATTAAGATCCATTTTTATACGGCCGGGCGCGGTGGCTCAAGCCTGTAATCCCAGCATTTTGGGAGGCCAAGACGGGCGGATCACGAGGTCAGGAGATGGAGACCATCCTGGCTAACACGGTGAAACCCCGTCTCTACTAAAAAATACAAAAAAAAAAAAAAACTAGCCGGGCGAGGTGGCGGGCGCCTGTGGTCCCAGCTACTCAGGAGGCTGAGGCAGGAGAATGGCGTAAACCCGGGAGGCGGAGCTTGCAGTGAGCTGAGATCCGACCACTGCACTCCAGCCTGGGCGACAGAGCGAGACTCCGTCTCAAAAAAAAAAAAAAAAAAAATCCATTTTTACTAGTTAATACACCCATGTGCAATGAAACAACTTTGTAAAATCTAAAGAATTTATATTTTATTGATCAACAATAATGAATGATCTCTTTTGCTCTTTTGCGTTCCATTGCATTTAAATTGTTTTTTTTTTTCTTTAATACTATCTTCTTTCCTTTTGCCTCTTGAGCACTAATGGTGAATATCCCACCAGGCTTACTCAGTACTCAGAGCTTTCCTCTTTGCACTCACCACTGGAGACTCCTCATGTTCAGGACAAGCATTATGACCTCCACAATGACGACATCTCTATTACTTATTCCCCAGTGGTGTCTTAGTTTTGTAGGGACGTTCAAAATACCCTGACTTCACCTGAGTGTAGATTCACATTCCATTCAATTCTATAGGAGGAGAAAGAGAAATGAAATGAGTATCTATGAATGATCTACCTTGTACCGGAGTCTGTGCTGATATTTTATACATCATTGTTCCTATTTTTCAAGTTACAGAACTGAAGCATAGAACACTGACATCACTGAAGGTCACCCAGCTAATAACAAACAAACAACTGATATGGTCAAGTTCCTTGCTGAGATCTGTCTGATTCCCATGTCCATGAGTTTTTTTTACCATGTTACTTTCCTTGAAAGTACAGCATACAATCATTCCTTCATTTCACTCAAGAAAGGAGATCAACTTCTTTGTATTAAATTTGGAGTTCACATTTTTTTGGAATATTAAGACGATTTTTTTAAACCTGATAATTGATGTCCAGGACTAATTTGCTGAATTTACTGAATACGTCTTGAGAGCTTTCCTAGTACTGGTAGCTGCTACACATCTGGCTGGCAAAAACAATCAGGAGGTCATCACTCGTGGTCATCAAAAAGGTTGCCATCTTTTTTTCCCTAATTCCAATCTCTGTAACATATGGTCTGCACCATACACTAATCTCCTTAAAATTCCATTTTCATACTAAAAAATCTTTTCTTAAGCACATACTCTTTGCCACAATGTGTGCCTTCTACTTGAGTTACCAAAGAGATTCAGGCACCTCTAACCTCAAGGAACAGACATTTGGGTCATTCCCTCATACAAAACCATCAGTGACTTCCTGTCAACTACTTTGAACCCAACCTTCTCTTCAAAGCACTTATTGTAGTGTTTAGTCATCCTTTTCTACTCTAAACTCATAGACTGTGACTGCCATACCGTTTAGTTGTTATAATTGTCTCTCATATGTTAATTTTATCTCCCAGTGACACTCTAATCTACTTAAAAGCAGGACTCACTGCTTACAATTATTCTTTTTGGTCATACACAAGACAAGGGATTACTTCTTTGGCTTTGAATCCAAAGAATTCTTTCATCTTGTGATGATTTAAAGAACTTTAAAAGATTTGTTGATTGGTATTTAAGGATTAAACCCAACACTAGAGAATTTTCCTCCTGGTTCAAAAAATCCACTTAATTCTTTAATACAAAACAATCACTGAGATTTTTGATAAAAATTGATTTTAAAAGATGTTTGTATGGGAAGAGGAGAGAAAGCATTGTTGGTCATATGACAGCTAAGGTTTCACCTCACTTCTTTTTAATCATCAACTATCATTTTGGTTTTCCTTTCACCAAATTGCATCTGAAATTTTGCTAATCAGCCCAAAACTGTATGCCCTTTATTATGCTATTTCAGAGAAACATCAGGCCAAATCCTTGTGCAATTTTCTTATAATAACTATACTCTTATATTATTTTACTTTTGAGTATAAGGAAAAGGAAATATTTCACTTTAGGCAAAGCTGTCGGGTAAGGGAGTTTGCTTTCTTGACCCCACCCCATTTTGCTATCTGTGCCCCATAGCCTGCCATTGGACAGAGTCAGCTGAAAGGACCCAGGGGACTGGGCCTTATCTGTCCACTGGGCCAGGCCGGCTGCTCCTGATAACCTTCAGTGGCTAAGAAGTTTGATTTGTCCTGAAGAATACAGCATCTGATGGGGAGCACAATGGGTTGACACTGGTGGGGGAAATAGTATCTACTTCCTAACACATGGCCATGGATGCATTGTGGTAATGAAGGATCTAGGAGCAGGTGGAGATAGAATTCCAGAGAGGCAGCCAGCACCAGAAAAGTTGGCCAATAGGTGGATGAGACTTAATCCTTGGCCTATCTGGTTCAGAGACTTGGAAATGTAAGACATATCTTCAAGCCAGTGGACTAGAAAACCAGTGAGTCACCAGCTCAGTCACATAGATCCAGGGAAACAGATTACAACTTCAATTAAGCAAAATAGGGTCTGCAGTAAGAGTAACTTGGGGCTCCAATAATTCCTAGAGAATGAAGCAAGTTCATCTTGTGAGTAAGACTAAGTGGTCTTCAGGGCTCCAGAAATTCAAGAGGAGTTGGATTTCAGCTTAACTATACTACTAGTAAATCACAATGCAATAATAATGAGGACACATACATTAATGCAAGACACTATCCTTACAAGTACTTTATTTTATTTTATTTTTTTTCCCCAGAGAGACAGGACCTTGCTCTATCACCCAAGCTGGCGTGCAATGGCCTAATAACATCACACTGTAGCCTCCATCTCCTGGTCGCAAATAATCTTCCCATCTCAGCCTCCCAAGTAGCTGGGACTATGGGTGCACACCACCATGCTGGCTAATTTTTAAGTTTTTTTGTTTTGTTTTGTTTGTTTTTTTAGAAACAAAGTCTCATTATGTTGCCCAGGCTGGTCAACATAAACTCCTGGTCTCAAGAGATCCTCCCACCTCAGTCTCCTGAGTAGCTGGGATTACAACCATGTATCACCACACCCAGCCTATAAACATGTTCGAACTGGAGCCCTCCAAAGTGTCCAACAATGATGCCTAGGGTCAAGTTTCAAGGTGGGAGGCAGTATTTGAGGTGCTCAATTCACATCTGCTTTTGCCTACTCAGAAGACAGAACCAGCAGAAAGATTTACCTGTCCCAATGTAATGTCAATTTGGTTGGTTTTCTTTGCACCAAGGATGCAGGCAGACTAGAATAGCACAGGGACCAACAAACTATGGCCCATAAGACAAATCTGGCCCATCACTTGTTTTTTGTTTTTTTTTAATAAAGTTTTATTGGAACAGAGCACCGTAATTTATTTACATATTATCTAGAACTTATTTCACACTGCAGTGGCAGAGCTAAATAGTTGTGACAAGGACTGCACGGCCTGCAAATCCTAAAATATTTACTCTCTGATCCTTTATGGAAAAAGTTTACCGACTCCTAAGGTAGTGCATAGTGGGGCCAGACTATCCACTATTCTAAGAGCTCTGTTCCTACCCTTATTAAGCAGGTAAGTTTAGGCAAATCACTTTAATTCTTTATGCCTCAAAATTCTCATCATTTAAACTGTGATAATAATATAATTTCCTTCATGGAGTAATCAATCCTCCATGTCTATAGGTTCTACATCTGTAGATTCAACCAATCATGAATCAAAAATATTTTGGCCGGGCGCGGTGGCTCACGCTTGTAATCCCAGCACTTTGGGAGGCCGAGGCGGGCGGATCACGAGATCAGGAGATCGAGACCATCCTGGCTAACACAGTGAAACCTCGTCTCTACTAAAAATACAAAAAATTAGCCGGGCGTAGTGGCGGGCGCCTGTAGTCCCAGCTACTCCGGAGGAGGCTGAGGCAGGAGAATGGCGTGAATCCGGGAGGCGGAGCTTGCAGTGAGCCAAGATCGCGCCACTGCACTCCAGCCTGGGCGACAGAGCCAGGCTCCGTCTCAAAAAAAAAATATTTGGGGGAAATATTTTGTCTGCACTTAACAGGTACAGACTTTTTTTTTCTTTTCTTTATTCCATAAATAATACACTATAGAAAGTATTTATGTATCACTTACCTTATATCTGGTATTATAAATAATCTAGAGATGAGTTTAAGTATACAGGAAAATGTGCATAGACTATATGTAAATACTATGCCATTTTATATCAGGGACTTGAGCATCCACTGATTTTGGTATTTGCGGGGTCCAGGAACCAATCTCCTACAGATACTGAGAGAAGATTATAGTTATAAAAACTTAATGCAATCATACATGGAATGTGCTCAGCACAGTGTCTGGCATGTAATAAGTATCATATAATAATGAACAATTACTGCTATCCATCGGGTAACGGCATTTTCAGAATTGTATTCAAGCAGAATTTGTTTCTAATATAGAGCCTATAAAATAAGAGTGCACTCTTGATAAAGGTACCAGTACAGGCACTGGCCAAAACCAGTTGAATCTGGATAAGGCACTTGGTTTTAGTATTGTCAATATAAAAATTTTTAAGAAGATCACTTATCATTCTTTATTGCTGGGAATCTCCACAATATCTTGTAAATTGCTTTAAACAGGTACTTAAAGTTTCCTGTTGGACTCTGTCAAATGCAGATAAGGGTCATGAAGGAAAAATTTACATTTCATCAGTATTAAAAATTTATTAAAACTCATGAAAATGTATTTTATTGTGCTTTTTTTGATGTTTTATATTACAATCCCTGCGACATACTTTGAAAAAAATTGTTTCACCGTTGCAGCTTAAACCTTCAAATTCTCTCTTCAACTCAGAATGCCATTCATTAAATTCCTACTTCTAAGGAACCATAAATGCAGTAATCTAGACCCTGATAAAGGCTTTAAAGTTGTCCCACAGGATACTTGGGGTGGAGAAAGATGGAACATTAGTGTCAAAGAAGCATATTATTTGATTCTCAATATAATTAATAAACTCTTTCTCTCCCCCACAGGAATCTGCTAAATCTTCAATTCTTATTTGCATTGAAGCAAAAGATTTAGTTACCTACCTAACAGAAAAGGGGGGAAAGATCTGAAAATGGCTTTAAGTATTTAGTAGTTTAAACCCTGCATAAATTGGAGATTTGAATAAAAAATCAACCCTGGTATTTTTCTATGAAAATGGTGAACAGAAGGAATATATGTGCTCAGAGGAATAGAGTTTTATGCCAAACATCAATCAACCCAGCTTTAGAAGACTATTTATAATACTGTGGGGGATCTGGGCAGTTGCACTTCACACTGTGAGGACCAATCCATGACATTAGATAGTGAACAATTGAAGTCTTTACAAATAATTAAAACTCTGTTTGAAAATGGAGATGTTTTCCACAGCTTTCCTGTGTATGCATGATGTCATCGATATTCAAGAGTGTAAATATTGACTAGTTATTGCTGGTAGCCAGAAGGAGCAAAATCCCCTTTGAAATAATAATGTGGAGTGTGTGTATATAACATATACATATGTATGCACACACATATGCATAGAGATGTTAAATATATAGTCATATAGGGAGAGAGAAAATATAGATTTCACTTTATATGACAGTTGAATAGCTATACTTTAAACAACCTATGTTCACTGCCAGTACAGTTCTAGTGTGACTGTGTATGTATGTATGTGTGTGTGTGTGTGTGTGTGTGTGTGTATGATATGCAAAGAAAATGCAAAAATATTTCTGAAATTTTTTATCTGTGTTTTTGGTTTTTTTTCTTAACACGATAATGAGAGATATTATAAAGAACACCTTTTGTCTTTAAACAAAAAACCTCTTCATTGTTTAGCTTACTATCTAGAAATAGAAGATTTTAGAGCTTGCATGGATAGAATTAATAATCTTATCTCATTTTCATAATATTTTAAGCTCACCTTAAATCCTTTTGGGGTGGAAGCAAAGTACCATTAATACATAAATTAAAATCCTGAAAATAGCTCCTTCATTTGACAATTTTTCATTTAAGAGACATGGGACTTAGAAAATTTTTGAGATTTAAAAAAATTCTTCCGGATTATTATTTCAATTGACTCATTTAGCTAAGAACAACTAAAGAGATCAGCACACTTTGGCAGTGTGAAGGTACTGAAGAAACAAAAGCCATTTCCTTTCTCCATGGAGCTTCCAGTTCCGAGCCAGAGGTAATATACTTGCATGTGTGGGTTTTATCAACTATAGAATGAGGCTTTCCACAAGAAGTCATTGGGTGATGCAAACAATAAGTGCAAAAAGAGAAAAGGAAGCAATCTGTACAGGTGAGAGCTCACAGGAAAGAGGTAAGCCTCCCCTATGACAAAATGAATTGTAGGTGCTGGATCACTGGAGTAGGAGAGAGGATGGCAATGCAGATCAGAGAAATGTCATTAACAAAGAGGTGGGTGGGGCATGCATGCAGTAAGTTAGGAGAAATAAAAATCAGAGAGTAGAATGAATTTGAGACTATGAACTAGATTAATTAAGATTTATGGTCTTGGTCAGGCACGGTGGCTCATGCCTGTAATCCCAGCACTCTGGGAGGCTGGGGCAGGTGGTTAATCTGAGTCCATGAGTTCAAAACCAGCCTGGACAACATGGTAAAACCTTGCCTCTAAAAAAAAAAAAATCTAACAATTAGCCAGCTATGGTGGTGCACACCAGTGAGTCCCAGTTACTCAGGAGGCTGAGGTGGGAGGATCACTTGATCCTGGGAGGCAGAAGTTGCAGTGAGCCATGATGGCACCACTGCACTCCAGCCTGGGTGACACAGCAAGACCTGTCTGAAAAGAAAAATTAAAAATTAAAAAAAGACTTATGGTCTTATGAGTGGACTCTCAGTTCCATTTCTGGCTTTACAAGATTCCCACTCAATCAAAATTACACATACAAAATGGAGTGAAGAAAAGCTTTGCATTTACTTAGGAGGTGAAAGAACCACGATAATGTTGGCCCATCCATTTTAACTATGTTAGTGAAACACTAATGTTTGTTCCTTAAGTGATTTGCCCTCCTGTAGGTAGGGAATGCATTTCGCACATCTTTTAGACTCTTCACTGTATGGACCAAGAGCTGGACTGACTGACTACACGTCGATAAATTATTTCAGGCCACTATACTGGATATATTGAATAGACTGAGTGAAATCTCCCTCACGATCTTCACAGATGACTGGAGTCTACAGAAGTCCCTAACCCCCAGTGTTAAGGAGGCCATTATGTATACAGGTTATTATTAGGATAGGAGATATTGTCTGGAATTAAAGGCACCACCGGTCAAATTGGCTGGTACCAGATTCCTGTGGTATCTTTGTGCTGTCAACACATACAAAGAGAAGTGTGTGAAAATTATTCAGCCAAAGAATACCTAGCCTAACAAAGAGAACGATTCTAGACAAAAAGTAATCCCGTTTGATTCTAAGAGTAATCCGGTCCACAGGGCAGCTTGGCAAATCCCGCACTTGAAATTTTGTTTTAGAAACACTTTCTCTGACAAGGCAAGAATTCCTCCTAAGATGACATAGAGAATTCAGGCCCGAAGCCTGGAAGTCTTGCTCTGAGGCCCATCAGCATGGAAACGGGCCTTTTGGAAGGAAATAATCTGGATAGTTTCTTTTTCCTGATGCCTGTGTAGACGTGTTTCCTTGCAACTCCTTTCAGTGGGCCTGAATGCGGGAAAGCACCAGGGGGAGCTCACACATCTTCCTTCTTTTTCTCCCCCTCTTACAGAAGGTTGGCTCTTGTATCCTAGCAAAAGGGTGGGTCAAAAACAAAAACATGCATGAAATGATTCACAAAGGTAAACAAAGGCAATTCGTTCCGTAAAAATACTCTAGATTCTTTCTGAGGACTGGGCACTACACTGCTCATATTGGACACACCTAAAGTCAGCATTCAGCCAACTCAGCCGGCTTTAAGATGGAGCCTCTTAAACCTCCTGCATCAAAAAGACATAAGGGAATGTCCCTGAGAAGTGCCTGTGTCTCCTTTTAAGAGAGAGGGAGGGATTGATTCTGCCTCCTTGCAATTCGAACCGGCATCTTCCAGAACACTCCAATTTGAATCACAGTGGAGGGTCATGGGAAGGATTTGGCACAGGGGAGTCTTGGGTCTTTGGTTTTCCGCATTGATCAATGGGATTGATTTTTCCTGTTTCTGTTCTGTTTCTGTTTTTGTTTTTGTTTTAAAAGAAGAGAATTAGTTCCTTTTTCTGTCTCTGTTCAGGATTGAAAACGTGAAGGCAAAGAAGAGAAACTCACAATATGTCATTAACTTTGGATTATCAGTATTAGTGGAGAGAATCAGTGGTGCAAAGAATCCTAAAGGACTAGCTCATCCGCATATTCGACTTCCTGATTATGTGTTACTGACACTAACATTTCGGAGTGTGAAGACCCTGCCCCATCTGGGGAGAGGGAGAGACAAAGACCCCCTGCTTCTGGTACTTGATTCACACATAATGTCCTCCATGTACTGCTTTCAAGAAATAACCTATTTCTAATCTTAAATTTCAATCTGCTGATCACAAAATCATAGAGATCCTAGCCCTGAAAGAGACTTCATGAGACCATGTGACCAACTTTCTGACGCAGGTGAGATATCATTGTTTAGCATTTTATTTTATAGAGGAAGTCATTGAGATTCAGAGAGGAAAATTAAAGAGGCCGGGTCTCAGTTGAATGATTTTTCTCCGTAGATTAAAAATCCATTCAGTATCCATTTCCCCGTCCCCACCTATCCCTCCAATAAGGCTGTGAATAGTGTTTTCTATATCCCAAGTCCAAACTTTGAGCCACTGGCAACCTTTAGAAGGAAAGAGATGAATCATAAGGGATTGTGGAATCGTTAGAAATTGAGGTAGCTGAACATCTCGGGGAACGCTGGGCTTGATTCAAAACTCTCATCAAATGTGGGTTTCTCCTGGGTGGGAGAACGCTGAGCCGCAGGGAAGCTGCCGGGCCAGCCGAGGAGCCGGCGGCCTCTTGGGTCCCCAGTGTCGCGCGACAGCACGACCCGAGACAAGGCACCTGGTGCTGATGCCAGGCGGAGGCCCCGCGTTGCGAGGCCGGCGGCGATAGCGCCTGGCAGTCGGTTCCGGGCGGGGCTGAGGCGCCGGGTTCCCGTGGCCGCGAGGCGGGGCTGGAGGGCGCTGCGGGCTGCGCGGAGGCTGCGGGGGGAGCGCGGGGAGCGCGCGGAGCTCGACTCGCAGGAAGATCGCGTCGCACCGGGCACAGGCGGGAGACCCGCGCTCTAGGAGGGCGCACCGAGAGGCGCACTGAGGACCCAGGGGCTGCGGTCGCGGCCGCCGTGCGGGGACAGGCTGACTCCCAGCCGCCACCCAGCCAAGTCCGCGCGGGGTGCTGGCGGAGATGTCGCATGGGAGGCTTCTTCAACGAGGTGCAAATCTAAGCCACCTCGCCTGAGTGAATGAAGGGACGGCGCGGGGCGCGGGTGGGGTTCACCGTAACAAAAGCCCAGTGCCTGGTTCAAACTTTTTTTTTTTTTTTTTTTTGCCCGCAGGATTAGAACATCCGAGATTAAAATGTCTCACACGTCAGTGCAGCAGAATTTCCCTGCGACTTCGGTGGCGGGAAAGCAGCACCTCTCAGGGACAGCTGTGCGCATCCCTCGGGCCCCACAGACCGCACCATCTGACCTGCGGGAAAGGAAATCTGAGCTCCGGAATTTGAACGGCCCCACGCACGCTCATTCCCAGATATATATCCTAGAGGACCGTGATTTTTCCACTTAGAGATTATTTAGGGAGATGTCCTGGATGGGACAGGTAGACAAATGGCGGCCCGAGGAAAATGCAGGAAACGCTACATTGTAGACGCTTAAGCACCAGCAGTCTGGGCCCCGGGGCAGGGGGCGGGGGACATTACCCACCGGAAACATCACACCCCCAAGGCTCCTGGCATTTTCTGAATCAGTGAATGTGCCAGCGAAGAAGAGTGTGGGGACATTTTCTGAACATGGAATTCATATTCCTGAAACGTTAAGTCGTGAAGTGGGTGCTTCAGCTGTCCCCAGCTTTAGGATTTTAACCCAGCTTCCGTTTTAATCACCAAGAGTAATTCCTTATAATCAAATCAGCGAAAGCGTTTCCATTACCTATTACTGATGGGGAAAGATTCCGTTCCCCCAGCTCATTGTATCGGTTCTCCGATCCAAGATGTTAATTACTGGCCAGGCATTCCCAGGGGGTTAATACGGTTCCCCTCGACACCTTGCCTCGTACCAGAGACACCAAAAGCTGCTGCTGAGGGATAATGGAGAATGGAAAAAGTTGGTCATGAAAAACCTCTTTTATTCTTACTTGCAAGCTACCCTTTAGACGTTCTTTTTTTGATATTAAATGGAGATTACTGAATTGATAACTTTTGGGTTTTCTCTCTCACACTAGGTTTTTTTCCCCCTGTTTGTAAGGACTTTTTGGTTTTGGTTTTGGTTTTGGGGGAGGGGAAGGGGGAAGTGGATAGGGAGATGAAAGAGTGTTCTGTTACTGGCTTTATCCAAATCCTGTTAGGTCTTGTTCTTCAACGTAATGTGGAATGGAGAAGTTGCGTAAGTACATGACTGACAAACAAGGTCACTTAGAACAGAGTTAAGGAATAGGAAATATAATGTGTCCTGGAGAAAAAGAAAAAGAAAACCCTAAGTATGACGCACTGGCCTTTAACTAGAGGACACATGAATATGTAAAGGAGAGGCACGCGTCAAATGAGGTGCGCCTTGCTGAGCCCTCCCGTCCTCACCCCCCATGTATCAAGAACTTTACTTACATTATCTCATCGAATTCCACCCACAACCCAAGAGGAAGGGCGATATTTTTAATTCGGGTTTTTACAGATTAGAAATTTGTATCTCAGAGGCGCAAAGTAAAGTGCCTGAGGGCATATAGCTACTTAGGACAGAATTAGAATTGATTAAAGAGTCAAGAATTCCTTGAGAATTAGTGTTTTAAAGTCTCGATTAGTTACCAAGGGAATCTGAGAAATTAATTAACTTCTGGGGGGATCTTTAGATTAGCGGGGAAATTATGTTAAGCCCAAAGAAAGACAAGTCCGTGAATCTTCTTGTTATCTATGATGCAGTTTGGGGAAAGGTGAGACAATTTGAGAAAACTGAAAAGTGCTGAAATTCCTTTAATAAGGTTCTATTTAAACTGATAGAGCTGCTGGATATAATTAGGCAGATGACCATTTTCTTCTGGAAGCTTCTATTATTTGAGGAGAAAACCAAAAAGCTTTAAACCGTTTCAAATTAAGGACAATCTGAATTTTAGTTGGAAAGCAGACAAACTGTCTGTATGATTGAGTTTAAAAGGCATGGAAAGGCTATTGCAAAGTACTGATCCCACTCAATGAGAGCAAGCACAGCTTTCAAATGAGACAAGACCTGGCTATGAATTTGAATGGTGACTGTGCCTAGCTGTGTGACCAAGGGCAACTTTCTTAACCTTTCTGGGCTTCGGAGTCCTCATCTGTAAAACGAGACAAATAAGCCCTTGCAAGACACTTGTGATGATAAAATATAAGAGTATGGGTGAAAGTCCTTAACAGAATGCTTGATGTGTAGTAGATACTCAACAGAGTTAGAAATGTTTCATTTAATTAAAGCATTTGAGAGCAGGAAAGGGAGCACCACTAACTTCAGCTCCTCAGCAATTTTGTCTGGGGCTGGCTCTAGGGGATAGACTTGGATTCTCACAAGTATGTGAATCTGCAGTTACTTCCTTGAAAGGGCAGTTATAAAAGCAAGCAATGAAGTCTGGGAAGGTGGAGGAGAATGGTTATGGAAAGTTATCCCCACATCATAAGTCTTCCGGATCTTGAGATCAATCAACAACACTTTCAGAAACAGCAAGAAATTAAGGCTGAAGCAAAATACCCCCTGTATAATTTTTAAGTCAGTTAATAATGAAGGTGTAAGTAAAACAGAAATGTCTGTGTTCTTACTTAAACCCTGAACAACTAGATTTTTTTTAGTGTTTTTTAATAGAGATACTGTAATCACTTTTTAAGAAACAATTTTTGCCTAGTTACTGTTTACTATTGCCCTGCCAAAAATTAGTTATTACTTTGGGGCTTATGTTTGAATAGAACTGTGAACTCCTGCTTTAAAAAGTACTATGAAACAATTCATCAAAATGTTTTCCTGATGTTTTCTACCAGGTAAAGGCAAGGTTACTTCTGGAGATTTTCTTTGAAAATAATGATTTTCTTTTCCTGATTATGAAAGTAATACATGCTCATTGTGGACAATTTAGCATAACATGGAAAACAAGCTATAAAGAAGCAAACGAGAACAGCCTTATTCTCACAGTAAGAGTTAACCACTTTTAATATTTTGATCATTTCTTCCAGTCTTTTTAACCTTTATTTTTTTAGCCTTGGTATGAACCTATGGAGTATAAAATTGTGCATTCTTGTTTTTATATATATTTTCTCCCATGTAACTAAGAAGGATCTGTAACATTTTTAGTGACTGTCTAATTTTAGATCATACCAATACAACACAATTCTCTATTGTTGAATGTCTGTGGGCCTCAGTTTTTGCTATTGGAAATTATGCTAAATGAAAATCTGTGTGCATAAATCTTTGAGTTTAAGATTATTTCATTAAGATAGACTTCTATAACAAGAATTACTAGGTTCATATAGTACTTCTAATGCTTTTAAAATATATTGTCAAATTGATTTTAGCAGTTTACAGTCCAAGCAGCAATAGATGAAGAGAGCTGTTCTCTCCTAATGCTTCTAGCAGTAGTGACTGATACCACAGTCACACACACACACACACACACAAAAACTTTTCTAATTTGATAGGCTAAAGAAAAGATTTTGTTGTTTTATTTGTATTTTTGGAGGGCTACTGCCATTGAACAGCTTTTCCTGATATTCATTAGCCATTTTCCCTTTTGTGGACTATCTATTACTGTCCTTTGCCTGTTTTTCTTTTGAGGCCTTAATTTTTTTAACTCTATTTATATAAACCCCACGTATCAGCCCCTTGTTGTAACTGTGGCATTTTTTTCCCATTTTACTTTTTGCTAATGTTATTCATGATTTTTGATACATAAAAATGTTAAAGATTTATTTAGATAAATGTATCAAGTATTTTTAAATTTTTTTATGTTGCTCTCCAGAAAATCACGTATTCACCTATTTTTTTCTACTTGCATTTTTATGAGCTTTTTTGCTTGTTTGTTTTCACATTTAACTCTTTATTGCTTCTGTACTTTATTGCATTGTGAGTTAAAAATCTGATTTTTCCCGCAAATAGCTAGGCAGTTTTTCCAATATCATCAACTCAGTGTCCATCTCTCACTTACCGATTTACTCTGCCTCCACGTCAGAGCCCTCTTTTGGTTGATAAAGATGCAGAGATGCACTTCACAGTACAGTTATTAACAGTCAGAGCAATATGAGGACCAACTAATCGGAACCAGTCATAAGCATCAGACTGGGCCAGCGAGCGCATCCCAGCTGAGGACCAAAACTGCAAATGGGACCTAAGAAGTTCCTGCATGCAATAAAGGTGGTTTGCTTTCAAAGAAAGATATGTTTAAATGAACTTAACATGTTTAAAGGGGGACTCTCCTGTAAGTTTCATTTGGAGCACGTGGGGTTTACATTAGCTTCATTGTGTTCATTCAACAAATACTCATTAAGCCACCCCTATGGACAGGTTCTGTTTTAGTATCTCAATAGGTGAGAAAGAGAGACAGAGAGAGAGACTCTAAACAGACAGAGAGAGAGAGAGAGAGAGAGAGAGATAATCTCCCTATTTCTCTCTTTCTGTGTGTGTCTTTCTCATATTGTCAAAAAATGCTACCAAACTCAAATTCATATTAAGTGGTAGTACCAATTTTCTACTATTTACGTCACATCATTTCTCCCTCATTACAATAACTGTTACTGCTCTTTGGGATACATTCCTGGTCAACTCACTCTTTCCTAATATGACACAAATTGCATCTTCCAGTAATTTGGTCTCCTTATTTGAAAAGTTGATAGACATTGTAAGTCTTTGGTTTGTCCATCTGTTCTCACAGCTTGTCTGCTCCTTAAAGAATTGGATTATTTGCTGCACTTTTCAGGTGACTTTATTTTGCATGTATTTCTGAATTTTCTTTTTCATGATAACAATATCAGAAGGATGTCCCAATTTTACATTCTATCTTTCCTTTTGCTTCAAAGTAATTTACATCACTTCAAGAAAGATTAATAAAGAAATTATATTTCTATTGAATTCTTTATGCAATTAGATTACTGAACTTTTGAAATCAAAGGAGGAAATCAGATTTTGTGGTTTTGCCCAGTATAATATAGAATGTCAATGTTGTTCTATTATAAAAATTATAATATTCTACATATTATATTATTATATTAGAACAATACAGCCGGGCGCGGTGGCTCAAGCCTGTAATCCCAGCACTTTGGGAGGCCGAGACGGGCGGATCATGAGGTCAGGAGATCGAGACTCATCCTGGCTAACATGGTGAAACCCCATCTCTACTAAAAAATACAAAAACTAGCCGGGCGAGGTGGCGGGCGCCTGTAGTCCCAGCTACTCGGGAGGCTGAGGCAGGAGAATGGCATAAACCCGGGAGGCAGAGCTTGCAGTGAGCTGAGATCCGGCCACTGCACTCCAGCCTGGGCGACAGAGCGAGACTCCGTCTCAAAAAAAAAAAAAAAAAAAAAGAACAATACTATTCTACATAGGATGTTCTAATGTAAGAATAAGACAGCAATAGACCATTGTTCCTGTTAAGAAAGACTTGTTGGGCCGGGCGCGGTGGCTCAAGCCTGTAATCCCAGCACTTTGGGAGGCCGAGACGGGCGGATCACGAGGTCAGGAGATCGAGACCATCCTGGCTAACACGGTGAAACCCCGTCTCCACTAAAAATACAAAAAACTAGCCGGGCGTGGTGGCGGCGCCTGTAGTCCCAGCTACTCGGGAGGCTGAGGCAGGAGAATGGCGTAAACCCGGGAGGCGGAGCTTGCAGTGAGCTGAGATCCGGCCACTGCACTCCAGCCCGGGCGACAGAGCAAGACTCCGTCTCAAAAAAAAAAAAGAAAGACTTGTTGATTCACTGGTGCCCATCCATTGTAGATGGGGAGAGAAGATCGGGACTCAGCTGGGATCTGACATCTGGGAATTCCCAAGGGTCCAACATTGGATGGACAACTGGAGCAGAAGAATCCATCATTAGGAGCAACAAAGGGTGAGGAATTCAGGGGTCAATCGTGATTCCAGAGCCTGGAAAATGGACACCAACCATGAGACTGCTACCAGAGCCAGACTCTATCCCAAGGAGGAGTGTACAGAACCAAGCAGGTCCTTGCCACAGAGCATGGGAGAGAAACAGGGCCCCAAAGTGTCTATGAATAGACCCAAAATGAGGAGGAAAATGTTGATGTCATCCAATTAGCAGAGATTAACCAGATTAGGTTTTCTGGCACTTGGCAGAATGGTGACTCAAAATAAAAATTTAGTTTAGTAAATAAAAATACAGATATTTTTCATTTCTTGATCATCTTGATTATCACAATGACACTTGTATGGGCCGGGTCCTAGGTGTAGACATTTATTTTTGTGCAGTGTAAACCTTGCTGTGTTCAAGTGTGATTACAGTACTAGATTCCTGCCATTCCTTGGAAGGTTAACCTATTCTTGCTGGGGACTGAGTTCTCTCCCAATGCCTGTTCTGAAACAGCATATCAACTGCAATCATGGTGCTGTCACTTGCCTTTCCCTAACCATCCTCTTGAAAGTCTGCATTTCCCATTCCCCAGATTCTATTCCTTTGGAGTGAAATGATAGCCTTGATTCAGCTTGAGTTTGTCATTCTTCCTTCAACACAGAGACTCAGACTATTAGTTACTTCCACTCTCAAAAGAGAAAGCTGCCAAGAAGGGGGTTAGAAGCCTAATGAAAAAAATTATTTTCATGCATCCCCTGTAACGGTAGATTTTTGTTGACGTACAATATAATCAATTCCCGGTGCCTTTCTGGATGACTGGGCCTGGTAATTTCTACCAGCTTCTGATCCCCTTAAGCAACTTGGTCCCACTTATGTGAAGACACTATATCATCTCTACAGAATACAGTATGGTATTTATAGTCCCACAGACTTAGGCTGTGGAAGTACTCTTATTTCATTTTGTTCTTAACAATGTAATCTAGCATTTTATTCTTAAACAGCTTCAGTACCTTGCTGACTTTGAGCTTGTGGTTCACTAAGACCTTCAAGTTTTTCTCACAAGGACAATTGTAAAGCTACTATTCTGGGGACCCTGGTATTTGTTAGGTTTATTCAATATTTATTGAATTATTTTAAAAACTATTATTTTGTTTCTGATCAATAAGGTAATTTATACTTGCTGTAGAAAAACTGGACAGTTCAGAAAAGTATAAAGATGTAAATAAAAATAGCTCACCCCCATCTCTTTGCATACATCTTTTAACATTTGCAAATATGCTACATATATTGCTTAGTAGTCAATTTTTTTCACTTAGCAATATATAATATCATTAAATATTCTGCAAAGAATGATGCTTTTGGTTAGAATTTTAAAGCAAAATATTGCACTGCTAGAAATTTACCTAATAAATAGTTATTGTTGTATAGCAAATATTTAGCTACAAATAAGTTTATAGCAGTTTCATTTATAATAATATATAATTGACATAATACAAAAATATCGAGAGTAAATATTTACCTAAAGAATGAAGTACAATGCAGCTGCTAAATTGTTTTTAAAATAATATTTTATAACATAAAAAAGTTGTATCAATGAATTAAGAGAAAAATAAAATTATAAAACTGTATATACAGCATGCTTTACTTTTTATTTTTTTATTTATTTTTTTATTTATTATTATTATTTTTTTTTTTTTTTGAGACGGAGTCTCACTCTGTCGCCCAGGCTGGAGTGCAGTGGCCGGATCTCAGCTCACTGCAAGCTCCGCCTCCCGGGTTTACGCCATTCTCTCGCCTCAGCCTCCTGAGTAGCTGGGACTACAGGCGCCCGCCATCTCGCCCGGCTAATTTTTTGTATATTTTAGTAGAGACGGGGATTCACCGTGTTAGCCAGGATGGTCTCGATCTCCTGACCTCGTGATCCGCCCGTCTCGGCCTCCCAAAGTGCTGGGATTACAGGCTTGAGCCACCGCGCCCGGCCTACTTTTTAAATAATATGTAATTATACCTATTAAAAAGATTAGATGGCACAAAAGCTAAAATGGTTACATCTGGTTGGAGGAATCATGAGTTTTTTAGTTTCATTTCAAGACTCTATTTTTCTAAATGTTTAATAATGTATATGTATTATAATTGTAATAAAAATATTTAATTCATTAATTTAATAAATGATATTTCACCACTTAAAGGTATCATAATTTATTTAATTAATTTCCTCAAGCTTGGACACATAGGAAGTTTGTAATAAATAATTCCACATCATGAACACCACATTAATCTCTGGAGGTGAAGAAGTAAAGACATTGGGGGAAAGACGAATAAAGGGTATATCTCTGTCAATAATGATTTATTTCTTTCTCTGGAGTTGGCGTATTAATTCACTCTCATGCCTCTAATAAAGACAAACCCAAGACTGGGTAATTTACAAAGGAAAGAGGTTTAATTGACTTATAGTTCAGCACGGCTGGGGAGGCCTCAGGAAACTGACAATCATGGCAGAAGGGGAAGTCAACATGTCCCTCTTCACATGGTGGCAGAAAGAAGAATGAGAGCTTGCACAAAGGGAGAAGCCCCTTATAAAACCATCAGATCTCATGAGAACTCACTCACTATCATAAGAACAGTATGGGGGAAACCACCTCATGATTCAATTATCTCCACGTGGTCTTGCCCTTGGCACATGGGGGTTATTACAATTCAAGATGAGATTTTGAGTGGGGACACAGTCAGACTATATCAGTTGGGTACATGGATGTTCACGGCATTAATCTTCATGCCATTTGTATGTATTAAATAGCTCATAATAAATTTTAAAAACAATACTATAGTGAGCCATATATATACATACACACACACACATATTTGATTATTTATTTAAAATAATTTGCTAAAGGTAGAACTACTGAGTAGAAATGGAAAAAAAAATTTAAAGCTTTTGAAGTATATGCCAAATTGCCCTCTAGGAAGCCAGAAACAATGTGTAGCCCACTGGCAGTATACCTGTTTGTTTTTCATCTCATCTTTGCAAACGATGGCCATTATCATGTCTTAGTCTCTGCAAAATTGGGGGATAAAAATTACTGCTATTGTATTAAGCTGAATTTCTTTGATTAGTAGTGAGGAAGACTTTTTTTGTCTTTATTGGTTGTTTCTCTTCCCTTTTTATATATTTCTTGCCACTTCTTTTGCCCAGTTTTCAGTTGATTGGGTATCATTTAATTATTAATCTTTAAAATTTTTTTTTTTTTTTGAGATGGACTCCGCAGTAGCTGGGACTAAAGGTACCCGCCACCATGCCTGGCTAATTTTTTTGTGTGTGTATTTTTTTAGTAGAGACGGGTTTTCACCGTGTTAGCCAGGATGGTCTCGATCTACTGACCTCGTGATCCACCTGCCTTGGCCTCTCAAAGTGCTGGGATTACAGGCATGAGCCACCGCACCTGGCCATAACATCATTCACAGCTGGTAATCTGCTTTGCATTTTTAGTATAAGGTATTTTCATGTATGAAAGTTTTACAGTTTATATAATACAATATAGGGAAATCTTCTTTCATAATTTTATTTCTTTATCTGAAAGTTTAGAAAGGCCATTTATTTGATAATAACCACATACACATTCCTCTATAGTTTTTTTCTAACTTATTGTTGTTTTTGTATTGTTTTATATTTAGCTCTCTAAGCTATCCATGTGTATAGTGTAAAGATCTAACTACATTTTTACCGAAGTTAGTGGATCACGATATTTCAGGCCCCTCATTTTTTAAAAAATAAATAATTCTTATTTTTATGCATTTCCTGGTTTGAAATGCTCTTTTACCAATTACTAATACTAGAATCTATTTCTTGGCTTCTCTTTGCTCTTCTTTTTTATTAAAAAATAACCAACATCCCGCCGACCTGTAGCCCCCAGAAACCACACTATTTCTTGACTTCTTATTCTGTCCAATATGCCTGTCTCCTTTTGCACAGATCACCTTGCTATATTTTATTTATTCTACCTTTATATTTTTATATGCCATGAATTAACTTCGCTTCATAAGTCTTTCTTTCCCTATTTCTCCTTGGTTTGGCTAATTATTTCAGATGAAATTTCAAATCATTTTGTTTTGTTCCAAAAATATTCTGCTGGGCTTTTCTTGGAGTGGCATTTAATCTATACACGAATTGGGAAGAATGGAAGCTCACATAATATTGATCTTTCCAGTGTCAAAATATGCAATAACTCTCCATTTTTTCAAGTTGTACTAATTGGTCTTGAGTTAATTTTTATAATTTTCTTCATATAGGTCCTAAAACATTTATGTTAAAATTTACTTCTAGATATAAATGTGACTTTAATATATTATAAAGATGGAATTTTCAGTAAGCATTAGGAAAACGCCTAAATATTTATGGGGGAAAGCCATCTCATACCATTCAAAAAGGCAGAACTCAAATGGATTAAGCATTTAAATTTTTTTTGGAAGTAACCATTTAAACACGTATTCTAATCTGATTGTAGTGACGCCTTTCTGTAGCATGATTATAAGACTAATTCACTTTGGGAGGCCGAGACGGGCGGATCATGAGGTCAGGAGATCGAGACCATCCTGGCTAACACAGTGAAACCCCGTCTCTACTAAAAATACAAAAACTAGCCGGGCGAGGTGGCGGGCGCCTGTAGTCCCAGCTACTCGGGAGGCTGAGGCAGGAGAATGGCGTGAACCCGGGAGGCGGAGCTTGCAGTGAGCTGAGATCCGGCCACTGCACTCCAGTCCGGGCGACAGAGCGAGACTCCGCCTCAAAAAAAAAAATAAAAAAATAAAAAAATAAAAAAATAAAAAAAATAAAAAAAAAAAAGACTAATTGCCACAAAGAAAAACATGGAATAAATTTTAAAACTAAAATTTTTAAAGCTTCCCTATAGAAAAAGATGCTCTATATGTTCGAAGATAAATAACTAACAGGAAAAAGTATTTAGTATAGAAAGTATTTCTTCAAATCAACAACAGAAAGATATGAAAGGAGGTGGGGGTGGACAAGAAGATGTGATCAATGGAAAAGAAAAAAAAAAAAAAAAAACAGCAAATAGGCACTTGAAAGATGATAATTCTACTCCTAATGAAATAGCAGCAGGCCAGGTCCGGTGGCTCATGCCTGTAATTCCAGCACTTTGGGAGGCTGAGGCGGATAGTTTACCTGAGGTCAGGAGTTCGAGACCAGCCTGGCCAATACAGTGAAAGCATGTCTCTACTAAAAATACAAAAAGAAAAATAGCCAGGCGTGGTAGCAGGTGCCTGTAATCCCAGCTACTTGGGAGGTTGAGGCAGGAGAATCACTTGAACCTGAGAGGCAGAGGTTGCAGTGAGCCGAGATCACACCACTGCACTCCAGCCTGGGAGACAGAGTGAGACTCCGTCTCAAGAAGAAAAATGAAAAAGAAATACTAATTGAAACCACAATGAACTATCACTTTTCTTTCATTATTGCATTGTGAAAGATCTTTTTAAACATGATAATAATCAGAGTTAGGTTACATTATAGAAAAGCAAGCACTCACACAATTCTGAGAGATTGTGAACTGACACTGTCTTTTTGAAGGGCAAATAGCCAGATTTAACAAAGTAAAAAATATGCCTGCACTTCAACCTACCAATTTTATTTTCAAGAATTATAACTATAAATTGTTCCAAAAGATATAGACAGATGTTTATTGTGGCACTGTTTGTATCATTGCAGCATTGCTTATGATTTTGAAGAATGAGAACAAAAAAATTGCCTATGTCAAGAGAGGACCCAATGTAACTGAATTTTGAGCAGAGAAGTGACAAATTGGAATTAGATATTAAACCACCTTTGCATTTTTAAAATAATTCCTACTCTGATGATTATAATTACTTTACATTACTATATTAATTTACTAGAACTGTATTTAGCAAATTTTTGCATTCATACTTAAAATTGTGTTTGTTAAATTTTTAACTCATTCCAATATAAAAATCATGATGATTTATTTATCTTTATTTATTTTCTAAATTTCACTTTTTTAGTTTTTATCCCTTTTCAACCATTTTAAGATTATGTGTTTGTTTGTTTGTTTGTTTGTTTTTGGAGGGAGAACAGCCTTATGCTCAGTCAAAAAAAAAAAAAAATTATATTTCCTAACCTCTCTTACAGCTAAATAAGTTCAAGGCCATGAGTTACAATGGAAAGTCTGTGGGTACTTCAGGAAAGGCTTTTTAATAGGAACTAAAGCATGTGGGAGGGATACCCGTTTCTCCCTTTTCCTTCTTTCTTCCTCCTTCCTAGAATGTAAATGTTATGGTTGAAGCTCCAGTAGTTATTCTGGATAATGAAGTAATTTTGAGAATGAAAAGAAAGATGGTGGAGAAGAAAGAGATGAAGACTGAATCTTTGGTGACTATGAAGCTATCTGTCTTCGTACTTCTTTTTAAGTGTGAAATGCTTTTGAATTTTTATTTGGTTTGCCAAAATACTAGCTATTACCTCATAGTTTAACTTCATTCCGCCAGGTTAATCCATTAATTAAAAACCTTTGGATATAATGATTCACTAACTATAAATTTCACTCACCATCCTCTTATGTAGTCAATATTTTATGTATTTTCCACAAAGGTAGAAACACTCAATCAACTATGTTACTAAAGTAAAGAGAACCTAGATTTTTTAAACTCTCCTTAAATCTACCTGTGTTATAATAAAGGTTGTGTCTGGTCTTCATCCCAGGTTGTTGACAGGGAGCTTCGAAAACCCTTGGAATTTCCTGAATGATAGGAATAGCTCTGTTATGCTAATGAGGTGACTCATGGTGAGACCCTAGATAGCTTCAGGATGGTGGCTGGTCATGCGATTAGAGAATTGAGATTTTTGACTTGCCTGACCTCCAGGGAGGGGAGGGGGACTGGAGATTGAGTTCAGTCACATGGCCCATGATTTAATTAATCATGCCTATCTAATGAAAGCCCAATAAAAACCAAAGCCCAGTGGAGGCTCCTGGTCAGTAAACACATTGATATACCAGGAGAGTGATAGGCCTACTCCATGGAGAGGGTGTGGAAGTTCTGTAGTCCCTCCCAGATTTTGTCCTAGGTATATCCTTTATAATAAAACTAATCATAAGTATAGTGCTTTCCTGAGTTTTGTGAGTTGTTCTATTGATCCCTGAGTGGGATCATGGTGACCTCCCGGACTAGTAGCCAGTTTATCAGAAGTATGGGTGGCCCAGGAGACCCCATTTAGAACTGGCATCTGAAGTGAGAATAATCTTGTGAAAGATTGAATCCTTTACTTGTGAGTCTGACAATAACTCCAGGTGGTTAACAACAGAATTATATTGCAGTACACCCATTTGGTGTCTGAGTACTTCCCAAATTAATAATCTATGCAAAATAAAAGAAAAAACATCTAGGTTGTTTGGCTTGCTTAGTTCTTGTAAACCCATCTTAGCTTCTACAATTATACTTTCTTTTCTAAATTAAGTCACCTCTGAATGATACGCTCTGTAATTTTGCCAGGAATGTTTATCAATCCCACCATGCCATAGCTTGCAAAACTCTCTATCATTTTACAAAGATTACCAGCTGATATGGAGATTTTATGTAAAATTCTTTAATTTGTAAGAAACATGAAACAATTTAATGAGATCGATCTACCCTTTTCCCAATTATTAGTTTTAGTTCCCTAGCTATAATGTTTTCTCTAGTTGTAAGCATAATTGCTGAAGAATAGTTCTGTATTTAAACATACATTTTTTGACCTCCCTTTCTGTCTTTAAAGGCTCTCAACTTTTCATTTAAAGCAATTTTTACTTATCGTCAGGATTTCCCTTTTAAGATCCACTTGCCTGTTAATAGTCCCTCTTTTAGAAACTTTGGCCAAGGTCTAGTATTTATTGTTTCTTTAGCTTTTTAAAATTTATTTTCCTAAAGTCTGAGATATAAGGCTGTTCATGATTATGGTCCCAGCATGTTGTCATCTTTTCCCCCAGATTTCCAACACTTTCACATCACCCACACTTTTTCAGTGGTGAGAATGGAGTCATAAGGTATTTACGTCAATGACACTGAATTATCCAAAAGAATAAAATAATGCTCAACATGCTTCACAGATAATGCAAAGAAGTGTCAGCACTGCTACATACACAAAGCATCATCACTTTTTATTATGCTTTTGTGTTTTTCTCTTAAGTAAGTGAAGTTTCAAATACCTACAATTTCCTAATAAATGTTAGCCTTACTTTATGTAAGAAGAGAGCATGATTTTAAAAACAGCATGTATGATTTATAGGGACAGTAGAGTCTTTTGTTCTGTCATGCATCTATTTAGGAAGGATCTAGTATAACTTAGAAAGGTACATTCTACTAAAGAAAGAGTAAACTCACATCATGTTTGTACTTTTGCTCATCACTTCTCTCTTCTGCCACCATGGGAAGAAGGACATGTTTGCTTCCCCTTCTGTCATGATTGTAGGTTTCCTGAGGCTTCCCTAGCCATGCCTAACCTAACTCTGAGTCAATTAAACCTCTTTCCTTTATAAATTACCCAGTCTTGGGAATGTCTTTATAAGCAGCATGAGAACAGACTAATACTCTGATCCTGTCAGCTGACCATGGCCATCAGATCAGGCCACTTCTGAGCAGCATGCTGAAGAAAGAGGACCACAAGGTCAATGCCAAGAGCTGGCACCAAGCAGGTGCCACATGGAAGCCAGTGGCATTGCATTCGCAAGCACAGGTGAACTCTCTTGAGAGTGCAGAGTTGGAAATTATTGAAGAGTCCCTGGAATTCCTCCAGTCACACTGGAGGAGGATGAGCTGGAAAAACAGTGAGACTCAGGGAAACTGGTTATCAGCATTAAGCATATCTAAATCCCTTCCATCTGAGCTTCCATACACATGACTCTACTTAATTCAATTTCAATTCAGTCACTTCATGTACACAACAAGTCAAAGGAAGTATTTCTTTTCTAGACATCTAAAGGACCATAATTATTTCAAAGTTATTTCAAGGTCTTATACAGACTTAATAATCAATTGAATGGCTGATTTTTTTTTTCTTTTTCCAAGACCTAAAATTTTCTCATTAGATTTCAAGTTAGTAAGTCGAATTTCCATTGACATCCAGGAATTGATTGCAGGGCCCCCAACTAAAGTATACTATCTAAGACATGAGATCAAAGTCAAACTTAAACATGCAGACAAGAAATTGTATTCATTGATTGCTGGTAGCTGGACGTCATCTCTCTCCTCTGAATTTCATTAGTCACTGTCCTCTTAGTCCTATCTAGATGGTATTAGAATCATTTATATATAGTTTTTATCTCCTCTCCCAGCCTTAGTAAGGAAGTACACTGAGGGCAGGTTTGAGAACTAAACGTCCTTATATCCTCTTTTAGGTGAGGAGTCCAAAGTGATTTGGACTTTGATTTACTTGCTGTATGTCAGTGTTGGCTCTATGTACACGAGATCAACACATCTCTCTAAAACAATCAGAAAAAAAAATTAGATCAGTTTATATGAACCAAATATCCAAATCAAATGATTACTTTCTTCCTACTTTTCAACCCCTTCTATTGCCACCAATGCCTTTTATTTATTTATTTATTTATTTATTTATTTTTATTCTCGCTCTGTCGCCCAGGCTGGAGTGCAATGGCGTGATCTCGGTTCACTGCAACCTGTACCTCCTGGATTCAAGTGATTCTCCTGCCTCAGCCTCCTGAGTAGCTGGGATTACAGGCACGTGTCACCACACCCGGCTAATTTTTGTATTTTTAGTAAAGATGGGGTTTCACCATGTTGGTCAGGCTGGTCTTGAACTCCTGACCTCGTGATCTGCCTGTCTCAGCCTCCCAAAGTGCTGGGATTTACAAGCGTGAACCACATCTGTCCACCAATGCCTTTTCTTAAATTAAATACAAAAACGCACATTGTCTTCCTCCTCAGAGACTTTGTCAGTGAGACTAAATCAATGGAGGGCTTCTACTGATAGCTATCATTATATTTCTTTTGATACAAGGTGAAAGATCACTGCAGGGTGGTACCTTTATTGGAATATCCCACAATAAATCCTTATTTAACTTTATTCGTACATCAGCCACTCTAGTTAGACCTACCTCTTAAAGGTCTCCCAAGCTTTTTTCAACCTGGACACTTTTAGTCATCATGATTTCACAGCTTGGGATGGCTTCCCTCTCCCCCACACCTTATGTAAACTCCACCTATTCTTCAAGGCCTAGTTCAAGCTCTATCCACAAGAAGCCCCTTTCACAGGACTCCAGGTTACACCAAGCTGTCCCTTCTCTGAACTCTTGCTCACACAGTGTATCTCTTAATAGTGCTCTAATTGTTTCATGTTACGTTAGTGTTGTCTTCCCAAGTGGATCATAAAC
This sequence comes from Trachypithecus francoisi, assembly GCF_009764315.1. NCBI lineage: Eukaryota > Metazoa > Chordata > Mammalia > Primates > Cercopithecidae > Trachypithecus > Trachypithecus francoisi. Next base: position 1,441,285 of record NW_022681435.1, on the reverse strand, counting down.
TGTCTGGTATCTGTCCCCTACAAATCCGAGCGCAATGTTGGACTTCTTTTTGTACCCAATAAATACTTGTCGATTGACTGGCTGGTTTAGAAAACACAGTACACAGTTGGTGTTGAGGGTGGGGGAAATGAAAAGCAATAGGCAGATTTCAAGTCTGGTCAAATTTAGATTACATTTAAGTCTATGTGTTTCTTTTAAAAAAATGAATGTTCAAGTCACTGACTCTGGACTTAGCAGGTTAGTCCACTGTGCCTTAGATTTCAGGGTGTTATTGTGGATTTGGCTTTCCTGGGATGTAACTCTGAGAAGATAGATTATCGTGTGCTCCTAATGCACTACACAGCCTATTGACTTTATATGTCATCAATGTATATTGTATGTCTACACTATTACCAGGAGAAGCAGGAGGTGCATGTAGTTATGCCTCTGTCTCAGCCCGTCATCCCATGCTGTGCCCTATGGGAAGCCACTGATTCTTACACTTGGAGCTGGGACAATGCAACTTAATCAGACTGACAGGAAACAGGCAGCAATTACAGTGTGCTGCTACATCTGCTGGGTTCCACTTCACTGAAGGAAGAGTTATCTCAATTTTAATGTACATCCCTTTTTCATGTTTCATTTAACCTCTGCTGTATTATTAAACACATCAAAATATAATGACACTCGTTAAAGAAGAAAAAGAGGACAGTTGGGATATTTTGGACTGTATCTCCTATATTTGTAACTTAATTGTATCATTTTTGCTTCTCTTCAACATCTCTCCCTGGTGAATAACTAATTCAGTATATAGGTATTTAAATAGCGAGTTGGGAACTGGCTGTTTAAACACCTACATCAACACTGAGTGCAGCTACAATGCAACGTCCCTCAATCATTTTTCTGTTTTCACCACCAGTGTTTCTCTTTTCAAAAACATTCTTTTACAATGTGTCAAAATAGCTAGTTTACCCATTACTGCAGTGCATATAAACTGCTTTAAAAGCAGCTCAATGCAATTCCTCAGGAATGTGTTTATAATATGACTCAGGAAACCTTTGGAACTTAAATGAGCAGGTGTTTCACCCACTCTGGCCCACCCTAGAACAGCCAGAGCTCCATCAAGCAGGTGGATCCTGCTGACCCGAGTTCTAGGATCTATTAAATCATTCATTTCTGCAAGACAAATGTGATGACACACCAGGCCTCTCCTCTCCTCTGAGGTTTGGTTTTGCGTGTGTGTCATTTTTTTTTCTTTCCACTGTGATTCTCTCATCTCTTATCTCTCTTTGTGCTCCAGTTTTACCATTGAATCTGAAGTATATACTAAACCTTTCTAAAAACTAAATGTTCATCAGATTAATTGTGGCATCCAAATCCAGACTGCCCAAGTTTCCAAAGACATAACAGAAATGTGACCCTAAACTTCCACTTGAACTCTTACGACGGTGTTTGGCTAAGCAGAATTTGCAAGATGTTTACAGGAGTTTGTGTGTATTAGGGAAAATGGAGAGAAAGGTTAATAACTAAAAATATGCTTCTATATAAAGAGTTTTTTTAAGGCCAAAAAGCTCCAATGTCCAAGTTTTTAAAATAATTATTAGAATTTTCATTAAGAAATAATTTAATCAAAATATAACAGGCATGTCCATCGTCAGTGCCAAATATGGGTTGCTATGAACTAGGGTGACGAAAAGTGGTCCAAGAATGAGTGAGTGCTTTCAAGGAGTTAACAATCTATAGTGAAATCAAAACACATGCAGAAAAAGATAAGCTAAAGTCCAAACAGGTTCCTATCAGTGTGTGGAATTTACTACAGGGCAACACTACAATGACTTATGTTTATAGTTAGATGAACAAGAAAGAGTTGTAGCCCCTGGGATCTCCTTTAGGTTGAAAGAGGCCTGATGTTCAGCCAGCAAGCACTTACTCTACAGAGGCCTCCCAGATGTCTATCATAAGCTTCCATTGCGCGTTCATTCCACTGCCATAGGGTTGTTAATAGGTTAAATATTATTCTGGGTAGAAGACTCTAAGGAAAGCAACACTGCTTAGCTCCTGCTTTACTTATGTACTCACTACAGGATCATGATCACCAACCTTGAATAGACAGAATAAATAGCATTAAGTAAGCTTGGAGCAATGATTGCAGCTAAACATGTTGACTGCATTCAAGTCTCCAGGCTCAAATAAATTACATCCCTGGATGCTTAAAGTGCTTTAGAGGTATGATCACAAAATCAACGTCAACAGTCTTTGAAAAATAGTGGAGAAGGGGAGAGATACCAGAACAATATAAGAAGACATTTTCTTTCCCAAAAAAATGTGGGGGGCGGAGGGGAGGGAAGGAAGGAAAAAAGGCAAATTTTAAAAACTGTGGAGTAGTGGGTTTAATCCTTATCTTCATTGACATTTTCTAATGAATTCTTAACAGTTGACGTGAATAAACTTTGACAAGAAGAACTGATCGCTGGGAGCTATATATTTCACTAAAAACAAGTAAATCCAAAAATTCATTTTTAAAATAAGACTAATCAATTAATGAAAGATATAACAATATTGTATCTGGATTCCACTATGGCATCAACATGTCTTTAATGATATATTTATGGACTTGATGAGTAAGGTGGAAAAATAGGAACTAAAATTATAAATTCATCAACGGAGGCAACAGGGATCTAACCGTGACCATTTTTTTGTCAACTATGTAAGAAAAAAGTAAGCCCACGTTTCATTTAAGTTAACCTTCACAGAAATTAGAGCATTTAGTAAACAAATTTAGGGAAATGATATCGATTTCAAAATTAAAATAGTAGAGAGAAAAACTAATTTCACCAGCAGAAAAAAAAAATCCATGATTTTGAAAATTTTCAATTGGAAACTAGCGAGAGAGTTATTGATGATATTTATAGAAACCAGAATGAAAACCCTAACTACTTTTGTTTGTTTGCATACCTAGTCATCTCAAGTTTATTGCATTTTAGGAGAAAGCCCTTTTACCATATAAGAAAGGCATAATTTTTAAGTTTATTATCTTCCAAGTTTATCATCTTCTGTTTTGTCCTCAACCCAATGATCACCTATTCCTTCTAGAATTTTTCAGAGGTGAGCAACTATTCACAGTTCTTTGTTCTTAAGCTGTTATTTCAGACCATTAGCTTCCTCTGGGGACCCTGACTGTCTTCTAGTCTTCCAATCTGTCTTCTACATTGCTTTCTGGCAAATAAAATTCCATTTTAAAAGGCGATGCCTGTTAAAATTCTACTCAAAATTTCTCAGAGGGTCTTCACTGAATTCTGAAGACCACCAGAGAGAGAATTGGTCACAATTTTCCTTTTGGTTTAATCTACAACTTCCCAACATAAATGTTATAATTCTGTCCATGTAAACCATTGTCATTCTTCAAAGCTGAATTGTGCTTCCATAGCCTTTATCTTTCCTTTTCAGGAATGATCGCTGTCCGTGCTTCTTGGTTACTCAGAGCCAACCTATCATTCAGTTATTAGCAAGGGGGGCTTCTACCTTCTACAAACCTGTGCTCTTCAGTTTGGGCACTCAAATGGCACTTTGCAAATGTGTCTCACTCTTCCGAGCCAAACTGTGTCTTCTGTAACCTGTGTGCTCTAAGTTTGCATATATGATTGACAGATAAGGAGCACTCATGAACACATTGATTGAAACTTTTAGAAAGGGCCAGGCGCGGTGGCTCACGCCTGTAATCCCAGTACTTTGCGAGGCTGAGGCAGGCGGACCACCAGAAGTCAGGAGTTTGAGACCAGCCTGGCTAACATGGCAAAACCCCGTCTCTACCAAAAATACAAAAATTGGCCCAGCCCAGTGGCGCGCACCTGTAATCCCAGCTACTCAGGAGGCTGGGGCAGGAGAATTGCCTGAACCCAGGAGGCGGAGGTTGCAGTGAGCCGAGATCGTGCCACTGCAAAAAGAAAAAGAAAAAGAAAAAAAAAATGTAAAAAGGAGAAGCAAGAAGAAAGAAAAAAAGGAAGGGAAAGAAGAAGGAGGAGGGTCTGACGGAGAAAGGGAAGAAAGAAGAAAAATTGAAAAAGAAAGAAAGAAAAAGAAGTGAAAGGAGTCTTCCCTTAGCCTTCCTCTGCTGTCTGAATTTTGTGTTTTCTATTAAATGTTTACCTTAAATTGTCAAATTTTCCATCCTTTTTGCATATCATGTGCCATTTGCTTTACTTCTTGATTCTTATCTAAAAGATAGTCTCACATATTTATCCTCTTCACACATCCCTAAGAACCTATGAAGTCACATTAGACTTACTGCTCCTTAATGAATGGGAATTTAGGCTCGTACAGTATTTTCCCTTCTCCTAGTTACTTTACATACATCTACCCATGTTTTTCAGAAAAAAAGACTCCACCGAAGATGACTTACCTCCATCATCAATGCGTGGCAGAAATTGGGAATTAGAACCAATGTTTTTTCTGCAACAATATTCTTCCTCTCTGCTTTGTACTCACTTTTCTTCCTCACTCTCTCTCCCTCCCAAGAGTTCTGTCATATCTTTTACATTTCAGTTTTCTTTTTAAAGAAATAATAATTTTTTCCTTCCGTGACATTTTTCTGACCTTGAAATAAAAGACTTTAAAAAAAAATCCTGGAACAGTTTATTTCCTCACATTTAAGTTTCCCACCACCTACTCTTGCTCATGTTTCTGATTTTAATCTGCTTCTTACACATTTTGACTTTTTCTTCAAAATCCCAAAATATGTAATTAACAAGCAGAATGTTCAGTCAATGGCCTGTACGTTTTCTGTTCTCAATACCAAACTTCCAGGTTCTCAGCACCATCTTTTCCATCCTTCCTTCCCGGGCCTCGGTGCTTGCCCTTGGCTCTGTGGCCCCCACTCTGCTGTCGTGAGTTGTCCCCTCCTCCTGTGCAATCTCCTGTGACCCTTCGGTAACGCACAATCCACACGCACACGCGAAGGACCTCTATTCCTGTCTGTGTTCAACTGGGGCAGGAAAATCAATCCAGTAGGTCACAACTGGCATGTCTTTAAGTGAAAAATATAGAAAATAATATAAATAAATAGAAATAAAAAAGAAGGCTGGGCGCAGTGGCTCACACCTGTGGTCCCAGCACTTTGGGAGGCCGAGACGGGCGGATCACGAGGTCAGGAGATCGAGACCATCCTAGCTAACACTGTGAAACCCCGTCTCTACTGAAAATACAAAAAATTAGCCGGGCGCGGTGGTGGGCGCCTGTAGTCCCAGCTACATGGGAGGCTGAGGCAGGAGAATGGCATGAACCCGGGGGACAGAGCTTGCACTGAGTGATCGCCCACTGCACTCCAGCCTGGGTGACAGAGCAAGACTCCGTCTCAAAAAAAAGAAAAAGAAAAAGAAAAAAAATCTACTTATAATTATTTATTAAAATGTATTCTATAGGCCGGGCACAGTGACTCACACCTGTAATCCCAGCACTTTGGGAGGCTGAGGAGGGCAAATCACCTGAGGTCAGGAGTTCAGGAACAGCCTGGCCAACATGGTGAAATGCCATCTCTACTAAAAGTACAAAAATCAGCCAGGTGTGGTGGTCTGCACCTGTGATAGCAGCTACTCGGGAGGCTGTGGCAGGAGAATTGCTTGAACCCAGGAGGTGGAGGTTGCAATGAGCCGAGATCGTGCCACTGCACTCCAGCCTGGTGACAGAATGAAACTCCTCCATTTCAAAAAAATAAATAAAATAAAATCCATTCCACAGCAACTCAATGTCATAAAACAGTATTTGAAGTTAAGATTGCATTGGTTTGCTAGGGAAACCATAACAAGGTACTACAGAATGGGTGGTTTAAGCAACACAAATTAGTTTTATCACAATTCTGAAGGCTAGAAATCAAAGATCAAGGGGTCAGCAGGGTTGGTTTCTTCTGACGCCTCTCTCCTTGACTTGTAGGTGGCTGTCTTCTCTTCATGTCTTCAGTGTCTTCACATGGTCTTCCCTCTGTATACTGGTGTCCAAATTTCCTCTTCTTTTAAGGACGCCAGCCAGATTGGATTAGGGCCCACTCTAATGATCTCATTTTAATTGAATTAATTATCTCTTTAAAGACCCTATGTCCAAATGCAGTCACATTTCAAGGTCCTGAGGGTTAGGACTTCAACATATAAATTTGGGGTGGGGAGGACATAATTCAATCCACACAAAGGTCCCTGGGGTGAATTAATTCATCTTCTTTTCCTTACATCAGAATTAAGTGGCCTTATCTGCACCTAAGGACATTTCCTAGAATCAGAACCCACAATACCATCTTCATTTTCATCACCTTCAGTCAGCAGTCACTGCCCTTGTTTCACATCTCGTGTTAGGTAAGGAGCTGCTGTCATTCCCAAAGTGAGTCATATGCCCATTGTGTCACTACAGCACAACACCTATGAGTATAAAGCCTCATTTTAGAATTTTCCAACTTATTGCTAGATATTAGCTCTAACCAGATCCTCATTTCTATCATTATCGGGAAGTTATATTTTAGAAACCAACTTCAAAGGAAACCACGTGATCTGAAATCAAAAGAATTCATTTTAATTTACCTTTTTATTGATTCATTTCTACATTGTCCTGGATTAGTCACTAACTGAAACTTATTTCCACAGAGGACACTATCTAAGAATAAACATTCTGCTTATTCAGTTTGCAGCAGCACTAATAGGTCACGCCCAAGTAAGTATATTCAGATAAAATCTAATTTTAAGAATGCTATAATACTATAAACATAGTTGCAATTTTCTCCAAAAATGTTTACTGAAAAAATAGATTGGGAAGCAATTCATATGATGGACACCTAATCGTGAACATTTAACTATTCCAGATCCAAATAGGTTATTTTATAAAGTAATGCGTGCTATATTGCCATTTGTACTTGTTAAAATTTACAGTTACATAAATCAGCTTAATGAAATGGATATCTTGCACATGTTTCCAGCATTTAAGAAATGATCAGTGTCTGAAATTTGAATCATGCATGAAATGGATATTCAGCTAAGCTGGTCTGACAAATCTACTACAAAACCACTTGGTAAAATGATTGCACTGAGCCTCAACTAAATCCAAAATAAACCAGATTAAACCTACAATTTCAAAAAAAAAAAACAAATCCTGTGATTCACAAGAAATTTCATATTAAAAATTTCAAAATTTCTTGAATTCTATGAAATGAAAAAAATTGTTTTCTAATAAAGAGCTGTTGGGATATTGACTTATTAAGCTCTTATAAAAAGATATGAGTCGAAATTGCAAAACTGTTCAAAAAACTTGAAGTTTTCTCAACAGGATGCATTTAATGATTCAATTGATTAATACTTCAAATTTGATATACATGAACTATAAATGTGGAATTGTAAAGAAAAGTTTAAAAATAAATTGGTTTAAAATTTAAAAAGTGTGAAAGGATGGGTAAAAGTTAAAAAACTAAAAAGGCAATGGTACATACTACTTTAAAAACTGGCAAAAGAAACAAAAAAAGTGTCAAAGCTGAAAATAATTTTAAGATCTGGAAGAAGTCGATACGAACTGAATGAAGTCAGATGTGTTGGCTTAGGCCTATAATCGCAATTACTCAACAGACTGGGGCAGGAGGATCACTTGAGCCCAGGAGTTTGAGATCAACCTGGGCAGTATAGTGAGACCCCATCTCAAATGAAAATAAAATGAACCGAATATATATGTATGTCCCCAATGCATAGGGACAGAGGCTTGGAAGTGAAATTGTGTTGATTGAAAACATTTGTATGTAACCACTTCGTGCCCACTAAGATGGTTTTATATATATATATATATATACATATATTTGAAATTTGGCACCTAATTAGGAAATACATTTTCTGGGTATTTAACATTTAATAAGAAAATTATACCACCTTATGACCATTAGCAATTTACTTACAGAATGTGACTTAAAATACTGCTATAAAGACAGCAAAAAATCATCAACTAATTAGTTTTATAGAACCTTCCAAATCTATTAAAACAGTCCCACTCAATAAAAACTGCTGTAAAAGTTGAAATAAACATACTTTTTGGTAAATAGCTAAGTTCAGCAATTTGATCATTAAGTAAATTGGTCTGGGGCATTATGACCCGGAATCAAAAATTAATTCCTGAGACTTCCTGTCTCACCCTAACATTTCTTTACTGTTCTTTCCTGGTCAACTCCTCCTCTGATTCTTTCCATATTGATACAAGCCTGTAGAAGATGGGCCCCCAAGAATTATACAGTTTGAATTTTATCCCAATGCATAGGGATAGAGGCTTGGAAGTGAAATTGTGTTGATTGAAAACATTTGTATGTAACCACTTCATGCCCACTAAGATGGTTACAATCAAAAAGACACACAAAACAACTGCTATAGGTGATGTGGAGAAATTAGATCGCTTGTTCATTGTTGATGGGAGTGTAAAATGATACAGCCACTTTGGAAAACAGTTTGGAAATTCCTCGAAATGTGAAACATAGCGTTATTATTTGACAAAGCAACTTTACTCCTGGGTATCTACTCGAGAGAATTGAAAACATACATCCACACAAATGGCTTGTATACAAATTTTCACAGCAGCATTATTCATAATAGCCAAAAAGTGAAAATGATCCAAATGTCCACCAACTAATGAATGAGTAAACAAAATGTGGCTTATCCATACAAAGGAATATTTTTCGGCCATAAAAGGAATGAAGTACTGATACATGCTAAAATGCGGATGGGGCATGAAAACATTACACTAAGCAAAAAAGATGGTCACAAAAGGCCACATATTATATGATTCTATTTACAGGAATATCCAGAATAGACAAATCCATAGAGAAGGAGAGTACATTAGTGGTAGCCAGGAAGCAGGGAGGGAAGAACCAGGAATAACCTCTAAAGACTACAGGGTTTCTTTAGAGGTCATTTAGAAAGTGCTAAAATTGGCCGGGCGCGGTGGCTCATGCCTGTAATCCCAGCACTTTGGGAGGCCGAGACGGGCGGATCATGAGGTCAGGAGATCGAGACCATCCTGGCTAACACAGTGAAACCCCGTCTCTACTAAAAATACAAAAAGTTAGCCGGGTGTGGTGGCGGGCGCCTGTAGTCCCAGCTACTCAAGAGGCTGAGGCAGGAGAATGGCGTGAACCCGGGAGGCGGAGCTTGCAGTGAGCTGAGCTCCTACCACTGCACTCCAGCCTGGGCGATGAGCGAGACGCCATCTCAAAAAAAAAAAAAAAAAAAAAAAAAGAAAGTGCTAAAATTAGATGGCAGTAATGGTTGCACAACTCTGTCAATATGCTAGAAACCACTGATTTGAACACATTAAAAGGGTGAATTTTATGATATATGAATTATATCTCAAAAAAGCTGATACATATATATCAGCTGTTGTATATCTATATGTACATACATATATACATAATTAGTTCTTTTATACTTGAATTTGGGATTAAGATATATTTACAAAAATAAAGTTCATATAAATGAGACCATACTATTCATGCTGTTTTGTAACATGGCATTTCATGCAAAAGTAGTCTTGGATCTTTTTCCTTGTTGATGAAAACTTATATATGTTATCTTTTTTTTCTTTTCTTTTTTTTTTTTTTTTAAGACGAAGTCTCGCTGTGTCACCCAGGCTGGAGTGCAGTGGTGCAATCTCGGTTCACTGCAACCTACACCTCCCGGGTTCAAGCACTTCTCTGCCTCAGCCTCCCAAGTAGCTGGGATTACAGGCGCCCGCTACTATCCCTGGCTAATTTTTCTATTTTTAGTAGAGACGGGGTTTCACCATCTTGGCCAGGCTGGTTTTGAACTCCTCATCTCGTGATCCACCCGCCTTGGCCTCCCAAAGTGCTGGGATTACAGGCATGAGCCACCGCTCCTGGCCTATATGTCATCTTTTTAAAGAGCTCTCCAGTATACCATTGCATAGTTCTACCATGATTACTTAATCATTTAGATCATTTCCAGAGTTTTGGTAAAGCAAGAACACAATTAGGTACACACAGACACACATACACACACATATGCACACATAAACCTATATATTTGCATACTTCTTCAATTATTTTCTAAAGAAAAATCTCCTAAATAATAATTTTTTTTAAAAAAGGCTCCTACAAGTGGGATTTCTGGATACCTGCATGTTTTAAACGTTGATCCATAATGTTAAATTGCCTTTTAACTAATTTGAAACAGTTTTTTAAATCAGTTAACAACATCCCCAGGTGATAGAGGCTGCCCCTTCCCCCATTTACACCTTCATCATCAATGCTGAGTTTAATCAAAGGTCTATTTTTTCTTAATCTTCACCAATCTAAACTCTAATAAAGGATTAGTCGTTGCTTTTATTGCATCTATTTGATTACTACTGAGGTTGAATATCTTCCACATACATTTTTGTCATTGGTAATTCCTCTTTTATGTCTCTTGCCATTTAAAAAAACTGGAGTCTTTGTCATTTTCTCATAACTTGAAAGTTCTTTTTGTGGAGTAGCATTGTTAATCCTTTATCAGATGTTTTGAAAATGGCTTTTCCTACCAAAAATGACTTAACAGCTTGATTGAAATACATGTTCCCCTTTAAGCTGGAAGGGTTAGAGAATTAGCGCCATCTTTGACTAGAGATCTTAATAAGATGAAAAGGACGAAACTGAGTTTCTTGGCAGCTAGCGAGCTTCTTATCATTGGAAATGTTCTAATGTAGACAAGTTTACCATCTAGCCAGGATGTTGTCAGAGGCAATTCAAACATCAGAAGGGTGGTTGGACCAGGTGACTTTAATGATCTCTCCCAACCCTGAGAGTGTAGGAGTTTGTGAGTGAGACAAATATTTAACCTCATGAAAGCAAGCCACTGCACCTGTGATAACAAGTGAGGAATTGATTTCTGTCTCGCACACACACACACACAGAGTGCAAAAAAAAAAAAAAAAAAAAAATCCTTGTGGGAGTGGAATAGCCTGAGCTCAGATGCCAGCAAAAGGCATGAGTGTGTGTGTATCTATGTGTGAGTGGATGTCTGAATGGGTATCTATGCAGGAGTCTGTGTGTGTGTCAATGTATGTACGTGTGCCTGTAAGTATGTCTATAAGTGCACATGAAGGAGGGAGGTATGGAGGAGAAAAGTGCATGTTGGCTAAAATTACATTTCTGTGTATTGCAGCACATTTTTTTTTTCAATGCAATGAGAAGTCTAGAGTAGAAAGTCCAACGAAGAACAGACCTCTATTTTCAAAGAAAAAGGGAAATGGTTATACTTCCAGAAAAAAAGGAAGAATAGAAGAAAGAAGAAACAACAACCAACCAAACAAGTGAACACTGCTATTTTTTTGACTTTTTTTTTACTCAATCTGGGTAACTGCTTTAATTCTTTACCTTGTTTCAAAGAGGCAGCAGCTTCCGTTTGATAATGGAAATCAATTAGTAATAGCTGTCATTCATAGAGTAGACATTAAACCAAGGATGTATGTCTATGTGTGGGTATTTTTTCTCAGCTCCATGAAAGAAGTATTATTAATCCCATTTTATAGGTGAGGGACTGGGGCAGAGAGAAGTTAAGTAACTTGCCCAAGGTCACACAACTAGTAAATAGCAGAGTTAAAATTCAAACTCAGACAGCCAGGTTCCACAATCCAGCATGCTAACCCCTACTCAGCACTACCTGTTACCCAGCACAATAGTTATGTTAGGCTTGACAGTCCATAGTAGACCTGGCTTCAAATTCATGCTCTGACATTTAAAAGTTGTGTGACTTTGGAAGAACCATTTCCTTGTTCAGAGTCTCAGTTTCCTCATTTATAAAATGGCACTAAACTGGGTGTGGTGGCTCCCAGCTGTAATCCCAGTTACCTGGGTGGATGAGGTAGGAAGATCACTTGAGGCTAGGAGTTCGAGATCAGTCTGAGCAACACAGTGAGACTCCTGTCTCTAAAAATATATACAATGGCATTAGTATCTTTTCCCAGGGTAGTTGTGAAGATGAAATGAGATCAATTTGGAGATTGAAACATAGGAAACACTTACTAAATCACAGCTGTGACTACATACTTACTCCTAATTTAAATGCCATAGAATTTTGAGGCCAGAAGTTTTCTAAAGACAATCAAGCTATGCTATAAGACCAGGCCTCTTAGAAAAGTGGAAAGTATACCAGGAAAAATACCAGGATAGAAATTAAAACCTTTAAAGGTGATAAGACCACTTGCTACTGAGGGGTCTTGTTATCCTCCACACAGATCCCTGAAAGCTCCGGTAGGATTAGGTAATCTTAGGTGATAAGGGAGATGTAAAGAATTACGATTCCTGATAAACCACTGTGGTTTTGTTTGCCCATACTTTAAGGAGATATGGGTGACACAGATAAAGTACCGACAAAAGCCCCAGGTGGGCTTAAAATGCCTTCTCATGCCTGGGAGGGTTGGAGGCTGATGACATTCAGGGCTGACCCGCTACTGTGCTTGCTCCGTGTTATCTCTGTGGCCGTGTGCTCAGCACCCTCAGGGGCCAGGTCAGGTGGTAACACTCCAAAGAGAGTAGAGTGAGAATTTGGTGGCTTGTTAGTCAGCCAGACTCTCTGAAGAGAGAAAGTGCCCTTGGGTCTCAAGAATGTTGTGTTATGTCATCGTTGGAAGACACTCTACAGATAGGCGGGAGGAACTGTATGGAAGGCAGGGTCAGGCAATCCTTCAGCTGGCCAAGTCAGACTAGGTAGAGTCACTGTGGTCATACTGTGGGAACACTGAGGAGAAGTGGTTGGTTCTGACTGGGTGAGATGGGGGAACAGGGAGGAATGAAGACTTCAGAGGAATAATGGCAGCCTCTGAGCAGGTCCTTGAATGAAGAAAGACTAGGATGTTGTTAGGCAGAGAAGAGATGATGAATTCTCCAGACTGAGGGGACAGCCATCATCAAAGTGTGGTGGCGTTAAACACCCAGGTCGGTGCAGTATATTCCACAGCAAGGAAGTGTATCATTTTACCAGATGTTTCCATCCACTCCCCTCCACCAACCTCATACAAGCGAAAACTAGCTCTTTCCCATGAATATATGCCATATTTAAAGACATGCAAATATAACAACTTGCTGAAGATTGAAAAGTATTTCTAAAAGCAATACTAGAGTATTGACTAGAGTGAGAGGAAACAAGAATGCCAGTGGGAATCTAAATTGGTACAACCTTTGGTAAAGCGATTTGCTACTATCTGGCAAAAAAATTATCTGTGTGGGGAACATCACACATCGGGGCCTATCATGGGGAGGGGGGAGGGGGGAGGGATTGCATTGGGAGTTATACCTGATATAAATGACGAATTAATGGGTGCTGACAAGTTGATGGGTGCAGCACACCAACATGGCACAAGTATACATATGTAACAAACCTGCACGTTATGCACATGTACCCTAGAACTTAAAGTATAATAAAAAAAAAAATTATCTGTGTGTAGCCTTTGACTTTGCATTTCCACAATGTATAACTCTATCCTACAGAGAAAAAATGTATATGAGGGTTTCACTCATTTATTAAGTAAATATTTCCTGCATCCCCACACATGACAAAGCACTGGTGTCACTATTAGAAATACAATAATGAACAAGGCAGAAAAATCCCAGCCCTCACGAAACTTATATGAACAAATAAGCAAATCATGTTATTTAATTTCGGATATTGATAAGTGCTATGAAATAAGTTAGGAAGAAAAAGAATGACAGAGGGAGTTTCTTTCTGAGAAGGTGACATTTGAACAGGAACTGAGTTGTGGGTAAAAGGGCCATGAGAAGATCTAGAGAGACAGACTCTTAGGCAAAGGACGTGTTTATTTTAACAATGGGGATGTCTAATAGCAAAAGAAACCCACAAACAAAATATTGAAAATAATGTTTTTTGTTTTTTCAGACTATGTTAAATAAGTTTATGCATATGTGAAAAGGAATACTATGCAATATAGTTTAAGAGAATAAGGTGTCCTAATGTACTAATAATAGCATATTTTCCAATTTACATTTAAATTATCTTTTGAAAAAGTTCTGGTTTTAAATATAGCATGATACCATTTATGTCCTTCTAGAATTCCCCCCTCCCTTTTTTTTTTTTTTTTTTGTTGTTGTTGTTGTTTTGAGACAGAGTTTCACTCTTGTTGCCCAGGCTGGAGTGCAATGGCACGATCTTGGCTCACTGTAACCTCCACCTCCCAGGTTCCAGCGATTCTCCTGCCTCAGCCTCCCAAGTAGCTGGGATTACAGGCATGTGCCACTCCACTCAGCTACTTTTGTATTTTTAATAGACATGGGTTTCTTTTATTTATTTATTTATTTATTTATTTATTTATTTATTTATTTTGAGACGAAGTCTCACACTGTCACCTGGGCTACTATGCAGTAAAGTGATCTTGGCTCGCTGCAGCCTCCAGCTTTCAGGTTCAAGCGATTCTCCTGCCTCAGCCTCCCGAGTGGCTGAGACTACAGGTGTGCGACACCATACCTGGCTAATTTTTTTTTGTATTTTTAGTAGAGATGGGGCTTCACTATGTTAGCCAGGCTGGTCTCGAACTCCTGACCTCGTGATCCACCCACCTCAGCCTCCCAAAGTGCTGGGATTACAGGCTTGAGCCACCGCACCTGGCCCAGACACGGGGTTTCTCCACGTTGGTCAGGCTGGTCTCAAACTCCCAACGTCCAGTGATCCGCCCGCCTCTGCCTCCCAAATGCTGGGATTACAGGCGTGAGTCTTATAGAATTATTGATCTTTCTGGTAAACCACTGAACATAGTTTTTGAGTTGTCAAAGTGGATCCAAAGCTATTCTTATGTCCAGAGCTGTCTTCTTGGTGTCACATAGGACCCCATACTGAGTTTAACACTCTGTTGTCACCATTGAAAGAGTGAATTGAAAAGAATTGCACCATATTGAAATTCTTAATAATTTGCGAACCTGAGGCCCCACATGTGCATTTTGCACCGGGCCTCACAAATTATGTGGCTGATGTTGCATAGGGCACTGCGCCATTTTTGGAGATGTGAGGCTTGTAACACTGATTATCTGTCCCAATAGCATGTGTAAATTGCTGAAATCAGAGTTAAATTGGCATCAAGCGTCACTGGAAAAATTGGCCGGGCATGGTGGCTCACTCCTGTCCTCCCAGCACTTTGGGAGGCTGAGACAGGTGGATCACGAGGTCAGGAGTTCAAGACCAGCCTGGCCAAGATGGTGAAACCCCGTGTCTAATAAAAGCTACAAAAAAAAAAAAAATTAGCTGGGCATTGTGGCAGGTTCCTATAACTCTAACTACTCAGGAGGCTGAGGCAGGAGACTCACTTGAACTCGGGCGGTAGAGGTTGCAGTGAGCCGAGATTACACCACTGCACTCCAGCCTGGGCAACAGAGGGAGACTCCATCTCAAAAGAAAAAAAAAAAGAGTCACTGGAAAATTAACAGACAGCTGTGCTCCACCTAAGCAATACTGCTCCTCCCCTCTGCTTGAGAGTTTTAATAAAGAATGGTGGGCTCAGGTGTGATATCTTCTAATTTTTCAAAACAAAAAAACTGGAAATCCAATTTTTTTATGTGAAACTCCAAACTTGGAAATGTTATCAACCAATTAATAGGTACAATCTAAATAGAGTATGTCCATACACCAAATTTGGTTTCTAGGTTTCATCCTGTTTTCTTTTCCTCAAAATGTCAGGGGGATTTGCAATCCAGGGCTTGCATTTTTACATGTTAGCTAGACACAGAGTTTTCCCCTACACAAAAGGTATTCTAATGAGTTAGCAAAAACAAGGGCAGTGGCTGCAGTTCATATCGGAGCATGTCTAGTTGTTTTGAAGGCTCAAAGATGATGGGGTGACTGCAATCTTATTTGAAATTCAACATCTTTCCCTTACTAATTATGTTATTTGCCTTTGTTTTGAATGTTTTAGCATTATTGTTATAGGGGAACCTGGAGAATTTTGTAATTGCTTCATATTTTCAGAATGTTTTTCAATCGTGATGTGAAAACCAAATAAACAAAAAAATTCTGGTGTGTGTTTGCAAGTTATGTCTTTGAGCAATGCCATTAGAGAATTTAACAAAATGAGAACCAGCCCTTGGACAGAATGCACTTTGCAGCTCCAAACACTAGAAAAGTCTTTTAGGATCAGAGGGCTTGAAAAGAAGATGAAAGTGATGTTAAAATTAAGAACAATGCAGTACAAATAATTTAGTCTTCAATTTCTGGGATTTTAGTGAGCTGTCCTTTAGAGTCATACATTAAATGGCCTTTTTTTTTTTTTTTTTTTGAGATGGAGTCTCGCTCTGTCGCTAGGCTGGAGTGCAGTGGCACAATCTCAGCTCACCGCAACCTCCACCTCCCGGGTCCAAATGATTCTCCTGCCTCAGCCTCCCGAGTAGCTGGGACTACAGGCGCACACCACCACGCCCGGCTAATTTTTTGTATTTTTAGTAGAGATGGGGTTTCACTGTGTTGGCCAGTATGGTCTCTATCTCTTCCCCTCGTGATCCACCCGCCTCGGCCTCCCAAAGTGCTGGGATTACAGGCTTGAGCCATTGTGCCCGGCCTAAATAGCCTCTTAATGGATCCCCCCACACTCCCAACCCAAATCTCTGAATTTTCTGTTTCACATCAGGAATATCCTGGATTTTAGATCATTTTAATATTTATTTGGTGTAAGAAAGATTTAGTATCTTACAAAAAAAAAATGAAGACAATACTTTCAAGGGCCAAGGAGATGCTCTCAGTCTGTAAACTGTTCCCACTCAGTGACAGGTTATCCACAGGTTCTTGGTGCATTCCCCATGCCTCTTTCCAACTTCATCACATAATGAGCACCTTTATGGGGGCTCATGAAAATGGCATTGGCCCCAGTGGTTGGCAATATATTGTTATGGTGCCCATGAGAGAAGCCCCCTACCCATCACTACCCAGTCAGCAAGTCCTCAGTGGTCGCTATAAAACTTAACTCTTTACAACCAGCTGTTCAGGTTAATCAGTTTCCAATGATTATAAGAATATCAGGCAATCTAACTACTGGTGATAAGAGGATTAAGAAAACCAACTAAGGAAATTAACTGGAGGGTTGTTGAGTTTTCCTTTCCATTGAAAGAGAAAACACTAAGGGGTGGGGGCATTCTCTTCATTAGCTCCCATATTATTAGGCATGTGGCCTGTCTCATAGCTGGGAACAAGTTCCGTGAAACAGCCATATTGCCTTTGTGTCACAAACCAAGATTTTCCCAGATGCTTTAAAAATATGAAAGAATCTTGCTTTCCTCCCATTTTCTAGGGTTACATTTTACTGTTTGCTATAAAAGTAAGCGGTTAGCAGATCCATTTCTCTGCCTCCAGATCTGCTGATACCTTTCATTTTATGCAGGCCAGTTGCTTGAGAGTTACCCACCATACCTCATATATTTGTGGTCACCAATGACACAAGACTGCAAAGATTTGATTGCAATAAACAACTTCTTGAACTTGTTACCAGCATTATATTAAGGCTTGGAGTTGTTAGACAAGAATGTGTATTTCATATTTTCCTTCTATGCCTACAAACAGAAATAATCATTTTAGAGGCAACACCATTATCTTGATTTTCCAGAACAAAATAACTTTGCATGCAAAAAAGCCAAACAACTGAATGCAACACAAACGTAACTTTCCTGAAGCAATCACGGCTCTTTACACATTTGTTATTCTGTTTGACATACACAATAAATCGTAATAGTTACCAAATTACTGTTCGGTTTCAAATGATGTGCACACATCTATAATCTTAGTTAGCTGCTTGCTGGCCTGCATCAGGAATGCCATTGCATCCTCCAGGGTAATTCTATATCAATGACTTTTCCAAATAAATCTAGTTGCTGGTTTATATTAATGAACTGTCATAGTTTCTATTGTTTTCCCATGGCCTTGCAGCTGTATTCCTTCACAGGTGCTTGGCAAATTAAAATGATGCTGGTTTGGGGTTTCAGCTTGATACAAAATCACTCCTTCAGCAGATTGTTAGGAAGTTATTCATGCACGACACACATCTTCACTCCAGACATTCAGCTTCTCTGCTTATCCAATACTCATGCCTTACTGACACTTTGCATTTCTGTTCTCCTCACCAAAGAAGTACAAAGAGAGATTGTCTTTCTTGCTTAGAACATCTCTATTAAAGAATCACCAGCATTGGAAGCGTTTTGTTTTTTTTTTCAGGGAAACGTGTTCTTTTCCGTTGGTCCTAACACTGTGTTCACAAATCACAAACATTTATTACTGATGTTTACAGATTATTTATCTTTTGGGGTTGTTTTTGTTAACATCTATTACCCAAGGGATCAACAGACAGAAAGAAAATTATTATATACTAACTATCCAAAACCACATTAAATGCTCCCTGTTGGATCTATTGTAACCTTTGTTTAAAAATATTTTGCTCATGACTAACTTGTACCAGTGAAAATGAGAATGTTTAACATGGAAGTGCCTACTCAATCAAATTATCCATGCTTCAGTTTAGACGCTGCTTTCTCCCTGCACTGCAGCTCCCCGCACCGCAATTTCCCTTCATCACCCTGAATTCCTCTCTTGACCACTAGGAGGCTGTTATCACAGCACCTTCTCTCTGACCACTGGGGTGTCCTAGGCTACCCCTCCAAGAGCCAGCGCACTAACAGTTCTTTTGGGTGCTCCAGTTCATCATTTCCACACATCCACACACCTTCCTTTTAGGTGTGTTCCAAGTTTTAGGGATTTTGGGTTTTTTTTATTTTTAATAGTCTTTATCCTTAATGTAAGGTCTGCTGCCAAATAGCTGTATACTCAAAATTACCTATGCATCTTAATCTATGAATTCTGTTTTTATATTTGCCATTTATTACAATAGGGATGCAAATGCCAATCCCTTTGGTATAAAGCTAAGACTTTTCTTCCAATCTCCCTGATAAACCCAAATGGCATAAAATGCTGTCTGTCTACTCAGTATCTCATATCCATTGCTTGTCTTCCAGCTTAAAGAGATGGAGAGAACAACACTTCCCAGCCTCCTCACACATGTGATGGTCAAGGTGTTATAAATGGAAATGAGTACATGCAAGCCTTCCTCTGGCTTTTTGTGTGACGGGCATGAGGCTACAAATAGAGGTCCGTATACTAGATGCCTAAATATTTAAAGATTACAAATTGAGTTCCCATACTGTTGAATAAAATAGCTTCTATACCACTGCTGTGGCTAGTATATCTTCATAATATCTGGAAGGCCTGGAATACTCACCTCTTTCAAGTTCCAAGTCATGTGGCTTTTAGGTCCAGTGGCCTGGTTTCTTTCTCTCTCCATACAGCAAAGGGACTCAAGAACATGCACGACGACTTTCCAGTCCTCAAGTCCAAGTTTCACCCACTTCTGCCCACCTACCTCCCAAGTACAATCTCCTCTTAGCCTGTGGGTGTGCACACCACTGGCACATTCTGCTCTTAGGAGGATAGACCCATGAAAGGGGCCCATATAGACCTACAAGTGGACTAAAATTCCAGAGCGCCCACAGCATTGACTAGAAGAAGTGGATAAACTCTTGGTGGGCATTTTTCTTTAGTCTATTGGCCTCAATGCAGAGGGCACAGCCAGAGGAGGGCCAGGGCAGGTCCTGGAAAGCCCAAGTCCAAGGCCAATTCTGGTAATCAGGTCCTCTCAGAAAGTTCTTTAAAGGGGGTTAACTCAGCTGGGCAGCTCTTTTTGCCCTTTTTACTTCCTTGTTTATACATAAGACCTCAAATACAATGGCTGGAACTATGACAGCCATTTTTCAGCATGAGGATAAAGGCCTTTCTTTAAGCCTACATACAGTCAAAGAACTAGAATGAGCCAAGATTTCTGCTGACCATCCCAGCTGTAGGCTGCTTATCTTTGGATTTCTTCTTATATGAAAGAAAAAATGCCATTTCTTGTCTTTGCCATTATTTTTTAGTCCATGTTACAGCCAAACACAGTATCTCACTGACACAGATGTGTACAAGTTGAAAGGTAGATATTGATCACCTTCATTATTGTTAATCTGAGGAGTGCCTCAATACATAAAACATACAGATGCTAGAGGAGCTTAACAAATGTATTTTGAATAAAATGGACAGAAAGATGGGAGCAGAGGAAGGGAGCATTATCAGCAGAGAAAATGGAATGAGCAGTGGTCTGGATGTGGGCAAAGCATATATGGAAAATGGGGAGTAGAATAATTGGATTCCTAATGGGAAAGATTACTGAGATCTGAGTTAAGCTGGTTAGGTTGGGACTCACATAGAAAGGTGAAAGGAACCCAGGTTAACCTATCATTCCCACTCAGCTGCACCAGGTCTGCTATGTAAGCACTCAGTTAAACAACACCTCTTTGAAGTCTTCCTTCCCAGAGAAAATTGACTATACACAAGAAGATACACACACTATCACCCATATTCACTCACACTTACAAAGTATGTTATAAAATTTCATCATTGCACATAGGACAGCAATTGTTTACCCATTTGTTTGCTCACTCCTCTGTAAAGTCCTTGGGCATCAGAACTGTCTTACTGCTTTTGTACTCTCGATGCCTAGTCTGCAGTTTGGCACATAGTAGGTATTCAATAAGCCTTAGGATAATTAATTATGACAATGGGATATTACTGGGAGGAAATAATAATGTCTTCAAATGGATATTTGAAGACATTTATTCGATTAATCTGCTACTGCTAAGCTGGAGGTCTTAGAAGAAAGAAAAACTAGGCTGGGTGTGGTGGCTCATGCCTGTAATCCTAGCACTTTGGGAGGCTGAGGCAGGCAGATCATGAGGTCAGAAGATCCAGACTAGCCTGGCCAACATGGCAAAACCCCATCTCTACTAAAAATAGAAAAAATTAACCAGGCGTGGTGGCAGGCACCTGTAATCCCAGCTACTCGGGAGGCTGAGATAGGAGAATCACTTGAATCCAGGAGTTGGAGGTTATAGTGAGCTGAGATCATGCCACTGAACTCCAGCCTGGGTGACAGAGTGAGACTTTGCTCAGAGAAAGAAAGAGAGAGAGAGAGGGAGGGAGGGAGGGAGGGAGGGAAGGAGGGAGGAAGGAAGGAAGGAAGGAAGGAAGGAAGGAAGGAAGGAAGGAAGGAAGGAAGGAAAAACTAAATGAGGCTATTTCAACAGTTCAGGTTTAAAGAAATTCCTGGTACTGAATGAAGAACACCAGGAATAGAAAGTGAGTGGTAGATGCAATGACTATTGCAAATAAAATTAAGAAAGCAGAAATGAGATTAAATTCAAACTGCAAGGTGTAGAGGAATTTGCAGATGACAGGGAGATTTTGAGATTGCGTGACTATAAGAATGATGGTACTAGAGTGAAAAATATGAAAATCAAGCAGAGAAACTTGTTTCAATGAAAAAATCAAATAAGTGCTGGTTTAATCTTGCTAAGACTGAGTAGTCATTGAGACATTAAAGTAATAATGTTTAATAAGAAACTAGAAATGTAAGAAAACTTTAGAGTGCTTTCCACTTTTTAATACTGGTGAATGTTCATTCAATTCCCTTTGCTGTGCTTTTCTTTATTTAATTTAATATTCAAAGTTTAAAATGTAATTTTCTCCATTTCACAGATGAGGAGACTGAAGCACATTCAGATTTAGTCAATTGCCCAAGGACGTAGAGCTGGTAAGTGTCAGAGTCTGGGTTCAAACCCTGGCAGCCCAGGTAAATCACCATCTCAACCAGCTTCAGCCTGTGGGGCTTTCTTGGTCTGCCTCTTCTGGGTCCCAGAATCATGCTTGCAATTCTCAAAGGAGTCCACTCATTCAGTGCCTTCATACTTAGAAGTAAATTTCCCCAAAATGATTTTCAAGTATAGAATACCAGTTCTACGTGGCAACATGTATTCCCCAAAAGTAAGGGGAGGAGAGGAAACACAGAGGATTTTTAGGACAGTGAAACTATTGTGGATGATACAAACAACGGTAGATAACTGTCATTATACATTCGCCCAAACCCATAGAATGTACAACACCAAGAGCGAACCCTAATGTAAACTGTGGACTCTGGGTGATAATGATGTGTCAATGTGGGTTCATCCAATGTAATAAATCCACCACTCTGGTAGGGGGTGTTGAAAATGGGGGAGACGGTGCATGTGTGGGGCTGGCATTTATCTGGGAACTTTCTATACTTTCCTCTCAATTTTGCTGTGAACCTAAAATTTCTCTTTAAAAAAAGTCTTTTTTTTTTTTTTAAAGGGGAAGTTGTATTCAGTTAAGCAGAATTCAGTTTTGCAGGACTTCTCAGAGCCTGTAACATGCTAATAAGCACTGTGAGGCAGAGTACAACGTCTTCCCAGACTTCTTGGCCAAAGAATACCTTATTTTTCTCTGGGATGTCAAAGGCCTGGTGCTCCATGGGACTCCCTTTGGAAAGGGTTGCTCAGCTCAGTACTTCATGAAAGCAACAAAAATTTTGTTGCAGAGGTCTGACCCCACATTATCAAGTAAAATAAAAATACACTTTACTTTAGAATCATAGTTTCCAGTCTTGACTGAATCACCTGGAGACTTTAAAAAATAGATTAATGGCCAGATCACACTCTCAGATGTTTGGATTCTATGGTTCTGAGCTAAGGCCCAGGAATCAAAGATTCCTGATGGTTTCTAAAGTAGAGCCAAGTTTGAGAAGATTATTTCTGCTCTAAAATAATCTTAAGCATAATTATCATTTTTATTTTTTATTTTTTGTAGAGATGGGGTCTTGCTCTGTTGACCAGGCTGGTCTCAAACTCCTGGCCACAGGTGGTCTTGTCACCTTGGCTTCCCCAAGTGCTGGAATTACAGGCATGAGCCACCATGCCTGGCCCTTAAGCATAATTATATACAGAAAACTACACATGACCCAGATTGGGTTTTAATTTCCTGTTATTAAGGAATTATCAGTAACTACTAGAGAATCATCACTGTTCTGATCAAGGCCTGGATTTCTCTTCTGTTTCATCCACAATCCCCTAGGTGCCCACTTTCTTTTTTGTCATGCACTGGTCCATGCTGGGATGCTGTTCCTGTCTATCAGATTCCTTATTACACTGTATTACATTCCATTGCATTTTCTACTTATTCCATTGCTCAGTGATGACACAAGTAAGGTCTTTGTCAACAGCATTAGAGCACTTGGCTTCTTACAATGCATATTGTGCTAAAAGTCTGACATCAGTTGTTTATACTTCTACTTATACGATACCGCTGCTCTGTTACCTCTCTCTCGCACTCTCTCCCCCTCTCTCCCTCCCTCCCTGTCTCTCTCCCTCTCCTTGTCTCTCTCATTGGAGCCTTTATTGACATTGCTAGATGCCTCTGTGCTCTGCCCCCATGTAATGTGTTCTGCCTGCTCCAGAAGAGATAAGATGGTTGTCTTATACTTTGTTTTCATTTTTGGCAAGGAAAGTGGCTTTCAGACTTAATGTGAGGTGGAAATGGATTCTTCATTTTAGGGGAAAAAAATCAACCCTAGGATATATCCTGCATGTGTCTATTAAACATTCTTTTTAACTTTAGCAGCTGGGCCATTCACTCTCTCAATATTTCACAACATTTCCATGCAGATGACTCTATAGTCTGGGATGGTTGCCTCCATCCTTCCTTAGCCCTATCTCAGATGATCAGCACTGTGAAAAGTACAAGTTTCTGGCCCCAGAGGCAGGTGAATCTCTACACGAAGAGATTCAGAATCATTAAAATCTCAGCCATAATTTCACCCTGAGTCATATCAGAGACACAAAGTGATGCCTGCAGAAGCCTGGAGACAGCCAAAAGTTAGGGAGTGTCAACAAGGAAAAGAGTAGAAGACTGGATAAAATTGTGAAGGAAGTGGGGAAAGATAGGAAGCAGAAGGAAAGGGAGAAAATAAAGGAGAAGGGAAGAGAAGGGGAGGGGAAGGTAAGAGGAGAGGGGAAGGGAGGAGGGAAGGGGAGGAGAGAAACAAGACAGGAATTACAGGATACCATCTACTACGGCCTCAGGTGCCATTTAGCTTCATACTTTGACTAACTCTTCCCTAGACACCAGACAGATCATATCAACACAACACAACCCCTGTTCTTCTTCATAAGATTATGATCAATAACAGCTTTATGAATTGTAGCGATACGTAGTTAAGTGAAAACAATCAGTAATTGACTCAAATTTAGAGAATAGTCACCTAGTCAACCAAATATTTGGGAAAAAAAGCTCAAGCTTTAATTCTAATAAAACAGTATTTCATGGACTTATTAGAATGATTTTGAGGTTACCAGTGCACAAATATGGCCTGCCTTTTTTAATTGGTCAAATAGAAAAATATCTGCTATCCACAGTGTCTTTTATGATTTGAATTAAACCTTTCCCATGGAGTTGATTGCTGGGGATCTTTCATCAAGCTTCTTGTTAATATTCCTTGTAATATTCCCACCTGTTCTGATGTCAGTCTGACTCATCCATCACCCCTGAGGAGTTATTGTCGCATCCAGGGCCATCAACTCATTCTGCCTCACAAATAGTGCTCTGATGCAGCCAGAGATTTATGACCCATCTCTGATTCTATCATCTCAGGCCAGGCTGGTCTAGGCCTTTGACTAGACACCTCGATAGTGTAATTGTGTTAAAAATTTCCCTCCACTGCTGGCAGAGTCTAACTTCTAACAATAGAGGAGACACTTAGGATTCCATAAGATCTGGAACAGGCTGACCTACTGTGGATCCCCTTAATCAACATGACCCAGACTAACACGGGACACATTTTATGCACAAGTGGAATGTGCACGTCTGTGCGTGCACTCACTCTGTTTCCTCTTCTCTCACTCTAGTTATTGAAATAAATTATATATTTTTCCTTACTTCTTTCACATTACCTGAATTCTCAGCTAGTCTGAATTCTTTCTTTTATTATTTACTATTTCAAAATCTACTAAGTAGCTTATATCACTAAGAATGTTCATTCCAAAATGCTGGTGATGCATTCAGGATCAGCTCCTTTAAAATTAGCCCACATAATTAATGCAATCTTTCTGAAAGTAAGGCTTGGCTTCCTTCAAAAATGCTGTGAATTCTTAACATGTTCTCAAAAACAGGAAATGGGCCACTCTTTTGACAAGGTCATCACATGGCTGGCTGGCTTTCTTTCTTTCTTTCTTTCAGACATAGTTTCACTCTTGTTGCCAAGGCTGCAGTGCAATGGCACGATCTTGGCTAACTGCAACCTATGCCTCCCGGGTTCAATAAATTCTCCTGCCTCAGCCTCCAAAGTAGCTGCAATTACAGCCATGTGCCACCATGCATTGCTAATTTTGTATTTTTTTTAGTAGAGACAGGGTTTCTCCATGTTGGTGAGGCTGGTCTCGAACTCCTGACCTCAGGTGATCTGCCTACCTTGGCCTCCCAAAGTGCTGGGATTACAGGTGTGCACCACTGCTCCTGGCCATAACATGGCTTTTTAGTGTTCTCTATTTGATGTGTAGGTAGGAGGGATGGAAGATTCAATAAATAATAAATAAGTGAATCACAGAAATAGATGCTGATCCCACTTACATTCTGGGTTTTAACTCAGTTCAGCAGTCATTTCTTCATGAAGCCATGCAATACTTTATCTGCTTTTCATGTAACCCATGCCCTTTGTGTCTGAGCAGGCAAGGTGAGAGATTCCCTGAATACATGGGCACTCTGTACATTTTATTTTGATGCTTCTCAAGGAAAGGGTTCCATTGGGGTGGATGTTCTGCTGGTTGTTGATCCAGTCTCAGCTTCCTCAGTGACAGCCTGCCTCAACACTGTCAATACCTCTTCAGTGTTGACAATAAGCAGGCATGATGGCAGGCTGTTCTTGTCTGCTCACTTAATGACTTCACTGATGACATGCAGGTGTGCACTGATGTTGTACCTCGTCTTGAAGCTTTCATGGTGGTTGGAGGGCTGGCTCCATTAACTTCTAGTCTTGTGAGAATAAAGAAAACTGCTCTGGGCGCTTGCCAGCTCGAGATGAGCAATGTACGAATCCCCGACTCATAATTTTCAATACAGTATTAAGGATAGATTAGGTCACTTCATCTAATAGACTGAAATGCATCCGGACCATGCTTTTAGTTACAAGCACTTGAAGAAGTTAGTCTACCCTTCTCGCTTAACAGTTGTAACATTGTTCAGCCTTTAAACGCAAGGACTCTAAGCATAGTTCCAAACATTCAATAACAAATTTGCTTCACTCATTTTGTGAAGTTTCACTTGTCCTTTCAGCACATAAGAGACAATAAAGCTTGGTGTTTATGCATATGAACTGTGGAACCAAACTGTCCTGATTTGAATGCCAGCATTGGTCAACATCTCTGTGACTCACTTTCCCCACATGTGCCTTTGAACAAAACAATAGTACCTCCTTTCTACGGTTACAATTAAAATCAAACAAGGCCTGGCATATAGTACATGCTCAATAATGGTGAGCTGTTATTAATGGAACTGAAAGCAAAAAGGAGGTGAAATGATTTTTCTTAGGACTAGAGAAGGGGCCTAAGACAGGCCTGGGAATCCAAAGCTGGTCTTGAGATCACCTTTCCACAGCTGCATCCAACAGATAATATCCCCCAGACAGTGCAGGCTATCAGTGGTGATTGAGTGATTGATTCCTTTATATCTGTTTGCTTGTTTACTCTGCTGCTCACTACTTTTAAGAACACTTTTTCCCTGATGCTGTTTGTTCTTTTCCCTAATTGTCATCTTGGGTGTCTAGTGCTGACACGGCTGCTAAAGCTCGTGCAGAATCTGTGTCTGTCAACACCGGGCTTGACTTTGCCTCTAATGCGGTTAGTTACCAGTTGCTCTGGGATGGAAGGTGATGAAGGGACACTTGTGAATATGTTAATTTGCTCAGTTTCCTAATGGAGCTTACAGGAATGTGGACATTAATACAGGACTAGACTTGACCTAGCCAATCATCACATATGTACTGGACATCTATTATATACAGAAAGATAGAATGGAAGAGAGCAGAGGATGACTAAAGAGAGGAAATAGGCATTATTTATTCAGGGCCTTAGGTGCACTGGGCATAGCGCTAGGCACTTCAGATGAAGTGTTTTATTCAATCCCCATCCTATTTTATAGATGAAGAAGTAGAATCTCAGAAGGTTGTGCTAGAAACAGCCAAACCTAAGAAGGCTGACTCCAGAGTTGACCAAGAACAACGTTATGGATGGAAGTGATTGATACATAAATGAAAGAAATTTACATCACTGTGTCCTTGTATTAATCCATTTTCATGCTGATGATAAAGATATACTTGAGACTGGGTAATTTATAAAGAAAGAGAGGTTT
Organism: Trachypithecus francoisi; assembly: GCF_009764315.1. Lineage (NCBI taxonomy): Eukaryota > Metazoa > Chordata > Mammalia > Primates > Cercopithecidae > Trachypithecus > Trachypithecus francoisi. Next base: position 1,413,992 of record NW_022681435.1, on the reverse strand, counting down.
AATGGACTCACAGTTCCACGTGGCTGGGGAGGCCTCATAATCATGGCAGAAGGTAAAAGGCACATCTTACATGGCAGCAGGCAAGAGAGAATGAGGGTCCAGCAAAAGGGGAAACCCCTTATAAAACCACCAGATCTCATGAGACTTATTCACTACCATGAGAACAGTATAGGGGAACCACCCCCATGATTCAATTATCTCCCACTGAGTCCCTTCCACAACACATGGGAATTAGGGGAGCTACAATTCAAAATGAGATTTTGTTGGGGACACGGCCAAACCTTATCAGTCCTTAAGAGATAACAAGACCTATTCTTATTCCTACTCCATGAATATCCTGTCCCTTCTTGTTATATTTAATTCCTTCACTTGTACCCTGGATTTCATCCTCTCTAGGATCATGAGATCCTGTTTCTCCAGTACCAGGCCACTTCACCCTGACCTAGTCCCACTCTAGTTGTTCTATTTCTGCACATCATTGTTTGCAAGTTCTGCTAACCCTCTTCCACCCTGATGGAGTCCACTCACATGTAACTCTGAAGGGCATGCATGAAAAGCAAGGGCACGTGCATCAGGAGAGCCAATATAAGACAGTGGTCAAGAGCCTGGGCCATGTATCAAGATTTCCAGAGGTAGCATCTTGTCTTTACTGTCTACAAGCCCTGCATCAGTTTTCTCATCTGTAAAAAGATGGGAACAGTTGCATACGTCATTAACTTGTTGTAAGAATTATAAAATTTAATCATATTAAAAATAATTTAATAATTTAATTATGATGCCTAGAACATTGCCCATGATAGCACTTATGCGTAGTAAACACCAACCATTCTCTGTACAGGCTAAGGCTCTACTTTGTGTACCTGCATCACTTCATCACCTTCCTGCTTCTGACCCTCCAACATATTTTGAAAATGCCAGTAAATCCTCTGAGCTTATCAAGTTCACCTTTGACCTCCATCTAATTTTCCAAATTATATGCAGCCCCAATTCCAGCAGCAAACACAGATCTGAGTATTTTCTTTAATGGCCTCTGCCCCCAAATCAATCGACTGAAGTAGGGGTTTGATGTATGGCCCCTCATCCCAATATGGGAAACTCTGAAGGGTCTTCCCATCCTCCAGACTCTCCAGAAGATTGGCTGAAGCCTACATTGAGACTGCATCATAACCCAACTACTCCTTCCAAATCTTTCCCTACTCCTCCTTACCTTTCCTCCCCTAAGTGTTGATCCCAAAACAGTGTCTAATACATTCCTGCATGCCAGCCTTCATGTCATTGTCTGCTTCCTGGGGAAACCAACCTGCAACACCCACACCAGCTCACACAGTCGTGCTTGGTGAAATGGGGCCCCACAGCTAATGAAGGTGATGCCCAATTTCCCAAACAGAAGGGTTATCATTGACCTAAACAGTATCTGTATTTGTTTCTTGGGTGAGGACTCATAGGAACCCTATATTTGATCAGATTGAGACCAACTGTAAAAGTCTGACTGTGGGCCATTGCAGGTATGTCGGCTTCCTCACCTTGCCCATTGTGGTATTAGCAGTCCTGGAGGGAGAAGTCCTAGACCATCCAAGTGGCCCAGATGTCACTAGTGTTCCCAGGACTCATCAGAAATGATAATCTCCAATTTCTCAGCCATAACTGACCCAATAGCCAATCTCCTCAAGAAGGAAAGGAATTTGCTGATTCTTGGCCATCATTGCATCATTTCAGCAGTTGAAAATTGTCCTCTCTCATACCTCAATCAACTTCAACTAACTCAGTTCAAAGCTACTACTAAAACCAGAACAAGCAGGTTACTAGTGGGTAACTGCCAACGCGAGAAGTAACACACTACGGGCTACAATCACTGGAGAGCTGGCCTGCTTTGTCAGTGGGTACAGTTACTGCTTTTTATAGAACTGAAGCTATAATTCAAAAATCCAATGGATCTTTCCCCAGACTCGTGTATCAGAGCTTACTGTGGTTGGGCTACATTCTTTTGAAATCTGTAGTGAAAGCCTGTGGTGACTGTTGGAGGTGACACCCTCACTCAATTAGTCTCCTTCCAATCACAGTGCCCTCACGAAAAGAGGGGAAGGTAAAAGACATGGGCCTTTCTGGAGAATATTGCACAGCTGTTTAGAAAAATCTGCTCTTGGGACCTTCCCAGAAAAGCCCTTAAGGAAAATCACAATGGGAGTGAGGTCATATGCTCATGGCATTACCTTGGCTATTAATATGTATTGTTGTTTGCTATTGTCTTGTTGTTCCAACTAAAAGAAACAGCTTGTTCTCTAAGATGTGTTTTCTTTTTGATGACCTGAGTCATCTAACTCCCACAGTCCTATGGGAGTGGAGATAAGGGTTTGTGGTTTTAGGATGTTGTTTATTTTAGGTAGGGGAGAGAGTATAGAGGGCGAGTAATACTTTTGAAAAAAAAAATTGGGTCTGGATAAATAAGATCAGTCTCTCCAGCTCTGTGTCTGACGCCTCTCCTTTTTTATACCTAAAGATATCCAGCACCAAACAAATCCTCAGCAATTCTACTAAACTTCCAATCATTAAAATAGCATGTGCAGTGAAAGAAAAGCATACACGTTCTCATTGCATATGCTTTTTGTCCAAGAGCAACAGAAAAGCATCTGTGTGTGTTTCATAGGAAAGAAAACACCTAGAAACTGTAGGAAAATTCTGGTGATTTTTTTTATAAATTCCCCAAACAAGGTTTTTCATATATAGATATGACTGGATGTGTATCATCTCTCTGTCAGCTGGCTGCAAGTGTAACTATTCATATTTTTGCACTACCAGCCAGTCAAAATTGCCTTGGATTCAAAACCAAGCTCTCAGTTTGTATGTTACAACATGCACTATCAGTACACAAGGATACTACTTGTCCTTATCAAGTCATAAACGGAAAGTCACCTCATCATTGGTGGCCTGATCACCACTGGTGGGTGTGTTTGACATTGCTCTCTGTTACCACGTGGCAATCTTCCTTGATGATTCCCTTACTCTACAGGAAAATAACCCAGAGGGAAAGTGAAAAGATAAGAACTGTGGATAAGGTTGCCTTTCTTAAAGAAAGGGCCAAACTGAGAGCCAGCATGTCTTAATATCACATATTGCATGAATCAAATGAAGCACAGAAATGCAAAAGAAATTTTACAATTTTTAAACACAAAGTTCAGATGTAAGGCTTTGCATCTTTATGGCAGAAAGGAGTCTGCAGTATGTGATCATCAAAATCATTTGTTACGTCAAAGGGAAAATTCTGTATGCTTATATTTTATAGCTATTACAAAGATAATATTTGAAATCATACTTAGATCTTATTTCAAGAAAAACTGATTATGAAAAAGCAGTTTTCATATAAGATGAATTTTTGATGGGTAAAAATCCACTTAACAAAATGGTCTTTTCTGTTTTCAATTTACCATGGGATTTTTCCTAAAAAGAAAACAGACATAAAAATTTTGACTAACAAAAATGGGATTTGTGAAATGCAGCATAGCACAGTGGTTAGGGGCACAGCCAATGAGCCGGATTGCCAGGGTTCGAGTCCCGTACTTGGCTGTGTGACCTTAGGTAAGTTCCTTAACCTCTTTGTTTCTCAGTTTCTCTGTCTTAAAATACGGCATAATAATACCTAACTCATGAAATTGTTAGAAAGATTAAATAGCTAAATATTTGTAAGGCCCTTAAAACAATGAGAAGTGTCAAATAAGTGTTTGTTCAGTGAATAATGAAGTTTTCAAGAATGTACATGTTCCAGAAATTACGGTAAACTTATATATTACCTCTGATTGTCTGCATGTTAAGATGTCAATACAGGGGCATAGTGTATTTTTTAAATTCCTAGATCTGCCCACATATTTGATTTTTTAAAAGATATCTCAAGGACAGTAATCAGTCTTATGCAATTTTTTTACTGTACCATAAGATAATTTTTATTATAATTATAAATAATGATAGGCAATGCCCTTATAAACATTTATATTGAAGGGTTGAATATGTTTTTCTATGACCCAAAATGGTGCTTATTTTAACTATAATTAAGTGTTAAATTCATGTATTTTGTTTGCAGACCCTGCCTCATTCTCCTCTCCAACCTCTTTGCCCTCCACCCCTTTTCCATCATTTCCTGAAAAATAAAGTGGGGAGGTAGAGGCAGAGAAAGAAAAGAAAAAGTAAAAAATAAAGAAGAAAATCAAACCAGTATTTTTCAGTAAATTGGGACTAGAATTACAAGATCTGAATAATACAATTTAAAAACATATATATATACATATACATACATATCATTATGTATATTTAAACATATAAATATGTGTAAATTATTTTAATAATTTATATTAAATATATCATATATGTCTGTAAATTTGCTGTCTACTCTGCATATCCCCACAGCTCGTATGTTTAAGAGTAAACCCTCTAGTGGTTCAAAGAGACACCAAAGGAATACGAACTGCCAGTCTGAACCTGGGATGTTAAAGATGAAGAACACTCCAGGATTTAGGGGAGGCATGACAGTCGGATGTGAATTGTTTGCTTGAGGGGGTCGCCTTGTCCTTTCTTGTCAGACTTTGTGTCTTGCTTGTAGTTACATTTCCTGGGAAGACAGGCAAAAAAGTACCCTTCTATTCTCATGTGTTCATTTATGAAAGGGTTAAGACTCGTCCTGCAAAAACTAACCCAAACGTTTCCAAAATGCATGAGTGAACAAAATTTAGAAACTAATCTCGAAAAACAAATGAGAAGAAATTTAGTTTCTATACTATACTCAGCATGTAGAAATTATAATATAAAAATTCTCTTCCTAAACACAGGCTTGCGAGAATCGGGCAAGAGAAGGTTTCATTTGTGTACTCATCTAAATAATGGTTTTCATGTCCAACTTCTATTTATCTTCATATTATTCACTCATCTATTCTTTTCTCAAACCTTCAGGCTTAGCAAAATTATCCTTTCTACCTCTCACATGGTTGTTTCTTGTTTTGTCCTGTTGTTTACTTGGTGGGCTTTTTTTGTTTGCTAAATTGCTTTTTTTAAACAGTATTTCAAAGCCAGTGTCTTTTAACATAGTATTTTAAACTAAGAAAAGATATAAGAGACTGGGCACAGTGGCTCACGCCTGTAATCCCAGCACTTTGGGAGGCTGAGGTGGGCTGATCACTTGAGGTCAGGGGTTTGAGACCAGCCTGGCCAACATAGTGAAACCCCGCCTCTACTAAAAATACAAAAATTAGCCAGGTGTGGTGGTGCACGCCTGTAATCCCAGATGCTCTGGAGGCTGAGGCGTGAGAATAGCTCAAACCCAGGAGGCGGAGGTTGCAGTGAGCCGAGATCATGCCACTGCACTCCAGCCTGGGCAACAGAGCAAGACTCCATCTCAAAAAAAAGAAAAGAAAGAAAAGAAAAGAAAAGATATAAGGGGAAAATAAAATGAGTACAAAGAGGAGCATGGAGAACTAAGGAAGTGTTAGGAAAGTTGGGGTTAAGCAGAAAGCAGAGAAATGGGGAAGAATTTGTTATGTGGGTGATTTCCATTTTGTGAAATCTATAGCTTTAGTGTCATTGGATTGGTTTCCTAGGACTTGTGGTACAAAGTACTTTGGTTAGCGAAAATAAACAGAAATTTATTCTCTGAGTTCTGGAGGCTGGGAGTCTGAAATCAACGTGCCAACCGGGCCATGCACCTTCCAAAACTCTGGTAGAATTCTCTCCTGTCTCTTCCAGCTTCTAGTGGTAGCCGGCAATCCTTGGGGCTCCTTGGCTTGCAGCTGCACCATTCCAATCTCTGCCTCTTCATCACACAGCATTCTTCTTGTGTGCCTGTCTTCATATCCCCTTCCTTCTTATAAGGACACCAGTCTTATTAGATTAAGGGCCCCACCCTACTCCAGTATGATCTCATCTAAACTAATTACATCTACAACCACCCTATTTCCAAATAAGTCACATACAGTATTAGAGGTGAGGATTTCAACATGTCTTTTTGGGAGGTACAATTTAACCCATAACAATTAGTTGTAGTCATAACAACCGACTACAACAGCCATGTAATTGTACATACTCTACGTATTATCTCATATATTCCCACAGCAAGTAATATTATCCCTCATTTGATAGATGGAGAAACTTCCATTTTAAGAGGTTAAGTCCCTTGTCTCAGGTTACAGAGCTAATAAAGAGAGGCCAGATTTAAACACTTCAGAGCTCAATTCTTCCCTGTAGCATTTTACAAAAGAATGTGATTTTACTGGCAACAGCTCTTCAGCACTGACCCATTTGTTACTTCGGGTTACCCATTTGTTAAGTGCTTTATGAAGCCTTAAATGGTCTCTAACACGATTAACATAACAGGTTGAACAATATAAATAGTCATTCAGGTGGGAACATAGGGTAGTTACTATATGTCAATGTCTGGATTTGTTGGGGAAGAGAGTGGATACCCTTTACTCCCCAGGGTCTAGGATTTCAGATCCTACAGTTAGAATAGACATAGTGCTTCTGGATGTAACATGAAACAAAAGATCATGAAGACCCTTAGATTATTTAAATGCTGCCTAAACTCTCTTTAGTTATAAAGTGCCCATTTACACTGCTTACAAGCAAAGAGGAAGTATTTTATCTTGTAAAAAATTCACAACACCCTATTCCTAAATTCAATCATTCATATGCCAATTTCAAATTTGTGTTTTATTGATCTGTACTTAGTATGTTTCTCATTCATTTGCTTTAACTAAGTAATTTTATTGTAAATAGATACACAACACTTTTGTTGGCCAGACACAGTGGCTCAAGCTTGTAATCCCAGCACTTTGGGAGGCTGATGGTGGTGGATCACCTGAGGTCAGGAGTTCGAGACCAGCCTGACCAACATGGCGAAACCCTGTCTCTACTAAAAAAAATAATAATAATACAAAAATTATTTTGTATTATTTTGTATTGGGCATGTTGGCATGTGCCTGTAGTCCCACCTACTTGGGAGGCTGAGGCAGGAGAACTGCTTGAACCCAGGAAGCAGAGGTTGCAGGGAGACATGATTGCACCACTGCACTCCAGTGTGGGTGACAGAGCCAAAAATAAAAAAGAAACTCAATACTTTTGTAAATTAAAAACTGGTTTTATATGCTGTACATAGAAGTATAAGTTGTATTTATTTTTGGACATAAATACAGTTAAAACAATATCATCATGCTTTTAAAATGAAAATAAATAAGGAAATAAAAGTTTGTAAAAAGGTAGTCAACTTTCAAAATGTACATCTGAAAATTAAGTCCCTCAATGAGGAGAACTGGAACAGTATAGGATCAGTCAGTAGTATAGGATCAGTCAGTAGTATAGGAGTATTTGGTTTTGTGTTGTTTGGTTTAAGACAGAGTTGAGTTTTACACCAACAATGTAGTTCTTTTTCTCAATTTTTTGTTTTCTTTCTTTCTTTTCTTTTTTTGAGACAGGCCTTCACTCTTTCATCCAGGCTGAGTGCAGTGGCATGATCACAGCTCACCACAACCTCAATGCCTAAGGCTCAATTGATCCTCCCACCTCAGTCTCCCAAGTAGCTGTGACTACAGGCATAAGCCACCATACCCAGCTCTCTCTGTCTCTCTAAATATACATACATATATAATATATCTCTATATATATACATATATCTCTCTAAATATACATACATATATACTTATACTATATAGTATCTATCTATATAGATTTAGATACAGTATCTATCTATATGTAGTATCTAGATATAGATATAGATATAGATATAGATATAGTATCTCTCTGTGTGTGTATATATATATGTCACAGGGTTTCACCAGGTTGCCCGGGCTGGTCTTGAACTCCTGAGCTGAAGCAATCCACCTGTCTCAGCCTCTCAAAGTGCTGGGACTACAGGCAAGAGCGACCACACCCGGCCTTTTTTCTTAGTTTTGATGATAGCCAGCACTAAGGGATCCCAAGTCATATGAGTATATTGTTGGAAAAGAGAAAAGATATTCAGCCTCTGATATGGTTTGGCTCTGCATCCCCATCCAAATCTCACCTTGAATTATAATAATCCCCACAGGTCAAGGACAAGACCAGGTGGAGTTCATTAAATCATGGGGGCCATTTCCCCCGTACTTTTCTCGTGATAGTGAGTGAGTTCTCACAAGATCTGATGGTTTTATAAGGGGCTTCCCCTTTTGCTCAGCACATCTCCTTCCTGCCACCATGTGAAGAAGGATGTGTTTGCTTCCCTTTCTGCTATGATTGTAAGTTTCCTGAGGCCTCCCCAGCCCTGCAGAACTGTGAGTCAATTAAACCTCTTTCCTTTATAAATTACCCAGCCTTGGCCAGTTCTTTATAGCAGTGTGAGAATGGATTAATACAACTACCTTCTCTGATAGATTAGATAATCAATATTAATTTCTAATAAAATAATGTAGGTGAATTTCCTTCAAAAATTTTTACTTCAAGAAACTATATGAAGAGATCTCCAGAATATATTTTCCTGATGGTATCAAAAATTTGATAGTGTTCTAAGTGATGGAAAATGGGTTCATAAGGTACACAGGCAGGAGTGCTGTTTCAGCCACAGGACAATCCTGGGACACAAACTCTGCTGGCCAGAAACTGTGCAGGTAAGGCAAAGCCTTAGGGAATGTGAGCCCTGAAGGGTATCTCCCAAGGCCTGGGGGCCCTATACTACTTTCTCCACTGCCATCTTTCCCTTCCCTCTGGCTCTAGGCACTGCTCTGGCAACCTAAGCAAATTCCAACATACTGTCCAATATCAACCCACATGCCACAATTGTTACAAGTGCCACAAAGCTGTATGCAAATTAAATATCTCATTTTATTAGGAGGAATCAGCTTTCAGTTATTACTTTTGGAGGGTTATAATCATATCACACATTGCTCCCTTCAACTCACTATTTACTGAGCACATATTATGCCCTAGGCGTGGATCCAAGGACTGAATATGCATGCAGCAATTAATAATGGATACACGGTTCTGCTCCCTCTTTCTCCACCTTAGTTTATAGTCAGAAAAAGAAGTCAAACGTTGAAGACATAATCAGTTATGATGGTAATGTGTTTGGGGAAGTGTAAGATGCTATGGTTGCAGACGGCAGGAACCTAACCTCATCTGGAGGATGGAGATGATCCTCTTGGAGGATTGACCTTAAGGTGACACATGAAGAATGAGTAGGAACTTGCCTGGTAGAAAGGGAAGAGTGGCCCCTGAAGGAAGGGAAGGCAAAATAAACCTGATTACTGAAGTTCATGTCGAAGACTGGGTTCTGATCCTAATGAAAATGGGAAGCCATTGAGAGCTAACACTTCACATCAACTCTCAATTTCAGGTGCTGACTTACATAGTCTATTTGTCTAATTGGATTTAATACTGACGACCATGAAGTAAACATTATTAGCCTAATTTTTAATGGAGAATAAAGAATTTCTTAGGTGGAATTAGTGAATGCATAAAGCATCAAATGCTAAAATTTTGGCTCTAGATTTTCTAAATAAAAATCACATAAGGCCCTTTTAAAAAAATTTAGCATCTTCTTATTAAAAACGACAAATGTTTTTAGTTTCAAAGAACTTATAATTTTTAGAATGAAAAGGGCAAGAAAACTGAGATCTGGATATTTCGGTAGGAAAGAAATTCTCGTCCTATAATTTCAAAATACTCCGTGAGAATAAAAAGAGTAGGGCAATATGTCCTTGAAATTTATCATAGTTTTTTAGTGACCATTGTAATGGACTGCAGGAAATTCTTCTTTCATGTGTTTAATGCATAGGACAGGAGATACATTTTAATCAGAGTCAGATTCACAGTCCTCAAAACCTTTATCCAACACTTAAATCCTTGTAAGCCTGCTTCAAAGCAAAGAGAAATAAATAATGCTAGTAAGTACTCCTACTCTCAAATAGGATTTACCTCCAAAACACTTTCACACGTCTGTTATCTCCACATATTCTCACAATCTAATTTTCAGTCATCTAACCACTTTAAGAATATTGTTAGCTCCATTTTACGGATGAGAGAACTGAGACGCAGGATTGCAAGTGATTTTCTCATTATTATTATTTTTGAGATAGAGTCTTGCTCTGTCGCCCAGGCTGGAGTGCAGTGGCATGATCTTGGTTCACTGCAAGCTCCGCCTCCCCGGTTCATGCCATTTTCCTACCTCAGCCTCCTGAGTAACTGGGACTACAGGCACCCGCCACCAGCCCGGCTAATTTTTTATATTTTTAGTAGAGACGGGGTTTCACTGTGTTAGCCAGGATGGTGTCCATCTCCTGACCTTGTGATCTGCCCGCCTTGGCCTCCCAAAGTGCTGGGATTACAGGCATGAGCCACAGCGCCCAACCCTGGCAAGTGATTTTCTCAAAGTCAGTAAGGTACTGATAGACTCTAGAGAGAAATGCAGTTCTCAGAATCCTAACTTCACGATCTTTTCACTAGATCAGGGTTCCTTGATCTCAACACTATTGACATTTTGGGCTGGTAAGTCTTTGGCCTGGGCATTGCAGGATGTTTAGCATTCTATATCCTGGCCTCTGCCCACTTGAAACCAATAGCAATCTTCTCCTTCTCCTAGTTGTAACTACAAAAATGTCCCCAGACATTGACAAGTGTCCCCTGTGGGACAAATTCACACCCTACTTAGGAATCATTGCCCTTGATGATTCTGTGTGTCCCTCTAAGAAAACATATCTCAACTGTTACAGTGATTTGTATTATAGATGCATATTTGTATAAATTCACTCTTCTTTGCACATACAAATGATTACAAAATTAATATATGCCCTTGAAGATAATTTGAAAAATGAAATCCATAAACATGTCCCTTAGAAGCAGCCTAGTTAACGTTTTGATTTTTTTGTAGCTTACACATATTAGCATCATATATATGTGTGTGTGTATATATATGTATATGCACACACATATAAAACCCACATATGTGGGGTTTTTTGTGTTTTTTTGCTTGTTTTTGAGACAATGTCTCGATTTGTCACCCAGACTGGAGTCCAGTGGTACAATCTCGGCTTACTGCAACCGCCGACCCCAGGGTTCAAACACAACATCTGACCCCCAGGTTCAAGCAATTCTCATGCCTCAGCCTCCCAAGTAGCTAGTGCTACAGGCATATGCCACCATGCCCAGCTAATTTTCACCATGTTGGCCAGGCTGGTCTCTAACTCTTAACCTCAAGTGATCCACCCACCTCGGCCTTCCAAAGTGCTGAGATTACAGGAATGAGCCACCCTGCTCAGCCTGTTTTTTTATTATGTTTTATTATTTATTTTTTATTTAAGGCAGGGTCTTACTCTCTCACTGAGGCTGGAGTGCAGTGGCATGATCACAGCTCACTGCAGCCTCGATCTCCTAGGCTGAAGTGATCCTCCCACCTCAGCCTCCCACGTAGCTGAGACAACAGGCAGGCACCACCATGCCCGGCTAACTTTTTTTTCTTGTAGAGATGGGGTTTTGCCATGTTGCCCAGGCTGGTCTCAAACCCCTGGACTCACGTTATCTTCCTGCCTGGGCTTCCCAGTGCTGGGATTACAGGTGTGAGCCACTGCACCCAGCCAGCTTTTATATTTTCAAATAAAGTTAATACTATTGAATAAAAAAACTTTATAAGTAACATTTTCTAACCCCTAAATATTTTCAAATGACTTGAAAAAGTGTCTGGCATCCCATTATATAAATTTAGACCATGCATAAATATATTTCACTTTATTTTTAAACTTTCAAAGTTTCATCGTCACAAATAAGTCTCTCATAAACAGGATTTTATTGAAATCTTTGGGAGTATGTCTGACTATTTCCTTAATATAAATTTCCAAAGTTGAGTTACTCAGTCAAAGGGAATATGCTGGTTTACTGCCATCTTGTCAAATTGAATCACACTTCTGGCCAAGAAAATGAAAGAACTTGTTTTCCTAAACCTTCGCAACATTAAATTGTTTGTTTTCACCTTTACCAAACTGGTATCTGAATATTTTTATTCTGTTATTAAATTTTTCTATTTTAGATTGTGAGATAGAAGATTTTTAATACTTTTATCAGTCATTTTGTAAATTGCTTGTACATGTTGTTTGTCAGTTTTTTCTACTGATTATTCACATTTTTCCATCAAGGTTTGCAAAGACTCCTATAAATTCAAAATTTTTAGTCTCAAATATAATGTATTTTTTTCTCATTGTTTGGCATCTCTTTTTATTTTTGGCAATGTAATTTGTCTTTTAATTTTAAGTAATGACAAAGTCCAAAAAATAATTCCATTATGATGTTATGTTGAATTGTATTGAATCTTAAAAATTGATTATGGGGGAACATTGGCATTGGTACAATACTGAGCCTTCACACCTATGAACATTTGTTCTTTCCCTTTTCCTTTTTAATGTCTTTTAGGAAAGTTGTCTTCTTCATAGAGGGTATACACATTTCCTAATCCCTAGCTTCATAAGGTTTTATGAGTATTAGAAGGGATTTTTTTTTTCATTACATTTTCTAACTGGTTATTTTTACAATGTTCTCTCTCCATTATTAGATTTTTTTAAATTTCTAAAATAACATCTAGTCCTCAGCACACAGTGGGTATTTTGTAAATGTCATAGACTTGCAGTTGTTCTTAATTTCTCAATATTTAAAAAATTATATTAGCAGTTTGTCTGTGGGTGATCTTTTAAGAAAATGCACAAATTCAGATGGGCGTGGTGGCTCACACTTGTAATCCCAGCACGTTGGGAGGCTGAGACAGGCAGATCAATTGAGGTCAGGCATTCATGACCAGCCTGGCCAACATGTCAAAACCCCATCTCTACTAAAAATACAAAAGTTAGTGAGGCGGGGTGGTGTGTGCCTTTAGTCTCAGCTACTCGCGAGGCTGAGGCATGAGAATTGCTGGAACCTGGGAGGCAGAGGTTGCAATGAGCTGAGATGATGCCACTGCATTCCAGCCTGGGCAACAGAGTGAGACTCTGTCTCAAAAAAAATAAAAAATAAAAAAATAAAGAAAATGCTCAAATTTACATTTCTTTCCTTTTGCATTATGCTATAGGGCACTTATATACCGTAGTAGATATCACTATGATGACAGTATATTTAAAAGTATATTTAAAACAGCCTATTGATGCATTAACCAATCATCTACAGTGAAGGTTAATAAAAACAAGCATTAAAATAAGAATCAAAAAGTTGAGACTTATACCTATATACAAGTTTAGAAAGTAAGTTTAAAATTACCTTCAATGGGTTTATTTAAACACAAAGAACAAAATTGAAGTACCAGTTTACAAAATGATATAGATTTTATTTTATGTCAAATTCAAAAATTCAACAGGTGTCAAAATTACAGTATTTACACTTTTCTGGGAGGAGTGGTGGTGAACAAAGCAGAATTATTTGAATAATTTTAATTTATTACTTATAATTTTGCCTAGTAGAGACCTTTTGTTTTGTAGATCTGAATCTTTTCTAATTAGCACATTTGAAGCTTTATGTAAAAGACTGTGACTAAAGGAATTTTAGAAACTTGAAAGCAGTTTAGCCAGGCTAAGCATTCCTTTTGCAATCTTTACACTTTTAGAATGCTTAGCATTAGAATCTTTTGTTTTTCATATACATTGCAAAGATAAGGCAGCTTCCACTCATTACCATGGTACAGCTTTGTGATATTTATTGCCTCTATGAGCAGGTGCTTTAAATCACTAACAACCTGTGCAACCTTTAGTAAATCACTTAATCTCTCTGGACCTGTTTCCTGATTCATTACAGGAGAACATTTGAATCAATGACTGCAAAAATACTCCTTTTCACTCCACAATTCTAAAGTCTATAATTCAAATTGCATGGTATTATTCTTTAGCCTGCAGTTTTTACTCTGCCCTCACAAAATAGATATGAGTTTTATACAAATAACACTGACTACTTAAAATATTCAACAAATGGTTAAAAACGTGAACTATGAGCTTTTATTTTTCAGCCATGATTAAGTAGCTGGTAGCAGACTAGCTCTCCTACATTAAACCACTGTAAAACTGGACAAATACTCCAGACATCAGAAAGCAGGCAGTGCAAGACTATGACCCTTGAGCACTAGGTAGTAACTCTCAAGGGAAGCTCTACGATCAATTGAGACCTTTGCTGTGGGACACCTTCTCTTCTGTGGTACAGAGCACTAGAATCTAAAATAAGTAAGTTGGTCTCAGTGAAGTGAGAAAGGCAGAGAAAAGCAGCAGCAGCAGCTGGAGTGACTGAAATGTGCAAGGCAGGACATTAGAGAGGATGAAAACAGGCCCAGTAAGAGCTCCAGAGTCTGTATGGGGTTCCCCTAGAGCTTTTGACCAACGATGTAGGGTGAAACTACTTTAGGCTTACAAGAGAGCAATTGCTTATAGTGGTAAGAGAATGACAGACACACTAGAAGTTGAGTAGTTCTGTGGTAGTTGAATTGTCTACCCAGTCAGAGTGTGGAAATCTCTTTAACACCATACCATGTCATATGGCATCCAGCTGGAACATCAGAAAGGCTGTACCATAAAAGTAAAACCTATGTCTTAAAGCAAATCCCACTTTCTATCCCTCCACAGCAGAATAAAACAAAGTCCTGAGAGGATCTGCTAAGCAGAGACAGTTGAACCAAGCAAAGGGGGTTTGGGAAACATCATGGGTTTGGCTAAAATCAATCATAACAAAATATAAAGCAAGCTTATACAATACGGCATGATAAGCCAGTAACTAAAGTTGCTACTAGAACAAAAATCATCACTTTTCAAAGGAAAACAACAGAATCTAATATCATGTACAATGTCCAGAATACAATGAAAATTACTAGATATGTAGACACAGCAAAATATGACTCACAATCAAGAAAGTAAAAATAGTCAATAGAACTATACCTAACATGGCTCAGATATTATGTACCAGATAAAAATATTAAAGCTATTATAATATAGCTTTTACAGCTATATTTATTACAGCTATTATAAATATGTTTAAAGAACTAAAAGCAAATGTGTTCAAAAAATTTTTTTAATATGGTCTTAATGAGGAAACAGATAAGAAATCTCACTGGAGAAATAAAAGCTGTAAATTAGAAGTACATTTATGGGGAAATTGTACAATGGTATAACCACTTTGAAAAACTATTTTGTAGTTTCTTAAAAGTTAAACATATGAATGATTACTCAGCAACTAAAAAAGGAATCAGCTATTGATAAAAACAACTTGCATAAATCACCAGAGGATTATGCTGAGTGAAAAAAGTCAATCCCAAAATGTTACATACTGTGTGATTCAACTTATGTAATATTCTTGAAATGACAAAATTATAAATACGGAGAGCAGACTGGTTATTGTCAGGGGTTAGAAATACGGGCTGAGCAGGAAGAAGAAAGGTGAATGCTGTTTTAAATGAGAAACATGAGGAATCTTTGTGGTGAATAGACTGTTCTGTATCTTGACTGCATCAATGCCTATATTCTGTATATAATGTTGTACCATCATTTTGCAAGATGTTACCATTGGGGAAACTGGATATGTTAAGTGAGATAAACCAGGAACAGAAGTTAAACACCACATGTTCTCACTCATATGTGGAAGCTAAAAAACTCAATCTCATAGAAATAAAGAATAGGGGGACGGTAAGGATAGATTTGTTAAATGATACAAAATTACAGCTAAATAGGAGGAATAAGGTCTATTATTCTACACCACTGTAGGTAACTATATTTAGCAGTAATGTTTAATAGTATATTATTATTATATAATAATAGAATACATTTAATATATTACCAGCAATATATAGTTTTAAATAGCTAGAAGGATATTGATTGTTCCCAAAAAAAAGAAATGATGTTTGAGGTGACGGACATGCTAATTACCCTCATCTGATCATTATACATTTTATGTTAGAAATATCACTATGTAGTCCATGAATATGTACATTTATTAGTCAATTTAAAAAATAAAAATGTTCTAAAAGTATATGAAATCTCTCTGTATTAGAGATTCATTCAAACTGAATATTCTACAATTATCTCAAAATAAATTTTTTCTTTTGAGACAAAGTCTTGTTCTGTCACCCAGGCTGGAGTGTAGTGGCATGATTTCAGCTCACTGCAACATCCACCTCCTGAGTTCAAGCGATTCTCCCACCTCAGCCTCCCAAGTAGTAGCTGGGATTAGAGAGGTATGCCTGGCTAATTTTTGTATTTTTAGTAGAGACAGGGTTTCCGCATGTTGGCCAGGCTGGTCTCCAACTCTTGACCTCAGGTGATAAGCCTACCTCAGCCTCCCAAAGGGCTGGGATTACAGGCATGAGTCAACATGCCTGACCCAAATAAAAATTTTAATTAAAAAAATTAAACATGCTTCTACATTGTAACTCATAATGTGCATTCATCTAAATGAATTTAAAATTATTTCCCACTAAAAGTCTTTTACAAAAATGTTTGTAGCAGCTTTATTCACAATAGTAAATATTAAAAATAGCTCAGGTATCCATCAATAGAATAAAGAAACTGATATATTCCTACAGTGGACAAATATTCAGTAATAAAAAGAAATGAAATAATGCTGCATGCAACAACATTAATGTATGTTAAAAATATGACACTGACTGAAAGAATCTGGACACATACACACAAAAATCCATACTGTATAATCCCATTTAAATGATATTCTAGAATAATCCAAGATAACTTATGGGTACTACTCTGGGATACAGGAGAACTATCTGAGTAATGCAAATGTTCTGAATCTTGGTGAGAACTTATGAAAACTGGCTAAATGATATTTTTAAGATCTGAGCATTTCTCTGTAAATCATACTTTTATAAAGCAAATGGAAATTCTGAAAAATACAATAAGTAAAATGAAAAATTCACTAGATGGGCTAAATAGCAGATTGGAGGTTATAGAAGACTAGGTGAGGTTGAAGATGGATTGAGAGAAATTACCTGATTCAAGGAACAGAGAGATAAAAGTGTGAAGAAAAATGAACAGAGTCTGGAACCAGTGGGACAATCTCAAACAGCCTAGGAGATTCCAAAGGAAAATAAGATAGTATGATTTTTAGAATCGTGGCTAAAATTTTCTTAAAATTAATGAACAACGTCAAACTGAAGACCCAAGAAGTTCAAACAACTGCACAAAGACTATGTACAATGAATACCATATACAGGTACACCACAGACAATTTATTAAATATCAAAAAAACAAAAACTTGAAAGAAGCCAGAGGAAGAAAAGACACTGGGAATAAAACACTTACAGGGGAACAAATGTGAGAATGGGAATGATTCTTCATCAAAAACACAAGAGACCTGAAGATGTAAGAATGACACCTTGAAAGTGCTAAAAGTAAAAAAAAAAAAAAAAGATTCACAATTCTATATCCAATTAAAATGTTCTTCAAAAATGAAGAAGTAATATATTTTTATTAAATGTTAGCTGAAAAAATTTGTACAAGCAGAGCTGTTCTACAGCAAATTCTATATGCTGTTTGTTCTTCCAGCTGAATAGAAATAATAGCTGAAGAAAACTCAGGTATATAGGAAAGAAAGTCATTAGAAATTTGAAATAAATGGGTAAATATAAAATATTATGTTCCTTCTTACAAATTCATTTTAAAAGAACTATTTAAACAAACAACACTGCATGGTGGGGTTTGAAAAGATATGACAACAATAATACAAAGGACAAAAAAGGTAGGTAAATGGAATTACACTGTCATAACAGTATTATATTTGTGAAGTGGTAAGTAGGAAGTGTGAGGTGTGAAGTGCATAGAGGCAAGTGGGAAATGGAAAGAGAGACCTGTGAAGTGAGAATTGGGAAGTAGGAAGTGTGAAGAATCAGGTGTGAAGTGGGAAGAAGAAAGTGGGACAATAATGACTATAAATAGACTGATAAGTTAAAATGCCTACTCTTTGCCCCAGAATAACAAATACAAACTTTAAATGTATAGCTAAGATTCCAATAGATAAGTAATATAGAACACTAAAAATTATGTGATTACCTCAAAAGGAAACATAAAAGAAGCAAAAGAAGAACAAAAAATAGGAGAGACAATTAGAAACTAAACAAGATGACAGACTTAAATGTATTCACACCTTCCTTTGAATTTAAATGACTTGTTTTTCTTTTTTCTGCCCAACTTGCTCTGGCTAGAACTTCCAGTACTATGTTGAACCGAAGTGGGAATGCTTATTCCTGGTCTTGATCCTGATCTTAGGAGAAAAGTTTTCAGTATTTTGTGATTAACTATGATGTTTACTGTGGGATCTTTTTCTTTACACACAATCTTTATTATGTTGAGTATTTTCCCTTCTATTCCTACTTAGTTTTGTTTCACAAATGATATGATCTAATACTCAGGAAACCCTAAGAATAAACACACACACACAAAACTGGTAGAGCTAATGAACAAATTTAGCAGGTTGCAAGATTCAAAATCAACACAAAAAAAAATTATATTTCTATATGCTAGCAATGAACAATATGAAAGAGAAATTAAGAAAACAATTCCTTTACAGTAGCATTAAAATGAATAAAATACTTTAGGAATAAATTAAGGAGTCACAAGACGTGTACACTGATAACTACAAATATCACTGAAAGAAATACTGAGAAAGATCTAAATAAATGGAAAGACATCTTGTGATTATGGATTGGGAGATTTAATATAGAGTTGACAAGAGTCCCCAAAGTGATCTACAGATTCAGTGGAATCCCTATCAAAATCTCAATAGTATTTTCTTTTCCAGAAATAGCAAAACCCATCCTAAAATTCATTTGGAATTTCAAAGGATTCTGAATAGCCAAAATGATCTTGACAAAGAAGAGCTAAGCTGGAAGACCCACACCTCCCCAGTTATAAGACTCACCACAAAGCTGCAGTAATCAAGAGTGTGGTAATGGTATAAGGATAGACATATAGGCCAATAGAATAGAAGACAGAATCTAGAAAGAATCCTCAAATATGTAGCCAATTGATTTTCAACAAAGTTACCAGGGTAATTCAATGCAGAAAAGACAGTCACTTCAATAAATGATGCTGGGAAATATCCATATATAAAAGCATTAAGTTTGAACCGTGCCTTACATCATATACAAAACTTGACTTAAAAATTTAAGAGGAAATTAAAGTCAAATTTGTTGGTATAATCCATTGTATGATCTTTCTAATGTCTATATACATATATATATATAGTGATTTCTTTTTTTCATGAAAATAATAATTTGTGTTCTCTGTCTGCTATATCAAGTTTATTAATCTTCCAAAAAGGTAACTTCTGGATTTGCTAATTTTCTGCTTATGTGTCTGTTTTCTATTTCACTGATTTTTGTTACTGTCTTTATTATTTAGTTGCACTTAACTTTTGCTCTTTTTTCTCACACAAACCGGATAAATTTTTTAGAAAGCACAATTTACCCTAAGCTGATTCCAGAAGAAATAAGCTATCTGAATAGCTGTATGTCTACTAATGAAGTTAATGTCATAATCAAAATCCTTCACTGGAGAAAGTTCAAGGTCCAAATTATTTCCCTAGCGAGCTCATCATATATTTAAGCAATTATATGGGGAAATGGAAGACTTCCAATAAATGATGCTAGTAAATGTAGTAAATTATGTAGCCAATTGACTTTTGACAAAGGTACCAAAGCAATTAAATGGGGAAATGGAGGACTTTCAATAAATGATGCTAGTAAATGTAAGAAAGAGATAACACCAATCTTATACAAATCCTTTTATAAAATAAAGGTGGACAATCATATTCCAACTAATTTTATAGAATATGAAAACCTGAGAAAAATGTTTTGACACCACCAAAAAAATTTAAAAACAAACAAAATATTTACGCCAATTCTACTCATTAATATAAGTGAAAAAAATCTTTGAAATAACTGACAAATAGAATATAGCTACAAAAAAGATAGCATATCATGACAAGATGTGGTTTATCCCAGAGGTGTATTGGTTTAACGTTTGAAAGTCAATAAGCATAAACCACTATCCTAATAGAGTAGGGGAGAAATACCTATGGTCATCTGAATATTTGCAGAAAAAGCATTCAAAAAATTCAACATCTTTTATGATGAAAGCTTTCCAAACAAGGAATGAAAGGGAGCTTCCTCAACCTAAAAAAGATGTCTCTACCAAAAAAAAAATACTATAACTAGCATAATAATTATTGGTGAGAGGTTGAAGAGTTTTTCCTAACATCAAGAAAAAGCAAAGACGCCCACTCTTACCAGTTCTAGTCAACATTGTATTGGCATTCTGGCCAGTACAATAAGGTAAGGGAGAGAAATAAAAGACATACAGGCTGTACAATAACAAGCAAAATTTACGTGCAGAAAAATCTAAGAAATTTAAGATTTAGGAGTCGGGGGAAAAAAACCTACAGAATCATTTAGTGAATTTTGCTGGTTTGCAGGATACAAAACTAATGTACAAAAAATCAATTATGTCTCTATATGCTAGCTTCCATCGATTTGAAAAGCAAAATTTGAAAGAAAAATTGTTAAAATAACAATCTCTATAATGGCATCAAAAACATAAATTACTTAAAAGTAAATTCAACAAAAGATGAAAAGGCATATCTGCTGAAAAATGCAAAATACTGGTGAAATAAGTTAAAAGTAACCTAAACAAATTGAGAGATATGCCCTTTTCATGAACTAGAAGGATCAGTATTAAGATATCAATTCTCTCATACTGATCTACACAGTCAAAGCAATCTCAATTATATTCTCATCAGTCTTTTAAAATAGAAATTCACAAGCTGAGTCTAAAATTCATACAGAAATGCTAAGGACCTAGATGCACAAACAACCTTTAAAAAGTAGTTGGAGGACTTATAGTAACTGGAGGACGTATACTACTACTTATACTACTTATACTATTTCAGGCCTTATTGTAAATTTGCAGTGATCCAGAGTGGGTAATAGAGGGATAAAAATAATAAATAGATCAATAGAACCAAATATAGAGTTCTGAATGGACCCACAAATATACAGCCAATTGACTTTTGACAAAGGTGCCAAAGCAATTAAATGGGGAAATGGAAGACTTTCAATAAATGATGCTAGTAAATGTACATCTATATAGATAAAAAGGAAGGAAACTCTAATCCTATTTCATATATATATATAAATTAATTAGAAATAAATCATAGCCCAAAATATAAAACCTAAAGGTATTATAGAAGCTTACAGAACAGAGCATAGAAGAATACTTTTATGATTGGAATCTGGAAAAGTTTCTTTAACTTGAATACAAATGACAATAAATACAAAAGAAAAATGTAATAAATTAGACTTCATCCAAATATTTAAAATTCTGTTCATCAAAAGATACCGTTAAGGAGATAATTGGCAAGCCAAAAAAAGGGAGAAAATATTTCCAAAACATATATCTGACAAAGGTTTGGTGTCCAGGGAATATAAAGAGTTCATACAATTCAATAGCAAAAAAGATAACCAAATTCTTAAAAATTAGCGACAAAAAAAAACTCGAATAGACACTTCACAAAGAAGAAAAGCACATGAAAAAGAGCTCAGCATTATTAGTCACTAGGGAAATGTAAATTAAAACAACAATGAGATACCATTACACACCCACTGAAATGACTAAAATTAGAGACTGACAACACCAAATGTTAGCAAGGATGTAATGCAACCTCAAATTGTTGGTTAGAGTGTAGAATGTTAAAACTGCTTTGGAAAATAGGCCTGGCTATTTCTCATATAACCAAACATAGATCTATTCTAGCAATTCTACTTGTAGGTATTCTCCCAAGAGATATTGAAGCATATTTTACCAAAGACGTGTACAAGAGTGCTCATAGTTTTACTCATGGTACCAAAAATTACAAACAACACATGTCCATTATTCGGAGAATGAATAAGCAAACACTGGCATATTCATACAATGAAATGCTATTAGCAATTATTTTTTTAAGGTGAATGCAAAACATGGATGAAACTCAAAAGCAATGGAAAGCAATTTTCCCCAAAAGAATCCATACTACATGAATTTAGTATAAGTTCTAAAAGAGGCTAAACTAATATGTAGGTTTTTCTTTTTCTCTTTTTAAAGTCAAAACAGCAGTTGCTTCTGGGGGTTTAGGAGCAGAGATTGACTTAAAAGAAGCATAAGAGAACATGGATATTATGCATTTGTCAAGAAGTATCACATAACACAATTAAGATTTATACATTACACTGCAGGCAGATTTTACTTAAAGAAAATATAAAGAGTAATTGAGGCTGAGCATTGTAGTACACTCCTGTAATCCTAGCACTTTGGGAGGCTAAGGCAGGAGGATCATTTGAGGCCAGGAGTTCCAGACCAGCCTGGCCAAGATGGCAGAACCCCATCTCTACTAAAAATACAATAATTACCCAGGCATGGTGGCTCATGCCTGTAACCTGTGCTACTCAGGAGGCTGAGGTACAAGAATCACTTGATCCCAGGAGGCACGGTTTGGAAGAGGCTGAGATCGTGACAGCCACTGCACTCCAGCCTGGGCGATAGAGAAAGATTCTGTCTCAAAAAAAAAAAAGAGTAATTGAATTACAGTTCATGATACAAATATTGAATTGGTTGGGATGAAATATACTGAAGTCTGTAATTTATTTTTAAAATATCAAAAAAGTAAGATAGAAGAGTAGATGGATATATATGTGATAAATAAAATACAGCAGAATGTTAATAATTGTCTCTAGATGGTGGGTACATGAATGTTTAATATGGTTTTATTTCAACTGTGCTCTTTGTTTAAAGTTTTTCACATCAAAACGTAATTGTAGCAAAGTTGTAGGATAGAAGGGCAATACATGGGAATTAATTGTATCTGTATATAAGCAAAAAACAATTGGAAAATATTTTTCAGTGTCATCAAAAGCCATAAAACACTTAGGAATAGATTTAATGAAACATATGTAAATTTATATATACTAAAAAGTACAAAAATATTGATGACAGAAATTAAAATAAGGTTTAGATAAATGGGGAAATATACCATGTTGATGGATGAGAAGAATTAATAGTGGTAAGATGTCAATTATCCCCATATTGATGGATAAAGTCAATGAATTCCAATCAGAATTCCAGCAGGCATCTTTTAAAAAAAATTGACAAGATGATTCTTGGACTTAAATAGAAATACACAGAACCTAAAATAACTAAAACAATTTTGAAAAAGGAAAACCAAAGTTGGAAGAATTGTACTACCTGATTTCAAGTTTATTATAAATAATCAAGGAAGTGTAATAGGGGCATAAGGATAGACTAAGATCAATGGAACAAAATAGAGAGCCCAGAAATAGATCTACACATGTATGTTCAGTTGATTTTTGACATAAGTGTCAATGTAGTTCAATGGATAAAGTATATTCTTTTTAATAAATTGTAATGAAACAATTAGATAGTCATATTTTTAAAAATCAATTCCAATCCTTACATAATCACATATGCAAATTTTGATTTGAAATAGATAATAGATCTGAATATAAAAGCTAAACTATAAAACTTCTAGAAGGAACTTTTTTGCAAAATAAATTTTACTGTGTATATTTGAGGCTTACAATATGATGTTATGGGATTTGTTTTATTTTATTTTTGGTTTTTGAGACAGAGTCTCACCCTGCCAGCCAGGCTGGAATACAGTGCAGCCTTGAACTCCTGGGCTCAAGCAATCCTCCAGCCTCAGCCTCCTGAGTAGTTAGGATTACAGGTACACACCACCTGGCTAATTTTTTATTTTTTGTTGAGTTGGGATCTCACTATGTTGTCCAGGCTAGTCTCAAACTCGTAGGCTCAAGCAGTCCTCCTGGCTTGGCTTGGGATATGCATAAATAGTAAAATGGCTACTATAGTGAAGGAAATTCACATATCTATCATCTCACATAGTTACTTTTTATGTATTTGAAACGAGCAGCTTAAATCTAACACAATGCAATTTTATTAACTATTGTCCTCATACATTAGATTTCTGAACTTCTTCCTATATATCTGCTACTTTGTATCTTTTGACCTACATCTCCCCATTTTTCTCTCCCATCCCCACCTCTGATTTCACTAGTTCACATACGTTTTGAATAAAACAGAGTTTATCCACTTAGCTGGTAGCCACTATCCCCAGCAGCTACCAGCAGCCACAAAAGAACACCAGCAGGGGATCCACCTGCATGGGTCCCTTTGGGGTATCCTCACCATCAGGTGAGACTGTGGGGACAGCTTCAATGATACAATTACAATGTGAACATTTTAGAGTTTGTAGTACTTACAGACCCTGAAGAGTGAGTCACACACACGCGCGTGCACACACACACACACACACACACAGAGAAATCAGGCAGTACAGGTGGGGAGAGAGAAGAGAACATCACAACTAACTGGGTATATCGAAGAATAGGGTGTGGTCACACTAAGTTCATGGGCAAATATCTTAATGGCTCTTTCAAAGTAAGTGACAGAAAAGTGGTGAGCCCAGTCAGCCAGTCAGGAAAGACACCTCTAAGTTCTTATCTCTGGCCACTGGCTTACGCCATTTTTGTGTGTTATAGAACTAGAAACTGAGTCAATGGTGACTGAGCCCTGTCTCTGGTACAAGAGTGCTAAACCTGAACCTGCTTTCAAAATGGATGCTGAGACAACATAAAATTATAATGATTTCATATAAAATATAAGTGAGATTATGCAATGTTTTTCTTTCTGTATCTGGCTTATTTCATTTAGCCATGTCCACCCTCCAGGTTTTCCCATGTTGTGGCAAATGACAGGGTCTCATTCACTTTTAAGGCTGAATAAAATTCCACTGTGTGTGTATGTGTGTGTGTGTGTGTGTGTATATATATAAAGTGACTTCAAAAAGTTCATGGAAAATAGAACTAAAAGATAAAAACAAAAATTGTAAACATATTTCTCAACATAAGTGACATCAAGTTCAAGACACTTTTGTAAGTGATGATACAAGCCATTTAGTCCATCCCTAAAGAACCGAAGGTCCTGGGAATTTAATTATGTTAATGCAGTCTTTTCTCATTATTAGTTGAAGAAAAATGGGCCCTTTAAAGATTTGTTAAAGATCAAGGAACAAAAAGAAGTCAGAGGGAACCAGATCAGGACCGTAAGGCGGATGCCTAATGATTTACCATTTAAATTCTTGTAAATTTGCCCCTGTTTGATGAGATAGATGAGCAGGAGCATTGTGATGGTAAAAGACTGTGGTGAAGGTTTCCCAGGTGGTTTTCTGCTAAAGCTTTGGCTAAGTTCTCATAATAAGCAGATGTTATCATTCTTTGGTCCTCCAGAAAATCAACAAGCAAAATTCCTTGAGCTCCCAAAAAAGTCGTTGACATGACCTTTGCTTTTGACAAGTTCACTTTAGCTGTGACTTGACCAGTGCCACCTCTTGGTAGCCATTGCTTTGATTGTGCTTTATCTTCAGGATCATTCTGGTAAACTCATATTTCATCTCCTGTTACAATTATTTGGAAGAAATTCTTCAGGATCTGGATCCCACTTGTTTAAAATTTCCATTGAAAGCTCTGCTCTTGTCTGCAGCTGATCTAAGTGCAACAATTTTGACACCCATGAGGTGGAAAACTTGCTCAACTTTAAGTTTTTCAGTCAGAATTGTGTAAGCTGAACCGATTGAAATGTCTGTGGAGTTGGCTATTGTTTCTGCTGTTAATCATCAGTCTTATTTAATTAGGGCATGAATAAGATTACATTTTTCCCCACAAATTGATGTGTTTGGCCTGCCATTATGGGCTTCATTTTCAACATCATCTTGTTCCTTCTTAAAAGGAGTTATCCATTCGTAAACTGTTGATTTATTTGAGGCATTGTTCCTATAAACTTTTGGTAAAGCATCAATGATTTCACCATTCCTAAATCCAAGCTTCACCATAAATTTGATGTCTTTTCTTGCTTTAATATTAGCAGAAATGTTGCTCTTATAGGGGCTCTTTTCAACCCGATGTCTTCTTCTTAGTGCCTCAGAGTAGATCCTGTCATACATGTTATAACAAGGTAGTACAAGTTTATCTTGGTGTAATTTTTATTTTGGTTTTTTGCCAACATTTGTTATGTCTTGTCCTTTTGATAATAGCCAACGTAGTAAATGTGAGGTAATATTGTGGTTTTAATTGGCATTTCCCTGATGATTAGTGATGTTGAGCACTTTTTCATACAACTGTTGGCCAATTTTATTTCTTTGAAGAAATGTCTGTTCAAGTCTTTTGCCCATTTTTAATTGGGTTATTTGTTTTTCCTCTATTGAGTTGCAAGGATTCATTATAAATGTTGGATATAAACCCCTTAGAAGAAAACATCTAGGAAAAAAATAATCATGACTCTGTAGTAGGCAAAGATTTCTTGGAAAGGATACAAAAAGGCACCAATTACTATTTTAATATTTGGTAAGTTGGACTTCATCAAAATTTAAATCTTCTGCTCTTCAAAAGACATCATTAAGAAAATGGATAAAGACTGGGCACAGTAGCTCATGTGTGTAATCCCAGCACTTTGGGAGGCCGAGGTGGGTGGATCACCTAAGGTCAGGAGTTCAAGACCAGCCTGGCCAACATGGTGAAACCCCATCTCTACTAAAAATACAAAAATTAGCTGGGAGTGGTGGTGGGTGCCTGTAATTCCAGCTACTTGGGAGGCTGAGGCAGAAGAATCACTTAAACTCAAGAGGAGAAGGTTGTAGTGAGCTGAGATTATGCCACTGCACTCCAGCCTGGGCAACAGAGCGAGACTCCATCTCAAATTTTAGAAGAAAAGAAAATGGATGAAGAGGAAGCCACACACTGGGAGAAAATATTTGCTATATGTATACTTGAAAAAGAACTTATATCCACTCATGGGCGTAGAGAGTAGAAGGATGGTTGCCAGAGGCTGGGAAGGGTAGTGGGGCAGGGGGGCAATGGGGAGGAGGTGGGGATGGTTAATGGGTCCAAAATAAAATTTAAAAAAAGAATGAATGAGACATACTATTTGATAACACAACCATGTGACTATAGTCAATAATAACTTAATTGTACATTTTAAAATAACTAGAAGAGTGTAATACGATTGTTTGTAACACAAAAGACAGATGCTTGAGGGGATGGATACCCCATTTTCCATGATGTGATTATTTCACATTGCCTGTGTGTGTCAAAACATCTTATGTGCCCCACAAATATATATACCTACAATGTACCCACAAAAATAAAAAAAAAAAAATTTAGGCAGGGCTGGTGACTCATGCTTATAATCCCAGCACTTTGGGAGGCTGAAGTGGGCAGATCACTTGAGGTCAGGAGTTTGAGACCAGCCTGGCCAGTATGGCGAAACTCCATCTCTACTAAAAATACAAAAATTAGCTGGGCATTTTAGCAGGTGCCTGTAATCCCAGATACTTGGGAGGCTGAGACATGAGAATCACTGGAACTCGGGATCACACCACTGCACTCCAGCCTGGGTGACAGAGTGAGACTTCATCTCAAAGAATAAACAAAAGAATTCTCATATGCTACTGATTAGAATATAAAATGGTAGGACTACTTTGGAAAACAGCTTGGCAGTTTCTTACAAAGTTAAATATAGATTTACTGTATGACCCAGAAAAAAAATACGTCCACTAAAACTTGTACACAAATATATAGTGGTTTTGTCTGTAATAACCAAATACTAGAAACGACCTATGTGTCCTTCACCTGGTAAATGGGTAAGTAAACTATGGTGTGTTCATACAATAGAATTCTAGCCACCTATTAAAAGTAACAAACTGGTAATACACTCAACAACGTGGAAGACTCTCAGTAATGTTACGCTGAGAGAAGTAAACCAGACACAAAAGACTGCTATGTGCTGAATTCTATTACATAAAAGAACTAGCCTGACTAAT
Source organism: Trachypithecus francoisi (assembly GCF_009764315.1). Classification (NCBI taxonomy): domain Eukaryota; kingdom Metazoa; phylum Chordata; class Mammalia; order Primates; family Cercopithecidae; genus Trachypithecus; species Trachypithecus francoisi. The sequence goes on along the minus strand of NW_022681435.1, from coordinate 1,386,086 downwards.
CTATAGTGATATACTGGCTGAAGGTGGGGTCAGGAGGAGCATTTCACCCCTAAAGAGCACAAGGGAATTTTCTGGGTTGATTGATTGGATTAAGTGGTTACATGAATATACACATTTGTCAAAACTTAAACTGTGCACTTATAATGTGTGCATCTTATTGTATATAAATAATACCTCACAAAAGTTTAATAAATAAATATGAAAGATGTAAAAATGAACATTCACAGCAACTGAGAGTAATTTCGGAGACAATTTTTCTTGGTAATACTTAGGGAGACTTTCACAGTTTTGGATCCATTTTTCTAAACGTGTGTTTGGCTTGTACTACGTAACGCTTAAAAGCTTATTAATGCTAAAGTCACATCTAAACCTCTTCCACATATTAAAACTGTCAATCAAATTTTATTATATGAATGAAGTACTTTACCTTAAATCTGTCAGGATAATTGCTCAGATTAAGTTAAATGGAAAGGAAAATGTAGGACAGGAAGTTATTTTTAAATTAAAGAACAGTTTCTATAAGGAACTGTAAAGCGGTTCGGCAATATGATATATTGGTTTTTCTATAATATCTTTCCATCTTGGCAAATGTTGAGTCGGGCTTCACTCTCACAAACATGCTCAAGAAACCAAATGTATCAGTTGTTGTACCTTCAGCTGCAAGGAATAAGAAACCGTGACTCAACTGACCTAAACAATAAGGCATTTATTATCTCAGATAACAAGATGTTCTCTGGGGATAGTCAATTCAGGCTGACCAGGATCATCTTTCTACCCTGCATTTGTTCTCAGAGCAGCACCCCTCAAAGCTCCAAGATGGGGACTGTGGAGCCATGACCACATCCAGAAAAAAGATTGCATAACTTTCTGCTTGCCTCCTGTAATTGTCAAGTAATCCTTCCTTGTGTATTTCTCCTCCCACATCTCCAACCTGGATTTCTTCACATGCCCACACACATATAATTCATTCCCAAGAAAAATGAAACCAACAAGATGGACCTACACCAGCTCTTGTCAGCAGGTGGTCAAAGGGAGGAGAGAAGAGATCTGACCAAAATTGGGTTCTCTTGGGAAGGGAGAAGGGACAGAAAGGGAGGCAAGCTCAGTAAACCATCAAAAGTAAGTGTGGCACTGGGTCATAAATTTGATTCCTAAAGTTGTATTAATTTTTTGTTTAAGTTTCACATGAATACCTCTCTCTGGGGGCTTTTTTCAACCCATAAAGGAAAATCAAATTGAAAAGCACCAGCCAAAGCCATTCTCCCAAATCCTTTGCCCCCTTTAAGAGGTTCAAGAAGATTTGCTGACTTTGGGACTAGCACAGAGGAAATTAAAGCAATTCTCACTCTTTATCTGTTATTTACTGCTCTCTACGTTACTAAACTATATTTATTTCTTGGTTTGCAGCACCGTGATTGTAGAGTAAGTGCTAAGCAGCAAATAACTTCCCTGTTGTTGAAATTGGTGGTGATTTTGCTCTCACTGGAGCATATCACATGACCCCTCAATGCTGGTCAATGGCCGTGGGCTTTTTCCTCCACCTCCACCTGTTAACGGGTATAGGACTAATGATTGCCAGCTGTTTTAACTCACGGAGAACAACTTTACATGGTCGCATAAGATACTAAACTTTGTAGTATTATGTAGTGAGAATATGACATAATACATGCTACTAGCCAATGCCAATGTCCAAATAATTTCCCACTAAATCAAGATACAACTTCTTTTCCAACATGGCTATATTAGAATCACCTGGGGAGCTTTGACAAGTTCTAATGCCAGGGTCCCACGCCTAGTAATTTATATTCAGTTGGTCTGGAATGTAGCCTAGGTTTGGCCATATATTTTTTAAGCTTCTCAGGTGATTCTAATGTATGTCTAGGGTTGAAATTCTTGCATCTAAAGCAGTGATTCTCAAAGGGTGATCCTTGGACCAACAGCATCTGCATTACCTAAGAATCTGTTAAAAATACAAATTTTTAGGCCTAACTCCGGACCTATTGAATTAGAAACTCTATGGATGGGGCCCAGTAACCTGTGTCTCACTTGGCCTCCAGGTGATTCTGAGGCATCCTCAAGATTGACGACCACTGCTCTAAACACAAGCCTGTGATTAACAAACCCTGTTTGAATGTCTACTATTTGCAAATTGTAAGATACTACCCTGCAAGATAATCTTCACAAACTCAAAACTATTGTCAACTCCACCATCTTCTCACTAAGCCGACTTCTTGGTCTTAAAAAGGAGACCTATCTTTGAAAACAGTTAATGCTATGACCACTCCACTTTATGGTCTCAGAGCCTGAGTCTTGCCACCTCCCCAGAACCAGCTCAGCAACTTTCCAAGCTCACTAGGCACCCACAGGATGGTCCCTTGTGTCCCATGAGAAGCTCTGTCTTCCATGCTGCTGCCTGGGGAATCTGCCCTGCCTCTGTCTCCCCACCTGCTTGATCAGCCTGCTAGGCCTGCTGCTAACCCTTCGCATGAATAGCCTTGCCTCTCTTGTGGTCTCTCTGCCCTGTGACCTTACTGTTTTTGCCCATTTCTTAGGTTACCAAGCCTTCAATTCCTGATGCAGTGGCTTCATGTTCTCTGTACCCCATACCTGTTATCAAGGTCAGAAGTACTGTAGTACCCAGCTTCACCATCTGTTTACTCACCAGGTGAGTGCTGGCAATACCTTAATTGACCCACACCTGTTACAAGATACGACTCCTAAAAAGGAGTTTGGGACCCTCTCTTCTCCTGGTTTGAACACTAACACTGTATTTGGGTCTCTTTTGTTGCCTCCCAATTACTGCAGTAAGCCCCAGGAGTCTCCAGTTGTGGTCCTGATTCAGTCCCTGTTACAATCCCCCAGGAGCTCTAGTCACTGCTCTGCTTTTATCTTCTAGTCCTGCTGTGGGGCCCTTGGTCCCTGTTATGGACTGAATTGTGTTTCACCAAATTCATGTGTTGATGTTCTCACCCCCATTAACTCAGAATGTGACAGTATTTGGACATAGGGTCTTTCAAGAGGCAATTAAGTTAAAATGAAGCTGTTTGAATGAGCTTGAAAACAATATGACTGGTGTCTACAACAAGAAGACATCAGGGCACAGGCATGCACAGAGGGAAGACCATGTGAGGGCACAGAGAGCCAGTGTCCATCTGAAGGCCAAGGAGATAGGCCCCAGAAGAAACCAACTTTGTTGTCATCTTGATTCAGACTTCTAGCCTCCAGAATTGCGAGAAAATGAATTTCTGTTATTTAAGCCACCCCATCAGTCCTACTTTGTCATGGCCGTCCTAGCAAACGACGGCTCCTTCCCCCGTTTCCTGTTGTCCCTCAAAACTCCATGGCAAATACTTTAGGGAGGTGGAGGAAGCAGCAGCATCTATCCTTTCGGAAGGATGTATAACGAAAGGATGAGAATCAGTGATTCCTGCAAAATTCCTGAGGAGAGTGAGGCTTATGACAAGCGTGCATGGGGAATATTTTTGTTGGCTTTCTTTATGCTGCTCTCTTTTGTTTTTATTTTGCATTTTTTCCAAATATGACACCAACCTCTGTGTCTTCAACTCTGGATGCAGCTCTCTACACAAACTGGGACTTTGGCTTAACTGCGATCAACAAAACTTGTTTGAAAGTCTACCATATGCAAATCCTCAGGCTAGGGACTTAGAGCCGTTTGTCAATGTATATGTGATTATGTACATTTCTCTATAATCTCTCTTGGGGAGAAGATGGCTATGTAGCTTAAAAAAAACAAAGTCTAGGTAGAATAGGAAAACTTTCAAATGAACGGTAAAGGCATCAACCAGCATAGAAAAAAAAAAAAAGCTCCAATTTAGAAATGATACGTGAAATGGGCCAATTTTGGACAAATGGATAGAAAATGGGATATTTAAAACGTGAGACAGAGAAGCAAGGAGCAAGGTTTACTTTAAGTGCTCTGTCCTACATCCCTTGCCAGTGAAATCTATTATGTTCTTTTAACCTTGACACCACTGTTCTCTCTTCCATAAATCATTTTCTACTCCCCCAAGAAAAATATCTTGCTTCTTTTCAAACTTTGCAAAGCCTTTTGCACGTAAGCACACAACAAATCACACTGTGTTTTAGCAACTTATGTATGGCTGTCTATCTGCTTGAGTATGTAAGATACTTATGGATAAGCACTGTTTATTGAAATCAACTCAGTATCTCAGTACATGACTCAAACTAGGTATCAAAAAAGTGATGTAGGCCAGGTCAAGTGGCTCATGCCTATATAATCCCAGCACTTTGAGAGGCCAAGGCAGGTGGATCATCTGAGGTCAGGAGTTTGAGACCAGCCTGGCGAAACCCTGTCTCTATTAATATTACAAAAATTAGCCAGGCATGGTGGTGCCTGTAGTCCCAGCTAGTCAAGAGGCTGAGGCAGGAGAATCACTTCAAACCAGGAGACAGAGGTTGTAGTGAGCCGAGATCACACCACGGCACTCCAGCCTGGGTGACAGAGTGAGACTCCATCTCAAAAAAAAAAAAAAAAAAGTGATTGTTAAATTTGATAAAAAGTGAAATTGATAGAATGGGTGTGGCATATGAGAAAATAAGGACTGCAAAATAGGCCGGATGTGGTTGCTCACACCTGTAATCCCAGCACTTTGGGAGGCCGAGGCGGGCGGATGACGAGGTCAGGAGATCGAGACCATTCTGGCCAATATGGTGAAACCCCGTCTCCACTAACAATTCAAAAATTAGCTGGGCGTGGTGGCACATACCTGTAATCCCAGCTACGCAGGAGGCTGAGGCAGGAGAATGCTTCAACCAGGGAGTTGAAGGTTGCATTGAGCCACGTTCACGCCACTGCACTCCAGCCTGGTGACTGAGCGAGGCCCTGTCTCAAAAAACAAAACAAAACAAAACAAAATGCAAAATACTCTCTACATTAGGGCAAGGATAATTTTTTCAGGCAATATGGTTTTCAAATAATGATTATCCTCTTTAGTGTGGGTTTAAATTCTACCATCTTAGAGAATTACTGTTTGTCCTTTGGAGAAGCATGTGTGTGTATGCGTGTGCCCACCAACAGTCCCCCATGGGAGACCAAAATGACACTAGACGAAGAGCAGGCACAAATCTTTGCCTCCTGCTCATGGAAAAGGCTTTCAAGAACCACAGTTGGAATGTAAATCCCACCCTAACTGTTCTGTTCAAGTCCTTATTCTAGACTGAGTGACTCATCTGTGGACTTTTGCTACTGTGAATTATTATACACATGGATTATCCTGATGTGGGAAGATGTGAGACCATGCCAGTGGGCTAGAGATAAGATTTTCCTAAAGAGGAATGGAAGCTACATTGTGAGATAAAGATACTGAAGAAAGACCTTTTTCTCTATATATATACACACATATATATATAATATATATACACACATATACATATATATATGAGGGACTCTCTCTCCATATATATGGAGAGAGAGAGGACTTTCTTCATATATATATATATATATATATATATATATATATATATATATCTTTCTCTATCTCTGCATCTCTGAGTCAAAAAAAGGAGAAGGAGGAGGAAGACAAGAAAGAAGAAAACTGAGATTCTTAAGGCAAGGAGGCAAAGCTTGTCCTTTTCCCTTGGTTTCTGGAGCTAGTCCTATTTAGTTACTTCTCTCCACAGCCACCAACTTTTAATAAAGGCTGTTGCACAGAAAGCCAACTGTGTTAGTTGCATGAAGATACCTAGAGCCCAAAGGCAATAAAAGGCACCATAGTCTTCTTTGCCTAGTTGAGGCCAGCATGGTTGTGGCAACATTGCAGCATGGGCAATTATTCATGTCAGATTCCAGGAAGCAGAAGTAAGCAGTAAAACAAGGAGAGGTCCAAGGTGAGCTGAGAATAGGTGGTAGGAACAGGCAGCAGTGGTTAGGAGTGACTACAGCATCCATTTACTTAGGAATGAAGGTGAGAAAAATGTAGTTAACCCCAAGGGAATGTACCCCCTTATATATGAATGTTTGTTTACATTATAGTAAAGGACAAAGAATGTAGATCAGTTTTAAAAGTTTTAAATGTTGGATCATATTTATTATCACCATACATTTCATGCGTTACAGTTTTGGATGGTTCAATACTCATTAGCTCCTCCAAGGCTGTGGTAAAATGTGAGACCTTTATTTTGCAGAGATGAAAACTTATCAGAAAAGAAAAAAATCGAGAGTACATTCCCAACACCTGTAAACTTTTGCAGCTATTTCTTTTTTCTTTTTTTTTTTTTTTTGAGATGGAGTCTCACTCTGTCACCCAGGCTGGAGTGCAGTGGCGCAATCTCAGCTCACTGCAAGCTCTACCTCCTGGGTTCACGCCATTCTCCTGCCTCAGCCTCCTGAGTAGCTGAGACTACAGGCACCCACCACCAAGCCTGGCTAATTTTTTGTATTTTTTTGGTAGAGACGGGGTTTCACCATGTTAGCCAGGATGGTCTCGGTCTTCTGACCTCGCGATCCACCCACCTCGGCCTCCCAAAGTGCTGGGATTACAGGCATAAGCCACTGCACCCGGGCTTTTGCAGCTATTTCTTATACTCGATATTGTACTGATCTGTCTTATACATTGTAAAACATACATAAGCATAGAAATTTCAAAAAGATAAGAAAACATATATCGAAATACAAGTTCTCATGTGTTATTCTCACACCCCAATGTATCATCTAACCCCTTTGATGCTCAGTCCCATTTGTAGCCCCTGACTTAGAAGTGAAGATCATGGGACCTGGAGTCTGATATTGTTTGGCTCTGTGTCCCCACCCAAATCTCAGTGTGAATTGTAATAATCCCTATGTGTCATGAGAGGGACCTGGCGGGTGGTAACTGAATCATGAGGGTGAGTTTTTCTCGTGCTGTTCTCATGATAGTGAAAAAGTCTCATAACATCTGATGGTTTTATAAAGGAAAGTTTCCCTGCACAAGCCCTCTTTCCTGCTGCCATGTAAGATGTGACTTTGCTCTTCCTTCTCCTTCTGCCATAATTGTGAGGCTTCCTCAGCCATGTGGAGCTATGAGTCCATTAAACCTCTTTTCTTTATAAATTACCCAGTCACGAGTATGTCTATTACCAGCATGAGGAAAAAAACTAATACAGAGTCAAACAAATCTAGATTAGAATCTCAGTTTAGCTACTTACAGGCTTGGGGATTCTGAGTCTCAGTTCCCTAGACTCTAAAAGTGCAATAATGCCCCACAAATAGTTTTTTGAAAGATTTGCATGAGATGATGAATACAAATCATTTAGCATTGTCCCTATGTTTTTGTGCCTACTACACAGTAGGTGCTCAATAAATACCAATCATTACTTGCCACCATTAGACATCTGAAGCCTGCTAGGGTCTGAAGAACCAGGATAATGCCTTTCTCTGTAGAAAGAAGCTCATAGGGAATGTTTCTTTGTAAGGAAAGTCTTAATGAAAATACATCATTGATAGATAATAAAGAAAAACCCACCGGAATAGACAAAAGTGATGGTCTAAGGGATGGTAAGTAGTTACTTACTGTATTTATTATCCAGAGAGGAATACAGATTATATATTTCATGAGCCAGATGGGAATAGTTATTTAATCTACAGTAACGACGACTCTAAATGGCTCTATTGAATCTCTACTTGAAAGTATACTTCAGAAGCGTTGCAGGCTATGAGGGAATAAAGCGAGAAACAAATGTAGTGGTTAAAGGATATTTTTGCTAAAGCTTAATTAAACTTGAGATTTTGTACCATTCTGTGTATAATCTTCAAAAGATTTTTTTTCTGAAAAAGAGACCAGAAAGGGTGCTATGAAATTAGCCTTAGAGTTATGTAGATTTTGAAGGGCCCTTAAGAAAAAAATATGTAAAAAAAAAATACAGATTTCAATTTGAAGCAAAGAATTGAAACTGCTTTCTGGCAGCCCACACTTCCAACAGCATTGGTACCTACTTGAAATGAACAACTGCTAAAGGAAACAGCTGGTAGAAAGCTGTTACTGCAAAGCAAAGTGCAATATGCATGCTGTAATTAGTTTGCAATCATTACTCAGTCCACTGTTGGAGAAAAACCTTGATTTGATCACACCAAAAGCATTTCTATCAGTGAACAAAATTCAGGACAATCCTTTCCCCAAATCCAAATCAAACTCTCACCTTTACTACAGCTATGATATCATGATTATTTTTCCTATGGGGCCAGCGTAAAGACCAGACCACAAAGAGGTATATAAAACAAGAATTGTCTGTTTACCTGGAAGAAGTCCCTTAAAACAATAGCTGATCAGCTTTGAATGTTTGCCATATGCTAGACTGGAGCTGTCCAAAAGACATATAATGCAAGTCATAAATGGTAACCATAAAGAGAATGTCAAATTTACTAGTAGCCACATTTAAAAAAAAAAAAAAAAAAAAAAAGAAAGGGCCGGGCGCGGTGGCTCAAGCCTGTAATCCCAGCACTTTGGGAGGCCGAGACGGGTGGATCACGAGGTCAGGAGATCGAGACCATCCTGGCTAACACCGTGAAACCCCGTCTCTACTAAAAAATACAAAAAACTAGCTGGGCGAGGTGGTGGGCGCCTGTAGTCCCAGCTACTCGGGAGCCTGAGGCAGGAGAATGGCGTAAACCCGGGAGGCGGAGCTTGCAGTAAGCTGAGATCCGGCCACTGCACTCCAGCCCGGGCGACAGAGCGAGACTCTGTCTCAAAAAAAAAAAAAAAAGAAAGAAGTAAATTTAATTTTCATGCTGTATTTTCTTTAACATGGCTTATCCAAAACATTATCTTTGTGATACATAATCAATAAAAAAATTATTAATGAGGTATGTTACATGCTTTTTTCTACCGAGCGTTCTAAATCTGGTGTGTCATTTACACATATAGCACATTTCCGTTTGGACTGGCCACAGTTCAAATACTCAATAGCCACATATGGCCAGTGGCTTCCATGTTGACAATGCAATTCTAAATTATTTACATGACTTATATCTTTTAATTGTCTCAGTTATCTTCTGATGGAATAATGATTACCCAATTTCACACACAAGAAAAAGGAAGCACAAGAGGAATAAGAACTTCCTCGAGGTCACAAAGCAAAGAGTTGGCAGACTCAGGAGGATTCCAGGCATTCTGATTTCAGAGGCTGCCCTCCTTATCACTGCAGTGCCCTGCCTCATGGACTACTCTGTATAGCTCATGGACTATGCTTCCTGACCAATGAATTTGAAAATGCTAAAGATTACCGTTAAAGTTACCAATAGACAAGAAAATAGCCTTCATTTTTTAGCCTTTCCCACAACCACCATATTTTAGGGTAAATGCTGTTATATGTTGTGCCAATTTTATAGATATAGAAACTGAGGTTAAAAAAAACACTGTCCTTTCCACAAGGTCACAAAACTAGAATGTGTTGGAGCTGTGATGCAACCCTAGGCCTTCTGACTAAGCACTAACTACTGGTTTGGTTCCATTAACAGATGGACCAAAAATAGACCACAAAATAGACAAAGACATATTACCTAGTATATAGAAATAATAATAACCTTCAATGGCCACAGGACCAAAACAAGAACAATGAGCCAACTTAATTAATTCAATAAATTCAATAGAAAATATAACCTGCAAGGCAGTCACTTTTAGTGAAGATTAAAATTTGTGAATTTGCTGTGTGCTAACTAATGCTTGGTAAGGAAAAAGCCATAGAGTTTAATATCTTACCTCCAGCTTAGCATAAAGAAAATGGATGAATGGTCTACCAACCCTCAGAATTTCCACTTCATGGACTACTAAGGGTAGTATTTTCCCTTGCTACTTATTCCAAAATTCTAATCATAAGAATTGCCATTTAGAATTAGTTAATGAAGACTGGTTTATCAAACCCAGATCCCTTAAGTAATTATTAAAGATATACAAAGGAAGGATAGCCCAGCTACAGTAAGCAAATAAAGCAAGTTATAGAATAGTGCTTAAGTAGTGTGGTGACCATTTTTGCTGAAACAGCAACAACATGGAAAACAGTATGACAAAAATACACATCAGTGGTTTTGAGAGTATTGAGGAAATTGCATGAAACCTTAATTTCTACATTATATATTTCTGTAATGTGTGAATTGTTATAACCAGCTTAGGTTATACTGCTAAACAAAAACGATGGATGGTGGATAAATAGGTAGATGAGATGAGATAGATACATTAGATGGATGGATAGACAGATAGACAGATACCAAATGCTCCTGTATAACCTGGGAACGTCCCTGTAGGGTAGGTGTTTCTCTATCTCTCACTTGAAGAGATGAGTTTCAGAGATAGCTTTGACTTTTTGAAAGACACCAAGTAACAGAGCCTGAGGACTAACTGGGAAAGGACATATTTCTGTGGGGGCAAATTACAGAGATGGGGAAAGCTTGCAACTTGGCAGTATCTAAGAGGATAAACCTGAAGGTGGGTCACTGGGGAGAAGGCAAAAGGAAAGAGAGACATCAGACGGCCATTCAAAGATGCTATCCTTCTGGTATTTTAGATGCAATGAGAAGTTGTATCTACTAGTAACTATTTTCTCAAAGACTTAACTTTCGAATTTTGCCACGGCTGTGACCTAAATCCTTTGCAAGCTATCCCTTTCTAATCATCTTTATTCCAATGACAAATTCCAAATTTATATTCCCAGCACAGACCTCTACTTTGTCTTTCAAATCTATATAAGTATACTTGGAAATGAGAACATATGTGTTCCCCAAAAGCTCCATACAGGAATGTGTATAGCAGCACTATGAGTAGGAGCAAAAAACTAGAACAACTTTATGCAGCAATGAGAATGGATGAACCACAATTACTCACAGGAAAATGAATGAAGCTCATAAACAAGATGCTGAGCAAAAGGTAAACACCAAAGGGTACACATTGCATGGCTCTATCTAAATCAAGTTTAAAAGCAGGCAAGACTAATATTTGGCATTAGAAACCAGGGTATGGTTCCCTTCAGGTGGTAGTGCTTAGAATGGGGAAGACAATGGACTTCTGTGGCCCTGGTCATGTTTATTTCTTGAAGTGAGAGCTGGTTACACAGATGTGTTCCATGTGAGATAATTTATTATGCTATAAATTTTATGTGTACATATTTGTATGTATGTTTTAGATTTATTTAAAAAATTTTAAAATAGAGAGATAAATCTATTTAAATATATAGAGAGATAAAATATGTTTATCACAAACTGATAAACATATTTTCAGACAAAGTAGATAATTATATTTTTATATTCCTTAGGTAAGGATAATTTTGCATACTTGTTGAGTTTCTCTCTGCCTTCTTTTGTCTTAGAAACCCAGGTCAGGGGACACTTTATCCATCTTCTCAGTGCATTCTTTGTAATATGGCCATCCATTGCCCCTACAACCTCTTCAAAGTCTGATACTTCGAGCAATATTAATAATACTTGTGCTGTTAATTTTATCCAAGTTGTAAGATAATCTATGACTGCTAACTAATTATTCCTTTATGATTCCAGAGAAATTCAAAATTGATCTAAGTTTTACTTTCCCTACTTAAGAGGTAGAGAAACTAAGATGAAAAATGTAAACTGATTTTCACAAATATTCCCAGCAGAGACAGAAAGAAAGAGAGAAAGGGGAAGAGAGTGAGAGGAGGAGGAGAAGAAAAAGAAAAAGAATCAGGTAAAGGAATAAAAAAGAGGAGAAGGAGAAAAGGAAGGGGGTGAGAAAAAGGGAAGGGGAAAGAAATTAGAGATGAAGGGATACGAACTGTTTGGGAGTGGGACAGGGAGGCGAAGGATGAGGAGGCTTTATATAGGTCTATAAAACAGGAAGCAGACATGTTGATTTGGAAATGCCCTATAATTTGTGTTCCTCGGTTGGGATGCTGGTTTCTCTCTCTGCATACTAGCTAGTTTTTAGGATTGAGTCATGAGGATAAAATCAGAAGGAGAAAGCAATGCCTTAGGGAAAGTCAAATAAAAATCAAATGCCAGGACAGAAAAGTAAAAGAAATGCTGTCCTATATCCCTCAAGACCAAACCTTGAGCTGGGGAGATGACCATGGAAACATGAAGGCGGGTCAGAAGTCTGAAAACATCAGGATTGGTGGATGCCTAGGGTTCCTGGAAGTACTAAGCTTTTGGCTGGACACTTCATTCAGCATGGAGGTTATGGTGAGAGGAGGCTTGGATAAATGTCCTTGACACAGAGAATGCAAAAAATTAGAAGTTCTCCTTGCTGTCATGATAGTCACAGAGGTGCAGAGGGTAGTAGAGGACCCAGGGATGCTTGGAATGAGGGCACAAGAGGCTGCAGTGCATGCAGACACCAGATGCAAATGAATGAGACCACCATCACCACCATCAGAAGATGCCCAAGGAGCCTGCTCAAGCCAGCTCACTAGTTAACTGTCCAGCCACTCCCAAACAAGGAAGTGTAAGTATGTACTCCTCTGTTACCTGGTGCATATAGTCAAACACTCAGACCTCCCTACCAGTGCCGAATTGCAGAAAAGATAATGAATGAGGCAGATTTCCTACACAGATCAAGTATAAAGAGACCATGGAAACAAAGGGAGTTGAACTTTGATTGGACTGAAAGGAGGTTGTTTAAACCAGAAGACATTGACCTATTTTTAATTGATAAGTGTAAGTTTCCTGAGACTGAGAAAGGTGTGGTTTCTTAAGGAAAAAAGCAGCTTACTTTATTGAAAATATAGAAGTTATATTTTCTTTCTAAGTATAAGTACAGTATGAGCACATCTGTGACCCCACTATGGCAGACAAGAATACTCCAAGTAGTTCACGCCCAATTAAATATTCCAAATAAGAAACCCCTTCCAACAAACCAAAATGTTTATCAGATCACCAACATTTTTTAACATTATTTGTTTATGGAAGATATTTGATGAAAAGTTAGGAAAATAATTTTCTTTGATTTCTTATAACAAAATAGATTAGTGATCTCTACATATTTTCCTCTGTCAGCCAAGATTTTCATCAAAATGTCAGCAATGGGATATAAGAAGCACTCTGAAAGAAGACACCCAATGCAAAGACTTGTATCTAGAATGAAATAGAGTTGTGTGGAACCACGAAGGGAAAAGATTATCTACCTGTGTAACACTGCAACTGTGAAATATATATCTTTATATATTAAAAAATATTGTATACATTCTGCTAGGGTAAAGCTGACTTGTCAGATAAAAGGCTTCAGTTTCTTCAACTGTAAAATGAATGATGAGCAATGGAAAACCACTAACGTCTTTCTAGTTCTAAATACTATGGCTTGAGGATGTGAGACGATTCAAGATGGAATGATCAGAAAAAGGCTGTTCATGTTATTGCATCTGCTCAAAACGGGTAGATGCAGAAGTTTTATAATACCTCTGGTGCCCAGCAGCACCTAGCAGAGTGTCTGGGACATACAAGTTATTGGGTATTGGGTATCAGCATTGGGCATGAGCTTATGGAAACTCCTACAGGTAGTAAATATGACTTCTGGTGTACTCCTTATAACCAAATTCCATAACAAAAGACTATGTATTCCTGGGAGGCGGAGGCTGCAGTGAGCTGAGATGGCACCACTGCACTCCAGCCTAGGCAACAGAGCTAGACTCCATCTCAAAACAAAAATAAAAACAAAACAAACAAACAAGCAAACTATGTACTTCTGTGAAGGAGAATTCGGCTCAAGAGACATTACATACTTGACTTGTATCAGACTTAATAGCTACTGTATTTTTTAGGATATATTAGTAGACAGTAAATGGATGTGATTGTATGCAAACACATCTGTGATACCAATTTTCTGGTTCAATTTTGTTCATTAAATCAGAATCTCAGAATTAGAAGGGTAGTTAGATATTAACCAATAAAATTCCTGAATACAAAAGATGAGAAAACTGAAGAGGTTGGGAACATTCCTAAAGATAATTATTTCATGATGGAACCAGTTTATCTGCTCTTTAATCAGTGCCTGGCCTCTGTCTCCCTACTGAATTAGGCAGTAGGCAGTCATGAATGTGAGCTATTGTCTGGATATTGCCATTTGAATCAGTATAGTTGGTATTACTACTAACCAGAAAACAGGATACTTAGGTCCTAGTTCTGTTACTAATTGATCATGTGACATTGGCAATCACTTAACTTCATGATATATCAGCATTTCAATTTTCTGTAAAATTATGTGTTTCTTTTAGCTAATCAATAGTACATTTATATATCTTTGGGGTTAGAAATATAATTTTTTCTTTTTTTTAAGAGATAGGGTCTTGCTCTGTGGCCCAGGCTGGAGTACAGTGGCATGATCATACTTCATTACAACCTTGACCTCCTGGGCTCAAGCGATCCTCCCAACTCAGCCTCCCAAGTAGCTGGGACTACAAGAGCCTACCATGTCCGGCCAAGTTTTTACTTTTTGTAGAGATGGAGTCTCATGATGTTGCCCAGGCTGATCATGAACTCCTGGCCTCAAGCAATTATCTCTCCTCAGTCTCCAAATGTGCTGGGATTACAGGCATGAGCCACCACTCCCAGCCTTATAATTTTTGTCTTTAAAAATAGCAATCTTTTCCTTTTAAATTCAGAACATGTCTGAATCTGCATGAATGAGATAGAATTTATCTTTGATCAACGAAAACCTTCAAGATGGCAATTTCAGACAAATGAATCCTTTCATTTTCTTACAAATTAATAAATGCCCTGATCCAGATAACTGTCCAATTGTTTCTGTCTTTCCATTGCAACACTGGAGTCTAGGTACAGCAATTATCTGGTAAGTCATAGTGAGTAGACTAACTCATTGTGCCAGGCATCAAATAAGCACTCAACTATTTCTGATTGCTTAAACTCAAAATTCTGAATTAGTATATTTCTAAATATGCCGTTGCATTGACAGATCTTGCATTTTGGATGCTTTACTTGCAGGGAGAAAAATGTAGTACAAAGAATTATATACTACTCCTATGTATTATTTATTATAATTGACTTAATATTATTTATTTTAAAATTAATATAAACTGAATTACATTTATCTAGTAAAATTCTAAAATCTTCCTAAACACAGGATAACATAGACTGCTCTTGTTCTACTGTATTCTTCTGAGTTGTAGTTGACAATCCAATTCTCAAATACTGTGCATTGGGTTTAAATGGAACACCACTGAAATCAAAGGTACAAACAGCCTATTCATGTCTCATTGCATTATTATTCTAATTAATATAAGTCACACAGGTGCAATGTGTGATGAGAGGCATTTATAAATTAATAAATAAACACATTTCAAAAGCACTGTGACTTATAAACATAATGCCTCAATAAAAAAAAGACACTATTGTCCAAAGACTGTTTGTTGGATTATTAGTTTATAAGCAAACAAACAGAAAAATGACAGAAATTTCAAACCTCTCTGGAGGGAAACAAAGCAGTTCAATAGGAACAAACAGCTGTACATAAAAGACTGAGTTAAGGGTAATTTAAAAAAATCCTGAGAAAATGATAAGTTCAGTGAATATCCTTTTGAAAGAGAGACAGAGATACAGAAACCTGGGACTGAAATAATATCTTGTGGCTTTACAAAGCTTTTTATCCAAGGACCCATCCACTTTACAAAAACAAATTTGATAATTTTCCACACATGCTTTTGACTCTGGGTAAGTGCTATGTTACGGTAACCTTTTATAGACAGAAGAGTTGGAACCAGAAGGATGACCGACGCACAGGATCAGTAATCAGCAGTGCTCAGAACAGGGCCGTGAACCCCTCTCTCAAATTCCACTGCTTCAGCCCTTCTCCTACTTTTCCATCTTGCTGAATGAGCACCAATGGGTAACACAGTTGAAAGCAAAGTCACCATAATACTAAAAGTATTTAGCACCCTTCTTCCAGGATGTTTGGCAGACATTACCTCATTAATCTTCATAACATCTTTAAGAAAGTGGGAGAGATCATCTCCACCCTCATTTAATGAATGGGGTAGCAATTGCTTAAGGCCAGGACATGATTCAATGTCATGGCTAAAAATGGAGCCACGTTCCTGAAACCCTCACTCAGGTCAGTGCACTATCAGCCACTTTAGGAGTACAGGTAGCTCTGGATCAGTTTACAGTGAAGGAAGATAATTCCCAGTGTTGGCAGACTTGGAAATAGACCAGATGAATAACACTACCCATTGTTACCAAATGCAGCAAAATACACGACTCATGTGTTAGCCAAACAAATGTTTATTGAGGGCCTGCTAGGAGCAGTTTGCTGTTGGGAGAAACAAAGAAAGGAAATGAACTAAGTTAAGGAAAAAAGACCCATAAATCAAACATGAACCCTCCACTCGAATAATTTAGATTCATTCATTCATTCATTCATTCATCCTCTTGTTCAATGAATGAGAAACCTTCCAGATCCTTTCAAAGTGTGGAGGATACAAATACAAATCAGACCTTACATTTAAGAAGATTAGTCGGTCGGGCTAATCAGATATTTAAAACTTGGAGTCTACAGGAATAAATATTAAATCAAAGTTATGCCCAGCTGTCAGAGAAGCAAAAAAGAATAGCATTTAAGAAAGGTGGACATTTATTTATTTATTTATTTTTTGAGACATAGTCTCACTCTGTCATCCTGGGTGGAGTGCGATGGCGTGATCTGGGCTCACTGCAACCTCCGCCTTCCGGGTTCAAATGATTCTCCTGCCTCCACCTCCCGAGTACCTGGGATTACAGGCTCCCTACCACCACACCCAGCTAATTTTTGTATTTTTAGTAGAGACAGGGTTTCACCATGTTGGCCAGGCTGGTCTCAAACTCCTGACCTTGTGATCCGCCTGCCTTGGCCTCCCAAAGTGCTGGGATTACAGGTGTGAGCCACCGACCCAAAATGTGGACGTTTAGTAGGATGATGACTACAGTAATATAAAGCACGTGGGCTAGAAAGGGAAACTACTAACCATCTATTTTTGTGTATTGGGCCTGGATTTTCAAAGTATGTTTACCTGGGCTCATCAAGGATGGGGTGATGGGAGTCCCACAAAGAGAGGCGGAAGGGCAGGAGACAGAAGTTCACTTCTCTACTTCTGTTCTGATCTCTGTGCCTTACTTGGCTAAACTAGACCAGAAAATGAGTTAACACTGGGTGACCACCTAGGATAATGGGAGATAGTAGACCAACCATTTTTCCCATTATCTTTACTGAAGGGGGCATGCGGCCCTTGATACAGAACCTAGTTTTCTTCCCAGGACTTAAGGACATCTTGTTGCTTTATGAAAACACCTTTGTGCTCTCCATGCCTGTTACCATTTACATTAAGACGGGTGGATACGGCAAGTTTCTGCACGCCAGCGGGTACATCTGCATTATATGGGATGTGATCGTGAAGTAGTGTGACTAAACACTCTATTTATATGTGAAGGTTTATATAATGTTTTATATATTTTTCAAACATGCTGCTCCAAAAATTATCTCATTTTGATCTTTACAATACGTCTGTGAGTACACAAGACGTATAATATGATGTCTGCTGACAGCTAAGGAAAATGAAGCTCGGAGAGTTCAAAGCTGTGCCTGAGTTAAA
Source organism: Trachypithecus francoisi (assembly GCF_009764315.1). Lineage (NCBI taxonomy): Eukaryota > Metazoa > Chordata > Mammalia > Primates > Cercopithecidae > Trachypithecus > Trachypithecus francoisi. The sequence continues at coordinate 1,368,533 of NW_022681435.1, read as the reverse complement.
AAAGAAAGTAAGATGGAGAGTCCGACTCCACACAGGGCCTCCTGACTCTGTCTCTGTCCAGACATTTCCTGAGACTCCCTAATGAGGCTGAGAGCTGAGAGTCTGAAAAGACTGGCAATAGATAAAGTCGCTAGGTGTCCAAAAAGAGGTGAGACCCGTGAGAAAGACAGTAGCATCCCTTCCTCTCAGTTCCTGATGTGTTCTAGCAAGTTCTCAGGTGTGTTGAGAACTGAAGAGAGTTAGGAAATCCTCAAAGGGAGCACATAGGTGGAGCTGGACCACGCCCTGTCTACTTTCAAATTGTCCTTCTCTGCGCTGGTGGGACGAGGATTCTGCCTAAAAACATTTAACCCAAGAATTTCCAGTGCCTGTGATTCGGCCCCACTTGAGTGGACAGGTGGAAATTCCACTAGGACCAGATTGATAATAATAATATAACAAACCAGAAAGAAAGAACCGTTCATCATGAGTGGTGATAGTTCTTAGAGAAAATTCCATGACACCAATCACCATGTTTGTTTGAAGATGTGCTCAAGCTAAAGGCAGCTTGGAGATGACCAGAGGGAAATATAGGTATGACTGCATCACATCTTTGTAAACTCAAGGAAGAGCAACTTTCCAAGGGAAAATGTAGAAATATCTTTACTGTTGAAATTCCTTCTGATAGTCTTTTTTGGATTTGATTCTAATAAATAATTTTTTTTTTTTTTTTGAGACAGGGTCTTGCTGTGTCACCAAGGCTGGAGCGCAGTGATGATCTTGGCTCACTGCAACCTCCGCCTCCCAGGTTCAAGCAATTCTTGTGCCTCAGCCTCTCGAGTAGTTGAGACTACAGGCACACACCACTACATCTGGTTAATTTGTGTATTTTTTGGTAGAAACAGGGTTTCACCATGTTGACAAGGCTGGTCTCAAACTCCTGACCTGAAGTGATCCACCTGCCTCACCTCCCAAAGTGCTGGGATTATTGGCATGAGCCACGGTACCCAGCCTCTAATAAATAAATCCTTTTAAGCATTTAAAGCTAATACTCCTCTGTGCCAACTTAACATAAAAATTGAGAATTTTAGGAACCAGCTAGGAGTAATGCATTGACCTCCCAATGAGCATATTTTCCCCTAAAGTCCCTACAGGTGGTCAGCAGGATTCTAGAGTTTTATATGCTGGTCTTCAGCCCTTCATCTTACCCTTAATCCAATTCCTCCTTTACCACCACCATGAGCTCATCCATGTTGTGTGCCTGATTTTCAAAAATACTTTCACAAGAATTTCCGTGCTGCCTTCCCACAACTTTGTGAGGCAGGCATTCCTCTAAAATGGTGTCAGAGGTTGTAATTTCTCTATTTTTAGATCTATCTCACCCTGTGTGCATACCAAGCTCTATCTCATTCATCTTCATACCTGACACCGTGTGTGATATAAGATATTTTTGAAGGAATCAGTGGAAAGAAATAAGGAAAGGAAGGAAGTGATAACAGGTATGTTATCCCTGGTTTACAAACAAACAGAAAACTTAAGTGACCTGATTTATATATATATAATATATATATTTTATCATTATTATTATTATACTTTAAGTTCTAGGGTACATGTGCACAATGTGCAGGTTTGTTATATATGTATACATGTGCCATGTTGGTGTGCTGCACCCATTAACTCATCATTTACATTAGGTATATCTCCTAATGCTATCCCTCCCCCTCCCCCCACCCCATGACAGGCCCCGGTGTATGATGTTCCCCTTCCTGTGTCCAAGTGTTCTCATTGTTCAGTTCCCACCTATGAGTGAGAACATGCGGTTTGGTTTTTTGTCCTTGCGATAGTTTGCTGAGAATGATGGTTTCCAGCTTCATACATGTCCCTACAAAGGACATGAACTCATCCTTTTATGGCTGCATAGTATTCCATGGTGTTTATGTGAAGTGGCCTGATCTTAGTGGTCACACAACTGGATAGCAGCAATCCAATCCCAATCTCTCAGACTCACAGTTCCATGATATTAATCCCAAATTCTGCTGCCAACAACAGATGGGAGAATTCTAGCTCCCACCCAAAAATGGACATAGAGAATGGGAAGTCTATCAGATTGCCCATTTCTTCTCTATGGCTTTCCCTAGGCAGAAGGAATGGATCTTCCCACTCTGTGTCTGATGCACCTCTTTCCTCTCAGGTAGATCATTTGTTTTGCGTGTGCATCCCTCAGAAGGATCTGGACTGCCCTGATGTCAGGACTAAGCATTCAACTGGTACTTAGTAAATGGATGAATAAGGAGACAGAAGAAAGAAAGCAGAGATAAAAAAGAAAAAATAATGTATCTTTTCATTTATTTATCAGGCAAGCATAGGTAAGATGACATCCATGCCACTATCTTATGTAATAACACTGCCAAGAAGCTCAGGGGGATAAAAACTCGCACAATGCTTGTTAGAGTGAATCATGCATCTAAACTACAGCTATATTTTATTTCAGTATTAAATACATTTTAGAAGATAACGAAAGCAGAGCTATGAAGAGCAAACCCTCAAAAGTACACAAATGACAGTTATCAATGGGGATGCCTTTTTGCAAATGGAACAGATAACAGAGTTGAAGCATTGAAACCAACTTTCCTTCCCACACACATATTCCATTCCATTAACACTCAGATCATGGAAGAACGGGTTAATATTCATAGGGTTCCTGAGAAGAGACACAATATAAGGCTCTGTAGGTATGCATGCATGGGCTTTGGCCAATTCCATGGTGCTAGGCCCTTGGATTTCAAGGCCCAGTGAGTTCTGTTAGGGGGAAAAGTGGGCTTCTGATATAAGGTAACAAATAGTTTATTTTTCTCAAAAAAAAAATCTTTTACATTGTGTCATTGTGGCAAAAACCCTTAAAATGCAGAAAACATGGGACCTTATTTCAGAGAGAACTAATATTTTGAAGTTACATAAATTTAGCTTTATGAAAAATCATTTCACTGGCCTCAGGTTCCCATTTTGATGCTGACTAGTACAAACTTCATCAGGGACCTGCAGGAGTCCATAGATGGGTGCTTAATTTACAAACTGGTATTAGGGAGTTAATGCCCTAGATCATCACTACCAAGATATTAAAAAGAAGGGAGCAGTAAGCTTAGGGTAAATAGAAGCAACAATAAGTAGTGGAGAGTAAGTTTATGAGCACTACAAAGACAATGGACTCATGGAATTAATTTTCTTTACAGTATTAGAGATCAGTGAGATATATACATATGATCTACATATATATCTATGTATATATATTTTTAGATCTATTTCATTGTGTGCTCTATCCCTTTCATCTTCATACCTGAAACCGTGTGTAATACAAGATATTTTAAAGGCAATCAGTGGGAAGAAATGAAAGGAAGGAAGTGATAATAGGTATGTGTATATATGTAGATCATATCTACATATATCTATGTGTATATATGTGTGATATTGGCTCACTGCGGGCTTGACTTCTGGGGACTCAAGCAATCCTCCCGGCTCAGCCTTCCAAGTAGCTGGGACTACTAATTTTTCTGTAGTTTTTTGTAGAGATGTGGTCTTACTTTGTTGCTCAGGTGGGTCTCAAATTCCTGGGCTCATGTGATCCTCCCACCTGGGCCTCACAAATTGCTGGGATGAGAGGCATGAGCCACTGCATCTGGCTTCAATGATTTAACAGTTAGACATGTGAATAATAGAACTGTAAAAGGTGGAGAAGCAGCCATGGGCTCTCTTTGAAACTCCATCAGCTACACAGAGACTTGAAACTCACCACCAGGTTTAACCAGGGCAACATTCTCAAACTTCACATTCACTTTATGCACAGGAGCATTAAGTCTGTGGCAGAGAGATCCTCAATTATCCCAGAAAAGAATGTTATTGATGTTTTAATTTGTAAATTTGCATTTCCAGAAGATGGGAATTATAGTCATGAAAAACAGAGTGATGGTTAAATTCAATATCTCCCTTGCTTTCTGTTTCTTCCTTAAACATGCCAAGTGTGATTGCTCTTAGAGCTTTTTTATTGTAGCTCCCTCTTCCTAGAACTGTTCAACCCTGTAATTCAGGATCTGACTTTTTCTTGACTTTCTGGTCTCAGCCTAAATATTGCCTCCACAGAGAGGCCTCCTGGGACTACACTATCCGAGATAGGTACCTATGCATTGAGTGTCATATCACTGGTATTTCATTTCTCTGCCTAGCACTGATCACTCATTTGATACCTTTTATTGTTTGTTTATTTTCTTGTTGTCAGTCTCTGCCAAATAGAATGTAAGCTCCATGAGAGCAAGGATCTTGTCTGTATCATCACCACCCTATCAATCCCTGGTACCTGGACAGTATGTTTCATAGCAGATATTCAATAAGTATTTGTCAAACAAAAAGATCAACTAGTCCAGCATAACCCTCCTTTTATAGATAAGGAAGAGGGGTTCAGAAAGGCAAAACTATCTCAACATATAGTTACTTTGTGGCAATGTGGAGGGTAAAAAAGATGATTCATAGGGTTAATTTCTAGACTTATGTTTTTTCCATGATTTTATGTTTATATTACCCTGAGTTTGCCTTTATGTTCAGGAAATAGATAAACAGACAAAAAAAAACTGGAAGTGTAAAGAGGGTATGGATGGATTTGCCATTTGTCATTTCACCAAGGCCTTAATCCACTGAGATTATTCTGTCTTTCAAGTTCTGACCAAAGTTAAAGAATAGATATAGTCATGTACACGGTATAAATTTAGGGACCATGATGAAATACCCTTACTTTAAACATTTCATGAATGTCTGTAACTTATTCCATGAAAAAGCTATTCCTTAGGATTGAGACATTGACCTCTGAGATTTTCGTTGTCAAGAACAAAATCCTCCTGGACACCATTAAGTGAGTAAGCCAGTACCATTCCTAACTCCCCTCTCTCTTGCACTCTTTAGAGTCTAATAAAACTAAATGCAGCACTTAAGCTCCCAGCACCCTTTACATCCAGGGCATCATATAACAAAGATCTGAACAATAAAACGTAAATGAAATCTACAGGGTAACTTCAAAGGAAACCTTTGCTTTCCTAGTAAAGAATTGGATATTGCAGATTTTTTCCTTGCTTCCTTTCTGCCTTGAATATGTACTTGCTTTTGGAATTTGGGCAGCCATCTTTTAACTATGAGGGAAATATCACAGAGATCTCAGAGATGCTGGCCAGACATTGAGCCACTGAAATGCTGCCAGCCGCTCCCACCTCCAGAGTTTTAGTATGTGAGAAAAATACATTTTTATTTGCATAAGCCAAGTGAGTTGGGTTCTTCTTTACCTGCAGCTAAGAGAATTCCTTTTGACACAAAATTTTAAAAGACCTGAATTTTTGGCTGGGTGTGGTGGCTCATGCCTGTAATCCCAACACTTTGGGAAGCCAAGGTCGGTGGGTCACCTTGAGGTCACGAGTTCAAGACCAGCCTGGCCAAAATGGTGAAAGCCCATCTCTACTAAAAAATACAAAAAGCCAAGTGTGGGGCACACACGCACTGTAGTCCCAGTTACTTGGGAGGCTAAGGCATGAGAATTGCTTGAACCCAGGAGGCAGAGGTTGCTGTGAGCTGAGATTGCACCACTACACTCCAGCCTGGGTGGCAGAGAGAGACTCCGTCAAAAAAAAAAAAAAAAAAAAATTCCTGAATTTTTTCTGTAGGAAAAAAGCCAGAAGAATAAAAACCCTGGCCTCACCTTCCTCTCCGCCCACCTTCAATCTCCTCCCAGTTCTCTAGAAGACAGAAGGCGAGAGAGCCCACTGACCTATAGTCTATAGTCTGTCCCCAGGGGCCAAGAGCAGGGTAAAGAAAGACAGAAGTAGATCTAGAGAGGCATATAAGAGAGTCAAGCCAACCAGCAATTTTTAAACTTCTTTTCTTAGGATCAAAGGACTTTCTTCAAATGAAATCAAAAGCCCAATGCCAATATTCAGATGAAAACAGAGCCTCTCCACCTGAACACTGGAGGAGGAGCCAGCACCTCATTTTCTTCACCTCCCTCTTATCCCTGTGGCAGCCATTAACCACCCCTCACCACCACCACATTTCTCAGAGATATAAATGTATACTGATACCACAGAAATTAAAAGGATCATTAGAAACTACAGTGCGTGACGATGTCAATACATTGGAAAATCTAGAAGAAATGGATAATAAATTCCTAGACACACACAACCTACCAACATTGAAACATGAAGAAACCCAAAATCTGAATAGACTATTTTACAAGAAATGAGATTGAAGCTATAATAAAAAACCTCCCAGACAAGAAAAGCTCAGAACTTGATGGCGTCTGATATCATTTGGCTGTGTCCCCACCCAAATCTCATCTTGAATTTCCATGTGTCGTGGGAGGGACCCAGTGGGAAGTAATTGAATCATGGGGGCAGGTCTTTCCCATGCTGTTCTCATGATAACGAATAAGTCTTACAAGATCTGACGGTTTTAAACAGGGGAGTTTCCCTGCGTAAGCTCTCTTCTCTTGTCTGCCGCCATGTGAGACATGATTTCACCTTCTGCCATGATTGTAAGGCCTCCCCAGCCATGTGGAACTGTAAGTCCGATAAACTTCTTTCTTTTGTAAATTGCCCAGTCTTGGGTATGTCTTTATCAACAGCATGAAAATGAACTATTACAGCTTCATTGCTGAATTTTACCAAGCACTTAAAGAAGAACTAATACCAATCCCACTCAAACAATTCTGAAAAATAGAGGAAGAGGGAATACTTCCAAACTCGTCCTATGAAGCCTAGCTTGATACCAAAAGTAGACAAAGACATATCAAAAAAGAAAACTATAAGCCAATATCGCTGATGCATATTGATGCAAAAATCCTCAACATAGTATTAGCAAACCAAATTCAACAATATGTTAAAAAGAGCATCCATCATGACCACGTGGGATTTATCCCTGGGATGCCAGGATGATTCAACATACACAAATCAATCAATGTGATACAACATATCAACAGAATGAAGGAAAAAATATATAATTGTTTCAATTAATAATGAAAACACATTTGATAAAATTCAACATCCCCTCATGATAAAATAAAAACCCTCAAAAAACTGGGTATAGAAGAAACATACCTCAACACAATAAAAGCCATATATGACAACCACAGCTAGCATCATACTGAATGGGAAAAAACTGAAAGCCTTTCCTCTAAGATTGGGAATACAACAAGGATGTCCCCTTTCATCACTGTTATTCAACATAGTACTGGAGGTCCTAGCTGAAGCAAAAAGACAAGAGAAAGAAATAAATGACATCCAAATTGGAAAGGAAGAAGTCAAATTATTCTTGTTTGCAGATGATATCATCTTATATTTGGAAAAACCTAAAGACTCCACCAAAAAATTATTTGAACTGATAAACAAATTCAGTAAAGTTGCAGGATACAAAATAAACATAAAATATCAGTAGTATTTCTATATGCCAGCAATGAACAATCTGAAAAAGAAATGAAAAAAGAAATTCCAATTACAACAGCTGCTAATAAAATAAGACACCTAGGAATAAACTTAACCAAAGAAGTGAAAGATCTCTACAATGAAAACTATAAAACACTGATGCAATAAATTGAACAGGACACCAAAAAATGGAAAGATATTCCATGTCCATGAATTGGAATAATCAATATTGTTAAAAAGTCCATACTACCCAAAGCAACCCACAGATTCAATGCAATCCTTGTCAAAATACCAATGATATTCTTTACAGAAATAGAAAAAATAGTACTAAAATTTTTATGGAACTACAAAAGACCCAGAACAGCCAATGCCATCTGAGCAAAAGAACAAAACTGGAGGAATCATATAACCTGACTTCAAATTATACTACGGAGCTAGAGTAACCAAAACAGCACAGTACTGGCATAAAAACAGACACATAGACCAATAAAACAGAATAGAGAATCCAGAAATAAATCCATATATCTACAGTGAACTCATTTTCAACAAAGGTGCCAAGGGACATACATTGGGGAAAAGACAGCTTTTTCAGTAAATGGTGCTAGAAAAACTGGATATACACGTGCAGAAGAATGAAACTAGAACCCTATCTCTCACTATATACAAAAATCAAATCGAAATGGATTAAAAACTTAAATCTAAGACTTCAGACTATGAAACTACTGAAAAAAAACATTGGGGAACCTCTCCAGGACATTGGATTGGGCAAAGATTTCTTGAGTATCTTTGCACAGGTAACCAAAGCTAAAATGGACAAATAGTGTCACATCAAGTTAAAAAGCTTCTGAACAGCAAATAAAACAATCAACAAAGTGAAGAGACAACCCACAGAATGGGAGAAAACATTTGCAACTATCCATTTGACAAGGGATTAATAACCAGAGCATATAAGAAACTCAAATCAATAGGAAAAAATGTAATAATCCAATTAAAAATGGGCAAAAGACCTGAATAGACCATTTGCAAAAGAAGACATACAAATGGAAAACAATTATATGAAAAGATCACCATCATTCATCATCAGAGAAATGCAAATCAAAATTACAATGAGACATAATCTCTCCCCAACTAAATAGCATTTATCCAAAAGATAAATAATAATGATTGCTGGCAAGGATGTAGAGAAAAGGGAACCCTCACACACTCTTGGTGGGAATGTGAATTAGTACAGCCACTATGGAGAATAGTATGGAAGTTTCTCAGAAAACTGAAAATAGAACTACCATATGATCCAGCAATCCCACTGCTAGGTATATTCTTTTCAAAAGATTTCTTTTCAAAAGAAAAGAAATCAATATATCAAAGAGATACCTGCACTCCATGTTTACTTCAGCACTATTCACAAGAGCCAAGATTTGGAAGCAACCTGAGTGTCCATCAACAGACAAATGGACAATGAAAATGTAGTACATATACACCGTATAATACTATTTAGCCATAAAAAGAATGAGATCTTTTCATTTGCAACAACATGAATGGAACTGGAGGACATTAAGTGAAATAAACCAGGCACAGTAAGACAAACTTCACATGTTCTCACTCACTTGTGGGAGCTAAAAATTAAAACAATTGATCTCATGGAGATAGACAGTAGAATGATGTTTACTAGAGGCTGGGAAGGGTAATGGGGGGAGGGGAAATGGGGGTGGTTAATGGGCACAAAGATGTAGTTAGAATGAATAAGATCTAGTATTTGATGGCACAACAGAGTGATCACAGTTTTAAAAGTTATTATACATTTTTAAATAACTGAAAGTATTAGCAGAATGTTTGTAACACAGAAAAGGATAAATGTTTGAGGTGATGGATACTCCATTTTTCCTGATGTGCTTATTAGACATTGCATGCCTGTATCAAAATATCTCATGTATACCATAAATATATACACCTATCACATACCCATAAAAATTAGAAATAAAAAAATTTCAAAAAGAAAAATTATTTTTAGGATTGTCAGATACAATACAGGATTTTAGGATTGTCAGATACAATACAGAGCACCGTCTGGTAAAATTTGAATCAGATATACAAGGAGTAATATTGCATTGGACACACTTAAATTAAAATTTTATTTGTTGTATATCTGATATGAAAATATACCCAGGCTTCCAGTTATTTATATGTACGAAATCTGATAATCCCACCAATTTATAACATTATTTAGCATAGATGTGAAGGAGCAGGACAGACACAGGAGAGTTAAGTTTTTATAAGGGAGAGAGATATATATAAATACACAGATATTAAGCCTAGAGGTGCTAAAAGTGGAAGAGAAATCCAGAAAGGTAACCTTATAAGGCTTGAAAATAGAATTTATCTAGTTCACAATTTTGTTCATGTCTGGCAGTGAAAAGACCACCGTGCTTTTTCCACCTAAACTGCATCGTTCTTATATTCCCAAATGTCCTGTGTGTAGTGATGTGCTCTTTTAAAGGTTAAGGTTAGAAAGCCACCCTTAGGGAGGAGGAAGAGGGACATGAAGTATTGCTATCGATGATGTCCTCAAATCCTGGTTTCTCGACTCCCAATCTGGGACATTTGGCTGTTTTCACAGGCAGAAAATGTTCCTCATCCAATTAAATAAAATGAAGCAGAAGCCAGGTGGAATGCTTCCAGTTAAATACTTGCTCCTCTTATCTTCTCATTCACACCCTTCCCCTCATTATCACAACTGAGCACATCAAGCACACGCTCTGTTTCTAATAAAGATGTTCCCACTGTATTCCTAATGAAAATAGTGCACAGATAATAGCCTCTTTCCTTTATGAAAGATAGGAGTGACACTGAAGCCCCAGAGGTTCCCGGAAAAGCTGGTGAGTTCCCCTCATGAATTCCTCGGTTATAGTGAGGAGAGAGGAACGGGGTGTTTACAAATTCCTTTATTAGAAACGCAGTTCTGTTGACATCATCTGATTCCAATTTATCTAATTTTTAACAGAGTCATAGAGAACTTATCTTCATTCAGAGCCTTATTAGAAGTTAAATACACACACAATCAGAACAGGTTATCAAAATCTGAACCTTTAGTGACACCTAATTAGGCCAGGTTGTCAGCTCTTCAACATAAGCAAAGAGTGAAGTGCATTGATTCAGAAAAGGAAAACAAATTGGAACAAACAACCCAAAGTGTTGCCCATATTTATGAGCCATGTGGTTTATTATATATATAAAAAAGCCAAGCCCAAAATATGAAGTGACTCTGTTACTTGCAAAACAAAATGTTACCTGTGCAGGAAAACAGAAGAAGGCTTCTTATAGAATTAATGATTCATTTGCAAGCAGAGCTTTTTTTTTTCTTTTTCCTAATCCAAATGGAGAAGATTGGGACATATGTGGGAGGTGGAAGCACGTGAAACCATCTCCATTTTACCCTATTTTTAGAATAGGAGATGAAATCACTCGGGGAAGTGGGAAAAAGCCAAAGTACATCATTTGGTGTAGTTTTGCTTTGACTTCTAGTTCAATGACTGTTTCTGACACTGTTCTAGAGTATTTAGAGATAATGTTCCTCCAAATAGACTTTGAAACTTTTTTCCTAGTGCTACAAAATAATTACTTCAAAAAATATTTAAAGGCTGATATTTGATTTATGGATATATATACACACACATATATACTATCATATCATATATGAGATATGTCATGCATATGTAAAGATGACTCTCAGATTTCCTAAATAATAAGAAGTTTTAAGTGGTGACATTCACCTTAGATTAACTGATCCACCAGCCAAGTCCATTTGGCTTTTTAACATCCTTAATGTGAAAGAGATTTTCTCTCTTTTTATTTCAGCCTGTGTATTTCTGTTCCAAAATAGATACAGTTTAGTTAAACTAACTTCCTGTGCCCTGCTGGGGGTCTGTGTGATGAGAACTATTTTACCCAAACTTAACACAATTACCCTGCTGCTGGTCATGCAAGGCTGGAGTAAACAAAAACATTAAGGGGAGTTAGGATGTTATTAGCCAAGTGTTTTCCTCCATTTCTGGGTATGTGTTGAGGCAGCCACCCAACCTGAATAAGATCAGATGTATTTAGGCACATTTCTTAAACCAACAGACAGCAACATTCAATGACTTAAAAGTCTTTTTCCTTGACATCACTTTTGGGTTTAAAAAACAAGGACTTCTGCTTTTATCATGAATTACTATTATGTAAACAGTATCATATTGTAAACCATGTTTGACATGATTGCAAGGTTAGATATACATCATCCTTTTTAAAGAGCGACAAAAATGGAGTTGATTTGAAATCACCACAGAAATAAATATCAACATTATTTGCTTTCTTCTGAAATTCATTCAACAAATATTGATGAATTGCCTACTATGTGTAAGTCATTGTGCAAGGCTCTTGGGAGATTAAGAAATGAAATTTCTATGAATGATTATGGCTGTACTTTTATGGAATGTTGACCTCCACATATGTTCATTCATTTATTCAACATTTCTGGGGTGTCTCATATGTGTTAATTCTAGGCAAACTGAGGCATTGACAAATTCTAGAGTTCCTGCATCATAAAATGAAAATGCATGTAAGCTATGGTGTGTTACATTTACCCGCTGACCTAGCAGGCTGGTCAACCTGGAGTCTAATCCAGTCTTCCCAACAGTTTTCTGCTTAAGATCCATGGAGCAGTTCATTTTTTACAACTGAATTCTAACTGATACAAATGTGTTTTATTATTTTATAATTTGAAATCTATGAATGAAATACACAGCAATCCTCTATTTCATTAAGCAGAATATTATATTAACTAAAAATGCTGAACAAAAGCATTTATTCTCTTCCGTGTATCACATAGACGTTCATCTTACTCCAACAAGTTGTGTTTCTTCATACCTCCTTTGTTTTGAGCACCCTGAACTTCCAACAAGTAATAAGCCCTCTGGCTGAACACCATTTTCCCATGTTGAAATTTTATTTGCTTTTTAAGATGCAACTCAGAACTTCATCTTTGAAACCATTTCTGACCCTGGCTGCAGTCAAAATTGATGGCTCCAGTGCCATTGATTGATATGCTCACATAGCACCCTCTGTTAGTCCATTCTCACACTGCTGTAAAGAAATACCCGAGACTGGGTAATTTATAAAGGAAAGAGTCGGTTCTCACACTGCTATAAAGAAATACCCAAGACTGGGTAATTTATAAAGGAAAGACGTTTAATTGACTCACAGTTCCACATGGCCGGGGAGGCCTCAAGAAACTTAGAATCATGGCAGAAGGGAAAGAGTCATGTCTTATATGGCAGCAGGCAAGAGAGAGTATGCAAATCCCAGGGGCAACTGCCATTTATAAAACCATCAGATCTTGTGAGAACTCCCTCACTATCACGAAAACAGCATGGGGGAAACTGCCCCCACGATCCAATCATCTCCCACCAGGTCTCTCACTCAACATCTGGGGATTACAATTCAAGAAGATATTTGGGTGGGGACACAGAGCTAAGCCACATCACACCCTTTCGGACCTCTACTTTGTATCTTCACTGTACCTCACCTGATATTGTTCTGATAGAGGCACTGCAAACAAGAAGTTATGTTTTCTCAAAAATTAGAGTCAGTCCATTGATGTAGTAGTTGAATCTCACTCCCAATACCTAAAACTGGGACCAAAATCTTTCACCTGAAACTCTAGAAACAATTGAGTTGTCTCTGGTTGGGAAGGAAGAGAGGAAGATTTAAGGAGCTAGAGACAAAGGCTTCAGAGCTGCTGCTGATCCTGTTATTTCACCCCTGATTCTGGTAACAGGGTTCTTGCCTTGGGCCTTTTGGCAAGTCACCTTCCTGCTTGTGCAGCAATTGTATAAGGAGTGAGTTGCAGCCTTATACCCTGAATTCCTATGAGGCAGTGATATCTCCCATGTTGACTTATCCTCATTCTAATCCTCTTCTTTGCTCCTTCCTTCATGAGAACTTCTATCTTAGCATGTATACACATTCTATCATATTATTATTATTTGTTACTGGTGATCTTCTATGTAGACTTAAAGGTAAGGGCTCTGACAATTAAGTTTGTAGCTTTTATGTGTAGCAGATAAAAATATTCATTAAATAAATGATCAAATATAATACATTGCAATATGTTTTATACGACTCAATATATGTGACTGGAATCTTCTCCAATCAACACATTTTTTAAATTTTATTTTTAATTGCCAATAATAATTGTATAAATTTAGGAGGTACAATGTGATGTCTTTATAGGTTTACACTGTGGAATGATTAAATAAAGCCAATTAACTCCTTTACATATTTAAATTTTAGGGACTATTACATTTAAAATCTACTCTTCTAGCAATTTTTGAAGTATACAATGCATTATTAACTAGAGTCACCATACTATGCAATCAATCTCTAAAATTTATTCCTCCTGCGTAACTGAAACTTGGTACCTTTTGCACAACATCTCCCCATTCCCCATCCCCTTCAATCAGCCTCTGGTAACCACCTTGCTACACTCTATTTCTATGAGTTTGACTTTTAGATTCCACATGTAAATGAGATTGAGTGGCATTTGGCTTTCTGTATCTGGCTTACTTCACTTAGCATAATGATCTCAAGGTTCATCCACAGTCTTACAAATGACAGAATTTCCTTCTGTTTTAAAGTTTAATCATATTTCATTGTGTATATACACCACAATTTCTTTATCCATTCATCCACTGCCAACCAACAAATATTTCTGGATCACCTGCTATGGACTCAGTTTCCTAGGACACAGATTCAATTAAACCCATTTATTGAGGCATTTAAAAACTGCTCTTAAGTCAAATCATTAAAGGCTCTTAAATATTTTATCTACTTTATAATGGAAAATTTATTTGTTTGTCTTCAACAATGGCTATAAACATCTTAAGGGCATTATTATATTTACCATTAATATTTCTACAAAAAAATTTATAATAGAATTTACCGTCACAATGCCTGACACAAAAGAGGATCCAAGAAGAGAAAAACGGGAATAATCATTTAGTTATTTTAAGATTCATTCATGTTGAAGCACATATTAATGGTTCATTTCTTCTTATTGCTGAGAAGATTTCAATTATACTCATATATATATAACACGATTAGTTTGAATATTTGGATTGTTTCCAGCTTTGGGTTAACAAATAAAGCTGTTATGAACCTTTGTTTACAAGTCTGTAATTTCTCTTGGGTAAATATCTAGGAGTAGAATTCTGGATCATATGGTAGATTTATGTGTAACTTTTTAAGAAACTTCCAAAGTGTTTTCCAAAGTGGTTGCACCATTTTACCTTCCCACCAGCAGTATGTGAGAGTTCCATTTGCTCCACATCCTCATCAACACTTGTTTTGGTCAGACTTTTTAATTTTAGCCACTCTAATTGTATAATGGAATCTCCCCGGGGTTTAAGTTTGCATTTCCCTAATGACTAATGAGGCTGAGTATCTTTTCAAGTGCATAATTACCATTATATATATTCCTTGGTGAAAATTTTCTATTCAAATATTTTGCCAGTTTTTTACTGCATTATTAATTACCAATAATAGTTGACAGTTGATTATATATTCTGGATACAAAGCCTTTATCAGACACAAAATTCAGAAATATTTTCTTCCAGTTTTTGGCTTGTCATTTCATTCTCTAATGGTGTCTTTTGAACAGCAGAAATTCTGAATTTTGATGATGCCTAATTTATCTTTTCTTTTCAATGGACAATGTTTTTGCCTAATCCAAGATCAAAACAATTTCTTTGTTTTCTTCTAGAAGTTTCATAGCTTTAAATTTGATGATATGTTTAACTTTGACTCTATGATCCTGTAATCCCAGTACTCCGGGAGGTCAAGATGGGAGGATCACTTGAGGCTAGGTGATCAAGACCATTTTGAGTTAATTTTTGTTTACACTGTGAGAAATGGAATGAAGTTAATTGTTTTGCATATGGATATCTAGTTGTTCCGGCATTATTTGTTAAAAAGATGATCCTTCCTTTACTGCATTACCTTTGAAATATTAAGAAAATTAATTGATCAAAATGTGTGATCCCATTCTAGAAATTATACTCTGTTACTAACATAAAAATTATTTCTTGGTAATTAATAATTCAATAAAAAATACAAAAAGTACCAACCTACTTTTTGTTTTGGGGTGTGTGTGTGTGTGTGTTTCTGTGTGTTTTGTTGAATGCCTAGTAATTTTTCTTAGATGCCACTCATTACAAACTTAATCATGTTGGGTGCTGGGTATTTTTGTATTTCTATAAAAATTAGGAAGGGGCTTTGTTTTGAGATATGATTAGGTTACTTAAAAAGCTAAATACCTTGGGGTCTTCCTTTGGAGCTTAGTTAGGTGTAATTAGAGCAACATTTAGTCTCAGGATGATTTTGTCCGGGTACTGACCCCATGAATTATGAAGTTGTCCGCTCTGGTTTTGGGGGAACAGATGCTAGACCAAGCCCCACATGAGCTCTGAAGATTGTTCCCTTTACTCTTATCCAGTAGTTCTTTCCTCAGCTTCAGATAAGTTTCTTCGCATGCACAAACTGATCAGTACTCAGCTGAAGATTCAAGAAAGACCTTCTGCAAATTTGCAAATGTCTCCCTCCCTTTTTTTCCCCCCGTCCTGTGTTCGGGTCCAGTCACATTGGCCTCCCTGGATTCTTAACTCCATCCACCGAACTCAGGGAGACAGTCAGGCTCTCCCAGGCTCTTGCAGCCTGCAGCATGCCCTGCAGACAATATCAAGGCAATACACTGAGGCAATCACGTCACCTCATTTGTTCCACACACTCAGAGAGCACTGTCTCATTATATAGAGTATATAGTATATAAAGCATTATATAGTATATAGAGCGCTGTCTCAATTATATAGTTAATGTTTTCAAAATTACTGTTTTCCATATTTTGTCTAGTTTTGTTGTTGTTGTTTTGTTTTGTTTGTTTTTTTGAGACGGAGTCTTGCTCTGTCACCCAGGCTGGAGTGCAGTGGCACAATCTCAGCTCACTACAACCTCCACCTGCTGTGTTCAAGTGATTCTCTCAGCCTCCCAAGTAGCTGGGATTACAAGCATGCACTACCACTTCCGGCCAGTTTTTGTATTTTTAGTAGAGATGGGGTTTCACTATGTTGGCCAGGCTGGTCTCAAACTCTTGACCTCAAGTGATCTGCCCCCCTCGGCCTCCCAAAGTGCTGGGATTACAGGCATGAGCCACCACGCCCAGTCTATTTTTTCTAGTTTTCAAGTTATTGCATGTGGGATGGTTAAGTCTGGTCCCAGTTACTTATTCTTGACTGAAAGGAAAATTCCTCATATTATTCTACAAGTCATTTGTCTCCCGCATTCAGGTGCGTTTATAGTGTTTTACATTAACATTATTGTTACTCATATCTGGGGTTTACAACCAGAATTACAAATTTATTGAGATTAAAATATCTTAGAAATCATTTAGTCTGTCTTTATGCATGTGGAAAATGAAGAGCAGGCAGACAAAGCTGTTACCTGTGGAGAGTGTCCAGGTTCTTGTAGTCTTCCACAAAGAATTGGACAAAAGGCACAAACAAAGCAAGGAAAGAATAAAGCAACAAAAGCAGAGATTTATTGAAAACGAAAGTACACTCCACAGGGTGGAAGCAGGCTGAGCAAGTGGCTCCAGAGACCGGTTACAGAATTTTCTGGGACTTAAATATCTTCTAGAAGTTTCCCATTGGTTATTTGGTGTACACCCTATGTAAATGAAGTCACTGGTCAGTCTGTGGTCAGTCTGATTAGTTGTTGGAGGGGGCCAATCAGAGGCTGAAACGAAGTTACAAAGTTATACCTATGTAATCAACTGATTGGTTGTGGAAAGTAACCAATCAGAGGCTGAAGTGAAGTTACAAAGTTATACTCCTATAAAAATGAAGACTTGGCCCACAACCAGCCTGATTGGTTACAGGAGCAGGAGGGGAAAAAACAGAGGTACTTTCAAGTTTTCATCTGCTGCACAGAAGAGGGGGAGGTTCAAAGGGAATAGCCTCTGGTCCTTCTGTTACATGGGCTTGGGAAGTTGGGGCTTTCTTTTTGGTTTAGTTCTAGGAAGTCAGTGTGAGTTGGCCTTAGGTTCCCTAACTCCAGACTCTATTCTCCTGCTTCAAAGTGGCATCCCCAAGGGCACAGAACTGCTCAGTGGCAGTGAAGTCAATAATAGACCTTAAGCCAATTGGTGCTTGGCCTTGGGCTCCCCTGTAACCTACACAGTGTTATGAGGTTCTCTTTCTTCTGTCTGAAAACTGCCATTGAGCTGACGGAGGCTCCAGATTTCTAGTCCAGGTTAGGATCACTGACATACTGAAAGTTTCAGTCTAATTTTAAAATGTGCCAAATGCTTTGTCCCTAACGTGAGATAAAGATACTTAACCGTGACGGAAAGACAAAGAGTCCCACCTTTCAGAAGGAAAAGTTGTGAAAGCAGAGGCCTGACTGGGGGTGCTCATGTGTCCCAAGACCCTTTATTGTACTTTGCCCCATGGAATGTGTGTGGTGTCACTGCTCACTTCATTGTATCCGAACGCTTATCTTTATGAACCCAGTTTGTCACCTTTGACCTTCTGACCTCCTCACTTTGGTCTTTGCCACTGGCAAATGAATATGGGTAAGTGGTAAGAAAAGACAGAGAAAGTCTTCACTTCTACTAAGAATTTTTTTTTTTTTTTGAGTGATGGAGAGACAACAGATTTATTTCTCCATAATCATAATTTTACAAAGACAACAGCTTCAATAAATGAATTGTCTTCTGGAACATTTCTGATATCACAAGAAACTATACCATCTGGCAGATTTCTTTTGGGATATGTCACTTGATAATGACTATTTTTTCCCCTTTTATACCATGTACTTTCTTCAGGTTATGCAGGCTTTTTAGCATAAATACCGTATAAAATAAAATATACCAGGAAGAAATTTTTATCTCCCTGTGTGTCAAGAAACCTCTGATTTCTTATGTTTACTCTACACAATCTTGCAGAAGTTACTTCACCTCATATAAAGTTAATTTAATTTTCAGTTAACTTAAGCTGTTGTAAATGGTAATTCCCACTTGCTCAAAGGAAACGTTTCAAGAATCAAAAAGTTATGGTTAGAACAAGGCTGTGATGACATAAAAGTGTGAGGCATAAAGAAAAATGAGTGCAAGGAAGCTCTGGTAGAATTTACCTAAGTATGCCTCGTCGTGGGGACTCCATCATCAGGTCAGTGGATACATTGGTTGTTAAACCGAGTACCAAGTGTATACAGAGGTTTTCATTTATTTGTGAAGATCATTTTGGTTATTTAACTCTATACTTTGTGAAATTTTGCTGAACCACTAAACTATATTAAGGTAGTCTGCTCTCAACTAACAGGTTTTAATGTATAAATAATGTGTCCTCATTGCAGTATTTTTAGCTGTCTCTGCCCAGAAAAGGCAATCTTGTGAACTAGTTTGAGTGCATTGTACACAGGGTGAGGGGGACATAGCAATAGTCATTTCAAGGCTCCTACCCATATAATGATTCTATGGCAATAGAGCTTATAAAATTAACGTAGAAGGCTGCAATCTTTTCTAAACAGTTTGCACAAAATGAGATTGTCTGTATTTTGCGCAAATCACCACCAAAAAGTCACAGAGTAAATGTTAACATTATTTAAAAGTGGGATATAGATAGATAGATAATCTATATGGAGATATGTAGATATACAAATCATCCCAGGAGGTGAAGTCTGCAGTGAGCCATGTTCAAGCCACTGTACTTCACCCTGGGTGAGAGAGCGAGACCCTATCTCAAAACAAAACAAACAAACCAAAAACCCCATAACACACAAACAAGACTGGGCATGGTGACTCACATCTGTAATCCCAGCACTTTGGGAGGCTGAGGTGAGTGGATTGCTTGAGGTCAGGAGTTCAAGACCAGCCTGGCCAACATGGTGAAACCCCGTCTCTACTGAAAATACAAAAATTAGCCAGGCATGGTGGCATGCCTGTAATCCCAGCTACTTGGGAGGCTGAGGCACAAGAATCGCTTGAATCCAAGAGGCAGAGGTTGCAGTGAGCCAAGATCGTACCACTGCACTCCAGCCTGGGCAATGAAGTAAGTGCCGATCTTAAAAAAAAAAATTCAGGCATGTTACAAATATGTCTAAAACGTTATTATAGTGGTCATGAAGGTCAATCAAAACACGAGTAAGTGGAAAATCCACAGGTCTGGGGTTAACAGACTTACTTTCCAACTCTGGCTGTATTCTTCTGATCCTTCTGTAGCTGCCCATCTTTGAGTTAAAGTACTTATCCTCAATGAACAGTTTTCATCATCTAAAAAATGGGAATGATAGTATAATATGGTACTATCATTCTCATTTTGTGTATATGTATATATATAGAAAGAGTATAACATGGAAGGTACTACCATCTTATAGTATAATTATACTATACTATATACTATATATATATTATGCAAACATATATATATAGCTTGTTGTGAAGTTTGGCGCTAATACAGACAAAGCATTCAGCATAATGTCCAGCTCCCTGCATGGCGGCTATTAATGGAAGGCACAGAGGGGTGGGGGTAAGAGCATGAGCTTAGAAACCGTATGGACCTGGGCTGGAACTCCCGCTCTACCACGTGCTTTCTCTGTGTCTTGGGTAAATCACTTAAATTCTCTGAGCTTCAGTTTCTCCATGAAGTCATGGAGATGATCATAAAAATATCTTGCGGGCAGAATTGTTGAAGTAATAGACACAATACAGTATATGTGTTAGAAGAATTCTTGTCAAGCTTCTAGGCAGAAGAGTCCATGGAACATGGGGGTGAGGGATGACAGATGAATAAAAGCCCCCAGTGTTTGTTTCTTCCTGAGGGAGGAGACTGGCTCTCTGATGTAAGTCTAGGTGGGTCCTGAGTCCTAGAAGGAGGTAGAGTTCTCAGTATGTTGCACATAATACAAATCCTGGATACTTTTAACCTGTACCTTTCTCCCCGTGCCCAGTGATGGACCCCCAAAAAAAAATTCCTTGATTTCTATCAGAAATGTGTCTAACCAAACTCACCTGCAGAAGTCCTGAATGTGCTTCAAAAACAGGAAAGGGCTCCTCCCTCTGTTTTTTTCCCTGCCTGTCTGATGGATCAGCGTGAAAAAGCAAACCTTGTCCTCCTAACCCCACTTCAGCAGTATCTCACCACCAATGCTGAAGGAGCAGTGGCCAGGCAGTCACTCCTCTTGCTCCTCCTGGATGGATAAACTGTAAGCCTGAATCAATGGACTGAGCCTTCTTGGCCAAGCCATTTCTTCCTAAAGGCAAACCTCCATGAGTATCTGAAAGCTTAGATTTCACACAGAATAGAGGAGGCCTCTGTTTACCAGACACTGTGTATTGTGAGGATTACTTGGCACTTGCATCCCATTAAAAAGTAAATATTTTTGTCTGCCTAGGAATAGTCATTCTTCTGTGTATCCCCTATCATCCTGAACTCTGGAAGTATAGGAAGGGTCATCTTTCGTCCCTAAACTTTCAACAATTGATAGAGCAGATAGCACAAGGTCAGTGCTTGGACGAAGGGAGGCAAGATGGCGCAGTTCCGGGTTCTTCACCGACAACTTTCCCGCGCCCGGGAAAGACACAGGTCGACTGCGCAGGCGCAACCCGACCTCCGATGGAGAAAAACCGGAACCCACCTAGCCACGCCTACCACCCGCGGGACCCGCCTATGTCCCGCCCACTGCCCTCCCACTCCCAGGCCCAGGACATAAAAGCCGCTCAGGCCTGCACCCGGCGTGAACTTCTTCAGCCCCCACTCCTCTGGGGCCTGCATTAGGAACCTCGCCTGAGAGCTCCACCGTGGCGACTCCCTTGGCCTCCCCTGCCGGAGACCAACGGACCTCACCCCTCCTCCACAAAGCTGGCTGACCAAAAAATAAATTTGCAGTTTTGCTCCTAGCCTTGCCTACTCGCTGGTCCTTTAATACTCGCCCTGGTGAGCCTAGAAAGCAAATCAGTTTCCTAGAAAGCAAATCAGTTTCCTAGAAAGCAAATCAGTCAGGATTGGGTAAATGCAAGCATGCGTACTCATGCAGTTACCCTGGTTTTGCACTTAGAGGTAGTGTAATGGTTAAGAGCATGGGCTTTAAAGTCAAGCAGATCTGGATTTTAATCCTGACTCTGCTGTTGTGTAGGGATGCGACTTTGGACAACATCTTTAACTTCTGCAAGCCTTAGCACCCTCATCTGTAAACTGGTAGCCACACTAGTACCCACTTCCGGGGCCATTGTGAGGGATTCCGTGGGATGGTGCACTAATGGTGCTTAGAACTGTGTCCGACGCAGAGTAGTTGCTTAACGAATGTTTGTTAGTGTTTCAGCCATTATTACAAGAATTTAACCTGATTTGTACTTCTCAGCCTAAGCCTAAGTGCAAAAGCAAATGTAGGACGAATCCTGGCTCTTGCCAAGTGTTCCTGACTTTTCTGTTATAGTTCCCTTGGGCATCCGTCCCTTCTTTCCTTTTCCACCTTCACCAGAATAGTTCAGGTAGTTACAGTTTCACCAGGAATTTGTTACAACCACCTCAGTAATAGTCCTGGCTCTAAAGTCTACTCCCACAAACCATCTTGCATGCCATTGAAATCCTCACCAATTCTCATTTTGGTTATCAACAGTTTCCCATTATCTAAGATTCCTCAGCCTAACATGCAAGGCTTTCCATAAGATGACCTCAGCCTGTCTTTCCAAACTAATTTTCTTCTGCATTTTACTAACATTGGTTGAATATTTTCCTCCTGCCAATACTTCCCTGATACTTTCACCCACCTTATTCTCATCTTGCCTTCACAGCTCACTTTACAGATGAAATGAAGCTCACACAGCCATTTAGTGGCTGAATCAAATTCAAACCCAGGTCTTGTTCTTCTAAATCCCATGCTCCCTGAACTGAAGTCTGGTCCCGAGGTTCTTCACAGCTGTGCAGCAGCGTTTGCAAGCTCTTGGCTTACACTTGCTTTTTCCCTTGCTGTTCTCATCTATCTCAGCACTATCCCACAACACCATCATTCTCATCTGACAACATCCTTCTCATTCTTCAAATCCCAGTTCAGATGTGGATGTTACCATCTCAATGGTGCATTTTTTTTTCTTGAAGAGAGTCTCATTCTGTCACCCAGACTGGAGTGCAGTGGCATGATCTTAGCTCACTGCAACCTCCACCTCCCAGGCTCAAGTGATTCTTGTGCCTCAGCCTCCTGAGTAGCTGGAATTACAGGCATGTGCCACCATGCCCAGCTAATTTTTGTATTATTATTAGATACAGGGTGTCACCACGTTGGCCAGACTGGTATTGAACTCCTGACCTCGAGTGATCTGCCCCTCTCAGCCTCCCAAAGTGCTAGGATTACAGGCATGAGCCACCGTGCCCATCCTCCAGGGACATTTCTTAATCTCCCCATCTGGAAATGCTCAACTCCTCCTTCACCATATTGCCTGGACCACCCCATCACTTTTATCACTTATTACACCCAGCCTTAGTTATTACACACCCTTTCTCCCTCCAGGACATTCTTTCCTTGACAATGAGAATCATATCTTGTGTTAAGTCATCCCACTCAGTCCTTCACAGTATAGCATGAAGGAGGTGGATGCTCAAAAATAGTGTAGATGAAGAGATTTCAGAGGTGGTCCAACAGAGAACCTCTACGTTTAAGGCTATGGAGAAGAAAAACACTGAACAGAGAAAAATTCAGTGTCTTAGCGATTAAGAAGGTATATATGAAGGCAAAGGAAAGGGGAAATGAGGGAGGCTACGGTCCTAGGGAGGCAAAACAGATTAAACTTCAGGAGGAAGGACAGAGTGAACATGATGAGATGAGAAGGAATGTCAACAGGCTGTCAATGAAGTGCAAAGAGCATATATAAGGAGTAGATAGTACCCAGGACCCTGTGTACAATGTCTAATTGGGCACAAGAGAGATATGGGGTCAGGGCAGTCTCCAACAGTTATGCTCAGACCACTAAGTCCCATTAATGAGGGTTGTCCAAAATCTAAGCCCCCCAGGTGGGATTGCTGAGGCTGCTGGCAGAGCCTGTTTTCTGCTGTTTATATATGGGTGATAATAATGCTCTCTTTAGCTTAACTCACAGATTGATGGGAAAGATTTTTAAGAATCAAATGAGTGATGGTGCTTTGTGAGCTTTATAAAACCATAACAATTTTTAAATATATCGTGTAGATGAGTAGATGTGTATTGAACACACACATACACCGTGGTACTTGTTTACAAAAGGACAACATCTTGATGTCCTGTACCTTCATATTGCACTAGTAAAGAATGCTAATATTTGCCGTGTTGTGAAGTTATTTGCTTTATTCATGGTTTTCTTTGCAACTGCCACATCCAAAAACACAAGGCAGTCATTTATTTCACATATCGGAGCAAATTTAAATTCAGCCTTTGACATACATTGGGGTGCCCAAAAGCTGAGTCAAGAATCTCTGCTATATATAGTAAGGGCACAGTAATTTCAGAGTCTGTAAGATGTATAAAATCTGGGGAAACTTCCGCCTTTCTGTTCTTCAAGGTTATGACAGGGAGTGGGCTGCCTTCATGCCTCGCCTCTTGAACCACCTATTACTCCCCACAGCAGTCTTTCAGTCTTTCTCGTCTTTCAGTCTATTGAGAAAAAGAAGAGCTTCCTGTCTTTACCCCAGGAAATCTTGCATTATCTGTTGAATTTACATCATATGGGACCTGGTCACCTTCATAGATATGTATTTCTCTGTATATTATTTATCTCTGCCAGTATTAAACATTGATCTAAAACTTAGGCACTTAAAGCAGTAAACATGTGTTCTCTCATTGTTTTTATGGGTCAGGAATTTGGGAGTGGCCTAGCTGGGTGATTCGGGCTCACTGTCTTGTATGAGGATGCAGTCAGGATGTCAACTGGGTCTCCAGTGATCGACAGACTGGATGACTCTGTTAGCAGGAGGCCTCAGTTCCTCTCTGGCTGTTGGCAGGTCATCTCAGGTCATTACTAAGGGAGCCTCTCCATAGGGCTGCTTGCTTCACAATATGGCAGCTGCCTTCCCCTACAGCAATTGACCCAAGAGAGCAAAGTGGAAGGCACATTCCCTTGTGTGACCTAGACTTAGAAGTCACAGACCCTGATTTCGCAGTATCCCAGTGGTTACACAAGTTAGCCCTATTCAAATTGGGTTGTGAGGCTACCCAAGGACATGAATACCAGGAGGCAAGGATTATCAGGGCCTTCTTGAAATCTGGCTACCACAACCTGGATCCTGATTATAATTCAAACTACGGGGCAACTCATGTCTTTCCCAGCTACATCAGTGGTGGTTTATGTTACATTCATGTTAATAACCCATATTTCAATGGCTCCAGTTCCCTCCTGCTTTTGCATAAACTGAAACTTCATGATAAATATCACTTGACTATTTCTAGGAGATCCCAGGAGGCCTTTCGCAAACAGTATCTGCCCACTGTGATTGATGGTTTCTCAGTTCCTTTCTCTCTTTCCCTGACCATACTCCATGAGGTTTCCTGCAAACACTTGATAGGAAACTGTGCAAAAGCACATCCCTTTCACCTCCAGTGGCCCAGCTGATTCCCTTCCTAGTTAGCATTTCTGGGTGCTTCTCCTGCCTCTACCATGAAGTCTACTTCTTTTGATGACAGGAACTTGTGGGCTACCAGTTCTAGCAGTCACTCAACCAATACTTATTGATTCTCTGGCACTGTGTTAGACTCTGGGGACACAACAGGAAACAAGAGATACATGGTCTGTTTCCCCAAAATTTACAGCCCACAATTCCAGACCACTAAGCGCATGTCACTAATCTAGTGGCCAAGTTGAGGGTGTATGTTGGTCTCCTTACTGAACTGGGTTAATGGGGACTCCCAAAGGAGTACTCCTGCTATCCAAATATTTCTCAGAGTTTAATGCTTTCCATTTAAGTTTCTAGTTATTCTTCTCCCAATAAGAATCACATAACAGTCTGTAAATGGCTGGGCTAGAAAACAAATTTAAAAGATAGATTCTTGCTCTATTCAGAAGCCTCCTTTCCTCCAGCATCTAAGTCTTTCTTTCTGGGCCAACTTTACTCAGCTTGTTATGGCCTTTGGATGACGTCTTTCCCAAGAGGGTTCTCAGAACATCATGTAAATAGCCTACCACAACTCTCTGCTGGACATACCCAAGCAATTGCATCCTACATCGATGAAAAACACATTCCGGTACAAACCAGCTCCCTTGCAGCATTCTGATGTGAAAAGAGAGAATAACCATCATGTCACCTTGACATTTAGAAAATGCTTTAGAGACCAGTCTCCGTGACTCACACCTATAATCCCAGCCCTTTGGGAGGCCAAAACGAGAGGACTGCTTGAACCTAGGAGTTTGAGACCAGCCTGGGCAACATAGCAAGACCTTGTCTCTGCAAAATAAATAAATAATAAAAGTAGCCAGGAGCGGTGGCATACACCTGTAGTCCCAGCTACTTGGGAGGCTGAGGCGGAAAGATCACTTGAGCCCAGGAGTTTGAGGCTGGCAGTTATGATCATACCACTGCACTCCAGCCTGGGTGACAGACTAAGACCCCGTCTCTTAAAGAAAATGTTTTTGAGATTTCTAGTTAAACATAAGAGACTGAACACATTTCTTTCAGCTCCCTCCAATACTCCATTAAAATGATAATAAGGAATTTTTAAAAAATAACAGAAATGCAGTCATAGCAATCATGAACCAAGAAGAGAGCTGACAGTAGCCCAAGAGATGTCAGTAATACGTTGGAGGCTTGAAAACAGAAGGATAAGTATCAAGTTACTTTGCAGAGAGGAGAAAGCTAAAAACTAGGCACCTGTAGAAGGGGAAATAAACAAGAAGTGAGCCAATCAGCCCCCCTGAGTCAAAGAAAAACTGAGAATTGGAGTTGCTGAAAACACAAGCAGCTCTATGTGTTCAAAGGAACACCAAAATCCCCGATCCCCTCAATCTTTCTCCATCATAAACACCACAGTGTGGGAAACTGCTTCTTTCCTATTAACCCAGAATCTCCAAAGATTCTGGACTTGGGAACATGTGGTTGACCTTCCACCACGGCTGAAGAAGTTTGATAAAAATAGAGGGAACAAGTGAAAGGCTACTTACTGAAAACTGACGACCTCCCACACTGCCTTTGCCTTCTTCTACTGGTCAGAACGATATCCTATTGCCAGTCCAAATAAAAGAATTGATGAGTAGTGTTAGAACTAGCATTGTTGGCCTCGAAATTAAATGAGACATTCTCACTAAATATATAAAATGATGGAGGGAGTTTTCTACATGCCATTTACATTTTCAAATAATACCCTGATTATAACTTAAACTGCTCTCATTATGTCAGTTTGTCTGAGGAAGTCCCCTAGAATCCTCCACCCTCTTCATATTAGTGATTCTGAGGTCATGAGGGGTCAGCAGGAAGAGAAGATCTGCCACTGTCCTCTACTCTGAGAAAATTCTAGAACAGGAAGAAAGGGGACCTTATTCCTTTGGTGGAGTGTCACCAAAAAAGGCCTTAAAAATCTATGGAACTGATCTGAGTCGTATGTTAGCTGTGAATGCTTTTAGTATTGTAGTTTTGTTTTGTTTTTTACTATTCAGAAAATTTGCAGACTAAAATACTTTCATTTGGGAGTCACTCTTTAATTTTCCAAGCAAGTTTCAATATGTTCAATATACTTACGACTTACTACTCTCTATCTAGTATATCCCATTCTATTTAATTCTCCATTCAACTTTGTAGAAAGTAGTATGACAAAGGGGTTTTATGCTGCTGCAATTTGCTACTGTTGTCTGCATTTATTTCTTTAATGATGGAAAATTGAAAAGCTGGCAAAGTAACAAGTTAGTAAATAATTTTTAAAGTTTATTTGGAAAAACAATCTTTTAGAAATACTGAGAATGATTTGTTATTAAAACATTATCAGAACACATAAGCCCTCCTAATATACAGAACAATAGCTATGCTGTCATACAGAAAAGGCATTTCCTCAATAAAATATCCAGTCTCAATTCCCAAACTCAGAGCACATAAACTTGGAAATGACCTTGGCAAGTCTCCTTCAAACTTAACTGGCTTCTCCTGCTTATATTGCTAAAATTCCGTAAAGGAGCAACCAATCACAAAATGAACTTGGAATATTTCATTAACTCTAGTCCAATTGTCTCTACATTAAAAAGCTCAACTCCACATGGCAAACTTTTAACTTTGAAGTTTTTTTTTTTTTTTAATAAATCTCATGCTGGAAAGCAATGGAACTGATACAAAATCTTCATAGAAATTTTGAAATATCATTAAATAGCATCTAAGTTTCAAATATTCTCTTAATTTTACAAATCTCTCAACAAGTAGATGAAGCCATCACACATAAACTTGGCAGACATTCAGTTGAAAGTTAATGTGTTGAAACAGTAAATAAGCAAAACACTAAATCAAGACAACTCACTTATTTTGTTTAAATGGAAATCTTCATAGAGAAATATAACTTGGTCTATACTATTCTCAGTAGTTGCTAAGATAAAACCAAATACCATCCTCAGGCCTATCCAGCCTCTCCCAGGTGAAGTCACTTATACCCTGTGCCCACAGGTTCAGTTCTATCAAGCCGAGCCAATCTCAGGCAGAGAAGTAAATTGGGAGCCTGATCCCTGGCTGCTGAGACCTGCCTGCTGAAAACTTCCAAACCTCTTGGTGGGCACTAGTTAAGATGTTCATCGGCATCACTCCCCACTTCATTCCACCCTCAAGTTATACTGAACTATTTGCATTGAATTCCGAGAATACACCACGTTCTCACACCTTCCATTTTTGGTACGTGCTCTGTCTAAAACACCTCTCCCCTACTTCTTTTCCTGGATAACGCCTCTTCAGTATTTCAGGACTTTGGTTAGTTGTCATAGCTTCGGGGACTTCTTCCCTCATCCTCAACTGCATGCCCAGCCTGAGAGAGACTCCTCTACTCTGCTCTTCTCTCTAATAAAACACTGAATTGCAATATGGTCTAGTTAGTAGTTACTTAACTGTCTCCCTTTGTAACAGATTTTTAGTCTAGGGGCTCACTCATTTTTGTATCCTCAGTGATGAGAACAGTGTTTAGTGTATAAAGAGAGCTCAAAAAACTGTGATGGCCGAATCTGAAAGTTCTTCAGCTGCCAAAGATGCAGGATTAAATGGACCCAGATGAAACCTGGGCCTTAAGGCAAACCTTCTTCCTCCTCCAGCCATATTGTTCCACTCTCCATGGCGCTTCCACATTGGCTTCCCCACCCAATCAATATGCCTGTTTCCTCTGCAGGTCAGTCTAATGCCTAATTATGGGGGGTGAATTCTCCTTCCTATACTTCTCCCTGCTTTCTTATGGATTTTCTGCTATGGTCTGCCCCTCACTGCCTGACCCCACCAACATATTGAAACTATCCTTGGAAACCAATTCTTGCTGAACCCAAGCCTTAATTTACTGTCCCTTCGGAAAATGAGAATTGGGCTCTATTCTAGATAATTCAGGGTCAAGCCTACTCCCAAGTCAGTTCTCCCAGTCCCCTAGTCCACATAGTGCCAGCTTCTTCCCTTTCCTACCAACCAAGAGATGATCAGCTCACTCTCCTTTTACCTTGCATCCTGATCACTAGCTTCCTTCTTGAAGATAGTATGGGCAATGATGTATCATATTGAACTCAAAGGAGAAAAACGAAAGCCCAAAAGTGAAAAACTGCGTAAATGATCATTGATCTCCTTTGATTCAGATACAAAGTGTGACTACACAGTGAGACTCATTTCATTTTATCCAATATATCAAGATATGAAGTCAGTCTCCCTGGGAGTAGTCACTCATCCCACAGATGCATCTGAGACAATATGTTAAACATATGAGGGAACTCAGTGTAAAACTTTTATTTTGGGTCACCCAAAAACTTGACTCAAAATAACTGATAGCTACTTTCAGAAATGATATTCATCCTTAAAATTAAACATGTGCCATCATTAAGGATATTCATAACGATGAGCCGCAAGTTCTGAAAGCATTTCCACATGGGAAGAGTATTTAATATTTTGAGTCAAGTTGTTTGACCTAAATAAGTGTGTGACCTCCCTAAGAGATTACTTTGGAAAATACCCTAGATTATACATTTTAATGTACAAATTCTGGCACATCTCCCTTTTTTAAGAAAAAAGTCTCATTATCTCAGATTTCTCTTTTCCTTTTCTTGCTCAAGCAATTTGGAATATTATACAACAAATAAAATCATTTATTTTATTCGAAATCATACTTTGAAATAAATCTATTACAAAAACCCTCTGAATACATATTTTTTGAGTGTGAAATTTTTGGTGTCTAATATTGCACTCAACACCTTTGTGTGTGATCTTAGTTGGGATTAATTCATTTGGAGAAATAAAGCAGGTGCTCATTTCTTTTTCAGCAACAGTGGCATCAGCTTTCAAAACACTTAGGCCTTGTCTATAGAAAACATCAAATTATTTCTGTTCTTGGAACTCACCTTTGAGTTTCACTTGCTTCATATCACCCCTTTTGTTCACTTCGATACTTTAGCTTTAGCAGGGAGCAGAAGGGAGGTCTCCCTCCACCATTCGTCTGTTGTGAGCTTCACACGAATCCCTCAGGTGTGTGTTTAACAAGCGCTTTTTTCTCTACCAATAAGAGAATCAAAGAGGGACTTATCATGGCCGGACACAGTGGTTCATGCCTGTAATCCCAGCAATTTGGGAGGCCGAGGTGGGAGGATCGCTTGAGTCCAGGAGTTTGAGACCAGCAACATGGGCAACATGGCAAGCCCCTGTCTATACAAAAAAGAGAAAAAAATAGCCAGGCGTAGTGGTGCCCAACTATAGTCCCAGCTACTGGGGAGTCGGAGGAGGATTGCTTGAACCCAGCAATGAGCAGAGGTTGTAGTGAGCTGTGATCTTACCACTGTGCTCCAGGAAAAAAAAAGAAGAAGAAAATAAAAAAAGAGGGCCATATCATAGAAAAGCACTGCTTCTCCCTTACCCCAACCACCCCGATGCCATTTGCCCAGTGTGGTTCATACGAATGCCCAATCTGCTTCTAAGAGAATACATAATAGTTAATGAGCAAAAACTCAGCAAGGTAGCAAATGATTTTTGCAATTGGATGGGTTATCAGATGAAAGGAAATGTAAGGATATGGGGGATGGGGGAATTTTGAGGTACCTCCCCCAGGTTTCTATCTGCCCAGAAACCTTTCCTCTCCAGTCTTAAGGCTATAGCAGGGAAATTATTAGGACTGTGGCTCTCCTCCTGTCAGCCTTTATTCTTTCCTTTTCTCCTTCAAATCTGTTTTGTTCACTTCGACTTGACTTATCCATTGAAAATTACAGTGAGGATACTTCATACATGAAGGCGCTAGTCTCCAAGATGTATAAAATCTGGGGAAACTTCCGCCTTTCTGTTCTTCAAGGTTATGACAGGGAGTGGGCTGCCTTCATCCCTCTCCTCTTGAACCACCTATTACTCCCCACAGAGATGTCTCATCTTTCAGTCTATTGAGAAAAAGAAGAGTTTCCTGTCTTTACCCCACTCTCCATCCATTCAGCAACTGCTGAACTTTTGAATTATAATTCAATTATGTGCCAGTATTAGTCAACTATTACTACGTAATAATCAACCTCAAAATCTGAGTGGTATCAACAACAAGTACTTATTATTTCTTGTTCATTCAGTGAGTGGGGTAGCCCTGCTCCACGCCTCTCTCATCCTCCTCCTCAGACCAACAGGCCAGCCCAGGCATGTTCCTCTCATGGGACAACAAAAATTCAAAAGGGCAAGCCCGGCTGTCCAAGCACATTCCAACCCCTGTTGTGTCACTGGCATTACCATCTCATGGGCCAAAGCAAGTCACAGGACCAAGCCCAAATTCAAGTGGTGCAGAAATACACTACACCTTTTGTGGGAAGGACATCTATGTTTATATGACAAAACATAGAGGCATGGGTGAAGTACTAGGGCCAATAATTCATTCGACCACATCTTCAACCTTCATCAACTTGGAGATACAAATGGAAGAACTTATAGAAATATCTGCTCATCTACATTTCAACAACACAGTACCCCTCCTGCCCAACAGGCAGCCCTCCATCTACTTTCAAGGTTCCTTCTTCCTTCCAGTATGTCAAACAGAATTTCCTGGAATGAGAGGTGGTTGGTATCTTCTGTGCTCTTTCATCTGTCCAGGATGCAGCCTATGCCTCCCACATGCCTGGAAACACACAGCCAACCTAAATCCCTCCCCAAGACCTTGTTCCACCCATCTCACATCGTTTTTAGAACTTCCATTTGCTTTGTTACCCTTAATTTTCTTCCACCGCACCAGTGAGATGAGGCTCACAAGACTTAGCTAAATAGTTCAGGAAAAGAAAAGAGAACTGCACACAGAAAGTGAGTGAAAACTGACTACTCATTTTGATCACTCTCAGAACACATAGCCCACAGGTCATCCTTACAAGATCTCCAGGCTACAAGTTGTCTCTCAGCCTGGCTGCTGGCATGACTCATGAGACTGGAAATATTCTTGAGTATGTCCAGACTCCATAGAGTCAAGAGAGAAGGAGTCCTCTCATCATTGTTCTTCCAAACGTTTACTTCCTGTTGTAGAATCTCACTCTTTAAAGGATGATTGACAGCAGAATAGTCCACCCTCTTCATGAAGTAACATGCCTTTTGTCCTCAAGTGTCTCTATTTGAGTAAAAGATTCTACCAAAAATCTTTGAAAATCATCATTAAAAAATACTCTTCTTAAAAGTTGTGTTTATTTCTCCCCTTTTTACAATACACTATGTTTTGAAATAATAGTTTTCTAAATTTCTATTATTTTCCCCCAAAGTTTTTAGAAAAAAAAAAACCCACTTCATCCGGGACCCACTCTCAAGGTACCAAAAGCATCCTCAGTAATAAACAGTCCCAAATATTTAGTGGCTTACAACCATAAAGGTTAATTTCTAGTTCACATCACATGTCAGGAGTAGGCTGGGTACAGAACTGCAGTTCCTTCCTACCTGCCTACATTTCAGGACCTGGTTAAAACACAGCCACTATTAGACATGCAACTGGCATGGCAGAGGATGAAGACAAAGAGCTAAAGCAAGTAATGCTCTTAAAACTTCTGTGTGGGTGTGGCATCATGGTTGAGTATCCCTTACCTGAAATTCTTTTTTTTTTTTTGAGATGGAGTCTTGCTCTGTTGCCCAGGCTGGAGTGCAGTGGCACAATCTCGGCTCACCACAAGCTTCGCCTCCCAGGTTCACACCATTCTCCTGCCTCAGCCTCCCAAGTAGCTGGGACTACAGGCACCCGCCACCATGCCCGGCTAATTTTTTGTATTTTTAGTAGAGATGGGGTTTCATTGTGTTAGCCAGGATGGTCTCGATCTCCTGACCTGGTGATCCACCCGCCTCGGCCTCCCAAAGTGCTGGGATTACAGGTGTGAGCCACCGCACCCGACCAGATGTGCTTCAGATTTTGAATGTTATTGGATTTTGTAATATTTTAATATATGTAATCAGATATCTTAGAAATGGGATCCAAATCTAAACATGAAATTTATTTCTGTTTCATATATATCTAAACCAATAGCCTGAGGTTAATTTTATAAAATATTTTAAATAGTTTTCTGCATGAACTAAAGTTTGTGTACATTGAATCGCCATAAGGCAAAGGTGTCAGGTATGGAGTT
Organism: Trachypithecus francoisi; assembly: GCF_009764315.1. NCBI lineage: Eukaryota > Metazoa > Chordata > Mammalia > Primates > Cercopithecidae > Trachypithecus > Trachypithecus francoisi. Next base: position 1,335,302 of record NW_022681435.1, on the reverse strand, counting down.
TTCCACTTGTGATATCATATCAACACTCAAAAAGTTTGGATTTTGGAACATTTTGGATTTCGGATTTTCAGATTAAGGTTGCTCAACCTGTATTGCCATTTACACTCATATTTCAATGGCTAAAAGAAATTATATGGATTTTCGGGGGGCGGAGCAAGATGGCCGAATAGGAACAGCTCCAGTCTCCAACTCCCAGCGCGAGCGACACAGAAGACCGGTGATTTCTGCATTTTCAACTGAGGTACTGGGGTCATCTCTCTAGGGAGTGCCGGACAATCGGTGCTGGTCAGCTGCTGCAGCCTGACCAGCGTGAGCTGAAGCAGGGCGAGGCATCGCCTCACCTGGAAGCACAAGGGGGAAGGAAATCCCTTTTCCTAGCCAGGGGAACTGAGACACACAACACCTGGAAAATCGGGTAACTCCCACCCCAATACTGCGCTTTAAGGAAACAGGCACACCAGGAGAATATATCCCACACCTGGCCGGGAGGGTCCCACGCCCACGGAGCCTCCCTCACTGCTAACACAGCCGTCTGCGGCGATCTATCCGCAAGGCAGCAGCGAGGCTGGGGGAGGGGCGCCCGCCATTGCTGAGGCTTAAGTAGGTAAACAAAGCCGCTGGGAAGCTCGAACTGGGTGGAGCTCACAGCAGCTCAAGGAAGCCTGCCTGTCTCTGTAGACTCTACCGCTGCAGACAGCGCACAGCTGCAGTCCATTAGGGGAAAGAGCGGGGCCGCTGCAGACCCGAACGACTCTGTCTGACAGCTTTGGGGAGAGCCGTGGATCTCCTAACGCGGAGGTTGAGATCTGAGAACGGACAGACTGCCTGCTCAGGTGGGTCCCTGACCCCTGAGTAGCCTAGCTGGGAGACATCCCCCACTAGGGGCAGTCTGATACCCCACACCTCACAGGGTGGCGTCACCCCTGAGAGGAAACTTCCAAAGAAAGAATCAGACAGGTACACTCGCTGTTCAGCAATATTCTATCTTCGGCAACCTCTGCTGCTGATACCCAGGCAAACAGGGTCTGGAGTGGACCTCAAGCAATCTCTAACAGACCAACAGACAGTCCTTCTGACTGTCAGACGGAAAACTATCAAACAGGAAGGACACCTATACCAAAACCCCATCAGTACGTCACCATCATCAAAGTCCAGAGACAGATAAAACCACAAAGATGGGGAAGAAGCAGGGCAGAAAAGCTGGAAATTCAAAAAATAAGAGCGCATCTCCCCCTGCAAAGGAGCGCAGCCCATCGCCAGCAACGGATCAAAGCTGGTCAGAGAATGACTTTGACGAGATGAGAGAAGAAGGCTTCAGTCCATCAAACCTCTCAGAGCTAAAGGAGGAATTACGTACCCAGCGCAAAGAAACTAAAAATCTTGAAAAAAAAGTGGAAGAATTGACAGCTAGACTAATTAATGCAGAGAAGATCATAAACGAAATGACAGAGATGAAAACCATGACACGAGAAATACGTGACAAATGCACAAGCTTCGGTAACCGACTCGATCAACTGGAGGAAAGAGTATCAGCGATTGAGGATCAAATGAATGAAATGAAGCGAGAAGAGAAACCAAAAGAAAAAAGAAGAAAAAGAAATGAACAAAGCCTGCAAGAAGTATGGGATTATGTAAAAAGACCAAATCTACGTCTGATTGGGGTGCCTGAAAGTGAGGGGGAAAATGGAACCAAGTTGGAAAACACTCTTCAGGATATCATCCAGGAGAACTTCCCCAACCTCGTAGGGCAGGCCAACATTCAAATTCAGGAAATACAGAGAACGCCACAAAGATACTCCTCCAGAAGAGCAACTCCAAGACACATAATTGCCAGATTCACCAAAGTTGAAATGAAGGAAAAAATCTTAAGGGCAGCCAGAGAGAAAGGTCGGGTTACCCACAAAGGGAAGCCCATCAGAATAACAGCAGATCTCTCGGCAGAAACTCTACAAGCCAGAAGAGAGTGGGGGCCAATATTCAACGTTCTTAAAGAAAAGAATTTTCAACCCAGAATTTCATATCCAGCCAAACTAAGCTTCATCAGTGAAGGAGAAATAAAATCCTTTACAGATAAGCAAATGCTTAGAGATTTTGTCACCACCAGGCCTGCCTTACAAGAGACCCTGAAGGAAGCCCTAAACATGGAAAGGAACAACCGGTACCAGCCATTGCAAAAACATGCCAAAATGTAAAGACCATCGAGGCTAGGAAGAAACTGCATCAACTAACGAGCAAAATAACCAGTTAATATCATAATGACAGGATCAAGTTCACACATAACAATATTAACCTTAAATGTCAATGGACTAAATGCTCCAATGAAAAGACACAGACTGGCAAGCTGGATCAAGAGTCAAGACCCATCAGTCTGCTGTATTCAGGAGACCCATCTCACATGCAGAGACATACATAGGCTCAAAATAAAGGGATGGAGGAAGATCTACCAAGCAAATGGAGAACAAAAAAAAGCAGGGGTTGCAATCCTAGTCTCTGATAAAACAGACTTTAAACCATCAAAGATCAAAAGAGACAAAGAAGGCCATTACATAATGGTAAAGGGATCAATTCAACAGGAAGAGCTAACTCTCCTAAATATATATGCACCCAATACAGGAGCACCCAGATTCATAAAGCAAGTCCTTAGAGACCTACAAAGAGACTTAGACTCCCATACAATAATAATGGGAGACTTCAACACTCCACTGTCAACATTAGACAGATCAACCAGACAGAAAGTTAACAAGGATATCCAGGAATTGAACTCATCTCTGCACCAAGCGGACCTAATAGACATCTATAGAACTCTCCACCCCAAATCAACAGAATATACATTCTTCTCAGCACCACATCGCACTTATTCCAAAATTGACCACATAATTGGAAGTAAAGCACTCCTCAGCAAATGTACAAGAACTGAAATTATAACAAACTGTCTCTCAGACCACAGTGCAATCAAACTAGAACTCAGGACTAAGAAACTCAATCAAAACCGCTCAACTACATGGAAACTGAACAACCTGCTCCTGAATGACTACTGGGTACATAATGAAATGAAAGCAGAAATAAAGATGTTCTTTGAAACCAATGAGAACAAAGATACAACATACCAGAATCTCTGGGACACATTTAAAGCAGTGTGTAGAGGGAAATTTATAGCACTAAATGCCCACAAGAGAAAGCAGGAGAGATCTAAAATTGACACTCTAACATCACAATTAAAAGAACTAGAGAGGCAAGAGCAAACACATTCAAAAGCTAGCAGAAGGCAAGAAATAACTAAGATCAGAGCAGAACTGAAGGAGATAGAGACACAAAAAACCCTCCAAAAAATCAATGAATCCAGGAGTTGGTTTTTTGAAAAGATCAACAAAATTGACAGACCGCTAGCTAGACTAATAAAGAAGAAAAGAGAGAAGAATCAAATAGACGCAATAAAAAATGATAAAGGGGATATCACCACCGACCCCACAGAAATACAAACAACCATCAGAGAATACTATAAATGCCTCTACGCAAATCAACTAGAAAATCTAGAAGAAATGGATAATTTCCTGGACACTTACACTCTTCCAAGACTAAACAGGAAGAAGTTGAATCCCTGAATAGACCAATAGCAGGCTCTGAAATTGAGGCAACAATTAATAGCCTACCCACCAAAAAAAGTCCAGGACCAGATGGATTCACAGCTGAATTCTACCAGAGGTACAAGGAGGAGCTGGTACCATTCCTTCTGAAACTATTTCAATCAATAGAAAAAGAGGGAATCCTCCCTAACTCTTTTTATGAGGCCAACATCATCCTGATACCAAAGCCTGGCAGAGACACAACAAAAAAAGAGAATTTTAGACCAATATCCCTGATGAACATCGATGCAAAAATCCTGAATAAAATACTGGCAAACCGGATTCAGCAGCACATCAAAAAGCTTATCCACCATGATCAAGTGGGCTTCATCCCTGGGATGCAAGGCTGGTTCAACATTCGCAAATCAATAAACGTAATCCAGCATATAAACAGAACCAAAGACAAGAACCACATAATTATCTCAATAGATGCAGAAAAGGCTTTTGACAAAATTCAACAGCCCTTTATGCTAAAAACGCTCAATAAATTTGGTATTGATGGAACGTACCTCAAAATAATAAGAGCTATTTATGACAAACCCACAGCTAATATCATACTGAATGGGCAAAAACTGGAAAAATTCCCTTTGAAAACTGGCACAAGACAGGGATGCCCTCTCTCACCACTCCTATTCAACATAGTGTTGGAAGTTCTGGCTAGGGCAATCAGGCAAGAGAAAGAAATCAAGGGTATCCAGTTAGGAAAAGAAGAAGTCAAATTGTCCCTGTTTGCAGATGACATGATTGTATATTTAGAAAACCCCATCGTCTCAGCCCAAAATCTCCTTAAGCTGATAAGCAACTTCAGCAAAGTCTCAGGATACAAAATTAATGTGCAAAAATCACAAGCATTCTTATACACCAGTAACAGACAAGCAGAGAGCCAAATCAGGAATGAACTTCCATTCACAATTGCTTCAAAGAGAATAAAATACCTAGGAATCCAGCTTACAAGGGATGTAAAGGACCTCTTCAAGGAGAACTACAAACCACTGCTCAGTGAAATCAAAGAGGACACAAACAAATGGAAGAACATACCATGCTCATGGATAGGAAGAATCAATATCGTGAAAATGGCCATACTGCCCAAGGTTATTTATAGATTAATGCCATCCCCATCAAGCTACCAATGACTTTCTTCACAGAATTGGAAAAAACGGCTTTAAAGTTCATATGGAACCAAAAAAGAGCCCGCATTGCCAAGACAATCCTAAGTCAAAAGGACAAAGCTGGAGGCGTCACGCTACCTGACTTCAAACTATACTACAAGGCTACAGTAACCAAAACAGCATGGTACTGGTACCACAACAGAGATATAGACCAATGGAACAGAACAGAGTCCTCAGAAATAATACCACACATCTACAGCCATCTGATCTTTGACAAACCTGAGAGAAACAAGAAATGGGGAAAGGATTCCCTATTTAATAAATGGTGCTGGGAAAATTGGCTAGCCATAAGTAGAAAGCTGAAACTGGATCCTTTCCTTACCCCTTATACGAAAATTAATTCAAGATGGATTAGAGACTTAAATGTTAGACCTAATACCATAAAAACCCTAGAAGAAAATCTAGGTAGTACCATTCAGGACATAGGCATGGGCAAGGACTTCATGTCTAAAACACCAAAAGCATCGGCAGCAAAAGCAAAAATTGACACATGGGATCTAATTAAACTAAAGAGCTTTTGCACAGCTAAAGAAACTACCATCAGAGTGAACAGGCAACCTACAGAATGGGAAAAAATTTTTGCAACCTACTCATCTGACAAAGGGCTAATATCCAGAATCTACAAAGAACTCAAACAAATATACAAGAAAAAAACAAACAACCCCATCAAAAAGTGGGGAAAGGATATGAACAGACATTTCTCAAAAGAAGACATCCATACAGCCAACAGACACATGAAAAAATGCTCATCATCACTCGCCATCAGAGAAATGCAAATCAAAACTACAATGAGATACCATCTCACACCAGTTAGAATGGCAATCATTAAGAAGTCAGGAAACAACAGGTGTTGGAGAGGATGTGGAGAAATAGGAACACTTTTACACTGTTGGTGGGATTGTAAACTAGTTCAACCATTATGGAAAACAGTATGGCGTTTCCTCAAGGATCTAGAACTAGATGTACCATATGACCCAGCCATCCCACTACTGGGTATATACCCAAAGGATTATAAATTACTCTACTACAAAGACACATGCACACGTATGTTTATTGCGGCACTATTCACAATAGCAAAGACTTGGAATCAACCCAAATGTCCATCTGTGACAGACTGGATTAAGAAAATGTGGCACATATACACCATGGAATACTATGCAGCCATAAAAAAGGATGAGTTTGCATCCTTTGTAGGGACATGGATGCAGCTGGAAACCATCATTCTTAGCAAACTATCACAAGAAGAGAAAACCAAACACCGCATGTTCTCACTCATAGGTGGGAACTGAACAATGAGATCACTTGGACTCGGGAAGGGGAACATCACACACTGGGGCCTATCATGGGGAGGGGGGAGGAGGGAGGGATTGCATGGGGGAGTTATACATGATATAAACGTCATGCACATGTACCCTAGAACTTAAAGTATAATAATAAAAAAAAAAAAATTAAAAAAAAAAAAAAAAAAAAAAAAAAAAAAAAAAAAAAAAAAAGAAATTATATGGCCAAGCCTGATGCCATTTGGGTAGGGAATTGTACTCACTCCACAGGAAGGTGCTTAAAGTCCCACATCCAAAAAAGGTGGGGAAATACAAAAATTGAGCAAGGAAGCCATCAGTATTGCTATACTTTCTAATTTCTATGTCACTACTTTGGGGGCCACTCTCCAGCTTCCCAGGTATGAAGGGCCATTGAAGATGAAGAGGTGGCTTCTTGCTTCCAGCCTAGCACTAGTGGTGGCCTGAGGAGCTGTAACCCTGTGGTGGGTTGGTTTCTGCCCCATGCACTGAGCCCTGGGTGATTCAAGGGGAGAGAATAGCTCTCAAGACATTGTCCTTCCTGCCTCATTTCTTTTTACTGAGATCCCAGAGAGATAGAAAGACTGTGCATATACACCGTCAGGCTGATCAGGAAAGACTGGTGTGAGATTCTCCCACATCTCAGAAGAGCAACCAAACTCATGACTCGACTCTACAAGAGTGCACCAGGTGGAGAGAGGAAGGAGTGATGGCACCTGTGAGACCAGCTCCAGACTAGGACAGCGGCAGCAGTTGGAGGGAGGGGATTGGAGGGAGGAGCGCTGCTGGGTGCTGATACTTCTCTCTGACCACAATGTGCATATCTCTTATGAGATCTCCCCTCCCCACTGGCTCTCAGCAGAAAGTGAGGGAGCAGGAGGGCTGGTAAAGGTGGGGGCAGGAAAACAGTGAATGGGAATCCCAATATTCAGGGTAGGCCATAAGGAGAAGAAAAAAGGAAAATGGAATGTATATGCGCATTTTTCAAAGGGAGTGCTGGTGTCCATCCATCAGAGGTGGTAGTTCCAGGTGCATGGAGGATACATGTGACCTAGCAGGTGCAATTCTTATACCCTATGCATAGGCATTATTAAAGATCTGCTTGGTCTGTAGCTCAAAACCCACTACAGTTCAATTTTACTTCTGTCACCTTTTGAAGGCACTTAGTGGCCTTATTCTTCTACTGCTTGAAGTACATCATAAATCTTTGAGCTTTCTGAGTGGCAGAATATTATGGCTAATGGTTTTTGTTTTTTGTTTTTTCTTAGCTGAATTTAAGATTCCAGATCAATGTTTTTCTTACTAACGATTTGCCTTACTACATTCATTCTCTTCCCAAAGATTTATGTGTGCGTGTGTAATATGTTTAATATATGAAAGAGTGAAAGATGTAAACATGTATTTGCATGGGTGCACACACACACAGAAACCAGAGAAGAGAGATTTCTATAAAGAAGATACTCAACATGGTAGTACTCATTCTTCTACTCATATATCAGAATATTATTAAATTTTATATATCTATAGCTATTATATATATATATATATATATATATATAATATATGGCTATTTCTCCTCCATTGAAGGTCTTTGGGGGAAATGTGAAATATGGCAGTATTAGTAACAGTTTAAATTTAATGTTATATTTTTATGCAAATTGCTCTTTACATAACAATATCTTTTTAAATGTAAGTATTATGTTGGTCTTCCATTAACTTTTACAGTATAAATTATCTAAGCAAAGAATGCTCAGAAAGATAGTGATGCTGGGATTCCTTCAGTGAGTTCTCTTCTACCCTGAAACATCAGGGTCTGTATATTCAAATGTGTCCAGTAGATGAAAACATTCTACTGCTCTTCGTAACTTTCATTGCCAACCTTCTGATTGAGTGTTTTGCTTGATGTGAATCTGCTTAAAGGATATTTGCCTTTATCCTTTTCTTATTCTTATTTCATCTTTCAGCTTAAGTGTAAAATCTTCTGGTTTTGCCATTTTTATCCCAAAGGACATCACTATGTCTCTTTAATCTTTTGTACTCATCTGGTCTAGCTTTCCACTCTGTGTGGCTTTCCCATTTGGGTTTAAGCTGCTTATAGAATTCCTATTTTGGCTAATTAGATTTCATTTTGAAAGCTGAGGAAAGACTAAATATATCATTTTTTGCCCCTCTCTTCCTCCAAAAGAAAAAAGTTATATCCCAGATGTAGGCGTCTGGAGCCCAAACAAGTGAGAGTCCAGACACCCATGACATAATACATGTGGTATCAGCTTATGGGATACAATACAAGCTCCTACGCCCCAACCCCTCTTCCTGCCAAATTTCTCCCACCTGCTGTGGCTGTCTGCTGCTTGGAATAGCTTTATCTGGAAGGTAAGTTTTTCATTCCATAATGGCAGGTATCAAAATGCACAGACACATGGAATAGGGAAAATGATTCAAACTTATTGAAATTTATATTTTCCTAGATTTAAGAGGTTTTGTTTTTTCTTTCTTCAGGGAATGTTTCTTTAGGAGGTAGAACATAGGTGCCAAAAGTTAAGAAGATGGAATTTTTCTACTTGCAAGTTTGTTCAGACATCCCCTCTCTGGCAAGACTTATCCAGAGATATGTCCCACACGAAGAGTGGCCATGGGATGGAGGATCTAGGTAGCTCTAGGCTGTGCTCTGGGGAGTACAAGTCAACCTGAAGCTCCTGTGCTCCTCCCACTTACTTCATCTTTTTGGTAGGCAACTTGAAGTCAACGAAACTCCGTACTCTAATATCTGGAGCAACACTGAATGGAATAGGCAAATTATTTTCCACTTCCAGCAAGACCATAATTTTTACTCTCAGCATTTTAACTCATATGACCCATGAACAATATATGGTACAATAATTTACATTATTTTTGAGTGTGCAATTAACTTATTCTCTATATATGTGCCTGTGGGCATAACTCCTTAGCAAAAGTGACACTACATTTTAAATGCTTCAGTAAAAATAAGAGTTACAGAATCTATCAAAACATAACTAAGCAGGAAATGACAACAGCAAAAATATCAAAAGAAAACCATTAAACTCATCATCTTCTTTATGGTAGGTTATTAGAGAAAACTACAACAAAGCCAGAAAAAATTAAAACAGACATGTTTTTCAGTATTAGTATTCACACTAAAAATACTAAATTTAAATATTAAATATTAAAATCATTTCATTTCTGAAATGTTTCAAAGCTCACACACAATGAATTCTAACCTAATTGATAAGTATTTCAAATCACTACAGAAATATCATTGTTCTGGTAATTACCAAAAAGACTCAAGAGAATAAATTTAAAAAAATAAAGCATAGAATCAAAAACCTTAAACTTATGCTTATGGATTTTCCAGAAACTTTGAAGAAACACCATTCCTGTTCTTGCAGCTGGCCAATGCTTCTGTCCCTTCAGTCTTGATTATATCTTTTCCTTTCACATACTTAAACTTGCCCATCATCATTTATTGTACATATATGTATATTCAATCCTTTCTTCCTTGCAGGCTCCTTTACCTTACAAACACTGTACTATATCAGTGTTCGAGATCCAAAGAACAAAATACTGCTCTTACAAAGTCTTTTACGGCAATGTTTTATTGGAGCTGCATCTCTTCACTTTTCACTTTTTAAAGTAGATAATACATACACACAGTACAAAATTCAAAACAAAATACATTCCTTAAAAGCATATTTTACTTTCAGTCATTTTTACAGTATACTTTGTAAGCTTTTTCATTTACTATATTGCTAACATTCATCCATATGGTTGCATGTCACTGTAATTCATTTATATAAACTAAAATATATTTCATTCTGTAAATATAACACAGTGCATTCAACCACTCTCCTGTTAACGGACAATTGCAGTGTCTTCATATTTTTGCTGTTTGAAGAGTGCACTATGTATCTTTGATTGCATGTGTGCAAAAGTTATTCTTGAATATGGCCCCAAAAATAACCAGGAGTGGAACTGTTGTATCCCAAAGAATGTAAATGTCCAACTTTAAGGAATAACACCAAATCTGTTCTCTTCTTTTTTTTTTTATTTTTTTTGAGACAGAGTCTTGCTGTGTCACCAGGCTGGAGTGCAGTGGCACGGTATCTGCTCACTATAACCTCCACCTCCTGGGTTCAAGCGATCCTCCTGCCTCAGCCTCCTGAGTAGCTGAGACTATGGGCGTGCCACCATGCCCAGCTAATTTTTTGTATTTTTAGGAGAGGGAGAGTTTCACCATGCTGGCCAGGGCAATATCGAGCTCTTGATCTTGTGATCCGCCTACCTCGGCCTCCCAAAGTGCTGGGATTACAGTTGTGAGCCACCATGCACAACCACCAAACCTGTTTTCTAAAGTGGTTAAAATAGTTTGCACTCCCTTCAATGGTAAATAGAGGATTCCATATGCTCTCCAATACTTGGTATTGCCAGACTTATCTTTGCCAATGAAAGTGATACAAAATGTTATCTAAGTAAGATGTTGATATTTGCATTTCCCTGATCACTAATTATGTTGAACGTCTTTCCATATATTTAATGAACATGAGTGTTTTCAGTAAAGTGTCTGTTCATGTCTTTTGCCCATTTTACTACCAATTCTTTTAAATGTATTATTGATTTGTAGATCTTAGTTACATATTCCTCACATTAAATCCTCATTTGTTGTGTGTATTGCAGATATCTTCACCCAATTTGAACTTGTCATGATCGCTAAAGTATGTTTAGTGAACAAAATTCTTATCTCCAATTTACAGAAAGTTATTTATCTTTTATAATCAATTTTCTGTGTTGTCTAACCTATTTCCCATTTAGAGAAAAAAAAGTGCAGCCTGTTCCAGCCCTCATTTCTCGGGGCAAACACAAAATGGGTTAATCTTTCATCTAAAGATACAAAAGATATTCACCTATTTTTTTCTCTTAAGGTTTCCAATTTTATAAATTTTAATTTTAAGTTTTTAATTCATTTGAAGCGATTTTGTATAATGTACCTTTTTGCAAATGAATAACAATCTTTCAAGGTCCATTTATTAGGCATCCCTGCCTTTCTCTGCTTGTCTCATTTGCCATTTATATCAAGTTCCAAAGTCCCATTGTTAGGTGTCCTCTGGGCATCTACTCTTGTACTTGTTAACTTAGGTACACTACTGCTGAGACCATCCTGTCTTATCTGCTATTATTTCCTAATAATCCATAACACCTAGCAGGACACATTCCCCTCTCTCCGCTTGTTCTTCAAGAGTGCCATGGCTACCTTTGGCTTTTCATTCTTTCATATAAATTTTAGAAAGATGTTACTTTTCATAAAAAGCCATCTTAGAACTTTATTGGAATTGCATTGAATCAATGTGGAGAGAACGGCATCTTTGCAAGAATACTCTTCCTCTTGATAAACATGATACATCTCTTCATTTATGTAGGTTTCTGCCAATATCTGCCAATGAGAATTCATAATTCCCGTACAAATGTTTCTCATGTTTTGTTAGATTTTTTTCCTAGAGATGTGATTCTCTCTGACAACACTGCATGTGGTATCTTGTCTTTAACTTTCTAGTTGTTTGCTGTGTGTTTATAGAACTAAAACTGTATGTTAATCTTGCTAAATTCTCCATTTATTTCCAGTAATTTGTAAATTGAGATTTTCTATGTTAGCAATCATTTTACACAAACAATTAAAGCTTTACTTTATTTGTTTGAATCCTTGAGATATCTTATTTTTTTCTTGCTTTATTTCACAAACTAGGACCTCCATATAAAATGTTGAATAGAAGTAGTGATGTGGACATCCTTGTCTCATTTCAAATTTTAAAACTGCCTTGCATCCTTAGAATAAACTTCATTTGATCATGATACATAAATATTTTTGTATATTGCTGAATTCTATTTTCTGTTATCTTAAGGATTTTTGCAACTTTATTCCTAGGGGTTATTGTTCTGTAATTTTTTTGTTTTGTTCAAACTGTCTTTATCTTATTTGAGTATCAGGATAATACTAGCTTCATAAAATGAATTGGAAAGTGTCTCTTCCTCTTCTATTTTTTTGTAAAATTTTGTATATAATTCTTAATTCTTCCTTAAACATTTGGTAGAATTCTCCAATAAAACTATCTGGACCTGGAGATTTCTTTGTGAGGAAGTCTTTTAATTACAAATTCAATATTCTCAATAGTTACAGGTTACTTGTATTATCTGTCTCATATTGGGGGACTCATGGCAGGTGTATTTTTTGGAGAATTTTATCTAAGTTGTTAAATTTAGGTATATAGAGTTGCTCATAATATCCCTTATTATCTCCTTTTGATGCCTGCAGGGTCTGTAGTGATATTCCCTCTTTAATTTCTGATAATAGTAGTTTGTGTTCTCTCACTCTTTTTCTTTGTCATTCATGCTATAGGTTTGTCAATTTTATTATTGTTTTCAAAAAGCCAACCCTTTGTTTCATTGATCGTCTCTATCATTTTTTTGTTTTCTATTTCATTGATTTCTGTTCTTATATTTATTATTTTATTTCTTATTATTTTTTGAATTTATTTTGCTCTTCTTTTTCTAAGCTATTGAGGTTGGAACTTAGATTACTAATTTTAGATTCTTTTTCTAATATATGCATTTAGCACTATAAATTTCCATATCAGAACTGCTTTAGCTGTCCCTGGCAAATTTTGATATGTTGACACTTTGTTTCCATTCAGTTCAATGTATTTGGTAAATTTCTCTTAAGACTTACTCTTTAAATCGTGAGTTCAAAGAACAGTTATGTTAAATTTGATGAGGTTCATTTTATGGCCCAGGATATGGCCCACATTGGCATGTATTTTGTGGGCTTTTGAAAAGAGTATGTATTCAGCTTTTGTTGAGTGGAGGGTTCTGTAAATATTGATTAGATCCCGTTGGTTGATGCTGTTGTTGAGTTATTCTATACACTTGATATTTGTCTAGTCCTATCAATTGTTGAGAGGAAGGTATTGAAGTTTCCAACTATAATTTTTGTTGGCTTTGTCTATTTCTCCTTTCAGTTTTTGTTTCACATCTTTTTCAGCATCACATATTGTTCAGCTCTGTTGTTTGAGGCATGCACATTTAAGATTGCTATGTCTTCTTGGTGGATTTACCTTTTTATTTCTGTTCATTTTAATTGCATGTGTCTGTTTTATCTGATACTAACATAGCCAACTCCTATGTTCTCCTGATTAATATTTGCCTGATATATTACTTTACATTATTTTACTTTCAAACCTCCTATATCATTACACTTAAAGTGAGTTTCATGCAGAGAGCTCATTGTTGGATCAATTTTATCATTCATTCTAAGCAAATCTATGACTTGTAATTGATATGTCTTGACCATTCACATTTAGTGTAATTGATATGTTAGGGCTTAAATCGGCCATTTTATTTTTTATTTTCTGTTTGTCCTTTCTGTTTTTCATTTCTCTGTTTTCTTTTCCTTTCTATGGCTTACAGGGACATTTAAAATTTTTCACTTTATTTATTTATAGTGTTTTTGAGTATAACTCTTTGTACAGCTTTTTAAGTGGTTGCTCTACGCATTTCATTATATGTCATTATAACATCACAATCTAGTGTTGTTGTTACTTCACCAGGTTAAGTCCTTTTACTCTCCCCATTTACATGATTGTCTTAAATACTTTCTCTATATACATGTAGAACCACACCAGACATTGTTACAATTTTTGCTTCAGCTATCAAACATAATTTAGAAAACTCAAGAAATCCCAGCACTTTGGGAGGCCGAGACGGGCGGATCACGAGGTCAGGAGATCGAGACCATCCTGACTAACACGGTGAAACCCCGTCTCTACTAAAAAATACAAAAAAACTAGCCGGGCGAGGTGGTGGGCGCCTGTAGTCCCAGCTACTCGGGAGGCTGAGGCAGGAGAATGGCGTGAACCCGGGAGGCGGAGCTTGCAGTGAGCTGAGATCTGGCCACTGCACTCCAGCCTGGGCGACAGAGCGAGACTCCGTCTCAAAAAAAAAAAAAAAAAAAAAAAAAGGAATGTCTCATATTTACCCCATGTTTTCGCTTAACTGTGTTTTTTCTCCCCTACTACGTTCCAAGGTTTATTATTTTCATTCAGTCTGTAGAACTTCTTTTAGTCATTCTTTTAGGGTAAATGTCTTCATTTTCCCTTATCTGATTTCCTCTTCATTTCTAGAGGATATTTTCACTGAATATTGTATTCAGGGTTAACAGCTGTTTTCTTTCAACATTTGAAGTATGTTGTGCTACTTCCTTATGGCTTCTATGGTTTCTAATGAGAAATCGGCTGTCATTCCAACTGTTTTCTCCTATAGTTAAGTTGTCCTTTCTTTATTGCTGCTTTGCAGATTTTTTCTTTGTCTAGTTTTTAGAAGTTTGACTATAATGTATGATATGGTTTGGCTGTGTCCCCACCCAAATCTCATCTTGAATTGTAGCTCACATAATTCCCACATGTTGTGGGAGGGACCTGGTGGGAGGGGGTGGTTCCCCCATACTGTTCTCCTGGTAGTGAATAAGTCGCATGAGATCTGATGTTTTTATAAGGGTTTTCCCTTTTGCTTGACTCTCATTCTCCACCATGTGAGACATGCCTTTCGCCATCCACCATGATTGTGAGGCCTCCCCAGCCACATGGAACTGTGAGTCCATTAAGCCTCTTTTTCTTTATAAATTGCCCAGTCTCGGGCGTGTCTTTATCAGCAGTGTGAAAACGAACTAATACAATGTTTCTTGGTGTGCATTTTTTAGGGAGGGGGGCAGTTATCTTGTTTGGGCTTTGCTCAGCTTCTTAAATCCATAGGTGTATGTCTTTTGCCAAGTCTGTAAGTTTTCAGTCATCATTTCTCTAAGTTCCTTTTAGCCCTATCCTCTTTCTTCTCTTTCCAAGACTCTGATGAAATGCACTTAGATCTTTTGTTGTAATTACATAGATCCCTGCATCTTTGTTCACTTTTCTTCTTTCTTTTCTTCCAGACTATTTTCTCTGTTTTATTCTGATTGGATAATTACGATTGTTTCATCTCCCAGTACACTGATTCATTCCTCTCTGTTCCTCCACTCTAGTGTTGAGTCCATCCATTAAGTTTTTATTTTAGTTATTATATTTTGCAATGTTAGAATTTTCATTTGGTTCGTCTTTACATCTTCTATTTATTTGTCGAGGCTATTATTTTATTAGTTTCAAGTGAGCTCATAGTTTCTCACTGAAGCATTCTAAAACTCTTAGATGGCTGCTTTAGAATTTTGTTAGATAATTCAAAGATCTTTGTTATTTTGATGTTTGCATCAGTTGATTGTCCTTTTCTTTTCTTTTTTTTGGTGGGGGCAGGTGTTAGGGGGAACAGAGTCGTGCTCTGTCACCCAGGCTAGAGTGTAGTGGCACAATCTTGGCTCACTGCAACCTCTACCTCCTGGGTTCAAGTGATTCTCCTCCCTCAGTCTCCCAAGTAGCTGTGATTTCAGGCACATGCCACCATGCCCAGCTAATTTTTATTTTTCTATTAGAGACAGGGTTTCACCATGTTGACCAGGCCAGTCTTGAACTTGTGACATCACATGATTTGCCCACATCAGCCTCCCAAAGTGCTGGGATTATAGACATGAGCCATTGTGCCTGGCCAATTGTCCTTTAATTAAAAAAAAAAAATAGTATTTGATTTGCCTAGTTCTTCATCTGATGAGCAATTTTAAAATTTGAAACCCGGTCATTTTCAATTTTACTTTATGAGACTCTGGATTGCATTTAAGCCTCTTTTTTTGCCAACTTCTTCTCATACCACTCAAGCAAATGTGTGCGTGTGTGTGTGTGTGTGTGTGTGTGTGTGTGTGTATTACTGCCAGGTGGGGGTAGACGTCTAGGTTTCTCTTAAATGTCCATTGATACCTGAGGGATAATGGCTCCTTATTACTGCTAGGGAAGGGTGGGAAGTTCAGCTCCCCATGAGGCCTCCACTGATAACTGTCTGGCAGGGAGGAGTAGGGGTGCCCCACTGAAGATTCTCTGATGTCCTCCACTGACACCATGGTGGGGCCCTCATTTCTAATGGGTGGTGCTGGAAGACCTAACTCTCTACTAGGCCTCCTTAGTATCACCCTAGTAGAGAAGGGATGGGCACATCATTACTGCCAGGTTGAGGTGGAAATTCAGCCTCCCTACATGATCTCTACTGGCACCACCAGGGAAAAAGGCCTCATTACTGTCCAACAGAAATAAAGACCGAGGCTCCCTACTCACCCTCCTCTGACATCATACCAGCATAAAGATTGGGGTGCCTCTCTCAACTTTGCTTTATGTATTTTGAGGTCATTTTTATTAATTTGCACTATTCCCATCCCTAAAAATGCTCTTTTAAAAAATTTTAAGTCTATTTAATTATTATCTAATTTAAATGCTTTTTCCCTGATCTGTCAATATTTACATTTTTGTCCATTTCTATTTACTACAATTTTAAATTTTTTGAACATGTCTACCCACTTTATTTGTTTGTCTACTTATTTTTGAGACAGGGTCTTGCTCTATCACCTAGGCTGGAGTACAATGGCATGATCACAGCTCACTGCAGCCTTGACCTCCCATGCTCAAGCGATTCTCCCACCTCAGTCTCTGGAGTAGCTGGGACTACAGGCACATACCACCAGGCCTGGCTAATTTTTGTAATTTTTGTAGAGATGGGGTTTCACCATGTTGCCCAGGCTAGTCTCAAACTCTTGAGCTCAATCTACCCACCCCAACTTCCCAATGTGCTGGAACTACAGGCACGAGCCACCATGCCCAGCCCACTTAATTTATTTCCCATAATCTATGTGTCTTCTTAATCCATTCTCTGGATTGTTTTTGTAATTGAGTGTTTATATGACATTTTCATATTCTTCAGTTTCCCTTCAACTCTCATTATGTTGACATTATCCAGATTTTCATACTTTTTAAGTTTATTATGGATATAATATTTTATTTTCTTCTATCTTAGTAATGCTTTAAAGACGATAGCAGTGATAACAAAAAGCTACCAAAGTATTAAATCACTTTTACTTCATATATTTATTGCAGCTTCTCCTGAAGTTTTCTCTTCACTTCCTTAAGTGCTTTATCCAAAACTCTTTTTGATAATGCTCTACAATGCTCTTTGAGTGGGGATCCTTCTGAGGTCTTACATATGAGAGAATATTCTTATATTCTTATCTAGCTCTCATATTTAAATGACAGTTTGGCTAGATACAAAATTCCAAGGTCAAAATTATTTTTCTTAAATTTTTTTTTTTTTTTTTTTGAGATGGAGTCTCGCTCTGTCGCCCAGGCTGGAGTGCAGTGGCACGATCTCAGCTCACTGCAAGCTCCGCCTCCCGGGTTCACGCCATTTTCCTGCCTTAGCCTCCCAAGTAGCTGGGACTACAGGGGCCCACCACGCCCGCTAATTTTTTGTGTTTTTGGTAGAGACGTGTTTCACCTTGTTAGACAGGATGGTCTCGATCTCCTGACCTCGTGATCCGCCCGCCTCAGCCTCCCGGAGTGCTGGGATTACAGGCGTGAGCCACCGCGCCCGGCCTTTTCTTAAATATTTTTACTATCACCATTTTTTAACATTGAGACAGGGTCTCACTCTATCGCCCCAGCTGAAGTACAGGGGCACTATTACAACTCAATGGCTCACTGTGGCTTGGACCTCTCCGGGTTCAAGTGATCCACCCACCTCAACCTTCTGAGTAGCTAGGACTACAGGCATGCGCCACAGTGCCTGGCAAAAAAAAAAAAAAAAATCACTATTTCTTAAATTGTTTTTCAAAAACTATCATATCAGTCTGATCCTGTTCCTCTGTATGTAATCTGCTTTTATGTAACTCTCTTTTTCTTTGAAGCTACTCAATTGAAATGTATTTCCTTGTAGGTTTTCTTTATCTATTATTCTAAGGGCTCTTTCAATTTGAAGTCTTTCTTCCTTGTATTTTAAATGGTGGGAAATGTATTTCTTCCAAGTTTTCTCTTTATTATTACCTCTCTCTTTTACTGGACTCTTATTAGCCAGAACTTATAACCATTATTTCTTTCCTTCGTAGCTTTTTTTAAAAAATATTTGTAATTTGTTTGTGCTTTGCTTCGTCCTTCTGAGAATTTCCTCAATTCTTTCTTCCAATTCTAATTCAATTTTTCAGTTGTATTCATTCTGCCATTTATCTCATTACAGTTTTATTTCAGCTATCATGTTTTTTACCTAATATAGCTGCTTGAGTATGTTTTTTATTCGTATTTCATATTACTACTAGTTTCTTTTACTTATGTCTTAGAATTTTTATTAGGCTAATTTGAAATCATTTGTCTTTCTAACAATGCTGCTTCTGATGAACTATGGAATCCAGTGTTACTTTTTCCTTTGCAATAGTTGTGCTCCTGATAAGACCTGTTAGTTTGAACTGTGAACTCATCTCCCCATGAGGGCATCAGGCAGTGTATATGGGGAGAAGCCAGATTTCAGCCCTCATCAGAGTATTTAGTACGGGGTACGGGTGGGATGAATGGGACTTAGTGTGGAAAGTTTTCTGATGGAGGCCCCAGAAAGCCAAAGTTCGTCATCCCTCATTCCACAGAACAGCTCTGGTCAAGATTTTACTGTTTGCCTTCTTGGGATACTATACTAAGAGACATTCTGGCCAGGTGCAGTGGCTCACACCTGTAATCTTAGCACTTTGGGAGGCCAAGGCGGGCAGGTCACAAGGTCAGGAGTTTGAGACCAGCCTGACCAACATGGTGAAATCCCATCTCTGGGATTACAGGCACGTACCTGAATCCCAGCTTCTCAGGATGCTGAGGTAGAATTGCTTGAACCCAGGAGGTGGAGGTTGCAGTGAGCTGAGATCGTGCCACTGCACTCCAGACCAGGTAAGAGAGGGAGACTCCATCAAAAAAAAAGAGACATTCCAATGCTGTAAATTCCCAGATCTGCACATTTTAAGATGGAAAAAAGGAGGTAGAAAAGTTATCCTAGGTTAGTGAATCTACACCTGTTCTCTGTATCTCACAGGATCAAGACTTTTATGCTGCCCTACTCTCATGTTTGAAGCATCAGAGTCACTTCAAGTAGAGGGTTGGGCATTATTCATCCCAAAACAATGCTGGGAGAAGTAAGAGCAAAATTCCTAAATTCCCTTCCTATGTTAACCTCCCACAGAAGTGCTGCACTGCCCCTGGTCTCAGATATGTCTCCCTGTAAGGTGCGCACACACACACACACACACACACACACACAATCAAAACAGCTAGTATTACCCCAGGAACTTCCCACAGTTTTCTCCATAATTTGGTATTTTTCCTCTATGGCCATGAGTCTCAATCTTGGCTGTGTGTTAGAATTATTTGGGGAGATTTTTAAAAATCCCAATGCCCAAGCCACACTCCTAGACCAATTAATTTAGAAGTTCTTAGGATGAGACTGAAACATCATTTTTTTCTTTTCTTTTTTTTTTTTTTAAACCATCCCAAGGTCTTCATTTATTTATTTTGCACCTATCATGCCATGAATTCAAGGGGAATAGATTCTAGCAGCTCGAGCTCCTTTTCTTTGGTTCTCAGAAAATGTGCTTCTCTGAGCAGAGCAGGCTGGTCCTTTGGTTGAACCAAGATGCCTTTCTCTTTGGCTTCCTTCTTTTTCTGATCATTTTCCTTCTCACATTTCAGGATGCTCTCTCGGCTCTTAGAGTGCTTAATATGCTCAATATGTACATTAATTCTCTTGGCAAGAATCTTTCTCTTGTTTGTTTACAACAATGCCAACAGCATGCTGGGTTACACTGTAGACTCTTTCAGCTTTGCCATGGTAACACTTGTGCAGCATTCCTTTTTGAACAGTGCCCATTCTCTTGATGTCTCCAGTATCAACTTCCTTGTAGATTGGCACTTATGTGGCCAAAGGAACAACCCCATGTTTTCTAAAAGGCTGGAGAAAATACCACAGGTGCCTCTCCTCTTTCCCTTCATCTTCATCATTTTGACAAATTACTGGAAGTTGGAGGTTGTGGTTGAAAGCCAGGCATCATTTTTTAAACCTTCTCAGGATATTGCAACATGCGCCGGGGTAGAGAACTGCTACTCTAGCTTCTTCAGGAGGCCCTTGGAGGTAGGAACCAGCAGTTGGGCTACTTTAGCAACTTAGTAGAAACTAAAACCAAAAATGATCTCCCATGGCCAAACATAACAGTAGTTTCTAGATCTCCAACCTCCCTCCCTGACATCTCCACAGCACTTGGTCTGCCCTCTTGAGATTTTGAGATTCTTTTCTTTTCTTTTTCTTTTTTTTTTTTTTTTTTTTTTTTGGAGACAGGGTCTTGCTCTATCTCCCAGGCTGGAGTGCAATGGCACGATCTTGGCTCACTGCAGCCTCTGCCTCCCGGGTTCTAGAGATTCTCATGCCTCAGCCTCCCAAGTAGCTGAGATTATAGGCACGTGCCACCACGCCTGGCTAATTTCTGTATTTTTAGTAGAGACGGGGTTTCACCATGTTGGTCGAGCTGGTCTTGAATTCCTGACTTCAAGTGATCTGTCCACCTTAGCCTCCCAAAGTGCTGGGATTACAGGCATGAGCCACTGTGCACGGCCCTGCCTTCTTGAGATTCTTGAGACTGTACAAGGCGTTGGCTCTTGTCTAATCTTTTGCATTGTTCCTCTGTCTCCTTTCCCATCAACATTCTAAAGTTGGCTGCTTCTCAGTATTCATAATCCATGGTTCCTCTTTCTCTCCAAGAACTCTGCCAGCATGTACATTTATAAAACCACACCTCCAGCCCTAACCACTCTCATGTGTTTTTTCTCTAATACACCTCCATTTGGATGTCATGCTGGTATCTCAAATTCAATATATCGAAAAAGGAACTCATAATTTCTGCATAAAACAGCACCCCCTTACGACTTCTTTTATCAATGTAGCTACCATTTTCAGGATCATTTTTGGTTCTTCCTTCAACAATCTATTTCCAACGTTCAGTTGGACTTTTCTGTACAATATCACTTCTACATAATTAACATCTTTCAAGTTCAGATCGTAACAATTTCCTGTCTGGATTATTGAATCAGCCTCTTGCTCAATATCCCTCACTTTGTTACTCCCTATCACAAGGTCATCAATACACCACTGTCAGTTTAATATAGGATACAATTGCAATCATGTGACTTACAACTTAGTGCTCAAAACCCATCACCAAAGTGCAAAGCCCCTGGTATCCAATGCCCTTCAGTACGGCCCAAACTATTTTTCTGACCATGCTTGCACGTATTCCTCCACACTAGATAGGACATTTTTTCTTTTTGAAATGGAAAGAACATAAACTTTGAATCAGACAGATTTGGTTTTAAATTCCAATCGGCTACTAGTAACTTGGATAAGTTTCTAAAACAATATGAGCCTCAGTTTCTACAACAATAACAACAAAAATATGTAAAATATTATGTATTAGTAAAAGATAAAAGGTGAAAAAAAACAGACGTTAATCGTTAATAGAACTGTTTTGTATAAATTCTAGTTTTTGTTTCTTTTCCTTGTTTTGTTTTGTTTTGTTTTGAGATGGAGTCTCACTCTGTCGCCCCAGGCTGGAGTGCAGTGGCAAAATCTTGGCTCACTGCAACCTCCAACTCCTGGGCTCAAGCCATTCTCCTGCCTCAGCCTCCCAAGTAGCTGGGATTACAGGCCCCTGACCACGTGTGGCTAATTTTTGTATTTTTAATAGAGACAGGGTTTCATCATATTGGCCAGGTTGGTCTCAAACTCCTGACCTCAGGTGACTCGCCCGCCTAGGCCTCCCCAAGTTCTGGGATTACAGGTGTGAGCTACCGTGCCCAGCCTAAATTATAGTAGTATGTTTTTTTTTTATCAGATCCTAAACTTCCCTACTGCACCTGGACATTTTTGTTGCTGTTGTTGTTTTGTGCCTTTTTTGTTTTGGTTTGGTTTTTAGTCTTTGTATACGGCTGTTTCTCCTGGCTATGCTCTATATCAAAGGTTGACAAACTATAACCTACAGACCTACTTTGGGCTTAACCCAGACATACCTATTCATTTAAATATTGTCATTAAGTATGCTATAACAGCAGAGGTGAATAGTTGTGACAGAGACCATATGGCCTGCAATGCTTAAAAATTTTGCTATCTGGCCCTTCACAGAAAAAGTTTGCCCACCCCTGCTCTAGCCTCTCTTTCTTTACTCACTCTATAGTATCTCCCCAGGTATCCTGGGTTTAAAATATGTCCACAAATCCTCCAACAAAACTAACTTCAAAAGGTGGAGCCCCCATCCCTTGAATATAGGCTGGAATTCGTGACTTGCTTGCAACAAGTAGGATATGGCAGAGGTGTCAGTGTGTGATTTCTTAGACTAGGTCATAAAGGGCACTGTGGCTTCCACTTTGCTCTTTTGAGATCACTAATTCTGGAAGAATCCAACCCCCATATCATAAAGACACTCAAGCAGACTGCGGGGAGTCCCACATGGAGAGGAGCTGAGGCCTCCTGTCAACAGCCAGCACCAACTTGCCAGGCATATGGGAGCCACCTTAGAAGCTGATACTGCAGGCTTGGTCAGTCCTTTAGAGGAACTTGCTGACTTGTAAGCCCAGTCTACATCTTGGCTCAAACCTCAGAACAGACCTTAAGCCAGAACTATCTGGCTAAGCCACATTCCAAATACCTGACCCACAGAAACTGAGGATAATAAATACTTAATGTTGTTCTAAGCCACTTAGCTTCAGGTTAATTTTAATTTCTTATACAGCAATTGGTAACTAATACATAAGAAACTCTTCCTTTACCATCCACTGACAAAAGACTCAAATATACAACCAGAGCCTGGACCTCTCCTATGACCTCATACCTTCATATATAACAACCTATTCCACGTCTGTTCCTAGAGATCTCAAAGGCATCTAAAACCCAACATGTGTGAGACTTTGGTCTCTTTCCCTCAGACAGGATCTTCCTCCAATATTCCCTATCCCAGTTAATGGCATAATGAGCTTAATCCATAAACTACAACTCTGGCCATCTGTGATACTTCTTTGTCCTTCACACCCTATATTCAACCCATTATCAATTTCAGTCAAATTAACTAATATGTAGTTTTTAAATCAGGATGTTACCCTCCAGCAGTACTATAGAGATGCTGTTTCATTGTCTCAAGCATCTGCTGATCATGAGAAGTCTTGTGTAAGAGCATCATTCTTTGAAGGTAATCTATCTTTCCTTCTGATAGCCTTTGATGTTTTCTGAATAACCTTGAGCCTAAAGCTGGGTTTGCTTTTATTCATCCTAAGACTTGGTGTGATCTTTACAATCTGAAGACATATAGCTCTTCAACTCTCAAAAAACTCCATTGTCTCCCTAAATATTGCCTTTTGATTGTTGTCACTATTCCCTTTATGACAGTTTGGGTCCAGTCAGACATTCCAGTTATTTTAATAGACAAAAATTAACCTAAAGAACTATTAATCAGGTAAAGGGCAAAAAGAGGGCATTGAGGCATGGAAGGAACTGCAGAAGGATGCTACCCCACTAGGGTTAAGGGAATAAAAGGATGATGTTAGAATTACTAACATTTAGAAACTTGGAGGAAGGGCCCTGCAGAATTGAAATTAATGCCTTCGAGCAGAGTCTGCTGGTCTGTTGGTACTAGTGTTTCTGAGGGACACAATGAGGTTGGTTATGCAAGTTTTGGAACAACAGCAAATCGAAATAACTGCTGCTACCAGAATGAATTCCACTACCAAGACAGGCATTAAATGTCATTCCTAAGGCACTCGTCTACTCTCAGAACTCAATAGATTGAATCTTCAACTTGCAACAATGGCTTTGTTTTTGACACGTGTCAATTTCCCTTTTGCTTTCCAGCTCAGCTATATATTTTAAGCATGTCTATGTATTTGCAGCAGATAGAAGTGATTCCCTCCACCAGCTTAGTCATTTGTCAAGAGTTTCTGTCCACTTCTCTTCATCTCCATGGTGCATTACCCTAACCCAAAACATTATCATTTCTTCCCCAGACTACTAGTACCATCTTCTAACTTGTCTACCTGCCTTCATTCTAACAAGTCCACCATCTTTTCTCCACCCTGCAGCGAATGTTTTCTAAACACCAATCTAAGAACGTTATCTCTTGGACGGGCGTGGTGGCTCACGCCTGCAATCCCAGCACTTTGGGAGGCCGAGGTAGGTGGATCACCTGAGGTCAGGTGTTCGAGACAGCCTGGCCAACATGATGAAATCCTGTCTCTACTAAAAATATTAAAATTAGCTGGGTGTGGTGGCGTGTGCCTGTAGTCCTAACTACTCGAGAGGCTGAGGCTGGAGAATCACTTGAACCCGGGAGGCAGAGGTTGCAGTGAGCCAAGATCATGCCACTGCACAGCAACCTGGGTGACAGATTGACATTCTATCTATAAAAAAAAAAAAAAAAAGAACATTGTTTCTCATTTAAGTCCCTTCCCATTGCAATTACAATAAACATAAACATGTTGCACATGTCCAACAAGGCCTTGTATGTACTGACCCAGTGCCATCTTGCATTGCGCTCCTTCTTTTCTGTGTTTTCTGGCCACTCTGGCCTCCTTTGCTGTTTTCAAACAGGACAAAGCCTTTGTATGTGCTGATGCTCCCTGTCTGCATCAGTCCTCTTCCCAACTCTGCCCATTTAATCATCACTCATCCTACAGAAAACAAGTCACATTCCTCCAAGAAGCCTTCCTTGCCCTCAGACTAGGTCAGCACTCTATCTATATGGTCTCATGGTCTTGGATAGATTTCTTTTACACAATGTGTCATGGATTATTTGGTAAAGCCTCCTCTTTGGGGCTATAAACTCCAAAAGAAAAGAGGCATAGCATCCTATGCTCCTAGCAAGAGTTTCTGCCACACAATAAACATATAATAGCTCTTTCTAGAATGAATAAATGAGCCATATTGAATGTTGATTGAATTTCAACAAGCTTTGCAGAAATCAGCCTATAATGATTATCCCTTTCAGTGGGCTTCTGACACTTGTAATTCATCTGACTTATTTCCTTTCTTTTCTGCCATGGGCCTGGTAGTCTCAGCATATTATTGATTAAGGTCCGGGGCCTCTATGTTGTTTTCGAATTCCCAGTGTCTAGCACAGTGCCATTGAAATAGTATGCAACCAACACATTTTTATTACTCATGATAATGATTAAGAACTTAGTGCCATTATAGTTAATGTAGTAAAATTTTGTGAATTCAATAATGTCCCTAAGTAGTATACAACTTTGAAAGCACGCTCTTCTCAAGTAATTAAATGTTATAATTATCTAACACATTATTATTCTATGTAAAATTTCAGAGATGTTAGTTCATTATTTCCAGCCCTTTATATTTTAAATTAATGATATAGTAATTTTTAAAAAACAAACTTTTGCTTTACTTTAGCTGAAGACACAAATGTCTTCAGATGGCGCTAAAAATGGTTTAAATTACACAGATGTGGTAAGCACACAGTGAAATCTTAGAAAGGCCCCAAAGAATTCCCTATGGATGATACATGAGCCAAGGACATGACATTCATCTTGGAGGATATTTCTCCCTTTGAATACGTTTGATAAAATGCCTTTTTTTATTCCCACTTTGACCTTAAGCACTTAGAAATCATTTGTTTTACAAAAGCCCCGTGGTCTAAGATTATGGCAACCAAAATAGTGACTTCTGTCTTATATTTCAGTTATGCATGGTTCCTGACTTTAGTTTAAGAGAGTGATTTTACATAAAAGTTTTTAGATAGATTTCACTCCTGTGCCTTTGTTGGTCTTTTCTGTACTTCTACGAAAAACAGCTTTGCAGTTTCTACGCTGGCTTCAAGCACAATACTATAGCTCCACAACCTTGTCCAACTGTTAGAATCATCCAGTTTTATAGCAGATGGACACAGATGTTCACTCACCCAGGTTCTGAGTTTCAGCAATCTTCTCATCTTTGCCATTTTTATGAAATAAGTTTGTTGTATTTTAGTACCCAAGCACCATAGTATCTTATACCTTACTTTCATGAAGAGGCTCTCAAACATCTCCTGGTATTATGTTTATGATTCTTTGCCACCAAGTTTTTAGGCTTGTTACAGCATGATTTACACTGCAGACCTCCCTCAATTTAGTTAACTTTCATTCGTCATCACCATTCAGATATTTTAATTTGGTATATCCAGGAGGCATAATAGCCAATGCTTTGCCAGAGAGCTATAAATATTGGTATGAATTTTACATTTCCACTTGACAGTAAGAGTGTCTCAATTGATAGTGATCTTATGACTTCTTGTCAGCACACCAAATATATCAACAGGTCTTGTCATGAATTTTCCAGACATTTGTAAAATCATGAAAGTTTTTCACATTGAAATGAGAAAATATCACACACAAAAAATATTATTTTTTTAAGATTTTTATGTAACATATAAGATTGTAAATTTTATGTTGCATACAATGTTTATTACATGGGAACTTTGTGCATTTATGAAATTATTTACTACTTATTTATAAATGTATAAAGAAACATTTAGCAACAATTGTGTTCTCAATTCTTTTGAAGTCTGTCGACTTATGTCTATTTTTTCTAGAGGATTATTCCATGTTTCTGTCTAGTCTGGCATTTTACTACATATGCACTCTTTTCATAGAACTAGTGATGTCCATTTGTCAGCCTCAAATACATACAAATTGCTGTCTTAAACCAGATGATTGTTTTTACAAAACACAGACGTACAAAAGAATGGTCCTTTTGTAGAAATTGATCTAAATACTTTAAAGCTTGTTTCAAGGGTGTGAAATTTTGGTTAAGCTGGCCCAGAAAAATATTTTCACATCAACCTAGGTCATGATCATACTTATTTTATGTAACATCAAGCCTACAGAATGTGTTTTCCAGTGACCATCACTAATGGACATTATCTGGTATTTTAATTTTTTCCAAGGCTTTTCTGTGTATAATGAAAGAGAGGAGTCCCATTAAACACAACATTTAAAAATAAGTTAACTCTATATTAGTGAAAAACAGATTATTAAAAAGAATTAGTAGTACGTCAATTAAAAAACATTTTTAAAAGTTTTTAAAAAAGAATTAAATTCTGTCAAATTCAGCCTGAAATTTGAACACAGAAAGAAATAAGAACAGCAGGATTTCCACTGGAAGATGCATCATTCTGATATTAGTGGCCAAACCAGATGCCAGGAAAGCAGTGCCTCTCTCAAATTTTCTTAAGCACACATGAGAGTTCAGCCTTCTTCTTGATGTCATCCAGCTCCTACAGAAGTTTTGCTAGTGTTCCTTCTGAAAATATGGGGCAGGAGAGGAAGTCAAGGTCACTATCAACACCAAGTCCTGAAGCCAGGTAGTTATCAACTTTGAAATGACCCTCATCAAAAACTAGTGGCTTGAATGTCCTCTATGAAGCCGTTCTTTGTTTGTTTGTTTTTTTGTTTTGTTTTGTTTTTGAGATGGAATCTCACCCTGTCACCCAGGCTGGAATGCAGTGGCATGATCTCGGCTCACTGCAATTTCCACCTCCTGGGTTCAAGCAATTGTCCTGCCTCAGCCTTCGGAGTAGCTAGGATTACAGGCACCCTCCACCACACCCAGCAAATTTTTGTATTTTCAGTAAAGAGGGGGGTTTCGCCATGATGGGCAGGCTGGTTTCGAACTCCTGACCTCAAGTAATCCACCCGCCTTGGCCTCCCAAAGTGCTGAGATTACAGGTGTGAGCCATCATGCCCAGCCTATGAAGCCTTTCTTGACTCTTCTGAATACACATGGCCACTCTCTTCCTGAATTGCCATTGTACCCTGTAGAAACCATTATTGGGACATCTATGAGACTCTTTTTCATGTATGTATATACTTGTCTGTTTCTTCCACTGTACCATAAAACCTGTGTTCCCAGGAATTCTATGGCTTTTCTCTCTATCACTCCACACAATATCTAGCACTCAGTCAATACTCATTATGTTTGTTGACAAAAACATTCTTCTGGACATGTTCATAGAATGAACACAGTCTTTAGCAGCAGTACACTCTGCAAATAACTGTGAAAAGGGAGTCATTGGATTTACCAAACTAGAACCACTCATTTTGAGCAAAAAAAAAATCTCTGACTCAATGTGAGGCAGGGCTGCAAAAGTTGAACAGCAACAGTTATCATTCACCCAGCACCTCAAGCCTTCACACTATAATCACATCGATTAGCTGAACATTGGCATCAAAGAAAGGGTCAGTATATTTTTTGTTCAAGCTTTTGTCCATATACAGAAGCTGGTGCCAGATTACTTCAGTGTTTAATGATTTTAATTTTCTGTGAAATTTGGCTACACAACTTGTGCTTCTGCCAGTTTATGTGCTCTGTACTGTCAAATATGATACACTCAGAAAGCACATTCCTTTATCATTGTCCTTTTACAAAAAAGAAAACTGGAAAAAAAATATATTATTTGCCTTTAAGTGGAAAGATATTTCATTTTCCAGATGGATGCTGGTACTTCAGGAAATATTAGAGATAGCTTGTTGAAATTTTTAGAAGTGATCCTGCTGTCGTGCATTTTACACTCCTGGTCAAGCTGTCATCACTACCAAAGCATTTCCTTAACTACCTACATATGCCCACTTCTTTAAGAAGAAACAGAGTGATGCTAACTTTCCTGAAGTTTCATACACACTTGAATTTGTATATGTCAAGTCTCAGATTGTCAAAAATTGAAGCATGGAAATTTGCTCCTGGAACACCAAATGTATATGAAATTCCACCTGTGATGTCCTCAACTTGTTAACAACCCTAACTACTTCACCAACCTCTAGGAACTTTTTTCAGCAGGATGTAGTACTCACAGACAAGAAATGAAGGCGAGATTTTTTCTAGATAAATTTAGCTGGGGAATAAGGAAAATATGATCTAATAAAGGAAACCTCCAGGTAAATTCAAGAGAGTGAATTATATGGGAGTTGGAAAACCAATTGCCAAAGATTCTTCCTTTAAGTAGAGGTTGTGATAAAATACATTTTGATGTCTATTTCTAATGAAAATGTGAACCAGACATCAATTTTTCCATCCCAACTGGGCTTCCTCCAAATATGCTGCCTTCTCCCTAATGAGTTGGAATCGTGTGCACCGTAAAATAGTGCAACACATCCAGAAATGCTGACATTTCATTTTTAATTGAAATCAAATAGAAATAGTTCCACTGGGAAACAAGAAAGTAAAGCAGGCTTTTGATAGAAATTAATAGGAAAGGGACGGAAATACTATTCTCTATCATAAAGTAGTCCACTATGGAAGGCTGCCAGTCCTCTTGCCTGAATCTATCTCCAGGATTACATTCAGTGGAAAGAACACATCTTATGAAGGTGGAACGAGAAATCATATTTGGATGGATGTATCAAATAAAAGAAATAAAAAATACTTCCTTTCTTCTATTTTTTAAAAATCATAGGAATATAGAGTTCAAGGAAAACTTGAATTTTACTGCAAAAACAATGATAACAAAAACAAAAGAGTTCATATCATCAACAAAAATATTTACAAAAATATACCATAAAATACATTCTTCAGCAGGTAAAATAAATTTACATTACTGGGACTAAAATTCTCTCAATGGTGAGACAACTTTCTTTTAAAAACAGTTTTATAGCAATACTTACAACAGTGGTACTTTTAAGAGTTGTAGCTTGGCTGGGCGCTGTGGCTCACGCCTGTAATCCCAGCACTTTGGGTGGTTGAGGCAGGTGGATCACAAGGTCATGAGATCGAGACCATCCTGGCCAACATGATGAAGCCCCATCTCTACTAAAAATACAAAAATTAGCCGGGCATGGTGGTGTGCACCTGTAGTCCCAGCTACTCGGGAGGCTGAGGCAGGAGAATCACTTGAACCCGGGAGGCAGAGGTTGCAGTGAGCCAAAATCATGCCACCGTACTCCAGCCTGGGTGACAAAGCAAGACCCCATCTCAAAAATAATAATAATAAAAAACAGTTGTAGCTTGAGCAGCAGCAATAAACATTAATGAAGATTAACATTTGTATAACTGTATTTAGATTATGAAATATTTGTATAAGATTTTTAATAATTGATACTCCAAACTATTATGAAAATTCCTTCAACTTTCAAAAAACAATACTTTATTCTCCAAAATATCAGACTTTGAATATAAAAAGCCATGATTTTTAAGAAAATATTTATCTCTGTGGTCATAATTTCTAGGAACAATCTGTAGTACTTTGTACCAAAAAAAGTCAGCTATTTTTATAGGAGTCATTTCAAGACATTATTGAGTGAGGACTGGTACTAGGATGACGAAGGGTCAGGCATTTGACACTGAAGAGTTTGTGGCATGTTGCAGAGAGGTACTTAAAAAGATAAACGCCAAAATGGTATGATTGATACCTAGTGTACCTGACATAGGGACAAAGTGCGTTTTAGAGGCTATCTCAAGGAGTCGGGTAGTAAATGAAAGGAAGGTAAGAACATAGGTAGAGGGAGAGCTGCCTGGAGAAAGAGTTGGTTGGTTTGTTTTCAGAAGGTAGAAACTTGGACAGGTGGACAAGTGGAGTCAAAGAAGAGGAGGAAAGTTTGAGCTTCAGGAGAGAAAAGGGGTAAGTGATGGATACATATGGGTATTCTTTTTTTTTTTTTGATCTGGGTCTTTCCACAACTTCTCCCTGGTGACCTTGACTGATTTCTTGGGCTACCTCAGACATAAGAAGTCATGTTTATTAGAACTGATCAAAATAATATGTGGTATTTTTTTTAAGGACTGAAGCCCAGATGTTCCCACTCTTCCAGAATACTTAAACATGCACTGACTTCCTGAGGGCCACCAGGCATTTAGGGAGATGCCCAGTGAGAGGAAGGCAGCCTTGTGTTCCTTATTATAATGAGACCTTTCTCTGAAATGATTAAATAATCTACCTTGTAATAAAAACTGCTGATTCTTCATGGAGGTCTCTTCAAATACAATAATCTGTGAAAATTCTGCCTACCGAATTTTAAGAAAAACCAAGAGTACCAATTAACTTAAAAAATTATATTAAATTAATGATGAAAACAATGACCATTAACAAAACACAAATGTAAAAACACCTTTATTCCTCACTCTAATACTAAAACTTCACAAAATTAATATCTAACTTACCTGATGAAAGCAATTTAATAAAATCTTTGGATAATTCTAATAAAAATAAGAAAGGTATTACCTCAGTCTCAAATTTGCCACAATTAAAGAGATACTCTTTTGAATTGGGAAGTTTCTCTCTAAAGAATTTTCCTCTTCTAATAAAGGATATTGCAATATGCTCCGAATAGATGTTTAAAATCTCTCTCATAAGTTCTGGAAATCTCTCTCATTGAAACAGTCCCAGCTTGACAGCCCTGCAATAACCATTAAATATTAAAATAACATTAAAAAGCAACTGCTCAGCTCATGGAGCTAGCTGCAAAACTCCTATTCACATTAATGGGACTCACATAGCTAAATCCCCATGTGCTGTACCAAAAATTTATACCGAAGGATCCAAGAATCAGGCACCATAAAGAAAATGACGGATTCATTTTCAAAAAAAAAATAATCGATCCACTACCAAACAAATTATCATTATTCATGGAATTTCAGTCACATAATTATTCTAAAAACCAGACTGTCTAAGATTAAACAGCATCCAATTTTGCATTCACATCGTATTCATTTGTGATGTAATAAAATTCATACTTCTATTGCAAGATGATTTGAATGTTGTAAAAACATATATAAAGTTTAAAAAATGTGTCTTATTTACAAACATATCCTAAAGCCAAAATGTAATTCTAGATACATTTTCTGTTTATTATTTTTGTAGATACTATGATCACAATGCTTAAGCTTAAGAACTATTTTTGTTGTTCTTGATGTAAAATGTAAAGGGGAAAAAAGTGTAAATAACTAATAGTGTTAATATTTAAAGTTACGTGGTGATCTAAACTTCTCAAAGAATTTATTTTAAGAAATTATAGAAATGTTGACATAGTGACCACACATTATTATAATCATCCATGTTAACTATCCGAGAAGAAGTTACACACTATTTAAAAACAACAGACAGTGTGTTTAACGGAAAGTATTTCAGACCAAAATTTAGCTTACTCAAATTCCAAACTAAGACAAGTCACTTAAATTTCCAAATTCACAATTTTATTAGCTATAAAATGAGTGAGATGGACTCGGGAATCTTTTATGTCTGCCAGTCTACGGTCTTCTTTTGTAACAACTAATTTGGGTCACATTGCATCTGGTTAGATTTTCC
This sequence comes from Trachypithecus francoisi, assembly GCF_009764315.1. NCBI lineage: Eukaryota > Metazoa > Chordata > Mammalia > Primates > Cercopithecidae > Trachypithecus > Trachypithecus francoisi. The sequence continues at coordinate 1,302,907 of NW_022681435.1, read as the reverse complement.
CATTTCTCCCACTCCCACCATCTCCACAACACACACACACACTCACACACACACACATACAGGAGAAATAAGTTTTTAAATCTGATACAGAACTTTCGTAGAAATTCATGTATAATATTCTGTGAAATTCCTATTGGTCAATCAAAGTATTTGCCAGAACTGAAAGAGGCCTAGAGAATGAGAAAGAGAGGTAACACTGTTTTGTGGAAAGAGCACCCGGATGGAAAATTTGGAGACCCACTTTCATCAGCAACCAACTCTATGACTTTGGGCGGGTCACTTGCTTTCTCCAAATTGCAATTTCATTCAAAGCAGTAATTAGATAAGATGGTCACTAAATGCATGTCCAACTCTGAAATTGGATGCCTACAACTAAAATATCACTATTATGATAAACTAAACAAGGCAGTTACTCTTTTTTTTTTTTTTTTTTTATTGAGTCTCGCTCTGTTGCCATGCTGGAGTGCAGTGGTGTGATCTCAGCTCACTGCAGCCTCTGCCTCTTGGGTTCAAGCAATTCTCCTGCCTCAGCCTCCTGAGTAGCTGGGACCACAGGCATGCACCACCACGCCCAGCTAATTTTTTATATTTTAGTAGAGACAGGGTTTCACCATGTTGGCCAGGATGGTTTCGATCTCCTGACATCCTGATCTGCCCGCCTTGGCCTCCCAAAGTGCTGGGATTACAGGCGTGGTCTACCACGCCCAGCCACAGTTACTCTTAAGTCTATATAAAAGAAAAGAAGAGGGTGTGTGCGTGTGTGTGTGTATGTGTAATCTTGAAGGGTGAGGGCTAAAGATAAAGTGAATGTAGACCATTTTGGACATTCAATAATAGTATATATGTGTGTGTGTGTGTGTGTGTGTGTGTGTGTGTGTGTATCAGGCAGTACCCCATATACCAGGCAGTACGCCATAAGTTTAAAGAAGGTAACTTTTTATTACTTAAAAAGAAAAAGATATGTTAAATATTTTCTAATCTTTTTGAGCACTTACTCTGCATTAGGCCTGAATCTAATAGTACTGCAGACGCTATTTCATTTATCCCTATGAACACTATGAGGAGTTGCTATCATTATCCCCATTTTCTAGATGAAAAAATGAAGGCCTGGAGACCTGTGTCCCACAGCTAGTGTAACACACTGTCCCACAGCTAGTATATGAAGAAATATAAGATGGAGCCTGGGTTATGTTCCATGAAGAGTCATAACCTTTTAGAATCAATATTATAGATAACTAAGCTCTGATTTCTTTATTTTTAAAAGCATTTTTGGTATTACTACCAGATCACAATAGCTGATTGTGCATTCTATTGGCCCACTCTATCAACAATATTTTTCTTTCAACCACTGCAAAAGTGATATTATAATGTTCTAAGGAAAATCACATTGTTTGGTACATAGATGTTTGTTGCAAGAAGGAAGGAGAACCCCTGTTCCCAACCAAGATGGAAGGGTATGGGCTGGATTTACCTAGCCACCTATAAGAACAACAACAACAAACAAACAAACAAAAAACTGGACAAAACATATGAGATCATAGTTTCACTTTGCTGGACAATGGACAACAAAGAATACTGGTCATTAAAAGATAAGAAACAAGCAAGGTGAGTCCTATGATTGCCCAGCCTAATAGCTTAAGAGAGTTTCAGGTCTGCAGTGCAGGAAGGTAAAACCTAAGCAGAACTCAGTAGGCTCTCTGAGTTGAGACAGAGTTATTGAAAATCGGGAAGACCAAAGCCACATGAATTCACAGAACAAAGAATCAGACCAAAAGTACTACAGAGAACTACAGTAGAACACTCTTGAATATTTAGCAAAGTACTGAGAAGCACATGTAATGAAACAACCTATGGCCCAGGAATGAACCATTTGAAAGGATTAGAAGGAACATTAGTCAGTACTCTCACAAGACCAGAAATAGTGTCTATAACCACCAGCCAGTCTAAAGAAACTTCATAATTTAGAGGATGATGGGCAGAGTATTAATAAGGGTCTTGCATTGTTAGTCAGAAATATTAGCTCTCAATTAAGCACAGATTTGGTCCCACTTAACAAATTTTAAAAGTTAAGTCCCTGTATAGAGAATTTCACACTGCTATAAAGAACTGCCCGAGATTGGGTGACTTATAAAGGAAAGCGGTTTAATTGACTCACAGTTCAGCATGGCTGGCGAGGCCTCAGGACCTTACAATCATGGTGGAAGGTGAAGAGGAAGCAAAGCACCTTCGTCACAAGGTGGCAGGAAGAAGAATTAATGCAGGAAGAACTACCAAACATTTATAAAATGATTAGATCTCATGAGAACTCACTTACTGTCACGAGAACAGCATGGAGGAAACCACCCCACAGTTCAATTGCTTTCACCTGGTCTCTCCCTTGGCACGTGGGGATTATGGGAATTACAATTCAAGATGAGATTCAGGTGGGGACACGAAGCCTAACCATATGAGTCCTCCAGGATCAAACTGTTTCCAAATGATGTAACCATACCCCAGGGAAGGAAAAAAGCTTACGAAGGTCTATAGGTATACAAAAACATCCAGCACCCAGCTAAGTAAAATTCAAGATGCCTGAAATTGGAAGAAACATGACTAGGTATGTCAAAAAGCAAGAAAATATAACAAATAATTAGGAACAAAAAAAATTAAGTAATTGAAACTGATTCAGAAGTGACATAGATGATAGAATTATAATACAAAGACATTAAAACACTTTTTTAAAGCTATATCCCATTTCTTCTAAAAGTTAGACAAAGACATAGAAGGGATATGTATATATTTTCAAAGAACCAAATCAAACTACTAGCGCTGAAAACAACAATGTCTGAAATTAATGGTAGATTAGGCATTGTAAAAGAAAAGAGAAAAGATTTATGACCTTGAATGTACTGCAATAGAAACTATCCAAAATAGAGCATACAAAGAAAGAAGAAAAGGCACAAATTACCAGTATCAGGAATAAGAGAATGACAGCACTACATATTCCACAAATATCAAAAGGAAAATAAGCTAATATTATTAGCAGTTTTATGCCAATAATTTTGGCAAGTTAGAGGAAATGGGTTAGGATTTCTCAAAAGTTACAAATGACCAATGCTTCCTAAGAAGAAATAGATAAGATGATCTGAATATCCCTGTACGTATTAAAGAAAGAGAATTTGTACTTTAAAACCTCCCTAACCTCACCACCAAAACAAACAAACAAACATAAAACAACCCAAAACAAAAAACCCAAAACCATAGGACCACAGGTCCAGATAGTTTTGCTAGTGAATTCTACAAAACATTTAAATTCTATAGGAAGGAATAACCTTCATCACATTCCATGAATCCAGCACTGCTCTGATACCAAAGCCAGACAAAGACATTACAAGAAAAAAAGAACAAACTAAACCCAAAGTTAGCAGAAGGAAGAAAACCTTAAATATTAGACCAGAATTAAACACAATAAAGAATAGAGGTCAGGTAAGGCAACTCACACCTGTAAACCCAGTACTTTGGGAAGTTGAGGCAGGAGGATAACCTGAGCTCATGAGTCTGAGACCAGCCTGGGCAACATGGCAAGACTCTGTTTCTACAAAAAAAAAAATGTGATTAGCCAGGCATGGTGTCATCTGCCTGTGGTCCCAGCTAGTTATGAGGCTGAGGTGGGAAGATCACTTCAGCCTGGGATGTCAAGGCTTCAATGAGCTGTGCTCGTGCCACTGCACTCCAGCCTGGATCAGAGAGAGAGACCCTGCCCCCTCCTCAGGTAGCAGCAACGCGGAGGAAACGGGAGTGAACGGAGAGCTTAGTGACCATCATGAGCCTCCTCAACGAGCCCAAGAGTGAGATGACCCCAGAGGAACTGGAGAAGCGAGAGGAGGAGGAGTTTAACACGGGTCCAACTCTCTGTGCTCACGCAGTCAGTCAAGAACGACACCCAAGTGCTCATCAACTGTCGCAACAATAAGAAACTCCTGGGCCGGGTGAAGGCCTTCGATAGGCACTGCAACATGGTGCTGGAGAACGTGAAGGAGATGTGGACTGAGGTCCCTAAGAGCGGCAAGGGAAAGAAGAAATCCAAGCCAGTCAACAAAGACCGCTACATCTCCCAAGATGTTCCTGCGCGAGGACTCGGTCGTCGTGGTCCTGCGGAACCCGCTCATTGCTGGCAAGTAGGGGCTGCCTATCCATCGACAGAACTCACTCTCCTGTCCTATGAAGACCGCTGCCATTGATGTTGAAAATAATAAAGCTCTGTGTTTTTTCCTAAAAAAAAAACGAGAGACCCTGCCTCAAGAAAACAAACAAAAAAAAAAGGAAAAAAAGGAAAAGAAAAATTGTAGAAAAATACCAGTGAAACTGAGTTGATGTTTTAACAAGATAAAATTGACAAACCCTTAGATAGACTAGCAAAAACAGAGGAATCTCAAATAATGTCAGAAATTAAAGAGGAGACATTACAACTGATACAAAGAGATAGGAAGAATCATAAAAGACAGTTATGAACAAGTATATATCAACAAATTGGATAATCTTTAAGAAAGGGGTAGATTCTTAGAAATGTAAGGATCACACACTAAGACCAAATGAGATTTATCCCTGGGATGCAAGGATGGCTCAACATATGCAAATCAATTAATATGATGGATCACACTAACAGAATGATGAATTTTAAAATCATGTGATCATTTCAATAGATGCAGAAAAAGTATTTGATGAAATTCAAAACTTTTGTAATATAATGAATACTATAACTAAATAATTATACTATCAAAAAGCTAAGTATAGAGGGGATTTGCCAAAACATAATAAAGGCCATAAATGACAAGCCCACAGCTAACATTGTACTCAGTGGTGAATAACTGAAAGCTTTTCCTCTAAGATTAGGACTAAGAAAGGATGCCCAGCAACAGTAATTAAAACAGTATGGTACTGGTATGAAAAAGATCTATAGACCAATATAACAGAAAGCCTGGAAATAAAGGTATACATATACAGTCAACTGATCTTTAACAAAGGTGCCAACAAAGCACAGTGGGGAAAGGTCAATCTCTTCAGCAAATGATGTTGGGAAAACTGCATATACACATGCAAAAGAATGACTTTGGACCATTACCTTACACAGGAAAATCGATTAAAATTGATTTAAGATTTAAATGTAATTTTTCAGCCCCTAAAATTTTACAAATTCATAAACTATAAAATGCCTAGAAGAAAACGTTGGGGAAAACTTCATAATATTGGTCTTAGCAATGATTTATTAGATATGACAGCAAAACACAAGCAGCAAAAGCAAAAATAGACAAGTAGAACTACATAAAACTAAAAAGTTCTGCACAGCTAAGAAAACAACAAAATGGAAAAGCAACCTACCGAATGGTATAAAATGTCTGCAAACCATATATCTGATAGAAGGTCAATATAAAAAGTATATAGGGAACTCCTGCAACACAATAGCAAGAAAAAGTACTTTTAATGGACAAAAGACTAGATAGACATTTCTCAAAAAGAGACATATAAATGGACAACAGGTACATGAAAGATGCTCAATGTGACTAGTCATCTAGAGAATGCAAATGAGATATCACCTCACACCTGTTAGGATGGCAATTATTAAAAAAAGAAAAGATAAATGTTGGTGGGGATGTGAGGAAATTGGAACCCTTGTGCACTGTTGTTGGGATTGTAAGATGGTGCAGCTGCTATGGAAAGCAGTATATAGACTCCTTAAAGAATTAAAAATAGAACCACCATATGATCCAGTAATCCCACTTCTGGCATATATCCCAAAGAATTGAAATCAGAATCTCAAATTGATATTCAGTCTCCTATGTTTATTGCAGCATTATTCACATTAGCCAACACATCAAAACAACCTTAATCTCCATCAATCAATGAACAGATAATGTGGTATATACACCATGGAATATTATTGAGCCTTAAAAAAAATCCTGTCATATGTGACCACATGGATGAACCTGGAGGACATTATGCTAAGTGAAATAAGCTAGTCACAGAAGGACACATACTTCATGACTCAACTTATATAAAGTATCTAAAATGATTACATTCATAGTAGCAGAGAGTAGAATGATGGTTGCCAGAGTCTGGGAAGGAAAGAAATGGGGAATTGATGCTCAGTGGGTACAAAGTTTCAGCTATGCAAGATGAACACGTTCTGGAGATCTGTTGTACAACGTTGGGTTTAGAGTTTACAATAGTCTATGTGCACTTAAAAACTTCTTTAAGAGGGTAGGTTTTATGTGAAGTTTTCTTAACACAACAACAACAAAAAACTAAAGACAAATATGCTTCATGAACACAGATATAGAAGCTCTAAACAAAATTTTAGCATATCAAATTCAACATTACATAAAATGGACAATATATCATGATCCAGTGGAGTTAATTCCAGGAATTCAAGGCTGGTTTATCATTTGAAAATCAGTCAATATAATTCACCATATTAAAACCAAAATTTTAAAGAAAATTCATTTGATGTTGACAGTTCCAACATCTTTTCCTAACTAAAACTCCCAGCAAACTAAAAATAGAAGAAGACTTCCACAATCTGTTAAAGGGTATTCATGGAAAAGTCTACAGCTAACATCATACTTAATAGTGAAGGACTGAATGCTTTCCCTCTAAAATCAGGAAAGAGGTAAAGATGGTCTTGATATTTTTATTCAACATTGCATTTAAGGTTATAGCCAATGTAAGAAGGCAAGGAAAGGAAAGAAAGGCATCAAGAATGGAAATGAAGGAGTAGAACTGCTTTGTTCTAAAGACATAATCACCTATGTAGGAAATCTGGTGGAATCTTAAAAAAAAAAAAAAATAAGCAAGTTTGAGTTTAGCCAGGTTTCAGGATACAAAATAACTTATGTAAAAATTGGTTACATTTCTATATACTAAGAACAATTCGAAATTTAAATTTAATAAAGTCTATATGTATAGATATATCTAACAAAAATGTACAAGTGTTGTACACTGAAAACTAGAAAACATTGCTGAGAAAAATTAAAGATCTAATTAAATGAAGAGATATAGCCTGTTCATTCATCAAAGACCCATACTGTTAACATGTCAATTCTCCCCACATTAATCTATACATTCAACATACTCCCAGTGAAAATCTTAGAAAGCTATATAGAAATTGACAAAATACTTCTAATTTATTATCAAGTCACTGAGGTATTGACCACAATGCAGGCAAACAGATCAAAAGAACAGAGTTGGGGGTCCAGAAATAGATATACACATAAAGAAAACTCACTTTTTCCACCAATGATGGATATCCTTAAGCAAAATAATAATAATAATAATTTTGATTCACACTTTGGAACATATATAAAAATTAACTCAGAATGGGTCACAGACTTAAGTGGAAAAGCTAAATCTACAAAATATCTAGGAGAAAATCTCTGTGACCTTTGATTAGGCAAAGATTTATTGGATACAATACCAAAAGCATGATCCAAAAAAGAACAAATTAGTACAATGGACTTCATCAAAATTAAAATCTGCTGTTCAAGAATATGGTTAAGAGAATAAAAAGATAAATCACAGACTGCTAGAAAATCCGTCCAGATTGTATGTATTACAAAAGAACTGTGTCCAGAATATATACTGTACTTTTAAAACTCAAAAAACAATTTAAGAACCCAATTTCAAAAGGGAAAATAATTTGAACAGACCTTTCATCAAAGAAAATATACTGCTGCTAAATAATCATATGAAAAGATCCAACAATATTAGTCAATGAGGACATGCAAATTAAAACCACAGTGAAACACTACTACACACCTATTACAATTGTTAAAATTAAAACTATCATCCATAGCTTATGCTGTCAGGGATGTGTAGGAATTAGAACTCTTATACACTACTTACACTGCCAGTGGGAATTTAAAATGGTACAACTGCTTTGGAAAACAGTGAGGCAATTTCTTAAGACACACACCTAACCATATAAACCACTCATTCCACTCCTAAATGTGTAACTAAGTGAAAAGAAGGCATATATTCATACAAAGACTTGTGCACAAATGTTCACAGCAGCTTTATTTGTAATAGTCCCACACTGGGTGTGGTGGCTTATGTTTGTAATCCCAGCACATTGGAAGGCCAAGGCGGGAGGCTTACTTGAGAATAGGAGTTCAAGACCAGTCTGGGCAACACAGTGAGACCCTCGTCTCTACAAAAAAATTAAAAATTAGCTGGATGCAGGGGTATGTGCTTGGGAGGCTGAGACTAGAGGATTACTTGAGCCCAGGCTACTGTGAGCTATGATCGTGACACTGCTCTCCAGCCTGAGTGACAACCTGAATAAGTAAATAAATAATAGCCTCAAACTGGAAACAACTCAAATGACCATTAACAGGTGAATGGATAAACAAATTGTGGCATACATACAATGAAATATGCTATGGTTTGACTCTGTATCCCCACCCAAATCTCATGTCGAATTTTAATTTGCAATGTTGTAGGAGAGACCTGGTGGGAGGTGACTGGATCATGGGGCAGATTTCTCACCTTGCTGTTCTGGTGATAGTTCTCATGAGATCTAGTTGTTTAAAAGTGTGTAACACTTCCCCCTTTGCTCTCTCTCTCCTGCTGACCATGTGAAGAAGGTACTTGCTTCCCCTTCACCTTCCGCCATAACTGTAAGTTTCCTGAGGCCTCCCAGCCATGCGGAACTGTGAGTCAATTAAACCTCTTTTCTTTAAAAATTACCCAGTCTCATTTAGTTCTTTATAGCAATGTGAGAACCGACTAATACAGAAAATACTACTCAGCAATAAAAAGGAATGGACTATCGATACCTGAAACAACATGGATGAATCATAACATAATTATTTTGTGTTTAAAAAGCCAGACCAAAAGAATAAAACAAAAAGTATACACTGTATGATTCCATGTGTATAAAATTCCAAAAGAAATCCCAACTATTCATGGTGGCAAAAAGCAGACTGTTGGTTGCCTGGGGATTGAGATGGGAGGCAAGGAAAGTGGAAGGAAGGATTGGGAAGGAGAGATAACATAGGGGCATGAGGAAGCTTTTGGGATGATATGTGCATTTTCTTATTCATGGGCATATGTATTTATCAAACTGTATTAAACTGTACACTTAAATATGTGCAGTTTGTTGAATGTCAAATATATTTGACATTTATACACCTCAATAGAGCTACTTTTTAAGAATATGAAGTAAGGAAGGATGGGCATGAGCAATGAGATATTACTTAATTGGTACAAAGTACACTATTGGGGTGATGGTGACATTGAAACCTAGACTTCAGTACTAAAAATATATCTTTTTTTAAAATTTTTTTTTTGAGACGGAATCTTGCTCTGTTGCCCAGGCTGGAGTGCAGTGGCATGATCTCAGCTCACTGCAACCTCTGCCTCCTGAGTTCAAGTGATTCTCCTGCCTCAGCCTCCCGAGTAGCTGGGATTACAGGCACCCACCACCATGCCCAAGTAATTTTTGTATTTTTAGTAGACATGAGATTTCACCATGTTGGCCAGTTTGGTTTTGAACTCTTCATCTCGGGTGATCCGCTGGCCTCAGCTTCCCATAGTGCTGGGATTACCGGGCCCGGCTAACAATATATTCTTGTATGGCAATTGCACTTGTACCTCCTAAATGTATACAATTTAAAAAAATAAAACAGTCAAATTGTCACAAAATAAATTATTAAAGTGTGGAGTGTTTCACTTTCCCATGTTTTTTTCATTACAACAATACAGTGAGCTACATATCATGATTATTTTTATCATATTATTGTTTTACATTATTATTGTTACCATATAATACATGATAAAACTGAGGCTCAACATATTACTTTGCCTAATGTCAGATAACCTTTGGCAACAAACATGATATGGAATTCCTTAAAAGCAAATAAAATAAAAGACCTCATTTCATTACATTGGTCCTCAAGCATTTCCATCCTGCTTTATCACCCTCCCCTCTCATATCCCTAAGCATCTCTCACTCTATTTAAGAGTGCCCATCATTCCCAATTCCCAGTCCCCCAAAAATTGTGAGGTAACACCTCACTCTGCCCTGTCCAATGCAGTAGCCTCTAGCCATCTGTGCTACTGAGCAATAGAAATGTGGCTCATCCAAAATGAGAAATGGTATAAGGTACAGCCCAGTTTCTGAAGATGTGAATAGCTCATAAATAATTTTTACATTGGCCGGGTGCAGTGGCTCGCACCTGTAATCCCAACACTTTGGGAGGCCAAGGCGAGTGGATTGCCTGAGTTCGAAACTAGCCTGGCCAACATGGTGAAAAGTACAAAAAAAGAGCTGGGCGTGGTGATGAGTGCCTGTATTCCCAGCTACTTGTGAGGCTGAGGCAAGAGAATCGCTTGAATCTGAGAGGCAGAGGTTGCAGTGAGCCAAGATTGTGCCACTGCACTGCAGCCTGGGTAACAGAGCAAGACTCCATCTCAATAAATAAATAAATAAATAAATAAAAATATTTTTACATTGATTTTATGTTGAAATAATATTTTGCATATACTATGTTCGATAAAATATATTATCAAATTAATTTTATTTGATTATTTTTACTTTTTGAATGTAATTCCTAGAACATTTTAAATTATACACGTGTCTTGAATTATATTTCTGTTGGAAAGCACTGATTTAAATCCTACTGGGGAAAGCAATGTTATGTTTTTTTGTTATGACAACTTCGGAAAATCATTAACTTGTGTTATAATCATGGTGCTCTATAGCTTTGGCTTTGTAAGAGGGTGGAAGGCTCTAGGTAGGGTGCCATAGATAGAATCTTGTGGTGAAAGTGAACAAAAATTGGCCTTGGCAGGGTAGCAGATGGTGATTAGGAAAGAAAAAGAGTGTAGTTGATCATGAACTCATAGTACAGTGGTAGAAAAGCTTTGATCCCAACTCTAAGATCAGTTTTGTAAGTCAAACCAGTTCTTGTGCCTTAGCGTACAAATGTATTTTGGGGTACAATGCTAGTGTTGTGATTTGTCATGCTCCTGTGGCTGTTTGTGGCAGTCATGTAAGATGGAGCCAGCCCAGAGTTGTCTGGACCCAATCAGCTGCTTATCTGTGCAACTATTACCAAAGCAAGATTTGGAGCAGCAGCTGCAACTTTTGACTCTGTGGATTAAAATCTCAATCTCCCCAAAGCCTTGCCTCATGCCAAACTCCTGTGCACCATAGTGCTGTCTCTTCTGTTCTTATTTATCAGTCAGCTAGAGTTCTGCCACATTGTTTGAAATTGGTGAGTATCAACGAATCTTGGAAGCTTTCCTTGGGCCCACTGTGCTAACTCTTCACCATAAGATAGGTAGGGGCATCAGTACCTATTGCACTGGCAAAATTGCTGCATTTCAGTACATGGTAGGTAGTGTTACATTTTCATCATTTATATTAAATCCAGCTCATGTAAAATACTGTTGAAATTGCAAAGCAAAACAAATGTCACAAAAGGCAGAGCCAAGTCTCGCAGTTCAATTGTGCTCTCCCAGACTCTTCCCTCTGCAATGTCTTGGGCTACCATGTGAACCACTTCCCTAGGTGTAATCTTCCCATCTTGATGGATATCTTCCTGTTGGAGCTGTTAACTAGTCAATATATAACATCTCTTTTTATCATCTTCTGAATTTGGAATCAATGGAAAAACAGATGCAGGAGTCAGACAGATGGTGAGAGAATGTGGCTTTTGATTAGAGGCCCAGAAATCTCCCTAATACTTCACTCATCAATGAAACACTCACCCAGTCACCAACAGAGCTGGACAGCGAAGGTCTACTCCATTTCAGGAACAAGAGAATCAGAGCCCCCATGTCCTGTGGCATCCTCCAAAGACAAAGGAGTCCGAAAAGGCAGTGAACATGCTCAGAAATGCCAAACAAACTCAAACCAAATTAGCCTGCAGGAGTAAGGCATAGGGAAAAGGTGGGTTACTCTGGCAGAAGTCCCTCTGCATGACAACATTAGGCCGGGGAAATGGATATTCTTTGTGACCTCTGCACCTATATAAATGCATTCATCTGCATGTTCATGATGGGTTTTTATGAACACATTTGTCAGGGTTTGGCATGTAGACCTATAAAATGTACTTTTCTGGACCCAAGTTCTATTCATTCACTCATTCCAAAAATATTTGGCCAGTGCCTGATTTAGGCTAGGCACAGGTCTAGGTGCTACTAGGTGAAGAAACAGACAAAAACCCTGCCTTCTTGGAGATTATATTTTTAGCAGAGAAGACTAAAAAAATAAATAAGCAAATAAGTAAAACATATGGTACTACAGATGGTGAAAAGTGCTATTGAGAAAAAGAAAGCAAACAAGGGGTGAGTGTGGAAGTTATGATATCAAACAAAGTAACTAGGGAAGCCTCTCTGGGAAGGTAACATTAGAAGAAAGGCCCAACAGAGGTAGGAGAAGCAGCCCTGCAGATATTTGGGGAAAAAGTGCATCAAGCAGAGTGAACAGCAAGTGCAAAGGCCCTGAGGAAGGATGCTTGTTATGCTGGGGAACATGCAGAGTCTAAAGTGGCTCGAACAGAATGAGCGAGCGAAGTTCACATGTCATCTGTGTCTTCAGGGTTATGACACATTCATGTCATGATACTCCTGCCTTTTTTGTCTGTGTTTTAAAATTCAGACTCAGAAGTTTTACTGCAACTCTGGGGCTTACAGCTATCATGTTCCTCTATACACACAAACCATATGCACATCCATTTCAGTAGTTCTGAGCCTGCCTCACCTTTACTCAGAGCCTGAAAACTCCTGGTGGGAACAGCATCTCTCTTCATTACATTTCTCTGAATTCATCAGGCACCCAGCAAATGCCATTCAGAAAGCAAATTCTGAATATGGGTGTGGTGAAGGAAACTCCTGGACTATTGCCTCAAGGATTTTCATGAAAAACTTGCCCCAGTGTACGAGTTTTCCCAGCAGCAGTGGCTTCATTGAGAATATGTGGCTGACCACTGGAATATTTAGTTCATACTTAGCACAGCCTTCTCCATCTTAGCTTGGGCTGCTGTAAAAAATGTCTATAGAGTGGTTGGCTTAAACAACAAACATCTTTTTCTCACAGTTCTGGAGGCTGGGAAATCCAAAAGTAAGGTGTGGATAGATCTGATGTCTGGTAAGAGCTCAGCCCACTTCTTGGTTTGCAAGTGGCTATCTTCTCGTCGTATCTTCATATAGCAGAGAACAGAGAGAAAGAACCTGTGTCTCTTCTTCTTTATATAAGGGCATTAATTCCATTCCTGAGTGCTCTACCTTCCTGACCTCGTTGCCTCACAAAAGCCCCACCTCCCAATGCCATCACATTGGGGATTAGCCTTCAACACATGAATTTTGAGGCGATACAAACATTTAGTCCAAAGTACCCACCTTTTTCCAATGTAGCTGCTGGCATTTGTATACATTAGTGTCCACACCTCCTACCGCCCACTCCACCCCACCATTTATTCATTGGTTTCACACTATTTATTGAGGGTGTATTATAGGCTCTCAATGAATCAAATAGACTCCTGCCCTTGGGAGCTTATATTCAAAAGGATAACACCTTCTTTGAAGGCGGGATGCTGTCTTAGTCACCATGATTCCCACGGCCCATAGCACAGTGCTTTCTTTGCCTAACATGCTCTATAAAAATATGCAAATCTTGAGACAAGTCACAAAGCAGAATTTTGTGGAACCAAAAATAAATGTGCTCATCTCTTTTATTCTTTAAATGGCTCATACAGACTAATTGGAATGGAGATGCGTATTTAACTCAATGCCTTCCTCTAAAACATACCCAAGGTCCATTTATTTCCAAGATGGCATTTTGACCTGTGATAACTAAAGTCCCATATTGCAAAAAAAAAAAAATACTGTGGCAAGATGCTAGATTGGTCTAATTTTCTCCCTGCATTGCAAATCTTTAAAGCTACTGGGAGTGGGAGTGTAAGATGGCTGACCATTTAACCTGACTGTTTAATAAATTTCATTCCTACTAAGCCGTAGTCCTGAACCCCTCAAAGTATCAGTATATCAAAATCTTCTATAATGTTATCAAGAAGAAGAAAATAAATTTTGAAAATTTTCCTAAAGTGCTTGAATTAATATTATCTTTCTGTGGTCTAGGAAATTCTGCTAACAGCCCTGCTGCTTTTCCCTTAAGGTTACAGTGAGACAAAGCATGTGGCACACAGCTTCCATTTGTAGATCAACGGTGAAGGAGACAGATTTGTAGTTTTTATCAGCATTAGCAGGGCAAAGCACATTTGTTCACAGGTGTTAGGAGTCACCACTTGAATGAAAAGCTGGGCAGGGAAATTGTATTTGTCTAGTGAAAATGTAACTGAAGCATAAACACAGCCCACACCTTTTGAGTGTGGCATTATACAGTCTGCACCGCTGTTAACTCACATTGAAAAAATCTTGGCATTTTCTCCCCTTGAATTCATTCCTTAAATTGAATTAGCGCATTTTAAATCCTTATGATTAGCATTATTGACGGAATGATAGCATTTGAGTGATAACATTTTCATTGTTAATTGAGTGCTGAGAATGGGCAATGACATAGTTATTCTGATTTTCAAAAACTAGAAAATGGAACACTTGAACAGTGGCATATGAAGCTCTTTGACAGACCTAGGGTGAGGACTCAAGGCATGTGATTCCAAAATCTTTGTTTAGTTCCTTAGGAAATAGCATCTCCTGAGTTTTTTCCTGTTGATTGTTTGGCAGGTCCCTTAGGAGATTAAATTTGCTGAAGAAAGGCAGCCAGGAGCAGGGTTAACAGTAGAAATTGTCATTTTTCGAATCCACTGGCCTTGTAACATGGGAGAAATCTCCACTCCACCTTACATACACCCTTTTCTTGTAATTTGTTGGAAAATTTATCTTAAAATTTGGCATCAAATTCAATTGATTGTTTGACCTACTGACTTTTAAGAACAGCACACTTTTATCAGATATTTTGTTAGACACTGTCAGATAATCCAAAATACTTCCATTGGTTTGCAGGCTTCTCTAGAAGATGGGAGTATGTTCTAATGTGCCACAATTTTTTTTTTTTTTTTTTAGAAAAGCATATGAGAAAATACAATACTTGGAAAATAAGTAAAATGGGTGAACATAAAATTTATTATATCCCCTAACAATGAAGAGATGTGGCATGAACACGCTCACCTCTGCCCATTGTGCCTACTGTGCTGTAGGTATTGCCGAACATATGGTGCCTGGTGTCACCCACTGTTCTCATTCCCTCTTCCCTCTGAGAGAGGGACCAGACCCCATCAGCATCTCTAGGGAGGATAATATAATGATATCAAGTTACCAGATTTTGATATGTGAAAAATGAATTAGGTAGCACTTTCCTAGCCATGGGAGTATATGCAAACAATGTTATTGAGCAAATATTATGAATTAATTTAATATAATCATTACAGTAGAGAAATATTCTCCATCATTTCAATTGTCATTCAGTTGTCACCAGGAGAACAAGTATCACCGAACAAATACAATTTTCATCAGGATCAAGTCTGATTATTGGTTTATTTTAATCTAGTTGTTTTGTTTTGTTTTGCCTGGAAATATGTTTACCCTGCTTAAGTTATAGATATTACCTGCTTAAGTTATAGATATTGTTTGAAATGAAATTTCTACCTTTATCTGCCCGAAACTTTGGGTTGACCAAATAATTCCACAGATGAAAACATTGCTGAGTTATAAATCTATATTATTACTTTCACAAAAATCTAGCCTGTATCCAGGATAAAATGACAATGGCACTTTGAAAGAAAGTAGATAGCTTCAAATTATGTCTGTGAGTTATGGTTCTGGGCTGTGAATTAGGCTCAGAACAGAGAAGAGAAGAAACATTTCTATTAATATTCCCAGAGTAGAAGAACAGAAAGGGGTAAAGGAGCAATCATAACATTTTCACACTCTCAAAAGTAATGGGATGAAGATGTTCCCAGTAACTTTAGACCAAATATGTAGACAAAGGAAGAAAGTGTGTGATATTTTTTTCTCATCTTCTCTCATCTCCTTGGGTAGAAATGTGTCGCTCAAGCAACTACTTATTCAAATAGTAAGTGCTTGAGGGTAATTATAGTTATTAAATCTCATACTGTATTAGGGATTGGAATAGGGAAGGACCCTAACTGCAGAAGCATAATCTCACATTTCAGAGCAGTGATTTTCAAACTTGAGCATTCATCAAAAGCACCATGAGGACTTGTTAAATAGATTGCTGGGCCTACCCCAGAGTTTCTGATCGGGAGGTATGGGTGGGACCCAAGGATTTGCATTTCTAATAAGTTTAC
This sequence comes from Trachypithecus francoisi, assembly GCF_009764315.1. NCBI lineage: Eukaryota > Metazoa > Chordata > Mammalia > Primates > Cercopithecidae > Trachypithecus > Trachypithecus francoisi. The sequence continues at coordinate 1,286,600 of NW_022681435.1, read as the reverse complement.
AGCTGATACTGACACAATTGGTCTGAGAACTACTTTTCGGGAACCACTGCTCTTGAAAGCAGCACAGCAGAAGTGAAAACAGGTTCAGCTGTGGCTCCTCCGATTCTTAGGTTATTTGCCTCCGTTGTCCCTATTTGCTTATGTGGAAAATGCAGAGTACTAATATCTGCCTCATCAGGTTTTGGAGTATGTGTGAAACTATACGTGATTGTAGCCAAATCTGTATGTAAGTGTATGAAAAATGCATATGCAACTGGTATGATTTCCTTCATCAACTTGGAGTACTAATGCAAGTCCATCTTTTTTATGTTTCTAATTAATCATTTCTGCCTCCACATGTCCAGTGTAGATAGATGTTCAATGTCTGCCTCTTGAGACCACCTCCTTCCCCCAAAACATATATCTCAGGAGTTTACTCAGTTTGAAGAGCCAGTCCACCTTCCAACTCTAGAAGAGAGACCCTGAGAGTCTAATCAGCCCACTGACCTTTATTTCTGCTCCACCACACAATGTCGCCATTGAAAACTCAGCTCACACCATCGGATGGAATTTTTCATCTGTACAATGTTCTTGACAGATCAAATGTCGTTACAGGCCACAGTGGTGCCCCAAACTTAGGATCCAAGATTGCAGCTCTTTGAGCTCACACTCATAGGCTGTTATTTCCCTAAAATGTGCCACTGTGCAGGGCAATTGGGTATGATGGGTTTTCAGTCTAGGCCACATGCTGTGCTAATGCCAGCACCCACTGCTACCCAGCCCAACCTGCAGACCATGTTATGGTGCCAGGGTTACCAGTCTTGACTCCCCCTTTTCTTGAGATGAGTGCTCCTGTGTGACTTAGGGTGCCCATTCTGCAATCCCAGTTCTCCTCAACAGGACCCCAGTGAGGTATTCCAGCTATCCTCACTGGGTCTGTGGTTGTACATCTGAAATCTTCTAATAACCTAAAAAGGGAAAGGGGCTGGAATCTCAATTGTTTTATTTCAAGATCTGTCCTCAATGCTTATGTCAGCTTAATGGCCTGCCTTTAGTGATTTTGCCAACCATCCCCACTTCTTCCCATTCCCCTGGCTCCTACTGGAAAAGTCCCAGCAAGGAGGAGGCTGTCCCTAACTAGTAGCCATTACAATCTGCTTTCCCAGGTGATGGCATGGGGCTCCTGCAACTGAGAATACTGCTGATCCTTTACAGAAGTGGGTTTTTCATCTATCCATTACTTGAGATGTGGAGGTTTTCCTTGTCCCCTTTCTTAGTGAGATCTGGTCTTGCCACACACTCAGCCATTTTGCTCGCCATCCAGCACCCCTGCAATATTTCACTCTTTGAAACTGGGTGGGCAATGCCCTAAAAGCAAAGATCCTCTTTGTCCTCTCTGTTAAAAGCTGAACCAGAACCAGTTCCAAGCAGGCCTCTAGCACTCCCTCCTTTCTTAACCCTTCCTTAACTTTCCAATAGAAGGCACAGCAAGGCCCATCTCACCCCCACCAGAGGAAGAAAAAAGAGGAAGATGAGGAAAGGAAGGAAACTTGCCCCCACCCTGACGAAAAGCTTCCTAGTGTGTGACCTTGACACACAACGGAGCAATTTCTCCAAGGATTCTGGGGTGGGGGTGGAAGCATGGCAGAAAAAGGGAAGAATCTGCTTTTAAAAAAAAAAAAAAAAAAAAAACTGATGAAGTGGCAGAGTTAAAACTTTCCCTAAACATTTGTGTGCAGAATCTATATCTAGTGCTTTTAAAAAATCATTGTTAAGATATTGCAAAATAATAATTACCCAGTCATTCAACAAAAATGTGTCCAATGCTTGTTCTGAGCAAGGACTGTTCCATATGCCAGTGACGGTTATGGGAAAAATGGCACAAGGAGGGTCAAGTAGGGAGGGTCATCAAAGACATGACATTAATGACTTGAGGATCTGTCACAGCAGTTCACGGTTCTGAATGATGAGCCCCATAGGAGGACCGTACAGCTATTCAACCCAAGCTCGGAGAAATCGTTTTCTCCTCAGGAGGAATTGGTCCCCTGCTGTGCCATGATCTCCTGGCCTCCTGATGGTGAGACATGCTCTCTGTGGTGTTTCTCTCTGCTCATACGGACAGTAAGCATCTATTCTATATACTCTGTGTACATGTTTCCCCTTGGGGTTGATAGCAGCTCTCTTCTAAATGGGTTAACCAGCAGCAGAGATGCAGCCTGTGGTTTTGAAATAGAGTCATGTTTACTATTAGTTTATGGACAATGGTGAGGACTTAGTGTCTGCCTATTCCACCTGTTATTAACTATTTTAATAATCTCTCTTAGAAGTATGCACCGAAATATATTCTGGGTTTGATAGTTCTATATTTCAGATCATATATGGCACTCTTCAAAATAGAGTGAGTGCAATAAATAATAATAATAATACCTCACTTAATTTTAAAGTAACAATTCATAATTTATAAAACTGGTATGAATACATGAGCTCTTTATAAAACTCTATGAAGCAAATAAAATGATCTTCATCGTTATGGATAAACTGTACCGCTGAGAAGTTCAGAGGTTTGCCTAGATGTCAACCAGAGTGACGGATTACTAAGGGACATTTGGCAACATCTGGGGGCGTTTTTGGTTGTCTCAACTTGAGGGGCACAGAGGGTGGCTACAGGCATTTAATGGGTAGAAGCCAGGGATGCTGTTAAACATACTATATGTAATGACCAGGATAGACTTCCACATCAAAGAATTTTCCAGCCTGAAATATTAATAGTGCCAAGAATAAGAAAAGCTGCTCTAGGATCACAAAGCTGGTAAAATCTGAACCCAGGTCTATTATTCTAAATCCAGTATTTTTTTCGATATCCCCCAACTGTAAAGCTTTCATCTTGAATTGAATGGGGAAGCATTGTCTATTACATTTTACATTATGTTCATTTTGGTTTCCCCTTTTCCTGAGCTCTGCGGAAGGGGTGGAAATTTTGCCTTTAGTAGACAATGAAATGTTGCTATAATATAAAATCGTTCCTAGTGATTCTGGAAAATCTTTCAGCATAATTTCCACCTCTTTGCAACTTTATCCAACTCTCCTGTATCTGCAATTACAATTTTTTTGGACTACAAAGTGTGATAAATTTTACTGTGTTTCCCCATTCTAAGACTGAGATAGACAACATCTAGAACCATGTAAGAGAGATGGGAAACAGGAGTAAATGATTGATTAACATGTGTGTATATTCTCAATTATTGATGGTAATGGCCTGTGGATGTAATGTGAACTTGCCAACACTGCTGATAATCCAAAAGTCATTTTGATTGAGATTTGGAATACGAAACATTTTTTAAAAGGAGAGTCATCTATCTAATAATCACTTTAATTTTGAGGTAAGCTACTATAACAGTTATTTTTAATTCCCTAAATACACATCACTGTGAGGCAGGAGAGGCATCCAAGAATGTGCTAGTCAGTGGGGGATGCCAACAAAGATTAAAAATTGGAACAAGAGTAGTAAAGGAATGGCTAAAAAAGCTGTGGTACAGGCATCTCCTAGCCAAGGGCAGGAGAGTTGAGGGCATGGATACCAGAGCCAGACAGCCTGAGTTCTGACCCTGACAGCTTACTAATGTTATGATCTTGAGCAAGTTACTTCATATCTCTCTGCCTCAGTTTCCTCAACTACAAAATGGGAGTGTATATAATACCTACCATATAGGGTGGTGCTGAGAACTAAATGTATCTTAAAATGTGCCTGGCACATAATAAGTGTGATAGTGCTATATATTTTCTATATTTTGTAGGCATTAACATGAATCCGGCAAACCTATGTATAGTGATGTGAAAACATGGCATGACATTCCCGTTAAGTGAGAAAAAGAAAAAGAAAGGAAAGAAAATCACAGAGCCATAATTATCACACTGGCGCATTTATATTTTAAAAATCCCTAATGACTAGATAGGTGAGTTATAGGTTGCACAGTGAGGAAGAACTTGAACCCTTTTTATTCCATGAGAGAAGTTTACAATCACTTTCTGGTTTGGGAGTAGGTGAATATTTGTCACCTTGAAGCAGACATTCTTTTTTTCTTTTTCAAAACAGAGTCTCACTCTGATGAACAGACTGGAGTGCGGTGGCGTGATCTCGGCTCACTGCAAACTCTGCCTGCCGGTTTAAGTGATTCTCTTGCCTCAGCCTCCCAAGTAGTTGGGATTATAGGTGCCTGCCACCACATCCAGCTAATTTTTGTATTTTTAGTAGAGACAGGGTTTCACCGTGTTGATCAGGCTGGTCTTAAACTCGACCTCAAGTGATCTGCCCACCTTGGCCTCCCAAAGTGCTGGGACTACAGGCGTGAGCCACCGCACCTGGCTTGAATCAGACTTTCCTTTCCTTTTTTTTTTTTAATCAGTTATGGAATGTAAAATCAGAAGCCCACTTGGGCCTCAAGGAAAGGGCATAGAAAGACCTTTTAAGTTCCTTCAAAGGCCACATCTCCCAAGATCCTTTGGAATGTGAAGCTGGTCACTTAGGACGAGGTGGGCAGATGGTGCAGGGGTTCAAGGAGCCCTCTGGAAGGACAGTTATCTTATTGGTTACTATATAATACTCCACTGTAGATTATACAATTTATCTACTCAATCGTCCCTCAAATTTAGGTTTTCCAAGTTTTGGCTATTATGACCACAGCTACTTTGAACATTCTATGCATGTGTTTTTGTGGATAGAGCACTTGTTTCTTTTGAGTGTGTAATGTGGTTAGAACCTGTCTACTGTATTAACATGGTCATATCTGAGGTCTATTGGCAAGAATGTACAGGCATTTCTCTGTATCTGAGGGTGATTTGTTCTGGGCCTTCCTGCAGATACCAGACTCCACAGATGCTCAAGTCCCTGATATAAAATGGTATAGTATCTGCATATAACCAGTGCCACCCCCTATATACTTTATTTATTTATTTATTTTTAAACTTTTTTTTTCTGTTTTATTTATTCATTTATTTTTTATTATACTTTAAGTTCTAGGGTACATGTGCATAACGTGCAGGTTTGTTACATATGTATACTTGTGCCATGTTGGTGTGCTGCACCCATCAACTCGTCAGCACCCATCAACTCATCATTTGTATCAAGTATAACTCCCAATGCAATCCCTCCCCCCTCCCCCCTCCCCATGATAGGCTCCGATGTGTGATGTTCCCCTTCCCAAGTCCAAGTGATCTCACTGTTCGGTTCCCACCTATGAGTGAGATGATGCAGTGTTTGGTTTTCTGTTCTTGCGATAGTTTGCTGAGAATGATGGTTTCCAGCTGCATCCATGTCCCTACAAAGGACACAAACTCATCCTTTTTTATGGCTGCATAGTATTCCATGGTGTATATGTGCCACATTTTCTTAATCCAGTCTGTCACTGATGGACATTTGGGTTGATTCCAAGTCTTTGCTATTGTGAATAGTGCCGCAATAAACATACGTGTGCATGTATCTTTATAGCAGCATGATTTATAATCCTTTGGGTATATACCCAGTAATGGGATGGCTGGATCATATGGTACTTCTAGTTCTAGATCCTTGAGGAATCGTCATACTGTTTTCCATAATGGTTGAACTAGTTTACAATCCCACCAACAGTGTAAAAGTGTTCCTGTTTCTCCACATCCTCTCCAGCACCTGTTGTTTCCTGACTTTTTAATGATTGCCATTCTAACTGGTGTGAGATGGTATCTCATTGTGGTTTTGATTTGCGTTACTCTGATGGCCAGTGATGATGAGCATTTTTTCATGTGTCTGTTGGCTGTATGAATGTCTTCTTTTGAGAAATGTCTGTTCATATCCTTTGCCCACTTTTTGATGGGTTGTTTTTTTTCTTGTAATTTGTTTGAGTTATTTGTAGATTCTGGATATTAGCCCTTTGTCAGATGAGTAGATTGCAAAAATTTTCTCCCATTCTGTAGGCTGCCTGTTCACTCTGATGGTAGTTTCTTTTGCTGTGCAGAAGCTCTTTAGTTTAATTAGATCCCATTTGTCAATTTTGGCTTTTGCTGCCGTTGCTTTTGGTGTTTTAGACATGAAGTCCTTGCCCATGCCTATGTCCTGAATGGTACTACCTAGGTTTTCTTCTAGGTTTTTATGGTATTAGGTCTAACATTTAAGTCTCTAATCCATCTTGAATTAATTTTCGTATAAGGAGTAAGGAAAGGATCCAGTTTCAGCTTTCTACTTATGACTAGCCAATTTTCCCAGCACCATTTATTAAATAGGGAATCCTTTCCCCATTTCTTGTTTTTGTCAGGTTTGTCAAAGATCAGATGGCTGTAGATGTGTGGTATTATTTCTGAGGACTCTGTTCTGTTCCATTGGTCTATATCTCTGTTTTGGTACCAGTACCATGCTGTTTTGGTTACTGTAGCCTTGTAGTATAGTTTGAAGTCAGGTAGCGTGATGCCTCCAGCTTTATTCTTTTGACTTAGGATTGTCTTGGCAATGCGGGCTCTTTTTTGGTTCCATATGAACTTTAAAGCAGTTTTTTCCAATTCTATGAAGAAACTCATTGGTAGCTTGATGGGGATGGCATGGAATCTATAAATTACCTTGGGCAGTATGGCCATTTTCACGATATTGATTCTTCCTATCCATGAGCATGGTATGTTCTTCCATTTGTTTGTGTCCTCTTTTATTTCATTGAGCAGTGGTTTGTAGTTCTCCTTGAAGAGGTCCTTTACATCCCTTGTAAGTTGGATTCCTAGGTATTTTATTCTCTTTGAAGCAATTGTGAATGGAAGTTCATTTGTGATTTGGCTCTCTGCTTGTCTGTTACTGGTGTATAAGAATGCTTGTGATTTTTGCACATTAATTTTGTATGCTGAGACTTTGCTGAAGTTTCTTATCAGCTTAAGGAGATTCTGGGCTGAGACAATGGGGTTTTCTAAATATACAATCATGTCATCTGCAAACAGGGACAATTTGACTTCTTCTTTTCCTAACTGAATACGTTTTATTTCTTTCTCTTGCCTGATTGCCCTAGCCAGAACTTCCAAGACTATGTTGAATAGGAGTGGTGAGAGAGGACATCCCTGTCTTGTGCCAGATTTCAAAGGGAATTTTTCCAGTTTTTGCCCATTCAGTATGATATTGGCTGTGAGTTTGTCATAAATAGCTCTTATTATTTTGAGATATGTTCCATCAATACCGAATTTATTGAACGTTTTTAGCATGAAGGGCTGTTGAATTTTGTCAAAGGCCTTTTCTGCATCTATTGAGATAATCATGTGGTTTTTGTCGTTGGTTCTGTTTATATGCTGGATTACATTTATTGATTTGTGTATGTTGAACCAGCCTTGCATCCCAGGGATGAAGCCCACTTGATCATGGTGGATAAGCTTTTTGATGTGCTGCTGGATCTGGTTTGCCAGTATTTTATTGAGGATTTTTGCATCGATGTTCATCAGGGATATTGGTCTAAAATTCTCTTTTTTTGTTGTGTCTCTGCCAGGCTTTGGTATCAGGATGATGTTGGCCTCATAAAATGAGTTAGGGAGGATTCCCTCTTTTTCTATTGATTGGAATAGTTTCAGAAGAAATGGTACCAGCTCCTCCTTGTACCTCTGGTAGAATTCAGCTGTGAATCCATCTGGTCCTGGACTTTTTTTGGTTGGTAGGCTATTAATTATTGCCTCAATTTCAGAGGCTGCTATTGGTCTATTCAGGGATCCAGCTTCTTCCTGGTTTAGTCTTGGGAGAGTGTAAGTGTCCAGGAAATTATCCATTTCTTCTAGATTTTCTAGTTGATTTGCGTAGAGGTGTTTATAGTATTCTCTGATGGTAGTTTGTATTTCTGTGGGGTCCGTGGTGATATCCCCTTTATCATTTTTTATTGCGTCTATTTGATTCTTCTCTCTTTTCTTCTTTAGTAGTCTTGCTAGCGGTCTATCAATTTTGTTGATCTTTTCAAAAAACCAACTCCTGGATTCATTGATTTTTTGGAGGGTTTTTTGTGTCTCTATCTCCTTCAGTTCTGCTCTGATCTTAGTTATTTCTTGCCTTCTGCTAGCTTTTGAATGTGTTTGCTCTTGCTTCTCTAGTTCTTTTAATTGTGATGTTAGAGTGTTAATTTTAGATCTTTCCTGCTTTCTCTTGTGGGCATTTAGTGCTATAAATTTCCCTCTATACACTGCTTTAAATGTGTCCCAGAGATTCTGGTATGTTGTATCTTTGTTCTCATTGGTTTCAAAGAACATCTTTATTTCTGCCTTCATTTCGTTATGTACCCAGTAGTCATTCAGGAGCAGGTTATTCAGTTTCCATGTAGTTGAGCAGTTTTGATTGAGTTTCTTAGTCCTGAGTTCTAGTTTGATTGCACTGTGGTCTGAGAGACAGTTTGTTATAATTTCTGTTCTTGTACATTTGCTGAGGAGTGCTTTACTTCCAATTGTGTGGTCAATTTTGGAATAAGTGTGATGTGGTGCTGAGAAGAATGTATATTCTGTTGATTTGGGGTGGAGAGTTCTGTAGATGTCTATTAGGTCTGCTTGCTGCAGAGATGAGTTCAATTCCTGGATATCCTTGTTAACTTTCTGTCTCGTTGATCTGTCTAATGTTGACAGTGGGGTGTTGAAGTCTCCCATTATTATTGTATGGGAGTCTAAGTCTCTTTGTAAGTCTCTAAGGACTTGCTTTATGAATCTGGGTGCTCCTGTATTGGGTGCATATATATTTAGGATAGTTAGCTCTTCCTGTTGAATTGATCCCTTCTTTGTCTTGAATTGATGCCTTCTTTGTCTCTTTTGATCTTTGATGGTTTAAAGTCTATTTTATCAGAGACTAGGATTGCAACCCCTGCTTTTTTTTCCCTCCATTTGCTTGGTAGATCTTCCTCCATCCCTTTATTTTGAGCCTATGTATGTCTCTGCATGTGAGATGGGTCTCCTGAATACAGCAAACTGATGGGTCTTGACTCTTTATGCAGTTTGCCAGTCTGTGTCTTTTAATTGGAGCATTTAGTCCATTTACATTTAAGGTTAATATTGTTATGTGTGAACTTGATCCTGCCATTATGATATTAACTGGTTATTTTGCTCGTTAGTTGATGCAGTTTCTTCCTAGCCTCGATGGTCTTTACATTTTGGCATGTTTTTGCAATGGCTGGTACCGGTTGTTCCTTTCCATGTTTAGGGCTTCCTTCAGGGTCTCTCATAAGGCAGGCCTGGTGGTGAGAAAATCTCTAAGCATTTGCTTATCTGTAAAGGATTTTATTTCTCCTTCACTTATGAAACTTAGTTTGGCTGGATATGAAATTCTGGGTTGAAAATTCTTTTCTTTAAGAATGTTGAATATTGGCTCCCCACTCTCTTCTGGCTTGTAGAGTTTCTGCTGAGAGATCTGCTGTTAGTCTGATGGGCTTTCCTTTGTGGGTAACCCGATCTTTCTCTCTGGCTGCCCTTAAGATTTTTTCCTTCATTTCAACTTTGGTGAATCTGGCAATTATGTGCCTTGGAGTTGCTCTTCTCGAGGAGTATCTTTGTGGCGTTCTCTGTATTTCCTGAATTTGAATGTTGGCCTGCCCTACTAGGTTGGGGAAGTTCTTCTGGATGATATCCTGAAGAGTGTTTTCCAAGTTGGTTCCATTTTCTCCCTCACTTTCAGGCACCTCAATCAGACATAGATTTGGTCTTTTTACATAATCCCATACTTCTTGCAGGCTTTGTTCATTTCTTTTTCTTCTTTTTTCTTTAGATTTCTCTTCTCGCTTCATTTCATTCATTTGATCCTCAATCGCTGATACTCTTTCTTCCAGTTGATCGAGTCAGTTACTGAAGCTTGTGCATTTGTCACGTATTTCTCATGTCATGGTTTTCATCTCTGTCATTTCGTTTATGGCCTTCTCTGCATTAATTATTCTAGTTATCAATTCTTCCACTCTTTTTTCAAGATTTTTAGTTTCTTTGCGCTGGGTATGTAATTCCTCCTTTAGCTCTGAGAGGTTTGATGGACTGAAGCCTTCTTCTCTCATCTCGTCAAAGTCATTCTCCGTCCAGCTTTGATCCGTTGCTGGCGATGAGCTGCGTTCCTTTGGAGGGGGAGATGCACTCTTATTTTTTGAATTTCCAGCTTTTCTGCCCTGCTTTTTCCCCATTTTTGTGGTTTTATCTGCCTCTGGTGGTTGATGATGATGGTGACGTACTGATGGGGTTTTGGTGTGGGTGTCCTTCCTGTTTGTTAGTTTTCCTTCTAACAGTCAGGACCCTCAGCTGTAGGTCTGTTGGAGATTGCTTGAGGTCCACTCCAGACCCTGTTTGCCTGGGTGTCAGCAGCAGAGGCTGAGGAATATAGAATACTGCTGAACAGCATGTGTACCTGTCTGATTCTTGCTTTGGAAGCTTCGTCTCAGGGGTGTACTCCACCATGTGAGGTGTGGGGTGTTGGTCTGCCCCTAGTGGAGGATGTCTCCTACTTAGGCTACTCAGGGGTCAGGGACCCACTTGAGCAGGCAGTCTGTCCGTTCTCAGATCTCAACCTCCGTGTTAGGAGATCCACTGCTCTCTTCAAAGCTGTCAGACAGAGTCGTTTGTGTCTGCAGAGGTTTCTGCTGCTTTTTGTTGTTGTTGTTGTTGTTGTTTAGCTGTGCCCTGTTCCCAGAGGTGGAGTCTACAGAGACTGGCAGGCCTCCTTGAGCTGCTGTGAGCTCCACCCAGTTCCCAGGGCTTTGTTTACATAGTTAAGCCTCAGCAATGGCGGGCGCCCCTCCCCCAGCCTCGCTGCTGCCTTGCAGTTAGATCGCAGAATGCTGTGCTAGCAATGAGGAAGGCTCCGTGGGCGTGGGACCCTCCTGGCCAGGTGTGGGTTATAATCTCCTGGTGTGCCCGTTTGTTTAAAGTGCAGTATTGGGGTGGGAGTTACCCGATTTTCCAGGTGTTGTGTGTCTCAGTTCCCCTGGCTAGGAAAAGGGATTCCCTTCCCCCTTGCGCTTCCCAGATGAGGCGATGCCTCGCCCTGCTTCGGCTCTGGCTGGTCAGACTGCAACAGCTGACCAGCACCGATTGTCCGGCACTCCCTAGTGAGATAAACCCAGTACCTCAGTTGAAAATGCAGAAATCACCGGTCTTCTGTGTCGCTCGCGCTGGGAGCTGGAGACTAAAGCTGTTTCTATTCGGCCATCTTGCCATATGTCCTCCATATACTTTAAATCATCTCCAGATTACTAGTAATACCTAATGCAATGTAAATTCTTTGTAAATACTTGTTACACTCTATTGTGTAGGAAATAATGGCCAAAAAATAGTCTTATATATTCAATACAGATTTTTTTTTGAATACAGTATTGTTGATCTGTGGCTGGTTGAATCCACAGAAGTGGATCCCACAAATATGGACAGTCAACTACACTCCAATGGTCCCAAAGAGGAATGCCACCAGAGGGTAGAAGAACCTATCTGGGTGGCAAAGCCTGGATACTGTGGCCTAGGGGTACATGAGGGTAACCACTTCTGGTCCAGGTATAGCTGAGGTGGGAAGTCCATTTGGACAACCTTCCTTCGCCCAGAGGTCACACCTGTGAGAATGGACAAAGTGGATAATATTGGAGTCCATGTGTATGGCTCCACCATCCCTGTGCAGAACACAATATTAGACATTGGAACAATGAAGCTCTCTAGGAGAGTACTGACCCTTTAGAGGTTTAGAGTCTAATTGAGGAGGCAGCAGCAATATATAAGTCTATAGATTATAATAGTTTATATTAGAAGCAATGTGTTCATCTCATACATTGCTGATATGATTGCAAATTGGTAAAGCCACTTTGGAAAACAGTTTGGTGGTGTCTCCTAAAACTAAAATGTGCTATCTGTGACCTAGCAATTCTAGGCATATAATAGGTGTATCCTAGGTACACACTCAAAAGAAACAAGTACTGTATCCACAAAAATACATATATAGAATATTAAAGGCAGCTCTAGTCATAGTAGCCAAAACTTGGAAAACCTATATTTGGGGGAAAATTGAGTAGATAAATTGTTGTATCTACAATGGAGTATCACAGAGCAATAAAAAGCAAAACAACCTTCTCCTACAGGCAACCACATGGACAAATCTCACAGATACGATGAGTGACAGAAGCCAGATGCACTTGAATATACACTGGATAATATATTCCACTGGATGATGTTCCAAGTTCAAGAACAGATGAAACTAATCAGTGGCAACAGAAGTCCAATGGGATGGAGGAAGCCTTCTGGGTTGTTGGAAATATTTAATATCTTGATCTGGATAGTGGTTACACTGATGTATATATACATAAAAATTTATTGAGCTGTACAGTTTTTCACTTTTTATCATATATATTTTGTACCACAGTTTTTTGTTTTGCAATAGAGTCTCACTCTGTCACCCAGGCTGGAGTGCAGTGGCACGATCTCGGCTCACTGCAACCCCCACCTCCTGGGTTCAAGTGATTCTCCTGCCTGAGACTCCCTTGTAGCTGGGACTACAGGTGCCCAACACCACACCCAGCTAATTTTTGTATTTTTAGTAGAGACGGAGTTTCACCACGTTGGCCAGGCTGGTCTTGAACTCCTGGCCTCAAGTTATCTGCCCACCTTGGCCTCCCAAAGTGCTGGGATTACAGGCATGAGCCACTGCACCCGGCCTGCAGTTTTTTGTTTGTTTTTGTTTTGTTCTTTTTGTTAAGTTTTTGTGTTAAGTAAATGAGTTCAGAGCACTGACTGATGGTGGAAGGTCAAGAAGTCAGAGCAGACTTCAGAGGGGAGGGAAGAATTGAGGTGGATTTGATGGGAGACTGGAACCTGTGTAAGGCAACTGCAAAAGGGAAGTTGGATTGTGGAAGGAAATAGGTGAGAACAAATACATTGTAGCACAGATGCCCAGAAAGCTGGGAACATCTTCAACATTCATCTTCCCTCCCCACCAGCTGAGAAGCTTTGGGCATTATGTAGGATAGTCTTCACTCAGCTCCAAGTGTAGGCTTTGATAGATTTGAGCCTTAGGAACATAATTACTTAGGGATGAACGTAAACCAGTCATGACATGATTTGGGTAAAAGGCAAGTGTATTCCTAAAGTGGTCCAGTCTAACCTCAGCTGAGGCTTTAGTGTCAAGGTTCAGGGGGCACCAACAGCTATCTCCATCTAGAGGCAAACAGCAGAGTGTTTCCGTTTTTACTGGTAGCTATCTTGGTATCATGAGGGAGTTAGCCTGACCTAAAATTGGGCTGAGCTGAGAGAAAAGTAGAGAAACAAAGCTGGAGCTGTATTTGATGGCTCTAAACCTTTTTGGATTTGCAAGCCCTTTATGATTTAAGCCAGTTTGAATTGATTTTTCTATTGCTTCACAACGCTGATGGCTTTTCTGCTAACCTATACACAGCATTTCTTGAATGAGTTCTCTCGTTTTCATGGCCATAGCCACAGCCCTATTTCAGAATCTCATAAGCACTAGTTAAGTGAACTGCAGTAGCTTTCAACTGGTCTCTGCCTTCAGTTTCTTCTTACCTTTATTCATCCTCCATGTTGCTTCCAGAATGTTCTGCTCAGGCATATCTTATAACTGCTGCGATGTGATCATCCTAATGGTTCCATGCATTGTGAAAAAATGCCAATGGCCCATGTATACTTATGTAACAAACCTGTGTGTTCTGCACGTGTATCCCAGAACTTAAAGTATAATAAAAAAAACAGAAAATAGAAAACAGGCCTATGGATCCAAATTTGCTGAGTTTTAACAGTTTAGTCCTTTGGTTCTTCTCACAAACCCTAACAAGATCCTTACTCTCTGGCCTTCCCAACTTTGCCAGAGTTAATGCTTCAGCCCAGGACATTCTTCTCTCTGTCAGCTTCATGGGAGTACCACTTTTCTTTCCAGATTCAACTCTAGTCTCATCTCTTCTAAGAAGGTTTCTAAGATCTCTCCAGCTGATAGCAAAGACTCCTTGCATTATAGTGTTATGGCATGATTTTACCTCTTGATAACTCTCTGTATAGTTTGTCAGGGGTTTGGAGATTTATTTTTGTCTAGCCTACCCATTAGCATGTAAAGGCTGGAAGGTTAAGGGCCCCAGTTTTTCATCTTGGATGAATTCTTCATTGCCCCTTGCATAGTGCTTTTCATAGACAAACTGCTCTATGCCTTGTGTCCTCAATATCATGAGTCCTATGCTTAATTGGCTAGAGCAAAGACTTCCTTTAGGGAAGGATATGGAAATAAAGTTGGAGAAGTTAGGTGGGGGTGGGGTTGGAGGGCAGGTTTTGGAAGATTTTAAAAGCTAGATTAGATATATTAACTGCAATTATTTTATTGTGCTTGGGAATAGGCAAAAGATTCTCTGTTTTCCAAAATGTCTTTTATTCTTTCTACATTGTTTACTCTTTTTAAACCTTTATTATTTTATTTTATTTTATTTTATTTTTTTGAGACAGAGTCTTGCTCTGTCCCCTAGGCTGGAGTGCAGTGGTGCGATTTTGGCTCACTGCAACCTCCGCTTCCCAGGTTCAAGTGATTCTCCTGCCTTGGCCTCCCGTGTAGCTGCGATTGCAGGCACACACCACCACACCCAGCTAATTTTTGCATTTTTTTTTAATAAAGACAGGCTTTCACCAAGTTGACCAGGCTGGTCTCAAACTCCTGACCTCAGATGATCCAGCCTTTTTAACCATCTCCTTTTCTTTGGGGGAGAGGGAAGGAGGAAAGTGGCTCTTGGGTTTGAAATACCAAGCAATTTGTGAAGAAACAGAATGCAAAGATGATTAGCTTTGTTTTCTCCTCTCCATATGATCCCATAATAGGCTTCATGAATACCCTTGTTAGCAAAGCAGTGAGGCCCATTGCATTAGACTGTTCTCACATTGCTATAAGAAACTAGCTAAGTCTGGGTAATTTATGAAGAAAAGAGGTTTAATTGACTCACAGTTCACAGACTGTACAGGAAGCATGGCTGGTGAGGCCTCAGGAAACTTACAATCATGGCAGACAAAGGGGAAGCAGGCACATATTCACATGGCAGAGCAGGAGAGAGAGAGCGAAGCAGGAGGTCTACACACTTTTCAACAACCAGATCTCGTGAGAAGTCAGTCACTATTACGAGAACAGCAAGGGGAGTCCGCCCCCATGATTCAATCACCTCCTATCAGGCCCCTCCTCCAACACTGAGGATTACAATTTGACGTGATATTTGGGTGGAGACACAGAGTCAAACCATATCACCCATCTACTTGAGCAGTGGCTATAAACATTTTTTATGATAACCTAGTATGCATGTACTATACTGTATATTATACAACTGAAGCAAGACTTTTGTAAATCAGCAATACTCTTAATTGTTATGATGCATGTTAGTATTTTCTGTTATGCAATTTCACTTCAAACAAACAAAAAACGAAAAGTTGATCTAAATCAATTTCATGACCATTAAAGAAATGTGTTCTTCTCAGGCACATCTGATCACTGCTGTCACATGCATGATTCTAAAGGTTCCGTGCATTGTGAAAAAGAGCTAATGGATCCAAACTTCCTGAGTTTTAACACTTGAGTCGACATATGAAAAATGTGGCATTAAAGCATATATATATATCCTAATTACTGAGTTACAATTGTTGAATGAGCTAAGTGCTTTTGCTAGTATTTTATATTTAATCTGATATAATAATTTTATGACAGAGCATATACCCTTTTAATAGATGAGAAAAGGGAGGCTTAGAGGTACAGGTCCAAGGTCACAGAGCTGCATATGGCAGAGCTGAGATTTAAACAAAAGTAGACCAAACTTCTGCTTACAGCTCAGTGACATGTGCCACAGCTTTATGTGACAGCCAATGCAGAGAAGATTTGCATGTGCTGATTTTTTTTTTTTTTTTTTTTTGAGATGGAGTCTTGTTCTGTCATCCAGACTGGAGTGCAGTGGCACCATCTCGGCTCACTGCAACCTCCACCTCCCGGGTTCAAGCTATTCTCCCGTCTCAGCCTCCTGAGTACCTGGGATAGGCATGTGCCATCACTCCAGGCTAATTTTCATATTTTTAGTAGACACGGGGTTTCACCATGTTGGCCAGGCTGGTCACGAACTCCTGACCTCAAGTGATCCACCCACCTCGGCCTCTCAAAGTGCTGGGATTACAGGGGCGAGCCACTGCGCCTGGCCTGTATGTGCTGATTTTTAAACTTTCAGCACACGCAAGGGAAAATAAGACCACGGAGGTACAGACAAAATGCTCTCTAGCCTACAACTTCATTTCTTCTCTGGATCTCTATTCTGGCCCTAGAAATCTGCAAGTCCTCCAAAAAAAAAAAAAAAAAAAAAAAAAAAAAGACAAAACCCTTAAAATAGAACACTCAGGCTGCAACAGAAAAACAGTTTTATGATTAGGAGGAAACTTCTAGAAGGCTAGTACTAAATCTTTTTCAGTCTTCTTTTAATTACCAAAATTCCATGGACACTCAGAATGAAAGATTGTTAAAATTTTATTTTTTTCCTTTTCCTTTTCCTAAAGTCCCAAACCATCTAAAAGCAGGCAAAATCTAAATTCTACTCTGTATGTGTCTAGGTCTATTAAGGAAGGTTTATTATCTTAAACATCAATCTGTTATGTATGACTTGATTTCCAAAATTGCTTAATTTTCTGGGTCATTCCTGGAGGAATACTTATGCACTATGCAGTGTGTTGGGTCTTAAGGATACAAAGACCTGCTCTTCACCTTTGAAGAGGGAACATGCACTGAAAACAGAGAACATAATAAACCAATAATTGTGCACAGTGGGACCCATGTAGAAATAATGGTAGAAGGTGTTGAGGAAAGACAGTGAATTGAATCATAATCCTGCCAAGGCAGAATTTTGATTTTTCCTACTTTTAGGTGTTTTGGGGGTTTGGGAAAGGAAAAGGGGAAAATGCATCTTTGACAATCTTTCATTCTTAGTGTCCATGAAGTTACATTAATTTAAATAAGACTCAAAAGATTTAGTGGCAGCCTCAGAGAAGGCTCCTTCTAATCATAAAACTGTTTTCTCTGTTGCAGTTTGACTGTTCTATTTTAAGGGTTTTGTCATTTTTTTTTGTGGAGGACTTGCAGAGTGGGAGACTAGGGCAGGAATGGAGATCCAGAGAAGAAATGAGGTTGTCAGCTAGAGAGTATTTTGTCTGTACCTGGGTGGTCCTGCCTTCCCTTGTGTGTGCTGCAAGTTTAAAGTTTGGCACATGCAGATCTTTCCTGCAATTGGCCATGACCTAAAGCCATGGCGTATGTCACTGAGCTGTAAGGAGAAGCATGGTCTACCTATGTTTAAATCTCAGCTCTGCCGTATGCGGCTGCGTCAGTCTCCTCCTCTGTAAAATGTTAAAATGTTATAATAGTTAAGCAGTATGATGACAGCACCTTATATTGTATTAACAATAATGAAGACACTGTCCCCACGGCTTGGTAAAGTAAGGCAATTATCGTAGTTATACCTTTAGGGTCTAGAACTTAAGTGACAGGAGTCAGTAGCCTGCTGGAAATCAAACTCACCAGCAACATTTACTAACAATGACATCAAGCTAAAATGAAACCCCAAGAAAAACTGATTTGAAAAAATGTAAAAGTTGTACCCTTCAGGGTAAAGTGTGCATCTTGAGGGTACAGACAGATTATTCATTCATTTATTTAACAAATAGTTATTGAATACTTTATAAGTGCCAGGCACTGCAGAGACATGGAGTGCACAAGATTCATGTACTCTGGCATTGTGGAGTCTACAGTCTGATGATGGGCAACGTAAAAGGAAATGCATTATTCCCTAAGCTAATTTTATGGCAGAGAATAACACGATCGAGTGCTTACTTTAGACAGAATAGTTAGGAAGGTCTAGTTAGGAGGAGGTGATGTTTAAGTTGAGACCAGAAGGATGGATGACGTGGAGTTAACCTTGTGAACAGTGACAGAAAGAATTAACCAGCATATGCAAAGGCCCTGGGGTGTGTAGAGGACTCTGTGTCTCATAAATCTCTGGACTTCTTTCACACAAACTGGCTGAAGCTCTCCCCATCCCTCTTGTCAGCTGCCTTTCTGACTCAGACTTACAGTGTGAGTAGGGCTCCAGATTGAGGTCCTAGCTGGTTATACCCATTTGACATATCAACCTAAAAATATGCTGGGACAGTCTTCCCTTTCTACACATTTGCCACAGGTTGTATCTTGCTTACTGTGACTTAGCCATTCAATCAAGACTGCCCTTGACATTTATCTCATTCTGATTTTTTTTTCCCTACATTTTTGCCTCAGGTCCTGAGAGAATGGCTGCTGACACAAGGTAGATGCTCAAAAATTACTTGCTGCATCTTTGGATGAATTTCATTAGAGCATCAGACAGCTAATTTTTGTTGTTGTTTGTGGCTTTATTTGCTTGTTTATTTTAACATAGGTGGGACTCAGGGAGAACAAACTGGATGGAATTTGAAGGAGAATAGTAGGGCATTCTGGATTACCAGAGGGCTGCCTGGCTATGCTGCTCATTAACGACATGACCTTGGCCCAGTCATCCCACTTGAGCCTTGACATTCTCAACTACAAATGAGGGCTTTAGACCAAGTACCCTTGAACATATAATTTGTTTCTGTCTACGAATCCATGGGGTATAAATATTTGCCACTCCTTCCATACTACTGTGAAAGAAGCATTATCTTTGGGCATTAACTCAGCTCATGCCATAATGATGCCTTATATTTGACAGAAATTTGTCATTTACAAAGCACTTTCATTTACATTATCTCATTTGATTTTAACCAGTCACGTAAGGTATTTAAGATAGTTAAAAAAATTTTTTTTTATTTACATCTGACATAATGTGAAATTTGCCCAAGGTCACAAAGAGACAGAAAAGGGAATGAATGACACGTGTCTGTGCTGTTCCGATTATAGGTGGCACAATGAATCAGATAGGATCTCTATCATGTGGGAGTGAAGCAAATTTTTTTAGTTTACTCCCTAGAATAGCGGTCACTACTTTAGAAAAAAATGTTAATGACAGTTTGACAATGTTGAAAGGTAAAGAATCTTTTTTTGTATGAAGTTCTTTAGTAGTAAGGATCAGAAACATACTTAGGTCAACTCACCTGGGGAAGGGGAACATTGCAAGAATTAGCAATCTCATGGACAGGGGATACTGCACTCCTCATAGCAACTGGGAAATAATCTCTATGCGTTTCTTCCTAGGACTTAATTGTTTGTCTGCTTTTCTTGGAACTCCCAAGACTGCTCTCTCTTATCTGAAGAGCAGCTTCCTCTGCTTACTCATGGTTCTTGTTTCCCTATAACCATGGCTCTCACACGGCTTAGCTTGCTGGGACCAGGTCTGGCCCGCTGACTACAAGATGTGCCTGATCCATCACTCACCATAGGCTACCGTCAAGCTCTTCCTCTTTTTGTTCCTGGGGTCCAATCTGCTGGGGCTGGTGGGGATGGGGCAAGAAGGAGTCATGTGACACCCCCATCAAGTTCTACCTTGCTATGAACTGAATGTTTGTGTCCCCTCCAAAATTCAGTTG
Source organism: Trachypithecus francoisi (assembly GCF_009764315.1). NCBI lineage: Eukaryota > Metazoa > Chordata > Mammalia > Primates > Cercopithecidae > Trachypithecus > Trachypithecus francoisi. The sequence continues at coordinate 1,267,106 of NW_022681435.1, read as the reverse complement.
AAGCCCTAATTCCCAATGTGCTAGTATTAGGAGATGGAGTCTTTGGGAGATAACTAGGGTTAACTGAGATCATGAAGGGGGAGCCTCCATGATGGCATTAGTGTTCTCATAAGAAGAGGAAGAAAGACCAAAGTTTGCTCTTTCTCCACCATGTGAGAATTCAGTGAGAAGGTGATCATTTGCAAGCCAGCAAGAGAGCCCTCTCCAGAACTTCACCATGACGGCATCCTAATGTCAGACTTTGTAGCCTCCAGTGGTGTGAAAAACAAATGTCTGCTGTTGAAGCCATCCAGTCTATGGTATTTTGGCCAGTCTGAATTGACTAAGACAAACCTCTATATGAGGATTTATGAACAGGTTCCTAGGCAAGGGAGTTTGCAAATTGAAGAGACACCCCAAAACATACCTACTAACCCTCCTTTTTTATTTAAGTTTCACAGGATCGTCTTGGTTCTCCTTTTCTTAGGTGCCTCCAATCTTCTAAGTATAACTTATTCTCTGACAATTCTCTGACAGAATAAGTAGTTATTCTCTGACAATTAAGGAGAAACAAAAACAAAACCAAAAAAAAAAAAAAAAAGACAAAACACCCACATTTGTCTCTGAAATTTAAAATAAGAAGGGTGGTTCCATTGTTTTCTGATTGTAGGGTCAAAAAACAAACAAGCAACTAGACTAGCAATCAAATACCTTTAGATCTCAAACTTCATCCTATCACTGGTTTCTGGATGGATTATTTATTGCCCTTGAAATTCAGCGGAATGTGGCTGGGTGCAGTGGCTCACACTTGTAATTCCAGCACTTTGGGAGGCTAAGGTGGGTGGATCACCTAGGGTCAGCAGTTCGAGACCAGCCTGACCAACATGGAGAAATCCCGTCTCTACAAAAAATACAAAATTAGCCGAGCGGGGTGGCGCATGCCTGTAATCCCAGATACTTGGGAGGCTGAGGCAGGAGAATCACTTGAACCTGGGAGGCGGAGGTTACAGTGAGCCAAGATTGCGCCATTGTACTCCAGCCTGGACAGCAAGAGTGACACTCTGTCTCAAAACAAAATAAAACAAAACAAAAAAAGAAATTCAGCGGAATGAGGAGTCTTAAAAACCTAAAAGCTAGAAGGGGTTTTATCTAATCTAATCTCTGGATTTTACAGCAAAAGACATTGACAATAGGCCTTAGGTCACAGAATGACTAGAGGTAGAGTCAGTGGAATATTTCTCCTAACAACGTTTGTGATCTTTTCATTACATCATCTAAGCAGAGCCTGTAGGGGTTAACTCTGAGAATTGGGGATGATGCTTGTGATAATGCAGTATAAAGTAATGTCTACATGTAAGATATGATTCTAAGATGGGAACACGGAATCGGGATGGAAGACAGGAATCTTCACCATGTATGAATGTACAGGAAACCACCAATAAATGCCTTTATTCTTGTTCTGTAAAAACTTACATGTGAATAAAAGATCCCCGAAATCGATCTGAACTCTGTTATTGCCACAAACTTTTATCAGAAAATGGAGATTAGGATGTTCCCACTGCCAGATGGTATAGGAATATGGTTGAATGTGGACTATGATCACAGACTGGTTTCAACGGTGGGCTCTGTCACTCAATATAGTTGTGCGACAGTTAGGCAAGTTTGTACCACTTAGAAAACTTCTTCCCTGGGTCAAGCTACCCAATTTTACTTGCTTCTGTTGCCCAATATACAAAATAGGGTAGTTACACACACTCCATAGGGTTATTCTTAGGCTTAAAGTAACCAATATTTGTGAAATTATAAGAACAGTGTTTGGCATATAATAAACATATTATATGTGTTACCTGTCATTATTGTTACTTGCTTTTCTGTTGCAAGGACTGAAAGCTATTCTTCTGGAGTAGGGAAATTTCCATTTAAAATTCCATTGGCTAGGTTAGAGGTTTCAGTTGATTTAGTAACCAATTAGACATGGAAAGGAATTATTTCTTTCGCGGCGGTGGCTTCATCTTTATCTGTATCCACTACAAAATTCATAAAGTGGGCATTATTTGCTTTTCACAGACCAGAAAACAGGCTAGAGAAGGTAACTGCTTGGCCAGAAATGGAAGTTGAGTCAGTCGTGGCTAATGGTACAAACTACACTTGAGTCTACAAAGCAACAGATGAAGGTCTTCTCCAAGTGAAGACTTTCTGGACTTGTAAAGTCCTCACACTTCCATGGACCTGTAAGAAGATAGGGTGAGGGAGTTGGAGGAGAGGACCCACATCCCTCTTTCAGCCTAGGACCAACTTGGCTCAGAGGCCTTTTCCCGTACCACCCAAGGCTCCCTGAGAAACAGGGTCGGCTTGCTGTGAGGGACGTCGGCCCAGTCTTTCCCGAGCCTTCCTTAGGGAGAACTCGGGGGGGTCTCACTTCCCTGCAGAAGTCTGTGGAGTATAATTTGTAAATTTATGCCTAAACTACACTTTTGTGTCAAAGAGCAAGGACGGCCAAGAAGCGGCAACACGAATAAGAGCGTACGGAAATGGGGCCTGCGAACGACCTCGGCCTCGGGAACTCCCGCAGCTCCGCCCCACGCGCGACGCCCACCCGAGGACCGCCACCCGCCTCCGCTCCTGGAGGAGGCGTGGTCGACGCGCACCGCCATCTTGGACGCCTTTCTAGGAGCTCTGTTTACCACTCTATGGTCGCCCGCTCCCGCCCCGCCCCTTCCCAGTCATTGTCTGGAGGAGCAGCCGCGGCCGCAGCTCCTTCTCTTTATAAGCCCGCAGTTCCCGGATGTGAATGGATTACAATGTATCTTTCAGGGAAACCTATTATTATCAATGTGACTCCACGGGGGAGTCCATGGTGATGATGATGAGGAGGAGGATGATGATGATGAGACACCTCTAAACTTGGAACAAGTTTAATACTTGAGAGAAGAAGAAAAAAATCACCAACAAGATTTGTTTGAGGAAAAATTATAACTATCCTGTGTTGATTTTTGTTTTTTATAAACAATAAGAAAAAGTTGTTGGATTTTTTTTAATGATTTCTTTTTTGGGGGAGGGAATTTTGTTGCAGTTTTATGGTGGAAAATGCAAAAACCAGAGCCAGGTGCATAATCTTGTAATCTGTGGATATCCCTGGAGCAGGACTGAGTACCAGTTAAAATACTTTTTGGGGATACACATGTGAGATACTAAGTACTTGCAGAAGATTTTTGTCTATCTTTTTAAAGTCTCTTTCCTTGGAATATTGTGAGAATATTTGTGGCCATTTAAGGTAACGTTTCAATTTGCCGTCAGAGTAAACTGTTTGTAATTGAATTTAATTTTTAAAATGTCGATCCCGATGTTTTATTAAAACAAAAGGGACAACCTATTAAATAATTGCCAATGGGAAAAAGTGTGTGCATGCATTTTGTGTATGTACTCGCACATCTAGCAATACCAGGGTTTGTAGAATGTGTTTTTTTTTTCCAAACACACGTTAAAATAGCGTTATGTTGCATATACCGGATAAAGCACGCTTGTTATTACGAAACGATAGAATTATGAAGCTTAAATTTTATCCTAAAAAGTGATGTGAAAAAGTATGTTTTAAGAGCATGCAGGGCCTATAATGGTAAATGTTGAATTAAAAACTTACAGTGTTGGCGAACAGGGACTTAGCGTGCCTAGGAACTCAAGTGCAAAAACAAAACAACATCCACCCCCAAAAATTGTCCTTTTTTTTTCTCGAAGTTTGCAGTTATACTATTCTATGACTTAAAAGGGAGGGGAAAGAAAGTGTGCAATTCAGATTTCGCCCCCAACGCAAAACTACCGAAACGAAAATCTCCCCAGGAAAATGTGGCTTGATTTATAGACGAAAAAGAAAAATATTGTTCCTCTTGGCAAAGTCTTTTTGCATCACGTGTATTTGCAGCCTAGTATAAACTTGCTTTGCCGTGTGTGGATGTGTGAGTGAGAGGGAACGAGAGTAAGAGAAAGAAAGAAGTGAAGGGATGTAAACTCGAATAAATTTCAAAGTGCCTCCGAGGGATGCAACGGGCAAAAACTGAACTGTTCAGGCTTCAGATTGTAACTGACGATCTGAGGAAAAATGAGGTGCTCGATGAATTTTCGTTTGTATTTTTTGGCGAGGCGGGGGAGGTGTTGAGATTTTTTTTTTTTTTTCCCTTGGGGTGGGTGCGAGGGGGATGCATCCTAGCCTGCCCGACCCGGAGCAAGTCGCGTCTCCCCGCCGGAGCCCCCCCACCCATTTCTTTGCTGAACTTGCAATTCCGTGCGCCTCGGCGTGTTTCCCCCTCCCCCCTTCCCTCCGTCCCCTCCCCTCCCCGGAGAAGAGAGTTGGTGTTAAGAGTCAGGGATCTTGGCTGTGTGTCTGCGGATCTGTAGTGGCGGCGGCGGCAGCGGCGGCGGCGGGGAGGCAGCAGGCGCGGGAGCGGGCGCAGGAGCAGGCGGCGGCGGTGGCGGCGGCGGTTAGACATGAACGCCGCCTCGGCGCCGGCGGTGCACGGAGAGCCCCTTCTCGCGCGCGGGCGGTAGGTACCGGCGCCGGCGGGGCTCGGCGGGGCGGAGGCGCCCGGCGGCGCGGGGTTCGGGCTCGGCGGCCCCGCACGCGGCTCCGCGCCTCCAGCGCCGCGGGCTCCCGGCGCCCGGCGCTCCTAGAAGAGACACCCCTTCCCCTCCCGCCGCTTCCCTCCCCCTCGCCGCCGGCCCCCCCCGCCCCTCCCCGCGATGCCCCCTCGGAGGGACCGAGGACTTTGCCAGGGGCCTGACTTTAATTTTTATAACCCCTTTCTTTCACAAATTAGGGTGCTGGACAATTACAGGACCCGACCCTCCACTCCACTCCTCCCCACCCTGTCACCCCACCCCTCCCCCTTTGGACGTGTTTTCACTCCAGAGACGCTCATCTTTAATTTCTTGATAGCTACTTTGAAAAGCGGAGGGGAGTGGTGTGTGCGAGTGTGTGTGCCTGTGCGTGTGCGAGTGTGAGTGTGCGAGGGGGGTGGGGTGCAGGGTGGGGGGAAAGTTGAGACCGGATCGTTCTCAGTAGTTTCTCTTTTCTCTGTGATCCATTCATTTCTCGCTCTACCTCCTGTTGCATAAAATGATGCGCTGAAGAGCGGCTTTTTTTTTTTTCTTTCCCGGATTTGGTTTTACAGTGAATGTTACCAGTTTGATCGTCTCTTTGGAAATACAATATCGCTTTTTTTTTTTTTTTTTTGCTATTGCTGCCTATTCCATCTTAAAAAAACAAAACCAAACCCAACCCAACAAGTCTCCCATCCCTTCCTCCTTTCCACCTTAATCCCACCCGCCCCCACGTCCCTACCCCCAACCCCCCAGTCTCCAAAAATCCGATTGTGTTTTCTCCAAGGATTGGGACTGGATTTTCTGATTGCGGTTATTTCCATGTTTCTAGGTTTGTGTGATTTTGCTAAAATGCATCACCAACAGCGAATGGCTGCCTTAGGGACGGACAAAGAGCTGAGTGATTTACTGGATTTCAGTGCGGTAAGAAAGAACGGTGGAAACTAACAACAGCTGTGAAAAAAAACAAAAACCCAAACACTTCAGCTAGAAACCAGTAGGAATCCAAAGGACAGTAATAATTTTTAATTGGCTGAACCCTTGGTAAATATGAAGGTCTTTTTGACAAGTTTTTAACTATAATTTTGGGGTGTGATGGAAGATTCAGGCTTTTTGTTTTTTTGAGTTTTATTACTGGCCTTCAATTCCCTACCCACTAATTACCCCAAATAATGGAATCTCACCCCAGTGGAAAGCAAAAATAGACACCCCTAAAACTGTATACCACCCCTAAAACTTGGCCATGTCTGAACATTGAGACTACTGATACTTTGCACACTACTCTTCCTTTTATTTATTGTTTTTGGAAATGGCAAATAGAAAATAGGAGACCCAGTTGTCTCTTTAAAGTTTTAAGCTGATGATGCTTTGGATTAGTAGGACCTGTTAGTTACATCTTACCTCCTAGTTACATCTTTTCCTAGGATTCTTAAAACTAGTGTGGATATGCTGAGCATACATTCTTTAGAACCTTTTGGACTGTTTTGGTAAATTTCGTAGTCGTGGCATCAGCACAAAGCGGAACTTAACACACTTGTGGAGTTTTACGGCTGTACTTGGTCCTTCTCCATCCCTCTGCTTCCCTTTCCTAAACCAAGTCCCAGACATGTCAGAAGAATGAATTCATTTTTAATGCTAGATGAGTTTGGTGTAAGATGCATTTGTAAAGCAAAATGAAAAGAATCCACAAAACATACAAAATCCAAACCGCCTTCCAAGTGGGGCTCTTTCCTGCTGCTGCTGCTGCTGCTGCTGCTGCTGCTGCTGCTCCTCCTCCTCCTCCTTCTCCTCCTCCTCCTCCTCTTCTAGACCTTCTTTTGGAGAAATGGCTTTCGGAAGTTTTGCCAGGAAACGTAGCCCTAGGCAGGCAGCTTTGCAGCCCCCTTTCTGCTTGTTGCACTTTCTCCATTCGTTCCTTTGCTTTTTGCAGGCTCTGACTCAGGGAAGGTGTGCATTATCCACTAGATACGTCGAAGAAGAGGGAAACCAATTAGGGTCGAAATAAATGCTGGAGAGAGAGGGAGTGAAAGAGAGAGTGAGAGTGAGAGAGAGAGAGAGAGAGTCTTGCTTCCAATTGCTCTCCTGTTAGAGACGAAATGAGAATTTAGTGCAGGTGGCACTTTTATTTTTATTTGGGTTCACGTATGACAGGCAAATCCTGTACGAGATGGAAATGGACATTGCCACGTTTATGGCCAAGGTTTCCAATATAAAACAAACAACTTTTTTCTTCTCCTTGGTGAAACTAGTGTTTTTCTAGAGAGGCTGCTGGCCTCCAACCTGAATCTTGATAACATTATGGGGACTCTGTTTGTTCCAAATGTAGTAGTTCTGCTTGGCCATCTAATGAACCTGAGGAAAAAGAAAGAACAGAGTGATAATGGGGGCTGGGGGTGGGATTCGGAACGTTGTTTCTCTTTTAGTTTTAAGTTGGATGGTGATGTATTTTACTAAATAAACCCTTAGCATAAACTCTAAGCTGTTTGGTAACAATATGAAAGATCTTTGAGGAGCTCTGAAGGCACAAATGTCTTATTTTCAACTGTAATATTTCTTCGTTTCTTTTAGATGTTTTCACCTCCTGTAAGCAGTGGGAAAAATGGACCAACTTCTTTGGCAAGTGGACATTTTACTGGCTCAAGTATGTAAATTCTTTTCTTAGTGTGAAGTTAAACGTTTTTGGCTGTTTATTTACTCAATTATATGTTTCTGGCTCTGTTGAAGTGTTCTGAAAAAGTCATTGAATTTTAGCCTATAATCATATGGTTATTGCATTACCCATCAGTGGTATATCTTACACAAAATGTTATCTTGTGCAATTAAAATTAGGTCTTTTTTTTTAAGTCAGGGAAACTCTCTCAAAATTCCATCACTTAATTTAAAAGCAATTTTCTAATGCAGTTGTAATCAAACACATGAAGATAAGACCAGTGTTAACATGGGGAATAAATTAATGTTTCCTATTTGAAAATAAGGGGAAAAAAATCTCTAACATTCATAAAATGGGAAAATCCCTTGTAAATAATATCATTTATTAGGTACTGTACACAATTAACCCTTTTAAAGAAATGAACACTTAATTCTGCAAATGAATGCTATGTAGTAAACCATAGCTGTAAATAGCCTCTTGCTAATCTTAGAGGCTAAATATGAATTCACTTATATTTAAGATGCCATTATTGATGCTTTAGCTGTTTCTTTTCCCTAATGATTTACTTGTGCAATGAATTTTTACTGTATTTAAAGTTGCAAATCTGGAAGGACTTTTACGTTTTATAAATGAAAGATCTTTGGGTGATGCTTAAAAAAGACGCTAGCACTATTCACAAAGGAACCTGTGTGCACAGTGATTATCTGGCATCTAAGGAGGGGTTTATTACAGGGCTATTTGAATATCTCTTATTAAAAGTGCAGAGTGAAAATATTCATTTAAAATGTATTTTTTTAATGCAATGAATTTCAAATAAGAAAAAGTTATACATCGTTGCCTGCTGTCCTTTAAGTCCGAGGCTTTAATCCATTTATGCTTATTAAACAGCTGTAGTGTTTTAGGAGTTCTGGCAATGGTATATAACAGTACATTAGGCCGAGTACTGTTCTTAAGTCAGACTGGTAAATGTTGACGTCTTTTTGCTGTGAGATGCCAGTGGAATTGTCTGTCAACTATGAATATAATTTAACATCTCTTAATATTCGTTTGGTGCTATAGCAATGAAAGAAGTTTGTTTGCTTATGTGATTTGTGTAATTGTTATAATAAAACTAATGACTTTTAAAAGTTGTTCATTTCCAAATAAGTTCCTACCCCTTCTATTGCCCACCTAAGTTTAGGGAATTTGTGTGTCTGTAACTTGTTTTAAAAAATGTGAGATGCCTGTTGTATTTTTATTTTAGTTTTTTGATACACATTGATTAAAAGGACCACTGACAGACAATATGTTTGTGTTTTACTATCCTGGACCTTGTTATGTTTTCCACTTAGGGACTTGGGACAGTTTTTATATTAGTATTATATCTTTAAATTTCTGTGTAGTATCCTCTCTGCAACTTTTAAGATGGAAAATATGAATATGCATATTTGACGTAAAGGTAAGGACAAGTATCTTTTGTGGGCAAATTAATTTTTCATGTTAGACAAGATCAAAACTGTAACTATCTTTGACAGTATTTTTTTATGACAACTTAAAAATGTGTATTCAGTTTAAATCTAAAAGTAGCTTATGTCAGGCACAGAGATAGACTACTTTTAAAGTCAGTGCTAAAAAACTAGTTTGCAGTGTTGTGAAAACATGCATTTATAATAAGTATGTTACTTTAGATATCATTTAATAAAGTAAGGTGTGTAGAAATATGAGATTGTGTTACATTTAAAAAGACAACTGTATGTCTGATCCATTTTCTATGTTCACATTTAAATAAAGTTCTTGTTGTGATGTTTAAATGTTTATAGAGAGTACAGGCTCTATAAGTTGAATATGTATTAATGCATTTTGGTAAGTGATCATGTATCAACACTTACACAGTTCTTAAGACAGTCTCTCTCTCTCACACACACACACACGTTCATGCATGCAAACCTGGAGAGAGACTTCACTCTTAGTAAGTTATGTTATACTACTTCTAATGCATACACAGTGATTGTTTTGAAGGTGTGGAACTTTAAGTTACGTTGTACTAGAAGTGGTGTTTTCAGTACCAAATGTTTACTTGTAAGGGTAAAAAATGTAGTCTCTTTTATTCTGGCTGTCTGATTGAGAATGCAGGGTATTAATTTCATGTAGTATGATGGTGATTATAATATATAGGGTACAGATTGGAGTGTTCAGTTTTCTTCTATCAAGATATATTTGAACACAGGGCTATTAGTTAAGAAAACAGGTTGTATTTCCACTTAAAAGACTTAAATCTTTTTAAAAAGCGTAACACATTTTAAAAATCATGAAAACTGCATTTTGCCCTTTAATTGGTAGGATCAACTAGGAAACTTTGGAGAGAGAAATAATTTTCTGAATTTACTTCAAGTTAATATCCATTGTCTTGAGTGGACTCAGATGTCCCTTTCATGGGTTGCTTTGAAACTTGGATTTAGGAAAAAAAAGATCTCAACTATAAGTAAACTATTCCTATTTGAAAAATCAGTTATAGTTTTTCAAAGTGAGGCATGGCAATAATTCATGCTTAGAGTTCCCAATAGCTTTTGATTCCATTAATACAGGATGTTCCATAGTGATTTGCAATGTGAGAATAAAAATAAAGTGTGGCCATATTCCCTTTAATCTTTCATTTCACAAACATGGTTTTTCCTACCACCTTAAGAAATGGTGAGGCTGCTAGGGAGAATGGAATGTAACCTGAGCTATAGCCTGACATTCCCAGGGAGCATTTTTCACATGAAAGGCTTTTGTCAACCCAGGAAAGGACTAGCAGTTTTTGTTTGATGTTTGCAGGTGTTCAGCAGAAAGCACTAAAACAATTCAGCCATGATGGTTCAGAGCTTCGATGACCTTAACAGGGAAAATTGGTGGGCTCTGGAATTATTTTTAAGAAATAGTTGTAACCTATATGGTAACTTAAACAAAGGGATTTAATATCCGTTATATCATTGATCTTAAAACAAATTAAAAGCATCCATATGCTTGGATGATTGGAAAGTTATTCTCATTGAAAAGTAGGATGCCTAAGTTACCAAAAAAAGAAAATCATGTAAACAGTCTATAAGTTATTGATGAGTATGGGCTTAATTTTCTGATATAGCAAAAGGGCAGTTTATTTGGTTACCTTTGACTCCTGTGAGGAAAAGATAAACATACTAGCTTTGGCATCTTTTGAAACAGTCATTTTAAAGTTGGGCCACTAAAATGATGTATTCTAAAGAACTTGTTAGATCAGGCCTGGTCACATCTGTTACATGTATTTACTGGGGGTCTATGACAGATACTACATCTTTCTCCTTTAGTTTAAAAGTTGAGCTTTTCCCCCTGTAATTGTTTAGTTTTACTGAGGTGTTCAGGTATTGTGAAAAGATTGTCAAATGAACGAGTGTTTGAACCAGAGCAGCATTAAAACACACCACATCTCTGTAGTGGGTCATTTTTGGAAGAGAAAAGTATTGCCTGAAATTTACGTAAGGTAACTAACCTATATCCAAATGACACAAAAATGATATGCCAATTTAGTGAATTCATTGAGGTGGAAAAAAATCAATCCGGTGGGTAGTTTTGTATGATACAGAAAATTCACATGGTCACATCCTGAATTAATTTTGAGTTCATAGTGATGGCATGAAAAAAAAATTGGTTTCCCCTTAAAGGTATTTGTTGAGAGCTGCTTAATATTGTGTGTGTGTATATAAGTGAGTGAAAACACCCTTAATCGTAAATGGTATGATTCATAAGGGAGCTGTGGCTTTTTGTAAAGGGCAGAGTAATTTAACAGGTTAAAAGAAGTACAGTGGCATTAAACCCATTATGTTAGAATCATAGAATTTTGGGCATAGAAACCCTTTAGAAATGTTGCCCAGTGCCTTCATTATTACAGGCAAAGAAAACTGAGGCCCAAGATAAGGAGTTCCAAACTGTGCTTTTTTATTTGTTATTTTAAAAAACAAGTTTTTATTTGCTAATTCTCTATAGCCCTGCAAATCCTTTATTGGAAATAATCGTGGTCTCACTGCTGTCTTTCTGTCATTTGTACTGCGTAATGGGGCATGAGGATTAGTGTGCTGATAGTTGTGCATATAAATGCTTCTGTATGTGCATGTGCTTTCTGAAAACTTCTTTAGGTTTGGAGCTGAATTTTGGATTATTGATCATTCTCTTTTGCCTGGTCTTCCCTGTGACTGTTTTGCATGATGTTGGGTAAAATAATAGTGTGGGTGAGCATGTCATAGTGCTTCTCAGTGTGTTGGAGAGGTGTGCTGTGTACCTTATACCTGTTGTATTTTTTAAATCCTCACAAGAACCTAGTGAGATCCAAGGATTACTACTATTCTCTATTCATAGCTGAGGAAACAGAGAGATGTTAAACAACTTGATTTTAAGGTAGCCAATAATGAAATTAGGTTTTAACCTCAGGTTTGTCTAGCTCAAAGTCCTGAGTTCTACACACACACACACACACACACACACACACGTCAGACAGCTCATTTTTTCAAGATTATATAGGCAAACAATGTGATATTGAGGTTTGGCACGAAATACTATCCATGATCTGTAGGGTAGATAGCATTTTAAAAAACGTACTTAATGTAATGATGTAAACCATACCCATTGTTTTTCTTGCCTTTGTATCCAAATAAGCTACCCTTCTAATTTATGACAGATTTCAATGTGACTAAATATGTCCTTCACCTATCTTTATTAGTTTTACCAAGAAAATACAGTAGATATTTAAAAAGTTGTGCTTTCATTCTATTGTAAGTTGATAGTCTACATGGATGCCAATGAAAACATGTTTTTATGTAACTAATCAATTCAGAATTTGAGGTAACCAAGCCTGATGTATTAATATGTAAAAAATAAGGATCTCTTGTCTTTAAATATAAAAAAGTTTTTCAGTTTGTTGTTAGATCTTTGAAACCTAATATTCAAGAACAATAACCTAAATTCTATCTGCATCACTAAAATAAGCAGTTTTGAAGGTTTGATATGTCTGTTACCAGACATGTGCTTAAAATGTTACATTTTCTAAATTCAGAAGGCAGAAGCAGTACTCTATTTGACACTGACTTAAGTAAATAAAATGCATTAAACAAGCGTGGGGATCCAAGAACTGTTGAAACTGAAATGCTTAACATTTTTGACAGCATCAGCAAATTATCCTTACCCTACTATTGTAATGAGGAAATCACTTAAATAACAGATGAACAGCCAAGTCACATAAACATATATAATAGAACTATGTAATGAAAGTTTATGCTGTTAATTGCTCGAATCTGTCTTAAATGCTTAGAATCATGGAGCAGTAAAGACTGTCATATAAACAGTTTTGTTTTGAGCTTAAAATTATTCCTTTTTGCTTTCATCTGCTATGATAAACAAAGTAATTTTGTAAGCTTTAAAGATCAAACATTTACTCCTAATGGTAAACTACATTTTATATTGGAAGTTTGCAACCTCGTCCAAGTCATAGAGTTGAGTCCTGGTGGCCCCAGGCCTGTGATTTTCAACGTTTAGTATTATGATGCTATTTAGATCTGTTCCCATAAGCCAAGATAACAGATCTTAAGTTGCCTAATAAGGAACATGGTGTGTTTTGAAATGTTCTTCAGTTTACAAGTCTGAAACCAAAATGTTCTTGGCCAAATCTTTAGAATCTATACGTATGTTGAATAAGTCAGATTTTATACAGACATAGCATGAAAATGAAGCTAAGTAGGAACAGAAAAATCTGCCCTTTCTTTATTATTATTATTTTTTTGTATTTTATGAGCTATTTTTTATGGCCAGGTGTTCTTCCAAGTTAATTAGATAGTGCTAAGTATTAGAAAATGTAAAATAGGTTATAGGTTTTTTAAAATGTTATTTTTGTTACTGGTTTGTTATTACTCTGGATAAAATTTTCACAACTGACCACCAGGTTTATTAGCTTATATGTGAGCTATCCATTTTGTACATTCGTGAGCCAGTTGACTAGGAATAAGGTATGCGCCTGGGTTTTGTGTGGATACTTTTGACCCATATCTCTCCCAATGCTTAGGAGAGAGACGTAAGAGAAATAATAATTTAATCTTTGGAGAAGATTAACACTTTTTTATAAGTTAGATACAGTTAAATATATATATTTATATTAGACTTTCAGGAATAGTGAAAATGTTGAAAAGGTTGTCATGTTTACTTTCATTTCAAAGATAAATAAGGGCCCAGTTAATCAACATATCAAATACCCAGGTGTGTTTAAAATCAGTTTTATGTGGATGAATTTCAGGGCTGTAAGAAAGTATTTTATTTAAAGGTGCAGCCACACGATTGATTGTTCAAATGGATGCTTTTGTACTTTTGTGTGACAATTCACATTTAATGAATGACTTTCTAGACTGGCACTGGTGGTAATTACTATATGTAATTTATTAACTGCAATCCATTGTTGGATGTGCCTTTATTGATTTGTTTTGCAAACACCCCTTCACACGTGCAGCAGTATTTGTGCAGCCGTATTTGTACGTTACTTTTTAAAGAACCTGTTTCACTTGCTGATGCTGACATTGCCTCTAAAAATGTTAGTTTATAAATTCTCCTGTGCTAGAATGCCTCTTTGATCCGAGTAATTTTAGCTGAAATACAAAATCCATCAACTTTTCTGTTATAAAAAATTAGCATTCAAATTCTCAGGGAATCCCAAAGTAATGACACAGTTTTGTTTTTCAAGTGAATAATTTATGGAAATTTACATTTACAAGATACTTTGGAGATGCTCTATTATTTTTTAGGTAAGTAGCAAAGGCTTGGGAGGGTTAAAAGTCTTTTGCCCAAATCATGCAGTTGGTTATTGGCTGTAATAGGACACAAATACACATGTCCTGACCCTCTGGTCAAAGACCTCATGCTGCTTTTAATTAAGGCTTGGACTCAATTCGATGGTACCAACTGTATATTTCTTAAGAAGGGGAAAATGTGTATAATCTACCATTTCTGAAAAAAATTATTAAAAACTGAGATTGTGAAAGATGGAAGTTGTCATCCAGCCCACTTGTCATCACGTGTTCTAATTTGGCCAAGGCAGTTGACAAATAACTGTTAAAATGTATTGTGTTATTAAAAATAACAAAGTAAGACCCATGATTAAATATCAGGGCTGTAATTTAATCTTGGGGGTTCTGGTGCTGTTCATAAACCATTTGGCTTTTTTCTGTAACAGATGACGTCAAAATCTAGCTTGATTGAATTATGACCCTGGGTTACAGCAGCACCTGCTGGTGCCTCTTTACTTCATGGCCTGTCAGCATTTCCATTACAAACTTTTTTTCTCTGACATTTTAAACTTCAAATAGTTAAACTGGACTGATGATTGGCATACAAACTTTCTGCTCCTTGGGAAAAGACCACTTGCTCAATAAAAACAGAGAAGGTGCTGACAAAGCCCCATTACAGGATACCCCTTAGAATGTTCTGCTGTGCTTTAATCTTCCATTCATTTAAACATTCTTTTGAGGGGTACTTAGCTGAATTTCAAGGCATCCAAATGGAAGGTTTTTAATCTCAAATTTCCCATGTGAAGACTTAAGTACAGGGTCTTTACAGGACTGGTAAAGTGCAAAAAGGCCTAGCATCTATGCAGCGTATTGAAACTCTGGACAATCCAGTTTTCGTACGGGGTGTAAAATGCTGAAGAGCAAGCCATAAAAAACATGCAAATTGGCATACCTTGTCAGTGATTGCTTTGATACTCACTTAAGATGAGTAAAAATTGATAATGAATGGTTAGAAAAGTATCTTTATTTATATTATTTTCTGGAGACTGGTAGCATAGCTTCAGTTTGTCCCTCGGGTTTTAATATGTTGGGAAGGGAGATGGGATGTTGTTTGCGTCTAGCTAGCCAGCTTTTTATCTATCTAGTCTAATTCTGATTGATGGATCATCTAATACATATATTTTTTAGTACCTGCTATGCTCATATCTCCATGTTAGCAATTAGAGGACATAGAGGGCTTTATGGAAGAGACATCTTCTCTCAGAGGGCATATACTCTAACACAGGAGTGTCCAATCTTTTGGCTTCCCTGGGCTACATTAGAAGAAGAAGAATTGTCTTGGGACACACAAAAAATACACTAATGATAGTTGATGAGCTGGAAAAAAATTTGCAAAAAACCCTCATGTTTTAAGAAAGTTTATGAATTTGTGTTAGACTGTGGGTTGGACAAGCTTCTTCTAACAGGAGAAAATAGAAAAGTAAGAATGTAATTAACATCTAGCATTGAGAAGACACACTAATGTGGGAGTTTAGAGAAATGAAAACTTACTTCTTTCATGGCGAAATTAATAACCAAGGGTTCAAGGAAAACTCAATTCTAATCCTTAAAGGAATGGTAGAATTTTGACAAGTAGGTAGTGAGACTGAGCATGCATATCAGGATCACTGCAAACCAAGCACAGATGAAAGAAACTGGAAAGGGTAGATTAAAGAGATCTCCCAGAGAGAAGTTTCTTGGCTCTGTAGTGGAGTCAGCTCTGGTCTAGACACATGGGATGATTTCCTGGCAAAAACTCCTGTCTTGGTTGCTGTTTATTTTCTTTACTGAGTTTGCATTTCATTGAGGGGGGGGGTGTTACAGATTATAATCCAGTTCCATCCAAAAGTATATGTTTTTAATGGTAGTGTCAGGGTAGAAATCGAAGTTTTTGTGTCCCCAGTTCCCAAAATTCTTCCTACTCTATCACTCAGCAATGGAAACTTTCTTGAGCCAAATGAGGCTGCTTTGGGTAAAATTGTTCATGTAGCCAAATTCTGGAAATCTAGATTCTTTTGCAATGTTTCCTGGTAAGTAGCTGTTTCATATTGAGGAAGTGGTAGGACCTTAAATCCTGCATCTTAAAACTAAACAAAATCGAAACTCACCAGTACAATTCAAGAGGGGTTTTCACTTTTTTTAAAAAAGCAATACTGCTGTATTTAAAACATTTTACGATTGCAAAAATTCATCATTATAATTTTTATTATCATCACTGGCATCACCATGACCAGTGTCACATTGTTTAGTCAAAAGCTGGAAGGGAAATGTGATAGTTATTGTTGCCATATTATATATTGAGAAATGTGTTTAAAACTTTTCTGGAGATATTGTGATCTTAGCAAAAACTAATGTAATATTTGTAAAAACATTGTGGAGTGGCCAGGTATACCTTTGAATGAAACTGACCAGAAGTACATCACAAATAGAAAAATACATGTGTGTGTGTATATGTATACCATCCCTTCCCCCAAATATTGTTGAGTTCAGATTAAAGTGTCTTTCTCTCTGTGACCTGCAAGTATTTTAATGTAGCATGTGTGTCTAATTTCCATAGTGAAGCCAAAAATTCAATTGGTAGTTGATATTGGCTTAGGAAGAATTTATTAATGAATAACTGTGTTTGGTATAGAGTAAAAAAAATTTTTTTTAAGACAAAGAGGATATTCTAGACTCGTGTAAAAGATTACAATTAAGAACCTATGAATTCCTCAACCTTTGTCTTCACTTTTCAAAAAGTAAGGGATTTATATTGGAAATATTTTGCAACCCTGCAACCTGAAACGCAAAGCTTTGGTAAGCAGGTGGTAATAATATTTCCAGGTTGACTATACAATTTCATACATAACCCAGTTTGTAAGTTTGAAAAGAGATAAAACGATGTCAGTTTTAATGCTTGTTTGAATAATTGTTCTTTGTTATGTGCCCTCTTGTACATCATTGTCCACTAACTGATGCCCCAAACCATTGAATACTTTTCTGTTCTCTTATGGCCACTGTGATTCTTCAATCTAGTTACTTCTAACTGCAAGATTAATTTTCTTCTGACATCTAATTTTCCCCTGATTTTATTAACATCATATTATTCTTTTTCCGGCTCATTGGGAATGATTTCTCTTTTATATGGGGTGTACATTTGTAGTGTCCCACTTGTAAGGGAATTCTACACTTTAATCCTTAGTAATTTTGGTAGAGCTGAATAAGATGAGAGATAGTCCATAACTGTTTGAGGCTTGATTGTTTAAAGGAAGTGGAAAGCTTCAGAAAAGTGAAAGTGGATGAATGCATGCCATGTTATTATTTTTTCAGTGTGAGTGTATTTCACTGGAGTAACGATAGAATTTTTAGGAATGTTACCTTTAATTTACTTATTTGCCCATTCATTCATCCATTCATTCATTCATTCATTCAGTAAAAGTTTTTTTTTTGAGAATCAAGATACAAGTTACAGTGCTAGAAATTATGGTGCTACAAAGAACAACAAATTTCAGCTTCGGCATTGGGACATGATGTTGCAGTTGTTAAATAAAAGTTCTACAATAATTCAAATAAGGTACTTTTAAAATAAATGATGTTGGCCAGGCGGGGTGGCTCATGCCTATAATCGCAGCACTTTGGGAGGCCGAGGCAGGTGGATCATTTGAAGTTGGGAGTTTGAGACCAGCCTGGCCAACATGATTTAATTATTTAATAGAAAACCCGTCTCTACTAAAAATACAAAAATTAGCTGGGCATGGTGGCAGGCACCTGTAATCTCACCTAGTCGGGAGGCTGAGGCAGGAGAATGGGTCGGGAGGCTGAGGCAGGAGAATGGCTTGAACCCAGGAGGCGAAGTTTGTGGTGAGCCGAAATTGCGCCACTGCACTCCAGTATGGGCAACAGAGCAAGACTCTGTCTCAAAAATAAAATAAAGTGAAATAAAATAAAATAAAATAAGTTGAAATATGCAAGTAGACTTTTTCCAAAGACACTTTTCAAATATAACCAAGTGCAGACTTCACATTTCTAACTGAAACAGAAATTCTAAAATCTGTATATATGTGTCCATGTTCTATGTGAATATAAAGGAAGGCGAATGGATTCGAATGCTTGTAGAAATTGGCCCTTGAAGTGTAGTGTTAGGAATGTACTCCGAAATTTCGTGTCAGAGGTTGTCTGGGAGGCAGTGAGAATTATGTTCCATTCATCCTTTTTGAGCAGAAATTAAAATTTTGGATGTGTAGATGGTACTCATTTACTTCTAGGACACTAGATATACATGCTTATCTTTTTTACCCCACACTTGAATTATGTTAATATTTGTTTTAAATTGACGACAGTAAAATATTCTCTTAAAATTAAGTACATGATTATTTAGCATCTACACATGTCAGGTAATACTCTGACTGCTCTAAATAAAATGATGAGCAAGACAGGTATGTTTCTGGTGTGGCTTACATGGAGGACACAGATATTAATGGATAATCAGCCAAAGAAGGTCAAATACTACATTTGAAGGTGTGTGGCCTGAGAAGAGTTTCCAATAGGAATATCTGACCAAGCGGAACAGTCAGGAAAGACTCAGAGATCAGCCCAGGTGAACTGTGGTCTTTAGATGAGGGGGAGTTAAGTGGGTGGAATTTGCTTGGCTGAAAGGTAGGGCATAATTCCAGTGTCAGATCCTGCAAGACTGAGCCACAGGGAGCCATGACAGTGTGCTGCTAATCAGATTTGTGTCTGGGACATGGACCCAAGGGGAGTCAGTGTGGGTGGTCTATACCAGTTGTGAGGTTTTTGCAGAAGTTTAGGTGAGAGACAGGGTTGTTGGTTCTACAGTGTGGGTGATGAAGTTGGAGAATTAACTCTGTAGACTTTATTTGAAATCTGTACCTTTACGTCATTGGGGAGCATTCATAGTGGCTACTTGGTTTAGTGGTTTTTTTTGTTTTGTTTGGTTGTGTTTTTGGTGAAACTTCCTATAACTTTCTAATATTTGAAAATCTACCATATGTTATACATTCCGACAGTAATTGTGAGACCTAATTCAGCTACTGTGTGATAGCCAGTACCTTTTTAGCAACCAAGCACTAACTAGAGAAGTGCTCTTTTATTTTCTGAGAAAAGTGTTAGATTGATTTTGCAATTCTGCAAGGGTACAGGGGTGGAAGTGGGTCTTATTGAATGGACTTCAGTACTATTTAGGCTTTTTTTTTTTTTTTTTTGAGATAGAGTTTCACTCTTGTTGCCCAGGCTGGAGTACAATGACGCGATCTCAGCTCACTGTAAACTCTGCCTCCTGAGTTCAGGCGATTCTCCTGCCTCAGGCTCCTGAGTAGCTAAAATTACAGGCATGTGCCACCACGCCTGGCTGATTTTGTAGTTTTAGTAGAGACGGGGTTTCTCCATGTTGGTCAGGCTGGTCTCGAACTCCTGGACCTCAGGTGATCCACCCAACTCGGCCTCCCAAAATGCTAGGATTACAGGCGTGAGCCACTGTGCCTGGCCCTATTTAGGCTTTTTATAGCTTATGTTCTTATGAGCAGTAAACATTATGATGGTTTTGTTAGACCTGTTGAATTGAATTCACTTCTCCTGCCTGTGGTCAGGTATCAGCACAGCCACAGAAGTTAGTGAATGTCTTTGTTGGTGGACATTAGGAAGGTGGTTTAATTTATGTGATATTCTGTCTGGGATTGCAGCATTATTGTTAGATTGCATTTTGTCACAGGGAGGAAATTACCTGGTAACTCTTGATTAGGAACAAAATGAAGCTTCCCCTTTTTACAAATCCTGGCTAATATTCCGTTTGGCTCTCTTCTGTTGACCATGTCTCTCTCCCCCCTTCCTCCTCACTCCATTTTCTCAACTATTTCATTGTTTACTACTGGAAGTCACCTCCCAAATCAGGATAGTTGTTAGTCCCTTTTAGGAAAACTATCACCATTCTTTCACTGTTATTTTCTGTTGAAGTTGAAAAACAAAATGCTACTTTTTTTTTCTTTTCCATTTTTGGTTACACCAGCTAGTTAGAGCCTTGGGGTAATACTGTGGGCATGGGTTGGATCCTGATATCTGTGTCAGTTAGTGAGAGTTGGTTCCATGACCGTAGAGCTCTTCGTGTCCTTCATACAAGGGTGCTGAAACAAGAGGGGCATAGAACGGTCTACACCAAGCAAAAAACTCTTGAAAGCACGTGCCCACTGCAGGTGAATTGGTAGCAGAGCGTGGAGAGAAGTGGGCAGTGCTTGGTCCTGTTTCTGCCTCCTAGAGAGTTCCTCTCAGCATCCAGGCATGCTTTAGTAACTCTTAGTTAAAACAAAATGAACTATAATTAATTACCTTTCTTTTGGGAGGGACACAGAGAGTTTCAACAGTATCTGCAATGCCTTTTTTTTTTGAAAAGTATGATAGAACATTAAGGTTGACAGAGCTGAGGATGGGTTGGAGACTGAATTATGATGCGTGTTTTCTGTATGCTTGAATTATTTCATAATTAGAAACAAAACATACAATAACGACAACAACAACAACAAAAAACCACCCTCTGCCTCTCATTCACATTCCCCTCTGGCCATAGCCTCTTAATTTCCTTCCTAGCAAGACTGTTGTTTAGTGTTTTCTACACAGGCTGCTACTGCGTGCTTTAAAATTTAACCCCAAGCAAATATTAGAAAACATATTTTATCTTACAATACTTGATGCCTACAGAATAATCTGTGTAGCAGATATAAGTTGTGAATCTTAATAATGGAGTGAACACCTATGAACCCACCACCCAACATAAGTTCTGGAACAGTGTCAGATCCATTGGCTGGCCTATGAGTTTGTTCCCTGTCCACCTTCCCCTATCTTTCCTGCCAGAGAAAAACATTCTCATGCCCTTTTTTTAAGTAGTATTGTGACTGGCATATGTATCCCTAAACAATACTGTATGTTGTTTGGTTTTGCTTGTTTTGGAGGATTACAAAACTGATAGGTTGTTTTGTGCTACTTGCTTTTTCACTTGGTATGTTATTGTCCATGTTGTTGCATGTGGTGTACGTTCATTTTCTCTGCAGGTTATAGTTTATTTATGCATGTTCCAGCTGATGAACCTTTGTGTTGATTCCTCTTTTTTGGAACTACAAACTTTCTTGTGTGTTTCTCTTGATGCACATGTGTAAGACTTTCTCTGTACGGTAGATACCTATCTCAGTAGATATCTATGAGTAGAATTGCTGGTTTGTAGAGTTATATGAAAGTCCAGCATGACAGGATAGTGTCCAATTGTTTTTTAAAGATTCTTACTAATCTGCGCTCCCACCTGTAGCATAAAGGATTACTATTGGTGCAGTCTACTATGTATAAAATAGAAAATGTATCCCATTATAGTCTTCTTTTTTTTGAGGTAGAGTCTCACATGTCACTCTGTTGCTCAGGCTGGAGGGCAGTGATGCAACCTCAACTCACTGTAGTCTCGACTTCCTGGGCTCAAGTGATCCTCTTGCCTCAGCCTCCCGGGGAGCTGGGACCACAGGCACATGCGCCTCACCCAGATAATTTTCGTGTTTTTTGTAGAGAAGGTGTTTCACCGTGTTGCCCAGGCTGGTCTTGAACTTCTGAGCTCAAGCAGTTCACCTTCCTTGGCTTCCCAAAGTGCTGAGATTCTAGGTGTGAGCCGCCACATAGGACTGCATTGTGGTCTTAGTTTGCGTTTCCTTGATAATTTGGTTAAACTGCTTTGTATATATTTATTTCAGATCATTCATGTCCGGTCTGTGGAATGTACACCTGCCCCCATTTTCTATTGGGTTGTTTTTTCTTATTGATTTCTAGGTGTGCTTCATATATTTTTGGATGATAATTATTAGTTATACAAGCTGCAGATACCTTCCCTTATTTTGTGACTTTTACGCTCTCTATGGTACCTTTTGATAAAGTCCTTAAATTTAAGATAGTCACGTAATTATTTTGAAGGGTTGGAAAAGCCTTCTCTACCCAAAGGTTGTACATATATTCTCTTATATGTTTCCTCTGAAAAGGATTTGATGATTTTCCCTATCACATTTAAGTTTTCCATATAGTTGGGATTGATTTTGTGTGGAATGGGAAGTATGCCTCCGATTTCACTTTTCCATAAATGTCTAGATACCCATTTGTTCTAGAATCATGTACTGAAAAGTCCATCCTCTCCCCAGTCATTCACAATACTATTTCTGTGATAATTTTAGTTCCTGTATTTGTGAGGTCTTTCCTTTTGGGCCTTTTATTCTACTTGGTTAGTTTGGCTACTTTGCCTCAGCACCACATTATAATACATGTTATAATTATATTTTGTTATTTGTTAGGTAAAGGCCTTCCTCTCCCATTTTCCTGTCCCATATATACACATTTGACTTTGGGCTATTGTGGAGCCTGAGTTCTTCTACATGAATTTAAAATTCAGCTTGTCAATGTCTTTGAGAACCCTTTGAGGCATTTTTATTGAAGTTGCGTGGAAACCAAAGATCAATTTTGGGAGAATTATTATGCATTTAATGATTATCTTTACTCATTTATATCTCCACTTTTTTAGGTCTCTGATATCTCAAAACAATTCTTTATAATTTTTTAGCTGTAATTTCATAATTATAGTTTTATAATTTTCTGCATGCAGTTTTACATTTTCTGATGATTTATGCTTCAGTACCTTATTTTTCTGCTTCTATTATTACCAGTATTTTCTTTTAAATTATTCAAATTATTTGTTGCTTATATACAGAAAGTCTTTTTTAAAAAAATTTTATTTATTTTTTATTTTTAGAGATGGAATCTCACTCTGTTGCCTGGGCTGGATGGAGTACAGTGGCACAATCTTGGCTCACTGCAACCTTTGCCTCCCGGGTTCAAGTGAATCTCCTGCCTCAGCCTCCCAACTAGTTGGGACTACAGGCACCTGCCACCACACCTGGCATTCAATTGATTTTTGTATATTTTCATATTCAGCCATGTTGCTGAGCTCTGTTATTAATTCTGAAAATGTCTTTGTGTTTTCCTTAGAGTTTTTTCTGTAGATTTGTCACATCTCACATCATGTGTGACTCAAGACAATTTTATTGTTTTTTCCTTTCAAACCCCAATACTTGGCCTTTTTTTTTTTTTTTTTTTTTTGTCTTTACTCTGCTATATATGACCTTAAGTACACTGTTAAATAGGAATGGCAATACTGATTATCTTGTCTTATTCCTGATTTTCACCATGAATAGTGATGTTGATATTGATAGATACTTGATTAAGAAAGTTTAATTCTATTCATATTTCATGAAGAGTTTTTATCATGAACAGGTATTGAATTTTATCAAATGCTTTTTCTACATACAATTAAATGATGACTTCTTTATTTCCTTTAATCTGTTAATGTTGTGAGTAACATTTGTATATTTTCCTGTGGTAAGCCACCTTTGCATTTTTGGGATAAAATTAATGATGTAGCTTCATTACTCTTTTAAAAGTATTGTCCTGGACTCAATTTCAAATATTTTCTTCAGTATTTTTACATCTATGTTTAAAAGTATGATTGGCATATAATATTTTTTTCTCCTACTTTCCAAGTCAGTTTTGTCTACAAAGTTAGAGTAAGGAAGTGTTTTCACTCTGTATTCTTTGGAATAGTCTAAATAAGGGTGAAACAATCTGTTCTTTGAAATTAGGTCAGATTTATCTTTATAATTGGTCCTAGTATAAGAAGATTTTAAGCCACTGATATAATTTTTAAATATAATAATATTGAGAGCGAGAGCTTTAGTTTTTCTGCAGATGCTTTAACAATTAAATATATATATAAACAAGTGTATGCGTGTGTGTATAGGTGTATGTGTGTGTGTATACATATATATGTAATATATGCCAGTTTTCTATTTCATTTAAATTTTAAAATTTATTACCATAAAGTTATATATGGTATTCTCTTAGCTTTTTAATCTCTGCTGACTCCATAATTTTCATTTTTCATTCGTAATTTTATTTATATATTCCTTCTTTTGTCATGATCAAGCTAATCTGAAGTTTTTCTTACTACTCTTTTCAAACCAACTTTTAACCAACTTTTGGCTTTGTGGATTATTTTTCTTTTTTCTTTTTTCTTTTTTTTTTTTTTTTTTTTTGAGACGGAGTCTCGCTCTGTCGCCCAGGCTGGAGTGCAGTGGCCGGATCTCAGCTCACTGCAAGCTCCGCCTCCCGGGTTCCCGCCATTCTCCTGCCTCAGCCTCCCGGATAGCTGGGACTACAGGCGCCGCCACCTCGCCCGGCTAGTTTTTTGTATTTTTTAGTAGAGACGGGGTTTCACCGTGTTAGCCAGGATGGTCTCGATCTCCTGACCTCGTGATCCGCCCGTCTCGGCCTCCCAAAGTGCTGGGATTACAGGCTTGAGCCACCGCGCCCGGCCTGTGGATTATTTTTCTTGCGTGTTTGTTTTCTACTTCATTAATTTTTAATCTTTATTTCCTGCTTTCTATGTACTTAGGCTTATTCTGTTGTTTTTTTTTTTCCTAAATTGAGTTGACTACTTATTGCACTAATTTATCATTATTTCTTTTTATAAGAATTTAAGGTAATAGAATGCCCTCTGATGACTGTGGTGTCTGTATTACATAGATTTTAATTTATTACATTTCTTATAAATATATTAATACTTCCAGTATAATTTCTGCTTTGATACTTGCAATATTTTTGGTGCCTTCAAAATTTTACAAATGAATGTATTATCTTTTTATTATTGACTTCTATTACAATATAATTGTTGTCAGAGAACTATTCTGTATGGCAACAGTTCCTTGATATTTGTCGAGACTTGCGTTGTTGCCAATTTTGTTAATCAGTTGTAAAAGTTCCATTGTGTGCTTCAGAAGAATGTGTATTCTATGAGTTGAGGGATCTATATGTGTCCAGAAATTAAAACTTGTTGAAATTAAACCTTTTTCTTTTTCTTTTTTTTTTTTTTTTTTTTTTGAGATGGAGTCTCACTCTGTCTCCCAGGCTGGAGTGCAGTGGCACGATCTCGGCTCACTGCAACCTCAGCCTCCTGCGTTCATGCAATTCTCCTGCCTCAGCCTCCCAAGTAGCTGGGATTACAGGCGTGTGCCAACACACCCAGCTAATTTTTGTATTTTTAGTAGAGACGAGGTTTCATCATGTTGGCCAGGCTGGTCTTGAACTCCTGACCTCAAGTGAACCGCCCACCTCTGTTGATTGTGTCTTAAAGTCATCTATACATTTGGTAATATTCGAAATCTGCCTGACATATTTGTTGAGAAGTGTAGATTGAAATAATTTGCTATGATGATGACTTTATAAACATTTCCCTGTATTTCTGTTTTCACTTTATACATATTGAAATTATATTATTATATGCATTCATTTTAAGAATTACTATATTTTCCTGGTTAATTGAACCCTTTATCCAGTTTGTATGTGGCTATTCTCTTTCTGCCCTTTTATCTTAAACTCTGATATTAGTATACTTATTGCACTTCTCTTTTGGCTAGTATTTGTCTATATATCTGTTTTTTGACTTTTTGTTTTCAGTTATTCCATGTTGCTATGTTTTAAGTATGCAGAGTGGCATTTTATTTCTCTCAATATGCTGATGGTTTTATTCTACTGTGTTCTGAATTTCTTCTTTTTTGTGACTCATAAGAAGTTTGGTATCTTTCTTTCTTTTTTTTTTTTTTTTTTGGAGACGGAGTCTTGCTCAGTTGCCCAGGCTGGAGTGTGGTGGCGTGATTTCGACTCACTGCAAGCTCCGCCTCCTGGGTTCACGCCATTCTCCTGCCTCAGCCTCCCAAGTAGCTGGGACTACAGGCACCCGCCACTATGCCTGGCTGATTTTTTTGTATTTTTAGTAGAGACAGGGTTTCACCGTGTTAGCCAGGATGGTCTCGATCTCCTGACCTTGTGATCCACCCGTCTCGGCCTCCCAAAGTGCTGGGATTGAAGTTTGGTATCTTTCAAATTGCCATTCTTTTCTAGCAGATCTACCCTTTTCCCTGACTTTTTTTTTGGTATTTAGCAGTTTTACTGTAATGTATCTATTTGTGAATTTTAAAAATCTATTTGGTCTACATTGTTCTTCATGCATCTGTGGCTTTATGTCTTCCTCCAATTCAGAAAAATTGTCAGCTTTTATTTCTTTGAATATTCTGACTCCTTTATTCATTCTGTTCTCTTCTTTGGGGATTCTGATTACATATGTGCTTGACCTTCTTTTCTGTCCTTCGTTCTCTTAACTTTTCTCTCATATTTTCAGTCCCCTTGTATCTGCTGCATTCTGGGTAATTTCTTTAGACCCATCTTCCAGTTTACAGATTCTCCCTTCAGCTTTCTCTAACGTGTTGTCTAATGTGATGATTTTTTTTTTTTTTATTTCATTGCTTACTTTTTTCATTTCTAAAAGTTCCATTTGGTTCTCTCTAAATTATGCCTACTAATTTTTAAATACTTTTTTATTTCTTGTTCATTTTTGTGATTCTGTCTTTAAGTTTTTCTTGTATTTATAAGTTTCTGTATTATATATATTTATGTGTACAAATTTATAGTGTACAAGTACAAAACATGACATGCATGGATTGTGTAGTGGTCAAGTCAGGGCTACGTTGTACCCATTAAGTAATTTCTTAGCCACCTGCCTCCTGCCCCTCTACCTTTCTGGGTCTCCATTGTCTGTCAGCCCATTGATAGACTACATCCATGTCTGTACATATTTTAGTACCTACTTATGAGTGAGAACATGTAATATTTGCCTTTCTGTGTCTGGTTTGTTTCACTTAAGATAGTGACCTCCAGTTTCATCCATGTTACTACAAAAGACATTATTGTTCTTTTGGCTGCATAATAGTCCATTGTGTGTATATACCACATATTCTTTAATAATTGTAAACTAGACTATACAATTTTATAGATATTTTCTAACAAATCCAATGCCTAAATTCCATGGGCTTGAGGTAGTCTTGTTATTTCTAATAAACCTCACTTAAGCTACTTTGTTTTGCTTTTGTGGGATGCTTATGAATTCACATCTGGTGGGTACTGAATCTGTAAAAATCTGGTAGTCTAAAGTGAAGATACTTTCTCCAGAGAGGAATTGCTTTTGCCTCACCGTCTCTTTCCTACTCTGGGAGTCCCTTGTTTAGTTAGATCTCCCATGTGGCCAGTGGTCCAGTGGCTAGTCTTCTTATCACAGTGCTGATATTGACATTTGCCCTCAGAGCATCCCTGCGTCTTGTGCCTATCTTTCAGTATTGAAAACTCAAGTTTTATTTTGTTTTATGTTTTGGTACTTTCAAAATTTCCTTATTTCTTGCATTTATACTTTTGGAGAATTTCTTTTTTTAATGTTGAACATTGGTTGTTTTGTAGTGTGAGAGGCTTTGGGTGTATTGCTCTACTTTTGGAAGCAGAATTCTGCTTTACTTTTTAACCCTTTTCAGTCTGACTTCTGTCACCATTTATTCCATTGAAACTAGTTTTGCTAAGATTACCTATAACTCCCATTCTTCTCAGCAACTTCAGAGAAAATGTTTTTTTTTTAAAAAATGGAAATTCTATGCTTCTAGATTCTCTACATCACAGTGTCCTCTCTTAGTGTTGTTCTTTCTGCCTCTCTTTTATTGGAAGAGGAAATGTTGGGGATCTTACCTGGGCTTTCATTTTCTGTTGAGAGGCAGTTTGGTGCAGTGCCTCAATCTGGAATCAGACTGAGTTGTTATCATCTGGTTATTAGCAATATGACCTTGTTTTCTCATTGTAAAATGGGTAGAAATAGGGTTGTTGGCAGAATTCATTAAAATAATACTTGCCATGCTCTAAGCCCATGTCTAACACATAGTAGGCATCCAGTACATGTCTACTTTTATTCTCTGTTACATTTTCTTCTTAAGTCATCTCTTGTTTCCAAGATGACAGCTCACATATATATTGCTCCAGTATGATCTGTGTGTCTCAGAGTCAGTTTCCAGAGCCATCTGTCTGTTATATTTGATTTTCTCCTGTCTCCTTAATGTATACCTTCCCTAGGCTTCTGCATATGAGAAATGGCACTGCCATGCACCTAGATGATTAAACCATTTCTGGACACTTTGACCTTATCCTTTGTGTTACTGTCTCACTTGGTAATTGTGAGTTCTGCTCTCCACATCTGCTTTCACCAGTCGAGTTCAAGACACCATCATTTTCTTGCCTGGTCTACCCTAGTAGCCTCCTAAGTACTTTCTGCACTTTCACTCCTTCCCTGTTGAATCCATATTTCACAGCAACCGGAGTGATTTTTTAAATAAGAAAGTCAAACAGAGCACGCTTTCTCCCAACTTCAATGTTTTTCTCATAGTGCCTAGAATAACTTCTGTTCTCCTTAATATGGACTTGAGGTACCTCTACAACCTCATTTAGTTTCCTTCTCCTGTTGCTGTATACTGTTTGGCTACATTGGGATTCTTCTAGGCTTTGGACTTTGCCAAGCTTTTTCTTGATTCAGGGCCTTTGCACATGTTGTGGAACACATCTCCTCTCACTCTGCGTGGTGGATTCCGTTCAGAGCTCTCTGAAATGCCACTTTCTCACAGCGGCTTTCTTTTATTTCCTAGTTTAATCAAAACTCTTTGGTTCAGTACGTGCTGAATTTGCTTAATAAATGATTCCATTAACATACATATTTGAATAGAATCTGCTGATTAGTAGGAATGATACTTCTATGAGATCATGCTCATTTTAAATTTAGAGTCATAGTGCCATTGGAAACCACTACATGTCTTTTCTGTTCATTTAATGAATTTTCAAGGTCATAAAAATTTCTGATGGTATTACAGTTTTTGCATTTGCAAATACACTTTGCATAGTATTTATTACCAGATAAAAGATTGGCCCAAATCAGGGGTTGGAGAACTGACATTCACTGAGCACCATATGTCAGGTTCCCTTACTTACCTTAATATCATATGTTAGGCCCTGAAATCTAGTTATCCCCGAGTCACTGAAGAGGCGTTGAGATTCAGAGATTCCCCTGAGTTGGCCAAGGCCATACCTACTGGAGGGCACAGCCTAAGTTTAGTCCAGGAGTTTGAACTCTAAGGAGAGAGCTCTTTCCTCCATGTCTTCCACCTTATTTCTTCTCTAAGCAAACTCCTTAAGTTCACAAACTTCTTTCATGTGTATTACTTGTAATATGTTTGTCAAATTCTAGAGAGGGCAGGGCATTTTTGACATTTTATTTTGGATCAAGCTTTTCATTCAGTAAATTTTTATTGCTCT
The DNA here is from genome assembly GCF_009764315.1 of Trachypithecus francoisi. NCBI lineage: Eukaryota > Metazoa > Chordata > Mammalia > Primates > Cercopithecidae > Trachypithecus > Trachypithecus francoisi. The sequence goes on along the minus strand of NW_022681435.1, from coordinate 1,237,850 downwards.
GAGCATCCCTTTGAGGTCCTTGAATTTACGGATGAGAAAAATTAAACAATCAGCGATTAAGTGGACTCTCTGTGAAGTTACACAATGGAATATTAAATTGTTGATGGGTATTTTTTATTAGCCGGAGAAGGAAAAAACACAGACTTTTTTTTTTTTTTGGAGACAGGGTCTCACTGTGTTACCCAGGATGGAGTGCGGTGGTGTGATCACAGCTCACTGTGACCTAAATCTCCTGGGCTCAGGTGATCCTCCCACGTCAACCTCTCAAGTAACTGGAACCACAGGAACACACCACCATACATGGCTAATTTTTGTATTATTGTAAAGACAGGATTTTGCCATGTTGCCCAGGCTGGTCTGTAACTCGTAGTCTCAAGTGATCTGCCTGCTTCAGCCTCCCAGAGTGTTGGGATTACAGGCGTGAGCTTCTGTGTCTAGTCCAAAGCATTTTTATTCTAATAGTTGTGTCAGTCTGTTTTCTATCTATGTTTGTGTAATTTATGTATCTATGTATCTGACTGTCTGTCTACCTATATCTGGTTAAATATTTTTTTTTTTTTTTTTTTTTTTGAGACGGAGTCTCGCTCTGTCACCCAGGCTGGAGTGCTGTGGCCGGATCTCAGCTCACTGCAAGCTCCGCCTCCCGGGTTCACGCCATTCTCCTGCCTCAGCCTCCCGGGTAGCTGGGACTACAGGCGCCGCCACCTCGCCCGGCTAGTTTTTTGTAGTTTTTTTTTAGTAGAGACGAGGTTCCACTGTGTTAGCCAGGATGGTCTCGATCTCCTGACCTCGTGATCCGCCCGTCTCGGCCTCCCAAAGTGCTGGGATTACAGGCTTGAGCCACCGCGCCCGGCCAATATGTTTTAGAAAAAATGTAACTAGTACAACTAGGCCTGGACTTACAGATGTTCTTTATGGTAGAAGGCTAATTTGTTTATTTTTTTAAGTTTATTATTTATAAAGAAAAATATTAACTATTTACAAGTACATTTAGTACTTAGTTATGGCAAAAATCAAGAAGGTGAAATAAATATAGAAAACGTGATTGGGTGAGTTGGTTTTATTGGACTGGTAGGCTGTGCCCTTGGCCAAACCAAAGAAGGCCGGAGGGTACAAGGAAGCCAGGGGGACACACTGCTGGGGAGGTAGAGAGGGAGTGCGAGGCAACTAACTTCTTGTCCAGAACTTTCCTAGGGCCTTCCCTGGCTCTTGCCTCCTTTGCTAAATATTTTGGTTACTGGCAGGGCACTCTGGTTCAAATATACATTTCCACTTTTTGATTTTATAAAGCTAAAAAAACCTCATGCTAATATTCAGTCTCTTATGTTATGAATGTTGCCATTTTACCTCTTAGCTATATAGGCATCCATAGAGGACATTTTTTAAAAATGAAAATCATCCTTCCTCACTAAAGAACTAGAGAATAGACATGTTTCTGAAAGTAGAATGAGGGACTAGAGCAGGGGTCGGCAAACTTTCTCTGAAAGTGGCCAAACAGTAAATCTTTTTGACTTTGTAACCACAGACTCTCTATTGCAACTACTAAATTCTGCTGTTGTAGCATGAAACCGGTTACAGACAACAAGGAAACCAATGAGCATTACTGTATTTCAATAAAACTTTATTTACAAAACAGACAGTAGTTATATTTTGTCCAGGGGGCTGTCGTTTGTAGACCCCCAGATGAAAGAAATGTATCTTAGGGCCTCTCCTCTCAGCCCTCTCCATCCTCAGTGATGTGATCTTGGATGATGTACTTTAATAAGTCTTAGTGAATTTATTCACTTGAAAAATTGACATTTTATTTTAGATCAAGTTTTTCATTCACTAATTTTTTATTGCTCTGAACATCACTTTGAGGTCCTTGAATTTATAGATGAGAAAAATTAAACAATGAATGAGGACAGTTTTCTCATATGAGGAATTTTTGTTTTCTTCATATTTTTAATGTGTTTAATATACTGGAGTGAGTGTGTCTCACTCTTGTTAACAGACAAGCTATCTAACAATTGAAACACAAACTAAAAGAGGAAGATTGTTGTGAGAAAAATATCATGTATGTGAAATAAATTTTATAAGGAATAGATTAGATTCTTTATGGAACCAGGATGGGTATAAATAAATCACTAAGTAAATATTAAGTAGGAAGATCGTTATGGACAAAGATTGTTTCTTAGGAATTTTGCATCGTATAGCACTGTGTTAGAGTCCTTAACTGATTTTTTTTGTAGTATTTGTTTACACATTCACTTATTAATTTTGCCAATGTATTGAGCCATCTATGGAGATGTGTGGAGGTCTGTGTTGAATGCTGGAGATAGAGAAAATGAGAAATAAAATAGTTTTGGATCTCAAGGAGCTCACATTGAAGGAGATAAACATGTATATAAAATATTATCCTACTGTGTGATAAGTTCTCAATTAGAAGCATGTATGTATAGGGTACCACTAGGAAATCTAAATCACTGGAGTAGAGGGAAGCTAGGCAGGAGACCTGCACAGAGTTTGAGCACTTGATGGGTGGGGATTCTTAGACAAAAGAAGATTGAAAGGCAGCTTGAGCTGAGGGAAATGTCTGTGCAATTGTGAACTTTAGAAATCATAGGTAGTTCTCTTAAGATTATAACTGGAGTCATGAAGACAGGTGAAGAATGGGATTCTCAAAGTCTGGCCAGGGCCAGGCAATGAAGGCCAGGGAATTTGAACATATTTGGAACCATGGAATGCTTTGGGAATCTAATGAAAGATATGAAACATTTCTATAGGAAAATCATCTTACATAAAAATTTCGATATTTTGCTTACACTTTTGGAAATAAGGATGTAGTGATCACCTTATGAACAGTACAGACTTTTTATATGGTTCCCTTCTGAAATAAAAAAAGGAGTTCACAGATAGATACATACTTCATCATCCTGCTTGATGGTGGCAGCAAATGCTCTGGATGCACTTATGTGAAGTTTATTGCGACTTTATTACTTAAGGGCCTGGGAGTATATGAGATTGTGCGATACTGTTACTTATAATTTCCTCAAAGAGTGCTAGGCATGATCAGAGAAGCCTTCTTTTTTTTTTGTTTTTTTTTTTTTTTTTTTTTTTTTTTTTTTTTTTGAGACAGAGTCTCTCTCTGTCGCCGGGGCTGGAGTGCAGTGGCCGGATCTCAGCTCACTGCAAGCTCCGCCTCCCGGTTCCCGCCATTCTCCTGCCTCAGCCTCCGAGTAGCTGGGACTACAGGCGCCCGCCACCTCGCCCGGCTAGTTTTTTGTATTTTTTAGTAGAGACGGGGTTTCACAGAGTTAGCCAGGATGGTCTTGATCTCCTGACCTCGTGATCCGCCCGTCTCGGCCTCCCAAAGTGCTGGGATTACAGGCTTGAGCCACCGCGCGCGGCCTTTTTTTTTTTTTTTTTTGAGGCGGAGTCTCGCTCTGTGCCCGGACTGGAGTGCAGTGGCCGGATCTCAGCTCACTGCAAGCTCCGCCTCCCGGGTTCCCGCCATTCTCCTGCCTCAGCCTCCCGAGTAGCTGGGACTACAGGCGCCCGCCACCTCGCCCGGCTAGTATTTTATATTTTTTGGTAGAGACGGGGTTTCACCGTATTAGCCAGGATGGTCTCGATTTCCTGACCTCGTGATCCGCCCATCTCGGCCTCCCAAAGTGCAGGGATTACAGGCTTGAGCCACTGCGCCCGGCCAGAGAAGCCTTCTTACCAGTAGATGTCCACATGTCAGTTGCCTAAATGCTGGAGAAATTGCATGGCTTCTGATAGAATTTCCTCATTTGTAAGACGGTGCTTCTCAAAGGACTTGCCTACCTATTAGAGTGGTAAGGATTGAATTAACTCTTCCAACGACAGCACTGAGCCCTAAATTTAGCACATAGTAAGAGTTCAATAAATGTTAGCAGTTAATACCCTCATTAGAATTATGAAAAGTTGGTAATTTCATTCATGTATGTTCATATATGCAGTGTTCACAAATACTTGAATTCTTTTATTGAACATGTGAGTTAGTCTTGGATTATGCACTACATGTATGTCCATGTATTTCTGGATCTTCAGGGGTCATTTGTTTGGAATAAAACTTCCTTTATGGAAATGCACGGCACAGCCCTGGTTAATTTCTTCTCTGTGATGGGTTACATTACATATTTCTTATATAAAACAGCAATGGTGTAGATAAGTTAACTAATGAATATTATTATGTGCTTTTATTTTACAGCTTCTAATATTCAGTGGGAAATTTTCCTTGTTAATAGACAATGGCAAGGCCAGTTAGATCCAGCAGCTGTGTTTTGAATCAAGGCCCCACATGTGCACTTTATACTCCCCACACACCCAGTGGGCTTCTCTGCTTCTTTTTCTTGCTTCAGGAAGCAGTCTTTTTGGGTGAATGTTAACATTCGTGTTTTTCCTGGTACAACCAGAAAGGTGCTTCTGTTTAATTATATGGCAGGTTTATTTACATATATGGAATAGGAAAAAAAATATTTATTTTTTTTTTGATTTTGCAAAACCACCCTTTAGTGCCAAGCATAAAACTTTGGAGGCCAAATCAAGGCACTATGTCACTTATAAATTTGATTTCTATCAAAATAAGTTTTTTTTAAAAGAAAAAAACCCTATGATAATTTTTAACATTTTTGACAGCTAGAAGTAATTTGTGTTTTATCAGTTTATATTCAGAAGCCAGTGTTAACTGGTGTTAATTTTATAGGTCCTAGTTTCTTTGTATTTCTTGCCCTACTGTTTGGTTAATAAACCTTTTTTAAAGAATATATTCATGTACACAACATTATCATGATTCGGTTTAAGTATCCGTGTTTATAAGTGCACTTCATTTCACCTAATTACGTTATTTAGTCATTTACACATTAGCAACGTACTACATATTCCACTTTTACAGGAACTTATTTTAATTATACCTCCAGTTCTGTTCTGTTCCATTATATCATAGATCAGGCTGAATAATAGCAGTCTTAAAAGGCATATGCTAAAAGTGATTATAGGTCATTAAGGCCAAATTAAGATAACATTTCTGATAGCCACAAGCGGAAGTCTTAACTTACAATTACTTTTTTTTTGCTTTGGGGAACGTGTTCTAGTTGGCTTTGATGTTGACAGTCTCATGGTTGAATGCCTGGTGGGTGGTACGTATTGATGGTTGCCTTTATCGGACTGATTTTTTTTTTTTTTTTAAGGGGGGAGATATGTACAAACCATACTTTTTATTTATCCAGAAATTATATTTATCCAGAAATAGTCTATTCAATGACTTTACTGCCATATTTCTCAAAATGTATGCTTTTTCTTTAGCCCTGTCTCTTCCTACCTGCCATTAAGAGTCACACAGGCAACTAATCTCCCCATCTAGGAAAATGAGTACTAGAATGCATTAAGGTTACTTTCTTTATTGATAATTAGAATAAAGCCTCGTTGTGCCATTGAAGAGTGACCTAAATAAGTATATCACATCCTTTCAAAGAGAAATGCCTCATGGAAAATATACCTAAAAACAACAATAACAAACAGAATCTGGATTTTAATGAGTTGATTTTTAATTCTTGTTTTGATTGGCCTAATATAATTTATTAGGAAATTAAAGGGCATCTTTCAAGCTTGTCCATATACTTTTATAACCTCAGGATGTGTGACTCTAGTGTCGTTAATTTTCTCTTTGAGAAATACTTAGGTTTTCTATGGGCATAAGTAATTCAAAATTATTTTGTTGATTTTGTAGACATTTTACTAGGGAGGTCTATTGTTGTTACTTATTTTTTAGTTTCATAATTGCTGATTAAAATTAATAAGATTCCAATGGGAAAATGACAGTGGAAATATTCCAGTTTAGACTTCTTACTAGGTTGGCTTACTTTTTGCTGGATTAATGATGATTTTCCTACATACTCAGATTTGGATGATATAGCACCATAAAATTTATATGTAATTTATATGCAACCTCTACATTTTGGTTGGAGATGCAAGTTTCTACTGACTCAAAATTTTTTTCTTTTAGTTTTTAATTTTTTTAAAGAGAGAGTCTCACCCTGTTGCCAGGCTGGAGTATAGTAGTACGATCCTAGCTCACAAACTCCTGGGCTCAAGTGATCCTCCTACTTTGGCCTCTTGAGTAGCTGGGAATACAGGTGTGCGCTACCATGCCCAGCTAGTTTTTCATTTTTAAAATTTTTGTAGAAATGGAATCAAACTATGTGGCCCGGGCTGGTCTGGAACTCCTGGCCTCAAGTGATCCTCCCACCTTGGTCTTCCCAAGTTCTGGCATTAAAGAACTCAGCCCAGCTCATGTAATTTTTAAATATTCTCACTCCATGGGATTAGCTCAGTCTGGACATGTCAGACTGAACTATCATTTTCAGTTTGCATGTCAGTTTGTCTTTCATGTAAAAATGGGGAAAATAGGAATATATGCTTATATTTTGTTGCATCTGCATTTAAAAAAACACAAGAAACGGCCGGGCGCGGTGGCTCACGCCTGTAATCCCAGCACTTTGGGAGGCCGAGAGGGGCGGATCACGAGGTCAGGAGATCGAGACCATCCCAGCTAACACGGTGAAGCCCCGTCTCTACTAAAAATATAAAAAAATTAGCCAGGCGAGGTGGCGGGCTTGTGTAGTCCCAGCTACTTGGGAGGCTGAGGCAGGAGAATGGCGCGAACCTGGGAGGCGGAGCTTGCGGTGAACCGAGATTGCGTCACTGCACTCCAGCAGTGGGCGACAGAGCGATCCCCTGCCTCAAAACAAACAAACAAAAAACCCCACAAGAAACAAAAGTGGTTGCCTGAGTAGGAGTGGCAGTAAAAAATAGTGTAGTGGGGATGAGACTTCCAAATATATAGCTTTCTGTATTAGTTTGACTCTTGAACCATGTGAGTGTATTTTCTCTAAATATATTTGGATTTGTTTTTGAACAAGAAAAAAATTGATGGCAGCTATAAACATTTTTTTTCTTTTTTTCATTTTCCTCCTTGATATAAGTTACATTTTAAATACCTTTGGGATTGTTTTCTTCAGAATTTTAATCATAAGTGAAATAAATAAATGCAATCATCATTCTATTCCTATTAGTAATTTCTATTAGTGTGGCTTTTTATGTGTTTGTTTTTGTCATTTAGAGATAGCATCTCCCTATATTACCCAGGCTGGACTCCAGCTCTGGGGCTCCAGTGATCCTCTTGCGTCAGCTTCCTGAGTAGCTGACATTACAGGTGTACACTGCTGCTCCCTGTTGTGTGTGTGTGCGCATCTGTGTGTCTTGTTTGCATTAGTTTATGGGCAACTGAAACACAGTAGATGCTCTTAAGCATAGATTTGGATGAAGAAGCAGTATTGAAAATCTAACTGATGCCATACTTCATGGAAGAAAATCGTTGTACTAAACAGAAATTACACATGCACTTATGAATTAGTCGATCCAATGGTCCTTTGAGATGGAAGATACATTTTTAGGAGATGGGTATAGCAAAGGCAGAGGTGTTTTTGGATGATGAGTGATAAATAGGGGGTTATTCCTAGATTCCCAGAGACTAACATAAAGTTGGGAACGGGAGAAGTAAGTGATGGGGACAAGCTAAATTTTAAATTACTCTTAAAGTCTTTACTCTGTTTAGATTATATTAACTTGTCAATGTGACTAAAATGTCAACAGAATTCTCTTAAGTTTTACAGATTTGTAGATGCTAAATGCTCATGAACTGAACTGAATAACAGTAATGAGGTGTGATGATTCAGTAATTTTATTTTAATTAGCAACATGAGTAACTTTAACCTTTATTTAAGAAAATAAAGGTAATATGCATGTGTGTATTTATTATACGATTGGAAAAGTTCCCTTTGAAATTCTCAATGTGGTTTGGTGTGGTGGCTCATGCCTGTAATCCCAGTACTTCGGGAGGCCAAGGCAGGTGGATGGCTTGAACCCAGGAGTTCGAGACCAGCCTGGGCGACGTGGTGAAACCCCATCTCTATTTTAAAAAGAAAGAAAGTCTCAGTGCAACAGGCCTTAAATCATGAAACTCTTCACTTGGAGAGTTTGCATTTGCTTATTAATAGCTGAATATCTACTATTGTTAATTTAATATCTTATTTGTTTGCATTTATGAATATAATACTATTGAGAAATTAGGCTCTATTTTTTTTACAGTGGCATTTTTACTGTTTGATCTAGTCTCATAAAATATAACTGAGATGTGGAAGCCATTATCGTAGTTCTTAAACACTATTACTCTTGAACAGGGGATGTGAGCTACAGAGCTTTGTGGAAAAAAATGCTATTCTGGAAAACCAGTCAATCCTTTTAAAGTCGAAGAGATTAAACAATTTGGAATTTGAAAAAAAAAATCACATTGAAAGATAAAGGTGTATAAGCTCACTTAACTATTAATGGTACAAATTAATCTGCAAAGAACTAAAAGCAGCTTTTTTAATGGCAGAAGACACATGCAGTTAATAAGGACATTACTTCTCATTTGGGCTTAGATTGGCTTCTTCTTTATTAATATCTGTTTAAACTACAAATAGAAAGAACTCCATTTTTACCAGACTTCTTGTCACAAGACCCAGTCTCTAAAGAGAAATATCATTGATAGGAAACCAGAAAGACTAAATAGATGTATTTGGTCTCACAGGCAGTCCATTAATTTGCTCAAATTAAATATTATCTTTAAATATTGAAAGGTTAAATGTACACCGATAATGGATTTAGACAGCTATTAAGCTGTAATTGCTTTCTAATGCAGTTACTAAAAGACATTTGATATAACATATTGAGAAGGAAGGATTAGAGAGTTCTCTACCTCACTTTTAACTGAGAGTTTTATAGCTTTAATTCTGGCAGTTGTAGGAATTGGATAACAACAGTTTTTATGAGAATGCACACAATATGCATAAAATATTCAGTGGGCAGATTGTTGAGGGAATGTATTATGTACAGTGTATTTATGTTCATAGTTTTTGAAAATCTGCACCAGCAGTACTATCAGATCAACTATTCACCCTAAATATTTTTCTGTTAGATCTAAAAGTCAAATTTCTGAAAATGTTACCATTTTATGGTTTGGCCCCCTCTAAGCTGAATTACTGTGTTTTGTGCCCTGGATATATGGTTACAGTAGTGACCAAATTAATTTGAAAACTTCTCAGTCTGTTGGAGAGTCACATCTAGCTCAGGTAGTTAAACTGATGGCTTTCCCTGCCTGGGTAGGCAGCTTTCTTTTTAGTATTCGCATTGTTTGAATTTGTAGTATGAGATTTTCACATTTTTACAGGCTGCATTTTGTGAGTTGAGTATCTAGCTGTGACGAATTATTGTTAACCCAAGAACGTATGCTGATTGATACAGTCAGGCACTTGCCTCCAGAGTTCAGTGGAAGGACAAAAAATTTTTGGAAAAGAAATATGAATGAGAGCTAGGCTTTTCAAAACATCTTTTCTTTGTGAATTATTTAAACATATAATCTAAGTATGAGTATGCGTCAGGAAAAAAAATCATCTGCAGTTAAGATATCAAGCCAAAGTATTTTTTGAATTGAATAAAGAAAGGGAAGGAAAAAGCCTGCTATTGATCCCTGTCATTCATGTTTTTGTATTAACAGTCGGCGTCTGCTATTTGTTCTATTAATGTTTTATATTAACGTTTTCATTTAGTTTCCTTTTTAAAACTGTGAAGTTACAGAATTCACTTTGGTTGCACAAACCTTTATGGAGAAATAAATGCGTATGAAGATCTGTTCTGGCCCCTGGGGAAGATGTTTAAATTCCAGGTGATGCCAGGGCCACTGCATGGCACCCCCTGGGCTTGTACATGCACATTGCACATGGCAGCTGTTTGCTTCCTTCAGAGTGTGACAATATCCATGCTTTCTGTTGAACTTTCAGAGTGCCTCCACAAACACATTTTTAATACTTTTAAATCCTCAGAAATAATTTGATTATTTCTGAGAAGTCATGTTCAGAGGAGTACACATGAATATAAGGCAGAAAATAAAAAAAATAAGAATTTCAAATGGATTCCAAAGAAATAAACTGCTACTTCCATTCACTGTAAACCGGGGAAGAATATAAAGGGAAGTTAGAATTCAGTGTTTACCCTTATTAATAAAACTGATGTTTTATTAATAAATTACAGTTTTTCAAATTTTTTTGTTTTCTCAATAGATGCTTTATTTTCTCCCCTCCTCCTATTCCACCCTAAAATTAAAATAGAAAATACATTTCTTAATTTTATTGAGATAGTTAAGCACAGAATGGAATGGCATTACCCATAAGAGTCTAATGTGTAACGTTTATAATCCTTTAAAAGTAGAATTAGGGTTCTGTCATCTCAATATACTATACTGACTCTGAGTTTTCTTTTAGTCATTAAATCTGTTCTGTTAATCGTTTTTAAAAAATTCTGAGCGACTTTCTGTTTTGTTTTAGTTAATTTTATCACTACCATCTAACTAATTTTTCTTTATATATTTTCAAAAATTTAATAATAAATATGATTGCAATATGCTTTGGGACCAGGATAGATGCTTGCTTGTTTTTTTCTTTTTCTTTAGACTATCATCTCTTACATATCTCTCTCTTTCTCTTAAAATAAAGTAAGTGGAAAAATTGGATTCATTGGATTGGTCTTGATGCTGTCTAGGGTTAAAACATCCTAATATTCTGTGAATCTTATTTTAGGACTTGCATATTTAATACAGTTTTTAAGTCTTTGATCTCCTAAATATGCTTAGATCTCCTAAATATGCTCCTTCACCACACCCAAATCCTTGAATGTTATGATATATTGTACTACTCATGCTGGATATTTACTGATCTGCTGTGTACAAGACAGACTGCTGAGCTTAGTAAACTTTTCCACCCAAACTAAAGACAGAGAGTAAATATATAAACACAGGGAGTTGGGGACTTGGCTGAAAATTGCCACCCAAAGCTTGAAATTTATTTGCATGCTGGAACAAAGAATATCCATGAAGTTGAAACTCAGGATGACGTATGTTTGATGTTTATCCTGTATCATTATGTATTCTAGGGCACCACTTGTGTATACTCAGATGGAAATCCCAATTTTAAAGCAATGCTCTTGGGTATTGAAGGGTGTATTTGCAAAGTCTCAGTCATCATTTGTTCCATATTCCCTTGCCTTCTTTTCTGTTAAGTACCCTGAGAGTCTTGATGTTGAGGATTTATTGGAAGCAAACATTGTTACCTAAATGAAGTCTAGTGAACAAAACCACCAAAAGAGGACATGAAGTGACTGCTATGTATGTATATGTGATGTATTTTCTTCAGAATTATCTAACTGCTTTGGTTGATTGCAAATGTGGAATTTTGCTGTTTGTGTCTAAGTCACTCTTACAAAAATGATCTGTGTGTGTGATATCATAGGATGTGCTTCCATTGGGCTCCTGAGCAGTGGGAATATATACCTGAAACAGTATTTGACACTTAAGTGTTTTTTCTCTCTCTGTGGTTTCTGTTCTTCGTGTAATGTACAAGAGTGCAAATATGAGCAGTGAACGAGTAGAAAGAATACCCTGCAAGTTTTGTGCTTTACTTTAGGTGTACTGTGATTGCTTCTCTTGCTGTGCCATTCATTTCTGATTTAAATGTCTAATGACTCTCATCAAACAACATTTAAACTTTCTATGAGATCCTGTAAATGTTCCTTTAGATCATATTATGAGTAACAATGGATGAAACGAGCTTTAATGGGGAGGCTGCGGTTCAGTCCGGGGGTTCTGCAGCTGTTGGTGATGGCGGAACACGTCAATTGAACTGCAGCCATGCGTTCAGTGGCATTTTGCCCATTAAGTGATGTATAAAAGCAGTATTCCTGGTACAGTTAAATTTCATTTCGGTGGCGTTTGCACAGTCAGCACTGGTGTGTCCCGTAGCCTGGCCTTTTCTCCTCTTGGCAATTAAAAAAATAAAACCCCAGTGCTTTAAGGTGGTGTTGCTTAAGCGTGAATGAAGTCACTCAAAAAATGTCTTCTTAGCATTGAAAAAATTGGTCACAAGCCAGTAATTAATTCATTTTAGAGTAAGTTCATCCTGGGACTGACAAAGCAGTGTAGTAGCTAATTTTAAAAGATGAGTGTAAAGTCTTTCCCATGTCATACATGTCAAGATTAAACTTAAATTATGTATAATATATTAATAACCTTAATTTTATTCATGAACTACTGTAAGTATAACAGAAATCAATTTAGTTCCATTTCAGCCATCATTTCTGAGTGTGAACTTCTAGTTTCTATAAGGAATGAAGAGATAGGCATGAACTAGTGCCTGACCTCCTGAAGCATACACTGTAGTTGGAGACGTATAGACCAAGAGCAATCCTAGATGGAATGGGATATTTAAATGAGCTGAATAGAGCATTGCTTTGCACTTAGAGAACCCTCAGTAAATGAAGTTGAAAGAAAGTGTGTTCAAGAGTTAACCTTTGAACTTTAGATATTTATATGTCACTGTGGACTTCCTGGGAGCTGACTGAAAATGGTGATTGTCGTTGTCATTTGACATTTTTTAGTCTCCCATTCTAGGGCCTAATTCAGCATTGAAAACAGTTTTTCCTGTTTTACCAGAAGAAGTAGAAGCCAGGAGTTTGTTTTTCTCTCTTTTCCTTGTGCTCTTTTAAATCTTATTTCCCTCACAGTTGAGCAGGAGGAGGAAAAAAAAATCCTGTTTCCTTCATCTTATTTTCCACTAGGCTTTTGAGGAGGAGGAGATATTCTGAAGCGTATTTGAAATAAATTGAGGAATGTAAGTTGGCAAGTATGAGGTGCAGGAATAATCCATGTGCAGGAGAGATGGTGAAAGATTACTCAGAGGTACAGAGCCATGGAGAGTCAGAAGGAACACTGGAAGTTTCTCGTGGAGATGGAAATCTGAGAACTTGACTGTGCTTGGGACAGGTTGGAGGAGTCCTGGCTGGTGCTGGAGAGGCTTGGTTCCGGAGTCAGGCCGGCGAGTTTGAAGCCTGGCTCTGCCATTCGCTAACACTGTGACCTTGGAAAAGCTTACCTGCCTCTCTGAGTCTCAGTTTGCTCATCTGTAAAATGGCAGGAGTGTCCACTTCATGGATTTGTAAGGAGTAAATAAACCAATCCATGTGAAGTGCTGACTGCAGTGATGCGTACAGAAATCACCAGAAGTATTAGCTGTGATTGACTGTAGGAGCCATGGCATGCAACAGGAGAATGATTTTTGTGGTGTTTGAAGAATAATATGTAAAGAGGGCTGGGAGGAGGTGACTCATGCCTGTAATCCCAGCACTTTGGGAGGCTGAAGTGGGCGGATCACTTGAGGCCAGGAGTTGGAGACCAGTCCGGACAACATGGTGAAAACGCCATCTTTACTAAAAGTACAAAAATTAGCCGGGCTTGGTGGTGGGTGCCTGTAATCCCAGCTACTCGGGAGGCTGAGGCCGGAGAATTGCTTGAACCCTGGAGACAGAGGTTGTAGTGAGCCAAGATGGTGCCACTGCACCTCGAGCCTGGTCTACAGAGTGAGACTTCGTCTTAGAAAAAAAAAAAAAAAAGAATAACATAAGGATATTTTTGGTGTTGGCATTCTGGTCACATTGAAGCAGGAAGGGAATGGACATTTGTTTCAGAACCATGCAGCCCTAAACGTTAAACAGAGAGGTTTTTGGGGATAAGCGTAATGATTTTGATATGGATATTTTAGAGGGTTGGGCATAGCAGCCGATTCAATCCTTTTTTATCGCAATCAATGTAAAGGACTACATAAAGATTTAAGAAGAGGAGGACATTCTTTTCTCCACAGCTGGTCACGCGCCCAGTGTAGTTGGCAGGAAAATGGATTGTTTGGAATGTGTCCCTAAAATCCTGTAATTTAATTTTCATTATTTATATAACGCAGTCCTTATATGTGGCGCTGTACTACATGCACACAAGACCAAATTTCTGGCCAGTGTAACTTTACCATAGAAGAGACTGTAACTGAGATATTTGTACCTACTAAATTCACTGCAGCTTGGTAACTCACCGTTAGGGAGTCCATGTGATGCCAGTCAGCAACAGGGATTGGAGGAAAGCATTGTTGGCAGTTGAAATAAGGGGTCAGGAACTAGAATAAATAGTGCTGGGATGGTAAATGTTATTCTAAATATAATATAAAGTCACTGACTTTGAGGAGTCCGGAAAAACAAGTTTGTGAATATTAACATTAAAGTAGCAACCAGTTTTGCATGCTAGCATGTAAAAGGAAACTATTAAAATAATTATTGTAAGTAGTTTTTTGCTTGTAGCACTTACTTCATTCTGTTCACTTTTAGAAACACAAATCAGAAAGGAGTGATTCTCTTGATGTGTGTGTAAGAGAAGTTAGAGTAAGATTTCTAGAAATCACTAGATATATAACTTGGATAGTTTATAGTTTTCTGTAAGTGTTTCGTTAAAAGTTCCTACATTAGTGGTCCTTTAATGAATAGTATTTACCTCTGGAATCCAGGAGATATATCCACAGTTACTGTATTGACCATGCTAGACAAGGGCATGATTTATTGGACTTGATGTTATCTGTATATAGTTCTTGCTTTTCAAAACAGTCATCTGGACCAGGAGTAAGCTAATAAGGCCATGGACCGCATAATGACGTTTCGGTCAGCGGTGGACTGCAGGTACCGCTTTGGTCCCATAAGACTATAATGGAGCTGAAAAACTCCTGTCTATATTTCTTATCATTATTTAGAGTGTATTCATTCCACTTCCAGGAAAAAAAAAAGTCAACCGTAAACAGCCTCAGGCGGGTCCTTCAGGAGGGATTCCAGAAGAAGGCTTTGTTATAGGAGATGACAGCATCACACTGGTGTTGCCCAGTGCGACAAGGTGTGGAAGACTGATACTGATGACTCTAACCCTATGTAGGCCTAGACTAATGTATATTTGCATCTTTGCGACAAAAAGTTTAAAAAATAAAAAATTTAAAAAATAGTTAAAAAAGCTTATAAAATAAGGAGGTAAAGAAAAATGTTTTGTACAGCTATACAGTATGTTTTGTTTTCAGCTAAGTGTTATTACAAAAGAGTCAAAAAATTTAAAAGAAGTTAAGCTTATAAGGTAAAAAAGAGTAAGCTAAGGTCAATTTTTTTGGTTGAAGAAAAATCTTTTTTCTGTTTTTAAGACAGGGTCACTCTGTCATCCAGGCTGGAGTGCAGTAGTGCGATCTTGGCTCACTGCACCCTCCACCTCTTGGGCTCAGGTGATCCTCCTACCTCAGCCTCCTGAGTAGCTGGAACCACAAGTGCGTCCCATCACGTGCAGCTAATTTTTGCATTTTGTGGTGATGGAGTTTTGCCATGTTACTCAGACTGGTGTTAGATTCCTGAGCTCCAGTGATCCGCCTGCCTTGGCCTCCTAAAGTGCTGAGATTACAGGTATGAGCCACCATGCCTGTCCAAAGAAAGAAAATTTAAAAAGAATTCAATGTATCCTTAATGTACCATGTTGATAAAGTCTATGGTAGAGTACAAGAATGTCCTAGGCCTTTACATTTACTCACCATTCACTCATGACTTACCCAAAGCAACTAATAGTCCTACAAGCTCCATTCACACATATAGGGCACCTATATATATAGGTGTACAATCTTTTATCTTTTGTACTATAGTTTAAATGTACCTTTTTGAATGTTTGGATATGCTCAGATACACAAATACCATTGTGATACCCTTGCCTGTGGCTATTTAGTACAGTAACATGTTGTGCAGGTTTGCAGCCTCGGAGTAATAGCTTTGCCATGTAACCTAGGTGTGTAGTAGGCTACACCATCTAGGTTTGTGTAGGTACACTCAATAATGTTCTCACAATGATGAAATCACCTAATGCGTTTCTCAGAATGGATCCACATCGTTAAGTAACACATAACTAATTTGTTGCAAGGGGCAGAATGTAAACCATTGGTTTGGTAGTTTTAGATTGAGGAAAAAAAAAAGATACCCTTGAGATTAGTGAGAAGAATCAAAATCAGGGGACAGTGTAGGCATTTGGGGTCAAAATTTATTCAGCATATGCTAGCTTGCCACCAGGAACCAGAAGGAATGAATTATTCTGACTCCATTCTTGGCAAGATCTGTGTGGCTACGGAACGTAATTATTTTGCAAATCATTTAAGTTGCTGACCACAGCTAGGAGATTACCACCTAAGTGAAGATTACCACCTAGATGGAGTGTGATTCCTCCCTGGGATTCCCTTTCAGAATTGTCAGAAAACAAAGCAGTAAGTCCACATGTTAATCATTAAAATAAACGAAGTGCAATGTGCCCAGCAAATCATTTCACACATTTTCTATTTCAAGGAATTGGGATTCAAATCTTAACCTAAATTTTACATATTCACATTTTAAAGCATCACTCAGACTTGTTTAGATTACTGAGTGGAGTAAGAGTTTCATCTGAACACACAGAAGCTGGCTGAGTTCTTGCAATAAGGAGGATGGGGTTGGTGAGGTCACAAAACCTCTTTTCAGCTCCCTGGTTGCATGGCAAAGAATATGAGTGCTATGACATCAGATGGGAATTCAAGTTCTGGTCTAAATTGATAAAACAGAGGTGTCATTTTATGGCCTCATCTTTGTTTTTATATATCACAGAATCACTGCGAAAATGGCAATTTGTTTTCTAAAGAGGCCTGGGACCAGAGCAGCAGGTCACAAAGCGAGCATTTTATAATGTTGTCAGTCAGCGTATTTGGCTGAGCTGAATTTCCCAGGGCAAAAGTTTTCTTACAACTGTTTCAAATGATGCATCAAAAAGATGGCCTAGGAAATATTAAATGTTTTACAAAATGTAGATGTAGACAAGGCTTTGTTAGGAAAGTGTGCACCTGTTTATTGACTTATTTATTATAATAGCCTTTCAAGTAGTTTTCCTGATCCTTACACTCTTCACACAGTGAGTGTAAATAGACACCAGTCATAGTTGTAGGTGGCGAGCTACAGAGCTCTGTATTGATTAGATCTTCAGGCTGTCAAAACAACTAGAAATTTTAATAAATGTTTTCAAACAAGTGACCAGTTCCATCTAACCCATCAGAATGTTTTATTGTGAATATAAGCATGGCTGTCAGTTTGACAGAAATTGTCTTCCCAGAATAATTTATAGTATGATTTCAAAATGCATCCAGTCACAGGCTTTTAGGAATCCTGTCATGCAATAGTATTTTATGCCATCATATTTTAAAAACGACTGTGATAACATTGAATAGGAATAGTGCAGTGACACTGAAGTGCAGTTTTAGATGGGAGGGGAAGTCTGCCTTGCTTCAGCAAATCAGGTGGTTGAAGTTTAAAAACTGCTTAAGTGGATTTGTAGTAAAGCTCTGTCTGTTTTAAAGTACTGGTGACTCAACAGCTGTGGGGAATCTGTCTGGAATCGGCGCGGAACTTTGGAGAATGTTTTCTCCTCGGGAGCTGGAACTCAACTCTTCCTCAGCCCACACAATGCAGGATCTGTGGTTTTCTGTCCCTGTTCCTTTTTCTCCATTTTTCTCCCCTTCACTTACTCTGATTGATGGAAACACGTGCTGGGAGCTTTCCCTGACATTCTTTCCAAACACCGAGAGTATGAAATGTTATGGTGGTGCTATGTCTATTTTTGAAAGTAAGTCTGTTAATGTAAAGCCTGTGTTGATATATTGGGATGAATTATAATGGTGATATTATTACAGCCTTCAAAGCTGAAAATTTATTATTTTTCTCACCTACTTTTGGTTGCTGATACTTGATCATAGGAACATGCTGTGCATCTGGTTAATTTGGGGGAACTTATTTGTAGATTTTCAAAAGTTAAACTTTATCCTTCTTTATGTCTTCTCCAGGCCCTCTTTTGTTATTGAAAAACAAATAGAAATACAATTCTCTACAACTTCGGTGCTTCTGGTTTTCGGGGTCACTCTCATTAATGCTTATAATGAAGATATTTTTGGAAACGCTGGTTTATCATTGATTTTGCAAATACAGTAAAAATAATATTGTTTGTTGAAACTTTTCATTATGATTCTTTTTTACTTTTAAATATTTAATTCATAATTCTTGTTTCTACATCTGTATTTTCATTTTTATTTGATTTTATTTACTTTTAAAGACAAGGTCTCTCTCTGTTGCTCAGGCTGGAGTGCAGAGGCACCATCATAGCTCACTGCAGCCTCAAATTTCCTGGTTCAAGCCATCCTCCCACCTCAGCCCCCTGAGTCGCTGGGACGACAGGCCAGTGCCACCATGGCCAGCTGATTTAAAACTTTTTTTTGTGGAGACGAGGTCTCAGTTTGTTACCCAGGCTGGTCTCGTACTCCTGGGCTCAAATCATTCTCCTGCCTCGGCCTCCTAAAGTGCTGAGATTTACAGGCATGAGCCACTGCACCCTGCACATACATCTGTATTTTCAAATGTTAAATGTCTTTATATCTAGGAGGTCATGTTGGATTTTAAAAGCCAACAGAAATTGATAGGAAGCAGTGTGCAGCCCTGAATGAAACTCTTTAAGTTATGGGGGAAAAAAATATGAATACCTATGAGTGAAATTATTTTTTAAAATCTCATCTTGCTGTTGGACAGGTTTTTTAGAGACAGGGACCACATCTTCTGTAATCTTTGCTGAATCCCCTGTTCCCGGCATATTGTCTGGCACAGAGTATTTAATACCTTAAATGGGTGAATAAAAAAGTGAATGGCGCCAGGCCTGTAGTCCCGGCACTTTGGGAGGCCGAGGCGGGCAGATTACCTGAGGTCAGGAGTTCAGGACCAGCTTGGGCAACATGGCAAAACCCCGTGTCTACTGAAAAATACAAAAATTAGCTGGGTGTGGTGGTGGGTGCCTGTAATCCCAGCTACTCAGGAGGCTGAGGCAGGAGAATTGCTTGAACCTGGGAGGCAGAGGTTGCAGTGAGCTGAGATCCGGCCACTGCACTCCAGCTTGAGTAACACAGTGAGACACTGTCTCAAAACAACAACAACACAAACCAAAAACCAAACCACAACAACAAAAACAAGTGAATGGGATAGCTCGGTGCTGAGTTTAACAGCAAAGGTTCATCTCCTTGGTACCTGTTGCTTGACTAGAAGACAAATCTGTCATAAATGATCCAAAAAATGTTTACATAGATGAATGTGGAGGAGAATTCTATGTATGCATACACACAGAATACTAAGTGGCATTTTTCATATGACACATTCATTTCCATGCATATTCCATATTGTAACTCAGTCTTCACAACTGTTTTGTGAAGTAGCAGATCCCTGTTTTTTCAGATGAGGAAACTGAGGCATACATAGGTTAGGTTTACTTTTCCAAAGTCCTAGAATTTTTGTCTGAGCCAGGATTTGAATGTCAGCACTTAGTCTCTTTCTAGAGTTATTGTGTGCAATCACTACTCTCTACCTCTAGCAGTGTATCACGTGCACACTTGTACGTAACACCTGGCAGTGCGTGTTGTACACCTACAGGTAGACACTTCATGTACTTGCTGTGGTAGTACTCTAGAAACACTGGTAAGTTCACATGTTATCAAGGAAACCCCTGTATCAGCTCTCTGAGTGCTGATCTGGTCATTTTTTGCTTGATGACGCCAGTCTTTTGAGTTCACTTGCAGATGGGCGTGTTGGTTTCTTTGAAGTGTTAGATTGTGAACCATAGGGCAGCAGGTGGTTAATTTCTGCCTCATAAGAATTCAGCTACTGTTTTTAGGAATTTGCTTACAAACCATCAAGTTTGCTTACTATATTCTTACAGAGTTTTGTCATTTGTGGTATTGTAATGTATAATAGTTACTATCTGACCCCAAGATCCTTACAATGAGGCCACAGAGACAAACATAATTTTGAGAAGTCCGAATGAAGAATGGTCCTCAAAAGAGAAAGGATGGAATCTTGGAATTTTACTCCTGTGAGGGATGTTAGAAATGATCTTATCTCGAAGTATTGGGGAGAGAACTTAGCAAAATCCTTAAGGAGCAGAGAAGTCCACTCTAGTGTGTTATTTAACTTCTCTGTGATTTGTTTACCTTTCTTCAAAAATGGAATGATAATAATACTCAGCTCCCTAGTATGTTGTGAGGATTGAATGAGGGAATAAACATACATGGAGTACTTAAAACAGCTCTTGCACACAGGAAGTGCATAACAAATATTATCATTGAAATTATCATTTTACAATTGAGGAAATTGAATCCCAGAGAAATTAAATTACTTACTGAAGGTTAATCCAGCTAGCTAATGACTGAGCCAGGGCTGGAATCTTGACATACATGTCGTCAACACTCTTGCAGTATTCAACAGAATTACTGTAAAGCAATCCTCTATTTGACAAGTAATAATACATAATCGCCGTATTTACTTGGGATGCTGAATATATACTGAACTTCTTGCTGTTCTTTATTTTTTCTTCTGGGAACTATATATTGGGTGATTCTTTTAAAAAACGTGGTTATATGCCAACATTATGGGAAAGGAAAAAAAAAAAAAACTTACCAGACTTTTCTTCCATACATAATCCAAATTTCAAATGTATTAATTTTGCCGAATGCCATGGCAACATACATATCTGTTTTTCAGTTCATGAAAGGTATTTTGGGAATTATTGGCTCATGTATGCTTGAGCGTTTTCGTCTTTCAGCTATAGAAATACACTATGTATCCTCTTCATTTTGTGTTTGCGCTTCTATTCAAGATGAGAATAAAAGCAGTTAGTTTCTGGGTTGTAATATTCTTCAGTGAACGATGGCTTTCTAAAACAGTCACACCTTGACTGAAATGAAAACTCTGCCGTATCATAAAAGATATTCTAATTACTGCATCTAGTTAAAAGGAGAATAAATCACTGGGAGATTATTTTAAGTGCCTTAAATATAATAAAAAGGAATAATGGACGTTGAACAGCTTGACAAGTTTGATGAATGCAGACTATGACTGATTTCTGCTGCTTTCTCATGGAAAAGAAGAGCATTTTACTTTCTTGGTGTATTGTCAAAGCAAATTTTTGTTAGGGAAGATAAGGAGAAGGCTTATCTTTTTTGAGCACTTGCCTTGTACCAGGCATTAGCCAAGGCAGTGTATTATCTCATTTAATCTCATTTAATCCTCCCCAACCTTATAGATAACGTTATCCCCATTTTACATCTAAGAAAAATGAGGCTCAGAGAATTTGAATAACTTGCCTCAGGGTATATAGCTGCAAAGTAGGATCCAGAGTGCAAGCCAGTAGGCTCTGGCTTGCAGACTAGGTTCTTTCTCTTTATTTCATTATCCCAGTAGGGTTGTGATGATGATGTAAATATAAATGTAAAATATAATTGTCTCCATTGTTACAAAGATACTAGTTTCATCCCATTTAATTTAGAATGGTTGTGTCCAAAAAAATTTAACTTCTTTGAGCCTCTGTAAAATGGGGTCAGTTCACTGTGATCATGAAAGAAGAAGATATGTGCAAACCTCTTTGCTTAGTGCTTGATGGTAAATGGGGAGTGCCTGGGAGATTTGGTTTCCATATCATCAACAGACAAATGTGTGTTCCCAACTGATTCTAAGTTAAGAGTTTTAGGATATGTTTAATTAATAGACTCATTAATTGTGCCTGCAAATTTAAAATGATATCTGTTGAATTTTTCTAAATGTATTTTACAGATTAGATGGTGATAGACTTTCTTAAAATGTTGTGTTTTCCATTGGATTTTGCCTTCATAAATGTGTGAAAATATATTTAGTGTGGACATAATAGCAGTGCTAATGCATGGCAGATTGTGTGTACATACATATGTGTGTGTGTTGGTCATTGTTTTATCAGTAGGAGGGTAAAAATCTAAATGGTGGGCAAATAAAATCAGAAGAAAATGTTGGTTAATTTTTGAATTATGTTGTCTCTGTAAAAGAATGTCATTACTGGTAAGTATTTTGCGAAGTGTTTAATCCATGTAGTGAATATGAAACATGTCTTCTTGGTTGACTCATTGGTATCTTTTACAGTACATTTTGGATGCCAGTTTGTAGATTCTTCTCCTAAAATCTGCAAAGTAAAAGAAAAGTTAGAATTCGGTACCTAAGATACAGAGATTCTATTACTCCAACCCCCTTGCCATATGAAGATCTGTGTTTTAAATGAGTCAAGAAAATTAACTTTTAAGATTCTATGTGGATGTACGAATTTGTTAGTATTTCAGCATTCAATTGATGGCCTTTGTGGGAACTATACTCATGGAAACTCAGAAACAAAGAAACTTTTATTTGCCACTATATTCACACACTTTAGTATTTCTTTCCTAAGTCTCTTTTGAAGTAAAGAATACTATAAAATCATATAGTTTTGTGTTCACAGTTTTAAACCTAATTTTACACATTCACATGTATAGATGTGCACAATTACTGGACTTACTCTTTCCTTGTGTTCAAATATAAAAGCTTATAGAATCTTGTACCAGCTATCAGCACATTCATCCAAATGAATTCCGAGTTTCTCCATTGCTGCTGTGGTAGTAAATAAAAATCTACCTTCACAGTGGTATTAGTTGTTCTTAGTCAAGCATGAGAGGAACAGTATATGGGTGTCATTAATGATTTTTCTAACTGTGTTAAATAATGTCATATTCTCCCTTCCTTTGCCATGTTGCATCAGCTGAAGAGACAAATAAGTACAGAAGGGATGAGTGTGGCTTCATAATCAGGGATGAACATGTTATGATCTACCTTGATCCAATAAGCAGATGAATATTTCACAACTGCATTATTTTGTAAGTGAGGATACTGTGAGTTTTCTAGCAAAAGTTCTGGTAGATAAGATTGTCTTTCTTGATCTTTTATATCTAAATTTTTATTGTAAGTTATATAACTGCATTCTCTGAAAAATGTACTTTTGTATCAGAGAAATATGCTTAGAATATGTATGTGTGAGAATTTAAAGGGCAGATTTAATTATGGGCCCAAATTTAATGTTGTAGCATCAACATGATTTTTATTAAGAAAAGAGAATTTGATGTTGTTTAGAGTTTTCAGTTCACATACAGAATAAGAAAACCTTATCCTATAAAGTACAGTTATTATTGGTATCCGTGTTTTTAAATGTTTTATGGATACCTCATCAAAATGAGATCATGATCTCCTAATTTGTAGTGATTTTGATTATTTAAAACTAGCTGAACTAGGATAACATAAATAGTGTAAAAAGGGAATCCTTCTACAATTGTGATTACTACATTAAAAATGCAATTTGCAATATCAAATGCCATATAAAGGTTAAATGATGTTAAAGATAATAATGTGTATAATGAAATCAAGAAAAGAGCATTTAACAGGAATGTATCACTTTATGGGCATAGAAGGCAAGAGAGACCTTTACATTGTCATTATTATGTACATGGTAGTATTTTCTAATTCAGTGGTCTTCAAATTGTATACCATGGAACTCGCTGTATGAAAGAGATAAATTTTTTACATGGGCACAAACACACAATTACCTTAGCGATGGCTGAGGTCTTATTCTTAAAATATATTCTTTGTTTTGTTGTATATTTTTCTCTAACATAAAATAATTTAAACAAAATAAGTATGGGACTATCCTTTTCAAAATAATAGTGACTGAATTTTTGAAGTGGAAAGGATGAATGAAGGCCTGTGGATAAAGATGAAATCCTGAAATACCAAAAACAATAGTTTATTCACAAAATAGATGTTTGTGAAATAAAAGTTATACCCTTTGCTTTCTCAGTTGTGTGACATTTATGTGTCTCGGTGTTAATGCTTGTGGAATAGGGACTTAATATTTGTTAACTGTATACAACTGCCTGCTTTTATGAAGAATAGTAAATTTATATGCCAGGAATTTCTCTTATTTTTTGCAAATATGTAATAATAAATAATGTTTTTTGTAATTCCTCAGCAATTAAGATTAACTCTTGATCAGGCAAACTGTGGGAGGAGTATCAGACTATACAACATGCCAAAAAACATTAATTATATTTCGCTGTAATGAAGACCTGCAAATAAGTAAAGATGTTTGTAAGCAGTCAAAGTAGATGTCATCAAGTTCATGTGTTAAATTTGTTTTGGGCAGATAGTGAACATTCATTTACTCTATTAGACAAAATATCATAATTAGTGAAAACAATATTCTGTTCTTTGTTTTGAGATATTCCCTTTGTTTTGGGGGTTCTGCAGATTTCCTGTGATATGTCTGCATCTATTTTTTTTTTTTTTGAGACGGAGTCTCGCTCTCCCGGGCTGGAGTGCAGTGGCCGGATCTCAGCTCACTGCAAGCTCCGCCTCCCGGGTTTACGCCATTCTCCTGCCTCAGCCTCCCGAGTAGCTGGGACTACAGGCGCCCGCCAACTCGCCCGGCTAGATTTTTGTATTTTTTAGTAGAGACGGGGTTTCACCGTGTTAGCCAGGATGGTCTCGATCTCCTGACCTCGTGATCCGCCCGTCTCGGCCTCCCAAAGTGCTGGGATTACAGTCTTGAGCCACCGCGCCCGGCCTGCATCTATTTTTATTTATTTAGTCTGCTTCTTCAATGTGGTGACTTCATACCTTGCAAAAATTCTGAATCTTCTCAACTGGTATTTTGTATATTGCCTCTTCCTTACTCCTTCTGTTTTTTTTTTTTTTTTTTAAATGAAACTCCTCTTAGAAGGTTTTGGACAATTCTCATTCTATATTACGTCTATTTAATATAGTCTCTCTTTTTTTTTTTTTCTTCTCTGTTTCATTCACTAGAATATAAGCTCTCTGAGGACCAAAGTCTTTGTTCTGTTCAATAATGATATATATTGAACATTTGTAAGAGTGACTCAGAATGGATGTTCAGTGCACAGTGGAAGCATTTTTTTTTTTTTTTTTGAGACGGAGTCTCGCTCTGTCGCCCGGGCTGGAGTGCAGTGGCCGGATCTCAGCTCACTGCAAGCTCCGCCTCCCGGGTTTACCGCCATTCTCCTGCCTCAGCCTCCCGAGTAGCTGGGACTACAGGCGCCCGCCACCTCGCCCGGCTAGTTTTTTGTATTTTTTAGTAGAGACGGGGTTTCACAGTGTTAGCCAGGATGGTCTCGATCTCCTGACCTCGTGATCCGCCCGCCTCGGCCTCCCAAAGTGCTGGGATTACAGGGTTGAGCCACCGTGCCCGGCCTTTTTTTTTTTTTTTTTGAGACGGAGTCTCGCTCTGTCCCCCGGGCTGGAGTTCAGTGGCGGAATCTCAGCTCACTGCAAGCTCCGCCTCCCGGGTTTACGCCATTCTCCTGCCTCAGCCTCGGAGTAGCTGGGACTACAGGCGCCTGCCACCTCGCCCGGCTAGGTTTTTTTTGTATTTTTTAGTAGAGACGGGGTTTCACAGTGTTAGCCAGGATGGTCTCGATCTCCTGACCTCGTGATCCGCCCGCCTCGGCCTCCCAAAGTGCTGGGATTACAGGGTTGAGCCACCGTGCCCGGCCTTTTTTTTTTTTTTTTTGAGACGGAGTCTCGCTCTGTCCCCCGGGCTGGAGTTCAGTGGCGGAATCTCAGCTCACTGCAAGCTCCGCCTCCCGGGTTTACGCCATTCTCCTGCCTCAGCCTCGGAGTAGCTGGGACTACAGGCGCCTGCCACCTCGCCCGGCTAGGTTTTTTTTGTATTTTTTAGTAGAGACGGGGTTTCACGGTGTTAGCCAGGATGGTCTCGATCTCCTGACCTCGTGATCCGCCCGTCTCGGCCTCCCAAAGTGCTGGGATTGCAAGCTTGAGCCACCGCGCCCGGCCGCATTTTTTTAAATAAATGAATGATTTCTGTATAATTTCTTCTGATCTATTTTTCACTTTACCTAGCTTTCATTGGTCTTGTGTATTGTATAATTCAAGCTCTGTGTTTCAATGGCTATATTTTTAATTATTGGTGTTAATATTTGGTTCCAATTCAGACTTGTCTTTTCATTGTGATTTATGTTATTTTTATTGTCTGCATTAACATTTTAAATACAGTCATTTAAAAAATCTCTTTCAAATTACTCTATTTGACAAGATCTTGGAGGCCCTAATCCTCCTTTGTGTGTCTGCTGACTTGTCCACAGTGGATAAGTTTGTGTGTGTTTCTAATTTTTGTTTGTGAGCTCATCTTCATCTGGGATGTTTGTCTTCTGTGGAAGTTTGTGCTCTGGGTTATGGGACAGTTCTTACAAAGTGGTTTTATGTTAGTTTCTGCCAATTTCTCAGGAATTTTATTGGTTTGGCATTAGTTTTTACATTAATTTTATGGCTTGTGGTTCCCAAACTAAGCAAATAGTATAAATTTAGATTCTGCAGCTGTATATGGAAAAGTTTTAAGGGTTTGATTACTCATAGGCAACTCTTTCTTTGCCCACCAAAGCCCTTGCCAGACCATGTTTTCTGGACATTTCCCTGAATCAGTGACGTAAGAATCAGTAGCCTTTCCAAATCTCTGGATTTGTGCAGGGGTCTTAGGACCTATCCCTCTGTGGGTTTAAAAACTCCAGCCCCTATCCCTTAGGGCCCATAGATCTGCTAATGTTTCCAGTTTTGTGTTTTTTGTTCTGGCTATAAATTCCCTCTCAGAATTCCATTTCTTTTGAGTTTGGGTATGTATTTAACTTTTTTTTCTCATCATGTTTTATCCAGGTTTTTTTTTTTTTTTTTTAATGGTGTGTATGTGCACACGTGTGTGAGAGTGTGTTTGGAGAAGTGCATTATTTAAGCCATCATTGCTGAGACTAGAAATCCCCTCTCATTTCTAAAATCAATTAGTATGTGGGTATTTGCTTTCTTTTTCTGAGTGTAATATTACATATGAAATGGGCTTGTGAACCTGAAGAATGTGTCAGAAATACTGAACCTTCATTCTTTTATTTTCATCTCTAAATCTTACAATTTTTTTTTAAAGATATATATACAGCCATCCAGAGAAAACACAGAAAAGTGATTTGGTGTTCATCTTTGTGTCTGCTGTTTGCTGAAGGATTGCTAGCTAAGATACGTCTAACAATGCTATAATTGTTCCGTTTCTCTTTGAATTGAATATTTAGGGTAAGGCACTGATATGTCAGTAGGATGACCATCACTGAAAGTCCAGTATCCTGGGAAACCTCTGTCTTGGGTAGACCTGGATTATCACCTTAGTCTTGGATCCCTTCCAGAGACTGAAGAAATCCTTTAAATTAAACTTTCCTACTGTGCAGTCTTCTGGCTCAGGCCCCAACTACAGTCTTATATTCAGACTTCTTTGTTAGAACAAAGTTTTAAATATATTCAAATAGTACAGATAAACATTAATCTGTCTAGAAAGAGAGCCTTAAAAGGATCCTGGTCTTTTTACCTAGGAAAAATGTCCTCAGCCAGTGAGAAAGTCTAGGAGCATGATCAAGACTTATTTTATATAGTTTGTCTTTTAGGGACTACTGGTGGATTATACTTTCAGAGTTACATTCAGTATTACTGTGGTGGTACTAAAAAACCCTCAAGAATACATTTCACATTGATTTTATTATAGACATCTGTCAAGCAAAGCAGAGGCAAATGATAGCATACTCATTTACCAGTAATTCAAATCAAATGAGCTAGTGGCAACACAATCACTCCTGACACCTTTGCCCTTTTTCTCTTGATTTGAACTGATGACGTGTGTGTGTGTGTGTGTGTGTGTGTGTGTGTGTATGTGTGTGTGTGTACTCTCTAAGTCCAGACTAGCAAACAAGGGCCAATGACAGGATAACCTTCATACCTTCATACTTGGGTCACTCACCATGTACTATAGAAGCAGTGCATTCTCTCGTGAACTAAAAATCTATTTATCCTTCCTGGCTGCATAAGTCCCATAGAAGGCTGGGAGGAGAAGTGGAACTCTTTGTATAGGAGGGGCTTAGACCTCAATAGCCTGTCCCTTTGAATGACGATAATGCCCACCAGCCTTGCCACAAATAGCTTCTGAAATATGAGAACCTTTTTTAATTCTTAAAATCCTTGACCACTGCAACTAATGTAAAGGCACACTCCGCAACAAACTTATACACACACACGTATACGCACATTTTATTCTGTTTTGTAGGAATGAGAATCTTTAGCAGTGCATAATTTTTTAATTGTTATTATTTTGTTTGAGACTGGGTCTCACTCTGTCACTCAGGCTGGAGTGCAGTGGTGTGACTATGGCTCACTGTAGCCTTGACCCCCTCCTGGACTCAAGTGATCCTCTCACTTCAGTGTTTTGAGTAGTTGGGATCACAGGCACATGCCACCACGCCTTGCTAGTTTTAGTGTTTTTTGTAGAGATATGTTTACCCCCCCCAGGCTGTTCTTGAACTCCTGAGCTCAAGCACTCTGCCCACCTTGGTCTCGGATTACAGGCATGAGCCACTGTGCCTGGCCAACAGTGCATCATTTTAAAAGCTAGATGAAAAAGGGAAGGAACTGATTGAGAAAGGAAGGTTCTAAGGCCAGAACATTAGAATGCTTGTTTTTAGTTTTTGCAAACATTGGTGAAATAATAGTTGGCTTTTTCATAAAGCCTTTCCAGTTGGAAACTGGAAGTACTTTTAAAAGTATGATGGAGGATACATACTTTGTAACATACTTACATACAAAATTTGTTCTTTGTGCAAATTTATTTAGTTTTACCAGCAATTAAACTCATAATGTTGACTCCCTAGAAATTTTAAAACGTTTGTTTGTTGAATGTATTTATTGTTTCTATCCACAGTCTTTGGAAATCTGTCTTGTGATAGTTCTAATAATATGGTTTGAATACAGCATTGTCATATGTCTTACATGTTGGGGCAACATTCTAATAACTATACGTTTTATCTTCTGATACGTTTTTCTGAATAATTCTTTGTGTTGATTGTAAGTATGTTTTTGCAGAATCATCAGGTTTTGAAAGTATGCTTTTAGGATGGCACTAGGTTATTGTATTTGTATTAACTATAATTCTGTTCTTTTGTAGATTTGTTTCTATAGAGCTATGGTTTCATGGTCTGAAGCTGAAAGAGGTTTAAAGAGGTCATCACAGTTCCTCTTCCCACCCTTACTGTTGTTAAAAATGAACATGCATTTGACTATTGGAGGAATTTTGCTTGTAGAACTTTCAAGAGTAATTGTTTCCTGTAATTTATAGTAGGAAAATGTTGATTTATTAATAGTTAAGATGTTCTCTGGAATGCTTGAAGATCATCATCTGAAAAACTTAAAAAAATTAGCATGGATGTTCTTTCTATGTATTTGCCGATGAGAGCACTGTAACTTTGAAATCTAGGGGATTGTTTGAAACATGAATTGTGAAAAATGCCACAACTTTAGTTATTTTATATTGGGTCCAGGCTAGTCTGCTGAAGAGTATGAAGTACAGTTTTATTAAAGTATATCTCAGATTGAGAATGTGGAAACACTGTTCTTTAAAAAAAAAAAAAAAATCTTCAGTAAGATCCTTTTATGAATTTACTGGTTTGTTCTCATTTGTCATCGGACTGTTTCCAGATGTAAAATATTACTTTTTTGAAATTGCTGTCGAGTCCACTATCAAGACCAGGTGCATGTTGTTTTACGGCCATTTTACTGCTGATTTTTAATGCTGAAACTCGTAGAATGCCTTGAACTGATAATTTGTTTAACTCTCTACCTACTAATTGGACCAAGAAATAACTTTGTATCTTTATCTCTTTTCCATTTCATGTTTTATTTCTGTTTCAATTAGTGTGTGCCTTTGGCAAAAAGGAGATGATTTTGCTTTCTGTTTTAGGACTTGCCTCCAAGAAAAAATATATTTTATTGCCACATTTTCTCAATTGATCTAGTAGAGTTCACAGACAGTGAAGAGAGTAAGAAAACTAATTTTTAAAGCTTGATAGTGCTATAATTTTCTTCCTTATAATAATCAGAAAAAGACTTTGTGTAACTTTTGTTTCTAATATAGCAGTTCTGAAAATCTAGGCTTACACATTTTCCTTCCCTTTACTGCTGTTTATACTTAAGTAAAACAAAAATGGTTGCTGCAGGTTTTTTTCTCATTTTAGTACAGAATTTGAATTCTTCAAAGACTGCTAATGTTTTCCCACCTTAACAATCTGTGGCACACCCTTATATCTTCACAGGCTGAGTCTGCTGGTAAGAGTTTGCTAACTCATGACTTTGACACACCAGTAGAGATCACATTGGAGTTAAAACAAAGAGAGCACCGACCCTGAAATGATTTAAGAGTGTTCTTAGCTGACTATTGAAACACAATGTCTCACGTGGTGTTACTGGTAACCTTAACGCAGATTATAATCCTGTAGTTTAACGAGGATGTGTTGGCTATGGTGAAATGCTTTTATAAGGAATCATGAAAGGGCACAAGGAATGGAAACAGAACCTCAGTTTTCTCAGTCTAAATGGTGATGATAAGAATTCCCTGTGCACATTTGTTGTTGTGAGAAGGGTGAGATAGAATAGATTGAACACATAGTAGGTGCTCACTGTTAGTTTTTTTCATTCATTCACTACTGTGTCATTCTGTTGGCATGCTCACAGTCATGTAGTGGGAAATGAAGTTACATCGTGATATTTTTCATTCATTCACCACTGTGTCATTCTGTTGACATGCTCACAGGCATGTAGCGGAATATAAAGTTACATCATGATATTTTAAAAGCTACCGATGTGGTAGATTTCACAGTCTTGAAAAGGGGATTTTAAGCTGAATTTTCAGTTTCACTTAAGAAGAGTCCTGATTTGCTTGTACAAAGAGTAGTAGGGTTGCAGAGGAAGAAAGAAGGCAACTCTTTTTAAGTCCCAGTCACTACTCTGCTGTGTCTTATTCTCTCAAACAGTGAGGAAGTCTGGGTTCACATTCTAGTGGTCAGAAACCTAAGCTTTGTCTTTTGATGAGTGCAGACAGGGGAGGGAGCAACTGACGAGGGCATAGAGGGGCTTGGAGCCCCTTCCCAAGTTTACCATCCCTCAGTTATGTGTCTCCTCCTCAGTAAAGCACCCTCAGTGCCCTTCCTTGCTGTATTTTTCTTCATGGAGCTTACTGATCTATGGGACCTGTTTGTGCATTCATTTACTGTGTGTCTCTGCATTGCTTTCCCTTTCACTACCCATGGAAGTTCCATGAAGGCCCAGCCTTAAGCATTACAGGTTGGGCATCCCTAATCTGAAATGCTCCAAATTCCAAAACCTTTTAACACTGACATGAGATCGTGACACCTTTGCTTTTTCTGTTGTTCCCATGTACACAAACTGTTTCATGCACAAAATTATCAAAAATATTTTGTAGAATTACCTTTAAGCCCGTGTGTGTAAGGTATACATGAAGCTGCATATGAAACGTAAATACATTTCATGTTGAAATTTGGGTCTCATCCCAAAGTTGCCTCATGTATATGCAAATATTCCAAAATCCCCCAAAATTAGACATCCTAAGCCTTTGAGATAAGTGATACTTAACCTGTACTGCATCCTCAGTGCCTGGCACAGGGTGGATGCTCAGCAAGTATTTTCTTAGAAGAAAGAACAAAGGAAAGGTAGATGAGATGCTGAGAAGTGGAGGTACAGGGAAGAAGAACATAGAAACATGGTGATGAGAAGAACAGTCTGATACCTTATTTGAGCCTCAGAAAATGATAGGTACTGAAGGGATTTTATTAGTGGTCATTTAAGAAACTTGTGTTGTACTGTTTTTATGTATTGGAAGGAGGCTAGACATTGTTACGTGGAAATTCACAGTTACATTTTCACTAAATGTTTCCTTGTGAAAAAAAGTCAGGAAAGGTTGGAGAAGGTCTAGGAAAACTTATCTTGGAAGATACGGTCTTGTGAATTTCTACTTCAGACTTGCAGCTTTTGGGGGCTGAGGCTGTGAGGTGATCTTGAGAGCAGCTGGGGAGGCTCTAATGGGGTCCAGCTGTGTGCCCGGAGAACCCACCCTCTCAGGATAACATTAACCAGGTAGACCCTGCCCTGCCTGGCTTCCTCTGGGCTTTATGGGTCCCCGTGGTCTGTTGCATTGATCTTGCATTTTCAGGTTTTATAGCAATTCTAAACATGTGAGGGTACATATTTGCTCTTTGATGTGTCCTTTGATAGAAGCCAGAGTGCTTTACCTGAGCCTGCCTTTAATAATGGGGGAAGGTGGGTCGCATGCCCTACAGCCGTATGCTCCCTGGGAGGCTGGTTTTATTGGGGTTGTTGATTGGCATACTTTAATCAGGGGTGTTTCTTGTTTTATTTTTGAACATGAAGTATATTAAGGATAGTTAAACATGTAGTCCTGCTGGTGTTTTGTTTTGTTTTGAACCACATTTTGTTCCATTGTGCCACTTGACAGAAAGGAGGGCAGAATGGAAACATATGGGGAGCAGAAATAGTAACACTTATGTCATAGAACTATATGGTGTTGGTGATTTTTTGTGTTTTTCCATGTTTTATAATACCTTTACACCCCTATTAAGAAGGCAGCTATTGTGCCTCCATTTCACAGAGAGGTAAGTTAAGGAATGGAATTTGGAGACGTGCTTGCCGGTTATGTGGATGGAACCTAACTTAGAATTCAGAGCTCTTATTACTAGATAGGAGACCAGTCCCAGGCAGTCATGTCATTTCTGCGAACTCTTTAAAGAGTAAAGGGACAGGAATTACCTTTTCAGAGTACAACTCAGTGCACATCAATGGAATTATAGAACTTTAGGATTAGAAGGGCCTGTAATGGGACCATCCTTTAAGCTGAAACTGCCTCTTCAAGTTTGCAGCGTGCATGACCTGGCTATGCTTAGACAGCTCTGCTGTTTATATTCCAAATCTATCAAACTAGCGAGAGAATGGGACACATCTTTATATGCTTAGGTTTGACAGTACTTACCAGAAGTGGTCATATTATGGTTTTCCATCTTCCTTTGGTGGCTTTTCAGCTTTCCTTGGTACCAGCCTTCCAAAAGAAATGAGCTCCCTTGTGTCCTCACTTTAATTTGGAAGCGGTTGGTTTGGAAGAGCCACCAAGGGCTCACTAAAACAGCTCCTTAGAAGTTGCTGTGACTTGGCAGATGGCACCTGAGGTTTGGGATTGGAAATATAGCCGTGGCGTGTTTATGATGCTGATGAGGATGGCAATGACTATTAGCTCCTTAATCCATATTTAATCATATCACCAGAATTGACGATTGTTCATTGAAGATTCACTTCATGAAGTACAAGCTAGGTGATTCCTTTTTGAAAATAACACTGTGAACCTAAGATACATGGACCTTATGTGTCTTAAAATAACCCACTTCTCTGTGCTTACTCTTAATGACCTTCTTATTTCTTTGAATTTAGTTATGGGAGTAAATCAGACTTTAAAGTCATTCGTGGCGGCAAACCCTAGCTATTCAATGAAATACAAATTTGGTACATTTGCATCTTATGCAAGTTTTGTATTTTTGACAGCTGTTTTTGTATTTAAGCAAGGAGATGAAATAAAAATTTCTAAACAGATATGCCATATTATATTCACCATGTTGAGTATAGTGTTGATTGGTCATGGCCAATGTTTATCAGACTAAGCAAAGTGTGTCTGTATTAGTTGTCTCAAGAGGGTCTTTATTCTTAAACACTAATGAATTGCATAATAAGTCTTGGAACATGAAACATACCCAAGCACAATTTATAACTTTTCTAGGCTTTATTGATATTCCGACCATCCAGTGAGGACTGGAGTCATTCACATGATAGAAGGACACAGATACCATTTATTAATCTGCTGAATATTGATCACATTTAGCAGGTTGATGAATATTGGCAGTGAAATACTGTTCCTCTACAAAATAGTAGTAGCCATAGTAGTAGCAAAATTATACTCACGTGTCCATGCATGATTTATATGTATGCGTGTGTTTATATATATACAGTGTATACATCTATATCTCTATATTTCCATTTTGCTATTTTTGTTGGGACTTATAAAGTAACTTTTAATTATTCTTCTTCCTCCATTCTCTACTTAGTGATCCTTTCTTTATGCCAGTCATAGTGGTAAACACTGGGAATATAAAGATTAATAAGTCACAGTACCTACCCTCAAAGCTGGAAGCAAATACTTATTATTCAGCATGATGAGTGTTACGAGAGATGCTATAGAAAATGCTCTGGTAGGCCGGGTGTGGTGGTTCATGCCTATAATCCCAGCAATTTGGGAGGCCGAAGTGGATGGATCACTTGAGGTCAGGAGTTTGAGACCAGCCTTGCTAACATGGTGAAACCTCATCTCTACTAAAAATACAAAAACATTAGCTGGATATGGTGGTGGGCACCTGTAATCCCAGCTACTCGGGAGGCTGAGGAAGGAGAATCGCTTGGACCTAGGAGGCGGAAGTTGCACTGAGCCGAGATTGTGCCACTACACTCCAGCCTGGGTGACAGAACGAAACTCTCAATTAAACGAGAGTTTAAGTGAGAAGAAGTCTCAATTTAAAAAAAAGAAAAAAAAAAAAAGCAAAAAGAAAATGCTCTGATAGCCCAGAAAATGCCTACTGTGTTTCAGGAATGCAGTTCAGAAAGGTGTACTGGAGTGTCATTTGCAATCTAGCAGTAGTTTCATAGAATGTCTGTTTCAAGAGGACCCTTCTCTATAGATCTGTAGTTTTTATTAGTTATAATTTCTTCACACTTCTGTCAGAAATGTTTGCTGTTAATTCTGAACACTGATTTTCATGTGAATATGTTTTTTTAAGTAGATACCTTTTTCATTTGGTTTCTTTCCTCCTGGCTTTTAAATATATATTTAAAATATTTTTATCCATGTCTAATTTTTGCAACTTTCAAAAAAACTTTCTAAGCAGTCACCTCCTGACCCTCTTTTTCCCCCTTAGCTGTTACCCCCCTTCCAGGGCCACCTCCCCTCCTTCAGAGCCCCCGCATAATGCTATTCCTTTACCGTCCAGCCATCTGCCTGTTTTAGCCTCTTCTTCACTCTCTCTGTTTCTTCTATATAGATTTCCCCATATGTCTGCTTCTTCCTTTATCCACAAGTCCAGACACTCCTCCATAGCTTTCTTACCACCCCATCCTGGTGTCCCGTCTGTTCATAAATAACTCTTTCATCCGCTTTGAATCCCAACCCCCTACTCTTTCTAAAAAGAGTGTGCAAATAAACCTAAAGTGCACGGAGCCAAGATGCATAGCATAGTTTTGATTCAGAATAGACTTTCTCCTTCCCATCACCTGTTTTATTCCCCATTTTTTGTTGCTTGACTTGTTTGTAGAGATCCACAATTACCGTTCAATTTTTGTATGAAAGTGGATGCAAAGTTACTTAATATCTTCATGACAAAGTTTTTGCCTCTTACTGGCAGACTGTTTTGCCCTAATCAGTTACACAGTCTTGTGCAGCCTAGTGGTTGCTATTTTGGAGTAGTCAGGTTTGAACCTTTTGTTCTTTGGAAATTAACGTATTATCTCAGAAACAGCAGTCTCTGCTTGTGTGCTTGGCAACATTAAACTGCCTTAGGTCCTTTTCTAAGTCTGAGTTCTAGGACTTGTGCCACGAAAGGAGTGTTAACAGAATCACCTGCAGAAATGGCCACGGGGAGGGCTTTGTAATGTTCTAGATATTTAAAATGTTGGTGTCCTCGTCCTAGCATGGTGTGTTAGTGACAGGCTCCTTTCTCCCTGGTCAAGAGTAAACATTGGCAATTTACTTCCCTTTAGAAATGTGTTACTGTAGCCATCGTGGAGTTGCCAGTGTTTTTCCTTCCTAATGTCAGTGATAATTTTACTCACAGATTCCCTGCAGAGATTTTAGCTCAGCAGGAAGTAAATCTAGGTAAGATTGCCTTGAAAATTGATCTAAAGCAATAAATGCCAACTGTATCATTCCTTTGTATTTAAAAAAAATTGGAGGCACAACTAACTTGATTGTGACTGACGAGATCTAATAATCATGGCTAAGACCCCAGTCATTCATACATTCTCTCGTTCTCTCTCTCACTGCCTCTTTGCCTATAGAAAAATAAAAGTCGGAGATTGAAATGATTCACACTATATTTTTTAAGGATGAAATACCGTAGTAGAAATGAAAGGTAGAACTATTTACTCATGAGATGCTAAAAAAAATCTAAACTGTAGCTTTCTTAGAGTTTAGGAGTTAAATAGAGTTTGGTATCAAAATCAAAAGTATTTAAAGAATAAGGTGTTTTGTTTTGTTTTTGTTTTTTGAGACAGAGTCTCACTGTTGTCACCTGGGCTGAAGTGCAATGGCTTGATCTCGGCTCACTGCAACCTCTGCCTCCCGGGTTCTAGTAATTTTCCTGCCTCAGCCTCCCGAGTAGCTGAGATTACAGGCACCTGCCACCATGCCTGGGTAATTTTTGTATTTTTAGTGGAGATGGGGGTGTCACCATGTTGGCCAGGCTGGTCTCGAACTACTGACCTCAGGTGGCCCACCTGCCTGGGCCTCCCAGAGTACTGGGATTACAGGCATGAGCCAGTGCGCCTGGCTGAGGTCTTTTTTCTGTTGTTGTGATATTTAAGAATGAGATTTTACTGAAGCAAGGACATCAGAATAAAGAGAAATGTAAAAAATGGGAAAGACACTGAAAATGACAGCAACCTATATTACTCATTCAGATTCTTTTTGGAATTTCAAATAGTCAATAATGAAGAGACATAAATTCTTTGGAGAAACGTACCTTAGGGTCAGTTTTCCTTTAATGACGCTGGTGCTGTTGTCACTTATATGTAGTATTTTTGCTGTTGTCCAATTTCTGTGGATTCTGAACATTAGCTATACACAGATCCAAGTCTGCGGCTTCAATATATTTTTGCTTTTACATCTTGTCAAAAATGTACTCTTAGAATATTCTATCTTAGACTCGAGAAGATTTTAGAAATCACCAATAATGTAAGAACTGTTATTGGTTATGAATGAACAAAGGTTCAATTAAAGAGTATTTCCAGATAAGGCTGTACACGTCCACAGTATATTATAGAGACCTCTGGGTTATGCACTGGATATTAGTGGATCAGATTATGGTGATGTTTCTGAACGTGTGAAGGGTGAAGTTCTAAACTTTATTTTTATTAAATGAAGTCGATTTTCTTACCCCTACCAAATTACTTACCAAACATTAGATACCTAAGATCTCAATCATAGCCATCCTCTAAATTGTTTGTTCTTTAAATATCCAGAGAATATCATGCAGCTTCCAGATCATGGAGAAACCAGTTCTGTGCTCTTGAAGTTGCAGTGGTAGGAGAAATATCAGTCTTATATGACAGATTTTTCAACTTTAACCCTTTTGCTCTCTGCTGATTAGAATCATATGGTCATACACTTTTGGTTTTTTTGTGTGTAACAAATTTTTTCTAAAGATTCAGCAAAAGAATTTCAAGGTTACCTTCAGGTAGGTACAAATATCTTAGCTCTGGCTTCTTTTTCTCCCAAATTGGCTGTGGACTGGAGGAGCTTAATTAGTTCAGGCTCAGTGCAGTTGCTTTGCTCCTAGGGTGTGTCTACACTTAACATTTTTTTTTTTTATAACAGAAAATACATTTTTGACCGCTTTTCATGACTCCTTCCTATTGTTGTTTACCAGTTTTAATTTTATCTTGGCAAGTGAAAATCTTGGGGAAGGCCAATCTGAAAAAAATTCTTGGATTTTCAAGTTAGATATACACTGGTTTCCTAAAAAGAACTCTCTTTTGCAATAACTTTGATATCTCATTCATTCAGCCTGTATTTATTGAGTGCTTATCATGCACGTTGGTGTTATGTTTTTTAATTGCTGGTACCTGGAATATTTAGAGAAAAAATAATACCTCATGCATTTTGTCTCTGTGTGTTTGACATATCACCTCGTTGAATCTGCACCAGGTAAATGATGAATTCCAATGATCTATGGTAGTTACAAGGCCTTAGAAGAACCAGGGATGTGAAGTTTTGGTCTGCTTCCTCAGTATTTCCTATTCATTGAGGAACGCATTTGTATTCATATAAACAATTCCTTACTATTTTTCTTTCTGGAGAGAAAACAGTAATGGGTGGATTTTATCACAGAGACTCTTCCAGATAGCTGTTAGAGTCCCTCGCTCTGCTCACCTGATTTAGATGAACCTCTCTTTGACCCACCACGATGGTGGTAAGTCTGCTATTGCAGTTTTGTAGACATGCATGTGAAGGCGGTGTTTGTTATGGGGTCAGTGTCGCCCTAAGGATGCAGGGTAGAGTGAGGGGACCTTTGTGGTGCGCTTTGCAGCCTCCTTGGCAGAGGGAAGCACAGATGCATGAGGTCAGTGACTTTTTCACCTACCTCCTCCTTTATTGTTTAGAGGAACACTTGTCTAAGTGGTGCACAATTTTGCCTTGCCTACGCTTCTAGAGTGAAAAATACCTGTTGAGACTCCCTGGGATAGGTTGCTTCTAACATCTTGGTGGATTGAGCCTGGAGCAGGAGTTTTGACTTAGAGTTCATGGAGAGAGGTGTCCGTAAATGTATATATACCCCTTTATGTTTGGGAGAAAGCACCTCTGGAGCTTATCTGGGTAGCAAGAGGATTTTGTGACCCAGCAAAGGTTAAGGCAAACTGCCTGGAAAAATCAATTAGGATCCAGTTGAGTGTTAGATCTGGCCGTAGACTTTGCCTGGTGTTGGTAAATAATCTGAAAGCTTTAAAGCATCTCAGAGTAATGAAAGGGGCCCAGGGGCAGTGCCTTTTCTCAGGATTGCTGCAAGGATTCTGGATTAAAAATCCCTCTGCTGGCCGGGCGCGGTAGCTCACGCCTGTAATCCCAGCACTCTGGGAGGCCGAGATGGGCGGATCACAAGCTCAGGAGATGGAGACCATCCTGGCTAACACGGTGAAACCCCGTCTCTACTAAAAAAATACAAAAAACTAGCTGGGTGAGGTGGCGGGTGCCTGTAGCCCCAGCTACTCGGGAGGCTGAGGCAGGAGAATGGCGTAAAACCCGGGAGGCGGAGCTTGCAGTGAGCTGAGATCCGGCCACTGCACTCAGCCTGGGCTACAGAGCGAGAGTCTGTCTCAAAAAAAAAAAAAAAAAAAAAAAAAATCCCTCTGCTGTCTGTGGAACAGAACATTTCCTGGGATCAATCCTTGAGCCTTCCATAGACAAAGAATTTCCCGAAACTAATCTGGCCCCATATGGTGTCAGAGGTAAAATAAGTGCCAAGCACGAGAAGCCAGAGTGGAAACCTTTACTGGAGTAACCTCTGCTAGATCGCTTGTTAGATAGGCAAGTGTGATGTGTGCGGTAAAGTACATTTTTTTGTTTTTGTTTCCTGAAGTGGGACACATTTCTGTCCCCTTTGTGGTTCTGTAACTATATTATTGAGTCCAGTGGAACTTCAAAGATGGCACATAGCTACTGATGACACACACAAATATTGTAAGTTGATAAGGATGCCTGTAATGTTACAAATGGCTACCTGATGCCTGATGCCTGATGTCAATGCTGTTATCTGTAAAGCACACAATCACTGAGAATAGAGACTGGCAGCTCAAGGGTGTTGATGGTAATTTTATTGTATGTTCAAGAAAGTGTGTTTCCTGAGAATTATTACCAGTAATAATGAGTATCACCTTATTTTCTTTTGCCTCATTTCTCTTTCTTCCTCCATGAAACTGGGGTAAGTCTCATTATAGAGAGAAGCTCACATGGATATCCAGCACGTAGGTTCCAGCTGAGGGCAAGGTGGAAATGAATTGAGTTATTCCATTTCTGTGTAAATCGGCGTCATTTGCTACTTGTGCAAGTTTTGGGCCAGAGGTGTGGAAATTGGGCTCACTGTTAATCTAACTAGTGATAGCCTTTTTAATTGTGTATTTTAATAGGAAGGTAGCACAGTTGAGGGACCTCTTTTGCCTCTTGTGCCAAAGACAGCTTGGTTTGAAACTTATTTTTTAATGAATTATTTAACTTTACTGTGTCCCATTTTCAAATCTATAAAATGAGGTTAATTGTACGTATTTTGCAGGATTGTACTGGAGACGATGATAGTACATTTCATATTTCTACCACAAATAAGGCCCTTGAATTTACTTTTCTCTACTACTAAGCAACAAAATAACATTGAGGAAACAGGAGTCTCTCTACCTGGTCTTTGATTTAGAATGTGATATTTATTATGGGTAGAAGAGTATTTTTCTTTATAGAGAGTCGTTGACCTTCAGGAAAAAAAAAAAGTCAATCAAAGGTTACATGGAATGAAGAAGCAATATCATCTAATTGAGATTTTTTTTTTTTAAGATTTAAAATGTAAACTCATTTGATTTAGAATTGATTGGAGCATGTGAAAAAAAAACAGGAGACATTTAAAACTGTACCTAAATCTGATATAATAGTTGAGAAAGCTAGCTTTATAGGAAATCAAAGGGGGCTGATGAGAGTAAGAGGAGAGAGAGGGGAAAGGGGATATGGTGGGTATCTAGAAGAAAGGCATACACCTGCCTAAAAGTAGGAAGCCAGAGATAGAGGAAGACCTAGGATGGGCTTGGAAAACTTCTGAAGCCTTAATGAACTGATCTTGTCACACACAGCTGTTCATTTGAGTTGTGGGCCTCAGAGTATTATTCCTTTTTATCACTGGCTTTTGAAATGCTAATTAGATAATTGACCATTGTTCCCAGTTCTTTGGTTACTTTTTATTCTTAAACTTCTAGAGACTAGTCCTTGAATGGGATACTCAGAGCAGCACACCAGATGGGAAATTATTCTCTGGCCTCTAGTTGCCAAATGACCACCACGGTAGTGCTTGGGATGTGTAAAATCCAGCTGAGTGGCAGAACTAGCCTAAGGGGTGGTTAGCATACTTCTTGGGATAGTCCTTCATCAATAGATTTTTATTTTGTAATGATGAAGGGGCCTGCCATTATATTTTTATACAGATTTATCAGATTTACTGTAACCAATAACCGGTCTTCTTGACCATGAAAGGCTCATTTAAAGAAAAGATCACTTGAAGAATATCTGCAAATGATTAACAAGACATCTTTGGTTTTTCATGAAATACCATTATAAGCATAATGTTTGAAGATTATTTTTGTTCTACTTCTGACCTAGTTAACTCATAGTTGTTTATTTTAAATCGAATTAGATAATGTGTATGAAAGCATCTTGAAGAATATTACACTCAGCACAAATGTAAGATTTGATTAATAAGGTGGTTATTAATGAATACCATATAGTAATGATATATCTGAGTCTTGCAGAAAAACATCTTGACCAACAGATCATGATCTAGTAGAAGAGTTGCCTGTTCTACATATTTTATAAAGAGAACTAATCATTTGTCTTCTATATACTCAATCCGATATCATCAGGAAACCTCCTTTAGATCTATTCACACTGTAGAGGCAGCAAAATAACATGCCTGACCTTTTCTGTGTAAATATTAAAAATTATTAAATCTGCATTTTGGAAAGATTGATTTCAGTGATACCTTCTAAATTTTCAGTGAATATTTAAGTGTAAGTTTTCAGATAGTTTCATGAAAATGACTTTTAGTTTTGGTACTACAACAGTTGGAATTTTGGGTATTTTTCATTTTAAATCTATGTGAACTAAAATTTTCTTATGTGTCTGGTATGAACGTCACAGAAAAATCCTTTCCCCTCAAGCTATTGTTTCTTTTTTAAATTGTAAAGGCGATACTGTGTATTGCAGAACATTTAGCAAATAGTGAAAAAATAAAAAGGGAAAGTCAAAAATTCCTTCTTATTAGTTAAGTACTATAACAGTTGATTGTACTGCCTGGTGGTAGTCTTTATATACACACACACACACACACATACACACATGTATATACATATATACACATATACTTACAATTTATGTATGCAATTTTAGATTATTTAAATAAACTCATATTTATTGTTATATGTTTTTGTTTTTATTTTTTTGTATTTGCATTTTTAAAAAAACCGGTAAGACCTGCCAGGGATATGTGTGTTGTGGTGTTTCCTGAATTTATTTAACTACTGTGGTTTTTCTGTTTGCTAATTTATTAATTCATTAAGCATTTGTTATTCCATTGTTTTCGTGGGTCAGTTTTATAGAAGTCATTTTCCTTATATTGACTGTTGAGTTAAATTATTTCACTCTTATGTTCCAGATCATGAA
Source organism: Trachypithecus francoisi (assembly GCF_009764315.1). Taxonomy (NCBI): domain Eukaryota; kingdom Metazoa; phylum Chordata; class Mammalia; order Primates; family Cercopithecidae; genus Trachypithecus; species Trachypithecus francoisi. Next base: position 1,195,789 of record NW_022681435.1, on the reverse strand, counting down.
TTTGTATCATGTATAAATTTGGCTACATTCCATAAGTTTTGTTGATAATGTAATATTCTCTGTGTTATTAGTTTTTGAAGTTTTTTTGGTAGTTTTTTCCTTTTAATACAATAGCTACCTTGAACTCTCATTTAAATTTCAAAGAGATTATCAACTTTTGCTTTTAAAATTTTCATAACTGCTTTCTAGTTTTATTGCAGTGTGGCCAGTAAAGAAACGGTGTAGTTTCTGTGTCTTAAAATTTCTTATACTCTTTGTGTCCCAATAAATATTTTAGGAATTTGTCAGTATTTCAGATGAGATTTATTTTTATATTTGTAATAGTTGAAAATGTGGCTTATTTTCTGTAATGTACGTTTTAATTTGCTTTTCAGTTTTTAAAGTTTTTTTCTTAACTAGATCTCTTTTGAACCTAGAAAGATGTGTTAAACAGTTCTACAAAATAATACTTGCCGTTCCTCATGCATAAGCGATTCATGATGACTGTGTGTTTATGACAGATATTTTCATCTTTAATCTTCAGTACTCCCTCTTTTATTATTATCTCTTCTTTTCCATGTATTATTCTAAGAGAACTTTTCAAGTTTGTCTCTACATCACTGACAATTTTTCTACAATTTTATGCAAATTTTAATTTTGTTAATGCATTTTTAGTTTTTTTACAATGTTTCCTATTACATCCATCTGCTTTTACATCTCTTCACAAATCTTTTGTGTTGACACCTATTTTATAGAGATATTCTATTTTATATAACTGTCAAATGTGATGTTTTCTAGACTCCACTTGTATTTTTTATAGGGTGAAAATGTTTTTCAAGTGTAATTTCCCTCTAAATTATGAGTACATATTCCCCTATATTTTATTGTGCAGATTTTTTTTCTCAGTACACAGTTTTTAACACGTTGAACTTTAGGACGCTCCGAGTCTGCCTTTCTTAATATATTCTGTGATGTTGAGGCTAACTACATGTATTTTGTAAAAAGGTATGCTGGTCTCCATGTCAGCCTCTACCAGTAGGAGGCGCTGGAGGGAGAGTAGAAGGCTAGAGGAGGAAGAACTTTTCCTGTCCTGTTCTTGTTATCATCACTCTGGTAACATCAGTCTTTTCCAGTTTTTACTTTTGTCTACATTCCTAAAATTAACCTCCTTGGAGATAACAGACCCAGTCTGCTGGTGTCTCTTTCTCATCACGTCTCTCTGAGCTTACAGACTCTGAAGCCCCAACCACTTCCCTGTGTTTCCCCAGCCCTGGGGACGGCAGCTGTTTCCACCCGACCGTTCATGGGTGCTGCTTCTCAAGTCTAAAGCCAGAGGACTGTAAATATATGTTGTTTAAGCCACACATCCAACCATGCTGGTTCAGGAAGGCAATAGTCTTCCAATAGTTAGCCTTCTAAAAACTCCCTTTAAAAATGAGACTTTAGAAAGAGGATGACAAATCCTGAGGACTCATGTCTTAAGAAAATTTTCTATCTAGATATTTATTATAAACCCGATTGCCTCTCATAAGTGCTGTGGATGTCATACTCTATCAAAAGTAAAAGGGTTATTAAAGTAACCTGCACTTTTTAGAGCAATAGTGGATGACCCTGCAGAAGGCATGTGGCCTTTATCAGTCAACTCACTGTGGGGAAGCTGGAGAAATAAAGTAGAGGTGAGAGTAAGCTGACAGTTCTGGTGTGATTTTCTTGGGAGGATAACGTATAACGTAGGTAGGAAACACATGGGAGAAAGGAAGTTTTGCATTATGAGATTTGACTTAATGTGTACAGTTTGCTTTTGGTGTTGTAAAGCAGTAAAGAGACTTATTGACATCTCTATTTAAGGTCATTGCAGTGCATGAAAAGTAAATCAAAGTGTTATTCTTTATTAGAAGCTAGAAGATAACATTTACATAACATGCTTTTAAGGTAATGAGTTCAGTTCATTATTTTTTATTACTATAACTATTTGAAGAAAGTTATTTTCATGCTAAAAATACTCCTCCTACTTGAATCCGATTTATCATAATTTTTGCATGATGTATAATCTGTTAGGAAACGGTAATTCTATTTATTTTCGTTTCTTGAGGAAAATTGTTAGACAGCTGTTCCAGTCTTTCCAAATAAACTCACTTCCAGAATTCCTAGTAAGTAGCAGTGCTGGTTGATAGGAATGTCACCATTTTTCTGAGCCCCTCTGCCTTGTCACAAAGACATAGTGCAGAAGCCAAATAAGAAATTTGAGAAAAGGAAAAGATACCAAAGTCTAGGTATTTCACAAACTGGATAATTAGACTCTGAATTGCGACGAATAGGCTGAAAGAAAAAATGTCACGAGCCTGTAGTGGCTTAAGGAACACTGATTTCACAGTGAAATCTTTCTACATAAATTTTATGGTTAACTAGTAATAGGAATAAAACTGTGGAGCAATATCAGACAATTATGTTATGATTCCTGCCTAATGAATGGCAGGCTTTCCCCTGGTATTTTCTCCTTAACCTGACCATTGCTCGTTCTGTGTGATCACATTTTCTTTCACCAGTTCTTTGCTCATAAATAAAGCCGTGTGTTCCTGTTCAAAAGTTGCATCTTCATTTATAAATTCACAGAATATGTGTTTCAGGGAAAAATATAACTCAATCAGCTTTGCATGGTATACATAATGTGATAGTCTCATATTTACTATGTGGTTAACAAGAAATAACTGTTACCAACAAAAATCAGAGAATTTAAAAACAACGAACATTTTGCTTGGGAGCCTATGTATATCTCTATATAAATACATATAGACATCTATAAACATCATCGATCCTTCCCATGTGCACATGCCATATATATGTGGATGTGGGATGATACTTGTTTTTATATATACATATCTATATTTATATAGCTGAAGAAGTGAAACATATTGCTTTTTATTTAAGTGACTCAATGCGTTTATAGACAAGCTTTATTTTACAGTACTTTATCAATGCTGAGATGATAAGACACTGCTTTGATTTGGTCTTCTAAAGGTTAAAATTTGACAGAATAAATTGTTTCCTAGAGACATTCTTAGGCTATCATTGGCCTTATATTGAACAGAGAATTTCTAGGAAAATTATTATTCCTCCATGGAAATAAAAATTCACTTTAGGTAGCTTAATCAATTTGAATTATTAATTTATGGCATTGCTTTCAATTGTTGATGAGTGTATTTGTTCATTGGGTGTGGGGAGGTCTTCAGGGGATGGGAAGGTGGAGGGATAAGAAGATTCTTATAGCACTAAACTGAATTTTCAATTCACTGGTAAAGTGAAGAAAGAAGTGAAGCCCCTTCATTTTCTTCTTTTTAGAATCGTTTAGCAACCACAGTTCATACTTTATATTTTTTATGGAGTACTTTCAACAACTTGCTTTTGCAGTTGGGAAATGACACCTGATTTTCTTGGGTTCTTTATTCATGACATCAATGAAGACTACTGCTAATTAAGCATAGATGAAGTTACACATATACTAAGCAGGGAAATGCAAGAAGAATGTGAAGGTCCTGGAGTATCTCAGTTCAGCATGTAAGTGAATCATGTACACAGTAGCACCATCCTGTCTTATGGCTGGTCAGTGCTCCATATTATGAATTTACATAGGCTTTATTTTAGGCTCTGAAATAATAATTATTTTTATTATATTTCTCAAATTTGCCAGAGTACCTCTGGGAGAGATTCAGATCCCATCTGTTTGACAGCTGAGGAAATGGGGACAGTTGGTACAGTGGTTTCTCAACATTAGAACACATCTTTGGGTTTTTTTTTGTTTTTTTGAGACAGGGTCTTACTCTGTTGCCCATGCTGAAGTGCAGTGGTACCATCAGGGCTCACTCCAGCCTTGACCTGCTTGGCTCAAGCAGTCCTCCTACCTCAGCCTCCCGAGTAGCTGGGAATACAGGCGTGGGCCACCATGCATGGCTAATTTTTGTATTTTTTTGTAGAGACGGGGTTTCACTATGTTGTCCAGGCTGGTCTCAAACTCCCAGGCTCAAGTGATCTGCCTGCCTTGGGCCTCCCAAAATTTTGGGATTAAAGCATGAGCCATCACACCTGGCCAGAGCATGTCTTAACTTTTTAAGATTCATGATCCTGTTGGGAGCCTCATGTTGTTGCTAATGTTGCGCATGTAACTTACTTTCATAATATCCTGTTTCCACCTATTTTCCCTCTTTGTGCTGAAGATTATTGAAGAGCATTGATTAGTGTCATTCAGATAATAGTCTGGTGAGTTTGGGTTGAATGTTCTTTTTTGTATGGCAGGCTTGGATATGTATACATATGTAAGAATATAGGGAACTAAATCTTAATTTTCAAGATGCTATTGTGACACCTCTGCTTGTTAAAATGTTGGATAATTGTGAGAAAAAACACAAAAAAATACAAGGACCCTGTCACACTTCTTTATTCTTTTTCAGATTTTATACACTTAAACAGATTTACAGCAAAAAATCCTCCACTGACTTTTTAAAAATACTATTATGTTACTGATAAACTTTGATTTTTGTCTGGGTCCCTTCATATATATTCACACAGTTTTCATTTTTCTGGGTTATTCATCCTTGCTTCACATCTGTTATCTGACAGTTAAAAAAATTTTTGTTGGACAATCAAAAGCAATTAAAACATACTTATTCAGTGCTTACATACTTTTGTGTTCTTTTTCTATGTCATTTTTTCATATATAGAATATGTTTTCCAATAGTTTACATTCTGAATTTTTTAATGACTAGTGTTAAACTGTTAGACTTACCATCATTTACTTAAGTCTCTCCTACATATTTGATGATCTTGGTTATTTCCATATCTTTGCACACATTTTTTCATTTTTGCTTCTATTTTCTAATACGCAGTTTTTATAGCTCCTTGATAGAGTCTTTGATATTTTGTTTCTGTGAAATTATGTAAAGTTTTGTAGAACTAAATTTGCTCTACTTAACTGTACCTGATGAATTCATATTAGCTGTAAACATTTAAACATTTTATATAACAGACAGCAAATCATCATATTGCTGGTAATGTAAGGAAGATAAGCTCCATGCATTCTAGAAGTCATTAGAGATTTTGCATATAAAGACCACTGTCTGTTTCAAGATCTAAATCTTGAAGCAGGCATTCAAGGTGTTTCAATAAGTACTTAATGGTGGGCCATTAATTCATGTAATCATTTAGGATAAATGATGGGCAGAAAAGTTACTGTGCAAAAAGTATTATTTGGAGAATAATGGATATACGAAAACTTACATAAATGATTATTGTAATTTTTGTTACTTTCAATTTCTTACTCATGGCAAAAATTGAAATCCAAGGTCAAACAGAAGAGAGATGGAGAAAGCTCTAACCAGCAAGGGACTGGACTCTCACACTTCCCTCACTGGAGCTGCTGTGTGTGTCTGAGGAGTCACCATTGCTTTACTGTTTATACCTAAACAGAATTATATGTAGCTTTGCTTGCACTGAGGATGTTTATAAATCCTCTGGGTTTTACACTTGATTTACTTTCTTTCTCAGCCTTCCCATCTCATTTGAAGACACCTATAGTTTTCCCATTTCTCAGACTTAACTTCTAGGGAATTATTCATATCTTCATTTTCTCTTATATTGTACATTTAAAGTCTTCCTAAATGTTGTTAGCTTATAGTTATTATCTATTGCTGCATAGCAAACATTCCCCAAACTTAGTGATTTTAAACAATAACCATTTTATTGGCATACAGATCTGTATGTAGTTCACCTGTTTGGACTGAGCTCAGCCAGTTGGTTCTCTTGTGGAGGTCACTCACTCATGAGGATACAGTCTGATGGCAGGTGGACAGGAGGGCCTGGTTGGTTTAGGGAGGCATCAACTGAATTGGCTCACTTCTGTTCCACATGGTTTAGGCGTCCAAAGGCTGGCTCAGGGTTCTTCACATCGTGGTGGAAAATCAGCCAGCCCCACAAAAGAGCAAGAGCCAATGAGCAAGCACTTTTTAAGTCTCTGCTTACATCATGCTTGCAGATACTCCATTGGCCAAAGCATGTCACATGGCATAGTCCAGTGTCAGGGTGGTAAGAAACTCCCCAAAAGCATGGGTGAAGGGTGGTGTTATTCATTAGGAGCTCTTATTATAACCGTTTCTCACAAGGTTCTGACTTTTAAGAATTCAACCACTTTTCCTAACCTCTATTTCTAGGACTTTGTAGCACTCTGGTAATAGTCTGCTAACTGGACTGCCGGCTTTAGCCCTTGACCTTAGTTAGTCTGTTTTTTAATGGAGCAGTGATCTTTAAAACATAATTTGGATGTTATTTCTCCTCTTCTCAGAACACTTCACTGACCTCCCACCTTATTTAGTTAAAGTCAAAGACCTTAAAATGGTATGTGGCTTCCCTGGTACCTCTGTGATACCATCTGCTTTCTCTCCCACTCTGCCCCAGCCACACCTCTTTCTTGGTGTTCTGCAAATGCACCATGCAAGCTTCCACCTCAGGGTCTTCACATTTGTTATCCTTTCTGTTAGGAACACTTGACTGAGGTTCTCCATAGTTGGGACCTTCATCTCTCTCTCTTCCCTCAAATGCCATATCAGAAAGCCTTCCCTGACCACACTCTTAAAGATTACAGCCATTTCCTCTTCTAATGCTCACCATCGTGTTTCTTACTTAGTTTTTCTCTATCAAGGCTTCCAGATCACTCTCCATTCTGCTCTGTGTCTCAAGAGGCTAACCTTCTACAGTTGCATAATCAGACTGCCTTTCTCTCTTTCTCTCAGTCTTCTGGTTGGGTTCACCTAATGGAAAGCTGTTGCTTTTGCTTCACTTTGCTTATAAACCATTTTTTCTTTTTTTTAAAAAAAAGACCCCCCAAAAACCCAACAGTATATTATTTTAGATTTAGATAAGACTAACCTCAGATTTAGTGAGCATTTTCCATGAACCAATTGCTGTGCTTTGAGATATGTCATAAAAAAAAGTTAAGTGGACTGTCATCCCTGTTTAAGAGTTAGGGATACTGAGGTTGAGGTTAAATGACTTGTTGAAGGTAATAATTAGAAAATAAACAAAAAAGACTCCCAAACTCATGTCCAGTCATCTTCTCCATCTACAGCCCTGTCTCCATAATTCATCACTGAGTGATCGCTCTTACACACACCTTTGGAATTGGTCTTTTATCATATACACACCACCACCACCATTTTCTGGAAACTTCTTTTAAACCCAATCTGATTTTGTAATCACGTCTGTATTTGCTAGTCTCAATAGCTGTTATCTTCATCCTCTTACATCTGAGGGCATGTTCGCCAGGAGTCTTTCTCCCTCTTTCTCTGGAATCACCAACCTCCTCTTCTCTCCTGACTCCTCAGCATTTTAATATGCCCATTTCTCCTATCTTAAAATTAAAGATGGCTTTTTAAATTTAAAGATGGATTTAAATACACCTACCCCCCTCCAAATTTTGAGACTAACTTTTCTCCTCATTTTGTTCTGTCCTTTTCAAGCCAAGTTTTCTCACACGACATTCTGTATATAATGTGCCATGATCTGGTTTCTTTCCGCAGCACTCTCTGCAGATTCCACCTCAAAACGTCGTCATGTCTGATTGGCTTTGGCCTTTCTACTGCTTTATCTCTTTGAAGCATTGGACTTTGGACACAGCCTTCTTCTATACCTCCTACTCTTTCAAAACTCAGCTCACGTCTGCCACTTCATGGGAGTTTTTCTTAACCCAGAAGACTGATCTGATTGTCCCTCCAGCTTGTCCTCATGTCTGCTGGGGCATATGCCAGCAATCACACCTGCTGAGGCACTTAGTCTTCCTGATGGAACTGTAGTTACTGGAGTGGTCAGGATCATGTCTTCAGGATCAGAGCTTGCACCCCAGCCATGTTCCTGTACGTAGCTCAGTAACCAGAACATAGTCAACACTCAGTGCATGCCTGATGAATGAACAGATGAGTGTGACCGTACTCAACTTGGTGAGGCCATTTTTTTCCATGAGTTTTACTCTGGGTTCTTTTCCTACCTTGCATTCTCTGACTTTTTCCCTCTCATCTACTTGCCTGAATTCTTAGATCTTTTAACTTTAATTTGTTTCTCCATCTTTACATTAAGTTTTGGTGATACAGGACTGAACAAGAACAGGTAACTGTCTTTATGGCTTTATGTTTATGTGTTTTCCTCTGAAATTAGGCAGGTTTCTTAATCTTGCTGAAGTTATTTTCATCCTTAAGAAAGTAATATTATAGTTCTTTATAGAGTGGGGCAGGATCAAATGAGCATGTTTATTAATTGCTTAGCATTATGCCTGGCACAAATTCAGTTACCATTATATGGTAATAATTTTAATAGTAATAAACCATATATTACATATATATTCATAATCAGATGATGCATGCATTATATAAAAATTGTACTATTCTATAAATATTGTAAAAAAAGTAAACAATATACATCAATTGCTTTGTGCATCCATATATTTTTATGTGTGCTCCTTTTATTAAATCGTATGTTTTTCCTCTGTTTATTGTTTGCTTTTTACTTACCAAAAGCTTCTGTCCAAAAAAAGTCGAATGCTAAGGCTGCCCTGAGCAGAGTTCACTTTGGAAGAGGCTTTAATTGTAACGAACCTGTAAGAACCAAGTTTAAGAATTGAGATAATCAGCAGCTGTGTATTTCTTTAAATTTTTATATTTAATGATTTAATTGAATTAACGGTTACCAGGTTTACGTCTTCTAGATTAGTTTTTAGGCCTTTACTTTTCCTTAGCTGTGGGTGCTGACCAGCATGGTGGTAGATATGATTCGGGGGTATATGTGTATGTGTGTGTGTGTGTGTGTGTGTGTGCGCGCGCGTGCGCGCATGGATAGGTGTGTGTGTATGCTCATGGATGTGCATGCATGAATGCATAATATTTCAAACACATGCTCAGTGTTTGAGTCACTGTCAGGAAGTAAGCATGGAGACCATATTGCTCGATGCCACAATAGTCCTGTTATTGCATTGTCACCACAGGATGCCATTAAAATAGTTATGAAGAATGTCAGTGTTCATTAATTTGGTTCTCTTCAGAGAACATTAGCCATGGGGAAAAGATACAGTAGAAATCTGAGAAGAGATGGAAGATAGGAGAGAAACCTGGCTTTTGAAGAATGATCTTTGATCTTTCAGAAGAGGAATACATATCAAGAGCTTATCTATGTGAAAGAATTTACATGCAAAGCAAATTAAGAACATAGATCTTACTTATCTTTATAGTTTCGTCTTAGATGGCAAGGAAAAGCCACGCTTCTCTATACAAAGGGATTTACATGTTTATGATAACTCAATTAGCCTTAACAGGGACTACCAGTATATGCTGGCTGTCTGGCCTCAAACTTGAATGCATATGTATTTTCAAAGATAACTAAACGATTTTGGGATTGAAATACAGAGAAAGAAGAGATAGAGAATTATCAAACATTGGGGATCAGCTTTAAAATTATAAAACCATATATGTTCTGAAAAATTACTTCAGGAATAAGCAGCTTTTTTTTTAAATATGAGAAAGCAAAATCATATCTTGTATGCCATTAAAGGTTACTGCGTTTTCCAAATTTATAGTTGCAAGTGATGGAAATTTTCTTTAACAAACTGAAGGATGCATTTGTAGTCTAAATGGTAGCTTTGAGAGTAGTTAGATATTTATGGAAAAATTATAAGAAGCAATGTGCTTTTAAAAAATGTTTTCAAAAATAGATATTGGTTAGGAAAACTACACTCTTTCACTCTTTGGTAATGCATATTCTGACTCATTCACACAGTCATTGTGGCACCTAAAGTGTTGCAAAATTAGACATTTATATGGAGATGGGATATTGATGTAAAAAAAAAAAAAGCTGAGGGCTAGGAATGATAAGGCATGAGTAGAGGGTTTTAAAAATGAGCTCTTTGTTTTCCACTCTTCATCATGCCTAGATCTCAGAGAGGTTTTGTCCAGTGAGAATAAAGAACCCATGCAGGAATCACTGTCCAGTAAAAGGAATAGTTTTCCTTCAGTGACCAAGGGTGGGACCTGAAGTCTGCACTAGTCAGTGATGCTGTTTTATCGTCTTCATGCCAGGTGAAGATTTGCATAGGTGAAATGCCCACTTTTTAGGAGAATTACATCCTGATTGAAATCCATAAGATGGTGCCCCTTTATCTTCTATCAGGGGATTTCATCTAATACTTTCTAGAAGGAGCAGTAAGATTCCATGAGTTTGTGACCAGTTATTCACTGGCCTGATCCTCAAGGTCATTGCCTTTCTTCAGTATTATTTGCTCAGTATCCTGCCTGCTACCCTTAAGTACTTACTTTGCCTATTGAAATCTTACTAGATATTCATTCAGAAGTACCGGTATTTCTTTTAGGGTTGATCTTATGATGCTACTGTATTTTTTCTTGCCTTTTAATTATTTTTTAACTGTTTATTTTGAAAAAATTTTAAACACATGCAGTGTATACACAATAGTAGAATAATTTTCTATGTTGTCGTCATACAGTTTCAGTAATTACCAGCATTCTGCCATTCTTGGGTCATCTATATATACCACTCCCACTTGATTTTGATAAATTCTTTGTAATAGACTGAGATCTTTCAAGTTTGAAACTATAATATAAATATCTGTCTCTGTATACACACCATACACGTATATATACAGATATATATGCATACACACATATATATGTAGAGACACACACCTACTCCTTTATTTTATTTTTTATTAAAATGTAACGTATCCTCATTGTGGAGATAGCCAATGTTAATATTTTGATTACTGTGTAGTTCTGTCTCCCTTTGGTTTTTAAAAACATAGCATGAAATCTGTTTATTGCTTTTGAACTTCATATTTTACCATGAATATTTTCCAATGTCCTTGAATGTTTTGAAAGTGTGATTTCTAAAGGTACTGCAATACTCCATCACATGGATCTTCCGTAATTTATTTTAACAGTTTGCAACTGTCGACCACATCTTAAACTCCTTGCACATAAACACTTGTCTGCATTTACAAGGATGTTATTAGGATAGTTTCCTAGGGAATTATAGGTGAAAGGCTCCTTATGTATCTTGCCAAATTGCTATCTAGGAAGGCTGTGCCAATTTGTATTATTTTTATCTTATTAACATGGTAGTCGAAATAGTATCTGGTTGTGTTCTTTTAGAAATTGGCATTTTCTGGATTAATGACACTGAACATTTTTCATGTTCATGATTCTTATTGCGTGTGTAAAATAAGGTATTATCTGGAATTGCAGTGAATGGTACCTGCCATTTAGTTTAGCTCCAAATCTAGTGCTTTGCAGCAATGATTAATTATTTTTAGTATTTCACAAATCAGTTTTTGCTGTTTTTGAACCCAGAATGTCTGCCTAAGTGCAAGTTACATTAGTTGAGAGTTGGTCTTATTTTACTTTTTGAGTATTTTTTTTAAAATTGTCACTCTGTATAATTTTCTCCCTTTATGTCATGTAACTTTATTGAGAAATGCAATTCAATCAGGAATAATTTTGCTTAGGTAAAACTACTTTGTCCAAGAAATATACTGTCAGTTCCAAATACATTTTAAGTTTTGAAAAAAAAAATTATTTAGATAAAAATTTGTAATCACTCAGAGTATTTGACTGGATTTGAAGCATAATTTACTTTTGGAATGAATTTAGAACTCTGTTGTTAAAGTACTTTGGTATAATTTGTATATCCAGTAGAAAAAAAGTTGCCATTTTTACAAGTCAGTGTTTTAATGCTGATTTGGTACTTTTGCTATGTGAAATTCCCCACACTCCAGTATAGGAATTGAATGAAAACATATACCTTATTAAAATCGTAGAGGTAAGTATTTTCAGCTTCCTAAACAGCAGAGAATGCTTTTTTTCACTTTTGGAATTACTCTGTTACCTACATCTAAGTTGTAAATCCAAAAATAGAACTAGGATTTTATTAACATTTTCTGCCCTTCATTGCTTCCGGTCATACTTTACTGAACTATGTTTGAATATGTTGAAAAATAATTCCATGCATTGTGTGTTGAAAATGATATTAAAAGTGTATGTGTTATGTGGAAGAAACAATCAAAACAGATCTACTCAGACATCAACAGGATATTATTACCCCAAAGAAATGACGACAGTTTGCCAGCTTGATGCGTAAAGGAAGGAAATTTACAAACATCTCCAAGAGAGGCATGTTGAACGGTTGAAGGAAATGAGGCACGTCCTGCTTTTATTGTGCTTGTTACAGTGGGATTCCCAGAAGACTGAACAAGGCTGTCCTGAGACCTCTGTTTGGCAAAGATCTTGTTGATTCATATTTTATTTTTGTTTCAGTAAAGGTCTGCTATTGTTCAAATTTCTAATGTAGCTCATAAACACAAAGCCAATATCATTTCCCCTTCTACTGACTGATGTATATAAATAAATAAAAATCTATGGTCATCGTTTAACTCATGTTCTGTTTCCATGGAGCATAGGAGAGTAACAAGGAAGGCCCCTTAAAAGAAAAGCCTTTTGAAGTGGAGGTCTCAGTTCACAAACTTTAAAAGTTCACGAAGTAGTATTTTAGAATTTTAATCACCAGATATATTGGGGGAATTTATTACTTCCTATTCATATGGAAGAGGACAGCGGAGGTAAATATTTATGTAACTTGTATTTTAAAAGCTTAGTCTTGATTAAAATATTTGATCTATCGACTTCTGAATCCTTAGAAGTTTGAATTGCTGGACATTTTTGACTGAGACTTTGTACAAAGGCTTCTGGGTTGGAATGTGTGGTTCAGGATTTTGGTTTCAAATTTCTGTCAAGTTGGACACATATAAATGAGAAAGTAATGTGGAATATTATAAACATTTCTGCTTTTTTAAGCTCTAACTTTTTTTTTTTCTATCTCTATCAAAATGCCTGAAAATATCATGACTCTTTAGACGGAGAAATAGAGGAATGGAAACCATTCTGGATCCTCTGCTGTGACTCAGTCAGTCTAAGGGGCAGACTGAGCGCTATATCTGGAATTTTACGTTATGAATGTGCACCTTTAAGCTTGAGTCAGAGAATGTGGTTACTGTCGGCCTTACTCATTAAGAGGTGCTGCATAGAACATCAGGGGGAGACTTGGCCTTGGTTTAGTAGAAATTTAAAGGAGACAAACATGAAAAGCAGTGTCAGAAAGTGGAAGATCAGTGTTAAAAATCTTTGGTTTTGCTTTCATTTCTCTTAATTATTTCTTAGGATTATTGCTTTAGATCATTTTCCCAGACATTTTCATATATGAAGAATTCCAAAGAAAGTTATTATTTCAACTCTTGAAAGATACACTTCAGGGTGAAGGTAGGGCTTGATTATCAAAGGAATTTCCCTGGCTGGAGTCCTAACAGTTTAACTTCCTGTGATTCCCCACACCCCCTGTCCCTTTATTTTTGGCTCAGAACCTCAGTAATGTCTGGATTGATGGAATTCCTCTGGGAGGCAGATTTGAGTGTCTAAAGGTGCTTCTCAATAAAGATTTTGAGGAATGATATTAACTTATTAGAGGCACCCCTCTATTGTTTTAGTATAAAGGGGATGAGATTTGGGGGAATCATTTTGGATGTCACATTAAGCCACTAGCCATTTTACTCTTGATGACCTTAGTTGCCTTTAAACTGTATGTTTAGTGGGGATCATTCTTTCAGCAATTCATTCTTTTTTAAACGCAATTTGATTGATAATTCTGGGGGCTGCCTCTACATGCTGTACTGTCAAGAGAGACATCAAATACCTTCTGAGTAGTTTTCGACATAGTGAATTAAAACTGAAAAAACAAGTAGTGATATTACCAACGTCTTAACTGAGTATGTGGTGGTGGTGTTTGTGTGTTTGTGTGTGTGTGTCTGTCTGAGTGTTTTATGTTGCTGTGCCTACTTGCTTTTAGGTAACTAGTTTTACCAGAGAAGAGAATAACTTAGATTATATCAAAGTTTTTTTATGTAATGGTTTAATAAACCTGCCCTGTGTCTAGTACTCCTTTACGAAGTCCGCAAGACTTGGAGATAATAGTGGACAATAATGTTCCTTAAGGACTTACAGAAATAAGACACACACAGATGTATTTAAATTCCAATTAATCTGATTTTTTAGTGAGGATTATTGAAGGGCTAACAACTTATATCAGACTCAGAAATGGAGTTTTTTTTCCTGTTTAAAATATGAAGAGATTTAATAACATACAGGAGTCTTGCTATGATTTTTGAGAGGAGATTTACTCTAATGTTTCAGATAATCTGTTTAACACTTAATAAAAATACGATTTACATTTTGTTTGGATTTTTTAAAGTCAGCACAATTTCTAAAAGTAAGCAAATTTCTTGTAGGGATGGTGAAATGAAACCTTGTAGCATTTAGCATGTATTGTGGTTTTGTTATTTGCAGTTTGTTATTAAGTGTTCCTAGGAATAAAAGGATGTGCACAGCAACAATGTTTACTGTGCCGATTTCTGGTATTTTATAATTAAAGAGCAAGTGTGAGCTGGGGAGGGTGGGCTGGAAAGTATGGATTCTGGCTTTAAATCTCAGCTTGACCACTTACTACCTGTAACCTGGGGCAACAGTTATTTAATTTCTCTGTAAAATGAGGATAATACAAGTCCCAAGTCCCTGCTTCATTGGGCTATGGGAATTAAATGAGTTAATGCGTCTAAAGCATTGAGAACAGTGTTCAGACCATAGTAACTGCTCAGAGAGTATTTTTAAGCTATTAGCATGATCAAATTGAGAGAGGAGAAATATAACTGAGCAGTTTCTCAGTTCTTGTTAGAAATAATCATTGCATTTGAAAATTCAACAAAATATTAACATTCAAAACCCATTTTCAGAAGTGGTGGTGGTAGAATTGCTGTAACGGAGGAAAATTTAGGAATGACAGCCTGGTTAAAAGAAAGGGCGGGTGGACCTGGAGTAGGTTATAGATCAATTTAAAGCAGCAGAGTTTTCTAAAGATGCTTCTAGTTTTACTTTAAATAAGAATGAGTTTACAGTTGCACATATAAAATAATAAGGTGTTATTTGCCAGAGGCATTTTGTTGGTGGGGGGGTGGGAGAAAGTTTTGGGGTGTATTGCGTGTGTTGGGGGTACATTTCCCCTGTCACCTTTTTCCACTGTTGCTGGTCCTCTGGTCAGGAAGCCTCCCTGTCCCCCACTAGTTCTGTTATTTGTTCCTGGATAGCATCAACTTGAGGATGAGACTTTATAGGCAACACATTAGCCTCAGCGTCTCCTCCTGGTTGTAGTCATTTCCAGGTTACATGGGTCAGTTTCTCCACCTTACTTGAGTGAATGCCTAGAAAGGCTAGTTCAACCTAGAGAATATTTGGGGGAATGGAGAAGCTAAGGGTAACTCCTCAACACCAACACTTGAACCCAATCAATACTTGATAGATTGCGCCCAGCACACACAATACACCCAGAAATCTTCTCCCTGATCCCCACCCAACTAAGTTTCAGCCAAAGTTAGAATTCAGTGGTTCCCTCTGTGTCTGCCCCTTAGCTGTTGCTGTTCAGGTGCAAAGGTGTTCATTTCTTTACCCAAGTGTAGTTGCCTAATATCCAACTAAACTGCATCGAAGTATGTAACCCTTTGGTAGGCAAAAAAGATAATTAGAATACAGTAGTACCCCCACCCGTCTTATCTGTGGTTTCATTTTCTCTAGTTTTAGTTACTGTCTATCAACTGTGGTCCAAAAATATTAAATGGAAAATTCCAGAAATAACTCCTAAGTTCTAAATTGCTCTCCATTTTGCATCATGTGATGAAATCTTGCGCTGTCCTTTGCCGTCTCATCAGGGATGTGAATCCTTACTTTGTCCAGCAGATCCACACGCTAGACACTCCCTGCCTCTAAATCACCTCTAGGTTTTCAGATTGAATGTTACTGTGGCAGTGCTCAGGTTCAAGTCACCCTTATTTGACTTAACTATGGCCCCAAAGCATAAAAGTAGCGAATCTGGCAATTCAGATATGCCAAAAGAAAGCCATAGAGTGTGTCCTGTAAGTTACAAGGGAGGAGTTCCCCACTTAAGAAAAGGCCGGGCCTGGGGGCTCATGCCTGTAATACCAGCACTTTGGGAGGCCAAGGTGGGTGGATAACCTGAGGTCAAGAGATCGAGACCAGCCTGGCCAACATGGTGAAACCCCGTCTCTACTAAAAATAGAAAAATTAGCCGAGCGTGGTGGCGGATGCCTGTAATCCCAGCTACTTGGGAGGCTGAGGCAGGAGAATTGCTTGAGCCCGGGGGCCGGAGGTTGCAATGAGCCGAGATTGGGCCACTGCACTCCAGCCTGGGTGACTGAGCGAACCTCCATCTCAAAAAAAAAGAAAAAAGAAAAAATATCGTATGCTGAGGTTGCAGTATATTATAATTGTTCTGTTACTCTTAGTTATTGTTGTCAGTCTCTCACTGTGCCTGATTTGTGAACTAAACTTTATCATAGGTATGTATACATAGGAAAAATCATAGTGTATATAGAATTTTGTGCTATCTGCCTGAGGTTTCAGGCATCCACTGGAGATCTTAAAACCTATCCCTGTCTTAGAGTGAGTACTGTGATTATGTTTAAATAAATGAATGCATGCTTGCTTTTGGAAATATTTTTATGTGTGGGGTGTGTATATGTATGTGTGTGTTTGTTGCATGTGGACATTTTAATGTGTGTATATTATCATAGCTGATGGTTTTCCTTTGGACATTTGGCTTCATTTTGTAGAAAGAAAATGCAGTTTTAGAATCAGGAAGGTGATTGGAGGATTCCATCTGAATGTATGTGTGTATATAAATAAAATATATTATCAAAAGCCTGACTTGGGAACTGGGAAGTAGCAGCCTCAGGTCCTCCTAGGTTTATTGGAGTTACTAGCAAGTAGCCTAATCCTCTCTGCAAAGAGAGGAAGTACAGTTTTATGATAGCATCACGTGGGATGAGGGTCATTGAACCAGAGAGAAACTGCTGCTGTTTGATTTCCACTGGAAGTCATCAGTATTTCTTGATCTAGAACAATGATAAAAAGTGATCTGGTCTTTAAGTAAAACTCGGATTTAAGGGTTTATCCTTAGAATCTGATCTTTAAAACTGGAAGCACAAGCTTTCCAGCTTTGAATTCACTCCATTTCAGAGATGAAGAAACCATTTCTCAAAGAGGTGTCTCTGTTGAGGTTTCACAGGGAACAAGTCAGGTCAGCTGAATCCAGGTCTAGTGTTATTTCCATGCAAATATATTTTATTCTTCATTTTTGCAGTAATCTTTAGATTAAACCCACTCCTATACTGTTGGAGTAGTCAGGCACATGGACAGGGTGTATGTTTCCCAGATTTGAAAGTTGGTTCTCCATGTCATAGTTATTCTAGTTGCTGTTTTCTCAGTTTTCTTATCTGTACAGTGGCGGTAGTTATTTCATAGAATTATACGGAGGATGGGAGTACTCATCATAAGTGTTAACTATAATAATTATTATGTTATTAATGATTATGTAATTATTATGTATTGTTGATAGTAATATAATAATATATTGCTTTTTAGACACTTTAGTTAGCTATCCAGCATATGACAATAAAAAGGTGGCTCTGTTGAAGAGAAGGATTCCATAATTTTCTTGTGAAATTAGCACCATAAATCATTGAACATCTTGCTTCATTTTTGTGTGAATTATTTGGATTGACTAAGTACTCTTGGTACTGGACTGAGTTACCATCTGCTGTGTTTTGCTTCCGTAGGTCAGGCTTATTCTCCTAGGGAATGGCAAGGTGGAAAAAAATGCCAATAACCTAACCCCAAAATGTATCCTTACTGTCCTGTTCACATTTATAGGACAGTTTTTTTTGCTGTAGGTAAGACGGATAACTGGGCACTATTCCAACATCTTGGCAGCTTTCCTTTTTCAAGGTACTAATATTAGGATTAGCATGTTGTTTAAAAGCCATTGTCTTTCTGCACCTTATAATTGCTTGTTCTTGGGGGAGGCTTGGAACATTTGAATTAGGGTTTTTTTCTGCCAAATATGGGAGAGGATATCTGTTTTGTTTTAATACTTCAATTGGTTTTTAAAGTTGGCGTTACAGTCCATTTTGCCAAAAGACAACACAAGTTAGAGGCAGTGTGGGCACACTGTGTATGGTGGGACAGACTCAGAGAGAGCCAGCGAATATGCATGAGCGAGAATGTTATAGCTCTGTCAGTTTTTGTATGTGTGCCTCAGTTTATTTTTGGTATTGATACCAATGTTCGGCAATACAGTGATTTGCCTCGTCTATTTTGTTTCTAAATCAAAGCCTTGGCAGATTAAAATGACAAGGAAAAGATTAAATTGTTAATGGTATAATCATATATTTCTCTAAAGCATTGAAGAATTATAGTGTCTCTACTTATTAGCATGTGTTAACTTTAGTGATTGAAACGTTAGCTAGTTTTACTCAAATATTAGTAGGATTTCTAATTTTCGTAGAAGAGCCCAGTGCCACAAAAGTGACTGGTAACTAGTACTCTTCAGTTTTCTTTTTTTTTTTTTTTTTTTTGAGACGGAGTCTCGCTCTGTCGCCCGCGCTGGAGTGCAGTGGCCGGATCTCAGCTCACTGCAAGCTCCGCCTCCCGGGTTGAAGCCATTCTCCTGCCTCAGCCTCCCGAGTAGCTGGGACTACAGGCGCCCGCTGCCTCGCCCGGCTAGTTTTTTGTGTTTTTTAGTAGAGACGGGGTTTCAGCATGTTAGCCAGGATGGTCTCGATCTCCTGACCTCGTGATCCGCCCGTCTCGGCCTCCCAAAGTGCTGGGATTACAGGCTTGAGCCACCGCGCCCGGCCTACTCTTCAGTTTTCATCTTCATATAACTGTCGTGAGGATTCAAGGAAGGAGCTGGGAAATGGTTTCGTCTTCATAGATGCTCAACAGATGTGAGTTCTGTTTTCTCCCATGTGTACATTTCTTTTTGTAGACTTCATGGGAGTGGCATTTATGGATTCAGACTTACATTGTTGACAATGGCCTTGCTACCTGATAGATGATCAGTAAGTTACAGAATGAATACATATTTATAAGAGCAGCAGAGATAGGAGTACATTAGGGCAATTAGAATAGATTCCTTTTTTTTTTTTTTTGAGACAAAGTCTGTCGCCAAGGGTAGAGTGAGGTGGATCTATCTCACTGCAACTTCTGCCTCCTGGGTTCAAGTGATTCTTGTGCCTCAGCCTCCCCAGTAGCTGGATTACAGGCATGTGCCACCATGCGTGGCTAATTTTTATATTTTTTGTAGAGACCAGGTTTCACCATGTTGGCCAGACTGGTCTCAAACTCCTGGCCTCAGGCGATCCGCCCACCTTGGCCTCCCAAAGTGCTGGGATTATAGGCATGAGCCACAGTGCCCAGGCATTAGAATAGATTGCAAAGAAAAGTTGACTATGTCATTCTCTGCTCCCTCCTGTATGTTGTTAAGTCTACAGGGCCATATTAGTATCATTGCCTAAAGAAACGGAGTTCCCCAAGAATGTGTTAGGAATAACAAAAATTCTGTACTTTGACCTGAAAATGGTGGTTCTTGAGCTGGTTATTTTTCTAGGTATTGGTGGAATTTATGAGTCAGAGTTAGGTACTCATTCATGGATAACACAAGGACTTCTGTCAGAGATCTGGATGCTATCACTAGAATCTCTGTTTACCCTCTTGGGCCCAGTTTATTTGTCTCTTCTATGAGGAGGAGTATACCTGTTTGGCCTTTCTCTTAGGTTGCTTTTGAGAATGAATGAAATAATATGTGAAAATTCTGTTCATAAGTGTAGAAGATGGCTAGTGATGATGATGATGATGATGAGGATGATGATGATGAAATTGATGATGCCCAAAATATGAAGAGTCCAGACTGAATTTTTGGCTTTCTACCTTCACATTTTCAGGAATGCATGATGATAAAAAAAATTGTTATTTCTGATATCTACTGCGTTGTTACTGTAGACCTTCAAAGTTTGACACAAATAACTAAATTATTTTGTTTTGTTAGTGAGGATCACTTTTATTTTAGCGGTGTAGCCTGTTAAAATAACCTTGCATGAGGATTCTCAAAGTTATACTATGTTTCACTAATAACTAAGGCAGTTCCATAAAAAAGACATTTAGAATGAGTAAGGATAAATCAAAAGTAATTCATATCCATTGGTAAGGAGGTGGCACATACCAAGTGTCAAATGTAGACATTTTAGAAATTGAAGTGTTACCATGGAATCAAAGTATTCCACTGTAAGGTTGAATATCTGAAGATACCTACTTTAAGCCGTCTGTTAAGATGAAGTTGATATTCATTTTACATATCCTGCTTGAAACCTCTTACGCTGTGAAATTTTCCTGTCTATTAAGAATAGTTTTAGAAAAATGAATTAGCTAATTCCTTAACTTGTATGTAACTTGAATGTAAGTTCCTTTCCTTAACTTGTATGAAAATCAGTTCTCCTTTGTGAAAAGCATGAGATATACCTCCTATTTTATGTTGACGTTGGTTGCATTTTCAAAGTCAGAGTTTTACATATGTGGGCCCCTATATTGTCTAGCTTTGTAATCCCCACTTTAAAAGGCATCCCAAAATAGCAACAGAAGAATAAATTGTGACTTGGGTGTATTAGATTTGTATGATCTTGTTTATTGAGCTGCTTTGTTATTTAGTTACCAAGGATGATGTAAGCTTCTCATCCAAGCTTTCCTTTACTATGCTGCATTGTCCTTTAAATGTCATGAGAATACAAATATTTTCAAGGTAGCAGTGGGGAACAATCTAGATGAGATGACCAAAAGGACATCTCATATGAAACTGCAGTGAGCAAAGGTTTATTGGTCTTTGGATCTCTAAATAGAGTGACTTTAGATATCTAAATATAGTGAAAACCAGAATTCAGTGACTTTAGATTTAAGACCATAAGGGGTTGTAACATCTAACTCCTTTTCTCCCTAATGAAAAAAAAAAATGGCCACAGCAATGCGGTGGATATCAGAAATAGAAACTTTTCATCATCATACATTCCTGGAAATACCAAGTTAGAAAGGCATAAAAGAAGAGAGAGAAGAAAACCTGTCATAGTGTATCTACCTTGGTTAGTGTTTTTCACTTAGAGGATTGCAAATTCATATGAGAATTGCTGAGAGAAACAATTAAGTTAGAGCAAATACTCTCCTTTCATTGTTACAGCCTGTAAAATGCTATTTGTGAGTTGCTACTTATCTATCACCATTTCTCTTTTTCCACTTCATTGTTAGTGTTTGTATGATTGGGGTGGGCGGGGGTCTTCTGGATGGGGTTGCTCGTACTCCACAAAGCCTTTTCCCCCTTCTGTTGAAAGAAGACACAGCTGAAATCAGTCTCTTTGCCTTTTCATGATATGGGGATGCGGTGGAATCAAAGCAGGCAGGATGAAAGCCCAAAAGCTTCCTGTTTCCAGCTGTTTTCCTCAGCGAAGGTTTTTTTTTTTCTTTTTTTTTTTTTTTTCTCCCAAAGATGATGCTTCCTTTCAAGGGGTTTTTAATCTGCGAACTGTGTCCTCAGTTTATTTCACTACAGTAAAATGTGTTCCCTTTAGGTCATATCTGTCTCTTTTAAAACCCAACCTGTCCTTTTCAGCTGTGTTAGTTGCTACTCAAAAGAACAAACGTGATTTATAAAAGTCCTTTTAATGAGGTTCAAAGACCAATAAACCTTTGCCACTGGAGTTTCATCTTTTCGGTTGCTTTATTTTCATTTATGAAAAATGTGAGTTGTCAAAAAGCCATTGAGAACACTATTAATTTGACCATTTAATATTTGTAAACAAAGCCGTTAAGAATAAAATATGTTGTTATGGCCTTAAGGTTGGTTTTTTTTTTCCCTTCCGAATGCAGTATAATGATATGTAATTTGTTTAATGTAAATTCTTTAAAATTAAGGCACTGGAAACTGCATAAATGCTAACATGAATATTAAGAGTGGCTTGATTTATTAAGTGATAATGTGCATGAAAATATGGCTTTTTTGCCCTGATGTTTATTGCTTCACTTTTCGCATTGATGTTGTTTTGGAATTTTCATTTCTAAATTCTGCATCCTCTGGGGATAAATGAAATATAAAAATGAATTCTTTTAATCACTCATTAAACATAATCTCTAACTAGATCTTTCACCCATTTCCTAGATCTTCGAGGGTTCTCAATAATCATAATCATTATACACTGATTTATAAAGGAGTATCAGAGTGAGTCAGAATTTTTCTGTTTCTTTATCACTTGTCCTTCCCCAAATATCCACACTGACCTAAACGTAGAAGAATTTATCAGCAAGAAAATTCACATTGTTGCCTGTTATTTGAGCTAATTCTTTGTGATATAATGAAGCCAGTGGCATATGGGGGAGAACCACCTCATTTCATTTTCACTTTACTGCTAACTCTAACATATGCTTTTGAATTGAAGTGCGGTCCCAAATGCCAATATATGGTAAAAGAATTAAGCACTTTAAAAAAGAGAAAGTTTTCCCTTATTTACTCCTGTTGCCCACTCTCTTGAGGGTGAGAGGCTGATAGCGCTTAAAAACATGAGCATGTCTATTTTATCTGTACTGTTTAATAGAGAGCTATGAAAAAAATGGCAATTAACATATTCAGACAGAAAATCATCCTGGCTGAATGACTCATTAAATAGTCGTATAAACAGGATGTGCCGAAATGAACTGGTTCAGAATTTAGTTCCATTGGTCTTTTCAGCACACACTGCTCATTATCAGCACTTTAAGAAGCAGACTTGTGGGTGCTTAGAGGACACTTAAATTTCTTTTCTCTTTATTTTTTTCTTAAACACTTCTCCCCTCCTCCACTCCTTTCCTGTGCTATTCCTAATTCTTTGGCAGGCTAAGATTACTCTTCCAAACATGAAGCATTCTGTTGGAAATCGAGTTAGGGGTAAGAGCATCTGACTTTCATCCAGGTCAGTTGTCCTAATCCCAGATGACAATCAAAATGTATTTGAAGATTTTTTTTTTGGAGACAGAGTCTCCGTTTGTTGCCCAGGCTGGAGTGCAATGGCACAATCTTGGCTCACTGCAGCCTCCGCCTCCCAGGTTCAAGCAATTCTCCTGCCTCAGCCTCCGAGTAGCTGGGATTACAGGTGTGTACCACCATGCCTGGCTAATTTTTGTATTTTTAGTAGAGATGGGGCTTCACCATGTTGGCCAGGCTGGTCTCAAACTCCTAACCTTGTGTGATCTGCCCGCCTCAGCCTCCCAAAGTGCTGGGATTACAAGCGTGAGCCACTGTGCCTGGCCGTATTTTTAAAATATGCAGACATTGCTGAACCTCATTTTTTTGGGCTTCCCATTCAGTAGGTCTAGAGGCAAGGCCTGGTAGTCCGTATTTTAATAAAAGCTCCCAATAGGATTCAGATAGCCAGCCGGACTTGGAAACTACTCACTGATTTGTGTCCCCTCATAGTAAAAATGCTCTTTCCCCAGGTACAGGATATATGGCCATCTGCCCTCGATATCAGTGGTTTGCAGACCTGGCTGCAAATTAGAGTCACCTGGGGAGGTTGAGAAGAACTACTGATGTTTGACCCCACCCCCAATTAATGGGGGGGGGAGTTAAAACCTCCCCAGGTGATTCTACTGTACAGTCAAGTTAGAGTACTTCTGTCCTACATAAACAGATGGAGCTAAGTTTAGCTGAAAAAGTCTAGTTTTCTTTTAGAATATACTTTACCCTGTGCTAAAACTCCGTTACTGTGCCTCCCTAACCACACACACAGAGCTTAAATTTATTGCCTCTACTAAGGCTTTCACATTTATTGGTACCCTGTTCTCAGGTGGAATAGTTGCTAGGCTCTCACGATGTATCAGATTCCTGTTTCTTCCTACCTGAGTACTACATCTGTGATGTGCAGATGTGTTGGTATAGCGTGAGCACCCCACAAAGGCTAAGTAATAAGGATGAAGAACAGAATTGCAGTTTAGCAAAGGAAGGAACATCCATCTTTTGAGTCCCTGTATACTCCAAGACAAATTCTGAATAAACAAGTTTCTTCTTTAGCAAGTTGTGATATTAAATGGGTGCCTTTCATTACATTGGCTGACATTTGCATTTCTTGGACCCGTTCTGGAAAAGGGTCTGAGATGAACCCATTGCTGAAGATCTAAAAAACAAAAACTTTCGCCATGTCAAGGGAAAGAGGAAAGATTTCCATAAGCATAATCTTGTATTATAGATGGTATGTGAAAACTCTACATCCTAGCTGCCCACAGGGATTTCAGGGGTACTTTAAGGGGTACTTACAAATAAAAGGAAGAAGATACATTACATCACATTCCCGTTACCAAGGAGAACCTCATCCTCTCTAGGAAAGGGTTCTCTCCTGTCTTACGTGTGACTTTCCACCTCCTAAGTCCCCTTGAAATGACTGAGCAAAGACACTCTTACGACACTAAGCCGTTGGTGCTAGAAGTGGAAGTAGATGGAGCCCTTGAGGTTCAGGTGCCAGGTCCTTTATCTCTGATGGCTTGGGAAACAAAAGTCAGCAGCCATTTCTCTTCACTAGAGACTCTGAGGAGGTAAAAAGGGAGGGATTCATGAAGTCATCTTGATTTTTCCGTATCTTATGGCAAAGTCTTGTGGTAGACCCCAGCACCCTGATGGTTAGTCTCACGCTAGTAAGTTTACATAAGGCTTTCTCAAGAGACTGACATCCAGAGTGCTTGCCTTAGAGAAGACTGCTGACCATGATCATGACACTGGAAGGTGTTAGGACTGGCAAGTCTACTCTGGTATGGCAGGAACCCTGGGCCCCCGAATAAGGGAGGTGATTATGCTTTAGTCTAGGCTTACCGATGTGTAGGGCTGTGGGACTCACTGTCAGGGTTGTGTAAGGCACGGGCCATGACTTGTAGAAGTCTGAGTGTGTGAGCACCGCCTTAAATTTTGCCCCCAGGTGCTTTACTTGCTTAACCCGGGACCCAGCCCTGGCAGGGAGCAACAGCAGGAGGGAAAACCATTGATAATTTAGGTCTTCACATCTTATGCTTCATTTAATGTGGTTGATAAAGAGCCTCCTTGTAAAAATATCTTGGTGTAGACTCCCAGGGAAGGAAACACTTGTGTGACTGACAAGCCGGCAGTGCCCATGGCCACGTGTGTCACCCTGGTGGAGGATAATCGTCCTATTATTTTTTGTCAGTAGGTATAACAAGTGGGTAGTGCTTTGTGTATTCCACTGTGATGAATTAATTTTGCGTTCATTGTAGTAGCACTGATCATAATGAATTAATTTGGTATTCATGTGGATGTCAGAGGTTTTTTTTTCTTCTTTTTTTCCCTTCCAATTTCATGTAGCTTTAGTTAATGGATACTTTAAAGTACAGTACATCTGATCTGATTCTATTCTCTCATTCACTTCTCATAATTTTCCCCCCACTGGATATTGTGAGGTATTCTGTTTTTAAAACATATTTAACTTGATCTTTAAATAATTAATGTTTTAATAGCTTTACATGACCTCAAACATTCCTCCTGCTTTTCATTTATAAAATAAGGAAACTAAGGTAAATAGTTATAACAAATATAACTGCTAGGTTGAATGATATACTTAATAACTTGTATATTTTAGTTTGGTTTAAAAAGATCTGAACTAATCATTTGTAATTTGTAGCCTTATTGAAGACAAATATTGCATCCCCTTATGCAAATATGAAATAATGAAAACTGCATGCCATATATAATTGTTTGCTCTTCTTTTAATTTCTTCTCTCTTCTTTCCCTCATAGATGAGATTGATAAATGTATGTGCCTATATTATTTATCTGTTCATGTAAGGACATGTAATTGACTATTAGATATGGTAATTGCATAAATGTATCTTCAAGCTCATTTCCTTTTCTGTTTATAAAATAAATGTTTTTGTTAAATTGGAATATATACTGAAATAGAAGTGCCTAATTTAGGATCGAGAAACCAGGTTCCCAAACAAAAATCAAACAAAATTCTGGGAACCTTTTGACAAACTTGTTCTATAACCTATATGCGTTTAAAAAATTTGTTCATCATGTTTGCTGACTATTGAAGATACTTCTAATAGAACAAGGGTTTCCTTCATCACTAACACACCTGCTTGGCTGATTTGCTCCCGGTGGAGATGTGGTTGAACCTTAAGAAAGAAGGATGTTTTTTGCCTTACGAGTATCAAGATGGCATTTTTGGTCTTTCTTTAAATTTAAACTTGGAAATGGTATCCTCCATATATCTCATGGCTGTAAACTTTTTTTTTTTCTTGTAATTTGACAGCTCTTGTTCAGTTTGATTCTCAGCAGCAGCTGTATTCCATTGTAGACTGCTGTGTTTCAGCAGTTGATGGATCCTGTATATTTTACTATTTAGCATATATAAAGAAGTTGGGACTCTTGCAAATGGCAAGGACCATATAACTGGGTTACTATGGCTTTCATTATTTTTGTTATTATTGTGACAGATTGTACAGTAATATACTAACAAAGATTTATGGCATCATGCAGCAGTAGGAGATGTTGGGATAGAGGAGAAAACTCATGTTAAAACAAATGTCTGTAATAATAAGAGGAAAACAAAACTTCCAAAAAGCTCTGAAAATTGTTTCTAATATAAATATTTTTATTAACATTTGTTATGGTTGAAGATCTTGAGAGTAATTGTTCATGCATTTCTGCAATTTAGATTATGCTCTGTGCCTATTTGTGCATCATCGTTCTTAGGAGATTGTTCTTTTCTTTCTTGTGTGTGTGTGTGTGTGTGTGTGTGTGTGTGTGTGTTTAGTTTTTTTGTTTTACTGGGACATATAGGTATTGAATATGCAATGAACAGAAAATTTATGGAGGGCAGAATTATGAGTATCTGAGGAAAGTTTAATTACTTTTATAATTTAGATAAGCTTCATAATTTATTATAACACGCTATACTTTGGCACAATTTGTAACAATTATAAAGCCCTTGAATTTAGGTTCTTTACTTGTCAACCATCAACAGAGTAAGCTGTATGAAAACTTTAAGCATTTACTTTCCTTCCTCTGCCTTGCATTAAAGGCTTATGCTGTAGTGGTTTTGTTGCTCCCATTTTCATTTGCCACATCTGCGGGTTTTATGTATCACAGTATAGTAGGCTTGTGGTTATACACTAGGAAGCAGACGAAGAGAGGACCTGAAGATACCTCCTGATGCCCAAAGCTAGGAAAGGGAAAAATGGGGAAGAACTCAGATGCCTCTTGGAAATGATTCTTGCCTCAATTAAAAAGACCTCGCTATTTATCTCCATATAAAGGACATATCCTGAATTATTCAAACAATTCAGAAATCAACATTTAAAAAAATGAACATACATTCCTTTTCATAATGAAAGAGCAGTGTAAAATGACTCTTTTCTTAGACCTAGATTATATTACTGTTAAAGGAATTGCTGTCTAGTATACAATTTTTTGATGTTGTTGTTTTCTACAACATCAATCTTATTTGTTGTGCTTTTTTGTCATGCCTGTTAAATGTGTATTTTTCTGCATTGATGTTGAAACTAATGTACAAAGTGTGACATCTCCAAAAACTGATTTGGTTGTTCCTAAAAACATTTGTCCTTAAAAAATATATTTATTTGCAGCCCAAGAATTTTTAGATTCACATTTTTCTTTTAATGACTAAACTGTAGAACAGAATTAGCTCTCATAAAACCTTGTACTTGCTGAACAACGCTCATAATTAAATGATCATAACGATTTTGTGTGACACTTTGAACTTCTAAAGTTCTTTCACATCTACGTATGTTTAGGACAAGATTTAAAAACTAAATTATTCTACAGTTGGAGTAGAAATAAGTGGCCAATTATCCAGCTTTTGTACCTCAAATACCTTCCTTTTTTCTTTTTTCCAAATACCTCCTTATATTCTCCACCGACTTTGTGGGCTGCCTAAGTGTGACAGAAATGGGAACTGTAGTTATGAATTCTGATTCTCTTGTGTTACTGTAAGTCACTTGGTGCAAAACACTGAAACAGCTTATCTGTTGGCTTAAATGAGTCAACAGTCTGAATCAAACAGGTTGTGAATTGGTTAAAATAATAAACCAGTAACCCTGTGGTTGAGCTCTTGATGATTAAAGAACCAGACCTAAGAATGCATTTATAGTCTTTTAAAAGAAAGGCTGCCACTTCTTTGAGCTGTGTTGCTTTGTGTAGATTTCTTTATTTTTTTTTTTTTAAAGAAAGGCTTCATTATCTGTTTCAGATCTTCATAGATGTTGCAATAAGATACTCTTTCTATTAGTATAGGATTGAAAGGATCAAAGTTAGTAACTTTAACTGAGACACTTTAAAATAACATAATAGTTTATTATCTCTTTCCTTTTCAAGATTTATGTTCTTACAAGGGTACAAGGTTCCTGATTGAATGTGGTCCTACTGGTAAGGATCCCATGTAATAGAATAGTAATTCCCCTGTCTAGCATTCTCTGGGTTGTTTTAATGTTGCAAGTGAATGTGTTCTGCTGTGCAAATAAATGTAGTTGTCTTATTCACATTCCTGATGACTTGCATCCTTAAACCCTTTTGGTCAGGGTATTATTGTCCTTTATCCTGAAAAATGTCTGTGATTGTAGTGCCCTAATGCTATAAATCAATGGGGACTGAATTCAGCGCCTGCTAAGTAGTGTGAGGCAACCCTTTAAATGCAAATGCATCAGGGCTAGTTTTAATGTAATTTTAATAAGGCTGAAACCATTTTGAAGTATACTTAAATCATAATACTAATCTTAAAAGACTATTTAGCTGAGAAGTCCCTTTATTCTCACTGGCCATTTTTCCTCTGTGTGCATGCAAACCACCTTTCATGTGATTCCACAGTTTTTCATTTCTTTTTTTTTTTTCTCAAATAGAATATATGTACAGTTTGTGGGTACTTTATTAGTTGGAGAAGAGCATATATTGACTAAAATTACTTCTTTTTCTTCCTGTTTGTACATGCCTGAGTAATCCGTGTGTGTGTGTGTGTGTCCATAATATTTCAAACAAATTTGCTATGTTTTGGTCAGAGAAGTAAAAATCTAGCTCTCAATGCTGACTGGAGTAGTTATTTAAGACTATGATATTTAAATAGGGGAGTAAATGCAAAGTAATATAAAAATGAGGAAAACATTTACAAAATCAAGCCTGACCTCAAGTCCAATATTTTTCAATCTTCTAAGCCTCTTGTTTTCACAAATTCACATTGTTTCAATTATGTGGAATATATCTTGCTGTTTATATTTGGGTTGATGGTACAGGTGCAGGATCTTTGATCTGGGGAAATAAAGTTGGATTAGGGACTAGCTTAACTGGTCTACAGAAACTGTAGACCACAGACACTGAAGGTAAGAACCTACTGTCACATCTTTTGCAGAGAGACAGAGGCATTTTGGTCTTTGGATATTTTACCTGGGATATGTATTTTGTGTATTTGTGTAATTGTGTATTAATTTACACAAATTTAAGTAAAGAATATATTAATAAGATTCATCAAATAATTTATAAATTAATTTTCCCACATTTTTCTATGTTCAGGAATTATCAAGGAGATGTGTAAATATTGAAGCCTATACTATATTCCATTTATTAGCTTTTAATGTATTTCGTATAATTCACAAAACAGTAATTTATCATTTACATTACTCCCCTTTTCCTATTGAGCCTTCTGAAAGAATAATGTAGACTAGCATTAAAAAAATCTTGTTTCAAGACGTGTTAATAGAAATTTTATTTTCAGTATATTCTGCATTAAATATTGTAAAACACCCCTAGAGAGTGATATTATTTGTCATGATTCCCAAGTTGCTTTGACCAGAGAACTCCATTTTTCATGAAATATACCTCCCATGTGGAACATTCTGCAGAAGACAGTTTTGTGAAATGTTAACTTAGCCCAAAAGCTTTTTTAAATTAAGGCCTTTCAAGTTGGTAGTGGTATTTAGTTTCTTGTTTTTTAAAATAGACTTTGTTTAGGACAGTTTCCTAGGGTTGCTGTGCCACTCATGCTAACTGTCCTGTCCTCTTGAAAAATACTACTTGTGACATGTGAACAGATATGGAGGTCTTCTACCCGAATATTTTAATACCAAATAATAGCTGTATTTTCTCAGATATTGGTAGCTATGTCAATGGAGATGTGAAATTGACTTCTATCAATGGCTTTTGTCCATTCTCCAAGACTATCTTTGTGGGTGGAGGTGTTGGTGGATATGTGTATGTGTCTCCTCCTCTTACCCTCTTAACAGTTTGGTCACAGTGGTGACCAGTGAGTAT
Source organism: Trachypithecus francoisi (assembly GCF_009764315.1). Classification (NCBI taxonomy): domain Eukaryota; kingdom Metazoa; phylum Chordata; class Mammalia; order Primates; family Cercopithecidae; genus Trachypithecus; species Trachypithecus francoisi. The sequence goes on along the minus strand of NW_022681435.1, from coordinate 1,165,484 downwards.
AGAGCAGAGCCTTGACAATGCACCTGACTTTGGGCTCCAGCCGGATAGTATGAATGAGTGAAGCAGATGCTAAGGAGAGGTGAGTTTGGGGTAACTGGGGCAAGCGTGCCCCCTCATTAATTCAGTCAGCACCTCCAAGAATCCTGTGCAGGGCAAGTAAGATCTATCTCAGGACCAGCAATATCTCACCCTTGGTATGAAGATGAGAAGTCAGGAGACTTGAGCTGTAGGTTTGGTTGCCTCCCTGCCCTGGCAGACTTGCCTAATTTACAGGAAGTAGAAAATAATCTGTGTCTTGTTCAGATCTAAATAACAATGCTTTAATGGTACTGTAGAATATTTGTTAAAAAGAACATATTAATTATGTTTTTAGAAGCTTCTGTAAGGAAGAAAGAAATTTGACCCCCCAACTTTTCTCTTTTCTAGAACTGCAAATTGCTGCTATTTTAAATAGACTTTGTTGTTTAACCGTACATCCAGGAAAATCTAGGAAATTAAAGAAGCATGCATATAAATGATTGTGTAGCAGAACATGAACATTAAATTCAAACAGTGAAGAAATTAAAGTTAGAAATACTCTCAAACATATGAAGGTTCTAGAATCAATCCTTTAAGCACAGTCTGAGACATGGGATATCTTTGCACTTACTTGGACCTTGGTTTCTATTTCTGTGATGATTATTGGATTTGATACCATCTGATGTCCTGTTCAGTACTCAGATTCTATGAAGCTGGGTCTGAGATTAACTTAGGTCTGAGCTTGACATAAAGGGGAACTGGTCCCTAGATGTCCTCAGGGCTGAGAAGTTATTGATTTCTCAAGTATAATAGGACTGCACAGACGCACAATTTGCACCAATCGGAACAAAATGTTTAACAAGTTCTGAGTATAGAAAACACTTTGCAATTTGAATTTCTATGATTCCAAAATTCAAAAAAGCTCCTTTTGATTAAATGCACTGCCCTCAACCACACATGCTCATTTTCTCTGTCTACTGCTTTGTCATTCTGTTTATTTAACTTTGCTTGGCATACCAGAGTTGTAACTCTGAGATTTTAAAGTACATATGCAAAATTGGAATGTGTCAGAGAACCTAGGAACAGATTCATCAGAGGAGTCATGAGGCACATTGCACATGCTTTAACATCAAGGTGTAAACGGAGCCCATTAAAGCATTAGTTAAGTGGTGATCGGGAGCAAGAGCCTGATTAGATTACAAAATCTTCTGTGTGTGAGCGCGGTATGTGAAAACATAACACTTGATCCTCACCACAGTGCCACGAAGATTCAATTAGAGAACTGGTATGTGCCCAGATTTGGGGACATAAAGGGCAACTGGATTTTGAAGGAAAGATGGTAAGGAAACACCTGCAAAAATCTGCTTCTCTGTGCAACAGACTGGGTAATTGCATATGCAGATGGATAGTTAGGGATATAATTACTTGATTTGTGAACACAAATGCCCTTTCGATTGTGTGAGTGTTGAATTTTGCAGTGACAGGTGCCTGCGGATTGCTGTGTGTGTATCCTTTGCACCCCTCTTTAAATATTTGGCCTGGAGTATATCTTCCATTCATTGTGAATGGAACCATCGCCTTCCCGCCCCCATGATGGTCTGGGGGAATTGTTATAGCTCTTAATGTCTCTCCAACTTTTTCTCATAAATAATAACCTTAATTTGAAACCTTAACTAAAAGAAGGACTGCATAGAGGCGTGTGGTGAAGGGCTTACGAATTATGCACAGAATTCATTTTTTAAAGCTGCTGGATGTAACTCATTAGTTTTCATTGTTTTCTCAAAATAAGGAAAACCATTAACCAACACTGCAGACTAATAGCCTGGATTTTTTTCCCCCCATAATCAACTGAAGTTTAATGGAAATTCATCTTTTGAAAGACTTCCCTTTTTCTCCTTGCTTTTTCTTAACCTTTCCATTAATACTGTTCCAATATCTTCTCTAATCTCTCTCAACTAAATAGCATTCTCAGTCATTCCTTTTCTATGTCAACATTTCTATACCTCACTGAAGATGTTTGTAAAAATACTGGTGCAGTCCAAATGGGATTTATTTTTAAATTCAAGAATTTGTTAAGGCACTCACTTATGTGGAATGGTCAGGTCATCTCCATATTCCTTTCTCTGGCCTTATGGAGAAAGCGGAGGAAACGGTGTCTGCCTTTAATGAGGCTGTTAACGTGCCTGAACTACACAATAAGTTATTAAGTCATACTTTATGTGATTATTCAGTTTTTTTTTTTTGCTCCATTCTAAATCAAACTATCTAAATTATTTTTGTCAAATAAAGGCTAATTTCAGCACTTATTGATAATAAACTCATATCAGTTTGAATCAACACATACCTATCAATGTGTATGATACTCTGCTAAGTATAGTACATCAGTAATCTCATTTAATTTGTCAAACAATATATATTATTCCCATTTCACAGATGAGCACACTGAGATATAAGATTAAGTGTATTACTCCTGCCACATAGTTAATAAGTAGAAAGGGATTAGATTTCAGAAATATGTGCCTCTCTAGCCCACGTTTGTTGCTGTTTTGGCATCTAATTTGCAAATATAAATAAATATATCTAAATAAAAAAAAAAAAAAACTTGAATCTGCCTTTTTAAAGGTGCCTGCCAAAGAGAGGCAAAATAACCGCAGAAATCCCATTTTGACTGGCTTTGATATGAAGACTTCACACAACTCTTATTTTAATTTCTTGGTATTTCCTTATGCTTTGCTGCTCTTCTGAGGCACATTTTCTCAGTAAGATATTCTTTATGCTTTTTGACTAAAAATGTGGGGATTAAATTTTACCCACAGAAAGGTTTGAAACCGTTCTTTCTAATTCTTCATGTGTCATTAAAAAAGTATCCATATATATTTTGGTGCGTGTGGAGAAGGAGCTGGCACTGTGTGCTCAAATAATGCTCGGAACCACCTGCTTTGAATGTGGTCTGATTGAATCAGATGACGACTGCTTTTCATCACCGAGCTGGGATTGGGATGTGGGGGAAATGTTTTGTTTTGATATTTCACATGTGCTTAGGTGTTCGTGGTTTCAGGTTGTTTAAGAACAGACTCTCATTGAGTGTTGCTGAGTCCTGTGGGGGAGATTTGAAAGGAACCTTGAGGATTTCTAGGTCTGTTTCAAAATTACGTCCTCTTGTGTGGTGCATTTATTTGTGTTCAGGATGCAGATTGCCTTGTGGAAAATGGCAAATCATTTTCCCTCATAAAAGGTTTCTTTTGTTTTTTGTTTGTTTGGTCTTCAGCTATTTTTTGGTAGTCGCCCTTCCTGAGTTCTGATTATCAGTACTTTCATCATTTATACCACTTGTTTCTCTGGCGTTCTTGGTGCACTCTGGGTCCACTTTTCTTCTTTGGGGCGATGGTTAACATCTACCCTGGTACTCACCTGGTATTTGAGGCTCTGAACTTCATTATCTTCTCTTCGACTGCAGCTCGTGGCCCTTGTAGGCAACGTGCTTCCCAAAGAGCCTGAAAGAGACTACAGCTCACTTCCTGCCATCAGACAGTATGTGGGGAGGTCAAGCGGCGGGCAGGGGAGAGGCTTGGTAAATTTCAGACTTTTAGGCCCCATCTAGAAGAATCTGCTTCAGTATGTCTTGGAGCTACCCAGGAATATGTATTGTTAACAGTGCTCCAGATCCGAGGGACAGTTGGAATTAGGAAAACTGGCTCTAACTGATGCCCCAATACTTCTCAAAGTGGGTGCCCCCACATACTAATATGCTAGATGTGTTTTGTAACTGCAGATTCCTGGGCTGCACTGGGAGTGGTGGCCCTGGACCAGCCTTGGTCATGTGTCCCCCACCACACTCTTGGGATTTGTATTTGTACAAACTTTGGAGAATGAACTGCCACAGAGATTCTAGGTGACAGGAAATTGTGGGGTAAATTGGAGGATTACAAATCATGCTTCTAATATCAGTACAGGTACACACAATCCTCAAAATAGGGGACAGGTGTGTTTGGAAAGCTTGTTTTGTAAAGAGAGTCTTTTCTTCCTTTGACTTCTCTTCTTTACATGAAAGCTACATTTCTGAATTAAAAAGAGAGGGACAGAGGGAAAAAAAGAGAACAATAACAACAAAAGATTCCTGAGGCATACCTAAGCTACAGGAGCCAGGGGAGTGTCCCTTGTTTTACTTGGTGATGACTATGTTTGAACAGCCCTTTGCTTTGTCCTTCCTGTCCTCTGACATGAGGATGCAGGATTGGAATCATTAGAAACCCTAGGTTAGTAGCATCAGGCTCCCTGCCCTGTATAGTCTCTGGGAGGACAGAGCTGCAGCTTAAGTTTTGCTTTTGTCTTGGCAAGCACCTTTCAATTTTTATCCTAGCTCAGTTGCTTTGTTTGGCATTTTACTGGCCAATACTCCTTTTTTTTCTCTCTTCTCCATCTCCTAATTCTCAACCTCTTATGGGGCCAAAAACTTGGAGGAAGGACTTTTAAAAAAAACCAGTTTCACTCCTGTTTATGTAATCGTTTCTATATTACAGAAGGCTATGGTGTGTTTTAAAATGTATACGTTTATTTCTTTGCTTTTCTCCCTTGTGACTGAATTTTTGAAAAATGCTTGAAACACGGACAGCAAAACAGAGTATATGTGCGTCACATTTAAACGGAAAACCCGGTTTGTTTTGTATATTAGACTATAGCCAATGAAAACTCAGGGAGTAAGGATTTTCATGACTACAACTGAATATAGAACCTCATAGGTTTTTGTTGTAAGTATAAATATTGAGAATAGTTTTGTTTGTTTATGCCAGTGCAGTTTTATAGCAAATCCTTTCAAATGGGGTGCAAAGCCATCCATGGATGTTTGTAAAGGCTTTGCAAAATCATACATAAAATAAATTGTCCATTTGATTTGAACAAGTTTTGCAATTATTTGTGGCTTTAACAGGGGCTTTTGAAGGGCACTGTATTTATCTACCAGCTGGTTCTACTTTTTTTTTTTTTTTTTTAAGAAAATGGAGAGCTTTATATACAATCCCTTGGGTGAACCAGTAATAAACTATATATCAGGTAGTCAAGTCATGCCATTTCAAATCTGTTTTACATTGTAAAGGGGTAATAATTTGTGAATTTCATCTCATAGAAATTTTTATGCTTCAAATCAAGTTGTTATCCCATCCTCGTCTATTTTTTTTATTGATCCCCTCACTCAGTGTTTTAGAGAAATAAAACATAAATGGAAGCTCTTGCTGGGAAAAAATGCTTTCTTATTTATTATATTGTATCTTGTAATAATATGTTTCTATCACCATTTAAAAACATTCTGTTAGTTACTGATGATTATTTTGTCAAATTCTACGAATTTGGTTCTGTTTTCTTTTTGTGACAAAAGATTCTGAATATTTTCATGTGTCATAAATGCGCTTCTTCACATGACAAATGTTCATTGAGCTCTTAGCAAGGCATTGGTGTCAACCCTGCAGGGTTCATAGGTGCCCAGAGTTCCTGTCCTTCTGAAGCTTGCATCCTGGTGGGGATAAATAAAGATACCAACCAACAAATATAAATATATGTATATGTATGCATGTAATTGATTGATGTCTGTGTGTGAGTGTTTCCTCGGTGGCATTATACGTTTATTCATTCTTCATGCATTTGTTGTGTGGGAAAGAATGTTTTCTAGGTTGAGGAAAGACACGAGACTCGACAGCCAGGGATATATTAGGTAACCGTGAGGAGTCTGGTGTGATTGAGGCACAGAAGGAAGTGCCAATGCAAAATAACATGAGAAGAAGGTACACAAGATCTTGAGCACCTTAAATGCTAGCCTAAGGAATTTTACATTTGTACCCAAAGCAATCAGGATCCACTAAATATTTTTGTATGGAGAAGTGACAGTTGTCAGTGGCTCATAATAGATTGGAGTGGGCACTTTTGCTGAAGTTAGGGAACCTGTTTTCAGGTCCTTATTATGAGAGGTGATAGTTAAAAGAGGAAAGAAGGGGAGGGGGTTGGCAAAGGCTGTAGTTAGTTACATTGAGTGAGATCAAGTGAAATGTTTTGAAGCATTCCTATGGAGAAGTTCCAGATCTTCTTACCTCTCATGACTGTTAGACTTACTCTTCAGTGAAATAAGACTGGTCTTGATTTTTCCGTGTGTCTTGAGTTAAAGCGTTACCCTTTGCTACTTGGGCTCTACGATTTCACCGTTCTCTGGCCACACTTTGGAATTCACTTCTTTGTGCTCTCCAATATTTGATTTCCTTCTTGTCTTCTTTTATTGTTGTGGTTGTTTTTTTTTTGTTTTTGATACAAGAGTCTCACTCTGTCACCCAGGCTGGAATGCAGTGGCATGACGTTGGCTCGTTGCAACCTTCGCCTCCCGGGTTCTTGCCTCAGCCTCCTGAGTGTCTGGGATTACAGGTGTGTGCCACCACGCCTGACTAATTTTTGTATTTTTAGTAGAGGTGGAATTTCACCATGTTGGCCAGGCGGGTCTCCAACTCCTGGCCTCAAGCCATCCGCCTGCCTCAGCCTCCCAAAGTGCTGGGATTACAGGCAACATGAGCCACCGTGCCCGACTTTCCTTCTTGCCTTAAGAGTCCTGCTTCAAGGAAACTTCCGTCTCCTTTTCAAAAACTATTTCAGTAACAATCCCTTGGTGTTTATTTACCATTTGTAGCCTAATCTTAAAACTTTTTCCTCGTATTAGTTATTTTTCAAAGACACTTTTCATCTCTTCAACTAAATTTCGAGCTCAGGATTCATAATTTCTTTGGAGAGGCACAAACAGAAAGTTAGGTCCTGTCCCATATTTCTAAGTAGTAGGATTTATTTTTCCTTCTATTGAAATGAAAATATAAATGGCCTTTGAGGCTCCAGGAGAGCCCACAAAATTTTATTTAGTCCAAAATATCGCAAAACTTCAGTATTATTAATACTTAAAGATGGTTTGCCTCAAGCAAGAAATATGAAGCTCTGGGGAACACATTCTGTGTGTGTGACACATCCAGACAGTGTGGTTTGCCAAATGCTAGCTGATCCAGAGTGAGGTTCTTAACCTTCATCAAGTCAGGGACTGCTTTGAAAATCCAACGCAAGCTATAGACTCTCTTCCCAGAAAAATGCATATAGCTAAATACATGAGGAAAATTCTGCAGTGCTTAGGCTGTGTATGTAGCATGTGTATAGGTATGATATTGGTAAATCCAAAAGAAAAATGCTTTTTAGGTACCTTTTGTAGCCATTAACGTTACCTGTGCTGAGTGCTCATTAGATATTTGCTGTCTGATTCTATTCATGTGAGGGCCACAGGGACCAGGAGAGGTGAGAGCAAAGATGCATGCACAGATCAGAGAAGGATTAAATAGGAAATTATGCAGCATGTAACTTATACATTTTCTGAAAATGATGTCTCTGTGGGCTTAGACAAAAATGAGTGGCCAGGAGAGGATTGCCGTTGGCTAAATGAAGTCTAGATTTATCCAGAGTTGGTATTTCTTGTTGAAGAACCTCAGTGAGCAAGTAAGTTCATAAACCTACTGGGGTGCTGGTGGAGGGGGAGATCTACTTTTTATTGTAGTATGTTTTCAGCTGCAACAAAAGAAAACCCTGACTCAAATGGACTTAAACATAGGGAAATGTATTACATTATGATACCTATTCCAAAATCTCTGGTGGTTTCCCTCCTCTGTGTACTGCTTTCATCCTAGGAATGATAAGGAAATTCCTGCTTTGGTTCTGGGCATCACATCCAAACAGAAAAATCATCAAAGAGGATAAGAGGTCATCTACTGGTGTGTCTCTTTCCCTGGAGTAGGGAGATGTTTCCCAGAACCCAGTGGAGGCTGCAGCTTTGTGTCTTAGTGCTCATTTTGAAACTGGTACCTGGCCTGGGGATGGCAAGGGGTGTGATTGGCTGCAGGACTTGGGGGTTTCCCTCTGGAACTAGAAATGATGTCACCTGTTCCTGATCCACTAGGAGGAGTGGTGGCTATGTGAACAGATGGCAATTATACCAAAACTGCTGCGGGTTCTACTAAGGAGGAAGAAGGGGAAAATAGATATTGGACCAACAGAACTAACAGTGTCATTGTATCTTCTGATAAACTCATGTTCTGAATAAAAAAGGAAGTCATGTTTTTATTTTTAAAAGTTATCTAAATCTATGTTATTTTCTCTACCACAACACATGGGGTACACTCATATGCTTAAGTCCATGTGAGTGAGCTTTTATAATAGATGTTCTGTCCACACAAGGACTGGTTTCCATGGCCCCCACTCAGTTTACTTATGGGCCCTACTGCCATGCACAATTAAGAGAAAGGCAAGATTTTAGCAACTTGGACTGAACTATCGAGTTTGCCTAAACTCATTATTTACAGCAGCACTTTTCTTCACAGGTGAATTGTTAATAGGTTTGATTACTTATTCTTGCCTTTGAGAATTTTCAGGTAAAACTTACAAAGTGATACAAATTGTCATCTCTCAAATGCATCTTTAATTTAAACATATTCTCTAAGTTTCTGGGTAGAGGAAGAGGGGAAAAGTACGTGAAAATGAATTTAAAATGCTTGTCAGAGTCAGTATTAATTTAAACTGTTGCGATTTTCTGTGGGGCATATTTAACCCCAAAGAAAAGCCCTTATAATTAGGAAATTGGGATTCTGAATAATTAATTTGAAAGAGGAAAGATAACTTTTTCTACAGAGAATGTCTTTCATCCAAATTTGGAGTTCCAGTTTCTGCAGATGTCACTTCTCTCTCATAACATAAGAAAATGGGTAAGAGGCAGTTTGGAAAGAGGTTGAAAGGAGAAATTATAGGTTCTCCTCCCAGCTTTTCCAATAACTTGCCTTGAGTCCTTGGACCAAGCCCTAACTTTCTCTGATGTACAAAGTTGTAAAGGAAGATGAAATACTGTGCATGAAAGTGCTTTGAAAATCGAAAGCAGTAAACTGCTCTAGGATATTTATTGTTAGCATGGTGGTTCTGGTTGTTATAAATGAAGCAGAACATTAAATATTAATGATATTTTTGTTCATCAATGGGGAAGTTACAGGGGAAAGGTTTTCCAAAAAATGCTGAGCTGTAACTGCCATCCAAGTAAGTGACGCAGAATGCCTAACTCACTTTCTATCTTGCTATTACCTGATCACAGAAAGCTGTTTCACTGTAGAGGTAACAATTGTTTTCTCCTCTGTCCTGAGGCCAATGATTATATAATATGTATCAAATCACTAGGGTGCATATCAAAGTGAGCATAAAGAGGCAAATATTTCCCTTTACAATGACCATATAAGAGATTATTTCTGTCAGGGGATAAGACATACATGAAGTCTGACTGTTTCACTGCATTTTTACTATAGAAATCACTGAGCTTGAGACTTGTACATTAACTCCTTCTGGTCATGTGACTGGCAAGTGAAGTGTTTCAATGTGTTAAGAGGACTGATCTGCATATTTCTTACTGAATCTTAATGTGTACTTGCATATTTGTGAAACAAACGAATATTTAAATTATGGAGAAAAGATGTATTGTGCCATGCTAACCTTTATAGCATACCTGTGATTTCTCTAGCCAACAGTGGACAAGGTGAAAACTCATTATACATTTTCATCATGTTGGGTATTCTTCTCAAAGTCACAGGAATACTGCAGAATGGTTCGTAACTTTATGAATTCAGCTGGCATTTTGGATATATTTTGTATGGACGGCCCCTTTGAGGGGCTAAAGACACAGCCATCCATTTCACCAAGAGTCGCCGAGGGTGCCTTATTACCCCTACCCCGTACTGGGTGCCGAGGGTGGGATGGAAGGCAAACCAGATACAGCCCTTGTGTTTATGCAGCTTATTCTTTAGTGGGCAAGAAATTACTTGAGAATCCTAAAAATGTAAAATTACATCTGTGACAAGTCTAGTGAAGGAGAAGGGCAAGATACTTCATTGAGGAGGACATTTATTGCTAGTCGGGGGGACAAGGAAAGCTGACGTAAGGAAATGATGATTCAGTGGAGTTGATACAGGAGTGAAATAGTCACAGCAGGAAAGTGGAGTGGTGGGAGTTGGGAGGAAAGTACTGTATTTGAGGAACCACATGTTCAAGTTCTGCAGCAGAAGGGCCAGTGAAGTACTTGAGTGTTGTCAAAGCAATCAAGGTAGCTGGAAGAGAGAACACGAGGGCGTGAGGGTATGTTATCAGGATGACCTTGATGTTCACAATTAAGAACGTTGCTCCAATCCTGACATCAATAGGAAGACTCAAGTATCTGAAGGAGGGAGTTTGCATGTCTATTCATAAAGACCTCTTAAGCGATACACTATACACTATTAATATGCCGGTGGTTCTTGGGGTGCTGTCTCCAACTGTTGTTGTCTCACTACTATATACTCTACTCCTTCCCTAGTGTGTGCTATCTCTGTGATTTGTGTGGGATCACTACATCCCTTATGGACTACTGTGACTGGACTAAAACAATCAAGGTAATCCTATCCCTGTCATCACGATGATTAATTTGAGTCATCCAGGTCTAAGCAAATCCATGCATGGTATTTTTTGGCTTTAGGGATTGTTCCATCATGGTCCCAATCAGGACAACGTTCAGCAGGAATTTTGCTCTTTTATAGACTGAACTTGCTCCCATTGAAAGTCAGTGAGGAAGCAAGTAGATCTGGAATCCCATGACCCTGAGAGAAGCCTGCGTTAGGGTGAAGTTGACATGGAGGTGTCAGAGGTGAGGGGTACAAAGAACCTTTTTGTCCTTGCTAATATGGTAGATCCCCTGGATCTCAGACTGCACCTGATACCTGTAAGTTTCCTGGCTTTTCTCACCCCTAGGCCCTTTTCCAATCCTGATGCTAGCTGTTGACAACAGTCATTATTGAATAAATGTCAGAAACCTCATCTGAATTCAAGGAGTCTCTCAGCTCTTTCTAAACCCAGACTTACTCATTGTAACTGTAGCTCAGACCAAGATGGATTAGACTACCTTGGTGAGAACAGGTGTATGAAGAATCACTGATTTAAAGATTGTTCATAACATATCCCAGTCATTAGGCACAAGTCTATTTCTTGAGACATTGTAAGGGGTAATTCTTGGAAGGACATAGGTCCAAAATGTTGAATTGGACGTCTAGAAGTCAGGGTGGTAAAAACGAAGTATATATTGATTAAGTGGAGAGTTAGATGAGTAGAGAAGCAAAATGAAGCCAAGTAGAAAATTAAAGGTTTTGGGAGGACTACTGCCTGAATTTAGATGTTTTTAAAGTATAGCTTTCTGTCTTCATGGGAATATCTTTTTGATATGCTGAGAAAAAGAAATCCAGGTGTTCTTCACTTTTGTAAGCAACCTGGTTTTTAGTCCAGGGAGCACCGACAACAGGATTTCTTGCCAATCACTTACCATTGTGAGGCCTGATTTTTCATCTGTAAAATGTGGATAAAACAGTCTACCTGAGTAATGGCTGTGAAAGTTAAATGAAGCAATTTGAGTACAAATACCTCACAATGAATGATTGTTTTCACTGATGTGGTGGTAAATATTTCATAACCTCTTTTTCAAAGAAAAAAAGCATTATTTATCATGTTTGCCAATTTCCATGGTGTAAATACTCCCAAAATTGTGCCAGTTCCGAGTTACCAGTGTGTTACAAAATGAAACATGGAGTTGGAGAAATACACATACAATGCCAGAGAGCTCTCCAAGATGCCACTGCTTTCCTTCTTTGCAAATTAGATACATCCCAGGTTTTTTTTTTTTTTTTGAGATGGAGTCTTGCTCTGTTGCCCAGGCTACAGTGCAGTGGCACAGTCTTGGCTCACTGCAGCCTCCACCTTCCATGTTCAAGTGGTTCTCCTGCCTCAGCCTCCCAAGTAGCTGGGATTACAGGCACCTGCCACCACACCCAGCAATTTTTTGTGATTTTAGTAGAGACAGGGTTTTACCATATTGCTCAGGCTGGTCTCATACTCCTGGCCTCAAGTGATACACCCGCCTCGGCCTCCCAAAGTGTTGGGATTCCAGGTGTGAGCCACCGCACCCGGCCTGTGAGCCACCACACCTGGCCTATGCCAGATTTTTTACAAAGCAAAATCAATCCTTGTCCCCCACCCCTGTTATACTAGGGTTTGTTTGATTTTAGTGACATCTGTATCAGGGTTGACACAGAATTAATAACTGAATCAATAAAGAGACCAGGAACAGGGCACCACCTTACACAATGTGACATGAAAAATGTTGAGGTGTAGCAGTTTATTCCCTTAGGTTAATCATGAGCCTTTCTGTTAGGCCTCTCTGAAATTCAACATCATTCTGTCCTAAATCACCAGTTCTTTGCAAGTGTTGGTTCTAACCCCTATAACTCACCTTTCTCAAAAATTCTGCTATGTTTGTGTTAGTAATCAAATACTGTATTTTATTTTCGTAAGATTTTCTTCCCAGTCTAGATTATGTATTTCAGAGAGAAAGCATCCTATTGGATGTACATTTTGTATCCTTTTGATGTCAAATATCATGCTGTGACCATAGCAATAAGTGTAATACACATAGTAATCCCCCTCGCCCCCCTACTTTTTTTTTTTTGAGTTCCTACTGTGTTCCAGGTTCTGTGGTAACATTTTCCTTGTTATTTGTAATCATCACAACAGTACTAGAGGGTGGATACAGTCATTCCCATTTTACAGTTGAGGATGCATTCAATGTGAGATGTTAAAGACTTTCTTCAAAATTGCCCAGGTAGCAAGCAGCTCACCACACCACCATGGGTGGTATTCAAAAGGTAATGGTTAAGAGAAAGAATGGATAATGAATATCTTGAGTCTATTTTCTTGAGACAGACGAGACTGAGCAGCCTGAGAACATTTGGTGCTCAGAGGGAGGAAATGCTAAGAGGGGAAAACAAGTCTGAAAGGGAAAGAAGGATAGTTCAAAGACCAGTTTCCCCTGCTTCACAATTCTGACTGGTGCCAGCTCTAACTGCGTATGTTTGCTTTACTTGGAAGATAGAATCATAGCGCCAGAATTCACGGAAGTCTGTTTTGGAAGATGCATTAGTCAGGGTATGCTAATTGCTGGAACAAACAATCCCCAAACTTCTGTAGCTTAACACTGCAGAGAGTTATTACTCTCTGGTGTCACAGAGCAATGTGGGTGGGCTCTGGTCCTAGCCTGGCTTCTTCCATGGTTCCGGTCTGCTATCCCCTAGGACCTTGGAGTTCACTAGATATTGGTATCAGGCTGATCAAAGAGGAAAAGGAGAGTGCATAGACGATTACATGAGAAATTTTAAGGGCCAGGCCTGGACAAGGCAAGTATTACTTCTGCTCACTTTTTATTGGCCACATCCTAGTCATATGATCCCATGACTGCAAAGGAGGATGGGGAATTTCAGATTCCTAGGTGGTCAGGGGCAGAAAGAGATGGGGATTGGTGAAAACACCAGAGGTCTGCAAGTTTGGTGACCACTAGTTTTCAGAGATATTGGGTGTTTGTTAAGGTACCCAGAGGTATTAGGTATTTGATACAATCCAGTGTCTTCCAGAGGTTGAGCATGAGCCACATATGCCCAATGTCTTCATTGGGTCTTCATGTCTTCATTGGATTGCTGATGGCCTGTCACTGGGAAAGTTATTTACCTTCTCTGAAGAGAAAATAATAACTTGCATTTCAGAGTTGTTTGGGACACTAAAGGAAATCATGAAGATGGAACTGATTTGTTAACTAGAAATGGACATCCAAATAATAAGTATTGGTTACAGGTTTAAAATGAAACTTGCAATGTTTGAGGAAGAAAGGGAAAATGTTAATGCAGAAACAGAAAAGGTAAAGAAATGGTGGGAAGTAGGTTATTGGCACTTTTTCTTTGGATACCCATTGCCATATTTCATGTGATTAAACTTCATTCCTTTTAATGAAGCAATTCTTCTAAATAATCAGAGATTTCCGACCAATGTAATATTTAACATTTATAATTTTCACCTTAAATGTTGAAGATTTTTAATTTGTAAAACTGTTTATTGCAGTTTAAATCTCCTTATGCCACAGAACTGTGGACTTTCTCTGGTTGCAAAATTCTCTACAGTTCCTTGAATTGAAAAGGGTTTAAGTGAAAAAAAGCTGGGGGAGGTGGGGGCCTTTTACAAACAAATTACAACTCATTTGGTACAATAAAGATAATTCATTTTATCTTGCTTTGCATGACTGTATATTGTTTTGAATTCATTCTGCGTTTCGGAAGCTTGCGGTATTTCTTTTCTCTAGTTTCTTACTTGTAACTGCAGATTTCGCGGTTTCATTTGTATGCCACTTGCCTCCCAGAATTTGGCCCAACAGTTTTGAGTAGCTGAACAATTTCTCGAGGACAGATCAGCTGAAATGTGGCTCAACTTGAGTAAAGCAGAAGGAATGACATAAGGTTAGGTGACTGATGTGTGAGTTTTTGAATTTGATTTGGTTTTACATGGAAAGGTTGAAGCAATGATCCATGTATTCTAATAAAAATCATCAGTACAAATCAAATAAAATCTGGCTTAGTGGCTATTTTCCCACTGTATCATTCATGGCTAGCCTGTGCTGTTACAGACCACATTTGGCAGGCACGGCTTTTTCCTACAACAAAATCTTCAAGTAACATTGCAATCTTTGCTGTGTTAAAAAGGCATCTTTTCTAATCAAACTGTCTGCTAATCTCATCAGATAAATCATTATTCTGTACTGACAGCTCGGGCTTTCCCAAGACCCCTTCCCTGCTTCTTGTTTTCTCTTAAGGTGCCTGGTTATTGTCATTCTTCAGGTCTTTGCCTCTATCTCCTAATGACATTTCTTCCATTCCTGAGGAAGAGTTACAGCTTTTTACCATTCCACTTACTGAATTGGTAAGACCAGTACCTCAGAGCAGCTCATCTCTTTCTGACTGGTATTCCACTAGTTATCAGATGGGCAAAAGGCAGGATGCATCGAAGTTGCAGACCTACTAGAACCAAAAATGCTTATTCCCAGGAATTTGATGTGATTAAACCTAAGAAATTATCCGTTGATGCGTTCTCATCTGTTTCAGGTCCTGCCCCCAACAGCTGGACTAGCAAAGTAAGGCAGATGTATTTTCACTACTTGAGGAGTGAACATGTTTTATAGAACCTGAAAGTGAAAGTAAGGGAGGCAGCATGGTTTGGAGGAAACCTTGGTCCATGTTTCCCTCATAGACCTGTCCTGCTAGCAAAGTCCTGGGCCTTTCTCAAAATGATGGCAACTGCATGTGCCCTGGTAGTGAAACGGTATTGCAGTGGGCCTGGCACTGCCCTGTGAAAAAGGACCCACGGAGGAGAGACTCATGGTTTTGTTTTCATTGCTGACATGGTTTAAAAATGTACATTGCTAGCTGTGAAAACTCAGTCGTCGTAACACTGTACACCTTTCTTCTTTCAGCAAGTATCCTTGTGAACATAAGCAAGTATTCTATTCTCTGTTAGAATTAAACAGGTAATCATAACAGCATGAAAGGGTGAAAGTATGTCTTATGCAAAATAGCCTCTTTTATGTAGGACATCTACCAATTTTCTTGTGATTTTTGTTTTTCCTCTTTTGAAAAATGATTTTAGTCTGCTCGTGTTTAGGTATGTAACTTCTCTTGATCCCGGTTTTATGCTTTGAATGATCCCTGGTACATCATTTTAAATGAGATGAGTATATAAAAAATAGGAAGCCAAAAGCATAATTGAAAATTGTGGTTACATTATCGTGAGATAAAATGGCCAGTCAGACTTCTCTGACCAATTTGATAAAAAATAAGGAGGTATCATTTGAACGAGTTGTAACATATGGGAACTGTTTTAAACACCATCATTAATATCAAGAAACGATTAGGAAATGCAAGTTTGTGTATCGTGTGTGTGTATATGCTGATTTTACGCACACACGCACATGCACACATACGCACACACACATTTATAAACCCAAGTAAGAGAAACCTTTGCCAATGTCTGCCAGGCATTTGGCTGAAGTGGAATTGTGAGGAACATTTTCTCAGCCTTTATAAATCGCAGTTGAAATATGTTAGCACTGTTCAGTTTATACAATGACAAGGGCTGTAGGCTGGGCATGGTGGCTCACACCAGCAATCCCAGCACTTTGGGAGGCTGGAAGGATTGCCTGAGCCCAGGAGTTGGAGATCAACCTGAGCAACATAGCGAGATGCTGTCTCTACAAAAAATTCACTGGGTATGGTGGTGTGTGCCTGTGGTCCCAGCTGCTCGGGAGGCTGAGATGGGAGGATTGCTTGAGCCTGGGAGTTTGAGGCTGCAGTGAGCCCTGATTGCACCACTGCACTACATACACCCTAGATTAAGAGCGAGACCCCATCTCAAAAAAAAAAAAAAAAAAAAACAACGACGAGGGCTTCATTTAAAGGTTAAAGGGACTGTTTCTACCTTATATTGATTATAACAAGTTAACTCAATATTGTACGATTATGCTTATGCTCTCTTGAATGGCAAAGTTCCTCTCACAGTCTTTTTTGGGGTCAGTCTTCACTCCTCACTTTGTGGGCGGGTGGGGCTAGTTCATTTGCATACTTGCTCTCTGAATGTGGGAATATATTCTTTTAAAAGTGGCAACTTATCTCCCCCTTCTAAAATATTTTAGATGTTTCCAATTTTTTTGTACGTCAGCCCGTGGAAACCACACCAAATTTTTCTGTGTCATGAGTGTGCTTGTCTCTGCATTTGAATTTTTTTTTAATTGGGAAGTCCCTCTGCAATGGCAGGTCTCCTTTTCACACAATGGTTTACAGAACGTGGTGGGAGGAGGCACCAAATAGCCTGTTAGGATAGCTTGGCTCCAAAACTGATTCTTTAACTTGCCTTTATACACTGCATTACTTTATAAGTGGGTCAGTCCATCTTGTCTTCATCTAGGCCAAATCCCTTCCAAGTTCATAGTAAATTATGCCTCAATATATTCTTGTTCCTGCCCTCCCCCCTCCCACCTAGGTCACGGGGCTACAACTAACCATTGTCTGAATTGAAATGCCACTGGATGATCAACGATTGAAGAATATTTTTTACCAATTCAAATAGAACAGAAACTTCAGTCAAGCATTTATTGCCCTACATTTCTGCGACTGTCAAAACCAGTTGATCACAGACGTGAGGATATGTAAAGAAATAGGAAGCTGTGATGGGTTATCCCTCATCTAAGAGTGGTGCAAGTGAGACTTGAGAGCATTGTCACTTTTTACCTTATACATTTTTGTATTTTATATTTTTTCAATAAGCACATACTTAAAAATTAGTTTGAATGTTCTTAAGGAATCTTTCCTCAGATGACTTATTAGTTCAACAGGGAAAAATTATAATCATACACTGCAGAATTTGCATACCACTTTGACCTGGTGATCAAAATTGGCATAACACTGAGGGACAGACCAACATGCCATCAAGGGGCTGTGGAAGTGATGTCCTAGGAAGGACACCAGGCCACTCTTGTAGTATTATATCCACTGGAATATAATCATGAGGAAGCATCTGATCCTCCCAGATTGAGAAACATTTCCATAAAATAACTGGCCTGTATTCTTCCAAAATTCTAATATCACAGAAAGAAAAGACTGAGGAATTATGTCTGATTCAGATGGATAAAACAGATAGACAGTTAAGTACAGGGCATGATCCTGGACTTGGTCTTCTGCCAGAGATGGAGGAAGTGCCCTATTGGAATATGGATTATGGATTGGATCAAAGTGCCCACAGTGTATTTTCTGATTTTGATAATAGTACTGTTTTGTTCTTAGGAAGCACACACAGAAATACTAAGGGATAAAAGGATATAACTGGTGCAACTTACAAATGGTTCAGAAGCAACATATTACATAATTCTAACTGCACTATAATTAAAAACTTTTAAAATTAGCCTGATGTGGTGGTCCCAGCTACTTGAGAGGCTGAATTGGGAGGATCTCCTAAGCCTGGAAGGTTGCGGCTGCAGTGAGCTGTGTTTGTGCCACTGGACTCCAGCCTGGGTGACAGAATGAGACCCTGTCTCAAAAACAAATAGATAAAAACCCCAAAACTTAAAAAAAATAAAAATGTAAAACATGGGAAGAATGAAAAAATGACTTCAACCCTTGATCTTTTCTTGATCAGTTCCCAGGTGAGGCTAGGATATCTCTGTTTTTTATGAGGTTCCTTGGAGTATTTGGGTGGTCAGCCACCATTTGGAGATCACCATGTAGTGCCTAGATTATAAATTATCCTTTCAGAAAGAGTTGCTGGAATCATTTCGAGATTGGTCAGGTGCCAATAAATAAGTAATAGAAACGCCCTCAAAATTGGAGTTGAAAGGGTGAAATTTTATTTTATTTAGTTTGGTGATCTGAACATGGTATAATATTGTCACACTTTTTCTGGGGTTTAGAAGAGGAAGAGCAGCCTACAGTTGACCGGATGACTAATATTTATTTCATACCACAAAAATTAAATGCTTTACTAAAACTTCCATTCTCTTACAATTCTGATGAACAAGGTTGTACTATATGGTTAAGTATCACACTGTAAATTTAGGCAATACATGTCCTATTGAGCCCATAGAGTAAAATAGATTTTCCCGTGATCCAAGCTATTACAATTTCACATGTGTAAAGTGTTTCAAATTCATTTTTAATAGACTGCTTCCCTTCAAATACATGTGGAGGTAGATTTATACAACTGTAAACAGTTTATGCGTTTTTACAGATTTTCATTATATGTGTTTGATACTAATTTACCTCTTTTTAATTGTAGGAGAGATAAAGAATTAGTAGTTTAAAACAGTAGGAACTGCATGTTCTGCTGTGATCAAGGAATTAGATAATCTGGCTTGTTTGCTTAAGGGGTCTGTATCTTGAGACTTTTATAGGGCAGTATTAAAGCTCTGAGCCTCCTTATTATGCCAGTACCCAGAAGATTGCTTTAATGAGAAGTAAAGGGCCTTTTTCCAATTACAAGGGAATAACTGTATTAAGTTCCTGTGTTATGTCAACCTGCTTTGATTTGATTACTGTGAAAGAAATGGATTTATCTGTCAGTGTTACTTAATTAAGCCTTCTCATTGATGTTTTGCAGAATAATATAGTGTGATTTGCACATTTGAGCCTAAATACAGAGAAAATTGGCCTAAAACTAAGACATGACCCCTGAAGATAGCATGTAAGATTGATTAGTTGTCATTGCCAGGTCATAGGCTGCAGTGTTAAACATAGGTGGAAGGATTGCCATGTTGAAAGGGTAAAAGGAAAATCAGTTTATGGGACTGATTATTTTAAGCAAAAGGAGTTGTGCTGGAAAACTAGATTTTAGGGAAGAGTTTTGAATATGTAAAACTATTGACTTCACCAATATTAGTCAAGCATCTGGAATAGGAAATGACAATAAAAGAAACAGGAGAAGTAGATTTTGTTAAAGTATAAAAGGAAATAGAAGAAAAAGGAGAAAGCAAGAGGAAAGAATGCTGTTTGGGAGAAGTAGACCATTGTGGTTAGACAGAGCAATTACAGCCTACAAATATTTCAATTAAGCCAGCCTCCCCTTCTCAGAACCTCACAAATGGCACCCTCGGGAGAAAAGAGGTATCAGGGAAGAAAAAAGGAAACGGTTCCATGTTTCATGTTGGCTAACCTCTCCCAAGAATAAATTCAGTAAATTATTTACCAAATAGGCATTTTAAATACCAATCTGTATATCTGAAGTCATTATAATATTACGGATTTTGCATTATAAATATTACATGTATGGTTTGAAAAATACACACATAATTACCTGTAGATGTTGTCAGAGGTATATATTCAGTTTTATTAGGAAATGAAGCATATTCTTAAATGTATTCCTTAGTTGTTTAATGCTTCGTTTTCTAAAGTATCTACCTTTTATTTCTTGCACTTTGTGATATATCTTTAGAAGGTGATATGTCCTTAGGAGGTACCAGACACCTAGTTAAAAACTTCCTAGTAATATTTTCACATTTAAGTACTTTGAAACTTATCTGTGTAATGTTGAAGTTAGGTGGTACTTTGATTTTTTTTTTTTCTTCAGATATGGTAACTTACTTCTGATTGTTATTCTCACCTGATTCGAAATGTTTATGCTCCAAGAAAACTGTCTTAGTTAAGACTGTTTTTTTTAAGTGCTTTTACATTGGTCACATTTCAAAAAGTCAAAGAAGGTATATATAGTTCACGTTATACTCTTGCTTGAGTTATTCATGGCTCTTATTTGTAAGATATTGCTTAAAAAGGTAGGGTCCCCAAATGACTAACTTCTCTTCAAGAGGAAGACCCCAACTAGCCAGTGCCATACATTTGAAAGGTTGCTAAATGGCACTCATCTCTCAGCATTTCACATTATATATTCAAGCTAGGGCATCATTCAAGATAGATGATCGTTGACACTTCCAAATACAGAAATTAGTATAAAGGCTTCAGTGTTACATTTGGTTCAGTTTCATAATGTAACTGTTTACCACCTTGAGTTTCAAAAAGATTTCTGAGTTTCAATATAAGGAACACCACTGACGTATTTGTAACATAATAGTTACGCACTTCATTTTGTTACTTTCTCATTATCTGAATTTTATGTTATAGGAAGATGCTTTCCCTGTTTATAGCAGCACACCGTGGAATTAACTCCATGTCTTAAGCAGCAGAAATTTAGTGTTCATTTTTGAAAAACAGTGTATTTTTAACTTAAGGAAAATAATACTGTTTTAAAGGACTTATTAATGGAAGTTTAAGTTGGAGGTTAATTAAGGCTAAAATATTGCAGTCTGCGAACAAATTTTTCCTACTATACTTTCTCACCAGCATATCTACACTTTAACTTTTCTTATCATATGAGAAATACTATAAGATGATCTCATGCTTGACCTTTGAGTTTCAAATTTATTTGGTTAGGAAATCCATTAGCTCTGAGAAAGCCAGAGTTGACAGCAGTCATCTGAAAATGGAAAGCCCAGGTCTGTATTCTTTATATTTGACATATCTTTTTTTTTTTTTTTTTTGAGACAGTGTCTCCGTTAGTCATCCAGGCTGGAGTGCAGTGGCACAATCTCGGCTCACTGCAGCCTCTGTCTCTTGGGTTCACATGATTCTAGTGCCTCAGCCTCCCGAGTAGCTGGGACTACAGGTGTGCACTACCATGCCCAGCTAATTTTTGTATTTTTAGTAGAGACGTGTTTTGCCATGTTGCCCAGGCTGATCTCGAACTCTTGGCCTCACGTGTTTCTAGTCTGATAGTTTTGATTGCTGTCCGCATAAGCAAAGTGGAGCTTTGAGTAATGAAATCATAATCCACCTGCCTTGGCTTCCTAAAGTGCTGGGATTATAGGCGTGAGCCGTCGCACCTGGCCTGACATATCTTAACATTTGTGTGGGAAGCATTGACATAACCCTCATCCTTTGCTTAGTCAGATTTGGGAAGTGCTGGAAGCTTCTTGTCAAGTTTCTTGTTAGTGCCCAGATCACTCATTCTGAAGCACCATATCTTATGTCTAATAGAAAACAGAAACAATCATGCTTGTGTGGACATTATCTGTCAATATTTGAATCTCCCCAACTCTTCCTACGTCCGTAATAGCACTCAAATTTTACTTGAAATTACTCTACTTAGAGCTCTTATTATACTGGGTGCTAATGAAAATGTGCACATCCTTAACACGCTCTTTGCTGATGAAATATTTTGAACTCTTAAATTCATCTGGCACTGACGGAGAGCATATGCCATCTCAGTTTGTGTGAGGGCTCAGCCAAGGGTTCTTCCTGGACTAGGAAATTAGTAGAAGCCACAGATGTACGCAGTCTGTGAGTCTCCATAATGGTGTGGAGGATATTTAATAGTGTCTGTTGTTGCAGGGAGAAGGTTTTGAGGCAGTGTAGACTTCATTGTGTTTCAGAATGATTATCGTTCCTGGAAGAACTTAACATTCTATCTCTGAATGCATTCTGAATGTGCTGAAATTTTTATTAAGAAATCAATATATTTCGACAAGAGCAGGAATCTGTAGACTTAGAGCAATGCAAAATACCATTTTAGGCATTTTTCTGATTTCATAAAACTCTAGGGTCCTGGGTGATTGGCATGTTGTAGGCTCAGAATATAGAAAAGACAACTACACAGCTCTACGTCAAATCAATCTAGGTAACTCTCATACCTGTTTATTTCAAATCAAGCTTAAAGTTACATGGTATTTAGTCTGCATTCTTAGCTTGGGACTCTGATCAGCATACATAACTTTTGACAACATGTCATTTGTATATTACACACAGAAATACACCGAGATATAAAGAGAATACTGTAATGGTAAACCAAGCCACTGAATAAATGTAATGCTTACTGAATTCTCACTCTGATGGTGTTATACAGGTTCCCGGAGAAGGTAGGATTGTTTAACCTAAATGTTTTGGGTGTTTCTAAGATCCAGGAGAGTATTTAAAAATCACTGACCTGTTTAGCAGAACAAGGAGTTATAAAAATGTAAGGCTCAGGTTTTCTTAGATATTGGAGGGATTATTAAATTAGCCACTTATGATCAATATTGGTGACTATGGTAGGTATTTACTACAGATCAAGTACTTTCCTAAGTGTTTAACAAATGTTAGTTAATTCAGTTACTTTAACAATAACTCCTTAATCTTACAAATACTATCATCCCCTTATCTTCTGTTAGAATACTGATTTTGGAGTACGTCTTGGGTTTTCACTTCTGTTCTCATTGACCCAAGAGCCCATTATATTTTCGATGTTGGCAGATGTCCCCAGGGCAAAAAATGTGTTTTCTTCTTCCCTGGGTTCCAGCCTTCACTTTGATTTTGGCTCAATGATTCCTTGTTATCTTGTCTGCTCAGTATTTTAAAATTTTTCAAAAAACTGTTATCCATCATTTTTAGTTTTCTGTGGGAGAGTTGTCCAAATATACTATCCTGCCCTATTTCCAAGAATGGAAATCAAACTTGCTTATTTTGTAGTTCACAAAAATGAATACGGAGAGGCCAGTGACTTGCTCAGACCAGAGAACTGGTCAATGCAGAGTCCCTGCTGAAATCCAGCTCTTTATCCCAACTTCCAGTGCTGTGTTTTCTAAAGTTTGTCTAGTCTGTCTGACAGTTTTGATCTTGCTGTCCACAAGAGCAAAGTGGCGCCTTGAGTAATCAGATTACAAGTTTAATGAATGTGGATAGGAAATCGCAGAAGGTAAGAATTACGTCTGAACATCTTTCCCCTAAATAGAGTGTTTGGTCATAGTTCTGCCCAAAACTGTTGTGTTTTGGCACTGATCCGTCAAATACTTTATTTATTATTTTTTGGAGAGAGAGTCTCGCTCTGTCACCCACGCTGGAGTACAGTGGCCCAATCTTGGCTCACTGCAACCTCCACCTCCCGGGTTCAAGCAGTTCTCCTGCCTCAGCCTCCTGGGTAGCTGAGATTACCAGCGACCTACCACCAGGCCCGGCTAATTTTTCTATTTTAGTAGAGACGGGGTCTCACCATTTTGGCCAGGCTGGCCTCAAACTCCTAACCTCAACTGATCTGCCTGCCTCGGCATCTCAAAGTGCTGGGATGACAAGCGTGAGCCATTGCACTCGGCCAATATGTCAGACACTGTGGAGGGGGCTCATGCAGAATGAATCATATACGATGAAAATTTGTGGATTTTCAGATTGCCTCCTAAAGCAGCCAGCAATCCCATGAAAGAGTTACTAAATCTATCTTTGTTTAGAGTAAAATAAGAAATTAGAAAAATCTTGAACAACGGAGCCCATTTCAGTCTTTTGGAACAGGAATTTCTATCGTCTACTTGCTTTCTTTCCTTTTGCCCGGAGTATTATCTTTCTCTGTCTTCTCCCATCTTGGAAAAAGGGTGGCAACAGAACAAGGGAGGGGCGAGAACTAAATAGATTCAGCAGCTTCATCCCAGGCAGTTTTTCATTTGTCTCTCTGTTGCCTTAATGGATTTCACACATCTTTTTCCTGTATATTGTTTAGTTTCACCTCCAGAGGTAAACACTTCTCATACCACAATATTGTCTTACTTTTCACTTTCTGCTGTTCTAATTCATTTCAATAAAGAACTAATGAGCCCACCATTGTACAGAACCACACAAGATGTTATTTGTGTCAAGCATGCTTCTTTCCTATAATAAATGTATGTCACAGTTGGGTATGATATAAATATGTAGCTCTATAGCTGTATATATATATATTCACATGGTTATTTGGATAATAAATTCTATGCACTTGCTGAACTATCGTATAGAGCCAGCCATACAAGTTTTATTTTGCCTACTGTTGATACTATGGGCTGCTATGGGACATTCTGTCCTCTGTGTTGGGAGCTCACAGATATTTTCTGTCTGGCTTAATACCAGGATTAGGTATGTTTCTCCTGAACACTTTGTGTGTATTTATCTGATGGTTATTGTCAATCTTGTTTCCCTCTCTGCTTTGTCTACTTAATAGCTTCTAAAATTTTGACCCACCTCTCGCAAATAGCCGGTCCTTCACTGTGTGCATTTTGATAAACTCATACCTCTGGCCTTATTGTTCTCCTACTTTTATTTTCCAGGCACTTGATTCCTTCAAATATTGATTTCATATCTTTTGTGTTGTATGTGTTTCTGTAATCTTTTGTGGACACAAGAGTGGGTATAAACTCCCAAATAAATATATTCACTCTGCGTGGGGAGAAGTGACAGGAGGGAACATTCAGCTGGTTAGAGAGAGATGTGAAATTCTTACTGGGGAGCCTTTACAGCAGTGAGCAGAGCTTCAGCCTCCTTTTGTGTCCAAGCTCTGCCATTTCCTGATCCCTTGGGCAAATTTTCTAACCCATCTGAGCCTCAGTTTTCTGATATATAAAACTGGAATACTATTAAGGCATTTGAGAGTTTAGCGCAGTGTCTGACATACATTCAAGTCATACATTCACCTCACTTCTTTGAGAGGTGAGGAATAGTTTAGACAGAGGGAATAGCAGTTACAAAACCATGGTGGTATAGAAGAGCGTGCAGTGTCCTGGTACACTAGCAGGGGTAAGGAATGGCCAGGTGTAGGCCACATGCAAGGTTTATATGAAAATGAGTCTGGACAAGAGCTTCTGGGATGTTTATATGATGGAGGTGTATACTGAATGCTGCTGAAGCCAGCAACCCAGACAGGAATTTTAAGATAGGGAGTGAGAGAGGCTGCTGTTGATGGTGTGGGGCATGCATTTGTCTTGTGTTACAGTAGAGTAGTCCTGTGGCTTTCAAACTACTGTGCATAAAAGTTACCTAGGGACCTGTTAAAAACAGTTTTCTCAGTCCCACCGCTAGAGTTCCAGACTGAGTAGATGTGCGATGGACCCTAAGAAGCCAATTTAAAAATGGGCATACAGGTGATTCAGGTGGCGGATGCACTTTGAAATGCACTTGGTGGTGCACTGGAATAGTTACTGAGGAAATGCTAAGTAAGGGGCAGGCCTGACAAAATTCAAGGATAGGGAAGATGGAAGAAAATGACTTCAAAGCAACATGTTTACATTCATTATGAATTACCATTGCGCATGCTATAGCTTTGTGTCTTCTGTGCATATGAATAAATGAGCACCTATAGATTTTTTTCAAAGATAAACTATAATTAGAATTCATATGATTATTCTATTTGTTAGGTTTGGGAGAGCTAGTGATTTGTCCTCATCCTCGAGATCCAGCAGGAGACCAAGGGAAGGGGAAGCCTGTTCAACAGAGAGCAATCAGAGAAAGAAAGATGCAGCAGTGTGAGGTCAGGAAGTGGGAAAGATGGAAATGGGAAAGGCTGGGAAAAGAGCAGTCAGATCCGATTGGTCAGGAATCTATTTGTGAAGGAATCCAGCCAGTATTTAACTTGCTTTGAAAAAGCTAGACTTCCAGCATTTTTAATTAGTGGATTGCTCGCTTTTGAAATTGCCCAGTTGGGAATACTCAAGTTTTGATGTGTTTTATCTGCCTGCTAATTAGGAGGCTGCTTGGTTGACCATTACTTTTCCTTTTTTCTGTGGACAGAAGATGCATATGAGGGTCTCTTGGTACATTCCAGCTCAAGTCTGGGTTAAAGTGCATAAGAAAAGCTGTATATTTAGTAAGAGTTCTTACTAAATTATAAACAAATTTTAGTACATCTTTTCTCCAACTTGATTCCTTTTGCTGTAGCACAGGGCTTCTCAATCTCAACACAATTTTTGTTTGGGGTCAGAACACTAAAAATATATATATTTTTTAGAGACAGGGTCTCAGTTGCCTAGGTTGGAGTGCAGTGGCACAATCGTAGTTCACTGTAACCTTGAACTCCTGGGCTCAAGGGATCCATCCTCCTGCGTCAGCCCCTGCAATTAGTTAGGACTACAGGCATGTTCCACCACACTTGGCTAATTTTAAAAATTTTTGTAGAGACAAAATCTTGCTATGTTTTCCACACTGGTCTCAAACTCCTGGCCTCAAGCAATCCTTCTGCTTCAGCCTCCCAACGTGCTGGCATCACAAGCGTGAGCTGCTGTGCCCTGCACAGGGTACTTCTTACTGTGGAGAGCTGTTTTGTGCATTTATGAGATACTTAGTAGCAACTCTTGGCCCCTGTGTGATCAATGCCACTAGCACCACCCAAGTTGTGACAACCAAAAATGTCTCCTGGGTGGCTTTGCCAAATGTCATTTGGGATGCAGAAGCCCCACTGGCCTGGCCATAGTGTCCTCTTTCCTCCAAGTCTCTGCCTACTTTTCATGTTTAAAATCCTCTTTTAAAATTGAAAAGATAAAATGAGTCCAAACAATTTGAAATCTTATGGTACTTTATAGGGATTCAAATCTGTTCCTCCATTACTTTTTGGCCAAATTCAAGAGGAGAAATCTCTCAAATGAATCCAAGCTGGCTGTTATAGGTGAAAAGAAAGTCAAGATGCGCCAGACTTTTGAAAGCTTGCAGTGGTTGAGAGATTTTGTTATTTATACACTTTTTATTTTGGCTGAAAATATTTGGTTTTTGTTTAAGAATTAAGAGAACCATGTAGGCTACAAAATTTATTTATGTGCGAATCCCAGAGGGTTGTAAGTAGCTTCTTTGTGTGCTTCAGTTCAACATATACAGGATAGGCCAGCATGTTGAGTTGTTAAACAGCAGATCTGGGGAAGGTTTTACACCTTTTCTCTAGGCTTGATGCAGTCCCGAGAGCTTTCTTGACATGCCTTGAAGCTCACAGTGCACTGATTTTAACTGTCCATAGGGGACATCTGTTTGCAGTTTGTGTTATCTTCTGAAGCACCAACTAAAAGGAAGTGAAATATTATTTGTCATTAAAAAAAAAGAGAGAGAGAGAAGTTAATTTAGTGGTAATAACTTAGTTGTTGTTGCTCTTCTGTCTCTTAAGATATTCTGAAACACCATGTACTCTACTGTATCCCAAAATAAATCAATTAATTATACTATGATTACTTCTGCTGATAATAAAATAGCAGTAATAGTCAAAGGAATGACAGTAGAGCATTAAGAGAATAAACAGTATCACTGAAATGTTAGGAAACACAATAAATGGGATTGTATCTCCTGAACCATAGTTTCACACTTCCTCCTCCACTTCTGTCAGAGGGTGTTTGTGATGGCCGTCTGTTATCAGCCGTGATCAAAATAATGTAACAGTGAAACTTTTTATACTTTTATGAAGGCCCTTTCATCAAAAATCTCACAGCCATTTCTAAATATAGAGCGACTGATCTTTAAAACACTTTTATGTTTTAAGCAATTAATATGGTAACTTAGCTGTTAGACTTTCCATCCTGCGTATTTGCCATTTGGAGCATGGATGGAACATTTCATAATCTACTCAGCATTGAAACTTCGCTGAGTATCGAGTTTAGAATTCCAACTTTTCGACGGTTCATGTAGGTCTTTTCACCGTCATCTATCAAAACAAAACATTGCTTTGTAATGGAATAACCACATTCATTTCCACATATCAAAGCCCAGATTAAGGATTGCAGGCCAAGTGGTATGTCTAGTTTAAAAAAAAAAAGTTGAAAGACAGAGACAGTATTGTATTAACCTAAAAACAGTTTTTATTTTAAGTCCTAATATCCCTGTAATGTGTTGGTAGAAATAGACTACTGAATACTTTCTCAGTCTCATTTTCTGTTGCATGTCTGGTGTCTCCTGTGATAAGCCTGGGCTGTGGAACAAAAAGGATCCAAGAGCATTATGGCGAGGATGCTAAAGGTGTTAGTGTGGATATTTACCTTAATTTAACTTTTTTTGGATTAAAGCTGTGTTAGTGTATTTTAAAACTTATTTTATCCAAAAGATTGTAATAAAACTTTAAGTACAGTTTCACATCTATAAAAACTGAGGCTATCTAACACTGTGAAGGATAGAAGTAATTTTTATGTTCATACCTCTGGTTCCTGAGGGTCCAGTTCATTTCTGCTGTGAATTTAAATGAGTTAATTTAAGTAGATGGGTCAGAAGCCACTATCATCATGGTAGCCCTGTGCCTGGTTCTTAATTAAAGGCAACAGGAGATTAATTTGAAACATTAATTTAAAAGTGCATATACAAAAAGAAAAAATTACTGCAAGAAAGCCTAAAGAACTTTTCTCTTGTCCCTAGATGTAGAAGACAGAAGTAGCTCAGGGTCCTGGGGGAATGGAGGACATCCAAGCCCGTCCAGGGTAAGTATATCTAATCTTTTCTCCCACAGCCAGACATCCCACATATGTAAATTGACAAACAGAAGATGTGTTTCTCTCTGTCTCTCTCTTTCTCGCATGCACACACACACACACATACACACACACACAGAGGCATGGGCATGCACGTGCATACTAAGTTTAATGAGGATCAGCTTGACTTTGGAATTTTTTTCCCATTCTCTTATTGAATGCTGTTATTCAATTTGACACCTGTTCCACTTCTACTAACCAGAAGAAAACTCCTTCATTACATATTTGGTCTTTCTTTTGTCAGTTGTTGATCCATATTACACAATGCTATTTGTTGTAGATGGAAAAACTTTAAAAAAATTCCTAATATCCCTATAATGTATTGGTGTGAACAGACTACGAAATAATCCCAAAGATACAGTATGAGGTTCTGTCCTAGCAGTATGATCTGCGTACTGAATCTGAGTTGATTTCACTTTGTAGACATGTTATCATTCCACCAGTAGGGACTTTGGTCACTAGTTGGATCATTCATTTATTTGCTCTGAAGTTTTTGCTATTCTTTTCCACAGTTTTCCTACGTGCATTGGTTGTTTCTTGGGGTGTAATAGGAAGACCATGGAATAAGAGATGGGTGGGGTGGTTAGGCACTGTGTATTTTTGTATGTATATGATCTTGGGCATGTCATTTCATCTCTTGCATCCTCATTTTCCTATTTTGCAAAATGAGGAAGTAGAGCCAGAGGATCATCTATGTTTCTTCCAATTTAAATATTCATGATTTTGTATGAAATTTCTTTAACTGGATTATTGCTAGGCCCTCTAAAATCCATGTCAGCTTTTATGATATACATATAATGCCCCAGATTAAAAGTACACTTAGTGTACATGGTAAAACCAGCATCTCTTCCTCTCCCAACCAGCTATATATAGATGAAGCATTCTGCAGGGAGGGTAACATTTTACTGTAAATGTTCACACAGATTTGGGTTGGGGGAAGGTTCCATTTTGGCATAAGAGGCAGGGAAGGTAATCAAGCTGTCAAAATGAGGACATTTCAGCAAGTCAGAGTTAGACATTTCCACCTGTCCTTGGCATTGTGATCCTTAGTCTAGTGTTCAGGGTACAGCAGGATCTCTAAGCTTACCAGTAACTTTGTGAGCCCTTACACCAGCTGTCGTGCTTGACATTCTAATGCTTTATATGGATGGGTTGAGGAAATCTTTCCTCCTCCTCATGTTACAGTCTGCACTTGCAGAAATAAATCCATTCCCCTTCACAGCAAGTGGAGATCATAGAACTCCCCTCAATTGTTTAGTTCATCTAGATTTTCACAATTTCTTATGATTTCTCCATTCAGTACACATGATACTTTTAATTGTTTCAGAAAACAAGGTCTGTTTAGAATCATCTTAATTTAGGATTCAAACTAACTAGCTTTTGGTTTTTGTTAGCTGTCCTGCCATTTTTCTCACGAATATATTGGTGAATGAATAATTTCAAACCAATTTAGTGTAATTTATATTTTCTAAATCCAGAAGTTTGCATGAGACAAATCATTTGTGGCAGATTTATATCCAGGCAGACTTTCAAGGTCTCTCTTTTTTCATCTTAACATGGAGAGAGTGTCTACCTTCTAGCACTGTTTTGAGGATTAAATTAGATAATATATATTAAGCTTTTAGTACACTATCTAGGATGAGGACACTTAATAAGTGATAATTAGCATTATGCAATGCCTGGTATAGAATGAGTGAGTGTACTATGATGGGTATTTACAATGTAGCCTCTTTTTATAGATCGACATGTTGGCAGAATTAGATTATAGTATCAGTCAAGTTAGTTGTTACACATGAGGAAAGGTGACTGAGAACGGGGGTTGTTTTCCTTAAGGTTGAGGGGATGTCTTTTCCTAGTTCATGCAGCAGCCCTCTTTTTTTTGTGTGGGCAGATTCTGCCCTTTGACTCACATGTAACCGATCGATACCTCTGAGTAAATTTGACTTAGACTTTATGGGCAGTTCCACCAGCTGAGCAGAATGACTTTTTCCCCCTTCTTTGGTCACTTTAGGCACTTTAGTAGACTGAAAGTTGAACCATGTAGTATAGATGATTTTAACTTTTTTCTACCATGTAATCAACTTTCCCCATTAAAATTAAGTAACTGGACAGCTTAAAAACATTGTTTTAATTTTAAATTCCCCTTAAAACAATAAACTGATTGTAATAATGAAATATTTCTGTCAAAATTTGTCTTCTTTACAACTGGTTGTTTTTTTGTGACATACTCTGTCCAACTCCAGAAATGCTAATTTATGCTAATGTTTTGATGTTCATATCATAGTTAAATCCTAATATTCTTAACTTTCTTATATGTTAATTACTTATGTGACAATCTAGTTATCTTACAACCACAATAGTAACTATAATAAAACATTGAAACTTCAGTATCCTAACACCAAATGTTATCGTTTGAATGGCTCTATCTTGGTCTTTAAAAAGCAATTCATTGCATGCTATATGCCTAATTTTCCCTTGTGGCACTATTTTGCTTTAATGTGGCCTTATTAAAATAATAATTTTTAACATACGCAATATACTTTATAGGTGTCTGATGTTTTACGTACACTATTTTATTTAATCATGTCATGATTTTATTTAATCAACACCCCATGCAGTTGATACCATTATTATTTCTAAGATTTCTCAGCTATTATGAGGAGAAGTTGGACTTCGTAGACTCTAGAGTTTTCTTTTAGCCACTATACCTGTGAAGGTGCAGATTCCTTCTAGTGAAGTTCCAGGGAGGAAATAGTGGACTCCAGTTTTTTTAGGATGGGAGACGTTTCGGTGGTGGGGCCATGTTTATGTGCTGTTTATTAATATAAAATAACAACTTACACTGTTATTTTATTTACAGAACTATGGAGATGGGACTCCCTATGACCACATGACCAGCAGGGACCTTGGGTCACATGACAATCTCTCTCCACCTTTTGTCAATTCCAGAATACAAAGTAAGACTCATTTTAAATTAACTTACACTTTTTAAATGCTTATGTTTTACTATAGAAGGTAAAACCATGTCCTAGACAGAGGTTCTGCTTTTAGAAATTTGGATATTTAGTCAGTTCACTTGTAATAATCTTAAATTGCAGAGAAGTATTGGCAATCTGTGTTTGGTAATAGTATATCAAAGATTAAGTTTTACAACCATATGGAATGAAATGCTTTTAGTGATACTGAATCTACGTGGAAATTTTGGTTTCCTTAGACCTAAAGCATGGACCACAGTTTCAATGTTGCATAAGTAGTTTCCTGAGTTAAGGTAGATGAAGTCAAAGTGGTGAACATTTAGAATAAAAATATCACTAGGCTTGTTGATTGGCAATGATATATAGTCAGTGTTAACTGCGATTCCTGCTAAAGGGTTTATGAAAATAAATGGTGTTAATGGGCTTAGTGTGCTTAAATCAGAATAGTGCGTTCAAGTTGAATTGTAAAATCTGGTTGTGTATTTATCAAGGCGTGAACTTGAGAGCTAATGGCGTAGGCAGACCGCATCCTGCTTTACTAAAGCAAGTTACCTGTTTGAGCTGTCTGTGAATCTCCAGCATGCCGTTCATCCTGGCGTCCTCAGCATGTTTTTCTGCTTTTGGCTACCCTGTAGGGATGTTTGTTTAACAGCAGTAACTTGAGCAATGAAAAGATGATTCCTAATGGTTTAAAAGGTCCAATAGCTGGCTACTTTAGTTTTGATTGATAAAATGATCTTTGTTCTAGTAAACATGAGTTTTTAACAGTATTAGTAAATCTCTCAACCTGGCCAGATTCTCTTGAGAATCTGTTAATAAGTGAAGTTACATTTTCTTGGTACAAGCTGTTGGACAACACTCCAAGGAAAACACACAACGGTAATTATGTTTTTCTGAGACCATAACTGCAAATGCTTCTAAAGAATGTCATGATTTTAAGCTTTGGAAGCTATACCAGTTACTTCAGTTCCTTGAATCTCGCATTCTTTGAAAAATCACTGTCAAATCCATCTAAATGGATTTCAGATATGTAACACAAAATAGTCAAAGCAGATAAATCCTAGCAACATATAGTTAATGGGTGACATCATATGTGCATGCCTTTGAGTGTCTTACCAACTTTGAGAACCACAAGGTTGGTTTTGGTCATAGGATGTTCTTATTTTTTTTGTTATTTTTGCCTTCAAAGTAGTAAATTTCATATGTATGTTTTAACATTGTAACTAAAACAGGAATCCCAGTCCTTTATCAGTTGTTGATAGCAAGGTGCATTGTTTCTTGTTCTCAGGATATGTAGATACAGGTGACTAGATACATTTATCAAATTAGATTTTAAAAGGCAGCTTTTGACTCTTCAGTGTCAGTAGTTATGATTTTATTTCCAGCACCTTTGCTTTTCTATTCATCTTCACACAACCGCTTAGAATAAAAGATTTATTTGAAAATAGAGTCTTGAGAAGTAGCACTTAAATAATATACTAACTTCCTTGGATCCTAAAATGATCCTCTAATGAGCTACAGTGAGAAAAATGAATAAATAAATACTCATAATGAGAAGTTTATGTTATCTATGTGAAAAAAGTTTTAACTCTAAAAAACAACTTGATAAATTAATATTACAGAATACACCAAGCAGTACAAACAGATTAAATGATTGTTCTGTTCATGTTTCCTCATGGGCAACTGCTTTACAAATCAAATTAGTTTTTCAATCCAAATAGTATTTAAAATATAAGTGGCCCGACAGTCTAGAGCGGAGAGAGCTGATTCTTTTCACTTGGTTGTTGTTTAGGCTGCAAATCCATGTCAGCCTTGCTCTTTTATCCCGTCTGCCCTCTTTCCCATTAAACTCTTAAATATGGAGAGCAAGACAGTCTCCTGCATTGTGATAGGAAATGCTACTATGTCCACGAGGCCCCCACCCACTGTTCCCAATGAAAGGACTTCTCTGTTAGATAAGCTGTCTGGTTTGAAACATGGCTCTTCATTGTTTACAAACTGCTACATTTTCCACCTCAAGCAGATTTTTGCACAGAAAAGAATTGTGCTTGGGCTAAATGGTTTATCTGACATTAACGGCGCAGTGTCAGACTGGGGTCAGGGAAGTCGCCCTCAGAGCGAGAGGGCATTGCGCGGTATGCGAAAAAAAATGGAAAAGGGAGAAAAAGACATTGAAGCAAGTATGAAATACCTTACAGTTTTATTTAGAGAAGAACCATTTTTTTAAGAGAATTCACTCTGATGCTGCATTAAAAACTCTTCCCATCGCTATAATTTCTCACATCCCAGACGCCTTCTTGATTGGCTTGCGTATCTGAAGGCTAGATTCAGGGAACAAAGATTCTCATTGATTTTGCCCAAGCTGCTGTTTGTTTAAAATGAAACCACTTTTCAGATGAGCCATATTTGGTGTTATGTTACAGCTTTACAAAGGAAAGATAGATCATTTTCAAGAAATTAAGGACAATTAATTTACAAATGGTAATAAAAACAAAGTAAGATCTATTGGTGTAGGGGACAGTTTGAACTCATAGCATATATGCTGTGTTCTAAACTGAACTTTGTCTCCAGACCCAGAGCCCATGTTGTGACCTTTGTGGACATTTTCTTTCTACCAAAAGAAGGTAGTGGACTTCAGTATAAGTGTTGGACAGCACTCCAGTCTCCACTTTCAGAATCTTTAACTGGTTTCCGTTAAAAGTGCAAAGTATTTCTTTCTGTTTCAAAGACTTAATTCTACCGTGATGTCGCATCAGGGTAAAAGCTATAGCATCAGAAATAAATCAGCCACTTTATTGCAGCAGATTCTCTATTGTCAAATCAATCAAGCCTGTGACTGAATTAGGCGTCTGCTACAGAAATAAGTGACACTAATTTTACAGGAAAGAGTTATTAACTGCAGATGACCTGATTTTTTTTCTTTTTTCTTTTTGGTAAACTGTTCATTTAGTAAGGTTTTATTTTATTGCAAAGAAGGAAAAAAGTACTGGACTACTCTTTCCCTTTGAGAGTGGATTGTTATTAATTATATTTTTTGTTCTTTATGGCAGTATACAATTTTAGAGAAATGGTAACAGGCATTGCTAGTATATTTGTTTGTAAGCTCTTTTATGGTAACGAAACCCATTATTACAACTCTGAACTTCTTGATTTCACATGAATGGTTTTGCATTTTACAGATTTTTAAACATAATACTTCTATTTGGCACTGAAATTCCAAAACTCAGTTCATTTGTGTCTCTATTTCAAATTTATGCAAAGTGCGATGTAAGTTATAAGAGTAATAAAGTGTTTTAGCCTAGGCAACATGATGAAACCTCATCTCTACCAAAAATACAAAAATGTAGCCAGGCGTGGTGGCACGCATCTGTGGTCCCAACTACTTGGGAGGCCAAGGAAGGAGGATCTCTTAAGCTCAGGGGGTGGAGGTTGCAGTGGGCCGACATCATGCCATTGCACCCCAACCTGGGCAACAAAGTGAGATCCCATCTCAAAAGTAATAAAATGTTTGTGTTAATTTATTCTTTTAGAAATAAGCTATACACCATGGAATACTATGCAGCCATCAAAAAGGATGAGTTTGCGTCCTTTGTAGGGACATGGATGCAGCTGGAAACCATCATTCTTAGCAAACTATCACAAGAAGAGAAAACCAAACACCGCATGTTCTCACTCATAGGTGGGAACTGAACAATGAGATCACTTGGACTCGGGAAGGGGAACATCACACCCTGGGGCCTATCATGGGGAGGGGGGAGGAGGGAGGGATTGCATTGGGGAGTTATACATGATATAAACGTCATGCACATGTACCCTAGAACTTAAAGTATAATAAATAAAAAAATAAAAAAATAAAAAAAAAAAAAAGAAATAAGCTAATGTGTGTGGAAAAATAGCACTATTTGATAGATAGAATCCCTAAAGTAAAATAACCAAAACACCCATGTGTGGTTATACATGCATGGACACACATGTACACCCACACACCCAATGTATGTATCGTGCTAGAAGAATTAATGACATTTCTTGGTTTATAAGATTGTTCTGTGTTCCTGTCTGTGGTTATACTTGTCATACAGGGTTTTGTGGTTGATAGTTGTAAGTCTTTTAAAGAAAAGCCTAACTAACAGAAACAGAAAGCAAGCTCCTAAATTTTTAAAAAATAGGTGTGAATAGCCTTTCTGTTTGTTTTGATGTTGGCAGGGCTTAGAGATGTGAGTACTGACTGTCTGCATTGACCAATTCATATACTTTTACCTGACATTTACTAAGAACTCACTCATTACTTTCATTGTGTAGATACATGCCAGGTTACATTTTGCCTTAGTTGAAATTCCATGCATTGTTTTATATCTGAAGAAAATAAATCATTTCTTCCTTGTGACTGCCTATCATTATTAGTGATTGTAATGTACACTGGACCTATTGGAAACTCGTTCATTGCAATTCTTAAACAATGTGATGAAACCTTCCTAGGTGGTCAGTTGGATAGTTTTCAGAGTATGCTAATGGTAGAAAGGGTCCATGAGTCTAACTCTTCTGTTTTTTAAGAGGGTTATTTATATGCTATAGAATAGTTTGAAAATCCTGGCAAGAAGTATATAGAAAGAATATGCACTTAAGAAAAGAAAACTTTTTTTCCCCTTTGTCAAGCACTAAACTCCTGCAGGTAATTGTCCAGATATTTTTACAATGGTAGACAATATATTTTCTAGCTAAAACTATTTGATCCAAGGAAGGAGCTAAGCATTCCATTTTCCTTTTATTATTCCAGAGCATCGATTGAAAACTGAAGATAAGTGAGCAAGTTGCCCCATAAAATTACATACATGGTATTTGTGACTGAAGGGTGTGAAAAGTGATACTTTTGTACACTTGGCTACAGCTTAGTTCAGCATCAGGGGCTATGCTTTCACATGGCCCATTTTGAATGGTTCAGTTTCCTTAGTGTAGTATTTGGTACTAGTCCTACTCATGGTACTTTCTCAGAGCATTAAATAATTTACCACCATAGAGTAAATGGTTTCTAACCTAGCTCAGTGGAACATTTTACTGCTGGATTAGATTGAGGTTTCAGGCAGAACTGAAGAAAGCTGCTGGCTTACAGGATGACCTTTGAATCTCATCTGGGTTAGCAGTTGATATTTTGATTTGGTTACTGTGGTCATATTGTGACAGCTGCTAGCTCATTATAATTCGGTTCCACTGCTCCGTTTGCCTAGCAGGAATATTTAGGTTTGTATTACTTCAGAGTGTTTATGGCTACCCTGAGTTTAGCCCAGCATAAAGGTGAAGTGTGGTGAGTGTTTTCAAATCCCAGTGGCAGAAGCGGATGCCACAGTCTTCTTGTAAAACAGCAAATGTGAGTACATGCTAATACAGGGAGTTTTACTCTTCACTGTAAAACAGAGAATAAGCAATGAATCAGCTTTTACTAGGAAAACTGTTTTTGGAAGCCTTAATGTACAAAGGAAAAGCATGACTACAAAGAAACGTAAATTTTCAAAGCATGAATGAGATGTCACCTAACTTCGTGGTCAGATATTTTGTTCTGTGCAGAAGTGTGAGTATTAGAAAATAGCAAAACCTGTAAAATAATGGCAATCATTTGATGTTTGAAAGTTCCAAAGGTCAAATAATCTTTAGTAACTTCATAAGAATGGAACTGTGAATATAGATGTCAGCTCTAGAAATTTTAGTTCGCTTTTTAAATGCAGCGACATCAGGTAGTGATACGAGCAGGTCTCTTTGCTACTTCATTAGTTAGGGACATCTTGGTCTTTTTTTTTTTTTATGACACTTTTCAGCTTGAGGTTATCTCGGTATCAGCTCTTAGGTATTAGACTTATAATGTGGCACAAGTAATTTCTGAGAGAAGAAATTATTAATTGTGGTCTTATTTGATTTTACTTTGGGAATTTTGATTTTTTAAATGTTAAATTTAAAATGTCCTCCTGAAATATTAACAAGTATGACTCGTTTGAGCCTCATCCTTGGTGTTATTAGCAATCCTGATTGTTGAGCTAAGGCTGGTAGTCAGGAGTCAGGAGAACTGAGGTTTTTTCTTCTACTTCTTCTATTCTTCTCCTTCTTTTTCTTTCTTTTTCTTTTTTTCTTTTCTTTTTTTTTTTTTTTTATATAGTCTCTCTGTGTTCTGTTGCCCAGGCTGGAGTTCAGTAGGATGATCTCTGAAGCCTCAACTTTCTGGGCTCAGGTGAGCCTTCCACCTTAGCCTCCTGAGCAGCTGGGACTACAGCTGTGCACCACCACATCTGGCTATTTTTTGTATTTTTAGTAGGGATGGGGTTTTACCATGTTGGCTAGGCTGGTCTTGAACTCCTGACCTGAAGTGATCTGCCTGCTTCAGTCTCCCAAAGTGCTGGGATTACAGGCATGAGCCACCATGCCCAGTCAAGAATTGAGTTTTCTATTCTGTTTTGCTACAGCTCCCTGTGGGTCC
The DNA here is from genome assembly GCF_009764315.1 of Trachypithecus francoisi. Taxonomy (NCBI): domain Eukaryota; kingdom Metazoa; phylum Chordata; class Mammalia; order Primates; family Cercopithecidae; genus Trachypithecus; species Trachypithecus francoisi. Next base: position 1,127,308 of record NW_022681435.1, on the reverse strand, counting down.
TCTGGTCAGGTCGTTTTCACATCTTTAGATTGAGGGAGGAACAGCTCTTTAGGTGATCTCTGAGGTAGTTTTATCATCTAATGGTCCATTGATCTTTCGGATACGTCATTTTATCCTTGTACTATATTTTCTCTTTGGAGATGTTTTATTGTTCTTTCTAATCCATTCATCTCTATTTTATTAATACCTTCAAGTGACTTTGCCAGTGATGTGTTTTCCAAATGTAATTCTTTAAAGCCTAACTAAAATAGATATTCCTTTTATAGCTCAGCTGATTCCAGATCTATAGCTAAGGAATTGGATTGGTTAGGGATAAATAAAATAATAACGCATTAAGTTGAGTCATCAGGAGAAAAGTGCTGTGCATAGATCAGTATTTGGCATAGAGGTTGTAGGACCTCAATAAATGACTGTCGAGTGAATCAGGGAATTAGGTAGATAGGGTTTAAACGTTGAATGAAAAGCCCATACATTAAAGTTAGGCCTATACCTTACTGTACCAAGAAGAAGACCCTAAACCAGAGCCAGTCATATAGAAATCCATGTTTTATTCTATAGGACTATATCCTTGACTGGACAAAATATTCTGCCAAAATAGGAAACGGACCATATTACAATGTGGTCTATTTCAGTTTTCTGTACACCACAGATTATTTTATGTATAAGCAGAAATAAGTAAAATCAATAATATTTTAGGTCGAGCACAGTGGCTCATGCCTGTAATCCCAGCACTTTGGGAGGCCAAGATGGAAGGATTGCTTGAACCCAAGTGTTTGAAAGCAGCCTGGGCAATATAGCAAGATCCTGTCTGTACAGATAATAAAAAAATTAGCCGGGCGTGGTTTTATGCACTAGTGGTCCCAGCCATTGAGGAGGCTGAGGTGGAAGGACTGCTGGAGCCTGGGAGGTTGAGATCACCAGAGTGAGCTGAGATTGTGCCACTATACTCCAGCCTGGGTGACAGAGGGAGGCCCCATTGCTAATAATAATAATTATTATTATAATTATAATAAATAATTTGAAAAGCCATTGAAAAAAGTTGTGTTTCTGGTATTCAGCTAAGATAACTGATTTCCTGTTGTCCAGTTGGAGAACATTTCCATCCTTTTCTCATTGGTCTTGTTTCCTTTCTAGCCTACTCTGTGATACAGCACGGTTAATGCTGTGATCCTCAAACACTTTTAGAGTCAAACTTGGTTTACTAAACCAAGTCTTATAACATTTAGAAGAATTTCTAACCAGAAAAATGTTACTTGAAAACTATGGCCAACAGAGATGTATAGACCTTCTAAATATCCGGGGAAGCTTTCTCACATAGAAAGTTATTGACCCAAACAGAAGATAAATCATTTAAGCTTCACATAAAAGTAAAAAGCAATTTGTATCAGGTAGGAATGCTTTTGCTTCAAAGTAATGGAAAATGTGACTAATGGTGGCTTAAGAATAATTTTTCTCATTCTAGAAGTCTGGTGGTAGGCCCCTGCTGGAAGTGGTTTGCAGCTCAGTGATGTCAGGGCTGATGGCTCTGTGACTCTTTTGTCCTTTCCCTCATTGTCTCAAGATGGGGGCCACAGCTTCTGGTGTCTTCAGGTTTGATGCAGACAGAAGGGGAAGGGTGAGTTGAGCAGTGTCTCCCAACCACACTGCTTCCCCATAACACAGGCCATCTCCAGTTGCAGAGGTTGGAGAATGCTGGGAATGCAACCTGGGAAATAGACAGGAGAGAAGGGAGTCAGGGATTCATACTGGGACTACTAACTTGCAGTGTTCAATTCACACTTCAATTTTTTTAAGAGAAAAATACATAATTTTCTATTTAATAATTTTGAAAATTAAGAACAAGGCACTAACTTTCATGTAATAAAAAACATATAAAAAGATGTCTCAACTGTAATTTCCAGTCAGCAAATTAGAGAGGAAGATGGAGTAAGAAAAAAGATATTGTAGAGAGGAAGGTGGAGAAAGTCCAGGCATGACGTCTTGCATGGGAAGGAGTGTGAGGCCTGCTATTTGCATCTCACCTTCAAGGCCTGTGCCTTCATTGTCCTAAGCCCTTGAGCAAGGCAGCAACCAGCCAGAGCCAGCTCTCCTTACCTCTGATTTCCCCAGAACCTTCTCTTTTAGGTCTCCGGCTTGACTTCCTGCCAGCCTGTCCAGGGCACCCTTGTTACGCAATAGGCCTGTAGCTCCAGTCACCACCCTTTTCTCCAGTCCCCTGGGTGGTCTTTGGCAGAGCCCAAGGCCAGGTTTTACTCCCAATGCCTCCTACTGCACCTATCCAGAGCAGACCTGGCACCCTGGAGCATGTCCCTGGGACATGCTGCTACAAGCGACAGACAGAGATCTTTTTCCTGGACCATTGCCCAAACAGTTTCCAGGGAACTTACCTCCAGCAACCTGCCATGTCACCGTGAAACACTCAGACAAGAATACCTACTGCCTGGGGGAGAAAACCCTCTACTTTCTTTCACTATGTACACAATTGCAGTTGTTGATTTTTAATGTGAGGATTAGGTGCAGCCAAAAGACATTTAGTTTTAGACAACATGCCACGACTGGATGAAATTGTGAGAGTTGGATCCATCTTTTGTCCAGAGGTTTCCCAACTCTATTGAACAGTCTCATGCCATGAATCAGACACATTGAAACAGAGGCAGGGGGAAGGACCATCTATCATTAAAGGTAACCAGGATGTGAAATAAACAGTGCTGCTTTTATTTAGTAGAAAAAGTTTTTCTCTAGGTTTTTTATTGTTATTTATTTTCATGTTTTTATTTACTTACTTTCTTTTTAGACACAGAGTCTCACTCTGTCACCCAGGCTGGAGTACAGTGACATGATTTTAGCTCACTGCATCTTCAAACACCTAGGCTCAAGTGATCCTCCTGCTTTAGCCTCCCAAAGTTCTGGGATTACAGGTGTGAGCCACTGAGCCCGGCCAATTCTCTAAGTCTTTCCTTGGGAAAATGCTTTATTTGAATTTTGCGTAAGCCCTGTACTTAAAATGTGTCTGTGACAGTATTAACCAGTACCCTACTTCTTGACCGGATCTTGGGCGGTGGGGGTGCAATTAAATACTTTGCATTTCTCAAACCTCTCACTACTCCATGGCTCCAGGAAAAGAACATCAGTATAGTTATAGTGAACCTCACATCCTTGAAAGTTATGTGTCCTTCTTAAGTGCTGTATTCATCCTCAATAAAAATAAGACTGCTTTCTTTGTTCACATTATACATTCTTAGAATCAGAGAAGCGAAGGAGCTGTGTTGAGCACTGCACGTCTTACAGGTTGTCATGGGACAGTGGATTCTAGGTCTTCAGGGATCACTTCAGCATAATTCTTGGCTTTTCACTTCCTAGTGATGGGTGATGGGACATTGGGCAAATTTCTTCTGAGCCCTCGTTTTCTGGTTTCCCAGGTGAGGACAGGGATGCCAGCCTGGCCCACCCCTCCCAGGCTCACTGTGAAAGGTGAGGTGACGTGATACACTTTGTAACCACTGTGCTCTGCTGTGTGACTGTTAGGGCATTGCGAGGCTACACACTGGTCATCTGTCATTTTTGTCTGGGTAATGAATGGAAAAATCTATAGACTTTGGGGTTTTGGGTGGTAGCAGTTTTAAAATACCTATACCTTCTAAGGAGATTGGAACAGAAGGCAGGGGCAGGTGGAGGTAGTATAGAATGTTCAGTTCTGTAAACATCAAGACCAAAATGAAAAGGCGTCTTTTTTAGCCAGTCCACAAAACAGTAATCCCATAAAATAAGTACTTCTTTGGGGACAGCTGTGTTGGATTCAGATGCTCCCTTTTGTGAAATATTTGCCTTCAGCCATGTTTCTCTCCATTTTTAATGTTCTCAAGTTTCATCTTTAAACACAAGGCCAAGAACGCCCTGGTGTGGCGTTTGAGTGGTGAGTCTAGGGAGAACCCATGGACAAATGCAGATATCTTTGCTTGTGTTGTAGGTCATCTGAATAATGAAGTCACTACAAGGTATGATGGTTTTCATCAAGGAGATAGTTTTACAAATACTTTCCATGTGCTCAGGAATGTTTTGGAGACAGTCCTATTCCACTTCATTTCTTTCTTCTTCACAGATGCTTGGTATAGACTGTTACCTCTGTATATGGGATTATTCTCTCATTCCCCTTACTTCACAGATTTAGAATGTTGCCTCTGTATTGGATTATTCTCCAATTCCCCTTACTCTTAAGAGTTTTTGAATCCAAAGGAAGCACATTTTGTTTTGAGTAAAAGGAGGTATTCAGTGGATCTCATTTTCTTTTCTTTTGCAGAATATCAGGACTAGGAACCAACAATTGCAAAATATATGGAGCATAGATTGAAATTAAATTAAATTTATTTCTAAGTGGTTAATAGACACAGCTCAGACATTTTTCATCTTCTTGATGATTGCTTATTAATCACTTCTTAATTCCTTGACACAGTAATAGGAAAAATTATAAGGAAGCATCATTTGAAAGTGGTATAAAATACAGCTGGTTATATTGTTTATGTTTAAGATAAAACATTTAAAGCTTTCATGTAGATTGAAAATGCCACAAGAGAACTAACATGGGGGAAGTGGTGGATGGTGGACCTAGCAGGGCACTGTTGTCAGCTGGGCATTGCTGTGAGCACCAGATCACCACTCTCCAGTTCTGTGACCTTGGACAAGTTTCTTTAGCACTGTGATGAAATGTCTCATCTAAGTAAGTTGCCCTGTGCTTAAATAAAATAACATAAAGCCACCTGGCCCTAAAATTCAGTTAATGCAAATTATTATTACACCTACTATTATGTTATCTACTCTGTTTTTCTGTTCATCGGGTCCGATCAGCTTGGCAAAAGTGATATGCAAACTTGAGCATCATGTAGTGAATTCTGGCAGAATGTGGAAGTGATTAATTAAATGCCACCCCCTCGTGGGCCATATTAAAGCTGAATGAACATAGAAAATGTGTAATATCTGATAACATTTGGTGGAGAAGGGGGAGACAGAAAAAGTGAAGGATAAGAGAAAAGGAGACACATATAAAGCTAATTTTAGAGCGATAGATCACAAAGTAAGATTTTCTAGCCTTGTATTATTAGCATTGGCTTGGCTTTCTGAGTCTCGAAATTACTAGGTTACTAATTGGTCATGACTTTTCCTCACCTTGGCTGTTCAGACCAAGCTGTACTCTTAACAGCTCAGTAGCCAAATCTGAATGCGTCGGATATAAGCATAAACTCTTTATGTGTAACTGATTGCACTTAATTGGGCAATGCCAAATCGTGGAAGAAAATGTATTAGTAACCCTGTCTCCTTCAGAACTTTCAGAGTAATTGGAAATGAGCCTAATATCCATGTTTTTGAAAGCTTTAACAATTGGTCTACTGACAGGATTAAATTCATACTTTATATGGTGTGTGTGTTTTTTCATGCATAAATTTTTTTCCTTATTTATTGATGGTCTTACAAATATTATTTGGAAATTGAGATGCAGTGAGCACAGATCTTTTAAATATCTTGGCAGACCGCCTCAGTAGCTGTGGATGATCCCTGTTAGCTAGAGAAAAACCAGGAAAAAAAAAAAACCCAACCTAGTAAACAATAGTTTACAAAATGATCTTTGTGTGATTTTGAACAAGCTGGTTTTCATTTTAATCTCAGTTTCCTTATTTCTGTTACTGACCTAACTCATGGAGATGTGGCCAGGCGAGGGGGGGCGAGCTCTCTGAATTTTTTTGTTTCTCCTGAAATAAAACAATTCTAAATATACATACTTTTGTGTGATTACATTTTCCGTTTTTCGCAAATCCCTAGGTATAGTTTGAACACCAATTGAAAATAAAAGCAAGCCACCTTCTCCCCATCTTTTCAAGGCATTTTAATAGTTAATGAGATTTTGCCCCTTACTCTCATGAGTTTCATTTAGTTCTGAAATAAAAATTTACGGCTGTTCTCTCAGCTGAGCTGATACTAGTTTAAGAGTGGAATTGAGTTCACACCTGCTCTGGCATAAAAAGCCTCTATGTGACTTCTTTAAAATATTCACAGAGCAGAATAAGAGAGAGGTACTCACTATCTCTACAATTGTAATAACTACACGGTAATGTTGCTTGCAAGCACTTTAGGGAAGCTGCTCTATAAATTGACTCTAATCTGCTGATATTGTCCACAGATAGATGCCTCCCATAAGTCACCTGTGTTCCTCAAGGTGGAATGCGGTTGTGGAAATGCAGTTGGTTTGTGTAGGCAGTGGGTCTACATTAACACTGTAAAGTGTACATATGGGAAAATCTTTGCATTTGCTAGGCCATTTAGCCGTTCAAGACATGGTCCGTTAGGCAGCGTACAATGGGTTTTCTGAGTGTTCTGGTTAAGGAGCAGGAGGTGTAAAGTAGTATACATTTAGGTGGATAATTAATAATTAGTGTAGGCTTGTAAGGCTATAATAGAATATATAAATTTCAGCACCTGTTAAAGTTTTATCAGAGCAGATCACCTTTGCTTACTGCGAGGGAATATTCCTGCCTGTAGAAAAATAAAGTGCTCCCATTACACATGAAAAACCTTTATGATGAAAGGAGGACTGGCTTTTATAAGAGATATTATTTTCCATGGTCACTGTGATTAGGTGACATTTTAGCAGTCACATTTAAAGAGTATTCCTAGACAATAGTATTTTGTAGGGGTTTGCCTGTAGGTGGCAAAACACTGCATAGAAACAATATTTTAGTGCATTCTAATAGTCAGATACAGTTTACTTGTCAAAAAATCCACCTACCCCCCACTTTCCCCCCCCACAAAACAATAGGGTTGTTCATTTGATAAGTTCATCACAAGTAAATACTCAGAGCGAAAGCCTTTTCTAGTGGCTACGTTGGAAGGGGTAGAGAAGATGAAACATAGATCCCAAGTTCAGTTTTTGGCTTTGGTTGTATCATAAGCGGTTTTTACACTTCATATCTTAGCTGTCTTCATTTTCAGACATAGAGGAAGTGCTCCTTTACAGCAGTGAGGGAAAGGGCAAATTTGTGAAAGCAAAGCAGACTATCTTACTGCTTTAAAAGTTTCATTGGCTGCTTGATAAATAAAATTAACATGTTATCGATATGTCTGCAATCATATGGTCCTCAGTATATGTATTTCTTTAAGCCATCTATATAAATTCCATTTATTCTAGAAGCTGCCCAAAGTGATAAACCTCAGCACTCAAATGAGTCTTTGGTTCGTACAGTCATCCACCCAGCAAGTACTTTTGGAAAGCTAGTATCTGCAAGCCCTATGTTAGGTGCTAGATAGTGGCAGGCCGCTTTTCTTGCTTTCAACTTGGCCCACATCCTAATAAAAGAATCAGGTAGATATCAGATAATTACAATTCAGGGAGTTGGGGAAATAATCCTTGTGTTCCCAGGGTGGTGTTGCATACATATCAGGGATACTCCACCATCAGCTTCCTCATAATAACGTCTAATTTTTTTTTTTTTTTGAGACAGGGTCTCACCCCGTCCTTCAGGCTGGAGTGCAGGGTTGCAATCATAGCTTACTGCTGCTTCAAACCTCTGGGCTTAAGATCTTCCCTCCTCGGCTTCCTGGTAGCAGGGACTACGGGCATGTGCTACCACACCTGGCTAATTTTTTCTATTTTTATTTTTTGTACAGACAAGGTCTCACTCTGTTGCACAGGCTACTCTGGAACCTCTAGCCTTAAGCAGTCATCCTGCCTTGCCCTCCCAGAGATTACAAGTGTGAGCCACTGTGCCTAGCTTGGCTAAGATTTTTGAGTACTCACTGTGTACCAGACACTTGCTAAGTACTTTACACATATTATCCTGCCTACTCCTTATAATAAACTTCTTTGTTAGGCATTGTCATTACCATTTTACAAAGGAGGCAATTGAGGATCAGAGAGATTAGGTTACTTGCCCAGTGTTGTGTAGCTGGTAAGTGGCAGAACCCAGATTTGAAGCGAGATCTGCTGAACTCTAAAGCCTTTGTCCTTAGCCACCACTGCATTGCCTCCTTTGTAGAGAATTTAGAAAGAATTCCCAGAGGTGGAATAGCAGCTAAACATGTGTTCAGCTGCAACTAATAGAATGCCTGATAACAATAGTAGGCTAGTAAAACAAAGGGGTTTTTCCCTTTCATTTCAGGTGTCTGGAGGCAGGAGGCTGCCTATGTGAGTTTCAGCAAAATCAATGTTTCTGTCTTCCCATTCTGCCCTCCTCAGCATGCTGATTTTCATTCTTCAGCTTTTTCCACTCCTCTTGCATTTCTTTCTTGCAGGCTGGCTCTTGAGCCTCACACACAACATTAGAGTCCCCTAAAGGAGGCAGGGGAGGAAGAGATTAGGGTAGCATTTATCCTTACAGATATCCTGTTCCATCCAGGAAGGGGGAAAAACATTACCAGAATCTGGTGGTCTTGAGCAGGATTCTGCTAACAACTTATTGGCTAAATCTCTAGCAGACATCTATCCATAGCTGCAAGGGAAGCTTGGAATGTGAACTCTTAGAGCCATGGTTGGGTCTCTGACTCAAGAGACAGGCAAGGGAGGAGGGAGTTAGGAATGGCTATTGTATGGATTAACATGAATTTTCTTAATAATATACGTGGTAATGCCTGAGCTTCATCTTAAAAGTGAGTTAGAACTATCCTGGTGGAAAGAAAATTACCAGTTGGTAGAGATACTTGAGCAGAGCCTTGGGAGCTGGAAGACGTAACAGGAATACTGGAACTGAAGCCATTCTATGAGATGACTATGAGATGTAGTTCCACAGAGGAAGGGATGACAGGTTGATATGGTTTGGCTGTGTCCGCACCCAAATCTCATCTTGAATCGTAGCTCTCATAATCCCCACATGTTGTAGGAGGGACCTGGTGGGAGGCAGTTGAATCACGGGGGGTGGGTTTTTCCCATGCTGTTCTTGTGATAGTGAATACATCTCAGGAGATGTGATGGTTTTATAAAGGCCAGTTCCCTTGCACACGCTATCTTGCCTCCCACCATGTAAGACATGCTTTTGCTGCTTCTTCACCTTCCACCATGATCGTGAGGCTTCCCCAGTCATGTGAAACTGTGAGTTCATTAAACCCCTTTTTCTTTATAAATTATAATTATTTATAAGTTATAATTAAAATCTTTATAAATTATACCATCTCAGGTATTTCTTCATAGCAGTATAAAAATGCTCTAATACACAAGTGAAGCTGGAATAGAATCCTGGCCCCAGAAAAATGAAGGGTCTGTTGTGTTTAGGAGGGGAAGATGTCTAATTTTCAGTGAAGCATGTGGTAAACTACTCCAGGATTGATTTTAAATAGTGAGATATCATGATATGATTTATGATTTAGGACACTCAAGCAGCTGTGAATAGTAGGCAACTTGAGGGCAAGGAGGTTACTCAGGAGGTGATTAAGGCAATTCCAAGAGGAAATGATGAGATTGAGCTGAACTGGGAACAGTGAGGATGAAAAGGAGGATGGATTTGAGTGATATTAAAGTGATGGAAATGGTTGGACTTGGTAACTGATGGGTAAGGCAGGGGTCATCCTTGGCTTCTTGGTGTCTGGCTTGGGCCACCTGGTGGATGGCAGTGCCATTTGTTAAGATGTAGAATATTTGAGGAGAAGGAAGTCATGGGAGATTAAAGCGGTCATTTCAGTTTTGGAAATAATGAATTTTTGACATGTCTGTGGGTGGACAGATTTGTGATTCCGGGTTGGGATTGCAGATTTAGCATGCAGTATTAATATTTCATAATTGAAGTCATGGGAATAAACAAGTTCCCCAGAGAGAGACATGAGCCACCACCAACAAGGCAATTTATTGCATTGTGACAGCTCTAACTTTCAGAAAGTTCTCAATTCTGTAGCTGTCAGACTGAAATACTCATTTTTCCCTCTGAAGCTAACTAATATTGTGTATTGTCTCTCTTTCCACTGTTTTCAAGGATGATAATCTTGGCTTCCTTCAAAAGTGCAATTGGAAAACTTGCAACACATCATAGAACATGGTTTAACCACACCTTGTATTTCCAGTCACCATCCTCTGCTGTGTTCTAGTTTGTCTCTTTTTCCCTCCAAGTGGTGAATCCAAGTCTTACCCTAGTATTCCAGATCTGGTTTGATCAATAGTGGATCTGCTCTCGTTTTTAGTGTTAATGCAGTCTAAGATTCTGTTTATACATTCATATTTTAGCATTGACTGAAAATGGAGCTGGTGGTCCACTAAAATCATTAAGTGTTTTTAACATTAATTGCTTTCCAACCAAGGCTTCCATGTCTTTGTGTATAATGGGACTTAATACGTATCCTCATCTGATTTCTTCGTGTTGGCTTTGGTCTGCAAATGTGCAATAATTCTGTCCTTTCACTCTGTTGATATAGGAAGTGAGATGGTGTGATGCTTAGGAATGCAAACTCTTGGGTTTATATCCTGGCTCTGCCCGCCCTTTACGACCTGGGTGACATCTAAGTTGCTTTCTCTGAGTCACAGTTTCCTCATCTCTGTGTTGAAGATATTATAAAATCCATCTGTTGGGATTGCTGGGTGAAATAAATGAGATAATGCATGTATAATGCATAGAGGAATCCCCAGAACATCATCAACACTGTGTAATTTTTCACCATGACTATTGTAGGGCATATGAGCAGTTAAGGGCGCTATTTTTATGATTGTGGATCCTTTTCTCTACTTTCAGTATTCTTTCTGGAGACAAAGTTTAAGCCAAATGGTTCATCTATGACAAATGGAAGAATGAAGTGTGGTTCTTGATTTTGAGTTGTGTAATGAACCCAAATTTACCAGGCAATAGATAGGATATGATGATTACTAAATTTGCCATTGACTGATAGTTAACCAGCTACCTTGTTGGGTCTCTTGAGAAAAGAACTAAAACAAACAAGAACAACAACAACAAAAGCTTAAAATTGCCTGAACAAAGGTCTTAGATGTTTCTTTACCTACATTTAATGTTAAGGCAGAAAATTCCAAGGTGAGCCAGCTACTCAATACAGGTGCTGAAGGTTATGTGAAAATTTGGGTTAACACTAATGATAGATTGAGAGGTAACTATTTGCTTTACAGACTGCTTGCCAGGGGATGCCCAAGTTAGACTATGAAAATTAGACTCATGGCAAATTTTCAGGAACATGGTTCTTGTGATAAACAAGATCTCTGGAGGGTGATGTGTGAGCTCACAGGGGAGTTTTGAGCACAGGTTTCTGTTGTTGGACAGCTAGGCATACTCAGAGGGAGGGCATAGATTAGTATCCAACAACCTGTTTTAAAACCAAGCAATGGGACCCCATACAAGGTCTAGGTTGACTAGAACCAAGGTTAGATCAACCTGACTTGTTTTTATAGGAAACATCGCAATGGTGACAAGTCAGCAGGGTCATCAGCACACTGTTTGCAGTTACAGACTTCCCTCTGGACAAACCATTTTCAGCTTCCTCTGTTTGGTCACACCCACAAGAAGTATGTACGAATGGTATATTTAAAAAGCTAGCCCATCTTGGTTCATTATACCAGTATGTAGGATTTCTGTAGACTCTGGGCTGGTTACAACCTAGAGCTGCAGAAGGGTGCAGAGCTTCATGTGTTCATTCTGTACTGTGATAAAGTTCTTTGCACATTTGTGGAAATGCAAAAGTTCTTCTATACACCTGGCTTCTGTTCCGGTCATTTCCTTGTATATGGGTTTTGATCTGGTGTTATTGGAAGAGGGAAGCTACCCATTCTGAGATCTCAGATTTCATTGTATCCAATTATTTATAAGACCTGAGAGGTGCTTTATTAGTTAGGAAGCATTTCAGATTTTCTCTGTAGCTTTTAAAAATCATCCTGACTTCCTATGTGTTATTTTTTGCATTGGCACCCATTGCCAATGCTATGTCTCAGAAGAGCTGAGACTTGTGGCCAATAATCCTTAGAAACTGATGGGGCTGTAGAATTTATTCCTCTATCACCCTTTTTGAAAATAAAATAAAGTTATATTTTTCATTTACATGGATGGACAAATTGGGGTCTTTAAAATAAAACCTACTTCCCCTTTTCTTTTTCTGATCATTTGTAGCAAAAGCTTAGTGGTTTTCTGTAGAACTGCTTTGTTTTGAAAATCAAATTGAAGACCAACTTGATTCTGCCTGCAGAGCAAAGCTATCTGCCTTTTTAGAAAATCTGGATGGTTAAATTGGAAGCACGTTCTGCACATGGTTTAGCAGTTAGTAGCCTGGAAAATGACCCAATAGCCAAGATAGTTTTTTTTTTTTTTTTTTTTTAATCTTCATTGTAAGTGCTTGTTTAAAGCTTAAGCTTGTAATTGACTATTTTGCACATTGTTCATTGTTAATTCTTTTCAGGCTATTACAGTTTTGTAAATACATTGCCTGCTAAGTTGTGTCGGTGGAGGAACATTAGTGCTATAAGAAAATCCAGTTAAATGTGGTGCTTAAAAGCATTACCAATTAGCACTTGGGACTGGATCGCCACGATTTCTTAGTGATCCCAGAGAAGTCAGTTTCTGTTGATTTCCCATTTATTTAAAATGGGTATGACAGCATTCTTTTTGGAGAATAGGGCAGCACACAAATGCACACTATGTTGTGGCCTGCTGAAGAGTTTCCACTGATTTGTGACTATATTACTCAATATTGCTTTGTAGCACCCTTAGTCTAATCCACATGGAAGGGGCAAAATCCTTCTGTATTTTACTTATTATATGATTACATAATACATATATTACTTTCTCCATATATAATATATAGTAGTACTTATTTTACTATTTTTATTCATTATAATGAAAATAATAAATTTATTGCATGGCATCTACCATCTAGCTCAAGCTGCTCTATTTTATATTGTTTAATTTTGAGAAAAGCTAATATTGGCTAATAATTAAAAAGTGGGAGAGGAGTTAAATTCTGTCTCTCAGATAGTAAAGACCGCCAGGACATGGACATAATCATGGGAAATAATGGGGTGGATAGAATGTGATTTATCTGTGTATGTTAAAGAAAGTAAAATAGTGATCGTGAATGTACTGAATATAGCTTAAGCTATTTATCATTATGTACAAATGGAAACCTACACAAAACCCCTGTTGATTAAGTTTTATCTGAAACAAAGGATATGATTGGAAGTGGAAAATGGGAGAGTATTTTAAGAGCATGTGATAATCCAGCTAGAAGCTTCAGCAAGTCTGTGGTCAAACTAGAGAACAGAAAGAAAGAGCAAGGAAGCTTGATTTGGTTATGCAAATTTGGAGCACGTGTAGGAGTTTGGACCTAATGGATTGTTGCACTGGATTTGGTCATCAAATGATGCTTTTCATAGCAAATATTATCTGAGCCATTAATTCAAACACTGAGAAACGCAGGCCATGTGTAGGCAGAACCACAGCCTTTTTATCCCTCAAAACAAAATGTAAAAGGTGGCCTTGACGGTTAGACCTTATAAAGAAGAAAAAGAAAGAAAGAAAAAAAAAAAAGGAGCAAGTAGTGAAAGAGAAAGCACCCAGAGTGGAAACAAGCATGCGTATTCAGAGATAAATCCAATAAACAGACACCCCAAAGTTATGCTGTGTAAGAATAGACACGCTGTAAGAAATTTCCAGCTATCAGGCTAACAGGATGGAAAACTGGAGAGCACAGAGCAATTACTTATGAAGAAAGAGGCGCAGTTGACATCAAGTGTTATAGAGGAGACTGGCATGATTACAGGAAGATGTTGAGAATATCAGAAAACATCCCCAAATTAAGAGTGCCAGAAAGAAGAAAGATTACCAATGAGATCATGATAAATAATAATGAGCTGTTTCTCAAAGCACCTGAAGGAGGGGCCTGAAAAGTGGTTTGTCAAGCCTGGAAGACAGAGAAAGGGTAATATATTGACGGACGATAGAGACACTGCTAAAAAATAAATGAAATTTTCACCCCAGTGTTCACAAAGGAGGAGGTGGTGGGGACAGATGCCAGACACAGACACAAATTTCCCAGGGGAGAATGAAGAAATACAAAAGAAATCAGGATCGTGCTAAAACAGGTGATCAAGGGGTGAGTAGAAAAAAAACAAATAAAATCCCAAAGCTTACCAGTAGTCACCTAAAAATCTTCAAGAAGTGGGAACAAAGAAGCTAACAAGAAGAGGAAAAACATTTCTGCATCACTTAGAAAGGCTGGAAGTATTTTCTTGTGTGTGTGTTTTTACCTAGTTAATTTGTTAGACTAGCCCTTTTGAAACTTGTCCTTAAAGGAAGTAAGATGGTATACTTAAAGAATAATGATCGTGGCTGGGCGTGGTGGCTCATGCCTGTAATCCCAGCTCTTTGGGAGGCTGAGGCGGGGGTATCATTTGAGGCCAGGAGTTTGAGACCAACCTGGCTAACGTAGTGAAACCCCATCTCTACTAAAAATACAAAAAATTAGCCGGGTGTTGTGGCACGTGCCTATAGTCCCAGCTACTCGGGAGGCTGAGGCAGGAGAGTTACTTGAACCCGGGAGGCGGAGTTTGCAGTGATCCGAGAACGTGCTGTTACACTCCAGCTTCGGTGACAGAGCGAGACTCTCAAAAAAAAAGAAAAAAAAAAAGAAAAATGATCATATAAGCAGCCTTGAATAACCAAGACATCTTTCCTCCTAAGTTCTTTTATAGTTTCCCATTATGTCGAGGGTTTAATGTTTACTGTGCTTATTAAGGATGATTTTTGTGTCCAAGGTGATCACTGAGTCCTTGATTGGGCCAGTATTTGCTGGATAGATGCTTCTTAGTGCCAGGGAGTGTGCTAGATTCTGGACTACAGGGCTGGAAAAGATAGATACTTCCTGAGGGTCTTTGAAGTCACTTCTTCCTCACTCATATAAGCAGCCCCACCTCATGCCAGGCATTGATTTCAGTGTGTTCATCATTACTGGTCTTGTTTTTAACCAGTTACTTGACGGGCAAAGATCTGGAGAGGGGCAGCCTCCCTTGTTGCTCGCTCTGTGTCCTGTGCTGTCCTCAGCGTGGTGCCTACTTTTTGCCCTCATCCTCAGATGTGGATCCCTCTCTTCCCAAGCTCTTCTCTGTCCCCTGTGCTGCAAACAAAACTCCTTGTTTGTTTCTCCCCACCAGTGGCCACGAAGGAATTTACAAACCCCTCAAACTCCTACTGTTTTGGAATTCATGAAGTTCTTGCCCTGAGCAAGAAAGAGGCTCTACTTCCAAAAGTACTTTTTCCTTTCTTCATTGTCCCACCCCCTGCCTTTCAACCCCCTGCCCCGCCCTGGTGCACACACCTCCGTCCCAGGCTGATAACTCCCCTCTCTATTTGAACCACCCATCCCCCTCCTCTTGGCCTCTGTCAATTTTAGGGCCCGGCAAAACTGGGCTGACTAAAAACACCTTTCAATTTCTGTTCTCAGCATTAATCTGTCTTTGCTTAGTGTTCAAAGAATACTTTAAGATACTCATTAATGCAAACACTGTTGTGAGGAGGGAGCTTCACTGCAGTCCCTTCTCACCTTCAGATACTACTGTAACAGCTGCCTGGGAATGGAGTATTGAATGTTTCAGAGAAGCTGCTTCTGAGCATGTAGGAGAGGGCTGAAGAAACTTTCGTCCAGTGCACAGTTGTGTCCTGTAGTCCTTGTTCCCATGGCCAAAAGTCTTCCTGGTAAAATTAATCTCCAGTGCTACCTTTCCTACCAGGACCGCAGGTTATGACTTTTGGTTGAAACAGACTCCCGTGGACCCTGGATTCTCGTATGTAATGTTCCACATTCACCCTGGATTCTCGTATGTAATGTTCCACATTCACCCTGGATTCTCGTATGTAATGTTCCACATTCACCCTGGATTCTCGTATGTAATGTTCCACATTCACCCTGGATTCTCGTATGTAATGTTCCACATTCAGGTGTCTGTGAAAGCTGCTATACTTCATCCAGTGGAGAAGGGTCCGTTGAGCTACATCACTTTCTTTTTTCACATTTGCGTTTTTTTTTAATGTAGAGTGAGTTGCAGTTTGGTTGGCTTTTTTTCTAGGACTAGATCACTCTTTTGGGGACTGTCAGACTTGGTCCCTGCCCTGGTCGAGTTTGCCATCTTACTGAGGGAAATACTAACATGTGCGAGACAACTATAATCATAGCAATACCAACCCCACCTGCAATGGCTGAGTGACTAATGAGAGGAGAGAGTGAGGGGCTGAGCAGAGGCCTTGAGAAAGCAGCTGTCGTCAATCTTAGCCTATTTACTTTTTTTTTTTTTTTTTGAGAGAAAGTCTCACTCTGTCACCCATGCTGGAGTTCAGTGTTATGATCTCTGCTCCCTGCAACCTCCACCTCCCAGGTTCAAGCAATTCTCCTGTCTCAGCCTCCGGAGTAGCTCGGATTACAGGCGTGTGCCACCACGCCCAGCTAATTTTTGTATTTTTAGTAGAAACAGCGTTTCACCATGTTGGCCAGGCTGGTCTCAAACTCCTGAGCTCGAGTGATCCGCCCGCCTTGGCCTCCGAAACTGCTGGGATTAGAGGCGTGAGCCACTGTGCCTGGCCTAAACCTATATTTACTTTGAATTTCACTATAGTCCACCATTTCTTGATGCCTTATATCTGACATGTATCTGATGAGTGACATTCTTGAGATGTTTGCCCAGGACTCCTGAACCCAATGAGGAAATAAGATTGCACCTTTTGGTTCCTCAGCCTTACTGTGCATCTGAGTAACCTGTAGCCCATTCATACAGTGCAGATGCCTGGGCTCCATCTGTGAGATTCTGTGTTTAGAGGCCTGGGCTGGGATCTAGGCTTTTGTTATTTAAACAGGAATTTCTCACCTACACATTGCTTCAAAAAATTGTCATTTTTGTTTTCAAAATTGTTATTTTTTCTTGAACTCAATATTTTTAAATCCTTTTTTTTTCACTTAGGAAAAGTGAATCATCACCTACTTAGCACCTAATTATTTACCACTAAGATGTTTGTATGCAATAAATTAATAATTTTTAGATCAAAGAAAATGGATAACTTCTAATATGTTAAAATTGTGCATATTTCCATTGAGAGAGAGAATGGGCTGAAATGATCCCTCTTTTATATTTTAATCGTTCATCAAATTGATAGCTTTAGTCTACTGGCCCTAAAGATTTGCTTCTATAATAATGTTGTGAATGAAACTGTCATTGCTGTAGATTCACAATTCAGCATCATACGTATGTGGTAGGAATGATTTTTCTTGTATTAAAGGAAAAAGGGTTAGCAGATTTTTACCAATTTAGAAAAAAAGGAAAGCCAAATTAGAGGAAAGTCAGCATGATAAATATTTCAAAAAGAACCCCCATTCATTATATTTTGTAATGTGTAGCTAAGACTGACAGTGAAGTGGGAAACTTTGCCTTGTGCAGAATGGTGAGGGAAATAGCTAAGGATGCTAAGAAATTAGCCTCAAAATTGGTTGTAGGCATGAATGTTTTTCTCAGGGACTTGGGTGATTTTGTTACACTTTCTAATATTATCTCCGCTATCTTCTAGGACTTATTTTATGCAGTCAAAGACTTTTTAAGGCTGTTCTGTAAAAGAAATACAAACTCCAAGTTGTTTGAATTTATGAGTTTTTTTTTGTTGTTGTTGCTGTTCAGTCTGTAAAATAGTGATGTAGATAATAAGGATATTTAGTTATATGTCTAGTGACCTTTGGAATAATAAAAGTGTTTTTGTCTGTGTGGGTTCTTCACATACAGGTAAATGTTTTGTTCACATTCTGGATACAGACCTGACTTCAGGCTGCTCAGTGCTGCAGTTTCATAGGCTCATATGAGGTCCCCGGCAAACATTTTGGCCGTGGTGGTAGACCTTCACCTCTTAGATTTCATGTATCTTTTATTTCACTTCTTTTGTGCTTCTGTTGAATTCTGTATATTTAATTTAAGAAAATTAAGATACAGAGAGACCATCAGTTAATGTCTCCTCTACGTCGTGTAATACGTGGCCCAAACAGAAAGAAAATGTATTTAGAAATTTCATTTACTTGTTTTCTTACGTCATAGTAGAATACCATTTTACCATTGAAATTATTAAAGCCTGCTTTTATTGAGAATTTTTGGGAAGTTGAAAATGTAACCTTTACGGAGAATTAAAGCAGTTTTATTTTAATGAATAAAGTAGTTAAATTATTAATCATATAAAATTATTTCTCTGGATGTTAATAACCATTTCTTTACTCAGGAACTTTTTTCTAATACAGAATCTTGATTGGTGAAGGTTTATTTGAAGGCATATTCCACTATTAATGGTTCAAGAATATCCATAACTTTTGGAAAGACTCAAAACATATTGCATAATTGGATTTTAAGTTCTGTTGTTTGTAAGCTTATTTGACTTTTATCATGTACTGATTACTATCAGTTTTTCTGGATGTAGATAGCTGCTTCTTATGGTTCTTTCATAAATAGTATTAAGTCATTCATTAAGTCTATTCCTCAGATGCTTATTGAGCATTAGACTTGTATCACATACTTGCACGGCTTGGTGTTGGAGATACACCCCTTATCACCACATACTTGAAGTTACGTTTTGTCTGCCGTAAGACACAGGATGTAGTAAACAGGCCAAGAGAAATACAGGGTCCTGTGGGTGCTCGTAACAGGGAGGGACATAGCACAGAGAAAGTCGGGGAGTTGACATTTAAGTTCAGATCTGAGTGATCAGGAAAACAGCCAGCCAAAGGGAGCTGACATGGGAATGGATGGAGGCGTGTTTGAGTCATGAGCAGCCAGATCTAAAGAAGGCTAGAAGTAGAGAGAGGACTGTGCATCTCCTTCCCATCACTGGAAGAGGAAAGGTATGAGGAGTAGGCTCTATGTGAACATGAGAGCCAGCTCATGAAGGACTATACAAGCCATGTTCAGTGTTTATCATTCATTCTGCAAATATATACTCAGCACTATATGTCAGGCACTTGGCATCAGGAAACAAGGCAGAAAATAATGCCTGCCCTTGTGGAGCTTTTATTCAAGTGGGGAAGAGACAAACAGTAAACATGGTGCTAGTGATTTTGAAAATGGGCCAGAAGTATGTGTAATCCAAATGGTTACAGACTCAGCATTTGCCAATATCATGGAGCCAAATTTAAGACTATTTAATAAAAATAACTTTGCAATCATTTGCAGTCCTCAGCTGATAACTACAGATAGACTTATTCCTAACTCAGCATATTTACAGGTAAAGTTGAAGGTTACCTATAATTTATATTTATTTCTCACTCACATTGCATCAGGCATTGGGTTAAGCAAGCAAGCAGACCACATTTGAGAGAAGGCACTACAGTTTAATGCAATCAGTATTTCAATTCACCAGAGTAGAACTTAAGAGTAGAAGGTTTATTTGTTAAATAAGAATACTTGACCTTAATGGCCACCAAAAAAGAGTTGGAAGAATGAATAAGATCTAGTATTTGATGGCACAACAGGGTGATTATAAGCAATAATAATTTAGTTGTACACTTAAAAATAACTGAAAGAGTGTAATTGTATTGTTTGTAACATAAAGGATAGATGCTTGAGTTGATGGGTACTCCATTTACCCATAATTGATTACACATTATAAACCTATATGAAAATACCTCATATACCTCATATATACCTACTGTGTACCTACAAAAATTAACACACACACACACACACACACACACACTCTTGAGAGGTGATCAGAATGTCCTGTATTCCTGTTTGAAAACACATTACCAGAACCAGAATTCTTCTTTGAAGTTTTGAACAATATCACAATAACAGAAAAATCTCAAGATTTTATCATGCAAACAAGCAAACAAAAAAATTCTACATAGTGATTGAAGTAGACATTTGCTTGTCACTCAAGGTGAAGTAAGGAGTTTTTATTACAATGAACACTTTTTTGGCAGAATTAATAAAGAGAAGAGGATACTAGAAGTCAGTGCATAGAAGCAAAAGGAGAAATACAGTTGAGCATAGTGAATAGAGAAGATTTGCTTTCATTTATTTGCTCTATACATTAAGACCATTGAATGAGACTATTTTGTGTATGACAAGCATTTGAAAACATTATTTCACTCTGGCAGTCTTAGGCTGATTTGTTTTATTTCCTTTAGAATAAAAGTTGCAAGTGGGTAGGAATTATGCCTTGAAGTGTTAGCCTACAAAGGACTGGAAAACTACTCAAGGGTAACAGCTGAAGAGGAAATGGCTCTGTCAGCATCGTGCACATGGATGATTGGGCACATAAGGGACAAGCAGGGAGAAAGGTGCAGAGGGAAGGGCTCATAAAACCAAGGAGGCTTGCTTGGAACTAAAATAGAATAGCAAAAGTGAAAAGCCTGGGGAGCCACTAATGGGATACAGTTTCCGTCGTAACATAATGCAAACATGTAAAGTTGAAAACGTGTGCCGCCTCTTGCATAGACATTGCTGTCATCAACAGCACACGCAGTTGGGTATATTTGGCGAGGCATTTCATCTCCTGGCTCTCTGTTCTCTTAGTCCATATCACCAGAGGCATGTATTTTCAAAACAGTCCAGATCAATGTCTGGTCTTTGTATCTGTGGTACCAATATAAAGCTTTCTTGTCCACATAAGAGCAAAGTAAATCCGTGATCCATTAACGCTAAATTGTAAATAGTGATAGTCAATTTTGTCCAACAGTGTCTGTAATGTTTATTGCTAAAGCCCATACATGTTTATTGATATTATTTTGAATCTGGGAACCGTAGCTGCTAGTTACCTATGTGCCAAACACTGTGCTGCTATTTGCAAATTTGATCTAATAGCAACTCTTTGTGAGGAGTATTTGTTATCTGCATTTTACCCATAAGGAAGGTAGGAGGGACAGAGAGGTTAAAAGAATCCAGATAGAGGACCAACTCTTGGTTCCTGGTATGTTTGGGGCTTAGCACACAGTTCTGCCAGACTCTGCAACGTGTTTTCTTAACCAGCAGACTTTATTTCCCTGGTGGGCAACACAGGTAGATGTGACAGGTTAGAAGTATTAGATGTAAATGTAAG
This sequence comes from Trachypithecus francoisi, assembly GCF_009764315.1. Taxonomy (NCBI): domain Eukaryota; kingdom Metazoa; phylum Chordata; class Mammalia; order Primates; family Cercopithecidae; genus Trachypithecus; species Trachypithecus francoisi. The sequence continues at coordinate 1,106,300 of NW_022681435.1, read as the reverse complement.
TTATCGAGATGCTATGACTACCAAATTCACTACTGCACTTTTTACTTTTCTTTTTTAAAAACATGTATTTCAGCACACTGCTAAACCACAGCAAGAATCTTTTTAAAAAGACCTTCCAAGAAGCAGCATTACAGGTCACAGAATCAAGGGAAAATATTGTCATCATTATTTTTTAATAAGTGATAAGTGAGGCTGATGAGTGTAGACCTGTTGCTTTATTAATAGAAATATGTACATCTGGTGAGGACTTGTATTTGCCAAGTACACTGCTGGCCTGAAATTAGACTCCTCTGTGGAATTCAGGTCAGTGTTTACACCCATAGTAGTTTACAATCTTTCACAAATATGAGCAAAATAGTGGGAAAGCACTTAGAAGCAATTTAGAGAATCAGAATTAAAGTAGAATCAGTGTAGCACGTATGTTCAGTGAAGAGGAGCGAGTAGAGGAGTGGGTTTCTCTGACAGATGATTAATCTAGTTTGTTTACTTTTTGGGAGACCCTGTTTCCACACTCACTGACATGTGAGTTTGCATCCTGGCTCAAGCACTTAAACTCCCCAGTCTCCCTTTTTGTGTGTGTGAGATGAAGGTAACAAGGCCAACCTCACAAGGTTGTATAGGGTAAAGCGCCCAGTATAAGATTTGAAACGTATTAAGTCTTCAGTGGGGCTCAGTTTTCTCCTTCCTCCTTGCTACTTACCTTACCTCATGAAGAGGATGAATAAGTACAAATCTCAGTTCAGCCTGCAAAGGAAGATTATCATATTTATTTATTCATTTTTGAGATGGAGTCTCACTCTGTTGCTCAGGCTGGAATGCAGTGGCGCGATCTTGGCCCACTGCAGCCTCTGCCTCCTGAGTTCAAGTGATTCTGCTGCCTCAGCCACCCAAGTAGCTGGAACTACAGGCGTGTGCCACCAGGCCCAGCTAATTTTTGTATTTTTTAGTAGTGACAGGGTTTCGTCATGTTTACCAGGCTGGTCTCAAACTCCTGACTTCAAGTGTTCCACCTACGTTGGCCTCCCAGAGTGCTGGGATTACAGGCGTGAGCCACCTCACCCAGCCCAGATTATCATTTTTAAATGCTGAAAACCTGAATCTCCCACTGCACTGTGCTATTACTTTCACAGAGTTGACTTTCAGAGATATCGCTGCACCACCTTTTGGTAGCTTCCTATGTCCTCTTGCTTCTCTAGTTGCCATTTATTTCTTTCTTTATTTTCTTTTCCTGAGACGGAGTCTCGCTCTGTCACCCAGGCTGGAGTTCAGTGGCGCGATCGGCTCACTGCAAGCTCCGCCTCCCGGGTTCACCCCATTCTCCTGCCTTAGCCTCCCCAGTCGTTGGGACTACAGGCGCCCGCCACCTCGCCCGGCTAATTTTTTGTATTTTTTAAGTAGGGACGGGGTTTCACCGTGTTAGCCAGGAATGTCTTGGTCTCCTGACCTCGTGATTGCCTGCCTTGGCCTCCCAAAGTGCTGGGATTACAGGCGTGAGCCAGCCACCATGACTTCCTTTTTTTTTTTTTTTTGAGACAGAGTCTGGCTCAGTAGCCCAGGCTGGAGTGCAGTGGCGCGATCTCAGCTCACTGCAAGCTCCGCCTCCCGGATTCTCGCCATTCTCCTGCCTCAGCCTCCTGAGTAGCTGGGACTACAGGCGCCCGCCACCTCGCCCGGCTAATCTTTGTTGTATTTTTACTAGAGACGGGGTTTCCCCATGTTAGCCAGGATGGTCTCGATCTCCTGACCTCGTGATCCGCCCGCCTCGGCCTCCCAAAGTGCTGGGATTACAGGCGTGAGCCACCGTGCCTGGCTCTAGTTGCCATTTCTTTGGAAGATCCCCCTGACGTTAGTTGTCTCATTTTCCATGAGTGATTTTGAAGCCCTGTTTGTGCCACAGTAAAATTTATTGAAATAGAAGAAACACTGGATCATGAGAGATACCACCAGGACCTGCAAACTAATGCTGTATCTCCTTAGACTGCTGGAGAGGTGACCTGGGTCCAAGTCATCTTTCTTTCTCATCACTGCCTGCTGCCATCCTGTTTGCTCCAAGTCTTCACCATTCAGTCAGAAATATAAGGCCCTACACGGGTCAGGTAGTCCTCAGAGAAGGAGAGACATAAAGAAAGTGGAGGCCAGCCGTGGTGGCTCACATCTGTAATCCCAGCACTTTGGGAGGCCAAGACGGGCGGATCACCTGAGGTCAGGAGTTCAAGACCAGCTTGGCCAACGTGGTGAAACCCCATCTCTACTAAAAATACAAAAATTAGCCGGGCGTGGTGGCAGTCGCCTGTAATCCCAACTACTTGGGAGCCTGAGGCAAGAGAATCGCTTGAACCCCAGAGGCGGAGGTTGCAGTGAGCGGAGATCGTGCCATTGCACGCTAGCCTGGCGACAAGAGCAAAACTCTGTCTGAAAAAAAGCAAGAAAGAAAGTGGAATCAAAGGGATGTAAGGGTTCCAGAAATTTAGAAGAGCTGTCAGGTTTCTCAGATATGTTCCTTGATTTGAGGTAGGTGATCTTAGAAGAGCTGCAACTAAACTCCAACTGGCTCCTTCTTCCCCCATGTCTTAGAAGAAAATGGGCTTCATTTTTATTCTGTTGACAACCCTTTTTTGCATTTGCATCTTTCAGCTTCTTCTAACTTGTGTCTCCTGGGACCTTTCTTTTCATAACTCTATTTTCTTTCATCATCTGTCTTTCCCCTGACTCCTTTTCCCTTTGCTTCAAAATGTGCAAATGGATCCTCTCTTCTCTGGCAGTGATTATCAAAGTGTGGTTTCTCGGTGAAATGTGATCACTTACTTCAAATCTCCTGGGATGATGTGAAAGTTGGGACCCACTTCAGGCCTATGTGTCAATACCTCAGTCTGATGTATTCCAGCAACTTTCCCAAAAAACTACTTAGTTTCCAAGGCAGTTTGGCATCTCCTAGAGTGGCACAGCAAATTCCATGATTTTTTTCTAGCCCTGTTCGTTTTGTCTTTTAAAACCTGTCTCCCTCAACATCCACAATGTTAAAAACGTCTAACTTGCCTTCTGTTTCGCTCACTACTTTTTTTTTTTTTTTTTTCTACTTTCTGCTTCTGTCTTCGTAAGTGTAGGCATGGGAAGAGCTGGGAATCTGGAGTCCTAGTAGGGTTCGATTCCCTAATGTCATTGCTCAGTAGCTGTGTGATCTTGGGCCACCCGTGTATCTTCAGTAGGACATCTGCTTTGGAGGTTTGCGTGGCTTGCAAGTGTCATTTTTAAATTGGGAGCCCAAATATAATTGTTTGTGTGCTAAGAATCTGCCTCTTCCAGTTTGCTGGTGGAAAACTTGGAAATTATTGACTTCACCAGGGTTGTGGCCTCTGGATGAAAGCTAAAAGGTGAACTGCCTTTTATCCATTCTGCTCCCCCCCACCAACTCAGGGTCCTTTCCTGTAACCGTGGTTAGTTTGGCATGGCAAGTACTAGAAGGGAGAAATTCTCTCCAGTGAGCCAGAAAATGCAACAGGATGTGTTTGTGATTGATAGAGATAAGAGTGCTGATCTACTTTTTCCTCTGCTAGAAAAGTATTTTTCCCTGACAGCTGGAGACGTCAAAGGTCTGAAGCTGTGGATACAGAGAGATGAATGTTCTAATATTAATATTATATTTAAAAATATACCATGTAACATTTAACGTCAACATGTCTAGTTTCCTCTGTCTGGTAACCCCCAGTCGTCCATATGCAAAAAGAGGAATTCCCATCACAGAGGTCGTCACTGCAGGGAGACAGGCAATCATTACATGTCTGTGAGTAGCTGAGTAAGCCACACTGTGATAGTTTCTGATAGATGATGTCAAGACCTAAATAGTGGAATCTTCAGGATTTGGAGGTAGGGAGCAAGTCACCTGGATTGATGAGGACTCACTGATGAACTGACCAAATGGGCTTTTTAAGTGTTCTCATGGAAGAGATGGAAGTTTCTTCTTGAGTGAGAGCAATCCCAGAGTCTGATTTCACCTAGTACGAGGGAAGGGAACATGTTTTGTCCTAAGCCAGGTGTGAAGTGTAGTCATTCATGTTGGGCAAAAACGTGGCAGAACTTGCAACTTCTGCAGGGACCCACAGGAAAATGGAGGAGAAGACTCCATGAAATTTCTGGTCCTGGTGCTGTGTGGATGGCCCAGGGCCCTGGCCAGAGAGATTGTGCCACTAGGTGAAGTTGTTTCACTTTCGACAACCCTGCTAAGGATTCATTTCACGTATATGCCCGGTCTGTGGGCCTTTGATGGTTCTTGTTTCCTGTGTTTGCTATGGATATATTTATGCATTTAAAAAATTTGCATCATTGTAGCTTTTCATTGACAAAATATATTTAATATCCTAGGTTTTTATAGTTTTGTTTAATCAGTTTTTTCCACACTTATATTTATTTTCTGTAACTTTTCTCTTTCTTATTGTCTGTTTTGCTCTATTAAGATGTTGTCTATCTTCTCCTCCTTCTCCTGAGTAGACCTCTCTTCAGTTCACCAAAATCCCTCTCCAGTATGAATCGGGAGGCTTACTATGTGACAACCCCTTCAAGGCAATAAGGCTCCAACTAAGGGATTAAGATTGTTTTTTGACACCAAACATTGTGTATCCTCTTACTTTTGAGCTATGTAGCCTGAAATCCATGCTCTGTGATGAAATGGAGGTGGTTTATCTGAGCTTTACTACTCTTAAAAATGAAGATAATGATATCTCAGAGCATGGTAATGAAACTTAAGATGTGCACATCTAGCATGGGAGCTAAGAAATAGGAGATTCTTAACAAATGTAATATAATCTTATTTCTTCTTTAGTTTCTGTAAAACCCAGGAATGTTAGAAAATGTCTAGGTTGAAAGGAGAAGATCATGAGTTTGGTGTGTTAATTTTGAGGTACCTTTAACCAGTCAAGTGAAGAGATCAAGTAGACAGTTGAATTTAAGGGTATACAGATCAGAGATGTCTGATTGGAGAGTCTGCAATTGAAGAGCTGTTTGTAGAGATGCCAGTTGATGGTATGAGATTGCTTATGGAGTCTTGAGTAACAGGTGGACCTTGGGCCTAGCAGTTGAAGGATTTTCAGGATTTAAAGACATTCAATTGAGAACAAAAGAGCATGCCAGGGACTAGGAGAGAAGGGAAATGTGATGTTGTAGAAGCTATGCCAAGCATAGTTTTTTTAAGAAGCAGGGGATAGATTTGTCTTTTTTGGTCATCAAGGAAGATGACTACTCAACAGTGTCTGTTGGCTTTAACTACTTTAGTGGTCACTGTTGACATTTTCAGAGAGTTTTCTTGGTGGAATCATGGAATAGGAACTGACTTTCCATCCCTCAGAGTTGAGTTGGCTTTCATCTGACTTGGCAAAGTATTTATTTTATGTACTTCTAATGTGATTTTTCTCTATGTTTATAACTATAGTTGTTTGCACTTTTCATTCACATAATAAATTATCAGTTTCCTGAAGACAGAGGTCATGCAAAATCCCATGTAAATTACATCTAGTTAAGTATTTAATAGTTTAGTCTTAGAATCATTGGTTCTCATGATGAACAAAACACGTTTCTTGATCTGTTCATGTTTTCATGTATTCACTGAACAGTTTTTTATTTACCAATTCCATACAAGTAGCAAGTACTATTTTAGGTTATGTGAATATAGTGGTGAACATAAGATACTCCCTTTTCTGCAAACTTTCATTGTGGGTGGAGACAGATCAGAAAGAATGAATACAAATGCTGAGGGCATTCAATGTCTTCACTTATTTGTTCCTCACAATAGCATGATGTAGATGTTATTCCTAGTCCTATTTCATTGAGAAGATGGAGGTTTGATGATTGATGATTACTGAATATCATCAAGATATCCAGTAACTTGCCAGGGTTATCAGTTCATTGGGAGCAGGGATGAGTAATTCAAACCCAGGTGGTTTGACTCTCAGATCCATGTTGCTAATCATCTCACTACACTGCAAAGTGTTTGGCATGGGGAAAATCATTATTCTTATTATTAATATAGTTAATAGTAACTATTTCTCAAGGGAGCTGAGGAATCACTTACTCTAATTCAGATGAGAAAACAGATATTCATACAGCTAGGTATTGGCAGGACTGAAATTTAGAAGCCACATTTCCAGGTTCCCCCTCCAGTGTTTTCCCCTCATCCAGTACCTCTTCTTTAAGGAAGGGAGTATGGAAAAGGGAAAAGAAGCTGGAAGAATGAAGGAATGGGCAAGGAGAAGGAAGGGTGTATAGAGGAGATATAGGAAAAAATTAAACCTGTTGGATTTGGGGTTTTTGATGCTATTGAACTGTGGTTTTTAAAGCTTTTTTGCCCCTTATATTCGCAAGAGTAGATATCCTTGAAATGATATCTTTATGCAAAATCGTGTTTTATTTCATCTATGACCAAAATATAATTCAGCAGCTAGGAAACTCTAGCTCCTTAAAAGTAAAAGACTGTATTCTGGGAAAGAACATTGTTACTGGATCTTATACTGTGATGACACTGGTTGGTAGACACACTAGAAGCTTTGAGGAGTGTGTGTGTGTCTTTGTGTGTCTTTGTGTGTCTGTGTTTGTATATGTTTGTATGTTAGTATGATATATATAGAAGTACATATTTATTTTATAAAATACTGGTAGTATTTAATTTACTTTGTGTATTGTCTTTAGGGGAGAGGGCATTGAAATATTTTTCTGGGTTAGAAAAGTGTTTGTATTTACATGCAAGCCTGCTCTAATATCAAGCACCATATTTAAACATCACAAATATACACTAAGCAAGGGACAGATGCACAAGGAATTTAAGCAGAGTTTTTCTAAATGGCAGATAGAGGGGAACAGATGCCTATGGGCAGCAAAGGATGAAATGAGGTACCAAGAATTTTAAAAGGGAGATGGAAATACAAATGTAGAATGCAGTTGCTCTCAAGGATGTTTAAGCCTAGAGGGGGTGCTTGCCCAAAGTTCACTCTTTTTTTGGGCGTTGACTTAAATTTGGTTCTCTCTTTACCTGTCTTCCCCAAAGAAATAGATGATACTAATCATTCCAAAGTGGAACAGATTTTCTTTCGAACCTCAGTTTTGGATGATCTGTGACTGCATCTCTTTCTTCTGCCTCCCTAGGGTCTTGTCCTTTTATAGGACTGCCAGGATATGACATTTCACAATCATGTCAGTTCTCACTTATTTATTATTTATACCCCATATCCTTCCAAAAGGGTTTTTAGGTAGCCTGCCAATAAAACATATGTACGAAAATGTGTGTGTGTGTGTATATGTTTTTTTTTTCCCCCCTTGGTGTCTGTTTTAGGATGGACATGTCCCTTCTTTAAAGTCTGCTGTAAAATGGGTTGTATTCATCTCAGAACTATTCTGTGTAGTCTTGATGTGGAAAAGCAAACAAATCTCCAAGAATAAAGTAGAGCACTAGGCATTTCCCATCTTCCTGTAGAGTGATAGTTTAAACAGCAGGGGCACTGAGCAGAGCGATTCAGCAACCCAGCAAAGCTGAGCTGTAGCACCTGATCATTATCCTTCAGGTTTAAGATTTACCTGTTGTGCTCATTGTAACAAAAGAAATGAAATCTCTGTAATTATATTGGAAGGGGGAGGAGATCGTGTTTTAGTTCCTTTGATCTTGAGCTAGAATAGGCTCTGCTTTTGGAAATTTAATTTGAAAGAGCCCAACGTACACATCTGCTTTTTGTACTGCAATTTCTGTTGAGCTTGAAAATAGAAATTTATTAATGCAAATGTGTAGAGTCTGTTTCGTGAAGAAAAGATATACACATTCAGAACACAAGGTGATCCTTTCCCACATAGCTATGGAAGACGTTAATATGTTTTCTGTTTTTTGTTTTTGTTTTTTTTTTCTTGACTTCAGATATGAGGTTCCTTGCTAACAAGGACTAAGCATAAAAATTATAGGATCCACGGGGGAACGGAAAGATTCATTCAATACTTAGAAGTTTCCAAAGGACAAATTCATTGGTGAAGAGATGGGGGAAGCATCCTGAATCCTCAAAAGAAAAGAAAAGCCAAAAACAAGTGCATCATCAAACCATTTTGAGAACATGTTTGAATTGATGGTAGGGCCCATGCTAAGAGACAAAGCTTTCATTTCAACGAATCCAGTCTGCCTAGTGTTCTGTAAAATTGCCTTTGCCTGTAAATGGAATGGCATGCAGATTTTAGGTAGGACACTTTCTTACCCAACTTAGCCTGTACTCTATTTCAATTTTTCTACCATTACATGAAGCTTCACATAAATGACAACTTGACTTAATCCTTAAAGTGGCTGGATTGTGTGGTCTATTTTGATTAAACTTTTTCTTGTTCTTAGTGTAAATTTTCAGTAATTCCTAAAATGTCACGAGCATTTTGGAACATAAATCCTTTAAGCTATTTTGCGGCCATATAGTTGTTCTTTGGAGGGTTTGAGTGCTTTCCTAACCTCCTCATCTCCAAATAGGCAAAATAAATTCTAAATTGTCGAGAGCATTCAATCACTCTTCGAATGAGCAGGCATCTCCTAAAGCTTCGGAAAGTGTCCATATTCAGTATTTTGAGTAAATAGAGCTGATCGTTTTATAATATTTGTACTGTATCAAAAGATCTCAAAAACTGTTATAAATTACCTAGACTTAAGAAAGAAGACATGATTAAATAATTCATTGGATCAATAAAACCAATCTATTTTTTTCTGATGTGGTGTGATGAGGTTTTTTTTCCAAATGGAGTAGGTGGGCCTCAGTGCTGTATATTGTCATTCTGATTCTGTTGGTTACTGTCTTTCTCCGCTCCCCCCTCAGTTGTTGTTTGGTATTTTTGTGCTTTGTGTTTGTTTTGTTTTAAAGAAAGGAAAGCTGAAAGCCATAGAAAGTTAGGCTGTGAGTTAGGAATTCTGAGTTTAAAGCAGGAAGCCTGTCCCTAACTTTGTGTTTAAGTTGGTGTTTCAGTTATGTTGCCAGTGTAAGCTTGTGACCCTTGCAAATGTACAGTTTCATTTGGGTTCAGTGATTCCTGGATGAGTTTGTGATATAGGATGCCAAAGGCTGTGGAATTTATTTAAGACACAAAATCTTGAGACAGAGCTGGTTCCTTGGAAGCTTGTGGGTAACTAGAGTCTCATTTTAACTAATTTGGAGGGGGCTAAGAAAAGTCTTCCTACCCACTTCCAATTAATTAATTTCTAACATTTCCGTCTAATCATGACTTTGTCGAGTGACACACATCTTGTTTCCTCACAGGCAAGAAACTCACAAACAAAATTTCTATTTCTAATGGCAGACAGTTGGGGTGCCGCAGCCAAGCAGTCACCCTTAAAAATTAATGAGCATAATGATGGTTAGAGAAGTGATTCTGATGGTGGTTGGGGAGGGAGGGTCCATGGGGATGGCAGAAGGAGGAAGACTGGACTCCTCATAAGTGACAATGATGTGAGCCCCTGTCCTCATCTCCCCTCCCATCCCCCCTTCCTCCCAGTCACCACCCCTTCCATCCTCCTCTCTTTACAGGAGCCAAAGCAGATAGAAAGACAGGGCGATTATGAAGATGTCAGTTGGAGTGTAGGCAGGCGAGAGGGGCGCAGTGCCCCAGATGAGGTCCGGGGGGAGCTGAGGAGGGTCACTCATGGACGACTGTGTGTGTGTGTCTGACAGACTGTGAAATGGTGCGTTGTTGCACGGCTGCGCTGCACCTGGGCCCTTCATCTGTGATTGATTGGTTTGGTCATGTGTAATGGTCCCATCTGCTCTGTGTTGTTTTTCTTTTTTTACTTATAAACACCGTTCCCAGAGGCTGAGAGAGGATGAGCTATGTTTTGTCATCTTCACTTACACTTTAGCTCAAAAAAGTGGTCAAGTAGGTAAGCTCTAAAGTCTATCCAAGTAATGTAGGAGGAAAGTACAGTTTTTCCCCTTTGCTTGATTTTGTGTGTGTGTGTGCACGCGCGTGCCTCTCCTGCGCACGCGTGTGTGCGTGGAGTTTCAATGCTGCCTGTTAATATCTGAATAGTTTGTGAACCACAAAAGACCAAAATATCACATAAATGATTTGCACAACTCTGTGTATTGTGACTCTTACTGCAGTGAGGAGTTTTTTTTGTAACGGAGCCAATACTTAATTAAAACCGCTGACATCATGGTGTTATAATTAAGCGTGGCATTAATTAAGCTGGAATAATGATTTTTTTTTATTAAGAACTGCTTCTATTGTATAAGACTGTTATCGGCTAAAAACAAAATAATTTTAAGGCAAAAATAAATTTGCTTTAACCTAGCTCTTTTCAACTTCCCCCAAAGTCCGGCCTCAGGACTGTCATCATCAGGGCTCTGAGTCTGTGTGTGCGTGTGTGTGTGTGCGTGCGCGCGCGTGTGTGTGTGTGTTTGGTGGTATTGGGATGGGGGAGAGTGGAAGTGAAATTTGTTTTTTTTCCACCCAAAAATGCTGATCCGCTCCTGGCATTCTGATGGCTAATTATGCATCGGAGAGCTTCGACAGCTGCATTCATCATCATAAAATGTAATAATTAATGACATTCCAACAAAGAAAAATATGCAAATGAGGACTCATTAGCATTTTCATATTCAGCTTTGATAATGCTTTTGCTGACAAGGTTGTAATTAATGAAAATTCATGTCGCAGTCAGGAGATTGGATCGGTTTCATTCCGCTCACAATTCCCAAATGCTTGCATTATGGAAAATCGGCGGCTCTGCCAACTTTTCAGGGAAGAAAAAAACACACACACACACTAAAAGCACCAGATGCAAATTAATGGTAGGGAGTCTTTAACTCTTTAAACCACCCCCCTAAATTTCCATCATAGGAAACATGTGATGAGTGTTAGCCTAAGAACTAGATTCTCTCTTTTTTTTTTTAAATAATAGGAAAGTACTTTTATTTGTGACCCAAGTATGAGAATTTCTGGCAAACTTTTTTTTAATATTAAAAAAAAACCCAAACCCTCCACCTTTTCCCTTCTTTCTTTTTCCCTTTCAAGACTATTTAAATGTACATAGTAAAACATGTTAGGACAGCCAAGCCCCAGCATGTTGTGTTCTGTCCTCTGGCTGGCAGATTCACGCCACAACAGTTTATTCATCCACATGCTTTCTGGCGACTCTTCGTCACGTATTTGGGCTTAGATCTTCTGGTGCCTCCCTCGGCGTGCTACCCATAAGGTCGAAAGAAAAGCAAGTATTCGATTTCTCTATTCAGGGTGGGTTTTTTTTTTTTTTTTTTTTGGATGATAGTGCGTTTGTGTGTGTGTGTGTGTGTGCTTTTTCTTTTTAATCTGTTCCCTTTGTGGTTTAGTGTCAGAGTTTGAGAATGTGCCCATAATCCTCTCACTCAACACTTCTGGTTTAGTGTTGTTCTTCAAATGTAATTTTAGGAGACACTCTACAATCAAAATGGAAACCCAGAAACCCCACACTAGAGATATCGACAAATATTTAACACAGAGAGCTATTAATTTATGAAAGCATCTGTGTGTTGCTTTCAAAATGTGGAACTTTAGGTTGGCAAATAAACACTTATACCAACCTGGTACCATGTTTGACAGACAAGCCTGAAGTTAAACTGAAAGTTCTATCTGGCCCTCAAGGTTAGAAAGAAAAACTTAAACAGAGTTCTGACTTCATTTTCTATTTGATATTTAGGTTAAAAAATGATGATGATTAAAACGGGTCTTTTTGCTGAGGCAGGTGTTTTAGTAAAAGGTTTGTATAATGATTAAGAAAAAGGGAAAATAGAAGTGTATTTCTTTACAAATTATAACGTTTATAGGCATTTTCACTCTCAGATGAATAAAATGACTTCTGAGAGTTCCTAAGATGCAGTTTCCTGTTTATTTAAAGTTAAATTGTAATTCCCAAAGTTGCTAGCCCAGCATAAATAAAAGATTATAAATACGCCTTGTTAAGGGAAGAGAGAAACTTTGATATCGGGGCCTTATTTTTTAGAGTATTTCGATAAAACAGAAAGAATCATCAGTTATGTAATGAAAAATTTAAAATAAATCTCTTTTCCCTTTTATGTGATTAAGAATGACTAGGTTTTCACTCCTTATTAAACTCTTGGAGCTCCAAGAAACAGAATTTTATTTCAATCCCTTGCTTCTTCCAACCTTTATTTTGTCACAGTTTCTACATGAACATGTGTGTGTGTACACAGGCATGTGTGTAAATGTGTGTGTGTCCATGTCTGAAAATTATGGTGGCTCTGTCCTCTCTCCTGTAAAATCTATTGTGGTGAAATAGCAGGCAAAAGAGGGTTTTACTTTTTTTTTCCTTTTAGTTTATTTCTTTTTTGTGTGTGGGCAAACTGCCCATCCAGATGGTAGAATTTCACCTGTAAGCAGTCTGAAACGATAGGTTAATTCTGACATTTTATAGAGCTTTTTTATTTTCTTTTCACACAGAACAACTAAGTGCAGAATAACTGCTCAAGATAATGTCTCTCTTTTTTTTTTTTTCTTTTAAAGCGCTTCGTGCTGTGATTGGTTCTTTTTCCCCTCAAATCTGAATTTGGGGCTCATTTAAAATCTGTGGCTTTAGGCACTTTGCTGTTATTGTCAAAACCACATCTGATGAAATCATTGACCAAGTTCTAATATGTGTAAATGAGGAAGTGATGGCAGAAGTGAAAAAGCAGGTTAGTCGCCGAGAAGCAGATCCTTGTAATTTTATAATGCTGAATGTTCCACTTTGATAAATTCGCTGTTAGTTTTCTCCTCCCACCAAATTCAAGTTATGAGTTGTATACCAACTCATAACTTCCCAAGTAATGCCTGGTGTGGTATTAGCCACCAGAATCCTGGGACTTGCTTTTATTGTCAGTGTGGTTAGCCCTGGTGGCTTATGTGACGGAGTCAACTGGAGAAGAACTTCAGGGTGATTCGTTGTCCTGTGATCAAGGAATCCCATTATTTCCAAAAGCAGGTTTAGAAGATGTTTTTGGAGTAGTGTGTGGAAGGGAAGGGGAGGATTGGAGATTGTTTTTACACATAATAACTGCAATCAGGCTGTGTTGACAAGTTAGTTTGGAATGTGCCGCCTTCTCGTTTTTATTTCTAGAAAACCTTCATTTTCATGAATTATTTCTTGAGCTGATGATAAAGATGACTTTAGAGACGTCTTCTGCACTGGCGTATTCCTTTAGGGGAACATTTTTGAAAGTGTTGTCCTTTATTGTACCTGTAAGGCTTTTGGGGACCTTTGTCATGGCATTGTTTGTTGCTTTGTCCATTTCCTGTTTTGCACATGTTAATTCTTGTGGGCATTTTCTTTTTAAAGTGATGGGATTTTCACTGTCCAGCAGCAAACCACATTTACTGGAGTTATTGAACTCTGAAATAGGAAACCCGTGGGTGATCAGTTTTACCTCCCCTAGGAGATACTGCTTCAGTCAATGAGAATTACAACCCCATGACTGAGAATTTTAAAGGAGGGGTTCCACGAAGACACCCAGAGGTTGTGTTTCAGGTGTTGCAACAAAATCAACATTTGTTTGTGGGCAGCGAAGCCAGTGTTCCTGCCAGTATTCCCGTTCAGTCGCTTCTCCTATTTCCCTTGCAAACTTTCCCATTGGTTGGGGTCTGTGGAGAGATTTCAATGGCTGGCTGGTGGAAATGTTTGGGAGAACATTTGCGTATCAAAGCAACCTAAATATTTGCAAAAATGTTTGCTTGAGAAAAAAGAATCCACTTAGGATTAGGAAGTAACTGCTTAAACATTTTTAAAGCATTTGTGATTTCCCTAAGTATATTACTCATGAGCCACTGCCTAACCTGAATTTCAGGGGTCGCTCTGGAATCTATATCTTTAAAAACTCTATAAGATAATAAAGGTTTTGCTTTATGATTAAGATCTGTATCCATATATTCAAATGAAGAAACACTTGACAAGACAAAATATATTTTAAGAATTGTTTATCATTTAGTGAACCTGCAAAACAAAAAATGTAAAGAAAGGGCCTCATGAAATGGTTGGATGTTGAGTAGCTCTAACATCATTCTTCCCCTCTGCTATAGGTTTCTTGCTGATAAAACCCAATTGTATTGCTATGATATGACATTCCTTCTGTTGGATTCCACAAGCTTTCTTACCGTGGTAATGATTTGAATGTCAGATCTTACTTTTTTTTTTTTTCTTGCAAAAGAGTTTGGCATTTTCTGTCCACATTATTAAAGTTTTAACTACATTTTACTGATGGTTTGGAAACAGTATGTGTAAAACTCAGTGTAGGCCAAATTTTCCAATTTGTTAACAAGGTAGGAGTTGAGCATTGACAATTACTGTACTTAAAAGCCCCTCGGATCAGGTGTTATTTTACCATCTGGACATTTTGATTAGTAATAAAAGTGTGGACCTGGATACACAGAAATAGGATCTACAGTACACAATGGCCCAATGCACTCTGTTGGTGCTGAGGTGTATGTGGCTACATTTTATAAACGTGTATGTATGTTTGTGTGTGGGCAAGTGTAATTATGTGCCAGGTGTGTCCTTTTTCCAACTGGGCACTAACACACACCAAAACATTTGACTACTTTTCTTAGATAAAAAGTAAAAATGCATAATCTGTGAACTTACATGTAAGTAAAACTGCATCTTTTTAATGGCCCTGCTTCCTCACGTATGGCATGATAAAATATAATGCCGACATTTAGGTAGGCCTGGGCAAAAGATGGGACTCTTCTCTTTCATAGCTGTGTACTCTAAGGCAAATAAATTAACCACCAACTATCCCTTTTTTCTCACATCCAGAATGAAAGTATAAATGATAATTGTTATATCTACCTAACAGGATTATGAGGAAGCTCATTTGAGCATGTATGTTGAAAAGCATTTAATAAAATATAAGACATCATAACAGTTCTTAACAATTGATTGTTGATACAGGATGCAAACGACCAATTCATATCCCACATACCGTCTTTTATAATTCAGTAAATCATCTCATATTTAAAAATAAGGGAGATGCAAATATAACATTACATTAGATTAACAAATGATAACTTTAAGACCACCAGAAAAAAATCTGTTCATAAGTTTCAACATAAAGCAAAATGACTCATTCTTATAAAGTATATACAGGCTCATTGAAACAATGTTATCCTTAATTAAGGCAGAAGCGGGTGCATTTGAGGGAAATAGTGACCCTCTGGAGAAATAGAGAGTGAAAAATAGTTTAGGGAAACGAGTCTTAACATTTTCTCTTTCGGAAAAATGCGTGCATGTTTCTCTTAATCATTATGAATTTCATGTTTGCAAACCAGTGTGAATTCCTTAACGATAATCATTATTGTTTAGAATCTACCTATTACTACACACACACACACACACACACATACACATATACACAAAAATTTGCTCAAGAAAATCATCCTCAGGAAGTAAAGGAGTTGATAAAATTACCTTTGGAGCAGATGAGTTTGGATACTTCTACTGAATGCTGTTTCAGTTTTTATTATAGGTGCAGATCTCCCCTGAGAATTCTTTGGGAGAAATAAAAACATTTGTTTTTAATTTAAAAGAAGAGTAACATGCTGTAGCGTAATATTAACTATTTCAATGATTTTATCAATTTTATCTTCCCCTGCCTTAATGTAATAAATGCATATCTTGATTCAGTACCAATCTTTACATTACATTGTCCCTAATGACAAATATTATTTTAGGCAACTTAGTTTTAATCATCAGAGTGTCTTAGGGAGCTTATAAAACTTGTCTCTGGGACATGGTACTAGCAGGATGTACAGAGTTCCTTTTTGGTGCCATGCTAGGAGGAGATAAATTCAACAGAGTCAGTCCAGTCCATTCATTCATTTGATAGATAATAAGTAAACCACAGAAGAAACAGGAATATGTCAGTTCTTTTAAGATTTTTTAGACTTAATATTGAAAACTGGTTTCACTTAATGTTCTATCAGTTTCATTTAAATGCCCCAATCCAATGATCACTTTCATTTACATATCCTAATCTAGTGAGCAGATAGGGCTTACATAGTATTTGTCTTGAAGACATTTTAAAAATGCAGCTACAGGTCCTCTTCTTTGAAACTCCATTTGGTAAAAATGGCCATGTCTACCTTCACCTATAGATAGATTTAAGGGCCCACAGTAATGGGATGAGAAAAGAAATTGTGATGCTTCTTGAAAAATGGTCTCATCAAAGGAATTCAGTTGAAAATGTGGGGGACTGCATTTAAACTTTGATAAAACAAAATAAGTAATTCAAAGTAAAGTCTGTAGCCAAACTCCTTAATTGTGATGCATTTGCTGAGTTCCCCTCTTCCATCGTCGGGCCTGCTCTGATGCCATATGGCCTACCATGGAACATTTAACTTGTCAGATATAATGGATTGTCCTGGAAGCAGATTTTTGCTTTGAGCACTCGGCTCCTTTCTTGCATTTCACTCTCAGCTCCAGGCTGCAGGATGAAGGATTGTGGTGGAAATGCAAAGAAGAGACACACAGTTGATTCCCCTTAAGAGAGTGACCTATATGCCACAAAATTTTGCCCACGTAAAGAGGCATTATCCCCGTCACTGGCCTTAGCAGGCTGCATGTCAAAATCATTTAAATTTCCCTGGACTTAACAGATTGTGCAAACATTTCAGAACTGAGAGCTTGGGAATAATGAAACATCGTCATTTTAACTTAGGCAGAAATGGTGTTAGCCACATTGGCCAAAGGAGGCATATTATTTATTGTGACCTATGTGTAACATAGGCCACCTGGTTTTTAGAGTCTATAAATTAAGTTCTCTCAAGTTTATGAAGAATGCTAAAATATAGATAGATAGATAGATAGATAGATAGATAGATAGATATGTTACTTGGCTTGTTTGTTTTTGTTTGGTGAATAGAGAGGTGAGGTTGAAATAATCATTTAGGAATCGCTTCTTAGCTTTTTGGCTAAGATCATTTAGGTGGAGGGACAGTGGCAGCTAATTATCCTATCAGGCTTTCTAGCTTGAAACTTAGGGGCAGGCCTTCCATTCATTCTAACCTATTTGAAATTAGAGATCGAATATGTTGTGGATTATTTAATTGTTATCTGTAAAAGTAAATAATATCGTCTTTGTTCATTTTAATTTGGTGCTTTTATGAACTATTTTTTTTTTCAATTTGTGTTATTGTTTCAACAAGCTTAGAAAGTACTAGGAACAATTTGAGACTTTTGCATTTATAGGAAAACTTCTTTAAAACAATAAACAGTGACCTACCTGTATGTATGTGCACATACATAGCTGTGGGGTACTCTTCTGGTATAACTACTGTAACCCCAAAGCAAATACTGTGATACAGAGACACAGAATAGACAATTCGCAAATAAACAATCAAACACAAACCAGTGGGAAAATAAAGAACTTACATATCTCAATTTATCCATTAAATGCTACATATTTGATTGCTCTAGGGTCACAAAAGTTAATTCATAGATTTGTATAAGACACACAGAAATATATACACACTAAAAGAGACTTTGCCTAGGGTAATTCAGTATACTTACAAAAATATGTGTTATGTGAGAAATTTAATATTTAATTTACTTCTATTAAATTCATGCATTACAAATAAGTCCTCATACAGGTCGGATGGGGCAATAAAATCTACTGTGACTTTGAAAACTGACAGAAGCTCACTTCTGTACAAATCTTTTTGATGAACAACTTTCCATGGAGCAGCTAAGAAACGTCTGTTAAAGTCAGTATTTAATACTAAAGTGTACTTGTGTATATTTCTTACCGATCCTAAATTGAGCACGTTAGTTTTATCAATGCCACTGATTGGCCAACTGTACCCCTCCTCCCCCATACAGATTTGGTGAGACTTAGTACTAAATAAGTTTGGGGAGTGCCAGGCCATAGCCGGCTCTTGTTGGGGCATGTGCGCCCTCTGCTGGCTCCTCAGATAGAAACTGACTGGTGTGTGAGGTTCTTTACTTTTCAAGGTTGGGTTTTTTTTTGTTTTTTGTTTTGTTTCATTTTATTTTTATATAACTGATCAGATATTTACCATGATTATAAAGTTTTAGCTTAATACTGAGCATGGCAGTTAATTTGTTTTTATTTGGAAATAAAGGTGAGGTTTTGTTTTGGGTGTGTTTTTGCTAAATAGATAGTCCTGATAGTTCAAATAACATGCAACGTTTGTAATAGTCTTGAGTTTTTGAAGTGGTTGCTTGCATATCACAATTAATCATATTTTCATTGCTTTCATATTCCCCTTGGCTTGATTATATTTGAGAGTATTCTTGTTGGACTAAGTTGGGAATAGAACTTAAAAGGGGATAGATAAGCCATTGAAATTTTGAAATATGACTATTTGTCTGTAATGGATGTGGTAGGTAATTCCTAGTAGAAAAATTCCTGTTTTGGTTGGTAGATAGTTTTCACTTGCTTCGCCGAGGAAAATGAGTACGTTTACATCATAATGCTTTATAAAGGCATTTTTGGTTTCCTTGCAAACCATATTAAGCTATGCTCACTTGCAGACATTGAGAATGGCAGTTTGAGTAAAATCTTTTTTGTTTTGTTTTGCTTTTGCAGTTGTTGTTTATAGAGTACGAGATGTTAAAGGAACAAATCACTGATGGTCTCTTTACTCCCAGGACACAGGAATAAACTATACAAGGGCAATTACAGAGGAAGAGTGCCAGCCCCTCTGCCATCGCCTGGGTGGAGAGCATCCTTGGGTCCTGGTAGTGACGGCCAGGGCTCTGGGTAACGAGTATGTCTTTTAAAAATGGCAACAATTAGGCCGGGCGCGGTGGGTGGCTCACGCCTGTAATCCCAGCACTTTTGGAGGCCAACACTGGCAGATCATGAGGTCAGGAGATCGAGACCATCCTGGCTAACACGTGAAACCCCGTTTCTACTAAAAATGCAAAAATTAGCCAGGCGCGGTGGCGGGCACCTGTAGTCCCAGCTACTAAGGAGGCTGAGGCAGGAGAATGGTGTGAACCTGGGAGGCGGAGCTTGCAGTGAGTCGAGATTGCACCACTGGGTTCCAGCCTGGGCCACAGAGCGAGACTCCGTCCCAAAAACAAAAAACAAAAATGGCAACAATTTTTGTTGACAAGGCTCCATCAAAGTCTTTATAATAATTTAATTTGTGTAGGTGATTTCTGTGTATCTCTGAAATTAAGTGACTTGGTTGAGTCAGTTTGGTATTTGTTGTACAGAGAAGGCAGTTTAGATTTTTATAGTTCTTTTGTCTTATATTGCAAATTTCTCTAATTTGTAAGCAAAAGCCATAAAAACTTCCAAACCAGCCATGGAGTGAACAGAGAACTTAGAGCTGCGGAAGGGCAGAAGTGTCATCTACAGGTTTTTTTTTTTTTAATTTTTTCTTCCAGTTTTTCCTCCAATTTTAGGTTCCAGTTACCTTAAAAATTTGTTTTGGATAAATTATATAAACTTTTACTTATTAGTGTTTACTTATTTTGATTTAACATTGTCAAATAACTAAGAATTGCATTCTAACAAATATTAAGTCCTTATTACCTCCGTTAGAATGTCAACTTGCATGAAATCTCACATACATATCTCTCCTGTTACCACCTTGTCTTCAATGAGGTTGTATTGGATGCTCTTTCTTGATGCTTCTCTGGGTTCCCATTATATCCCTTACTGATGGATAGCATTGTGTTACACCTGGTATTTTAGTCATCTGAACTCTTACCTCCTTGAGAATAATGCCCATTGTTGACTCTCTTGCATCCAGCACATAGTACACAGAAAGTACCCAACAAATATTACTTTCCCTATTTTATGTTTTTTAGGCCTCATTCACCACTATTCAGATGACAGTTTTTGCAAGTTTCAGGATTAAAAATTGTAGTCTGTAAACATATTATATGTAATGCATTTTATTTTCTTGCTTACTTTTTATAGGATGAGATCATTCTTCTGGCTACTCCTTGTCTGCTTTCTCTTTTCTCTTTCTCCTCCCTCTCATCCTTCCCTCTGCCTCTCCTCTTCCTTCTTGTCCTCCTCACCTTCCTGTCTTGATTGAGTCGTGCTCCTAGGTTCAGTCATTGGGAGGCTTCTCTTAAATATCTCATTGTGGGACCATTCGTCTACCAACCTTCCCCTTCCTTGAGCAATAACTAGTGCTGCAGGCTGGTTGGACTCTGGAGAGTGTGGCCCTGCATATCTGGCAGTTTGGTTATTATTATGGGCCCATTCTCTTGAAGTTGATCTTGAAGAGCAGGCTTGGCTGGAAAACATCATTCTTCTATAAATATAATGGTTAGCAATCTTCCTACTCTTTGTCTTCCTTGGAATGTGTTTTGAATTCTGGGCTGTTACTCCCACTCCCCTCCAGGTTCTCTCAGTAGTTCATGTTTAGGGGATATAGGTCAATTGTATTCGGTGCTAAGGCTAGAGAAATGGTCATTTAATATATTACAGATAGCTACACACATGGCAGCTGGATTATCTTCGGTCTGGGGTTAAAAATGTCACTTATATATGTGTGTATATATGTATGTATTATATCTATCTATATACCATATATAACATTGTCATGCCCCCCCATTCTTTTGATGTAGTTTTGAGTATCATATCCAATGTGTGTGGTTTAAGAGATGAACACTATTACATTCGTGTTCATTGTAAACTTAGCTGGAAAATTAAGGCCATCACCTATGTACCGTGGTCCTTAAATACACAATTTTTCTATATAGACAACTAAGTGCCTATGTAGATTACTCTATAACAAATAAAATACTAAACCTTTTCCTCTTTTTTCCATCCCACTGTGGCTTATTTAGAGTTCTATCATTTTTATCTTCTACATTTACTGTTGCTAAGACTCTAGTGGAACATTCAGTTAAATGAGCAGCAAATAATTTATGATTAAAAGTGATTTGTGTGGTGAAATGTGGCTGCTGATTTCCTTCAGATTTGCCAATAAATTCCAAAATATTGAGCCAGGCAACAAAGTCTTGCCCAGATGATGTTGTCTCTATTACATTCGGCCAGAAATGTCACCCATCTCCTCCAATGAAAGGGGAAGGACTGAATTCTCTCCCTCACTGTGGACTTGTCATGCCTCCACGGAACGTGGACAGTCAGAGAAGGGGCAGAAGGGCCCTTTTAAATGAATGAACCAGGTGAGGTTCACTAGAGTTGGATCCTGTATTCTAAAGGTGACGTCCACTCTTGAGATAGAAGAGAGATACTTTCAGAGCAGTGGGCCAGTGGATCTGATCAATGAGAAGCAACCTTAACAAAACTCCAGGATTCTCATATTTGGGATACTGTTGTTTATTAGAGGAATCAATTTGGCAATGTAAAATTGATTTCTTTAAAAAAAAAAAACAGCCTTCATTATTGGAGATGAGCACTTTTGAAGGCCTAGCATGCTGCTGGAGAAAGGTTTCTGAAACCCATGAAATGTATCTGTTTGAAATGACCTTGGGGATCAACAATTCCTTGTCTTTTAAAAAAACTCTGCTTAAATAGTTTGTTTCTAGTAGTAATCTACTTTTTGTTATCCATCATATTACCAGGTTTATTGGAGTTTTAGCTAATGTAACCTATAGAGCTGTGCCTATCACTTACATTGGTTGCTTGTCTCCCTAGCTGGTCAGAATAACCAGTGGAATTTTATTTACAAGAAAAAAAAAAATCTGCTGGGCACAGTGACTCACGCCTGTAATCCTGGCAGTTTGGGAGGCTGAAGCAGGTAGATACTTGAGGTCAGGAGTTCAAGACCAGCCTGACCAACATGGTGAAACCCCATCTCTACTAAAAATACAAAAATTAGCCAGGGTGGTGGCATATGCCTGTAGTCCGAGCTACTTGGGAGGCTGAGGCAGGAGAATCTCTTGAACCCAGGAGGTGGAGGTTGCAGTGAGCTGAGATCACACCAATGCACTCCAGCCTGGGCAACAGAGCGAGACTCTGTCTCAAAAAGAAAAAAAAAAAAAAAAAAAAAGAGAATGCCAGACTCTACTGAATTCACATACCATGGAGAAGAGAACCCAGGAATCTGTTTTTAGGCAAAGTCTTGCTGATAATTCTTCTGATCAGCAAGGTTTCTTAGCCATGAATTGAATTTGAGGCAATTGCTTTTCTCCACCAGCTCACCGTGAGTCTTCCTTCTGCCTAAAAATACAGTGAAAATATTTTATTTCTGCTTGTTTTTGACACCTTTAGCATGTATTGCAAGATGAGCTTTTTTTCATTTTTATATGAAAAACTATTATGTTCTTTTGAATAAAAAATAAACTTTCAAATGCATATGCTGTTTTTTCCAAGACCACACAAGTCCTTAATTGCCTTGGTTATATCCAATTATCATAGACTCAAACTGCAGTAAAAATATAAGATAGGGTAGGCATCACTGTGAAGATATTATTCACATAAAGCCAATGGTAAGTTACTCATTAGAAGTAAGTTGAGTGATTTCAGGGTTGCCCTTAGTCCTTCAGGTCTCTAGGGGACCCTTGTACAAATTGCTGATTCAGAAAATCATTACTTTGGTGGTTCAAGTGGTACTTTAGTGGCCTTAAAGAGTTATTTGACACACCTCCCCAAACAGCTAAGTTATCCCCATGATTATGTTGATTAATTGCACACTCTGTGGAATTAGTGTTATTTTCAATGAAAGATTTTCCTGCGTTCGGAAAATCAAGCATAAAACTCATGTGCTTTAATTTGATAATGTGTGTACTTCTCCTAAGCAGGATGCCAAGTGAGGGGCTGATTTTGGCTATTGTTGTCTGGGCCATGTGAAATCATCTAGGACAATATTTTTATTCTGCACTGAAAAGGTAGTTTTTGATGGACTGGAGGATGTTCACTCAAAATGCTTATCGATTCGGACATTTTCATCCATCAAGGAACTTGAGAACTCTTTGACTTTATGAATTGAGTTTAAATTATTTGGGGAGAGGATTACAGTAGTGAGAAGGCAATGGTTGTTGCTACAGTAGGCAGTGATAATAATACATCTAGAAAACTCCAAACAGAGGAGTCGTATTGTGGGAAAGTCTTGATACTGAAACTGGAGGTCTGTGTGCTAACCTCGCCACTTCATATCTGTGCAGCCTTTTTAACTATATGAGCTGGTTACCCTTAATTTGAGTTACTTCATCTATAAAAACATGGACTAAAATGTCCATTTAATGAGTTTTAGGGTGTGTTGTCTTAAATAATGTAAGTTAAATTTGCATGTGAGATAGTGCATTACAAATATAAGTGCTTTATGCAGAATTGAATATAGAATCTGAAATTCTTCACTTAGCAGAGCCCTAAAGTGAAGACTTTTGGTGGCACCTTAAGATACGACCTGGGATTTCAGTACTCATACTGTGTTAAAGGCAGCACAGTGCCTAGATGAGATGAGGTGAATCAGTGAATCAGTGATGAAATGCAGCCAAAACTCACAATTTCCAGTGGGATTTCACAGTTTCCAGAGCTATAGGCCATTACTGAGTATTCTGTTTTTAGGGCTAAAAGAACATCAGTGAAAGAGAGGGTTAATGCCAGTCTTTTCCAGAAAAAAATGGTTTACTGCCCATTTTTCATTATCACTTGATACATACAAACTATGTGCCTGGTTAGTTACCTTTTCCCCTATTTGTCTTTATAGGATTTCCTAGGTTGTTGGATGACTAGTTTATTTGCTGTAATGGAGTTGTAATTCTTTTAGCACAAATTTATTTTACATGTATATTTTTAAATGACTGTGGATGAAGGCAGAGTTGTCCCTGTATCGTAAGATTCTGTAGGAGAGAACCAGTGCTCTTCGCTGAAATTTTTGAAATCGAAAGAATAATGTCACCTTCTGTTTTTTTGTAAACCCAGAGTCTCACCTCCAAACTGGGATCAGGAGTAAAGTTGACTAGCTAGTCAGAACAATGAAGCTACACCTGCATGGCCACAGATTACCATAAGAAATATAAGCCAATGGAAACCAGCAAATTAAATCGTTAAAATGTTTTCATATCAATTTAAATAAAATAAAAATTTAATTTTTGAACCTACATAATTTATCTGATAGAAAACTACAAATATATAGGAACCTGATATATTCTTAGTGTTAAGTTTTAAATAATAGTAGTTCTTAAAGGCCATCAGCTCTTGTATTAATAGACACAAAAATGATGAGGACAGGCATGTATGCTCAAGTCAGTTTAGGAAACATTGTATAAAACTAAATTGAAAGCCAAGTACGGTATCTCATGCCTGTGATCCCTGCTCCTCTGGAGTCCAGTGCAGAAGAATCCTTGAGCCCAGGACTTTGAGAGAACCTTGGGCAACATAGTGAGACCCCATCTCCTTAAAAAAAAGAAAACCCTGAATTAAATGTCTCAACTGCAGTACTTCTCAGAGCCTTTAACATGCTAGATACAATGTAAATCTGTTGGTGGGTGGGGAATAGCTTGTAACAGTTCGTAGATTCTTTTAATTAGTCTCCCTTTTGGTTTTTGGAGCATGTTGTGGGACCACTATTCTGTAGATGATGCTGAGTGATGCTGGGTTGTCCTGTATTATAATTATATTTTTACTTTTACTCTTCTGTACATCTTAATACAAAGACATAGTCTTCACATAGAGAAGGTGTAGAAATGCAGTTTTCTGCCATGTTTTTGTTAATTAGTTGCTTTGCGTTACTGTGTGGAGATGGTGGCAGTTTATTGTAAGACGTCACAGAATCCATGTGTATCATTTGTGCAGCTACAAAGTACCTAGAGACCTTTTAGGAATAAAACACCATGTAAATGTAAATTATCATCGCCTATAAGACACTTTCATTAATTTCATATCAAATTCATGAGTGTTTTGAGCTGTGGGATTTGAGAGTCTTCAGTGTCGGGCCTCTAGTTTATTTATACTTTTTTTTTTTTTCTCAGAGTTTAAACACCAGCAGCATAGCATAGTGCTAAGGGCACAGTCTGGGCAAACAAACTGCCAGGGTTTGAATCCTCGCTCTGTCACTTGTACCTGTGTGGCTGTGGGCGACTTTCTATATCTCAGTTTCCTCATCTGCAAAATGGTGTTTGTATTACCTGCCTTATGGGGTTGTTGTGCAGATTGAATGAATCATTTTATGTAGAGCTTTGAGCAGTGGTTAATACATGGTAAGGACACAGCTATTCTTATTTGGATAGGGAAGGAAAAGGCAGGCGTGGAAATGATGAAGGACTGTGAATAATAACCTCATGTGTATGTTCAGAACTACTAAAAATTTCAGTCGTTGTTTAATGACCTAATACTTTCTACATATATATAAAGAAAGTCATAGGGTAAACAGAGATAGGATGAGTCTGAGGATGGGGACAGAAATTTATTCTGAGTCAAACATGTTTATGATGAGTTCCCTAGTCCGATGCCAGGGAACAAAAGGCTCATTCTTCAGTTCCCAGAATGAGGATTAACAGTGAAACAGCTTTGCCTGGTATTGTCGTGCAGCATCAGATAATTTTTCATCAAGGCTTTTCATGGGATGATATATTCTTCCATATAGATGCATCTATTTTAGTAGTGGGTGAAACACCTGTCGTTTATGTATAATTTTAAAAGTGGCATTTTACAAATGAAAGGATACCCAACCAAACATGACCCTGTTATTCTCCTACTGGTCAACCACAAGAGGGATTGTCTCTATTAGAGCTTATCTCTAGAAAGCATTGTATTGATAAGTTGCTAGTCTGTCTCTAGCTCTTTCTAGGTGGCTTAGGAAGTGTCATGTGTATCCAGGGGCAGTAATCTACCAAAGGTGATCCTTCTTAGAAGTATCCCTATGAGTGGAATGGATTTATGAGATAATTTTTTTCCCTTTATGTAATATTTTCATTGTCACCCCATCCCCTTACAATAGGATACCATGGATATATTGGAAAAAAAATTGTAAGTCAAATGGCTGATAATACAAGAATATAAAAATATTCAATTTGAAAATCTGTAGACATTTGTTAACCATATCACCCTCAAATAAAAAGCAAATTTTCCTGCTCCTTCTTGGGACAGCAAGATAAAAAGATTGTTGAATAGATCAGCAAAACATTGACTTTAAAAAAAAAAAAAAAAGATTGGAAGTTGCTTGCCTTTCCTGCTCATATTAGTTTTTCCCGGGCAGGGGAAGCAAGTGAATCCTTTATTGATTGTCATTTGGTGCCATTTTTAATAATCAAATTTAAATATAGGCTTTAGCAGCGGACGGGTTCGATTTGGACAGAACACATGTTGACTTCCTGAACTGTTTGCTCACTGGAGAAGCCGACTTGTTCTGTAGACGGGACTGCATGTTGATCTCCTTTGTCTCCAGAAGGATTGATTGACGGATGTTGTGTCTGCTCATTTACAGCGTTTTCCTTGTTTAATTTTAAAAATTGTGACATAGTATTACATGTTCCCTTGTATACATCATTTTTGCAGAAGAAAGTTGTTTAGCCAATATGTCGACTTAGTTTATGAAATCCTCTCTATAGCTTTCATTCAGCCCTTCGTGTACTCCATTAGGTCATATTCATTTCATGCACGGCAAATCGTCACCAGCAGCAAAATTTAACATTTGGTCCTTTTAGGTATAAAAATGAATCAAATGCCTGACAAGATTTGTTTCTGGTGTATATTTCAGAATCTCCCCCCTCCCCCCCACCAACCCCATCTTTATGGGCATACAACAAATGTTACTGACGGGTACTTTTAGTTTTAAAAATATGGACAACAGTACTCCACGCAGTAAAAGACTTGAGCGATTAATGCTACCCTTATGCCTCTTTTGAGTAGTTTTAGCCATGGGGCTTGGCACTGCCACCATTGTCTTTGTGCCAAAAAATATCCGCAGCGGCTGTCGCATTCTAGTACCGGAGGGTTGTCTCGAAAATTCCGCAGTGAACGCGCCGGGTTTGTTCATCACTGCTATCTCTTTTAAATATTGGAAAAATAGAATCTTCAGCTCTTTCAAAGCCCCGTTGTGGTTGTGGGGATGGGGGGAGGTGGGTGGTGAAGAATGAAGAAAGGAGGAAAGACACTGTCCGCGCCAGCCAGTTGGTATAAGTGACAAAAATCCATGCCTGACATAGAATAAACACAGATATTTAGGAGCTTTTTTGTGTTCATGAGCACAAATAGTTACTTAAGGATCCTACTCAAACGTGTTATCAGCGCTCTTGAAAATTTTGTTGTCTGAAACAAATGTTCCAAGTGAATTTTAAGCAGAAAATCAACATCAAGACCACAGCTAATTTTTAATGGATAATTTACACAAAAGATAGTTTCTTTTCTAGAAACTGAGGTGCCCTTTTAAAATGGCTGCTTTTTATCTTAAAAAAAAAAAATGATAGGAATCGCGATTTTATGTTTGAGAAGGTGCTTGGGCTTTATCCACAGTGCCTGATTATTTTGCTCCGAAACAGGGGTTTTGGCTCTGAGGGCAGATTTATAGTTGAATTTGGGAACAAAAAGATGTAATAAAGTTAAAGGCTTACACTATCAGAATGAAATGTGTTCGCTCATGATCTCTGGACCGATCTATTTGATGGTAAAAGTGGATGCTACAGATGAAATCTTTACAAGGAGCATAATCCTTAAAAAAAAAAAAAAAAAAAAGAAAAAAAAAAGTCCACCTCCCAGCCTCCTGCTGGCTGTGTTGCCTCTTTGGTACCTCGCAGACTTCGACAGAGCCCTGGACGGGTGCCCATTGATGTCATGGAAACACTCAAATTACTGAGAATGATTCATGTCTATGCTGGTCTCTTATCCTCCCCCACACAAACAGGAGTAGATTTTTAACCCTGACAACTTGTAATTTGCAGTGGGTTTATTTTTGTATCTGGATAAATATTTTTTAACAAGCAAAATTAAGATTAAGCAGTCTGTATCTGATATGATAGTAAAGAATGCTGGGTTCCATGTAGCCAAGAGTACTTTGGGGACTCTGTAGCGTGAATTCATATTCTTCTCCTCCTCTTTCCCTCCTCCCTCTTTCTTTTCCTACCCCTTGCTCTTTGCATTCCACTCTTCCTCTCTTTTTCTCCTACTTATTCCCTCTTTCCTTTTAAAATGCTGCCCTTTTATCTTTAAAATAATGGGAGGAGTAGCCCAACTTCTATCTATAAGTGAAGCAAATCCTGGCAGAAAAATTCCTCCCTCCAGTTCTGTGTGTTGGAGTCGAGTTGGGAAATAATGCTGAGTAGTGAAATTCTACAGGGGATAGCTTCAGGAATTCCTTCTAGAGAAAAAAAATAGATATTTTTTCTTCCTTAAACTGTATTTTACAATTTAGATTTTTAGAAATGACCAAAACAGGACACTAGATGTTCAGTGTCTTAGGAAGTCAGAGCAGATTCTACTTTATCCATCTTTCTGTCTTTCTGCCTGCCTTCTTACCTGCCCAGCTTCCTGCCTGCCTATCTGCCTGTTAAGCAAGTGAATATTATGTCAAAGTAAGTGATGTAATGGTGATATTGAAGCATTCTTAGATGCAAAATCTTAAGGAAGGACACACGTCCTTTGATAGCTCATGAAGGTCGAGCCTTCTCTGTTAGTAACATTTACAGAGAGAAGTTAAAGGGTGTAAGTAGTTTAAATTTGAGGTACACACATGAGTAAATATGTCTTTGTGACCATTCCCACTGCTGATACAAGTATAAATGTGTCTTTTCTTCAATGTAAAATCCTCATGCAATGGAAGTTATTCTGTTTCATCTTCTACGACTGACAATCTGTGCGATGGTGTCTTGTTTCACTGAAATTGAAACTGATATGGGCATTGATTTTATACTTTGTGCTGAGTGCTAGACCAGAAATGGGGCGGAGGTGTTTTCCCAACTTTAAGATTCATTAAAATCAGTAGAAAAGTTAATACTGGGAAACAGGGGGTTAATTTTAAGACTTAGGTTTGGCTTTCTTTGAAAACTGCTATCCATTTTCTATATGTAATGACTTGGATACAGGGTACCCTTTTGACCAGATAGAAAATTTATGGATATAAATGTATCAAAGATACATTCTTTGTGTGGTGTCAGGAAGGCATAGTCTAATAACATTGCTATTGCCATGGACCTAAAAGATAAAAAGGCTACTGTTACCTTTAGCATTCCTGTTGAGTTGAGAGGGGAAAACTTGGGGGTTGTAAACTTCAGAAGGAAATCTATTTAGCCTCTCAAAATACAAGTTTAGAGTTTTCCCATTGGATAAAAGAATAGTGTAGTCCTATGTATCACATACAGTTACTGTAAAGCTCCAGTCTTGATGAAAGAAGTATCCTTTAGACTTGAATGGGGCGGGGTCTTAGGCACCTGCACCTACCTGCCTCTTTTAGCTCCTTGTAATGTTCTGGTATGGACAGATTTCTACAATTATTCTCCACATGTCGCTATCTAGACTCTGCTGCTTAGATCTCTTGTAATGTGATTTCATTATCTCCCTAATGATTATTGGGGTTAAACTTTAAAAAGAAACAAATGAACACCCTTGATTTTATTCTTAGGTGTGGCCAAATGGCATCGAAGGGTCCATAGATCTCTGTAGAGTAGTCTGCAGATAAAAATCGGGTTGCTAGAATTGGAACCAGACATTCACATTCCACAATCCCTTGTGCTGCTGGGTGTATTGGTGGAATCTGAACTTGGGTTCAGAGTAGGCAACTTTTCAAAAGCCCCGTTTCCCAAATGTAAATTCCATCATCATCTTGATCATGATGGGACTCACTCCTGGGAAAGGGAGTTTTTGAAAATGAGAGAGAGAGACTCAGAATTTTGAATAGTTTCTTTGCTAAATTCACCATCTGGAGAGCCTTTGATTGATTAGTTTTAGCCTCACCATTAAGTGTCAATATAATCAATGGGAATTACTAGGCTAGGGTCATTACATAGATAATTTGCCTGCTGTGTAAATAAAAATGAAATTGTTTAAATTTTGTGCAAGAGAAAGTGAAAATAAGGAGTTACGATTTGTTTGTTAGAGAAAGTGGAGGCCATTGAAATGACAGTTTTTGGAAGTGTGGAGCAGTTTGGCTAAGAATAGGAATGAAGGATATTTTTTTCCAGTTTATCATAGCCAGAGTGAGGAAGTGTTATTCCCTCTCTTGCTTGCATACATTGCCAGTAGTGCCTACTTTACGTATGTAAACATCGGGGAAGAGCAGTAGATGTCTGTTACCTGGAGGAGATTTTTTTTTAAGGAAAAACACAATTTACACTTTTTTGTCGTTTCTCTTGGCAGGTAAAACAGAAAGGGGCTCATACTCATCTTATGGGAGAGAATCAAACTTACAGGGTTGCCACCAGGTAAGTGAGAATCTCCGTTGCAGAAGGGTTGAGAGGATTAACCTGGTAAATCAGTTTGTTTGCTAAATTGGATGATGCATTTTAAACTGTGACACCAAAGATGCACTGGCAAGTCAGATGATGGCTCTCTCTTTAAGTAATGAAATAACACAGAGCTCAGAACTAATAAACACCTCATCTTTAGATCGCTGCTGTATCAGAACTATGTTCATGGGCTTGTTTTTATTTTTTAATCCATCAGCCGGTACCAGTGGCACTGTTTGCAAACCAGCAATGTCGGTGAAAGTGGTTCTATCAAAAGAGTTTATTTGCAATTAAGAACTTAAGAATTTCTTACGCAGGAAAGACTTCACGGAGTCATGTGTCAGACCCTGGGTTTCGGGTGGCTATTGCCCTAAATTATAGTTTTCATAGGGGCTGTATGAGGTTGTGTGAAAACAGGGTTGTATTGAGGGATAAAAATGTCTGTGAAAATATGATTTGTTGTCCCTTTTTGTTTCTGAATTGTTTTTGGCTGGAAGTCAAGGCCAGCAGGCTAACAGTAAAGCCGTCTCAAGGGAAGCATGTGTGAGCTAGAAAAATAAGAGTACTTTAATTAAATAATAAAATGCCAGTGTAATACAAAGGTATAGCATGTGTGTGTTTGTGTCTCTGAGCACTCTGCATTTGTATACTTTAAACTCTCCAGAGAGAGGCTATTTCTAAAAATACTATCAATGGCTAAAAGTGTAAGCTTTGTTTCAAGACAATTGAGTTTTTATAGATGCTTTCTTTTTCAGTTCAATATCAGTATTAATCATGTATTTAAAATCTTTTTAAAACATTTATACTTCCTTTTTATTAGTGCATTGGTTTCTTTGGAAAACTCTTGATGGAATTTAATAATCCTCTTCAGTATTCAGAGCGCTCTACTGTTTTTATTATTTACCCAAACAAAATGTACTTTTTTTTTTTTTAATGCTAGAAAGGGGATGCTTACTCTCTTAAACTCTCTCACCCTCTCATGTTCTTGATGGGGGAAGAATCTATTTTGATTTTTTTTTTAAACAGCCCATTTAATATACCCCTGAAAAATGTAAGCAAGGTTTTGTTTTCGTAATTAAATCGAGCCTATGAGGAAAATTTCCTTTACGTATCAGACAGGAAGGTACGACTTCTGGTGGGTTGGTGTGTTTGTTTTTTCCCTGTATATATTTGCATTTTTAAAGTTTACTCCCTTGGCCCAGCCACCAATTCAGTCATATTCAGCATCTGAAAGATTTGTTGCATTGAGGTGAACAGTGCTTGGTTAAGAGCTCCTGCCGGAGTGCAGTTCATGGCAGTTTGTTTGGAAAGAATTCTGCAGGAAAGAAATTTACAGCCATTCCAGCGCAACGGAAACATCTTTGGAATGTGAGTGCAAATGTTCGAGCTAGATAGCCTGGGCGACAAGCCTCTGAGCGCTGTGTCTCTGGTGTAAAGCTCTCAGTTCCTGCAGAAGAGCGTGTTCCTGTGGGTCTGGTTTCTGAGGGTCAAGGCGGAGGTCATTAGAGTTTTGGGGAGAAGAAAGTTGACAACATCCTTCCTTTCTGCAGATGGTCATGGCAGAGGTCTCTGTTTTCGCTGGGCCCCTTTTTCTGGTCATTGAGAAAATAGGCTTCCTCGCCCTGTATCCTTTCTTACTAATAGGAATTGGCGTGATTCCTCACAGACACAAAGATTTCCTCTGCTGAGTAAGCGTGAGGCCCCTTAACTTGTGAAAGCATCATCCAGACCGTGTGAGTCTGTCTGTGTATGTGCAGAACACAGACCCTCCTTTCTCCGTTTGTGGGAAATACTTCCCTCGGGTGAAACTGAAGTTAATTTTTTTTTTTTTTTTTTCGAACAAGGTGAGAAGTGGAAAGGGGCAGAGGGTGGAAGAGAAGTGGATGGATTGGCATGTGATGGCTGAATTTTTGGGCCTTGGGAGGTTCGTTTTGAGGCATTATGTCCAGGAAAATTCTTTTGTATATAGCACTATGACTGCATATGCTTTTCTTAAAAGCCTTCATAATGTAGCCGTGGAGTGTGGAGATTCCTTCATTCTTAATTTGTGCTTCGTGGTTGTGAGTCTTGCAAGAGTCTACTATCTCTGTGCTTAGCGTGGTCGCAGCAATCTCCATAAACAGTGTGATTACTTAGAGATAAATAAAAGTGAAATTTTGGAAGTTTGCTGATAGAGGGAAATAGGGACTGAAGATGAAAAATGTACAGAGTATGAATTTCTGCTTTCTGTGAAATTTGAGAATAGAACAGACCATAGTGTGTCTTCTAGTGAATTAGTTTCTCTTGTGCTGTATTGTTGTTTGAATCCCTGTCTGCAACACCAGCTATGCAAACCAAAGAGAAAGACAAAATCTCAGTATCTTGGGCTTCAAGTCTAAATAGCAGATCACAGCTGAAATGATTCCCTACTGTGTGACAAGGTGAGTGACTCGTGGAGGGGAGGCTTTTGTTTTCTTCTGTTTACTACATGATTGAGATACGGAATAGGACACCTTTAGATGGTGTGCCCTAAGGAGCTCCAAAAGCTGCTTTATCATATTATAACAGTGTATCCTATGGACTTAAAGGGGTGAGCAGTGCTATATGGAAACATGCTTCTTCCAGTCCCAATAGCCTTTTGTTTGGTGTAGAGACAGAGTGGTGGTAAGCAACAGGTAGCACAGCGCTGTCCTGGAGGAATACATTATTATTGCGAGGTGTGCATTGTTTCAGAAATATATCAAGTTAAAAAATAGATACATATTTTAGATTTATCTTAAGGATTTAACACTAATACTAATGGACATATGGCGCTTTTTTAAATGGATATATTTTAGCAGAAGAACGAAAGCCGGCAGGTTCTTTACTAGTAATTAAGTTGTTTTCATTAAAAATAGTAATGGGATAATATTATTTCATTAATGCATTTCCACGTGACATTATCAGAAATAAACATGGTGACTTTTTGAGATTTTTAAAATGGTGTAGAAAATGAACCCATAGATAAGCAAAAGTAACCAAATGAACTTTTTTGAGTTCTTACTAAATATGACAAAGCTAATTTACATCAAATTGGGGTGCAGAAATCACACCCAGCTTAACATGTTCTTGCCAAATTGCAACCTCATATTCCTTTTAACTGGCAGAGAAAATAAAATTTATAATGGATTATCTGACAGAAACGAAAATGAGTGGGAATAAAGTTTTTTGCAAGATAGTCCAACCTTAATACTATAATAGACAATAACTAATACTTAATGGGCATCATTGCAAATGCCAGAAGGGAAAAAATGTCATTTGTTTTTGGCTTCTTTGGCTTCTTTTGCTGCTTTCAATAGAATGTTTGGCGACTTGCAAACTTTTAAATTTTGCTGAAATCTAATTTTTTTTAACGAGATGATGACATGAAAACAAATAATTTTATTAGTTCTCCCCTCAAATGGAAGTTTAGTGTTTATTATCAGGAATTGTTTGTATTTTCCTTCTGGGATATAGCCCATGTCTAAAGCCATGGTTTCATTATTAGTATTTGTGTGTGTGTGTGTGTGTGTGTGTGTGTGAGAAAGGGAGAGAGAGAAAGCTGCCTATCTGAGACCAATCAAATTAGAATCTTGTGAGCTGGGCCTGTGCTTTTCTGACAGCTCCCCAGGTTATTCTAATGTGCAGCTAGGTTTTATTTCCTAGAATGTTCTGTAGAAATATACTCTGTATTAATAATGACTTGTGTTCAACATATGGCATTACTACTGACCTTGAAAATACTTTTAGGCTCTTTGCATTAATTTGATTATTCAAGGCATGGAAATACATTGCATGTGAACTTCATTTAAAAGGTGGTGAAAATTAGTGATATAGTGAAAATCTTGAAATCTTTATGTAGAATTCCACAACTGAGTGTCCCAGCCCATATCTTGTTTTCTCTAGTGAAGTCCAAGCCTTTAGCCTCATCCAAATTCTTTTTCTTCCTCAGCAAGTAATTAAATAGGACTTTGTTGTTACAGTTGTTTGATGTTTAGATCTTAAAATGACTAATGGAATATAGGAATTAGACCTGATCTAGGAGATTGTTGTTAATTTCCATAAACTTGGAGACCAGGGAGGAAACGGATTTTCTTTATATGTGACTTAGTTTGCCCATAGGTTGCTCATTTTTGGTTCATCGAAATTAAGCATGTAGTTGATTCCAAAATGAATTTCACATTTCAGCATTGATTTCTTTGTCTTATTATTTTTACTTTTTATTCAATAGGTATTACAAACAACTTAATTCTAAAACTTTTGGCTTCTTTCAGTTTTTCTTAAGTCAAAATAGGATGTAAGCGAAAACAGCACAAAATTATTTTGTTTATTACGAAATTGGCAATTTAGGCCTTACGCAAGCAGAAATACACATCACTTTTTAATTTGCTGCGATGCCTAAGTGTTTATTCTGAGTGTTCAGCACATCCCTTGAGGTCTTATGCATCCTTCCTGGGAAGCTCTCCTTTGCAGGGCCTTAGCACCTTTTAAATTTGCCATCATTTTTATGTGTTTGTTGCATGCTGATTTCCACAGGATTCTGTAAACTCCTGGAGGGCAGGGACCATATCTGCTTTATCTTGCATGTGTACCATGTGCCTAGCAGGGCAAAAATTGCAATGACCTAGTGTTTCTTTCCTCAGCATCACTTTTGGAAGCCATTTTGAGGGAGTAAAGTCTGAATAGCAATGTACACGAACCATGTTGTGAGCATCTTTTTCATGCCTACGAAAACCCGAAAACTGCCCTCTCCCAAAAAAAAGTCCTTTGGAAGCTCCTCCTTCTAACATGCTGTGCAGGCTCTGGAAGGACACCAAAGTCATACCGTGGAGACACACCCACTCTGACTTTTGGGGGATTGAGTCGTCTCACTCACCTGGTGGCTTCACCATTCTAGGCCTGTATATCTGGAAAGAGCTGAACGAGGGAATTAGAGATGGTCTGTGGTTCCGGCAGAGGTGTTGTTGGAACCAAAGGTCAGCATCCTGGTCCGAACATTGAAATGTAGCAGTGTGAACAGTAGGACAGGATATTTTAAATTGTGACCGTTTCAGACATCACAGGGCCTGAGTTTGCAGTCTATATGTCATCGCAGCTGTGTCCCCGAGCGGTATTTTTCGGGCAGCAGCTCATTCATTTTGGGGGATTGCTATGGGTATACCCTTCTTTCAAAAGTCAGCCAGTACTTATCAAAGAGGAGAATGGGTCCATTCTTTCATTGCATTGGTTAAGAAATATTCATTGACCCTGTAGTGATGTGTTAGATACTCAGGAGAGAAACAAAGCGATCTTGTATACCTTCCCTTTATCCCCACCAGCAGCTTCCTGGTTACTAACAGGAAAAAATCGAGCTCTATTTATTTTTATTTTTAACCTTATGTAACATAAATTTTTGAGCATCCGGAACAGTTGAAAAAATAATAAAATGAATGCTGCATACCTATTTAGGTTAAACAGTTGTTTGTATTTGTTATACAGTATTTTTGTGTGTGTGTGTGTATAATATGTATAAGAATACATATTTTTCAGTGAACCAACCTTTTAAAGTTGCATATTTAATAAGAATGTACCCGTAGATTTTTCAGTATGTATCTCTTAAAAATCAGACATTTGCCTAACATACTATTATTATCCCTAAAGAAATTGACAATAGTTTCTTAATCTCAATCCATATTCAGGTTCTTCAGTTGTCTTCATGCAAATGTCTTCAGTAGCTTTTTAAAAAAAGGCTACGAAAATGCCATTTACGCATGGCGTTTGATTTCTATATCTCTTTGTAATTTCTTGTAAACTAGAGCTATTCCTCCATTTTTATTCTTTTTTAAATTGTATAATTTATTTTTTAGAAATGGGGTATCGCTGTGTTGCCAAGGCTGGACTCAAACTTCTGGGCTTAAGGGATTTTCCCGAGTAATTTTTTTATTGATTTGTTTGAATGGTAGTGACTTTAAAGAGACCAGGCCGACTGTCCTATAAAACATTCCCCTTTCTAGAATTAATAGATTTCCTTTCTTTGTGGTGCTGTTTAATTTTGTTCATCACTTGTTTTGCCTACAAATTTAAAATTAGGTCTGAAGGTTTATGCAGGTTCAGGTTAAACATTTTTGGCTGGAATACTTCATTGAGGGTGCTGTGTGCGTCAAATTACATTCCAACAGAATATTGAGCTATGCCACTGTTGGTAATGCTAACTTCAATCACTTGACAAAAGTGGTGACCACTGGATTGTTCCATTGTAAAGGAACCTTTCCCCATCTGCGATTAACAAATAATCTTTGTATTGATACTTTAGCAATGGACAGATACCCCCTTTTCCCAACAACTTTTGACCTAATGGTTTTAGCACACCTTGATGACCCTTGCCTGAATCATTTATTTCAACTGAGGACTTCAAACTGGTGATTCTTTTAAAATTCCGTCATTCCTTCCACATTTATAGCTAGTGTTCTTCTATAAAGAGGCAGTTTCTTTCATCATTCATTTTAACGCTGTCAGTTTCATGTTTCATATTTTATATAAGTGTCATAACAATTATTGTTTTTAATATGTTTCCTTACCTGGAGGATGTTGGAATCATTAAAGTATTCTTGAAATCTCTTAAGGTATATTGAGAAGAAAAGTAGTTATGGCTCAGGCTGATGGTCAGAGAGGCTTTAATTGTAAGAGGAGGGAGGTAATTACAGGCATGTTTCCTTGTAAACTAAAGTTCAGTATTCCTTTGGTGAAATTTGGAACCTTGCAACAACCTCTGTGCCCCTAGCTGTGTTTCTCCGATTCTCATATTGCCTCTCTATAATTGCTTGTAAACATCTCACAAGGTTGATCGTCAGTAGCTGACTGGCCGACTCGAAGGGGTTCCTGTGATGCTCTGTGAAGCTGCGCTATCAGGGATCAGCTAATAATCCCTGCCTCAGTCCTTTCACAATCCAGACATGGTTGATAGTGAATGTCAAAATAAGTGAATTTCTAAAAGATAGTTTGGGCTTAATCTAACTAGTATTAGGTACTGATATAAATCTCTGAGTTGGTTATTATTATCGTCCCTTAATAATTAAGAAAAGGGTGCTCAGAGAAGTAAAGCAAGTAGACCTCAAATCATTTGCTTCAAGTAAGTTTCAGAGCCAGACTCTGAACTCTAAGATGTTTTGTTTTAAAGCCAGTGCTTTCCAACTTGGGTTCCCTGCTACTTAAGCCCATGATGGAGTTTTTAGGCTCAGAAGTCCATATTAGTTCTCATCTAGGAAACCCTGTCTGGTCAATTCCAAGCCCACTGGAGGATCTGGGCCTGGACACAATGCCTACAACAGAGTAGCTGCACTCAGCTCTGTTCAGGGTTAGCTAGAACTCTGAACAGTCGGTAGGGAAAGGCATAGCGGAGGGCAGATTGCATCGTTCCTGACTGCCCAGCCTTAAGGGGGGGAAAAAAAGATTATATGAATAATCTATTCAGTAACATCCTCAGAATTAGCATGTGCAATTTCCTTAAAACCAATGAGGATTTCCTGTGAAAAGGCTGGGGTGGAATATGCCAATTCACATTTTAGCAACAGCATGAACACTTTCTTAAAAATGTATAGATTATGTTTTGGCTTTGCTTTTTGTGCAATGTAGGCAGAATATGGTTTGCTATTATATAAATTTGGATTCATTATAGATCACATTATTGTTCCAAAAACACAAGAGCTACATACAATGAGATTCTAAAACAATACCTTTAGCAGGTTCTTAAATATGACCCAATAATTATTTGATTATGGCATTTAGCCCTCGAGTAAAATATATGAAACAACAGAATATGTGCTAGGAGCATAGGCAAGTTTTATACAACAGTTCAGGCAGTTAGTGCATAAAAAGCCATTGTAATTGCTTTGAGATGATTTATGAGACACCAAAGAAATGGACTCCTAGTATCCAAATTGAAATTTCACCAGGATCGTGGGATTAACTTCCCCTTTCTTATGAAAACCATTAAGTGTTTTTAAAATAGCTTCTAACAATTAGGACTACAGTTCTTCATCTTTATATTTCTGATAGGTGTAAAGACAAAGGGGAAAGTCAGTTAATGACCGAAGAAATAATTGATTTAATGCTGAGGTGTATCTGATATAATTTAATGTTGAAACATATCTACATATCATGTAGATATCAGTATCACTCTGTAGTATCCTTCTGTAAGAAAGGCAGTATACTCAAAATTCAACATCAGGACAGTGTTTCAATGTGAAATGACAGAAATATTTCTTTATTGAAGGTCATGCTTGATATAGGAACTGAAACTCTTTACGACTGAACCCTCAAATTAAAATATTGGCAACACTGAAAGATAGCAACAGAAGCCTGTAATCTGAATTGACGGACTTATTAAGGACTTCAGGAAAAAAGACTTTAGAAAAGAAGCATATATTGTTGAGTCTGCTGCCGTGCCTGATAGTAATAACCTGCTTAGAACTGAAGCACCTCATTCTTTGAAAAATTGTTTGCGCGCTTTGGATATTGACGTGGGTTTGTTTACGTGTGCTTTCACTAACAGATCACCTGAACTTCCTAAAGCATGGACTTTTCGTGTTCAGTGTGTTGTTTTTTAATCTCATAGAAGTAGTTTCATGGGGAGGAGAAAACCGAAACCGGCAAGAATACTTCTTTGCATTTGCCTTAGCATTTCCAATACGCAAATGTTGCTTTTTTCATAGTATGGCACTTACTTCCGTTAGACATTTCTTGTACTTAACAAAGGGCAAAGTCACATTTTGGTGGGAGAGCGACGTTCGCCCGGCACTTCACCAGATCTCGTTGAATAGAATATATTATCACTGTTAACATTCTTAGGTTTCTTAATGAAACCTACATATCCTTTATTTCCATTTATTTCCATTTTCCTCTCCTTTCAGAAGACATCTTCCAGTGAACAATTTCTATGACTTAAATACCAGATATATGTTATTTTCAAGCTACCTCAAAGCCATATTTTTGTGCATTTGCGACAATAGCAATTCCATGCTTCGGAATAATTACGTAGGAGTATCATTGAGGTTTTTAGGCAGTACCCACCCTCTAGAGTTCTGTACGTGGGGGGTTTCTGTGTGTTGGGGTTTTACTGTGCAAGCACACAGAATATTCTGAGCTCATTTGTACCGTGATAATGAACAGCAGGGCACTGAATCTTTTCAGTTTTATTGGCATTGTATACAGTAAGTTATTAAATTTCATCTCTGTAATACACCTGCAGTAAAATAACAAAACATTGGTGCACTTAAAGAACATGTGTGTGTGGTACAATGCCCTCCCCATCATTTCAGACCCCTGCAAACAGCTGCTTACATATTTCAAGATCCATTGTATATATTCCCTCGAGCCCACCTCTAATAATCGAGACACATCTGCCATTGCAGTATTATAGGCATATGTAGTTTTATTGAAAACTATACCTGTAAAAAAATTAAATAACTCCCGCCTCAATTAAATTGGCAAGCTACCTTTTGCAAAGATCATGTTGCAGACCTCTTGAGACCCAAGTGAGTTCATTTTATTCTTATATTACAAATCACTAAATGTTATTTTTATTTAGCTGAGTAGCTAACTTTCCTCATACTTTGATGGTAAGTTATTTTCATCCATTCTCACTTTTGTTTTCCTTCTCCCCTCATCTTTACGTATTAAAAAAATTCTGCAAATTCCATGAAGCAAACATTTTGAGAATCTGACCAGAATAAAATCAAAGGGAAAGGACCCTAACATGCAGCTTTAACTTTGAAGTGATTATTGAATAAATACATACAAAGGTTACAAAATTGGGATCAAATTTATAACTCATGTTGTGGCTTGTGATTTTTACGAGCTTCTTTGAGATCCATTTGATCATCATAATGGCAGAATAGGAAGTAATATGAAGAGGAAACGAGTTAGTAGGCCATACAAAGCATATGCAGATGGATTCCTATTGGATTAAATACCTTAACACTTACTCTTAAAAAAAGATAGATATGAGATCTCACTCTGTCACCCAGGCTGGAGTGCAGTGGTGCAGTCATAGCTCACTGCAACCTTGAACTCCTGGGCTCAAGTGATCCTCCCTCCTCAGCGTAGCTAGGACTGCAGGCATATACCACCATGCCTGGCTAACTTTTTTATTTTTTGTAGAGACAGGGTCTCATGTTGTTGTCCAGGCTGTCTCAAATTCCTGACTTCAAGCCGTCCTTCTACCTGGACTTCCCAAAATGCTGTGATTATAGGCATGAGTCACTGCACCCAGCCAACATTCTTAATACTTGTTGAAGATTGGGTCCGTAATAGATGTCTGCAAAATAGTTTTTTATCCAAAGAAGGAATAAGAGTAAAATATTTAGCGATATAAAAATGTGAGCATAAACTTATTTTAAGTTATGTAAGGTATCTGTATAGGTCTTCATGTGAGTTAATCATGCCAATATATAGGGATTTAATGAAGAAGAATGTTTTTTTACATTTGTTTTATATTTTCATAGAAAAAAATCCAAAAACACAAGTTGCCCACTATATGGGAAACATATATGTATATATATCATATATGTCAGTATATGTCTGAATTACATGTCTGTATATATGAAATACACAGACATTGTTATAAGACAATAAGCAGGTTCCTTATCCATAGTTTCTTAGTGAAAAAAAAAAAACAAAACAACATTTTGTGCTGTTGAAATAAACTGTGTATTACTGGACCGAGGGAGTGGTTAGAGGTGAATGCTGTTGCCAAAGTGAACATAGAGTCAGAGAAAAGATTCTCCGTTGAAAATCAGAAAGTAGATGATTTCATAGGATCAAGTCACAGATAAATATGAGGTGATGACTGCTATAGAGAAGGTAGAAAATCAAGCAGTGATATTCTTTTTTTTTTTTTGGTGGTGTTGCTGGGGATTGGGTCTCTCAGTGTTTTCCAGGTGGGGCTCAAACTCCTGGGCTGAATCAGTCCTCCCACCTCAGCCCTCTTGAGTAGCTGGGACTGTAGGTACGCACCACCATGCCTGGCTTGTAGTAGCAGTATTGACAACCAGTCAGGATAGAAAATAGTTACATGTTTAAATAAAGAATTTCCTTTTTTGGGCCGGGCACGGTCACTCACGCCTGTATTCCCAGCACTTTGGGAGGCTGAGGCAGGTGGATCACTTGAGGTCAGGAGTTTGAGACCAGCCTGACCAACATGGTGAATCTCTGTCTCTACTAAAAATACAAAAAGTTAGCTAGGTGTGGTGGTGCGTGCCGGTAATCCCAGCTACTTAGGAGGCTGAGACACAAGAATTGCTTGAATCGGGAGGTGGAGGTTGCAGCGAGCCCAGATCACGCCACTGCACTGCAGCCTGGGTGACAGAGCGAGACTTCATCTCAAAAAAAAAAAAAAAAAAAATTAAGACAGAGTCTCAATCTGTCACCCAGGCTGAAGTGCAGTGGCACGATCTCTGCTCACTGCAACCTCTGCCTCCTGGATTCTAGTGATGCTCCTATTTCAGCCTCCCGAGTAGCTGGGATTACAAGCATGCACCAGCAGACCTGGCTAATGTTTTTTGTATTTTTGTAGAGACGGTGTTTCACCATGTTGGCCAGGCTGATCTCAAACTCCTGACCTCAAGTGATCCACCTGCCTTGGCCTCCCATAGTGCTGGGATTACAGGCGTGAGCCGCTGCGCCTGGCAGAATGTTCTTTTTTTGATGGGAATGTTGATTAAAGTCAGCGAGTGGTCGTTTCATTCCACTTGGACTTACCTGGGCCCAGGAGACTCTGCTCACTCTGTGTTCTCCCAGGGTATTTTGTGCCCCACTCCTGGTTCACAGAGATGCCAGGTTTCATGGAATGGAGGACTGAGTCCTAAAGAGGGTTGTCGCTTACAACTAAAATATCAAACCCTAAGGGAATCAGAATTTAAAGTCTTTTAGAAGGGTTTCAGCTTTCTCATATGGAAAAATATTGAAAATTTAAAAAATATATATTACGAATTGTAAACAAACTTTTTGATGAAAGCTCATGAAAGTTGGGGAATATACCTTAACTTGGTCCCTGCCACTGCTTTGAAGTCCCATCAGCTGAACTTTGTTCCCTGGGATGTGGTTCACTCCTGTGGAAATATATATTGTCTATTACATTTGAACTGTGAAGTCTGTTTGTCACGCTGAGCTCAGCAACTCAGAACTGTCATGTGTAGAGTGACTGGTACAACACAACATCAGTGGTGGTAAAAGATTTGTATGGACAATGACATGTGGCAAAGAAGAATGTCAACAGCTGCTACTGCTATGACATCGTCCCTCAAGGAGTCTTGCTGCATCTCTGCCATGTAACTGTCTCAGCCAAAGAGAAGGCACTAACATGAACTTCTTCCCGAGAATACTACTCCCAACTAGTGACCACGTAAGACTTGCTTGAGTCTTTTCTGAGGGTGCAAGTCCTGGGTGCCATTTGTCACTGGAAAGAACATTTAAGTTTGGGGTTTTTTGTATAGGGGGAGGGATTATTCTTTGATTTATTTCGGCAGAACTTGTCCTCAATTTCCTTTTGCAGGTAATACACACACCCTATCAGTTTTTGGACTCCAGACTGTCTCCATCCATATTTCATTATGAAGCAGGTTTTTATCTTATTATGATTTAGATAATTGTACTGGCCTCTAAAATTTTATAATGTACCTTTCAGAAGCTCATAGATGCCAAGATCAGAGGCTCCTATGGAATTCCATCTAATATATCTTCCTTTGCCAGTTGGTGCAAATAATTTTCTTTGCTCTAGATAGTTACACATATAGCTCTAGAAATAAAA
This sequence comes from Trachypithecus francoisi, assembly GCF_009764315.1. Taxonomy (NCBI): domain Eukaryota; kingdom Metazoa; phylum Chordata; class Mammalia; order Primates; family Cercopithecidae; genus Trachypithecus; species Trachypithecus francoisi. Next base: position 1,063,227 of record NW_022681435.1, on the reverse strand, counting down.
TGCAGTTATCCTAAATCAGCTCTATAGAGCCTTTACCAGCAATCAGACCATTTAGGACATTCAGCAGTAACACATTCTACCAAACTCTGACTCTGTGTGTTCAATAGATATTTATTAGGAAACTCACCCTGTGTCCCACTGAGGAGTCTGACATGCTCTCTAGGTAGATGGATTCAATTAATAGTATAGTAACCATGAGGCCTTAGTATTTATGACTTTTCTTTCGTTTCTTTTTTCTTTTTCTTTTTTTTTTTAAGAGAAAAGGTCTTGCTATGTTGCCCAGGCTGGTCTTGAACTCCTGGCCACAGTGATCCTCCCACCTCGGCCTCCCGAAGTGCTGGGATTATAGGTGTGAGCCACCATGTCCGGACGTATTTATCACTTTCCAGATTCGTATTCTTATATATGTGTTTGGATTTATTTTTCAAGCAGCCAGAGTAAAAATTTGTCAACTACCAAATTGTGAGTGTGGAAAAATAGATAATTCACCTTTGGTATTGTGCTTTTGAATTTGAATTCCACTGCTTGGATTTCAACCCGTCAGGATTAGTTCTTCCATCTGTGTCCCTTGGTGTGGTGACTGACTCTGAGCCACCATCTGAGACTGCTCGGTCTCCTTCATCTCCAAATGTCCTCAGTTTCCAGATCTCATCCATTCTGCTTGCAAGATACCAGTACATCTGCTGCTGCCTTCTAGAACCCCAGTTACCACCATGGCTGCCCGTGCTGCTCTGAATCCTCTACCCACCTTCTCCCTCAATGCCCCCTGCCCACTGCTGCTGGAGTGACAGTCTCCACAAAACATTGTTCCTTGGCTTTGGGGGCCTGTCCTTAGCATGGTGGTAGCCTGGCCCGCGTTTCTGCCTCCAGCCTCGGCCTTCGTACTCACCATTCACATCTCATGTTCCAGCCCTGCTGAGCTGTTTGCAGTTCCCTCAAGAATTCTTTCACGGTTCTCTCTGTCTTTACAAGGACCTGAAATACCCTTTGCCCTGCCTCCCCTTCTCCTTGCCTTACATCTGCTCTACCAGCTAACTCTCCTGCTTTGTTCAAGATTCAGGGACCCTGGGTGTTATAACCAGGGCAGAACGAGGTGTCTCTCCTCTGTGCTCAGGAAGCCTCTTCTCTTTCCTCACAGTCATCACACTATCTACAGCCAGAGAGGGGCAAGGGTTAGGAGCGAGGGCTAGGCTTGTCATCTCTACCGCAGTGTCTAAGAGGGGCACTCAGGAAGTGCTTGTTCCAGAGTCACAGGATGGGTGAGTGAATGAATGAATTAGCAATAGTAACAAATTGCATGTGAGCGTGTAACTTTATTTAAATACTTCCATGCAAATTTCTTGACTTAAATTAACCATGCCCATGACCCCTGAGGCTGAAATTATTTTTAATTCAGTTTTATTGATAAAGAAACTGAGATTTAGAAAGGTTTTTTTTCACTCTTAAGGCAGAGATGGGACTGGGGAACAGACTCCTTTGGTTCCAGATTTGCCGTTTTCTGTCACTTCTTTATCCCTGGATAAAGTTGTTGTAGGTTTGTGTCATAGCAAATAGCCCACAGAGTCTTCTCATTCATTATTAGCTCTCTATTCATTATTAACTTAGGGATCGTTCATGGAGGCACTTACCTAGTTACCAGGCTGGGACCTCTGTCTGCCAATAAGAAAAAATGCTCATTTCTAAAGAGGATATGAAGAATCTAGCAATCTGTATATCAGGAACATTGTCTTTACATAGCCCCAAAAGAATATTTTGAATGCTTCCTGTAAGTAAATACCAATTGCAATAGCATGGTGCATACCACCCATGCTGTCTATTGTCCATCAGTGGTACCTTTACTCTCTGGTTGTGGTGAAAGGGACCACGGTCCTCCTGGAAATTTCTGGTGCTGAAGCTCAGGGGAGAAGTACAACACCAGCCGCATCTCATCCCCCAAGTTTCATTCTCCTTCACTCTCCCTGGTACATCTTGGCAGAGGATGGGGAGAACTGGGAAGAAGTGGATACATTGAGTAGATCATGTTTTTCCTCTTCCTGTTTCCTTCTTGTGATTTTAATTTTGTAACCTTGTTGTAGGACATAAAAAATGAATGATGACAGTGGGCTTAGCGTTTATTTATAACACTGAAATCCTTAAAGATAGAACGTTAGAGTCAGAAAAGACCTAGACATCATCTGGCACCCAGTGCCGTTTTGTAGCAAGTGGAAAACTTGCTCAGAGATGTTGAGGTTGGTCGTCATCACACAGCAAGCAGACCTTGCTCAGACACAGCCACACAATACAAGTAAAATTCCTACCCTGTAACATGGAAGTTTTCCTTTGATGTTTTTGTACCCGCTTTCTTCCAAAGAGCAAAAGGTCACCTAGACCATGAAGTTATAGGCAGTAGTAGCCGGAAACACATCCTGAGGAAATTTCTAGACGATTGTCCCTTTGTTAAGCTACCGTTGAATCATACTGTCACAGAGCCAGAGGGTGTCGTTTGCTTGTAAATACTGAGTTTTTGAAATGTCACTGTAACACTGGAAAAATGTTGTCTCTGAAGGTTGCCAAAGTGACAGAATCCCGACGTTGTAAATACCAGCCAACACAAGTGCTCATAAATGACAGGAATAAAATATACTTGACTAAATCCATAATAATCACTGATAACACTGTTTACCCTCAGTGACCAGGAGCTGTAAACTTGGATAAAAAGCACATGCGTACAGATATCATTAATATGTCTGAGCCTCTAGCCATTCCAGAATATTTTGATGGAAAAGCTCCCTAAATATGTAAAAGCTTTGCAATAACTAAGAAGTGAGTGTGTAAGATAGGGTGTCAGTCGTCCCCGATGAAACTAGAGAGAGCCTTGACTATATTCAGCCCCCAGAGGACTGATAAGGCCTCCCTTGTTCTGATTAGACCCAAACTCTGAGCCAGGCTAGTAGGGCAGGCAATGCTATATTTTCAGTAGATGTGATTCTCAGAAGGCCCATTTGCCAGAAGCATGAGCCCACACCTATATCATGTTCCATGGAGAAAATGTGGAATGAACTTAGAGATTAAAAACTTTGGAGCTGTGAATGGGAGGATTCCATGAACTACACTTTGACTTTCAAAGGGTGGATGGATGGTCAGACCTTTCCACAGTCCTAATACTCTATAGCCCAGGCTTTTTGTTAATAATAACTTCCTCCTCTGTAGAAATGATCATCTCCCTGTTTTTTCTGTTCTAGTGTAAAAATGTTGCCTTTGTGTATCTGAGTCTTTAAGAGGAAATGGACACATTGGCAAACCAGTGCCTCCTTTGGCTCTGTGATGTGGCTGCTGTTACTACTCAACTGAAGCACCTGTTATATTCCAGTCTTCCCAGAAATGCTCATGAACAGTGGAGACTCAGTGACAGAGGGTTGAGCCCTCCTGGTTTTTCAGCTGGTGAAAGAGAAATCCTGATGGTTAAGGAGATAGCAGAGTAGCCTAGCGCTCCGGGAGCTGCTCTTACCTCTGCTATAAAGCTGTGCATGGGGAAGAGTAGGGCTGCTTGGAATGACCTCCTTACCTTTCATATATTGAAACATATTTCTTGTCCTTGACGTGCTCCTGTATTGTTTGAATTTTATTGTATTTTTTTGTGGTAATTGTTTTCTTAATTAAAAATAAATGGTTGTAGTCAATATTAGAACTGGTACTTGATGAGATTTGGGGAAAACTACAAAACTATAGATTGTAAATTGGCATTTGACCAAGAAATTATGACGGTGCTCCTTGGATTTTTATGCTTAGGAAAGAGTCCACAAGAGGGGAAAAGCTTTCGTGCAGAAGATACCCATTCTAGTGTTAGCTGGAATGGTGGTAACGAATGTAAAATAGTTGGAATGTCCATGGCTGTGTGATATTGGCATGTTTTGCTGTCCATGGGTCTAAGTGGATGGTATTATAGCTTTGAAAGAGTCATGGCAGAGGAGGGAACAGGTGTGTCCCAAACCCTAATGAACTCAACAGATTGGCGTGGCATTCTGGCAATGTAGCCATTCAAAGCAGCCATGGGGACTCCCTGGATGGGGACCCAGCCTGCTTCTGGAGGTACCTGCAGGCGCCAGGAGTAGGCCTGCTGTGCTGGTTTGACTAATGTGGTGTAGGTGTTGATGTTGGAGAGTTGGTGGCCAGTCTCAGGCTCTGTTCTGGCACTGCTCCTGCTTGTTGGTCATGAATGCAGATTGGGATTGAATGGCGTCTTACATTTCCCTTGAAGAAAGACAGCTTTGTCTTCCAGGAATGAGCTGATGGCTGCCGCCATGTGGACATTGTGCAGCGTTGGCACCCAGTAGCGATGGTCTGATTGCCTTGAAACTGTGGGCGCCTCTAGGGCCCTGAGAACGCGAGCAGGGCTGGACAAGCCTTGGAGCAGAACTTTGCTGTGAATTCTTTCTTTGACTCCCAAAAGATGAAGGACTCTTATCCCTGATATCTACCTTTCCACTTGACCTTTTTAGTCTTCAGTGGTGTTTTCAAAGTAATTTTGCCTGGGCACGGTGGCTCATGCCTGTAATCCTAGAACTTTGGGAGGCCTAGGGTGGCAGATCACCTGAGGTCAGGAGTTCAAGACCAGCCTGGCCAACATGGTGAAACCCCATCTCTACTGAAAATACAAAATTAGCCGGGTGTGGTGGCTCATGCTTATAATCCTAGCTACCCGGGATGCTGAGGCAGGAGAATCACTTGAACCCGGGAGGCAGAGGCTGAAGTGAGCCAAGATCATGCCATTGCACTCCAACCTGGGCAAAAAGAGAGAAACTGTATAACAAAGTTATTTTATAAAAAGCATTTGGGGGTTTTCTTTTGGGTATGGCAGGCAGATTGGCCTCTGGTTTGGCATAGTGGAAGAAGAAGAGTTGAATAAAAGTAGTTGGGCCATAGAATGGCCATGGAAGGTCCCAACTAAATCAGGATCAAGTTTAAATGTATTTGTATTTTGTTCAAATTAATCTTTATCTAAAACAGGCTGGTGCCGTTTTGTCTTTGTGCTGCAGGTGGACAGCCACAAATTTGACTCTCTAGTTAAGCAGTTATCCCCCCGCCACCCCTTGTTTTTCTTCCTGATTTCTCTACTTCCAATCAGCTGCTCTTTTAGAAACCAATAGAGAAGTGAGACAGGGGGTGGGGACAGAGGATGAGAGAAAGGGGGTAAGCGGGAGGGGGAAAGAGAGGTTGTTTTTGTCATTAGTGAGTAAAAATCTGTCTGGCTCAGGTAGTTTCTTAGTGAATTCAGCATTTAATGATTAGCTTAGAGGGGTATATTTGAGCTGAAGATTTTGGGAACTCACCTTTCTGCTCTATAGAACCCCCAGGTTTCTCCTTTAGTTCTACTTTCTGATTCATTCCACCCCCATCCACTGACCCCACTGCCAATATTGAGGTACTTGTGAAAGCTCAGAATCTCCAGTGTCCTCAAGGAGCTAGCCCCAAAGTGCCCCCTGGTGGTTAGAGGAGAAAAAGACAAGATGGAGGATGGGAAAAAGGTCAGGTGGATAACTTTGCCAATTCTTTTCTGATAGTATTTTTGGTAACAGCATCAAATGGGTTGTCTTCTTTCAGTATTAGTGTGAACCAGCTCTGAACAGGTTAGCGTATCAATGTATTTCCCTTTTTGGGTCATTTTGCTGCAGGGATTTCTTTCCCTGTGCCAGTTTTTGTTGGTCTGTTTTTTGTTTCTAGGCATATTGCATTGACCTGAGCCTTCTCACAGTACTGATGACACTGGGGGAGGGGAGAAGAGGAGTGGTTGAAGACGACACAAGTTGTCACTTCATGTGCTGGTATGAGTAGCACAGGGAAGGCTGTGATTTTATAGGCACACTGATTAGCCAAGCACTTGTCACCTCCACTGCTGCTCATTGGCCTACTGAGTGCGAGTGTGCCATCTAATCGACAGCTGTCTGTTGTCAGAGGGCCATCTTTTCTCCTTTTCAGTTTGATTGAACACAACAGAGACATCTGCAGAGCTCTCTGCAGCTCTGACAGGGTTGCCCTGCCTGCCAACCCTCAGACTCAGAAGGCAGCATAATGAAAGAGATCAGAAAAGGATGTTAACCCGTTGACCATCTTGGGCTGAGGTGTAATGACCAAAAAGTCACTTTTTAAGGTGACTACTAGTCTTTCTTGGTAGGGGAAGACGTGGGATTCTCTGTCAGAATGAGTCAGGCCAGTAGGATGTGCAATTTCTTGGTAGTGATTGTTCGTGGGGTTTCAGTTCATCTGAGCACTTGGAAGAGGATGAGAAGTTCATTTTCAAGGTAGACCCAGTGTTTCATGGTGAGGTTACACTGAAGCCTGAATCCTGGGTTACATCGTTAATGTCCAGTTTGGCTTGTGTAACGACAGTAGTGCTTGGGATGTGTGTGGTTTGGATCAGGGTTATTTACTCTTTTCCTTTTACAGCCAAGCCCGACACTGCCCTTTTAGTGTAAGATTCCAGAATCTCTCATGCAGTAGCATGGAAGGTATGGCTAACCCTGTAGTAAGGTGGACTGCCTCTTTGGGACATTTCCCATAAACCAGAGATACCAAGGTAGACTTTGTGATGAGGAGATTATTATATAAATATCAGCTTGGGAATGTGAATGTTTAATGATTTACCTTGTTGTAGTGTCTTCAAATGAAGCTCTATTTATGTGAGCATCTACTGGGGTTGGAACAACATGCAGACAAGCTGGCTTTGTCTGGGTCGAGTCACCTGTGCTTGCAGGATGGGGGTGCTTGCTACATTTGGAAGTGATTTAGTGGTATCCTAAATTTATTGGGAGGAAAGTACATCATTGTATTTATTTAAACCTTGGATTTAGAGAGGGACAGTATGTGGATATTGGATACATTGCTTTTACTCTTTCTTTGCTTTGCATTGTTCTCCCCTCTGACTATTTGCAACTTAACGAACCTTCGTCATTGAACCTGGGTGGAAAAGAAGACCCGAGAAGCCTTGAGTAATTTGTTTCAGACTGTTTCTACTTTAGCGTTTTACAGATGTGGGCTCATTTGAGGGATAGTATTGGAGAAAGGTAGCATCGTTAAACTGGTTGGAGAAATTTCAGGCAAATAGATAGGAAAGACTCCTTTCCCAAGTTGTTGCTCACAGATTACGATAGATGAATTCAGCAGAATGTTCTGACCTCCAAGACTAGGTCAGATAACTGAGTTCTTGTCCTGACTTGAATCCTAAGTAGCTGTTTCTTAAAACTCTGTTTCTACCTCTGCAGAATGAAGGCTTGGCCTATATAGTGTATGAGATTCCGTCTAGCTTCAGGGTTTTGTAACTATCAGAATAGGGAATATGGAAGGAGACTATGCCCTAGTAGCCTTTAGCCATATCACAAATATTTGACATACTCCCAGAATAGCATATGCAATACAGAAACTCTTTGTGCTTGAAGGGAATAATAAATACAGAAAGCATTTGAGAAGTTCATATTTAATTTCTGTTAACTTTTTTTCTCAATTTCTGTTTATTATAAGATGATAAATGCCTTCCTTTTTTTTTAGTATTAAATCCAGGTGATGGGGATAGCAAGAGGATTGGGTCAGGTGAGACACATGACTCACCGGCGTGCTTATGATTCCCCTTGGAAGATGGTTTTGGGTAGCATTCTGGGAAAACTATGGATAAAGTCATAGGCTTCCATATTTAATTAATTGTAAGACTTGTTTTTTCACTTTTCAACATCTCAGAAATGTATGATATGCCAATTCAATTGGCAACTTTTTTCCCCTCTTGGTAGTAAATAGATAATGATGTTTTTGACATTCAGTGACATCTTATAGGTGATGAAATATAATTCTGAGGGCAGGAAGCAAGTTTTTTTTTTTTTTTTTTTTAACTGAGGCTAAGTGATTAGGTGACTTCTTTGTTTCAGTGCTGACTAAAGCTGCGATGTCCTTTTAAATCACTTTGAAAGATTCAAATTGCTGTAGGAAGACAATTCATGCACAGAGCTCACCCTCCCAGAACTCCACACTTAATGCCCACTGAGGAAGGAGAGAAATGCATGCAAATACATACCACAATATAGAAGGAATATTCTTGCTCAGTAACTTCCACTCCTGAGCTTATCACATTTTTCTCTGTAGAATTATTTTTGTTTCATTGTGTCCAAAATGTCAGATGTCTTTTTCAAGGAAGGTCAAGGGAGTTTGCCATTTTCTAAGCCAGAACTATTCTCACCTAGTCCAGTACTAGTCAAAGTGGTCAATAAATCACTTAGAATTTCCTCTTTTTTAAAAAAAATACTTTTAGAGTTTGTTGATTCCTTAGAGATCATCAAATCCAGCTCCTTATTTCACAAATGAGTAAAGAGAGGACATAAGTCACTTGTTCAGGGTTCAGTTAGGAACTAGATAGAACCTGGGTAGCCCGACGCTCCCATTCTTGCTACTGAACTCCATACAATGTAATGAAAGGGATTGAGTATAAAACAAATACTTTGTACATCTTTTGTTGATATTTCTGAGGGAGAAATTTGAATTTCTGTGAGTGTACATAGGTGGTTTCCCTTTGCTTTGTATTTCTGAATGCTACATTTGTCTTCTGCCTACTACACTTTTAAATTCATAGGTGATTTCACAAGGCACAGAAGCTCAGCTTGTCACATGTGGTTTAATATATGCCACACTTTATGATGCAGTAGCACCATTTGGTCATATTTAGTGAACTCTGTGGTTGTTGAGAATGCCAAAGCAGCAGTCTCAGAGATTGCAGCATAGGCCTCTACTTATTTAGCAAGCTTAGCTTGAAAGTTGTCAGTGCAGCTAATGTTACAGTGGCTTACTGAGACCTTGGCCTGGTTGCAATATTTCTCCAAACCTGGGTGTTTTCGCCTTTGAAATGTGAATCTGGATTTAGCTTTTTCTTAAACAACAACAAAACGGTGAAATCTTTAAGATTTAATAATGATTTCCCAAGACGTTTCATGCTATTCTTTGCTTTGAAACTGATGGGGTGAGAAGAGAGTTGAATCTTAATTATTATTTTTTAGTTAATTAACGTGATTTTAAAAAAACAAGATATGTTTTCTGTTAGACCCCCTAATTAGAAAAGATGTCAAGAATAACATAATGCTAACTTAATTTTAAAATTGAAAAATGAGGGCAAGATGATTGGAAAGTTTCCTCTAGATTGCACAGAAAACTGGGGTTAATATTAAGTGAATAGCTCTGAAATGCTACTTTCCCACCAGCTCCTTAAGCAATTTAGTTTTTTAAGACCTAAGACTGACTCACAATCTGTGGTATGAAGGATAGATTTTAATAGTTTAAATATTTAGGCATTGCGTGGGCTGTTTGTTAAACCATTGGTAGCTTGAGATTGGCCAAAGTGAGAGTATTTTCACCATGTGAATGAGCGTCCCCGCTCACGGTGGGGCGTGAGCACAACACTGCAGGATACAGAACTGACATTTATTACATACCTGACATTTCCGTTACTCTTTTATTTATCGTTTTGGGCTGCGTGTTGGTGTTCCACCTCCACTCCCCAGATTCATATGTTGAAACCTTAATTCCCAATGGGATGGTGTTAGGAAGTGAGGCCTTTGGGAGGTGATTGGGTGATGAGGGTGGAGCTCCGATGAAGGAATTAATGTCCTTATAAGAAGAGGAAGACACACTGGAGCCTGTCAGAGGTGGGGGACCAGGGGAGGAATAGCATTAGGAGAAATACCTAATGTAGACGACGGGTTGATGGGTGCAGCAAACCACCATGGCATGTGTACACCATGTAACAAACCTGCACATTCTGCACATGTATCCCAGAACTTTAAAGTATAATAAAAAAGAAAAAAGAAAAGACAAGAAAAGGAAGAGAGGTAGCTTTCTTTCTCTCCTCCATGTGAAGATACCATGAGAAGATGGTTATCTGTAAATCAGAAAGAGGACCCTCGTGGTGGCTCACACCTGTAATCCCAGCGCTTTGGGAGGCTGAGGTAGGAGGCTCATTGAGTCCAGGTGTTTCGAGACCAGCCTGGGCAACATGATGAAACCCTGTCTCTACTTAAAAAAAAAAAAAAAAAAAAAATTAGCCGGATGTGGTGGCACATACCTCTGTAGTCCTAGTGACCCAGGAGGCTAAGGTGAGAGGAACAACTGAGCCCCGGGAAGTCAAGGCTGCAGTGAGCCGTGATCTTGCTGCTGTACTCCAGCCTGGGCAATAGACTGAGACCTCCTCTCTCCCCACCCCCTCCAGAAAGAGGATCTTGTCTGGAATTCAGCCATTCTGGTCCTGATCTTAGACTTCTAGCCTCCAGAACTGTTAGAAGTAAATGCTTGTTGTTTAGGCTACCCAGTCTTTGGTATTTTGTTACAGCAGCTAAATTGACTTAGACATCATTAATTATATATTTTAAGTCCTATGTTTTAGAATTCTGGAATGAGAGCATTGAGAATGATTGTAAAGTTGAGTAAATTAACTGAATTAACTATTCCACAAAAAAAAAATTGGAATGCTCGTAGTTCTTGGGGAATGGCTATGCACTTGGAAGCTGATCACCTTCCTTCCTCCTCTTCTTCCTGGTGAATCCCCTGACTTTTCCCAATCAGGCTTTCTGATGTGGAGGCCTCCTCTGCTTCCCAGGGACACACTCCCTTCTCAGGGCTTCTGGAGCCCCTCCATCTCTGCTACCCTGAGAGTTCAGCTCCTCCCTACACTTTCGAGGCTTCAGTGAACTATTTCTTATTCATCTGTGCAGACACATTGTCCAGTGTACAACCTGCTCAACAGGCTTGTTGAGTTAATAGACTACTCTGTGTTCTGTACTATGTGGATTTAGATGTTTTGCTTCTTTTTCAGCCTTCCTTTCCCACCCTCCACCTTCCTGACCCCCGCTAAGATGCTACCTTTTAAAGAAAAGAAATAAGTTCTTCACACTTTTCCACATTTATGTTTCGATGTAAATCACTGCTACTGGTATACTTCATCACAATTAGATTAAATATGTTCTTTGAAAGAGGAAGTGTCATCTAATGAATAGAAGTGAAGTATGTCTGCAAATGTCACACAACTGAGAGTGTGACATCTTTAGTAAACAGAATGTTGAGATGATTTTAGTGCTAGGCTAGTTTTGTAAGAGACATCTTATTTGACACCTTTGTTCACAATCAACTTTTGTGGTTCTCAAACTAGCCTCTATTGAAAAGACCAAGTTCCCTATGTCTTCTCTTTGAAAACTTTCTTCTTTGCATTAACCTGTTCTTGCTAGTGCATCCAAGTGTGGAAAGCAAAGATTTGTTTTAAATCTTCTTCCCAGTCAAAACAGTTTTGGCTTTTTTCTCGAGCGGATAAGTAGTATAGTTTTCTGTGTACCATGTGTAAGAGAAGAGAAAAGGTCTGACTTTATGTTAGATAATCTATAATTTGATTGCTCTATCCCACTATATGGAGACCAAAGTCACAGTAAATGAATGCCTTGGGTAGAGGAGAAGGATGTGTAGCCTTTCAATCAGACTTCTTAGCTGCACTAGTCACATGGCTAGCCTGGGGCAGGTATTTAAACTTGCTATATACCTAAGTCTCCTCATCTGTTAATTGGCATTAATACCAGCACCTTCTTCATAGGGTTTTGTAAGGATTGAATACTTTAATGTATGTAAGACACTTAGAAGAGTGTCTTAAATAATATGAGCACCTTCATTAATATTAGCATTTTTCATATGATTTTGTGAGGATTAAATAATATAATGTATGTAAGACACTTATAAGAGTGTGTTGAATTACAGACTGTGCTCAGTAAATGTTGTCTAATATTATTTTTAAACTGACGATTATTAGCCAAGCTATAACATATCTTCAACTTTGGGTGCACAAGAGTGGGCAGTATCTTTGAAGAGGTCGTTGTTTCTAAATCTGTGGGTCAGGTACTCTTAGGGAAACTTTTCATTTTGGTCCAGCTCGTAACTTTAGTGACATTAGTCTCTGCAATTTCCTGCTGAGAAGAGAAGGTAGCCTTCCTTTTTTTTTTTTTTTTTAAGTTTTCAAAGCCTAATTTTGTATTAAAAGAAAACAACATACCAAAACTACATATTTCTTTTAACTTATTAAAAGAAAAAAGCACAGTAACATTAATAAAAATTTACAAAATAGCACAGTAACATTAATAAAATGTTACATTGTCTTTTTATTCTATAGCGTGAAAGGAGGAAATAGAGTAACTTCTCTAGAGCTACAAAGTAGCTAATGGTGGCAAAGATTCACTCTCTGGCAATGTGTCTTGTTTCACAAAGTAATACAAGTTCACCACAGTATAGAATTGCCTTTGATTTCAAATGGTAACAGCATTTATTGGATTATTTTTGTAGATGTTCAATGCCACAAGTAAAATGAAGTTTTCTTTTTAAAAGGATGATAGATGTGGCCGACCCATCGTTGGGTCCCTGGACAGTGGTAACACGATGGGGTTTAAAGTCCTTCTTGAAATAGCCAGATTAATCTGCATAAAGACTATGGTGCTTCATTAAGCTTTTTGAAAACTTTCTGGGTAGGCCAAGTGGCTATTTGTGTCAGTTAAATGTAAGTACGACTACTTAAAATAACATTTCTTCCCACTTGTACTTGAGTCTGGGTCTATATTTTTCTTGATAATAACAGGATAAAATGAATCATTCGATTCCATATTCCAAGAAAAATGTGTCCATTAGGTAGAGGAAGTTCTTAGAAATTATCTCCAAGAGTGGCTTGTTTTGTACCTGTCATATTTATTATAAGGAAAAGGGAGATGTAGACTGGTGGGGGTGATGGTAATATGTTCTTACACTGAAACGAGTTGCCAGCTATGTTGCCCAGGCTGGTCTTGAACTCCGGGGCTCAAGCCATCCGGCCAGAGAAGGTTCTTAAACCTTTTGCTTTCCATTGGGCACCTTTATCTACATTTTACCTCATTAAACTCACCAAGTGAATCAGATGCTTTGACTCAGTCATAACATGTTGATGTAGAGTCACTTAGTTGGAAAATATGGATAAGATGGAATCTGGGAAGAACTGGTAGGTAGGCAATTGCTCTGAAAGTGTGGGGCCCTGTTTTACAGTTTAATGACACCCGCTGTTTAATGCCTCAGCTATTACTCAAGTGTGCTGTGCCTTTCCTACTGGCCATGGTAATGAAAGGGTGGAGATAGCAAGTTCCTGCTGAAATTTTCACAGAAAAGCTAAGCTTTTAAATGATGTTTTGAAGGAATGGTTTCCCTACCATCTATAAAAAAGGCTTGATTAATTATTTTATTGGTGAAAACTATATGCTGTGTTTCGGGATAAACAGCAGGAACATATTGAGGTTCTCAGGGATAGTTTTCCTACAGCCATCAAATAGGTGTCCACACAGGTTAACCGGATTGTGCAATCAGAATGTGGGACATTGGCATGCCAGTGTAAAGTCTGGAAAAGTCGGATGTTATATGTGCAAATAGAAGAGAACTGAAACTATGAAGAGTCATTTGGAAAGCCCCTGTTGTGAGCGTGTGATAGTTGAGAAATGGCACACTCCTCTTTGCATACTTAGGTTTGAGCAGGAAACAAAGAAGTGACTCAAGTCATGTTATGAAAAGAAGAATTGGGTTGGAGGTCAGACTGGGGATTCTAAACCTGAATCTGAGTTCACTAGCATTTTAGCCTAGTTGCAGGCACTCCACAGCAGCCCAATGAGCCACACCTTCTTGCAGAGCTCAAAATGCACTGTGATAAAACTGCATAGCGTTTTCTTTTCCTTATTTTCATGTTCTAAGAAATATTGTTGGCCAGGCACGGTGGCTCACACCTGTAGTCCCAGCACTTTGGGAGGCCGAGGCAGGCAGATCTCTTCAGCCCAGGAGTTCAAGACTAGCCTGGGCAACATGGTGAGACCCTGTCTCTACTAAAAATACCAAAAAAAAAAAAAAAAAAAAAAAAAGAAAGAAAGAAAAAAAAGGAGCCCATTGTGGTGATGCATGCCTGTGGTCCCAGCTACTCAGGAGGCTGAAGTGGGAGGATCCCTTGAGCCCTGGGGGTGGAGGTTGCAGTGAACTGAGATCCCGCCACTGCATTCAAGACTGGGTGACACAGTGAAACCCTGTCTCAAAAAAAAAAAAAAGTAAAGAAAAGAAACTATAATAAAAATAATACATATACAATAAAGTTGAGTAAAATATAAAAGGACTTAATTTGGAGGTCATTGCCTTAGTTATAAAATAGAACCTTTCTACTTAGAATTTCTGTCTCTCCTACTCCCTGTTTGTAAAGATTTTCTTTTGTGATTTCAGTCAAGTTTCATACTTTTAAATGTTTTTGTTAATTTTATTCTTAGTATTTTTTCCTAAACAGTATTTTTGTTCCATTATAATTTTTTCAGTTGTTAGCTGAGGTATAGGAAAGTTGTCTTTTTTATTGTATGTTAATCTTATAACCCGTAACTCCAGAACTTTCTTACTAGCCTCTGGTAGTTTTTTTAGTTGGTTAAGATTTTCTAGGAAGAAAATCATTGGCAAATATTGGGAGTGTTGTCTCTTACAGTGTCTGTTTTATTTTCCTTGTGCTAGTAGGCTGGCAAAGATTTCCAGGAGAGTGTTAAGAGAATAGTGGAATACAGGTCAGCTTTGCATTTTCTTGGCTTGAGCAAAGAATCTTCTAGTGTTTCATCATTAAATAAGTTTTCTATAGGTATCTAATTGATTTTAAGAAAACTTTCTTATGATCCACCACTTTTTAAAATGAATATGTGTGTTCAAACTAAAGATATATATATAGAGAGAGAAATATATGTGTTTGTTTGTGTGCATGTGTGTATAAACTTTAAGTCATCCTCTCAAAGTTCCTGAAGTAAAAGTCTATTTTGTTGTTTTATGTGGAATTTTATATTTTATTTAAATTTTTATATTTATATATTTTATTTAAAATTTTGCATGAAATGGCCAAGCGGGGTTTAATATAAAATGGAAACAGGGTTTATCTCAGAAATTTTGTGGCTAAATTCCTTGTATCCCATCTTCTCTAGGGATGTTGGTTGTTTCAAGTTTCTACCTTGAGAGTAGCCTGTCATTTTCTTTTTTGTGTGCTGCTTTGCCTAGTTGACATTTTGGCTTTATGTGCTGCTCCTATTGAATGCATTGGGAAATTTTCTTTCTTCTTTCTGTAAGAAATATCAAATATCTTTCATATTTGGGGAAGATTGCTTGGGGCTTGTTCTTTTTTCTTTTTTTTTTTTTTTCTTTTCTTTTCTTTTTTCTTTTTTTTTTTTTTTTTTTTTGAGACAGGGCCTCACTCTGTCCCCAAAACTGGAGTGGAGTGCAGTGGTGTGATCATGGCTCATTGCAGTCTCTACCTCCTGAGTAGCTGAGACTATAGGCACATGTCACCACTCCCACTGATTTTTGTATTTTTGGGGGAGGCGGGGTTTCACCATGTTGCTCATGCTGGTCTTGAACTCCTGAACTTAGCCATTTGCCCACCTCAGCCTCCCAAAGTGCTGGGATTACAAATGTAAGCCACCGCACCTGGCAAGACTGGTGCTTTAGAACTGGATTTTTTACTAACTTTTCGATTTCTATTTCTTTGTGTTTCAGTTGTGATAGTTTTTTATTATCCTAGAAAACATCCGTTTTCCAGACTTTAAAATTTGCTGCATAAAATTATACATACTTTGTCTTGTTTTAAAAAAATACCTTATCTATTTAGCAAATATATTTTGTAATTATGTTGATTTCTGTTTTCTCTCTTTTTGTTTTTCCTTACACTTGCCAGAGGTTTGTCCATTTTCTTTGTTTTTTTCAAGTACTTTCTTTTGGTTTCATTGATAATCTACATTTTGTTTTATCTAAATTTAATACATTTTAAATTTTATTAATTCATAATATTTATTTTGCACTTTTTCTAGCCTTTTATATTGTGTGTTTTGTTCATTTAATTTTTATTTTTACATCTTGCAATTTAAGGCCATTATTTTTCATTGGTTATAGCTTTGGCTGCATCCCTTAGATTTTCTTATATACGGCTATCACTGTCATTTATTTGTGTATTGTTTTAAATGTTATTTTTGCATTCTTGTTTAGTTCAAGAGTTACTTAAAACACTGTTTTTATATTTCCGCTTTAGTAAAATGTTTTTCATGTTGGCAGTGCTAATGTGATTTTGTTTTTACCATTTTATTTTATTGCATTCTGAGTGGGGAAATGGCACTGATATTTCCTACTTTGGGGTTAATCTAGTCGGATTTTAAAAAATGCTTAGTTTTTTTTTTAAGCATTTTGTATGCATTTGAAAATAATGAATACTATTTCTCTATTTTTTTTTTTTTTTTTTTTTTTCTTTTTGAGATGGAGTCTCACTCTGTCACTCAGGCTGGAGTGTAGTGGCGTGATCTCAGCTCACTGCAACCTCTGGCTCCCGGTTTCAAGCAGTCTTCCCATCTCAGCCTCCCAAGTAGCTGGGGTCACAAGCATGCACCACGAACCCGGCTAATTTTTGTTTTTTTAAGTAGAGTTGGAGTTCCATCATTTTGGCCAGCCTCGTCTCGAATTCCTGACCTCAACTGATCTGCCTGCCTGAGCCTCCCAAACTGCTGGATTACAGGCATGAGCCACTGCACCCGGCCTATTTTCCCTATTTTAATACATTCAACCTTTTATTACTTATTTTCATTCTAATTGATTTAAATTTCTGAGAGATATTTCTTCTAGTCTTCTACTTTGATTATGAATTTACCAACTGCTCAGGGTATTTGTATTTTAAAAAATATACCTCAAAGCTATATCATAAATGATTGGAAGTTCATGAATATTTTGTATTTTTGGTGGACTCTAAGTTTCATCAATATGAAATATCCAACTTTTTTCTTTTTTTACATTTTTGCCTTAGATTGGCTTTCAATGTATAGTAATGTTCTCTACATGCTTTCTTTTTGTAGATTTTATATTACATATATTTTATATCTTTTTATTTTTCATATTGTCTATTTTTGATGGTTTGTTATACACAGCATTTAGCTTTATATTTTTCTAGCATAATGTGACAGCCACTGTAACTTAATTGAGGAAGATAATATCCAAATAAACATAGTTTAATTTTCTTTTTTTCCTTGGCTTGATCACAATTCGTTTGTTTTGTATTTTTTGCTGCTTTAAAATAAAAAGTCTTTACTTTTTTTTTTTCTAGTGGTACAGGAATTATACATCTTATTTCTTGTGAAAGTTATTCTTGCATTTCTAACTCACATATTTCAAGTTATATATCTCTATTAAAGTCTAAAGTTGTTCGGTGTCTGTATCTTTCCTAAAAAAGACGACGGAGAGTCTTAGCATATTTTTAATTACTCAGTTTCTCCCTATGTTCCTCCCTTTACCTCTCATGTTCAGGTTGATATGTTTCCTTTTTGACTTTTTAAATTGTATCAACATCACATAGATTCTGCTAGCGTTTCCTTGCCCCATCTTGCTAATTTTTGTAGACCATGTTGTTCTCTTTTTTGGGGTTTATTTGTCATGCAGTTCTATATCCTTATGTAATGTTTTTCAGAAATGTGGGGGTATAAATTTTCAGAGTCTTTACATTTTCTAAATTGCCCGTAGTTATTTAGCTCACCTTTTTGAATGCAAGTTTGGCTACATAAAAAATTTGAGTTTTAAAGCCTTGTATCCCCTTTTTCTGTCACAGTTTTGTTCTGGCTTGCCTTGCAGCTCTAAATATAGTACCCCAATTAATCACCCGGATTATTGCATCAGACCCCACTCCAGCTCCATGTATGTGTTGACCCTGGGATTGCAGCATCCTGGATTTAGCTCTGTTTCCTTGCAGTCTTCTTGATTGTCTGCTGCTTTTTGGCTCATGATTTATTTATTTTTCCTCTATAGAGCAAATCCATCACTTTTATCTTTAAGAATAATTCAAAATTGTTGGTCCACCAAAGGTACTCTTCCTTATTTTCTGGCACTATTTGGCATGCATATGTCTTCTAACTTCACACACACACATACACATACACATACACCCAGTATCATTTATGACATATGAGGTTAAAGGAAAAGTAGAAGCTTATGTTTAATCTACCATCCCAAGCCAACCCCTTTACATGGAACTTTATACATTCTAAATGCTTTCAAATACAGTACCTTATAAGGAAGGAGATGCTCTTATTCTCCTTTTATAAATTAGAAAACTGAGAGGTTATAAGGCATTTTATTTATTTATTCTTTCATTTATTTTTCCATTAATCCATTGGCTAAATTTGTATTGGTTGTCTGCTATGTATAAGCAGCCCTCAGTGCCGGGGACACAAAACCCCAGCTTCCAGGATCTCACAGCTGAGAATGGAAGCAAGTGGGTAACAATAGAGACTTGTGACGATAATTTCAGTGTAGGGTGGACTTCAGCTCCATGCATGTTTGAGACATGTGCTAGGTGCAGAGGAACCTAAGGAGAGGCGTCTCTATGTCAGACTTCCCAGTGGAAGTGTTGAAGACTGTTTCCCGGCGGAAGTGTTGTCGTTGATTAAAATCCACGCTGTAAATGTAGACATGAGTTGACTGCTATGCTCTTGGTATCTAGTAAAGTGCCTGGTCCCTGGTTGGCACTTAAAAAAAAAAATAAGTGAATGAACAAACAAAGCTTCCTTGGCTCTCACCAAAGCACTCCTTTTGTTCTAACACATGTGATAGTCTCCACAGGCATGATTTCTTTATTTCTCCAAGCATCTCTATGAGTAGGTACAGTGAGCGTCTCCTGTCCACAAAGGAAGAGGCCAAGGCTGCGGGGAGTTAAGTGTCTTGTCTGAGGAGGCTTGGATCCCAGGTTCCTCTGACTCCCTACAGGCAAGACTCTTGCTGGCCCCATGGCCCCCTCATCCAGGTTATTTTAGCCTCTTTTTTCAAACTCTTTCCTGCCCTCTGAACATATTTCTACTAAGACCAAGTATCACAAACTAATGAAGAGGTGTAACTGGCTGCCTCCTGGAGGAGGTATTAAGAAGCATACAATGGCCAAAGTGGAGGAGGAATAAAAATACCTCCAGAGACCTCAATAATACCAAAATAGCTGGTCACCCCATGTATGTCTAAGCTTTGATACAGCCTTTCTACGTGACATGTTCATTTGGAATTAATTATATTAGACATTCAGATTTGAATCAGGGCAGGTCACTCGGAATGTCTCAATTCAATGCAAAAGTTATTTAAAAAGTAACATTCCCCCCCAAGCAAGTACATAGCATAGTACAAAACATTCTCAAAAACTTTGTAAAGGAAACACATTTTACAGTTTAACTCACACCTACTTCACTTCCTTCTCCTCCCTCCCCTGTTCTCTGTTCATTATTTCCCTACTTGGTAACTGGCTCTTAGTTAATATTTTCACGGTCTCAGCCCCACACCTTTTTGTTGGTCTCTTTTTTGTGTAAATTGATATTATTCCTATCTAAGGAGACACTTTCATCCCTTTTTTCGTGCTTTGAGGCATCGTTAGATCACTGCACTCTAATTTTGTGGGGGGAGAGTTGTCATTTGCACTATATGTACAGTCTGAGTATCCTAAAATTCTTGTTTTGAGAAAAGCATCCTTGTGGTGAGTGGCCCATTTCGAACTAGGAGGACTGGCTAAGGTGCTCACCTAAGCTCTTTGCAGTTTTGTTCAGTTGGTTGAGTGTTTCTATGTTGTATCTATCTGTCTGTCTGTCTGTCTATCTGTCTGTCTGTCTGTCTGTCTCTCTGTCTGTCTACCTACCTACCTGCCTACCTACCTACCTGTCTATGTATTGAGCCCAGGCTGGAGCATTGGTGCAATCACACCTCACTGTCCCCTTGACCTCCCAGACTCAGGTGATCCTTTCAACCTCAGCCTCTCAAGTAGCTGAGACCACAGGTGTGCACCACCATACTTGGCTAAATTTTCTTTTTCTATTTTATTTTCTATAGAGACCGAGTCTTGCTGTGTTGCTTAGGCTGGTTTCAAACTCCTGGGCTCAAGCAATCCTCCTGCCTCAGCCCCACAAAGTGCTGGGATTACAGGCATGAGCCATTGTGCCCAGACTTCTCTTTTTAACATAATGTTGAGATTGGGGGTCAGAATGTACTGGTTGTGGGTAAAGTTACTGCAGCACTCCAACTCTGAAGGCCTGTCCTCCATGATGGGATGGCCAGGACTGGGACCTGAACCCAATGTTGGAGGCAGCGGCAGCTTCCCTTTGATCCATTGCAGAATGCATTTTAAAACACACACACACCCACAAACACAAACAAATAAACTTTGATTTTCACTTTTTAATTGAAAGCTAAAAATGCACAGCTCTTTTCTGCAGATTGACAAGCTGATGTTTGAGCAGTAGCCAAATAACCCAGTTTAGTAAACTGCTGAATTTTGACATTTATAAACATTTAATGAATACATTTTTATTTATGTCAGCTTAAAAAATACAGCTGCTGATATCTGCCCCACTACCCCCCGACAGCTTTTTTTGTCTTAATGCCAAAATTAGAATATTTAAATATTTTAAAATTTCCTGGTTAACACCTGTGCAGGTGTGAGGGCAGCGTGAATTCACAGGGAGAATGTATGATGTTGGTTATCTTGATGTGCTTGTGGGGAATGTGTATTTCTTTGTAAGGAATGTCACGTGCCACCTGATCCTCTTTCATGGACCTCAGCCACTTTTCACCTTGACTTGAAAAGGAAACCAGCATTGTGGCACAGGGGCCAAAGGGACACATTTGTAGCCTGTCCTCAAATCAAGTGGGACTTCTGTTTCTTTCCCTGACCATCTGCTTGACCTTCAGTCTGGTGTCTCCAAGGAGCATGTCTCGCTGGCAGTTTAAAAATTCTGTTACACTGAGAAAGAGACAAAATATAAATCTTAAAGAAATCAGTAGATTTTTAACTCCACTACTGGTGTTGAGGAGAGAGTTTGAGTCTCACTCTCTCTCCTTAAGTATCAAAACGTGTAGAATTTACATTATTGACATGTCAAACTTTTTGTACTTTTTCATTATGGAAGGTTTCAATACACACAAAAATAGAGTATTATAAGATGTGCTACTGTATTCATTATCCGGTTTCAACAGATGTCACCATTTTCCTAGTCTTTTGTTATATAGCATCCCATTCACTTTATGTTCCTGAAATATTTTAAGGCAAAGCCTCGACAGCATATTATTTCACCTACAAGTAATTCGGGAGCATCTCTAACAAATAAGCCCCCTCCTTTGTTTTACATAGCCATGGTGCCATATTGCAGCTAGCAAGACTATCAGGAATTCTTAATAGCATACTGAGACGTTCCTCAGTTGTCTCACAAATGCCTTTTTACAACTGGCGTGTTTGAATCAGAATCCAAACCAGGTTCACACATTGCATGTGATTATCATGACTTTGAAGTCTTCTTAAAATCTACAACATGGCCAGTCTCCCTCTTTTTGAATATTAAAACTGGGTTCATTTTCCTGTAGAAAGGCCACATTATGGATTTGGCTGATTGCTTCTTTGTGGTGTCATACACCATGTTCATCTGTTCTCCGTACTTCCTATAAGCTGATACTTGCAATTAGGGCAAGCTTGTCTAACCCGTGGCCCACAGGACGCATGTGGCCCAACACAAATTTGAAAACGTTCTTAAAACACTATGGGCTTTTTTTGTGTTATTTGTTTTGTTTTGTTTTTAAAAGACCAATTCTGTTTGCAGTGTGTGAATGTTCTAGGTGAGGATGGGTTAATGGAGAGAGTGAGACTAACATAACATCTATAAATGTCATGACTTTTTGTGGTTGTTGTTGTTGTTTGTTTTGTTTTTGGAGATGGAGTCTCCCTCTCTCACCCAGGCTGGAGTGCAGTGGCGTGATCTCAGCTCACTGCAATCTCCATCTCCTGAGTTCAAGTGATTCTCCTGACTCAGCCTCCCAAGTAACTGGGATTATAGGCGTATGACACTATGCCCTGCTAATTTTTGTATTTTTAGTAGAGATGGGGTTTCTTTTCTATTGGCTAGGCTGGTCTCGAACTCCTGACCTCAGGTGATCCCCCTGCCTCGGCCTCCCCCAGTGCTGGGATTACAGGCATGAGCCACCGCGTGCGGTTGAAAACACTATGAGGTTTTTTCATGGGTAATCTTGGATATGTTATTTGCTTCACTCAAGAGATAGTATGTGGCTGTTCATTTCTCACAATGCTTAGATTGTTCAGTGAGTTCATGTGCTGCCCACCAGATCTCCCTAATACAGAGTTTTACATTGTCTTTCACCTATTTGTTTTAGAATCTATTAATGATTATTTCATTGGCAGTTGCAAAATAGCCATAAGTAAATTGATTTAATGAAGCTTCTTCTCTTTTCTAAATCTTATCTAGAGTTTGACTATCTGTTAATCATTCATTTTGCATATTTTACAGCTTTTTGGGGGTATTTTACATACTATCTTCTGTTTGAATATATAGAATGCCTTGCAAACCTCACTCATTTCACTAGAAGAGGCAAGTGTTTAAATCCTACTCTACTAATTTATTTCCTTGTTCATGTTTTCCTGCACATTCATAAATGAGGAGGACGTTGATTTGTCAGTTATCTTCAGTGCTTAGAATAGTTGCTGAAATGTGACAAGAATGTTTATGGAATAAATTACCTTATGGGTTGTACATGTCCTCTAAAGACATCATATACACTCCTACATTGCATTGGTGAAGGGGCCACCAAACAGCAGAATCCTGAAACTTGGTTGAACTATGAAAATGTTCTTTTTTTTTTTTTTTTTTGAGACAGTATTGCTCTGTCGCCCAGGCTGGAGAGCAGTGACACGATCTCGGCTCACTGCAAGCTCCACCTCCCGGGTTCACTCCACCTCCTGGGTTCACGCCATTCTCCTGCCTCAACCTCCTGAGTAGCTGGGACTACAGGCGCCCACCACCATGCCCGGCTAATTTTTTGTTTTTTTAGTAGAGACAGGGTTTCACCACATTAGCCAGGATGGTCTCGATCTCCTGACCTTGTGATCCGCCCGCCTCGGCCTCCCAAAGTGCTGGAATTACAGGGGTGAGCCACTGCACCCAGCCAAAAATGTTCTTGATATGTTATAATTTCCTCAACCCCTTTACCCAGTATTGGCCATTCAGGCAAAGGAATAGGAGTTCCAAGACTGCACTGTATGTTTGCAGAAGGAGGAAGGATGGCAGATAGGTTTGTGTGTGTTGGGATGGAGGAAGTATACAAATAAACCAATTAATATCAATTGTTTTTGTGTGTTTATTACACATGTACTCACATACACATAGGCACACATAATTAATCACACCCGTGAACACATGTACACAGCTGGTCTACACCAGATTGCCCTGACAATTGTAGAGCTGTGTGCTGAGAAATTTTTTGGTTTTGAATGTGCAAGACGTATTGCGGAGCAAAGATCGCCTTGGCCCTAAGGGAGATGATTTTCATCTCTACCACATGAGTAAAACCTGGGTGGTTGAACCGTAAATTATTTTGGGTATATCGAACTTTCTTCAAATAACACTTAAAATTAAATGTCCAGGTAAGTAATTTTCAAATCAAAACAACCGAAATTGTTAATAGTTATGATCATGCTTATATACATATTGAAATGTATATGCATATGGAAATATGGAAATTTGTATGTAAGCATGCTCTTCAGTAAAGCCAAAAATGACCAAGGAGCAAACATACGAAAATGCTCCCCAGCAATGAAAAAAATGACCCTATGGCAAACCATAAAGTAAAATGCTACACTGTCTTCCTGTAGAGGACCCACTCGGTTTGGACAAACTGGCTGTGCTCAAATACATGTGCCAAAATTGAACAGGCTAGGTGTGAATATTCTAAGGCAATTGAAAGACACTTTTTTGTTTAAATAGGTTTAGGTGTTGACATTATCTCTAAAAGTAATTAAAAGATGATTGACATAGTATATTTTCTTTTAAGCCACACCTTTAAGCACATTGTAGGAAAAAGACTATTATACGCCACTGTCTCTTATTTAGAACCCTTGGGGCCATAGGTATTTCAGAATTTAAGAATCATTTGCATTTTATGAAGTTAATATGGTGTATACAACATGTCCTGTGTAACTCCCCAGTGAAGTCTGAAACAGCCACAGTGTATATGTAGATTATTTCTATAGCAAAACATGAATAGATACACCTAGTAAGACAAAAACAAAAACTGTGGATATGTAGATATTCTCACATTAGTTCAGGTTTTATCACAAACTACAGCTTTCAAACCTTCTGGAATTTTATAGTTGAGGGCGAGAGATTGTGAACCTTCAAACGAACAAATAAATAAATATCTACCTTTTCTGAAGAAAAACAAAAACCAAATAACAAATAAATCAAGAATCACTTTTCATAAAGGTTTTTAAATCCCTCAAATGAATGTCTTCCTTCTTTCAGTTCATAGAAGATTTAGAAATACAAAATAAAGAAGGCCTATCCACATAGTCAATACATATGTGTGTGTGTGTGTGTATGTGTATGTATGTATGTGTGTGTGTGTGCGCGTGTGTGTGTGTGTGTATAAACAATTTTACAATTAGTTCCTCCCATACAAAAAACATTAGATTTTTTTTTTTTTTTTGAGATGGAGTTTTGCTCCTACTGCCCAGGCTAGAGTGCAGTGGCGCGATTTCAGCTCAGTGCAACCTCTGCCTTCCAGGTTCAAGCGATTTTCCTGCCTCATCCTCCTGAGAGCTGGAATAACAGGCGTGCATCTTTTTTTTTTTTTTTTTTTTGTATTTTTAGAAAAGATGGGGTTTCACCATGTTGGCCAGGCTGGTCTTGAACTCCTGACCTCAGGAGGTCTTGAACTCCTGACTCAGGCCTTGGCCTCCCGAAGTGCTGGGGTCATAGGCGTGAGCCACTGTGCCCAACCAAAACTTCAGATTTGTTTCGTTTGTCCCTCAAAGCCTATTAGTTGAAAGGCTGATGGACTCACTGTAAGGTCCATTGTTGGTTGGGGGAGAGCATTAGGGAGCTGACTTTTGGCAGATGAAGAAAACAGCATGATTACTGCTTTGTGCCACTCTGCTTTGCGGAATTGACCCACTCCGAAGTTGTTCTCACTCCATGGCAATGCAGGCATTTATCCAGTGCTTCTGCAAGAAATAATTTGGGCAAAAGCAGTAAGGAAGTAAGCCTTAACAGAAAAGTGGGTCCCAGCAAGAGGAGAATCTACACATCTGCTAAGCCCAGCCATCATATATATATATATATTTTTTTTTTTTTTTTGGAGATGGAGTCTCACACTGTCACCCAGGCTGGAGTGCAGTGGCATGATCTCGGCTCACTGCAACCTCCACCTCCCGAGTTTAGGCGATTCTCCTGCCTCAGCCTCTTGAGTAGCTGGGACTACAGGTGCGTGCCACCACGCCTGGCTAATTTTTTGTATTTTTAGTAGAGACAGGGTTTCACCGTATTAGCCAGGATGGTCGCAATCTCCTGACCTTGTGATCTGCCCATCTCAGTTCCCAAAGTGCTAGGATTACAGGCATGAGCCACCGTGCCCAGTCCTTACGTAGTTTTAATGTACATTAGTAAATTATAAATAATGACAGTCTCCATGTGGAAAATGAAAATCAACTTAGCTTACAGATTTTTAAAAATTGGTCAGGTGGTCTTGTCTCATATATACAGACTTTGAAAGATTTCAGTACATTCTATAGAAGGCTCTCGAGTATCTGATAGACTCCCCTGGCAGCTTTCACCTGGTGTGTGCATGCACAGACATAATCAACTTAGTCTTTATCCTGCAGTAAACAAAGTTCAAGAGAGGTTTCTGAAATGAAGATAATCTTCGTTCTGTCTTTCGCTACTACCTAAAGTTACCTTGCGTTACCTTGCGGGACTCTGTGAAGTTACTCAGGTTATGTTTTTTATAACAAATATAAACCAAATAATTTGCCGAAATGAGAAATATTCTGATGAACATCATGATTTGACTGAGGATGGAGGAATTGTAGAGAATGGTTAAACTTGAAGATACTTTGTAGGAAAACAGGTCATATGCTACAGATGCTACTTTTAAAAACATGCTTTTTCATTAAACGTAAATTTACCACATTATTTTATATATCTTCATTAATTTAATAAAACTACTGCTAGGCTTTTCTAAATTTTCACAGACATAATGTTACCATAGGCATCTGTGCACACATATTTTTGTACACTTGTCCAGTATTATCCATAGAATTAAAATTTTTAATTTGAAAATTCTAAGTCAGAGGCATATGCTTTTAATATTTTGCAGTACATTTTAACTTGCCTTCCAGGAAGTTTATACCAGATTACATTCCCATTAGCTATATATGAAAGTGAACTTCCTCACTGACAGTTGAAAAATTTGTTTTATTTTAAATTTGCCAAATAGCTTGTCATATATTTGTTGCCAAATTTCAAATTCATTCCTTTTATAAAGGAGTGGTTCATGTTCCTCCCCAGTCTGTTTAGTTTTATTCTTATTACAATGTAAGAGCTTTTTATTTATTAAGAGTATTTATCTTTTCATTAAATATTTGTTAAAAATATTTTTGTTCAACTTTTCTTTGTGTGGATTGGATAATGCTTTTATTTTTATTTATTTATTTATTTAGAGACAGAGTGTCGCTCTGTCTAGGCTGGAGTACAGTGGCACGATCTTGGCTCACTGCAAACTTCGCCTCCTGGGTTCAGGCAATTCTCCTGCCTCAGCCTCTCGAGTAGCTGGGATTAAAGGCATGCACCACCACGACTGGCTAATTTTTGTACTTTTAGTAGAGACATGGGGTTTCGCCATGTTGTCCAGGCTGGTCTTGAACTCCTGACCTCAAGTGATCCACCCACCTCGGCCTCCCAAAGTGCTGAGATTACAGGCATGAGCTACCGCGCCCAGCTGGGTAATGTTTTGAAAAACAAGTATGTACTCTGGGTCCCAATATGTTCTCATTTTTCTAGCTCTAATATCATAGCTAACAAAGGCCATCTCTATTTAATTGCTTATATTTTATTCTCAGGCTTTCATGTTTTAACCTTTGCATTTAAATGTATTTTAGTATAAAGTATGAAGCAAAAATGTAAATTTTCCCCCTTAAATGCTAAACAAACGTTAGTTACCATTTATTGAATAATTTATCATTTTCTCATTGATTTTTTTTTTTTTTTGCAATGACAACTTTGCCATAAATCTCTCTGTAATATTTCCTGATCAGGCAGCAGCAACACATCGCTTTAATTTACTTTGTTTAAAATGTATATATTCTCAACTTACATCTTTGTAAAAATTGTCTTAACTGTTATCATACATTAATATTCCAGATAAACGTTAGAATTCGTGTCTTCTGTACCCTATTCATTTTTCTGTCTTTGGAATTTGTTTGAATTTGCATTAAAGTCTCCTTTAATTTTGAGTCATCCAATCACATTTATGCAAGTACTTTCCTGGGAAATATTTGTGTGAAAAGATTTTCTTTTAAAAATTGATATACAAGATTATTTCAGTCTTTTAAAAGTGTTTATACTGCTGAATCCTTTCATGATTTTTGTTAAACTGGCTTGTGAACTAGTTCAGCAAGTCAGTGTCATATGCTGAATATCTAAATATATTTATAATGAGAAATATAAGAAAACATAATAAGAATATTTCTGTCTTATATCCGTGGAGAGAAAATAGAATATTTATAAATGCAAATGCTCTACAATTACTCTAAGGAAACTTAAAGATCACAGTCCTGTTCTAACTCTGTAAAGTTATTTGCTTGTTTGTTATTTTAATAGCATCTTTCTCATAAACATTTAAGGCTGGTTATAATGTTATGTGTGTGAATATCGAGTAAACCGAATGATTGGAGGCCAGTTATTTTTACAAAGATTTTATGGAATAAGCAAGTTTGGAATGGATTTCAAAAAAGGGACATTGGAGCCCAAAAGTCAAGGTCAACTACATGTTTTCTTCTTTTCTTTTTCCTTTCTTCTTCTTCTCTTCCTCCTTCTCCTCCCTCCTACCTTTCCCTTCCCTTCCCTTCCCTTCCCTTCCCTTCCCTTCCCTTCCCTTCCCTTCCCTTCTCCTTCCCTTCTTCCTTCCCTTCCTTCCCTCCCTCCCTCCTTCTTCCTTCTTCCTTCTTCTTCCTTCTTCTTCTTCTTTTTTTTTTTTTTTTGGAGACAAAGTCTCATTCTCTTGCCCAGGCTGGAGTGCAGTGGTGGCATCATAACTCACTGCAGCCTCCAACTCCTGAACTCTTGAGCTGAAGTGATCCTCCCACCTTGGTCTCTGAAAATGCTGGGATTACAGGCATGAGCCACCATACCTGGCCATTTTCTTTGAACTAGAGTTAAAATTCTGAAACTGGCAGTCATTGGAGATAAGACAGGAAAAGGCAGTTGGGAGGCTCCAAGCATGTGATTTCAGGATAAGCATGAGTTGATTACTGAAAATTTCAGATGTGAGATTTCCAGGAACAGTGTGAGTCCAGAAGATGTAAGAAAGATGAGTGGAGTTCACACAGTTTGGTTATTCATGCATCTTCAAATATTTTTCAAATAATCTTGGGTGGATACTTCACTTATTTCTGCCTTAGGCCACCTTATTTGTAAAGCAGTCTTAGTAGAATCCCCTCCTTGGGGGGTTATTAATATTAAATAAGTTGCATAGCCAACAGCCTGAAACATACCAAGCACTGTATAGATATTTGCTGTTATTTGTATGATTGCTGCCATTTACTGAGTGACATGTGTGTGCTGGTGCTTGAGACTCAACAATGAGGACATTCCCTCCCACATCTGCCTGTAATGCCAAGGCCTTGTGATAAGGGAGTGGCCTGAAGCCCAGGGTAGGGAAGCTGACCTCCCCAGCTATGTTGGGGAAGGAGTCTCAAGGAGATAATAGCTGACCAGTCCTCAGGGTTGTTTGGAAGTGGCTTCTCTGCTGTGGAATGGGAAGAAAGGGTCTTCCAGGAAGAGAGGTTAGCCTTTGTAAAAGTGCAGAGAAACGTTTGTCTGAGCTAGAGAGTAATTAGGAAACTGTGAGCAATTCCATATGACTCTGACTATAGGTAGGCTGCAGGGATGGGAAGAGACAGATAAGGACTGTCTTCCCAGTGCCTAGAACAGTGCCTGGCTCATAGTAGGTGTTCAGTGCATCTTAGTGGAGAAATGTGTGAAAGGAAAGAGCGGGCTGGGAGGTAGATTCCTACCAGATTGGCCATGAGTAGAGCTGGGGGCTCAGCATTTTCGAGTTCTGAAGTTTTGTCTGCTTGAAGGAACAGGAGCAGCTCTGAATTTTGGGAGGCCAGTTCTGTCCACAGTGCACCAGTGTTCTAGGTGAGGCTGGGTGATGGAGAGAGAGAAGTCTGAAGATAGCATCCATAAATCTCATGACATTTCTACCCCAGCAGTGTAACTGAACATTGAGAATATGTCCTATACCTTTCTTTTAGAAAAGGGGTTAGCAGGCCAGGTGTGGTGGCTCACACCTGTAATCCCAGCACTTTGGGAGGCCAACATACGTGGATCATGAGGTCAAGAGATTGAAACCATCCTGGCCAACATGGTGAAACTCCACCTCTACTAAAAATAACAAAAATTAACTGGGCATGGTGGTGTGCGCCTGTAGTGCCAGCTACTCAGGAAGCTGAAGCAGGAGAATCGCTTGAGCCTGGGAGTCGGAGGTTGCAGTGAGCCAAGATCGCGCAACTGCACTTCAGCCTGGTGGCAGAGAGACTTCTCTCAAAAAGAAAGAGGGGGAGGGCAGTTAGCAAATTATGACTTAAGGCTAAATCCAACCAACAGCCTCTTTTTATAAATAAAGTTTTACTGGAACACTGTCTGACCTGTTTATTTACATATTATGCACAGTTGATTTAGTGTGACAGTGGCAGAGTTGGGAGTTTGCAACAGAGACCATATAGCCAGCGAAGACTAAAATATTTTCTATCTGGTCCTTTAAAAAAATGTTTTGTTACCTCGGTCTTAGAAGATTGTTTTTAGGTATTTAATTGTGCCATTCTGGAAAAGTTGACATTGTTGGAAGAGTTCAGACAAATTGATGCACGCATAGTCTAAGAAAAATTGGGCCATATCACTTCCTATGAAGAAATACACCGAAATTTTTATTCAGTTCTTACGTTGTTGTCTTAATTATCTAAGTTCTATCTCTAGTCTCCGATGGCTATTTTTGTGGCTTTGACCCTAGCTGACCCAGCCTATTGTCAGTAGTTAAGAAGGTAGAATCCAAGTGCTCAATATCATGTTAAGATACTTCCTTGCTACCTACTAAGGGGAGTCATATTTTTAGCCAGCCGTTTTAAGTTCTCCTAACCTATTTCATATGCTGTGTTCCCACAGTAACCATTCCCTTCTCTTGCTGTTTCTTTGTCCTCTCTCCTTCTGTGTTTCTTCTACTGAATTATATGGCACTACTGAATCTGTTTCTCCTGAGCAGTGCCTGCGTTATCCCAACTGTTCCAAATTCTTTTTAGAACCAGGCCCTTTGGGTGAATGATGAACCATTTAATAGCCTTATGTATTGTAGAAATTTCACCATTTTCAACCAAACCTATCATAGATAAGAACAAAAGTAAGCCATCATGTGTCTAGAAAAACAACTGATTTCCTCACAGACATTACAAGTTCTTACTCTTCATATGTACTTTAAAGGACTGAAAGTGTAATTAGGAATCAGCAGAAGTTTTGTGGAAAAGATGCGTTGAGCCTTTTGCATATTAAGGATCAAATTTTACGTTTTGTATGAAGCATTCATGAGGTGATGTTCTTAAAAACCACTCCAGAGGCACAGGAGGAACGCTGAGGACAAGGCTGAATATAGAGATGGAGGAATTACGTGTCTGTTGGGGTAGAGATGGAGAAGGCATGTTTACACTAGTGATGGTTGAAATCATGCAAGCATCTTCCATAGCTAACAAATTATCTTATCCAGTTGGCCTGTACTGAGGGTATACTGTGTACCGGGACCCATTCTGTTGGATGCCAGGAATACAAAGATGATTGGAGTTCGCTTTCTGCCCTCGAGGATCCCACAGATTAGAAAGGAGAAAAAAGAGTTACTTTCCATAGAATGCTATAAATGTTACAACAGATGAATTTTTCAGATGAAGTGAAAGGAAACGTCTAGAAGGAAGAGGATTGAAATGGAAGAAGACTGGGGGAAAAGAAATAATAATAAAGAAAAAGAAAAAGAATTTGAACCTTTTTAGAGAATATTATTGACCTCATTGTGGAGATCAAGATTAGAGATGAGTGGCAGGCAGCTGTGGAGAGCAGAGGCGGAGGTAGTAGGAGGATCAGATTGAAGAACTGAGATTTCAGTTGTCCAAGCGGGCATGCTGTTTTACAGTCTCGCGTGTCTTGGGCCTATTGGAAACTTATATAATCTTTCTATGCATGACTTATATATCATACATCGTATCATTTCATCCAAACTTATAACACATTCTGTATTAGTATATAGTAAGATTTTTAAATATACAACATATTTAAAAATACTCCTTACAATTAAGCCTCAGTAAGTGCTAGGAACTTTGCTAAGCACTTTGTATTATCTAACTGACTTCTTACCATGGGTAGACATTCTTATACAACATTTCTCAGACAAGGAGCTTTGCCCACCAAGGTTAGACAGATTGTCCAGGATTATCCAGGGGGTAAGTTGCACTCACACCATGGCTTGTCTGACCATACTTAATTAGATGGGCTCCTATGGAGTAAATTTTAGGATAAGCTCTTGACTTAAAAATGAGCCTTCTGGCCAGGCGCGGTGGCTCAAGCCTGTAATCCCAGCACTTTGGGACGCTGAGACGGGCGGATCACGAGGTCAGGAGATCAAGACCATCCTGGCTAACACGGTGAAACCCCGTCTCTACTAAAAAAATACAAAAAACTAGCTGGGCAAGGTGGCGGGCGCCTGTAATCCCAGCTACTCGGGAGGCTGAGGCAGGAGAATGGCGTAAACCCAGGAGGCGGAGCTTGCAGTGAGCTGAGATCCGGAAGCTGCACTCCAGCCTGGGCAACAGAGCGAGACTCCGTCTCAAAAAAAAAAAAAAAAAAAAAAAATGAGCCTCTACTGGTTGAGGGAGGGGGAGAAAAACCAAGTACACAGAAGATAGCCGGGGAGTGTGGAGCAGAGAACTAGCATAGGCTTTGAAGTCAAACATAACTGAATTCCCAGCTTAGCTCCACTGCTTGCCAGCCACATGACATTTGTCAGGTCACATAACCACTCTGAACATCCCTATCTGTACATTGGGGTTTGTATCATCTGCCTTGTTAGCATGCAAAGGATCTGCACCTGTGCCTGGCACTTAGTGGACACTGTGACTTGTAGCTGCTGCTGCTCCTACTACACCTACCATCCCTGTCACTCTTCTTATATTCACATCCATCCTCCTCCTCATACTGCTATTACTACCTATGCTAATAGTATGGTGGTTATTATTAGCAGCAGTAGTAGTTGGAATGACTCAAAGATAAGATTTATGCTAAAAAACAGAAGCACAGTAGTTATTTAAGCCCTCGATTTGACCAATAGCATTAGTTCTGCATTTACTTCAATATTTAGTGAGCATTTGCCATGGCAGGTCTCTGTGCCAGGCGCAGGTGTAGGATGTTAAAACATGAAGAAGTCATTTCCTCTTTTAGCTGCCATATCCACTAGTTTGACCTTTGTGCCATACACCCTTGGTCAGATATTCAGGAAAGAATCTTGGGAGATAAAAAGTTAGTGCTCATCAAGTTCTGACTGACTTGAAGCTGTGCATAGCTTTGGAAGGAAGGTCAGGACTTAAATAATTTCAGGATGAGTTAAAGATTACATTGCGCATTTACTGCTTCTTCAGATAATCTCAGTTTCCGCCCATCATGTGATGGATGTGTCGCCTTATTTACAAGTGCAGATTGTTAGCGGGATACTTTGTTTTAGTGATATCTTACAGAGTTGGGCATTAGGCTATAATTGAGCTTCTGTGTGGGGTGCTGAGTAGGCCACATGACCCTGGTCCCTGTCTCCAGGGAGGCCAATTACATAAAAATGGCTGCCATATTGCTCAGAGGGGCAGATATTTACAACAACCTTGAAATGGAACTTCCACGCAATATGATGAAGACTGACTTGTGACAGTTTGATATGCCTTTATTTTGCTAAAATAGCAACCTGGCCAAATATATTTTTCAGCACGTTTATTATAACTACATGTTTATATTTATAGCAAAAGTATTGCTAATTCCCTAGTATATTAACAGGTCGTATTCAAATTGTTCTATTTTTACTTTGGCTCAGAATTGCTGAAGGAAACATTTTTAAGGCAAGTAGTGATTATAGCATATCGACTCACTACATAGTGAATTATATATTAAATGAACTTCCTGAACTGAGAAGGAGCTTAAACTGACAAAGAAGATAGTTATCTTAAATTTTGTATTGTTTACATAAGATTTCTTCAAATCCATTTTTTATTATAGGTTACTGATTGCCTCAATGTTTTCTTTTTGCTAAATTTCTACCTTCCCACCAACAAATATAATCCCCCTTTTAATATGTAATAGATGATCTGGGATTCCAGAATGGATTTTCAGAAACCATCAGAAAACCTCCTCGCTTTAGTGTATACAGTAAATAATACATTCTTTTTTAAAAAATATGAGAGTCAAATAGGTATATGCATAAATCTTGCCAACCCTTGGGCAGTTATAATTTCCATACCAAAATGCATGAGTCTTTACTTGACTATTACTCTATTATACATTAAGTACTAGTTACCATGGCAACCTTTGCATCACATTATAACATTTAAATATAAGGTGTTGTGTTTCCTTATGAGGAAAGACAATGTATTTGAATTTTTGAATGTTTGGTGAAATACAATCACTACTAAAATAAATAATTTTGTGTAAGGCAATTGAATTCTTTGGGAATTACGTACATTTCCAACCAAACCTATGGAGTGTGTTCATTTATTTTTATTTTTTTGTGATGTCATGGAGAAGTAAAATATATGTTTTTAAAACAGCATTTGATAAGTATCACATAAAAGTTCATTAAATGCCTGTAATTACCCTTGTAAGTGGCAAAACACAAAATTGAAAGATATTTGAGGTTATTTATCAGTGACTAATGCTTTAGCAAGAGTTCAAATGTAACATCACAAGATTTATGAAATTCTATCCCATATAATACATTTCTTATTTTTGTATATCTAGTTGGCTAACTGTAACTAGTTTTGATCATACCTATAGTTGAATTAACAGTAGCAATTTGCTTATGCGTGCAAAAGCAAAATTAAAGGAGCCACTGAACTCATCCTTGTGGCAGTTTCAGGAAAACGGCCACTTAAATTTAATTATGGAGATTGTTGGATGATTTCTTTATTAAATATGGAAAAAAAACCTAGTCATTTCTTGTTGCCAGTATAGCTCTAGGTCATGAGGCTGTCATCGTTGTTATGTAGACTCCCATATATAACTCATTTTTAGCTTTTCCAAAATTTATAGTAACTTTTCCAAATTATTGTCACAGCTTGTACTTTTTTATCTGAAAATAGATAATCTAATGATCACTCATAACTTTTGATGCATCTTTTCAATAATAATCTGTGGATTTAATATGGGACTATTTTGTGTGGGACATAAGGAAGAGGTAAGCTCTGTGCTGGACTCTGGCTCTGCAGAACATTTTGCATATGTTGTTTCATCTATTCCTGATAATGCTGTGATAGAGCTCTTATTAGTCCCTTTTTATAGAGGAAGAAAATACAGTTTAGGGCAGTTGCATAACTAACCCCCAATTACATTGTCTGTATTTCTTTGAGCTAAGGTTCAACCAGATTGGTGTGACCTTAAAGTCCTCCCTCTTTCCTTAATAGATTTGAATTCTACTTCTGACTTGTTACAGACACAGTGTGCATTACATGTTTAATGTAGAAATAAAAAACACTGACAAAAAGCCTTTAAAAATATTTGCTAAATAATAATTTCAATAATTTGCATTTCTCTACAGCACAACGGTCTTTTAGGTTCCTGATTTGCAAGATATCTTACTCTTTGTAAGTTGCCCAAGTCCTGTTTTGTTGAAACCAAGCATAGGACAGAAATAAAAATAAATTATAAAGGTACACTCTTGGGATCAGGAATGAAGACTGTCCAAAGACTGACCTTCAATTTTGAGCTTTGAAGTTCAAAAGTGGACAGGTGGAAATATTGTGTTCTTCATTGCCCTTTGGTGCGAGATATATTCTAGATTGCAGAGTATGTGCCAACAGCAGCAAAATTATCGCCCTCCTCCTGCTACTGTAGTAAGTCAGCAATGGCCCTTCTGTGGTCAGAATGGCAAATTCAGCAGCAACTATTCGACAGGGATTTACAGAAACTTCCCCATGGCTGTTAGGAATCTTATTCAGCAGTGTGTTTGAAAACCCGATTCTGTGCAGAATTAACTATGTAGAAATGACCTCAGTTGTGATAAAAGGTATTTTAAACAAATCTAATTTGTAATTTCACTCAATGTGTGTTTTGCATTTAACGCCACAAAGTCTGGTAGATACCTCACATGTATTTTGCATTCATAAGTTTTACAGTGGTTCAGAATTTTTTTTCCATATTAAAATTTTAAAAAATCCTGGTTTTATAGAGTCAGTTCACCATACAAAGCCACTATACATCACTTAGGTTTGTGATGAAAGAATAGAATTGCAGCTGTGTGAGTACTAGAATACCCAAACATGAATTAGACTCACAAGCATTTGGCAATAGTTCAGAAAAGGAGCTTAATCTGGTTTCATCTGAGACTGCTTTTCTCTGTTCTGCAGCATCCCCCCAAGATGTTGTGTCTGATAGCAGATCACAACGTAATGGGAGTGACGCAGAATCGAGAAAGCCCTGAGAAACCAGGGGCACATTTGCTTTTCTCCAGAGATTTTCCTTCTCCTACTTCTTTTTTCCCTCTCCCAGGTTCCAACTCTGAAATTCAAGGTCATTCACCTATTAGATGCATTAATTATAAGCCAAAAAAGCAGTATTTGTCGTACTGTGATCTCAGTCATATCTATAATTAAGTGTAAATATAATCTTCCCTTTTAGAAATGTACCACCCACCCATTACATTTAAAGTGCTGACTGAAATGAAATAATAGTTCAGAGCAAGATGATTTTAGTGTAACAAGAAAAAAGTTGATAATTTAAGCTTCAAGCAGTGAGTTCTATTTTTGATTACCATTCAGTTATAAATCTAATTTGAGATATATGCTGCTTTTCTGTTACTCAAGTTTAATTCATGGTTTGCTTTCTCAGTTGTATAAGCAAAGTTCAGTGGTTGATCAAGGTTGTTAAGAAGCTCCCCCGAAACAGAATGGGGGCAGAGTTGAGAATGTGTTCGAAAGACATTCTGAGACCCATATCTGATGTAAAACAAACAAATCTGATGTAAAACAAACAACCAAATTTTAATTGAAAAAGACACTTACAGAGTGCTGTATTTGGGGATTTGAATGGCCAAGTTAGGAATGGCCATTTGCAGGGGAATTGGCTGCAGAGGGTGAACCCCAAAACATTGCAACCTGGTTGACAAAGTCAGTGTGTTTTATTCGTTGGTTATGGTATTGTAAGTCTTTTGGGAAGAAAAATAGGAGCGAGTAAGGGGAAGGGCTTGTCTCATCACACTGTGAACAGTTAAGTAAAATGCTAAACTATGGGTTTAAGATTTACAGGTTAGCTCTGCCAGATGCCACATCTGCCTCCAGTGTTTCCTGGCAGATTCGGGCAGCCTACTACTGGGACCCAGCATAACCGCAGAACATGAGCTTGCACAATGTGAAAAACCTAAAACCATTATAATCCTGTTTAAGGCCAGGATGAATTTGCCCATTTGAAAGCAGACATAGTTTTCAAGCTTAACTTTTATCAAGCATAAACTTGTCTTTAGAGCTATATACACACACACACACACACACACACACACACACATATACATATATATGTATATATATATGCAGGTAAATTCATAATATAAACAAATACCTTATTCATTTTGTGCAAAATTTAATTTACTTTAAATCACATGCTGTTCACTTTTTAAAATTCGTAAACTCAGATTTTTCAGCCAGTGGAAAATTTATCTTTCTCATTGCTACAGAGAGTTAAGTATGTGACGTAAAGGCCAAACAATAGTAAATGGTCATTGTTCACTTTATAAGTATACTCTATAATAAGAACACATATACTTTTATCTTCATTTTCCCTAAGGAGGTGTTTAGGGGCCCCTTAAATGTGAGGAAATGTTTATTTTGTTGCTTTAGAAGAATGATTCTATTGTCCAAGGGAGAAAGAAATAGGAACAAACAGGTCTAAGGAGAAAGAAACAGGAATGTGCTTTGTGAAAAAAATAAAGATTAACAGGAACCACTAAAGGTTTGTAAGTGCTATCTGGTCCTAGTACTATGTTACTGCACATAGCCCTTGCGCCTGCATATATAAGAGTTAGATGTGTGATGTATTATGACTAGCCCATGAAATTATATTCTTTTAAATTAACAACAGTAAGGTCAACCACAGCCTGTAGCTGTTTTGTAGTTATCATTTTATATTTTTCACAGCTCTATTGTGAATGCTGCTAAAAGACAGTGTAGCAAGTATGTGTTTTTAAGTTGGCCCCTTGAATGCATTTAATTTCTTGAGAGTGAAAACCTTTGCCACCAGGACCAAGAAGAATTAACCAGTGGTTAAACTCATTTAAAAACACAAGCAAGCATTTCAACGTATTTGCTCAGCCCTTTTCTGAATATTTTATATACTTCTAGAAAAAGGAAAATGAAGAAATAGGGGTGATTTGTGTCTAGAATACGAAGTTATTTTCAAACTCCTTTCCAATGAAATGAAGACTCATTCGTGGATTTACCAAACTGTAAGGAGGTTGTGATTTCAAATCATTCACAGCTTTATTGATGGAAATTTCAAAGAAAACTTGGACACAGACTTCACTGTAACTTTCTTTGTTAATAAGAAATGCCAAGAGTGAAATTTAGGTTGAGATTCAAACATTTTTGAATGCCACTCCTAAATGATAAATTATTTGTCACTAGATTTCTGATTTATACAAAACTTTATTATAATAAGCCTTATGTTTTAGTTTGCATTGTGTAGTGTTTTAATATGTCTCTTAGGTTCAAAAGAGGCAATTGTTGAGCATACAGATGTCAGATTTTTATCTGATAAATCTGGTTTTATCAGGTATTTATGTGGTAAACACTAGATACTAGCAACGAGTTTATTACTCAAAATGTGCTTTCAATCTGAAATCTCACCCTTGAAGTTGTATTTTGAAGTAATGTTTATTACATATCTCTTGAAAAAGTCTTAAGCTGGAATCAGTAAAGGCGAGCTTGTCAGTAGCTGATTAGTCCTTTATATATGACTCATCCAACACTCAGAAAAACCGCTTGGAATAGAGAGGTTCTCTTTATGATATTTAGCTATATGGCGGTAGAAAGGGGAGGTTTGAATTTTTGATTTTCCAGCTTATGGGTCATATTTGACCAACTGCTTTCACTAGAAGACATGCCACTTTGTTGAGCTATTTAGGAATCAAAAAGACTGTCTTAATTTAAAACAAGGACGCTTTGTTTTAGTTGGTGACTGCCTTGTGAAATTTTTCAGTTCTCAGCGGGTTAACCAGGGAACAGGGGCAGAGTCATAATTGGCCTATTTAGAGTATTTTGCATGTGAATAGTGTGTTAGTGAAGCATCCCTAAGTCTGTTGTGAGTGACATGGTGATTAGAATTTAGATTAGGGAAAACACATTCTGTACTTTATCAAGGACAGTAATTAGTTCAGTCAGTAAAAGTTGATTACAAGTAACGATAAAGTTAGATTTTTAGTACTTAATTTTAAAATTTCTTTATTAAACAGTGAATTTGTTCTTAATATAAATGGTACTATCTACTCTTGTTTTATTGCATATCAGAATAATTAAAAGAACAATGTGTTCAATGCAGAGTATAATCAGACGATTTATATATTATGGGTAAGTTTCTATGTAGTTTTTAGAAAATGTAATATTATATATAATCTTTCTGATGTCATCATTTTTCAAAGTTTAATAATTGTCACACTGATAGGTTATTGTGGAAGTTTTCTAGTGTTCAGGTAAATGTTTAATCTGTGGGATGTGTCTTAGCTTCCGATAGACCTCAAGAGGGCATTCTGAAGTCTTTTGTGGCTGTTAGTGTGGAATATCTGCTATTTCTGTAATTTTGAGAGTTAGTGTGAGGATTTGAATTTCCTCTTGTTTCAGTTGGCATTTTCTCTTCTGTGGGTGCTATGACAGTTCGTGGAGGATCATGATATGCGGTACAGAGAGGCAGGGTTCTCAGTCGAGTTCATAGGCTACACTCACTCCCAGTGCGTGCAGCCGGGGGAAGCTGTGTGTGTTCACAAAATGAGATTCTTCTTGTTAAGGAAGGGGATGAATAGTTCCCAGATATGAGCCTAGGTCTAGAGAAAGGAAACATTCGTCTTATATAAATGCCATTTGTTTTGTGAAATTAAAACGTGAGTCATCTTAAAAGACTTAAAAAAAATTGTTTAAAGGGAATCATCTACTTTCCTTCTAAAAGTAAAGAATTAAAAATTCACAAACTGTGATAGCTTCTTAGACTGCCTTTCTTTTGAGTTTTTGTTTTGTTTTAATTGTCTCAGCTTAGCAGATGCCGTTTGCTTTATTGCATTGGTTTAAGTGCTAACAATCAGTTGGGAGGTGGTGAAAGTAAAAAATTAAACTTATATGTTTGTTTTCCCTTTTTAACCTTTTAGCAGAGTCTCCTTGGAGGTGACATGGATATGGGCAACCCAGGAACCCTTTCGCCCACCAAACCTGGTTCCCAGTACTATCAGTATTCTAGCAATAATCCCCGAAGGAGGCCTCTTCACAGTAGTGCCATGGGTAAGGTGTTCCTTTGTTTGAATGCCTGAGGGATGATTATGCCTTTTTCTTTTTTTCTTTCTTTCTTTAAAATATCGCCCCCTCATCCTACCTCCCACCCCAAAAAAACCATAAAATCTGGCTCAGTTGTCATTCTGGAGACTTCGCCCCAGTACACTGAGTAGGTCAACGTTAACAACTTATGGTAGCAGAACTTTTTTGGTGTCTGCTTATTTCTAGTTTTCTCTTGGCTGCACCCATAAGGAAGCTTTTAAAAGATCAAAGTAGCAAAAAGTGAAATGTCTTCATTTTTAAGAACAAGGCAGCATTTGATTTCTGCTAGTATCAGATGTGATCATGGTAACTACAGTTTGCTAAGGTAATGATTTAAGGAAATGTGGTATCATCTAGAAGTCTTTGTGGTTTAATCTATCTTAGTTAGGAAAATGGGCATTTGGGAGCTGACAGCATCTTCATTTTCTTTCAGAGGTACAGACAAAGAAAGTTCGAAAAGTTCCTCCAGGTTTGCCATCTTCAGTAAGTACTGCTTGTTTCTGCTTTGTATATTGCTTATTTTGTTCTGTTTTGTATCGATGGGAAGGAGATAGAGGTAAATGAGTTTCCATGCGCCCAGAGCAGCACGTTTATCTAGAAGGTGGATGAGGTAGAAATGACCTGCACATCCAGCCACCTGACCCACATTGGAGTGATTAATTTCTCCTCCTGGAAGACTGGATGGTTATGTTGATATTCAGCAGGTTAAGCTCTAAAGAGAGCCTTGAAAAGGTGCCTGAAGTTTGAGGAGTTTTACCTGTACAGGGCTTTCAAGAGAATGAGTATTAGTTTCATGTGTTGGTTAAATTCTTTGTCAGTATTATGATGATTTATGGATTTGCATGCGAAAGGAGATTTGTGGAGAGGATTTAGGAAAAATTTACATGGGTTTCAGCCCAGAGTGCAGGAAGAATGTCTCTATTTTCTGGAGAGGTTGCTGAATAAAGGCTGCAAAGGTAGCTGCATCGGTAGCCATTTGTGTCTTTACTACCAGGTGACAACTAGAAGAAGTCAGCTGTAACCAAGAGCATTCTGGGTGTTTTTAATAGCTGGAGCTCTATGCAGAAGTTGCTAATATCCCCCACCCGCCCCCAGCTCCCCAGCACAGCAAAAGCTGGTTGTGATCACAACTTAATACATGATACCATATTTTGAATTCTTACGTTCCTAGATAATTGTATTTAATTTTGTTTAGGACTAGTCCATTTCTGGTAATTTTCTCCTTACATAAAATGAAAACATAGTTTCCTCTCTTCTTTCTCTGTTTCTTTATCCTTCCTCCTTTTTTTCATTCTTCCTTCCTGTGATACAAAGTTTTGATTTAATTCTGTAGAGTACTAGTATTCTTTGAAAAGAATGCTAATGAACTTTATTATGTTTTTATACTTTAATATAAAGTCGTATTTAGAGTTCTTAAAGTATATTACCAATCAATGCTTGCATATTAGTTTCATTTCCTTTTTGATGTATTAGAAGAATAATAGGTTTTGCAAGTGTGCTAAGATTAGATTAACCCAAACACCTGTGTATTTGACTTGATTTCAGTTCAGCTCATCCGAACAATTATTAAATGAATGTATCAGAATAAGTCTTATCAGGAAAAAGAGTAAATTTTGTGTGCTGATTATCATAGAGTTGGTGATGTTGAAGAAGCATCACAAAATTATTCATAAATATAGAAAAATATTGTGTAAATAAGATTGCCAATGGTGTATAGTCACTTTCAACTATCAATAAGTCACTTAAAATTGTACTCAGTTGTTTATTCTTTGAATTTCTGTGTTGTATTGAAATTGACTAATATACCCAAAGGATTTTATCGCATATTTTAAGCTTGAAGTCAGGGGTGGATTTAATGTTGATGAAACTTTAGCTTTTAATAGGTTTTATGACAACTTCAAATGATATAGTCCTAACAGCTGTTTACATTTTAAACATGCCTGAACTTAATATGGACAATATTAAATGCATTTAGTGGACCTTTGAATGTTCTGACACAATGGAATAACTATCCTATAAAAGCCATAAAAGACTTAAAGCTATC
Organism: Trachypithecus francoisi; assembly: GCF_009764315.1. Classification (NCBI taxonomy): domain Eukaryota; kingdom Metazoa; phylum Chordata; class Mammalia; order Primates; family Cercopithecidae; genus Trachypithecus; species Trachypithecus francoisi. The sequence continues at coordinate 1,021,267 of NW_022681435.1, read as the reverse complement.
CTACCCTCTTTATACCTCGTATTAAAATTAACTTGTTTTATCCAATGCTAAGATTAGGCAGAAATCTAGACAATTTCTAAGGAGTGCATTGGTGTGGCATCGGATGGCATGTATATGCTTAATCATTGTCAACAGCAATTTTCATAATTCGTTGTAAATTTTTAAGTGTTTCCCTATAGCTAACTGGCCCCTTTAGAAAATTTTACTGGTACAGTGTTTTCTTTGCTGTTAAGACAATTTAGGTGTTGCTGCTAGGTTGTGATACGTTCAGAAATATAAAAATATTTTTCCTTTTTTTCCCAATAAACAAAACTTGGGAATTAGGAATTTAGTTTTATTCTATTTAATTTTTGGTTTTTATTGGTCAGTTTAGGATTTACTCTTCTTAGGAGTTTTATCTTGACTAAATGTTTTCACGGTCCTTATGAAACATTTTGATGAATAGCCTTTTTTTCTGAAATATGAGGAAGAAAATACAATTAAAAATGAAATTTTTAACCCTAATTTTTGAGCAAGAAGAACATGTTTAGGTAATTTTATAATTTAATCATCCATTTACTCATTACCTAAAAAAATCTCAGCTCTATTTTCATGGCAATTTAACTTAGTTTATGTAAGCTTTGTTGTAAATATCAATTGCTTATTACTTACAGCAAGATCCACATGGCTTACCACCACACAAAATATTTATTTTAACTTGATCCCAAAAAAGGTCTGCAGTAGACACGGTCAGACCTTTCCCCTAGCAGATCTGTATTTCTATATTTTTAGACCTCTACCACGCTTTTTTTTTTTAAAGCTCAAATAAAATTATGACTATTTGATAAGAGATACTTCTTAAATTTGTTTCAGTATGTATGAGTATTTGTATAACAGATACTAAAAGATTAGAGATAATAAAAGTTTTCCTTGGAGTGATTATGACTACATAAAGACACTTATATGTTTTCTTTGATACATATTTACCATGACAAATAGTAATAAATCTGTCACAATCTGTTGTGGCAACTCACTTTCCCCCCCATTTTGAAATGGGTCCCCTCTTTCCCTTATGATAAAAGGAAGAAAACTTAAATGGTGACACTGCATCATCAGGTATTATTTGTGACACGCCTGTGGTACGGAGACTGGACTTCTTCTGCTCCCATTAGGCTGGCTCTTCCTCCCAGGCTATCATGAGAGAGAGGAGATTGCCTGGCCCTGTTTTGAAAACACTGCAGCATCTGTGGGAGAGAGAAAACATAGGCCTGGCCCGACATCATGCCATGGATCTGGCAGGATCCATGAATGTGTGTTTGTACTGTGTGCTGCATCTAGAGACCTTACATCACTGTGGAAGGATGACACGATGATGGGATAACAGAAGACCCACCAGGCAGGGTCTACAGGACAAGCACAGTGTGTAGGGGGGAAGACTGTCCCTGTAGTGCACATAGACCAGTACTTGCTAGGGAGATTATTTTTTTTAAAGGAAAGCCTGTGTGAAAGACAGCTATCTAATTGCCCACGAGAGCTCTGCTTATTACCGCAGTACATTTTTATCTTTTCGGTTCATATTTTAGTATGTTGCTCTTTTTAGTCACATCCCAATTTCTCGTAGCCCTCATTTTTTGCGAAGACCTTAGTAATGAAGTGTTGTCTTTGTTGATGTCAGAATTTATTTTGCATGTCTAAGCTCTTGAATCTACATGAGAACATCTTGTTTTGCTAGATTTCTACATTTTGGTTTTCCGTTTCAAACCATATTTCATCTTAAACTCAATATTTTGCAACTTTACTGCTCATTTCAATAAATTTGTTTTATATAGCCTGATAATCATACACATTGAATCATGAATTCGTACAGAGAAAAAAGGACTATAGTAAATTAAAGTTTTGGAAAAAAAGGATTCATGATTCTTGAAAGAAATTAACATGAAAGTACTAAAATCTAGAAAGTAGCAAAAAATTTTACATTGTGCTGTTTTAAGATACTTTCATCAAACACACAAACAAAACAAAGGCATTATCTTTTGGAAACTTTATTCTGCCCATCAACATGTAAACGTGTAAAACTTTTATCTTAGAATTGGAAGTATTTCAGAATTATATACATTTTATCAGAAACTGTTAACAACTACAAACTTTCTACTTCAAACTTTGGTGGAATTTGTCTCCACTTGTAATCTGATTTGAAACTTTAATGATGGTCTCACCATGACCCCAGTTGGAATCTCTTGAACATCAGATTTTTCTTAAACAGAATGTTTTATCCTTAGAAATAGTTTATGACCTCTCCTCTCTGGTGATCTTTCCTAAAACTGTACTTTTCAGTAAAGTCTTTTTTCCACATTAAATTACAGAGGGGTTTTGTGTGTGTTTTTTGTTTTTTTTAAAACTTAGGAAGACCTGGCAAACTTTAAGTGGTCAGAGATGATTTGGGACACATGGATCCTAAGATAAATAATTTCTGCTATTATAAAGATTCTAAAATAAGATTTGGACACTTCAAGAATATCTGTGACATAAGTTAATCGATAGGTGGGTTTGAAAAATAAAAACAATGTGTATTGGATACTAGGTTCACCAATTTTCATAAGGAAAGAATTCTTAAATAAAATGAAATATTTAAGTCTGGATTAGAGTTTCCTTTACATAAGTGATTATTAGGGGTATCAAGAAAAATGAGTAATGCTAATGGCCTTAAATGTCCTACATATTTTGTGTTATATAAAAACTTTGATATTTGAAGATTTCAAACATGATGTTGAATCCATATCTTGAGCTATTTAGGGAAAACCCCCTTTTTCCCAGGTGCTTGAAGAAATCACAATCAATTTAAAAGAGATATTGGTAAATTGTTTTTTCCTTATCAGTGGCCTGGAAATTATGTATGATTTTAAAAATCAGTACTGAACTCAGAAATATATAATTTCCTACATCACTTTTGAAACTGATCATAGGGAAATCAGAACAATGCTTTTTCATGTCAACAAATTTTAACAATAATACAATTTTCTTTAAGATGAAAGTTTTATTGAAATATAATATCTATCACAAGGGAACTAAATATCAGCTATCTGGGCTCTATCCTTTTTAGGAAAGTCTAGAAGTAGCTGATTGTGTGATGAGATGTAAAAGGAGGAAGCTCTTCAAGGTTCATCCCTACAGAGATAGATACTTTGTGAAGAAGTATAACTGCAAGTGTTTAAAATATTAAGATAGCTCTTAGTATTCACTTTTACACTTAGTGTACCCATTTTCTAATTAAAGACATTGGAATGTGAGGTTTGGATATTAAAATTGTGCTTATTAATTAATGTTTAGGCAAGAAGGAGGTTAAGAGTGGCACAATTAAGTCATCTCAAATAGGACAAAACTATTCACACAATTTACACGGCATGTATAACATGACAATGGGCAACAGTGAAAGCTGAGAAAATATTCATGACAAAGAAAGTATTTTTGTGTGTATGCAGTTAATGCTGAATTTGCTAAACCAAAGACTTCTAGTTCAGCATGTGCGTTTTTTTGTTTTGTTTTGTTTTGTTTTGTTTTGTTTTGTTTTTTTCGTGAAAACCAATCTTCTCTATTGCACATTGAGACTATAGAGGTTATGATTTTTATGAATTGCTGGTGTATGAAAAAATATAGGAGACTCTCTTTATTTGTTTTCATTGGAGACTCTTACTCCATTAAAACTTTTTTAGAAAGCACACAAGACGCTTGCAAATACTCAATGTATATACCATTAGGCATTCTAATATCCCAGAAGTTTGCTCAAGGATTTCTGAATTTCTGTTTGGAATTTTGGAATAATGAGCTCCTTCATCGACTATCCTCCTCTTCTCTGCCTTGAAGCCCAATCCTGTGCCCTTTAAAAAAGAAGGCTACTGGTGTGCGTATTTTAGATAGAAAGAGAGAAGAAACATAAAGGAGAAGACAAGTACCAAAATTAGCTGTGGATGAAAAGTTTGTGTATTTTTGAGCTATTCCTGTTTTATCTTTACAAACGAAAACGTTACATGCCCCAAACAGTCAAACGAAACACCACCAGTTCGTTCCTTCCACAAGAAAGAGGCCTTCCTGGCCAGCAGTGCCTCATTTTTCTACTCAGTGAGCTCTTCTGAGGAGTGGTGCCTGATGTATCTTCCTGTTCCCCAATGAGTTTTTATTTTTAATCAAGTATTCAAAATACTATTTTGCATGCTAAGATTTATCAGGACTTTCGTTACGATGTTAGCAGCTGGAATAATAGTATTTAGTGTAAAACTGGACTTGTTGAGAAAAGAGAAATACATTTCTGGGAACTGCTATTTTGAAGTTTATCATTTTCACTGAAGAGTATATTTTGGTGTGAAGTTTTGGACTTGAGAGTGGTTTAAATTACTGAGAAATGTAGGAAACCACTGCAGGGCTGCTTAACCCAGAGAGAATTATAACAGGGCTTGCATGTATTTTGAAAATAAAACCTTTTCTGTAGTATCCAGCTTAACTGTGAATTTGTATTTACGAAATAATATAGACAGATGCCTTGATAATTTGGTTGAATACCATTTTTTAACTTTTAAAATTTAATTGATTGAAAGTTTTATTTGCTAACACAGCAAAATGTTCTCCTTTTTTTCCAGATCACTGACAATTTCTGCATTTTCTATGTTTTATTGGTTTCGAATAATTCTAAAGGTTTTCATTGAAAGTAATGAACCAGGAATTGGAGGGCTAAATAAGATTCTCTTAGAAGATGTGGCAGTAATCCTAAAAGAATAAGGAGTCTCTTCGAGAATTGGCAAAGTTGTATTTTCTTAAGGCAAAATCCATACTTGGTCAGGCTGTTGACAGACACCTGCTTTGTCTTGGTTTTTGTTTGAATTTTTACGTAAATTGCACCGAATTATTAAACTGAACATAAAATTGCATCTCAAAGCAATAGCACAGGATTTTCAGCCTTGATCAATTTCGACTATCCCAGGATGTATGTGTGCACGTTTGTGTGTGCACCCATGTGTATGAATGTGCTTCTTTTAAAAGAGTAGGAGCTTTTATAAAATGTGGTGCAAAACTTGTGGTTTTAAATACTTAATTATTTTTTTATCTGAAAACAGCAGCACGTGAGTGATTCTTTTTTAAGTTGCAGCTGCTGCATAGGTGTAAGGCTGTTTGAGGAGTTTGATGCTTTACTTGAGCATATACTCCCTCTTCAGAGAAGTTAAGGTAGTGCAGAAGTTTCCGCATTTTGTAAAATTTCAGGGTTGAAAATAAAGATGCTTTATGATTTGGTGAGATGGATAGATTTCACTTCTGAAAGAATGCTCAAGTTATATTTTGGAAGGAACATTTTAAGAATTCTACTTATGTGATTTAGTGACACCCACTGTTGTCTGACTTTGTCATCTGAGGAATTAATCATAAATAAGCCACTAGGGATGAAACTTGATATGTAAGTGCTTACTTCCAGAGTAATAAGAAGAGGAACTGTGTGTGTCAAATTTCACTAAATTTATTTTGATTATTCCGTAGAGCAGGAAATAGGAACATTCCGTAGTGAAGCTCTCTTCATAGCAAACTGTAAAGAAAATTTCTCAGTGTGTTGCCATATGTTGGCAGTGATTAAAGGGCATTTCCTTTGTGAAACATGGAGCCATATTAGAAAGACTTATATTTTCTCATAAAAATGACCTTTGCAAGTACATTTAATCATGAAAACTGGTATCATTCCTCACACACACATACAAAAAGTGTCACTGTTACCACTTGCTGTTACCATTAGGGATTTTAGGAAAGTGCTACTGTGGAACAATTATTTTGATGACATCTGAGAAAGAATACCTAAGTGTCTACAGGAGCCTCCTCCCTCCACAGCCCATATCATTCTAAATATGCCTCCTGAATTCTGCTTATAATAATATTGCAATGGCTTTCATTCTACCGATTGGCACAGTATATCATTATATCATTAGCTGCCGTGAGAAAGCAGTTTCAAGTAGGTGGCAGATTCTTAGCATTAATGTTTTCCAGTAACCCTGTTTCGAGAATTGGGTTGTTTCACAGGTGCTCAGGCATATTCACACGGTACAATAATATTTTCTGGCTTGCTTTCTATGAAACGAACTTGAAGTACAAAATAATTCAATAATAAGTGGAGTATAAAAACGGGCTCTAGCTTAAGAAAGTTTAATAACTCAAGACATTAAAGGATGAGAAAAACAATTGTCTAAGGAGGCAGCAGTGTTTAGGTCATTTTGTATTACTGTGCTAAAGCTGAGATTTATTGGGAGAATGTTTATGGCCTGATGATTTAGACTTGTTGAGTTTAAATTTTTTAAACCATTTGGTCAAGTAGAAAAGCACTTTTCTGTATCTATTGTACTATTTGAAAGTATTGTTATATAAAATAAATTCGAAATTCTGCCATTTAATACTCAGGCATATGATTCAGGAGTGAAATTGCATTGCAAGAGCCTTGGGTTCCCTAATATAGTGTGTTAATATGCATTTTATTTTTAGAGATATATAAGACGTTGGCATATATAATCTGTGGCTTAATTGATAATGGCAAAGAAAACGGAATTAAACATTTATTATGAACAGATATAGTTGGGATTACAAAATTCAAACTACAGTCAGTAATTATTTTACAAATAAATACATTTCATTTTCCCTTTAGTAAGTATATCAGTAACTTCACCCAGTGTTGATATAAGTGAAACCCGACAGTAACAAGCTGGGAGTGCCCAGGTAGAAGGGGAGAAAAAAGCAGGTTCATTAATTCATTCATTCCTTTCTCCATTTATACTTATTCAAAGCGTATTTTTCATTGCAGCTAAAAACTAGACACACCATGTAACATGGAACATGTCTTTTTCTTCTGTGTATTCTTATTTAAATCGTGGAGCTTTACAACTAAGATTCTTCACGTTTAATGAAGTTTGCAGTCTTGTGTCACTTGCATCACAATTTGTAGGAATAACCGTAGCATTTTAAAGAGTGTACCATGTAGCCTTTTAAGAAAGTCATGCATTTGAAAAATAAAATAACCCACACAGTATAACACATGGACTTTTGTCCCTTAAGCTGATTGCCCTCACTAACTAGCTTGTCACCAACTTGAAGCGGGTGAGGGACATGTTTTAGATACATCTTTTTTGTCCTATAGAAGCCAGACTCACTGCTTTACTTTTGTGTATTACCCTGAAATAGTTTCCAGTGAATGATTATAGTAGTAAAAACACTGCACTAGACATAAAAAGACCTTTCTAATTTAATGTCTGACAGCCTCTACTTACTCAGTGGCCTTGGTTAGGTCACAAACCTGTTTCTCTCTCTACAAAACAGGTATAAATAGTGTCTGCATAATAAGATGGTGTCAATATACTAATAATAAACCTTTATCAAAGTACTTATTCCATGCCAGAGTAGTTATTCCATGTACTTACTCCATGTTCTGAGTGGTATACTATTAAATCATTTGCATCTATTAAATCATTTATTCCTATAAAAATCCTATGAGATGGGTACTACTGTTTATTCAAGAGACTTAAAAATGAGACCCAGAGAGGTGAAGAAACATGTCTGCGGTCACACATAGTAAGTGGCAGAGCTGGGAGTGAGACCTAGGCAGTCTGCCTCTAAAGTTTCAGTGTTCTTAACCATAATGCTGTCTATGCTGCCTATAGCGTTTCAGACACTCTGTAGACCAAAAAGCTCTCTTCAGCAAGGTCGTCGTTAACTTAGCAAGTGTTTGACTATTTACAATAAATTAATATTAAGAAGTTTCATTTTACTGTAGAATAATCATCAGTATCTCTATATAGTCATATCCTATAACTTCTGCCCAAGCAAATCAGTATGCCAGGCAGTCCAGGATAGCATTTGTGTAAACAAAGACAGTATAATGTAGTGGTTAGAGTATGAAATCTGATCAACTGGGTTTTTAGGGCGCTATGTCACTTCCTAGCTACACAGCTATTTGTAAAATAAGTACTCATTGGGGTTTTAATGCATTTATGTAATATCTTTGAATGTTACATTCTATTGTTACACATAATAAAAAGCACTGTTATGCTGTTATCAGTAACAAGATAACTACCTTTCTTTTGGCATTTGAGAAACGAATCTAACATGGCAGCCTACTTAGGAGTAGTTAGCAGTAGATAGAAACTAAGACCAGGGTTTCAACTATGTGCAAAATAATTTTACCTAACAGAGGTCCCTTGCTTTTTCTGAAATTATGTAATATTGCTGTTTTTTGTTTTTGTTTTTTGTTTTTTGCGATGGGGTCTTGCTCTGTCACCCAGGCTGGAAGTGATGCATAGTTCACTGCAGCCTCAAACTCCCAGGCTCAAGCGGTCCTCCCACCTCAGGCTCCTGAGTAGCTGAGGTTCACACCACCACACCCGGCTAATTTTTTTTTTTTTTTTTTGGTAGAGACAGGGTCTTCCTGTGTTGCATAGGCTCTGCAAACCCATCTTTATCAAACCAAGACACGTAGTCAGCCCTTTTAATCATTAGACATAGTGCTCTGCAAAGTTTATGTTGGAAATATTTTCTCTATCTTTTCTCTTTTGAACTGGTACATCAGCTATGATGCCTGGAGCTGCTTATAATGTGGTTCCCTTGGCCAATAATTTGTTTATGCCTAAATCAGCCTTGCCTCTAAGTGATAAGGAGATACATGCTTTCTTTTGTTTTGTGTCAGTGGTATTCTATAATGGGCCGGGAACGGGTCTGCCTGAGTGATGCACAGCCTCTTGGTGGGGCTGGCTATAGTTTCCCCCACAAAACTGAAGGTTAGGCCTGAGGATTAACTTTGCCTGGCAAGATGAAGACGTGTGGACTAGGTAGACCTGTATGGCAGTCTGTTTATCTCAAAAAGTAAACAGAGTTCAGTTTGTTTAGGACTGCTTAGGTAGATTTCTAACATTAAGCAGGAATATTTGTACAGATGTTTTAAGGTAAAGCCAAAGAATGGCTGGATTCTAGCCTTTGACACATTATAATGTATCTTTTCTCACTGCCCCTGTTGAATTCACAAAAGAAAAGGTATTTTTGATCATTGGCTATGAGAAACTTAAAACATTTTTTTTTTTTTATAAAGGCTGATTTAGTTAACTCTTCTTGCATTTAAAGAAAAAAACATCTGCTGAAAGTAGGGAGGGGAGGTGTGAGCGGAAGCATGGTCTCTACATTCCACAATGAATGTCTTTTCCCAGCCAATTTTAAGTTGCAGAAAAACCAGGCACCGAGTTAGATTCCTCGGGAAAGGTCCCTGTTGGCTGGTGAGCCCTGAGCTTCTTCCGCGTACCTCCCCACCCCCACCCTGAACAGGGACTGATGCTTCAGTTCACAGATAGTCTTTCTCTGGAAAGCAGATAGATCCAATTTAGCCACCCCTCATTTGTAGTCATTGCCACCTTGTGGATTACAAAGGATATTGGTTTTCATCAAACTTCCATTTCGATTTGGCTTTTTATGGCAAGTACACGTTGGCAGTGGATTGCCGTGTTCCTCACCAAAAGGATCCTGGTTTGTTCAGCAACACCTCACTTCTCCACTCACAGTTCATTTATGATTCTGATGAGAGTGTTTTTTCAGGAAACACACATTTCACTTTTTGACCTAGGAGCATCTGTTAGAATTTTTTTTTAATACTACTTTGGCATTCTGAAAGTGTTAATGTCTTTCATATCTGTTTAATGCTATTTAGGGATATTTATGATCACCTCTTGGTTACTCAGGGTAAAGTGTGTCGCAATTTTTTTTAAACAGACAGGAAAGCATTCACATGAGGAAACAGATTGCTTTAAACATGTGCTTCCTGTGACAGTAAAAAGAACAAATTAGATTTAACACTGTGTAATGAATGCATAAATGTGTACATTTAAGCTTTTAAAAGCTTTATGTTCAGTTCTGGTCACAACAAAAATTGAGTCACCTGTAAAAATTAAAGATGCCTGGGGTACTCTCAGACTTTTGAAATGCCCAGCAGTTGCAGTCCTCGCCTGACGATGCCTTGTTGGAATTATAAAAAGCATGATCTATTAGTGCTGGAGAGAACTAGAACATTACAAGGCACATTCAGAGGTTAAACCAGGTTAGAGTCAGATTCCGTGCATTTAGCAAATAAATCAGAATTTGTTTTGCGAGGGAGAATACTTCACTCTCATCTTCCTCCCTAAGAATCAATGAAAAAACCAATTTTCGGGAACCCCATATATTCCTGTCTTTCATGAAAGAAAAAGAAGGAAACCTGATGTTTACTTACTAGCATTTACTACAATTTAATTATATAAGAAAATGACTCTCTTTCTTATGTAATTCAGTTTGTGCTCTGTACGCTGGCAAGGAGTGAATAGAATCTGAATTAATATTTCCAGTTAGACTCGAGTGTGGAATTGGAGGGCCTGAATCCTCTCCCCGGAAGAAGAGGCACTCATGGCCATTTCTGTCTGAGCCTGAGGATAGTGCCTCTCCGTCCCCTGTGCTTTCAAAGCTAAGGATTTGTGGCACACTTGCCATCTCTCTGGCCAAGGAGGGCCAGGACAGAGTCCCTCGGGGGAGGGCACGTAGTTTGAGGACATCTGACTCTCTTATATCACATACTGAGGTACTAATATCAAAACAGACTGCTTGTCGTCGCACGGTGGGGCAGTGCTTTTTTTGGCTGCCGTGGTCGAAATGAAATGGGCAAGCTGTAGTCCGCTTGGCATCAGAATGGGCTAAGGGAAGCAGGGAAATCAGAGTCAGACTGTGAATGCAAGTCACAGCCAATGGTTAACTTCCTTTTTGTGTGTCACTTGGCAGCAGCGAGACCGATGGTGATTTTTTTTTTTTTTTAACATGGGTGAGAGTTCAGTGCCCTAGGAAGAGCTGTAGACACTGTTATTGTCCTTCCTCATACAGTTGACCTATGTTGATTTCTTGAGGCCAGTACAGCTGTTCCAAGAGCCAGCTCCAGGAGCTTTGTGCATATGTACATGGCCATCGGACATTGGATGAAAAAGGTAATCAGATGAGAGGTGATCCATACAGAATCTCACTGCTGATCACTAGGCAGTCACAGAGGAATCAGGTTCTTGCATAAGGCAATAATACCAAAGAATAATATGTAGTGCACTTGAATGGATACTCCCTTGTATACAGACACCCAAAGATATTTTTAAATTATCACCACTCCACACCCCTCATCTCACATAAAAGATTCAAATCAATTTTGGACTGTCTGGAAAATGTAGGACTAAAATAGTCAGATTGAATTCAGATAAAATTACCTTCTGCTTTTTTGGGAGGTTGTTGCTTTTTGGTTAGCCACATTATTTTCTTTGAAGATTCGTTTGGAAGAGAGTTTGGTAGAATTTCTAGCCTCTCTCAAGATTTTCCTCCCATTTCTCTGTTTGCAAAGAGCTGTTCCCCAAAGGCGAAAAGAGTGAGTTGCCATCTTGAGCGAATTGTATGTTTAGTGAACACCAAATGGTCTCAAAGTTACCCTAAATTTTCATTATATCTGGTTGCTTTCAAATACTATTTATTCCCCTCAAAACTCCTAACCATTTATGTAAGATATCGGCAAGATGACCAACTTCTGACAGCCCAAAAGCAGGGAAGGAAGCTTAGAAATAGAATACCATTTGTCTGGTAATTAGAGTATATCTCCTAAGAGTTCGAGAGAGAGAATTCTGATTAACCTTTCTGTTCCCACATTCTCACATAAAATTAGCACACCTTTTAAATTATTATCTAGTATTTAAACACATATTTTTGAGTCTTCTTAATGCAACAGGTTCTGGAGACACTAAAAGTGTGGTATAGTTTTCTAAAAAACTTCATTTTTCTTACATTTTAAATGTTCTGTTTGTGCAAAATTTCGAGAATCACCATAAGGGCTTCTTTGCATTTTTAATTTAGTAACTAACATATGAATAAATTTGCATATTAATTAGTTGCAGATTAAATCATGCATACATAATTGCCTCCTTACTGTGTTTAATGTTTGTCAAAATCTCCAGCCTGGTTTGATGGATGTCGTATGAAAGATTACAATTTGATGTACCCTTGGAAGTATTTACACCAATAATGCAAGATTCTTAATAGCAGAGTTTTCCAGTTATATACAGTTACTAATAAACATGTAAGATAGGTACATGTCCCTTTGACTAAAATTTTTTTCTTTGCACCAGATCATTTACTATTCATAATCATTAATGCATCTCCTAATTATACAGCATATGTCTGTTAACCCTTTCATTGCTGGCCTTCAAATGGTAGCTTTCTTTTTCTTGCCCCCTAAAGAAAGCAAAATTGTTTGATAATATTCCGAAATTACTCGATTGCCTTTTATTTATTTCTCTTCTAGTGTATGGACACACCTCGTTTGCCGTTTATTTTAACATACAACAGATAATTATATGATCGTTTTGTATTTTCTAGTTAAAGATCATAAAATGACCCATGTGCACATGCTTTGTAGCTGATGGGCTTTTGCCTTTCTTTTACCAATGCTGAAGAAAATTGAAATATTTCAGATACTTCATATAAGTAGTAAAAAAAAAGTGTATACACAAACATATACTCTATTTAGGAGGGTAATTGTAGGCTAGGTAAAAGTATTTAAATTGTATTTAATTTCATTTTGAATATTGAAGTGCATTTAATGTATCATGATCAAACATTGGATGGAAATGTGATTTTTTTATTAGAACTGAGAACTCTGAAGTTGAAACTGACAAGAGAATAGATGCTCTTGATTTTACATAATTTTAAGATGCCAATATGTTTCCTTAAATTTCTTCGGGCATTTAATATTTTAAGTTTTATCTTATTCATGTAAAAAGTAGACCAATTGGCTTTTTTTTTTCCTTTTTACTATTTTGATGTCTAAGCTGCTTATCACATTATTACCCTGCATTAATGAGTATTCCTACTGTGCAAAATTCTATCAAAAATGATGGTGTGAATGTCATTTTTAATTGGAAGTTTATACAGTCAAATTTATAGTACACAACAAAAAATATGTGTGTAGTTCTGCTCCAAGCCTTTTTTTAGGCTTTTGATCTTTTTAGTTTAAGTATACATTTTTATTAATCTAAGTGTCATTTGAAAATCTACACAAATGTGACTACATTTTTTATTAATACCATTGTTGGGAAGAAAGGGAAACTAAGGCATTGAGTAATTATAATGTCTGTAAACTGTAAGAAGAACAAATAGAGGAATGACCAAGAATAGATTTTCAGGGGTCTTTTTTAGACATGAAAACTTGCTGACCAGTTCTGTATGTTTCACAGAAGTCACAATGTATGATTTCTGTCTTCTTTATTTTTGAATGCCTGCATTGATATGCCTAGTGAAAAGACAAAGGTTAAAATGAGTTGAAAGCATCAACAGCTGATTTCCCCTCTTTGATTCTTTCATAGGAGAAATAATATCTCCTGGTCACCTACCTCAGGAGCATTTATTTTCTTATCACAGGGCACAATGAACTATTTATTGATTTAGCAAAACATTCTTTTACAACACACACTATTACATTAAATTATTTAGCAGTGTGAAAAATGAGATGAAAGCTGCAAAACTTATAAAAGGAAGCAAACAGTCAGACCTGAAACATATTTATCTACAACCATTGTGCCTAGGTAATTCAGGGCATATGGTATGTAAATGATATCTGGAGATCCTTGCCAAATCTACACATGACGGGATAAATTAAGGACAGGTTTCCCTGGGTGTGAGTCCCATGATTGTGGCCGGCACACTTTCTGCTTGAATGTGTGTGTTCTGTTCTTGTCTTTCAGCAAGAGCGTCACAGAGCATTCAGTGGCCAAATCTGGTCCTCAACTGACTTCTAAGACGTTATTTGCAATTCCCAGGAATTGATTTCATGATTAAATTTAAAACGCAGTACCAATTTGCCAAACTTTTCCTTTGCTCTCACAGTTGAAAAGTAAGATCTGAATAATTTTTCAGTATGTGTTTGCATATTAAGCCATTTAAATGGGTATCTTTGACAGTGGAAACTGAGTGCCTCTGAGCTTCTTAGTTACTGAAGAAAGGTGTTACTGAGTAGTGACTTTTCTGTAAGCAAGGATTAAGATATTTCCTAGAACAGACTATGAATTATTTTGAATGATTGATAATTTTGGTTCCAGGTTGGCCCAGTAATAATTTATTAATTCAACTTGACAACCCAAATTACTGGTATGACTTATTTTATTTTCAAATTATTATTTTGAAGCATATACTCTCATTTCTAGAAAGGTGAAGGCACTGACTTCTATTTAGAATTAATTTTAAGTAGGTAAGAGGTTATGCTGTTTTTTTTTTTTTTTGAAAGGAATGTCTTTTCTGAGCTGGGGGTTCCTAGCTCAGAGTTTTTAATGCTTTAAATTAAGGTTCATTTTTATCTTGGAATCATGCAATTGGAGATTTTGATTAGAAACTATGGCAGAATTTTTTCTCCTGTAATTTATTGGACTATACCTAAAGAGTGCAGTTACTGTGAACACTTAATAAATACAAGACTTACATGTTATTTATAAAAGTTATTTCAGGGTATTTTAAGACAATGTAGAGTATGGCTTAGGATGTTTTATGTTTTTACTATTAAGAATAATGCTTTTACTAAATAAAACTGCGTTTCTTTTATAAGAAGATAATGCTCTTAATATTATGGTTTTATTTGAATTAGCAGTTTAGTCCCTGTCCCTACATTCCATTTCATTTATGGAATGCAAATAACACACTAGTTACTGCATAGAAAATGAAATTAGGCTGAGTCCTTGTTCCTTGCTGTGTAAATTGGGTAAAAATCAGAGAAAAAAAAATACCCTTGAGATCAATATAAATCAATACTACTTGACACAGATCCAGCTAAAAATTCATGAAAGGGGTCGTAGTTCTGGAGGAGTTTATGTAATTATCATGTAGCCCACAGTTTGTGAACTCAGGGCAAAGTTCTTAGCTGGTTGTTCTGGGACCATCCCTTGGTTCATTGAAACTACTTTGCACAGCTGTGCTTCAAACTCAACAACAGAAAGCAAAAACAATATTCACTATAAAATAAATGTCGGCTTGCCTTTCAACTTCACTGTGAACTTGCAGCCCTGAAAACAACAAAAGGGATAATCACAATTGAGATTACAGAATCCAGATTAGATGTAATACACAATAGGGTGGTATGGCCCAATTTTATTTACATGGGGCAAGTGGAAGTGCTGTGAATGCCAACATGTTAAGCATCATAGCCACTTATTAAGATGTTAGCTTTACATGTCAGTCATTGGACCCCATTTGAAATGAAGCACCTGCATTTTATTCAAAGAAGTTAAGGTATATTGGGGAATGCAGAGGTGAGTTGAGGGGTTGTTTTTCTGTTTTTTGTTTTGTTTTGTTCTGGTGGGAGAAAATGCCGTAGACAATAGAGATAAAATATCTCAAGTATTAAAAATCTATTTTTATGCACTGTATGATTCAAAATGACTGAGCAGTTTTGAAATTTTATAGAAAGAAAAGAATATAAGGAGAATAGGAAATGATATTTGCATCTTTACAGACAACTCTGTATAGCACATTTAAGATTCTGGCAATTTCCTTCCAAGTATCTGAAAATTAGGAATTATGAAGGAAACCCAGACAAATACTTAACTATAGCATTGCTACCAGGTGTCTCTTTGATATCAGTGAGTTAGGAAACTTTAAAAAAAGGTTAAAACATCCAGAATGATAACTTATTTTAGTATATGCTTTCAGGCAAAATATTTCTTTATTAAGAATGTTGAAAGGTTTTATTTAATTGTTCATATATATTTAGTAAATTTTTGGTAGACTTGACCTATTAGGCTTGTTTCATAAAAGATATGGGCTTCTGTGTATTTAGATCTTAAGTTTATTTCAAATTGGCCTTTATAAAATTTTAGTGCCTTTCTCTTAGAATTCTAGTCAACAAAATTCTATTCATCAAATATATACATCACAGAAGTAACTGGTGATACAGAGTGTAATTCCTCCCATATTGTCAAATGGAGTCTCTATCTCCTCAAAGGGAAAGAAACCCTGACGTCAGTCAGAAGTTGTAGGTGTACTCACTTGGCACTGAGTCAGCTTAAAGTTCAAGTATGAGGTTGAAAAATTCACAAATATTTATAGCACACCTACTAAGTGCCAGGCCTCCTGGAAGGTGGACAGCAATGGCCAATGTTTCTGCCATTGGGAAGATTTGCACCAAAGTGTGTACGGCCACAAGTAGTTGTACAAATCAGAGTTCATTTTGTAATGCTTTATAAGGGTCTGGTATCACTGGTTCTCCTTGCAGACTAATAAACACAGAGCTTATATGACTCTTAAAAATACAGTGATAACAAGTACATCCTAAATTATGTAAGCATGTAGTCCATGGTAACAGTGTAATATATGATATAAAGATGGAATCAGCCACCTGCCTTACTGTAATTATTGTTGAGGTCCTTTGTTATGAACATATATTTCTGTTAACAATGCAACAAAATAATTTTTTAAAGTTTTTTTTTTTTTTTTTTTCTGTAGTGCCTCAAATCTAGATAAATGGAATGTGTTGGAAAGGACAACAAATAAAAAGTTAAATATGTGGAAATGACATGGAAAGCACCTGTTTCTTCCCTTTGTTTTCTTCCACGTCATTAGGAAATAATATTTAACCATAGAATATGGTGTCCCTCTAAGAAAATATTTATAATTGAATGTTCAAAGTAGAATATAGATTAAATAAGTAAAGGTGACTTGCCAAAAAAAATTAAAGAACACGTGAAACAAACAAAAGTCTGCACACACATAATAAGTGGCATGACAGTATCACCTCTCAAAAGTGACAATAGATGTGTCCATCTTTATGCCTTTAGCATGTTATTGGCGTTATTAGTTATTATATTGAGAGAGTAGCCACACTATACCAGAGAAAGGAAGGTAAATTAGATCCCTTACGCCCCCTTCTTCTGTGAATTTTATATGTTTTTGAATACACTCTCTGCCAGGATAGCAAATACAATTTGGTTCACCCCTGATCTTCAGCAGATTATAACCTAGGTAAAGTACAGACCAGGCTCATGAAAGCAAAAATCATATTTAGAACATTTGGAAACTAGGGGAACATCTCCTCATAATTGTGTGCACATTTTATCAGTGTAAAGTAGATATAACTCTATTGAAAATTGTTGTCTAGTAATATGCTCATTTTCCCATTTCATGAAGACTTATTCTCAAATGGAAGTTACAGCTGGCTATCATGTGTTTTTCTGACAAACTCTTTTCTCTGTGGACATGATGATTTCTGTTGTTGTGGAAAGGAAGGAAATAAATCTCTTTTTGTTCCTCATTCACTCGATGAGCAAAATGTGATTGAGCTCCTATTGTGTGCAGATTGTATTGTTGGAGCACAGGGCAAAGAAAGCTAAATTGCCATCTTTGTTTAGGACTTTAAGGTGTTTGGGAGCAGCAAGGTAGATGACTCGTTTATTTAACAAGACACTGAACTTTGCTGGAGAATCTTATATTCTAGAATATAGTCCTTATCTGGAAGTGACTACACAACGTGATTCTGGATGACAGAGAGCTGCAGATCTGGCATGACTAAGACAGTGGCCACAGATACTCCACTGAGCTTCTGTCTAGCAGCTTCTGTCTGTCTCTTCCCTGAAAATCACAGGGACTGTGTGGAGCTTTTGCTTGGTCAACTAGAGAAACAACTTTTGATTGTTTTTACGTTTTTCAGAGATTGATTTGCCAGAGATATTACATTATGATAAAAACATAAACACAGAATTTAGGGATTGGAACAAAGTTTATATGATCACAATTTAACACAGTTATTTGAAAATTATTGGTTTATAAAGAAACAGATTTAGACAAAGCTAGAGCTTACTCAGGTTTAAAGAGCTAGTTAGAAATGAAGCTGAAACTTAAACCAACATCTTGATTTGTGGCCTCCACATTATACTGCTTATCTGGTGAGGTCAAGAGGAGAGGTGGGATTGGTTCTTATCCCCACATGCTATGTTGGAAAACCAGAAACTTTAGCTCTATTGTAAGTCTTTAAAGAAAGATAGTTTAATGTTTAAAACTTTCTCATGTTTAATGATTGTCATAAAATGTATAATCATTTGTTTAATAATTGTACTACTAATAATGACTCAATCCAGAAATATTTAACTCACAGAAAATGTAATGGACGGCCAGGCGTGATTGCTCATGCCTGTAATTCTAGCACTTTGGGAGGCCGAGGCGGGCAGATCATGAGGTCAGGAGTTCGAGACCATCCTGGCCAACATGTGAATACAAAATACAAAAATTAGCCAGGCATGATGGCACATGCCAGTAATCCCAGCTACTCAGGAGGCTGAGGCAAGAGAATTGCTTGAACCCAGGAGATGGAGGTTGCAGTGAGCCAAGATCATACCACTGCACTCCAGCCTGGTGACAGAGCAAGACTTGGTCTCAAGAAAAAAAAAAAGAGGAAAATGTAATGGACACAATACATTTAGATTTTTAATAAAGTACACATATGTTTATTGCAGAACATATGAGCAGTTAATTAAAGATATCCAACAGGTCAGGCGCGGTGCACCGCTCATGCCTATAATCCCAGCACTTTGGGAGGCTGAGGCGGGCAGATCACGAGGTCAAGAGATCGAGACCATCCTGGCCAACATAGCGAAACCCCATCTCTACTAAAAATACAAAAATTAGCTGGGCATGGTGGCACACACCTGTAGTCCCAGTTACTCGGGAGGCTGAGGCAGGAGAATTGCTTGAACCCATGAGGCAGAGGTTGCAGTGAGCCAAGATCGCACCACTGCACTCCAGTTTGGCAACAGAGTAAGACTCCATCTCAAAAAAAAATAAAAAAATTCAACATTGCTGGCAAGTTTGAAGGTCACAGCCCATGTACAAAATGGGTATATCTTGAAGAACTCGTCTTTATCATATGTTCTGTACCATTTCCTTATACGCAACATAGTTACTATATGATGGCACTAAGTAGGTAGAGGTCTAGACCCCATAAAGAACATGACATTCAGTTCCTGAACAGATGTTAGAGAACACGCCCCACTTGGCAGTAAAGGATATCTTCAACAGGAGGGAAAGGTGAGAGTTGACCTGTTTGTCATTTTGACTAATATTTAGAAATGCTGAAGTTGTTTTATGTTCAGAATGCGTTTGATAGTCATGCCTGAAGAGGTCAAAGCGCTGATATTGTTGAAAACAAATACCCCTGTCAAACAAATAGAGATAATTTTCATGTCTTTGGTTGGTAAGCACCATAATTTGGCCTTTGGCACTGCTGTCAGTAAAGCTAGTTGATGACTTTTATGTCAATTTTTGGCCCAACCATAAATGAAGGAAATAAGACCAATACTGCCACAGTACTTTTTCACACTCATTACCCATACCTCATTCAGCTTTGTTAATGTTGAAAGCCAAAATTTATCAGTATCATTTTTTCCCAAATCATTCTTATTTTAGTACTGTTTATGCTCAATGAAAGCTTGTGAATTTCTTTCACTGTATTTAATGAAAACCCAGAGTTTTTTTAAAATTTCATGTTATCTCTTTAAAACAATTTATTTTAGATTACTCATGGGATTTACTCTAAGCGCTTGTCTTTTAATAGAAGATGATGCAAAACTTGTCTCACCTGTTCCTTCCTGGTCTTGTCTGTGTTTATGTGTGGGGTAGGTAAATGCTTTTGATTAACAGAATGAAGAGAGTGCTTATTTTGAAAACTCAGTAGTTAAAATTCAAGTTTATTTTGAGTTAAAGAACACCACATTTAGCTTAGGAATGGACCATTGACCTGCTTAAGCTATAGGCTATCGATTGGCCTTGAGGGAACTTAGATCTGCTAAACATGAACTTGAAAAGGCACTTCAATGGTGGATGTACGTTGGATGCTCTCACTGTATGGTCATTCACTTGCATCTTTAAAATTTATGTTTCGTTTTTCCTTTATACCTACTCTTTTCATTCCGTTTGTCTGAGATGGCCATTAAAGTATTTGACAATTGTTTGTTCTGTGCCTAGCAAGTTGTTCTATTGTTCCATCATGTCAAACAACAAAGGTGATCAGCAGTTAGAAACCTCAGGAAATTGCTGGAATCTTCACCCCCAAAGAGGGTTAATAAACCCTAGATAATTAGTTCGTTTAGAGTGAAAATAATTTTCATTGTGATATCACATTTCCACTCTGATTACCGAGCAATGCATTGGGAAGCCTGATATTTATTCACTAATTTTTTTAAAATTGAGAACATCCTGTGCTGAGATTCCAGTCAGATTCATCAATCCATTTTTTGTTAAAAGTTTCTCAACTGTCATCCTTCATCCAGACAAATAAACATAACCAGGATTTCCCCTCTAACTTTTTGGGAATTCCTTTACACGTGTACCAATTTGACGGAAAAAAACAATTGTCCTTGAATTTCATTTGACTCAGGTGATTGTGGTAAGCTCGCTAACTGACTTCATCTAGGAAGTGCAGCAATCTGAGTCAACTTCCTCCATCTCTGTTTTTACATTGTCCAGTGTGATGCTTCCTCATTGTACCAAAATAGAAATGGTTTGTTTTTGTATCAAACTTGGAGACTGGCTATGGATTACACTGGGTTAGTGTAAGGGTTTTTGGTTTTTTTTTTTTTTTTTTAAAGAACATTCCACTTATCCCAAGGGAAAGAGATTGATGACCTGGGGAAAAATAAGAGGCATAATGAAGTTTTTTCTCCTTAAATAAAAATCACATCTAGTCTTCAGATGTGTCAATTACACTATCTTTGTCTAATTTCATTTAATATTTGAGAGATTTAGTAGTAAATTTATGACTTTTGCAGTTACTTTGCAAAAAATTGAGGAAGAAGTGAATTTCACTTTGAGTCAAGTGTGTAGGTTCCAGTGTAATTAAACCTAAAAATCTATATATTCTGGTCTATGCTACTTTGGTATGACACTTTACCGTATCACATAATGCTGTTAGCTACATTTTACCTTATTTGCAGGGTAATGCCGTTTTATATCTCTGGTTTGTTGAATTTCATAGAAGATGTTATGTTCATGTAGATAATGGCATACTCTTTGAATTCTTTACCTCAGGCATGTGAAAATATGTGGAAAAGTGGGGAAATGAATCTGATCAGATTTCACTGTATACTGAAATTTGAGAACCTGGTTTTTGCATCTATTTTGCATGCTGCTATGTCTCCAAACCATATATGTCTGTGTGTTTTTATAATGCCACATAAAGCAAAATGAGAAGTCTCTTCTTTCTTCTAAAGGGAAATAGTGCCACAGAAAGGTAGAAGTCAAATATTTACTTACAGATCAAAAATCTAGTTAAAAAATAACCCATTGCTTACCATAGTAATCAATGTGAATTACTGTATAATCAATATAACTACAAGCTATCTGACTAGTCACTCAGAAAATAAATATTTGATCATGTGATAAACCATTTGAATGTCTACATATGAACCCAGGCCATATAAAAATAACCAATTCAAGATAATGTAGGAAACCACTCATAAAGACACGAATAAAATTAGATTTCACAGTTTATGCTGATGTTTTGATACTTTTCTGTGATAAAAGCATCTTCCAAACTAAATGTTTCCATATTTGAACCATATAAAGAGTTAAAACTATTTTGCCTGCAAATATCTAAATGATGCCAAGAAAATAAGTTCATGCCACTATAAAGATTGAGATGATTTGTGCTTTATCTGACTTCTTCGTGTAATATGGATTTACTTCAGATAAGTATATTTACTACTTTTCCAATAAGTATGTTTATCTGATAAATATTTTCTCCAGATGTGTGTGTATTGAAAAAAAGTTTAAAATAGTTAGGATCCCAGTTGAAAAAGTAAAAATCTTAATTGCTTAATAAGAAAACAGTTATTTCATAGTCTTAAGATTTCAATACAAATAAATATGGGAATATACATGTAAGAGGTTTGTTGGTGTTCATTATTAAATTGCAAGGCTGTCTCAAGTTATGGTCATCAGAATAAATTTGTGTGTGTGTGTGTGTGTGTGTGTGTGTGTGTGTCCTCCTGTTAATTAGATCTTTTATGAAGTTGTACTCATGCCTATTAGGGATTTTTGTCATTGCAGTTTAAGTTGAATATGAAACATTAATCCTTTGTTGGGTCTAAGCTATCACCGTTTATTACAATTTTTATAACATTCCATATATATGCGTCTACTAACTAAACATCAGCCTTAATTTAGCTTCTGAATTAAATTTTTTGTTAATAGTGACTCCTACTGGAGAGCCAAAAATACCAATTAGTTTAGCTTCTAAATAAACTATACTCCTTTTTTCAGTGGACAAGGGTAACCTCCTATTCCTTGGCTTGGCGACATTTACTATTCCTGTAAGTTTAAAGATGAGAACATAGATTTGAATACTAACACATCAGCAGAAATTATATTTTTAAGTACATACATAATTCTCAGGCCAGTCGTGTTGGGTGCTCCAAAAAGATTTGTGATTGAATATCTTTGCTCCATTGGGAAGAGTTTAGCATGGTGCTGTATTTTTATAATTCTTTTATCCATTTTAGCAGACTTCTGTTACCTAAGTCTATTTTAGGTGGAGTTTTTTTTTTTTTTTTTTTTTTTTTTTTGCTGCTGCTCTTTAAGGCACTCTTGCATAGAGGAAACAGCAGAGGAGACACAAGGAAATGCACTCTCCTTTATAACATGCTGCTGATACTGTGAACTAGGTGTCTTCTCATTTAAGCCTCAAAAGAAGCTGTGTTATTAACTAGATGAAGGAACTAACACTCAAACCTGTGAGATAGCTTGGCCAGAGTCACACTGCTGGGGACCAGCAAAGTTACTCATCAAGATGTGTCTGACCCTCAAGTTTAAGCACTCTGATTTAATAACTTTACTCACACCCTGATTCCAGTGTCTTAGTAGCTTTTGATCTATAAAATGTCATCTAAGGATCTTGGAGCCTTAATTCTTTGTCTTTAAAGTGGGAAT
This sequence comes from Trachypithecus francoisi, assembly GCF_009764315.1. Classification (NCBI taxonomy): domain Eukaryota; kingdom Metazoa; phylum Chordata; class Mammalia; order Primates; family Cercopithecidae; genus Trachypithecus; species Trachypithecus francoisi. Next base: position 998,281 of record NW_022681435.1, on the reverse strand, counting down.
GATAATACTTGTCACAGAGTACTAGTTATGGAGATTAAATAAGTGAAGGCAATTATTATATGTTCTTTAAATTGTGTATCACTGTACTGTGGATGTATTAAGTGTTGTTTTATTAGCAAATATATTTTTGATGGGTAGATGTTTACCTGAGGTGGTTATTTAATTTATAGGCTGGCTTGTTCACATTATGTTATGTAATCATTGTATATTAATGAATATCACTATTTTCCTTAGGGTGTGATGTTTAGCTAATTTAGCCATGCTAGGCAAAAAAGATCAGCATTGTAGAAATAAACAGGTGTTATGCTGAAAAAAAAAAAGACAACAAAACAACAACAACAACAACAAAAAAAAACAACTTGTGGTGTTCAGTGACTTAAACAGAAACATGGAATTGTTCAAGTTCTACCAAGTTATATTTGGGGGGAGAAAAATGGGAATTCTTTCCATATGACCATTATTCATTCATTCATTTATTCAGCTTCTATTTGTTGAGTTCCCTGCCTTATACTGCAATATGCAGGGCAGTTTGTGTGTGTGTAGATGTTTATTAGGTTTATTTGGACTTTGCAGTAACCATGTAATATAGTCATTATTCAGAAATAAAGGTAGAATCTACTCTAATGAGCTCTGTGGTCGGGTGGATAGTTCAGCTCTTTATCCTGTAATAGTTTGTTATTTAATTGTTTAATGTATGTGCGATTGCCCCTATTTCACAATTAAAACATTATTCTTTAGTCATATTTTCTCGCTTCAGCCATGTGGTCAAATTCAACGGCAGGAAGAAAATTGACATGTCTCTGAACCCTGTACATGTCCCCAAATGGAGCTTAACCCAAAGTTGGGAATCACTAAATAATTGTTCATGAAATGGTTGAATATAGCTCTTCATTCAAGTGATGTAGATTCCAAATATTTACTTGTTCTTTAATGCACTTATTCATTCAGCAAGTTTTTATTGAACATCTACCTTGTAGGTAATACTAGACCAGTGCATTGGGGATTTTAGGTCAAATATTTCCCAGTTTCTTATAACAACACAACTGTAGATGTGTGTTGTCAATTCTGCTTCACTTCAAATACATCTGTCAAAGACTTTTTGGAAAATTACGAAAGAACTGTAAACTTTAGATTCTAGAAGAAAATAAGAATCATGTGAGTTTCATTTAAGTGGTCAACACTTCTAGACAGTTTTGCTGGTAAGAATTTTTTTCCCCAAAAGTGGCAGAAAAAACAACTGGGTTCATTGCCTACCCCCAGTGTCCTCGATAGTGTTTTGTCTAAGCACCAGAGAGGGATGGTGGCTTTCTGTGTAGTGTGGCTAACCATCATTCCTCATCATTTCAGTGATAACAAGGCCGGGTGTGGGGGGGCAGGGGTGGTACCAAGTAGGTAACCAAGTTACCTACTGCTGGTTGGGTAGCTTGTCCAGTTATACACTAATGTGAAAACTGTGTCTGTGAAACAAGCAGTAGACCAGTTTAGGGTCCTGTAAAAATTGTCTGCTTAAGATTAAGACTTCTCTAAAATTATTCTGAAACACGTGAATTTATGCATATAGCTTCAGTTGTTCTTATACTTCTGTTCTAACTCCCCACGCATCACACTAAAAATTTATCATGGATGATATTTCTGTCACAAAGAAAACTTCAAAGGCTGAGATCGCAGAAATGTCTCAGTTGACAAGCCACTGACTTGAGTTCTGCGATTGAAATGTACTCCAAGGTCAGCAAACCAAAACCAAACATCACTGGATGATAATACGTTCAGTATCTCACTGGCTATAATTCATAGATCACCTTTCAAAGCAGTGTATCTTTATTAATCATTGTAAATTTGTGCTTTTGAAATCTTAGACTCATTTCCATTAGGCAATGAAGCCCAGAAGCTTAATGTTCTACTCTCATTTTAATTTTTTCAGTCTCATGTGCTGAATTGTCAGGGTTTAAAAATCGATTTCACCTCATCAGATTAAAAATATTTATTTATGCACATGTTAACAATATATTAAAAGAAATGAGAGCTCCAATTTTAAAAATAGGAATTGTAGCTCATTAAGCCATGACAATTTTGTTTATATTTACATAATTAATAGAAAAGCATTTATATGTTTGCAAAATAGGTAAGAAAAGGTATTTAACGTAGATGAAGCAGAATGATTATTTATCAAAAGAGTTTAGAGATCTTTCTAGCAAGTCTGCCCATGGAAAGTTAGCATCTAGAAAAGCCTTCTAAATAAGGGAAGAAGCAACAAAGAAACAACAACCAGGAAACCCCCCAACTTATCTCTTTAAATTCCAGGCTCTTTTCTAAGTGGTGGTTTTTACATACTGCCCTCTGGTAGGTGGGTACCCTGGCCTTGTGTATTAAGCACTGAGGGTGGTTTAAAGGTTACAAATGTGATCCTGTCAGATTGACAACTAACTGTTCTAATGAGGAAAAAATCCTCAAAGCATGAAATTTGAATGAAATGTGTGATTATAATTCAAGTACTGTTTACACAAACCTCTGGGGACCTTCCGAATAAATGCAGAGCAAGTGAGTTAGACAAACCTCTGGGCCTTCGATACGTGTGTGTGGATGCGCGGTGTGTGTGTGTTTATTTTAGAGAGTGGGGAAACTTTCCACCATTAGCCCGAGGTTTGCTCCTCAGAACCAACACCACTATTCCTCCTTGTTTATTAATACTGTATGTGTTTTGTTACCATATTGAGTTGTAAGGAAATAGATGCTTTGAATTATTAAAGTTGATTCTTGAGAATAGATATATACCCGGGTGGCATTTGCTTCGGCATATGCAAATGATTTAGTTTCATTTGGGATCAATTCCCAGAGGCCCTCCTTTCCTGTGATGCTCTGAATTTGGCAAGCTCAAGTCAGCCCATCTCCTCTCCCCGCATCCCTCCCTTTCTTTCTTTCCTTTTTTTGTACCTCCCCCCACATTTTTTGTTGATTGGTATAATATTTTTAAAAGACAATAAATATATCAAGTTGCTTGTTAGAAACCGTGCCATCTATAAGGATTCTATTGTTCAGTTGTGATCAATAAAAGTCAACGAAGGTTTTCACGTTCTTAAAGTTTAGCAAAATCGAAGTTTAGTAAAAATGTGCATGAGATGTTTGTTAAAATATTTATACAGATATTGGGCTGCGGGGATGCTGCAAAACTCTGAAAATGTGGTCTCAGGGGTGCCTTTGGGGAAACTGACAGCTGTAAGATATTCGTCGGTTCGAAGGTACCAATAAACTTGCTTCTGAGCCCAGCAGACAAATAGCGTGAAGTTGGCGGTAGATTGTCCAAAGACACAGTGAAAGCACCCAACTCCAGACTGGAAAACGTGCGCCTTTGGGGCGCCCAGCGCCAGTGAGGGGAGCAGCGCCCCAGCCCCTCCGCAGTCTCTGGGCCCATGCGGCCGTCTGCGGCGGGGCGAGGTGAAGTTCATGGGCGGCTGCGCTTCCCACTAGCTCCGGGGAGGCCCGGGCCCCGCGGAGCCCGGGGCGGGCCGTACTGCTACTCTGTTTCATTCCGCAACCCCGTTTTGTAGGTTGTTGACCAAGCAGTCAGAAAACAGTGCCCCCTCTCTCCTTTTGAGCGAGGTCAGAGACGTGGTGGTTTTTTTTTTTTTTTTTTTTCCTCTCTCTCTCTTCCCTCCCCTTTCCCTCCCCTTTCTCCGAGTCGAGTTCTCAGGCAGCTGCGTACAATGCTGGGAGCTAGCCAGCAGCAGAGACAGATGGCAGAGTTATTAGATGTGCATCATACGATTCCCTTCCTGCCACTCGCTTTTTAATCAAATTAAAACAAAAAAGAAAGAGAGGGAGAGAGAGAGAGGGGGAGTCAATTAACTGCATTTGTATTCTGCTCAATAATGGACCCTGTTCCACTTTTACCCTAAGGCAGTTGAGTGGAAATTTTAGAGAAGAAAAGGGTGCCTAGAACAAAACAAAACAAAAAAGGAAAAAAAAAAAAAAAGAAAGAAAAGAAAAAGAAAGAAAAAGAAAAAAGTGAAGACTGCAGAAATTTGTAAGAATCGGCATTATTCGAGGAACTAATAAAAACCCCTCGGAAAAGTTGAATCGATCTCGCGTATGCATTAGGATTTCGAGCTCCATCAGGGCCGGGCTGCCTTCCAGCTCCGCTGCGCAAAGTTGAGCGTCTGACAGCAGCGCCGCGGCCTCCCCCGCCCGCCAGGAATGGTCTCTTCCTGCTTTGCATATTCACCACGCTTGGCCCGGCCATATGGGAAAATGCAACTGAAGGAATTGTTGTGAAAAAAGGGACAGCGAGTTTGAAATAAAAGTTGTTAGAGTGGTACTGAGGAGAAAAAAGAATCCGAGACCATGTACTGCGCATACACAATCCCGGGCATGGGCGGCAACTCTTTGATGTACTACTATAATGGGAAAGCGGTAAGCGAATGCGGGCTGCGAGGGGGATTTTTGACAAGTTTTATTGTCGCAGGGATGAGCATCCTAGGTGGTGATCATTGTTTGCAAAGTTGTGCAGGACTGCCGCACCTTCCTGGGTGCCGTGAAATATTTATCATTTGCCAATTCTAAGATCTTCTTGCCTACTTCATCGTCTTTTTCCCCCACCCTCCTCCCCCAGAGTAGAAAAATAGATGCTTTCAGAGCTTTAGAGAGTGGATCCTAGAGCGAAAGTTTGCAGTCAGGTAAAGTTGAGAGGTGGTATGATATTTTTTTTTTTTTAAGAGAGTTTTGGAAAATTCTTATTCCTTCCAAATGACTGTTAGAAAGGAAGAGCAGATACGAGAAGCAGAATTGAGAAAGCCCAAGTTAGGCTGAGGGGAAATTTGGGGTAAGTTTCTCCCTGGATTGAGGTTTTGTGATATCTAAAGTCTTACTAAGTTGGAAGCTTGAGTGTAGTGGATAGAGTGGAGAGAACCTGAAAGGTTAAAATAGAGCAAACACATAAAACTGAGAGAGCAAATTAAGGAGTAGATTATATAAGTTTATATGTATATTTAAAGCCGAAATGGGGAAGGAGAAATCAACGGGTTCATTCATGCATATAACAGTATTGTCATAAGTTATTTGTGCTGTGTGGCTTCTTCCCTCAGTTTTTCCCCCCTTCCAACAGAAACGCTTTATTTAAGAAAAAAATGTGTCTGGTATTTTGTGCATAACCCCAGCAGAAGGTTTATACTTGCCATCTGGAGGTTTATTTTTTTTTTTTTTTCCTTCGTCTGGGCCCACTGAAGGAAAAGGATTTCAGTATTTTCAAATCGGTATGCGGGGCTCTCGGGAAGAGTTGTTGGGTGATAGAGGAGCAAAAATTTATTATTTTAAAATAGAAAAGAAGAATGAGAGAAAAGTGAAAAACAGCCTTTTATAAACTATTCTCTTTGTGTACTTTGAACTTCCATGTGGATTGATCTTAATCAGGGATAGTTAGGCCAAAGGGGACAGAGCAGAGCTTTCAGGAAGGCCCAGTTCAGCTGTAGCAATTGGCGCAAACGAATTAAACATGTGTATGTGCTGCTATATGCCTGAGTGTATATACATGCAGATGCATGGATAACGGTTATTCCTAGCTGAGCATATTCTGTAATACATACATATACACAACTGTTTGAAGGTGCAGTTTCAGAAGATTAATAATATCATTTAAAAAGCCAGTTTTATGAATGGGCAACGTGAAATAATATCGTTTAGTTTTATTTTGAAAAGTACAAGTAAATCATCAAAAGTTCATAGTGCTATCCTATTTTTATCTTTTTTAAAAAAGAACACCGTGTAATTAAAATAAGTGTGGTAAGGGAAATATAATTTTAAAACAAACGGTTTTCACTGTGATTTGATCAAAGTGTTTAAATCTGTAAACATAAATATTGGGATTATGTAACATCTTTTTTTTTAACAAGTACATGATTTGCAATTGGTAGTTACTCATATATAGCTAAGACTTTTGCCTATTATCTTTTAGATGTTCTCATACATAACATATTCAGCACCTTTCATTTTAAAGCACTTTTAATGAAAATTATGTGAAGGATGCCATCTTAGTAAGCAAAAGTGTCTGTGAAGCAATAAAACAGATTCAGGGATTAGATAGCCCTTATCCATTATGAAAGACTTACATTATAAAAGAATATGTTTCCATGGTTTTTATCTTTCAGGATTACAAGTTATGTGACTTTTACATGTTAATTGTTAATTTTGCATCTTAAATATCTGAACTGACAAAATTTTAATTTAGGTTTTGTATCTTTTAACTCCTTTTTAGCCAAAAGGAATTTTCAAAAATATGTGTTCCATTCCCACAGCTTGCCAGTTGCCTCCACCGTAAGAAAATGCTGAATATGACATCATATCACTAATATGCCCTCTCAGTTGCCAAATATTTTGGTTGTTAGTTTTTTTTTTTTTTTTTTTGAGAGGATGGTACTCATAAAATCAAGATCGCTCTGTCACAGGAAATGTATTTATAGGAACTGTTTTAAGGCGTTTATTAAAAACAAATCTGGTGATGTGTATCTCTATTGATTCAAACACTAGAAAGAGGCAAATTGTACATACATTATAGTTAGAAAAAAATAGCCATTTGGAACACCAGCAGAAAGCTTTTGAAACTGCGGATGGCTACCAGTTGTCCATCTTAACTTCGTGAAACAGACAGCAAATCCCAGTTGTGTGTGTCCCAAGGAAGGGGCCAATTCTATACCATTTTTTAAAATGCCCTCATGCATACATTGAGGAAGCAGATTTTTGTTTATTCTACAGTGTGTATTCTGCTGGCTCTAATTCTGCATTGAGCAGCTTTTGATTTGGTGCCAGACATGTTGTGGAGATTGTATATACCATGCGTTAATTGTTCAAAATGCCTATCGAAGAGACTTTACATTTCTTGAGTTTCACTTATCGTTTGGAAGTTGAATATCTGTGCGTTTTTGTGTGTATGTGCATGTCTAACCAATGTGTGTGTGAACCTGAATTAAGTGTGGTTAGCTATTTGTTGCACAAGTTTTCCTCTGAAGAGAACACAGCACTGAATTCCTTCTTTTTTCCCAGTGACAAGTCAATTACTTGTTTAAATTCAGTTTGAACTCCCTGAACTGAGAGAGGCCAGAGGAAGCAGGTTTTCCCTGTGAATAAACAAAAGAAGAAAAATGGAAAATCATTCCAAAACACAGTGATTTTAGCTTGTGGGAAGAATATAATTAAACATTACAACAATTATGGTTTCTTCTTTTATGAACTGGCAACTATAGGGTTTGTAAAATCAGTTGTCCTCTAACTTTCTAGCAGAAATATAAATATTTTAGGACAAACAAGAGAAAACGTGATTTTTTTTTTTTACTATGTTAAGTTATGAAGTGTTTCCATGTCTATATCCCACAAGAAATTTTTTCCTTGTTTCTGTGAACAACTGTACCTGTCCAGAAGTGTGGACTCTGAAACAAATGCTTAACAAAAAATCATAACCCAAGAGCTATCAAAGAATAAATTTTGGATATAAACCAGAATGTATTTTTAAAAATCAGTTTCTCCTCAAGTGAGAGTTTAATGAACTTGACCAAATAATTTTTGTGATCTTTTTTCCTCTATGCATTAGAGTTTTAAATACAAATGAATCCCAATCTCAGCTTAAAAAAAATTAAAGCACCACTTCTGAACTACGGAACAGATTTTTTTTTGCAGAGAAAATCAGTAACTTATTTTGTGTTGGAAATACGAGCTTATATCAAAGTGTGCCAATGTGTCTGTCCTCATTCAGGCTATGAGAAGTATTAGGCATTACCTGCTCTACAATAAGTGTAGTTCTAGCTCTAAATTTTGATTTTTATAATTTCTTACATGTTCATTGAATAAGAATTTTAATAAGTGATTATTTGGTCAAATTTCACATATCTAATCATATAGCATATCCACAAAGATAAAATTATGGCAAATAAAATTGAAAACAAAAGTGGCAAAATTTCCTCGTAATGGTAATTTAAGATCACATCATCAGCTCTCGCCAGCATGTGCATGTGTTAAACCGTATAGAGAAACCTATAATTATTGTAATTGCTCTTTTTGCTTTATACTAACAAGCTTCAAACCATGTTTCAAAGTAGTTGTTTTGAAATAGTTATTTGTCAAATCATCAAATCTCGGAAAGTAAATGGTAATGAGCTTTTTATGTTTATATTCTGACTGTTGGTCATATTATGCAGCTTTTCAAGTCCATAAAGTTCAGAGATGAAACTGGATGTTAATGATTTCTGATATCAAAGCCAAAGAATAAAATAATGTTATGAGTCCTGCTTAAGGTGAAAAATTAGGAATATTTGAATATCAGAATCTCTCATTTGGGAAATGTATTCTTAGAAGAAAGTTTTCCTGTAGATAAGTGACAATATCAGTCAGCAACCTAAATTTTTTAAAGCTAAAAATTGGAGTATGAAGAATTTAGCTTTTTCTCATTTATCACAGGAAGTGCTAACATAAAAAGATTAATATTTAAATAACACCACTAATAACATTTTTCAGTACATTTTACATATGGCTTTTTTTCCATCCCCCAAACCTCATAGTTGGTTGGAGCAGCCACACATAGGACATAGGTAGCCACTGGGTTTTAAAGTTTCCAGTAGTGTGTCAGCTATGCAAATTACATTTGGCATTTTAAAAATATATTTCATATACTTACTCTTTTCAGAACCATGATTATAATTGAAAGCAGACAGTATAAATGCTTTATTTTTTAAAATTGCTGTTTACTTGCTATTACACAGCAAAAATTTGCTTAGGTCACAAAGTAATCGGATTTTAAAATTCCCCACTGGTTCAATAAAATAAAACATATCAAAGAGAAAGCATGTAGGACAAACTTCTTTTTTGTGAGCTTATTTTTTTATATAGTTGGCAATTTACTCATTTAAAAATAACAATGAAATTTTTATTTTTTTCTTTTATGCTTCATTGCTTTAAAACAAAATTATGTTGATTTTGTGCTTTACGTTTAAGCTGAAAAAATTCACCAGACAATCTTGACATTGTGGCTACATCTTGTCTTCCTGCCTCCGATTAAATTTTCAGAATCCCTGCATGAGATTCACAGATACCAGTTTGAACATTTCTGTGAGGCTAATTTCTCAGGGAAAAAAATATGGATCAGTTACATCTTTGGTTAATTTTATTTTCTGCTAGGTCTCTAAGCATTTTAAATAGAGTGTTGGTAATGGATAAGCATCCTTCTGTCGCTAGGTGATGGCATTGTTTCAGGCAGAATTAGGAGGAAGGACATTGGGATAGGGGAAGGAGGGTTGGGGAGAAAAGTGGTCAGGAAAAAAGATCTAATAGCTGATGCAGTCTTTTAAATACCTTTCCAACTGATCTACAGGAAATTGTGCTGAAGAATCATTTGTTTCCTATTCCACTATAAATGTGGTTTGCATTACATCCCGTATTCGGCTTTTTTTGTTGTTGTTTTGTTTCTACTAAATTACAGTACCACGATGGAGGTTTGAGAATAAATGATGTCTTCCTTTATAACTTATCTTTTAATGGCTTGATCATAGTTGGACTTTAGACACTGTCATATTTCATTATTATGAATTTTGTATGTGTGTGTTTCCAAGCCTACTTGAAACTTCTCTTAGTGCTCTGCCACTAAGGAAAACAATGCTGCAGTCTAAGTTCTTTAGAATCACTATTGTAGGTCAAATACCTGGTCTACGTGCTGCCATCAGGGATCTATTAAATGAATCTCTCGTTTTCTCGTTCAGAAAATTTAGAGATTTTAGATGTGGTTCTGGCAATTGTAGAAGTTGTTTGAATTCAGATTTACTTTTGCCTTAAGAAGATAATACAGTGGAGACAGATATTTGCTGTGCAGAGCTGACCTAAATGCATGCCTTGCACCTGTGAGAATTTCAGTATGCCGACACAAAAGATTACTGGGCCTTTTTTCCCCCTCCAATATTATCAGAGTTACAAAATAACTAATTTTTCACAGTCAATATAATTTAAAAGTAATTTTAGTTTTAAGGCTTTTCAAGTTTTTATATATTTAATTGCACTTTATTAGCCCTTAATACTTCAAACATAACTCTAAGATGACACAGGCTAAAGTTATATATGATAAACATTATTGATTACTAAAAAAAAAAGGATATCTGTATATTCATAAAATATTATAATCTATTTAGGAAATTCTCATAGTACTAAAAAAAATAAAAAGCAGTTGTTTGTATACCATGAAAAAGAGATCGATAGTGACAAAAGTGGAAAAGTTACAAGTATAAAATTGTCTCCTTTAATGTGAAGTGATCTACTGAAAGTTATACTTGGAATTTTCAGAAAATGTCCATAGTTGTAGGCTTTATAACATTTCAAATTCTATAATAAACTATTTGGCACATTATCGTATCGTTTTAGATATATAGATACCATGGCATTTTATTAAGCAAAACAATTTTTTTTTCTTCTGAAGAACACTTCTTAAGGTGAAATTTATTGGTTTTGAGCTTGAAAGTGGTTTGAGAATTATACATGAACTGCACTTAAACTTTGGGAGACTTTCCTTTTTGCAGTGCTGAAGATCCATGACTTGGTTCCAAACTACAACCTTATATTTGCAGATGTATTTATGGCACAGTACCACATTCTGATTAGAACTTAATAGGTCACATTTCTGATATTTCTGTCTCTAAATGCTGTGTTCCTCCTGTTTACCTAGTTTTCTTCCTATTCTTCCTAATTTCTTAAAGAAATCTGCACATATTCATTGAGGTATTTAATCCAGCAAAAAAGAAACACTACGCCTGTAACATTCTGTTTAGTAGAGTATACTACTTTAAACTCTTCTCCCCACCTGAAAAACAGGGGGCTAAAGAGTGGGTGTGAACACCTGAGAAGTCAGAGGTGGGAGCAATGTAGATGATGGTCTAATTTCAGGCTCAGCCGAAAAAATGAAGGCTTTGGCTGGTATCCTCCAGGGACCTAGCTCTGTGCTTTCCTAGAGACCAAATTACACTCATCTTGAGAGAGGGCACGTTGAGGTAATTGGTAGGAGAGAGTGGGGAGAGGTGAATTCCAGCTGCTTCCATTGTAGCTGACCTGAAAATGAATAGGGGATGTTAACAGTGGAGGCTAACATTTGACTTGGCTTTTTCACCTCCACAAACCTAAGGGTGAGAATTATAGAGTCCTGAATGACTGCACCAATAATGACCCTGTTTAAGTGGGAATTGCTATGTTGGGAAAAACTCTCACACCATTTTAAAAATACTTGATGCATTTACCAACCACAGTACTATTACTGTAGCCCAAAAAGTTTATCCACAGTATGGAAACATTCTTTTTATTTTCTTATTTTTTTTTATTGTCAGCCATCTAGTAAATGTGTATTGGATCTTCACCTCTTTGGTTACATTTTAAAATGCTCCTACTGAAAGACATTTGGAAGGCACCAGAATCCCATCTCCAAGAAGGGAAGCAAGATACAAGTGCTCTGTACTCCCTTTCTCCTAGAATGCGTGGTCGTTTTTTTGTTTTGTTTTGTTTTGTTTTTTACAGGAGAATAAATACTGTATGACTCAATAGCTTTTCTAACAAATAAAACAAATTAAATTGATGTTACATGCATATTTAAACCCTATCCAGTTAAGTACTGACGTGATTAAAATAATCAAATGTATTACTTAAAAAATTAAAAAGGATAAATTCTGTACCCCATTATTTTATTGACTTTTAAGTATAAATTGCAGAAATGTTTACATTCCTAGTGGCATTATTAAGCTAAACTGACGAATCAGAGGAAAAAGTTGATTGGCCAGCACATTATTATTTCTGCACCTGTTATTACAGAAGTGCTCAGCATTAAAGGAGCTGGAGGGATGCTGTTTTCTTAGGCTTCCTTTGTGTGATGTGGGGGTTGGGATAAATGTGTAACAAGTGTACTTTCACTTTGTAGTGCCTTTTTGTGTGTTGATGTGATTAAAAGACTACAGTGTTTTTCATGTAGCTTTGAAATTAATATGCAAATAATAGGGGATGTTAGGGCTTCCCTCTACCTGCTGCACTAAACTTCCCAAAGCCAAATGGGGTGGGGATTGGTGTCAACTTTTTTCATACAAGTTTTTTAGTTGCAAACATCGCCAACTTTTAATCTCTACTCTGAATTTGTAAGGGAGGGGGAGGGAAATGTCAAACTCATTGACGTAGGAGTGAAGATCTGAGATGAAAATACTTTCAATTTTTTATTTTCTACTTATATATCAGGATGTTAGGAGACCTTGAAAACATTGTGGAAAAGTTGTGTAACATTACCAAGCCTTTGGTGTAAGATTATACTTTTCTTCTGGTTGAGTTCTTCCTTGTATTAATCATGCAATATCATTTCTCAAATACTTGAGCCTGGTTCTGCCCTGGAGCATAGGTGACAATAATTGTTTGTTATTATAATTCTAGAATTTCTTGAGTGTTCATTGTCCGTAAATCATTTCACACAGAGAAATCTAAACTTTCTTCAGCCAGTAGAATAAATAATGCCTTCTCTGTCCTTTCCTTTTCTTTTTAAATTTTGAGTTCTTTAGGTATGTCATTGTAGTCTTTGAAACATAATGACATTAGATTTGGATTGAAGGGGGAGGGAGAGGAACTTTTATTTCATGCCATCTAATGGCTAGTTTGAATTTGCAAAGAAATGGATACAATGCCATTATTTTCTGCGAGATACTACTTAACACTGTTTTCATATCAGTTTAGACTTTGTCCTGTGTAATAATTTAAATTCCTAGATTTTAATAACACTTAATATGTAGCATGGATCCCACTTAATCTCCCCCCTGGCTTCACAGCAAAACGTTTACATAAATGAACTCTCAATTTTGATATTAACTATTTAGTTCACTCTTTCCTGAGTTAATACTACTTCCATAATTAAACATGTTCCACAGTTGCCATAGGAGTGTATCTTAAAAATGATATTCTTCTCTGTTCTTTTGAGCCATCTTTTGGCTAGGTCAGTAAAGAAATGGGAATCTGATTTTATTTTAAAGCGAATAAGTTATTACTCTACTATCGTATTAGACATTCAGCTTCAGAGGGAGTAAAAGATAAAATTCCATCACAGTTCTATTTTGTTACATTTGCAGCAGAAACTTGTATGCTCAAATTGGTTATTTTCAACTCATGACAGCTGTGATATTTAAAATGATCACAGCTGTTATGACTTAAAATTGATTTTTCTATTAACACCTGAGAAAAAGACCTGTGCCATATTAAAAACTTAAATAAGGTAACTGTAAAATTAGACGTGTTGATGCGAATCTGGTAATCCTACTTCCCAGAGGTTGCAAAGTGCAGCACACCTCTTCCATGCTTCCAGGGAATGAGCTAAAACTGCTAGAAATAGATGCATGATTGTTAAATGCGTTTACATTTTAAAGGATTCCTGTAATAGCAGATCCTCTTGGCCCAACTTCGCAGTGTCACTTTTGCTGATAAAATCATTTAGGATTCAGTTTCCTTAATTAACCCCAAGAAAGATGACTTACATGAATCATTATGATATCCTAACCTCTAGACTAGAGAAGCTGCTTTACCTTTCAGATATGACATTGAAAAATGCAAAACCATACTGAATTGTTTCTTATGAAGGAAGTTTTGGTTTTATGGTCCTTTTCCTCCATTGTCTTTAGATAATGAAAAAGGAAAAACAGATGAAAAAGGACAAATAGATCATGGCCAAGTAGTTTTAGGCTAGCACTTGTTTTTGAAATCTTTAATACATTTTTAATCTTCACGTTGAAGATCCATTGAACCTGTTTTAAAGTTAGATGGTGATTCCTGGGTTCAGTTGGTCTATTTAGATGTTTACCTTCTCAGTATAATCCGTATTAGAATCTCGCATCTGTCAGTAGATTACCTGTATTTAACAAACTAACCAATTTAAGAAAACATAAACACATAAATACATTAAGATATTTTGCTGTTTTGAGTTAGATGATGTACTATATAAAACATATACCTGGCCTGATGTGGAATTATTTATAGATAACAATGTCTTCACAGATGCATTGCCAGTAGGGAGCTATGTAGATTAAACTCTTTGGCTGGTCCTAAGCTTTTTACCTGTGTAACTCAATCAGAACTGAAAGCATGACAGGTTTTATGATGATGAATATATGGCTGGATTGGAGAAAGTATGGTTGGGTGGGTAGATAGATGGATAGATTTCGTAACTAGACAGTAATAGATAATGCCAATTATTTATTACTCAAACTTGTTTATTCATCAAAAATTTTTATACGGAGTATTACTTTGATTATTGCATGTAGTTCAGAACTATTAGTTGAAAATGCTAAAATATTTGCTATCACATAATCAAGACTGCTATAGAGTTGGTTCTAAAAGTTCCAGAGTGAACATAGATTACCTGTTTCAAAGTTAGAGACTAAGACTGTGGAGCGCCATAAGATCACAAAGTCAGACTATCACATATTAAGTGATCATGGGTGTCAGTGGCTATTTCCTTGTTTAGGTGAAAGAAAATACTGCTAGAGATGGACGTTGTTTATATGAAGATTTAAGAAAATCAAAGTGGATATTTGTTGCTGACAGACTAAGATTACAAACATATATTTTTAGAACAGGGGTGTTCCCCAGGGGACATATGGCAACATCTGGAAACAGTTTTGATTGTCACAACTGTGGGGGTCAGGCAGGGGCTTGCTACTGGCGTCTAGGGCTGGAGGCCGGGGATGCTGCTAAACATCTTAACAGTGCACAAGACAGACCCTCAGAAGTGCTGAGGTTGGGAAGTCCTGCTTGCAAAGTAATATATCTGGACCTTAAGAATTAAATAATGTCATAATAAGTTCCATAATTAAATCTTGGCATTGGGAGGCATTTATAGTGGATAACTTTTTTTGTTGTTTTCTTTCCCTATTTCCCTTTATTTCCCTTTTCCTTTTCCTTTTCCTTTTCTTTCCTTTTTTCTTTTGTTTCTAAAACATTTTTTTTTTTTTTTTTTTTTTTTTTTTTTGGCGTAGCACACTATAGCATTGCCCGGTATTTCTACCTTTTACCATGAAAACGTGAGATTTTATAGTGTACTAAATATTGTACATTATTTGTGAACCAACTGGAATGGCTTCAAAGCAGCTGTTAGAATATGTTGAGTCAGTAATGCACATGTCTGCATACCCTAAACATATATTTGTGTCTTACCTTTTAAAATGTTTAGAACCCTCTATCAGTGTAACTGTTGGTTTGTCTTGAATCATCCTAAATGAAGAAGGGTATTACCATTTTTACCCTACAGGACATAAAGTAGAAAAAAGAAATTAGCATAAATAAACTAATTAATAATTATGTTTTAAGTTTTTTGGTGTTATGGATATTGTTTACATCATCATTAACATCATAACATCATATTGTCTGTTATCAAGAAAACATTAAAATTTAAAGCCAACATTGAAGACGTTCTTTTCAACTTTCCCAGTAATGCAACTCCTTTACCTCCTCACAACTGGGGACCTCTCTCGTTGCCACCGCTGTACGTCCCCTCAATGTGGATAATTCTTGGCCATGATACGGAAGTGATTTTGAAACCTCAGTTTCCTTCCCTAGCACCCTGTGGAGGAAGGTGGCAGGATCTGGTGACTGAGTCTTACACCCGCCAACTTCTAGACCTCACTCCTTACGTGCCACATTTTGGAGCTAGTTGCCAAGCCTCACAGTAACTTGTACCACTCTTCAGTTTCCTCCCCATGATATACAAAGTTCTCCAAGGTTTATTGAGAGTAGAGATGGAGGCTGGGCAAAGGAATGGCGGCTCTGATTTGCAGTATATCTTTGGCGTACAGATATGCTTTCATTTGTTGCTTAGCCCATTAGCTAATGGAATTTCAGTTCCTTCCCACAGGCATTCTCAGACTCTGCACTTCACTCTTCCTGTTTCCCTGTCCAGCTTGGTACAACACATTCTAGTAAAATCAGACTTACATGTTCAGGTTTACTTTGTACATCACATCTCTAACCATCTTTATAAGTTTGCCCTAAACTGGCATTTATTTTGAACTGTCTTCCACCTTTTACTGTACAGCATTGTCTGTACTCAAAGTGAGCAACTGAAAAGAAAGTTTTAACATTTTTTTGTGTGCCAGACAAGTAATAAAGATTACTATTTTTTATGATAATTTTTTTTGATTTGAGTATTTCTGTTTCTGGAAGATGGTAATTTTTTCAAATCATGAGTTTACTGTAAATGAAACTATTTGAGGGAGTATTGACCTATTTTTGATCAATCATTGATTATCTGTGTTGCATTCTCAGTATTTCTCTTATAGTCCATATGTCCCTCTGAATAATTTTAGAACAATAACTTGCTTACACAGTGTTTTTAGAATATGCTTCAGGAAGCTTGCCTGTGTGGTATTTAACTCAGACATTTATGGAGTATAAAACCAATCTTACTGTGACTTTTAATTATTAGGAAAGTGGCTTACAGTTAAAATAAAGCTTACAGAAAATATTGTAGCAATAATTAATATCCAGTAAAATCAATCCAGTTCTAATTTGATCGTTACTACACCCCAGTAAGATAGGTAATGCAGGAGTCATCATCCCATTTCACAGGCAAAGCCTGGCCTGTCCAGTGAGGTAGCCACTGGCCCCATGTCGCTACTAACATTTAAACGAAGGCCAGGCACAGTGGCTTATGCCTGTAATACCAGCACTTTGGGAAGCTGAAGCGGGAGGATCGCCTGAGCCCAGGAGTTCAAGATCAGCATGATCAACATTGGGATACCCTGTCTCTACAAAAAGTTAAAAAAAAAAAAAAAATCAGTCAGGCATGGTGGCACACATCTGTAGTCCCAGCTACTTAGGAGACTGAGGCAGGAGGATCATTGAGCCCAGGAGGCTGAGGCTGCAGCGAGCCATGGTCATGCCACTGTGCTCCAGCCTGGGCAGCAGAGCAAGACCCTGTCTCTAAAATTAAAAAAAATAATAATAAATAAATAAATAAATAATGTCAGTCAATGAGAATTAAATAAAACTTATAAAATCTCACTTCCTTGGTTGCACTAGCCAAGTTTCAGTTACTCAGTTTTCATATGTGATCAGTGGCTACTATATTAGCACAGATATAGAATATTTGTGTCATTGTAGAAAGTTCCATGGGGAGGTGCTGGCCTGGGAAATGGAAGCATTGAGGGATTAAATAACTTGCTCAAGATCATGTAGGTCGTGACAGAATGGAGTCATTGCTGCTATATATTCCAATAGGATATATTTACATTTTTCTTAGCTTTATTGTCAAATATCTGATGTAAGAATTGACATTTCAGTGCTACCTTGTAGCAGTTTACTGAATGGTTATCTCAACTGAATTTAAATATGGAGCTCGAGTTACACAGACTTTTCAAAGGATGTAGCCCTTTGCCTGTCTGCACACAGTGGGGACCTTGAATCTCCAGCCAGTGAGACCCTGCAGAAGCAGAAGAGACCATGTCTTAATGCATCTTTGTAGACTTTTTGGCATATCGCTGACAACCATGAAATGTTTATGCAGCCAAATGAATGTATCACATCCACCATATAGGCATAAGTCCATACGTACAGTTAGGCAAGACCTTTGGGTAGAATGCTCCTGAGAGAGCTGGCCTCTGCCAAATTTTATGGAGCTCATGCCTCTGCTCTTGCTGTTTTAGCAAAAAGTAGTATTTTTATCAAAAGTTAAATTGGGTTCAATATTCACCATTTGGGTAATGGGTACATTAGAAACCCAGTTCCCAGTAGCATGCAGTATACCATGTAACAACAAGCACGTGTACCCCTTGAATCTAAAATTTTAAAAAAATATGTGTTTACTCACATAATCCAAGTATTTCTTCATAGTAAATGAAAGCGTCTGTCCATCTTGTCCTTAGCAGTCGTTTAGTCCCTAACCTGACTTTGTGTTGTTATAAAATTGTGTCACATCTTCCCAACAAGCTCCCTTTATCCTCCCCTCAAAGATTAGCACAACAGTATGCATTTAGGGGTGCTCAGATAATATTTGTGGAAAGAGCCCATAAGTATTGAATGTTTTTTTAAGGTTACATTTCTCAAGGTTACTCCTGTCTAAAATGGTTTTGTGGGACATTATTCATAGTTTACTTAAGTAAGTATATACCTACATACATAGTATCTTTCCATTCCCTGCATCACCAAGTTGGACAAATGTGCCCAGTTAGCCTTGATGGTGCTGAAGACCATGTTCATTCATACATGCACTCAAAATCGTATTAATTAGTTTTCAGCGATAACCATAGGTGGCAATAGATGAATGGGCTAGCCCTAGGCTATTATTAAGCACTGTGAATGAGATTGTTGGTGTCTTGTACCTGTCCTACTTTAACAGGTAAGACAATTCCAGAGCTTTCCCCATCATCCTCTCGTTGCTACAGTCTAGACATTGGGAGCACTGGAAGCCTATGGTGAAACAGACTGGCAGATGCCTTGGGCTTCTAATGGTATATATAAGCCATCATTTTATTGGTAATAATTATGGTGTTGAGAAGCATTTGTGTGCTGTGCACTCTTTCAGCTTGTGCCACGTTTAGTTCCTGTTATGCAAATACCACTTTAAACTTAGAAATTCTAATTTGCATTAATATTTTGGTTTCATAGAGCTAACTATTGCATTTCACAAACAAGTGCATTTTAATGAGTACTGGCAGAATGATTTCAAAATGTTATTTATTAAATACTATTGTAGAAAATGCAGTCGTTGGTTGCCAGATATTATCAAGATGAAATATAATGTGTGTTGAGGCCACAGGGTGCACCTCAAGAGTATTTGACCCTTATGGCTTTCAGTGATATAACAACCAGTGCTCTTCATTCAGGCTTGGAGGACAGAGGTAATTAATATAAAATAGAAGCCAGTGTACCATTGACATTTGGGTTTACCTTTAAAATTTAAGCATATTTTTACTGTTTGGCTTTTGTCATAAGACCATAGGTCATTTACCTCTGAGTTAAGGCAAAGGACTTTACCAGTCATAAACACCCAAGTTGTAAAGCAGTGTTTTCTTATATCTTATGTTTTGATGTTAAATCCTGAAATGGAGTTTGTTGCTGCTTTATAATTTTTTTCCTCTTCCTAAAAGCTTTTTTTTAAAATCAGAATTGTGGGTAAAAAATTTTTGATGTACAATGTGTGGGAAAATAAAAATTTTGCAACTGGATTTTCAGAAATGAACTATTTTAACACATGGACTTTTAATGCTGCTGTCATGGTTGTCATAGCTTGTGGTTCCTAATTATAATGAGCTTTTTTGGTGGTGTTATTGCAGTTGTTTTATTCCCCCTGCCCCCCACCCAGTCTTCAACTCACTTTTCCCAGAAGGAGAGTTCCAAGCCTTTGAAAATTCTCATGATTTTGCAAATCCACTCTATTTTTGTCTAGAATACAGGAAAGTTAAAACTGTGGCTGGTATGATGCCATGTTTTGAATCCAATTTTAAAGCAACCCTTTGCAACCCAGGGAGTAAAGCTGACATCTTTGTATCTGTAATGAAGATAATTATACCTGCAAGGTGACATCACTAGCAAAGTAACAAATACCCTTGAAAACGGAGTTCCTGGTCTTCTCTGAATTCTGTAGACCACGTTTGGCATTTAACACTAGACACCTCTTTCATGGCTGTTGTTTGAGAAGTTGCTTTCAGATGAATTTACTAAAGCTGACTGACACAGGGTTAAATTAATTCTTTTCTTTATTACTCAAAGTGATACAGACCTTTCTTAGACTAATGTAGCTTAATTAGTGGTCAATTAAAACTGAACATTGCTGAATTGAAGTTCTTTGATCAAACTCCCTGGCATGGGCTCGCTTTCTTTAACTAGCCACCATCTTGAATTCATTTGGAATCAGTAGTATAAACAAGTTTAAAACTGGTTCTTTTATAAGAAAGTCAGCAGGCTTGTATAGCTGTGGTTTCTTTTTTTATTTCTGTAGGCGGCAATTCAAAGGCATGCTAAATGAAAACAGTACTACACCCTGAAAAAATTACATTTTTAAAAGTAACACTAAGCAGTCAGAAAACAGTCAACACCCTTACCTGTTTATTCTAGATACATTTATATTCTGTGTAGAACAAATAATTAATAATTCATTTCCCAGTTTCAGTGGTTGATTTTGTTGTTACATGGAAAGTGAAAAGAAAACTCCTCACCCTCCCTTGCAAAATTTATAGTGATAACGAAAAGTGAAGCAAACAAAATCCAACCTGGTTGTTGGGAGTAGAGTCAGAAAGGGCACTGTAAATGAAGATGTGCCCAGTTGTCCTAAATTCATTCTTTGTCACTCTTGGGAAAATAGTTCACCTCTGTGTCTTTGGAGTGGGGGTGACACACTACTTCATTTACTTGTTGACTTCATCATTTATTTTCAAGGGCGTGATCCCATCAATATGGAAACTGATAATAGCATGTATTTCATATGAATCACTTGGTTAAAAATACACATTGCTTTTGTTAGAATTTAGGTGAAGTTACAAAAAAAGAGAATTGGGGAAGCTGAAAACTGGGGCAGAGGAAGTCGTCAGCATTGGTAATAAGATCACCCACCTCCATTTATCCAGTTACATGTCTTAATATTTAAAGTGTATATACCATTCTTGTCTAAACATAAATTGATACCATTCCATAATCCTAGTTTGTGAAGGCTTAACAACCCAAAACATACATCATAGCTGGCATTCAGTTAGTGCTATGCATTCTGGAGTATTAATTAAAACTGGTACTTTTTTACTGGAAATAAAAGTAATAGATTAGGTTTAAATAGATAATTTGCTTAGTTCATAGTGATTTCTTCTGATTTTGGAAATTTTCACAGAGAAAGAGTTAAAGGAAATTTGGAAGTGACCGTGTACAGTGTTCCCCCTGTAAGTGACAGAATTTTTGTGGTTTTCATTACTTAGGTCGAAAAATTATAGTTATAATCAATAATTAAAATTAAAAATTTTACCAGTTGGCAGAAAGAGAAATTGTTTATAGTCAATGTGCCTTTCAGCATTCTCTCTTGCCTTCTCCCTAAAGGGCTGATTAGGATGTAATAATTGGGGATGATAGTGGGAGGAAGACGACAATTCCATTTAATTAAAGATAATTTATTTTACTTTAAATTGGTGATGTCCCACATGAATAAGAGTAGATTTAGCAGATAGATTTATTAATGGGTACTGACATCTCAGTTGACAGAAAAAGCAAACATTTTCTTTCCTCATTGTTTTTATTGTGTCCCGGCACCTGAAACTGCTGTCACCCTGCTTCCTTTGCTGCTTGACAGAGCTGTAGACTTTTCCACCAAATATGCAATTATTGGTTTATCATTGAAACAAAGTTGATCCTCTTCTGAGTTAAAAACTATGCCAGGAGCTTGAAAGGCTGTTCAGGCTTTCAGAGCTAACACTACAAATGTTCTCTTCTTGAACCACATTTTCTTGACTGATCCTTCCCATATCTAGTTCATGAGTAGATTGAACGTTTTGAATAAGGACCAAAGATTTCCTTTGGTCTTGGGTGAGGTGCTTGTATGAATATTCCTTTAATACCTTGAATGTCTTGGATAATGAAGTGTGCCCCCAAAAACTACCATTTGCATTACTTTGGTTCATTCCTGACAAGGAATTCTGCCCTTGTGTGATATGCTCATTGTTGTCTCATGCAATTGTAAATGGATCTTGGAAGTTGGGACAATTTTTTTTAAATTAGGAAGTAGATTCAAGAAATACATGATATTGTTTTCATATAATCTCCTCAGTCTATAGTGGTTGTAAAGGTGTGCTATTTAGCATACCTTTAACAAAATTGTATTTATAATTCTGCATATCTTAAGGCACTTTTTAAATGCTTCTGACAAACTGCATTCTGTTTTCCAATTTCTATTTGATCTCTGTTACATTAGGTTTATTCGTCTTACTCTCCCATCAAATTCCTATATTCTTGTTTATGTTTTCTGGTGTTCAGTCATTTCTGTTTGCTTGCCTAGTATGTTTCTTTCACACTGTGTTCTTCACTGAATGAAATGCAGACCACCTTGGGAACTTCTTTCCTTCTCGGCTTCTTTTCCTACTCACAACTTCCCCCATTCACACTGACCATTTTTTACTTATATTTCTTGCTCCTGCTGCTTTGTTGCTGTAATTTTCACATATATTTCCTTTATGCTAATATCCTTTCCTTGACTCTTTGGATTTCAGTGGTTTGTCTTTCCAGCTTTATTTAGAAAATTAGGCCATATAACTAATGTTTACAAAATAGAAAGGAAAATGAGATTTTTTTTTTCTTTTTTGGAGGTGGAGAGGTGAGAAGGTTGTGGTAGAGTTTTTCTTTTATTTTAAACCAGATGGATTTTTTTGTCCTGGTTTGCTATTTCACTATTTCAAATTGATTTTAAATCAGTGATGGTGTTTTCAAGGGTTAATTTTTATTAAATATTGATTTTCATGTTCTGTTAACCTTTTCCTTCCCCTCAGCCAAAGGGTCTTGTTCCTTTTTTATGTCCATCTTACTTGTTTGTTTTAATAACCCGATCTCTCCAGGCATTATTTTATCCTCAAATCCTGCCACTTTTATCCATCTCTTTTTTTATTGCACTGTTGTCTTTACTTCACCTTTTATCTTTTCTTCTTCTGTAATTATTGCGGATCCATGATACCTTCCCCAAAATTGTAACAAAGAATGCTGGAAAAGGAGAAATTGGGAAAGAGAAAATCTGCAAGTAATGTTCTTTGCTGAGCCCTAGGGAAGTCTGCTTGGATTTTTATGTTCGACTGATTTCCCCCCCAGAGTTGTGCAGTCATGATTCTATGTAGTAGGGACATCAAGGCAAGAGTTCAAATAGACTAACACTGATCCTTAATTGGAGGTGTTAATCCTACATATAAACTTTCAGGAGGGGAAGCGATCCTGCATTTTACATCAGGTAAACTCAGTTGCACCCGTTGCCAGTAACTGGGTCAGGGGTGTGTGTGTGTGTGTGTGTGTGTGTGTACACTGGGAGCCAGGTTGGAAGTGGGAAGAGAAGGGGGTGATCTGTGGCCAGCCACCATTGCATTCAGTGAGTCTCAGGTAGCTCCTCATGGCCTAGAAAGGAATAGGCACTTGAATCAGAATAAAGACCTAGCCTGTAACTCAGTAGTACTGGTTCTTTCCTCTCCCACTTTCGAGCTATTTTCTTTCTTTTCTGTCTGTTTTCATTATTTCTATGGCAAGTTTACTTACACAGAAATCTGGATGGGATGCTTTTGACAACTGGGGTCTCTTTAGTAGCTCTTCTCTCCTTGGGAAAATGTCAGATACTTTGAGAAATAAATGCATTGCCCCAAACTGAAAACACTACCACTTTTATTCTGTAAAATAAAGGCATTCAAGGAAGGAGGCCTCCTCTATTCCCAGGAGGTCACAGGAATTGGGAGTGGCAAGAAGGAAGCTACTAAACAGGCTCCAGATGCAGCTCTATCCAGGGGATGCCTCATGCCTGGTCATTTGGGTGGCTGGGCTTGTCCCACCTCCCCTACTTCATGCCCTCCTCCCAGTCTGATCCTAGGCCCTCCCACCCCTAGGCCAGCCACAGGCCTCGCAGCAGACATCTGCGGGTCTGAGTTTCATATATCCAGCATGAAGTTCCCTCTCTCCCTCCCATTATGAATTCTGGGCTGTGGTCCTGCTTGCTCCTTGTGTGTCAGATTGAAGTTCTGATGCTGTCAGCCATGTCTGACCAATCAGCAAACAACACCACAGGATGAAATTTAAACAATGCAGATGCTCAGATACAGGGCTATGTTGCCTGGACCACGAAGGGAAAGCAGAGGTAAGGTCAGAGTCTCCCCAAAGTGGTCTATCCCGAGCCTGCCTGACTTGACACCTCTTGGGCTGCACTGTGCTGCTTTGACTTGTATGTTACCCATTTGCTTTGCACTACTTCTGTCTTCCCTGGCATTCACCAGGACTTTCATTTTAATTCGCTCTGCCCGGGTTACTTTACCACCTTCATCTGTTCACATCCTTTTCTCTCGGATTGGTGCTGTCAGTAGGAATGTTCCTGGATTGCCTCGAGGCCGAGGGTCCTTGGCAAGTGCCACCTTGTTCAGGTCTTTTGTGGGCAGACTTTTAGGAGTAGAGGACTGCTGAGGATCAGGGCAAATGGATGGAGTTAATAGGCCATATGAATTTTCCCTCTGCAGGACAGTGCAATTTATCATTTGGTTACAATCACAGTTTTGTTTCTTACCATTGTGAGGTATTGAATTGTAAATTGAGCTTAAATCATCTTTTTTTCTCAGAAACGGTTTACTTAGAAAAGATATAAATAGATAGAACCTAAATGAGGATGGATCAGCTCATCTTCCAAGAGTTTTGGGGAGAAAAAAGGGAATTGATATCTGTCCCCCACCCCAGCCCCTTCCCCTGTTTTTTGTTGTGTTTTTTTACAGTTTTTGGTGTTAGCTCACTAGATTACTGTTTGCAAAAGGAGAATCTCATCATCATCCTCTTCTGTTTTAAGTGTTTAGTTGGCCCTTTTATAATTTAAAGTGTTTACACGGTTCTGTGCTCCCTAGGCCCATCTGGAAAATATTTAAACTTCATAAGATCTATAAGACTAAAATATCACATATAATGGGATAGGGAGAAGGAAGAAAAATTAGAGCCGTTGCGTGTGTTTAGAATAAGTTAGTTGTTTGTTCAGAAGCGGCTGCTGGAGGAATTGGAACAAATAGCTGTGTGCGGTGAACGGTTGGGTCCAGAGCTGTACATTTCACCACAGAATGAGCCTTGGTTTGTGAAACTGACATTCTGTTGTGACTTCTAAATCCAAACAAATCTCTGCAAATTTCTGCCCGATCGAGTTAATAAGAAAATATATACATGCAGAGGCGAGAGCCGTATGCTACTTGTACTTCTGTCAGTGTTGGTGGAAATAAGAGACGGATTTTACCTACTGTATTACATTCAACCAGCAATTGGCAGAACCCCCAGCTCAGCGGGTTTTCTTGACTTTTTTTTTCTGCTGTGAGAACAATGGGATGCAAAATAGCTTCAGAAAAGGAGAGCAGCAGATATGGGATTGGGGTCACTTTTCTTCTAATTGCCTTGTAATTGGGGAGTGGTTTCCACTTTCCCACTATGTCACTGGTGGGAGGGGAGGAAGACAGATGTGGCTTAGCGGTAACGAGCTTTCTCCAGGCCGGATGTGCTAAGGGACCAGTGGGGGCCTTCCCTGCTCCCGGCCTGTGATCTGCTTCACACCTGTGCTCGTTTTCCCCCATGATCGATGACCTTATATTAACCCAAAGTGACCTTTTGCCTTCGCCTGTTCTCTGGGACGAGCTCTTGGCTAGTGGACCCTCCTTTCTCTCTGATAAACAGGTGGTTACTGGAGCCACGTACACTTGTTTTTCATGGTGCACTGTGCACTTAGCAGCCCGGCAAGACCTGCAATTTCATCCCTCTCAAGGGGCCAAGCAGGGGATTGGAAGGTGGGAGGGAGGAGGGTGCCACGAGAGTGGTTGCTGTTTGCATGTGCTTTTCTATTTTGTGGCTCATATGGTATCAATTACCATTTGATGGCAACGCCAGGCCTGAGGCCCTTCGCATGTTTGTCCTGTGAGAAAGATCTGGAAGAACCGACATATGGTTTTGATTGCAGCAATTGCAGGTTGATAGAATGAATGCAGGGGTGAGGTGGGTGGGTTTTCCTTCCGGCCCTTTCCACTCTGGGTTGCTAATGTGCTTCACTTGTGGAACTGGTCTTTTCATCATCCAGTCCCTCCCCACTCACCCCTCCCCCATCCCCCAACTCCCTGCCACTTTGCATTCCTTGCCCCTGCCTTCCAAATGACCGCCAGGAACATGTGGCCTGCATTAAGGACCTTCAATTAAAACAAAAAATTGTCCACTCTTCTGTTCAATCCCAGAGCAGGTCAGTCCATCAAGATGGTCAGAAGTATACCGCAGTTAAGAAACAAATGGTTGGCACGGGTGGCAGATTCCCACCAGAAGCTTGGGACATGTTTTAAAATGGCTATTAGTTCAGATTGTTAAATGTTGAAATGATGCTGAGAAATAGCAGCAATAGAAATTAATGTGGGGGGTGTGTGTGTGTGTGTGTGTGTGTCTGTGTGTGTGTATTTCATTGAAGATGCCTCTTGGAATCTGTGCATCTGCTGAGTAGGGACAGGAAGATGATGATGGTTAGGAGTTCTTTGAGATTCCATCTTTCCATACATCCCAGGCCATAAGACGATGGAAAAGCAAGTGAGGCATGTGTGTCTCTATGAGCATTTCCCTTCAGAAGGAAGATGTTGGAGACTCATCTCCCATACCTAGTGACTTCTCTCTTACTAAATTTGTGATGGTAGGGGGTACTCCTCATTACTGTGGCTCAGCAGGGATTGCATCTGTGAATATGCCAAGGCAGGGTCTACTACTGGGGAATGGAGAAAGGCAAAGAGGAGAAAAGAACATTGTAGACACTTTGAATGTTACCCAGAAACATTTTTTTTGTTTGTTTCAAAGTAACATCTTTCTATAATGCTTTCAAATTTACCTGTCTCATAATCTGTTCTAAGATGGGTAGCCCGTGAGGTTTTGAGTTTTTTTCACTTCGGCTATTGCATTTCAAAATATTACTCACAATTAGGAATTTATACAGTTTGAAACAATAATGTGGTATCTCATGAGTAAATGCTGCCATCAACATCTCCCTTCTTTTAAACTGAAAACCAGCAAACCAGAACCAAAAAAAAAAAAAGCAGAAACATGCCCCCCAAAAGCTTTTTTTTTTTTTTGAGATGGAGTCTCGCTCTGTTGCCCAGGCTGGAGTGCAATGGCGTGATCTCGGCTCACTGCAGCCTCCACCTCCCAGGTTCAAGAGATTCTCCTGTCTCAACCTCCCGCATAGCTGGGATTACAGGTGTACATCACCACACCCGGCTAATTTTTTGTGTTTTTAGTAGAGACGAGGTTTTACCATGTTGACCAGGCTGGTTTCAAACTCCTGACCTCAAGTGATCTACCCGCCTCGGCCTCCCAAAGTGCTAGGATTACAGGCGTGAGCCACCGCACCTGGCCAAGAAAATTTTTTAAATGTGAGATGAATTATTACTTCTGACAGGCAGCTATTGAAACCTAATCACACTGTTTGACATGCTTCTTCATATTTATTTTTATATTAGAGCTGATCTTTATCAAAAGGTAGTGAAAACTAAAAACTTAAATTATTGACCTAAATTGTAGGGAAATGTCTATCTAATCGACTCTAGAGAGAAAACTGACCATATCTTTACGATGGTTACTGAATGTGTGTCTTCATAAGGCTAGATTGTTTTACCTTTGTTCAAGCTTTCCCCTTATGCTGTAGAGATTGATGTATTAAATCATTTTTTAAAGAGTTTTGATGACAACTGTATTTTGCTATTTCACGATCTTTATACAGTGGGGTAAGTGTTTTCAGAGATATGTTTGAATTCAGAGCAACTGGCAATTAATTGATTTGCTGTAGTCACATGTTTTAATGGTAGCTATTTGGTCATTTGCCTGATATTTAATGCACACATATATAACCTTAAATCATCATTCAGTGTGATAGCTTAAGATAACATTTCTGTTTCCTGCTCATGCCACTGTTAACTGTGTTTGAAGAGTGATGTACTGAGAAGTTTAATTTGCTGGTTTTTTTTTCTAAAAACATTGCTTTCCTGAAATATATAGTATAGGGGGCTCATAGCAAAAACACCATAGTATATAGGTTGTGAGCCTGTCTTCAAACATGGTGGGTCACTTAACAGCAGCTGTGCTGGAGAGATATTTGATTTGAGAAGACTTTTTTGAATCTTCTCAGCCCTAACACCATTCTCGTTTTGAAATGGGAAAATGGAAAAGAGTTTTAGGGAATAGAGATATCTCAGCCTTGAAAGGAAGCATAGGTAGAAATCTTTCAGTTCTCACTCAGATTAACCAGCATTCCTAATCTGGCTCCCCTCACAGAGGATAAAGAGTCTGCTGGGAAATGTGGGTTTATATTTGTAGAGACACACTACAGAGGCATGAGATAGTGTTAGATAGCGGCTAGATGCTTCGTGCCCAATATTAATTTGGTTTGCAGATTGAAATTTAGGAAAGCTTGCAGAGGAGCCAATCTTTTTTATATACAGCACCTTTGAAAAAAAAAGTGTCCACTACTATTAAAATCCAGTCTTCTAAAATATTACTACATTCAATATAACTTACAAATGATCAAATTTAGGTAGACATCAATAATGTTAAAAGATAAAAGCCCTCCTACATGTAATATATAACGTCTTAAACCTTATTTCTTTAAAAAAAGATACCGCTTTTGCCAAAATCTCAATGCAGGGATACTCAAACTAACCGTCCTTGGAAGTCCTAAAAATTGCTAGTGTTCTCTTCTGTTTTTGTTTGTTTTTGTTTTTTGTTTGTAGTTATTCGCAAGTGGAGAAATATTTATAAAATTATATTATAATTTGTAATGCACACAAACAACTATCAGACCACACTTGAATCAGAGAGTTACATTTGTCAATTGAGGAAAGAGTATGCCAGCACAATGCCTAATGGAGTGAAAAATTGTGCTTATTTTCATAGGACTCTCCTAGAGAGGAGCTAACTACTTTCCTCTCTCTTAATACCCAGACCCCCTCCCTCGGCCCTGACAGCATGTTACAGAATGCATTCACTTAGTGTTTGAAGAGCTCACCACCTCCCTTTAAGATCTATTCTTGCTATTCATACATTACAAATATGTACTTTTATATCCACAAGGAAGACATTACTGACTTCAAGAAGGGCAGTGTCAATGAGGAGCAGGAAAATACAGTACGATACAAGCCTGCCAATGAAAGAATTGTACTCAGACTTTATGTGCTCTAACTGTTAAACAAAATTTGAACCTTTGAGGAAAAAATATTGGGGATTCTGATGAGCTGGCTAGTTTGCTTGCTTGCTTGCTTGCTTTTTTTTTTTTTTTTTTTTTTCCTATTTGGAAATCATGGCTTCCCAATCCTAAGGGATTAAAAAAAAAAAAAAAAACCTCAAAGAAAAGACTCAACAGGCTTTCTGGACATCAAATAGTTCCTACAAAACAACATTCTGATGACTTGCATGTAAAAAAATCAGAAACATATGAATTAAACTTCTCTCAAAATACATATGGGTTGAAAAATAGAGAGAAGTGCTAAGAAAATGTGTTTTGGGTTTTGCTGAGCCCATGACATTTGAAAAATAGTATGAGACATTGAACAAACACAAAGGATGGCTTGGCTCTCCCACTCCTAATATTAGCCTTCTAGTTCAATGGCAAATCAGTTTACCATGTGCCTAAATGTGAGCCACCTTGATGCACTCCCCCACACTTAATTACATGCAGTTTAAATTTTTTCAATTAGGAGCTCAAAAATAACATTGCATTTCAAGGAAATGCAAATCTTAGCATTTTCTTACCTGGTTTGTTCACCTCAGACCATTTTAGAAAACACCACAGATCATTTCACCTTAGGAGCAGTCACACTGATATGGCTGTCTTTGGTGTGGCTGGCATATAACAGAAGAAAAGTATCATTATTAAGAAACTGGCTCCAAAGACAATATTGCTATTAAATTGAAGTCAAAAACCACTGCAGATAAAACATGATGAAGATGAAGGATGCCCTCTCTTAGCCATATAGTGGAAGCCCGATCGTAGACTCTTACCCTTACACCATGACTCAAGTTCCTGCTCATTTTTACCCCTGAGCTCTGTGGACTTCTAAGCAGTGGAAGTTTTCATTCTCTCTCCCACATTGCACTCAAGAGAGGTAACATGAGGGATTCTAAGTCCTGGAATTCCTCTGCATCTGGCTTTAAGTACAGGAGCAGAACAGAGGGAATTTAAGGAACAAAAATAGCCAGAGCTTCAGGCTTGTTCCACTGATGGTAAGTCATTGACACGCGCTTGGATGAAATCCTATATCTGTTCTTTGGACTAGCACTATCACCTGAGATGATCAGTTTTAGAGAGTTACAGAGAGGCAGTAGATTTCTTCATTCCTATTTCAGGAGAAGTTATTTTGGTTGTTTAAAAAAAGAAAAAAAAAAAAAACACTTTAATGAACTTTTCCTAACTCCTTTACTCAGATGGTGGCAAGAGGTTTGACAGAATAAAGTAGTTCAGCTAATATTTATCAAATGCCTACTATGAGTGAGGTGTTAGACTATAACTCTGAAAAAGACAAGCATGAGATAGGCAAACAGACTATTATAACCTAGACTGATAATGCATGGATTGGGGAGTATAGGCTCCTGAAGGTAGATACACAAAGGACAACTAGCCCACATTTGGCCTTAGAGGAAGTGAAGTGCAAGGATGAATGGGAATTAAGCTGGCAAAATGCAAAGGTTATAACTGGAAGCAGGGGTGAACGTGGCATATCCGGTGACCCAGAAGCAGTTCAGAATGCCTGGAGCTTATGGTACAAAAGGGTAACAGTAAAAGGTGAGACTGAAAAGATAAAATAGTGGCCTGATCAAAAAGCGACTTGTGAGCCCTATTAAGGAGTTGAGATTCAATCATGAATGTGACGAGGAGCCTTTCAAATGGGTATGCCTGAGAAGTAATTAAATTTAAAAGTCCAGAGGGATAGGAGGACCTGGAAAACTTAGAGTCAGAGAAGCCAAGGGAAGCAGATCTAACCAGAAGGAGGAAATTGTCAACAGTGTCAGATGTTGCTGAGAGATAAAAGCGACATTTGGCTGCAGCATCCAGGAGGTCTTGAGCAGTTTCATGAAAGTAGTGGATGTGGAATGAAGCTAAAGAAGTGGAGAACAGGCATTGCAAGATAATTTTCCGTCATCATTGTCATCATCCTCGTCCTCATCACCGGAAAATGAGCATCAAGTATCTTATCTACCAGACATAGAGAGTGACCAGGTAAAGAATGACATACCTGCAGCCTGGGAGATTTCAGAAAACAGATCATAAATATAAAACAGAAGACAGCAACACACGGTACACCACATGCAAAGGGCAAAATGAGCAGTGTAGGCCAATGGGATGAAGAACAGGAAGAATTAGGGGGCAGGTGAAATGGAAGAGTTTTTCAAGCAGTCAGTGCAGGTTGAGGTTTGCATTCTGTGTTGTGCCTCCTTATAAGTCAGTCCAACCTGTTTTTGAGGCTCCATCCAATGGAAGTAGGAAGCACCATCAAAGATGATGCATAGTCTTTACTTGCCTCTGACTTCTGATTACGTTTCTGAATTTTGGGAAGAAGATTAAAGTCATAAACTGATTCTTGGTTTGTTATAATTTCTTGCAACTGTTATTTTAAAAATCTGGACACAGGCCAAGGCAGGAGGATTCTCTGAGGCCAGCAGTTTGAGACCAGCCTGGGCAACATAGTGAGACCCTGTCCCTACAGTAATAAAAGTAAAATAAAAATAAAGTCTGGACACAGAAAGTGAGGTACAGATATCACAAATATAGCAACTCCAAGATATTGGTAAATTCTACATGGATGAACTTCTTGAGAAATTCTGCACATCCAATGCTGGACAGCTGTGGAATTGCGGCATGATACCTTTCACATCTGGGTCATCTCCATATGATATCTTCTTCCTGGTACAAGGCCAGAAGTTCACCCCATGCATGACACCTATGGAAACCACTCATGATTCAGAGGACAGTTTTTCTGAAAAAGGGTACATGATGTATACTTTCCTTCAACCCTAAAGTTCTGCTGCATGAACTCTGTAAGTGAAGGAAAGGACTGGTTCTCTTCTGCTTTGGCTGTCTTCCTTGTTTCCTATTTATTGGGTACCTGCTTTGGGCAACCCATTGTGTTGGAGGTGCTCTAAACCACAATCTTTGCTCCTAAGGAGCCCATAGTATTTATCGGGGGATATGACCTGGATAATTCACATAAGATATGAATTTTTTCTTTTTTTTTTTTCTCTTTCTTTTTTTTTTTTTTTGAGACAGATTCTCACTCTGTCGCCCAGGCTGGAGTGCAGTGGTGCAATCTCGGCTCACTGCAACCTCCGTCTCCTGGGATCAAGCAATCCTAATGCCTCAGCCCCTGAGTAGCTGGGATTACAGGCGCCCACCACAACACCACTCAGCTAATTTTTGTATTTTTAGTAGAGATGGAGTTTCACCATGTTGGCCAGGCTGGTGTTGAACTCCTGACCTCAAGTGATCCGCTCACCTCGGCCTCCCAAAGTTCTGGGATTACAGGCGTGAACCACTACACCTGGCCAAGATATGAATTTCTTTAAAAAAAAAAAAGTCATTGGAAAGTTTAGAAGGTGAAATACATTTAATGAAAATTGAGCTCATTCTTCCCTAATATTTGTTCCGTATTCCTCTCCATATTATACTGTTAGTACACAATCCTGTTTGGACTTACTGGAAAAAAGAGCTGAATAGCTTATCCATATGTCAAGAAATTTTCAGTTTAAGAACACTGAGGTTCATCAACATCAAAAAATATTTTCAGCATCATTAAGGTGCTGGACATGCTCTACAAATTAAATACCGTAGGGCCCCTACTATTTCAGTTTTCTCAGTGTCTTGTTGCAGTGGCAGATGCTATGAACTACATTTTTCAAATGAATATTGAAGATTGAGAAAGAAGTTAAGAGATCTCCATCTATTAATGATAGAACCAAATCTAGAAAGATGTCTCCTGCTCTGTAGAGCACATTAGGGATCATTATTTATAGCCAGTTGACTCTCTTAAGACATTTTGGCAATGAGGGAAAAATCATAGGTTCATTTTCTCAGTAGAATGAAGAACATTGAGTTTGCTAACAAAGAGAACGTGAGTGACTTTGCTAAGAGAGCGTTTTTATTTCAGCGGAAAGGCAGCCCCCTTTCCTAATAATAGCTACATTATTTACCTAAATGTTCCATGTAGCAACTGATAGCAAGACTTACTGCTTAAGAGATTTGGCCATCATCTTGTCCTCTTTACTAGAATTCCATCTCCCTACAGATGGGCCCTTGCTGATATTTTTTTCTGAAGGACAACATGTAAGTTAAGGGCCTGCTACTATGTGTTATTTTGTTTTTTTAATTGAGGTGAAAGTCACATAACGTAAAATTAACCATTTTGAAGTAAACCATTCTGTAATATCTAGTACATTCACAATGTTGAGCAATCACTACATCTGTCTCGTTCCAAAACATTTTCCTCAGCCCAGAAGGAAACTGTACCCATTAAGCAGTTCCTTCCCATCCCCCTACTTCTATGCTTTATAAACCTTTAATTTTGATGTTATATACACACACAGGCATACACACACATACATGCTAAAAATACACACACATTGTATGTATGTATAATGTGTGTAAATAATGTGTAAATATAGATGCATAATATGCATAAACGGATGTGTGTATGTGTATATACATGTATGTATACATATATGTGTATATACATATACATATATACGCACTTATACATACATATTTGTGTGTGTATACACACACACATATTCATTGATGTCTGTTTATAGATGAGGAAGTTCCAGACAGAGGACCTAATATTTCCTAATTATGTAAACAAAGAACTATCTATTTTAATGAATGTTTCTCTGCCAGGAAAAAGAAAAATAGGAAACATTCCTTGCTTCTTTTAACCTTTCTGTATATTTCTCTTAAATTCTCACTAGATGCTAATTTATCAAGGAAGACAAAGAAGACAGAAATCAATTCGGAGCCTTTTGTTGTGTAAAACTGCTGCTCTTCTTGTAAAGACATTTTCTGATTAATTTCATCAACACTGAGAATTTTAAACTGCTTCTCTTAATTTTAAGCAGTCATCTGGGTTTTACATTTCTGTTTTTGAAAATCCAAAATTATTGAACAAAGTAATTTAATTAACAAAGTTTACATTTCTTGGAAAGAATTACGAAAGGGTCATTCTTACTATAATTTTTATTGTTAAAGAAATTGCTGTTGTTCACATTTATTTATGCCCTCCTCATTCTGGAAGAATATTTGAGGTAGCCAGTAGCACATTTGTTTGAATTAAGAAAAAATTAGATCAAATGAAAACATTCCTAAAATTTTAGAGAAAGCCAACTCAATTATGTTTTAAATATGCCTGAAGTCATGAACTAATTATTGTTGATCATTTATTCTTCTGGTCCTATTTCAGGAATATTATTGCCCTTCTTAATTAATCTTTCGCCTCCTTTAAGAAGTATTTTTGAATAACCCTATAGGATAACTTCCTTTACATTCCTTTAGCACATATGGTTTGTACAAAAGACTACTCACTTTATCACATTTTCTAGTTGCTTGTTGTACATCGTAAATCTCCTAACTAGTTCCTAGTGAAAATTCTGCCCTTCTAATTTTTTGTATGTAATTTACCAAAGCACCTAGCCTTGTGCTAGCTAAAAGCTCTGCTCTGAGTTAAATTAGTGAAATATTGCTGGTTGATTTCACCTAAAAGTTTGCCCTGGGCATGAGAGAAGAGGGTGGGCATTTGAATGGGTAACAGAGAAGCGTCTGATTGGACGTAGATGTTGACAACTTGCATACTTACTTTTTTCATTTCAATCTGCGCCACAGAGTCATACATTTGGTAATTATTTCATGCTTTTGTTTTCAGTTGAAAGTAGTTAGGGCCATATGTTTTGACAGAAAAAAGATAATTCATACTTTTTTTCAGCTTTATGAAAGGGAAGATGGGGTAACAATTTTACAGTGTACCATGGCAGTGATTCCTATTCAAAACTTTACCAGATTGGAAACTCACTGTTCATAACAATTCTCTTGGTAAGCAGAAGATGAAGGCATCTGTTTAGAGCACCCAGAGTTAAGTTTGATGCTTCAAAGCACAGCAGCATTCATTTATAACTCTACCTAGCACTATTAGATATCTTTAACAAATATGAGAAGTTGTCCACCAGATTCCTTAGACGGTAGGTGATTTGGAAGGATATTCTGATCAAGTGCTAACTTCTGACTGAGGATTTCGAGTGAAAAGACCTAGGTTATAACCCCATGTGACTCATGGCAAAAGGAAAGCACTTAATCCACTCCAAGCTTATGTTCCCGAATGTATAAGATGGGTAGCGTGGTTGACCACTTGGATAGATAATCCATCTCAAAATGAGGATTAAAGAAGATAATGGATGAGAAAAGTTGTTTTGATTTAAAATACTATGAAGATAGGAACTTTTAATAATGACTAATGGTAGAATTTTGTCAAATTTCCTTTACGTAATTAAATTCAAGATCAAGGACTATATCTAGAGAAGTACCTATGTATTTTCTTTTGTGAAATGTTTCTTTGAATATTATTATTATCATTTTATGTCTGTTAAAATCTTGGCCTCACTGTCTTTTCATTGCTTGAATGTCGACTCTTCAAAGTGTGACTTTCTGCTTGTGTCTGATGCAACTTTCTTCCTGACTGCTCTTGCTTCCTGGGAAGGAATAAGTACTTAGAAATGATGGCTTTTTGGCTGTCTATGCTTATTAGGTACAAACACAGCACTAAAGACATTTGGAACTGCAGAAATAAGAAGAGCGTCTTTAGGGTTGTGTGCAAAAGGTCAAACTATAATGTAGTTAGCATTTTTCTTTGCACTGCTTTCCCTTCTTTTAACACCCTCTCAGTACCCTCATACCTTCTCTGCTTTCCAAAAATGCTTTCTAAAAATTGATTATTGGGAAAAGATCTGAGACTTCATTGAACTGAAGTGTAATTACTGCTAACAAACTGTGACAGCATTTCCCAAAGACAGGGAGTGATTGGAGATGTGATGAAAAGTGGATTTGTGACTGTAGAAACTCTTCCAGGGATGTAGGCTTTTACCCCTCTTGGTAATATACCTTGACAAAAGTCTGCAGCAATGAAATTAACTTGTTCACTCCAATCGCATCTAAATTTGAGCTTAAGTCCTTTCTTAAGCATGTCAGCTTTAGGCTTCAGGCATCAATCTGTGGACTAGAGTTCAAAGGGAAAGGTTGGGGAATGATGCTCTTAAAATCTTTAGGACCATTATAGGTAATTCCATTTTCTAAAGAAAGCTCAGCCCTAAACACCTTAGAGAAGTGGAATGCACTAAAGTCTATTTTGGCAGAACCAATGAATGTTTATCTTTCTCTGTGTTATGATGTTATTCTTAGTTTGACGTGTATCTCGTGTGTGGTGTGTTTATTCATTCATGCATGTATGCACTTAGTAAAGTTTTGAACCTATTCTGTGCCAGGCATGACATGCACATACACATTTGCCCAAGCACACCTGCACGTTGTTTTTTTTTTGGTAATGCTGTTTTTACCTTATTGTTTCTGCAACTGGCTATCCTTAGCAGGCCTTCTTAGTGTACAATAGGGTATAGAAGAAATAACAATCAACATTGGAGTAAACCTAAAATTAATTTCTGTCTTTATTGTAAAGTCATAGAATTTGTTTTCATCTGGAAGATGTGCTGCCCTCATTTAACGGATAAAGCAGTGCTTTCAGAGGTCACAAAGCTATTTTTTGGCAGATATAACCAAACCTATTTTGATGTTCCAACACCTCCTAATGAAGCAGTAGTCATCATCTAAAACAAAAAGCAATTGGTTGCTAAAGGAGGAGAAAGTGTTGAGTTGGGAGATGCTCTATTAGACATAATTGACAATCATGCATTTGATATGATAGGTGTAAACAGAGATAAAAATAATTTAGTCACATCTGTTTAAGTTTTCAGATAACCAGAAGCAATAATGGTTAATTGAAATAATCTATCAGGTTCTCCTTAACATTACCTTGAATTTCTTCACATGCACATCAGTGCATTTGGTAAATAAAAGTTTGGAAACAACTTAGTTAGGTGTTTAGAACATATTAGAGTTGTGATGTGCTTAGCATCCACAGTCTTTTATCTGTGCCAACCCTGAGCCTGGTAATGAAGCCAACTCCCACATGAATAAGTAACATAAGAAGTGTAACCAGGAAGAAGTCGGGGTTTCACCTGGACCAAATTTTAAGCAATTAAGTGTTTCAAGCGATCTTTAGCCAGGTGTAACTTAATCAGTTTAAGGCACTCTCAGCTAGGGCCAAGGTACTCATAATGTTGGCAGTGGGCATTCCTCTGATACACCATATTGAAAGTAATAGGAAACACAGAATGTCTGTTCAGTTATTGCCAAGAGCAAGAGAAATGCAGGTGTAAAAATAAAAAGAAGTGTTTGGAGCCAGAGGCTAGTACACATAGACAAGACTGTATTCATACTTCACTTTAATACTTCAGATAATAACCTGGTGGTTTTTAATCAGTTGAGTTTAGTGTGCTGGTATCTAGTTGTGGGTCTGGTGTCACCACTAAACCCTAGTGTAACTCTCAGCCAATTACTTCACCTCTCTCCATCTCTAGTAGTATTCAACAAGTGTTTTAATACCTGCTGCATCTGAGCTCAACTTCATGTCTGGAAGACAGATGAATGGTCCTGCTTCTTGCAGTAACACACAAGAACCTCCTTTGTGCTGCCCTGACTGAGATGACCTTGTGTTCTTCTCTATGGGCAAAACATTTCTAGGCTGCTAAATGGCCAGGCAGTATAGGGGACCTAGGACTCTACAAAGCTGGGTTGTGGTAGGAGTCCATGAGCACCATGGAGAGAATTCTTAGTTACCAGGAGATACTGTTGTAGTAGTTAAAAACTCAGACTCCAAAACAAGACTACATGGTTTTGAATCTCAGTTTTGCCAGTTTATTAGCTGCCTGACTTTAAGCAAGTTGCTTAACCTCTCTGTGCCTCAGATCCCTTAGCCATAAAATTGGGATGATAATGAAACCAAAGTGTTTGTATGTAAGCAAAATGAGTATATGTACAGTTTGGCTGCAATAGAGCTGATGGGTGTAAACAGATATAAATAATGACTTCTTTTCTGAAAATGACTTATTTTCTGTTTTTCTCATTGGTGATCCCTGCATATGTCACTGGGATGGCTGCAGGAATTCAGTAGGATAATGGGGAAAATAGCTTAAATCTCAAATGTTCTATAGCTATAACATCACTATGACGTCATAGCAGAGTGAGCCCACTCACATCTCTCCTGGCAGTTTTGCTGCCTCAGAGTTGGAATAATAACTCACTGAAAATACTTCCAAAATAATGAGCCACTCTGCAGATTTAATTTGTAATATTATTCTTTCTATTAGTGGTTCTGTCTTAAATTCTTTTGTTTTAATTGAAGCAGTGTTTTTTTCCCCCTTGTAAATTTCTATACATGTCAAAGGCTACTGGCTCATTTTTATTTAGAGTTTGAAATTCAGTTTGAAAAATATACTGCAGCCAGTTATATGAAAAACATAAGAGAATATTGTTGACTTTTGATTGAAGAGAAGAAATTACAAGGCAGAGCTGCCTAGCCACGAAGAACACCAGGGTTTCGTGCTTTGCACACAGAAGGCACATACTTAAATCGGCACAGCTCACTTTTTTTTTTTTACTGTGCCTTTGCTGAGCTTGCTGCAGGCTGAGTGCACTGGTAGAGAAATGCAGGGCTGTGTTCTGGCCATCCCTGCCAGCTCAGGCCCTTCCTGCTCCTTTGTGGATCGCCCAGGTCCCTGCTGCTTCCTGGTGCCGTCTCCTGGATCCTCTTGATATTTTTCCGTTCTGTAATTTGGTTGACAGTTACAAACAAGGAAGGGGCTTGAAATTCTTACCGTTTTGCGACTTCCTAAAACGGGAAAGGAAATTTGGTGGATGAGAAGGGAAAAACACCTCCTGGCTGAAATTCACTTACAGGATTTAGCCTCAGGTTTAATGTACTCATGAGTGAATAATGACTCAGCTGATATTTAGAAGCTGAGAAAATTATATGATTTTTGTGATGGGGTGTATAGATATGGATGTATATTTGAAGTAATTTGTGTTGTAAATATAGTAAGATGCTCAGGGAATTTCTTTTTGGGGAAATATATATATTCTTTTTCGTAGGTTTTTGTGGTGCGTCCTGGGAGAGGGGAGATGGGTCATTGCTCAGTTAGTAAAAATAAAATATGAAAATCATACATATAAATGGTACATTTTGCACTTTTTGATAGTTGTGAAATACTCTTTTTTTCAGACTACCAATAAAGATAATTTGAGGAGTAAAACTCTTCTTACCATGAATTATTTTGGGGCACTTAGAACTACTTGGTTAATTCTTTTAAATACTCCAACTGATTTAGATGGAGTAAAAGTGTCACAATTTTAACTGCTTGTACTGGTGAAATGTTTCCATTTATAAGAAATACCCTCCTATTTGTCAACATACTTAAGACATGTATGTGTTGTTTCTA
Organism: Trachypithecus francoisi; assembly: GCF_009764315.1. Taxonomy (NCBI): domain Eukaryota; kingdom Metazoa; phylum Chordata; class Mammalia; order Primates; family Cercopithecidae; genus Trachypithecus; species Trachypithecus francoisi. The sequence continues at coordinate 958,984 of NW_022681435.1, read as the reverse complement.
AGCACATTTCCTGTTTATTTGATAATAGAAATCGCCCTTTAACCATCACTTGGGCGTGAAGGAGGATTCTTCTTCCTCCGTTAGTAAATATTCCTTGACTTGATAATACTGAAAATATGGGAGGTGAATAAGCTTAAATCCTGCGGTTTGGTTTGGTTTTTGGTTGTTTGCAGTATTGGACTGTTCACCTGCACTGTCCTGTGCCTTTGAGTATGATTAACTGCCATTACACAACTCTACTTCTTGCATTTCTTGACTAATCTTTCATGTCGTTTGACTGCCCATTGGAGTCTTTAAGTCAGCGACTTAGGAAAGATTTTAGGAAGGAGAATGCCAGGAAAACTGGCAGAGAAGTCAGGAACCTGGGCTCTGTCCAGGCCCTGGGGTAAGTCCTTTCACCTCTTCCTTTGACTCCTTTACAAAACGAAGTTGAACTCATTTGAGCTTTAAAAAGATGATGCCAAGAGGCAAGACAGAGGGCAGCAGATGTGAAAGTAACATGAAAGAGAAAGGAACGTCTGAGGAAAAAAAAGCTAGAAAAAGATTTTGACTAATAGTACTAAAAACAAAGAAAGAATATGGAATAGAGAGACCCAATTATACTGATAATTACAATTATCAGTATTGTAAACACTACAGCAAAAAAAAAGCTAAAAATATATTCAGCTTTTATTGTCCATAAAAAATGATCACACCATGTCTAACTGTAATTCCTTTGTCAAAAACACTAGAGGCTAGGTCTAAATTGCAGATTAAGAGTTTCTTCCTTTTACTTCTTGCATATCCAGAAACCTGGGGTCATAGATACTCTTCCATGGTGTGTTGCTTGGCACAACTTGCAAGTATTTTGGCAGATAGTTAGAAAAAAAGACTTTAAGAAATATGCAATAGTATGAAGGACTCTAAATATAATAAATAAAGCTAAGATCTCAGTATCCTGCCATTCATTACAGTCAACATTTATTGAATAGCAGTTACATGCCTAGCAGGGATACCTAGAACTTGCCTCTCCCACTAGCACTCCAGAAGAGTTCCTGCTTTCCCAGCCTAAAAGAACAGCAAGTCTTACATGAGTTAGGCTTACTGTGATAGCTGTCCTGACAGCGAGTGGCAAACATGGCTCAGTGCCTTCCTCTTGGATGAACATGACTCTACACTGGGACTCCCCAGTACACCTTTTTGTGGTGATGGGAAAGTCCTATGTTGGTGATGTTCAGTATGGTAACCAGTGACTGCATGTGCTGTTGAGAACTTGAAATATGGCTACTATGACTGAGGAACAAAACATTTAATTTTACTTAACTTTGGTTGAGTTTAATTCAAATAACTACATATTACTAATGACTGCCAATTGGACAGCAGCTTTCTAGACCCATTGTTAAAAATAATTATAAGCAACGAGTACCTCTTACGAGATAGAATTAATAATCCTATTTATTGAGTGCCCATGACAGATTAGGAATTATGCTTGACATATATTATCCCTAATCCTCACAACAATGGTTCATTTGACAAATAAGGTAACTGAGGTTCTGAGAGGTAAATTGCTTTGTTATGTCCTTGCAAGGAATTGTGAGAGCTGGAATTTGAACCTAATCGGTCAGACTCCAGAGCTGGGTGATTTCTAGTTTCCTGCCAAATCTGTATATGTGCTGTCTGGAGGCTGTCTCTTCTGAGTACATCTTCTCCTTGTTTATGGGTTAGCTAGCAATGTCTTTATCTTGGTCACATAGGACAATTACAGGGTCCATCTTAACTCTTCTGAATATGGACATATCACTGCACTGGACCCATTCATTTTTCTTTCTTTTTTTTTTTTTTTTTTTTTTTTTGAGGCGGAGTCTCACTCTGTCGCCCGGGCTGGAGTGCAGTGGCTGGATCTCAGCTCACTGCAAGCTCCGTCTCCCGGATTTACGCCATTCTCCTGCCTCAGCCTCCCGAGTAGCTGGGACTACAGGCGCCCGCCACCTCGCCCGGCTAGTTTTTGTATTTTTTACTAGAGACAAGGTTTCACCGTGTTAGCCAGGATGGTCTCGATCTCCTGACCTCGTGATCCGCCCGTCTCGGCCTCCCAAAGTGCTGGGATTACAGGCTTGAGCCACCGCGCCCGGCCTCATTTTTCTTACTGAGACCTATGTCCTTCAAAAAATATTAAGAGTTGAGGGTCCAACCCAGTTTCTTGAATAGTAAGCTAATCACCTACAAGTACATTTTCCCAGTAGATGCTGAGAGAAGCATCAAAGCATATGGGTAGTTCTGTGGACATCAGTGGCACACAGTAAACTCTTGGCAGTTGAGTGTTTAACTGTCGCAGTTGGGAATATTTGTGAACTCTCCCAAGGCCTGAGTTACTGATTGAGCCTAGCTAGTGCTTTGGCGTCTGTGGCACAATTCTGCTTTGCTGTTTTCTGCTTTCCATGGAACATGCAGTAACTCTCTTGAAGGGTCTGAAAGCCTCAATTACAATGTTTCAGTGATTCTGAACTGATTTTTCTTTGGAAATTATATATTCAGATGGTACTGGCAGAGTCACGAAGGGGTAGTAATGTGGAGAAGTAGTAAAGGTCTACTGGACAATCAGTTGGCTACCACCCAACCACATACGGTGATGTGATATGAAGCCGCTTTTCTTTATTCCCTCAGAGTTAAGGTTTCCCCTTTAGGAAGCAGCAGGTTACTTAACATGTACTTGATTTCACCATAACATGCATTATGACATTTTATTTTCTTTTTTCTTTTTCTTTTTTTTTTTTTTTGAGACGGAATCTCGCCCTTTTGCCCAGACTGGAGTGCAATGGCACGATCTCAGCTCACTGCAACCTCCGTCTCCCAGGTTCAAGCAATTCTCCTGCCTCAGTCACCCGAATAGCTGGGATTACAGGTGCCCGCCACCACACCTGGCTAATGTTTTTTTGTATCTTTAGTAGAGATGGGGGTTTCACCATGTTGGCCAGGCTGGTCTCGAACTCCTGACCTCATGATCCGCCCACCTCAACCTCCCAAAATGCTGGGATTACACACGTAAGCCACCACACCTGGCTGACATTTTGTTTTCTTAAAAGGTCATTATCAGACCCCACAAGACTATTTCTATAAACTATGACCCAAGTATAGCCTCATGTTAGTAGCTTAAAATAGATTTTCTTTACCTTTTTTGCCCTTTAAAAGCGAGGAATTATTTTTTAATGGAAAGAGCAGAGACTTTGATGATCAGTTCACATCCTTGCTTTACCCCTGGAAAAATGTGTAACCTGGAAAGATAGCTTAACATTCCTAAGACACATTTGTCCAAATAATAAAAACAATGGCAACAAGACTTCAGTACTAATGTGTAATGTCTGATGTTTTTTGTATGATTAATCTGTGCCAGGTTCCATTCCAGTTTCTTTACACACATTATACCATGTCGTTCTCACAAGAACTTTGCATAGCAGGCATTGTCATTTCTGCTTTACAGGCAGGAACCTGAAGACCAGAGTTAAAAGTAACTGGTCCAAAATTGCCTAGTTAATAAATGGTGGAACTCACGGTCAGACCCAAGCTGGTTTGGGGCAATACACTTGACCTTCTTATGATACGTCAGCCTTGTGAAATAGGAAAGATACTATTAATAATATCCGCCTTGTGTGATCATTTTGAAGGTTAGATATAATGTGTGTGGAACTCCTGCCACCAAAGTTGTTCCACAAGAGGCCCTAAACAAATGAGTAATCATTATTACTTTAAAATGTCCATAAGTGAAACTGATATGCCAAGACCAGTAAAAATGAGAGCCTCATAAGGAAAAGAGTAGGAGGCATACCTTTGTTTCATTTTGTTTGTTGGTTTCTGTGCTTGCTTGTTGTTCTTTTCTGTTAAGCACAGGTTTCATTTAGAAAAAATTAAATTATTATTTCTTTGATGAGTGCAGAAAGAATAGTTGGAAACATTGAATGGAACAGCTAATGTACCATTGTAATACTTCTCAGATTACCAAAAAAAAAAAATTAAATCTGTAAAATGAAAACATTTTTTTACTTTTGTCAGTTCAAAGTTGTGTTATCTAGAGAGTTTTGTTAAACTCAGGATTTCTATATGTATGATTGTCTGCTAAATTCAGGATTAGAAGAGAAGAGATAATGGTGCTAACTTTGCATATTAAATATATTATGTTACTAGTTTTCCATGAAGCTTTTACTCAGCAAATAATTTACTAAGAGGGCTGTGACCTATGAGTTTCACCAAGTCTTTCCATTTGCAGTTTTGACAACAAAAGTTTCACACTTCTTTAGTTACTCTTGTGGGAGAAATCAGAATGCCAGCGATCACCTTGATCTAAGCATATTATTGGAGAAAAATTCAAGGATAGGTATTTGTTTCTCATTAGATTTTCCTCATATTTCATCATTGGGGTCACTCCAATACATGGTACTATAATTTGGAATTTTTATTTCATGTTAGATTGGACTCATTTTCTGGTGTTAGTCATTAAAAATAATTTCAACTCTTTGAAGAGATCTGGGATGTTTGTTATTATTCTGTTGATTAAATGAAGCTATTTTATTTAACAATTGTGTTGTTAAACTTTCTATATACTTAGAATAATAATACCAAAAACTGAATGGATATGAACTTTTCTTATTGAATTTAATGTCAATATCAAATACCTTATTGAAACCCATACTTTGAAAGCTTGATTGAGAAATTGGCAAAAGAGTTAACTGAAGTAAAAATAATGAAGCAGTTCACTGGTCATCCAGGTTATGAAAGATTAAACCATTAGAGATAAACTGAACTGTGAACATTATGATCACGGTGTTTTCATAAATACCATCTATGTCTCTGCCACCATTCTAAATAAAAGTACCCTGTCAAACGGTGAAAAATAAGAGTAATGTTTCTTTGACCATTTCATTATTGAGTTTTCTTATATTTGAAATGTGGGAGGTTGAACTAAAATTCGTTGGTTCCCTTCTCTAAAAAGTTACAGTTATATGTGATATTTATTTATTTATATAAATAAAAATATAGAGCTCTTCCCTTGAAAATAACTTTTGAGATAAGAATGATAAAGTATCTAAACGGAAGATGAATAGAATTGTACCTGATTTGTAAATTATTATATAAAGAAAATGTATAAAATATGTAGAAATTGTCTATACAAAAAACTATAAACAGTGGTCCGTTGCCTATTAACAAAGAGTTTCATCTTATCTAAAAAGTCTTGAATTGGCTACAACAGCAGAAAAATAGAAATTGCATAGTATAATATAACCTAAAAACATTTCAAGCCCGTAGATACTCTTCTCCATGCAGCCAATATTTATGAACTTGGAGTAAGTGACCTACTCTTAGATATTTGAGCTTGATTATAATTCATAGTCAAGGTAGCCTCCTTGTAAATAACCAAAATTAACCAAAGATTTTTCCTTATCTTCCAAAAGCAATGCCAAGTAATTCTATCCAAATTGGAAAAAAAAAAAAAAATTAGGTGTCATCAAATGGTGTTGACATAATGATATATATGTTTAAGGATAATGTAATAGAATATGCAATTTAAAAGTACAGTATATATGAAAAAAATTGATTTTAATTGTTTTAAAACATAAGGCGATTTAATAATGTGGGTCACAGATTCTTTTTAGTTTAATAATAAATATATTGATTTCTGAAATTTGGGGATATTCCATAGTACACTTAGCTTATGCTTATGTTAATACTGAGGCCAGATTGCTGTCAGCCTAATAGCATGTAGATATATTATAGTCACACTACAATCATTCTGTCAGTTTTCAGTTTCCCCTTTTCCCGTGATGTTTCTTTCATCTTGTTAGCTTACTCTCAAGACCTTCTCTAAATACCTTTAGTAGTAATTCACAAACTGTTTGTTAGTTAATAGTTCTCAAGAAAATTCTGAGATTTGGTTGACAGAACTTAGATTGTTTGTTTGTTTTTGGATTCCTAGCCAAAGTTTTATTCTTTGTTTCTTAAAAATACTCAAAAAAAGTTTTTTTCCTTACTGTAAGTCCTCTGGAAATAGAAGCAAATCACCGTTTATACATTTAAAATGTGATGAAAATCACAAAATAAAGTCCAGTGAAATATAGGGCTTATATCCATTAGTGCCTTAAGAAAAATCCCTGTTTTCTAAAGTGTGAGTGGGCTTTTCTGGTTTGTTTTTGTTTTTTTAAAGCTCCAGGACCTCCCAATTTTCAAGGGCACTTTGGGGCATGTGTAGCGTTTATTTGATGTATGGATGTAGATGCATATTTTCCCACATCTGTCTCTGTGGACCTATGCTTTGTGAAATCCTAAACCTTGTATTAATGCTTAGTTGATGATTCATGGTGTTCTGAGAGCAATTATATAATTTTTCTTGGGGTGTTTATTCGATGTGCACTATAAAAAAAATGAGAGTTATTTTTTGGTAACCCTGCACTTGCCTTTTTATTGATGGATTTCTTTTCCTTTTACTGTGACCTGTGAATATCACTGTAGGCTCACTGCCAATTTTGTGAGCTGCTGCCTGCTTCAAAATGGAGGCAGGAAGGTATCCATTTTCATCAAGAGGATGACAGTGTTCCAGTCTTTCTGACCATCTGGAGAGAGGAACTTTGAGAGCAAAAGAAAATGGGGATTTAAAAAAATTGTAGTTAGCAGAAAAGGCAAGGGGGAAAACCAATTGAAGTTAAACTATACCTTATGAATTTGTGCTTTTCTAATATGCTGTCCTGTTTAAAGAAAACATAAACAAGAAAATACACAGGCTATTTTTATAAAGAATTGGTTTCCCAAGTCTCATGAGTATTAGTAAATGAATGTAAGTAAATTAGGTTTTTGGCACACTTTTTAAGTTTATTGTACACACAAATATAATAAGCACAAAAAAGGAGGGCTCCCTCCTCCCACTTCTTTTGCACACACTGATTGTTGGTGGTCTTATGTAGATCCAGGCTTTTAATGGCCTTTTTCATGCATCTCTGCAAAAAGCTGACACTGTGGGAATTTAATATTCTAAGATATATTTATCATTTTCCGTGGTTTGAATAGTTCATTTGTGTTCTCTGTCTTTCCCTCTGTCTCTCTCTCTCTCTCTCTGTCTGCTCCCCCCTCCCCTGCCTACCTCCTCTCTGTAAAAGTAAAAATTTTAATTGAAAGGTAGAGTTTTTACTCTACCATTTGAAGAGGTTTGATGCATGTCTTTCTGTTTTTACCTGTTTTACATGCTTATGGGCCATCTGTGTTTAGAAGAAAAAGAAAGAAGTGCTTAGACTCACAGAATTACCCTATGGGCATTATACAGCGTATTTACAGCTAGACATGGTTTACATCGACTGGAATATAACACACCTGGTTATTTTCTATTCACACAAATACACTGAGCTTTTGTTTTGTTTTGTTTTGTTTTGTTTTTAGCGTGTTCAGAAAGGGCACTTTTTCTAGGGTTTGCTCAGATTTAAACTGGAAAGGGTAGAAAGGTAGCACTTTCTGCCTACTTCTTATAAAAGAGTGGAGCTTGAGATGCTTTGGTCAATGCAAAAAGCAAAACTCAGTTGGTTCTTTCTCCTCAGGTCTATGCTCCATCAGCAAGCACTGCCGACTACAATAGGGACTCACCAGGCTATCCTTCCTCCAAACCAGCAACCAGCACTTTCCCTAGCTCCTTCTTCATGCAAGGTAAGATGCTGCTGCTTCTGAGGGAAAGGCCACAGGGTAGCATTTTCCTGGGTCACTTAATGTCGCAGATAGGGCAAAAGAAGTGGAATAGTAGACACGTGTAGAATTTTTGAAGTCATACTCTTCTTAGAAATTTAATTCCTTAAAAATTGATTATTAATTAAAACTGTACGAGGCCTTTCTTTACAATTAAACCCCTTTGAGCAGTAATGGGTTAAGATTAGATTGATCTGCTTCACTTAGAGCCGATGCTCCTGCTGGTCTTCCACGCATGACCAACCATTTCAGCATATTCACCATCCCCAAGACGATGTAGCTGTTAGTTTAGAAGTGGTTCATCTCCATGTATGTTTAGAACATCCTGGATTTAGCCAGCTGGGAGCAAGTTGGCCTAATGTATAACCTTATGTAAAATTTTCATCCACTTACTAATTCGTAGGTAAGAACAAGGCTCCAAGATGAAGTAACCTACCACAGACTGGAATATTACATGGTGAAAGTTCTGTCCCAACATAGTAACTGGTTTAGGATAAAAGACCCAACTTTTGGGGGAGAAGACAAATATAGAAAATACGGAATTGTCCAGTATGTTTAAATACATGGATGTGTGTCCCTACCCTGAGCTTTTAGTCTTGCCACGGATAGCGTATCCCTTTCTGCTGCTCAAAAAAGACCAAGATGTGACCGAGTGCAGTGGCTCATGCCTGTAATCCCAACACTTTAGGAGGCCAAGGTGGGTAGATCACAAGGTCGGGATATTGAGATTATCCTAGCCAATATGGTAAAAGCCCGTCTCTACTAAAAATACAAAAAATTATCTGGGTGTAGTGGTGTGCGCCTGTAGTCCCAGCTACTCAGGAGGCTGAGGCAGGAGAATGGCGTGAACCCGGGAGGCAGAGCTTGCAGTGAGCCGAGATTGCACCACTGTACTCCAGCCTGGGCAACAGAGCGAGATTCCTTCTCAATAAATAAATAAATAAATAAATAAATTTTTTAAAAGACCAAGATGTTTGAAATGACAGCAGCTACTTCAAGAATGAACCACTTGGAGGATGCTACTAAGGACTCCATCCTGATATGTGTGTGGCACTTATTTCTACTGTAATTATCTTGTTACCAAGTTAATGCCCTGAATTTAGATGAGGAATTTACCAAGAACCTCTGTGTGCAAAAATTTAACTCTTTTTGCCCAGGTATGAAAACCTTATTTGTATAAGCCTTGTCTACGGGCCATGGGTTTTCTTTCTTTATGCACCTCTAGGAAGGGCCATGTCACAGGAAGGGGAGCACATTTGGGGCAGAGAGTACCAGGGAAGCAGCCTGATTATAGTGGACACACTCAAAGTCATTCTCATTAAAAGATACTAATCTTCCTTCCCTTCAGTGTGTTAGCTGTTTTAGTTTGTTAGTTCACATGTGAAATTCCACGGAAATTTATAAAATTGGGTGGAATGGCTCTCTTAGGAATAGAGAGAATTTGTTCCACACATAATAGAGCTCATGTGTCAGAAGTCCTTTATCTTTGTGACCCATCCTAGGTGTAACTCTCAAAGGGACACAGCAGGCTATGTCACCTGGGTGCATTTTGTGCCATGACGAAAAGCTTATCACCTTCAGCTGTAAACAGTAGCTACCTCAGCTTCAGTCCCCTCTTTTGTGAGCAGTGGGAGATACTGTCCTACAGGTGTTTACAGAGATTGGCAGCTCAAGGATCCATTATGCAAAACAGATTTCGATTGAAAAAATTGGTGGAAGGATACATTTCTTCTATCTGCCCAGGAAAGTGACTTTCTCAAAGGGTGCACATTGCTGGGTAGGCCAGGTAGATTAAATCAGTAGGCTCCTTTCCCTAGCAGACCACCCAAAATATGGGGAACAAATTTGGTTCTCTGCATATGCACACCCGAAAAGCAAAAAAAAAAAAAAAAAAAATTGAGTTGACATTTATGATGAGCACAATTAATTTGCACACATCTAATTCTATTCTTTCAAAACAACATTATACCAAGATCATGGGATGTGATAAATATTAATTTACTGTGAAAAGCATAATTTATGTAAAATATGTATTTTTATAAGTCTGCATCAAGCAGAGTATTCTGTGTTAACAGTCCTAAATGCATTGCCACCCAGTGTATCACATTGTCAGGAGACTTTTGTTCAGTGATATATGTTTTCAATTTATTTGTCATATGTGCCATCTATTTAGAATGTTAGTGGTCTTGAACTTCATATTTTAATTTAAGGTGATATTTAAACCTTCGTAATCTAAGGACAAAAGCTCAAGTACATGAATGATAACTTTTTAAAAATCCTGTGTTTTCACATCGTGGCCACAGAAGCAGTTGCATCACGATCCTGTCCCATATCAGCTTCCCTTCAGTAGAGGGGTACTTGGTGCCCTGAGAATTCAATACTTGAAGGAATATGCAATTAAGGTGAAAGATATTCAGAAACTGTCTGGGGCATATTGTAATCTCACTACTGTGGCCTCTTATTTTTAACTTCTATTTCCATCTTCTAGTTAAAACTCTGAAGTTGTCAAAATCACAGACATGATTTTGCTTGCGTGGTTCTTAAAGAGAAGAATCTACAAACTGTACCCCCCAATCTGAAATGAGTCCAGTTCCAAAATTCTAACTTCTGGATTTAAGAACTCAGTGAAAAAGAGCTTCGTGAAATACAGTGTCAGATTTAACTTTTCTATTTCCTAACTTTTTAATAGGCCTTTATTAAATAAAATGTTCTGGTAAAAATAATCTTATTTTCAAGGAAGCAATATCTGCTATACATTTAACAGCCAGCTGATGGCCTGGTATATACCTAGTACTCAATGCTTTTTGTTAAAGTATTGAAAAAAAGAAAAAAATGAATGAATTTAGCAGTAATATAGATCTTCTTTTCCCTTAAGCTTGGGAAACCAAACCTAAACAATAGCAATTATTAATAATAACCTGTAGGTCAACAGGCCCAGAGAATGAAAAAATCTGTAGGGATGTTTTTAATAGTGGTGTTAACAAAAGGTTAACCTCATATTGAAAGATACTTTATATAATTTTAAACCTCTATAATTCATAAATCATTTTATAAAATCCAGAAACTCTCTTTGAGTTATCTGTATTATAATAGCCACCTAGTGCATGTGTGTACCCTTTGGATTGCTACTGAAGGTTTAAGATAGCTATATACCTATACGCCAAAAAATACAAATAAAATATCCTAAGAACTATATATTTGAGATTCATCTTCTCTATATGCCATAATATAATTAAAATTCCAACTTTAATTCTATTGCGTATGTTAAAAATGAAATTAAACATTTTCAACCTAAGATTTTTTAAAATTAATACTTCTTTATATGCTTTTAAAACTTGTCAACTTTGTAATTTCTCAAATACTTTTCACCCCAAAGTTTAGGAACAATTTAACTTTTTAGTTGGTTTTCAAAGAAAAAAGGGTTAGAAGACTTCTAAGAAATGTTTCCTTTAGCAGCGGTAATTACCTTGCTGACTTGACATAATTCATGGTAGAAGTATGCTCTGTTGTTCATTTACAGTTGAATTTTTACCAAGAACACGTTGACTTTGTTAAGTGTTTATATTTGACAATATAGAGCCATTTGGGAAGAAATGATGACTGTCTTCTGATGTAATCAGCTAACAAACACAAAGATGAATAACACAACAGGCAGTCATTTTCAAGTATATGAAAAAACCCTATTCTATAAGGCAAGGCTGAATGCCTCAGAAAGTCATGGTTCTCTTTGTCCTTTACAGATGGCCATCACAGCAGTGACCCTTGGAGCTCCTCCAGTGGGATGAATCAGCCTGGCTATGCAGGAATGTTGGGCAACTCTTCTCATATTCCACAGTCCAGCAGCTACTGTAGCCTGCATCCACATGAACGTTTGGTAAGGCAGACATACACGATAATGGGAATATCACAGCTAGTTTATTGTACCTCATCCTCTGTCTTTCCGTGCATGTACACAAGGACTCTGCAAATAAGTGCAAAAATGGCACACACCCATTGTTCTTAAGTTGTATTCTTTCTGTGATCAGAGACATAACAGGATCAGATCACCTTTGTAAATCTTTCCAGATTCTCTCTGGCATTGTTCTTTTGTTTATTGTGTTTTGCACTGTGCCTTCTTTATCACAATGTCAGCTTCCTTGAGTACATAAATAGATACTTATTTAACTTGCAGAATCTTAACATGGTGGTTCCTGGTCATTTTTTTGCTATCTGTGGTTTCAAAGGATGTACTGCAGAGGGCAAAGTGATGGTCAGTAGGTTATATGCATCACCCAGGAGCATTTCATTTCCCCTTGACTGGCTTATGTCAGCTTTGGCCTGTTGTGATGTATCCAAAAGAAGGAGTTTATATTTTCTGTAGACTTCCATCAGTAAGAGAAACCATGAGGTTTCTACATAGATCAGATTCCCATTTTTCAGTATTTTAATTCCCATCCTAGCCTGCCACTCATACTGTGTTTTGCCTCACTCCAGGTGAAAACTGCTGGGCTCTAGAATGTTAAGTCTTTCATTACTAAACGTTTGCACTCTGTCCATCACCTACATTCATCTACTATAGTATGCCTCTTTATCCTGAAGAAAACAACTCAACTGACTTTCTTCTAGCCTTAAATATCACCACAGCCCAGAATCCACTGTTGAACTTAAGTCTGTCATTAAAGGGAGGAAAGAGCCTAGATCTTGAGTGAGATTTGGGATGCAGATAAGATGAAATTTGAATCCCTTGTGCAAGAACATAGCTTAATATGTGAACCTCAAATCCTACAAATGTGAAAGCATATGGGAAATCCAGTGATCCTAGGTGATACTTACACCACTACTCTTCATCTTGCATTTGTCCCTTTTTCTTCTTCTCGTATCCACACGTAGGTTTCTTTCTCTGTTCTGATAAAGGAAGTCATTCTGGATTCACATGGTCTTTGCTCTCTTTTGCTTAGCCAGTACATATAAGAAATAGGATCCGATATCCTACTCCAATAATCAAAAAAATTCCAGAAGTTAATTAAGATTTCTGATATCCTTGAAAATCCATATTTAGTTGTTCCTAGTGGTGGAGATGCCTTAGTAGTCAATTAGTCTGTACATTCCTGAGAGGCAAACAATGGAAATGGAATGGGCCTTTTTGTATCACCTCCCAAGACTGAATGTGTAAATCACAAACTCTCTCACATTTCAGCACATTTCCAGTAAATAGCAGATGACTTGTTTTCAAATTTTCTCTTCACCCACCTCCTATTTGGAGATATTAGAGTGAAAGCTTAGAGAAATAGCAACTGTATCAACTATTATTATGCTAGAATTCGTTTTGGCTAAAATTTTCATTTCTCCACCATCATTTTCCACTTCTCTGGGAACTCATCGTCAAAACTATATGTGTCCTATGAGCAAGGAAAGTTTTGATTACAAATAAAAGTTTTAGGCACTATACCAGCATGTTGGAATTTCAGTTCTTTTAAGAGTTGCCCATTTGACGTTAATTTTTCTTCCCTTCTGTGTTTCTTTCTTTTCCTGTCATGCTCGAGAGTTTTGAGTTAGGCGATTTGATTTTATCCTAGTCCAGTTCACTGCTTGGGAAGCAGCTTTAAAATGTGCTTCCATGCACAAAGAGTGTAATTTCAAAATGGAAACCAACTATATTCCTTTTAGAAAAAGTCTTACAGAACCAAAACAATATTATCAACCAGAGAGAAAATAGCATTTTGAAGTAGTAACCCAATAAGCTATATCAGAAGCTATATTTGCAATGCCATTTACCTATCACAAAACACAGGATTTTCATTTTTCATCTGATCAGTTAACAGATTTCAGAGAATAGAATTTTTGTTTTAAAGGGGACATGAATAAGCTATCTTGTAATGTATACTAATGAATTTTCCCACAGTTAGTGAAACTATTGAATTATTGTATCTAGTTATCATTGTAGTTGCAGTATTTAACCATCTGAAAATCTTTTACTGAAGTGGCTTAGAAGAATCTGACACTGAGAATACTTTGAATATACAGTAGCAGTTGGTGTCCTTTCAGTTGAAAATAATGGTAGTTCCTTATAATTTTATTCTTAGCATCTGGCTAGCCCCATACTAAACAAAGGGATAGTTTAAGAAAAAGCTAAGTGCTGTTCCTGGATTATTTGGGGGATAATTTGGCCAAGTTGATATTCTCTCTAAAGATAAAACATTTTAAAAACATCATTGCCGTCATCACTTTAGGCCATGTTATAACAGAATGTGTAATTATAAAGCTTCAGATCCACATACTTCAGTAGCAACTGTCGAGTTACTGATGTTTAATCTTTAAATCCCCTTTACAGTTTTAGCCTGTCCAACAGAATCCCACAGCTAATCATTACTGTGTTACAGATACCCACACAAAATCACTCAGATGAATGGAGTTTGCGGTTAAGCTTTGGAATGGGTTGTTGTAGATGATTTTACGTTTGGAATGACTTGGCAGGGTTCTTTTTAAGAACAGGATAGAGTCCTCACTGTCTGGCATGATTTAGGCATGGTCTTTGCACTACAGGGCGAAACAGTCCTAGGAATCTGGAACGTTCCTTTAAAGGAAGTTCTGTTGTCTTTTATTTTTTTGGAACATAAACCCTTACTTCAGTAATTCTCAACTGATGGCAGTTTTTCCCTTTGGGGAACGTTTGGCAATGTCTGGGGACATTTTCATTGTTACAACTAGGGACTAGATGCTACTGGAATCCAGTGCGTAGAGGCTAGGGGTGCTGGTAAACATGATGTCATATACGGGAGAGCTTCCACAGCAAAGAATTACCTGGCACAAAAGATCAGTAGTGCCAAGGTTGCGAAATCCTGCCCAAACCCAAAGCATGATTTTATTCTTATTTATATGTACCAGTTATTATATTTTTCTAATCTTTGAATTATCAACCAGTATATCACTAATGGAAACATTTCCAACAGTTACTTTGTTAATAGACACAAAATACACTACTCTTGGGCATCACAAGTTAAAATGAACGAATAGTAGGCATGTAAAGCCTCACACTTTGTCACAGTCCTCATGTCCTTTGTAGCAAGCAGGAAAGACAGTAATAGCTGGATTGAGAGACTAAGAGGACCTCTTATAGTTGATCCCTAAATCCTCTAAAAGAGACATTATTCTCTGGTGTATTTATTACATCTCTGAATGACAGTAGTTTTCAAGATAGTGTTTAGTGTAAAATAATCTAGTTATAAATCTCATTAGTTTATTTCAGCATCTAATTTTCTATGAATCTCTAAAAATAACTGATTTACATGGATTCCATTGGTTTCCATCTTTATAATCTATGGGGATTAATTTTTCCTTTTATTCTGTGAACTCAGCATTAACCCTTCATCAAATCCCAAATTACTGCCCATTTTACGGAAAGTTAAAAGGGCCCAAAGATTCTCACCAATGTGATTATCTGTTTTGTTTTGTTTCATCTTCTGATTATTATAGTTAGTTAAATATTTATAATTCTTTTCCTCTTCTTTTGATTTTTGTACATTTCGGACTGATTTGTGGTTCGTCTGTTCTTCAGAAATTCCACATGGAATTGGACTGTGTAGAAGTGAAGTTAAACTTAGTCATCTCTTTGTTGTTGTTGTTGTTGTTGTTGTTGTTGTTTGAGATGGAGTCTTGCTCTGTCGCCCAGGCTGGAGTGCAGTGGCGCAATCTCGGCTCACTGCAAACTCTGCCTTCCAGGTTCACACCATTCTCCTGCCTCAGCCTCCCAAGTAGTTAGGACTACAGGCGCCTGCCACTGAGCCTAGCTAATTTTTTGTATTTTTGGTAGAGACGGGGTTTCACCGTGGTCTTGATCTCCTGACCTCGTGATCTGCCTGCCTCGGCCTCCCAAATTGCTGAGATTACAGGCATGAGCCACCGCGCCCAGCCTGTCATCTGTTTTTTTGTTCTTTTTTCCACATTCTGTTTCTTTTCCTCCATTTTTTTTATAGTGTTTACCTCTATAGCAGAAATAACTCTATCCCTGCTAAGCTTTCAGATTAGCTGTACTATGGAATGGGCCCACTATATTTTTCATTGGAGAAAATTCCATGGACTACCTTGGGCATTCATTAAATGGCAAGTAGAAATTAGTTTAACAGGTAGCCTAAGGAATTTTGGGGTCAAGGAAAGAAAGAGGTCTGTGGAATTTAAAAATTTGAAAGGCATTCTCAGGAACTTGGAAAGATGTAAAGGCATCATCTCAACTTTTTTACTGACGTCCTTAAGTTGGGCTGTTTTTGTTTTCCAGAGGTAATATTTTCAAAAACATTCATGCATCATTGAAAATCCTACCTCTAATACATAGATTCATTTCCTTAGACTAGTTGGCTCTCAAATAAGTTATACTTCAATCCACTGTTTATTAAATTCTAACTGTTAACCAATTGTTCATTGAGCATATGGTATAATTATGTGTTCAGTAGTTAGCCGCAGGTTGTGGGATGCAGAACTATAAGCTCTATGCCTTTAAATAGTTTACAATATAGGTGAAAATACATTAGAAAGAGCAAGAAATGAAAAGCAAAATATAATTAAGTGTTAAAGAGCATAGTGCAGAATGTAAGTGCATTAGGGACCCAGAGAGAAGAGATGATGGAAGAGTTGGAGGTAGTTAGGGACTCTTCAAGAAAGAGGTAGAATTCAAGATGGATCTCACAGAGTAAATAGGGCAACACTCAAGAGACTATCATTTCATTCCTCATGAGTAAATGCTTGGGTTTTAAATACTCGTGACTATCAGCATCATATTCAGTCTCTAATTTTGAAATAAACAATTTTAAGAGCATTTCCAATAATGATATAAGACTCATAGTCCATTAATATATTGCATATGAAGAAAAAGTGTATTTTAGCTTTAATACTTTACATAACATATTCAGATACCTATGAGAATAACTTTTGAAGCTGCTTTTTATCAAAATAGCTCAGCACGTTTTTGTAAATTACTGTGTCCATTTTAGTGATCTGTTCATTCCCAAGCAGATGGGTGGATTGCAACTAATTTGCCACCTTACAGGCACTGTGGCATACCCAGGAAAGGCAGCTTATTTGGAAAACTAATGTAACAATTAAACTCAAAGCAGAGTCTTAAACCAAATGATTCTGTAAAGATGTTGTTCTTTCATTGCCAGCTATATGAGGATTGCTTGTAGGTGGGGCATGTAAAGAAAGGACTCAAACCAAAATAAGTCATGTGGTCCTAATTTAATTCAGTATAGTCAATGATTACATATTGATGAGTAAGAGAGATATTTAACCATTAGTGCTTTTTAAATTTTTTATTTACTAAATTTTATTGTTGCTGGGATTCAAAAAAAAATAATTTAATTTGGGAAGAAGAAGATTGGAAACTGGTTAGTCTGTGACATTTAGTTTCAAGAAGGTCAGGATGAAATGTAATATAAGCCCTGTGGATCATAATGTTGTTTTATTCATTATATAGTGGAATCTTTACCACTTGATCAGCAGGCCACATAAAAAAATTAATAGTAGAGTGGTCTTTTATGCCGCTGAAACCCTGGAGATGATTTTAAACAGTAATCTGCAGATTTCAAGACAGTGATCATTTCTCAGTGCCCCTCATTGCCATTATATTCCTCCACAGTTGATGCAAACCCAAGCTAACTATGTTTCTGTATAACTTATTATTTGAAAAATGAAAGCTGTCAGATCTAAGCAAGATATATTCTTGGCTATTTTGAAATTCTAAAAGCTGTCTCCATTGTAAAATAGAGAGTTGTGAGAAAAGTATTTGAAAATAACTCACTGAATACCTTATGATTAAATATGGCCACCTTTTTCTGCTTCTTGCTATAGAGCTATCCATCACACTCCTCAGCAGACATCAATTCCAGTCTTCCTCCGATGTCCACTTTCCATCGTAGTGGCACAAACCATTACAGCACCTCTTCCTGTACGCCTCCTGCCAACGGGACAGACAGTATAATGGGTGAGTCACAGAAATGCCAATTCTGATACTGACAATCGGAGTCAGGGTTTAATCATCAAGGACCTCTTTTTCCCTTTCATAACTGAATAGCAATTAGGCAATAAATATTAGTCACATAACAGAATGAACACACAAATGAACCAATCAGAAGTAAAATCACTGGCTTGAGCATAACCATATTTTTGGTCACAAGACACTGAAATTTAACTACGTTCTCCGTCGCAAGTCATTAGATTGAACAAGGATTCAAACAGACCAAAACTATCTTGTTCCTCACATTCAAAAAGAGTGAACAAAGTCATAAGACGAGACTAGTGAGACTAGGAGCTACAAAGCAGAATAACTCTTAATGGTAGTTATCAACCACTTCCCAAAAATCCAGTCATTGTGCTAGGCTTTTATCCATGGTGTGTCATGTCTTCCTAGGACTGGTTAATGTGAAATTCTCAGGTGACTGATAATAACTCCATGAGGTTAATCTTCTGGAGAATGTGACACTGTGGAGTCCCTCAGAGGGGAAGAAGTATGTGTTCACTTATGAGAGAGGAGATGCCTGGGTATCAGTTGGCCAGAAATTATTTGTTGCTGCTTTTAATGAATTAATTTATTTATTTTTACCAAGAACATTTACCAATAAGTTAAGATTCAAGAAGAACGCTGCCCCCATGAACTGAGCCATCATACTCTCATTTATCGTGATGTTCACTGTGGTCTTTTCCACAGGACAGGTGGTTCCCCGATCAGCATTCCCACTTCGAGGAATGAACTGGACTGGATGTCCAGCTGCCCCTGGAGGGTAGAGGTGGAGTTGGTGGGGAGATAGCTGCCTGCTTCTGAACCAGCTTTGACACCTTGTTGTTCAGATGAGCAGCAAGCTTAGTGCACCAGGGTCTTGTTAAAACCTGACTTCTCAGGTGGTCACTTTCTGTGGTTCTAGCTCAAACTAACTCCTTTCTTGGCCTGAATGTCACTCTTAGAGGGTCAATAGGGAGAATACTAAGTGTATGTCTTTGAGAGAAGATTGCGCAACAGAATAATGCTGCTGTTGAGTCCTCTTAGCTCTTTGTACTTGTTTTCTTTCGAGAGTGTGTAGAATTTGGGGAAGTGCCGTGAATCACTTACGTAGGAACGTTTTTCATGAAGGAGGAGAGATGTGTTTTGAAACGCTGGAAATATAATTTCTGCCTCAATAATGCCCTCCCTGCTTATTCAATAATATACTTCACACTTGAGATGAGCCATCTCGAAACCTCTCCACTCCACTATCATGTCTAAGAAGCAAGTTGAGGAGAGAGTTTCCATTTTTTTTAACTTTTCCTAACCAAGCTTCTACAAATATGTTGCATCAGTTTGACCTTGGAGAGCTACAGACAGAGGTCACGTGGGGAAGTTTGTTAGCTATCAATGCAGTTTTGGCAGATTTGAAAAACAAGAAGAAAGAAAGCAGTGCAGAACTGAAAGAGTGAGAAAAGCATATTTCACTTCAGTGTGGTTTGACAAATGGAAAGCCCCTTTCTGCAGTCATGAGGTCTGGTTATGAAGAAGGATGACCGGTCATTCATCCTTTTACATGACAGATTTCCTGTCTACTTGTGGTTTGAGTAATTTTCTTTTTTAGAAAGGTATGAAGGTGGAGGAGAACCTTGAGTTGAGGAAAACATATTTAGGCGCTGTTTGAAAAAAAGTTTTTCTGATTGATTTGCAAAACAGTCCTCTTGAGAGAGAGGCACTATGACTTGGAAAGGACATATCAGGAAATGGGGTGGTTATCTCCATGAGCTGTAGACAGCTTAGCCACAACTCTCAGTGGGAATGAGTTTTGCTTGGTTTTAGCTGGTCATTGTCATTAGTTTGTGGATGAACCGGAGAATCCACTTGTTGATCTAGCCAGAGTGGAGCAGTAGGTGACTTCTATATGCTGAGAATAGGCTTAACTTATTAAAAACCATAGGGCCTTATTTAGGGGTCTTGACAATAATAAAAGCGCTATAATTTAAAAACAAAAGTATGAGATTTTTAGAACTCAGGAAAGGGCTTTCTAGAAATTTATTTCATACATTATTTTACAATAATGGATGTACTTGTCAAAATCCACCAGCAGAATGATAAAAAGATGCATAATCTTTCAGGAAATAGGTAGACATGGTAATTCAGCATTTTGGAGGAGCAAACCTTTATTGTTATGCATAAATACAGATACTACTTTAAGGTTACTTTAAGGGAGAACATTCGAGAATGCTTTTCTTTAAAATAATATTTTCACCAATTGCGTACATGAAAATGCAGAGGAAAATTTAAGCATAATAAGCCTTAGTATTGCGTGATGTCTGAGTGGCCCACGTTTTTTCACATTTAAGTTCTCTTAGGCTTTGATTTGATTTTTCGAGTGTGGTAGAAGTCAGTGATGGCAGTGTGTCTGTATAACAAGAAGAGAAGCTTTCTCTTCCGATGTTAGTGATACTTCCCTAACAAACAGTATGGATTAATAGGATACATCTGCAGACTTTTGAAAATATTTGGCATATACTCACTCATTCTGAAACGCAGGAAGTAAAGAAATATTACGTTGCCTGTATCTCAAAGAACAAACAGAGCTAATTAAATAATTGGCAAATAGGGAACACATAGCCTGACACATGTTTGAGATTACACACGATTCTGTAGAAAATGACTGTAAGCAATACTAATGCCTTAAGAATGGGGTTCAAGCACTAACACATGGACATCACATTTTTCACGTTTTCTTGGTAAAAAGTTGCAAGACAGTGCAGTCTTTTCATACAGGGTGTTGATACCTTAGGAAGCTGCCTTTTCAGTTTAGAAGAGGGCTGCTGCCCTTCATCTCAGTGTCATGTTATGTCTTTCTGGTGGTCAGCAGTCATCCTGAACTGACACAAGAACAACGCAGTGCATGTGGGGTGAGATACAAGCTCTAGAACTCTCAGAAAGGAACCTCTCTGTAACCACATTCCCTTTCTTCTTCTTCTTCTTCTGTCCTCTGCATCTCAAAGATGGAAGATGTCCACTGAGGTTTACTATTTGTTTGGCTTGGGGGAATGACCGCGTGTTTCTTGCTTTGTTTTCTTTTGCCCTGTAATACCCAATATCATTTTTTTGAGAAATCCTTAAGAATGATAAAGCTTACTTGGATTACATTAATGAGGTGTGTGTGTGTGTGTGTGTGTGTGTGTGTGTGTGTGTGTGTGTTTTATGACACATTCATCCATGGATTTTCAAGAGAATTGTAGAACAAGGTATTTTATTCATCGCATACAGTCCACTACTTTTCTCAAGCCTCACTGGCACACTCTGGAGATCATATTAGACCTTTCTGAATTGAAAGGGTCATCTAAATAGCCCTACAGTTAGAGGAATATAATGTATGGGACACAAGTATGGATTCACAGTAGTTCAGCTGGCGGCACACCCAGTTAAGGAGAGAAGCTGTCAGGGGTCTTTGGGAGTTACCAGCATCAGCACCTTCTACTCAGTTCTTCAGACTCTTTCAATGTTATGCCACTGGGCATTCTCAGAAGCAGTGCAGTTCAGTGCCTCTGCATCTGAGCATACATACGGAGGAGGAAGTGTAGTATGTTATTAGATACCAGCTATAGCGAATAGGGATGTCTACAGGATAGTAACCATAAATATTTGGTTAGCGACATATTTCCTTCCTATTTGCAATAATATCCAGTAGCCCTTCCTGATGGAAAGAAGTAAGAGGACCTCCTACCATAGCACAGACCACTGAGACTGCTCAAGGATGAGAATGCTTCATCTCCCCATTGGGACATACCATCTGTATACATTCACAGGGTGTGACCCTTTGTGGTTTGAGGCTACACACACTCCCTTGCCCTCAGAGAGAATTGGTCATATAACTAACATAATGGTTATAATAACTATTATTGTTTTATTAGTCTTTAACTGGCCTGCTTTCTAATACATGGTCTTTTCCATGTTTTTAAACCTCAAACCAAACAGTGTTGAAGGAAGAGGCTACCAAGATTGATTTAATACACCATATGCTAAAGATTACCCTGGAATATCTATTTGGTTCGTGAATTAATCTGGCTTAGGACTTTCATTTCTAATGACATGTTTGAATGACATGTTAGTATGTGGCTTGTCTAGTAGAAACATTACGTCCTTTTCCCCTTGAGGACTTGGTTTCACAGTAATTTTATTATTAGAGTAGTCGCATAATGTTCACTTTATATTTTACAAGAATATTGAGCCTTGAAATAGTCGGGTGATGAACAAGCACAGAGCATAAGAGTAATATGAATTTTATCCAGCAATGTCAAGGCATCTTAGTTACCAAGATCACTAACAGAGAACAATAAACTAGTTTGATTTAAATCTCCTCTATTTCCTGTGCACAATTAGGAAGCCCAACTTCCCCCTGAATTCCTAGGAATCCCTCTTGTTAAAAATTAGTACATTGTAGTCTACATACTTGAGTTTTTATTTTGAAATGGTTGTAGTAGGAGTGCTAGAAATGCTCCCTCTTTTTGTCATCTTTATGGATAAGCACATGGTATTGTTATGCTGTTTCTAATGGTTTCATAACATGAGGGTCACTCGGACACTGTTTAGAAAACCCTACTTTGAAAGCAGTCGTCTCTCAAGCAAACACAGTGTGAATTGTGCTTCTTATTCCTTTGATGCCTTCATGATGTTCCCAGCCTTAGATGATGGGTGTGCGTTAAAGGGGCAACACATTTTCCAAATTCTGATTTGTAGTAGTTGATCCCAAGGCACCACTCATCCCAGTGTTTTGTTGAGGGTGTGTTCTAATAGGAATGAACATTTCCCCAAAGCTGAGACTGAGACAGAGGGTGGTCTAGCATGTAGCCCAAGATACAAAACCCTTCTTTCTGCCTCATCTTCTAGCCAGCAGCACCACCTGTGTTCAAGCCATCTGAACAATACTTGGGTGGCAGGCAGTGTCGAAGCCTCCTACAAAAATTACAGTTCCTCTTAATAACTGCTCATCTTCCATTCACATTTGTATGTTACAGCTCTACTTAGGGACTGATTATATTTCTCTTGGGCAAGATAAATTGATTAGAGCCAAAAGTAGAAATCGATAAAGTCTTTACCAAGCAAATGCATTGGTTTTCATCTTTATTTCTGTTACATGAACATTTTGATCATCTCTAATATGAATTGACAAAAATCTTGGGCCTCAAAGAGTAATCAAGTCCTGTTACATTAAAGCTGAAAATGCGGGTTTGATGTATCTTGATAAACATGGCCCACTTCTCAATGCAAAAAAAAAAAAAAAAAATTCTGCCACTTGAGAATTAAAATATATTTACTTTCCAGTTATACCCTTTGTTATATCAGTCACACAAATAAAAAGAGAAATCTGTAAGAGAAAGACCCAAGTAGCTTAACATGTTCAGGGAATCTAGAAAATGTAGCTTCTCCAGTGTTTCCTGGACCAGAGCAAAAGGCATTCCAAGTGAAAGGGCAAACTGGCCCCAGTAAACTGCTTTGAAATTTAAGCCCTTGGGTTTGGCACTCCAGCTGTTGCAAGGTAAAATGGCTTCATGTTAAAAAATAGTCTGTTCTTATCAGTGATTTCCATGAGTAACCTTTGTAGTTTTCTGAAATATTTTCATGACACGATGAGGTAAGCAGTTGATTCTATTTTTAATTCTATTTCCTGAGTCATAGTATCTCCCTGCATAAAACAGGCACTGATAGAAAGTTTAGTTAGAAAGGCTTAGTTCTAAAGAAATCAGAATGATCATAATATCTTGCCTCTTCTAATGTGTGATTTTGGGGACATACATATTTAGTTTTTAAATGCTCCTAAAATATTTTTATTGGTGTTCAATATTTTGTTTAGTTTCATAAATATATGTATATTATTTATAATCTTCATTTTAAAGTTGTCTAAAGGAAGAATTAATCTTTTGAAAGCCACTACTGTAGCAGATATTATCTGTAATGAAGCAGTATCTTGTTCTTTTTTGGCTTAGGTTCTTTGTTAGATAATGTGATTTTTCCAATGTAGCTCTGGACTTTTTGTGAAAATCTATATTCAAATCAAGCAAATATCACAAATTATTTTGGCTGGTAGATCTAGTTTTTAGGTATATAATAATGATAAGAAATATTGCTCCTAGGGAAAAAAAAAAAAAAGATAAGTACCCCCAAATACCATGGTAATGCATACTGAAAAAAAGGTTAGTGTCACCTATGTTTCACATCATTATTATTTTCTCTTTATAATGATTTTTAGGTTTGTTTGTTCTTGTTGTTTGAGGCAGAGTTTTGCTCCTGTTGCCCGGGCTGGAGTGCAATGGCACGATCTCAATCTCCCGGGTTCAAGCGATTCTCCTGCCTTAGCCAGGCATAGTGGTGCATGCCTGCAATCCCTGTTTTTAGTTTTTAAAGGACTCCTTAATACAGAAATTCTTCTCGTTTTCACACTAGATATAATTTGTTGTATTTTATCTTATATTAAATATTTTTAATACTATTGATATCTGAGTTGCTCTCACTGGTCCAATTGTATGATGTCAGACCCTCATTTCTAAGAACTTGCTTATACAGTACCTATCATGAGTGCTAATGACTCATGTATTTTAATATCATAACTTTGTGATATGGAAAAGAAGTTTGTTTTATCACAAGCTAATTGTGTTCTTTTTATCATGTGCCAGTTTTCTTTCAGCATTTTAGCAATTAACAAATAAATATGGGAGTGGGTTTTGTAAACCAAATAAAGCATATATCAAAACATTATCGGGTGGGTGCCTTGGCTCACTCCTGTAATCCCAGCACTTTGGGAGGCCAAGGCGGGTGGATCACGAGGTCAGGAGTTCGAGACCAGCTTGACCAACATGGTGAAATCCTGTCTCTACTAAAAATACAAAAATTAGCCAGCGTGGTGGCATGCGCCTGTAATCACAGCTGATACTCAGGAGGCTGAGGCAGGAGAATCGCTTGAACTCGGAAGGTGGAGGTTGCTGTGAGCCGAGATTGTGCCACTGCACTCCAGCCTGGGCAACAGAACAAGACTCCGTCTCAAAAAAAAAAAAAAAAAATTATCTAACTGAGACACCCAAAATATAAATATATGAAAATAACAAGCATAAATTAGCTATGCTAAGCAGAGGTCAGGAGAATTAAATTATGACCTGGAAAAGCCATAGAATTGGACCATTGAAGATCTGACCCCACTACTGCATTTTAAAGGTGTGGAAGGTGATGACAACACATTTGAGAAGGCTCTCTTAGTTCAAGAATGGAGCTGGCAAGTCTTTTAAATTATATACCTGTTTAATGAAATTTTGCTTGGATTCATTGGGTAATTTAAGCTTTTCTTTTCTTATTTCACAAAATAGTGAAAAAAACTTTCCTCCAGAGCATTAATAGGTTTTATTTAGATACTATGTCTATTTGCTAATGTTGAGGCTTTAATAAATACAACATACCCCAAGTTCTAGGCATTCTGTTAATACTGAAGACTTCACAGGAATCCTGGAAATCCCATTTTATCACTTAGTTCTAAAGGCAAGATACCTTCAAACAATACATGTTAAAGAAAGCTGGCTTTGAGTTATATATTGGAATATATGTCTTTTATTATTCACAATACTCTTTGTTCTTTCTCTTCTATAGATAAAAATACCAGTGTTTAAGGCAGTAGAGATAAGCTTCATGAATATGTAGACTTACTTTATCTCTGGAATTTGAGACCATATTGACTTTTAGTAGCATACCAGTTCACTTTTTTTAGTGTGAATACAGACTTTTAAATATGTGGAGAATATATGTTATTTAAAACATTAAACATATTTTCTCTCCTTGTTAGCCAGACCTGTTGTGGAAATTTTTGTTTGTTTGTTTGGTGTACTGTGGAACTATGAGACGAATACGCCATTTTGCTATGTATCAAATTTCTATTTATTTGAAAACAGGTGGAAGTTATTTGTGAAGATAATTCCATTTACTATAAAATAATATAAAGAAAAGCCAGACTCTGAGGACTCCAGAGACCTGAAAGTACTATATACTTGTCAGCAATGACCATCACATAGCTTGCTACATTCGCCAGCTCATCAACAGCAAGGGGAAAGTCATAGCAAGGAAACCACTTTATCTTTAAACCAAGGTGTCAGGTTTATGTTTTATCTGTAAAAAAAAAACATGAATATATTTGACATCTACCTCAGCAAACAAATTAATACTAATTAAAGATTAATGTGTTGTAATTAGCATTAAAAATGCAATTAAATTGTGAGTAAATGGACCAGGAATAGAAAATTGTTAGACGTCTCACTGCCTGGTTTTCATATTCTGCCTTTTGTTTTTGCAGCAAATAGAGGAAGTGGGGCAGCCGGCAGCTCCCAGACTGGAGATGCTCTGGGGAAAGCACTTGCTTCGGTGAGGAAATATTGACTTTGGACTCCATATGTACCATTGTAAAGAGTGAACTTTAATCAGAAGTGGACATTTGGAATTTTAGAAAATGAATGGCAAATAGCTTTGATTTTTGGAAAATGCTAGCTTTCGTGCATAACAGTCACTGGAAAATTTGAGAAGGCTCTGAAGCTTCCAGTATATAGATAGTCTCTTTCTCTCATCCTTGCAATGGTACTAAGCCTCACTCAATTATGGATTTGGGAATATTCTCCTGGCCTTTGGTTTATCGTTTTTTTATACTGATGTCGTATTTTACTCTAATGTAGTAATGTTGCACATTGACCAACTAAGACTGTCTTAGCAAGGAATAGTTCTAAAACACTTTGAAAGAGGCATTTGAAAAAAAAAAAAAATGACAATAACTGAGGTCCATGAAGAATTGTCACATAATTGGCACCTGGGAGACTCAGATTCTCTGCTTTGCCCAGCTACTGCCAGAAAGCTAAAATTGAATATTTCTTGCATGTTCCCTGATGAGAAAATGGCATACCTTCATTGTCTCAGAGAGTATATCTGGTATTTTAGTCAAAAGCTAAACATGGTCATTTAGAAATGTAAGTGGAGGGCCAGGTGTGGTAGCACACACCTGTAATCCTAGCACTTTGGGAGGCCAAGGTGGGAGGATCACTTGAGGTCAGGAGTTCAGGACTAGCCTGACCAGCACGATGAAACCCCATCACTACTAAAAACACAAATATTAGCTGGGCATGGGTGGCGCATGCCTATAATCCCAGCTACTCTGGAGGCTGAGGCAGGAGAATTTCTTGAACCTGAGAGGTAGAGGTTGCAGTGAGCTGAGATCACGCCACTGCCCTGCAACCTGGGTGACAGAGCGAGACTCCATCTCATAAATAAGTAAATGTAAGTGAAGATTTGTTTCTCTAAGATTTTGTCTCTTCAGTTGGCTTTTACCATTGGGAGCATTAAAAAAGTTCACACTATATTAGCATTGTGCCCTAAGTAAAAGTTTTTGTTTCATCTGGGCCTTCTGATGCTATGGAATCAAATGCCTAAATCTGGCAAACGAGTGACAAAATGTCTTAGAAATGATCCTCATTTTGTAAATGAGGAAAGGAAAGTTCAGAGTATCTCCCTGGCTTGCCCATAGCCACACAGCCAGTAGGAACGAAGAGTTGAATTGAAGTCTGCTGACCCCAGCCTGGCTCTTTTCCCACCAACCCATACCACATCAGTAATTCTTGTTTTGAAAAATTAAAATAATTATTAAGTTCTTCATTTGACAATATTGGTAATGTAGTTGATTGTTACATGTATTTTGTAACTGGTAAGTTTTAAATGAATTGCATTGACAACTTTGTAGTTTAGAAAAATGTGAATTATTTTAATGAATGAGGGTGTTTTTTTTTTCTCCCTATGTTTTAAGATCTATTCTCCAGATCACACTAACAACAGCTTTTCATCAAACCCTTCAACTCCTGTTGGCTCTCCTCCGTCTCTCTCAGGTAGTGTGTTTCAAATCCCATTTCACCATACAACAGTTTATAAGAATGATTCCCCCCTTATACTTCCTGATTTTATAGGTAGAAACTCACTTCCCCCCAAATCCCAAAGCTTGACATTCCTATAACAGACAAATACAAAGGGTGGGAGAGACAAATTGCCAGGTAACAGTTTCGTCATTTACATCCAAACCTTTTCTTAAAAATTAGATTATCTTTTTAAAATATACAGGCATATGGAAAATGTATTTCTTACACTTTTCTTAGCTCCACAGAAGACACCCAACAGCAGAATAATGTATTCCAATAAAACGTCTCAGATGAAAAAAACTCAGTTAATATAGTCATGAATATGAATATAGACTATAGAGTCATCAAATATAGACTATTTAAATGGATCATTTCCTGCAGAAATTTTAGGCTTTCCAAATTCCCTCTTTAAAGTTCATGCCATTGGGATGTTTGGAGGAAACTATAATTTTATAAATACATTGTGAAGTAATTGTGTGGAGTAGAAGGGATGTTTGGCTTCAAAGTATAGCACACGCATATGACCTGTGGCTTCAAATTGAATAACTGTAATTTGTAGAATTATGTCAGTAAATGATTTCACTTACCAGGGTTCTGTTTAAGAGACTCATTGTCTTTCCAATATAAATGCTTCCAGAAAGCCTTCCCTGGTTCATGTCTCTGCTCTTCGGTAAGGGGACAGGTGGTTTATTAAAAAAACAAAACAACAACAGCAACAACAAAACCTAAATCACATCCGTACCTGATGGAAACCTTAGCTTACTGTAATTTATAGTGGAGTCACTTGCCTATATATTTCCTGCATGCAGCTCTCATGGCCCAGTGTAAACTCGGCTCCTTGGTTGAGGACAGGAGGTTTCACATTGCACAAAACTTTCAGAAATGATGGCCATGGCTTAGCTGGGATTTAATGTCAGCCTCTTCCAAGCCTCCGTGGTATGGGAAGATCACAGAACAGAGAGAGCAGTTGGATTTTGAAGTCTGTATATCCAGAGAGACCACGTTGAAACTGAGATGCAATTGAGGTGATTTTAAGAGGGTAATGAAATGTTCCCCCTGGTGGAAATAGGAAGTAGAGTTCAGTATTGTTGTCCTGCTCGGGTTCTGTACCAGATTCTTACACTCTGAAAAATGATTTCAAGTGTCAGTATCCCCCTTTCGAGACAACAAGAAATAGAGAAATCTGAGCAGGTGGAACTCCAGTTTCCACATTTCAAACAAAGTAGCTTTCATTTTATTCATTTTCTAATTTAGAAAAAAGAAAATGTTCTGTGGTATCATAATGTTTAAGAACAACTAATGTAGTCTGATACCCTGATTTTACAGATGAGAATACTGAGTCCCAGAAAGGGAGTTGAGTTGTTTAGTTTATACAACGTAGTAATAGCAGAGCTTGGACAAAAATCTGGTGCTCACAGTTCTGCCGTCCATTTCTAGATTAACGGTGGGAAAGAAAAATTGGGATGCACAGTCAGTCCGGAAAACATCACAAATTCCCTCGACCTGAGTAGCATGCTCTCGGTGAAAGGCACAGAAACAAGGCTAGAGATGCCACTTTTTGAGTCTTGGTAATGCATCATGGAAGACCACATGTTAGGAAGAAAGAACTTTTATGAAGATGCAAATATGGGGACAGATTGCTATTTTCACACCGACGGCTCTGTCCAAATTCTGTCAAGAAAAGTAATTGAACAAAATATTCTATTTTTATTTAGCATAAAAATATACATGCACACCCAGAAAAGACAGGAAGAGTGGATTTTAAAAGTGCTAACAGTGTCGGGGCATGAGATTTCAGTGAGATCATAGCTATTATTTTTTCCTTTTTGAATTATGTATTTTCCAAGTTTTCTACAGTGAATGTGTATTATTTTAAATTTAAAGTGTTTTTTATTTTGTAGGTTAGACATGTAATATGTATTCTAACAGCAGTCTTTTTTTGGCCTTCAAGTTTAGTGAATCATAAAAAAAATTACTTTCTTCAGAAGAAACTTATAGTTGTTGCTGTATATTGACTTCAAATTCCCGGCTTAGTGGATCACTGATAACTAATCTTATTCCCTTAAAAAGTTTTTCAAGATTTATCTTTTTCTAAAGATTGTTTTAAAAACAAGCAGCAAAGCTGTTTTCCATTGGTGCAAGAATTTTGGTTTAACATAAACTGGCCTTGCATGAAGGTCTAACAAAATCCCATTTTTGTACCCTTAAAAGTACCTTGACTCCATAGTGATAGTTTTTCTTCCACAGGAACCCTTCTAACCAAAATTCAGAATCAATTAAATGTTCTCTTTTAGGAGACAGCCAGCCTGGGGGAATTGTGAGTCTATGTAAAGTCTACGTATTTTACATTTAAAATGTTTTTCTTGTCCCAAAATTCTAATATGGGAAGTTTACATGCATTTACCTTATTGTTTAAATGAAAATCATCATTGCCATCTCCAAAAGGACTGTTTAAAATATTGGCAAGCATCTTTTTACGTGTGTCTAGATCTGATTGAAATTCCCATTTTAATATCAGCAGGCACAGCTGTTTGGTCTAGAAATGGAGGACAGGCCTCATCGTCTCCTAATTATGAAGGACCCTTACACTCTTTGGTATGTCTCATTTGCCAGTCTCTGTTCCACCCATTTCCAGGTCATGTTCTTTCTTATTCAGTCTCCTTCACTCTCCAAGATTCTGATTTTCCCTGTTAGTAACTTTAAGTCAGTGTTAAGCGCACAAGTTTGCTGGAGCCAGAGTCATTAGGCTATGCTTGTTCCTGTTTGGAAATGGGACCCCAGATACTACTGTAATGGAAGCCCCAGGGCTGTAAATATCTAAGTATCAGATAAAATCCTGGAAGGGCAATGGTCTCCTCCCCATCTCTAAGAAAGATCCCTGTAGATGATTAAATCACTTTCCTGCTATCAGAGTGCTGGAACTCTAGCTATGTCCTATACCTGGAACGTTTGATTTCATCTACCTCGGCTTTACTTTCCAGAATAACAAGTTTACAGGAGATTTCCCTCTCATAGAAACCCACTGGTATCCTTCGTGGTAGAGAAATGCCTACTCTTCCAGGAGGGAATTGCTGAAAATTTCCATGGATGAAATTAATTATTGTAAATACTCACATGATGATTCAGTGTCTGACACTTCAGTCTTTCTTTCCTCATAATGGTGGGGGCCAGAAATATGCATGAAACAATGCTGGTTGTGCAGCATTTAGGCAGTACATGAATCTAGTGGGAAGGAATAGCAGTGAGGGAGAGGGGCCTTTTAGTTCCTCGGGGTTGAGATTTTCTTTTCTCCCTCATATCCTGAGATGACACATGGAAGAAGACATAGATTTATCTGTCTGCCTTAGTGTTGTCTTATATACTTCCCTTTCAGCTTAATCTTAAGGAAAATCTGAAAAGCAAAGCAAAGGTGGATTTCCCTCCTTTGTTGTGTTCTTCCTTGCTATAGTGTATGAATCATTCAGCTATGCATTTTAACCAATAAAGGAAACCGGACAGTGAAACAATATATGCACTACCCAGTCCAATTAATCTGTGGACCACATCCAAATAATTAGTTGTTTTAGTGTTTTCCTTCATCAGTTATTCTCTGGGTCCTATTCATCAAAACCAGGCTTCATCCAACTATAGAACTGTAAAGATGAGGTGTGTAGTTATGGACCACAGCTTCCATTCTGTTTGAATTCTGAACACTGAAGAAGAGATTCACAAGCAGAAACTGCTCTCTCTACCAGGAAGCTGTGAGCCAGAAACTGTGATAGACCCATGTATGATTTCTTTTCCTGCATATATTTACACTCAGAAGTAAGTATGTATTATCATTCCCATATTTATAAATTAAAAAGCATACACGCTAAGAGGTTTAGTAACTTTTCCAAGGCCAAGTACGTAGCAAAGCTAGCAGTCTAGGGAAGGTAGTTTAACTCCCAAACCCACCAAATCAAAATGTTCTGTACCATAGACTACCATATTAGACACACATTCTTCCTGTCAGTATAGAATAATTAGAAATGGTTTTTCTCATGCAGTAGGGCTGGTACACGTGTTTGCACAGCCCATTCAAATCAAAGTCGATTGTAGCATAATCTAGTACAAAGAGTCACTAGATTTAAAATAAAAAGCCCTAGATTCAAACTCAGACTTTACCATTTCCTAGCAGTGTGACGCTATGTAATTAATTCACTTCATGTCTTTGAGCCTCATTTTCATGTCTGTATGGAAGGGATCATAATGTCTTCCCTGCCTGCCCGTACACACGTGAAATGAGGATCAGTGAGATGGTATATTTTAAATAGTGTACACTGGACAGTGGTATTTGATACCATTATTGATCACAGTTTTTAAAATGAATACATATTTTTAAAATGAATACACACTTTTTCTTCACTAAAAACTATAGGTATTGTCTAGTCGTGTAAAACTAGTATCGTAATGGCAAGGATGAACAAAGGTTGCTTGGTTTTTAATGGTTTAAAGTCGTGAATTCTATACTGTGATTGGGGCTTTGAACTCAGTTAGATGCCCCCAGTGAACAATTGATTCAAGTGTTTGTGATTCTTCAGTCTTAAAATCTTATACTACTTTAGTTGACAGAATTTATATAATTTTTTTCCGTAACCATTTTGAAGCCCTTACACACATACCACCACACACCCACTGGTTTTGATGACAGATAGAAAGCCAGAAACACCCTGTAAAAACTCAACAAGAAATTACCATCCATTTGCTTTTCCCTGTCTCTGATTTGGTACTTAGCACTGTGTCTTATACCATAGGGAAGACCAAAGAAATATACCTTCAGGAGAATACTTTAATTAAGAAACTATAAATAGGTCATCTTTCCAGTGCTAATTGTTTAAAACTCTTTAACTTAATACCTGCCAGAAAGTTCCTTAAATTCAGTGAACATTTTTCTCTTATAAATCTAAATTGTCTTTCAAAAGGCAGTACCGTATGTAGCACATGAACGTTATAATGTCCTGGAATAATTATTGAATATAGTTTGTTCATGAAAAAATAACTCTATAATTTTAACATTAACATGTTCTACCAGTTTTCTGGAAACAACACTGTTTGTATTAACATTGTTTTAAGGAAAAACCCGCAGTGTGTTTTTTGTCAACTGAAGTTTTACTTATGTAATTTAGGCACCCTTTTGAACTAAATCTAATTTTACATTATTTGTTGACCAACAGCAAAGCCGAATTGAAGATCGTTTAGAAAGACTGGATGATGCTATTCATGTTCTCCGGAACCATGCAGTGGGCCCATCCACAGCTATGCCTGGTGGTCATGGGGACATGCATGGAATCATTGGACCTTCTCATAATGGAGCCATGGGTGGTCTGGGCTCAGGGTATGGAACCGGCCTTCTTTCAGCCAACAGACATTCACTCATGGTAAGTGATGAAATTTATAGACTCTATAGTTATATAGAGTTAGAATGTCAGGTATAGATACTATTGTTGCTGTTTTTTTTTAAAAAAATCAGCTTTATTGAGATATAGATATATCTCAATATATAATTTATTTGAATTATATATTTCACTTAACATACAATGAGCCCATTTCAGGTGTACATTTCAAGTGTTTCAGTGTATTCGCAAGATTGTGCAACCATCACCATAGTCTAGGTTTTCAATATTTTTGCCCCCTGCAAAAAGAAAAGAACCCCTGGTGCCCATTAAGCAGTCATTCCCCATCCCTCCACTTCCAGCCCTTGGCAACCACTCATCTACTTTCTGTGTCTATAGATTTACCTATTCTGGATATTTTGAATATATGGAATCATACAACATGCGGTGGTCTTTTTTGACTTGGCTTCTTTTACTTAGTATGACTGTTGCTGTTTTTCCATAGTTTGCTGCATATTAGAGCTTCATTCATTTTTATTGTCAAGTAGTATTTCACTGTATGGACATACCACATTACACATTTGGGTTGTTCCAATTCCTTGGCTATGATGAATAATGCTTCTGTAAATAGTAATGTTTAAGTTTTTGTGCAGACACATGTTTCCCTTTTAGAATGAATTACTGGGTCATTGTTGGTGTTTGAAATTATTCATTTTGGTGACCCTGGCCAAAGTGTACAATTTGAGTTCATATTATAATATGACATTGCTAGTAATTCAAATATTAGTGTTTTTTTTTTTTTAATTAAAGAAGCCAAAATAGTGTCTGTCAGTTCTGAGTCTGGGAGATAGAAATATATGGTATGTTTGTTTGTATAAATACATTGTGTGTGGCTGTGTAATTTAATAGAGTAGCTTTATCACTACCTATTTAGAATAAGTCTTTATTTGAATTATATTTAAGAGATTTGTCCATATTACAATTGTGATTTTTTTTTCCTCATTACTTTTGAAAGGATTTTGGAGATAATTCTTTTGGGGATGATTATGAAGATTCAGAGACTCTTCTTAATAGAATATTAAGTGATGACAATTAATAAGGTGACCAGAGTGGTGGAGAATGTAACTGGACCAGTGATTCTCTGTAGTTCTGCTCCTCACAAGCTCTACCAGGTCTCTGAGCACCTTAGTATCCTGTTTTGTCCGTTACAGGCTCGCTAAAAGTTGCTTGGATGAAGGTATATTTTCCATTATCACTGTAGCATTTCTCATTTAAGCATGGTCCCAAAAGGAAATGCAAAATACATACTAATTATTATGAGGTTCTTTTAAGTTCTTATTCAGTAGTATTCTCCTGTCCATCTTTCAGTTTCTCTTAATAAAAGGCTAAGATTAAGAGTACCATTCTGAACAGTGTAGTACTGAAATCTGCAACCAATTTGAAACCAAAAATACTGGCTTATAAATAGAAGCAATGAACTCACATCTAAAATGTGGAAAGATATTTTTGAATGCCAAAGAGAAATCTTTGTTTCTTTTCCTTGACCTCTGCCCTAAAAATTCATCATTGAGTAAAAATTGTTTATATGTTCATGGCAGTTGCTTAGAGTTTACAAAAGAAAAGTCTAGATTTTAATTTAGCTTGGCCTCAGGTAATGTGTTAAATACACTTGGGATGCATATAATATGAGATTTTCGTTTGTACAGCTCTTTTTTTTTAACTACAATGTTTAAACAATACTGCTTTTAATTAAGAAATCTGGCTTTATTAAAAGCCAGATCTGTGACTTACAACCATTTCTGTATATCTGCTCTCAATGAAGAGAAAAATAGTTTAATTTCTGTAGCTGTGTTCCTTTTGCATATGTTAAACGGATGTAACATGCACCCAGGGCATTGCTTCAGAGAGAGAGTCTTTTCCATAAATATATAAAGTTTTTCTTAAATACCAGATGTAGGTTAAGTGGTTCTTTTAAATATTAAACTATACATAAATGCTTTTTGGGACTATTTGACCTTTGAATTGCCTCCTTTTTGAGTCAGATTCAGAGGTGGGATGGGAGGAAAAGAATAGAATTATTTTTGGAGATAGGAAGTTGGACTGACCTCAGTAGAAGGGAAAGTGAGATGATGGAATAGAACGGTAGAAAAAAGGAAATAATTAGCCAGTATTACATAGAAACCCCTTTAATTTGATCTTGACATACACACACACACACACACACACACACACAAGCAATAAAGCTGCCAGTTTTGCTGATAAGGAAAAGTTCCTGTTTTCTCCTCTGAAGACATTTAATATTCAATCAAGGACAGCCACAGAGCCAACCAGATCATAGCGTAACTCCAAAGATATGGCATGTCATCACCCTGCTGCCCTTTGAACCAAATGGGGTTTTGCAGTCTCTCTCCTTTCTTCTTGAAAACCATTAAGTGTGTCCCCAGAATCTGAGCTCCTCAGCCTGAAACACTAATGTGTGTGAAAAGGATTGGTTTGGCCTATCTTTCCGGTGCAAACTGGTATGAATTTTAAAACAAAAACATAGAACAAAGGAAATAGTTTTGAATTTAATCAGTCTGAAGTTAGCCTTTGACCATTTGATACATTCCACAATAAAAAGGAAGTTTAAGGGGAAGGAAAAAAAAAAAAAAACTCACCCCCCTTACCCCCAACAACAAAAAAATTCAAGGAGGATACTGGTAATGTTTTCCACATTTGAATTTTAATACATGAAACAGGCTATAAAACTTTGGCCAGCTGCAGTAAATAAAGTAGCCGTGGGAGGTATGCACCGGAAACTTCAGCAGAGAACACTGGTGAGAGTCTCATTCCCAACTACACACCTTCGTTTGTTGTTCTGGGCGGAAGCGAGTTGCAGTAACTTGATACTCATCCCAGTCCCGGATTTATTTTGAGCACATCACCTTTCTAACTCTCCTTAGTAATTCCTTCTGATTAAAGAATAGACAGCTTTGAATCCTCTCGACCTCTGTACCCTTCTCGTTTCCTCTCTCCCCGCCTTCCAAAAATCAAAACAAAATGGCTTGATAACTTGGAAGGTGATATAAGCGTTTCTTTCTGCAGCAGCTTGAAATCGTGGTGGGGAAAACTGTGGTTCTGCCTCGGCTGTTATGTTATCTCATTTAATTGCTAACATATTGTCCTTAGCTTTTGATTCATAAAATGTTTTCCTTGGAGTTCTGAAGTAGGTCTTCGGTGATTTACCAAGTATTAGTATAATGAAAGGGATTTTTTTTTTTTCACAGCGGCATGGCTTATAACACGAGAGTGAATGTTTGTATACTTGCAAGCTTTCTGAATGATATTATTGAGCTATGCTTCTTTCCTGCTCAAAAACCTTCGCTGCCTTTCCATTATCTACAAGATAAAGACCAATTCCTTAGCTCAGTGTTTGAAGCCCATTACCATTTACCGAAAGCCTTATGTTGAGCTCTTCCAATCTGCAACAAGTCTTCCAGCAAGACCAGGCTGGGCATATTACCAGAATTCACCCCGTATGTTCTCCTTTGGTTCTTTTGTATCTGTCTGTCTTGTCCAGCCCTATCTGCTTATCTCTGTACACCTAATACCCACCCATTCTCAAAGCACTGACTCAAATCATTCTTCTTCCAGGAAGCCTTCCCTTGCTCCCACACCCATGCTAGCCATTTTTTTCTCTATTCTTACAGCCCTATGAATCATACCATTTCTAGATATTTATCCTACCCAGCTCCGCATAGCTGTGCATCTTTTATAGATATGACTCTGCCTTACCAACTGTTGTAAATTCCTCGAGTCCCACATATTATATTTTGTCTCTCTCCCCCCGACCCCCGTAAATAGATCATCCATAGAAACTGGAGAAAAGAAACTAGGAAACTAACATTTTCTGAGTGTGAGTTGGCAGCCCCTCTGCTAGGCGCTCTGCATGCATTGTCTTAGGCAGTCTTCACAACAGCCCAGTCAGGGTGATAATAGTGGCCATTTCAGGTGTTGGTAAAGTGAGCCTTAGAAGTTTGAGCAATTAGTCTCAAGTCATGCAGCTGGAGTTAAACTCAAGCACATCAACTCCAAATTCAATGCTCTTTTTTACTACCAGGCATACTCTCCAGAGATTATCTATAAGAACACCTTTTCAGAACTTATTTTAAATGCTAAGAGCTTGTGATTTTCAAACCTTGATAAGTGTTGGTTGGCAAAAGAAGTTTCCAGGTATTCCATGGCTGGGTTCCCAGAGCAGCTTTCTTCCCAAATGTATAGACAGAGAACTTTCCCTCCAATGTGGTGGCATGCCTTGGATTAAAACTCACATTGTCTCTCCACTTATTCTTAAACCAACATGTTTGTGCTGAGTGCCTCAGAGGTGTGAACTCTCCCTACCAGGGTCCTTGAGGTAGCAAATTTTAAGTTATCAAATTATTTTTCTTACTATAACTGCCCACTTTTCTTCCAAAATTAAAGCAGAAACTCTGAATGTGGGAGAATAAGGAACTAGCCAGGTCTTCAATACCCTAGTTAGAAACTCTTACCAAGTGTGATTCCCTCTCTGCCTCAGAGACCTCCATGATTAATCCTGATATTAAATGATTAGATTTCTTATAAATTATGGAAAGGGCAATTTTCCAGATATAATTCTCTCTGTTATTCATTCAGTATTCAGATCCACAGATGAAACCTGAAAAGAAGCCTTTCAAATGACCTAACCTCTTTTTTAACTGAATAAGAACAAAACCCACATCAAACTTGTCTTTATATGACTCTGTGTGTTCCTGTTTATTTGTTGATAGAGTCACCAATGATGGGATCATTGAGCTAAAAATCCCCTCTACTATTCATATATTGCATTAGTGTAGCTCTCAGGTCCTTTTTGTTTAAAGTCTGTTTATTCATTCCAATAACATTTATCCATGGTTACCAAGTGTAGGCTCTGTGCTGTCAAGGAATTCACAGACGAGTAGGAAAAGATGTGTGTTTAAGCAGAGTGCTCCCTGCCCATCTGCTATGCCCTCTAAAAGACCAGGGGCCCGACTCCTATCCAGTAGTGAAAGATCACATGGTTGTTTGGTAGAAGAGTGGTCATCTCCTATGAGAAACTCTTCCAGTTGACTTAGGGATGGGGGAGTCATGTGCAACTCACCCCACACACCTGTCCTCCACAGCATCCTCCAGAGTCCTGCAGGTGGAGGGTATGGAACCCATTTCAGAAACCATCAATAAAAGTAGATCTCAGCCCAGTTTTCCTCTTTTCAGTAACAATTTTAGTTTTACTTTGGATTAAATGCAGCCTCTCAAAAGAGCATTCCTTAGGCAAGGTAGTATCTTTTTATTTAACTGACATTAAATACATGAGAGCTTTTACCTCTCAGGGCTTCATAGGACAAACAACTGCAAGTAGTTTTCCTTGTACAGTTAAGAGCTCAGACCACTGAATTTTAGATTCTAAAAGTGCCCTGGAAATCACTTAACCCATTGCCCTTCTTTTGAAGACTGAGGCCTAGGAAGGGGAAGTGACCAAACCATGGGTACTCACCAGTAGGATTAGAAACCAGACAAAAGAGGCTGGACACGTGGCTCACTCCTATAATCCCAGCACTTTAGGAGGCCGAGGGAGGTGGATCACTTGAGGTCAGGAGTTCGAGACCAGCCTGGCCAACATGCTAAAACCCGTCTCTTCCAAAAATACAAAAATTAGCCAGGCATGGTGGTGCACACCTGTAATCCCTGCTGCTCAGGAGGCTGACGCAGGAGAACTGCTTGAACCCTGGAGGCAGAAGTTGCAGTGAACCAAGATTGTGCCACTGCACTCCAGCCTGGACAACAGAGTGAGACCCGGCCTTACACACAAAAAAGGAAACCAGACAAAACAGCAAGCAGACCAGCACTCCTTGTGCTATATCCTACACTGCTCAGCCGACTTCCTCTTTACCCTAATATCATAACCATTTCACAACTGTGAGTGGTAGATATTAGAAACCATTCTGTTACTCTGACTTAACTAATGAAATCCAAGAAAACTCTTTAGTTGGCCCTAGGCTGCCTGCAACGAGTTGCTCTTTGGCAAAAAGAGAGGGTAGTGGGTATTGATGTGATGTGGCATTTACTGGTATATAGTCATGGGAGCAGCAGGATTCAGAAAATTCTGTTTCTATGTGGACCTCTTCAACAAAGATATGATCAACGGAGGCATCAGCATCTTCAGTCTTGCTCCTTTTGGCCTTTCACAGGTTTTGATTCCATAAAGTTCTATGTCTATTTGAGTGCATTCTTCATTTCTAAGCAGTTATTCCCATGGACTCTCAGGGAATTTAAGAGATTATCTCTACTGAAATCCTCCTACAGATTCCCTGCTCAGCAGTCAACAAGCCTTGATCAACTTCCTTCCTTCAAGGGTGCTCCAAATGCCCCCAAAGTCCATTTTCTTCAAATGTTTGAAAGTTCTTCCTAGGTCCAGCCCATTTCTCCACAAGAGCTTTTAGTGTGTGAAATCGCAAACTGAACACAGTGCTTAAGGAAGGATCAAGTGGACTAGGATGGATCTTTCTCCTCCCCCATTCAGTACCTTGTATCTTCATTAAGACCACCTAACAAAATTCTGTTTTGCTGTGTTTGATGCTTTCATTGCCCTGCTGACATATGTTCAATTTGTAATCAGCTGAAGTCCATAAGCCACATATCTCCCCAGTCTCATTGTGTACTTTTTGTTGTGTTCGTACAAAACTTCATGGAACCTCATTGAATGTTATATTGTAGCCTCAGTCTGATTCCTGTTTAATGGTTTCCCTGAAGTCCTCATTCAGTCACATACTCTGCCATCTCTGTTGCTGGCAGATGTAATGGGTTTGGCCCACGTCAAAGCCACCAATAAAAATATTTTCAGGGGAGGGAACTGACCAGAAGGTCATGAGGCTCAGTGTTACAGACATTCTTTCTACACGTATGCTGTCTTCTATCCTTAGTTTAATCTCAGCTGGTCCTGTCTCCCTCCTTATACACTGTGTGGCCCACCTTTTCTCATTGTGTCTGTAGCGTTGTCCCAGAAGCCAGGCGTGCAGCACTCACTGTGAAGCAGGAAATGAGTCTTGTCCAGAAGGCCTTGCTCTGGTGGAAACAGACTGAGTTTGAGAGGCCATTCCTCTGTTTCAGAGCACTTTCAAAACTATTTTCTAAATAGCCTGTTACAGAATTTCACCCAAGCTATACCCAAGCTATTGGTGGTCAACATCATCTTTCAATAGCTACTATCTTGTTTTTCTTTAAATTAGGATATTTGCCTTCTCTGGTGTTCTATCATCTCTCCTAATCTCCACAACTGTCAAGTATTTCGGAGAGCAGATTAGCAAGCTCAACTGAAAGTTTTGATCTTTATCAATATCATACTTTATTTTTGAAAAACTGAAAAGGGAAAAAGGACAGAAGGAGAAAAGAACTTGAAGAAATTCTTTTAACCATGGATTAGTGATAACAGCTGCAGAACCCTTGAGCTCACCATTTGATATTTCTATATTAATTTAAAGAAAAGTCAAAATATTCTGAATACAGCAATAAAGGTGAGATCCTTTAAGCTCTATTCAGCAAGCCCTAAGAAAAGTGATTAGGACACTGTGCATGCCCATATGTGAATGCAGTTGGTCACCTTAGGTATTTCCCCTTCTTTCCACATCAATACATATTTTACTCAAATTCAGACCCTATGATGTTGAAACAGACAGTCTGGCATTGAATGTTTACCTCAAAACCCTGCTTTCTCTGCACCTAGGACAAACAAATCCTAATTCTCTAGTGTTTTGCATCTTGGAGCCATGAATTTTAAATAAATCAAAAACAGAAACCTTATTGTCTTTCCCAGTTTTATAATATAAAGGACACACACACACACACACGTATATTTAAAACTGACCCTATAACTTCAGATATTCTTAAATCCTTACATGGTTTTCTTCTTAAATTTTGGAGGAAAAAGCAGGCAGACACTTTTAATATCACAGTAATCATCATTTTTTAAATGAACTGTTACAAGGACATAATCTTAAACTATCCATAATTTGGAATAGGCACAACTGTGCATTTAAAAAAAATGTAATACTACCCTTATTTTCTCAAGAAAGCAGATTTTCTGGAGGGAAAGTATATATTATATATATTAGAAAATATTAGAAAATACACATATGTTCATTCAGCCCTTCTGCATCTGCTGTGCCTCAGATGCTTTTGGGGATTCATAAACGTGTGAAAGAAAGTATCTGATCTTACAGGCCTTTTATCCTGGTAGGGTGATAATACAAATATGGGTCTAACTATAATGCAAGGTAGAATTATGAAAT
Source organism: Trachypithecus francoisi (assembly GCF_009764315.1). NCBI lineage: Eukaryota > Metazoa > Chordata > Mammalia > Primates > Cercopithecidae > Trachypithecus > Trachypithecus francoisi. The sequence continues at coordinate 917,730 of NW_022681435.1, read as the reverse complement.
GACCTAAGAAGCGATTCAGACCGCTAGGAAATGCTTCCCGGAGAAGATGCCATTGAGCTCATATTCAAGTTCACATAGAATTTCAACACTTAGAGACAGGATAGAAAAGGCGTTGCAGAGCCATATAATAAACATGATTTAAAAACAGAAAATAAAGGCTCATGCACCCAAATGGAGGTAAGAAAATTGCCTGATAATACCAGCCCTTGCAGCTTGCCAGCCAGGGCTGCACTGGGGGAAAAGCCCCTCCACAGCACGGCAGCTCCAGCAATTGGCTCGAATATTTCACATGAGAGTCCACAGGAAGAGCGAGCTTTCATGTATATTTTTTACATCCAAATTAAGTTAACTCATGGAATTTTCCACCCTTAGGAATTAAAGTAGCAACTCATGAAGTAATTCAGTTATGTCATTCATACCAAAACAGAAAATACTGGAGCAACTTGGCACCATTTAAAAGCCAAGATTAGGCCTTGGCCATTTTATATTTTTTCACATTCCATGGCCGTTGTGTTATTTTAACTTTTATTGTGGCTGTAAATTTTTCAAATCAAAAGTATCTTAATTGCTTAGAAAACAGAAGTTGAAAATGGGTTCATAGTAAGAAGAGGGTTTAGGCAAAGCAGCTTTAGGAGTGAGAACTGAAAAAAAGTTGTACCATTACATGTTCTGTAATGTGAGGGTTCTACCTAATTGGTTGACATTCACAGTTGTGCATAATTATAGCTTCCTCTATATCCATAAATCATCTTAGAACTATAAAGTTGAGTTTAACCAAAAGATCTGTCCAATATTAGTTAAATGACATCTTTGGGGGAACATTGTCCTGATACAATAGCCACATTCATTTTAAAGCAGTTAATTGGACACGTTGTCAAAAATCACGGTATTGAGTTTCCACATTTTAATTTCACATTTGCCTTCTCTCTGGCTTCTGCACACGGACAGGTCTCTTTTGGAGCTGGAAGTGTGTGAAAGTTATTGGAGAATGGTAGTCTCTGGGTAATGTTTCTGTAAGCTGCCCAAAATTTTCCCCCTGTAGTCTAGATGGGAAACAGCTGGTTTTTGTTTAAAAAGCTGTTTTGCAAAATGTCTAAATCTTGAGATATAGAACTGAGGTCACCATTAAAGCAGGTGCTTAAGAGCAAGTGAGAAAGACTCCAGGGGCCGGCTGGCTCTGGAATCTTCTGCAGGGCACTTCCTATTAGAAGAAAAAGTGTTGAAGTTTGCTCCTTTATTTAGGACACAGCTATAAGTATTATAAGTAAGTGCACAAGCAATACTACTAGAAATTGAGTGGTTTTGAACATAGCCAGCCCCCAAATGAATAATTAGCTCAGTATGAAAGGAACTAAAATGGTCATTTTTCTCACAGGGCTTCAAGATACAAGAGCCCAAGGCTCTAGTCTCCTTGGGAGATTATAAGTGTTTGAATTTCCTCTTTAAACACACCAACAGTAAAAGAACTACTATTTCAAATAAGCAGTACCATAACTGACTATATCTTCCGAGGTTTTGGATGCAATCGAAGGGAAAGGGGGAAAAGAGACCCGACTTGGCAAGACCCATACCGAAGCAGTTTGGAAAAAAAGCAAAGCAAAAAGCATGTGGAACCACTAAAGGCCAGTGCACGTCAGGTATCCACCAGTCTGAAGATGAAAGGAAATAAGCCTCCTCCCCTGGGAGCTGGAGGTTATTAGCAGCTGTTTATCCAGTCGGGAATAGAGATTAACATTGTATTTTTTTTTTAAGAACTAGAAGAAAATTTGTTTGGGAAGTTGGCTTTTCATATCAAGTCACTGTGCCTTGCCAAAAAAAACTTCCTTTCTCAGAACTCATGTACAGGCATTGAGCAATGTTATGATTCTCTGAGAAACTCTGGATTACCAAAAAGTCTTTCTCCATCAAATAGAACAGAAAAGGACAGAGAAATGGGTGGACATTTGCCATTGACACATTGCAGTTGTATTCTTTACCGTGTGAAATTAGCCGTTTGGTCTATTACCTGTTCTCCAGCCTGACTCTGAATGGGACACTCTGCCTTCTGCCTCTCACACACCCTCACAACTTAATCATTGCCACTCTAACGTGCACACGATGGGCTCTGCATATACCTGCTGCTTGTAAAAAGGCCTTTCATGAGATATTGGGGAAGCTGCTTAGTACTCTGGGTGCTTTATTCTCAAAAAAAAAAAAAAAAAAAAAGAGTTGAATATTGGTATTTTCCCCCTGATTTAGTGCTACTCTTAATGTCATTTTCTTTTATTAAATCCTTTCTTCTGCTTTTGATCTTATTTATAACAGAGCCACCAGTCATATGGAAACTATTATTGTATAGCTGCGAGATGAAAGACTTCATGGCAATTAAATAAGAGTGAATCATTTGGGCCAATAATATACACATACAGTGAGGTATCATTTGTGTCCAAAATGCCCTGTGTTGTTCACTTTGTAGCAAAGCCATTGAGCTTTACAAAGGGCTTTACAAAAATCTGCTTTTTGTCAGAAATATGTGGTCTGACAATATGAAAACACATGTTAACACACAGTCCATAGCTGCTTGCTTCTTCACACATACCTAGTATCTAAATCATGCCACTTATTGATGTAAAATGAAATTTTCACTTAAGATTGGGATGTTATTTAATTGTGTTAAGCATCAGCTCTTAAAAAATATATTTGGATAATCTGTATCAAAATTCTACCCATCTACTCAAAACCTGCCTAAAATACCATGTTCTTCTTTAAGTAGTCCCTGGTTTCCCAAACGGATATGACTTCATTTTTTAAAACCCTGCATGACCTTGTACTCTTTTATGACATTCATCATATTTTGCCTTGTATAGTAATTATATTATCCCACCATTAAAATTTCAGTGTCTGGGCCAGGCGCAGTGGTTCACGCCTATAATCCCAGCACTTTGGGAGGCCGAGGTAGGAGGATCACAAGTTCAGGAGTTTGAGACCAGCCTGGCCAACATGGTGAAACCCCGTCTCTACTAAAAATACAAAAATTAGCTGGGCATGATGGTGCATGCCTGTAATCCCAGCTACTGGGGAGGCTGAGGCAGGAGAATCTCTTGAACCCAGGAGGCGGAGGTTGCAGTGAGCCAAGATCATGCCACTGCACTCCTTTCTGGGCGACAGAGCAAGACTCCATCTTAAAAAAGAAAAAAAAAAAATCAGTGCCTGCAAAGTCATAGACGTGTCTGTCTTTTATTATTTTTCCCTGCAAATGCCCATGTAGTGTCTTGCATATAGTACACTTTCATAAGGTGCTTGTCAAATTAAGTGAAATGTTTATTATTTGATAGAAACATGCTAAATGTATATTTGACAATATCAAAGGCCTTAGATTTCAGACATAGTCTCACAGATCCATAAAATTTGTGTCATCATTTACTAAGCATCTAATTGCACATTGTACTATTACACTCCTGTGCAGTGACCTGTGCAGTTCCTGTCCTTAAGATGGGATGCTCACAAGTGGAGACAAGTATAGGCTTCACGAATGGCAGCAAAACAAACTTATTGAAGTTTATGCCCTGCACCATTCAACAATGACCTTGAATGTGTTTTAAGGGTGGTGTCTGTAATGCATAGTGAGCTCAGTGAGGTGACAAGAAAGTAGAGATTTCTGGAGAACCACTCAGCACTGAAGGGTCAGAGAGTAAGGGGATCTGTGGAGCTTTAATAAAAGAGAAGCAGTTGGTGAGTTGGGAAAAAAACCAGCCCAGCAGACAGAGCAGGGAGGGCTTTGCTCAAGCCTTAATGATATGGGCATCAACCCGGCAGATGAGAGGCCATGCGTAGGTAATTGAACATTGATAGTGAGGAATTTAAAAATAGGAGGGAACTGCATTGGTCCTGGGAGCCTAGGTGAAGGATGCATTGGCACAAGGTGGACCTCTTAGACTGAATCCATGCAGCAGGCAAGAGCCAGGCTGAAGCCTTAATATTGCAAGGGATCAACAGATGGAGAGAGAATATTGCATTTAAAAGATGAGTATTTAGAAAGTGATGGGGAAGAAATGGTTCATTAGTTTAGGTGAACTTCTTTATACTTCTGCTCTCTTTCCAAATATATTACAATAAGCACGTGTTACTTTAATAACAAGAAAAGCATTTAAAAAATAAAGGCCAGTTGGTAATGGTAAATCCCTAGGGATCCTTAGGTATGGGTCACCTGGACTGGCTAAAAAGTGTGTGGAGGTGAGCAGCATGACTGTGCACTCTCACAGGTACGCGTGCACTTCAGGCATTCAGAATTCCAAGTGTCAATCAATGTCCAGTTATCTTTTCCTTTAAACAGAAGCTGTTCACACATAATTGCTAGACTTCACCATACTCTCTGTGCCAGATATGTTTGGTTCACTAGGATAGGTGAACTTTAGTTCCATACCACCTACTTACTAGCCTGCTACGTGGAGCAAGGAAGAGATAGAGGAATGGACTCTGTTCATCTCCTGCCACTGTCCCCCTAGGTGAGTTCCATCCAGTTATGGTTTCCACTATAGGAAAATGATGTTGAGAATTGAGGGTGTGGGGTGGAGATACAGAAAAGATAAATGAAACAGTTTTAATAGATGGAACGTATGAGTTACTACAAGAAAGATGAACTGAGGTCGGCTCACATCCATTTGCATTTCTTGGACTATATCACAGAATCATTCATTTAACCATTTTGGTGAACATCCAGGGGAGTTTCAGCCCAGCTGATCGCATGATAGGCAAGCACTGCATTTAGATCATGTTTAAATCCTCTTGAAAATTATTTTATTATCTGGAGAATAAATACTAAATAAATCTCCAAGAATTACACAATAAGGAATTACCTTATATTTCATACAGAACATAAGTGAAGCTGTGATGTTTCTGGAAAACAATGTAGGTGTTCTCAAGACAGTTATGAAATCTTCTCCCAACAAACATGTTAAGAATCAAATAAAATCCAAACAAAAGAATTGAATCCAGATCTGATGTTAATGAAAAGTCTCTTAAAGGTTTAATCACGTGTACTAAAGAAAAATAATCTGATAATTTTTTAAACTGAGAAATATGGAAATTATGTTTGTGGTTGGAGTGTCCCAGATGTGAGCTCTTTCTCCCCCAACAGGTGGTTATTAGAGGTAGGTCTTGTTTCCTGCAGAGCCTCTGTGCCTCTAGTGTTGTTCCTCACAGTATCTGTCTACTGCTGCCATTCCATGAACTTCCAGGTTCCCATCTGTGAGCCATTAAAGAAGTTTGCATGGCCGCCTCCCACCTCTTTAAAAGATACACTTTTGTACTAAATGGTGTTTTGCACTTTTGAGAAAATAAGTTTGCCTTCCTCAAATATGACAGAGGTCTGGCAAGATAATTGAAACTGAAATGTAGTACTCTACAACTGTCATGTATAATTGATATTTCATGGGGAGATTACAGTTCAGACACCAAAACTGTTTTCTGTATCAATGGGTTTCTAATTACAGTGAAAACACATCAGCTTTTCTTTTGTGTTAATGGAAAAACAAGAGTGAAAAGTAACAGTAAGTCACAGTTACCAGGACTTCTGTCTTTGTCCCATTTTGTTGTTCTTCTTTCTAAAAACAAACAAACAAAAAAACCTATGTCCAAAATTGGAAACCAGATGCCATTAACAGCAAACTTTAATTTTGATGTACCAAAATGTTTATAATAGTATATCCAGTTTTGTGTCATTATCACTTGGTCTAGAAACTGTGACAAGTTTCCTAAAGTTCCCATTCTATACTCTTTTAGAAGGATTATGGTAGAATAGAAGTGACTGAGGTCTGAAAGCCTGTTTTGAAGCAGTTATCTCTGGAGATAACATTAACTAGGATTGAATAACTGCCAAATGAAATTTAATACATTTTCCCATCCATGAAATAGGCCTCTTAAATACAACAGAACAATTACTTTCACAATACTGCCTGGAAACAAAGAGAGCAAAAATATTGAATGTCTTTTTTGTTTGTGGTGTTTGTTGTTAGCTAGAGGATAAGGACAAGGATATTTACCACAATGCTGAATGCATCTCCATATAAAAACAGCCTTGCCAACAACCACCTAATTTGAATCTGCATGTCTTTTAAATCTGTTTATGTTGGAGGGATCGTGGCAAATATTAAATTTTATAATTTAGTTAGACATCTTGGCCTTGGCCTGAGTTAATGAACTATGATTTCCCCCCTACAATAAAGAAAATGGAAATGATTTTCCTATATCTACATATGTATGTATATATATGTATGTCATATGCTTGTACCTAGGTGTGTATGTGCATGTATGGACATACATACACACACACGCACACACACACACACACCACACACACACACACACACTGTTTTAAAACAAAAACTCTGGGAAATAAACCCCTCTTGCCCCCTAACTCTTCTCCCCTCTCCTATATAATTGTTCAGTGTTGTAAGTTTTCTGAGTTCAAAATCTGTTTTAGATCTCTAACTAAACATCTAAAGTTAGATCTTAAGTCACTTCACCATTCTTGACCTTAGCTTTCTTTGTAAAATGAAGAGTCTGACCTAACTGATATATAACGAAGGTCCTCTAAGCCCTTGATGTTTGAGTTCTGTGATTTAAAAGTGTTTCTATCAGTTTATCAAGCCCTTTCTTGGAAACTAAGGTTATTTAAAATTATATGGTGCTTACGTGATTCAAAATAATTATTGCATATCTAATGACATTTAATTATATCCAATGACAAATTCAAACAGGAGAATTTAAATAGATGTGTTGGAATTTGAGTATAATTTGACCTAATATACAATGTAACTCAGATATTTACACCTACATGAAAATGTGGATGGAACAGGCCAAGCTGGCTGTGTCTGGACTACATGATCTTGTCTCCCCTTCCTCCTTTGTAGCTCTCTGGACCAGGAAAATGCCTGTCATTAAGGTGACCCATTCATAGGATGACCTATGTCTGCTTCAGAGTGAGCTGGGCCATCCAATGATCTTGGCATTCTAAGCTTAGAAATATGAAGACAAAGAGGAAATTAGCAGCAGGTACAGAACCAGAAGGAATGCACCAAGAGGTATCATGAAGAATGAGTCCAATATGTCCTCATGAGAGAGCAGAAGCCGAAGAGAAGCAGTGGTGCCCCCAGAGAGAGGAGAGAGGCTGAATAGCCCAGCAGAGGCAAGGAGTGGCATTCGGTTCCCAAGAGCTGAGTCCCAAACCTAAGCTACAGAAAACTCTTTATGATAAATCTCCTTTTATTTGAACAATCTCAAATAGGTTTCTCTTCCTTACTATTAAAACTGCCCCACTAAATTGATCAGTGTACAAAAATCCGCCCAAGAATTATTATGAGTTCCACAAAAACCAGGACCACATCTGAGTTATTTCTCATTCTGTCCCCAGTATCTCACAAAGTGACAGGCATGGGCTAGATTAGAAAATGTTTGTTGAATTAGTAAATGCATGCTCTGATCAATCAATGAATAATCATTGAATAATTTTTAAATTTCACTTCTTTTACTTTTAGCATAGCTATCACTAAAACTGCATTATATGTGACTATGGGAAGATTCACATTTACAATGAGTATTAATTAACTTTTCATAAGCTGGCTTTTAACTTTAGACTACTGTTATCTCTATGAAAAGGTTATCAAAATAGGGCTTTAACGAAGTACGGATTTTCTAAAAATAGGGACCAAATGTCATTCTTAGAATTGATTTGCAGGAATCTCTTTTTTCCTAGTCACATTGTGACGTATTTAATTTCAGAATGCCAAGATCATTGGATGGCCCAGCTCAATTTGAAGCAGACATGGGTCATCCTATGAATGGGCCACCTTAATGCCAGTGGACAAATCCCTGACCCTTGTATATACAGAGAACAGTGTGGGTTTCTCCATCTATTTATGTGTTATTCTAGTGATGGATTTGTGCTGACCATCCACCGTGTTTCTTCCCTTGTCTCTCATGTGACCAGAAATAATGTTTCTGAAAGAGAAGTAAATAGGGTTAGAACATGCCATCTGTGGCCAAGGAAACAAGCAAAGCCAAGCCAATTCTTCAAATTGGAATACTATTCCACAGCCATGGGCAACGGAATTGATCCTATGCTGGAGAATCCAGCTCATTATTACATGGCTCTGGACCTATCCGAGGTCATTCACATGAGCTGGAATAGACACAGTTACAAGGGAAGTCTTAAAGCATCATGATAGCCGGGTGTGGTGGTGGGCACCTGTAATTCCAGTTATTTGGGAGGCTAAGGCAGGAGAATCACTTGAACCTGGGAGGCAGAGGCTCCAGCCTGGATGACAGAGCGAGACTGTCTCAAAAAAAAAAAAAAAATTTTTTTTAATTTTAAAAAACAAAAGCATCAGAACAACTTTGTCTCTATCATTCTTTGTGGAAAATGATTGATATTATTTGAGATGATCTAACATGATCTATAGAAAATAGATGGAGTTAGGTAACATATGGGCCTAAAATCCAAACAAAAATGTAGTTGGAACAACTATATCCTCAAATATATTTATAATATTTAAGAGTTTACAGTCATTGTATAGGAGAAAGATTTAAAATTAAATAGATTTTAACAAAACAGAGACAAAGATCACCGTAAGTAAAGATAGCCTGAGTTTTGAGGGTTCTTGAACTACACAGGCTATTCTTTCTATATAACATGCAAGTATTTTCAGTCAAAACACACGATTCTGTCTGCAGTTATGTACCTGTTATATACCAGTTGTCATGTATGATTGCGTGGGTTCTCTTTTCCTCTTTTAAGAACTTACCTCAATGTGATCTAGAGGAAAACAATTTCAAGATCAATAACTGAATATATTTTAAGTAAAAAGCAAAACATTAATCTTAAGATATGTCGCAGATGCTTGCAAATAAGTCTTGAGAGTGTTAATGATTCTGAAATAGGAGTATACTTCTCCTCTATGCTCAAATCTGTGGTTACCTTCAGTGATTTTTGACTTAGAGTCATCCTTTGTGGAAATTCAAGAAATTACATCCATTGAGAACACAAATAAATATGAATCAGCACAAAGAATTATTTAGTTTTATATTGATTGACAGACATAAAGAGCCACCATTTGATCAAGGCCTGTAAAAATTCATGCTTACAAGTTGACATCTTAGATTGAAAGGATAATCATTGATTGAATCCATTTTCTAATGCGTGAATATAAAAACAGCAAATCAAAACCTCAATGGAAAATAGCTATCACTCTTCTGAATAAAAATTAAAATATATAGGAGGGTCAGTTACAAATGGTTGCAGGAGCAGGTGGGCGTGGTCTGCCTATAAAAGAGCGGACTTCAGTCACAGAGAAAAGGAGTGGTGTGGCAGGCAACAGGGTTGAATATTTTTTTTTAAAAAAAGGTCTGTACTTAATGCCATAGAGCTCTAGGATCAGTGAGTGAAATCTACAAAGAGGCCAATTTGTGGTAAAAATGGAATGGGCTGCTTTGGGAGATACCAGTCTCAGTACATTTGAAGCACCCCATAGAGGCCACATAACCACCATTCAGAAAGTTCTGTATTGCGACACAGGCACCAGGCAGCAGTGCTGGACTTCCCACCTCTCTCTGCTGAAACACTTATTGATACTTCCTGATGCTCATAAGCCTCAAGTCTTTTCCTATTCTTGCTGTATTTTGAATCCAAACAATATGATTTATGATTTATATGATCCTCTCCACCCAAAATTTAAAAAAATATTTTGGAGTGCATACACACACACACACACCACATGCACGCACACATGAATATAAAAATGGCATATTTCAGGATCAATTACTTAAATATATTTTCAGTAAAAAGCAAAATATTGTAGGCGATACTTACAATACATACCTGCCTTTAAATAGTATGTGCTTATTAGGTCCTGTGAATTTGATTGTTGTTGGTTCAGATTCTTATTATTGATGCATTCTTTGGAAATAGCCTTTTAACATATTTTGGTAACAAAAGAGTGAAGGTTCTCCTTTCTGGTTTCATGTTTTTGACTGGAAAAAAAAAACCTGATTCATAGCAGTATAAATGTATGGTTAATTTTTTGTGTTTTAGACCCACCGTCCTGTGTGAATGCTTACTTAACCATAGGCTAAGAAAGTACTTGGAAATACAAAATGTGAACTACTCATTGTCCTCTTAGTTTATAAATGCTTAATGTTTTTGCTTGAAGGCATATGCTATAAAGTAGGCAGTTGCTGTCTCAGTGCTGCAAGTTCAGTGTCTCTGGACCCTAGAGTAGATAGTAGTAGTTAATAAAAAGCTCAGCAGTATTTTTTTAATCAAGTAATCATGCTGTACTCTATAATTTTATTTTTGGAAGCGTCGAGAGTATTTACAATATGGTGTCTTTCTAGGATCAGAATAGTGAGGGAAAAAATGGAAAAATGTCCAAACATCCTTGCATGGCAATGATGGCATTACTGGTGTGTTTAATAAAACCTTTATTGGTACATTTTCCGGTGTGGTGGCGTTGGCAGAAACCATCCCCCTTTGGATTTGAAACTCAGCAGCTGATGAAATACAGTAAACATTAATTTGGAATGGGCTGCCAGTTTTGGAAAGCCAGGTGACATTTTATTATATTTGTACCAAGCAGAGGCTGTGTCCCATACTGCTGTAGCTTCCGCTGTCAGAGGCTTAGCTGGCATTATGGAAAAAAAAAAAAAAAAAATGGCAGGCCTGAGAATCTTATCCCCTGAAATGAAAGTCGAATGCCAAATTGAAATTCCTGTAGGATTTCCGATAGCAATGGGGGAATTGAGAAGCCCACAATTAAGCATATGGGCATTAAGATAATTGTCAGATCTGTTGGCGGACATGATAGAAGACAGATGGGTACGAATCAGTGCGCTCCACTGCAGCACCCTGGGAGACAATTTGACGTTTTACCTGCCTGAGCTACTCTGCCATATTTGTCACTGAATGTACAGCACGGCGTCTTACTGAGTGTTAAGTGTTTTCGCCGGTAACTATAGGTGCATGTGCGGTCCTTCAGCGCCCTCTAGTGAAATGCGTTTGGGAGTATGATTTTTGAAAAGCCAGCCTGCCTTCATCAGGTCCTCGTGGCCTCTGGAAATAGCAGTCACACCTCTGGTTCCTGCTCACCTGTCTGGTTCCTCTCGCCCCTTTCAGGTGGGGACCCATCGTGAAGATGGTGTGGCCCTGAGAGGCAGCCATTCTCTTCTGCCAAACCAGGTTCCGGTCCCACAGCTTCCTGTCCAGTCTGCGACTTCCCCTGACCTGAACCCACCCCAGGACCCTTACAGAGGTAGGTTGGCCTCACCAGGGCACTTCTGACCTCACTTTCACAATAGGCCCAGTATTGATACCCAGCCTCTTGGTGTTCATCCCTCAAGAAGCACTGGCAGAAACCCAAGAATCAAATTGGGCACAAAAATGGTAAGGAAATGGGAAAGTATTTAGAACTTCGCCTGCTAATTGTGTTTCTCCAGGGACTGTTTTCCTCAAACATCCTCTGAAATCCTGGTCCTATATCATCCAGGAATGAGGCCACAGACTGATGAGAGGAAATTTTATTTTAGCTATTTCCACATTTTTCTCATTCAGGTCCTCTAATGTGGTTAGTTGTGGCCTGAAAATGATATTTCCAAATGAATAGGAAGGAAGGAAATTGTTGTTGTTGTTGTTTCAGATGGAAGGAAATATAGGTGCATTTAAAAAATGGAGCTTGGTTGCAGTTGCATGATTTTCGCTCTTGAGTCATCTAGCCCTCTAATGATTGCCTCATAGCAGTGACTGCGAGCAGCTTTTCATGACCCCAGGAAGTTGGGCTATTATTGGCCAGCTGACTAGGAGTCACTTAGATAACATCTTCTAGTCCCTTCACGTTTCATATAAAAATGATAACATTGCCACAGGAATACATGTGGGCATTTTTTCAACTGTTCAACATTGTACAGATCTGAGTGTCAATTTTACGTATGGGTATGTCTGCCCATTTTTATATAAATAGTAATGATTTTATGGACTTTTTTTTTTTTTTTTTTTTTGAGACAGAGCCTCACTCTGTTGCCCAGGCTGGAGTACAGTGGTGCGATCTCAGCTCACTGCAACCTCCACCTCCCAGGTTCAAGCAGTTCTGCCTCAGCCTCCCAGGTAGCTTGGATTACAGACATGCATCACCATGCCCGGCTATTTTTCATATTTTTAGTAGAGACAGTGTTTCACCATGTTGGCCAGGCTGGTCTTGAACGCCTGACCTCAAGTGATATACGTGCCTCAGCCTCCCGAAGTGCTGGGATTACAGGCGTGAGCCACTGCACCTGGCCAGGACCTTTCTTACCAAGAGCCTTTGGGTTTTGTCCTCTTTGTCCGAAATCTGTACTTCTCAGACTGCACATGAGCACGACCTGAGGATCTTGTTAAAGTGCAGATTCTGCTTCAGTAGGTCTGGGATTGTCCATTTCTAATGGGCTCACAGGTGATGAGGCCGCATGGACCAAAGTTTGAGTGGCAAGGTTCTAGAATACACAGATTATAAATAAGGGAGAATACTTGACAGATACAGTTCTGCCTTTAAAAAAATTATTACATTAGGATCGTGTTTTAAAATGCAGTGTGACTTGGAAAGTTGAGCAATGATAAAGCTAGAAATTTCTAAAATGAGTAGAAAACTGCCTTCCATATGTACCATTTTAAAATGCTGATTACTCCTTGAGAATAAGAGAAGCTTAATTTCAGAATATCATTAGGGTACCTATTGAAGTCTTGACTGCACATATTTAGCATACTCCCTGGGAATTATATTTTAAGGACATTTTCCTATTAAATCAATGCATATGGAAGAAACTCAATATAATAGCTGATATTTACTTGGGTTCTTAATCAGAACATTGGCTGTGTGATTTTCATGATTATGATTTTCATTGCAATTAAGTTGATGTTTTGTAGACAGTGAAATTACCATCTACTCCAAAAGATTGCAAAATAGAATTTAACCTTAGAGCCAATGCAGGGAAAATTTGTTTCTGCAGGTGCATTTTTTTGAAATTTCAACAGATAGCAGGAAAAAAAGAAAAAAGTGACAGAAGGATCACAGTTCAGCAGTATGAATTGTCTGCTGGCAGCCTTGCAATCTGGTGTGCAGGCAGTGAGATTTTGGTGTACATATCACCTGATTTCTCTTTTTCTGCAGGCATGCCACCAGGACTACAGGGGCAGAGTGTCTCCTCTGGCAGCTCTGAGATCAAATCCGACGACGAGGGTGATGAGAACCTGCAAGACACGAAATCCTCGGAGGACAAGAAATTAGATGACGACAAGAAGGATATCAAATCAATTACTAGGTCAAGATCTAGGTAACAGTATATAATACTGTCGCTTCATTTAATTCCTTTATTGGACTTTGATGAAGTGAACAGAATGGGAAGAAACTATTCAGTTTTTTCCTGGCAGGTAAATTTACAGCTGAAAAGAAAATTAAAGGCCTACTCTAGAAGTACTAAAAGTATCGTTTAAGATACCTGTACTCTAGTGGAGCCTAAAATGTTTTGGCATTTATGAATCTGGACCCAATGCTAATGACACACAGTGAAAACAATTTGTATCTGATTCAAGTACAGTTTGTTTTTAAAACTATACTTATTCTACAAATTTGGTCAGAAATGTTGTGTCTATAATATTTCTAAAAAGAGATGGTAGCCATGTTAAAAACTCAATTGATGTATGTGCCAACTATAACTCTTTTCTTACCTCTAAAGTGAGAAAATACTGATTTCCTAGATTTATCCTAAACATGTAGATGTATATGAGTAATACCTAAATTGCTAATGGTTTTTCCTCCTGGACACTCTTTTCTGCAGAAAACACAACTGCAGGAAAATAGCTTCTGTCTGGTTTTCTTAAATATCTGCTATCTTTAAATTCGAATCTGTATCTCCTTGAACTTGAATCTGGTAATCAGATGTTTTTTGAATACCAGCACCCGTGTACTTTACCTCAATTCCCTTGGGTTGTTTTTATTCACAAATTCAACCAATTGTCCTAAGACTACAACTTTCCATCTAAAGGCTGTGGTTCTCAAGGTTCTATTTGGAATCTTTTGTGAATTAAGAACATGCTGCCTCTTCACGTTAGCTTCGTAATTATTGAGATAAATTCCATGTTCTGCCAGAAGTTTAAAAATGCCAAATGCTTCTAGATAACCCCTTTCCTTCCTCGTCGTTTTCTGATTCTTGGCCACTTTGGCAAGAAATCCCAAGGAGGGAATTTCATACCTTTAATAACTTCTGTGTTAGACCAGTCAGTTCTTGATAATTTAACTTACTGTGGCCAAACTTATGCATGTTAATGGATTCTTTGATGTTTCAGAACAACATTTTCACTCACTGTTGAGAACCTTCTGATTTAAAAAGGTCACTCTTATGATATTTACTTCTGTATGCCTCCAAAACTGTATTACAAGGCAGTGCCTTTCAAATCTAGGCAGTTTTATTTGCATAACCAGTTTATTTATAAGTGAATAACCAATTCTGATTGGTTATTGACCTGAAAACATTTGGAAGAAAAGTTCCCATTTTCCAGTCTCCTTTGTGTAAGGTGTGGCACATGTTGGATGTATAAAAATATCACCCAAATGCTTAGCTTCCGGACAGGCCTGGCAGAGACTGTTTTCTTTTGCTTTTTACAGCCTATTTGCATAGTAGAATATAAGAGTGAATTAATTGTTACTTGATTTCCTTGGCACTGGCAGCAGTCAGGGATGAGGGCAGAGGAGGGATCGGTAGAAGGCAGAGAAAGAGGGCCTTTTCCAGTGGACTCAGTTGAGTTGCCTGTTTACCATACACACCTGAGGCAGACAGTGCCTTCTGGAAAGGCACTTATGCTGTGGAGAGAGAGGAGCCTGGTCTTACAGCATCCTTCTGTAGTGTCATCCTCCTTGCCCCTAACTTTTCTCCTTCACCCAAGTGTTCTTGACTCATGTGCATCATCTTTATGTGTAATGTGTACTTGCAACCCAAGAATACCACTCCCACTTTTGATTGATTGGAGCTTCTCAAGTGTATTTGGTCCTTATTGCCACTTGGAAGTTACCCAGAGATTCTCCAGAATGGAAGACCAGAGTCATAAATTTTAAACCAGCATTCATTAAGTATACATTGAATTGACTAGATAATTTCCCACATCTTCCAACTCCAAAATGTTGTGTTTAATCATCTTTATTCTGTGAACATTTCTGATGTGTGAAATTACCCTGTAGCTTGTTAGTCACTTCCATGGAGTTTCTTGTGATGGGAAGTCTACTGATGTTCAGTGAAGTTTGTTTCATTTTTTGTATCTCTCATAAGCCCCCCGAAAATCCTCACTTATGTTTATTCATAGTAGTCATTCAGAGCTTTGTAGCACATGCCGTTCTGCCTTCTTGAGACAAGACATCGTGCACATCTCTCTTTTTTACATGGTAGCTCTTGGAATATTTGAGCCCTGCTGCCATGAAGGTTTCTTCATATGATATGCTTTCCAGGTGGCTCATCATCCTCTTTGCCTTCATTCAGAAGTTTCCAATTTGTCACTGTGACACCCAGAAATGGACAGAACCAATCTTATCTTTTCAGACTATTCTCGGCCCAGCCATGTCTTTGTTATGAATCATGGAATATTTTCGTTTTCACAATCAGAAATTAGCTTTTGGCTTTTTTTTTTTTTTTTTTTTGTAAGAGACAGAGTCTGGCTCTGTTGCCCAGGCTGGAGTGCAGTGGCCTTATCACAGCTCACTGCAGCCTCCACCTACTAGATTCAAGTGAGCCTCCCACCTCAGCCTCCTGAGTAGCTGAGACTACAGGTGTGCATCGCTGTGCCCAGCTAATTTTTTTTATTTTTTATAGAGATGAGGTCTCACTATATTGTCCAGGCTGGGGTTATAGGCATGAGCCACTGCACCCAGCTTTCTGGCTTCATTTTTGACTCACAATGAGGTCATGATCATTCATAAGCTGTAGGTGTTTGTTTTTTTAATCGTTTTGCATGGCTGATACCAATTCAGGTTTCCCAAACTTGTTCTGGGATCATAAACATCTATAAGATTAAAGACCATGGAAGTCATGTTTTCCTAATCTTTTATTTCATACATAGAGAAAATGAGACTTACATAGTGGGTTGACCAGGCCTTCAAAGCAAGGTAATGGGGATACCTGGATAAAAGCCTCACTGTCTTCACTCCCACTCCTCTGGTGTCTTACAGATAGGCCTTTCTTCTTACTCCTGTTAAGCTGTCTTGTATTGTTTTGACCTATCAAAATCATTTTTCAATTACTTGTTTCCCCTAGGTTTCAGATGTCATGGTATGAAAGGTTTTCTCTATATTAAAAAAATGAAGTATAAACATAAAGTCTTTTTGAAGCATGGTTATGCAGCATGTGCTAAGCATAAGTTGGTGAACGCCTGCTTTGTAGAGTGTAACCCCATTGAATAAAAAAAGCTTTGTTTCTCCTTTCTGCCCCCCTTAACAGTATGGGCACACTTCGCACTCTAACTTTAATCTACGTCACTCTCACCTGTTTGGTTTGGGTTTAATGTCTGCAAGAAAACCAAGTATCTTGTATATTGTGAACTGTCACAGCCAAGTCGCAAGGTCCAGTGGATATAAAAATTCTGCCAAAGACATGGCATAAGATGGAAAAGTTCCCTGAAAACTCTGGAAGAAAACAATGTAGACACCTTCTTTTTCCCCACACCATTAGAAAATGTTGCATCCTTTTGTCCCACAGCAATAATGACGATGAGGACCTGACACCGGAGCAGAAGGCGGAGCGTGAGAAGGAGCGGAGAATGGCCAACAATGCCCGAGAGCGCCTGCGGGTCCGTGACATCAACGAGGCTTTCAAAGAGCTCGGCCGCATGGTGCAGCTCCACCTCAAGAGTGACAAGCCCCAGACCAAGCTCCTGATCCTCCACCAGGCGGTGGCGGTCATCCTCAGTCTGGAGCAGCAAGTCCGAGGTCAGTGCAGGCCAGCCTCCTTGCAGAACTCGTGAGGAGCTTGTGGCAGGCACAAGCTGAGATGGGCACGCCAGCCTTGAGCAGTGGCACACAGTAGACTTTCAAGCATCATTCCAAAGAATTGTTTCCATTGCAGACTGTATCTAAATCCTTAAGTAAGGCAGCATCCCTTTCTCCTGTAATTAAGTTGTAGGATTCTCTTATAACTAAGATTATATTGCAACTTTCCCTATATCCTTTCAGTAATTGGAGCTTAGTTTATTTGCTTTACCAACCTTTGCTTACTGTAAAGTGGCTGTACGCACTCACATGCAGTTCAGCTTTTACTAGTGACTGACCAAATGGATCACCACAGTACGTAGTAACTGTTCCTTTTGTTCTATAATATAAACACTGAGAAAAAGGTCCAGACACGCAAGAAGAGTGCATTGCTGCCCTCTGCCAGAAGCCTGAGCATTAAACAAAGATCCTGTGCTTTAATCCTCCACAGAAAGGAATCTGAATCCGAAAGCTGCGTGTCTGAAAAGAAGGGAGGAAGAGAAGGTGTCCTCAGAGCCTCCCCCACTCTCCTTGGCCGGCCCGCACCCTGGAATGGGAGACGCATCGAATCACATGGGACAGATGTAAAAGGGCAAGTTTGTTTTCAACATTTCTGAAATCGATCATTCGTAACTGTCACCAGTGTATCAGCTATAAAAGTGAATTTTACCCAAATTGACAGATACTTTCTTTGATGGAAAAAGAATTAAAAAAAAAAAAAAGAAGAAGAAGAAGCACACTTCCTCTGTTACAAATATATTAATGAATTCTTTTCTCTTTTTTCCTTTCTCAGGTCCAAGTTGCCACATTGCTTCATTAAAACAAGAGACCACTTCCTTAACAGCTGTATTATCTTAAACCCACATAAACACTTCTCCTTAACCCCCTTTTTTGTAATATAAGACAAGTCTGAGTAGTTATGAATCGCAGACGCAAGAGGTTTCAGCATTCCCAATTATCAAAAAACAGAAAAACAAAAAAAAGAAAGAAAAAAGTGCAACTTGAGGGACGACTTTCTTTAACATATCATTCAGAATGTGCAAAGCAGTATGTACAGGCTGAGACACAGCCCAGAGACTGAACGGCAATCTTTCCACACTGTGGAACAATGCATTTGTGCCTAAACTTCTTTTGGAAAAAAAAAAAATATAATTAATTTGTAAGTCTGAAAAAAAAATATTTAATTTAAAAAAATTGTAAACTTGCAATAATGAAAAAGTGTACTTCTGAAGAAAACTACATGAACGTTTTTGTTGGTATTCAAGTCAGCTAGTGTTTATAATTACTGGATATTGAATTAGGGGAAGCTCGGCTGCCCTAGTAACAAAACCAGCAAACGTCCTGATGACAACGAAGTGATGACATTAGCCATTCCTTAGGGTAGGAGGAACAGATGGATCTTATAGACCTATGACAAATATATATATAAATATATATATAAATATATATTAAAAATTTAGTGACTATGGTAAGCTTTTGTTCATTTGTTTCAGACTTTTTTCTCCTGTAAAAAAATAGTACTGATTAACTTTTTTAAAAGAAAGATTTTACTGTAAATATGGATTTTTTTTGTCTTATTTCTGTCCCTTTCCCTGGTTTGTTATAGTAACCTGCAGTGCCAACTCTGCTTCCAGAGGGGTAGTGCAGGATGAAATGCTGACCCTGACGTTGCTTCTCATTCATAAATAAGTAGAAAGTTGTTTCTCCAGTCTTTTGGGAACACAGGACTTAAAAGTCACATCATGTGTAGATATTACAAGCAGCATTACCAAGACATGGCAAAAAGAGTTTGTCTGAATTGTAATGTTGCATTTGTGACCCTATTCTGGGATTTTCAGAGGTACAAGGTTAGAATGCTACAATGTTACCACTGTGCCTTCCAATGTTTATATCATCGGAAACATAACATAATCAAAGTGGCTGTGATTTAACAAAATGATTAAAGTGTTACCTACCTGTGTAGCCGAAGTAGTGTGCAGTGAGGCGTTTCTGAATACATGGTCAGATTTTTGGAAAAAAACAAAAACAAAAAAAACAAGTAAAGTTCAAAAACCGTCAAATGAGAAAATTGCAAGTAGTGTGACAGAGCTGATTGATTTTGTTGCTTTCTTGATTTTTTTTTTCAAAATGGGTTTACTAAAATGTAGATGACTTAACTGCCTCCTCCCTCATCTGAAAAATGCCAATATTCAATCATCATGCAGCATTATAACAAGCCTTATAAGTCCTAAAGCATTAAGTTGCACTTTTTTGAGGAGGGGTAGTGCAGTATTTCTCTGGCCAGTATGAATGAAGTTTATACTTACCATATTTGATAGAAACATAGATCAAGCTATGGCACAGCGACTCATCAGATAGCTAGCTTTGACGTCTGGGCACAATTGAACCAACTTCCATCGTGAATCTTTATAATGATTGACTTTGGTGTATAGTGCAGTAAACAAATAGTGCTCCTAGTTAAGTATTTGTCAGCATCCTTTTGTCTCTAACTCGTTTCTATTTTTACAGCCACACAATTCTTGGCATGTATTAAGAAAAAAAAATCCCTGTTCAAGTAGTTTTTCCACCTATCAGCACTGAGTAAATGCCATAAATCCATTGAAATGGTCTAAATGTTCCATCTGTTCTCCTGTTTTGCCAGTTATATAGTAATGAAATACATTTGTAAATTTTATGCAACAAATGGCAAACGTATCATTATTTTGAAATTGTGTATGTAAAAGTTATATTTTTACATGTAGACTCTTGTTATTATGTGTTTTAATACATTGTATCAGTTTTTGTTTTTTTTTTTAACTGTGTGGTTTAAAAAGTCTCATTTAAATGAAATAGTGAGCTACAAGAATCAGAATTTTATGTTCATTTCTGAAAATGTAAGAACAAATAAGATAGTTACCACGTGGTCATCTTTTACAAACCCATAAACATTTTGATTAGCTGTGTGTGTGTTGAAAAACTGTAAATATGTTCAGTAGCGATAAAACTAAAATAACTTTGATTTGTTGATAAGTTCCTAAAATGTGGAGGTGGATTAAAACCTTAGGAGAATAGCAGAAATCAAACTTCATGAAAAGTTATTTTGGGACTTTCCTGTGAAATGTATGAACAAAGAGGCTCAGAGAAGGGCATGGAAGACAATAATGTATACTCTCCCCTCCTCCCTGAATAATGAAAACCATGTGTACTTGTTCCCTCTGTTATGTTAAAGATTTCCTTTTAGTGGTACATTCTGCACTCATTCTGTATAGTCTACCAAGGCGGGTATCCCTAGGAACAATATTATATAGGAAGCAGGTATACTCTGATCACATTCAGGATACGTGTACAGAAGAAAATATGGTGTTTACTCTTTAGGGAACTGGAAACACTCCCTGCATTGATGTACATTTTAAGAATGGCACTTTTGATACATGTTATCATAAAGGTGCTTAATAGAGCTGAATTAAAGTTTTTCAAATCTGTAAACAAAGCAAAAAAGTAAATTGTAGTCATTTGATTATTTTTTAAATTGGTGCTTTATATTTTGTTCTCACTCAGAGTAAAAGCTGCAATTTATTGTTCACCAGCTTTGATGTATTCATTACTCAGTAATGCAATACCTCTATTGTTGAATTCCCTTTGGAAATAAGTGAAAATTCTAATGGCCACCAGAAGCTGCTCGCTAGGTTTTGCTTGTTGGAGAAACATAATCTGCACCTACCCATATTAATTGGGTTGTATCCCCATTGAAAAAGAAAAAAGGGAATGTGGCCTTTTTAGTGTGTTTTTTATTGTTGTTGTTTTGTAATTATCAAACCCAGGTAAGATATTGGTATCCTGCACTGGATTTTCAAATGAAATTCAGCGGAAGACAGTTAAGATTAAAGTACTATACAAACATTTCAGAAGGGTCCATACTACACTCTCTATATGACAACACTTAGGCTGGGGATCTCTTTCAGAAACTCGGACTTTAAAAGCAACTTGGAACAGTTGATCCACCTCCACATTCAAGTAATTTATGAATATGCAGAATAGGGATCTGTTCATCTAGAAATTTTTACCATTTGTCTTCTGTGTAACTGCAAGGAACACTAATGTTTATACAACTGTCAGTCCACCCAGTGGTGCAACTGGTTCTGATTCAGTCTTCCGATTCCTTTTTGTTTTTCACTTTTTCCTATTTCTGAGGTTTTTTGTTTTTGTTTTTGTTTTGTTTTGTTTTGTTTGTTTTTGTGATCTTGATTTTGATGAGGGGTTGGGGAGTGGGGAGGGAGTCGAACCAAGACTTGGAGTTAAGAGGATTTTCATCTTTTGCATCCAACAGGCAGAATATGATCTGTGTCCAAAAGTGAACTTGAGTCAGGAATGAATCAATTTCAGCATAAACAAGCACAAAAATTTAGTCTGCTGGCTGACTGGAAGCAAAAAAGTCAAGATGGAATATGATGAATTCCAACACAATGGGGCACCAAGGCCTTTAGGCCTCTCTTTTTATTTTGCTTTGGTTTTGTTTGTTTTTCTTTAGAGACATGCTCTTTCTCATGGGACTTGAAGTGGACTCATCTTTGTGCAGTGCTGGTTTTGCCATACTCATTTCAAGTATTATAGACATATGTAATGGTGAAAATATATGAACTGTGGCCTTTTTCATTCTTGTTACTTGTGATGCAATTAAGTGAAGATAAGAAAAAAAAAAAAAAAAAGCAGAGATTTACCATGTATCAGTGCCTGGCTTTTTGTTATAAAGCTTTGTTTGTCTAGTGCTCTTTTGCTATAAAATAGACTGTAGTACACCCTAGTAGGAAAAAAAAACTAAATTTAAAAATAAAAAATATATTTGGCTTATTTTTCGCAGGAGCAATCCTTTTATACCATGAATATTACAAAAAAAAATTGTCAGATTCTGAATATTTCTTCTTTGTAGATTTTTGGAATCATTATGAGTAAAAGTTTGTTACTTTATTTTACTATTTAAAAGATGTTATTTTACCATGTGTTACCAAGATGAAATTGTATGGGTAGCTTTTTTGTTTGTTTTTTGTTTTGTTTTTGTTTTTGTTTTTTTTAGTTGTAGGTCGCAGCGGGGAAATTTTTTGCGACTGTACACATAGCTGCAGCATTAAAAACTTTAAAAAAAATTGTTAAAAAAAAGAAAAAAGGGAAAACATTTCAAAAAAAAAAGATGAACAGTTACACCTTGTTTTCAATGTGTGGCTGAGTGCCTCGATTTTTTCATGTTTTTGGTGTATTTCTGATTTGTAGAAGTGTCCAAACAGGTTGTGTGCTGGAGTTCCTTCAAGACAAAAACAAACCCAGCTTGGTCAAGGCCATTACCTGTTTCCCATCTGTAGTTATTCGATGAAGTCATGTACATGACCGTTCTGTAGCAATAAATGTGCCATTTTTATAAACTGTTTCTGACACTTGTTTCATTTCATTTTGCATTGTCCATAGAGCTATGATTCTCTTCTGTAAGTAAAACGCATCTATATTTCCTTTTCCAAGTGTTGGAGGTATTGACAGCTTAACAAACAAAACATACAAAAAAAATCACAAAACAAATTGAAAAGCAAAGCACATGATTGATCAAGGAAGAGATGCCCTTAATGAAAATGGAACGGGATGCATACAAAACAAAAAGAAAACTGTCTAGAGGATTAACTAATTGAAGGAATATAATTAATGTGTGTGTAACACTGAAGCTATGCATTTGAAGAGCTCTGAACTGCACCAGTGTTTTCGGTTGTGCTGCAGGTTGCTAAGTCAAGTCAGCCTTAACCTTTTGCATCAGTTGGTCGGCTGTTTGGCAGAACAGTCTCAGCTAGATCTTTTCAGTCAAAAATCTAAGATGATTTATTTTGTATCGCTTTGTTAAAAGCTGAATATTGTTAACCACAGTTAATATTAACACTGTATTTATACTTTCTCAAACTACACCCGCCCCACCACTTCTGGTTGCCTCTGTTGACTATTAATCCAGATGTAAACAACCAGATGTTTTTTCTAACTTGTACAAACTGACGTGTGTCAACTATTATGGAAGGAAAAAAATGTACAGATTAAAATTATTCAGTGTTATGTACTGTAAGTTAATATTTTTGTAGAATGAACATCAAACTACTTTGCAAAATTTGGAGGCTATTTCAACATTGCACTGTAGAAATGTAAAGTAATGTATGCAATGTAAAGGAAAGCCTGCGGTAGCTGAGCACTTCATAACAGAATGTTCTAATCAAGTACGTGGTATTTGGGGATGTCTCCAATATTGCTCTTGTATTCTTACTAATTGGGTTTAGTGACTAGTTGAAGGAAAATGTTATAATGCCATTTGGTTCACATGTGAAGTGCCCTCCATAGCCAAATGTTGGGGTGTTTTTTGTTTGTTTGTTTGTTTTGTTTTTTTGGTTTTTGGTTGGACTGTGCAGATATTTAAATTTTATGAAATTTCCAAAGATTTTGGTTGATAACCCCCTTTTATCTTCTAAATGACTTGAGATGTTCTTATGTTCTTACTGTGTGTTTTAAATATATATAAAAGAGCCGCAAGCATTTAGTCTTTTAGTATTATATTTGATCATATAACTACTACTGAAAAAGGGAGGGGGGAATGTGCCTGGGCTCCCCTACATATCTCTTGTGTAGTGTCTATTAACATTGTTCTTTGTTAGAGAACCACATAAAGGGTACATTAATCTTAGATTTTGGTGCATTTTCAAGGGGAATTTAAATTGCTGGAGAACCTAAAGTATTATCCAGAAGTTAAGATCACAGTAATTTTAGAAATGAAGAAGGGAGGAGTATCCAAAGGAGTTGAAATAGGGAATCATTTTTAGCCTCATAATTCGGTCCATTAATCTGAAACCAAGTGAAATTTATATTCTCGGCTTCATTTGTAGAGCACCTTTCTCTTGAGGAACAGCCCAAGAAATTTCATGCTTAAGCCTCTTTAAGGGAGACATTGAAATCACACCAGGATCGCACATTTAAATTGCATTTGGGACGCTTCATGCTCCGCCAGCCAGAAGATCACTTGTTCCATAAGGCATTCTCATTCAAATGGGTTACAAGTCCACATTCTCACTGGTCACAGCCTGTGTTATAAAGAAGCATAGCCAGTCTTTAAAGGACTAGAAGGGCAAGAAGAGCCAGAGTCACTTTGGTATTCTTGAGATATCATTTAAATTGGTAAGGTTTGATGAACAAAGGTGCCTCAAGTGAAAATTCACGTTTTCAGGAAACGAAGACAATGCCACAGCTACGAGAAAGCAATAGTTACAAGCCAATGTGCATTGAGGTGCAGCCCTACAGAGCTGCTGGGTGCTGTGGGGTCAAAAAGTGAAATCAACCAGGCAGCCAGTATCTGAGTATTTGCAATGTTAGACATTAAGATTACTGAATCCAAACCTAAATATAACAAGTATAGTTTAGGCTTTTTGTGATGGAGTGGTGTGTATGTAAAAGTGTTTCTTGCCATTTTTGAGTTCTGGGCCCTCTGAAGGTGAATGAAACCACTCGATAGAGGGGAGAAAAGGGATATATGTATGAAACGTCACATTCAACTTTTTTTTCTTTTAAGAGATAGGTTCTCCATCTGCCAACCAAGCTGAAGTGCAGTGGCTGCAATCATATCAATGCAGCTTCAGCGTCCTGGGCTCAATGATCCTCCTGCCTCAGCTTCCTGAGTAGCTGAGACAACAAGCGTGTGCCACCATGCCCAGCAATTTTTTTAAAATTTTTCCTACAGACAGAGTCCTGCCATTTTGCCTGAGCTAGTCTTGAACTGAACTCCAGGGACCCTCCCAACTTGGCCTCCCACAGTGCTGGGCCTGGCCTTGACAAATCTCTCTAGTATCTAGGCATGGATACTTGTTCATGGGGCAAGTTAAGAAAATCTGGTGTAAGATACCAAAATCTTCAATACTTGAGAAAGGGGGGAAAAAATCCTATTTACCTTGATTGAAATGGTTGAGCCTAACCAGAACTGGACTGGTGTCTGGCTTTTACAGAAAGACCCTTTGTGTAACAGAAAATAATACAGTTCCTATTAACATCTGTTACACTATATTTAGAAGTCAAATGGCTTTAGCATTGGCATGAACATTCTTCTAAGAGGAAGCTGAAACTTGCCAAATGCAAAGTGAAAATGCGCATGCAGAATCAGACTTGCTGTTTTGAGGTTTTTGACCATAACTAGCCCACAAGTGAGGAACTCTTTTGTTCTTGAGCAAAAAAGGACAAAATTTTGGAGAATAGGAAAACTTGATTTTTGTAAGGAATTATTTTGTTTTACACATCTTTATTTGTGAGTCTCAGTGAGATCATTTCAAAGATGGGCAAATGTAGGCAAAGTGATGTACTCAAGTGCTTGGGGCTAAAATAAGTAGCCAGTATCCTTATGGTGAGCCCAGGGTCACTGCATTGACCCACCTGTTGAACAGCCACTTGGCTTCCCACCTTTAATATTAGGCCTCCCCAACCAGCTGCCCACAGTCTCACTTTTTGTTTGTTTTGCTTTTATTTTTTTCTGATGCCTTTTCGTGAATCTTTTACAGGAGACTTTTTAAACTTCCCTGCAGTTCCCTTTTTTAACCTATTCTACAAATTGTTGGGATATAACTACATGTGAGAATGTTCACGCAGCAAGAGTCTGCTAGCCAAACTCAAAATTTTCACTCTGTCCCAGCCACTTTTTTAAAAATAAACTTTGTCCTTTGGAATAATTTTAGATTTATAGAATAGTTGCAAAAATAATACATAAGATTTCCATGTACCCTTCACCCAGTTTCCCCTGAAGGTAAAACATCGTATAACCATGATACATTTGTCAAAACTAAGACATTAGCAATGGTCCTTTATTCGAATTTCACCAGTTTCTCCACTAATATCCTTTTTTTCTGTTCTGAACTCCAATCCAGGAGCCCACACTGCCATTAGTCTGGCCCACTTAGATTTTCAGTGCTACCATGGGCAGCACAATTCAAGTCTGCACAGTATCCCGTGATCTCAGGGTCTTATCAAATCACATCCACACACCACCCAAAGGAACTATAGTAGAAAATCAATTGACTTTCCTTTTACTGATCCTCCTATTTATTACCATCTCTCAAAAATCCATTCCTCTTTCATAAAAGGTATTGCAGCAGTAAGGAGAAGACGGGAATGGAAAAGGAGCAAGAGGAGACCCAACAGCACCCATAACCTGAAAAATTTAAATAATCACATCATCCATTTATCAATTGACTTATTATTGAGTGCTGATCAAGTCAAAAGCACTGGGGGAGTTAAAAGGCAACAATCCGGGAGGCTGAGGCAGGAGAATGGCGTAAACCCGGGAGGCGGAGCTTGCAGTGAGCTGAGATCCGGCCACTGCACTCCAGTCCGGGCAACAGAGCGAGACTCCGCCTCAAAAAAAAAAAAAAAAAAAAGGCAACAATCCCTACCTGTCCAGTGGAAGGCAATAGATGCATCTATATGACCAACACAATAATTACCTGAAGGCAGGAACAAACTGCTGGGGAGCGGTGGAAAGAGACACTGCGGCTGCTTCCAGAAAAGATGGGATATTTGTAAAAGTGACCTTCAGCTGTGAGAAGTATTTTGGCAGGCAGAAAAGATAATGGATCTAAAACAATGGCAAGTGTTTCTGCACTGTAAAGAAGTAGACTTGTAGGAAGACAATTATGATAGCTTAAATGATGACTATGCATTTTTTCTCATTTTCATCACCTTCCTGCCACCCAAGCAACAATAACTGGAAACCCCTGGCTGACCTTCGGGGTTTACAGAGTTATTCAAGGCTTGCGTGTACAGAATCTGCATCCTAGCTGAGCACACTCGCTCACACCTGTAATCCCAGCACTTTGGGAAGCCAAGGTGGGATCACTTGAGGCCCAGGAGTTCAAGAACAGCCTGGGCAGCAAAGTGAGGCCCCTGTCTCTAAAAATAAAATTAAAAATTAAAAAAAAAAAATAGCCGGGTGTATTGACCTGTGCTTGTGGTCCCAGCTACTCAGAAGGCTAAGACAGGAAGATAGCTTGAGCCCAGGAGGTTGAGGCAGCAATGAGCCATGATCACGCCACTGCACTCCAGCCTGGGCAGCAGAGTGAGACCTTGTTTCAAAAATTTTTAAAAAGGAAAGAAAAGAAATATCCACATCGTATTATTGATTATTCTGAGGATGTGTAGGAAAATCTAGGCCATTTTAAAGGGAAGGCAAGTGAGGCCTTGAGAACTTAGCTGGATCTGCCCAGTTCCCTCAAGTTCATGCCCAAGCCCTAAAAGGAACTCTGGTTGCCTGATCCCCTATCCATGAACCGTTTGCAACATACCATTATGTCAATAAAATGATACTTTAGCCCTCCAGATGTCTACAACCCAAGAGTATGTGTAAGCAACTAAAATAGCAAATGGAAGTGATGGGGGCTATAGAGGAACAGTGAAGAACTGGGCAGGGAGTAATTGATACTAGGAAGATTGCTGGGGTATCCTACAGAGCATGGTAGCCAGGACAAGGGAGAGGTTTCGGTATGGAAATTTCCATGAAGGAGGGGAGAAGCTGGTGGTTATGGATAAGAGGTGGTGGGAGGCAAGGCGCAGAGGCTCATGCCTGTAATCCCAGCACTTTGGGAGGGCAAGGTAGGTGGATCACCTGAGGTCAGGAGTTTTAGACCAGCCTGGTTAACATGGCGAAACCCCATCTCTACAAAAAATGCAAAAATTAATCGGGCATGGTGGCTGTGCCCCTAATCCCAGCTACTCAGGAGGCTGAAGTGGGAGGATCACTTGAACCCAGGAGGCAGAGGTTGTGGTGAGCCGAGATCATGCCACTGCACTCCATCCTGGGTGACAGAGTGAGACTCCATCTCAAAAAGAAAGACAAAAGAAAGAGGTGGTGAAATGTGGAGGGCACTTAGATAAGACATGCATAGGCCTCTGAGCTAGGCAGGTGTGAAAAGTGGATCTACAGAGTTTAGTAAGGAAAGGATGCCTGAAGAAAAACATCCAGTGGGAGGAGGCAATGCCATTTACTTAATTTTTACCAAGCTTTGTTCCAAAAGACACTTAAAATCACACTGATAATTATTAACAGCAGTAGACACTTTCCTGTATTTTTCATATCACAGGTATAAACTTACATTCACACAGGGCCTTGAGACCATCTAATACCATACAAGATATGTGCTTTTGAACAAGCTACTCCACAGACCCATTACCTTCAGCTGTGAAATGTGGATAATAGCACCTACATCTCTGAGTACATATTATAAGGCATGTCTTGTGTTCCATCCATGTTAACACAGAGAAAATGTCAGTGCACCACATAGAGACTGTATGATGTGTGAATATTTACACATGCATGCCCTAATCATGGGACTGCAGCAATGACCTCTATTTGCAACATCTTCCCTGGCCCCCACCCCAACTCCCAATTCTGTCCTCAAAGGCGGGAAGTCATCTGGATCAAGCTGTGCATCTTCTCAGATTCTACTATGATTTCCTGTTTTCTCCTGCATTTAATGAAACTCACACCTACCTAGTGTTAGAAAAATCTGAAAACAGAAGGAGCTCTCTTACAAGAGAACATGTTCAAGCAATCTCAACCTCATGAAAGCTCTGTTTCCACAATGATGGCACTTCCACAAACATTATTCCGTCAAGCCTCGCTGCAAATCTAAGCAATCAGTGTTTTCCTCCACACCTTAGAAAGAGAGCAAGCGAGCCTCTGAGGGCTGTGGTCAGTGCAGGTGACCAGGGCAAAGTAATCCAGAGGCAAATTCAGGTCTGTCGATGTTAAAGCCAGTAGACATTTCATGATCCCAAATCTGCTGGAGTTGTCTGGAGTTTAGAGGGTGGATTCATTGGCTTAGATTAAAATATGTCTAATGCCCTTTCTCATCCAGAATGTGGCTCCACTTGTGGGACTGCAGGCCTGCCACCTCCCTCCCTGATGATGTTCTTTCTCTGCAACGCAGCTTCTGTAGGCTTCTTTCTAATCAGATTATCCAGCACCCCATAGCCTGTCTCTCCCAGAACCTTCACACATACCAGGGTTTTCCTCTTTCTCTTTAATTCAAACACATCTTTCCCATCATCTGGATTCTGCCTATGATCGTCCCATCAACTCAGAGAAACAAAACAAGAAACCAGTGCAATAACATCTGGGAACCTTAGATGATGGATCAAAACCACTGTAGTGGGTACTGGGAAGAAAGCAAACTTGTTACCAAAAGAAACTTAAATCTCTTGCAGCTATAAAACACGCAAACAGCTTAATGAAAAGAGGAACCACTGGAATCTCTGAATGCTTATTTTTTTATTGTAACATGCATTTAAAAATGTCCATCTCAATGAACTAAATCATGAAAATAAGCCAGGTATGGTGGTGCATGCTTGTAGTCCCTGCTAGGTGGGGACACCTGCTGAGGTGGGAGGATCGCTTAAGCCCAGAAGTTCAAATCCAGCCTGGTCAACATAGTGAGACCCCCCCCATCTCTAAAAAAGAACAGTAATAAAAGATAACATTTTTCCTCTTCTAAACTCAGTTGGTGTATTGTTTTATTTAAACCACATAATTTTATTGGCTAGACATTATTTTTATTCCCATATCACCTATGAAAAAGTTGAGGCTTAGAGAATTGTTAGGTAAATGGCAGGGACGGATAAGAGTGGAGTCTAAGCCATCTGACTCCTGAACCTAAAATCAGTCAATGGACCCAAATTTTTGCTGCATGAAATGCATGCTAGAATTAATAAGCAACTTATTTTTCACAACTTATATTTCATAACAGTAGGGAGCCTGGTGTCAATGGAAGGAGAAATGGGAGGAGGAGGGATCCTGATACCAGTAAGGAGTCTGGATTGTCCTATGGGCACTGGGAGCTGCGGAAGAGTTTAAGCAGAGAAGTGATCTAATGCGATTTGCATTTAAGAAGCTCCCTCTCCCCGCAGGTGAGCTGTGCTCAGTGGGGAGGCTGATGGCAGGGCACCCACACCATCAAGGTCAGAGACAAGAGCTGACCTGGTTCAGCCTATTCTGCTCTGTAGCTTATGATTGTGGATTCCAGCTGCCCTTGCTCTGAGCTGTGGACTGGAGGCTTCAGGTTCAAAGACAGTAAGCCTTATGGAGAATGGCTTAACCGGCTGTCCTGAGAGTACTCTGGAGAAGCTGAATATTAATAAGGAATTTTCTCAATTGGTTCTGAGTTTTCTGGAATCAATTATCTGACCTCATTAGATGCAAAGGCATTAATGATCCTGTTTCCAGTGGATCATATCTGATGGCATGTAATGGTGAAACAATTACACAAATTATTCCGTGTAGATACCTGGTAACTAAGTGCTGATGAAAGTCAAGATTCTGGTGGACTAAGTATTAATATTTCATGGCATAAAACATTTTAATCAAAATAAGAAATATAATGGGGTTGGTTGACTGTTTCTAACTGTGCTAGAGAAGTTGGAAAAAAGAAAAGGATGAACTCAGGGCTTTAAATTCACAGTTCAATGTCTGTATAAGGGATCTGAAAGCTCCTCTGCCTCCCTGAAAGAAACCTTTTCCCCTGCAGCACTTCATTTGACAACCAGAAGAAAGCCTAATCCTACAGGTAGCTGAATTGCAAAGCAAATCAAATTTCCAACCTCTAGGCAGGGAGTCTTTTTTTTAAAAAGTCAGGGCATGCATGATTGGGAAAAAATGGCATTTTGAAAATTGGGTTGGGGACATTCTGATGGAGCTAGATGCATGGAGCTCCTGAACTCCCTCAAATGTCCCCAACAAGCTTCCTTGGCAGTAGAAGCAGTGCTTCCACTCCTGCCTCGGGAGGTTAGTGTTTTCTTGCTTGAAGAACTTACAATGGCCTACTTAAGTGCAAGCAAGGCACTGCTGATCTCAGAACCTGCCCCCACCATCCTTTTTTGCTTTTAGAGTTATTACAAGCAAGCTCAATCCCCAGTAGATTCCAAAGGGTGAGGAGATGCAATGTACACCAAAATAATTAGATGATTTTGCCAAATTATATTGAAGGAAATCTGGGGAATATGCATGGGAACAATTTTAAGGATGTGGAATCCAGGAGGAAGAAATATGGAATTGGATCAGGCCAAATAAATGGATATGGACTCACTAAGCAGACAATACAATAGAATGTTTTGTAGCTCCAGTGGCTAGGAATGGTTCTAATTATTTGCTTGGTTGTTTGACCAAAACATGGACTCAAAGTTGGTCTGCACTAAATGAAGGGGAAATGCCAGAACTTCCTTGGTATCCTACAGAGGAAAGTATTCATAGGCTTAAGGAAATTGAAATGCTAGAGTGGCTTTGTCATGTAAAATCTGTTCATCCACTTGCGGAGGGTCCAGAGGATGTGACAACCTTCACCACAGTTTTGAGAAATAAATTCCTGAGAGAAGTTCCAGCATCGCCAACATGGGGAGGACAGAATCCAAAGGTGACAAGAGGCAGAAGGCAACACTTAATTGCCAAAGGCAAGGAGGGGGAGGTTACCATAATGGATAGGGGAGTCAAAGCAGTCATCAGAACAGTCTGATTTACAGAGACCCATGGTGTTGTCTAGTTGGCTGAACACCATGACTGATGGTGTCCCTAGAGGAGAAATCAATAGGAAATCTGCTAGATTCTTACCTAATCTGTGTAAATGGAAATGTTCCAAGTCCAGAGAACTGAAGTCTGACTTGAATCATCAATACAGTCACAGCCACTCAGTTCCCAGATTTGATACCGTATAATGACCCAGAGTTCTCTGAGTGAAGAGAAGGCCAGAGGAAAGACCTTGCCACACTGCCAAAATTTAATTTATACTATTAATCTCCCTCTCAGACATCCCCAAAAGGATTCGTGTCCATTTACCAGGGTGACCAGGCACCGAGGAAGGAGAA
The DNA here is from genome assembly GCF_009764315.1 of Trachypithecus francoisi. Taxonomy (NCBI): domain Eukaryota; kingdom Metazoa; phylum Chordata; class Mammalia; order Primates; family Cercopithecidae; genus Trachypithecus; species Trachypithecus francoisi. The sequence continues at coordinate 885,844 of NW_022681435.1, read as the reverse complement.
ATAATCACACTTTTCTGGGATTACTGGACACTGGCTCTGACCTGGTACTAATTCCTGGAAACCCAAAATAATACTGTGAAATAACACTTGAAATGTTGGAAAACTTGTATCTATTGCTGTGAGCTTGACGGCTTCCCAATACTTAAAAACTTTGCTGATGAATTCAGTGTTGATATTAACAAATGTGATTTTTGTGAGTGGTAAAATAAAATGTGTCAATATTTGGAAGTTCAGCATAGCTCAGCAATGCAGTTTCTAAAATGGACTAATGTATGATGCTACCTATTCATGTATGGTTAAAAGATTTATTGGATATTCAAGATAGACTAATGGATTTAAATATAACAGAGTATAAAGTTCATTGATATCGTCTCAGAATCTATATTGCAACTAACTTTTAAGAAACTATCACTTGTCAAGTTTTGGTGTAGTATCAAAACAGGACACCCACAATGATCTGAAAATGCTATGAAATATTTCTCCCTTTTCAACTATGTATCTGTGTGAGACTGGATTTCCTTCAAATTTTTAACCAAAGCAACATACTGCAACAGATTGAAATCAGAAGCAGACATGAAAATCCAGTTGTCTTCTATTAAGTAAAATATTAAAGAGATTTATAAAGCTGTAAAATAATGCCATTCTTCCTATGTTATTGTTTTGCAAAATGTTATTTTTCATTTAAAAATTGGCTCATTTAAAAAATATAATGGGTTTATTATTAGTTTTTAAATTAATATATAAAGATTTAATTTTTTTCTGTTTTAATTTCTAATATGGTAAATATTAAAGGTTATAATCCACATAAATGAAAGCTCTTTGGGGTCCTCAATACATTTAACAGGGTAAAGGAATTCTGCCAAAAATATGAGGACTGCTGTAGTACTAGGTCAGCTGCACTTGGTAAGTACATAAAATAAGCAAAGACCAAGGGCAGGCTGCAGCTAATGCTTCACTTTAAAAGGTCTAGTTTCTTTCAGATTCTAAGTACGTTTTTGCATTAGTCTTCTCAGGTTGCCATAACAAAACACCACAGACTGGTAGCTTAAACAACAGAAATTTATTTTCTTTCAGTTCTGAAGGCTGAAAGTCCAAGATCAAGGTGGCATGAGGGTTGGTTTCTGGTGAGGGCTCTCTTCCTGGCTTGCAGATGACTGCTGTCTCACTGTGTGCTCACATGGCCTCTCCTCTGTATGCTCTGTATGCATGAACAGAGAGACTGCCTCCGGTGCTGCTGCTGCTTCTTCTTCTTTTTTTTTTTATTTTTTATTTTTATTTTTTTGAGACAGAGTCTCACTCTGTTGCCCAGGCTGGAGTGCAGTGGCATGATCTCAACTCACTGAAACCTCTCTGCCTCCCAGGTTCAAGTGATTCTTCTGCCTCAGCCTCCCAAGTAGCTGGGCCTCTCCTCTGTATGCTCTGTATGCATGAACAGAGAGACTGCCTCCGGTGCTGCTGCTGCTTCTTCTTTTTTTTTTATTTTTTATTTTTATTTTTTTGAGACAGAGTCTCACTCTGTTGCCCAGGCTGGAGTGCAGTGGCATGATCTCAACTCACTGAAACCTCTCTGCCTCCCAGGTTCAAGTGATTCTTCTGCCTCAGCCTCCCAAGTAGCTGGGCCTACAGGCATGAGCCACTGCGCCCAGCTAATTTTTTAATTTTCAGTAGAGATGGGGTTTCACCATATTGGCCAGGGTGGTCTTGAACTCCTGACCTTGTGATCTGCCTGCCTCAGCCTCGCAAAGTGCTGGGATTACAGACATGAGCCACCGCGCCCAGCCTTCTTCCTCTTCTTATAAGGACACCAGACCTGCCTGATTAAGGTCCCATCATACGGCCTCACTTAAACTTTATTATCTCCCTTAAGGCATCATCTCCAAATATAGTTACATTGGGGATTAGGACTTCAACATATGCATTTCATTCCTCAACAGTCACCCCTGATGCTCTACCCTGGAATTCTGTCTTTCTCTAAGACAGCATTTTTTCCCTTTTAAAATTTCAGCTTAGAGACCGTTACCCCTGCCATAGGCAATGCTTGCCTAGCCACCTGTGTTGGTGTCTTCTGTTTCATATTTAAACCTTCATACAGCACTTATCACAACTCTAATTCTTTTGCTATTTGTGTAGTCAGTTATTAAATGATTATCTTCCTCATCAAACTGTTAGCTCTGTGAGAACAGGGCCCATTCATCTTGTTGACCAGTGCTCAGCCCATTGTCTAGGACCTAACAAGCTCTTAAAACATATTAACTAAGTAAAATGATGTGGAACAGAAGGAAGAATGAGTCAGAAGAAAGTTTGAGATGTCTATTGCACCCTGCTATTTATAGTACATTATTAACTATTTGTTATTATTCTCATCCTTTGCATCTCTTTTAAAATAGTTTAAGCACGTGGAATAGTATAAAAAATGACAAGTGAATTGGCTTTCAAAAATGCACATGTATTTATGGGAATAGTGTAAATACTTTAGTCTGGGTGCTGGGTGGGGAATGGTGGAGAGGAGAAATGGAGAAAAAAGAAAAAACAATAAAATAGAAGACAAGTGGCTGATAGTGGACAGTGAAGTGGGAAGTATAAGTCAGTCATTTCTGGTCACTTGCTTTTCAACATTTAAATAAAAATATAGCAAATAACAAGAAACACCCTAAGACTAAAAAGAACTAGAAAAAGGTGTCATAAAACCAGGAGATAAGATCATTTTGTGGAAAGAGTCCTCAACATTGTCAAGTGCTGAGAATAAAGCAGCCGTGTCAAGACAAGTGAGTGACCTTTGGGCATGAGGTGCATGTCATTGCTTGCTTCAGCAAGGACAATTTCACCACGAGGTGCCACAAAGGGGACAGATGGTGACTACTCTGCTGGTGGAACCTTTGTACTCACTGATGTGGTTTGGCTGTGTCCCCACCCAAATCTCATCTTGAAAATTCAAGCTCCCATAATTCCCATATGTTGTGGGAGGGACCTGGTGGGAGATAATTGAATCATGGGGGCAGTTTCCCCATATTGTTCTCATGGTAGTGAACAAGTCTCACAACATCTGATGGTTTTATAAGGGGAAACCCCTTTCACTTGATTCTCCTCTCTCTCTTGCCTGCTGCCACGTAAGATGTGCCTTTGCTCCTCTTTTGCCTTCTGCCATAACTGTGAGGCCTCCCCCGCCATGTGGAACTGTGTGAGTCCATTAAACCTCTTTTCCTTTATAGTACCCAGTCTCAGGTATATCTTTATTAGCAGTGTGAGAACAGATTAATACATTCACTTTCAGTGTTTACTTTTCTGTAACTCTCTGTCTCTGCCACAGGCTTGACCACAATCACCAGCAGATCCCGGAAATGCCTAAAACTTTGAGGATTTGTGACAGTCAGTGTTTGAATCCTTTCTAGATGATTAACCCATAGACTCCAATTCAGACTTTTGGCATGAACCAGGCTTTTGTTGTGTTCTCAGGGGGACGTATAGACTGGCTGAGTATATCAATTAAGATGACTCTGGCCACAGGTTACAAAATACCAAAAAAGTTAAGAACAATAATTTTCTATATCTGTTGATATGTTAGGTTGGATATCTAAATTTACGTTCTTCCTTAAGTGGCTTAAAAAAATACCCTTCTTAAATGCACGGATGAGTGGAAAAGAAAGGAAGCAACTCACAGACCAAAATGCTACATGAAGGTGGTATTACAATGAGAAATCACTGCACACTCACCAGATGAACATAACTGAAAAGTACAATGATAGAACACATTGGTTAGAACAGGAGTAAAAGAAATTCTAGTACATTGTTGATAGGTGGTATAAACTGATACCACACTCTGGAAAACAATTTGATGTTACCCAGTAAAGTTGAATGTATTCTTCTAAGTCAGTGTATTAACCAGTAATTCAATCCCTAAGTATGTGCCACAGAAACTCTTGGTGATGTACATTGGGAGACTTATACAAAACTGACCACAGCTGTAGTACCAAAGAGCCTAACATTGAAATATTCTGAATGTCCATTAACAGTGATATACATAAATAAGTTGTGGAATGGTCAGAAATGGTGGACTAGGCATACTTTTTCTATCAAAAGCCAGACAGTAAATAGTTTAGGCTTTGAGATCACACAGTCTCTGTTGTAACTACCATTTCTGGTCTCTTCCACTGTAGCTTGGAGGCAGCCATAGATGACCTGTAAACACATGATTGTGGCTATGTTATAATAAAACTTTATTTAAAAAAAGGGGAGGGCCCATGAGCGTTACTTTGCCCAATTCTGGTACAATGGAATCCTATACAGCAAAATGGATGAATCTCACAAAAATATTAAGCAAAACACATGTAAACAAACACGTAAGTATGAAGCTATCCATATATGATTCAAAGACCAAACAAAACTAAACCACAGTGTTTGGGAATGCATTCAGAAAACGGCACACTAATGGAAACATGTAGGGAAGATTATCACAAGAAACAGAACAGTGGTTGATATGGTTTGGCGGGGTCCCCACCCAGATCTTATCCTGAATTCCCACCTGTTGTGGGAGGGACCTGGTGGGAGGTAATTGAATCATGGGGGCAAGTCTTTCCTGTGCTGTTCTCATGATAGTGAATAAGTCTCAGAAGGTCTGACGGTTTTAAAAAGGGGAGTTTCCCTGCACAAGCTACCTCCCTCTGCTGCCATCCATGTAAGACGTGACTTGTTCCTCCTTGCCTTCTGCCATGATTGTGAGGCCTCCCCAGCCATGTTGAACTGTAAGTCCATTAAACCCTTTTTCCTGTATAAATTACCCAGTCTCAGGGACGTCTTTATCAGCAGCATGAAAATGGAATAATAGAGTGGTGTTCTCTGGGAGGGAGGGAAAGAGACTGGGACAGGACACAGGTGACTCTTGGAGTACTTGTTTAATGCCATTTTTTCACTTGGTTGATGGTTGCCTGAGTGTTTGAATTATTATTTATTTTTGAACAGTAAATGTACCAAGAGGACATCTTTTTTTTTTTTTTTGACATTTGTTAAAACTGAAAAACAACAAAAACAAAACAAAAAACAGCCTTACCACAGAAGACTTTCCCTTACACTTCGTTGGGTGGAATGCTCTCATATGCACATTTTTGAACCAATCACTGGCATAGGGAATAGAATTACTAGGCCAGCCAAAATTTATTCTAGAAAGTGGAGATGAAGCTGGGCCTCTCTTAGAGGCTTTCGCTATCTACTTGTAGGATAAAAAAGTGGGTGTCAGGGCTAATTTTTGGATAGGTAACTAACAATATATGCAGTTAGAGTTTTCTTTTAATCTAGCTAGCTAGCTATCTCCACTTATTCATGAGAATCCTTTGAGTGTCTTTTTGTGAAGGCCACACTGGGTCTAGGAGTCATCTTGAAGACGACTCCATCAGAGCTGTCCTCTGACTTGCAGCTGAATTCTCTCTTTCCAGCTGCTGCCCTTTCCATCTATTGCCCAAAGATCATGCCAGGGCCACTAAAACAGGACAGCCACAAACCTGCCTTGCTTCTTTTCTTCCCAGTGTCTACTAAAGTTGAGATCATTATCTTCCTCATACACTCTATATGAGTCATCTTCAGTAGCCTGGAAACTAATCTTGGAAGAACATCCACAGCTGGGGAATTGGAGTGGGACAAGAGAAAAGGAAAATCAGATTTTAAATAAAGGTTTTACAAAAGGGTTGGAGTGTGTTGAATGGTTACCCCTGAGACAATATGTCTAAGTCCTAATCCTCAGAACCTGTAAATGAAAACAGTTTGGGAAAGGGGTCTTTGGGGATGTAATTAAGGATCTAGATATGATATCATTCTGGATCTTATGGGTTATGTTCCAGATAATCATAACCCATAAGATACACACACACACACACACACACACCACACAGAGAGAGACAGAAAGAGAGAGAGAGATCTAAGAAACTGGCTCATGTGATTGTGGGGCCTAGCAAATTGAAAATCTATAGGGCAAGGCAGCAGGCTATGAATTCAGGCAAGAAGTTGATGCTGCAAGCTGAAGTAAGAATCTCTCCTCCAGGGAACCTCAGTGTTTGCTCTTAGGACTGTTGGAACTGATTGAATGAGGCCTGTCCGTATTAACAAGGGTAATCTCTTTTACTTAAAGACAACCAGTGGAAGATATCAACCATATCTCCAAGATAACGTCAAAGCCACACCTAAATGCATGTTTGGTTAAATAATTTGGTAGTGTAGCCTAGACAAGTTGTCACATAAAACTAATTCTTTTTTTTTTTTTTTTTTGAGACAGAGTCTCGCTCTGTCGCCCCGGCTGGAGTGCAGTGGCCGGATCTCGGCTCACTGCGAGCTCCGCCTCCCGGGTTCACGCCATTCTCCTGCCTCAGCCTCCCGAGTAGCTGGGACTACAGGCGCCCGCCACCTCGCCCGGCTAGTTTTTTGTAATTTTTAGTAGAGACGGGGTTTCACTGTGTTAGCCAGGATGATCTCGATCTCCTGACCTCGTGATCCGCCCGTCTCGGCCTCCCAAAGTGCTGGGATTACAGGCTTGAGCCACCGCGCCCGGCAAAACTAATTCTTTCAGAAGTGTTCTCCCCTACGGCCTTCAGAGGGCGTGTGGCCCTGCTAACACCTTGATTGCAGAATTCTGGCCACTGGAACAGTGAAAGAACATATTTCTCTGTATGAAGCCACCAAATTTGTGGTTATTCGTATGGAAGCCCAGAACGCTAATACAAGTCTAACAGGAGGGTGTGTTATGATGCCAAGATATTCTTCACGTGAGGCCTTTCTCAAAAGCAGGTGATTAGTAAATAGGTACCTATTCTGTGCCATTGTGAGTCTCTTCTGGAAATGTGTTGAGTGTAGTTGACCTTGTCTTCCCTTTAAGACAATGGCCTTATTCTGGGCTTCACATTATAACCACTTGGAAAGACTAAAAAAAAAAAGAAAACGTAAAAAAGAAAAAAAAAATAGTGCTCTTGCTCCTTTTCCCCACTTCCTTCTGATTTCATTTGTCTGGGATGGGGCTTGGGGGAAGTGTGTGTTAAGAGTCCCTGTGTTGAGCCAGGTGCGGTGACTCACGCCTGTAATCCCAGCACTTTGGGAGGTCGAGGCAGGCAGATCATTTGAGGCCAGAAGTTCGAGACTAGCCTTGCCAATATGGCACAACTCTGTTTCTACTAAAATTATAAAAAAAATTAGCCAAGTGTGGTGGCACATGCCTGTAGTCCCAGCTACTCTGGAGGCTGAGGCATGATAAACGCTTGAACCTGGGAAGATGAGACTGCAGTGAGCCAAGATCACGGCACTGCACACTCCAGCCTGGTCCACAAAGTGAGACCTTCTCTCAAAAAAAAAAAAAAAAAAAAAAAAAAGGAATCCCTGGGTTGATTCTAATCTATAGATCTATAGTCAGGGTTGATAGCTGCTATTATAAGTCATGCAGCACCCACAGACCTTTTTTGTGCTGACCAGCACTACAACCAGGTGGAAGGAAATAGGGAAGGTACTGATGCCAGACTAAGCAGGAAGTCAGGTGGATGAACAGAAGGAAATCTAGGTCTCCGAGTAGCTAATAACCACATTCACAACCTGATGATGGGGAGAGGTGAAGGGCAATGCTTAACTAAGCAGCCTCCAAGAACTCATCAATACAGAATTGTTCTCTTCAAAGAGGGCAGGGAGTTCTGAGACAGCAGCATGAGTCACAAAATAATAGTAGCTTGGAAAAAATGAAAATTTCCTTCTCTCTTACATTCATGGAGTCCAGAATGGGAAATGCTGGGTTAGTAGAATTGAGCCTCCATGTAGGGGATCCTGAGTATTCTACTTTGATGTCCCATTGTGCCTGCTGTCTACCTCCAGGTCATCACATGACTTCTGGGGCTCAGCCCAGCAAGTCCACATTCTGGCCAGCAGAAAAGAGGAGTGACTGGAGCAAGAAGCCAAGGGCTGGCAATGGCTGTCTTAAAGGATCCTAGAAGCATCCACATAACCCTTCTGTTTATATAGAATTGGCCAAAACTTAGTCAAATGGCCATACAGTGCTTCAAGGCTAGGAAAATTAGCCTTCATTTCAAAAGTCATTCATCACTGATATGTTTGGCTCTGTGTCCCCACCCAAATCTCATCTCAAACTGTAATCCTTATGTATAAAGGGAGAGACATATAATCTCCATGTGTTATGGGGAAGGATGTGATTGGCTCACAAAGGCAGTTTCCCCCATGCTGTTCTCATGATAGTGAGTGAGTTCTCATGACATCTGATGGTTTTATAAGAGTTTGACAGTTCCTCCTTCATAGGTTCTCTTTCCTGCTGCCTTAAGAAGGATGTTCTTACTTCTTTGTTGACTTCCGTTGTGATTGTAAGTTTCCTGAGGCCTCCCCAGCCATGTGGAACTGTGAGTCAACTAAACTTCTTTCTTTTATAAATTATCCAATCTCAGGTATATATTTATAGCAGTATGAAAACAGACTAATTCAGTACCCACAAACCTGCAGATATGGAGGACGGACTGTATTGTTTACAGCTGCTTTCAAGCTACAGTGACAGTGCACTACAACAGAAGTTGTGACAGAGACTGCATGGCTCCCAAAGCCGTAAATATTTGCTATCTGCTTGTCTACAGAAAAAGTTAGCCAACTGCCGGTCTGGTGCATTTCACGAAAGAGTAAGTTGATGCTTTGCCCAAGGTCACAAGGCTTGTTAGTTAGATGGGTCCCTTGAAGTCTTGTGGCTCCAGTCAGCTCTTGCCCCCAAATGGTGATCTCTTTCACAAGTGATATCAGGGATGTTACAGATTGAAAATTTGAGTCCTCCCAAAATTTGTATGTTGAAGACCTAACCCCCAAGTGTGGCTATATTTGAAGATGGGACCTCTAAGGAAGTAATTAAGGTTAAATAAAGTCATAAGGTTAGGAGACTGATCCAATAGATTAGTGTCTTTATAAAACGGGACACCAGGGCTGTGCATGGTGGCTCAAGCCTGTAATCCCAGCACTTTGAGAGGCCGAGACGGGCGGATCACGAGGTCAGGAGATTGAGACCAGCCTGGCTAACACGCTGAAACCCCATCTCTACTAAAAAATACAAAAAACTAGCTGGGCGAGGTGGAGGGCACCTGTAGTCCCAGCTGCTCAGGAGGCTGAGGCAGGAGAATGGCGTGAACTCGTGAGGCAGAGCTTGCAGTGAGCTGAGATCTGACCACTTGACCACTGTACTCCAGCCTGGGCGACAGAGCGAGACTCCATCTCAAAAAAAAAAAAAAAAAAAGACACCATAGAACTCTCTCTGTCTCTCTGCTTGCATAAAGAAAAGGTTATGTGAGCACATAGTGGAGGTGGCCATCTGCAAACCAAAAAGAGGGTCCCTACCAGAAACTGACTTTGCCAACACCCTGATCTTGGACTTCCAGGCTCCAGAATGGCAGGAAGTAAATACCCATTGTTTAAGCCATGCACCTAGTCTGCAGTGCTTCGTTATGGCAGACGGAACACACTCATCCAAGGAAAGAGTGAGGAGGCGGATTGACCCAAGAACGTCCCTATCTCTGAAACCAACAACTTGGAGCAAAGGTCATGTGGATATGGGTCCATGCCTGCCACTGCTTTTCATAGAGATGACACTTTACATTTCAAGACAGTAATTTATTGAAAATGGCCAAGAGTGTGGAGCAGTATATTTGGGGCAGAGATCCCTAGCTTGTTACCAAAATTCATGCTTCTCCTTTAATAACATACACTTACTGTTTCAAATGAGCTCCCATTCAGGGACTACATTTTCCAAATGCTCCTTGCATCCAGTTGTGGCTATTTGATGAGTTTTGCCTACGTAATGTGAGCAAATGTAATTGGCATCAATCCTGAGCCAAAGCATTGACGTTTCCTCACTCTCTCCTTCCCCTTCTGCTGGCTGGCATGGCAGACCCACAGATGGAAGGAGCTTGAGGCCTCAAATCCACATGTGGAAAAAAGCTCTCACTGAACTCCAATATTAAACTGTTAAGCAGGTGAGCAGTAAATGTCTTTATTGGGTTAAGTTCAGCTTTTTTGAAACTACCCTGATTTCAAATATTCTACTATTCTATCCTGGGGTCAGGAATATAATTTACCCAAGCCTTCTATGAAGCCAGAAATTAAAATATAAATCACAAAGAAAGCATTCATTCCCTAGCATATGAATTTTTGAGTTTGCCTAGAAATAGGTTGAACAAAATAAACGATGATGATGGCAATCATGATGGTGATATTAATGATATTAGCAGGTAAGATTTCTTGAGCTTTTAACATATACCATGGTTCTAAGCAATTTGCTTTTATTCATTAATTTAATTTCTACATCAACCCAATTAGATAGGTCTTAATGTTAGCCTCACATGGTAGATGAGGAAACTAAATTCCAAGATCACAGTTATTAGATCATAGACACAGTCCCTGAAAACTCTATTGGGTTTTGGGAAGACAACTTCTCACTTTTTTATCACTAATGAATCTGGCTTGTGGTCTTCAAACATTTTTGTTTATAGAGCCCCTAAAAGAAGTTTGGAAGATATTGTCCCTAGTGTAGATGTTTTGCAAAGATGGCCAAGTAACTCCTCTCATCCCTGTGCTCCCACTCCTCTGCCATGTGATTTCAGTATCTCCTCTCATAAGCTATAGTTTATTTCCTCATCCATTTACTCTCATCTGGTTTTTGACTTGATTTAACAATTAGAATGAAAAGAAGTAAAAATGTGGAAGACTGAGCCAGATTTCAGGAGGTCTGTGGCCTCCTGGATAAAAAGGCCAGATAAAGATGTACAATCTGAAATACCGGACAATGACGGGCCACTTGGAGTGGCCAAAAGCCATCATCAACTTTCAGAGGTTGATGATGTGAGGCCATCTTAGACTGTATCACAGCTAGATAATTGCACTGCATGTGTGATCCCCAATATGACCAGCGGAACAACCTGCCAGCTGAACCCAGCCTAGAGTCCTGATCCACAGAGTAAGGAACAAACAAAATGATTGTTGTTTTAAGCCACAAAGATTTGGAAAGGTTTGTTATGCAGGAAATAATAACTGAGACAGTTTTCTTGCACACTTTTAAGGTGACATCTATAATTTTGCATTATAAATTTAAAATAGTTCAAGACATTGACATTTCTGACTTATTAGAAATACAGATATTTTCAAGTAAAGCATTCATTCTTTTAAACATATCAAATGGAATTTAAACATGACAGCATTTTAATATCCACCACTATTCCTTTAAAACACAGTCAACAAACTCTTATTGAACCAAAAGTAGTTCTACATCATACCTTTTCTCCTTAAATTCTTATTTCCACTCAAATTCTGATAGATATTTTTCTCTATTTTTAAATATTTTCATATTTAAAAGTCTTTACTCATCAAACACATGCACATCAGAAATGTGTAGAAAATTGAAGTTTATTTTTATTTCATTGTCACAAATAGGCCCTAATAGCTTAATGAAATTATGCTGGATTGAGCTATTATTGGAATTGTTACTAGTATACAACTGAACAAAATATTATATATACAGTATAAATATTAATAATTTTAATATGTAAATGGTAAAAACCAAATCCATGGGGAAAACATGTCTAACAAGATATGCAGAAGTTTCTCTTTTTTCTCAATTTTCTCATGTCCATGGATGGATATTGCCTATTGCTTTATTTATTTTTTTTATTTTTTATTTATTTATTTTTTTTGAGATGGAGTCTCGCTGTGTCGCCCAGGCTGGAGTGCAGTGGCGCGATCTCGGCTCACTGCAAGCTTCGCCTCCCGGGTTCCCGCCATTCTCCCGCCTCAGCCTCCGAGTAGCTGGGACTACAGGCGCCCGCCACCGCGCCCGGCTAGTTTTTTGTATTTTTAGTAGAGACGGGGTTTCACCGTGTTAGCCAGGAGGGTCTCGATCTCCTGACCTCGTGATCCACCCGCCTCGGCCTCCCAAAGTGCTGGGATTACAGGCTTGAGCCACCGTGCCCGGCGCCTATTGCTTTAATAATTGAGTATTCATAACCAATTCCTACTCTTCTTTTTATATCATATGCACTGAGAAAACTTGCTCACATAAATAGGTAGGTGGGAATGGGAAGAGTTTTGCTACAGTAGCATCCCTCAATTCTCTGAATTCCTTTGAAGTTGTGTAGAGATCTATCATCAAAAATTATATCTAATGATCTCTCAGCTGACAATTCGATTAAATCTTCTTCAGTGGTGATGAAAGCATAGAATTGGAAACCACCTGACTTGTAAAAGAGTTCCTTACCTAGTCATTAGAATCATTTATTTTTCTAGTTTCTGGGAAATATACCAAAAAGGCTTTACCAAGTCTGATAGAACAACTCTTAGTAATTACACCTGATATTCTGTCACTTAGGCATCTTTCAGAACAAGTTGAGAAAATGGAAATACTGTTAATTTCAATACACCTAAGCCAATACAATCTTGTTGATTAAAAAATGCTCTTATTTTTAAAGTGCTTCAAGTATCTTTTCACCAAGGCTTCAGATATAGCTCAAAAAAACAACAGAGAATATCCACCATGTAAGCTAATAAAGCCCACATTTATTGCAAAATCTCATCAGCCAAATCAAATCCATTTCAGAAAAAATTTGATTTCACTTATCAGTTCACATAAGTATTCCCCAAACAACCGTCTTTCTCGTGAATTTTAATTCTCAAAAGAAAGACAAGGCACAAAGTCTTGCTATGAGCCTTCAATATTTATTTCCGACACTCCCCTTGTTTGCCCTCATGAAACACTCTGTCTAGGGAGCCTGCATTCTCCACTTGTCCCCTCTTTGTTTCATGCCCTGCAGATTTTTACACTCTGGGGTTACGCACCACAGTGAGATTTGGCATCGGCAAATGGTTCATTTCACTTTCCTTTGTGACTTGGGAGAAATGGACCCGGGCACCCAGGAAAGTTAAGGATTTGGAAATCACCTCCCTTAACTATCCCTGCATGCATGCCCCCTGGAAAGTTTTTATGTACCTTAGTAAATTTGTGGAGTATGTCTAACAAATCTTGGGACAAATGTGTCTGCTGGCTAATATTAGCCAGAGGCAGTGCTCTAAAGACAAATATGAAAAGATAGACAAGTTTCCTTGTTTTTGATTTTCCTGGCGTATTATGAGAGCCCAAAAGAGAAGCCTCAGAAATCAGGGAAGACTGCCTGAAAGAGGCAACTGCAAAGCTGAATCTGGAAATCTAAGTTTTCAAAAGCCCATGGGTGATTTTTATGCTCACTGAAATGTGAGAATTACTGCTATGGATACAAGGTCTTGAAATCAAAACAGAAGGCAGGTCGGCTGTCACTATAGAAGGATCCATATTTCATGTGGCTTTGAAAGTGGGTACTTGTAAGTTATTTCGGGACTGACACCAAGGCAGAAGTTAATCCAATTCAACTGCAATGTTTATTTCTCCTTGGTTTAAGTAGAGAGGACGCCTGCCTTGTTTGTAGTGTCCCACCATCGTGCAATCACTGGGTGCCATGACTGATGGCAGCATTTATAGTCCCTACACCTGGCCACCTGCTACTTATAGTGACGAGTGGGCTGATCACCTGGAATTCTTGTCTTCCTTCCTGAACAGGTTCCAAAAACCTGGGATCTCTGAAAAACTGAAAGCAAACTCTCAGCCCCCAGAGAGGGGTATGAAAATGCCAAGCTATTTACTAGCCTTCCTTCCCCACTCATCCTTCTCCCTGCCCACCCGGCTTGCCATTGCAATTTGTACTAACTAGAAGACTTAGAAATGGGGCCTTGGCTATCTATCCTGCAAGACAGTTTCAAAGCCCCAGACCTAGATATCACACGCTTACCCAATTAAAAGCTATCCTCCAGAGCACCTTGCCAGAGCCCCCTAAGATAACAAGCCCCTGTCTCGTCACAGCTCACACCCTCTCCTACACGAGGAGATAAGGAGATGTGTTGCTTGAGCCGTATTTTTGGAAATTGCTAGTTAGTTGCAAAATGTTTCCTGAAGTAGGAAAAAAAAAAAAAAAAAAAAAAAAAGCACCAAGGACTGTAATTATTGGATTGTTTCACTTTTGAGGCCAAGAAGCAGATGCTCAACTTTCAAGGCTTGGGCAAGTATTATCACAAGTTAACTCCTCTGCTTGCCACTCCAGCGTCCCTGCTCACTGGCTTCCTTGAAGAGGCCCACTTAGATCAGTTGAACCATTGCCTAGGATTTGGTTTGCAAGGCTCTTAAAAAAGCTGGGCCATACTGTAATCTGGTGCTAATCAGATTTCAGTGTGATGTCGCCAGGAAAAATCGATATGTATAATGCTAGACTAGAAAGGTTTAGAACCAAATTCCAAAAATGAAAAATCATTCTACAAATTAGATGCCTTTTAAAATAAACTTACTTTAAATAAAATAGAGAAATTATTGCAAGTCTCTGCTCTCCTGCTTCCCATGTTTTGTCCGAGAACTGGAAAATGAATTCCCTGAGATGAGAGCTAGCCTTGTTTTGCAGTGAGAGGCAGGTAGTGTAGTAACTTGTTAAAATGTCCAACAAAGCTGGGAGAATGTAATTAAATATAATTCACTGAATGCATTTCCTCCTTTCCTTTTCGTGAAGTATATGTATTTGAGTGCCAAAATGTGCAAGGCACTGGGAAAGAAATTGTGAAAGGACCCATTTGGTTGCTGCCCTCTTGCAGTTTAATATCTATGGGGTGACCTAATATTAAACACTCCATAAAGGGTGGTTTATGCTGCCATGAGAAATGAAGGGGGCAGGTGGCCGTAGCATCACCTCGCTCAGTCTGGGCATAGGTGGTTCTCAAGGAAAGCTTCCTAGAAGAAGTGATGCTCAATTTGAAACCTGTAACTTTAGCAAGCATTAGCCAGGCAGATAGGCCAAAGTCAAGTGCAGGGAAAGAAGGTCGGGCATTGAATAGGGGAGGGTGGTCCAGACTGAGGAGACTACACTGCAGAATGCGCAGGCTCTCAGGTGACAGAATGCATGTTTGAGGAACTAAAATAAAAAAGATAATAATCATTATTCATTTATTTTATTTTGCCATTTATTTATTTAGTTAATTAGATGGAGTCTTGCTCTGTCACCCAGGCTGGAGTGCAGTGGTGCTATCTAGGCTCACTGCAACCTCCACTTCCTGGGTTCAAGCAATTCTCCTGACTTAGCCTCCCGAGTAGCTGAGATTACAGGCACCCGCCACCATGCCTGGCTAGTTTTTGTATTTTAAGTAGAGGTGGAGTTTCACCATGCTGGCCAGGCTGGTCTCAAACTCCCGACCTTAAATGAGCCACCTGCCTTGGCCTCCAAAAGTGCTGGGATTATAGGTGTAAGCTACTGCACCCAGCCTATTCATTTATTTAAAGGCATATTTTAAAGTTTATTCTGTGCCTGGCCTGGTGCCAGGCCAGAAAACAAAGTTATGAACAAGACACAATTGTTCTAAGTATTATTAGCCAAGTATCCT
Organism: Trachypithecus francoisi; assembly: GCF_009764315.1. Lineage (NCBI taxonomy): Eukaryota > Metazoa > Chordata > Mammalia > Primates > Cercopithecidae > Trachypithecus > Trachypithecus francoisi. The sequence continues at coordinate 870,403 of NW_022681435.1, read as the reverse complement.
TTGAACTAATATTTATCAAGTATTTGCTATGTGCCAAGCATTCAAAGCTCTTCACCTGTAGTATCTCATTTCATTCTCACAACAGCCACACGAAACAGTTGCTTTTCCTAGTGTCACTTTACAAATTAGTAAACTAAGGCACTGGAAGGATGAGTACAGTGACATACCCAAAGTCACCCTGTTGGCAGGTGGAGGATCCCAAACATGAGCTGTCAGAATCTAGAGCTCCCTTTTGGTGTATAATCATGGCAAGATTACAAGAAATAAGCTGACCAACTGTCCTAGTTTGCCTGGATATAGGGATTTTCTGGGACATGAGACTTTACGCGTTAAAACTGGGAGAAGGCCATGTAAGCATTATAGCTGAGAGGAGAGCAGGGCCACGTTTTGTAGGAGTAATAAAACATGCTAAAGAGTTGGAAATTTACACTAATGGCAATGAAGATCCTCATGTAAGAGGACCACAAATTACACTGAGAGTTCTAAACTTCATAGCTGCATAAACTGTGAGTAGGGGTCTTATCCCCATCCCCAAATTGACTCCCATCATTCCTGGGAATTGCCAAGTTGTGAATACCCATAAACTCATTAGCTACAGCAGTGGTATCTCCTCTGTATTGCTCATATTCTCTCTCTGGAGTTGAAAGCTGGTTTCCCAAATATACTAACAACCTGCTGATAAGACAAAGCTGAGTTGATTGCTTACCATGGAAAGGGAGAACTCTGCCTTATAAAGCTTTGGTAGCATCTTCAAAGGTGAAAGGGAAGGTTGGAATTTTCCTGGGAATTAGAAGTTTGGTTTCAGGTGGGTCTTTCACATTGCTCTTAATTAGCAATAGGGAAAGATCAAGACACAACCGACTAGGCTCTGATGGGAACAGCAGGCTGAAGAGTTTGAAGCATAGGATTCAAAGAATCTTAGGATGTAAGTGGTCTGATGATACTTTTCATTGAAGAGTTGAAGGGTCTTTCAGGACCCCTTTAGGAAGTTCTTAATGAACAATCAAACTATTTGCCCAGGCAGGAGACCCCCGGAAAAATAAAGCCACAGAAATGAAGACAGAGAGAGAGAAAGTCACATTATTGTACACAGTAAGAGATGGTTTCTCTTCTGTGTCTAGGCTGTCCATGACAGATAGTTTTGTTTCTCATGAGCACTGATTTGTCTATCACTTCTGCCCACCACACACTTGGAAAATCTTCACTACAGCCACTTTCTTCCTGAGAACCTCAATATTGATTCTATGTGCCGGATTAAGATGCTCCAAAAAGCTTCAAATGCTCATTTTCCCAGAATGGATGATACAGGCAGGCTTCCTCCCTAAATTGTACAACACTTGTCACCAGACCCAGTAAAGCAACTTATGCTTCTCAAACTTTGTCTTCCCGGGGGGCTCAAAACCCGCCCAAGGAAATAAGGGGTACAGACAATATCAGGCCCAAACTACTTTTCTCCCCTTCTTAGTTTCTTTCCTCTCTAGAACTTTTCTCACCTCTCAAAAAAACCACATCTCCTATGTAGATGACTGGAAATCTACTGACACACTGATGGGGTGTGTTTGTGTTGCATGGTGCTGTCTAGAAGAGAGCATGGGTGGGATGAATGGGGGTTGGGGTTGGGTGGAGTCAACACTAGCAAGTATCCACCCAGTGTATCCTGTGATACTTATATTATTCATTGCTCTTGGAAAACCTCCCACTTCTCTCTAATTCTACTAATACTCAATCCTTCCCATGTCACCTCTTTCATAAGATGATCAATATTAACTTCAGTATCTACTAATCTTGTCCAAATGCCCTTTGGCATTTACTTATGTTCAATTTGCTTTTCAATAATGTTCTGCCTTAAATTGTTCTAAAAATGTTCCCCCTAACATTTTATTATTAAAATTTTCAGACATACAGAAAGGTGAAAAGAATTATACAGATTATACCCATTGCTTAGGACAGATATGAGAAAACTTTTTCTGTAAAGGGTTGAATAGTAAATCTTTCAGGCTTTGCTCGACATACGGTCTCTGTTGCAGCTACGCAGCAGTATAGTGCAAATGCACCATAGACCGTATGTAAATGAGTTGGCATATAGGTGTGTTCTAATAAAACTTTATTTATAAAACAAGCATGTCCTGACCTGCAACCTAGACTGTACCATTAATGTTACTAATTTTACCATACTTGTTTTTATCATATATTCATCCATTCCTCTACATATCTCTCATCTATCACAGTTTTGATGCATTTCAAATTAAGCTCCCCTAAACACATACATCAGTTTTTATGTTTATTGTTTCACATGTACAATTATTATTTCCCCCAAAATACTGTATTTTTTTTTTTTTCTTGAGACAGGGTCTCACTTGTTGCCCAGGCTGGAGTGCAGTATCACGATCCTGTGGTCTTGAACTCCTAGACTTAAGTGATCGATCATCCCACCTTAGCCTCCTGAGTAGCTAGTACTACAGATCTGTGCACCATCATGCCCAGATAATTTTTATTTTTAACATTTTTTTTTGTAGAGATGGGGTCTCATTATGTGCCCAGGTAGGTCTCAAACTCCTGGGCTAATGTGATGCTCTTATCTTGGCTGGCCAAAATGCTGGGATTTGTAAGTTTTGTAATAACAAAAATTATTAAGATCATCTCAAAGTCTAATGCTCTCGGACGCCTCCCCTTATTTTTTGCAGTCAGAAGTAATTGCTACTTTTCACATGTATTCATTAATTCAACAAATATTTATCTGCTATTTTTTCAAGCACAGCTGAAAATAGGATTCAAAAATAAAGGTAGGCATTTATTGTCTAATGAAGAAACAGATATGTAAATAAACAAATATGAGGCAATTGATAATAGAGGTGGAAACAAAGATTTTAACTTAAAGAGAAAGGACATAAACAGTTCCCTGGCGGAATTAGAAGAGGCTTCTCCAGAAGTTCAAGATGGGATTAAAGAGTGAGCTGGGGCCAGGTGCAGTGGCTCACGCCTATAATCCCAGCACTTTGGGGGGTCAAGGCTGACAGATGACCTGAGGTCAGGAGTTTGAGACCAGCCTGGCCAACATGATGAAACCCCATCTCTACTAAAAGTACAAAATAATTAGCTGGGCGAGGTGGCACATGCCTGGAATCCCAGCTACCGGGGAGTCTGAGGCAGGAGAATTGCTGGAACCCGGGAGGCAGAGGCTGCAGTGAGCTAAGATCGTGCCATTGCACTCCAGCCTGGATGACAGAGGGAGACTCTGTCTTAAAAAAAAAAAAAAGTGAAAGAGTGAGCTAGGTTTCCCCGTAACACTACATTTATGTTGCACTGGTGCACTGGTGCAATGATAGATCCATAACTGGGCATTTGTTCTGCATTAAGAAACTTCTCAGAGGTCACTGTTGGAGACAACACTTATCTCTCATCCTCCTTTATCTACACTGAAGGATTTACTCTAGAGCATTCAGTCCTATTGTTGTACTTCTTACTTTATGCCAGTGACTCACCAATTTGAGCATACATGGAATCACCTGGAGGATTTGTTAAATGATAGATTACGAAACCCAATCTCAGACAGCCTGATTCAGTTGCTATGGAATATGGACCAAGAGTCTGGATTTTAACAAGTATTCAGATGATGCTGAGTTGCTGATCCAGGGACCCCATACTTTGAGAACCATTGCTCTAAGCAATACCATCCATCCTAGCTACTTTATTATTTATTTTATTTTATTTTTTTGAGACGGAGTCTCACCCTGTCACCCAGGCTGGAGTGCAGTGGCGCTATCTTGGCTCACTGCAAGCTCCGCCTCCCGGGTTCACGCCATTCTCCTGCCTCAGCCTCCCGAGTAGCTGGGACGACAGGCGCCCGCCACCACAGATGGCTAATATTTTGTATTTTCAGTAGTGACGGGGTGTCAGCGTGTTAGCCAGGATGGTCTCGATCTCCTGACCTTGTGATCTGCCCGCCTTGGCCTCCCAAAGTGCTGGGATTATAGGCGTGAGTCACCACACTCAGCCTCTTTTTTTAAAAAAAGGAAAATTTGAAGCATCTTTTGAGTATCTTCCAAGATGCTTTCTTGAAAGTTTGTACCTGTTTACATCGCTATTATGAGCATACGCACATTTTGATGCTAACACTATACCTAAATATTAATAAAAGTGGAAACAAAGAATTTGTTGCTTTTTAATAAACATTAAAAAATGATATCTTATTTTGTAGGTTACAAGTGATATATTGATCTTTTCCTTGATGGTTCTTTAAGTTATTTGTAAAATTAAAGATTTTTGAAGGTCTCTAGGTAATTTATTGTTATTATTTTGTTTTCTGAATTCCCTAGTTACATATTTAACTCATATTTCCACAGTAGGTGGGTAGAGGGATTGGGGTATTCTAAATGATTTGTAGGAGCTCTTTTTATATTGAAAGATTTTGACTGTATTTATTACAAATATTTTCCTATTTGGTTGTTTTCCTTTTGGTTACGTGTGCAATTTTTAATGTAAAGTTTAAGCTTAACTTATTTTGAAAAAATTGTAGACTCATGTGAAATTAAATATTTATATTGAATACATATATGTATATATTTATACCTATATATATATATATATATATATGTACAGGGAAGCCCTGTGTGCCCTTTACCAGCCTCCCCAGTGGTAACATCTTGAACAACTATTGTTCCATAGCAAAACCAAGAAACTGACATTGGTACAGTGTCCACAGAGCTTGGATTTTACCGTATTCCATGCACTCCTGTTTGTGCATGTATAATTCTATGCAATTTGATCACATAGAATATGTAAACATCACCAAAATCCATATCCAGAACTGCTTCATCACCACAAGAGGCCCTCTTTCTACCCCCTTTAGCAATACCCACTATCCCCTGGCAACTACTAATTTGTTTTCTACCTCTATAATTTTGTCATCTCAAGAATGTTATTTAATGGAATCATACAGCATGCAATCTTTTGAGATTAGCTCTTTTTTTTTCTTCTTAGCACAATTTCCTCAAGGTCCATCCAAGTTTCTGCGTGTGTCAATAGTTCGCTCCTTTTCCTTGCTGAGTAGTATGCTATGATGTGTATGGGCTACAGTTTGTTTAAATGTTTACCTATTGAGGGATATATGAGTTATTTCCAAGTTTTTACTATTTTGAATGAAGCTGCTGTGATTGTTCCTTTGCAAGTTTTTGCGTGAGCATAAAATTTCATTTCTCCATCCTAGCTTTTAATATTGATAAAAGGGAAAGTTTTATCTCTATCTGTTTTACTTCTACTTCTCTGTTGGTTTCAAACTTGTGATGGGAAGAAAACAGTGTAATTTATTGAATCTCAAAACATTTACAATCATGAATACAAATTGCCTAAAATATCCTGATCCCTTATTATAAATTCTGGCTTCTCCCAGCTGCTTTTAAAAAAAAAAAGAAGAAGATAAAAATCGCTTTCCTTTTTTCAAAGGCCACATCTGAACTCCCCTAAATAGTGTAACTCATGTTGACCTTTTTCCTGCTGAACTACAGATCACTTGAAAGGGGAGGTTTTAGGACCTTAGCAAGCACTGCTTCTCCTTCCACAGTTCTCACCAGGTCAAGATCAGTAAGACCTCTTGAAACAAACAGCCAGCTTGAAACACCAGGATTCGAATGCATTTGTGGAGATACAGCTCCACTATCTCTGCAAAATTGTCCCTCAGTCACTTTAATCTCCTTCAGGCTTTAGTTAACATTGTGATCCCTCTAGTCAACAGCCAAGAGGCAGCACCAAGCAAGAGTGGCACACAGGTTCTGTGTTCAGCCCTCCTAAAGCGGCACACTCTGATCCTCTGACTGGCTGCAAATACTTCATATTCAGCTTCACCTGTTTGTCTCATCGGTGATTCTGCTTTATTAACCTTTCCTAGCTTCCCTGTATCTCCAGCCTTTCTCTCTCTACTTAATCTTTGCTCTAAGCCCTTGTTATCCAAAGTGAGGTGTAGGGAGCAGTGTCATCAGTGTCACTTGAGAGCTTGCTGAACATGTTTAATCTGGCCTGGCGCGGTGGCTCACACCTGTAATCCCAGCACTGTGGGAGGCTAAGGTGGGTGGATCATTTGAGGTCAGGAGCTTGAGACCAGCCTGGCCAACATGGTGAAACCCCATCTCTCCTAAAAATACGAAAATTAGCCTGACATGGTGGCGGGCCCCTGTGGTCCCAGCTACTTGAGAGGCTGAGGGAGGAGAATGACTTGAACCCAGGAGGCGGAGGTTGCAGTGAGCCGAGATCGCGCCACTGCACAGTAGCCTGGGCTACAAGCGAGACTCTGTCTCAATAAATAAATAAATAAATAAACAAATAAATAAATAAAGGAAGTGTCTAATCTGCCGAATGTGATGGCTGGCTCATGCCTGCAATCCCAGTGACTTGGGAGGCTGAGGGGGGAGAGTCGCTTGAGGCCAGTGAGCTGTGATTGCATCACTGGGCTCCAGTCTGGGCGACAGAACTAGACTCCAACTCTTAAAAAAGAAAAAGAAAGAAAAAAGAAAAAAAAAATCTAATCTCAAGCCCTATCCCTGACCTTCTAAATCAGAGTCTACATTTTACCAAGAACTTTCAGGTGATTCATATGCATTAAAGTCTAAGAAGCTGCTCAGTTTACAGCATGTTCAATTCTCTACCATTTTAATATATGTGCTACCAAAGTTTTCCCCACTAAAAAAAAAACAAAAAACAAAAAACAAGCAAACAAAAACAAAAAAAACATATAAAAGCCCACCCTCTCATCCCTTTCTATTTACTGGCATCTCAATTATCTTCCCTTTGTGATTCTTGAAAAGTGATTGTTGACTTCCACTCAAAGCAATGCAGGAAGTTCATAATTTGATGTAGTCTCTCAGCTCAAAACATAATGATAAATAAAATATTAAATGTAAAGTTAAAACTATTACTAGGGTTCAGAACAGAATAAAATTCTCCATGTATCAGAAAGAACAGAAACATTAAGCGGTGAGAGCAGGGCTGAACTGAAGCCACAGTTCTGTTCTGTTCTGGGTTCTAGAAGCAGGTAGCAACAGTAGGGAGTTTGACTTCTGAGAGGGATAGTGGGGGTGCAAGGGGCTTGATGCAGGGCAGTGTCAGTCTTGCTGCTTGAAGCAAGGTAGGAGACACCTCACGAAATGTCATTACAGTGTCTAAGTCTGACTCTGAACCTGGGGTCTAGGTGGTAGCAACATAGAAAGATAAAGAGGCAACATAAAAGAGAATCATAAACACACCTCTCACTCAGAATGATTCTGCAGACCAAAACTATAAAACAATAAAGAACTAAAATCAAGTTGATCCAGAATTCAAGTCAGATGAAATTAAAATAAAAAGATACTGGCCAGACATGGTGGCTCATGCCTATAATCCCAGCACTTTGGAGGCCAAGACAGGCAGATGGTTTGAGCTTAAGAGTTTGAGAGCAGTCTGGGCAACATGGAGAAACCCCATCTCTACAAAAAAATACAAAAATTAGCTGGGCATGGGGGCGTGCGCCTGTGGACCCAGCTATAAGGGAGGCAAATCACCTAAGCCTGGGAAGTTGGGGCTGCAGTGAACTGTGATCGTGCCACTGCACTCCAGCCTAGGCAACTGGAGAAAGACCCTGTCTCTCTCTCTCTCTTTCTCTCTCTCTCTCTCTCTCTCTCTCACACACACACACACACACACAAAATACAAAAGCATAACATCTATTAAAACAAAAATAGAAATTATGAAACTAAAACAAGTGAAAATGAAACAAAAATAGGTGGATATAAAAAGAGCATGAGATACTGGAAGTGAAAAACATAGAAAATGAAATTGTTAAAGAACACCTCAACAAAAGAAATTAAGCTGCAGATTATACATAGTTTAAGAGGCAACTACTCAATTGGAGAAAAGGAGGACACAACAACCCTATTCATTTCATGAGGCTAATATGACCTTATCACCAAAAAGGAAAAGACCATTATAGGACACTCATTAAAAAATTAGAATAAACTATTGTAAGCAGACAGGGAGGGTTTGCAGGGACTATAGGAATTTAATCAACTCAAGCAATCAGCCTGTTTTACAGCCTCCTGCTGTGCACATGGTTTTCCCTAAACCCTGTGTGGAATGCAGCCACCTAGTGTGATGGAACCAGCTCCTGACAGATGCCAGCAACTTACAGATGAACCCCAGTGAACTTTTCCTAATTATCATGCTGAAATCTCCAACCTGGGAGGAGCTATATTCTCATTACCATAACATGCCACCTTTGGGCTGCTATTAAGACTCACTGCTTCTGCACCACTGGGATTCCTCCTCTACATGTGAAGATACACACTCTCCCCTCTCCATCATCCCATAAAACCCTCCTGTCACTCTCCCTGGAGGGGACACTTGCTTTAGAGAATACTGCAATAAAATGCCTCTTGATCAAAACCTGCATTCTCATGGAGAGTTGTTTGTTACTTGGCAGGCAAATGAATCCCGGTTTTTTGTGGGGAGGCGGGGGTAACAATATCTTAAAAAGAGTGATACAAAATAAATTTGAAAGTATTTTAAAAAATACATCACAACCAAGTAGAGTTATCTCTGAAATGCAAGGATGTTTGTATATGTTAAAAAATGTAAGCCGGGCACGGTGGCTCACGCTTATAATCTCAGCACTTTGGGAGGCTGAGGCCGGCAGATCACGAGGTCAGGAGATCGAGACAATCCTGGCTAACACAGTGAAACCCTGTCTCTACTAAAAATACAAAAAATTATCTGAGTGTGGTGGTGTGCGCCTGTAGTCCCAGCTACTTGGGAGGCTGAGGCAGGAGAATGGCATGAACCTGGGAGGCAGAGGTTGCAGTGAGCCAAGATTGTGCCACTGCACTCCATCCTGGATGACAGAGTGAGGCTTCTTCTCAAAGAAAAAAAAAAAAAGTATTAATGTAATGCACATAATTTGGAGATTGACGGGACAATTATAATCTCAGATGCAAAAAATATTTAAATGTATTTAGCATATATTGCTTGATTTGAGAAAAATTCTCAGTACTTCCAGAATAAGTTGTATCTATCAAAACAATAACTGGATAAGTGGCCCTTATGGTGAAACTTCAGAGGCACACCCATAAATGTCAAGGACAGGGCAGGCATAAGCATTGTCACTTCTTCAGCTTAATAATGTGACAAAGGTCTTAGACAATGCAATGAAAGAAACAAAACAAACCAAAGAAATAAGCATAGCATTTGGTAGTGAAGATTTGAATAGAACAAAGATTTTATTTTGTTCCAGATGATACAATATTCTACACATAAAATCTGATAGATTTTATATGCCATTCAACTGTTAAGAGAGTTCAACTGTTGAGAGAGTTCTGCAAGTTTCTATGTTACAAGATCAACCTACAGAAACCGTTTGGATTTAAAAAATTTTCATTTTTTTTTAACAGAGTCTCCTTCTGTCACCTAGTCTGGAGTGCAATGGCACGAACACTGCTCTCTGCGGCCTCGAACTCCAAGGCTCAAGCAAGCCTCCTGCCTCAGTTTCCTGAGTAGCTGGGACTACAGGCACATGCCACCATGACTGGCTAATTTCTAAAAAGTTTCTGTAGAGACAGGGTCTACTTATGTTGGCCAAACTGGTCTTGAACTCCCGACTGTATTATAGCGATACTAGAATACTACATAGCAATTAAAATGAGAGCACTAGTGACATATATCTCAATTATTACATTTCAAAAATGTGATACTGAATTAATAACAAATTGACCAATGATATACACATTAGGACACCACTTATATAAAATTTGAAAATATTCAAAACAATATTACATATATTATTATGCACATATGTAGTTTCATAATCATGCACAAAACGATCAGTATCAAACTCTCAAGATGGTGGCTGCACGGGAGTAAGGAGAAAGGAGAATAGGATAAAACAAGGGCATGTAGCAAGTTTCAGCTGCATCTGTAGTGTTTGGTTGTCTTTAATACATCTGAAACAAATCTAGCAAAATGTCAAGCTTTGAAAAAGCCGGTAAATAGGTACTTCTTAAGTTCTTTTCTATACTTTTCTTATGTTTAAAATATTTCATGGAAAATTTTATGGAGGAATCTGCTATGTTTATTTCTGTCTCTAGGTTCCTTGCTCACGGCTCTTTTATCTGCTACCCTCATGCAATCTGGTTTCCTCTCCTAATTCTCTTCAGGTCGCCTGTGGCTTCTGAGTTGCTGTTAGCCCATGGGTGCATTTCTGCTACAGTCTCACTTGGCCTATCTGATGTTTGATACTGATGTCATTCCCTTTTCCTTTCCTCCTGATAGTTACCCCTCTTCCTTCCCTCAGTTTTTGGGTTTCTTCTTAAGTTTGGCTATTTCTTGTCAATGCCCTTTGCAGAATGTCTGTTCTTCTCTTTGCCTCTGAAATGATCCGTTTTGTACTCCTGACCTCAAGAACATGAATAACATTTGTGTTGTTGATGGTAGTAGCCAGTAAGTATATGGCAACCTGTCACCAGCAACAAGGGGAAGTCATATTTCCACCTAAATTGTTTCTTCTCAATTGCAACCTTATGGAAGTCATTCCAGATTCTCTTTCTCCATTTACATCCAAGGAAGGGCTAAGTCCCACTGATGCCACTTCTTTCTGGCTCTCCTCACAACCTCCTGCCTGCTTCACTGAAATAACCTTCCAGAACTCTGTGATGCCTTTTCTTTGTTCCTTTTCAATTCTCACCATCACACTCATTCTTCCCCAGTCTGCCAGAGCAATCTTTGGGAAATGTGTATCTGATCCCAGGATGTTTTAATTAAAATCCATTCATGCTTCTTCATTGCTTTTAGGACAAACTTCAAATCATTTAGGGGAGCACACAAAGTCATTGCCGAGATTTCTCGACTCTCATCTCAGACCACATCTGCAACCACTTTCCTGCTCCAGTCAACACTGCAGCTTACTTAAGCAAATGTTCTTAGTGAGGAGTTTGCATGACAGTTATCGATCACAACTTTTAAAGCTATACAAGCATTGGCCCTGTTTTAGGGGATTCTTAGTAGGTTTGGGAACACTGAGGATGAACGAAGAAAGTTCTTAAGCCATTCTAATTAATGACTTTGCCTGAGTGCATTTAGCTGTTTCATGGCACCATGCTTCCCTTCAAGCTGTGCCATCTGCCTGGCATCTCTCCCCACCGCTTTTGATCTCAGCACAGCCTTGAAGCACATTTCTCTCTCCATATAGCTTTCTGATCTGATTAGGTACTCTTCTAAGTGCTGCCTTGGACATTTAAGCATGCTTTCTGATTTGCCTTTGGTCTCCTTGCCACATCATTCTTATCCATCCCTTCTCAGCTTCTTGAAGGCAGGAATCAGGCAATTCTTAGCACCTCACACAGTACCCAGCATACAGCGATTGCTCCAGTGATTGTATCCCTTCCTTCCTTTTCTCCTACCCTCTGTCTGAAGCACTCCCACATAGACTCAGCATTGGGATTTCCAGTTCTGGTCCCTTCTGTCCTGTTTGGACCCACTGTCACCCATTCCCAGGTATGTCTTCTGATTCTTCTTATCACACTGTAAATTAGCCCAAGCCTGAAGTTCAGAGAAGGCCAAAGGATTCAGTCAGATGAAATAGGTCAGAATGACTCTGTTCTTGTTATTTTCCATCAACCAGCCAGTCATTGTCAGTAAGCTGGGTTGACCTTTTGGGGTTGGGGCACTGTGGTAGACATGTTCCAAATAGCTTTAGTGGTTGGTCCTCTTCCTGGCTTCTAAAAGATGATCTATGAATTTGACAGCAGGACTGAGAATTTTTCTATCTAGGGCAGGATAAATAGAAGGAAAAGCTTAAGAGAGGGGCTAATCCATAGCCTTTTAAGCAAATATTCTTTTCCTCACATCTTCTTTGCACGAATCTGCAAGCCATTGATCTGTTATGTTCTCCCTTCCACAGATATGTTATTCAGGCTGTAAAATTAAAACACACATAAATTACTTAACAGTTTTATGATATTGAGTTAATTAGATAAAACTCTCATGAAAACATTTGGCAAATAACACAGAATTCTTTCTGCTATAATTTATTGAATGTGTGAAACACAGGTTTTCAATCAGCCTTCAGTCTAGACAGAGAAAGAACACTCCAAGGCCAACTGATTTTGAAATCCAGACCCTGGGGTCAATCCGACCATGCTTATAAACAATCCTACAATTAAGAAAAAAAAACAAACAGTAAAACGTGAACACAGGACTTAGGTCTAGCCAATCAGTATATTCTATCCTCCTAAACGTTGTCTATAAATCAAGGTTAGACACTATCCAAACCAACCAATAATATCCAACCCCAGAAGTTGAATTTGCATCATAGGGAAAGAAAATCTCTTTTACCTCTGACAATACTAACTGTAAGGATAACTTATGTTAGAGCTGCTCTGAACCCCAATAGAGAAAATTATTTCAAGAATAAAGTTACTAAATGTGTAAGATTGTATATGTATACATATATAATAATATATAATTCTTCTGTATATAATAATTTTTCTGTATCAGAAAAAGAGAGAAGTTGAGACAAAGAAAGAGAGAGAGAGAGAGAGACTTGTCATATCTTTTGAGATCCCCTTATAAATCAGAGCAACCCCTGAACTTTACTTGAGCCAATAAATTTTCTCCTTGCCTAAACGAATTAGAGATGTTTTCTTCCCATGCAACTTAAAGAATACTAGCCATTGGAGAAAAAGTATTAATTTTACAGAGGGAGAAAATTGAAGGATTTATTGAAAGCCACATGGCTGGGTAATGAGATAGTTCAGCAGTGATGCCGCCAACCACCTCAAAGTCTTCATCTGCAGCACCGACTCGTGCCGGTGAGTCAGCCCTTTCCCTCAGGGGTGTGACGGGCTATACTAGGGCCTTTAATCTCAGCAAGCTACCTGCTGCCATAACGTCTTATATTAATCCATTTTTATACTGCTATGAAGAAATACCTGAGACTAGGCAATTTCTAAAGAAAAAGAGGTTTAATGGACTCACAGTTCCACATGGCTGGGGATGCCTCACAATTATGGTGGAAGGCAAAGGAAGAGCAAAGGCACATCTTACTTGGCAGCAGGCAGGAGAGTGTGTGCAGGGGAACTGCCCTTTATAAAACCATCAGACCTTGTGAGACTTATTCACCATCATAAGAACAGCATGGGAAAACCCTGCCCCCTTGATTCAATCACTTCCCACCTGGTCCCTCCCAAGACATGTGGGGATTATGGAAGCTACAACTCAAAATGAGATTTGGGTGGGACACAGCCAAACCATATCACATCTCCAGGTGCAGGCAAAGCTAGATGCTCTAAAGCTTCACTTTCCTGTTCTTTCAGTTTTCAGTTGTCCAGCAACAGTCTCAATATACCTCATATCTTCAGACTCCTTAATCAACTTTATTATTCATCACCATATGATTAAGTATCTGATGATCCCCTTTTAAAATAACCCCATAAATCTATTTGACTATCTTCCAAATCCTTCTACAATCCTCCCAGAACTTCTGCCCTACTTCCTTACCTCTCTTTCTTTCATCAACTAATTTAATAAGGCTTTTTGTCTCTAATAATCCCCAGCAATTGCTGTCACTTATTTAGGTCACCTACATCTTGCAAAGCCAACTCTCCATCCTCATACTATCTGAATTCTCGATGGCAATTGACACGAATGGCCACTGTTTCCTTCCTGAAGCTTTTTTTTTTTTGGCAACTTGCACTTAAAGTTTTCTTCTATATTTCATGGGCTTGTTACTCTCAATCACTTTGCCAGCTCCTCTTCTTCCCGCAAGCCTCCAAATGCTGGAATGCCTCCAGGGCTTTGTCTTCAGACTTTTTTCCTCACTATCAGCAATTTATTTCCAGGTGGTCCCAGGTTGTCCTATGACTCCACATTTATGTCTCCAGCCTGGGTCTCTCCCCTGAGCTTCAGATGCCTATTCAACATCTCAAGTAGGATATCTACCCATTTCACTGTCCCTTCTGTTTGGAATAAATTCCCTTCAAACAGAGGCATGATTGTCTCCTTCTTATCAGTTAAATCTCAACATAAATGCCATTTCCTCAATAAGGCTTTCTCTGACCATTCTAATTAAGTTATTACTCCTTCATAGCCCCTGGCAATCATTCTCCATTACTTCATCATATACACACATATATATACACACACAATATACTATATATACTTTACTGTCATACTATATATATACTATATATATATAATACTATATATATAAAATACTATATATATATTTTTGAGGTACAGTCTCAGTCTGTTGCCCAGGCTTGGCAACAGTGGCACAATCATAGCTCACTGCAGCCTCGAACTCCTGGGCCAAAGTCATCCTCCCACCTCAGCCTCCCAAGTAGCTGGGACTATAAGTGTGTGCCACTATGCCCAGATAATTTTTTAAATTTTTATTATTTGTAGAGATGGGGTCTCACTATGTTTCACAGGCTGGTCTTAAACTCCTGGCCACAAGCAATCCTCCCATTATAGCCTTCCAAAGTGCTGGCTGGGATTATACACATGAGCCACCATGCCTGGCCATTTATGCAATTTTTAAAAAATTTGCCTTCATTTTTATCTTATGCTGGAATATATATGATTTGTTAACTTGTTTACATGTTTTGTATGTTTCCTCCTTGTATCAGCTAGCTATTGCTATATAACAAGTTACCCCAGTGCTCAATGGCTTACAACAGTATACATTTCTTATAATATATTGCTTCTTATTCATAAGTCTATGGTTTATCAGAGTATTTCTTCTGGTTGTGGCTGAGTTCACTCATCTGTCAGCTTCAGAAGGTTTTCTGGCTCTCCTCTGGAGTACTTTGCCTCTCCCCTGTGTCTTCTGTCATCCTCCAGTAGGCTGCCATGGGCTTTTTAAAATGACAGTGACAGAATCTGAGAGATGGCATAGAAGTGTGTAAGGCCTTTTGAAGGTTAGACTCAGAACTATCCTACTGTCACTACTACCTCCGCCACAGCCTAATAGCTAAGACAAATCCCAAGACCAAACTCAGAGTCAGTGTGGAAGAGCACTACCAAAGGGCACAGGTGAAAGTAATGTAAAAAATTGAAGCCACAATCAAACAGACCCCTTATGAGGACTTAAGCTCTTTGAGAACAAGTGCCTTATCTTCTTGTTTGTATCCTTAGCACTTAAAATAGTGCCAGGCAGTGAGAGAGAGAGAGAGAGGGAGAGAAAGAGAGAGATATATTGATTCTGACTGATTAGAAGTTTGGACTCCTTGCTTGGAGTCAAATTCTCTCTTTCCCTTCTGCATTGCCTGTGAACTTTTTGCCTGTGTATTTTATACTATGTATATAACACACTCAATGGATGTAGTTCCTTTTTAAAAGAGACGATATGAGCTGAAAGAAACTGATGGAGGTTTATAGGATTTCCCCCAGGAAAGGCTGACACCTAACTAAAGGGAGGATTACTTGGGGAATGGAGAGTGGGAGGGTTTGGAGAGGATGAGGAAAATAAGGCATTGCTATAATGCAGGCTCCATAAAGACAAGGATGGTATCTCCATAATTCATGGCTATGCCAAATGCCAAGTTCAGTGCCTTGCACATTAGGTGGCCATCACTGGCCATCATTTAATGTTAATTAAATGAGTAAATGAGCAAAATGTCTGTTTGTGTTCAGGAAGCCAAAGTAAGTTATGGGATGTAATACACATACCTCTGGAGAATGACTATGGGAAGGAAGACCTGAAGTGGAAATACAGAAGTTCTGAACTCAGATCAGACATATGGAGAGGGAGACTTTATTTCCTTGAGATGTCTTAGAGTAGAACAAGGGATTTCAGAGGCATAGGAGAAAGGACGAAGGAGAGGAAGACATTTGAAACTTAGGGTGAGACTTGACAGAAGATGCGGGAGTAGGGAGTTGATTATCAAGGAAGAAGGAATGCTTGTGCTGGGGTCTCAGGGAGAAGGCGAAATAATAAGTCAGCAAAGTTTGGCTTAGATCCATGCCATTCCATCAGGAACCATCAGTATGAGCCTCTCTTGTCCTCTCCCCGAACTTTTTCAAATGTCTTCATGTCCTAGACCAGCCTGAAACACTCTGAAATGAATTTGACATACCCTAACTTAAGACCTGTGCATACAAATGCAAGTTCCAGGCTGGGTTTGGTGTTTGGGGCCACCCAGATTTGGGGTGGGGCCAGAGGTATTTTGAATGTCTTCCTTGTTCAAGTTTACCATATGTACTTAATCAGGTTGGTGTTGTGGCCTCGATGCCATCCCCCATATTTCCTGAGTGAGGCCAAAGCCTCTGTTGGTGATTTTAAAGCTCCAAGAGGCCCTGGGTGGCACTGGGCTGGGGCCCATGAAGGTGAAGTCAAGTTAGCTTGGAACTGAGAATTGTTATTCCCAGCTCCTGCCTCTTTCATATTAAGCAACTAATATTTGTGCCCTCCTTGGAGGACACAGGGAATCACGCACATCGATACACATGGGCACCAGATGACTTGGACACAGAGCTGTCTTGGCTGGTTTTAGATTCCCTTTAAAACCCCAGTGAAAGCAAGCATATAATTGTTCAGAACTTTTGCCACATTCTATATGAATTTAACAGAGAAGACCCTCACTTTTCTTTACCACAGTACTAGACTTCCTTTTCTAGCTAGGGATTTTAAAAATTGGAAGGAAATAAAAAGAACATCATATTGACTCTCTTTAGCCTCAGTTTCTACATCTGTAAAGACAGGGATGGTTATACCCATTCTGCAGATATGCTCTGCTAGAAATCATAAATACAATGATTTCTAGTCACACAACAGGCATTCAACCAATGGTGGATACTTTTGCTATTGTCGTCATCATTATCATCTTTATCATCATCATCATCATCATCATCTACACAGAGAAGTTAGACTCAGAAAAACTGGATGACTTGTTAAATATGGTGGAGTTACAAAAACTTGTAACAGATAGCCGCATGGATCACTTGGGTTGCTTCCCTGCTAAAGCCTATCCTTTGTAATAACAGTATCTCACACTTTGTATTGCTTGCTATTTCCCTGAGCATTTTCAATCTCCTTTGGTGCATCAGTCAGAAAAGCCTGTATTATGTTGCAGTAACAGGCAATCTCAAAAATCTTTATGACTGAAATTAACAAATGTCCATTTTTCATTCCTGTTACATGTCCATTATAAGTTGGCAGAGCTCTGCGATCATCAGATTTACTCAGGAATCCAGGATGATGGAGCCAGCACTATCTTGATTGTTGGATAATGTGCCAGAAGGAAAGAGAGCTCTGGGAGGTCTAGAACTGACAATTCAATGCTCTGGTTTGGATGTGGCCCCTGTTAGTTCTGCTCACAACTCTTTGGTTACAACTAATCACATGACCCTACTCATCATAAACGGACAGGTGGTGCAAACTCACCATATGCCTGGAAAGTAGAAAGCTAGAAATTATTGAGCATTGATGATAGGTATATTATGCTATCACAACTACTCTTTGAGGTGGGGAGAACAAATGTCATTTTTCACTTATTCTGTAAAAGGAAAATTAGACACAGAAAGGAAGGACTGTCAATTACACAGATGGAAGGGAAGTAAGGGTATTTTTACTGATGAGAAATAAGGTCCCATATCCTTCAAAAGTGCTATAGAAGTTTTGGCATCTCCTTATTTCCCACACACTTCCCATTGTTTCTGCTACAAACTACTACCCTGCCCAACCAACTTGTTACTCTCTATTTGCTTACACATTTAACCAAGCATTTGCAAACCTTTTTTTTTCTTGTGGAAATGTATAAAAGCAAAGAAATGTAGAGTTGTAAGGAATACTAGAAACGAGTTTTTTGATTATCTGTTACTTTATAGTCAACTTTCCCAAAGCTTAGTCATTCAAAGGAACCATTTTATTTTATGCAGAGATGTAGGCCACAGATTCAGGATAGATTTGGATCGATGGTTCAACTCCAATCCACATAACAACAGTTGTGGTAGTGCCTAAAGAAGCCACTTCCAAAACGGCTTCCTCAATCATGTGTCTGGTGCCTTGGGGACCCTTGACTTTTCTCTTTCTTCCTGTAATGCTTCTTATCCTCCAAGACCCCTCAGTGGAGTTTGAGCTTCTCGCAGCAAGGTGGCCTCTGAGCAGTTAGACTTTTTACATGAAAGCTCAGGGTTCCAAGGATGAGTCTTTCAATGATCCAGCTTCAGAAGTTCAACAATGTCATTTCTACTGCATTCAGTTGATCAAGCAAGTCAGTAAGGGAGCCCCGATTCAAAGGAAGGGGATTAGACACTTTATCCTTATGGAAGACAGCCCAAAGATAGAGGGTTGCTGAATGTTTTGCCAAAGTTGTGTTGTTGTGTTGGCAAAATGCCACATACCAAAAGGTTTAGAAATGCTGAATGTTTTGCCAAAGTTTAACAGGTCTCTGTATTCCCCATCTGATCTCCTGACATTGACCCAATCTCCCCTTTCTCTCTTACAAACTGTAGACTTCCTCTGGGCCTGAGGTTTTTTTGTCATAAAAATATAAAACTGAAAAGGTGATCCCTGAGGTTACTTCATCTCTAACATAATTTAGCAATTCCTATAATATCCATCTCTCCTTCAAATTTTGCTTAAAATTCTCTTTCTGTAGAAGATCTTCTGATGAATAAAATCTGGATTTAATCACACACTCTCCATTAGTGAATTTCCTCAGCACACATGTGGGTAGCTCTTGCACTAAAATCAATTTCTGTACTTGCTTTAATGTGTCACAAGCCCCGATTGCCAGCAACTTCATCTGACATTGATATCTTCCTTCCAAGAATTCCTATTACATTTTTAGTTGAAACCACAGAATTTGGCATTTGAGAACATGGTGTCTTGCATTGCTTTTAAATTGTTTCATGTGTACATGCAAGTTATGTCTTGCCAACTGGACTTTTAAACTCTTCACAGTCACTCTCCATGCTTTATTCTTTTAAGAATTTATCACAGTAATGGGTGAAAGAAGGGTGTAATAACTGCTCATTGATGATGTTTGTGTTTCCCTTTATGCTCTTAAACATTAGTTTGTTTGTCATTTCCTTTTTGGTTAGTTTATCAAGAGCAGAAGCCTTCTTTATTTCTTTTTTTTTTTTTTTTTTTTTTTTTGAGGCGGAGTCTTGCTCTGTCGCCCGGACTGGAGTGCAGTGGCCGGATCTCAGCTCACTGCAAGCTCCGCCTCCCGGGTTTACGCCATTCTCCTGCCTCAGCCTCCCGAGTAGCTGGGACTACAGGCGCCCGCCACCTCACCCGGCTAGTTTTTGTATTTTTAGTAGAGACGGGGTTTCACCATGTTAGCCAGGATGGTCTCGATCTCCTGACCTCGTGATCCCCCCGTCTCGGCCTCCCAAAGTGCTGGGATTACAGGCTTGAGCCACCGCGCCCGGCCGCCTTCTTTATTTCATTGGTATCTCTCCAGATAATTAGACACTCAGTGGTGCAGCATTCATGACATACATTTTCTACATTTTCCAGGATAGCTTCTTCTATCTGATTTACTAACCCAAGGGTCATACCTACACCAAGAAACTTTCGCTGAAATCCTGATTGTCTACTTGTAAATGCTTCAGCATTTTCTTATAAAACAAAAATGTCATTATCAAACCAAGAATTGGAATATTGATGTAATAACAGCATTTAATATAGTTCACAGTCAAACATTCATTTTTGGTAATGATTTTTAATATGGTTTTATTTTTGATCCAATCTAGAATCACACATTACATTTAGTTGTCATGGTTCTTTAAACTCCTTTAATCTTCATGAAATCAAGACATTTGAAGATTCCAGGACCCCCTTCTTTTTTGGTAGGATATCTCCCAGCATTTATGATTAGATACAGGTCAAGCAACTTGGGCAGGTGAACTACATGAGGATTGTTGTGTAACTCCCACTGCCTCCCTTAAGGAGGCACCTCATCTCAGTTTGTCCCTTATCAGTAATACTAAATTTGAATACTTGATTATGGTGGTATTTACCTGATTTTTCCATTTAAAAAGCACTTCTTCCTCTTTAGAAACAATAATTCAACTCTGGGGTGATATTTTGAAATTATTTGTATAACCCATTCTCCTACAGCTTTTCATCTGATGTCTTTATCCACCAATGATCCCTGGCAGACTTAATTATTCCATTGACTACATTGCGTTTTTAGCTGCTATTTCAATCCCGTTTATAGCATCATTATAAATCTGTAACTCCTTTCTTTATTCAAGATACTATAACTTTTTACCACAATTACCTTTTTATGCTCAGTTTTTTTCCACATTTAGTCAATGAGAGCTTCTTCAAGCTGGATCTTGACCATTTTTGACCTGTCCTATCCGATTTTGAGACAGTCTTTGATTTATAACATCAGATTTCTGGGGTGACCTTGTACTTTTTCTACCCCTGACCTATTATCTGCTATTTTCTCACTGATACATTATCCTTTTAATAAAGAATGGTAATTAGAAACCAAGATCTGAATTTTAAGTGTCTCACTGCTACTGAAGTCCATTGCCTGCAAGTAATTTTGGTAAGCAGAACTTGTGTGTGTGTGTGTGTGTGTGTGTGTGTGTGTCTGTGAGTGTGTGTATTTAAATTACCTCCAATATAAAAAAAATTCCACAAGGTTTAAAAATTATTTTTATTTATTTTATATTGTCTCTCCCTTCTCCCAGAGGCAGAAGCTCTGTTCCCAAACATGTCAGTATGTATGCTTATCTATTCTACTTAGAATACACAGAACATAGTTTTGAAATCTTCTTTTGATATCATTACCAACAACCAAATTATTAAATAAGGTTCAGTATTTTTATATTTCTTTGAAAATCTTCTTGTCACTAGCATACATTCCACTAAGGTTTATGATCAAGTTACTATGTTCAAAAGTATAGGAATTAATTTATCTTTTCCTGTGTGCTTGTACACATAGCACACAGTAGTAGTGAGAAGCCTAAACTCAGATCTTGGTTTCTGATTACCATTGTTTACACCAATTTGATGTACAGTTAAGTATATCTGTTTCTGCTTGTGTGCAATTGTAGAGATGGCTTTTCACATCTTTGAAATTTTAATTTTATTTTGAGTCTATTAAATATGTACAGGGTTAAAGAGTTCAAATGTATGAACTCTATATTAAAAGATATAATCAATGGCTTCACTTGTATACCCAAAACTTCCACCCCATTTCTAACCACTTTATTGTTAACTATTTTGATTAGTTTGCACTTTGTTTTTCTTGTGTCTCTTTTTGCAAACTTTAATGTATACATGTATAATTTCTCCTCCTTTCTTACACAAAAACACACCATGCAGTCCTTTGTAACTTACTTTTCCACCTATCAATATATTCTAGAAATAGTTCCAAATCAGTTAATGGAGATCTTCTTCATTAATATTATTATTATGATTATTTTTGGAGACAGAATCTGCTCCCTCACCCAGGCTGGAGTGCAGTGGCATGATCTTGGCTCACTGCAACCTCTGCCTCCTGGTTTCAAGTGATTCTTGTGCCTCAACCTCCCAAGTGTCTGAGACTACAGGCGCATGCCACCATGCCCAGCAATTTTTTTTTTGTATTTTTGTATTTTTGGTGGAGATGGGTTTTCACTATGTCACTCGAACTACTGACCTCAGGTGATCTGTCGCCCTTGGCCTCCCAAAGTATTGGGATTACAGGCATGAGCCAATGCACCCAGTCCTTCCTCATTAATTTTAATAATGCAGAGAATTTCATGGTTGTTCCATAGTTTATTCATGGTTGTTCCATAGTTCACAATTGTTCCAGAGTTTATTCATAGGTTGAGATTTCTTTCTTCATAGGACCATTCTGGTTTTTCAGATTTAATCTTCCATGACAGTTAAAAAAAAGAGTTATTTCCTGGTTTTGTCTGTCATAAAAATAACTTTAATAATAGAAAGTATAGTGGGGAAAAAAAGGGGGATTTTTCTCTATGTTGTAGCTTCAACCCAAATCACATTGAAACACATTTCTCAGCTTCAAGGTCACTTTCTGACAGTAGGGTGTGTACAATCAATCCAGGGGTATGGCTGGTAGAGTTGACTATTCTGAGAACAAATGGGTCAGCAAACGCTATTATAGAGTAAGGCTTAGACATGATGTAAAAGATGTGCCAGAGATGTGCTATCTGCTCTTAATTGATGCACAAGATATACAAGGCCTTGGCTTATATGGCTGGTTTCCAACATTCCAATAATATTAAGTGATTATATGAGATGTATTGTTGAAAAAAACCCAATTCTTGTTTCATAAAATGTATATTATGGAACAAACAGAATTTTTAAAACTCAACTTTATTTGCAGTCATTTCAAGTGCGAATATGATGGGTTTTGACAAGTATGCAAACCCATGTAACCTTCATCTTGATTTATATATATTTCATTTCCATAACTAAAAAATGTTCTTTATGCTTCTTGTAGTCAACCCCACTCTCTCACCCAGGCTCTAGGTGTCCACTGCTCTGCTTTCTGTCACTATAGATGTGTCATTTTTAGAATTTTATATAATTGGAATCACATAGCATGTGTTCTTTTTGTCTGACTTCTTTCACTCAGTAACAAGTTTTTGAGTTTGTTCCTATTTATTTTGAGTAGAATTCTATTATGTAGCTATATCTTAGTAGTTTGTGTCTATCCAACTTTTGATGGATTTGGGCTGTTTCTAGTTTGGGGCAATTATAAATAAAAGTGCTATAACAAGTCTTACTATGATATGTGTTTTCATTTCTCTTGGGTAAATACCTAAGTGTGAATTGATAAGTTGTAAAATAAGCATATGTTTAACTTTTTAAGAAGCTGCCAAACTGTTTTACATTTTCACCTGAAATGCATGAAACTTCCTAGCAATTCTCATCCTTGCCAACACGTAGTATTGTCAGTCTTCTGAAATTTAGCTATTTTGTTGAGTATGTAGTAGGAGCTAGTTGCATTTTTAATTTGTGATGACTAATGATGTTGAGCATCTGTTCTGCACTTATTGGCCATTTAAAGATTTTCTTTTGGCAATGATTGTTGAAATCTTTTGTCTGTTAAAACATTTTTAAAAATCTTTTTACTGAGTGGTAAAAGGTGTTTCTTTTCCTTTCTATTCTAGAAGTCATTTATTAAATATATGTAGGGCAAGTATTTTTTCCATCTTTGGTTTGCCCTTTTATTATCTTACAGGTGAATTTTGATGAGTAGAAGTTTTTCGAAGAAGTCTACCATCAATTTTTTTCTTCTAGTTATTTTCTCTGTCTCTCTTACTCTTGAGTGTGTGTGTCCTAAGAAATGTTTTTGGCTACTTTAGTTTGGAAAATTTTCTTCTATGTGTTTATCTAAAAGTTTTGTAGTTTTATTAGGTTTATAATCCATTTTGAGTTAAATTGTGTGCATGATATGAGGTAATGTTTAAAGTTCTTCTAATATATACATATGAAAATCCAATTGTTCTAGACATCATTTTACCATATAATCTAGGTTAACACCACCAGTAGTAAATCATGTTGGCATTAGGTATTACTGATACGATGTGATAAAAATGGCCCATCATCTTTGTGACATCCTTCTCTGAAATCCATAGCTCTGTCTACGTAAGAGAAAATATTAGAAAAATCAAATTAAGGGATATTATGCCAAGCACCTGAAAATTATTACTTAAAAGATCATGAAAAACAAAAATGTAGAAACTTTCATGGATTGGAGATGACAAAGGAGACTTGACTACTAAATGCAATGTGGTATCCTTGATTGGATTCTGGAACAGAAAAAGGACATTAGTGGAAATATTGGTGAAATCCAAGTGAAGCCTACACTTTAGTTAATAGTATTGTAGTACTATTGTAGTTAATAGTGTTGTACTACAACATGGATACAATTACTATTGTATCTATGTTGATTCATTTAGTTTTGATACATGTGTTTTAGTCATGTAAGATATTCACATTAGGAGCAGCTAGGTGAAGCACATATGATAATTCTTTCTACAAATCTTGCTACTTTTCTGCAAATCTAAAGTTATTTTAAAACTAAAAAGTTTTTTAAAATGATGTCTTCTGATCCATTAACATGTGTCCACATCCAAATCTCATGTTAAATTGGAAGAGGGGCCTGGTGAGGGGTGATTAAATCATGGGGGTGAATTTCCCCCTTGCTGTCGTAGGGATAGTAAGTTCTCCTAAGATCTGATGGTTGAAAAAGGTGTGGCACTTCCCCCTTCACGCTCTCTCTCCTGTCACTATGTGAAGAAGGTCCTTGCTTCCCCTTCACCTTCTGCCATGACTGTACGTTTCCTGAGGCCTCCCAGTCATACTTTCTGTTAAGCCATGGAACTGTGAGTCAATTGAACTTCTTTTCTTCATAGATTATCGAGTCTCATGTAGTTTTTTATAGCAGTGTGTAAGTGGATTAATACACATGGTATATCTCTCTATTTATTTAGGTCTTAGAAATTTTCTTTCAGTGCCATATTTTATAGTTTTTAGTATAGTTTTACATTTTTTTAAATTAAATGTAACCCTGAACATTTTATGTTTTGGGGATATATTTTAAGTAGTAGCTTTTAAGAATTTTATTTCCCAATTGATTATTGTTAGTATTAAGTAGAAATATAAAATGTAATTAATTCATGTATATTGATGTTGTGTCCTGCAAACTTGCCAAATACATTTATTAGTGCTTGCTAGTCACTTTAAAAATGGATTTGAAAGGATTTTCTATATACACCTTATTATCTTCAGCAAATAAAAAACATTTTACTTGCTCTCCTCCAATCTGTATGCCTTTTATTTCATTTCCTTGCCTTACTGAACCAGCTAGGACTTTCAAAGCAATAATAATAGAAGGGGTCAATACCAATTTTTTTGCCTTTCTCAATCTTAGGGAAGAAACAGTGAGTCTTTCATTATTAAGTATGCTGTTAGCTCTACATTTCTTATAGATGCTCTTTATGAGATTTAGGATATTTTCTCTTCTTCCTAGTCTGTTGAGCATTTTTACTATAAATGAGTATTAAATTTGTCACATGATTTCCTTGGATCTATTGAAGTGATCATATTATTTCTCTAACATGTTAATGTACTGAATTACACTGATTTTTTGAACGTTAAAACAACTTTGCATTCTTGGGATCAATATCACAAGGCATTATCCTTGTTATCCATTACTGGATTTAAAATTGCTAATGTTAATAATTTACATATGTGTGTTTGTGAGGGATATTGTTCTGAAGCTCACCTGTAATATCTGGTTTTCATATCAAGGTAGTGTTAATTTATAAAATGCGATGAGGTGTTCCTTCTCTATTTTCTGACAAATATTACTTAGGATTGGTATTATTACTTCCTTAATTATCAGACTGATTTCACCAGAGAAGCCATCTGGTCGTGGAATTTTCTTAGTAGGAATTTTTAAGATAATTAAATGAATTTACTTAATATATATAGGGCTATTTGATTATTAAATTTCTTTTTATATCAGATTTGGTAGTTTTTGTTTTTTAAGGAATTTGCTTATTTCATCTAAGTTGTTTAACTTAATGGCATGTAGGTTTTTATAATATTCTCTTATTAGTTTTGTAATATCTGTAGGGTCTGTGGTGATGACTCCCTTTTTCATTTCTGATATTGGTAATTTGTGTCTTCTCTTTCTTTCCCTATTTTTGATCCTTCCAGCTATATATTTATCAATAAACCTGATTTCAATCTTTTTTGATAAATACATATAGGTAGAAATATAAAACACATTTAAAATGAATGATACAGAAGTCATAGTTTATTTAAAATGTTGAAATTAATTTTAATTGAATTTTATAAAATGTAAATATACTAAAGATAAAATTTATTTTTGAGAAAGGCTTGTGGTTTGTTTCATTTTTGAAAGCTTTTCTGGTTTCCAGTAAAATTAGATGATCTATAATCTAGTTTCAATATTCTTGGGTCAGTCTTGGCCTAAGAACTTTATGCCATTGTCTCCTGGCATTTGTTGCAGAAGCTTCAAATAAGTCTGATACTTTTCCCTTGTCAGTTATTTTCTTTTCCTATCTGAATTCCTGAAGCAATCATTCTTTATTCTTGATTTTCAATAGCTTAACTAGGATAGATTGCAGTGCTGGATGTTACTTATCAGATTTTCTGATAACATGATATGTGCTCTTTGTTAAGGTAATTTTCTTATATTGTGTTTATTAATGTATCTTGCCTTCTGGTTTTTGGCTTTCATCCTTTAGAGATACTAGTTATTTTTAATGTATGTTCATCTATAATTTTATAATTCAATATCTCTAATCTTAACATTTTTTAATGTTATTGATAGATTTTTCTGTAATATTCAGTTTCTTGCTGTTTCTTTTTTTTTTTTTTATTATACTTTAAGTTCTAGGGTACATGTGCATAACGTTTATATCATGTATAACTCCCCAATGCAATCCCTCCCTCCTCCCCCCTCCCCCTGATAGGCCCCAGTGTGTGATGTTCCCCTTCCCGAGTCCAAGTGATCTCATTGTTCAGTTCCCACCTATGAGTGAGAACATGCGGTGTTTGGTTTTCTCTTCTTGTGATAGTTTGCTAAGAATGATGGTTTCCAGCCGCATCCATGTCCCTACAAAGGACGCAAACTCATCCTTTTTTATGGCTGCATAGTATTCCATGGTGTATATGTGCCACATTTTCTTAATCCAGTCTGTCACAGATGGACATTTGGGTTGATTCCAAGTCTTTGCTACTGTGAATAGTGCCGCAATAAACATACGTGTGCATGTGTCTTTGTAGTAGAGTAATTTATAATCCTTTGGGTATATACCCAGTAGTGGGATGGCTGGGTCATATGGTACATCTAGTTCTAGATCCTTGAGGAATCGCCATACTGTTTTCCATAATGGTTGAACTAGTTTACAATCCCACCAACAGTGTAAAAGTGTTCCTATTTCTCCACATCCTCTCCAACATCTATTGTTTCCTGACTTCTTAATGATCGCCATTCTAACTGGTGTGAGATGGTATCTCATTGTGGTTTTGATTTGCATTTCTCTGATGGCGAGTGATGACGAGCATTTTTTCATGTGTCTGTTGGCTGTATGGATGTCTTCTTTTGAGAAATGTCTGTTCATATCCTTTGCCCACTTTTTGATGGGGTTGTTTGTTTTTTTCTTGTATATTTGTTTGAGTTCTTTGTAGATTCTGGATATTAGCCCTTTGTCAGATGAGTAGGTTGCAAAAATTTTCTCCCATTCTGTAGGTTGCCTGTTCACTCTGATGGTAGTTTCTTTTGCTGTGCAAAAGCTCTTTAGTTTAATTAGATCCCATTTGTCAATTTTGGCTTTTGCTGCCATTGCTTTTGGTGTTTTAGACATGAAGTCCTTGCCCATGCCTATGTCCTAAATGGTACTACCTAGATTTTCTTCTAGGTTTTTATGGTATTAGGTCTAACATTTAAGTCTCTAATCCATCTTGAATTAATTTTCGTATAAGGGGTAAGGAAAGGATCCAGTTTCAGCTTTCTACTTATGGCTAGCCAATTTTCCAAGCACCATTTATTAAATAGGGAATCCTTTCCCCATTTCTTGTTTCTCTCAGGTTTGTCAAAGATCAGATGGCTGTAGATGTGTGGTATTATTTCTGAGGACTCTGTTCTGTTCCATTGGTCTATTTCTCTGTTGTGGTACCAGTACCATGCTGTTTTGGTTACTGTAGCCTTGTAGTATAGTTTGAAGTCAGGTAGCGTGATGCCTCCAGCTTTGTCCTTTTGACCTAGGATTGTGTTGGCAATGCGGGCTCTTTTTTGGTTCCATATGAACTTTAAAGCAGTTTTTTCCAATTCTGTGAAGAAAGTCATTGGTAGCTTGATGGGGATGGCATTGAATCTATAAATCACCTTGGGCAGTATGGCCATTTTCACGATATTGATTCTTCCTATCCATGAGCATGGTATGTTCTTCCATTTGTTTGTGTCCTCTTTGATTTCACTGAGCAGTGGTTTGTAGTTCTCCTTGAAGAGGTCCTTTACATCCCTTGTAAGCTGGATTCCTAGGTATTTTATTCTCTTTGAAGCAATTGTGAATGGAAGTTGATTCCTGATTTGGCTCTCTGCTTGTCTGTTACTGGTGTATAAGAATGCTTGGGATTTTTGCACATTAATTTTGTATCCTGAGACTTTGCTGAAGTTGCTTATCAGCTTAAGGAGATTTTGGGCTGAGACGATGGGGTTTTCTAAATATACAATCATGTCATCTGCAAACAGGGACAATTTGACTTCTTCTTTTCCTAACTGGATACCCTTGATTTCTTTCTCTTGCCTGATTGCCCTAGCCAGAACTTCCAACACTATGTTGAATAGGAGTGGTGAGAGAGGGCATCCCTGTCTTGTGCCAGTTTTCAAAGGGAATTTTTCCGCTGTTTCTTATTTCCCATATCTGTTATGGTATTCTTTTAACCTTCAGTTTATTTCCTTAGCTCTAAAGTCTGTCTTTTCTTCTCATTCTTCTGTTTAACATCTTGTCTTCGAGCTCCTGTTTTGTCAATTTTGTGTTGATATTAAATTATCTTAGTTGTTACTAAGCAATTTTAAGTATATTTAATTATTTTTGACTTGCCTCTTCTTCTAGGTTGTGATCTTTATGCACACTTTGCATCATGTATTCTTTTTGTAGTTTTTATGCTGTTTTTCTCTGTATAACTTGCTGTTTTTCTCTATATTTCTCATGCTTTGGCAGCTCTCTCCTGAGCTTCTATTAATTCCATTACTGTGTGACTCACTTCTTAACTCTATTTCCCCTCTCTCTTCTCTCTCCTTCTTCATTCTAAGACACAAGCTGAGGGTTGGGTATGTCTCACTTTTCACATTTGTGTAGCTTGGGCACATGGCAGTGTCGAGGCAGGCATTTTAAAAAAAAATATCTGAATTTCCTTTCTTCTCTGAGATAGTCTTAAAGTATGATACAGAAGTTTATTCTACCTAAATTTGTTGCTCATCCTACTCACACAAGGGAGTATTCTCAGGTTTTAAGTTCTTTCTCAGTTCAACGTGAGTCCTAGAGAATTTCACTTCTCACACGGAGAGACAGCCCCACTTTTTCCTTTTCTTTAGTTCTTTAGTTCCCTTCTCCCCCTTCCACTAGTCAGAAGCGGGGAAAGATTAGGCTATGATTCAATATCTTTCTCTATGATTTTTTTAAATCGGGGAAATAATATGACTTTGGGGGTGGGAAGTAGGGGTGACCTTAGGACAAACTTCCTGAATCCCTACTCTCAAATACACTGTTTCTTTCTTAGGCCATCAGTTTTAAAGTTCAAGATATTATGTTACTCCTTGCTTGGTTGCAGTTGACAGATTTTTGTTGTTTTTTAAAATAATTTTATTTATGTCTTTAGCTATTAAAGGAGCGAAAGAATGTTCTAGTCATCATCTTAACATGGAAATTATCCCTTCATTTTCCCCCTTGGTTATAAAATCAACTCATGCCCATAAAGGAAAATATATAAAACAGATAAAAAGAAGAGAGAGAGAGAGAGAAACAGAGAAAATATTATGTGTAATTCCATAATTTTGAGATAATGAGTATTATAATTTCAACATATTGCAGCTTTTTCTACAAAATATATTTAAAACTAAAACTTAGATTATAATGTGTTTAAAAGTTTTTTGCTTCATTTGATTTATTTTACTATACCATTTTGCTTTTTTAAAAAATATGGTTTAAAGTCTACAGATATTTTATATATGAATTTTCCAGAATTTTGCCCATTCTTAATGTGCTACTTGATTAGGTAATCTCTGTTTTTCAATATTGTAAAATGATGCTGCAATGACCATCTTTATTTACAAACCTTCATCTGTCAATTTATTTCAGTGGGACACAGTCCTAAAATTGAAATCATTACATCCAAATTTTATAATTGGAAAAATCTTCTAATGCACTTGCCAATTTCTTTGTCCAGAAAATGTTGACCTGGCCTAAACAGTACTAAGGAAGAATGTCTGCCTTACCTTGCCCTCCTCACCTCAATCTTACCTTGCTATTTAAGGATTTATTTTTTGCTTGCCCTTGTGGCCTAGAACAGGAATTTGTACACAGTAGGTGCTCAGTGAATGCTTGACTGATGAGCTTTCCCTCTTAGTTTAAAATGTAATGCCTTAGTCTAAACCTTAGTGGATGGTTGAAGGCAGCTACTTATGAGGTAAAATCTGGGCAGCCTGAGAGGTGACCTCTGTACCCTGCTTCAATTATTAACCTCTTTTAGAATCTTTTAGGCAGGCATATACTGTCCAAGGAGAGTGGAAAAGTGAGGCAGGAAGCTGAGAGCCTGGGGCCACTTTGGAGTGCAGCCTGATCCTACTGGTTGATGACTGTATACTGAGAAACTGAGATTCAGCCTTAGACTAGCTGTATGGATATAGACCTGACCTATCTCTTGGCTTGGCCTTGACAGAGGTATTTTTCATTAAGCTCTGATTCATTTACTCCCTGAGCATACACCTTTAATGTGTAATGCAGCAATGCATTCCAGGAAGTGCCAGCACCAAGGTGGTCACTGCTGTTCTCAGAAGCCAGATCTCAGGCTACCTAAAAGGCAGTTTATTGTTGAGTTGTTGGATTTCCAGTCTAGTTTACATGCTGATAATGCCCTTTCATTAAAATACGTGTTTAATGAAACCGCACTGTAGTTGTGTGTGCAGTGCATGCAACGTAATGTGTACAGTGCATTCTAATAGCTCCTGAAGTCACACTGATGAGTGAGGCAAAGTCTCTCTTCTCATTTGGCTGAAAATACTTCTTTTCTCAAAGGTATAGCAGAAGAGTGAGTAAAATACTATGTCAGATTGTGAAAACCAAAGCTAAAAGTGATACAGGTGCATGGGGGAGAAACCACTAACCAGACATCCCTGGCAGCACAGAGCAGGGCTATCCCAGGAGAGCAATGAACACAATATTCATACTCCTTTCTCCTGCCTCCCCAAATTTCTTAACTACTCACTGTATTAGTCTGTTCTTATGCTGCGAATAAAGACATATCTGAGATTGAGTAATTTATAAAGGAAAGAGGTTTAATTGACTCACAGTTCAGCATGGCTGAGGAGGCCTCAGGAAACTTACAACCATGGCAGAAGGGGAAGTAAACATGCCCTTCTTCACATGATGGCAGGAAGGAAAAGTGCAGAGTGAAGTGGGGCGGAAAGCCCTTATAAAACCATCAGATACTGTGAGTATTCACTTATTATCAGGAGTACAGCATGGAGATAACTGCCCCCATGATTCAATTATCTCTCACTGGGTCTCTCCCATGAGACATGGGGATTATGGGAAATACAATTCAAGATGAGATTTGGGTGAGGACACAGAGCCAAACCATAAAATTCTGCCCCTGACCTCTCCCAAATCTCATGTCCTCACATTTTAAAACATAATCATGCCCTTCCAACAGTCCCTCAAAGTCTTAAGTGATTCCAGCATTAACTCAAAAGTCCAAGTCCAAAGTCTCATCTGAGACAAGACAAGTCCCCTCTGTCTATGAGCCTGTAAAGTCAAAAGCAAGTTAGTTACTTCTTACATACAATGAGAGTACAGGCATTTGGTAAATACATCCATTTCAAATGGGAGAAATTGGCCAAAACAAAGGGACCACAGATCCCATGCAAGTCCAAAACCCTATAGGGATGTCATTAAACATTAACGTTCCAAAATGATCTTTCTTGACTCTGTGTCTCACATCCAGGTACCACAGATGCAAGCAGTGGGCACCCATGACCTTGGACAGCTCCACCTCTGTGGCTTTGCAGGGTACAACACACCTCCTGGCTGCTTTCATGAGTTGGCATTGAGTGTCTGCAGCTTTTCCAGGCACACAGTGCAAGCTGTCAGTGGATCTACCACTCTGGGATCTGGAGGATGGTGGCCCTCTTCTCACAGCTCTACTAGGCAGTGCCCCAGTGGGGACTCTGTGTGGGGGCTCTGACCCCACATTTCCCTGCTGCACTGCCCTAGCAGAGGTACTCCATGAAGGCTCCACCAATGCAGCAAACTTCTACCTGGACACAGGCTGTTTCCATTTATGCTATTAAATCTAGGCAGAGGTCCCCAAACCTCAATTGTTGACTTCCACGCACCCACAGGCCCAACACCACGTGGAAGCTACCAAGGTTTCGGGCTTGCACCCTCTGAAGAAATAGCCTGAGCTATACATTGGCCCCTTTTAACCCCAGCTGGAGTGGCTGGGATGCAGGGCACAAAGTTCCAAGGCTGCACATAGCAAGAGGCCCCAGGACCTGGCCCAGGAAACCACTTTTCCGTCCTAGGCTACAGGGCCTGTGATGAGAGGGACTATCATGAAGGTACCTGACATGCCCTGGAGACATTTTCCCCATTGTCTTGGTGATTAACATTCAGCTCACTACTTACGCAAATTTCTACAACTGGCTTGAACTTCTCCCCAGAAAATGGATTTTTCTTTTCTATTGTATTGGCAGGCTGCAAACTTCCCAAACTTTTATGCTCTGCTTGCTCTTGAACATTATTGTCACTTAGAAATTTCTTCCTCCAGATACCCTAAATCATTTCTCTTAAGTTCAAAGTTCCACAGATCTCTAAAGCAGGGACAAAATGCTGCCAGTCTCTTTGCATAGCAAGAGTGATCTTTACTCCAGTTTCCAAAAGTTCCTCATCTCCATCTGAGACCACCTCAGCCTGGACTTTATTGTCCATATCACTATCAGCATTTTGCTCAAAGCCATTCAACAAGTCTCTAGGAAGTTCCAAAGTTTCCCACCTTTTCCTATCTTCTTCTGAGCCCTCCAAACTGTCCCAACCTCTGCCTATTATCCAGTTCCAAAGTCATTTCCACATATTCAGGTATCTTTACAGCAGCACTCCACTCTCTGAAGTACCAATTTTCTGTATTAGACTGTTCTCATGCTGCTAATAAAGACATAACTGAGACTGGGTAATTTATAAAAGGAAGAATTTTAATTGACTCACAGTTCAGCATGGTGGGGAGGCCTCGGGAAACTTACAATCATAGCAGAAGGGGAAGCAAACATGTCCTTCTTCCCATGATGGCAGAAAGGAGAAGTGCAGAGAGAAGGATGGGGAAGGCTCTTATAAAACTACCAGATTTCATAAGAACTCAGTCACATCATAAGAACAGCATGGAGGTATCATGACCCCATGATTCAATTACTCCCCACCAGTTCCCTCCCATGACATGTGAAGATTATGGGAACTACAATTCAAAATGAGATTCGGGTGAGGACACAGTCAAACCACATCACTGACAAAGAGGTTGTGATGAGATCTTGATGGAGAAATGTAATGAAGGAGCAGGTGGAAAAGTGTACTAATTAGGCAGGGTGCATATGATGGGCTGATTTCAGCTTCCCATGTCTTAGCATCCCCTGGCAAAGCTAAACTTTTCTTTCTAGCAACACTGGCTAGGGAGGCCTTTTAACTTCTG
The DNA here is from genome assembly GCF_009764315.1 of Trachypithecus francoisi. Lineage (NCBI taxonomy): Eukaryota > Metazoa > Chordata > Mammalia > Primates > Cercopithecidae > Trachypithecus > Trachypithecus francoisi. The sequence goes on along the minus strand of NW_022681435.1, from coordinate 836,973 downwards.
AAACTTCCTTTTCATTCCTTTGTATTTTGTTTTCTTTCTCATTTGTTCTTGAGCTCTGTTAGCATTTAAAAAAAAGTCTCACTGTCACTTAGTCATATCATTTCTAATATTTTTCTAATTCTAATTTATGTTTCTCTTTCATTGCTTCTATTGTTTTCTTAATGTCCGTTAACTTGTGTTGAAATACTAGGTTGTGACTTATCTCTGCTTCATGGCCATATTTTTTGGCATGTCTCAATTTTCTGTAAGTTTGCAATTCTGAGTTATTCTATATTTTGTGGTAATCAGAAGAAAGAGGCCCCCAAAGATGTTCATGATGTCTTAGTTCTCAGAAACTGTGGATATGTTGGATATGTGGATGTTCATGTCCTAATTCTCAAAAGCTGTGGATACATGGAAAAGGGGTATTAAGTTCATATGTAGAACTGTTTGCTTATCAGCTGATCTTAAGTTGGGGGGGCTTATTGTGGATTATCTGGGTGGGCACAATATAGTCACAAGCATCCTTTAAACTAGAAGAGGGAGGCAGAAGAGGATCAGAGTCAGAAATATTTGGAGATGAAGGAAGTGGCTATGCGCACAAGGATGCAGGTGACCTCCAGAAGATGGAAAAGGCAAGGAAACAGGCTCTTCCCCAGAGCCTCCAGAAGGCACACAACCCTGCCAACACCTTGATTTCATCCAGTGAGACCCCTGCTGGGCTTCTGACTTCAGATCTGAACAATAATACATCTGTGTGTTTTGTCATTAAATTGGTGGTAATTGGTTACAGCAGCAAAAGGAAACTAACATATCCTTTTAGAATATCTTTACATGGGGTTCCGGTGCAATTATTTTCTATTATCTACTGGACATAAGATGTACTTTCCAATTCTGGTGAGAAAAAGCTGCTGGGCTTGTTCTGGTATCCCCAACCTCTAGCAGGCTATGTCACAGTGGAGGCAAGTCCATGGGGTTATGATTGATTCTTCTGAGAAGGAGTTGAAAGGACAGTGTCCTGTCATTTTCATTTATTTATTTAAAGAAACAGAGTCTTCTCTGTCACTCAGGCTGGAGTGCAGTGGTGCAATCACAGCTCACTGCAGCCTTTACCTCCTGGGCTCAAGTGATCCTCCTGTCTCAGCTTCCCAAGTAGTTGGTACTACAGGTATGCATCACCATGCCCAGCTAAATTTTTTGTTTTTTCATAGAGACAGGGTTTCGCTATGTTGCCCAGGCAGGTCTTGAACTCATGGCTTTAAGAGATCCTTCCACCTCAGGTTCCCAAAGTGCTGGAATTACAGGACAGAGCCCCATTGTTTTTATCGTTAACATTATAGGAAGTATTTTACTTTGCTCAGACTTTGAGCTGGAGACAAAATGGACATTGGAGAATTTCTCAATTCCTTTTTGTCCTCTGTGTCTTTATAAACTGGACTAATCCCTTCTAATTTTCTTTGAGAAAACAGAAAGTGAGAAAAGCAGGAGAAGGAAGCGTGGTGCGTGGGAGAAAAGCAAGACAGAGGAAATGCTGTGGAGAGCAGCAACATGCTTATCAGCCCAGGCGAGGCATCAGGGTCAGTCTCACTCCACCTCCCCTACACCCTCCTGACTTTCACTTTTAAAATCCATGTGTGGCCCAAGAGTTCTGGAAATCATTCAGACTTTTGCATTTTGACAGAGTTTTCAAACAAGTAGTTCTTATGTTAAAAGATCCAAGCCAGAGCATTGATACCATATGTTCCACCTCTCATCTTTGCTGTTCAAGGCACGGGTGCACACACATACACACACACACACACACACACACACACCTATGAGTTACTTGGACTAGCTGAAGGCAAAATTTCTGTCATAGACTGACGAGCCTGGTGGAATATATAAAGAGTGTTTCTTTATGTGCATCTTATGCTGAAGTAATGCAAATGAATTCAAGTAAAAAGACGAGTTCCAAAAAGCAGCATCAAGGCGTCTGGATGCAGCTTGCTTATTACATTCACTTGCCTGTTGTTCAGGCCATTGCCGATTTGCACCTGCAATTACCTCTTCACACCTGGGAGTGCACAGGTTTTGTTGATTCCATTTCAGGAATGCTCAGCCTACGTGTTTCCCAGAATAAAGAGCCTTCTAGATCTCTGAATTTAAATACCAAGGTGACAATTACTTGTGTTCTTGATTGTTTAAAAAAGAAATTGGGAAAAAGGGCAAAAAAAGAGAAGCCAAAAAAGCAAAAGGAAAAGTGAGAAAAATCTCTTACTACCTTCCAAGGAACCAAATGTACAAATCTGAGAACCCTGAGCCTCTGCTGCTTTTAAGTATCAACCAAACTCAACTCGTACTCACAAGGTACAGTAATTCCATGAACAGCTCTCAGGATAGCCTGTGTCATTTTCTACAAAGGCTGTTGGAAATCATTTACACTGTGAGATTCTCTGTGGTGATAACAAGATATTCAAAAGGAAAATGAGTCTGAGATAATCTTCAAAAGGTTCCCAAGTGACATCTGCCCCCATTATCTAGAAGATGCCTCTGGAAGAAAGCAGATGCAAACATGTCAGTTTAGGTTTTTGAGACTGACATGATTTTTTGCACCTGTGTTTGAAGTTGCCTGTTATTTCTGAATGAGAGGAATTACATGAGATGAGACAGAAATTCGGCAGATGTCGTAGGTCAGATAGCTCTATCATTTGCTGGCCAAGTTCAAAGGAACCATACCTTTCAATAGGTCAGGAATATTTTTTCCATCTGGGTTTCTTCACACATAGTTGAGTGTTGTGGAGATCTAGGAGACCCAATATTAGCTCCAAAATGCACAGATAAATGATAAACATAGAAAGCACTTTCCTGTGGGCTCTGAGTACTTTGTAAATCTAAGAAACAGTGGTATGTCTCTAAGTCACAGGATGCTAGATTAAGACAACCATTATTTAGGATAGGAGGCTTTACTAAAAATCATAAAAATCATATCTAGGTACTTAAAATTGTGTGCTTTTATTAATAAGAATAATTGTTAAAAAGTACAGACTTAACTATATATTGAGTATATGCTAAGTCCTTTACATGCAATTGCTCAGTGCAAACTTCTCAAAAATTCAGTGAGGTTGGGACTATTAATAACAACATTTCACAGATCGTGACATGGAAGCTTGAACTCAAGTACCTTCACCAAGGAGTCACTAGGATTAAGTTGTTGAAAAAGTATTTGAATTCAATGGGCCTGACTCCAGAGAACATGCCCTTAGACACTATAGAGAATTCACAAATATATATTCACAGAGAGAAGGATAGTCTTAGTCAATTTTTAAATCTTAGATTCAATATTTGACATTATTGACCTAATACTGACTTGAAGCCACCAGGAAGCTGTGGTTGGGACAAGTTAATTGAGAGAGATTCATTCTCAGAACATGGCGTTATTTTCAAAATGTACTTTATAGGTACTTTATGTGTGTACAAGCATCCTTGATATTCCCTAAGCAGTCCATAGACTAGCTAATAATGTAATAAATTTATGCACGGGAACCTTAGTAGTTTCTCCATGGACCCATGGAATGAGTGGCTAAGACTCAAACTGAATTTTCTCCATTTCACTCAGCGGAATGATCAAGGAATGTAGAATGACTCCAGGAAACCAGAGATCAGTTGAAAAGCTATATTTTCACATGGATTTCTTTCAGAAGGTAGACATCAGAGTGAAACAAGGTGTACCTGGAATTATTCCACCTAAGACTGGGCACATCATTGGAAAATATTTCTTTGGAGAACATTTGTGCTGTGTCAGTTTTTCAGTTGGAGAAATTTTGTTCCTGCTTTCCCTATTTGCTGAAAGAGACTGTAAATTCACAGTAGCAGATGGCACCTTCTCTGAAACATAGCTCTGCAGACCTGCAGAGCACCAAGGAACAGGCTTAAGGCCAGGCAAAGTCAGTGCTCAAACTGCATTTTGAAGGGACAATGCGTGGGTTTAGCAACATTGTCTCGTTCTTCAACTCAGTAGGTGTTTATTGAGTGTCTATTTGACAAAGATGCTGTGCTATGGTTTGCTGCTGGGGTCAGGGGATAATTGAAAGATGTGAAAGAGGAGTTATCCCTTTCTGCGGAAAACTTAGATTTGGTATGTAAAATGGATGCATTGTCCACTAACCATCATGCAAACGTAAGTGCCAGATAGAGCTACAGCTATGGCTGACTGTCTAAGAGATAAGAGTGTATAATCTTGTCTGGTGGTTTCTGATAACAGCGGCACTAGAGAAAACACCAAGGTGTTGCATAGCAGTGACATTTGCTTGGGTAAATCACAAGATGTTGTGAGTGATTAGATGTCAAGGGCTTAGCCCAATTAGGGCAAGCATAGTGATACTGAGGCTGTAGTTTACAGGCAGCAGCCATGTTCCACACGCAAGTTATTGGCTTCAAAGGCAGATAGAACTAAAGATGCGTGGAAGATGCCTAACAAATGCATGGTAAGAGAGATGGAGCCATGAGCCCCTGCACATAGGAATTCACCATTAGTATTACTTCATCCAACGTGATTATCTGCTTATAACAGCAGGTCAGAAATGAAAACATGAGGGGAAATATTGTGCTGGAGTGTAAAGAATGATGGGGCTAGAAGTCTTATTTTTTATTTTATTTTGAGACAGGGTCTTCCTTGTCACCCAGGCTGGAGTGCAGTGGCATGATCAAGCTCACTGCAGCCTCGATCTCCCAGGCTCAAACAATCCTCCCACATCAGCCTCCCAAGAAGCTAGTACTACAGGCATGCACCATCACACCTGGCTATCTTTTTATTTTTATAGTAGAGACAAGGTCTTACTATGTTGCTCCAGCTGGTGTTGAACTCCTGAGCTCAACCAGCCCTCCCATCTTGGCCTCCCAAAGTGTTGGGATTACAGGCATGAGTCCCTGCACCTGACAGATGACTAATTTTTATACCCGATTCATTCATTCATTCATTCATTTACTCTACGGTCATTAACAGATATTGCACTTAGCACTGGGGACACAGACAGAATTAGCCTCAGTCTCCCATTTATTTATTTACTATTACAAAATAAAAGATAAGCAAATATCTTCCACCTCAGACCAAGTGGGATGCAGAGTAATTTCAGCATGTTTGTTTTTGTTTACCAAGATCCTCAGTGTTGAAACAAAGCTAGCCTTGGTAATCAGTCCCTAGGAAATATATATGATAATCTCTCCAATCTAGAAGCCAAATGGGTCTTTTGTTCAATTGTTTTCTACAGCCATGTAAAGTTCAATTTTCCCCCGTCCTTTCCCATGTTCCGTCAATAATATGTGTTTGGGCTTTTCTCATCTTTTGGACCAGCTGATTATTTCTCACTCTGACTGGTTTAACAAATTTGTCTTTAAAACAGGGGCTTTAAAATGTAATGATGCTGAAAAATACAGCACATGAAAGGGTGTATATGAACGAGTAAACGGTCAAAACATTTTGGGGCACCTGATGAAGACTTGGTTTTCATATGCTCTGTGATTGCAACGTCTCCAATAATGACATCTGTCATTATTCTGCACTTCTCCCCCTCTTCTGTTGTTCATCATAACAGATCTGTTTTCCATTTCATGGATATTGATTTTTCAACAATTGTCAGGGTTGTTGGTTTAGCAACTTCCTGTGTCTCCAGACAAGATTATGTGGAGAGTGTGCCTAGCCCTGCAAAGCACTGCTCGAGAGCACTGGGACCGATCATGATACTCATAGTGTATGAACAAAGCAGGAGAGAGAATGGCTTGTATTTCCCAAAGGGTGGGAACTTACTTGGTGCTCAACTTCCTGGGAGCGGAGGAGAACCAGTGGAATGTCCTCGGGAGGCCAACCTTGGCAGGCTCCATGCCTCCTGACAGCTAAAGCATTTATGGCGGAACATCTTAGAAAGTTGGAACTTTGTGAAAAATGACTGCAGGAAGTCTTTTCCAGGAAATAGAAAGTCTTTGCTGACTTAAGTTAGCAAATTCCAGATATAACACATCTCTTAAGCCAATGTGTCAGGGTAGCTGATAGTCTGAGTGTATTCCTTTATCATGAACACACTCGGAACATTGGTTAACATTGCCTTTCTTCAAACCTGTTTTGAGGTTTCTTGTATGGTCAGTAACTATAATTGATTAATATCCCTGTCATGTCCCTATGTTGTGTGAACAGAGAGGATTGTGGATTGTGGGATATGGGCGGTCAAAGGGACTTAGAGATAATGTAGCCCAAACTCTTTATCTTCTAGATGAGTAGATAAGGCCAGAAACACTAAATAACTTCCTGAAAGGCACAATTTGTCAAGGACAGTGTTAGGATGAGAGGCCAGGCTTCCTAAGTCCTTGTCAAGCCAGATCTTTCATTTGCAATGTGCCAACACTCCACATGGCATGGTAATATGGAGTTCTTCTCCAGCCTCAGCTACTTCCCAGCTACTGAAACCTGATTAGTAAAACATGGCTTTGGGGTCCTGAATTGACTATCATGTCAATATTTTAGTGGAGCATCCCAAATTAGATTTATTTAATATTAGTGGATTACTATACTTTTCTATTCAAGCAACTTGAACACTTTGTTTGTTTGGTTTTTTTTTTTTTTGAGACAGGGTGTATTAGTTCATTTTCAACAAAACAAAGTTTAATTGGGCTTACAGTTCCACGTGGTTGGGGAGGCCTCAAAATCATGGTGGGAGGAGAAAGGCACTTGCTATACAGCAGTGGCAGGACAAAAATGAGGAAGAAACAAAAGCAGAAACCCCTGATAAACCCATCAGATCTCATGAGACTTATTCACTGTCATGAGAATAGGATGGGAAAGACCAGCCGCCATGATTCAATTACCTCCCCCTGGACCCCTCTCACAACACGTGGGAATTCTGGGAGATACAATTCAAGTTGAGATTTGGGTGGGGACATAGCCAAACCATATCATTCTGCTCCTGGCCCCTCCAAATCTCATGCCTTCACATTTCAAAACCAATCATGCCTTCCCAACAGTCCCCCAAAGTCTTATTTCAGCATTAACCCAAAGGTGCACAGTTCAAAATCTTATCTGAGACAAGGCAAGTCCCTTCTGCCTACGAGCCTGTAAAATCAAAAGCAAGCTAGTTACTTCCTAGATACAATGCGGGTATAGGTTTTGGGTAAATTCAGCCACACCAAATAGAAGAAATTGGCCAAAACGAAGGGGCTACAGGGCCCAAGCAAGTCTGAAATCCAGCAGGGCAGTCATATTTTAAAGCTCCAAAATGATCTTCTTTGACTCCAGGTCTCACATCCAGGTCACAGTGATGTGGGTTCTCATGGTCTTGGGCAGCTCCATCCCTGTGGCTTTGCAGGGTACAGCCTCCCTCCTGGCTGATTTCACTGGCTGGCATTGAGTGTCTGCAGCTTTCCCAGGTATACATTGCTAGCTGTCGGTGGATTTACCATTCTGGGATCTGGAACATGGTGGCCGTCTTCTCACAGCTCCAATAGGCAGTGCTCTAGTAGGGACTCTGTATGAGGGCTCTGACCCCACATTTCCCTTCTACACTACCCTAGCAGAGGTTCTTCATGAGGCCCTTGCCCCTGCAACAAACTTTTGCCTGGGTATCCAGGCGTTTCCACACATCTTCTGAAATCTAGGCAGAGGTTTCCAAACCTCAGTTCTTGACTTCTGTGCACCTGCATGCTCAACACCAGGTGGAAGCTGCCAAGGCTTGAGGCTTCCACCCTCTGAAGCCAGAGCCCGAGCTCTATGTTGGCCCCTTTCATTCATGGCTGGGGTGGCTGGGACTCAGGGCACCAAGTCCCTAGGCTGCACGAAACCACTCTTTCCTCCTGGGCCTCAGAGCCTGTGCTGACATGGCCTGGGGACATTTTCCCCATGGTCTTGGGGATTAACATTAGGCTCCATGTTACTTACGCAAATTTCTGCAGCTGGCTTGAATTTCTCCTCAAAAAATGGGTTTTTCTTTTCTACTGCATTGTCAGGCGGCAAATTTTCTGAACTTTTATGCTCTGTTTCCCTTTTAAAATGGAATGCTTTTAACAGAACCCAAGTCACATTTCAAATGCTTTGCTGCTTAGAAATTTCTTCCACCAGATACCCTAAATCATCTCTCTCAAGTTCAAAATTCCACAAATCTCTAGGGCAGGGGCAAGATGCCACCAGTCTCTTTGCTGAAACATAACAAGGGTCACCTTTGCTCCAGTTCCCAGCAAGTTCCTCATCTGCATCTGAGCCACCTCAGCCTGGACCTTACTGTTCATATCACTATAGCATTTTTGTCAAAGCCATTCAACAAGTCTGTAGGACGTTCCAAACTTTCCCACATTTTCCTGCCTTCTGAGCCCACCAAACTGTTCCAGCCTCTGCCTGTTACCCAGTTTCAAAGTTGCTTCCACATTTTTTGGTATCATTTTAGCAATGGCCCACTCTGCTGGTACCAATTTATTGTATTAGTTCATTTTCATGCTGGCTGATAAAGACATACTTGAAACTGGAAACAAAAAAAGGTTTAATTGGACTTACAGTTCCACATGGCTGGGGAGGCCTCAGAATCATGGTGGGGGGTGAAAGGCACAAGGTGGGAGGAGGGCAGAGGGGTGAGATGGGGGGCGGGCTGTCTCTTCCAAGACTGTTGTGCACCGCCTCCCATCCTCTTGGCATCTTCCCTGGTTCCCTCTGTGGCATCAGTTCCCTGTAGGTTCCAACCTACTCTGAGCTCTCAGCTCCTCATGTCAAGCCTGCCCCATGCCTGTCTGATGATCCCAGAGCTCCTGTGACACCAGGGTGCATGAGGTAACTGTGGGTTTAGCTCTCATACAAGAATAATTAAAGTGACAGGAGTTGAAACCCCGTGAAGCAACCCTTTGCCAATGGGAGACAGAAGCTTCCAGACAAATGCTTCTCCTTTGTATTAGTTAAGTGGCTGGTTCTGAGACTCACTTCACGGGGCTTTTCAGGAGCCCCACATGGAGTGATGAGGTTTGCAGTGGGCCCACCCCCCAGGGCAAGCTTGCTGTGTCTTTCTATCCTTCTGTCTTTCCCTCTTCCACTGCTCATGGCTGCTCCCTGAGGACACGTCCCAAATGAACCGTCTGACAAGCCCCAGTCTCAGGCACTGCTTTGGGAAGGGGCACCCTGGCTAAAAGAGGACCCTGTCCTAACTGTGACCTGATATAATAGACTTCACATTTAGCCAGTCCAGAGCTTCAGTGACGGTTCACTGGGCAGGACTGTGGAGTGAGTGAAATTCTGCCTGAGGCAGCTGAGGGCTGAGAGACTGTGTGTGGTTTAGGGGGAAGGGGGTTTGGAAGGTGGAAAGTGAGGTTCTCAGCCTCCCTCTTGGACTCCCCACTCCCACAGCAATCAGAGCTCTGAGGAGCAGTGTGGCCGTGAGCTACAATCCCCCTATGTCCACTGATACTGAAAGATTGCATTTGGCTGGAGAAAGCTCAAGTATATCTGTGTTTAATGGTCAAATGTTCAAAATGCAGATTATAGGAAAGTCAAGGACAGCATGGCAGCCCCTGAACCTTTAGAAGTCTAGGACTAGGCCGGGCGCGGTGGCTCAAGCCTGTAATCCCAGCACTTTGGGAGGCCGAGACGGGCGGATCACGAGGTCAGGAGATCGAGACCATCCTGGCTAACACAGTGAAACCCCGTCTCTACTAAAAAATACAAAAACTAGCCGGGCGAGGTGGCGGGCGTCTGTAGTCCCAGCTACTCGGGAGGCTGAGGCAGGAGAATGGCGTGAACCCGGGAGGCGGAGCTTGCAGTGAGCTGAGATCCGGCCACTGCACTCCAGTCCGGGCGACAGAGCGAGACTCCGCCTCAAAAAAAAAAAAAAAAAAAAAAAAAGAAGTCTAGGACTATCTGTATCCCCCATAGTTTTAGCACAAGGAATAGACTAGACCACATCGAGAGTTGTTGCGTCTGCAGGCATCATGTCCTTGCAAAGCACTGAGGTGTTCAAGAGCACTGGTGGAGGCTGAGGGAGGAAGAGATACATCTGCCTGTATGTGTGGGTTGCATGAGTTTAATTTTCCTTGATTCAAATCATTTTGGGAAATGACTCAGGTAAGGTAGAGATTAGGCAAATAGAGAAGATGGTCTGAATTGATATCATTGACCACATACTTATTACCCCAACCCCTCATCTCTTTCTCTCTCTCTCTCTCTCTCTCTCACACACACACACACACACACACACACACTAAATAATAGGGCAAGAGAAGAAGCTTCAGAGGAGAAGAGGGGGTTTGCTTTCTTTTTAAAAAATTTTTTTTTTATTATACTTTAAGTTGTAGAGTACATGTGCACAAGGTGCAGATTTGTTACATATGTATACATGTGTCATGTTGGTGTGCTGCACCCATTAACTCATCATTTACATTAGGTATATCTCCTAATGCTATCCCTCCCCTCTCCCCCTACCCCACAACAGGCCCCAGTATGTGATATTCCCCACCCTGTGTCCAAGTGTTCTCATTGTTCAATTCCCACCTGTGAGTGAGAACATGCATGTGTTTGGTTTTGTGTCCTTGCGATAGTGGGCTCAGAATGATGGTTTCCAGCTTCATCCATGTCCCTACAAAGGACATGAACTCATCCTTTTTTATGGCTACATAGTATTCCATGGTGTATATGTGACACATTTTCTTAATCCAGTCTATCATTGATGGACATTTGGGTTGGTTCCAAGTCTTTGCTATTGTGAATAGTGCCACAATAAACATACCTGTGCATGTGTCTTTATAGCAGCATGATTTATAATCCTTTGGGTATATACCCAGTAATGGGATGGCTGGGTCAAATGGTATTTCTAGTTCTAGATTCTTGAGCAGCTGCCACACTGTCTTCCACAATGGTTGAACTAGTTTACAGTCCCACCAACAGTGTAAAAGGGTTCCTATTTCTCCACATCTTCTCCAGCACCTGTTGTTTCCTGACTTTTTAATGATTGCCATTGTAACTGGTGTGAGATGGTATCTCATTGTGGTTTTCATTTGCATTTCTCTGATGGCCAGTGATGATGAGCATTTTTTCATGTGTCTGTGGGCTGCATAAATGTCTTCTTCTGAGAAGTATCTGTTCATATACTTTGCCTACTTTTTGATGGGGTTGTTTGATTTTTTCTCGTAAACATGTTTAAGTTCTTTGTAGATTCTGAATATTGGCCCTTTGTCAGATGGGTAGATTGTAAAAATTTTCTCCCATTCTGTAGGTTGCCTGTTCACTCTGATGGTAGTTTCTTTTGCTGTGCAGAAGCTCTTTAGTTTAATTAGATCCCATTTGTCAATTTTGGCTTTTGTTGCCGTTGCTTTTTGGTGTTTTAGACATGAAGTCCTTGCCCATGCCTATGTCCTGAATGGTATTACCTAGGTTTTCTTCTAGAGTTTTTATGGTTTTAGGTCTAACATTTAAGTCTTTAATCCATCTTGAATTAGTTTTTGTATAAGATGTAAGGAAGGGATCCAGTTTCAGCTTTCTACATATGGCTAGCCAGTTTTCCCAGCACCATTTATTAAATAGGGAATCCTTTCCCCATTTATTGTTTTTGTCAGGTTTGTCAAAGATCAGATGGTTGTAGATGTGTGGTATTATTTCTGTGGGCTCTGTTCTATTCCATTGGTCTATATCTCTGTTTTGGTACCAGTACCATGCTGTTTTGGTTATTGTAGACTTGTAGTATAGTTTGAAGTCAGGTGGTATAATGCCTGCAGCTTTGTTATTTCAGCTTAGGATTGTCTTGGCAGTATGAGCTCATATTGGTCCCACAGGAACTTTAAAGTAGTTTTTTCCAATTCTGTGAAGAAAGTCATTGGTAGCTTGATGGGGATGGCATTGAATCTATAAATTACCTTGGGCAGTATGTCCATTTTCACAATACTGATTCTTGCTATCCATGAGCATGGAATGTTCTTCCATTTGTTTGTGTCCTCTTTTATTTCATTGAGCAGTGGTTTGTAGTTCTTGAAGAGGTCCTTCACATCCCTTTTAAGTTGGATTCCTAGGCATTTTGTTCTCTTTGAAGCAATTGTGAATGGGAGTTCACTCGTGATTTGGCTCTCTGTTTGTCTATTATTGGTGCAGAGGAATGCTTGTGATTTTTGCACATTGATTTTGTATCCTGAGACTTTGCTGAAGTTGCTTACCAGCTTAAGGAGATTTTGGGCTGAGACAATGGGGTTATCTAAATATACAATCATGTCATCTGCAAACAGGGATAACTTGACTTCCTCTTTTCCTAATTCAATACCCTGTATTTCTTTCTCCTGCCTGATTGCCCTGGCCAGAACTTCCAACTCTATGTTGAATAGGAGTGGTGAGAGAGGGCATCCCTGTCTTGTGCCAGTTTTCAAAGGGAATGCTTCCAGTTTTTGCCTATTCAGGATGATATTGACTGTGGGTTTGTCATAAATAGCTGTTATTATTTTGAGATACGTCCCATCAATACCTAGTTTATTGAGAGTTTTAAGCATGAAGGGCTGTTGAATTTTGTCCAAGGCCTTTTCTTCATCTATTGAGATAATCATATGGTTTTTGTCTTTGGTTCGGTTCTGTTTATGTGCTGGATTACGTTTATTGATTTGCATATGTTGAACCAGCCTTGCATCCCAGGGATGCAGCCAACTTGATTGTGCTGGATAAACTTTTTGATGTGCTGCTGGATTCGGTTTGCTAGTATTTTATTGAGAATTTTTGCACTGCTGTTCATCAGGGATATTGGTCTAAAATTATCTTTTTCTGTTGTGTCTCTGCCAGGCTTTGGTATCAGGATGATGCTGGCCTCATAAAATGAGTTAGGGAGGATTCCCTCTTTCTCTATTGATTGGAATAGTTTCAGAAGGAATGGTAACAGCTCCTCTTTGTGCCTCTGGCAGAATCTCTGGGACACGTTTAAAGCAGTGTGTAGAGGGAAATTTATAGCACTAAATGCCCACAAGAGAAAGCAGGAAAGATCTAAAATTGACACCCTAACATCACAATTAAAAGAACTAGAGAGGCAAGCCCAAACACATTCAAAAACTAGCAGAAGGCAAGAAATAATTAAGATCAGAGCAGAACTGAAAGAGATAGAGACACAAAAAACCCTTCAAAAAATCAATGAATCCAGGAGCTGGTTTTTTGAAAAGATCAACAAAATTGATAGACCACTAGCAAGACTAATAAAGAAGAAAAGAGAGAAGAATCAATAGATCCAATAAAAAATGATAACGGGGATATCACCACCGATCCCACAGAAATACAAACTACCATCAGAGAATACTATAAACACCTCTACGCCAATACACTAGAAAATCTTGGGAAAAAAATGGATAAATTCCTGGACACATACACCCTCCCAAGACTAAACCAGGAAGAAGTCGAATCCCTGAATAGATCAGTTACGGGCTCTGAAATTGTGGCAGTAATTAATAGCCTACCAACCGAAAAAAGTCCAGGACCAGACTAATTCATAGGAGAGTTTTTCTAAAGAAGACTAAGCTAAGCTTTACTGAGCTAAGCTTATAGGGGAACTTCTAAAGAAGACAATGAAGTCTTCTGCTTTGTAAGTCTTTGAGTGGCTCACTCCTCATGGGAGTTCATTGGCAATGTCCATCAGGGCTTTTGCATTGATCTGCATGCTCATTACCTAGCCACAGACTACCCAAAGCACTGAGCAGTAATCATTCCATGCCTTGCTTGTATTGTGGTGGGAAGAAGGAAATGTTCAGGTCATAACTAGATCAGCTGCCAAAGTATTTTACCAACTACAAACAAATAAAAAACAACTTCCTCCTATCACTCATCACTTGAAAAAACAAGTAAACTCTCTGCTAGACGAGGTAATAAGCCTTTCCAATCTTAGGAAGGCCAGGACATCTCTTATCCTCATCCTGAACCCTTGCCTTCTCCTGTAAACCTAGCAAACACACCTGGCTCTGGTGTAGCAGAATGGGACCATCAGCAAGTCTCTTTGTAAGGTAGAATTCTAGCTCTGGTCACAAAGGTTGTTTAATCCAGATGCATTGACAGTGTTGTTTCTGTCCTCCCTGATGCTGGGGTGCTTATGTCCACCTTTATTTAGGGGCTCTGGAGCCCTGGATCAGGAAACCCTAATGCCAAGAGCCACTGAAGTTGGCTCATAGCCTCTTAAATAAGCAAAACATAGTGGACTGCTCTGTTTGTGGGTTTTTTTCTTTTTTGTCTCTGAGCCCCTCCTATGTGTTTCCTTCATGGGACAGTTATTACCAAATCAGATTTTTTTTTCATCAGTTCTGGTTAGTTTCTTGGACATCAGCTTGACCCAACCAGACCTTAAACCAGAAAGCCCTATTAAACAAGACAATTAGTTCCTTTCCAAGAGCCCTTCCTTCTAGATTTCTTTCTTACCTGAGCATGTTTTTTTTTTTTTTCCCCCTAATTGCCTAGCGACTGGAAAATCACTGAGTCTAGACTTTCTCTTCTAGTTTTGTCCAGAATACCACCCTGTAGCTTTTCCCTTGATTGTCAGCTCACTCAGTCTGGCCCTTAGTTTACCCTCAAGAAACATCGGGGCACCTTGAATCCACAAATGTAATATACTTGCTACAAGAAACAAAGAGCAGGGTCAAGTATACTAGGTGAGATCCTGACTTATTTTATTTTACTCAGATGAATGAATCAGGAATGCCAAACATCTGTAGGCCTGGAAAACACAGCTGTCAAAAATCGTAAGGTGTGTAGGAGTCATTCAGAAGTGGTGTACAAGATGTGGGTGAGAGTTCAGACGCAACGTCCATCTGGATTTTAAGACTGACCCGCATGTTCATTACGTATCCACAGACCACCCAAAGGACCAAGCAATAATCACTCTGAAACCATGATTAAAGTGTATGTGACTGGTCATTTATGGCAGAAGCTGGGATCATCATACAGTTGAACCCAGTCTCTGTTGACTGTATATCATTACATTAAGTAATACATTTTTTGGCAATTAAATAAAGTAACATTCAATAAAAAGATAAGTGTTGACTGGGGAACTTAAGGAAAGCATTTTTAATGTTAAGAATTGCTGAAGGATTCTCTTTTAGAAAACTCTTGGAAAGAGAGATGCATACATTAGAGTAAGTTTGAAATGGCCTCCAGCCTGCAAGTCGGGCTGAAAACATAGATATTCACTACCGTTTTCCCTCTGTCCACCAGAAATTTCACTTGTCAAAACAAGAAAGAGATATGACTTTATAATTGTGGTAAATGTAAAATGAACTAGGAGCTGTGATTCACCCTATACACATCTCTCTTATAAAATAGTCATGGATTCTCAAAGCAAGATGGCTGTTTCCTTTAAAAAAGAATAGATGCATAGACTGATTAACAAATGAGTATTAATTAGTCCCAAGCAACAAGCTTATTTCCTATAAGGGCCAGTCAAAACCTTTCCTCCACAGCCACAAGCTGCACCCCCAATCCAGCTGTCCACCTTGCAATGCACATAGCACCAGTCAAATTTCAGTTGGTTTGAGAACCAAATCCATCCTCTCTTCTAGTTAAATATCTCATAGGTTGCATCCTACCCGTGGTGGTGCCTTCACATGGAAAAGATGGCATTTTTGTTTCCTAGAAAATAATCAGTAATTCTACTTACCCCCCTAAGCTTCCAATGATCTCATTCAAAAGTTTATTGGAAGGGAGATTTTGCCGAGAAAATATTGCATTTCATATTCCATGTGATTTTCAAGTGTTCGTGTTTGACATTGCCAAGTAAGAAACAATTTTAACGTGCCAATGCTAATGTGAAAACGTAGGCCAAGGTCTCAGAGATGGCAACATAGCTTGAAGGCTGTGAACCATGTCTGCTCTGTACTTCTCACTTCAGGTGAAGTTCAAGTGTGAAAAATCTTGTTTATTATACTGGCTATAATAGCATTATCAAAGTCAAAAATTCAGCTGAGTATCTACATTTTGAGGAATGACTACTTTGTAGTAAATTTATAGGTTAGATATTTTATTTCATTTTAGGTAATAGAAATGGGTACAAATATATCCTTCATGTGTCAACCGATTGCAAATAAAGCATAAATCCACTTTAGACATCTCCTAGTGTGTTTATTTTTATTTTTTATTTTGTTTGAGACAGAGTCTCACTCTGTCACCCAGACTGGAGTGTAGTGGTGTGATCATGGCTCACCGCAGCCTCGACCTCCCTGGGCTCGATTCTCCTACCTTAGCCTCCCAAGTAGTTGGGACTAAAAGCATGCACCACCACAACCAGCTGCTTTTTGTATTTTTTGTAGAGGTGGAGTTTCTCCATTTTGCCTAGGCAGGTCTTGAACTCCTGGCCTCAAGTGATCTGCCTGATTTGGTCTCCCAAAGTGCTGGGATTACAGATGTTAGCTACCACTCCTGGGCCCTAGTGGGTTTATTAATCAAGTACATTAGAAAGGCCCTTTCTAAAACTTTCCCATGTTTTTTGGACCCAGAAAGGAGCCTTTTACTAGGGCACTAAGGTAGTCTGACTACCATGAAGCCTTAGCAAGTTGAAGGGCACTCTTTCAATGCCTAAATTCACTTCTTTAAAGAGGCCCATCTAGTCTCTGACTTTGGGGAGAAAAGAGATTGTCTGCTGAGAGTTTGCCTGCATGCTGGAACAGATGAAAACTTTTTTCCCATCCCCACCCCGTTTCTAAAACAGCGTGAGCAAGTTTTCATCTATACAGCTTCTTTATCTTAATAGAAATGAAACTCTTTCATTAAATCCTGCAGAGGTGTGAAACCTGAGTTCTACCTACATGATGTAATCAATAATGGGCAGAATTATTTGGGAAATGTTGCAAGGGAGACAGGAAACCCCAACCTGCCCCCCTTCTCCCCCTAATTTAATAAAGTTGCTCAGCCTTCTGAGACCAGTGTGGTTTTCTTGAATTGCACAGCTGTTGCACAGCTGGGAACAACCTAGATCAATGCTGATCTTTGGCTAAAATGAAACAAAGGACTCGGTAGAATGAAAAGTTAAGTGCCCAGCCACTTGGACCGTCTTTGGGTGTATTCCTCTCCATGGAAGGCAAGAAGCCTAAAGAAGACGTACTGAACATTAAAGGAAAAAGAAAAATCTTCAAACAATTGGCTTGGGAACAGACACATAAGAAAATCCACCAGAAAGCTACCGTGTTTCTCATCTTTCACCCATCAGCATGGAATTAGATTCTTTTTGGAGGATTTTGGACTGGGAGCACATGCTGAGACCCGAAGTAGGAGCTGCGTTATTTCGCAGGCTCCCACCTCACCCCACCTAGACTAATGCTGTAGGTTGCAGTGGGTAGGAAAGAATTAGGTCGTTCTAGTCTATTTTTTACCATTTTCATTCCTCTTGTTCATTTCAAACAGCCAAGTCTCCTCCAAGCCTTCAGGTTCCTGAATCTTTCCTTTGCCTTTTATTAGGGCTAGAAGGATCGTTAAAGTTGATAGGAAGTAAATACATATTGGACTGATTTCCGTTACTAGTGTTGATGAAGAGAGTACCAATCCAGATCTTTCTTCCACCTCTGAGTATTTTCCACATTTTCATTTTTTAATATAATATAATATAAATATAAATAAAAATAGGGCCCTATTTAGCAGAAGAGGAAATAAGTGACAAATTATCTTATTAAATGTTTTAGTTCCTTAGTGAAAGTTTACATACAGATCAGTTATTAAATAATTATTATATAACACAGTTTAGATATATATGAAATCTAAAACATGAACATGTTTGAAAAATAATGGATCACATTGCATGTTTTTTGAAAAGCTCTGAATTCACTTCTTTTTTTTTTTTTTTTTTTTTTTTTTTTGAGACGGAGTCTCGCTCTGTAGCCCAGGCTGGAGTGCAGTGGCCGGATCTCAGCTCACTGCAAGCTCCGCCTCCCGGGTTTAGGCCATTCTCCTGCCTCAGCCTCCCAAGTAGCTGGGACTACAGGCGCCCGCCAACTCGCCCGGCTAGTTTTTTGTATTTTTTAGTAGAGACGGGGTTTCGCCGTGTTAGCTAGGTTGGTCTCGATCTCCTGACCTCGCGATCCACCCGTCTCGGCCTCCCAAAGTGCTGGGATTACAGGCTTGAGCCACCGCGCCCGGCCCTGAATTCACTTCTTTCAGACAAAGAAGTTAAGTCCATTTACCTGGGAGATAAGAAGCAGTCATGCTGGACTTGCCTTAGCTGCCAGCCCACTGTGCATGATCATTTGAAAGTTGCTCGATAACTTGCTGCTCTTATTTTCCCATTGGAGAGGAAATCAAGTGCCTGACTGCTTCTCACATTCCCATCAGAGGGCAGGAGGTACAGCCAACTGGACCAATACTTTTCCTCCTTGGCCAACTGTTCCAGCCAAGGATCCCTGCATGGCTCCACTCACCGTTTCAGGTTAACCCATTATCCACACAGCAACTTGACTTATTTCATGCTCTGGCTAATTGACTCTCACTGCTGTTTCTACCTTTACTAACTCTTCTGGCTGTGGCTTCTTTCTTGCCATGTCTGTCTAAACAAATTTCTGGTCTTAAACCCTACCATTGATACTATCCTGCCAATGCCTGCGCTAGATAATTTTGTTCGCCTCCCAAGCATCCCTCCTTCTTCTCCCACCCACATAACCTTTTTTCCTGTTGGAGAATTTGCCTGTCCCCTCTTCTCTGTGTGAGTTTGCTCACTGTTGTCCCTAGCTCTACTTTTAAGGCCTGATTGACTCAAACCAATAAGTTTAATTGTTAAGGTATTAAAGAATGAGCAGAAAAGAGATAGAGACAAGGGAAAGTATTTGATGGAACATCTGTGAAAGAAAAACTTGTCCATATTTTCCTGGAGATACTGGGGAGAATGCTTTCTTTTTCCTTCTAGATGGGACAAAGACCGAAGTGCCTGGACATCTGCTAGCAGCCACTTGCGACTCTAAGGGAAGAGCCTGTGAAGAATGAAACCAACACCAAAGAGGCAGAGCTGACAAGGACAGAGAAAGAAACCAGATCCTGGTTACAGTCTCAGGGCTGCTGCTTATTTAGGAGACATTGAAATAGCTGAAATGGACAGATGAGGAAGCCCCAAAGAAGGCAGTAGCAGTGAGAGAAATTAAGGGAGTAGACTTCATAGAATGTGAACATGAGAGAGGGAGCTATTGAAGATGCAGGGGGAAAAGATTCATTCTTAGAGTAAGGCTTTGATCTAGTAGGGGTGGATAGGGTCCAGGTTATTGGTAGAGGGCTAAATTGTGGGTAGGGAGAGGTCTACTACTACTCCAAATAAGGGAGGAAAGCAAGAAAACATAGGCATGTTGATAAATTCACAACTAGTTTGATTTTCAGTTTGCACTAAGATACTGCACACTTTAGCTCAATCATTTATTCGTTTACCCATTTAACTACTACTTATTGCCTAGTATTGAGTTACATGCTAGGCATACAAAATGGTTCCTTCATAATCCTTCTTCCCACAATTAGCTATGTCAAGCTGAAATTTCTGTGAAGATTTGGAACCTTCCTGAAGGTGTACTTGCATATTGTATCCTATTTTCCAAATTCGAAATCAGCTCCAAACTAGTCATACTAGAATTTCATGCATTTCTCTCAGAGACACATTTAAATTCCTTCAAAGCCTTAGAGACTGAACCCAATGCTTTAAGTATAGATTTTGGATCACAACTCTATTGCCTCTTTTGTTAATGTAATGTGAGGCCAACATCTCAGCAAAGGGGCCCCATGGTTTTCTTCCCTAAAAGTAGCAAGCCCCCAATTCCTCAGACTTTGCACTAGCCAACTTTGCCAAAGTTCGCAAGATCTGCAGTTAGCCAGCAATTTCTGGACATCACATTGTTTTTAGACAATGTCGAACCCTGATGGGTGGAGAAACAAGAATGCTTTTTCAGTGGTCTTGTTTACAAGCCTTTGATGTTCCCTCTAAGTCATATTGTGTCAGTGGAAATGTTGGTCTGAGGAGACTCTGGCAATTCTTTCAAAATGCACAAATGCTGAGTGTATGTTTTAATGGCTTCAAGCAATTAAAATTATGTTTAAAATAATTATAAGTAGCAGCTCATTAAAGCAAGGAGGCTGAAGGCCCGGATGGACACTGGCTTGTAGCTGTGCTGGGACAGTGTTGTGAAAGGGATGCTTAGGTCAATGGAAGTTCCTGCTGAGAAAATTCTGGTGTAATCTAAATCATCTGCTGCCTCTGTGGTGCAGATGCCCCTGAAAATAGGCCATTAGACATTTACTGGGTAGAAACATGGTCCCTTAGGAAAAGGACAATTAAACACAAATGCAGGAATGAGCATATAAAATGTTTAAAAAAACTAAAAACTAAAATTAAAAAAAAAGCCCAATAAAGAGATTTCTTCAAACTAGAAACCTACAGACATTGAAGCTCAGTGCCCATAATATTAAGCCAAAGCAAATTCTCCAAGGGTATGTTGAGCAGGTAGTGAGCTGATGGAGAATAAAAGAAGCTTCCAGAAACCGTGCAACCAAGGAAGAAATGGGCGGATTAAGATATAAGCATATTAAGATGATAAGAAATTCCAGCATCAGAAGGAATAAAGGACTCTGTCATTAAAATGAATTAGAGATTAATCGAAATAAAACTTAAGAAGACTGAGCCTGTTGATCTGCTATCAGTGGGGCTTGTTTTAGCAGGGAATTTCAGGGGATTTATCACAAGATAATATGGATAAAAAGTTGCTCTTAAGTCTTTAAAGGGATACAACCAAATAAAGTAATCCTGCAAGATGACTTTCCTTTTACAACGACCCATATTCAAGACAAAAATATATATATACGCATAAGAATATTGTATCTTTTGCAAATAAATATGCAAAATATATCATCTTTGTGCTTCATTTTTCTCTAACTCTGGGGAAAAAAATCAATTTTGGTCTCTTTCTTTGAGAGAACCACATCTAAATTTGAGCAGCACTTCTTGCCAAATAAATTCATCCTTTTAATTATGTTAGAAGTTAGAAGGACACACAGAGGGGAAAAAAACATTTTCAAATTTTTTCTGTGCTTGCTCCAATCAGTTCAGATCCTTCCCATTTTAAGACAGCAGCAAGAACTTGAATATTCAGAAACCCAACTTCACCAGAAGCTTGAGTTTCTGAATTCACAACCATGATTATAGGCAATTATAGCCTTTATTTTTTTCCATTAATAGCATAAAGTAGCCAGTTAAAAAAAAAAAAAAACTAAAAATCTTACATGGCTTTCTTATTTCCTCTTTATGGAATTGACTACCATGTCCTTTTGCTTTCTACTTATTTAGCTCTCTCTTCAGAGGACAGATAGCGAACTCAGATTCAACTTTTGTTTACTTTTGTCTCAGTGAAAACAATGGGGGTCTTCTTGTGATAACTTCTTTTTATCTTCAAATTTTAATATTTACAATGAGTTTTTGCTACATGTCTTTCCTGAGAATGGACTACACACCCCGTGCTTTCACTTTCCTGGGTTAACCATCAGGGATCTGGTCCCCAAGACACTTGCTCAGCTCTTAGAGGCACCAGGAGAGGCTGACCTAGGGCTGGAGTGTTCTAAGATATGACAGTCCTCTTTGGAGTCCTTGCTAACCTTCCAAAGGGTTTACTGCAGAGAAAAAGCCAAATCAGAGACCAGTAAAGGCTCTTCGAATCAGACAGCCTGTCAAGGCAGGGTCAGAGTACCAATGGCTCTAAATATAATAAGATAGTGACTTTTATGTAACTGGAGGAGCTACTTTGACCAGGAGTTCCCTCCTGCTTCTCCTGCACCCCAACAGGTTCTGGAGAGTCCTACAGTGTTGGCTGTTGGGTTTCAGCTCTTGACACCCTCCAGAATGCAGGAGATAGCTTACCATAATGGTTAGGAGCACAGGCTTTGGAATGAAGTGGGCCTGAGAACTAGCCATTCCAAAAGGGCTCCTGGTGTCTACCGACCTACCAGCCTGAATGTACCCAATCTCGGAAGGTAAGCAGGTTGGGGCCTGGTTAGTACTTGGATGGGAGTCCAAAGAGGGCTATTGAGACTCATAGAAAAGCCTCAAGATCCACAGCTCTGAATTCTCAAGAGCTTGGTGTTTTGAAAAACAAAACACCTGAAAGAATAGGAGCCTTCAATTGATGATAGAAGACAAACTTAGAGAAAAGAAAATTGGTAAAAGGTTCAATGGCCTGTCTGCATAGACCCAACAAAGGTTGACAGAGCTGGTAGAGGAGGAGCTAAGGAGACAGCAAAGGCAGCTAAAATGTGGCCTCTTCCCTGTGAAAGGGTTCCCACTAAATATAGATTTATCTATCCTGAGAATTTCATATAAGTGGAATCATATGATATATGGCATTTTATAAGTGGCTTATTTCACTTAACGTAATGTTTTTAAGGTGCATCTATGTCCTAGCATGCACTTCCCACTAACCTGAGGAGGAGGTGGGGTCTGGACAATAGAAATCTCAGACAAATGGTCAGGTGACTCACTGCCTTGGGACTTGAAAGGGCAACAGGCCTTTTAGAGAAGCCTTTCACGACAATATGGGTTGTGGGCTTAGAGGACTGACAGCCACCAGTTCTAAGCAGAAAGGGCTAAAAGATGGGTGTGGAAGTGGCTGAGAGCATATGGTACAGGAGACATCTTAGTAGGGCTGTAGACATAGAGATTGCCTGTGGACTGGATATGGTCCCGTCCTCACTGAATGCCATGTAAATCTCTGCCAGCCAAGAGGAAAGGTGAGGAGAGGCCAAACCTTAAGACATTGACTTCAAAGCCGAAAGGACTGAGACATTACCATGGTGTCTGAATGTACCTGGGTATAGCTAGATTTTGTCAGTAGACTAAATGGTGGCTTAAAAGATAATTTAAGCTCATTAATAGAAAAATCATCAAATTTATAGGTTTTATATACCTAAGTTTGTGGCTTGCAAATTTTGCACTTGGCAAAAGATTTAGTAGAGTGAACCTTTTAGTTTGGGCAAAGGAGTCACTAAGATTTAACATACTTGATAAGCAGGACTAAAGATTTGCGGTAAAACAAAAAAAACAAAAAAAAAGAAAGGGAGCTTGGGGAGTGGAGTGACTCAATATTCAGTGAGAAAAAATGATGTTTTGTTTATTTATTTATTTAGATACAGGATCTCACTGTGTCTCCCAGGTTGGAGTATAGTGGTGGAATCATATCTCACTACAGCCTCGAACACCTAGGCTCTAATGGTCCTCTGGCCTCAGCCCCCTGAGTAGCTAGGACTATAGGCATGTGCCACCATGTCTGGCTAGTTGTTAAAATCTAATTTTGTAGTGACAGGGTCTTGCTATGTTGCCCAGGCTGGTCTTGAACTCCTAGTCTTAAGTGATCCTCCTGCCTCAGCCTTCCAAAGTACTGGGATTATAGATGCATGCCACCACATCTGGCCAGAAATGAGGCTTTGAATTTAAGAGACAACCATGAAGAAAGAAAAGAAAGCATGGCTTCAAGATACGTACCAGATATTAAAAGAAATCAGAAACCGATTGAGTGTAGAGTGCAAAATGAAGGGACAATTCAAAGACTGAAAATTCCTGAGATCCTAGAGCAAAGGTGGAATCATCAAGGAAGTACAGAAAAGCAAGTGATGATATGGGAGATTGGGGTGTGGAGTGACAAATGGAGTGATGAATTTGTCTTACAAATAATTTGTCTGGTGTTTTTACATAAATCAACCAATAACCAAAATAGCCATGTGAGAAAAACAATTTTGTAGTTGCAGAAATGGATGTGCCGATTTGTTCACGAATGTTCATAGCAGCACTATTCATAAAAGTCAAAAAGTGGAAACAACTCAAGTGTCCATCAATTCAGCTATAAAATGGAATGAAGTACTGATGCATGTTAGGACATAGATGCACCTTAAAAACGTTACGTTAAGTGAAATAAGCCACTTATAAAATGCCATATATCATATGATTCCACTTATATGAAATTCTCAGGATAGATAAATCTATAGAGACAGAAAGTAGATTAGTGGTTTCTGGGGCCTAGGGAGGAGGATTTGCAGAAATGCAAGTAGCTCATGTGTACAGGATTTCTTTCAGAGGGGATAAAAATGTTTTAAAATTGATTGTGGTAATGTTTGCATAATCCTGTGAATATTCTAAAAAACATTGACTTAACACTTAAGTGGATGAATTGTGTGTTATACTAATTATATCTTAATAACCTTTTTTTTTTTGTTTTCTCTTTTTCTTTTTCAGAAAAAAAATGGATTTGCAGAAAGCCTAAGAAGCTTGTTCAAGCTGATGCAACTAGTGAAGGGGTCTAGGCTTGTTCAAAGCTGAGCACATAGATGCTCAAAAAAAAAAAAAAAAATTCAGGTCTGACTCAAATTGCATCATCATTTTTGAGACAGATTGGGTAGGCATTTTCCTTTGGCCTACTTTCAATGCATACTTGGCCAAAGTTGGTATTCAAATTTAAATTCAAATCTGCAACTACATAGACTTGTTTCTATTGTTTCTAGTAGAATGTCATAAACTCAATTCCATAGAGGTAAACAGCTATAAACCTAGGTTAAGAATGCTTTGACAAAATATATTAAATTATGTATTAGTCCATTCTCACACTGCTACAAAGAACTGTCTGAGATTGGGTAATTTATAAAGGAAAATTATTTAATTGACTCACAGTTATGTAGGGCTACGGAGGGCTCAGCAAAGTTACAATTATGGCCTAAGGGGGAGCAAACATATCCTTCACATGGTGTCAGGAAGGAAAAGGCTGAGCAAAAGGGGGAAAAGTCCCTTATAAAACCATCAGATCTTGTAAGAACTAACTCGTTATCACAAGAACAGCATGAGGGTGATGGTCCCCATGATTAAATTTCCTCCCACCAGGTCCCTCCCATGACACGTGGGGATTTGGGAACTAAAATTCAAGGTGAGATTTGGGTGGGGACACAGAGCCAAACTAAGTCAAATGATTAGATTTTTTAATGGTCAGAAAAAAAGAAGTTGCAAAACTTTGGCTCCTTTATGAATCACATACTATAGAGAGTAGAATGTCAACACTAGGCTAGATAGCATGGATGGAGCCCCAAGTTTCTCTTGTGGTAGACAATCAATCTAAGGCAGAATGTGGTTCAGTGTCTTGCCCAAAGCCAACAGGGGCACTGAGCTGCTGTTGGAAAAAAAGGCCAAGGACCTTTTTAAGGTATAGTGCTTTGACACCATGTTACTGGGGGATGTTTCAAATATTTTCTGAAGTGCTGACAACAGGTTTTTAACTTAGCTCAGAAAACAATACCCTGATTCAGAATTTGTGAAAAAAGTGGTTAAAACAATTGTATTATTCAAAAAGAGCAAAGGAAATTCCAGTCCTAGAAATGCAAAAGATTAATAGATTCTCTATATCCCATAGTTGTTTTCATTTCCTATACAGTAAAACCATCTTGAAACACTAAACCCTAAACATAGTCTGTACATGACAGCAAAGAAACTTTTAGGAAAAGAATAAATTGCTGAATGCAAGTGCGGACTGTAATTTCTTGACATGGAATGGAAGCAGATGTGCCCAACTTAACATATCGTTATTAAATTCACTTCTAAGTGGCATCTTCTTCTCTTTTTGTGGGAGGGAGGTGTCTTGGCACAAAGCTTTTCTTTCTGTTAATCAAACAACCCTGTTTTTGTATATGCTATGAACAGTTAAAGTTGGGTCATGCATTAATTGTGAATAAAGGTTTAAGCTATAGACCTAAGTTCAGGGTGTTGTCTCTGCTACATGTGCTTTTACGATGGGGCTGTTAAATAAGCTGGACCACTCCTTTGAAGCAGTAGGATGTGACAGCATGTTGTACCTTTAGCATCCTCTAGCACCATTTATTAAACTATAACATAAAGTTGTGAAAGGTATCTATCAATTATCTATCTATCTATCTATCTATCTATCTACCTATCTATCCATCATCTGTTTATCTATCTGTCATGGGTGGACCACAAGGCTAAGCATGCTGGCTACACTATCACTGATGGAAGCGCAAAGCAAGTTAGGCATCTTCCCCACCGTGCTGGAACAGAGGAAGTGCAGCTCTGAGAGGTTCAGGAACTTGCCTGTAGTCACAGCTGGGAAGCGGGAAAGGTGGAATTGCAAAGCTCTGACTACAAAGCTGGAGTACTCTCCACTACATGTGAAAGCTTGCAGCCTATCCTATGCACCCATTCAGTTTACAAGAGAAACTGTAGTGACGGAAGTTAAGGAGCTACCCAACATGAGATTACCTGAGGTCAGGGGTGAGGGTGAGACATCCACGCAGTCTCACCTGGAGCCTGATGATGGGGAGGCAAAAAACTTTGAAGTGGCTGAGAAATGTCACTTTTCAAACAAGTGAAAATGCTGGAACTCCATGTTTGTGGATTTGTTCTGAAGCCTGTTCATAGTCTAGTAGAGGGGAACTCCTAGGATTCTCTATAGAGCATTCTCAGGCACCTGTCAGGGAGAGAAGCAAGTCACCAGGTGACCAGGGAGCCAACTGCAGGGAGACCTGAGTATCCATTCCAGCTGGCCCATGGGAACATCAACTTCTTTATCCATGAATCTTGCTCTTACCTTCTTACATAGAACCTTCTGTAATTTAGGCAAGAACCTTGGCCTTGTCCTCAGGATCCCTAGTTTGTAGATTGGGTGCCTGTTGTATACTACCTCTGTGACTTATGGGATGTGATCTCACTTCTCTTCCACTCAATTTCTTTATCTGTAAAAGAATGTTCTCCTCTCCTGTAGAGATGTCCTTTTGTATCAGGTATGACCCCCAACTCATGTTTCTAACATGGAAGAAGTTTTGAACTGTTCCATTCTAGGTCCTTCAAATACTTTTCTGTCGTATGCTTGTGATCATGGATTTGTGGGGCTGGGAGACTGGCAGGAAGTCTATGACTAGAGACCTTTAAACAAAGCAGGGGTCAGCACACCAGGTCTGCTTTTATATAGATCCTTTGAAGACCATACTCTAATATTCTGAGCTGCATATGAAATACAGGCCAATGGGACTGGGGCCTAAAATGGTGTTATATGAACACTTAAAAATATACAAGTCACTCAAAGGAATGGTTCAAATGGCTAATAAATTTGGACAGAATACAAAGAAATACTTTCCCATGTAGAGTGTGGTCGACCTGTGGAATTCGCAGCTGCAGGAGGTAATTGAGTCAAATGCCGTGGGTGGATTTCATAGAGTTGGTGTGGCAGACAGCTGCCGAGCCGATGCAAATTGTGCTGTTAAAATTATGCTCCGGTTAGACATTCACCATCATAGCAATGGGGCAGAGTCTGTAGGACTAGAGCTACCCACACAAATGGGGTAGCAGCTATTTTTATTGAAGAGCCTTTTATTTTTCCAAACTAAATTCTCACATCACTCCTCTGAAGTAAAAAGTAAAGAAGAGTGTGGTTGACATGAACTCCTCTAGTTGAACATGTATCAAAAGAGAGGCACATTTGTAGATTTTTTTCTCAAAAGGAAAAATGATGCGAAGTTTCTTTTTACCTTAGGTAAGTTGAGCTCTCATGGGATCACACATTTGCAACTAAACTTTCCAAACCGAAGGTTCTTCAGAGCAGCCTGATCTATTCTTCCTAGCTAGTTCTGTGAAGACGGAAACACAGAGCTCTTTTTGTCTCTAAGTAATTCTGATGGCTCACTTGACCTTGAACGGGATGGCTGAAAGCATCTTCAGAGGATCCTGGTCCTCCAAGCCCACCTTGCATCTTCAGGAATCTTCTGGCAGTTCTCTGGGATTGCTGCAACTCTTGGATGATATATATGCAAACAAAGAAAACAGCAAGGGTCTAGAATTTTAACATATTTTCCTTCAGGACTGCACAGATGCATCTAAATCACAGGTCCCAACATTTTGCTTTGTGGATGAATCTTTGGTGTTCATAATAACACCACCACCCTTCTCTCTGTCTTCTTATTGTTGGCCCTTGTCCCCTCATTCTGAAATCCTGGCATTAGCAACTCTTCAGAGGCAGTGGCCCAGGTTATTGACACTCATCATTCCGGCTAGACACGGGTTGTGGTTGAAAGATAAAGGGAGTGTAATGATGACAACATGACTCTCCAGAGGACTTTGAGGAACCTCACGCAAAGGCTTTGGGGTGACACCAGCTTGCAGGCTGCAGAAAGTCAGCCTGGATGCTGACATTAGCACCTGGGTCCAGGTTGTACAGCCTGGGTCCAGGTTGTACAGCCCTGTAGAGACTTATGTTTTATAAAATGAACACTAATCCTTGTGACTGGTACAAGAAGAGCCCACATTGTCTAATCCTGTGAAATAGGGCTCTTTAGCTCAAGGGAAAAGTAGAATTCACCATGCGTGGTTTTGGTCTCTCTCTCCTGTCTCCTCTTTCCCCTCTCCCCTCTCTCCTCTCTCCTCTCTCCTCATTCCTCTCTCCTCTCCTCCTCATTTCTCTCTCCTCTCCTTCTCATTCCTCTCTCCTCTCTCTCCCTGTGTGTGTGTGTGTGTGTGTGTGTGTGTGTGTGTGTGTGGCTGCAGTAACAGAAATCTGTATTCCCTGGGTACAAAACCAGAGAAGCCTTGTGAAAAACTAAAGAACCCCAAAGACAGATGATGGACAAACCTGCCGTCATTTTGGGTCTGTCAAAGTTTCAGCTCATTCGCATGTTTCTGAGTCAGTAAAACCAAAAACATATTTTTCCAAACACATTTCCACCCTCCCATCATTTTTAAAATCCTGTGTAATTTAAGGGAAATTCAATCCATATGCTTTTGATTTGTTTACACTTGTATCATCAAAATATGTTTTTAAAGAGCTTGTGGAGATCCCAAAAGGCTCCTCAGCCTTTTAAATGAGCCTTTTAAAGCTTTTTTCCCCCTCCTAGTAACAGGAGGTTGCATGTTGCCAAGGGTAAATGAACTTGAAAATGAAGAGGTTTGTGCTGGGCTCAGAATTTTAAATCTACCACTTCTGCTTGGGGTTTAAATTGTAAAATTGGCTTCTGGAGGCTGGTCTTCCCTCAGCTCTGTTACCTGTTGGGAGACTGATAGGGGACTTGCAGTGTAACAACCGTAATCACCAGAACAAGGGGCCAGAGAACTTCTTCCAAAACAATCACAGAGATGAGACAAGGATGAATTTTCTTCCATTTCCTTTTAAAAAAAAAGAGTGAAAGAAAAAAGGAAGGGAAGAAAAAATAGAAAGAAGGAGAAGAAACAAAGGAAGAAGAAGGAAGGAAAGAGGGAAGGAAAGAAGGAAGGAAGGAAGGAAGGAAGGAGGGAGGGAGGGAGGAGGGAGGGAGGGAGGAGGAAGGAAGGAAGGAAGGAAGGAAGGAAGGAAGGAAGGAAGGAAGGAAGGAAAGAGAAGCAAAGCAAAGGAAAAAAAAAGCCCATCTCTAACAACACAAGTATCCCATTCTGCCCAGGCAAAATGACAGTGTAAAGTTGTCCCAAGAAAGTAATGGTATTGACCATATTTTCCTATATCTTTGAGATCCTTAAACTGTTCTTCACAACATCCTCTGTATTGCATGGAATCATTGACTCTTGGTATTGAAAGAGAAACTTTATCTATTTTAAGGATGAAAACCGAGGGCGGATTTACACAATTAGAGAGTGGCCACACTGGGAATAGAACCGTTTCCCGATTCTTGCTCATTCCACCTCTCTTTCACCCCCATGCCCATTTTACAGATGATAAAATGTAAGTAAAGAATAGGATGCTACCTCTTTATGAGCAGGGACTACCTTTTTATTCCATCTTCTCAGGATTCCAACACTCTCTGGCACTGTGCCTTAGCATAGAGGATGAGGTCAATGATTATCTGTTAGGAGAATAAACAATTAGATCCATATAAACTAGATGAAAAATTAAGAAGAATGACGTATACACACACACACATTCTTAGGCATTAACAGTCTGATTTTGCTTGAATTATTCGAGTCTCTTTTCTCTCTCTGGTTGTCCTGTCTAGCCCATCACCTGGCTTTGTCAGATATTTCAGGCCCAAACATTTCCAGAATAACATCATCAGTCAGTTCTTCTTTCATACCTGAAATCGGTGTCTTTAATTCTGCAACTCAAAGAAATGGAAGAGAATACAAAACAGAACAAAAGTCTTTTAATTGCTTACAAATTTTTCTAGCATGATGATCAAATGTGCCCCATCTGGTGTGTACATGTCTCTGACTTTCTCATGGAGGGAGTGCTGGGACCAGAGCACAGAGCAAAACCCTCAACCTGTGATTTCTACATTGGCAAAATGCAAAATAATTAGTTAGTCCAAAGTCTGTGAACTAGATGTGCTCACAAATTTGTCCCTGTGTTGACATTTCTAATTTCAATCCAATGTCTTTTAACTGATGGCTTCTACCCATTTTTGTTGGGCACATTAGACATTTCAAAATAATGTATACAAACACTAACCATTCACCTTAGAAAGTAAGTAGAAGATGTGAGTACAATTTTTACTTTTTTATTTTAGGTCCAATGCCAATGACAACAAAATTCCTAAAAGCCTATTTAGTATGCCAGGTAAAATTTCCAGAATTTGGTGGAATATATCTGTCTCCCTACTGAGACATAGAGGTATAAATATGTTTCTTCCACATGCCCATATAGACATGTGTTTACATGGAGTAACATCATTCTATAATAGGCTGTGGCCTGCCAGTAGCTGGAAGTTTCTTTGCATTTTAGGAGTCCTTCATGTAGGTAGTTGTGAATGGTTTTCCTCAGAAGACCAGAGGAAGCTGAGCACAACAGCAGGCAAAGAATATTGATCATAGAATCAGAGCTTGGTAAAAGCTTTCATGCTTTAGAAGCAAGAACCTTGCTATACACAAATATTTGTCTTGCAACATCTTCTTTGATTTTGCTTTATTTTGAAATACTTTTATATCTAGAAGATTAGAGTTTATCTGGTTCAGTGTTTCTGCAAGCTCCTTAAAGATAAGCCTCACTGGAAGTCTAGGCTTCAATCCAGACCTACTAAGTCAGCATTTCCAGGGGAAAGGTCTAGCTGAGCATCTCCAAAAACCCTGTAGGGAATCTGTATCACTGGGGAGGAAAGACTGACTGGGTTCCTTGCATGCACCAGCTTAATGGCTGAAGTGGGTGAACACTGGGGCCCCTCATTCCTCTCTGTACTTTTTCCACTTTACCCACCCATGTCTTTGGTGAGCACAACTGGGCTGTCTAGAAATATCCAAATCGGAATGTAGGAGATTGAAAATTTGGACCTGTGTGTGCTTATCTGTGTCTTACATTTTCTCTGTCTTGATCTCCCCATCTGTAACATGCAGGGTTCAGAGGAGATTCCTGAGGCTTTTGCAGCTTTCCTGTTACAAGAAGAAACTGTAACCCTTACTGTACATACCATAAAAGCAGAGACTGCTTCTGATTGATCTTTGAATCCCCACACCTAGCACATAAAGATGCCCATTAAATGTCTATTGAAGAAGGAAAAAAAAAAAAGCTCACAAGAACGTAGCATATTGAACTGGGTGGTCCACAAAACACAACATTTTCCATGGTTTTTTCATTTCCAGACTTTTACCTGTAACAGTGATTTTTATAAAAGTAAAACTGTTGTTACAGTGCCATATTATTATAAATGTTTGTTACATACTTGGGTGTTTTGTTTCTCTGACACATCCATGAAATCTGTCTAGGTTTGAGCCATTTAGAAATAAGCCACTCTCTTTAAGAATTCCTAGGAAATAAACCTCTTACCTTTTTCTCAAATGTCCAACTCCAAATACTCAAGCCTTTAAGTCACATCCTTTGTTTTCTTTAAAAACGGAACACAGATAAAACTATTGTTTTCCATTTAGCATATTTTCAGATGTGCTGGGGAACAGACCATTTCGAGGAAAGTATGTTACAATTTAAAGTCTTACAATTTAAAAATTCATTTTAAAAAACCCGGGAGGCCAACCCGTCCTCTGTGAGGCTGCTATTAATTTAAGCCTCCTGTGTGGACAGAACACAGGTGCAAGGCTTTGAAGAAGTCAGGAAATGAAGCGATGGAAGACATCAGGCTCTGGCCTAAACCATCACTTCATGACTTGCAAGATGACTGAAGCAGGGCTGGAGCGAAGGAGAATCATATGTGGGTGTAATTTTTCAGGTAAAGCTAGGAGGTCGGTAAGGATGCTTTTCTGCATCTGGTACACATTTGACGGCTTCACAGGATGATAGAGGGAGTGGGGCTCCCCACAGAAGGGGTGAGAAGGGAGCACAAGAGGCAAGCCTGCCTGGATAGCTAAGGAAGCCCCAATTCAAGCTCTCCATTTGCTTACTCTCGATCATTTTACAGAGGATGTGAAACTCCCCAGTGTTGCAGCCTCTGGCACATTCTTCACCTGTATTTTGAGAAAGAAAGGCCATCAAGAAAGCAAAGAGTGCCAATGTGTGACAGTGCACAGACTTGGGGAGGGAACCCTTTTTCAAAAAAATACATGGTCCAGTGCTGTGATGATTTGAGCCCTTTTCAGGGTTTTAAGTAAATGGCTAGAAATGAAATTGTTACCACCAGGGTTGTACCAGAAAGCCAAAATTCATGACTTGTGACTGGGTTCGTTAGGTGACCTGTGGGGGTGTTACTTGTGAGGGATACTGTCAAGCACACTCCCAGGGGAGATCAGCACTCACACTGAGATCTCCAGAGACCACTAGTTTATTTCAGACGTAACCTCTCCTAGGCAGCGATGCAAATGAAGGTTCAACCAACTCAACAACTCACGGTCAGGGAGATGCCCAAGTAAGTTCTTTGACTGAATATCTGAAGGGCGCCGCTTGGCCCCAGAAAACAAGGCATCTTATCTCCATTTCCAACCTCTCTCCTATTTCCCCACATAGCCCTGACCTCTCTTCCATTCATTTTCCATTTCCAACCACTGGAATTAATGTGTTTGCCTGTGTGCATTTTCAGTGATTGCATTCTGTTGATCATTCTGTTCTCTCTGGTATATTAGAAGTTCCTAAAGGGGAAAAAATAGCCTATCCTCCTTTTATTTGTATCTAAGCATTGAGTAACTTACAAAATGTCCTATAGTTGCTGACTTGACTGATAAGAAAATCTTGTTGGAGTGGAGAATCTGTTGGATTTAGGCACATTTTTCAGAATGTATCACAGGAATACTCTTGTATGAACGCCCTGAGTGGGGCCATGAATTGCAGGTCTGTTGACAGATCTTCCAGAAAAATAAATAAGGGAAAAGTATTAAAGCTGAGAACAGGGATTAGGTTGAAGACACCTATGTATAGAGGGATTATTCTAGTTATTTGCGAGCTTTCTGTATAAAACTGATGGGATCAGGACTCAGTCACCTCTTAAACAACTGGTATAATGCTTTATACAAAGTAGGCAGTTTGTGAATATTTGTAGAATAGAATTTGGAAAATATGTGAATCACTTCAATGCCTATTGTAGCCACTGTCTCATTCATTTTCTCTGTCCACGAAACAGAACAAGATTAGACTGAACCTTAACTTGTCTATTTCAAAACCTGCATCTGAGTCCACTGCCCTGTTCAAATGGGAAGATCTATAGACCTTGATAAAGTTGATGTCTGGAAACCTGTGTGTGCTCACCCAGCCCACCCTGTGAATTCATTCCTATGATTCTTCACCTCTTCCCTGGATAGTAGGATCTTGGTGACAGAGGTCACCAACAGTCTAGTTACATGAGTGAAATGAAAAGCAGAGGCAAATAAAAATGCAGTGTACTCTCCCAGTGAAATGGACCAGAAGAACAATTGCAGGCAACATGAAATAATAACATGAAATAATTCTTATTCCAGGAGGCGGAGCAAGATGGCCGAATAGGAACAGCTCCAGTCTCCAACTCCCGGGGCGAGCGACACAGAAGACCGGTGATTTCTGCATTTTCTTTTTTATTTATTTATTTATTTATTTTTTATTATACTTTAAGTTCTAGGGTACATGTGCATAACGTTTATATCATGTATAACTCCCCAATGCAATCCCTCCCTCCTCCCCCCTCCCCCTGATAGGCCTCAGTGTGTGATGTTCCCCTTCCCGAGTCCAAGTGATCTCATTGTTCAGTTCCCACCTGTGAGTGAGAACATGCGGTGTTTGGTTTTCTCTTCTTGTGATAGTTTGCTAAGAATGATGGTTTCCAGCTGCATCCATGTCCCTACAAAGGACGCAAACTCATCCTTTTTTATGGCTGCATAGTATTCCATGGTGTATATGTGCCACATTTTCTTTCTTTTTTTTTTTTTTTGAGGTGGAGTCTCACTCTGTCGCCCGGACTGGAGTGCAGTGGCCAGATCTCAGCTCACTGCAAGCTCCGCCTCCCGGGTTTATGCCACTCTCCTGCCTCAGCCTCCCAAGTAGCTGGGACTACAGGCGCCCGCCACCTCGCCCGGCTAGTTTTTGTATTTTTAGTAGAGATGGGGTTTCACCGTGTTAGCCAGGGTGGTCTCGATCTCCTGACCTCATGATCCGCCCGTCTCGGCCTCCCAAAGTGCTGGGATTACAGATGTGCCACATTTTCTTAATCCAGTCTGTCACAGATGGACATTTGGGTTGATTCCACGTCTTTGCTATTGTGAATAGTGCCGCAATAAACATACGTGTGCATGTGTCTTTGTAGTAGAGTAATTTATAATCCTTTGGGTATATACCCAGTAGTGGGATGGCTGGGTCATATGGTACATCTAGTTCTAGATCCTTGAGGAATCGCCATACTGTTTTCCATAATGGTTGAACTAGTTTACAATCCCACCAACAGTGTAAAAGTGTTCCTATTTCTCCACATCCTCTCCAACATCTATTGTTTCCTGACTTCTTAATGATCGGCATTCTAACTGGTGTGAGATGGTATCTCATTGTGGTTTTGATTTGCATTTCTCTGATGGCGAGTGATGACGAGCATTTTTTCATGTGTCTGTTGGCTGTATGGATGTCTTCTTTTGAGAAATGTCTGTTCATATCCTTTGCCCACTTTTTGATGGGGTTGTTTGTTTTTTTCTTGTATATTTGTTTGAGTTCTTTGTAGATTCTGGAAATTAGCCCTTTGTCAGATGAGTAGGTTGCAAAAATTTTCTCCCATTCTGTAGGTTGCCTGTTCACTCTGATGGTAGTTTCTTTTGCTGTGCAAAAGCTCTTTAGTTTAATTAGATCCCATTTGTCAATTTTGGCTTTTGCTGCCGTTGCTTTTGGTGTTTTAGACATGAAGTCCTTGCCCATGCCTGTGTCCTGAATGGTAC
This sequence comes from Trachypithecus francoisi, assembly GCF_009764315.1. NCBI lineage: Eukaryota > Metazoa > Chordata > Mammalia > Primates > Cercopithecidae > Trachypithecus > Trachypithecus francoisi. The sequence goes on along the minus strand of NW_022681435.1, from coordinate 801,829 downwards.
TACCTAGATTTTCTTCTAGGGTTTTTATGGTATAAGGTCTAACATTTAAGCCTCTAATCCATCTTGAATTAATTTTCGTATAAGGGGTAAGGAAAGGATCTAGTTTCAGCTTTCTACTTATGGCTAGCCAATTTTCCAAGCACCATTTATTAAATAGGGAATCCTTTCCCCATTTCTTGTTTTTGTCAGGTTTGTCAAAGATCAGATGGCTGTAGATGTGTGGTATTATTTCTGAGGACTCTGTTCTGTTCCATTGGTCTATTTCTCTGTTGTGGTACCAGTACCATGCTGTTTTGGTTACTGTAGCCTTGTAGTATAGTTTGAAGTCAGGTAGCGTGACGCCTCCAGCTTTGTCCTTTTGACCTAGGATTGTCTTGGCAATGCGGGCTCTTTTTTGGTTCCATATGAACTTTAAAGCAGTTTTTTCCAATTCTGTGAAGAAAGTCATTGGTAGCTTGATGGAGATGGCATTGAATCTATAAATAACCTTGGGCAGTATGGCCATTTTCATGATATTGATTCTTCCTATCCATGAGCATGGTATGTTCTTCCATTTGTTTGTGTCCTCTTTGATTTCACTGAGCAGTGGTTTGTAGTTCTCCTTGAAGAGGTCCTTTACATCCCTTGTAAGCTGGATTCCTAGGTATTTTATTCTCTTTGAAGCAATTGTGAATGGAAGTTGATTCCTGATTTGGCTCTCTGCTTGTCTGTTACTGGTGTATAAGAATGCTTGTGATTTTTGCACATTAATTTTGTATCCTGAGACTTTGCTGAAGTTGCTTATCAGCTTAAGGAGATTTTGGGCTGAGACGATGGGGTTTTCTAAATATACAATCATGTCATCTGCAAACAGGGACAATTTGACTTCTTCTTTTCCTAACTGGATACCCTTGATTTCTTTCTCTTGCCTGATTGCCCTAGCCAGAACTTCCAACACTATGTTGAATAGGAGTGGTGAGAGAGGGCATCCCTGTCTTGTGCCAGTTTTCAAAGGGAATTTTTCCAGTTTGTGCCCATTCAGTATGATATTAGCTGTGGGTTTGTCGTAAATAGCTCTTATTATTTTGAGGTACGTTCCATCAATACCGAATTTATTCAGCGTTTTTAGCATAAAGGGCTGTTGAATTTTGTCAAAAGCCTTTTCTGAATCTATTGAGATAATCATGTGGTTCTTGTCTTTGGTTCTGTTTATATGCTGGATTACATTTATTGCTTTGTGAATGTTGAACCAGCCTTGCATCCCAGGGATGAAGCCCACTTGATCATGGTGGATAAGCTTTTTGATGTGCTGCTGAATCCGGTTTGCCAGTATTTTATTGAGAATTTTTGCATCGATGTTCATCAGGGATATTGGTCTAAAATTCTCTTTTTTTGTTGTGTCTCTGCCAGGCTTTGGTATCAGGATGATGTTGGCCTCATAAAATGAGTTAGGGAGGATTCCCTCTTTTTCTATTGATTGGAATAGTTTCAGAAGGAATGGTACCAGCTCCTCCTTGTACCTCTGGTAGAATTCAGCTGTGAATCCCTCTGGTCCTGGACTTTTTTTCGTGGGTAGGCTATTAATTGTTGCCTCAATTTCAGAGCCTGTTATTGGTCTATTCAGGGATTCAACTTCTTCCTGGTTCAGTCTTGGGAGAGTGTAAGTGTCCAGGAAATTGTCCATTTCTTCTAGATTTTCTAGTTGATTTGCGTAGAGGCATTTATAGTATTCTCTGATGGTTGTTTGTATTTCTGTGGGGTCGGTGGTGATATCCCCTTTATCATTTTTTATTGCGTCTATTTGATTCCTCTCTCTTTTCTTCTTTATTAGTCTTGCTAGCAGTCTGTCAATTTTGTTGATCTTTTCAAAAAACCAACTCCTGGATTCATTGATTTTTTAGAGGGTTTTTGTGACTCTATCTCCTTCAGTTCTGCTCTGATCTTAGTTATTTCTTGCCTTCTGCTAGCTTTTGAATGTGTTTGCTCTTGCTTCTCTAGTTCTTTTAATTGTGATGTTAAAGTGTCAATTTTAGATCTTTCCTGCTTTCTCTCGTGGGCATTTAGTGCTATAAATTTCCCTCTACACATTGCTTTAAATGTGTCCCAGAGATTCTGGTATGTTGTATCTTTGTTCTCATTGGTTTCAAAGAACATCTTTATTTCTGCCTTCACACCTGGAAAATCGGGTAATTCCCACCCCAATAATGTGCATTAAGCAAACGGGCACACCAGGAGATTATACCCACACCTGGCCGGGAGGGTCCCACAGCCATGGAGCCTCCCTCATTGCTAGCACAGCAGTCTGTGATCTAACCGAAATGGCAGCAGCGAGGCTGGGGGAGGGGCGCCCACCATTACTGAGGCTTAAGTAGGTAAACAAAGCCGTTGGGAAGCTCGAAGTGGGTGGAGCTCACAGCAGCTCAAGGAAACCTGCCTGTCTCTGTAGACTCCACCTCTGGGGACAGGGTACAGCTAAAAATCAACAGGGGAAGCAGCAGAGGCCTGTGCAGACACGAACGACTCTGTCTGACAGCTTTGAAGAGAGCAGTGGATCTCCCAACACGGAGGTTGAGATCTGAGAAGGGACAGACTGCCTGCTCAAGTGGGTCACTGACCCCTGAGTAGCCTAACTGGGAGACATCCCCCACTAGGGGCAGTCTGACACCCCACACCTCACAGGGTGGAGTACACCCCTGAGAGGAAGCTTCCAAAGTAAGAATCAGACAGGTACACTCGCTGTACAGCAATATTCTATCTTCGGCAACCTCTGCTGCTGATACCCAGGCAAACTCTGTTGGAGTGGACCTCAAGCAATCTCCAACAGACCTACAGCTGAGGGTCCTGACTATTAGAAGGAAAACTACCAAACAGGAAGAACACCTATACCAAAACCCCATCAGTACGTTACCATCATCAAAGACCAGAGGCAGATAAAACCACAAAGATGGGGAAGAAGCAGGGCAGAAAAGCTGGAAATTCAAAAAATAAGAGCGCATCTCCCCCTGCAAAGGAGCGCAGCTCATCACCAGCAATGGATAAAAGCTGGTCAGAGAATGACTTTGACGAGATGAGAGAAGAAGGCTTCAGTCCATCAAACTTCTTAGAGCTAAAGGAGGAATTACGTACCCAGCACAAAGAAACTAAAAATCTTGAAAAAAGAGTGGAAGAATTGATAGCTAGAATAATTAATGCAGAGAAGCTCATAAATGAAATGACAGAGATGAAAACCATGACACGAGAAATACGTGACAAATGCACAAGCTTCAGTAACTGACTTGATCAACTGGAAGAAAGAGTATCAGCGATTGAGGATCAAATGAATGAAATGAAGTGAGAAGAGAAACCAAAAGAAAAAAGAAGAAAAAGAAATGAACAAAGCCTGCAAGAAGTATGGGATTATGTAAAAAGACCAAATCTACGTCTGATTGGGGTGCCTGAAAGTGAGAGGGAAAATGGAACCAAGTTGGAAAACACTCTTTAGGATATCATCCAGGAGAACTTCCCCAACCTAGTAGCGCAGGCCAACATTCAAATTCAGGAAATACAGAGAACGCCACAAAGATACTCCTCGAGAAGAGCAACTCCAAGACACATAATTGCCAGATTCACCAAAGTTGAAATGAAGGAAAAAATATTAAGGGCAGCCAGAGAGAAAGGTCAGGTTACCCACAAAGGGAAGCCCATCAGACTAACAGCAGACCTCTCGGCAGAAACTCTACAAGCCAGAAGAGAGTGGGGGCCAATATTCAACATTCTTAAAGAAAAGAATTTTCAACCCAGAATTTCATATCCAGCCAAACTAAGTTTCATCAGTGAAGGAGAAATAAAATCCTTTACAGATAAGCAAATGCTTAGAGATTTTGTCACCACCAGGCCTGCCTTACAAGAGACCCTGAAGGAAGCCCTAAACATGGAAAGGAACAACCGGTACCAGCCATGGCAAAAACATGCCAAAATGTAAAGACCATCGAGGCTAGGAAGAAACTGCATCAACTAATGAGCAAAATAACCAGTTAATATCATAATGGCAGGATCAAGTTCACACATAACAATCATAACCTTAAATGTTAATGGACTAAATGCTCCAATTAAAAGACACAGACTGGCAAACTGGATAAAGAGTCAAGACCCGTCAGTCTGCTGTATTCAGGAGACCCATCTCACATGCAGAGACATACATAGGCTCAAAATAAAGGGATGGAGGAAGATCTACCAAGCAAATGGAGAACAAAAAAAAGCAGGGGTTGCAATCCTAGTCTCTGATAAAATAGACTTTAAACCATCAAAGATCAAAAGAGACAAAGAAAGCCATTACATAATGTAAAGGGATCAATTCAACAGGAAGAGCTAACTATCCTAAATATATATGCACCCAATACAGGAGCACCCAAATTCATAAAGCAAGTCCTTAGAGACTTACAAAGAGACTTAGACTCCCATACAATAATAATGGGAGACTTCAACACTCCACTGTCAACATTAGACAGATCAACGAGACAGAAAGTTAACAAGGATATCCAGGAATTGAACTCATCTCTGCACCAAGCGGACCTAATAGACATCTATAGAACTCTCCACCCCAAATCAATAGAATATACATTCTTCTCAGCACCACATCGCACTTATTCCAAAATTGACCACATAATTGGAAGTAAAGCACTCCTCAGCAAATGTACAAGAACAGAAATTATAACAAACTGTCTCTCAGACCACAATGCAATCAAACTAGAACTCAGAACTAAAAACTCAATCAAAACTGCTGAACTACATGGAAACTGAACAACCTGCTCCTGAATAACTACTGGGTACATAACGAAATGAAGGCAGAAATAAAGATGTTCTTTGAAACCAATGAGAACAAAGATACAACATACCAGAATCTCTGGGACACATTTAAAGCAGTGTGTAGAGGGAAATTTATAGCACTAAATGCCCACAAGAGAAAGCAGGAAAGATCTAAAATGGACACTCTAACATCACAATTAAAAGAACTGGAGAAGCAAGAGCAAACACATTCAAAAGCTAGCGGAAGGCAAGAAATAACTAAGATCAGAGCAGAACTGAAGGAGATAGAGACACAAAAAACCCTCTAAAAAATCAATGAATCCAGGAGTTGGTTCTTTGAAAAAATCAACAAAATTGACAGACCACTAGGAAGACTACTAAAGAAGAAAAGAGAGAAGAAGCAAATAGACGCAATAATAAAAAAAATGATAAGGGGATATCACCACCGACCCCACAGAAATACAAACTACCATCAGAGAATACTATAAACACCTCTACACAAATAAACTAGAAAATCTAGAAGAAATGGATAATTCCTGGACACTTACACTCTTCCAAGACTAAACCAGGAAGAAGTTGAATCCCTGAATAGACCAATAGCAGGCTCTGAAATTGAGGCAATAATTAATAGCCTACCAACCACAAAAAGTCCAGGACCAGATGGATTCACAGCTGAATTCTACCAGAGGTACAAAGAGGAGCTGGGACCATTCCTTTTCAAGCTATTCCAATCAATTGAAAAAGAGAGAATCCTCCCTAACTCATTTTATGAGGCCAACATCATCCTGATACCAAAGCCTGGCAGAGACACAACAAAAAAAGAAAATTTTAGACCAATATCCCTGATGAACAGCAGTGCAAAAACTCTCAATAAAATACTGGCAAACCGGATTCAGCAGCACATCAAAAAGCTTATCCACCATGATCAAGTGGGCTTCATCCCTGGGATGCAAGGCTGGTTCAACATTCACAAATCAATAAACGTAATCCAGCATATAAACAGAAGTAAAGACAAGAACCACATGATTATCTCAATAGATTCAGATAAGGCTTTTGACAAAACTCAACAGCCCTTCATGCTAAAAACGCTCAATAAATTCGGTATTGATGGAATGTACCTCAAAATAATAAGAGCTATTTATGACAAACCCACAGCCAATATCATACTGAATGGGCAAAAACTGGAAAAATTCCCTTTGAAAACTGACACAAGACAGAGATGCCCTCTCTCACCACTCCTATTCAACATAGAGTTGGAAGTTCTGGCTAGGGCAATCAGGCAAGAGAAAGAAATCAAGGGTATCCAGTTAGGAAAAGAAGAAGTCAAATTGTCCCTGTTTGCAGATGACATGATTGTATATTTAGACAACCCCATTGTCTCAGCCCAAAATCTCCTTAAGCTGATAAGCAACTTCAGCAAAGTCTCAGGATACAAAATTAATGTGCAAAAATCACAAGCATTCTTATACACCAGTAACAGACAAACAGAGAGCCAAATCATGAATGAACTTCCATTCACAATTGCTTCAAAGAGAATAAAATACCTAGGAATCCAACTTACAAGGGACGTCAAGGATCTCTTCAAGGAGAACTACAAACCACTGCTCAGTGAAATAAAAGAGGACACTAACAAATGGAAGAACATACCATGCTCATGGATAGGAAGAATCAATATCATGAAAATGGCCATACTGCCCAAGGTTATTTATAGATTTAATGCCATCCCCATCAAGCTAGCAATGACTTTCTTCACAGAATTGGAAAAAACGGCTTTAAAGTTTACATGGAATGAAAAAAGAGCCCGCATTGCCAAGACAATCCTAAGTCAAAAGAACAAAGCTGGAGGCATCACGCTACCTGACTTCAAACTATACTACAAGGCTACAGTAACCAAAACAGCATGGTACTGGTACCAAAACAGAGATATAGACCAATGGAACAGAACAGAGTCCTCAGAAATAATACCACACATCTACAGCCATCTGATCTTGGACAAACCTGAGAGAAACAAGAAATGGGGAAAGGATTCCCTATTTAATAAATGGTGCTGGGAAAATTGGCTAGCCATAAGTAGAAAGCTGAAACTGGATCCTTTCCTTACCCCTTATACAAAAATTAATTCAAGATGGATTAGAGACTTAAATGTTAGACCTAATACCATAAAAACCCTAGAAGAAAACCTAGGTAGTACCATTCAGGACACAGGCATGGGCAAGGACTTCATGTCTAAAACACCAAAAGCAACGGCAGCAAAAGCTAAAATTGACAAATGGGATCTAATTCAACTAAAGAGCTTCTGCACAGCAAAAGAAACTACCATCAGAGTGAACAGGCAACCTACAGAATGGGAGAAAATTTTTGCAACCTACTCATCTGACAAAGGGCTAATATCCAGAATCTACAAAGAACTCAAACAAACTCACAAGAAAAAAACAAATAACCCCATCAAAAAGTGGGGAAAGGATATGAACAGACATTTCTCAAAAGAAGACATTCATACAGCCAACAGACACATGAAAAAATGCTCATCACTCGCCATCAGAGTAATGCAAATCAAAACCACAATGAGATACCATCTCACACCAGTTAGAATGGCAATCATTAAAAAGTCAGGAAACAACAGGTGCTGGAGAGGATGTGGAGAAATAGGAACACTTTTACACTGTTGGTGGGATTGTAAACTAGTTCAACCATTATGGAAAACAGTATGGCGATTCCTCAAGGATCTAGATCTAGATGTACCATATGACCCAGCCATCCCACTACTGGGTATATACCCAAAGGATTATAAATCATGCTGCTATAAAGACATATGCACACGTATGTTTATTGCGGCACTGTTCACAATAGCAAAGACGTGGAATCAACCCAAATGTCCATCTGTGACAGACTGGATTAAGAAAATGTGGCACATATACACCATGGAATATTATGCAGCCATAAAAAAGGATGAGTTTGCGTCCTTTGTAGGGACATGGATGCAGCTGGAAACCATCGTTCTTAGCAAACTATCACAAGAACAGAAAACCAAACACCGCATGTTCTCACTCATAGGTGGGAACTGAACAATGACATCACTTGGACTCGGGAAGGGGAACATCACACATCAGGGCCTATCATGGGGAGGGGGGAGGGGGGAGGGATTGCATTGGGAGTTATACCTGATATAAATGACGAATTGATGGGTGCTGACGAGTTGATGGGTGCAGCACACCAACATGGCACAAGTATACATATGTAACAAACCTGCACGTTATGAACGTGTACCCTAGAACTTAAAGTATAATAAAAAAAGAAAAAATAATAATTCTTATTCTAGCTCTTTGCAGTCTCCTAAGCCTTCAGAAAAGACAGGAAAAAGATTCTCAAGGTAAGAACAGAGGAGAGAAGGATGCCCTTCAGACAATCTGACAAAGCCAGCAGGTTTTGCTGTAGATTAGAGTTACATATATTCAGGAGGTAGTGGTACCAAGGAAACCCCTTAAAAACAGAAATACTGTCCCTTGGTATTTAAAAAATGTTTTGCTTATTAGACAGACGAACAACATTCACAGATTAATAAGGACTCCAGGTGTTCATTCCCTAATGATTCACAAGCTTGTGGTTGGGGTTGGAAGACAAGAGAAAAAGAATGAAAATAATGGTCCACCCCTTGCACACATGAAAGTACCATGGGTTAGTTCTGTTTTCTGTGTCCAGGATGCTGTCCTCTTCTTTTTGGGCTTCAGTTACTGGAGACACATGTTTTAGGTGCAAGACTGAATTTCACGTACTAGCAAATAGAAGGTTGCAGGGCAAAAGGGAGTAATAGCATGAAAACATTTCCCTCAGTGCAGTTTTCCTCAGAGAGCCCATCAGACGATGTACAGATGCATCCACAGCTTCTCAGTACCTCCACGACTGCCACCCTAATCCAAGCCACCCCTGTGTTTCATCTGGATGATTGTGGTATCCCCTTGATAGATCTCTGTGCTTCATCCCCTGCCTTCCTTCCTTGTTTTCAAACCAGCAGCCCAAGTGATCCTTTGCCATGAAACTCAGAGTGTGTAAAGCTTCTGAACCTCTGTGATAGTGTTGCCGGGTAAAATAAGAGATGCCCAGTTATTTGAATTTCAAATAAATAATCAGCAATTTTTTTTAGCATGAGTATGTCTCAAAAGTTGCATTGGACATGTTTACACTAAAATTTATTTGTTTTTTATATTGTTTTACTATTGCTGCTATAACAGATTTCCACAAATTTAGTGTCTTAAAACTCCACCAATGTATTGTCTTATATCTCTGGAGACAAGAAGTCCAAAATGTGTCTCATTGCATTAAGATCAAGGTGTTGACAAAATTGTGTTCCAAATTGTGTGTGACAAAATTGCTCTTTCCGGTTTATAAAGGCAGCATGAATTCCTTAGCTTGTGACACCTTCCTCCATCTTCAACGGCAGTGATCCAGTCACTCTGACTTCTGCTTGGACCAACATATCTCCTCCTTCAACTCTTCTGCCTCTCTCTCCCATCTTTTAAGAACCCTTAGCATGCCCTTGGGCCCACCCAGATGATCCGGGGTAATATTCCCATTTCTAGTACCTTAATATAATCACATCTACAAAGTCCTACTTGCCATATAAGGGAACACATGCCGTAGAAAGGAATAGGTTCTGGAGATTAGGATGTGCACATTTTGGGGGTCATTCTTCTGCCTACCACATTGTTTATCTGATATTCAAATTTCACTGGTGTCCTGGGATTTTGTTTGCTAAGCCTGGCAACCCTAGCCCATTTACATTTCACTCAGAGGAAAAGCGTACTCCCCTCTACTAAGCTAGAGGGCCCTATGATATGACCCCTCACTCACTCCATTCTAGCCACACTGGTCTTGTTTCTGTTCTTGAACCCTTTCAAGCATGCTCCAATCTCAGGTTCTTGCTTGGTGTTCTCCTCACACCTCCTGGACACTGCCTTCAAGGAGATCCTTGAGGAAATGTCATCTTTCCCATGAAGCTTTCCTTGAGAACCCTCTCTCCACCAATCATGTCCCATTCTAATCTCTTTCATTTTGTTTTTCTCTGCAGCACTAACCGCTATCTGAAGGGCTTATATTACTTACATTAATATATCTTGTTGATGGTGTCTATTTCCATCCACTCTTTGACCACCTCTAGCAGAGTTTATCTGCCAATATGTCTCCCATTCCTTACAACTCCCTACTCAGCAGACATACTCAATGCGTATCTGTTGGCTGAAAGAATGAATGCATGAACCAACAGAGTGGATAAAGGCATGGATAAAGCGGATAAAGTCTTTGTCTTGCCAGATCTAAGAAGTACATGGTTGCTTTTATTTTCTACATTGAAGTGAAGCCTCAATAAACTGTATTTTAATAAGCTTATCTAAAAATAGAAGAGAGCCCTGCCTTGTGATCTATGGGAATTTACTAATTATTACATAAGATTGAGGGATAAGTAGGTATAGCTTTAGCAATAGCCAGCTGCCTCACCTCTGCTCTTCAACCTCTGTGCAGTTCTGAGCTGTATCTTTCTCATTGCTCATTTTAGTTGCTAGGCTTGGTTCTAGAGAGTGAAAATTTTCCCAATGATCTTTGTTATGAAACTAATGATAATAACAATAACAAACAGGTCTTAAAAGGTAACTTTTCAAAACCTTTGAATTCCTTTATTCTTATGTGTGGAGTACTTCTTCATTAAATCTTTCAACTGTGAAATTTTCATAGATTTTAATGGTACCATTCTAGGGAATTTAAATGAAGCTTTTTCTGAGGGTCACAGGGCCTGAAGGACTGACAGAGAAAAAGAAGAGAGAGAACTGAAGTTTCTCTTCAAAATAAACCTTCCTAAGAAAATGCCTCTGTGAGCCTGGATTCCATATCTAGCAGAGCAGATCAGAGTCATGTAGACACTTTGCTGATGGTTTATGTTGAACCAACATTTTAAACAATATGACAAAAAATAAAAATAAACAATATAAAATAGGGCTTGCGATTTCACAATACTCTGAATCTGAAATACAGATTTCAAAGTACTCTCACAGGAAGTAAAGACAAAAATTTACAATAGAGATTTCTGAAATACGTGTCTCAATACAAGAATGAATGAGTGACCAATTAAACAAATACATCCGTAAATTCATCTGTGACTCCCTATGCATCTTGTGTTCTTACCTCTGTTATAACTTTTAACATAGACATTGTCCTTTATCTCTCAATATAACCAGATCAAAGCCCTTTGGCCTAGACATTTTAAGAAATACAGATGATAAATATTTATGTAAACAAGCATGCCCTGATCTCCAAATTATTCCACGATTTACCTTAAAATATGAAACGTTTCAAAAGAAGACTTTATTTTTCCTCCTGCTGACTTGAAAAGCAAGTCACTGATCTTAATATTAGACAGAAAAACACAATTCTGTCGATGTTATGCGTCTTTCCACCTCCTCTCCCTAATCGAGTTCTCTCCTTTCTCCAAACCCTGTTGCATTTGATAGGTGGAATTTCACAGCACGACCCTTCATTGCATCTTCTATTTTCTGTCTTAAAGCATAAGTCTTGGGTACTTATAGGTCATGGAAAGATCTAGGGCTTGAAACAGTGAAGACTCGTAGACAAATCCTGAATCTGCTACTCAATATGCCTTAGGAAAGTTAATCATGCATTCTATTTGTACCTATAAAATGGGAATTAAAATACATACTTCATGTCTTGTTGAGAGAATTACACACGACAATATATGTGGAAAGATTGACATTAAACCACAACACAGTATGTGCTCAATACTTACTTTTCTCTTTAAAGCACAAAAGACATGAATCATATTGCCTACAGCTTAGAGCTAAGTATGGGGTAAGTGCTCAATAAATAGTGATCCTTCGGTCATAGTTCAATTGTTGAGCTTGGGAAGCACTTCAAATTTCTCACTTTGTGTCCTTAGTCAAAAATCGATGAGAGTTTTGCCTTCTGTCTAGTGTCAGCCTGGGGACTGTAAATAGGGTGGCACTCTTCTCGTCCCCATTAAGTCCCTCTCACCCTCAACAGAGGAGTTTAGAAAAGGTGGTTTTCAAAAGGCAATTTATTGAAGATAATTTTCCCTGCTGAGCAGCCTAAAAGAATGCATTTCTTGCAGTGTTAGAGTAATGTTTCTTCTTAAGGAAGATAAAACCTTTTACCCTTTCAAAGCACCTGCACAAACCAGGTAATGAATATACACATAACTAGGTTTTTCAATTATTGAAACAATCCAGAAAAGAACTTGCCAAAATTAAAATAATACTGTTTCACCAGAAAGGAACATTGCTACTTAAAGTAAAACAGTTTCCACTCTTGCTAACACCCATAACTAAACCTGCTGGGCTTCTGCATTTCTCTAGGCACTTTAGGGACACCAGGTATAGAGGGTGAGCGACATCCATATGGAAGGTGGGTGTGGACAATGGGTAAAACTTCTCCTGAGGTCAGGCTTTGCTCTCTTTAACTGTTCGCCTAGAAGATGCAGTCCTGCCTTTTCGTAAATTCAGAAGCAGTGGTAGCACACGGGAAAACCACTCATGAGAACAAATTTCCCTAGTATAACTGCCTCTTTTAAAAATTATATATTTGGTTATAGGCCATTTTGATCTGTATTTATTGGCACCGTGGGCTTTCAAATGCCTTCACACTTACACACCCACTCTTACTATATAAAAGTCAGATCATGGTTTTGTTTTAAAACAATGTAATTCAGTTTGAATTCAGTCTACTTCAAATGCCTTCTTGGCTTAAAAAGTGAAGATTTATCATTATTGACAATTTTTGAAAGAAAACAATGTAAACTCATCATTACCACTGTCGCCATTACAAACATGTACTTAAGCTGTTGTGATGTGGCAATACCATGTTTAGTGGACTTAATTATTAAAGCAGTTAACAAAATTTATTATTTCATTTCCATGACAACTTTATAAGGCAGGTACTATCATTATTTTAATTTTACAGATGAGGCTCTGACTCCTTAGAAAGGTTAGGGAACTTTTCCAGAGGTCACGCAGCTAGAATTTGGTAAACTGAAAAATAGTGTTAATTTCCTGGGGCTGCCATAACAAAGTATCAAAAACTGGGTGGCTTAAAACCACAGAAGTTTATTTCTTCATTGCTCTGGAGGCTAGAAGTCTGAAACCGAGGTGTTACAGGTGTTACAGGGCCATACTCCTTCTGAAGTCTCTAGGGAAGGAGGGTTCCTTGCCTATTCCAGTTTTTGGCAGTCCCAGGCATTCCTTGGTTTGTGGCTACATCCCTCCAATCTCCACCTCCATCTTCACAGGGCTGCCTTCTCTGTGTCTCTACATGTCTGGGTGTCTTCACATAGCATTTTCCTGTGTCTGCATCCAAATTTCCTTCTTCTTTTAAGGATGCCAGTCATCTCAGATTACTAAGGCCTACCCTAACAACCTCATTTTTTTTTTTTTTTTAAGATGGAGTTTCACCCTTGTCCCCTAGGCTGGAGTGCAATGGCATAATCTTGGCTCACTGCAACCTCCGCCTCCCGGGTTCAAGCGATTCTCCTGCCTCAGCCTCTGAGTAGCTGGGATTACAGGTACGCGCCACCACACCCGGCTAATTTTTGTATTTTTAGTAGAGACGGGATTTTGCCATGTTGGCCAGGCTGGTCTGGAACTTCTGACCTCGGGTGATCCACCTGCCTCGGTCTCCCAAAGTGTTGGGATTACCGGCGTGAGCCATCACACTCAGCCATAACTTCATCTTAACTTGATTAAATTTGCAACAACTCTTTTTCCAAATAAGACGCCATCACATTCACAGGTGCTAGGGTATCCGACAGCAACAGTTTTCTTTTTCCCAGGGGGAAACAATGCAACCCATAGCGCATGCCCAGTCCATCTCATTGTAGAATTCTATCTGTTCATTTGTTTTAGAGACAAGGTCTCACTTTGTCACTCAGGCTGGAGTGCAGTGACATGATCATAGCTCACTGCAGCCTCAAGCTACTGGGTTCAAGGGGTCCTCCTGCATCAGCCTGCCGAGCAGCTGGGACTACAGGTTGTGCACCATCACACTCAGCGAATTTTTATTTTTATTTTTTGCTGAAACAGGGTCTCACTATGTTGCCCAAACTGGTCTCGAACTCCTGGGCTCAAGTAATCCGCCTGCCTTGGCCTTCAAAAGCACTGGGATTACAGGCGTGAGCCACTGTGCCAGCCAGAATCCAATTTTTAATGAATTCTTTCCTTGAGACAAATTCCTAGAAGATTTTGCTCAACAGAAATGAACAGACCCTCAAGGACCCCACTTTGCAGAGGATGATGCTTAATTTAGGGGCATGATTTCTGACCTCTTTATTTAGCAATCACCCGACTTTATAGATGCCACAAAAACCCATCAAGAGACTGGGACTCCACGAAACAAAGAAAATAAGTCTGTTTTGAATTATTGTTTGAGATTCCTTTATCTTCCAAATTTTCACAGAAGCTCCTTGGCCCCTAATAATCCTGGAACAAGAGAAAACGGGGTCTTCCTTCAGGCTGCTGTTGCTCACAGACCCCAGTGAGCTGGGGCAGTTGCTATGGAGGAACAAGGCTGCTCTTTTCCAGGCAGGGGACAAAGTTTGCTGAATGTTCAGCGCCTGAGCCCTGCAGCCTGGGAGTTCTTCACCTGCCTCTGCTCCTTTGGGCACAGATCCCTGCCACTAGACTGCTGGGGTAGCCAGACTGGAGTCTTTTTAAAGGTTAGCAAGTTTGTCTGTTGCCATCTGTCTTTCTCTGTGTGTGTGTGTGTGCTCGCTCATGATTCTGTGCAATGTGCAAATTTAGAACTTGCTTGGAACAATGCTGAGGGAATAAACCTTGGCACTGGCTCTCAATCACCCCGGAATCCCGGGGCACAGGGATTCCTTAGATGCACGTGTCTTTCGGGCAGCAGTAACTGGGACAATAATATAAGTAACTGGGACAAAATTTTACAGCTGTAGGGGACCACTTTGTTCAAACTCTGAATTATGTTATTGATGAAATTGAGGACTACAAAATTTAAGTGCATGACCCAAGGTCACATCTAGTTTGAGGCCAAGCTGACGGGAGGGCTTAGGTCTCCATCTCCCTGATTCTCAATCCAGAGCTCTGTTCAATAGACTAATGAATCAGTACATTTTATAGAGCTTTCCCCCTTCAAAGGGTTCTCAGAGAACATTTCATCTTTTCCTCCCAACAACATTGTAGTAAGAGAATTGATTCACCTCCATTAAGAGTAACTCAGCACACAGCATATGTACTTCTTGCAAAGCAATCTGGTTTTAATTCTGTACATGCTCTCTCTCCTTTCTTATGGGTTTATGTTTATTTCTCTGTATGTTTGTATTCTGTTCAGGGTTAGCAAAGTTCAGGATTTGTTTTCCACTCATGGATGGTTTGGTTTCTGATAAGAACTCTGTCTTCTCCAAATTATCCTCATAGTTCTTGAAACAACATACCCTAAAGCTATTGCCTACATGCCTATCATTGGTAGCCATTACCTTTATTACTTTAGAACCTTCTACTTCCATTTTGGTTTCTATGCTTATCTATCTATCCCTGGGAGTTATTGCTCTGCCATTGCTCTGCCATGAGGGATATGAAAAGAATACAGGCTTTGGGTCATACATATGTGGGCTTGAACCTGGCTCTGTCACTTAACTGACCACATGACTACTGCATTCTTGTAGGTACAAAATGAAACAAAACAAAACAACAGAAGATATGTAACATTTGTAAAAAGGGTGTCCTGATGCTTACATAGGATGACAAAGATTTAGTACTTGGTATATAGTAGGTGTATTAGTCCATTTTCTTACTGCTATGAAGAAATACTCAAGATTGGGTAATTTATAAAGAAAAAGAAGTTTAATGAACTCACAGTTCCACATGACTGGGGAGGCCTCACAATCATGGGAGAAGAAGGAGCAAAGGCATGTCTTACATGGTGGCAGACAAGAGCATGAGCAGGGCAACTGCCCTTTATAAAACCAACTGAACTTTATAAAAATCAAATAAGTCATGAGACTTATTCACTATCACAAGAACAACATGGGAAAAACTTACCCCCATGATTCAGTTACCTCCCACCAGGTCCCTCCCATGACACAGGGGGATTATGGGAGCTATAATACAATTAAATATGAGATTTGGATGGGTAAACAACCAAACCATATCAGTAGGTATTCAATAAATACTAGCTCTTCTATAAGAAACCATACATGAAGCTTATAGTGATGAGCTATGCTCCTCTACCTTGATTAATGCTTGAGTTTATTTGAATCATTAAAAAAATCATAAAAAGGGGCAAATGTTGTATCAGCATCCAGAATAATAGCCTTCACACTCCCTGAGCAATATGTGTGGATAGGAGCAAATGCATAGGGTAGGGCAAGATTACACTGTGTCTGTACCCCACTTTGGGCATTTGTTTGGGATGATGTTATAGAGTGAGTACTTATGTCCCCTCTGTATTCATATGTTGAAATGCTAACCTCCAATGTGATGGTAGTTGGAGGTAGGGCCTTTGGGAAGTGAGAAGATCATGAGGTTGGTGCCCTCATGAATGGGATTAGTGAAAGAGATCCTAGAAAGCACTATTACCCTCTTTTTACCATGTGAGAACACAGTGAGTAGACAGAAATCTGCAACCTGGAAGAGGACCCCAGTGTTGGCACCCTGATCTTGAACTTTCAGACACCAGGACTGTGAGAAATAAACTTCTATTGTTTATAAGCCAACAAGTGTATGGTACTTAGTCATAGCAGCAAGAACTAACCAAGATAGATTATAAGTGACATGGAGAGACATTGGCCAAAAGGATTGAAGGCAGTAGAGCCAGGCTCCCTTGTTGGAGGGCATGGCCAGATGGCTCTCAGAGTGAGTATTGCTGATGGATCATGACAGCCACACCCCCGCCACCCCAACCATCAGAACAAGCCCTGAGAGAAAATGCAGAGTGGGTGTGTGACATATTTGTAGTCCATCATGGCTGATAAATAGTCCCAACTTATTTCCAGGGATGTGAGTTAAACAAAACGGTGAACACTACTTGGAAATGAGAGGGACTGATTGTGCATAATATTTATCACCTCTTTAAATAATGTAATTTTCCTTACCATCCTTGCAACGTTTTTCATTCAAAGACTGTTATATTTTGTGTGTTTGCCTCACAAATGACCTGTAAGTCGTAAGTGTTTATATCCCCACTTTTGGAAAAAAAAATTCATCTCAGGATCACCTGCTTGGAGAAAAGTCAAATCTCCAGGTAATTTTTGAAAAGTCGTGTTCTAACTCAGTATTTTTATTTCTCAAATAATGTATTCAAATATTTTTCTGATTTGTTCAAAATTGATAATTTTATGTTTTAAATGTCTTGGGGTCTATAAATGCTAACTTTAAAAAAACAGACTTGCTATAACTGTGGATATTTCCCCTTGAGCATGGGTATCATTGTAGGGACAAATACTGGAATGAGTCTAATTATATCCAAACCACTCCACTAAATTGCTGCTGAAAGCACAAGCCAATGAGTTACATCTGAGTTCAGGAAATCCATACCCTCAGTTTGCTGAGATTGGCTGAGGACAAAAGAAAAACCTGAACCTATGGGTATCTCCTCAAAATGAACTATATCTCTCGATGTTCTCCATCAGCTCTGTATGGTTTTATATTTTTCTCTACCAGATGAGAAACTGTGTTAAGAATGAAAGTAGAAAAACATCTCTTTTTCTTTGTGACAGCTTCCTTTTGTTTCCATTTTATCCAATACCATCTGGAAAACATGAAGAGATATACTGTGTGTGATATATGAACATGTTCAGCATCATTGTTGAGATGGAGAGGGAATTTAAAGTGTAGTAAATAAAAAATTGTAGACTGAGCTTGTAGATTTTAACAAGTTAATGATAAGACTATCAGCCAGTTCAGAGTATTCCCTAAAACTGCTATGTATTCAGTGATTTTTCCTTTATTATTTGTTGGATTTTATATATGTATGTTATTGAAAATATAGAAAGATACCATAGTAATTAAAGTCAGGCTGGATCTATCATTCTTATAGAATTTGTAAAGAATTTGTAAAGAAGTGAATATGTTATAGGCAGTTGACTTGGAGATTATGCTAGTTCCCTAACTTATATCTGAGATCTTCCAAGCTCATATTATGTTAACACAAGTCACTCCTAGGGCTTGAATGAAAAATGAATGATTGTACTACAATGCTGTGTTATTGTGGCATTTCTCCTCAGTCAGTAAGACTTTTTCTCTTCCAAGTGTACTTCTAATGGGCTTGGTAATAAAAACCAACAAAGTTCTTCAAAATTGTTTTCTAATGGTGACAGTTTTAATATTACAGAACAATAAATATTTAGTTGTCTCTATGCCATATAGCCACTTCAGTGAGTGTGACTCACTCTTTGAAAGATTACATCTTTCTTGGGCTGTTGGTGTTTGTGTCCTGGGATGCTTTGGGGTTGACCCTGGATAGCATTCACGGTCATTAGCTCATGGTGTTCTTGTGAGACATTTGAAGTCAGCTGGCATCCTGCTGATGGAGCTGCTGAGTTCAGCATCACATCGACATAATTTCATGATGCGTTTGCATGAAGGGCTTTGGTGCCATTTCTGAGTGAGGTAAGCATTTTTGGATTGAGTGTTGACAAAGTTAGCTGCTTGTTACCTGATTTGCAGGGTTATGTTTCTTGGATATCGTTGCCTCTTAGTTTCTCCACCAGTGATACACTCTAATGTGCATTATTGCTGATTGTTGTGCAATGCTTTTGAAAATGAAATACAGTCAAAGAGATTTTCTTTTGATATACCACTAATAATGTAAATCAAAGGGCTTCCCTCAAATAAAGCTATAAAGTTTGTTTTTAAAAAAATTTTGTTTTTGTTTTTTCTAAAATAGAAGAGTTCATGGTTTCATTAAACTAGTTTGTTGGTTTCATTCATCTAGGGACACCCTAGATTTGAGTAGACTTCTTGATATTCATTAATAAGAATAACAAAGTTTTCTCTACTTTTATTTGAAGAACTACTTTCTCAATTAAAATCCTGAAAATTTGTATTCTTAGGGGTAAACAGCTTCACTTTAATAGTACAGGTTAAGCATCCCTTATCTAAAATGCTTGGGATGAGAAATATTTTAAATTTTTTCAAACTTTGGAATATTTACATTATACTGGTTGAGCATCCCAAATCTGAAGATCTGAAATCTGAAATGCTCCAGTGAGTATTTCATTTGTGCATCATATTGATGCTCAAAAAGTTTTGAATTTTAGCCAGGCATTGTGGCTCACACCCGTAATCCCAGCACTTTGAGAGGCCAAGGTGGAAGGATTGGTTGAGGTCAGGAGTTCAAGATCAGCCTGGGGAACATAACAAGACCCCCATCTCTACAAATAATTTAAAAATTAGTTAGATGTGATGACATGCATGTGTAGTCCCAGCTACTTGGGAAGCTGAGGCAGGAGGATCACTTGGGCCCAGGAATTTTAAGGCTGCAATGAGCTTTGGTCACACCACACTGCACTCCAGCCTGGGCAACAGCGTGAGAATCTATCTCTAAAGAAGAAAAAAAGGTTTCAAATTTTGGAAAACTTCAGATTTTGGATTTGACTTTGGGATGCTCAACCTGTAATAATCACATTGAACTAAGACTGATCTGTACACCATGACTAGAGGCCAATTCTGCACCAGTGGGGATCACCAGCAACATGGAGGTCAGCAGAAGAATCAATGATTCTCTTTGTTACATGGGGGCGAGATGTCTCCCCTTCAGCTCTGTATTTTCCTGGGAGCAGATCCAGCTTTGTGGGTCCCCATGAACTTAGTATCCTAGTACTACCACATCCTCTGTCATTACAGCAAAGTTACTAAATTGCTTTGGGCCTTGGCTTCTTTAAATAAGGTTAGTTCCTTTCTCTCCTGCATAAGGTTTCTATGAAGCTTGAGAGAGAATATGAATAGAAAAGGTCTGGCATAGTAGTCAGCACTTAGATGGCATTCCACCAATGTGACTGTTTTTTGTTCTTTATGAAATTGGCCTGATGACTATGCTTGAGAATCAACAGAAAGTAGGTTTCCCAGAGAATCCCTCTTCATCCTGGATCCATTCAACATCACACACACAGACACACACACACACACACACACACACACACACACACACACGGTTTTCCATTGTCCAGCATGGAGTCTGAAATTCTACATTGGTGGTATAGCCCTTTGGAGGATGGAGTAAGATTGCAGTATTGTTTGGCAATAGCCACTTCTTCTCCTTGGGGGAGGATTAAACTTTAGTGCCCCACTGAGACCAGACAAAACTATGTTATCTGCTTTGGCCAATGGCATGGGAGAGGAACTGTTGTGTGTCACTTCTGAACAGAAACTTGATGAGCCACTCTGTACCTTGCCATACTGTTTTCCTGTACCACATTCACAGGCAATATATGAGTTGGTTCCAGCCTGGGTCCCACAGTGGGGATCACCATGATGGACAGATGTTTCCTCCTCCCACTGGTTCACACTGGACATATGGTATGATTGATAATAATCCCTGTGGTTTTAAACCACTGAGATTTGGGGGTTGTTTGTGAGCACAACATAAACTCATGAAGGGAATTTGAAGGATAGAAGTCCTGAATGGCAATACAGGAGGCTACTGAAGCCGATTTTGCATGCATCTTACAAGGCTCCTTTTCTGACACTACCTGTTCTCCAGGAAGGCAGAGGTTGCAGTGCGCACCTGCAACAGAACTATCTAATAGGGACCAGGAAGCACAGATTTGAATAAGGCCTTGGTGGGGTCAAGTGAAAAATTTGTGAGTTCAGCTTTCAGTTTTAATAAAAATATCTTAGTCCCGTGATTCTCAAACTTGAAGCACTTGAAGGGGTTGTTAAAACACAGTTCAGTGGGCCCCATCTCAGAGTTTCCAGTTTGGGAAGTCTGGAGTGGAGCCCAATAATATGCGTTACTAATGAGTTGCCGGGTGACGTTATCGCTGTTGGCTCAGGGCTTGTCTTTGACAACCACTACTTTAGGTCCACCAGGTAAATCAGAGACCCCTTCCTTAGAGTGAAGGAGACAGCTGAGAGGAAGAGGCTGCCTTGCTGAGATTCAAGCCTGTTCTTCCTTTTTTCTTTTAGACCAGACACCCTGACAGGTGACCCTAAGCGGGCCACCCACGCTTCCTGCCCAGGAGTCGATGCCACAGAGGACATGCATGGGCGTTCCAAAATCTCCCTCCGTGTTGTTTGAAGATGTGTCTCAGTGTCATGCTCAGAAGTATGACGAAGGGATCAATAGATGACTCTCCTAAGTTTAAGAAATTTTAGGCATGAGATTCAGAGTTAGGGAAGAAGAAATGTTTTCTCCAATTCATAGGCTACAAGACACATGGACCCCTTAAAAGTGGAGCCCATGAAAAGTCATATTGTTATGGAGTCCGTGGAGGTATATTAAGACTGCTGGGTACCAAGAAGTATGTGTAAACAAAGGTAAGATTAAATTAATTTTATATTCCAGACAGTAAAATGCCATGAAAGTTTCTCTCCCAGTTCAGCAAGGAAACAAATTTCAGAATCTGTAAAAATATTTAGGTAGCTGATGTGGCCACTGCAGGATTGCAGTTTTTCCCATTTGTGGTTTGGGAACCAGAGAGGAAAAGTAATCCAAGCTTTCACAGAGTCATCAAGGGTTACATGGAAATAGGAAATTAACCAACCATTAAAAAAGCAAAGAATTATGTCAAAATACTTTAAAGATTATAAAGCTAATTTAGAGTTTCACAAGGACACAATTAACATTGGAATATATTATGTACAGTGATCTAAAAAAATTACATGGCTTCTTTTAAAATGGATGGAATAACTATATATATAGATGGTCACTAAGCACATTTATTCTTGTGAGAATGACAAGACTATGCAAGATAAAGAAAGTTCTTACTTTTGAACCGAAACTAATTATCTTTACAGAGGAAGAATCATTTTGCTTCTCTTCTTCAAACAGTAACTTCTATTTTTGTGTCCCCTCTGAGTCTCATGATGTTTGACCAGCATTAGATTTCTGTCAACCTAATAGAATTGATAATATGAATGGGACTTTTATAGAATTAAAATGTAAAGGGGACTCCTGGAAAATGGTATAAACCTTTGGAGAATAGAGTCTTCCTCTATTCTTTGCATAGGACTAAAGCAGCTCTCCATTTTGTTCCTTTATATTATGACCCACGGTGGCAATGACAGACCTAGAACAATACTGTTTTAAAATTGTGTCTCTCATAATAAGCAAAACCAGCCAAGAGTTCCAGGGTAGAGCAAATTAATGACTATAAGGAGGAATCGCCCAGTGTTTGGGGTACCCTACTTTTATAGAGGATAGGTGAATCTCTTGCCAGTTAGCTCCCTGTTATTTTAGGGAGGAAATTGACATTTCATGATATTCCAGGCTACATTATGAGCTTTGTGGTCCTCAGCATTTTTACTTTCTAGGCCACTTCCTCCATAAAAAAAAATTCAAAAATATATTTTATAACCACATTGGTATAAAGACAAATATATTAGTGCATTTATTTGTAAATATTCATTATTATCATATTCAAGTTTTCCTCCTGATTTTAAAATAAATTAAAATTAAAGCAATTATCTGGACTCCTTAAAGTGTTGCAGGCCCTAGTCATTGTGCTTGCTATGCCTAGTGGGTAAATCCACTCCCAGATCATGCTTGCCTGTCAATATTGTAAAAAAAAAAAAAAAAAAAAATCCTTATTAACAGACTGGCTTATTAGCATCACAGACTGGTAGGTAAGAGAAGGAGAAATATGTGAAACAGAACCCCAACCAACCCAAAGATATGTGCACGAGCGCACGTCTAGCCTATACCAGCTAAGCAGATATATAAGAAATAAATAATTGTTGTGGTTTTATGCCATGGAGTTTTGGGGTGGTTTGTTATACAGCAATGACTAACTGACATATAAAGTCTTGGCAGCTATTATATGGAGTTAGATTTTTTTTTTTTTCAGAGTGCAATGTAAAACTATTGGAAGGCTTTAAGCAGAGGAGTACACAATCTGATTTCCTCTGGGCAAAGTTCACTGCAGCTGTGGGAAAGAGATTAGAATGGAGGACAGGAAACCAGTAGGAGGCTATAGCAGTCATCCAGCTGAGGAAAGATGACTTGACACGGTAGGCCTGGGGGCAGGGGTGGAAGTGGAGATGGAGAGAAAAGGATGGCAGTTCAAACTATATTTAAATTTTCTGCTAGGCCCTGTGAAGGATGTGAAAAGCTACAAAGAATTGTAAGACCTTGCTATGCCTTAATTGGAAAGGATGAGAGAGAGATTGTTTCTGGAAACAGGAATAGAGAATTGGTGAATTTTCTGATCACATACAGATAGTCCTGCTGAATGTTCCTAAACTCACTGAGGGCCAGATTCAACTTTTGAAATCTGTTTGTGAGAATCAAAGTTGATAGCAGAAGCAGATGGCTGTGAAGAATGCTATGGTGTAACATTTTGTGGGTTATATTTTAACAGGATGGTAACCGAGCTTTTTGAGCCTGTCTGGTCTATGCCCTCCTCAAAATTCTCCATCCATCTCCCTGTCTTCTCTCCCTTTCTATAATTTGCAACAATTTGCTTTTTCCCCAAGGAAGTCTGCTTTCAGAAAAAGTTGCTTATTTATCTTTCGTTTAGCCAAAGAAACAGAAACGTTTCAACATAACCACACCCTGATTTCACTTTGCCATATCATACAATTATAAGATGCTATTTCATTATAAAATTCAAAGAAACATTTCATACATGGATTCTTAATTCATTTCTTAAGGCATGCAGGATTTGCTGTGGCTATCAACAGCTTTCTTGTTCTAAGGAGTGAACTGAGGTATCATGTGCTAAAGCATCTCCCTGAAAACATCTGAGGCAGGATTAAAATGAGGTTTCAGATCCCTTAATTCTTAGTTTAGTAGGGCCTCTCCCTAGATCACATCAGTATAGCAGGAATATATTATGTACCTTTTAAATCTACAGACTTTTCAATAACTTAGAAATATATTGATCTTTCCTAGGAGATTTTCCCCATTTTTCTTGCCCATTAACACTGATACAAAAATATTAAAAATAAAGCCTAATAACAATGCATTTCATTAGCACCAGGATCACTTGAACAAAATATATATTTTTTTTTTTTTTTTTTGCAGAAAGGTTTCACTTTATTGGACATTGTTCATCCATTGGTTAAAAGAAATTAAACCTTGTCAAGAATAGTATAGAAGAGGAAAATCTGCTTAAAGTTTCTGAAGAAAACCAGTGACAATTTCTTAACAATCAATGTAATGTAATGTTGTTATTCCTAGTTTTATTATATTTACATTTTGGTATGTTTTATACGTAGGCTTTATGTTCAGAATTATTTATATTTCATTCTCATGTTAATGTTAGTTTGAGATTCTTTGAGTGATATTTACATTTGTCTGTTGATACAAATTGGAATAGATGTATTTATTTTGGGGGTAGGACCTAAAAAATTGGCCAAGTCACTTATTTTTTCTTCCTCACAAACTGTTTTAGTCTTTGAAACTTTCATGTGTTTTGGCATCATTGAAGTCTCCACTGTGCTTCATTCCTTATTAAGAAACTCAGGCCTTAATTAACTTGCTGTCCCTTCATTTGAAATTCACTCCATTTGATAACTCTTTGTTGCTTATAGAACGGTTGGTGCAGGCTTGTGTGGGCTTCCATAACACAAAAGCCAGATGGATTTTTAAAAGCAGATAAATTTAGTCTTGAATAGAGAACTGTGAAAAAAAGAGAAAAGAATCATTAAAAAAAAAAAAAAGCCCCACAAAACAAAACAAAACAAAACAAAACAAAACAAAAAAATCTTGGTACTGATAAAAACAGTGAGAAATCACAGATTCTCAAATTAGAGGAAAAGCAAATCTTTTTCTTTTCCTTCCCTTCCTCCTCTTCCTACTTTTTAATTTGTTTTGGGCTCAAGAAGTGAAAAGTTCTGTTCCCAATTAAAAACGGATCACATTTGGGTCTGAGGGGGAGTGAGCCGCCTCATGATATGAGTATGAGACAGAAGGCTGTAGATAGATTGAGTCCCTTTGATAACCAACACCACTCTCTGTGTGTGCTAATTTGCAGAATGGGGAAAATATTGGCATGTTGCCTTCAGAATCCTTTGGAGGAAAAGCATTAGAAATATGAAAGCATTAAAGTTCTGTCCAAAGTGTTTACCTTATGTAACAAATTTATTAGGGAGTCTCAACATGTTATGGGTATAAAAATGAAACAGTTTGACACTTATACAATGACAGCTCCTTCAACGAGAATAGGTTGACCCACCTTTCCTGCTGGGAAGTAACTCCCTTAACAGCAATTTGGCCTGCTCCTCTAACTTTCCTGTCACTTTTGGTTATTAGAACAGTTCACTTTATTGTTTAAGATTCAGTCCTATGTATTTTGATACTTCAGTCTCAAATCAGATTCAGAGCTTGTGTCCTCCCCCACAAATGTTGACTCCCCCAGTCTGTGACTTCAGTGGCTTGAAAGTTAGTGGTTTGTTCTTCGTGTACTTACATCTTTTCTTCTCTCTTTGAACTCCTTTCTTTAGACTTCAGAAGGCTTCTGGATCCTATTCTGGCCCATTGTGGCATGGTCAGCAGATGAGAAACAGATGGACTGGTGTGTGGTGGGAGGAAGCTGTCCTGGTCAAGCTCTGCTTCAGGCCAGTCCTTTCTGAGGTTGGTGTTCTCAGTTCATTGGCAGCCTCCATAGAAGTGGTGTGTTTGAGGGACAGCATTCAGCTTCATCTTGGCCCCTTCATCACTGGGAACTTCCACCTCCACTGGAGAGGGCAGTTGTATATTGGCCTTGAGCAGTGATAAACATCTCCAACTCCTTGTCTGTGTTGGGTCTTGTTGCTTGGTACAGTGGCTATCCTGAATGGTTCTATGGCTCTTATCATCGGCTTCTGTGTTGCTTCCCATGGAGCTATGGGAGCCATTGGAGTCCTCTTTCGTATTTCCCAGATCCACAGAGCCTTGAAATGGGATGAGGCTGCCCATATCTCATTTCCAGGTATATTGCATGACGAGACACTGCTGACTTGGGCTACTGACCTAGAGCAATTACCTTCAGGAATCTCTGGTCTCAAGTGAACACTATTTTCTATACTCAAACACACACCTTCCCAAAACTCCAGGTGACATGTATCTATACACACCCTTCTCTCCTCTCACCTTGGCAGGCATCATTTCCTAGTATGCTCTCTCAATGTTCCACTTCTGTCATCATAGAATACCTCAAAATCTGCAGTTTACCATGTATCCAGCCAGTCTACCTCTCTTAGAGTCACCATCAGCATCTATTCAGGATTCCACTGGATATTGTCTTACTTGGTTTTGAGGAGAGAGAGGCACCACCACCAGCCACAACTACAAAGACATGAGAGAAAAGACGTTCTTCACTAGCATGCACTTCACCAAAGACCTACTGAAGTAAAATATCAGGTTGTCCTCCTTTCAACTTTAAGATTTTTTTTTGAATGTAGCTGTCTCTGCAGAAACGGAGCCTGCTATTAGCAAGCAACTTTATGTTACCACTCTCCCATCCCCAACTCAATTCTTTTTTTTTTTTTTTTTTTTATTTTTAATAAAATATTTTATTTAACCCAATATATACAAAATAGTATCATTTTAACATGTAATTAGCATAGAAATTATCAATGAGATATTTTCCATTCTTTCTTTTCTCATATATTTAAACGTATCTCAATTTAGACTAGTCATATTTCACGTGCTGGGTTGCCTCGTGTGGCTATTGGCTACCATATCGAACAGCACAATTCTAAGGGCTCTCTAGGCAGAATGAACAAGTGAACCACTCTGTGGGCTGTTCCTTAAATCTCATAGTGACATAGTGAATTCTGAGGATGCCTCAGAAGTACAGAGATATCATAGTTTCCTATAGAATTCCTGTGGAAGCAGAGATTCCTAGAATTGTCCTGCAATGAAAAAGTTGAAGATGAGCTAGGGCCTGATTTGTGGCCATGTACTTTGCTTCCTATTCTTGATCTCTGGTTTAAAGGAAGTTCCTCTTCTGGATGCATTACTGACTGGTCACAAGGACAGGATTCCTCGTCTCACCAGCTTATCTTTAGTTCTGCATTAGCATAAGAAGGACACACTCCCCGATGTCCTCCAATAGATCAATCAGAGAGTAAGCTAAAGCCTAAGGCCCACAGAAGGGACTCTTCCTCTGGGGGCAGCATGGCAGGGCCAATTCCCAATTTGAGAATTTCTACATTTTCCACACAACTTCAGAATTAGCAATGGGTCTAATTCCATTTCTGGTCTATCTCTAACTCCATACTTCTGCTAGTTTTTTATTTTTTATTTTATTTTTTTTATTATACTTTAAGTTCTAGGGTACATGTGCATAACGTTTATATCATGTATAACTCCCCAATGCAATCCCTCCCTCCTCCCCCCTCCCCATGATAGGCCCCAGTGTGTGATGTTCCCCTTCCCGAGTCCAAGTGATCTCATTGTTCAGTTCCCACCTATGAGTGAGAACATGCGGTGTTTGGTTTTCTCTTCTTGTGATAGTTTGCTAAGAATGATGGTTTCCAGCTGCATCCATGTTCCTACAAAGGACACAAACTCATCCTTTTTGATGGCTGCATAGTATTCCATGGTGTATATGTGCCACATTTTCTTAATCCAGTCTGTCACAGATGGACATTTGGGTTGATTCCAAGTCTTTGCTATTGTGAATAGTGCCGCAATAAACATACGTGTGCATGTGTCTTTGTAGTAGAGTAATTTATAATCCTTTGGGTATATACCCAGTAGTGGGATGGCTGGGTCATATGGTACATCTAGTTCTAGATCCTTGAGGAATCGCCATACTGTTTTCCATAATGGTTGAACTAGTTTACAATCCCACCAACAGTGTAAAAGTGTTCCTATTTCTCCACATCCTCTCCAACATCTATTGTTTCCTGACTTCTTAATGATTGCCATTCTAACTGGTGTGAGATGGTATCTCATTGTGGTTTTGATTTGCATTTCTCTGATGGCGAGTGATGACGAGCATTTTTTCATGTGTCTGTTGGCTGTATGGATGTCTTCTTTTGAGAAATGTCTGTTCATATCCTTTGCCCACTTTTTGATGGGGTGTTTGTTTTTTTCTTGTATATTTGTTTGAGTTCTTTGTAGATTCTGGATATTAGCCCTTTGTCAGATGAGTAGGTTGCAAAAATTTTCTCCCATTCTGTAGGTTGCCTGTTCACTCTGATGGTAGTTTCTTTGCTGTGCAAAAGCTCTTTAGTTTAATTAGATCCCATTTGTCAATTTTGGCTTTTGCTGCCGTTGCTTTTGGTGTTTTAGACATGAAGTCCTTGCCCATGCCTATGTCCTGAATGGTACTACCTAGATTTTCTTCTAGGGTTTTTATGGTATTAGGTCTAACATTTAAGTCTCTAATCCATCTTGAATTAATTTTCGTATAAGGGGTAAGGAAAGGATCCAGTTTCAGCTTTCTACTTGTGGCTAGCCATTTTCCCAGCACCATTTATTAAATAGGGAATCCTTTCCCCATTTCTTGTTTCTCTCAGGTTTGTCAAAGATCAGATGGCTGTAGATGTGTGGTATTATTTCTGAGGACTCTGTTCTGTTCCACTGGTCTATTTCTCTGTTGTGGTACCAGTACCATGCTGTTTTGGTTACTGTAGCCTTGTAGTATAGTTTGAAGTCAGGTAGCGTGACGCCTCCAGCTTTGTCCTTTTGACCTAGGATTGTCTTGGCAAT
Organism: Trachypithecus francoisi; assembly: GCF_009764315.1. Lineage (NCBI taxonomy): Eukaryota > Metazoa > Chordata > Mammalia > Primates > Cercopithecidae > Trachypithecus > Trachypithecus francoisi. The sequence continues at coordinate 773,227 of NW_022681435.1, read as the reverse complement.
GCGGGCTCTTTTTTGGTTCCATATGAACTTTAAAGCAGTTTTTTCCAATTCTGTGAAGAAACTCATTGGTAGCTTGATGGGGATGGCATTGAATCTATAAATAACCTTGGGCAGTATGGCCATTTTCACGATATTGATTCTTCCTATCCATGAGCATGGTATGTTCTTCCATTTGTTTGTGTCCTCTTTGATTTCACTGAGCAGTGGTTTGTAGTTCTCCTTGAAGAGGTCCTTTACATCCCTTGTAAGCTGGATTCCTAGGTATTTTATTCTCTTTGAAGCAATTGTGAATGGAAGTTCATTCCTGACTTGGCTCTCTGCTTGTCTGTTACTGGTGTATAAGAATGCTTGTGATTTTTGCACATTAATTTTGTATCCTGAGACTTTGCTGAAGTTGCTTATCAGCTTAAGGAGATTTTGGGCTGAGACGATGGGGTTTTCTAAATATACAATCATGTCATCTGCAAACAGGGACAATTTGACTTCTTCTTTTCCTAACTGGATACCCTTGATTTCTTTCTCTTGCCTGATTGCCCTAGCCAGAACTTCCAACACTATGTTGAATAGGAGTGGTGAGAGAGGGCATCCCTGTCTTGTGCCAGTTTTCAAAGGGAATTTTTCCAGTTTGTGCCCATTCAGTATGATATTAGCTGTGGGTTTGTCGTAAATAGCTCTTATTATTTTGAGGTACGTTCCATCAATACCGAATTTATTCAGCGTTTTTAGCATAAAGGGCTGTTGAATTTTGTCAAAAGCCTTTTCTGCATCTATTGAGATAATCATGTGGTTCTTGTCTTTGGTTCTGTTTATATGCTGGATTACATTTATTGATTTGCGAATGTTGAACCAGCCTTGCATCCCAGGGATGAAGCCCACTTGATCATGGTGGATAAGCTTTTTGATGTGCTGCTGAATCCGGTTTGCCAGTATTTTATTGAGAATTTTTGCATCGATGTTCATCAGGGATATTGGTCTAAAATTCTCTTTTTTTGTTGTGTCTCTGCCAGGCTTTGGTATCAGGATGATGTTGGCCTCATAAAATGAGTTAGGGAGGATTCCCTCTTTTTCTATTGATTGGAATAGTTTCAGAAGGAATGGTACCAGCTCCTCCTTGTACCTCTGGTAGAATTCAGCTGTGAATCCCTCTGGTCCTGGACTTTTTTTCGTGGGTAGGCTATTAATTGTTGCCTCAATTTCAGAGCCTGTTATTGGTCTATTCAGGGATTCAACTTCTTCCTGGTTCAGTCTTGGGAGCGTGTAATTGTCCAGGAAATTATCCATTTCTTCTAGATTTTCTAGTCGATTTGCGTAGAGGCATTTATAGTATTCTCTGATGGTTGTTTGTATTTCTGTGGGGTCGGTGGTGATATCCCCTTTATCATTTTTTATTGCATCTATTTGATTCCTCTCTCTTTTCTTCTTTATTAGTCTTGCTAGCGGTCTGTCAATTTTGTTGATCTTTTCAAAAAACCAACTCCTGGATTCATTGATTTTTTGGAGGGTTTTTTGTGACTCTATCTCCTTCAGTTCTGCTCTGATCTTAGTTATTTCTTGCCTTCTGCTAGCTTTTGAATGTGTTTGCTCTTGCCTCTCTAGTTCTTTTAATTGTGATGTTAAAGTGTCAATTTTAGATCTTTCCTGCTTTCTCTTGTGGGCATTTAGTGCTATAAATTTCCCTCTACACACTGCTTTAAATGTGTCCCAGAGATTCTGGTATGTTGTATCTTTGTTCTCATTGGTTTCAAAGAACATCTTTATTTCTGTTTTCATTTTGTTATGTACCCAGTAGTCATTCAGGAGCAGGTTATTCAGTTTCCATGTAGTTGAGCGGTTTTGATTGAGTTTCTTAGTCCTGAGTTCTAGTTTGATTGCACTGTGGTCTGAGAGACAGTTTGTTATAATTTCTGTTCTTGTACATTTGCTGAGGAGTGCTTTACTTCCAATTATGTGGTCAATTTTGGAATAAGTGCGATGTGGTGCTGAGAAGAATGTATATTCTGTTGATTTGGGGTGGAGAGTTCTATAGATGTCTATTAGGTCCGCTTGGTGCAGAGATGAGTTCAATTCCTGGATATCCTTGTTAACTTTCTGTCTCGTTGATCTGTCTAATGTTGACAGTGGAGTGTTGAAATCTCCCATTATTATTGTATGGGAGTCTAAGTCTCTTTGTAGGTCTCTAAGGACTTGCTTTATGAATCTGGGTGCTCCTGTATTGGGTGCATATATATTTAGGAGAGTTAGCTCTTCCTGTTGAATTGATACCTTTACCATTATGAAATGGCCTTCTTTGTCTCTTTTGATCTTTGATGGTTTAAAGTCTGTTTTATCAGAGACTAGGATTGCAACCCCTGCTTTTTTTTGTTCTCCATTTGCTTGGTAGATCTTTCTCCATCCCTTTATTTTGAGCCTATGTATGTCTCTGCATGTGAGATGGGTCTCCTGAATACAGCAGACTGATGGGTCTTGACTCTTTATCCAGTTTGCCAGTCTGTGTCTTTTAATTGGAGCATTTAGTCCATTTACATTTAAGGTTAATATTGTTATGTGTGAACTTGATCCTGTCATTATGATATTAACTGGTTATTTTGCTCATTAGTTGATGCAGTTTCTTCCTAGCCTCGATGGTCTTTACATTTTGGCATGTTTTTGCAATGGCTGGTACTGGTTGTTCCTTTCCATGTTTAGGGCTTCCTTCAGGGTCTCTTGTAAGGCAGGCCTGGTGGTGACAAAATCTCTAAGCATTTGCTTATCTGTAAAGGATTTTATTTCTCCTTCACTGATGAAACTTAGTTTGGCTGGATATGAAATTCTGGGTTGAAAATTCTTTTCTTTAAGAACGTTGAATATTGGCCCCCACTCTCTTCTGGCTTGTAGAGTTTCTGCCGAGAGATCTGCTGTTAGTCTGATGGGCTTCCCTTTGTGGGTAACCCGACCTTTCTCTCTGGCTGCCCTTAAGATTTTTTCCTTCATTTCAACTTTGGTGAATCTGGCAATTATGTGTCTTGGAGTTGCTCTTCTGGAGGAGTATCTTTGTGGCGTTCTCTGTATTTCCTGAATTTGAATGTTGGCCTGCCCTACTAGGTTGGGGAAGTTCTCCTGGATGATATCCTGAAGAGTGTTTTCCAACTTGGTTCCATTTTCCCCCTCACTTTCAGGCACCCCAATCAGACGTAGATTTGGTCTTTTTACATAATCCCATACTTCTTGCAGGCTTTGTTCATTTCTTTTTCTTCTTTTTTCTTTTGGTTTCTCTTCTCGCTTCATTTCATTCATTTGATCCTCAATCGCTGATACTCTTTCTTCCAGTTGATCGAGTCGGTTACTGAAGCTTGTGCATTTGTCACGTATTTCTCGTGTCATGGTTTTCATCTCTGTCATTTCGTTTATGATCTTCTCTGCATTAATTAGTCTAGCTGTCAATTCTTCCACTTTTTTTTCAAGATTTTTAGTTTCTTTGCGCTGGGTACGTAATTCCTCCTTTAGCTCTGAGAAGTTTGATGGACTGAAGCCTTCTTCTCCATCTCGTCAAAGTCATTCTCTGACCAGCTTTGATCCGTTGCTGGCGATGGGCTGCGCTCCTTTGCAGGGGGAGATGCGCTCTTATTTTTTGAATTTCCAGCTTTTCTGCCCTGCTTTTTCCCCATCTTTGTGGTTTTATCTGTCTCTGGTCTTTGATGATGGTGACGTACTGATGGGGTTTTGGTATAGGTGTCCTTCCTGTTTGATAGTTTTCCGTCTGACAGTCAGAAGGACTGTCTGTTGGTCTGTTGGAGATTGCTTGAGGTCCACTCCAGACCCTGTTTGCCTGGGTATCAGCAGCAGAGGGTGCCAAAGATAGAATATTGCTGAGCAGCGAGTGTACCTGTCTGATTCTTCCTTTGGAAGTTTCCTCTCAGGGATGACTCCACCCTGTGAGGTGTGGGGTGTCAGACTGCCCCTAGTGGGGGATGTCTCCCAGCTAGGCTACTCAGGGGTCAGGGACCCACCTGAGCAGGCAGTCTGTCCGTTCTCGGATCTCAACCTCCGCGTTGGGAGATCCACGGCTCTCCCCAAAGCTGTCAGACAGAGTCGTTCGCCTCTGCACAGCCCCCGCTGCTTTCCCTATTGGACCTCAGCTGTGGGCTGTCCCCAGAGGTGGAGTCTACAGAGACAGGCAGGTTTCCTTGAGCTGCTGTGAGCTCCACCCAGTTCGAGCTTCCCAGCGGCTTTGTTTACCTACTTAAGCCTCAGCAATGGCGGGCACCCCTCCCCCAGCCTCGCTGCTGCCTTGCGGATAGATCGCCGCAGACGGCTGTGTTAGCAGTGAGGGAGGCTCCGTGGGCGTGGGACCCTCCCGGCCAGGTGTGGGATATATTCTCCTGGTGTGCCTGTTTCCTTAAAGCGCAGTATTGGGGTGGGAGTTACGCGATTTTCCAGGTGTTATGTGTCTCAGTTCCCCTGGCTAGGAAAACGGATTTCCTTCCCCCTTGCGCTTCCAGGTGAGGCGATGCCTCGCCCTGCTTCAGCTCACGCTGGTCAGGCTGCAGCAGCTGACCAGCACCGATTGTCCGGCACTCCCTAGAGAGATGACCCCAGTACCTCAGTTGAAAATGCAGAAATCACCGGTCTTCTGTGTTACTCGCGCTGGGAGTTGGAGACTGGAGCTGTTCCTATTCGGCCATCTTGCTCCACCCCCCCATATTTTTTATCCAACTCAATTCTTTTCTTAATTTCGTTGGGGATAGTTCAGAGATGGAGCCTATAGTAAACCTTATGGAGACAGGCTTATCACCAACAACCCAAGCTCACCTTTGGACTTTGACCATGGTTTTGAGACAATGGGAAACATCTCACTCTCCATCCTATTACGTTAGCATCATACTTTGTAATTTATTGTCTTCATTTGAACTCACCAAACTCTTTCTGGTGTTTTTTCCCCTATCCTGTGCTGATTTAGACTGAGGTTGTGAGTAAGCTAGCAGTTTCCCAGGCTTATGGGCTAGGCCCCTAGCCTGGCCAGTCATTCAGAAAATGTGTCCCACATGCCACAAGCAGGATAGTATGGTGGGGGGAGAAAGTTATAACATGGGTCTGAACCTTGGCCATGGGTCCATGGCTGGCTACCTGTGACCATTATCTTTTTGGTCCTCTAGAAATGTGTTCCTGATTTCTAGAACAAAGGTTGGACTAGTAAATTTTAGTAACAAAACCCATATTTTTTCCCAAATTGACTGTTAAAACCTAGGTCCTCTTTCTTCCCAGGCAGAGACCTCATGGCATGAAATAAGGCAGCTCTGTGGTAGAAAATTTGAGACCTACTGAAGTAAAATATTAGGTTGTTCTCCTTTCAACTTTAAGACTGTTTTTTGAGTGTGTCTGTCTCTGCAAAAACAGAGCCTGCTACTAGTGAGCAACTTTATGTTTATATTCATCTGACTTTCCAAATGTCCATTGTATACTGAGCTCACTATTAGTAAGGCCATTTCCTTGTGTATTTTCAAATTGTTGTGGATGTTTTTAAAAGCTAAAAATTGGTGATGCTTATGTCTACTCCATATTTTGCAAAGTTAATGCTTTGAAAACTGCTGCTCTCATAGCACTAGAATAGCATTTCCCAGGGAATTGGATACTAGTCTCTTGGGATGCTCTCTGAAACGAAGAGCTTTATGGTCAAAAAAAATTGTAAAATATGCAGCATTCCATGTCCTCCTCTTGGAGATTTAGTAAGAGCTCAGAGAAGTTCTGCAGCAAACAACTTGTTTAACTTTGTTTGACTCAGTATTTCCCAACGTTTGGAAACTATTGTTTTCTCGTGTAACATTTAGTGTCATTTGGTAGAAATAGTGCTCCTTCAAATACAACTTGCAATTCATTGTCTTAGAGCAGGGCCAACATATTTTTTTTCTGCAGAGGGTCAGATGATAACAAATTTAGGCTTTGTGAATTTCACTGACTCTGTTGCAGCTTCTCAATTTTGTTCTTGCTGTATAAAGGCAGCAACAGGCATATCTAAAAATGGGAGTGGCCATGTCCCAATAAAACATTATTTACAAAAACAGGCAGTGGTATAGATTTGTCCTATGAGCTGTGGTTTGCTGATCCCAGTTTGTCCATTAAACAAGTGAGATTCATTCTGACTAGGGAAGGTACAATCTCAAATAGTGAAACAAAAGCTTAGTTCTTTCCTGAGTAATTACTAGAATTTTGCTGAACTTCGGAGACTAAGCCACTGAGGATACCAGTTTTTCCCTGATCATCTTGAGAACTGGAGCAGGCTAAGTGACTTGTTCCACACTGCTTATTTTATCAGACATTTATTTATCTAGCTGTGAAATCTTGGCCTGGCTCTGGATGTATTGCTAATCATCAGCCAGACTCACTGTGATCAAAGACGGGCAATAAGACATGGAGCAACTGGAGCAACCACTTAGTATCAACCCAATTATTGTATCTGAAATGAACTGTCTATGCTTTTCAAGCTTACAAAAGGAAAATGTTAAAAACACAGTAGAGGCATTCAGATGATCCTGGCTGTTTTCTGAATGGTTAACCATAATTAAATACTGTATTAGTTATCTATTTCTGTATACCAAATTACCTGAAAACTTGGTGGCTTAAAACAGCAAATGTTTTCAATCTCACAGCCAGAGCGGGTCAGGAATCTCGGTGGCATAGTTCAGTTCTCTGGCTCAGGGTCTACCATGAAGTGTTGGCCAGGGCTGTGAGGACTTAACTGGGGAGAATGTGCTTCCCAGCTCATTCCCACAACTGACCTCAAGGCCCTTGGACTGGCAGTTCCTTGCCTCATGGGTCTGTCCCTAGGGCTGTTAACAACATATCAGTTGTTGTTCCCTAGAGGAACTTTCCCTAGAGGGAAGGCTCAGAGAAAGGAGGCAGGAAAGGCAAGCAAGACAGAAACCAAAGTTTCTTTGTAACCTTATCTGGAAAGTGCCATACTATCATGTTTGCTATGTTCCACTTGTTAAAAACATGTCACTGGTTCCAGCCCACACTTCAGGAATGTGACTCTACAGGGGTTTGTATATTAGGAGTCTGGGATCCTTGGGGGTCATCACAGAGGCTGTCTAACACATATACTAATTTCATTAAGGTCTTTTTAATTATTTCTTTGTGCAATGAGGGTTCAAAGTCCCTGACCTTGAGTAGCAGAGGAAGATGTCACAGCCATAGTAAAAGCATTAGGGCGTGTCTTTATGAGAACTCTAGAGGAAAGAAAAAGAGAAGAAATAAAGTATGCATGTTGCAAGGTGGAAGGGATGGGCAAGAGAAAAAAAGAGACAAGCAAAGAATTATGGCGGCATTTTTCTGGAATTATTTGTCTTCCTCTGGGAGGAAGGGAACAGAATGAAAGCTTCCTGAAAGCGATCTGGCCAGTGGACTCCTAAAAGTCCTGTTGTTCCTGCTTATTCCTCAGTTATCTGGGTTAAAAAGTATCTCACATTCTCCAATCACTCATACATGTTTAACTATTATTGATCTATTATTACCAAAGTAATTGGCTGAAATTTTATAATTTTAGCTGTCCACTTGCCAAAAAAAAAACCCAAAAAAAAAAAACAACAACAAAAAAGGAAAAATGAACAATCAGCCCCATACCAGGTACTAAAAGGGATACAATTACATATTATACCTCCCGCCTTTGAAGATCTTATATTCCTATTAAGGAAACAACACAAACATATGGAAACAGTTACGTTAAAATTAAAGATTTAAATAACAGTCTAAGGTAAGAGTAGAAAGTTGTAAGACAGCACATGATTAATTACCAAACAAACTATATAGAATTCGTTCTATTGGAATCCAAGGGAGAGACTGATCATTGTGAGCAAGGTGATTGGGGAACATATTGTGAAGCAAATGATAAGGATCTGGAAGGGGAGAGTAAAGTAATGGTATTCCAGGTGGACAGGATGGCATGAGTAAAAATAAAAAGGCGAGACAGGTGTTTTGGGGGAACAATGAGTTAACCAGTTTGGAGAGTGGGTTTTTGGAGGCGAGTAGTCTGAAATGAGGTAAATGGTAAGTCAGACAGCCATGCAGGAACAGGTTGAGTTTAATTATCTAACCTGTGCTCAGTCCCTGAGGCAGATGGCTCACCAACAAACATGCATGAATTACCCTCTATTAGAATTTTCAAAAAGGGGTAAGTTCCAGGTTGATTCACTGAACATCTTGGGCTCCCATCCCATGCCTGTCTTTTAATAGCAATTGGTGGCAAATGGAAACGGTACCTGTGCTTTGTCTCCATAGCAGCAACTCAGAAAAGCCTTGATGGCACCCAACTGAAAGAGACTGAATTGCTGTCACCCCCCACTGACAGACGAGGAGGCGATACAGGGAAGGAACGTGGCTGCTTTAGGAGATGTGGGATTAGGGAGACAGGTATGCTGGGTACCAGGAGATCCCAACCGAAATAGAGTTGCAAATAGGATTCAGGGTATCAAAGCATAAAGCACTCAAGTTAAGATAGCAGGAAAAGATGACCCTGAGCATGCCTTCTTCACATTCTGAGAACTTGGAACTATGAGAAGTGTCATAGAACCTTCAGAGAAGACCTAAAGAAATCCCTAAGTAGATGTGACATCTAATTCAACACCACCCCCTCCAACTTCCTACCTGTTACGTTACTCAATCTCTCTAAATTCCATCTGCTCATCTATCAGACAGGTATAACAGTATTACTCACTGTATCTATGGCATTGTTTTGGAAATTCAATGAGTCCACGGATGTCAAAGATTTCAAAGTGCCTTCCAAAAAGTTCCCATAACTCTTAGGTACTGCTATTATTCCTGCTATTATCAATCTATTCTTCCTGGCATCTCCATATCTTTGATAGTCATAAAAGCACATAACAAGGTGGTAAAATTATAGTTTTCTCTTAGATTTAGGTAACTTTGAAAGGCTTGGAATGACCCAAGGAAGGCTTAATATTAGAATGTCTCTGGGTTTTAGAATGTTTCTTGCTCCCTCTTTCCTACTCCCTGTCTTATCTCTTTCTTCTTCCCTCTCTTCAGTAAGCCACACAGTCAATGCCTTCTCTGTGCCAGGCACTTTGCAAAACACTTCTAGCATTTCTAGGCTCTGGATATGCAGATTTGGGCAAGGCCAGTAATTAATTTTTGGCTTCTGAAAGGTAAGTAATCATGTTCAGGTGTGGATTCAGATAAAGTAAGTTAGTAGGGTCTCTCAGTAGAGGAAACAATGGGGAGATTTCACCTTAAGAAGGAAGAGGATGAAAATGTGAACCCAACACGTGCTGTTTGGGAGTAAATTCCAGTGGTGTGTCTGGAGCAGCAGGGGGGCATCTGTGCGTATCCACAGGCAGCTGGCCAGCAGGCAGCACAGGGCTCAGAATCAAGGCCTCCTGATGCAGGGAAGGCATGCAAACAGCACCTGGGGCCCCATTTCTGTACGTGGCCTGGCTTCCCAACCCCATCAGCTGTTAATTATGGGGAGGAGAGTACCATGAAGGCAACAGGACCTATCTTCTTCTAATTATTTTTCTATGGTAGTATGGTCATGACTTCTATTTAATATCTTCTGGCTGGCAACAATGTACTGAATGTTCTGCAGACCACAGCATTAAGCATGGCCATTGGCTGTTATGCAATGGGCTGAAATCTTAATTCTACAGACATGAGATGCTTAGGGAAGAAAAGGAAGGCTCCGATGGCACCAGGGCAGACAGCAAGACGGTAGCTCCTTGGTCCCAGACTTGGAGTCCTTGACCTCAGGCTCTTTCCAGAGGACCCTTCCCTGTTGCACAGGGAGAACGCTGATTTATGATACTTCAAGAAGGTGTTTTCAAAATGAGTGGGCACATAGAAAGTATCTAAAAAAGTTTAAGATATTAATTTATTTCAGATATCCAGGATACTCAGGAAGAGTACAGTGAGAAGGGATCCCACAGCAAATTATGACCAAAAATAGCCAAGAATATTACATTTCCAATTTGCCAGTATGCTAGAGGTGTAGGAGGCTAAGGGCTGATATGAGCTCAGCCTGGGCTCTCGCCTGCATTGTCAGCATCCCAAATTAGCAACAAGTGTCATCAAATATATGAACTGGGAGGAATTCCAAAGGAACCAAATCATTGCTCTCCAAATAGATGGAGAGAGGATGTAGTGAGAGGTCAGAAGTGGAGAGGACAGGCACAGGAAACCTTTGTGGTGTCATTTCTGTCCCCGGACAGGATGCCGGAAGGAGAGAGGTCAAAGCAACAGGAAGTCAAGCATCACGGTACAAAACGTTATCAAGACGGATGGGAGTTTAATTGTTTGATTCTTTAGGGCAAGTGTTGTGTGATCACTTGTCCATCGGATCTCTATTGTGTTACGTTTTGTAAAATTTATTTTTAATTTAAAGTCAATATAGGAAAGGATTAATAAACAAAGGTAGAGGTGGGAGTGCAGTGGGGGAAGAGCTTGTTAAATTAAATGATCCAAAAAACTACAAAAATGCTGGAGGGCTTTTGTGTAGCTCTCTCCCAAGCTGCATTTCCCACTGGACATCTGGATTATAATTCAGAGCACCAGTTTCTGGCTTTTGGCCCTACTCAGATTCTCTGAGTTTCCAGTCTTACCTAAGTAATCTTCCCCAGAGGAGTTTATGTGATAAACTCTATCCACTCCCCTAGGGGTGCATATATAAGAAAGTCCTTTTGGTAGACCACAGAGAGAGAATATAAACTCCTGCACCTCCTGGGCTGCCTGAAGTTCCCCTCGACCACACAATTCCTGCTGCTTTGGTTGTTGGTCAGCATGACAAAAGCAACTCTTCAACTTGGGCTACTCTCTTCTAAAGGCTAAGGGACAATTGATAGCATCACCCCCTCAAATCTAGGAAGAAATTATGAAATGACATATCTCTTTAGAAAATGAATTGCCCATAGGAGATTTCAGTCTATATCTACTAGAGAGAAAGAGCTTATGTAGTGCCATTCAGAGTTATATCTCCCCAAGTATGAGGGATTGGGAGGTTGGATAGTATAGCTCACAAACATGCCCTTGGAATAAGGAAAGCTCTCAGCATTTGAAAGTATTCTCCCAGGCTGATGCAGTGTTGTGTTCCAGATTCCTCTGAGTAGCTCCTAAACTCAATCTGAGTTCTTTGTAGCAACCTGCCTGGTGCCCAGGAGGTGCCCTCTTGCTATTGGCCTGACTAGTTGGGTTTTAGTTGCTGGACTCTAGTCCAGAGAACCTACTCGGAGCCACCATCCATCTGAACTTCACTGTATTCATATTCTCCTATGATTTCAGGGCTATACTAAGACTGGGATAACAAACTGCTGCGTGTTGGCATGACACAACCTGGAAAATACGGTCTATCTCACATGGCTAGAATCCCCATACCCTCCCATAGGAAAACAGGTCTAGCCACTCAGCTCCAGAAGTATATCTTGGCCATTTTCTGAGAATAAGAAATATAAGCCTATTTAGACTGTATTTAGAATATCCCCAACCTTCAGATTAGATTGATGATGAAGATTTGAGAGAGGAAAATATTTGTTCATTCACTTATTAATTCAAAAATACCTGTTAGATACCTACCATGGGCAAGGCACTCTGCTGGATGCTGGGAAGGCATGAGTTAAGAAGACAGACATTTGTCAGCCCCATGGATAACACACAATAAAGCAATGGAGCCATTTTTAATTGTGATACGCATTGGGATGATAACCAGCAAGGGACTGAGATGGATGGGACCTTTTAGCTGGGTGGTAAAGGCTTACTTGAAAAGTTGACATTATCCTGAAAAGAAGAGGAGTTTCTTTTTGAGAAAAAAGGAGAGGAGAGGGAGAGAGCATCAGTAGAGAGAGCAAAGAACATGTGTATAGCCTTGAGGTGAGGAAGAGCTTGTGTGCTCCAGGGATGGAATGAGAGGAGCCCAGTGGGGCTGGAGGATTGTGACCCAGGGAAAGAGGAGTCAAGATTGAAAAGAAAGTCAGGGGTGAGGTCAAGGATGGCCCCAAAAGCCAGAATGGGAAATTGTTTTACTCTGAATGTGGCAGGAAACTAAAGAGTTGTGATTAGGGCTCATTAAATGAATGAAGGCGAGTGACATGAATGATACAATTACTATTTTTTCATGTGTGCTTCTTCATTGAGAATAGATTGGAGAAGTGAGAAGAGGAGCACGGAGACCAGCTGGGAGCTGCTGCAGTAACCCAGGTGAGGGAGATGGTGCCCTGGACCCGTGCTTGGCATGGAGGTGGAGAGAAGTGATACAACTGATTTAAGTCAACCAGCTGCTTTATCCAAATAATGTCAAATGAGTTTATTGCCATCTCTTCATATTTTACAACCAGATCACTTCTGCATAAAACCACATGGAAGAATAAGAAGGGAAAAACAATCAAGCAATAAACTGTTAATCTGCAAATAGTTAAATTCTCCAACAGTTGATTTTAAAATATTTTCCTAAAATCTATTAAGATTTTTTCAAAGTAGTTCTTCTTTGGAGGCACATCTCTGGACTGAAACAACCAGCCTTTGCTTTTGGTATGGTCCTGTTTCAGTCAAAATGGCTAACAGGCTATGCAGAAAACCAAATTCCAAGTTACTCAAATGTGGAGAAAATCTGGAGGTCTGGTATGGGCATCTTTTCAAAATGTTTTAATTACACATTGATTTACAAATGACATTGTCTGGTATGGTAGTTTTTAAAAAATCATCATTTTTAAATATCTGCCAAATTTTAAATGGTAGTTTTCATGAAAGTACAATGAAAACTTCATCCACGATCATGAAATTTTCCAACTCATATATCCTGATGAAAACAAAGACTTTCTATGGACAGTTGTTGAACCACACCTGACCTTGGACCCTGTGCTATCTACCCTTCTCAGTCTCATTCACTACCTAGTTTGGCTTTTCCAAATTTAATCACCAAGATGTTCAGACATAATTATAAAATATTATTACAAGTCCTTTAATTACCTTGATAACATTACTGGTAATATTAAAGACTTTTAGCAGTGTCTCATGGTATGTGCTTTGCCTGAAAAGGAAAGATATCTCTGATTAAAGTTTGAAACCGTTAGTAACATGGAACACCATACAAATGACACTTTTCCAAATTAGAAATTTTAAGATCAAAGAGTATTTACTGGCTTATATTTATATCTAATTTTAACATTTTTATGTAGAGATGAGGTCTCGCCGTATTGTGCAGGCCAATCTCAAACTCCTGACCTTAAGCTATCCTCCTGCCTCAACCTTTTATTTACTTTTAATGTTACCCTTTGTTCACTCTGTTGAGATATCTAGGTCAAAGCCTAAAGGCTATGTATTTTAATTTTAAGGATGCATGTGTGTATCCTCTCATACCACTAACATCCTGGCTAATGTCTTAATGACGAATTTTTTCCAGTTTTACCACGGAATTGTCTTGAAGTTGGTTCATATTTCACAGACTCCAATCTGAAGTGTGGATCATAGCATTTGTTAGAAACTAGTTGACTTTGACTCTTTTTTACTCTGAGATAGAATCTAATTGATCCTGTTATCTTGATTTTTATTGGTCAAAGCTTTCATTTAAGGCCTCCTTATAGGATGCTGACCAGCCAATGGATTGTTTGCCTTTGGTCAGTTGTTCACTCTCTGGTCCAATTAGCTGAGGCCAAAATGTAGTAGAGTATTGCAGCGAAGAATGGATAAGGAATTTCCTAAGGCAGTCTTGCTTAGCAGGTGCTATGTCAGTTTTTAGAAGAGTTTGTGGTTGTGATAAGTGTTCTAAGGGTTGGCCCATACTGTGTATGTTCTAAGGATCTAAGAATAATTTATTACCAAAGTAGCAAAAGAACTTCTTGTAAATAACCTCTGACAAATATTTTTTATTGGCATGTACCCTAAAGATAGCACTACAGTGAAGCTCCAGGAACTGAAAAGATCCTGGATAGGTATTAAAAAATTAAAGTTAAGGGCTTATGTAACTATCTTACAGATAATTTTAGGCAACGTAGTCTTGAAATAAGTTCAGCTAATCAGTTGAAGAAACAGCTGAATGTTTTTTAATGGCAAGAGCACTAGTCTTAGAATCAGGAACCATGGGTTGGCTCTGAGACTCTCTGTCTCATCTTGGGGAAATCATTTTAGCTTTGTGGCCCCACCCAGTGTTTTCCTGGAGCCCATAAGATGAATGTTGTAATAGGCTACTTCTACTTCTAAAGCATCCTTGATCTGAAATTTGAGAAACAGAACTGAGAATCAAAATGAAGTAAAAGCTTGAATAGATAAGTTGGGAGGCAAAAAAAAAAAAAAAAGCCAGAGAGAAATTAAGTTATTTATAGAGCATTCACTATGATATTCTGTGTGCTTTACACATGTTGACTTCTTACTCCTTCAGAGAAAGGCTCTGAGGTTGTATCCAGTTTACAGCAGAAAACAGGTAAGATACCTTGCCCCAGTCATACAAACTGTAAACAATGGAGTCAACCCAATTTTATTTAGCTAAAAGCATAATAAAGTGCTTTCCATCATAGCAAATTCTTCCTTAAATGCAGGGAGAAATAATGCTTACGGAAAAATAGAGGCAGGTTAAAAACAGTCATGTTTTACAAGGAAATAACAGCATTTCCACTAAATGATGTGGAGCTTGGGTTGAGAATGCTGATATATGACTCAGAATTCAAACCTTTTGCACTGATTGTTTTCACTTAGATTTTATGAAACTGTAGGTGTGTGAGTTAACGAGGAATGCTTCAGCACTTCCCTGGTCATGCATAAACATCTACATGCAAAACAGCAAGGAGTGTTCTGTTTATCACAGCTGCAGTCAAGCCAACAAAACTGTTTCTACCACTGAAGATGAAATTTGTAAAATTTTCTCTCAAAAAATAAAATAACCCTCTTGTTTGATTGCCATTCCTTTGGATTACCTGCTCGAATGCCATGATTCTTTTAAATTTCCTTTGAAGTCTCTCAAAGGAATGGAGTCACTAAGAGAGAGTCAAGCTCAAGGTTTTAACTGTGAGAGTCACTGTGGCCAACCAACCAATCAACCAATCAACCAACCAACCAAACAAAAACACCAGATTTAAAGCAGCATCAGAAGTCCCTCCTGTTTATAACATGCACCTTTGTTAACATAAGACAAATAATAATGCTAAGTATAATGGAAATCAAAGGACTAAGATCTTATATTTACATAGGCTAGCATTGTGCAAAACCCTATCCCCTTTGGAAAAACCTAAACATTTTTCCCATGAGGAATCTGCTCTTGAGGAATTGCCACCAGGTGAGAATCAACATTGAAGTCTTAGTTGAGCTTTGCTTTCCAAATAAAAATGTAGTTTCAATCCTTTTTCTAACTGCCCAGAAATGTAGGTCTATCCTTTCCAGGATAATTAGCCCCTCTGCATTGACAATTGCTGGCATGTGAATTTCTTTAACCAAGTTATCACATTAATTCTCTCAACTACCCTGTGAAGTCGGTAAATGGAGCAGATGTTGTTAAATTCATTGGAACACAAAGAAACTGAGGCTCACAAGTTAGTTATTTTCTGCAAATGTTCCAATAAATAAGTAGTGAAGCCAGATAGATAGATAACTCATAGAATTCATAGATAAGTTGTTCCATTATGTTCTTACCACTATGGCATACTGCATGGTCAATCAAAACAAGAATAAAAGTGAAGTTGGCCAAGGAGGGCGGATCACGAGGTTAGGAGATTGAGACCATCCTGGCTAATACGGTGAATCCCCGTCTCTACTAAAAACACAAAAAATTAGCCCAGCATGATGGCGGGCACCTGTAGTCCCAGCTACTTGGGAGGCTGAGGCAGGAGAATGGCGTGAACTCGGGAGGTGGAGCTTGCAGTGAGCTGAGATCGTGCCACTGCACTCCAGCCTGGGCGACAGACCTAGACTGTGTCCCCCTCACCCCACGCCCCCCGCCAAAAAAATTGAAGTTGACATTTATTTGGTGGATGGGAATTTGTAGAAGACAGTCACTACTAAGAAAGCTGGGTAAATTCTTATGATGCTAGTATGTTAGTCTCTTTTGAAGGACAATAGTCCATATTTGCTTCCTCTCACTCTTGGAAAGTGTAAAAAATCCACAACATGAGATTTGGGCAGGGACACAAACCCAACCAATATGTGTACCCACCCAAATCTCATGTTGAATTGTAATCCCCAGTGTTGGTAGAGGGGACTGGTAGAAGGTGATTGGATCATGGGGACAAATTTCCCGCTTGCTATTCTCGTGATACAGTGAGTTCTCATGAGATCTGGTTGTTTAAAAGTGAGTAACACCTTTCCCTTTTCTCTCTTCCTCCTGCTCCTGCCATGTAGATGTGCCTGCTTCCCCTTCACCTTCCACCATGATTGTACATTTTCTGAGGACTCCCCAGCCATGCTTCCTGTACAGCCAGTAGAACATTGAGCCAATTAAACCTCCTTTCTTTATAAATTATCCAGGCTTAGGTAGTTTTTTATAGCAACCTGAGAATGAGCTAATACAATGACTAAGAAATCCCCTGATGTGCTTCTGAAATAGTCTATATGAGGTGTATATCTCTCTGTTGTTTCAAGACCAGATCTATATGTAAATTTTTACTGTTTATTTTGAGACAGAGTCTCACTCTGTTGCCAAGGCTGGAGTGCAATGCCACAATCATGGCTTACTGCAGCCTCAACCTCCTGGACTCAGGTGAATCTCATGCTTCAGGTTTCCACGTAACTGGGGCCACAGTTGCTACACCCAGCTATTTTTCATTTTTTATTTTTTGTAGAGACAGGTCTCACTATGTTGCCCAGGCTGGTCTCAAACTCCTGGTCTCCTCCTCCTACCTCAGCCTCCCAAAAGTGCTTGGGTTATAGGCATGAGCTGCCATGGCAGGACTGTAGATTTTTAAAGTTGAAGGTGCACAGTGAACTAGGATAGAGCTGGCACCATGGATGACAGGAAGGTTCTGATTTTTTTCCCTCAGTGTTTCAAACACAAGCAGAGTAGGCATCTGTCCATCTGAGGTCATTTCAGGAGAACTAGGACTTGCTCCATTTTATCTGCCTTGTTCATTCTCAGTTCCCTGCAGCTAAATGGATGAATGAGCTGCAGCTGTACACCCAAATCTACCCCCTCATGCTGGGCCAAAATAACTTACTGTACTAGTCTCCCAACCGGTAGGGATTGTCATTAAGAATCTTCCCTGATAGATTTGATTCCTGGTGAGCCAGGGCAGTCCAATTGCCTTTGCTGCCATCAGGCAAAATCAAAACCTGCATTGTGCTTACTTCTGTGTCAGTGTTGTCATATTGCTCCCGTCCATCCTATACCCTATTTGATCCTCTCTTCTGGGACTTGAGCCCTTCTTTGAATCCTCGCCCATTTGATGGGGTCAGAACACCCTTCCTTTTCTCTTCTTCTCTCCTTTCCTGAGTTGCTAGAATTTTCCACCATATCACCATGCACTGGAAGGCATCTTGTTCTAAGAGCACTGACAACATCTCAGAATCACCTAATTCAAGGCTATCTGTCCCCTGCCCTCTGGGCTCTTTGACTCTCAAGCTCCTACTTGCCAAATGACCTGCCCTGGCCTTTGATAATTGCGTAAGCCACCCCTGAGCTTGGACACCCTGCTGTGTTTTTCCCAATTGCTCTCACCACGTCACCCTCTGCAACTTCAGAAGTTTACACAGTCTCCATTCCACCAGGTACTAATATCCTCCCTTCCCATAAGACTGTACTGGGAGGGTCCAGTGTGTCTTAGGACAACGGAGAATCTCTGTATGATCACCATCTCCCAAATAAAACAAAATGCCTCCTTCACCAGTAAGAATTTTGCCAGCAAGTCTATCACAGTTTTTAACCTTTAAAAAAGAGATTGCATACTGGCAGGATATGGCCTGCATAATTGTTTCATTTGGCCTACACAGTGTTTATATTTATTTTTAAAAAATGGTTTTTGGCTGGGCTCTGTGGCTCATGCGTGTAATCTCAGCATTTTGGGAGGCTGATGTGGGAGGATCACTTGAGGCCAGGAATTCGAGACCAGCCTGGGATATGCAGTAAGACCTCATCTCTACAAAAAAATTTAAAAACTAGCCATGTGTGGTGGCATAAGCCTGTAATCCCAGCTACTCATGAGACTGAGGCAGAAGGATCACTTGAGCCTAGGGGTTCCAGGTTACAGTAAGCTATGATCACTCCACTGCACTCCAGCCTGGGCAACTGAGCAAGACTCAATCTCTAAAATAATAATAATAACAATAAAGGCTTTCAGCATTTACAAATCAATTATGGATTTCTCAATTTTCTTTTTTTTTTTTTTTTTTTTTTTTTTTTTTTTTTTTTTTTGAGGCGGAGTCTCGCTCTGTCTCCCGGACTGGAGTGCAGTGGCCTGATCTCAGCTCACTGCAAGCTCCGCCTCCCGGGTTTACGCCATTCTCCTGCCTCAGCCTCCCGAGTAGCTGGGACTACAGGCGCCTGCCACCTCGCCCGGCTAGTTTTTGTATTTTTAGTAGAGAAGGGGTTTCACCGTGTTAGCCAGGATGGTCTCGATCTCCTGACCTCATGATCCACCCGTCTCGGCCTCCCAAAGTGCTGGGATTACAGGCTTGAGCCACCGCGCCCGGCCTCAATTTTCTTAAAGATCTAATGTTCTGGCACTGCTGGGCTAACATACTCCCTGGCAACAACTGACTGGAGCAGAGGAGAAGTGGTCCATAGGAGGGTCATGAACTCTCTAATTTCACGGCCCTCCAGCTCCCCTCTGGTTTGCCCTCCCAGAGGCATTTGGGTTTGCTACCCTGGCTTCCAGTTCTTGCTATCCTTTAAACCAGGGGTCCCCAACCCTAACCAATACTGGTCCGTGGCCTGTTAGAAACTGGGCCGCACAGTGGAAGGTGAGCGGCAGGCAAGCAAGCATTACCACCTGAGCTCCACCTCCTGTCAGATCAGTGGCAGCACTGGATTCTAATAGGATCACAAACCCTATTGTAAACTGTGGGTGTGAGGGATCTAGATTGTGTGCTCCTTATAAGAATCTAATACCTAATGATCTCTAGTGGAACAGCTTCATCCTGAAACCACTCCCACCAGCCCCACTTCCCAGTCCGTGGAAAAATTGGCTTCCAGAAAACCAGTCCCTGGTGCCAAAAAAATTGGGGACTGCTACTTTAAACAGTGCAATTTTCTTCCTCTTTCTTCCTCAGCCCAACCAAACAGATACATATCACCCATGTCTGCTGTTTTGCTTTATTGTAAATGTAGATTTCTGGTAGGTGTAGATACTGTGGTGGACCATGGAGCTGGAGGAAGCCTGGAAGACAACAGAAAGAGGACAAGGTAACTGATGGGTTGAGGGTAGGGCAATCACAACCCTTTTCTGAGGCATCCATATAGAGGTGTTATTTTAATCTTCTTTACAGCATATGCCACAAGCTGAATACCACAGCTCATTGTGTAAGTCATTAGTTAAGATGATAACGCATCAGACAGGCACAAAAACAGTCTTGAAAAATGATGGAAAAGTGCTTCTTAACTGTAGTTTTATCTTCCCATAGCCAGAATTCTTTAGATATAAGATAATAGTTTTCAAGACTAGTTATGTTGACCCATCTTGCTTGAACAACAATTACTGGTAAATCCTAGGTTAGAATTTAGAAATCATCTGGGTAAGTGGTTCTCAACCCCGGCTACCTGTTCACACCAATCCTAGAAACTTAGAAAAATCCAGATGCTTAGGCTGTACCTCAAAAGAGTTAAATCAGGGTCTAACTGGTCCCAGGCACCAGTATTAAAAAAAGATGCTTCCTGGATGATTCCAACACCCAACCAAGAATGAGACTCACTGTTCTAGATCTTGCCTGAAAATATCTGATTTTACTGAGGGTCAGTGATTTACCCAAGACTACAAGGCTCAAGAGCTAAGACAAGAATTCCAATTTCCTGATCCCCCATCCAGGGCTGTCTACAAAACTGCCAAAAAATGTGCCAGACTCTCTCTAATACTCCACAAACCCTACAAGATAGCAAGGAATCACTTCTTCTTCTTCTTCTTTTTTTTTTTTAAATAGCATCGACTAAGCACTGGCCCAAGGCCAGAGGCAGAGAATGGTAGAAGTGGTGTTCGATGGGGAAACTTCTGCAGAGTGTTATCAGAAGGAAAGGCAGATTCCATATGAGTGCCTGATTGAGTAATATGATTCTCTCTTTTTTTTCATATGATGACTTTTAGTACTTTGAGACCTGAAACAATCTGAAAGCAACTTGGCAATCATCATTCATTTTTAGTGGAGAAATTAACAACTTGACAAAGAAACACTTATTAACAGTCTTTCCTGTCTAGAATGGCAGAATATAACAAGATTATTTTAATAAGAAGTTTATTCACTTCTTTTTATGAAAAAATTTTATTTTAATCTAATTTGAGACTACAAAAAGTTGCAAAAGTAGTACAGAATTCCTGTATACCTCTCACATAGCTTACCTTGATGTTAACATGTTACGTAACCATAACATAATTATTAAAACCAAGATAATTGCATTGGCACAATACTATTAACTAACCTATAGACTTTATTTAGATTTCAGCAGTTTTATTTATTTATTTATTTATTTATTTATTGAAAAGTTCTCACTATGTTGCCCAGGCTGGTCTCAAACTCCTGCCCTCAAGCCATCCTCCCACCTCAGCCTTTTGAGTAGCTGGGACTACAAGGACAGCCACCACGTTTGACTTAGATTTCACCAGTTTTTACACTGTCTTTTTTTTTTTCTATCCCAGGTTCCAGTCCAGGATACCACATTGCTTTTAATTGTTAGTTCTCCTTGATCTTCTCTAATCAGTGACAGTTCCTCAGCCTTTTTGTGTCTTTCATGACCTTGACACTCTGGAGACGTGCTGTCTAACTTGTAGAATGTTCCTCAATCCAGGTTTGTCTGATATTTTCTCATGACTAGAATGAGGTCATGCATCTTTGGTAAGAATATCATAGGAATGATGTTGTATGCTTCTCAGTGCATCGTATCATGGAGCTCACAGTATCGGTCTGCCCTATTACTAGTGATATTAACCTTGGTCCTACCATTAAAGTAAAATCTCTTTATTGCTAATTGTCCAACTGAATAATTTGGCCAGAAAACTTAACCCAAAAGAAACTCATATGCAGATTCTTATGCTTTGGTGAAAAAATGACTGTGTGGTATGATTTCATGGGGGCTGATGCTCTAATATTCTCATCTCTTCCGTCAACAAAATTCTCTATCTTGCAAGGACTGCTGCCTAAAATACCACCATCAGACCTTCACCCACTAAACCAAGCCTTCAATTCCTATGAAAATACAGATGTTTGAGGGAAGAGATTCCCACAAACTGTGTTTAGCTGCCTCTGGGAGCACCTTTGCTCCCAGGGAGGGAGGAGTAAAAGGAAACAGCAGTAAAGCATTGTCTGCTGCCATTTGGATATGGAGGAAATGAGGTTCCTAGAAAGATCCTAATCAGATTTGCTACATAAGTGCCAAAGTGATCTCTTCGAAGTACATGTCTGATCTCCGATTATTTTGCTCAGTTAAACCTTTTAACTGACTTCAGACTTGAGCCCCACCTCACCTTTGCCACCCCCAAACCAGTGATCCAGAACTTCTTTCCATTCCCCAACTGTGATTTATCTTCAAATTGTGACACATGCCATTCCTAATCCTTAAAATATTCTTCCCCAGTCCACTTCCCTGGATTAACTTTTACCTACACAGAAGGTCTTAAATTAGTGACCACTAGACCTGGAAGGCCTTCCAGGAACTCACAAATTTAGGCATGTTGCCCTTCATAGCCTTCTGTGATTCCTCTTCTCTAAACTTAAAGTTGTCCCCTTATAGAGCAAGGGTTGGCAAAGAATAGCCCATGGATCAAATCTGGGCAACTTCTTGTGTCTTTCAATAAAGTATTATTGCATCACAGCTATGCCTAATTCTTTATGTATTATCCATGGCTGCTTTCATACTGATTCTTTATGTATTATCCATGGCTGCTTTCATATTATAAAGGTAAAGTTGAGAAGTTGTGATAAAGACTGTATGAACTGCAAAGTCTAAAATATTTACTATCTTCCCCTTTACAGAAAATGTTTGCCAAGCCTGTTCTAGACTGCAAGTACCATATAAGCAAGAATAGCATTAATCTTGTCTGCTATTGAATTCTTAGCTGTCATAACCCCAGGATTTAGCCGAAAGTAGAGCTTCAATAAATATTTGCAGAATAAAGACAAATCTCACAATTTCATACAGCACAGTGTTATCTATATGTTACAGCCAAGTAGAATGGCTAATGTAACATAATTAAATTTTTTAAAAATCCATAATATTTTGTATTTGTTTCTGAGAATTGACCAATGGAAGGACGTCCATATGTTATTCCCAGCCTTTATACAGTATTTCTCATCCTGAAATGAAAAAGAATGATTTCCAGTTCAATTAAACCCAGAAACTGCATTAGCAAGATGATAATGAATTCATGTGACCTGTCTCCAGGTCAGACCAACATTGACCAGTTTTACTAGAATTACTGGTTTTTGCAAAGACTCAGTAGCACATCCTGGTCCAGGTCAAATTTAAAAAATACTTTGGGGTGCAGTGGCTCACACTTGCAGTCCCAGCTACTAGGGAGGCTGAAGTGAGAGGGCCACTTGAGTCCAGGAGTTCAAGACGAGACTCGACAACCTAGAGAGACCCTTGTCTCTTAAAATAAATAATAATAATTTGGGATTCCCAGAGAGATTCTCAGTGAAAATGCCAAACTGAACCAGATTAACTACTCTTCCATAAGGACAGGAAGGAATTAAGATTTTCCATACTAGTGAGTGACTAAAATTAAATTAACAAAATTAAGAGATAGCAAGAAGCATGTTTTTGCTGCTTTCTCTGAGTACTTGGACATCTCCTTTTTATTCACTCTAGGAGGCCCAGCTTACACCTGCCTCTAGCAGGGCTTGTGGATTTTATTACCTCTCCAAATATGAAAAAATATAGACTTAGTTTGCAGACTCTTGACTTCCTCTGGGAGAGGGTTCAACATCAAAGCAACTATTTCTACAAACATTTAAAGCATCTTTTCTCTTCCTGCCTTCCCTCCCTGACTGCTTTGCTTTGGGAAACACTAAACACACCCAGTTTTCCAGGCTCCGATGGCTCAACAATACTACTTTTCCTTAGCAAGGAGCACATTACTGCCATGATTTATGGCTGGTGAGTAATTAGGAGCCTGTTGCTATGGTCTGGGGTTGAGATCAAAAGAACCATGTGTCAAAGTGAAGGGAGGGGTGGCTGGTGCCCAGGCAGAAGGGTGGTGGTGTTTGTTTGTAATCCTAACCAGAGAGAAGCTGGGCCATCGCTTAATTGGGAAAAGTCTCAGAGTCTGAAGAAAGCTATGAAAGTGGAGCCTGTTCTAGAAAAAGAATCCGTGTGTTTTGCAAATCAACAATATTTAGTGATAGGTGAATCTCCAGGGGGCCTTGAGGCTGGACGGTTTGAATTAGTACTCAAAGGTTTGGAGAAAAAAATGTGAAATTTATGAATATTGAATATAAAAAAATTGCCCAAATGGGTTCCCTTATGAGATTTCTGGTATTTCCTTCTCTGGTCAAGAGGAAATGCCAAGGGAAGGACTGCAATATTTCGGTACTTCTGTATCTGCAATCCAATTTCCCAACGAATATAGATTCTCTCTCTTTATCCCTCCTCCTTTCTGGCCACGGAGGAGGAATCTGGCATCAGAGATATGGAGCACATGGGTGGGTCCAAGCATGGCTGGATGGAGGTGTATGGAGCTGGCTGGGGGTTGGGCAGGCAGGAGGTGAACCAGCTGGGCTCCAAGGGCCCTGGGGTTTCATCTGCTCTGTATTTACGACTTTCTATAAATCACATGTGGGGCAATGGGAAAGGCCTTGGACAGAGTATAAGGAAACCAGTTTTCCAGTCCTGGCTTGGTTTCTAACGAGCTGTGTGGCCTTAGGCAAGTCAAGATTTCTGGGTCTCAGTTTCCTTATCTGTCAAATGAGATTGACTGACTTTGATGTACTCTAAGTTTTCATTCAGCTCTCAAATGCTATGATCAGATTCCCCTTCTTCAGCCCTCGAAACTGCAATGTTCATTCCCTTTCTGAGTAGAGGTCCCGTTCCACGTTCGTTTTGAGACAGGAATGCCGAACCTGGGTGCAACTGGAAGGCATTTTAAAAGGGAATATTCAATTCTGAAAGAGGAGCGTTTGGATTCAAACACACACAGTGTGCAGATTGCCTAGACTGAACCGAAAAGACATTTTTGGTGTTCACAAAGTAAACATAAAGCAACTGCAACCTCATTCACCTTGTGAAACCACAGATATCCAGATGATGCGATTAGGAACAGGGCTGCATAAAGCTAAAGTCCTTTCTCAGTGTTTGGAGAAACCAACAGTGCAGTGGAAGGGACGGCTTCAATTTGTGGGGGGATTTTCCAACTTTTACGCACGTTGCCAGATAGAGTTGCAGATGACACTGGAAAAGCTAGGATCCTTTAGAAGTTGTGTGTGTGTGTGTGTGTGTGTGTGTGTGTGACAGAGAGAGAGAGAGAGAGAGAGAGAGACAGAGAGAGAGAGAGACCGAGAGAGAGAGAAAAAGCAAGCACGAGCATCATGTGGGCTTGGGCTGCTGGGGCCTTGGCTCTGCCCACATGACCAGTATACCATGCTGCCATCTAGTGTGGGCTCAGAAACTTCTTGGCGTGCTTAAGAGATGTAGATGAGTATAAAGAAATGAAGGCATGAGTACCCAAAAGCTCCCAGGAAGAGGCACCATTAGCGTTAAGTGATGAGACCCCCGCAGCCTCCTTTCTTCCTCTGATCACCCCACTTCTAGTTAAGCACACACTTGCTTCTGTACGTAGCCTTCTTAGCATTTATGAAAAACAATCCCAAATTCCACATGAAGGCTCTACCCATTGTTATTCATTCATTCTCCTTTTGAAAAGTAAAAAGTTAACATCAAAAGTCATAAAAAAAAGTAAACGATTTGGTGGAAAACCAGGGGAAGAATATACAGATTATCCCTCACTGTGTTCCTCAACAGGAAAAGTGTCAACCTGGAGAAGCTTACTTTGCAAATTATACAAGGGGATTTTATTTTCAAGTCAGCAAAAGGTGGGTATCTCAGAATTGATGTGACACCATGAAATTGTACCCCTGAATGTCTCTCTGGAGCACATGCCCTACAGTGGAAAGATATTCTCGATAAGGCAGATAATGGGTGAAATTATGCTAATCAAGAAAACCTTACAGGGTGAATAATTTAGTAACCTTTTTCTGAGAATAAGAGCCTATTTTAAAGTTCTAAATGACACCATAAATGTAGTCAGGCATAGATTTCCATACTGATATGGGATAATAAACACAGCCGGAGTCTGAAGCACCTTGAGGGACAACCCGCTGTGCTTATTATCCTGTACTTCCCTGCTGATCACTCGAGCCTCAACCTTCATCCTCATGGCTTTGTTTACCTAGGACTTTGTCAAGTACAATACATTTTGGTTCTTTTACCTTTCCCGGAAAGACAACTGTAAGCATGGAACTGTTGTCATTTTTCTCCTCCTCATGGACTTGAGATCTTTTGTTATAGTCTAAAGTCCACATTTTAAAATTTGAATTGTTGCTCCAGAGTTTTAAAAAATACGTTATTAGCATCACATGGATGCCGAGACTGAAATAAGTCTTACGTTGCTATCTACAAACTTCACTGAAACACTAACAATGTTTATGTTTCTAGACATTATCCCATTGTCACTTTGGCTGACTTCATGGGGAGTAGATGTTGTAGTGACAAAGCTTTGAAGGAATAAATTTATTTTACTATAATACTGCTCTATGGTTTGCATATTTGGGTTTTGCCAAAGATTCATTTCCTCAAAAGCTTCCAGTGATAAGAAGAGTTGAAAGTCCACTCTCTCATCTCTATCTTTTATATGTGCAGTGATTTGTGTCAAAGACACAGTGATAGACCCTCTTAGCAGAACTCAGGCTACAAATCTTACTGGTGATCTCCCTTACTTAAACCATCTGAGGAAAGGGGAGGGCTAGGAGAGAGAAGTCACTGTACAACTCTCTGTGAACAGTGACCAAATGTTCAATCAGATGCATAAGGAATAGGCTAAATGCAAACCTCAACTCAACTTTTCTGGAACAGGAGTAAAGGTTCTGGTGACACTCAACTATGTGAGTAGTGGGAAAGGAAAGGGGAAGGGAAAAAGACCATAGGATGAGACCATGTTTGTTACATGTCCATGTCCCAATGCTCTTATTATTTACCATGTGGGATAGATGCATGCACTGACCCCTGACATTTAAATAGGTTATGGATCCCTAAGCCCACACACAGGATGTCGTTGACGCTTCATGTGAAGAAGGAGGTCTTCTTACTGCAGCATTGCAGCAGCTCTCCACAGGGCAGGTTTCAGGTGATAGACTATGTTAAGTAAATAGGGACAAAGGTGACAAAAACATATCCAAGACTATGAATGAAGACTTGGGAATAAAGAAGACTGAAAGGGTTTGGTGAAGTACACAGACTTGGAAGTTGGATGTGTGGGTTTGAACTCCAGATTGACCCCTTCTGAACTGTATAAGTTATTTAACTGTGCTCTGCCTCCATTTGCTCATCTTTAAATGAGTAGGTGTTTTTATGACAATAACAATCACTACTACTATT
This sequence comes from Trachypithecus francoisi, assembly GCF_009764315.1. Taxonomy (NCBI): domain Eukaryota; kingdom Metazoa; phylum Chordata; class Mammalia; order Primates; family Cercopithecidae; genus Trachypithecus; species Trachypithecus francoisi. The sequence continues at coordinate 746,547 of NW_022681435.1, read as the reverse complement.
ATAGAGATAATAATACCTACTCATGGGATTGTTGCAATGATTACACAAATTAACAGGTATAAAGTATATAGAACAATGTCTTGCATGTAGTAATTGGTCAAGACATGTTATGAATTATTATGTCATTGTTAAAATTAATGGAAAAATCGGGTCTGGGTACTCTTAGCATAACAACAAAAAAAGAGACAATGAGCTCAATTTTTGAACATATTCGTATCCATGGATCAGTGGATCACCTAAGTTATATACCAATCAGTTTTGCTTTGGACCAAGCAGGAGATTCAGGGGCCCAGGACTGGCTATATAATTTGCATGCCCCCATGCACAATAAAAATAGGAATGTCTTGTTCAAAAATCATTAAGAATTTCAAGATGGTGACTGACAGCAGAATGTTAAACCAAACATGGAGCCCTTATAAATGTATGGTCCTGTGTGACTGCACAGGTTGCACACCCGTGAAGCTTGCCCTGCAAAGACCACATAAATCATGGCCTCTGGATGCACAGAGCTTACCTTCTAGCCTCAACTGCTATGTGACCTTTTTCTTTTCACTTGATTCTTGTTGTTTTATCCTTTTGTGGTAGTGTGTTTGGTGTTTGAATTCATGGCTCAAAACACATGCTTCCTGGAAATCATGTAAGAGCATTCACACTCTGTCTCTATTTCCCCACATTTCCTACCCTCTTCAATTCACTGCAGTCTGGCTCTTGCCCCCCATCTGCCAAATCTTCATCCTATTCCAACACTACTCTCATCTGCTCTGAATTTTTGTGGGTGGAAACCAATGGCTTCTTAACTTTCTTCTTACAGTATTTGTCCCATTTAAACTATTTAATCATTTACAGCTTGACAATGGGTGACATTCTCCTAAAACTCTCCTCTCTAACTTCAGTATATGTTACTTCAAAGTTCCCTATGTTTCTCTTCTCTTTTTCTGTTTTGTTTTTTTCCTTTTTTTTTCCCACTTCCTCAATATCTCATAGTCCTCAGGGATTTATTTGTAATTTTCAGTCCTTGTTCTTATTCTTTCTCTACGCATGCTTATTGAGGATCTTACTTGCTCTGATGACTTCAACTACCACTAAACAATGTGAATTCTCAATAAATTTATTCACCCTTTTCTCTGCTGATTATAGACCCGTATTTCCAGTTCACTCTAGACAGCTGTAGTTGGACATTCTTAAATAGCAACTCACTCAAAACACCTCAAACTAGTTAATGTTTTCCTCATTCCTCTTTCTTCTATTGCGGATTTTTATTACATTATGACTTAGTAACCCCAGATAGAAACTATGGTCATCCTCAGCTTCACTGTCTGCCTTACCACCCAGCACCCAGTGCTTCCCAGTTGCAGTTGATCCTATTATCTAAATATCTCTTGAATCTTTTCCCTTCTTTCTTTACTAGCTTGGTGCCCACCACCAAACTAGTCTATCAATCTTCATCTGTACTAGTCTGTCTTCTCATTGGACTCATTCTCTAGGTTTTCTACATTCTAGTTATATTCTTTACTTATCCTAAAAATGTTTTCTAAAATGTTAAGTTTTTCAAGGTAAATCCCTGCTTAAGGACCTCTATTTTCTGGTGGACAAAATTAAAACTTCTTTGGAGAAGCACAAAGACTTTTATTTTTCTGATTCATTCCAGCTTATTTGAGGTTGGTCCTAGCTTTTAGTCTTCCTAATCACATACCTCAACTCAAGCCATCTGCTGACCTTCCACCTTATGCTGTCATCTCCTAGGTCTCCATGCCCTTGTACATGCTGTTCCTTATGTCCAGAAACGCTTTTCACTGCATTCTCTAGTGAGTGCATTCCTAATTATCTTTCAAGGTGCAGCTTATCTGAGACATATTCCAGGAAATCTTTTCTACTTCCTATGCCCCATAGCACTTTGCATGCACTTCCATTGATTGCAATTATGTGTTCACTTTCTCTGCAATTAGTGTTGAACTCTTGGAAATCAGCACTATGCTATATTCTTCTTCATATCCTCAGCACCTGGCACAGTCCCTGGTTCAGAGTAGAAGTGGAAACAATGCATCATGAATGACCATCCTCTGCATAAAGTCAGAGGTTCACTAAAACCTCTGACTCATAAACATTGGGAGGGTGTGTGTGTGTGTATATGTGTGTGTGTGTATGTGTGTGTATATGGAGTTATAAATGGTAGAACTTGGACCAAGGATAAAGAAAAATCTAACAACTTTCTAATAAGCAAATATCCAATGCTACCTCTGGATGCTCACATAAAGATGAGTTACCCCAGTCTCCACTTTGTCCCCGTAGAGGAGAGATTGGCATTGGGTTTGAATATCTTCTCAAATTTCTTATCTCTCAAACTTATACAGTAACTGCTTTGTTGGATAAGATACAGCAAAAATATCTCACAAATAATAGAGTCTGTGATATTTCTACAGCATCAGCAGTCCCTATTCTTTTTTTTAATCTCTACTTACCCCTTTTTCTGCACTCAGATGTTTGTAATTAATTTTGTTATGTCTACTGTGGAGTGACTATTACACTTCTACTTTTAAGAACTTTTGTGGTTGGGCATGGTGGCTCATGCCTGTAATCTCAGCACTTTGGAAGGTCAAGGTGGGCAGATCATTTGAGCTCAGGAGTTTGAGACCAGTCTGGCCAACATGGTGAAACCCTGTCTCTACTAAAAATATAAAAATTAGCTGGGTGTGGTGGCACACACCTGTAGTCCCAGCTTAGGAGGTTGAGGCAGGAGAACTGCTTGAGCCCAGGAGGTGGAGAGGTTGCAGTGAGCCGAGATTACACCACTGTTCTTAAGCCTGGGCAACGGAGCATTGGGGAGTTATACATGATATAAACGTCATGCCCATGTACCCTAGAACTTAAAGTATAATAAAAAAAAAAAAAGAAAAAAAAAAAGACTCTGTCTCAAAACAAACAAACGAACAAAACTTTTGTTTTTGTGAGAGAATGCCCAAAATATCAGATATCGAATATATCTTTTCTTTGATTATTAAACCCTGGAGTCAGTCTGGTCACATCATCTATTTAGCTCCTTGGGTCACAGTGGCCAAAGTTATAGAATAAGTCCTCGTATACATCAGTGCTGCTCCCAAAGATAATTACTACCTCCTGCCATCAACAAGCATGCCTTTCTGTCACTAACTGAGAAAAAGTAGGTACCCGTGAAGAACATCCCCATGATTGAAATGCAACTCCAGCTGTATTGTCAGTGGCATTTGTATGTGTCTATGTATTTTCATGAATATTTGTAAAACTTCAAGTGTGTCTACAGCTCCAAAGCTAATTTCATAAGGACTAAATTCAACCATGCTGAAGAAAAAGCAAGTTGTTTCTTTTCAAGTAGTCTCCCCTTATCTGTGATTTTGCTTTCCACGGTTTCAATTACCCACAGTCAAACACAATCTGAATATATTAAATAGAAAATTCCAGAAATAAGCAATTCAGAGGTTTTAAATTGCGCATGATGAAATCCCGAGCTGTCCCACTCCATTCTGCCTGGGATGTGAATCATCCCTTTGTTTAGCAGATCCATGCTATGTATGCTATCTGCTCATTAGCCACTTAGTAGCTCTCTCAGTTATCAGATCGAAAAAACATAGTATATATAAGATTTGACACTATCTTTAGTTTCAGGCATTTACTAGGGAGTCTTGGAACCTATACCCTGCAGATAAGGGGGGACTACTATGTGTATCTTTGGCATCAAGACAGATTAACAACAGTGATGAATGATGCAATGGTAGATTATGTTTCCAACTACATTTGTATTCTTCTGCAATGTTTTAAGTCAATCTTGGTTGCCTTCTTTTATCAAATTGAAAGCTGCTATGAGTCATTCTTTATGATCAAATTACATCTGATAAAATAGAGGTTACCAAATGTCCTAGCAAAGACCACAAGTTTTAAAGTTTCCTCATTTGTCAACTGAGAACAAGACTCTTTCATACATTTGTGTACAATGATTTTTCTGTAAAGTTCTGTAAAAGAACTCTACCAAATTTTTGAGGCAACACATTCAAACATGTGTTAAGACTGTGTTTGCTTAGAACTGGAAATGTTTTTGTATAGGTCAAGTTTGGGAACCAGTAAGAGAACCCATGGAGAATTGTTCACAACAGAAAGCAAAAGTAATTTACAGATCATTGTGAATACTGTGGACTCTAGGCTGTTCTGTATTGTAATGTAACAAAGGACTTAGTCTCTGACCCTGAACAAGTTTCAATCTATCATCACAAATGCCCTAGGAAGTCAAAACAATGCATCACAGATTAAGGATGCATTAACTAGCAGCCATTGCCATTAAAATCCTTCATCAGGGCCAACTTTCTAAGAGGGTTTTAAAGGTTTAAAAGGGAGGAACATTGCTTGATGTTAAATTGACAAATGAGTCTAGGCTAAAAAAAAAGATTGTATGAACAAATAAAACATGACCCTAGAATAAACATGAAGACAAAGAGAACTAGGATAAAAATGCAGAAAGAGTTGAAAACATTGGTGAGGTCAAATATTTTGGTTAGATGAGAAACCAAAAGCCTAAGGAGAAATAAGAGGAGCAGCATATATTCCAATGGAAAGATAGTGAACATAGATTTAAAAGTGTAGAACAGGGCCAGCCAACTTTTTCTGCAAAGAACCAGATGGTAAATATTTTTGGCTTTGCGGCCATACAGTCTCTGTCGCAACTACTTAACTCTGCTGTTGTTATGGGAATGCAGCCATAGACAATCCATAAAGAATGAGCATGGCTGTGTTCCAATAAAACTTTATTGAGTAAAACAGGAAGTAGACTGGTTTGGCCAGTGGGCCAAGGTGTAGAAGAATAGGGGGTAAATAATAAAGCCAAATTAATTCACCACTGCTCTGGCACCATTGGCCATGCCATCGTGGGCTAGGGAATGCTTAATTCTGTATTTTTGACTACCATAAAATTTAATTTGATTTCTAAAACATGATAGTAATAGAAATCTAGTGGTATGCAATGAACACAAAGAAGTTGCTTTAATTAACCCTAGTGGTGTCATTATGAGGACTTTAGGAATCTCTTTATTTGATACCTGGACTCTGAGAGGTAAGGGGGCTTAATCATGGAAGCCATCTATAATTAGAGGCAGAGCTGTATTAGAACTCAGGTCAGTAGATTCCTAAATTAGAGCTCTTCTGCCCTATTTGATGCTACTTTATTTATGTTCTTATTTTTCAAAGCCATGAAAGTGGTTTTCCATAAGTACAAACAGATGAACAATCTGTAAGATCTGGGACACAGTCTCAATTTTTTTTCTGTATTGTGGGTGAGAAATAAGATATTTAATAGATTCAGTATTGCTTAATATCAGGGGCAAGGACCAAGCAATCTCCCCTTCCATTTAAACATTATACTATCTTTGTGGAAAGTGCACTGCACCCTGGCCTGGGAGTTTTCTACTTCTGAAGATAGACATGCATCAATTCACCCACCATCCCTAACTCCCTTTTCATTAGTGACTACATTTATGAGATGACTGGTTGGGGCAGGGGATGCAGAACATTACAGTGAAAGACAACTCTCCCAGTTGGCTTCAACCTCTTTATCACCAGCCTTGCTTGCTAGCCACAAGCATGAAAAGGTAAAACAACATGTGTATTTCAAAGATGAAAATCACTCTGTTCACAAGTGGCCAACACTGCAGGGACTGCTTTTACTAAATATCATTTTGACAAACTCTAATGCTGCTGGTTTAGCTGATGAAATTTAAAGCACTTGAGTCAAATAAATTGGATTACCACCCTTGGATTAAGATAAATCATTTCCCAAATTTTTGGTCTGTTTGCTTTGGCTGGGCTTGAATCCTGCAAACTCTGCTTTTGGTAACCACACTAAAGCGGCAGGGAGTGAGCTAAGAGGCGGATATGTGAGAAAGATTGAAATAGAAAATACATAATCAACAAACGACTCTTCATTTTTTTTTTTTTTCTTCTGGATGCTTCAGAACTTGGAACATTTCCTTAATTGCATTCATTACCCTTGACCCAGGAACTCTACCCCAAAGAAAATATAATTGGAGATTAACCATGGATTTATGAGGGGAAGATATTACCAGTAATTCTTCTGTCTGTCCTTTATAAATTCAGGAAGGTTTTCTATGAGGTGGATCATAAAGTATACATGCTTGTACCGTGGCCAAACGTTAGTGTGCTCTGTTTCCATTCAACTCCCTTGATTAGTGGAGAAACTCCAGCCTGGCACTGCATGGGCTATTGCAAGGCTGTTCAAGATTTGACTTCAGAGCCTCTGTGACTCGCTTTTAGAATTTGTGGTGTTGCAGGACACTCAAGTATTTGCAAATTAACCAGCAAATATAGCCTAACTTCTCTGGTCACTTTCAAATTCTGCAATTGTCATCACTGAAATTGCAGACTTATACAGGCTTCCTGGTAGTTAAGTGAATGACACCAATTGTCTTGTTTGAACAGTGACCTAAAATTGTGCAATAGGCAAATTGCCTATTTTACTGGTGCTTTTCCTTTAGTTGTACCTTTTACCATCTCCTATCTTAAACACCACTTAAATGCATCTTCCAAGAGACCTATAATCTACCCTGCCATAACTGCTGGGGAAATGCATTGGGATCGTTTCTCTTTTTCTTTCCTATGCCAACTTTCTCCATTGCTCACAATTCATTCATATTAAGTTATTATTAATAACAATTAAAAGACTTTTAATCCCTCCTGGGGGGAGGTGCACTTAGAAAATTCTTTTTCTTTGAAGAAATAAACCTCTGTTCCTACATTCTGGAGTTGACTTGTAAAAGAAATAATTTGAGGTGTGGAGGAAAATTTCACTATCCCTCTAATCAGTTTACTTTAATACTCTCTACTCAGTATTTTATTGGCTCTTGGAACATGTAGCTAATCTCAAAGTTGCTGAGGTCAGTAAACCATTTGGAGAGCATATTTCCATATTGGCTTTTATAGGATTCTTGCTTAAATTAGGTAAAATAACATGTTCTTTAAGTTCAGGAATATAGGCAAGCCTATCCTCGGAAAGTTGATTAGAGCTGGTTCCAAAAGGAATTCAAAGTCAATAAGGTACTCAATGCTATTATAGATAACAGCCTCATCTGGGAGTTTTCAGCTCCCCTCATGGTCTCAACTAGACAACATGGGCACAGAATCCTGGATAGTCAGGAGCAAGGATTTTTTTTCTAGGATGTAGAAATCTTGAGGCTTTTCTTTTTTCCTTAGGAAAAAGAACCCCCCCAAAACCAACAACCATAGGCTAAAGAATTTAATAAGATGGAGACTTTATTTAGAAACAACATGCCTCTCCTGTGAACACAGAGCTCACTTGGAAAGAAGCTATGAATGGACCTGCACAATTATTTTCTGGCAAAAATCCAGTCCCATTTGGAGACCTCAGCAGCTAAACATGGAGTGACAGCTGAAAACTCAAACATGTTACAAAGATCAGAGACATTGCTGAATGCTCCATTTTGAAGTTTGATCCAAAGAACCAATTTATGTCATGTTGGTTTTATTGAAGAGAAGAGCTTTATTCCAAAGGCTCTTTTAAGCCCATATGCCCTCTTTGGCTCTTTTGACCCTTCACACCCACAGGATTTCCAGTATCCCTGGAAGGCATTTGCCCTTCACAAATGAGTCCAACAGTGTTTAAGAAAGCATTAGGTGCTTCTTCAAGCCTACTTCCCCTTACCCCAGAACTGTGGTTTCAAGAGCAGGCAGATCCCTCACATTCATTTAATAAGAGAGTACATTCTGCCTGAGGGCTCCTTGTCAGTGCTGGGTTCTTTTGAAATATCTGTGACTTGTCCTACATGAAAGAGGACAGGGACAAGATAGATAACAATTTTACTACTATCTAAATGTTAAAACACACACACACACACACACACATTAGATACATGGAATAATGAGATAATAAAATAAGGGGAAGTTTTGGGTAAGGGTCTTGCCTCTGGAGGCTGACTGCTGGGGTTTGAGTAGTACCTGTTGTGTGATCGTGGACAGTTCACATCTTGAAGCCCCTGTTCCTCAACCATTTAAGTATAATACTCCCTAGTTCATAGTGCTATAGTAAGTATTAAATAAGATGCCCCGTATGTGTAAGCACTTAATGCATATGAGATAATAATATTAAATGTAGACTGGCATGGTTCAAAGTATAAATAAGATAGGCTGTTGGAAGCACTCAAAGAATACAGAACTGGGGTGATGTGGCTAAGGATGGATTAAGCTAAAATATAGAATTTGCATCTTTTCAATAGCCCTGTCCAGAAGGAATGTGTAAATTTGGTGCCATCCCTAAGGAACTAACAGCTTTCTGTTCCCATTTTGTATTCTAGGGGTAATTATTTTACATACGTATACCTTTGGAACCTTTCAAAACCACTCATGAATATTTGGGTGTAAACAGGCCTTCATCCTATTCTGCTGTTCCCTACTTCCTCACAGCAGGTGGTTACATTCCCCACTACATGTGGACCACTGGCCAAAGTTCCATTTCTGTGACTGGCCTCCATCCCACCCAATTCAACCCAATTCTTCAAATCACATCTTAGGAAAACACTTTACTTTTGGGTGTTTTATTAAATTCAGATGCATTATGTTCACTGGGTTTACTATTCTAATTCTAGGATTCAGTTTAAAAGATCAAACTGGTGTACCATGCCACATTTGCACATTTCCAAAATAACCCAGAAAATTTAGTGGAAGCCCCTAATTAACATGACTGCACCGCAGTTTATAGTCTCGAACAATCAACACCTTTCTTCCCTTGTGGTAACTTTCCTTTTCAATTTCATGCCTCACAATTTGTAGCTTACACTTCCTGGAATTTACATTCATTTTGAAGACATGTTTGATGACTATTTCTTTCCTTTGCTATGACCCTGGACCTGAAAAGCATAACTATTTCTATCTCTATAGAGAACACAAGTTATACTCCCACTCAACAGTCCCACTGGACCACATGAAAGCTCCATCCTAACTAATGGACCTCTTGGAGAAGTATTTTATTTGATAACTTCGTTAAAGAGCCTGAAATGTTTCATTATCAATTGCTTCATTGTTGTTGATAACAGATTAATCACCAGTACTCTCATTCATTTATTTATCTTCTTGAAACTCTGATTTTCCAATAGGTACAACTCAGTTTTTCTACTTTAATTTTCACTGGTTCTCCCAACCGTTTGTTGTAAAGAATCATCTAGTTATGGAGGAATCACTAACCCTTTGGAACTCCTGTCCCATAGCTGAAATCTACATTCCTCCAGTTCTCTGGCAAGTTTTAACGTTGTTATTTCTTTGTTTGTTTCAACAGATTTATCCCTAATCACATGGAAAGGGCTGCTAAAATACAGAATATACTTACTCCAAGTGAGATTCCCAGTTCACAGATACAGTAGTAAACCTAATTTGCAAATAAGCCACAGTCATACACATAATATTTCACACACATATTAATATTGTTAATATTAATATTAAGCAGTTATTTGCAAAACAAATTGGTACAATTTCTTTATAAGATTGTTTTACAGGATTTGATCAGCTGTTGCAAGGGAAGAACTGAGCTGCGAAAGGGATTGGAGTTGTATCTCATTACTCTTTCTTAGGGAGGGTATTGAATTTGGTTAAAAATCAGTCCACTCCTTTAGAAAGTATGTTGCAGAGAGACAAATGCAAAATGCCAGATGGTGGAGTTGAAACAGAGACCTCATTTGAGTCAATGAAAAGTCCACTGTGACTTACTATTCTTGTTCCATTAAATGTTATTTACTTTTATTTTTTTCTCCCACTTAACTGAGTTTTACTGTCTTATGAAATATATAAAACTTCATAATGCACTTTAACCCTAATCTTATTTAAAAGGTTATTTTATGTAGATCTGCTCTAAATTCTCTCAGTCTCTATAATAACGAAATGCTCTTGGTTGACTTATTTCCATGGAACCACCAGTCCTAGGACATAATGAAGATAAATAATGGGTCACTTGTCATTTAAGTTAATTCCACTTTTTATTTATATAGTCTTGTATAAGAAACTGATTATACTTTGAAAAGGTTCCTAGTTTGTGTCTATTCCTTCCAAGACCATAGAGAAGCTCAAGTGATTGTGTTAAGCTAAGTAATACTTCATTATCCTACCATTATAGAAATGACAAGGCAGAGACAGAAGCATATCAATTATTTGGCTTTCTCAGTAACTGAGCTATTCCTTATAAGTAGTTTTGTCAAGAAATGAAGTGTATCCTATTATGAGTTAAAAATATTAATATTAATCATTTGGCATAGAAATTGGCTAAAAAAGAAAACTTCACTGTGTCCCTCCAGGCCTGTCTGGCAGGAAACTGCCCTTTATTAAAAAGAAAAAATCCCATGTCAGTCTGGTGAGAGCCAACCAGGTGGCTCAGGGGAGGAGGAAAGAGTTGCACCAGGACTGACCCTGGCCATGGCTACACATCCTCTGGTTTCATGTGCTCCCATTTGGGACTCTTTTCTCACAGCCTTTTGTGTGCTTCACCCCTGAGTCCATGCAATCAGTTCAGGTGACCAGAGTCTCCTGCCTCTGACCTACAGCTTTCTTTGGCTTATGGCTTCCTTTCTCCCAGATTGGTGGTATAAATCACACTGAGTTAGTACCCTGACATCTTGGCCTAAGGATCTATTGTCACAAATTGTCCTATGGAAATTCTGGCTCTAAAGGCACATAAGTGAATCAATGAAATCCTGAAACACACACATACACACATACATACATTTATTTTTCAGAAAATAAAAATTCTATGCTGAAACAATGTACCTACCATTACTACTGAATTAGCATGCAGCATGTCTTCCCTGTGCTGGAATGCAAGGATGACCACAGGGTTGTGGAGATGTGTTGGGCTGCTTAATTTTTCACTTTGCAGTCCAGGATGGCTGCAGTATCCTCTTTCTCATTTAGCCTATCAAGTATCAACAACCACCAGAAAAGTCATATCTCTAGCTGCTCAGTGCAGTTTCCTAAAATTTTATTTGTTAAAATAGCATACATAAAATTGACTTTTTGGGGGTATACAAGCCAATACATTTTAAGATGTGTGCAGAGTTGGGCAACCACTGCCACTGTCAGGACTCTGAGCAGTTCCATCACTGCCAAAAATATCCCTTGTGCCATCCCTTTGAAGTCACACCCTCCCCCTCCCCCTAAACTCTGGCACTCTCAGATCTGTTCTCGGTCATTACAATTTTGGTTTTTAGAGGATGATCATATCAATGGAATCACATAGTATGTAACTTTTTGAGACTGACTCCTGTCACTTAGCATGATGCCTTTGAGATTTATACACATCATTGTATATATCAAGAAGTCATTCCTTTTTACTACTGAGCAGTATTCCATTACAGGGATATACAACACTGTGTATCATTCTCCACTGAAGGACATCTGGTTATTTCTAGCTTGGGTAATTATACACAAAGCTGCTATTTGTGTAGGTTTTTATTTGAAGTTTTGCATTTCTGTAGAATAACACCCAGGAGTATGCTTGCTGGGTCACATGGTAAATGTATGTATGCCTTAACTTTTTAAGGAATTGTTGTTTTCTAGAGCCTCAATGCCATTTTACAATTTCTTTTTTTTTTCTTTTTTTTTTTTTTTAAAGAGAGTCTTGCTCTGTTGCCCAGGCTGGAGCACAGTGGCATGATCTCAGCTCACTGCAACTTCTGCCTCCTGGGTTCAAGTTACTCTCCCACCTCAGCCTCCCCAATACCTGGGACTACAAGCATGCACCACCATACCCAGCTAATTTTTGTATTTTTAGTAGAGACAGGGTTTTACCATGTTGGCCAGTCTGATCTGGAACTCCTGACCCCAAGTGATCCACCCACCTTGGCCTCCCAAAGTGCTGGGATTACAGGTGTGAGTCACCGTGCCTGGCCCCCATTTAACATTTCACCAGCAATATATGAGAGATCATCTTCAGCATCACTTGGTGTTGGGGGTACTTTAAAATTTTGGCCATTCTGATGGGTGTGATGGGATGTTTCATTATGGTTTGAATTTTCATTTCCCCCAATGACTAATGATGTTGAGTATCTTTTCAAGTGCTTATTTGCCAACCATGTATCTTCTTTGGTGAAGTGTCTCTTCAAATTATTTGCCCATTTAAAAAACAGAGTGGTTTGTTTATTTATTGTTGAGTTTTAAGTGTTCTTTATATATTCTGGATGTAAGTCCTTTGTTGGATATATGATTTGCAAATATTTTCTCTCAGTCTAAAGCCTCTCTTCTCATTCTCTACACATTATCCTTTGCAGAGCAAATGGTTTTAATTTCGTGGAAGTCCAATTTCTCAATTTCCTGTTTTATAGATGGTGATTTTGGTGTTGTATCTAAGAACTTTTTGCTTAAACCAATACCACAAAAATTTTATGTTTTCTCCTAAAATGTTTATAATTTCATGTTTTACGTTTAGATCTATGATCTATTTTGAGTTAATTTCTGTATAAGATGTAAAGGTTGTAGTTTGAGTTTCATTTTTTATTTTTGCATATGGATATCCATTTGTTCCAACATCACCGTGGCCTTTTTAAATTTGATTCTTGCATTTTGTTGAGATATAGAAAACCAATTGCCCAAACTTATTAGAACAGCTCATAAAAACGGAGGTTTTTTTATACCTAGAGTGGTTTTTACTCAATGGTCTTTCCCCCTCTCTTATTTTAGTTTGTGCTCTAGGTGGTTGAGCATAATATCTGGATAACTGAGGTTCAGCATACGTAAAGACAATCTAACTTCTTAAGCTGAAATACTATTTCTTTTCTTTTCTTTTCTTTCTTTTCTTTTCTTTTTTTTTTTTGAGACAGAGTCTTGCTCTGTCACTCAGGCTAGAGTGCAGTGGTGTGATCCCGGCTTGCTGCAACCTCCACCTCCTGGGTTCAAGGGATTCTCATGCCTCAGCCTCCTGAGTAGTTGGGACTACAGATGTACACCACCATGCCTGGCTAACTTATTTATTTATTTTTGTATTTTTAGTAGAGGTGGAGTTTCACCATGTTGGCCAAGCCAGTCTTGAACTCCTGAGATGAGACTATCCACCTGCCTCAACCTCCCAAAGTGCTAGCATTACAGGTATGAGCTGAGAAATATTATTTGAATGAGATCTCAAAAGATGTTGGTGTGTGAAAAACAAAACAAAACAAAACAAAAAACACCTACCAAGGAATGGGTCGCAGAGGCAGAAAAGCCTAATAGGTGCTCATAAAAGTGATAAGATTTCACACTGTCTAGATCTAGAAGATGAGAATGATGAAGTGCATAGGCACTGGTATGTCTATATTATGTAGATAACAGGAAGCCATTGGGGTCATCTGAGCCCAGTTGTTTTTAGTTTGCATGCCTACTGTCAGTATTTAAGTGTGTGTTTTTGGAAGTCCTTGATCATCATCTTACTGCCAAATAGTGTTATGGGTTGAATCGTGTCCACCAAATGGAGGTATTAAGTCTTAACCCCTAGTACCTATAAATATAATCTTATTTGGAAATGGGGTCTTTGTAAAGGTTATTGAGTTAAGATAGGCCATTAGGGTGTACCCTAATTCAATATAACTGATGTCTTTATAAGAAGAGGGAAAGTTGGACCCAGAGACAGAGAGTGGGGAATGCCATGTGACAGAAAAGGCAGATATTGGAGCAGTGCAACTTCCAGCCAAGGAACACTGAGGGTCTACAGCCTCCACCAGAAGGGAGGGGAGGTAAGGAAGGCTTCCCCACTCCAGTTGTTAGAGGGAGCATGGCCCTGCCATCACCTTGATTTTAGACTTTCAGTCTCTAGATATATGAGAGACTAAATTTCTGTTGTTTTAAGTCACCCAGTAAATGGTACTTTGTTTCAATAATCTTAAAAAATGAATACAAACAGTTTACATCTTGTTGACATTATCAATTTGTATTACTAAAGTTTTAGGTATGATCTACAAGATAAACTTTGGCCCTGTTCCCTATTGAATGCCCTCAAATTCAAAATTAAGAGTGTCTGGCTTAGAAATGTCAGTGGGAACCCATGAACTAGATTTGTAGGTCAAACACTCTTTGCCCTGGGCATAGCTATAGATGTGCAGTAGGATAACTGCATGTGGTAATTGAAATATTAATATAGGCTCATTCTGGCCCAAAGTCAGGAGTGAGATGTAGGAATATCCCATGTGGTTCTCCTGGCTGCTACGGATTCTCTGGGCTGCATGAAGCATGTCTAGATGCTGTACTTTTGAGTGAGTAGCGAGCTGGGTCTATGTTATGACAGCAGGCTGGGATGATTTTGGAAGAGTTTGTGATAACTCAGAAAGCAGGGGAGGCTGGGAGAGCGCTGCCAGAGGGCTTGGAGCCCACCCAGGTCTGTTTGTCTTACTGCCCAGGCGCCTCCCTCAGCTCTGCTTGGAAGCAACCAAAAGGAGCGCTCCGGAAGGAATTCACAGAGTGCAGGCAGGGACCCAGTTCCGACTACTTAGGGGCATCTGACAGAGAAGAGAGTTCACTTTAAAAGGGCTAAAAATAAATATGTCATGACTAGAGAAGAATTTTTTGTGGCTTGATGTGGAAGAGCCTATTCATTCCTTTAAGACAAACAGCTAGAAGTAAGAGATGTGCTACAGAGCTGGCCAAAATAAACACGAAGCAGGTTGTTGGCGATGCCTCCTCCCAGCTGACAACCACGTGGGGTGGAGGAATTGCCATATCAGCTCTCAGAAGAGCAGAGCTCAGCCCCTTCATGAGTTTGTTCTGGGTGCAGGAACGTTCGCTGTCGTGCCTTCTTAGGGGAAGGTGGGCTGGGCAAGGGAGGCCAGGGCATTTCAGCACCAGAGACAGCCCTGTGGCTAGGGGGTGAGACAGTGCTTAGTCCTGGAAGGCTCTCCCCATCCCCCTGGACTGTGCAGGAGCTTCAGGGAGCTTCTGAATTGTTTCTCACTCTCAGATATTGGTATTTTTCTCCTGGAATAATTCAGAACTGCGGTGGACCTCAACTCTAGTCACTTTTCTCAGGGTTGCAACTTGTATTTTGTCTCTAGCATCTAGAAGTGACTTCTTCCCTGTTATGGGTTGAACAAGTCCCCTGAAATTCATAGGTTGAAGTACCTTAGAATGATGCCCAATATGGAAATACGGTAATTGTAGGTGTAATTAGTTAAGGTCATTAGGGAGGATCGGTCCCAATCCAGTTATGAGTGGTGTCTTTATAAGAAATCCGGACACAGAGACATGCGCAGAGGGAGAAGGCTATGGGAGGAAGAAGGCAGAGGTTGGAGTGATGATTCTCCAAGCCCAGGAAGGCCAGTGACTGGCAGCAAAGCACCAGAAACTAGGGGAAGAAACATAGAACCGATTCCTTTTCAGGCCTCAGGAGGAATCAACCCTGGGGAACCTTGATCTCAGGCTCTAGCTTCTGATACAAATTTTGTTGTTGAAGCTGCTAGTATTTGGTACTTTGGTATAGCTATCCTAGGAAATGGACACCCTCCCCAGCATTAAATATGAAATCAGACAGGAGGCACTAGGGGTGGAGACTGGGCTGGGGGACCCATCCACTTCTCCACAGTGGGGTTGCCATGGAGAGGCTAGGGTGGCTGGTATATATCCTACTCACTCAATGGACCTGACCCATCAGTGGCCCTGGTCTGTTTTTACCAAGCCCCCATTCCCTGCTGCATGCTGAAGAAGCCCTTGGAGAGGCAGCAGTAATGGGGAGAGAGACTAAGGGGCCAGGACTCCAGGTCGCAGACACATAGACAAGACATGACAATTAACTCCGTTTAAATTTAATCAGAACCTTGAAGACAGGAAGCTACAGACTTTAATTCCCTAAGGGATGATATATTAGGATTCGAAGTATATCAGTTATTCTAAAAATAAAAGTAAACATGTGAAGGAAATAAATTAATAAACACACTAGCCAAGTTTTCATTAGAAGGCTGCTGCTTTTCCTGCCCCAGAAATCACTCCCTCAGTCAGGCCTGTGCTTCTCTTGTAGGCTGACCCTTGGAGTGATGAATGTGACATTCCAGAATGTTCTGTCAGAACCTTCTCCTTTTTTTTCTTTCCTCCTTCTTTTGTTTGCTTTCCACCCCAACTCTTAATAGCATTCTTCCTTTAAGTGAAATAATGCATGCCTTGAGCCTAATACAATGCTTAGCAAATATTTGTTTAAGAAAGGATAATTCTTTTCATCCACAGTGTCCCGTCTCCTAATGGTCCTTTTATTATATCTTCTTTAAATAAATGTATCTCAAACCTTAAGATATTCATAAAGTCAGAGATTAGAGATGTATTTTGCATTGCAGGCCCTTTTATTTATTTTAATAAAGTTTATTTATTAAATTTATTAATAAAATAAAATGTATTTAGTTGCCAATATTTTAAAAGAGTGATATAAATTTATATGTGTGTGTCTATATAGATACACACATTTATATATGTGATATTTAAATATATATTTATGTAAATGTGATATATAATTTGTATATTTGATACACAAATATATATAAATGTGTATATATATGTGTATATATTCACATGTATGTTTTTAATAAAGCACCTAAAAATGGATTTCCAACTTCTCTGAGGAAATTGGATGGTCTGGCTACACTAGGCTCACATTGCTATTTGGTCACTTCTGGCTGGAGCTTAATTAATGCAGCCTCCTCACATGGAAGATGTGCAGCCTTCCATCTTTCTGTGTACCATCTGTCTCTTTCCCTCTGGACATTATGGCTGTGCCTTGAGCTGGGACAGTAGGTATGACTCCCTGTTTGTGAAGTCGCTCTTTGTTCCAACTCTGCTTTCTCCTCGTCTTCTCATTATTTTCCACATGGTATTGTACCCATCAAACTCAATCTAAAACTCTTCATGTTGAAGAGAAAACCTGCTTAGTGTTTACATTAACTGAATATCAGCAACGTTTGCCAGAAATGGCTGCTTATGTCAGATTTGGCAGAGTAAACCGAAATCTGCACCGTTAGTGCTGTTTAAATAGAATCGCTAGAGATCCACACCTATTAATGTATTGAGCTTGTGTTTGATACTTTCCTAACATTAATTACTAAGTAAATATTTCCTTTTAAATTTCATTTTATGAGCCAGGTTTCTAGGGACAAATTTGGACAGTGGTTCATGCAATCAAAGAAAATAATTAATTTTTACTAGCACTTTGCAGTTTGTAAAGTTTACAAAGTTCCTTCGTGTGAGTATTGAACTTGATGTTGGTCATCAACTTGGCTTTGAGGATGACGTGCATTGGAACTGCAGCAGTAGAAAAAGGGAATTGGGAGAAGCTGTGGAATTATATGCTTCTAATTCTATCCTTGCTGGGGAGCAGGAGAAAAACAATGTCTAAAAGTGTCAGAGAGGTGGGTAATAAAATTCAGCTCAGTTCAGCCTGGAATAACTGAAGGTGTCCAACCTGATAGGTGAGTTTTGGTCATGGTGATGCTCATAGGCCAGGGGAACTTAACATCCTCAGTTGGGAAATGCCTACCAGGTTTGAAGCAGAAATAGAGTCTGGGAAAGTAAGTATCAAGATGTCTGGAAATACAAGGATTGTAGGGAAGCTGACTCCATTGGTCTCAGCCAACGAGGTAATTCTTTGGAAGCCTCCTGGAAACCACAGGCAGAACCTTCCATCTGCAGCCTGCAGTCTGTGCTTCAGCTTGGCTGCAGCCACAGGGCAACAACTTCTGTCTTCCAATCCCACACAAGGGCTCTCCTGGGTGGAATCCAACCAGGGACCCACTGACCCAGGACTCTGGAAAATTAAGTTTTCAGACTTTGTAACCCTGGCTTTTGGGAAGAGAGTAGAAAAACAAAGACTGGACTATCAAAAACAATATCTGGGCCAGGCATGGTGGCTGACTTCTGTAATCTCAGTATTTTGGAAGCTAAGGCTGGAGAATCTCTTGAGTCCAGGAGTTTGAGACCAGCCTGGGCAACATAGTGAGACTCCATCTCTACAAAAAATTTTAAGATTAGTTGGGAATGGTGGCATGTGCCTGTAGTCCTAGCTGCTTGGGAGGCTGAGGCATGAGGATTACTTGAGCCCAGGAGCTCAAAGTTGCAGTGAGCTGTGATCATGCCACTGCACTCCAGCCTGGGCGACAGAGGATGACCCTGACTCAAAGATAAATAAATAAAATAAAAATAGCAGCTGGCATACTTCTCTGGGCCTTAATTTCTTCATCTGTAAAATCAGAATAAGATGACAGACCTCCTGAAATGATTGTGGAGATTATATATGTGCTTGGGACACAGTAGATTGCCAGTTATCAATAACTTCTACTCTGGAGCTTAGAGCACTCAGGAAAAAACAAAATACTATTCCTAAGAACCACAGTGCCCTCGACCAATAAGGCAACATGGCTAAGAGCACAGGTTCTGGAGTCAGAACACCTGGATTCAATCTCAGCCTCCCTCCTTATTAACTGGGTAATTTAGACAAGTTACTTAACCTCCCTGTGCCTCAGTTTCATCAGTTATAAAGTGGATACAATGGAGATACCCAATAACCTTCATCACAGAATTATTGTGTAAATTAGAGAGTCAATATATATAAAGTACTTAGCAATATTATCCTTAAATCCCACATATTGTTTATCTAAAACTTTTTAAAATTTTGAAATAATTTCAGACATACAGAGCAGTTGCAAATATGTTGCAGAGACTTCCCATATACACTTCCCCCAGTCACCCTTAATGCTAACATCTTACAAAATCATGGCACAATTACCAAGCCTAACACATTTATATTGGTATAACACTCACTATAGACTTCATTAGAGTCTCATCAGTTTTTCTTTCCATGCATGTCTTTTCCCCCCACTGCCAGTATTCAAGAAAACATCTAAAAAATGGATTCCCAACTTCTTTGAAAAAAATGGAAGGTGTGGCTACACCAGGCTCACATTTCTGCTTGACTGCTTCAGGCTAGAGTTCAGTAAATGCAGCCCCCTTGGAACGGAAGATGTGCACAAAATCTCATTGTGTTTAACTGTTGTGTCTTTTTAGTCTTCTCTGATCTGTGACAGTTCCTCAGTCCTTTTTGTCATTTGCAACCTTGACATTTCTCAGGAGAACTGGTGATTTTTTTTTGTAGAATGTCCCTCAGTTTGCTTGTCTGATTTTTTTCTCATGAATAGATTTAGGTCGCATATTTTGGGAACAAAAGCCACAGGGAGGACGTGCCTTTCACAACATCAGTGACGTTATCATTGATTGCTTGGGTTAGGTGATGTCTGCTAGATCTCACCACTGTAAATAATCACTTTCCCTTTTGTTTGGGGGAAGATACTTTGAGACTATGCCCAAATTTGCTTCTCTTTAAACTTTTGCCTGTTGGTGTAAGCATTCATGGGTGAATCTTGCCTGCAGTGATGATTATGGTAGTGTTCTGATAGGGGTTTTCTATTTTCATCCTGTCTTCTACATTTATTAATTGGAATTATCTTGCAGGAAAGAGTTATCCATTTTTTTCCTTTTACTTATTTATTCTATCATTTATTTATAACAGTATGGACTTACGAATATTTATTTTATTCTTTGGGCATCCTCATGCTGGTAATACAATATTATTTATGTTGTTGCCAAAATTGTTCCAGGATTGGCCATCGGGAACTCCTGCAACTGCCTCCTGAGTCCCTTCCACATGCCTCCCTTTTTTCTGAGCCCCTCTTTTTTTTGGCACCACAAGATGTTGTAGGTTTATCTTGTATCTTCCCTGACTTGCCCTTAGAATCAACCACTTCTCCAAGGAGCCCTGGTTCTTCTTTTTTAAAAATCAAATTTTTATAGTCCTAGTTCTTTTTATTAGGGAATGGTATTTAGAAAGCAAAATTGGAAAGGGAAATGGTTAGTTTTAACATGTATTTATAATTTTTTTCTTTAGGTTTTAACATTTTTCCCTCCCATGTGTCTCCCTCGTGGTAAGTTTTGTTTGTCTAATGTGTGCATGATCTTGTACGTGGCATAGGGCTGTACGGGGCCCTTCCACTCTGGAGGAGAGTCAGACATGTATGCAGTTAATGTTCAGAAAATAAAGACGCTTGTAGTCCCAGCTACTCGGGAGGCTGAGGCAGGAGAATGGCCTGAACCCGGGAGGCAGAGCTTGCAGTGAGCCAAGATCACACCACTGCACTCCAGCCGGGGCGACAGAGTGAGACTCTGTCTCAAAAAAAAAAAAAAAAAAAAAAAAAAAAGAACCTGGTGAATGCTATGCACATTCTCAGATGTAGGAGGAGCATCTTCTCAGAGGAAGACGAGTATTCAGGATAGCCTTCACAGGGGAAAGAGATCTCTGCAGAGATCCTTGAAGAATGATCACACTCCTTGGATGGAGATTTGGCAGAGAGTGTTTCACAGAGGAGGAACAGCATGACCATAAGCCACAGCCGGGCACAGGTGCATGCAGGGCCTCTGTAGAGTACAGCTGGGAGCAGTAGGAGAAGCAGTCCACAATGGGCCCTGAAAGTCCTGCACATTCTTGCTGAGTATGCCAAGAGTACAAAGCCCCAATCACTTCTGATCAAGACACCTGACACTTCTGTTTCTCAGAGTATTGGCAATGAGCAACCTTGAAGGATGAGGTAATGTCTTTCCCCCCAAAGCAGGTTTGCTTCTGCATGCTATAAAAATGGTGAGTCCCTTAAACTCAGTGTTGTTCTTCTTTCTTGATGCAACCTACTGCATATGCAGGCAAACATTATGGGCACTTGCGTTGCCTGCATGGGATCAGGAGACATGGGGAGCCTGTAAGAAAATGAAGAACTAGCTATAGCTTTTGCTGTGAGTAATAAAGTCCTTTGTCTCTGACCATGGAGTCTTATTTCCTCTGCTGATATGCATGAAATGATAACAGTCTAGTTTATTCTAAGTAGGGTAAAATCCCAGCCCCTGCACAGTTCTTGGTAAGATAAGGGTGGGACTTCAAGTTGGGAAGACAGGTTGCATTTCTGGCAAGAAGAAGAGCCTGGAATTCATTTCCCTCTCATGTATACTCTGTTGTGGAGACTTGTGGAAAGTGGACATTGCAGCTCCTCTCTTCCCTTTTCCCCAAATGAAATACTTTTTAATTCATGGCTCAAGTATGATGGCACATATCAATTATTTGTATTTTTTTATTAGTCTTTATTTGCAGACTGTGTTGCTCTTTGTTTGTCTCTGTTGTGTTTGTGATTTCAGTACAGTAACTAGCAAAAAGGTACTGCTTTGGTTAAATCTGCTTTTTTAATAGCTCTGGACTAGATTCAACTGAATCAGAGGTTATGCATGCCCACCAATTGGATGCAGCTGGGGGAATCAGAAACAATTTTTCTGATGCAAGAACTTGGCATAATAGAGCTTTGAGAGGGCGATGAGTCACCAAGGGGTCAGCAGGCCAGACGGGGCACCTGTGAAGCATGATATTTAGAGCAAGGGGCAGGTCAGAGGTCAGGGGTACAGATAAAAACCAAGATACAAATGTCAGGCGATAGGGCTAGATGCACAACTCAGTGCTTTGTAAATAGGCGAGAGCCAGGAGACCTGGAAGGGCAAGACAGGTACAGAGCAAGCTGAGCAGAGAACCAACCACAAGGAGACCCAGCAGTTGGGAAAGGCCTTGGTCACTGGTGTGAGTATCCACCCAGCAGGAGGGTCAATGAGCTCTCCTTCCCAGGGCAGAGTCAGGCTCAGTGTGTGACTAGATCAGGAACACGAGCAGCAGCAATTTGGGAGTGAGGAAACCAAGGAAGCGCTTTGTGAGTTAGCTCTGGCTTAACTCCTATACATGAAGCCAAGAAGAAAAAGACATTTTGAGGATGACATCTCACTTTTGAAACACTATAATAGATTTTCTTGGAGGAGAATAAAAATGTAGTGCATCTTTTTTAGTGCATCTTCATTAAACCCTGGGTCCTAGTGACTTTTTTTTTTTTCAGCAAAAGCATTTTGCCAGCAGATCAGACCTTGATGATCTTAAAAAAAAAATAGTGATGCTATTGATGACAGACATGTTGTTCAACATGGTGGTTTTTTAAACCAAGATACCACCTCCAGATACACAGAATAGTCTCTTTGAAATGTCTGTCAGGTTATAGAATTAAAAATATGTTTATCATTCAAAATGTGAGATAAAGGTTTCAGGGAAGCTGACAATGTAGAAATCAGCTTCTAAAAAAGGTGCAGTCTGGAAATAGACACATGCTCTCTCTGTCCCCTCTGTCCTGGCACACATAACCCAAAATTTGGACCCTCACATTTGTAACTTATTTGCATATGTAAGTGCCAGTTGGCAGTATTTTGAACACTTCAGCAGTTCTCTGTGCATTTGTCTAAGTTGGGGCTGCTACTGAAACCCTATTTCAATGTGTTTTGTTTTTCCTGCCATTTCAAAATGAAGTCATGAGCTTGGGACCTCTTCCAAGAAGGTCCAGAAAGTAACTTTATTTTTACTCTTTTCCTGTCCTATATCCCACATCATTCAATATTTGTGCAAAATGGTAACTGGAGGTCTTATTGTCATTTCCGTTGATCCCAGAATGTCTAACAGTGATTTGGGGCAACAGTTGGGAAGCCACTCAAGGAAGATGGGCTTCAGGTGACCCTGGACACTTCAGCTTCTGTGAGCAGCATGTCATGATTTTTGAAACTAAATAAATAAAGCTAGAAGGGGGCAAGTAGAGAAGCCTATCACACAATTTCCAATTTCCCCTAAGCTTCTAGTTTTTTCTAGGTTAAATCTTTGTGTTGTCATAGATGCTATTTCTTTTTTCTTTCCTTTTTCTCCATCCTCAAATGTCTTCTCTTTTCACCTCCAAGAATGCATCTGTTAATCGATACACAAATGTTTGGCTCTGCATCCAGAGCTGAGGGACATACAAGCATGGTTGGTTTACCAACAAAAACATTCACAACCATGCAGCAGGAATGAGAGCTGGCAAATGTCTCTGAGTAGGATGATTAAGAGATGGGATCATTTTCAATTCGATTTCTACTTTAAATTTATTTTTTCTTGGTAAAAGTTCATACCTCAATGGTAATACAGGAAGACATCTCACCCACCCGTTTTTCAAAGTCACCTTTTTTCTCCCTGGAAGTAACCATCCATTTCTTTTTATCACTTCATAGGTATTTTATACACATACAAGTGCTTCACTGAAAGGTCAGTGTGAGGCACCAAGAAATAATACTGCCCATGTTCTAAAAGAAGTGCTAGACCAAATGTGAATGGATAAAGCTGGGTCTCTTATTCCATGCAAAGGTTCCACTGGTGCTATAATAAATGGTGGTTGTGCTTTGCAAATCAGGAAATGTGAAGTCTAAAGACAGTTTCAGGGTGGGGGCAGGGAAGATACGATGCTGACAAGTCAGGTCCCAAGAAGCTTCTTTGTAGTTTCTTTGCCATTTTAATCCAGATGAAATAGAATGGAAATCAAGGGCAGCTGGCCAAAGTGTCTCTTGAATCATTGTCTTGCTACTAAGACCAAAGGGCTGGGTTGCAAACCCAGCTCTGGGTCTGGAGGGTCAGATTGATAAATAGACCCTCGAGTATTAATATGCATAAATGCCTCTGGGATTCCCCTGGGGTCAGGAGGGGACGTCTTGCTAAAATGCAGTCACTGACTCAGTGGGTCCAGGATGTGGCCTGAGCCTACATTTCTAACAAGTTTCCAGGTGCTACTGGTGTTGCTGATCCTCGGACCACAGTTTGATACCAAGAACCTAAACAGATGCCACCTCCAGACATTTATTTTTCTGTGGGCTTAAGACAGAGCTGGGAACTCTGACTTTTGATGTCTTTCTCTGTCCTAAGAGCTAATTCTGATGTAGGTTGACCTCAGAGCATACTTTGAGAACCCCAACTCTTAAACCTGAAATTTTATTTCTTTCTATGACACACATAGAGTCGAGAACATAATTGTAGAGGAGAAGAGAACAGGCATGGGGAGGGGAAGGATGCGAAAGAGACAGGACAAAGCTGCAGGGAGATGCCCATCTGTATGATGGATAGAGGGTGAATCGAGTGCATATTCTGCAATTCAAACTGGCGATTTTCTTCTTACCGGGGAGCAGACGTTTTCCATTTCTCTGCTTTAGGCTTTGAGATAGCAGCCCCAGGAAATGTCACCTGATACACCATTCCTTGAGATTTCTCCTTCCCTAGGAGCTTTGGTTTCAGTCATCTCATCGTCATTTTATCCCAGTAAAACTGGAGGGAGGTTTTGTGGAAGATCCCAGGGCCTGGAATTCTGATGGGCTGCTTTGCACAATCTCTTCCCAGGACACCCAGATGCCCTCACTAAAGCAGATTTTGTCCCTGGACTCAGATTTGGCTTTCAAACACGGAACATGCAAATGCTTAAAAGGAAATGTGCCCAGATTTTCGACACAGTCCTGACCTCCATTCAGGCAATCAGTGGGCACTGGTTCGGAATCAACTTGGCCTTGATAAAATGAGTAAAAAATGCCTGTCTCCTTTGCTGGGAAATTAGACTTTTCCTGTAAACTCAGGCCCCTCTGACAGGGCTTCCCAAGGCATCTCTCCCCTGGCAGTCATGGCTACACCGTTGCTGTGTTCATCCGCTTCAAGGGCTCCGGGGGTAATGGGTCAAGTGTCCATTGAGAGTGAGCTGAGGAAGGAGAGAAGTGGCTGCAGGTGACGAATTTCAGCAGTCATCTTTGTCTCCTAGACTCTGAGACCCCTGCCTTAGGATTTCTAAAATATTACCCCCTTCTCCTCATGACCTGCCCCAGCTGGACAGGATGAGAGAAGTAGCCTGGATGGAATTCTTTGTTGTCTTGTACCCCTCGTGTTGAGTGTGCTGCTTTTCTTCAGTCCCACTTGACCACACACAAACCCCCGAAGCAGACAGGGAGGGATGAAGTTCTCCATAGCTGTGCACCTGCCATTGCTAATGTAGGAAGTGAAAATAACATAAATGCGCTCCATCCCACGCAGCACAGAAACACTAGACAAAAAAATCCCCTTGCAAAATGCCACTGAGGCTCCCATTCAGCCCACACCCTCACACAGGCACAGCATCTGAGCACCTGGCTTGTGGGACATCACACCTCGCATGCTGTGTCACTCAGGGTGGAAGCAGGGAGATTTCGGCATTGAAACCAATGCACAGCCTTTTCCAGTTTACCTAGATTATTTAACTCCCCCAGCGTCTCTTTGAGCTAATAGTGGAGGTTTATTATTATTTTCCGTAGTAGTAAGAGATTACACAGCTCGTGTTATTGGTTGAATTGCCCCCAAAATTCATATGTTGAAACCCTAATACTAGTACCTCAGAATGTGACCAGATTTGGAAATAAGGTTAGTGCAGATGTAATTTACTAAGTTATGAAGAAGTCATTGGATGGGCTCTAATTGAATAAGACTGGTGTCCTTATAAAAAGGACACATTTGAACACAGAAAGGACACATGTTCACACAGAAACATCATGTGAAGATGAAGGCAGAGACTGGGGTGAGCTTCCATAAGCCTAGGAATGTCCAAGATTGCCAGAAAACCACCAGAAGCTGGCAGAGAAGAATGGAACAGATTCTACTTCACAGGCCTAGGAGAAAACCAACCCTACAGACACCTTGATTTCAGACGTCTAGCCTCTAGAACTATAAGATCATAGCTTTCTGTTGCTTAAGTTACCCAGTTTGTGGTATTTCGTCATAGCAAACCTAGTCAACTCATACAATCCTTAAGTAACACAGTGGGGCCACAAAATAGGTCGTCAGGACCCTTGCCTATTGTGATTTCAGTAGAGGCTTATTATATCAATAGGGAGTTAAGAGTGTGAGGGTTTTTGATAGTATTCATATTTCAAAAGCCAATGGGGGCTGGATGTAGTGGCTCACCCCTGTAATCCCTTTGGGAGGCTGAGGTGGGAGGATCACTCGAGCCCAGAAATTCAAGACCAACCTGGACAACAAAGTGAGACCCTGATCACTATAAAAAATAAATAAATAAATAAATTAGCTGGGCATGATGGCATGTGTCTGTGGTCCCAGCTACATGGGAAGCTGAGGCAGGAGGATTCCTTGTGCCCAGGAGGTCAAGGCTGCAGTGAGCCACGTTGCAGTTACCACTGCACTCCAGCCTGGGTGACAGAATGAGACCCTATTTTAAAAAAGAAAAAGAAAAAAAGCCAATGGAGGAGCATCCTCATCTTCCCTGCCCTCCAATTCAGACCTACTTAGCAGCATCAACTCGTGAACAATCATTCCCCTCCATCCTAGATCACCCTCAGCAGGGCCTTTGACACTTACTGTCAGGCAGTGTGCCCTTCTGTTCTGGGCAGCATTGCTGCATAGCAAACTCTCCCTAAACTTAGAAGCTTAAGACAATATCCATTTTATTATATCCTATGGATTTTATAGTTCAGGAATTCAGGCAGGGCTCATTTGGGTGTTTCTTTTTTCACATCCGGCATTTACCCAGGTGAATAAGTGGTTCTCAGCTGGCAGAAGGGCTGGTCTGAAGGAGCCAAGACAGCCTGACTTACATGTCTGGTGCCTTGGTGGGGACGGCTGGAAAGTGGGGCTCAGCTGGGACTGTTGACAAAGCCCTCTCATTTAGCATCTGCAGCACAGTGGCTGCAGGTTATTTGAATTTCTTGCAGGGGTCCTGGTTTTCCCCGTAATGTGTATTCCAAGAGCACAAGGTGGAAGTTGCATGGTCTTTTATGACCCAACATCGACAGTCACAATCATTGCTTCCATCATGCTTAACTGGTCAAAGTGGTCACAGAAACCCACCCAGATTCAAGGGGAAGGTTCAAAGATCTCACTTCTTGATGGGAGGAGAATCAAAAATTGTATGGTCATTAAAAACTAGCAATACTATTATACCATTCCATACCTTGGATGGCAAAATAAATAAATAAAATAAAATCTCTGCTTTTCTACTTTCCTCCAACCTCTGGCTTTTGTGTTCCTAGGGTTCAGAGATGGTGGATGGGAAGTATCCCCTGAGGAGTCCCCATAGTTGCCTATTTGCCTCTATTACAGTTGAAATTCTGTTCAAGGAAATCAAACTCTGGGTCCATGTGGTGTCCAGCTGTGGTCTAGACATTTCTCAGGAAGCCCAAATGGAGCTGAGCAGGACACTTTCACAAATTAGCAAGCTCCCACATATTTATTGTCCTAGTCCATCATCTTCATGTGTCTAGATTCAATTGGTGACCTCCCAAGGACTCTCTCATTCAGTATCTCTTAAAAGCAGCCATGAATGAAGCCCTTACTTGGACTATTTACTGTCTGCAGGAGCTTAATGACAGACTGAGTAGTCTGGAAGAGCAAAGCCTTCAGGAGAAATGGAGGCCACACGACCAATCTATGCCCTTTGGAAAATTCCACTGATAAAACATTGGCTCTATATAGAAAATGTATGCAAAAGGGGACCAGATTTTCTGTTTGCCTCCTCTGACACTTCTATTTGTTGTTCTAGTCTCTCTCCACTTCTATCTTGCTCGGGGTTCCCAAGCTGTCTGAATTCCCTGGGAGGAAGGCTCTACTTGCAGAAGCCTAAGGCCAATGAGGCCCAGTAGATTCAAATCATTCTAACACTTACTTGACCCTATAATACAAGGCACAATATAAACAGAGACAATATGCAATTTGTATTTAAGCCCAGTATTATAGTCTTGTGTGCATTCATGCATGAATGCACAAGAGAAACAGAGAGAGACAGAAAGAGAGAGAGAGAGAGAGAAAGGAGAGTGAGGGAGAGAGATAGTTCAACCATAACATACAGAGCAAGTTCTGTGAAGATAAAAACTATATAATAATTACTTTCACCTTTGAAAAAATGCATGGTAATGTGATCAGCACATAATAGATACCAAATGTTTGTAAAAAGATGGACAGGAGAAAGGAGGGGTTAGTCAGGCCAGGTATACTTTCTCATTCCTTTCAGAATTCCTAGTGGCATCTCATGTATATGCTTGTGTCTATGATGAAATATGGAACAGGAATAGAGAAGGAGCGATGTATTAACTGGGAGACCTTGACCACATAAAGGCTGACCAGAAGGGAGTGGGTTGATTACTCAGGTCAGCTTTGGATATATATGGTATGGACAGAAAAGGGATTGCCTATTTCAAGCATAGATAAATTTTATCAGCTGCTCAGGTTCATGTGCTAGTTGAAGAGGGGTAGTAATACACTACGCATTTTGGCTTCCATGAATGAAAATGCTATTTTGTACATTATTCAAGACTCATTGTCTAGTGTCCTCCTCGGGCCTGCATTCTAGCTGCCCAAAAGATGGCTCTTATTCACCCACTTCAGAGCAATCTGCAGTTGGGATTTCTGTTCCAATTGAAACTGTTTTCTTTTTTCTTTTCTTTTTGAGGTGGAGTCTCACTTCATCACCCAGGCTGGAGTGCAGTGGTGCCATCTCTGCTCACTGCAACCTCTACTGCCCAGGTTCAAGCAATTCATGTCTTTCAACCTCCTGAGTAGGTAGGATTACAGGTGCATGCCACCATGCCCAGCTAATAGTTTTTGTATTACTGGTAGTGACAGGGTTTTGCCATGTTGGTCATGCTGGTCTTGAACTCCTGACCTCAGGTGATCTGCCCGCCTCAGCCTCCCAAAGTGCTGGGATTACAGGTGTGAGCCACCATGCCCAGCCAAACTGTTTTCTAGTGTTTCATACACTTGAGTTCTAAAATGGGTTAAATCAGGTCAGGTGTGGTGGCTAACCAAAAGCACGGACTGATTCTCCAGTTTAAAGAACTATCTTGGGGCTGGGAATGGTGGCTCACACCTGTAATCCCAGCACTTTGGGAGGCCGAAGCGAGGGGATCACTTAAGGCCAGGAATTCAAGACCAGCCTGGCCAACATGGCAAAACCCTAACTCTACTAAAAAATACAAAAAAATAGCTGGTGTGGTAGTGCACACCGGTAGTCCCAGCTACTCCAGAGGCGGAGGCATGAGAATCGCTTGAACCTGGAAGGCAGAGGTTGCAGTGAGGTTGGAGTGGCACCACTGCACTCCAGCCTGGGTGACAGAACGAGACTCCGTCTCAATCAATCAATCAATAAAAACCAAAAATAAATAAATAAAGTGGGTTAAATTTAGGTCTTCTTACTCTTGATTCTTCTAGACTTCATTATTCAACAGTAACCTGCCTATACTTTTCTGAAAAAAGTTATTTCATTATATAAGTTATAGTTGCTCATTGTCAGTTCAATGTCCACTACTTCACAGTAGTTCTTGTTCCTCTGATGGAGGCCTTAGAGGTTTTTAGTAAGATGAATAACATTAGGAAGTCATCCTTTTAGAAAGCTTAACGTCAAGATGACAGCAAAGCCAGATGGGGTGATGGGCAGAGTCAGTGAGAGAGTCCCAGAAAGCTTTGTCAACAATCCAGCTGGAAGGTAACAAAAGATGACCCCAAGAGGACACAAAAGCCACTTTAAAGATGAATAGTTCTGAAGAAGAATAAAAAATATTTGCTGACTGATTAAAGCAAAAGAATCTGAAATAGTTTGTAAGGTTTCGATGAATGTGATTGTGATGTTACAGCTGACAGAAACTGAGAAATCTGAAAGGGGATTTGGTTTGGGGAAAAGATAAGGGTTTGGTTTTAGACATGCTAAGTTTGAGGTCCCAAATAAGCCCTGACACACTGGGAACCATGGGCTAGTGGTGCACACTCTCCTCCCTCTACCAAGGAGGAGCCCCAATGGTCAAAATCACACGCACATCACGACATTTGGGGTGAGGGCGCGAAGGAGGAGTGGAGTGGTTAGTGCTCTCTCTTCCGCATGTAGGGACCATTTCCTCTTTAAATTGTCTCCCTGTTAGAACTGTTTTCTCCTGCAGCTGGTGTGGTAAGGCAGGCGGGTGTTAGGA
Source organism: Trachypithecus francoisi (assembly GCF_009764315.1). Lineage (NCBI taxonomy): Eukaryota > Metazoa > Chordata > Mammalia > Primates > Cercopithecidae > Trachypithecus > Trachypithecus francoisi. The sequence goes on along the minus strand of NW_022681435.1, from coordinate 716,679 downwards.
CTTTTCCTGCTATGGTGGCACTCCATTCTATCTTTAAACCCTTCCTACACCTTAGAAACCCAGAGAGGAACTAGGATGGAACCTTCCAGAAAGAGCAGACGCTCACCCTACCCTTCCTTCCTCCCACCACCCAGGCCTTTAACTACATGGAGAAAATTAGTCTTTATATTTTATATGTGGCCTGACAACACAGGTAAGAAAGAGACCAGATAGGTGTCTGAGTTCAAACTTGCAGCTGGAAGTCATGTTCCCTTACGTGGAAGATGTAGCAGGGTGGCAGGCCATGGAGGGATGAAGGCCAAGGACTTGGAGTCCTGAGCAATGTTTTTCTTTATAACTAATGTATAATTTTGCTGGTGCTTAAGACAGCAGAGTGGTGGGAATATAAAATTAAAGTTATTCATGTTTATAGGATAATCTCATAATTGACAAAACCTATGAAGGAAAATGTGTTAAAAGAAGAGATAAAAAGCAGAAGTGTCTTGCAACCTAGCAATTCCACTCCTAGACAGTCACCCAGCAACAATGGGCACATATATTCACAAAAGACATTTATATGAATGTTCATGTCAGCACTATTTACCACCATCAAAAATGGAATCAAAACCCAGAGTGCATCAAGGGTAAATGGATAAATGAATTGTGGTTAATTCATTCAAGGGAATACTCTACAACAATGACAATTACTAGGCCAAAGCTACAAGCAGCATGGCCAAATCTCACAAGCATAATGTTGAGCAGCAGACGTCAAACTCAAAAGACTACATGCTGTGTGATTATATTTATATGAAATTCAAAACCCGGCAATGTTATCTAGACTGTTAGAGGTCAGGAGAGTGGTAACCCTGAGGGAAGGCTCAAGGGGACTTCTGGGATTCTGTTTTTATTTCTCCTTCTTAATTTCTTTACCTGGGTGTTTGTGATGCATGTAAATTTGTGAACACTTATGACTCATTTCTTTATATAATGTTATATGTGATAAAATTTGTGAAAAGAAAAAATAATCAGAGGGCAGATCTTTGGAAAAACTCTCTTCTACAAGTTAAATACAGGATGATGAACTAGAGAAGTCATTAGAAAAGTCATCAGAAAAGTGCCAGAATTGCTTTGCTCAGTTCCACAGATGCTAAGAGGAAGTCTTCAGAAATGTAGGTAACTACATAAAAATATCTAACTTACAAAGTCAAACCTAAAAATTAATAAGATCAAAAATTAGACAACTGTCTGGAAAATATATTCACAGTAATAATAATAAAGAACTCATGCAAAAGTCTGAGGAAATCTCCACTAGTATATTCTCAGTGTTCTCCAGAGAAACAGAACCAATATGGTGACATACATTAATATATATAATGTATGTACATTAGCATCTGTATTACAAAGAATTGGCTCACATGATTATGGAAGCTGAGAAGTCCAGACCCAGGATAGCTGATGATGTAGTTTAAGTCTGAGCTTGAAGGCCTGAGATACAAGAGGGCTGAAAGTACTAGTTCCAGTCTGATTTCCAATCTAAAGGCAGGAGAAGACCCATGTCTCCACTTGAAGATAGTTAGGCAGGGAGAGTCTTTCTTACTTAGTCTTATATTTTATGCAGACCTTCAACAGATTGGATGATGTCCACCCACACTAGGGAGGGCAATTTGCTTTAATCAGTCTACTGATCCAATCTTATCTAGAAACACCCTCAGAGCCACACCCAGAAATAATGTTTAACCAAATATCTGGGCACTCTATGGCTCAGTCAAGTTGGCACACTAAATATCAACCACACAACCACAGGAACACCTCACTTTACAGGGCCTCACATTATTGCATTTTGCAGATATTGCACTTTTTAACAAATTGATGGTTTGTGGCAACCCTGTGTTAAGCAAGTCTATCAGTGCCATTTTTCCAGTGGCATGTGTTCACTGAGTGTCTCTGTGTCACATTTTAATAATTCTTGCAATATTTCAAACTTTTTCATTATTATTTCTGCAGATGACCTGTGACCAGTGATCTTCAATGTTACTGTTGTAATTGTTTTTGGGTGCCATGAACCAGGCCTATGTAAGATGGTGAACTTAATCCATCAGTGTGGTGTGTGTTCTGACTGCTCCACCAACTGTCTGTTCCCCAATTTGTCTCCCTCTCCTTGGGCCTCCATATTCTCTGAGACACAATAAAATTGAAATTAGGCCTGTTAATAACCCTACAGTAGCCTCTAAAGGAAGAGTCACACATCTCTCACTTTCAATCAAAAGACAGAAATGATTAAGCTTCATGAGGAAGGCATGTGGAAAGACTAGATAGGCCTAAAGCTAAGTTTCTTGCACCAAAGAGTTAGTCAAATTATGAGTGCAAAGAAAACATTCTTGGAGAAAATGAAAAGTGCTACTCCAGGGAACACAAATGATAAGAAAGCAAAACAGGCTTATTGTTGATATGGAGAAAATTTTAGTGGTCTGAATAGAAGACCAAACCCCTCTCAAAATTCTCTTAAGCCAAAGCCTAATCCAGATAAGGCTATAACTCTTTTTAATTCAATGAAAGCTGAGAAAGATAAGGAAGCTGCAGAAGAAAAGCTGGAAGCTAGCTGAGGTTGATTCATGAAGTTTAAGGAAAATAGTCATCTCCATAACACAAAAGTGCAAGGTGAAGAAGTAAGTGCTGATGTGGGAGCTGCAGCAAATTATTCAGAAGATCTAGCTAAGATCATGGATGAAGGTGGCTAGACTAAACAATAGATTTTCTTTTTGGAAATTTTTTGTTTTAAATTTTTGTACATAGGAGGTGTATTTATGGAGTACATGAGATGTTTTGATACAGATAAACAATAGATTTTCAACGTAAATAAAACAGCCTTCTGTTGGAAGAAAATGCCATCTAGGACTTTCATGGCCAGAAAAGAGAAGTCAATGCCTGGTTTCAAAGTTTCAAAGGACAGGCTGACCCTCTTGTTAGGGGCTAATGCAGCTGGTAACTTTACATTGAAGCCAATGTTCATTTACTATTCTGAAAATCCTAGGGTCCTTAAGAGTTCTGCTAAATCTACTTTGCCTGTGCTCTAGAAATGGAACAACAAAGACTGGAGAATATCACATCTGTTCACAGAATGGTTTACAGAATCTTTAGGCCCACTGTTGAGATCTACTACTCAGAAAAAAAGATTCCTTTCAAAATATTACTGCTAATTAACAATGCATTTAGTCACCCAAGAGCTTAGATGTCAAGATGTACAAGAAGATTAATGTGGTTTTCATGCCCGCTAACACAACATCCATTCTACAGCCTGTGAATCAAGGAGCAATTTTTCCTTTTAAGTCTTATTACTTAATAAATACATTTATTGAGGTTATAGCTGCCATAGATTGTGTCCTTTAATAGATCTTGGCAAAGTAAGTTGAAAACCTTCTGGAAAAGATATATTATTCTAGATGCCATTAAGAACATTTGTGGGGGGCGGAGCAAGATGGCCGAATAGGAATAGCTCCAGTCTCCAACTCCCAGCGTGAGCGACACAGAAGACTGGTGATTTCTGCATTTTCAACTGAGGTCCTGGGGTCATCTCACTGGGGAGTGCCGGACAATTGGTGCTGGTCAGCTGCTGAAGCCCGACCAGCGAGAGCTGAGGAGGGCATGGCATTGCCTCACCTGGGAAGCGCAAGGGGGAAGGGAATCCCTTTTCCTAGCCAGGGGAACTGAGACACACAACACCTGGAAAACTGGGTAATTCCCACCCCAATACTACGCTTTAAGCAAACGGGCACACCAGGAGATTATACCCACACCTGGCTGGGAGGGTCCCACGGCCACGGAACCTCCCTCATTGCTAGCACAACAGTCTGCGATCTAACTGAAATGGCAGCAGCGAGGCTGGCGGAGGGGCGCCCGCCATTGCTGAGGCTTAAGTAGGTAAACAAAGCCGCTGGGAAGCTCGAACTGGGTGGCTCACAGCAGCTCAAGGAAAGCTACCTGTCTCTGTAGACTCCACCTCTGGGGACAGGGAACAGCTAAACAACAAAAGGGGAAGCAGCAGAGGCCTGTGCAGACGCGAACGACTCTGCCTGACAGCTTTGAAGAGAGCAGTGGATCTCCCAACATGGAGGTTGAGATCTGAGAATGGACAGACTGCCTGCTCAAGTGGGTCCCTGACCCCTGAGTAGCCTAACTGGGAGACATCCCCCACTAGGGGTAGTCCGACACCCCACACCTCACAGGGTGGAGTACACCCCTGAGAGGAAGCTTCCAAAGTAAGAATCAGACAGGTACACTCGCTGTTCAGCAATATTCTATCTTCTGAAACCTCTGCTGCTGATACCCAGGCAAACAGGGTCTGGAGTGGACCTCAAGCAATCTCCAACAGACCTACAGCTGATGGTCCTGACTGTTAGAAGGAAAACTATCAAACAGGAAGAACACCTATACCAAAACCCCATCAGTACGTCACCATCATCAAAGACCAGAGGCAGATAAAACCACAAAGATGGGGAAAAAGCAGGGCAGAAAAGCTGGAAATTCAAAAAATAAGAGTGCATCTCCCCCTGCAAAGGAGTGCAGCTCATCGCCAGCAATGGATCGAAGCTGGTCAGAGAATGACTTTGACGAAATGAGAGAAGAAGGCTTCAGTCCATCAAACTTCTCAGAGCTAAAGGAGGAATTACGTACCCAGCGCAAAGAAACTAAAAATCTTGAAAAAAGAGTGGAAGAATTGATAGCTAGAATAATTAATGCAGAGAAGGTCATAAACGAAATGACAGAGATGAAAACCATGACACGAGAAATACGTGACAAATCCACAAGCTTCAGTAACTGACTCGATCAACTGGAAGAAAGAGTATCAGCGATTGAGGATCAAATGAATGAAATGAAGTGAGAAGAGAAACCAAAAGAAAAAAGAAGAAAAAGAAATGAACAAAGCCTGCAAGAAGTATGAGATTATGTAAAAAGACCAAATCTACGTCTGATTGGGGTGCCTGAAAGTGAGGGGGAAAATGGAATCAAGTTGGAAAACACTCTTCAGGATATCATCCAGGAGAACTTCCCCAATCTAGTAGGGCAGGCCAACATTCAAATTCAGGAAATACAGAGAACGCCACAAAGATACTCCTCGAGAAGAGCAACTCCAAGACACATAATTGTCAGATTCACCAAAGTTGAAATGAAGGAAAAAATCTTAAGGGCAGCCAGAGAGAAAGGTCGGGTTACCCACAAAGGGAAGCCTATCAAACTAACAGCAGACCTCTCGGCAGAAACTCTACAAGCCAGAAGAGAGTGGGGGCCAATATTCAACATTCTTAAAGAAAAGAATTTTCAACCCAGAATTTAATATCCAGCCAAACTGAGTTTCATAAGTGAAGGAGAAATAAAATCCTTTACAGATAAGCAAATGCTTAGAGATTTTGTCACCACCAGGCCTGGCTTACAAGAGACCCTGAAGGAAGCCCTAAACATGGAAAGGAACAAGCGGTACCAGCCATTGCAAAAACATGCCAAAATGTAAAGACCATCGAGGCTAGGAAGAAATTGCGTCAACTAACGAGCAAAATAACCAGTTAATATCATAATGGCAGGATCAAGTTCACACATAACAATCATAACCTTAAATGTTAATGGACTAAATGCGCCAATTAAAAGACACAGACTGGCAAACTGGATAAAGAGTCAAGACCCATCAGTCTGCTGTATTCAGGAGACCCATCTCACATGCAGAGACATACATAAGCTCAGAATAAAGGGATGGAGGAGATCTACCAAGCAAATGGAGAACAAAAAAACGCAGGGGTTGCAATCCTAGTCTCTGATAAAATAGACTTTAAACCATCAAAGATCAAAAGAGACAAAGAAGGCCATTACATAATGGTAAAGGGATCAATTCAACAGGAAGAGCTAACTATCCTAAATATATATGCACCCAATACAGGAGCACTCAAATCCTTAGAGACTTACAAAGAGACTTAGACTCCCATACAATAGTAATGGGAGACTTCAACACTCCACTGTCAACATTAGACAGATCAATGAGACAGAAAGTTAACAAGGATATCCAGGAATTGAACTCATCTCTGCACCAAGCAGACCTAATAGACATCTATAGAACTCTCCACCCCAAATCAACAGAATATACATTCTTCTCAGCACCACATCACACTTATTCCAAAATTGACCACATAATTGGAAGTAAAGCACTCCTTAGCAAATGTACAAGAACAGAAATTATAACAAACTGTCTCTCAGACCACAGTGCAATCAAACTAGAACTCACGACTAAGAAACTCAATCAAAACCACTCAACTACATGGAAGCTGAACAACCTGCTCCTGAATGACTACTGGGTACATAACGAAATGAAGGCAGAAATAAAGATGTTCTTTGAAACCAATGAGAACAAAGATACAACATACCAGAATCTCTGGGACACATTTAAAGCAGTGTGTAGAGGGAAATTTATAGCACTAAATGCCCACAAGAGAAAGCTGGAAAGATCTAAAATGGACACTCTAACATCACAATTAAAAGAACTGGAGAAGCAAGAGCAAACACATTCAAAAGCTAGCAGAAGGCAAGAAATGACTAAGATCAGAGCAGAACTGAAGGAGATAGAGACACAAAAAAACCCTCCAAAAAATCAATGAATCCAGGAGTTGGTTTTTTGAAAAAATTAACAAAATTGACAGACCGCTAGCAAGACTACTAAAGAAGAAAAGAGAGAAGAATCAAATAGACGCAATAAAAAATGATATAGGGGATATCACCACAGACCCCACAGAAATACAAACTACCATCAGAGAACACTATAAACACCTCTACGCAAATCAACTAGAAAATCTAGAAGAAATGGATAATTTCCTGGACACTTACACTTTTGACAAAATTCAACAGCCCTTCATGCTAAAAATGCTCAATAAATTTGGTACTGATGGAATGTACCTCAAAATAATAAGAGCTATTTATGACAAACCCACAGCCAGTATCATACTGAATGGGCAAAAACTGGAAAAATTCCCTTTGAAAACTGGCACAAGACAGGGATGCCCTCTCTCACCACTCCTATTCAACATAGTGTTGGAAGTTCTGGCTAGGGCAATCAGGCAAGAGAAAGAAATCAAGGGTATCCAGTTAGGAAAAGAAGAAGTCAAATTGTCCCTGTTTGCAGATGACATGATTGTATATTTAGAAAACCCCATCGTCTCAGCCCAAAATCTCCTTAAGCTGATAAGCAACTTCAGCAAAGTCTCAGGATACAAAATTAATGTGCAAAAATCACAAGCATTCTTATACACCAGTAACAGATAAACAGAGAGCCAAATCATGAGTGAACTTGCATTCACAATTGCTTCAAAGAGAATAAAATACCTAGGAATCCAACTTACAAGGGATGTCAAGGATCTCTTCAAGGAGAACTACAAACCACTGCTCAGTGAAATAAAAGAGGACACTAACAAATGGAAGAACATACCATGCTCATGGATAGGAAGAATCAATATTGTGAAAATGGCCATTCTGCCCAAGGTTATTTATAGATTTAATGCCATCCCCATCAAGCTAGCAATGAGTTTCTTCACAGAATTGGAAAAAACAGCTTTAAAGTTCATATGGAACCAAAAAAGAGCCCGCATTGCCAAGACAATCCTAAGTCAAAAGAATAAAGCTGGAGGCATCACGCTACCTGACTTCAAACTATACTACAAGGCTACAGTAACCAAAACAGCATGGTACTGGTACCAAAACAGAGATATAGACCAATGGAACAGAACAGAGTCCTCAGAAATAATACCACACATCTACAGCCATCTGATCTTTGACAAACCCGAGAGAAACAAGAAATGGGGAAAGGATTCCCTATTTAATAAATGGTGCTTGGAAAATTGGCTAGCCATAAGTAGAAAGCTGAAACTGGATCCTTTCCTTACTCCTTATACGAAAATTAATTCAAGATGGATTAGAGACTTAAATGTTAGACCTAATACCATAAAAACCCTAGAAGAAAACCTAGGTAGTACCATTGAGGACATAGGCATAGGCAAGGACTTCATGTCTAAAACACTAAAAGCAACAGCAGCAAAAGCCAAAATTGACAAATGGGATCTAATTAAACTAAAGAGCTTTTGCACAGCAAAAGAAACTACCATCAGAGTGAACAGGCAACCTACAGAATGGGAGAAAATTTTTGCAATCTACTCATCTGACAAAGGGCTAATATCCAGAATCTACAAAGAACTCAAACAAACTTACAAGAAAAAATAAACAACCCCATCAAAAAGTGGGCAAAGGATATGAACAGACATTTCTCAAAAGAAGACATTCATACAGCCAACAGACACATGAAAAAATGCTCATCATCACTGGCCATCAGAGAGATGCAAATCAAAACCACAATGAGATACCATCTCACACCAGTTAGAATGGCAATCATTAAAAAGTCAGGAAACAACAGGTGCTGGAGAGGATGTGGAGAAACAGGAACACTTTTACGCTGTTGGTGGGATTCTAAACTAGTTCAATCATTATGGAAAACAGTATGGCGATTCCTCAAGGATCTAGATCTAGATGTACCATATGACCCAGCCATCCCACTACTGGGTATATATCCAAAGGATTATAAATCATGCTGCTATAAAGACACATGCACACGCGTGTTTATTGTGGCACTATTCACAATAGCAAAGACTTGGAATCAACCCAAATATCCATCTGTGACAGACTGGATTAAGAAAATGTGGCACATATACACCATGGAATATTATGCAGCCACAAAAAAGGATGAGTTTGCGTCCTTTGTAGGAACATGGATGCAGCTGGAAACTATCATTCTCAGCAAACTATCACAAGAACAGATAACCAAACACCGCATGTTGTCACTCATAGGTGAGAACTGAACAATGACATCACTTGGACTCGGGAAGGGGAACATCACACATCGGGGCCTATCATGGGGTGGGGGTAGGGGGGAGGGATTGCATTGGGAGTTATACTTGATATAAATGACGAATTGATGGGTGCTGACGAGTTGATGGGTGCAGCACACCAACATGGCACAAGTATACATATGTAACAAACCTGCACGTTATGCACATGTACCCTAGAACTTAAAGTATAAAAAAAAAAAAAAAAAAAGAAAGAACATTTGTGATTCATGAGAGGAAGTCAAAATATCAAAATTAACAGGAGTTTGGAAGAAATATATTCCAAACCTCACGGATAACCTTGAAGGGTTCAAGACTTCAGTGCAGGAAGAAATTGCAGATGTGGTAAAAATAGCAAGAAAGCTAGAATTAGAAGTACAGGCTGAAGATGTGACTGACTTGCTGCAATCTCATGATAAAATTTTACTGATGAAGAGTTTCTTCTTATGGACGAGCAAAGGAAGTGGTTCCTTGAGATGGAATCTACTGGGGAAGATGCAACTAACATTGTTGAAATGGCAAAAAAGGATTTGGAATATTACATAAATTTAGTTGATATAGCAATAGCAGGTTTGAGTGAATTGATTTTAATTTTGAAAAACATTCTACTGTTGGAAAAATGCTATTAACCAGCATTTCATGCTACAGAGAAATCTTTCATGAAAGGAAGAGTCAGTCAATGTGGCAAACTTAATCATTGTCTTATTTTAAAAAATTGCTACAGCCACTCCAGCTTTCAGCAACCATCACCCTGATCAGTCAGCCACGATCAATATCATGACAAGAGCCTCCATCAGCAAAGATTGCGATTAGCTGAAGGCTCAGAAAATCATTAACATTTTTAGCAATAAGCACTTTTAAATTAAGATATGTATTTTTTTAGACATAATGTTAATGTACATTTGGTAGCCTATGGTATAGTTAAAACATAACTTTAATGTATACTGGGAAACCAGAGAATTTGTGTGCCTTGCTTTATTATGATATTAGCTTTATTGGGGTGGTCTGGAGCTGAACCTATAATATCTTCAAGGTATGCCTTTATGTCTAAATAGAAACATACAAAAGACATAAATGCAGGGTATTAATGGTTGATAGGGGCAGACACCATTGACATGGATGATGGCATTCAACCTCACAACAACCCAACAGAGTCAGAAATATTTTTTCTCAATTTCATGGAGGAAGAATTCAGAGTTGGGTATATTAACTAACTGGGGAAATGTTTAAATACTTAACAGGGGCAAAAGGTCTTCCTGAGAAAAACAAATTGAGAAAAAAATAGCTTGACATTTCAGCCTGGAAACCATAGGATTGGGGATAAGATGATCCAGGAATATAAAATCATGGAGGAACACAGGCTTTTGACTAGATTTTGGAATTTGTGAACTTGGAATGCAGAAAAGCCTTGTAAAACCCCTGAGAGCCGAGATACTGATTTTACAGAGACACATACCCTCTTGAAACTTGAGAGTGAATGTAAGTAAATAATATGGAATGTAGCGCTGCAGCATGGAGTTCACCTTGGAATCTTCTTTGCTATGAGGAAATAATAACTCAAAAAGTTTTGTTAGTGGCTGATCTAATGCATAGGGGAATTGCTCACCTATTGAAGTGGAGGGAAGAGAAGGATGATGAGGTCACTTCTTTTGCTGTCTCAGAATTAGCTGCTCCTTGTATTAGTGAAATGATGCCTTGAAATCTGCAAAGGACCCTTTGCTCTCTGATTTAACATCATTCAGCATTCAGCCAGCAGGTAATGAATGCAAAAGGCAGCTCTATGATCAAAAGCAATGATGACATGAATGGAGCAGACATGGCTCCCCAGGGTCACACTTATCTCTCAAGTATCTGTAAGGACGAGTCCAGCGACCTCAATAGAACAGATACATTAATAGATTCCCTGGACAGTGAAGATGGTGGCCATGTGAATTTCACTCTGGCAAAGGTGGTGGGAAGTGGGACGAGGACCCACAACAGGCCAGTCGGCCATTTCCATATTCTGTTTCTTAAAGCATAATCAGGCTTACACAACTCTAAGGGCTACTTGCCTACTCCAGTGTCAAGATTAAAGATAGTATGGGTGGATCAGATCACACCTATGTAATAGTAAGTTTGCATTAGGCTCTTACAGCTAACAAAATATATTCATGTATATTACCATTTAATTTATCATGTTTTTAAAGTTTCCATGTAATAAGCACATGCAGTTTCAATGGGAATGTGAAAAGAAACACAGAAATGAAAATAAGCTGTAAGAAGCTGAACTCATTTGCTTGAAACTTTTACCCCTTTATCCCTTAACTCCACTAGACTGCAAGGTGCATAAACCAGGGGCCGTGTCTTATGCATCTTTGTATCTCAGCACCTCTTGCAATGCCTGAGCTCATAAATAAGCCATTCGTGAATCAGATTATATTGTAAATTTGGTTGGCTGAAGGGGTTATGGTCCACCTGTCTCATGGTCACACCAGGCTACCTATAGAGTTGGACTGCATGACTGCCCTTAGAATGGCTGCTCTGATCCCATGGAAAAGCCAGAGATCATTTTGATACATGGGTAAACATTACTGCTCCTTCCTTACCAGGTCTTTTCAGTGTGTAAATTTGTCTTATGACAAATTAGATCACAGATGATCTAAATCTCATTAAATTTACATAGAAAATGTTATGCCTTTAATTGAAATCCTTAGTTTATTTTAGGACACGGCATTGTCACTGACAAGGCAGAATGCATTATTTGCACTAAATAACAAATATTAATATCAACCTTCTAAAAATGTAGCTTGGAAAACTTTCAAGAGAAAATAAATCACTACAGTTTGTATAGAATTGATATACATGCATGTATATATATTTTATATGCATCTATGCAGGTCATTTGGGTTGAAATTACTTTTCCTATTGAATTTAAGTACCACAGGTATTTTAGTTTCACTACTTTTACACTTTTTACTCCTGGGAGAGTTAATTACAAACAATTTAATTAAGATCTCTTACTCATTAATGTTCTAGTAGCTTAGTAAGTTTGGGTTAGCTCAGCAGGTTGCAAAGGTTTAATTTTATCAGTTATCCTCCCATTAACTCATACACCATCAGTATTGTGCTTGTTTTTCATCCTTGCCTGCCTGGGGTACAGACGGAATTTAAAATATCATTAAAACCAAGAATTCAAGAAAGACTGTTAGTTGCCACCTGTCCTGATGAGGCTTAGATTTCCATTTTGATTCTTTAGAATACAAGATCAAGGATGCCTCAATAACTTTCTCTCCAATAGGACTAAACAGACAAAAACATATTTAATTTTTGACTAGAATTAGTGCAATCACATATGGTTTCCATTAGCTTTGTGAAAAATACAGATTTCAAAGAAAAAAATCTGTTCTATAGCTCATTAGAAGTCCAAACACTAAAGATATAAATTTTGACTAAAAGAGAATCATAAAGAATATACATGAGAGTAAGGAAAACTATGAATCATGTCTTAAGAAAATATCTTGCTATTTATTCTTTAATTCTCAAGACATTATATATGAGCACAATTTATACTTGATCGCAAGTGTCACTAATACAGGCTGTCTCAGATGGAATATAAGACCCATAAAATTCACACTTACTTGTAAAAGTTAACATAGTCTTTTGTATTTTTTAAAAATTGACCAACTTTTTTTTTCAGTTATAACTTGTTTGTAAACAAATAACTAACTAGTTTCATGGTTTAAATAGTAAGAAAACAGTTAATGTACCAAGCTTTCCACCCCCCTCCCCCAGACTCTGGCCATGAATCTATGTTCTCTTATTGACCATGAAGTTTAGTAATAATTATTGGGCTCAAATTGCCTTTCTGTTCTTGGGATTGCAGGAGGAGGGATATCAAGCTAGTAACGCTGTGTTTACTTAAGGGAAAACGATCATAAAAGGAAAGGGTTTAGTTCTTTCTTTGTTTTTAACTCTACAGCCTTGAAACAACTGGGGAGCATTTGTTTTGAAATATATACATTCTAATATTCTGAGATTTTTATCCAGAAATTATTATATTCAGGAAGAATATGATATTTAAAACACCTTTGCAAAATTAATGGGAAAATATAAATAGCAGTTCTTTAACAACTTAAAGAGCAGTCAAATTCAGATTAGCAAAAATACTTATTGTAAACTGATAAAGGAAAACAAAAAGGATAGATAAGAATGGGGCTGCAGGGCTTTGAAGATGATGAGACTCAGGTAGAGTTGCAAGATTGAGCAAATAAAATTATACAATTATAGAAACAATTTTTTAGGATAGATTTATCCTAGAGACATTTGGGACATTTTTATCCTAAGAAAGTAGTCACTGTTTATCTGAAATTTAAACTTAACTGGGCATCTTCTATTTTATCTGTTAACTCTTGACCCAAGGAACTAAGGGAATTTAGGGTTTAAGGTCAGAGCTATTTTGTGGCGCATTCCTCACTGGAACCTAGGTCTCAAAAAATCATATTACTTCCTTTCTATGCCAGGGTTCTCTACATAATTGTCCCATGGACAACCGTCTCAAACCAATGATTTTTTAAGCATAAAATATATTTTTATTTTTCAGGTGTCTCCAGTCTGAAGACAACTTTTCCTATTCCACAAAATGACACTATGAAAAATCGTAAGATAAAAGCCACCATTTGGCTTCCCTGATTATTCTGTAAAATGGTTATTTTAACATGGAGATCAAAATTGTTCTTCACTCTGTGATTTTACAGCCAAGTCATTTTATATGTATTAAAACTTAAGGAGAATTACAACCAGGAAAATTACAATTAGGAATCAGACTTGCAATGTAAAACTTTGAACATTCATAAAACCCATTTTTTCCTCCTCTCTATTATTTTACCATCAAAAATGAAAGCTGAGGGTGGCTACTTACTGACAAAATGTATGAGTGCTGTCTGAAAAGACAATGATTTCTGCAGCTGAGAAATCTACACGGAAATGGGCAGCAGTTTGTTTCAGTGGCTGGGATTTTATAACCTAAAGCTGTGTTGTCTGGCAGGAAAAGTCAGTGCCTGGATCAGAAGTGTGAAAACATGAGGTCCTCTGCAGGATGCTGGGAAATGGAGCTGGTGATTCCCACAGTCTTTAAGGCCAGGCACTAAAACAGTGGCTAGTTTAAAAACCAAAAAACTCAAGAACCAAGAGTGTATAAAGCACACTGTAATTTGTTTTCTCACACTATCTGCATGGTTTGCTTCAAAGGGGTTTAGGAAAGGGGCTGACTCACTTCGCTTTGTGCCTTCACTTGTTAGGGGCTTGACATACAGTCTGTGGTACATACAAGAGGTGCTGATCTTTTCAATACAATGCAATTCTGTGAGCTTCTATCTGTTAGGTGATCTCAGGCTTCCATGATTCTACCATCCAGCCAGGGAGACAACCTGGAAACAGCTAGGCTAACAATTTCGTTTTTAGTCGAGAGCAAGGATCAAGAAAGCACAAAACAGGAAGCCCAAAACCCTAAGGGCTCAGAGGTTTCTTGGAGATGTTACCTAATTACTTGCTAAAGATATACAGTCTACTAAAACATTTGCAAATGATACAATATGGTATCTGAGATTTGCTTCACAATGATGCCACTGTAAGAGAGGGAAAGTGGAAAATTAGTGCAATAAGTTTGCCATGAGTTGATATGGCTGAAGCTGGGTTTGCATACATGGAGGTTACTTACACATGTGTCTACTTGGTGTATTTGAAATCGTCCATAATAAAGAGGCAATGTGTGTGTGTGCGTGTGCATGCGTGCATATGTGTGTGTATGTAGAAGTGATATAAGGAGAGAGAATGAGCTTATGAGGCAAAGGTGTGTGAGAAAAGTGGAGCAGCCCAGAGAGAACTGAATGTTTCAAGGTACTAATTTGCAAAGTGGAGGAGATTCAGTTCTTGTTCCATGACCCCAGGAATGTGAAGGATGCACATGCATGAGCAGGTAAAGTTCCCAGCACTACCCCTGGCTGTTAGTGAGAAGGCCTTTGAAAGGTTGGGTATGGGGGAGTTCAGCCAATCTTCTAACCAAGGATGCCAGGACTGCCTACTTCTGGTTCACCTGTAAAGCTTGTTGTACCTGGATTATTTGATAAGTGCTTAGAGATCTACTTTATGACTTTGCAAAGACAGCTTGGACAACCACCGCCAAATAGACGGGATGAATTGCGCCATGCCTGAACACCAAACTAGGGTATTAGCAAGAGCAGGATATAGGTGTCTTACCCTCCTCCCAGAAAATTGCAGGCGCCTGAGCTCCCCGGCTAATATTCCTTTCTTCTCTGTAGTCTTAGCACCCCTGGTCAATATGGCCGGTATTTGTCAGGACCCAACTCTGCCAAGCGCTATGCTAGGTGCTTGGAGATCAAGGGGCTCACTGTTGTGTCTCTGAGGAATGTAAAGTTTTGTGGATGACATTACAATCTTGCAGGGGGCAAACAAGGGTGCTGATGGTGCATGGCCTCTCAGGAAGTGAATCAAGTGTCCTCTTTTTAAACACAGCCATTTAGTCACAAAAGAAAGCTTAGTCTGAAACCAGTCCCTCTCTGTCCTTTCTCTGCTGGGTAATCTAATTTGAATGCAAGGAAGTCTGGCAGTTGCAAATGCTAGCTGGCAATAGAAGCGCATTTTCATTGACTTCCTGGGATTCTTTGCCTCCCTCAAATATTTTGGATACAGAGAACATGGCACAGATTCTTCAGTCGGTGCTAATGATGAGAGAACTGCATAATGGAGAGTGTGCCTCATCCAGACAGAGAGAAGTCGTGCGGATGAATGCAGCCGGCCCAAAATGGAGGCCGCTTCCAAGAATGCCAGGCTGGCGACCAGGAGCGGCAAAGACTGTGGCAACCAGTGTCGCGGCGCCAAAGTCGGTGGAGTCTGCCAATTGAAGACAATTAGCAAGTGCTACTTCTCAATTGTGTTGACAGATGAGGGAGAAAAATCAAATAGATGTGAGAGCTGTGTTTATCCTGCTGCAGTGTTTTGCAATATTATGTCTATTGATTTGCTTTTTGTCCCTGAGTTATTGGGTGGATGGTGTGCTGCTCTGCCTGTCAACCCGGCAAGCTTGCCTTCACAGCTGCTTGTCAAGTGAGAATTTCTACACAAATCACCCCTACCGGTCTCACAGGGGACATTAGGCCAAAGATACTCTGTTATGATTTAATGGAAAGGAAAAAAAAAAAAAAAACTGTAGCATGTGGTTCAATTTTCTTTTTATAACAATTGGTTATAGCGTTTGGATTCTGTAATGTGGCGCAGCCCGCTGTAATTGGTTTTGCGAGCATTCTGCAATCCGGGAAGGTAGTCTGGGGTTGTGTGTGGCTGTTATGTGCTATCATGACTGACCCTCCTACTAAAAGATGGGTATGAATTCCCACTGCCTTACATCACGTTTGCAACACTCTCAAATTAAGATACAACAGTCAGTCCTTGGAAGAATATATTGTTATTTTAAAAGAATGTGTGCCAGCCAAAATTGTTAAAGACATCGAATTTTTCTTTGCTGCTCGACTTTCTCCCATTGTTGTACCCCCTGGACTCTGGGCACATGGAAGCCTCTCCCGCTTCCCAGGGTGGAATCCTTCCCCGAATCCTTCTCCAACTAGATCAGTTCTCTTTATCCCACACCATTTGTAATCCGAAACTTCAATGTAAAAAATGTGTGTAATGTGTGAACCCGTCTGAAAAAGCACTATGTCTACTATACAGGAAACAGTTTCAGGTTAATTCAGGACTTCATGATAAAAAACTTTATACTCTGCCCTCTGTATCACTTTTTCTTAGGAAAGAGGACCTTATCTAAAGGAATGATATTCATGGTAGAAAATTTGGAAGCTAAGGCAAAGGAATCGGGAAGGAATTTGGGATTCCAGGACTTGGGAGCATCCCTCAAATCCTATTTTGTACTCAGCTTTCTTCTCTTCTACGTGTATCCCCTGTCTGCAATAAATCAGAATTATGAAACGAAACCTTAGTCCCCATCTCCCTATTAATTGTTTTTAAGTACTCCACAAATGGGAGCAGTTGTGGAGTTTCTCTGCTCAGTATCCCTCCATGTAGGCTTCCAGGTACCCTCTCTATGGAATGGGTTTAAGCTGGACTGAGAAGCTCCAGCAGGCAAAATCACATACATCTTTGCTCTAAAAAATTCTGCACTGTTGGCATGTGTTTGTGTATACAAATTGCTTCTTGGTATTACATATTGAGGCCTCTGTGTCCAACTCATTTGCTGGTAGTGAGTTAGGTGCATTTAGGGAGATGCATTACTTTCCTGCAAACAACACAGGGACTGTTAAACAAACAGCAGGAAGGTGGCTCAATTTTAAATAAAATTTACAGGCCCAGAATGAATGCCCTTCCCTAAATAACTAACTTACTTCCAGGGAATTTCTTTGGCACTGGGGATTAGAAATGCCAATTCTAAAGTTAATTAAAATACATAAACATGTATTTAAAAAGATAATTATTTGACATTATTTTGGAACTTGACTGAAAATTGCTTCCTAAGGACAAAAGCTCCTTCTATAGAGTCTCAGATGACTTAGTACACAACAAAAAGGCATGTATCACAGAGCAAGTGGGACTCCTTCCTAGCCATGCATTCTTTAAAAAATCCATTTCCAATTCTGTGTTCTATCACTAGTTTCCTTATTTCTACTTTCAAGAGTCTTCTTCTCCTGCTACCTAAAATGTCATAAATATCATCATGGGAGAGAATGTGGTCTAGTACAGTTTTATTAAAAAGTCTCACACTTTTTGCAGCCAAATCATCACCAACATATGCTGTTCCCAGCCTGTCTTCTGTTCCAACAGGTTCATAGGGAATAACATCAGTAGTATTCAATGCTTCACAACTTTTCAAATGCTATTTTATTCATTTAGATAAATATCCATTAAATACCAATTATGTACATAGGATGCTATAAAAATATAAATCGATTCTAACAACAAATCTCTGTCCTCAAAATGCTGTTCATTGAGTTGTGATTGGATATTCACATGAAAACTTGTCTAATGAGGCTCTAACAAAAGGCAGGCATTTCAAGAGCCCTCACGTGGCAGATGCTAATTCACAACAAGGATGGTGTCTCTTGTAGTTTCAGGTTGGAAGGGTTGTGAAATCTAGCCGCATTCAATCCTCTAGGCAGCTCTGTGACATACGTGTTTTTATAACATTTTATAGAAGTGGAAACTGTTTAGTGACCTCAAAACTGGTAAGTGGTAGACCTCAAGTCCACTGGCCACATGGGATAACAAAAGGTGTGAGTGTGGGTCTGGCATGACCTGGGCTCAATCTCAACTCCAATTCTTTCTAGCTTGGCAGTCTCTGCTGCTTCTATAAACTAAGAACAATAGTTCCTAAAATGTATTTAGACATAAGTTTTCTTTCTTAAAAAAATGACTCTTGGGTTTGTAAAAAAGGGAAAATACAAGAAAAATAAATTGGCCAAGTATTCCTAGATTTCTTCTCATTTGACCTTTCTTTGTCTCTTTTTGACTCAGAGTTCTTGATTTCTGAGTTTTTCCTACAAACAGTAGCTTTTAGGGCTGTTGTGAGAATTAAATGAGGTATATCATATTTTCCTGTCCCCGTGACTCTACATTCATATGTTGAAATCCATCTTCCACTGTGATGGTATTAAGAGGTGTAGCAATCTGTTCTCACATTGCTATAAAGAAATACCTGAGACTGGGTAATTTATTTTTAAAAAAAGAGGTTAAATTGGCTCATGGTTCCACAGAATGTACAGGTAGCATGGCTGGAGAGGCCTCAGGAAACTTGCAAGCATGGTGGAAGGTGAAGGGAAAGCAGGCACAATTTCACATGGCTGGAGCAGAAGAGAGAAAAAATGGGGAGGTGCTACACACTTTTAAACAAGCAGATTTCATGATAACTCACTCAGTATCATGAGAACAGCAAGAAGGTAATCCACTCCTAAGATCCAATTGCCTCCCACCAGGCCCCTCCTCCAACACTGAGGATTACAATTCAACATGAGATTTGGGTGGGGACACAAATCCAAACCATGCCAGAAGGTTATTAGCTCATGAGGGTAGAGTATCACAATGGGAGTAGTGTCCTTATAACAAGAGACATAGAGCTTGTTCCTGTTTTTCTCTGAGCCATATGAGGACACAGCAAGAAAATGGCTGTCTGCAAAGCAGGAAGCAGGCCCTCACCAGATGCCAGATCTGCTGGGACCTTTACCTTGTACTTCTCAGCCTCCAGAACTATAAGAAGGAAACATTTGTTGTCTAAGACACAAATGCGATAGAAGCCTAAACTAAGACATTCTTCAAATCTAAGATATCACTGAATGCAAGTTGCATTATTATGTTATATTTCACTAATAAAGAAAATATGCTGCCAATTAATCCCACAAATACAATCTTTCTTGTCTCTTAGAATTTCTATGTATTCAAAGAGATTTTTAAAACTTATTTAGACATAGGTTTTCTTTCTTTAAAAATATGACTCTTGGGCCCATAAAAAAGGGAAAGTACAAGAAAAATAAGTTGACCAAGTATTCCTAGATTTCTTCTCATCTGACCTTTCTTTGTCTCTTTTTGACTCAGAGTTCTTGATGTCTATGTTTTTCCTACAACATCACCCCCTGGCCTACAAAAGCAATGGTGATGCAGTAAGAATGTTCCACTTTCATGTATGAAAGAAAGAATGTTCCATTCTTATGTATGAGATCTCTCCCATGATACTTTCACTCAAAAATTTTCACTCAGTGCAAGTTTAATACTGGGATCTCAATAGAAAGTTTTCAAGCATTCAGAACTTCCATTCCTTCTTCAAATGTTTCTTAAGTGTTGACTGTATTGAATGTCAAGGGACTGGGGTTTTCCTGTTATTCCACCAAAATAGTAAGTGAATAATGACACAGTTATGTCATGACTACTGACTGGTTAACAGCAATTGTCAGACACAGTTGATTGTGCAAAGCATCTCAATTTCAGAGACATTAATGTGAAAAAAGAAATATGTTTTCAGAATCTATGAGATATGGATCTACACAGTACAGCATTATACCCAGCACTTTGTAGATGCTTTAAAAGTTATTGTTCTTTTCTTTTCTCTCTTTTTCTTTTTACATACACAATAGCTATCAAATTGGTGAGTCTACTGATAAAGCTTATGAGTTCACAGGGGGAGTAAATACCTTGAAGTAGAGAAGTCAAAATTGCTTTATGGAAGGAATGGGAAATTTCCCTCGGCTGGAAAGAAAGGAGAAAGCAGAGAGATGGAAGGGGGCACACTGAAAACATGGTAGTCCTGAGAGATTGCTTCAGTGGCGCTTTAAACCCTCCCTCCCATAATTACCATAAACCCCACCAAATACAATAGCTTGTTATGCAAGTACAACTTTAAGGAAGTTACTTAGCATTATTCTTCCAACTATATTGCCAGCTGGTAATCTGGCAATTCTACTAAAATGTACAGAAATAATAATGTATATGGCAAACCATGTATGATACTTTGGGGTGAGTGGGTACTGGCTGGGAGAACTGAGCAATCTCCTGAGTTGTAGGCTTGGGGACCAGGCAGACCTAGGACCTGGATCTTGCCTTTGTCCTTAATAACTGAGGTTTTTTGGGAACATTTCTTCATCTCTTTGCACCTCAGTTTTCTCTTACATAAAATACAGGGAACTGTTACCCATCTTAGAAGAGTAATAAATTTGAAGAGAACATATAGTAATATGTATAAAATGCTTAGAACAGTACTTGGCTCGTATAAGCACTGAAAAGAACTTCTTCACAATACAATCCTAACTAAGGTTCTAATGGCAAGTGATGGGTCACTACAAGATCTTAGAAGAGTGAAGCCTGGGTACCATAATGTATCAGCTTTAACATGTACTAGCTGTGTGACCTTGGGAAAATTACTTAATCTCTCTGTGCTTCAGTTTTCTCATATGGAAAGTGGGGTTACTAAAAGGAACTTTTTCACAGTGAGGATTAAATAAGTTTATTATTTTTGATAATTCAGACATGGACTGAATTAGTAAGTGCTCAATAAATGTTAGCCATTACTATCCAATGTGTCTTTGTTTTTGTGTGTTTTTTTTGTTTTGGTTTGTTTTTGTTTTTGTTTTTGCAGGGGATTTCTGGAAATGACAGTAAGTTAACCCAATCACTCAATCAATACTTATAATACAGAAGTGTATCACATGGTAAAGTGCCAGGAAATGGAGGAAGGCATTCAAGTTATTTTGGGGAGGTGTTAATGAGGAGAGGGTTATTTTTCAAATTGTACCATAGAGATGATTGCTTGCTCTACCCATGGGCTAAACCAGCCTTGAACCCTCCCAGCTTTGACAACCAGTTTGATGAGCCTCTCTAGAAGCAGCAGAAATGTCAGTGTCAACAGACATTTCTGCTGACTTAGAAAAGAATTTGCTACAGGGCCTGACTCCCAAGTTGCAACAAGACTTCTGGATGCAAGAGCCTCCTCCCCGTGTTTACTATGTTCAGAAGACACATTTTCCCTGAAGCCAAGGAAAGAAGAAAACAGAATCTTCCTGATATTCATAACTAGTCTTTGGAGACTTTCCTTCTTTTCTGCTCTGGACAGCTCCTCAGGTCTCCATAATATAATGTTAAACCTTTATTGGCTCTTCTGAAATTCAGAGCTAAGAACAAGTACATTGTATTGCCCTCTACTGTAGTTCAGAACTGAAATATGACTCAGTACAGTTGCCATGACACATTTACCAAAATGTTGCATGCTTAGTCATTTTCAATGACTCATTTATTTAATTCATCAATAATTTTTTCCCCTTTGCTTTGGGTGAAAAACAAGCTAATCAGTGATGTGGCTCAGATGTTCTGATTCTCCAGTATATTATGATGGTTACAATCCAGAGTCACATTTGAATTAAAAATAAAAATAAAAGAGAGAGAGCAAGTCATTTCTTTTTTAATGGTGTTTGTTCTCGTTTACATTCAATCTGATTCCTCCAGAAAGTACAGATCCAAGCATTCATTTTATCATTTTCACTCTCCAGGATGACAAATGAAAATAGCGTATTTTTCTAAAAAATATTTCAGAAGATGGAGAAAGGATAATCTTTAAAGTCAAGTCTTAGTTTGTCTATCAAAATGAGGTCTTTCCAGTCCAGCTGCTGGCAATCATGGCAGTCTCCAGACTCAGGGAACTAGTGGTCCTTTAGCCAATAACTTATTATCTTTATGACATTGAACTTTTGCATGTACTGCACTCTGGGAGAGAAGGACTTTTCACTCTTGTCTTCCTGGAAAACTCCCAGTCATCTTTCAAGATACAATAAGTGGCCATCCTCTCTGCACAAGACCTTGTCCATCCTTACCCTTCTCTCCTCCAGGGCAGACTTAGCTTCCCCTCTGTGATTCAGGGCACTCTGTATACACACCTCTGATACCGTGTTCAGCTCATTGTATCTGGATACTTACCCATTTATCTCTCCTGCTCAATTGTACAATCTTTTGTGGCCAGATTATAAATTTTTGTCTTTTACTCCTGACCTCTGAGAATATATGAGGCTCAGCAAAAGCACTCAATCAATGCTCATTGAATAAATGGTTAGCAAAGGCCTTCCCAGTAAATTTGTGGTGTTATATGGGGAAATGGACAACTATGAAATTTTCATTTCAGCACTGATGAATATCTACAGCACATTCACAAAAGCCAAGCATGCCAGTTATGGATGTATTACCTCTTAGCTCAAAGCATGTCCTCCTTTGCCTGCTCTGTAATCACGAAGGTGGGCTCTGTAAATATTTCTCCTTTGTCAGCTGGTACAATGTTCAGTGTTGTCATATGGGGATGGGGACAATCATGGGACAGTGGAGGGAAAAAGAAGTTTTTCATCTGTGTTCTGGTGTGCCTTCCTTGCTAAATTCCTGTGAAGAGTACAATTTATTCAGTGCCTGCTCCTGTAAAGGAAGGCTATTTCAGATCCCAGCTCCTTCTGCCTAACATGAGCCACAGCAGCCAGAAGCTTCCTGGAACCTCCTCTGAGGCTTCAGAGTGGAGTGCTGACAGCAAGGCACAGGCCTGTGAAGGGTCTCCCACACCACTTTCTTGGGTGACTTTGCAGTGAGTTCTCAAGCCCAGCACCTTCCTGCAGGATTTCAGAGGACAGATGTCCAGCAAGTTCTGCCTACATGACACCTCAGCTACTTCTTGCTGTCCAGTGAGCTGCAGCCATACTCTCTTCAGTGAAGTCAGCATCTTAGCCTTGTTTGGGCAGTGCTCTTCCATGGGTGCTCTATCTAAGTCCTAGGTATAGTGGCTGCTCCTGATATCTATCACTTCTGTATTCTTTGCTGTCTTCTTTAACTCTTACTAATGAAGTCCCTGTTACTCCAACCCTCTGTTAATGGTTCTTTATATTACACTGTCCCTGTTCAAATTATTGCATGATTTTTGTCTCCCAGTTAGGCCTTGTCTGATGTATCAAATGCTAAGTAAATAAAGATATAAAGAAAATGTCTTATTTAGTAAATTTGAAAACAATGTTAGAGTATATTGAAGTCTATGGAGTTCTTTGTCTTTACAACTGACATTTAATGTTAATTATATTCAATTTTGAATATTGAAATTGGAAGTAGTCTCTGCTCACACTTGAACACTGGACTTGAACACTGGAGAGAAAGACTATGAATTTAGATACTCTCAATTTTGAGTTTTTTGTAACTCAGTTGGGGGTTGAATCAAGAATCTCTTTACCAAAAATTTCTTCTAATCAGTACAAATGTGCTGGGTGTGGTGACTCACGCCTGTAATCCCAGCACTTTGGAATGCTGAGGCGGGTGGATCACCTGAGATCAGGAGTTTAAGACCAGCCTGACCAACATGGCGAAACCTTGTCTCTACTAAAAAATACAAAAACTAGCTGGGCGTGGTGGCATGTGCCTGTAATCCCAACTACTAGGGAGGCTGAGGCAGGAGAATCGCTTGAATTGGGAGGCGGAGGTTGCAGTGAGCCGAGATTGTGCCATTGCACTCTAGCCTTGGCGACAGAGTGAGACTTGGTCTCACTCTGCACTCAGATATACCCAATATTGTATACATGATAGGTCCTTAATAAATGTTGAGAATGCTCTAATTGATGGAGTGAATTCTACCAAATCCTCAGTTCATTAAAGGATTTTTTCTAGAACCCTGTTCTAGGACTTAGACTGGCTGGATTTACCACACCCACAGGAAAGTCAGATTTCTAATATCTGTAAAGAGATCTCAGCCTTAGTTAATCTGTTTGAATAAGTGGAGTGTTAGTGTTTGTTGCTATTTTTGTTGCTGATTCTGTTTTTAAAAGAGTGTTTATATGGCAATTTAAAGAAGGCATTAAGAGTCAAAATAAATTTTACTGAAAAAATTGGTGTAGGTCACCTACATACTCTAGCCTCTTCTGAGAAATCAGAACCACGTTAGAAAACTAAATACCACTTAGATTACATTACTGAGCTTGCGTTTCAGATCTGAATCAATTAGTTGCATTAGTGAAGACATCCACCATTATTAAAACCTGCTTAAGGATCTCATTCACTGCCAACCGCTACTTGCAGACTTCCAGGGGAAATGCCCACGTGATTGGGAGCAATTTACCCTTATATTGGTTTGGATGATAGCATGTGTTTTAATGACTCATTCTTCCTGACTAAAGCATTACTTGTAGGCCTATTCCGTCCATGTATAATTCTCTTGGCTGTAAGATTTAGCATGGGCCTGTTTATCACACGGACTCCTCATTTTTATGTTAGATACAGTGCCAGTATGGTTTGTTGCCAATTGTTATTCTCTTTATCTTTCCACATATTTTTTTCAGGTAGCTAGCACATTTTAGGCTGACCAACCCAATCTAAGATACACACTTTCTCTCTCTTTCTCTGTCTCTGACCTGAAGGTACAACACTTTTATAACATCTAGAATAAGGGTAGGTAAACTTCTGTAAAAGGTTAGATATTTTAGGTTTTTAGTGCAATACAGTCACTGTTATAACTAGTCAGCCCTGCTGTTACAGTGCAAATGCAGCCACATTTAAGTACATGAATATGATTTATTCTATAAAACTTAATATTTACAAAACAGGTAGCAGATCAGATTTGGCTGATAGGTTGTCATTTGCCAACCCTTTATCTAAACAAGAGTCTTCAATTTTAGGGATAAACTAAGGCTTTCCAGTGGGTGCATGGGAATGGATAGCTTAAAGGGAACCACTCTTCTGATCACAACCTTCAATCACATTTTTTCCTGCATTCAATCCTCCTGAGGCCTGTGGTGGACCTATTCTCTTTTCCTACCTCCTCTTTAGCAATTGCTCCACTTTACCAAAAAATGCACACTTTTCATTTATCCTGATCTTCTTGCCCTACTGTGTAAAGGCACCCAATACACGAAAATGATGGCAAAAGTTGTAAAACCCCTTGGGAAATAAAACAGAAGAGCTCCTTATGAAATACCTCACTTCTAAGGGACAGTCCTTTGTGATCTAAGCAAAAAATCACTGCTGTATGAAATCTTGAAGGATGCATTTCATTTCAAGGTGAAAAACTCATGGTAAAGCATTGTGCTGTCTATCTGTCCATCTCCCTATCTATTATAGATCGAATTAAAAACAGAATTCAGAAATGTGAAGACTGTCACAAAGTGACATTTGCATGTTCATTTGAATTTTTAAAATAAACTTAGATTTTATTTTTCTAGCAAAAAGTAAGTTTGATTAACCAATTATTTTATTTTTTTAAATGTTATTTTATTTTAAGTTCCAGGATACATGTGCAGGACTTGCAGGTTTGTTATATAGGTAAATGTGCACTATGGTGATTTGCTGTACCTATCAACCCATCGCCTAGGTATTAAGCCCTACATGTGTTAGCTATTTATCCTGATGCTCTTCCTCCTTGGCCCCACTGACAGGCCCCAGTGTGTGTTGTTCTCCTTCCTGTGTCCATGTGTTCTCATTATTCAGCTCCCACTTATGAGGGAGAACATGTAGTGTTTGGTCTTCTGTTCCTGTATTAGTTTGCTGAAGATGATGGCTTTCAGATTCATCCATGTCCCTGAAAAAGACATGATCTCTTTTCTTTTTACGGCTGCATAGTATTCCATGGTGCATATGTACCACATTTTCTTTATCCAGTCTATCATTGATGGACATTTGGGTTGATTCCATGTTTTTGCTATTGTGAATAGTGCTGCAGTAAACATACGGGTGCATGTATCTTTATAATAGAATGATTTATAGTCTTTTGGATATATATCCAGTAATGAGATTTCTGGGTCAAATGGTATTTCTGGTTCTAGATCCCTGCAGAAATGCCAAACTGTCTTCCACAATGATTGAACTAATTTACATTCCTACCAACAATTTAAAAGTGTTTCTATTTCTCCACGGCCTTGCCAACATCTGTTGTTTCTTGACTTTTTAATCACCATTCTGACTGGCATGAGATGCTATCTCATTGTGGTTTTGATTTGCATTTCTCTAATAATCAGTGATGTTAAGCTTCTTTTTATATGTTTGTTAGGTGGATAAAAGTCTTCTTTTGAGAAGTGTTTGTTCATGTCCTTTGCCCACTTTTTGATGGGGTTGTTTGTTGTTTTTTCTTGTAAATTTGTTTAAATTCCTTGTAGATTCTGGATGGGTAGATTGCAAAAATTTTCTTCCCATTTTGTAGGTTGCCTGTTCACTCTGATGACAGGTTTTTTTTTGTTTTGTTTTTGGCTGTACAGAAACTCTTTAGTTTAATTTGATTCCATTTGCCAATTTTTGCTTTTGTTGCACTTGCTTTTGGTGATTTCATCACAAAATCTTTGCCCATGACTATGTCCTGAATGATATTGCCTAGATTTTCTTCTAGGGTTTTTACAGTTTTGGGTTTTAAACTTAAGTCTTTAATCCATCTTGAGTTAATTTTTGTATAAGGTATAAGGAAGTGATCCAGTTTCAGGTTTCTGCATATGGCTAGCCAGTTTTCCTGGCACCATTTATTAAACAGGGAATTTTTTCCCCATTACTTGTTTTTGTCAGGTTTGTCAAAGATCAGATGGTTGTAGATGTGTGGTCTTATTTCTGAGATCTCTATTCAGTTCCATTAGTCTATGTGTCTGTTTTGGTACCAATGCCATGCTGTTTTCGTTACTGTATCCCTGTAGTATAGCTTGGAGGCAGGTAGCGTGATTCCTCCAGCTTTGTTCTTTTTGCTTAGGATTGTCTTTGCTACATGGGCCCTTTTTTTGGTTCCATATGAATTTTAAAGTAGTTTTTCTAATTTTGTGAAAAATGTCAATGGTAGTTTGATGGGAATAGCATTGAATCTATAAATTACTTTGGGCAGTATGGTCATTTTCACCGTATTGTTTCTTCCTATTCACAAGCATGGAATGTTTTTCCATTTGTATGTGTTTTCTCTTATTTCCTTGAGCAGCGGCTTGTAATTCTCCTTGAAGAGGTTCTTCACTTCTCTTTGTAGCTGTATTTCTATTTTATTGTCTTTGCAGTAATCATGAATAGGAGTTCATTCACAATTTGGCTCTCTGCTCGTCTATTTTTGACTTATAGGAATGCTTGTGATTTTTGCACATTGATTTTGTATCCTGAGACTTTGCTGAAGTTGCTTATCAGCTTAAGAAGCTTTTAGGCTGAGATGATGGGGTTTTCTAGATATAGGATCATGTCATCTGCAAACAGAGACAATCTGACTTCATTTCTTCGTATTTGAATACCCTTCATTTCTTTCTCTTGCCTGATTGCCCTGGCCAGAACTTCTAATACTACGTTGAATAAGAGTGGTGAGAGGTGGCATCCTTGTCTTGTGAGGTTTTCAAAGGGAATGCTTCCAGGTTTTGCCCATTCAGTATGATATTGGCTGTTGGTTTGTCATAAATGGCTCTTATTATTTTGAGATATATTCTATCAATACCTAGTTTATTGAGAGTTTTTAACATGAAGGGATGTTGAATTTTATCAAAGGCCTTTTCTGTGTCTATTGAGATAATCATGTGGTTTTTGTCATTAGTTCGGTTTATATGATGAATAACATTTATCGATTTACATATGTTGAACCAGTCTCGCATCCCAGGGATGAAGCTGACTTTGTCATGGTGGACAAGCTCTTTGATGTGCTGCTGTATTTGGTTTGCCAGTATTTTGTTGAGAATTTTTGCATCGATGTTCATCAAGGATATTGGGCTGAAGTTTTCTTTTTTGTTGTGTCTCTCTGCCAGTTTTGGTATCAGGATGATGCTGACCTCATAAAATGAGTTAGGGAGGAGTCCTTCTTTTTCAATTAAATTAACCAATTTATTCAACAATGAGGACTGCCTCCACCTATTAGATTATATGGCAGACATTTTCCATAGATGAAGTGAGCTAAACCTGCAATTTCATATATATTGACAGCTCAAAATATATCAATAAAATGTATTCAAACCTTTAGAAATATATGGTTAATTGAAAAATACATCTTTTTGGAACCATAAATATTCAATCAAATTTTTGTATGTAAACTTAAAATGTTTAAGAGGATACATACTTTTTAAAATCTAGCAAGTATATAAGCAAAATTCTGTGGTCTGGAAAAATCTTTGACAGTTAATCACCCATTATCTCCCCTGCCTACCTTTTTGTCTTGAAACTTTGAAATCTTTTTTATTATGTAATTTTTAAATGTCTTTTGGGTGTTGTCTCCTGGAAAGGATTAATACTTCTCAAGGACACTGTCCCTGGCAATTCTTTGCATTCTTGCAGTTTAGAGTTTAAAGGTTATACATATATATGACTCAAATTTGCTGATATCATTTAGTTTGACTGTCACCTATCTATATTGGAAAAGTACTGTCCTTGGCTTCAAAAGCTACTTTGAAATTAGCCTTTTGATAAACAACAGTGAGAATAAGAGAATGCACTTAAATAAAATATCAATTATTCAGCAAATATTTACCAAAAACCTGATATTAACTGAAGGTCTTTGCTAGATGTTGGGATTTAATGGTGGGAAGAAAGACACATCAACTCTGCCTTCAAGGTCTTTAACATTTGCTGGGTGGAGACAGATGTTAATTAAAAGATCATAAAAATAAATGCATATTACAATGGTGATAATGCTACACAGAAATTTTTTTTTCTCAGAGTGGTTTAGCAGCCAGGAATAGAATGACCTGTACTTTTTTTTTTCAAATCATATGCAAGACTCTGCACAGGTTTGAAGCATTCAGACAAAGCCTGTTTCTGGAGTTTTAAATTACTTTTCACTCTCTGTTTTCAGAGGGTTGATAGTTTGCTACTTTGTTTTCACTACTTCATTTTTCTTTGTTAAATGATTTATCATATTTCTAATCACTTTTCATATTACTTGAGGTTTCACTTTTTATGCTATCTTCTTCATTTTCAGTAGATAACTAGGATATAATATTACTAAAACCATGATCTTTTGGTCCTAAAATGCCCCATTTTGTTATCCATCATCACATATTCTCTACCATCTCTCAATTTCTATTCCTGTTATCTCTTTTTCCTCCTTTTCACTACTGTGGCAAAGAGGAAAAGCTTCCCTCTTCCCCCTCCAAAAGATTGCTGCAAATGGACTCACAAAAGGCAGATTTTTTTTATTATTATTATACTTTAAGTTCTAGGGTACATGTGCATAACGTGCAGGTTTGTTACATATGTATACTTGTGCCATGTTGGTGTGCTGCACCCATCAACTCATCAGCACCCATCCACTCGTCATTTACATCAGGTATAACTCTCAATGCAATCCCTCCCCTTGATAGGCCCCGGTGTGTGATGTTCCAGATAGGAAGAATCAATATCGTGAAAATGGCCATACTGCCCAAGGTTACTTATAGATTCAATGCCATCCCCATCAAGCTACCAATGAGTTTCTTCACAGAATTGGAAAAAACTGCTTTAAAGTTCATATGGAACCAAAAAAGAGCCCGCATTGCCAAGACAATCCTAAGTCAAAAGAACAAAGCTGGAGGCATCACACTACAAAAGGCAGATTAACAGGAGAAAAAGGCATACAAGACTTATTCATCTGCATATACATGGAGGCCAGACACAAAGTATGAGACTCAAAGAGGGACCAGATGTTTGAGGTTTAAATACCCTCTTCATAGGGGAGAGACGTGTGGACCAAGGGGGCAGAAATTATTTTTTAAATGATTCTTTTTGGAAGCTGGTTGAGATGGACAAGTTATGGAAGGTGAAGGGCAGAACCTCACGGGAACACAGGTTGTCTTGTTATGCAGATAAAGTCCTCCAAGTAATCTCTTGTATCTGCCCTCAGGAGAACAGATGAAAAGTCTGTCTGGGCATGGTGATGACGCCCAGTCTCTTCTCTTCTCTAGTTGTTAATCTTTCCTAGTTATTTGATGAGCTTCCTAGGGAGGGGTTCTTAAGATAACTGCATTTCTTTTGGAAAAGAGCTTTCCTAGTCAGATAAAGAAATTCCAGAGTGTCCCTCCAGGTGCTTTGGGAAAGAGGGTCTGAGAGAGGGGGAGGTGAAGGAAGGTAGGAGAGCCCTTGGCTGTGAGGTTTATTTCTAGGGTCTTTCAAAGCACTCAGTGTGCAAAATTGCCACATTCTTGGGAATCATTTTCTGTACCCCAACACTGACCCTCTTCTCTTTTAGAAAAGGGAATGCTTCCCTTCCAAATC
Organism: Trachypithecus francoisi; assembly: GCF_009764315.1. NCBI lineage: Eukaryota > Metazoa > Chordata > Mammalia > Primates > Cercopithecidae > Trachypithecus > Trachypithecus francoisi. Next base: position 686,119 of record NW_022681435.1, on the reverse strand, counting down.
CAGCTCTTGTGCATGTGCTCCATATCCCCTCTTTCTCTTCTTTCCTGGGACCTTTTCCCTGTTGAATTAGCTCCTCCATGGCTAGCATCTTCAACAACCTCCTTCTCTTTGTTTCTTTCATTCTTCTGTTAAAACTATTTATCTGCTCTATTACTTCCTTGACCTGTGATTCCATTTTTTGGTTTCCACCCTGTAACAAACATCTATAGTTCCCATCATCACCATGATTAATCTGGAATCTGTCTCTAAACTTCACTGAAATGGTTTCCAAAGGTACCCAGTGTCTCCTGTTTCCTGAATCTTGTAATCTTCTCTTGGCCACTATCCCTTTTACCTCTTCTGCAGCATTCATCAGTCTTCTCCTCTATGAGAGTCTCTTTTTTATTAGTGTTGATTATATTCCACTCTCCTGGTTGGCCTACAAGCCTTTGGACACCTCAGTATATGAATTGTTTTCTCCCTGTCCTCAGACATCTGTCTTATTGTCCTTTCTTTTGCTCAACTTTCCCATGTCAACCATGACCTAATTCCAAATGATTGATTTCTTCACCTACATCTGAGCCCTGAAATCTTGGTCTCTAATGGAATCACCCACCAGCACTAAAAGTCAGGGTAGCCAAAACTCAACTTGTTGTCTTCTTTCCCAAGTAAGCTCTTGCTTCTGACTGTCCTCTCTTTGTTACAATTTTCTCTTTTTCCTGGGCACTTGGTCTTACAATCTTGAAGACATCATTGCCTGTATTTTCTCCTTCAGCTCCTGTTTCCATCAGTGCACTCCATCCACACCTTCACTTTCCTAGTTCAGGAGCCTCTTTCATCACACCTGAAATGTTTCAATCACCTTCTCAATGGTTAACAGCCAGGGCTAGATGTACGTATCACCTGGGGTGCTTTAAAAACATCTGATCCCCAGGCTATACCCAAGCCAATTACATCAGAATCTCTAGGAGGTGGGTCACTGCATTAATTCTTTCTTTCTTTTTTTTTTTTGAAATGGAGTCTCGCTCTGTCACCCAGGCTGGAGTGCGGTGGCACGATCTCCACTCACTGCAAGCTCCGCCTCCCGGGTTCACACCATTCTCCTGCCTCAGCCTCCCGTGTAGCTGGGACTACAGGCACCCGCCACCATGCTGGGCTAATTTTTGTATTTTTAGTAGAGACAGGGTTTCACCGTGTTAGTCAGGATGGTCTCGATCTCCTGACCTCGTGATCCCCCCATCTCGGCCTCCCAAAGTGCTGGGATTACAGGCGTGAGCCACCGCGCCCGGCCTATTAATTCTTTCTTAATGCTCTCCAGAAGACTCCAATGTGCAGCCATGGTTAGGAATTCCAGCCTACACTCTCTCCCTTTCCACTCTACTTCACATGTCTGAGTTTGTTTATACATCCTAAAGAATGAATCCGATTTTGCAACTCACTTATTCAAACTTTTTCCTAAAATTCCACAATAAGTAATGCATCAAATACGATTTCCTTAGGCTTGCATTCATGATTGTGAATTTTGGGCCTCTACGAGTTGATGTCTAGTCGTTCTGACAATCTTCCTGAAAATAAACCCTATAATCTAGTTAATCTAAACTAATCAAACATTCTGACATTTCATCATTCTTCTTTACATATACTAGTATTGGGATTCCCATTCTCTGACCTGACCTCCTTGTTACTTCATCTATTTAAATCCTACCTTCCAGCTAGAAAGTATGTCTGGTTCCTCTCTTCCAAGCTCGCATTGCATTTGGTGTGGAGTCCTCATGTGACACTTAGCACTCGGTTTAACTTCATGGCCATTGGTGTGTGTCTCTTTTCTTTCATTGAGCTGAGAAGTACTTTAGAATGTAAATGTTTTCTAAACTCATAAGCCTTAGGGCACCCAACACAATGCTTCACCCTTAGTTGCTGAATAATTTGTTGAAAGAAGGGATGAATTTCTTCTTGGTATAACTTATGAGTTGTTAATATATGCATTGTGCTTAAAAAATGTCTGCCACATAATAAATGCTCAATAAAGTCTCTGAGGATAATGTCAAGTTATAAGGGAAAACTGAAACCCTATGGCTAATATTATCACTGTCAAACATCAAAAGGAAACCCAATCTCGATGTATTACATGATTTCAGTATTGATAACAGTATTAATGCATGTATTGGCCAGGCTAGCTAAGTTACATTGCAGAAATAAACAACCCCAAAGTCTCAGTGATTTGACACAGAGTTTATCTCTCACTAAATTGTCAGGGGGCTCTGCTTCTATGGTATATCCCTATTGTACTCGGGACCCAGCAAGATGAGGCTCCTCAATGCTACTGCACCATTTGGAACACAAAGTTTTATCAGTTGCTACAATAGAAGAGAGATAAATCATGCCCTGGCTATTAAATGTTTCTGTCCATTGACCCAAAATGAGTCACATGACCGCCCCCCCCTTTTTTTGAGACAGGGTCTCACTCTGTTACCCAGACTGGAGTGCAGTGAGGCCTAGAACTCACTGCAGCCTTGACCACCCGGGCCCAAGGGATCCTCTTGCCTCAGCCTCCTGAGTAGCTGAGACTACAGATGCACACCACCATGTGCAGCTAATTTTTGTATTTTTTAAAAATATGAGGTTTTACTTCACTGTGTTGCGCAGGCTCTCTTGAACTCCTGGGCTCAAGGCATCTGCCCACATTGGCATCCCAAGGTGCTGGGATTACAGGCGTGAACCACTGTGCCTGGCCCATATGACCCTTTTTACGTAGAAATTTGGAATTTGGCAGTGCTCTCTTCCAACTGCCTATGCAATAAAGAGGAATGGAATGCTGATGAACATTAGTAATATCTATTACAATATATTTCCCTAAGTACAAATGTGGACAAAGATTCACTTAAAGTATTAAAGTCTTTAAATACTCTCAAAGAATGAAGATAAAAAATATTTGACTGAGGGAATTGGTTAAAAACATTATGTTGTATACACATGATGGATTAATATTCAGCCACAAAAATATTCTAGAATAGAATTTAACAACATGGCAGTATGTTCATAATAAAACATTAAAGGGGCAAAGAAGGTTATAAAAAGGTAAGCATAGTACAGTTCCAATTGTAAAAAATATGTTCAGATAAATCTAAGAGGCTAAACACCAAAATATTGATAATGATTATTTTTGAAAGACATTACGGGTAATTTATTTTTTTCTGGGTACTTTTATGTACTTTTAAAGTTTTCTATAGTCAATATGTATTTTGTTATCAGTGAAAATTATCTTGAAAAAGTGTTTCACTTACCTATATTTGCAGAAATAACACTACATATTATTTCATTTTTTCTCAACTTACCTCTTATACGTCTCATCTTTCTAACATGACTACAGTTAAATCTTGTGTTTTCTTTTATACCGTCCTGTCTATGGAGCTCATTACAAAGTCAGTCACATAATCTGTTCTCATAAGTGATTAGTGATAGAAGGATTTTTCTTTTTTTTTTTTTTTTTTTTTTTTGAGACGGAGTCTCGCTCTGCCCCGCCCAGGCTGGAGTGCAGTGGCCGGGTCTCAGCTCACTGCAAGCTCCGCCTCCTGGGTTTACGCCATTCTCCTGCCTCAGCCTCCCAAGCAGCTGGGACTACAGGCGCCCGCCACGTCGCCCGGCTAGTTTTTTGTATTTTTTTTTAGTAGAGACGGGGTTTCACCATGTTAGCCAGGATGGTCTCGATCTCCTGACCTCGTGATCCGCCCGTCTCGGCCTCCCAAAGTGCTGGGATTACAGGCTTGAGCCACCGCGCCCGGCCAGGATTTTTCTATAGTGATTAGAAACAAACAAAAAAATCAACAATGATTAAAAAAAAAAAAAAAAAGAAAACAACACCCTTACATCTTGAGGGAGCTCAGACAATTTTCTATATTCAATTCAAGACAGCATATTTAAATGAACATAGATCAGATTCTAAGCTTCACATTCTTATGAAAATGACCACAGCATTTTCAAAAGTTCATTTTCTCCACTAAAATAATCTACTGCCATTCCTTGGAGTTCCAGTCCAGTTGGGAAAAATTGCAAGACAGATAGGAAAGTGCTATAAAAATCTCGGGACTCACAGTGTGCTTGTAATTTGGGACAGATGATTTATTTAGTTCTGAGATCAAGATAGATATTATAATATGGTGCAAATTAGAATGAAGATACTAAATAATTTACGCTAATGCTCTCAGTTATAAAGATAACTGCTTCACTTTGCGACTGATATAAATTAAGGGAATATATTTAAATGTATATTTTAATCAATCAAGAAGGCTCGTCTGCCAGCCGGTGTTAGATGCTAATGCATGCTCTCAATGAAACGGTCTGTTTATTAACTAATTAAATGCCAACTAACTGAGTCACTATGTTCAGACACTGAATGGTGATAGTACATTGTTCTGGTCCTTGTGTGGGTGTACTTCCCAATACGAAGTTTGGCCTCTACGTAGCTGTGAAACATAGTTTATTGCTAAATGGTCGAACTTTCTGTTTATTTAACATGTGAGGTTGATGATGAGATTAAGAGACAAGGGGTGTCAGAGGTAAGAATATTCTGCAGGAACTTCCACTGAGGCAGGCCTGTACACAGATTGAGATCCCAACTTCTCGGCTATTACTGACCAGCTGCTCAGTGCATAATAGGCCGCTCAGGGAATGTTCGTGGAATTGAATTGCATGAAGTTGAATGTGCTATTAGGTATCCTGATGAGTTGCAAGAAAGACATCTTTTCAGGGAATCTTGGGGACTTGATAGGAAGCATGTCTAAATAACTGCCTGCATCAAAAGATTGTGGAGAAATAAGAGATGAGGATGTACAGGTATAGGTAGTGAATGCCTGAGTTGAAAGCACAACCAACCAATTAGGGTACATTAACAGCTCAGGGAGCATAAAACATGCAAGAAAAGACATTTGAAAGGAAAGCCAGAAGAATGAGATGAACTGGAAATTCACAATCAGTACCATTTCCTTACTAATCAAAATCCATTTTCTTCCGCTTTTATTTTTTCTGCGCTGGCATTTTTCTCACACATCATGGGCATAGAAAATAAAATCAGCCAGGAAAGTGGCGGCTCCTCAACATCACCAACAAATTGCTATCAAACTTATCTTATTTTCAGGATCCTTCTTCTTTTAAAATTTGCCTGCTTTATTTTTGAGATTAAACAGGAAAATCTGAAGATGATTGGTATGAATCTAGCCTGCTCAGATAATGTATTTACTAAAGAAAATTCCCTCATCCAAATTTTATGTTCAAATAAATTGCCCTATTTGTGATATAATTTTTTTCACATCTTAAGAACTCACAAAACACATTAAAAATGAAGCTTTGTGCCCTAATACACAATTATGTGAAATGTGGTAGTTATGGAACTTAAAGCAAATGTAAGTATAATTTTGGATCTTTCTCAACTATAAATTTGAAAGTGAACTTAAAGAAACAGAAAACCCTAAGTGGCGGACACTCCACATAATTCTTAATATCAATAATTTTTGAAGATTAATTTTTTGTCTTTTTATCTGGCTCTGTTTTGAGGGTGCTGTTCTTTATGAAGCCTGAAAAAGCTTCCACAAAAGGATCCCACCAAACTGGAGAGCTGATCTAACTGGACCTCTTTGTACATTGATTCTGCCTAAGAGAGAATAATTTAACAGTCTCCTTATCACTTGGTCCTTTGCCCAACTTTGATTAAGGATGCTGGCTTGAATGACAAGTGTCTCTGGAGTCTTAAGATGGCTGCCAAATTGGTTTCAAAAATTACAATTCGATCAGAGCCACACTGAGAGGACAAGCTGATAATGCCTAAGATGTGTTCCTTAATTCTTCCAAGCTTAGATAGATACCCAACAAGTTTTAGATTTGTGCTTGAAAACTTCAAGTTAGTAGCGTAACCTGGGGTTATTTCCCGAGTGAATGACCCAGTCCTGGACTGCTAAAAGTTGAGGCGAATCAAGTGAATGGTCTGACCTCAGACAGGATGCTCTGCCCTCACATTTACTAAGATACTAAGATAAATGGTGATAAAACCTCTCTTCTCAGCCTGCATTTCAGCTTAGGAAAACTATGGACTTTCTAGGAGATATAAATATCTCCATTGTGGCATGTCGGTATCAGCAATGAGGGTAATGTCTATGGTGACCAGAAGAGGAATTCTAATGATTCATAATCACAAGGGATCAGATCAAGATCAGCAATGCTTTCCCTGGCAGATCCAAGCATCCTGTGGCAAATCAGATGGGCTAGACCCACACTAACTGTCCTTCTGGCATTGAGTCCTGTGGCATTGTCGTGAGTTACTCAGTTTCTCTTTATCCACTCCGATAGCACCGAAACCACTAATACCTCCTTGTAGGTTAAAGACTGCACCAACCATGGCCAATTACTTCTTATAATAAGTGTCAGCATATGAGAAGCTAGGTTCCAATTACATTAGAAGCTTTTGTCTTCTTACATCTACCCCAGCCCCATTTCTCCAGGGATAGAATTGTACATGGGTGAAAAGAAGAGTTTGGTAGGAGTTAGGACTGCAGGACCATTTTAATTATATTTGCCAGACATTGAACCTTTATGTCATATGTATCATATTTGCTTTCTTCTTTTTAAATATTGTCTCTTTGTATTGCCTATTTTAAAAATTAATTGAAATTGTATCATTGAGGAATAGAATAAAATGTTAAGTAAACATTTTGGTACCTGCAGCTGAATTAGATGGCTTGCATTCCAATGTTTCCTTTTGAAAGCAATACATAGTTGCTTTTATTTATCATTTTAGAAAGAGGGGAAATACCCAGGGATGTGTTTCTATTTTTTAAATTAAATAAGATATATCATAGAGCTAGTGATATTAAGAAAAATTGCAGTTGAAAGTTCGAAGCGTCCTTAGAAACCAGATCTCCAATTTTATCATTTTACAGATGAAGAAACTGAGGCCCAGAGAAGGCAAGTGATTGGCTCAAGTTGATACCATCTAATTAGTGATAGAGTCCTTGACTAGTAAACGTCACTTTTGTCTCATTGTGTCTTATAACAGTTATCTGAATATACATGGTATCCTTTAGTATCTCAGTCACATAATGTGCAAGTAAAATATTCAAATGAAGGAGGCCTGCTTTAAGCTATAGTTCATCTTTCTACAATTGTATTTAAGATCTACATTTTATTTTGCCCTGAATAAAAGAACAAATGTACAATATTACATGATAACATTTCTAAAGCTCCATGAATCACTGGAAGTGATATAGACGGGACAACATCGATATAGTCTATGTCAATTATCATGCCTCTCTTACAGGATAATTAGGAGTTGTTTGCTGAAATATGCTTTTCATTTTCATTCACTGGTAATGACCATGCACTCCTTCAGAGAAGATTTATTTTTCCCCCACCTCTGCTTCTTCTAAGCTAAGCACTTTTTCTTAACTCATGCAAATGAAAGGTGTATATTCCATGCAAGAGAGTGTGTGTGTTTGTGTAATTAAGACGTACATATTAACTTTTTAGCTGACACAAGAAGATACAGCTTCAAAATATTGGAAATTTGCTTCAGATAGAACACATCTTCATGTCCTCCATTCTATATAAAACAAGCGATATTTACAGGAATAATTCTCTATGTAATTACACAATTATTAAAAACATAGTAGTGAAGTAGGAGCTTTTATCAAGTCATTCAAATTAGTGCTATTTCATACTAATCACTATCTACTTGAATGTGTATTGCTTGGATGTGACTGTAGAAAGCTCATTAAATAAATTTTCTTTAAAATTTAATTACTGGGAACTTCTTCAGATAATAATGATTATGGGTATAATTAGGATCTTTGTTCCTCTTTGTTGTTAGACTAAAAGGTACAAAGATTCAGAGAAAAAGAGATCGAAATTGCATATCCAACACTTGGAGAAGTAGTTGTCACAGGCGTTGTGGAATATTAAAGAACCCAATCCAGCAGTGGCACATCAAGATCGAAGTCTACAAATTGTAATTTGGCATTTTGTTATTTAAACTTTCATTTTCTTCCTAAATTGCCTGGGTTGTATTTGTGAACTGTAAGTGAGAAACAATGAAAGGCCATTTCCTTTAATGTCTGACTGTAGGCAATGTTAGAAATTTATAATCTCTTCACTTACAAAGACTGTAGGATGCAGATCTTGTGCTCTGGTAATTTAATAAGCTGACATGAGAGGTGCTGTATGTGTCCTCTCACTGTGCTGAACGAAACTAGCATACACAGCACTGGAATTAATGCCTTTTAAGCCTTTGTAATTTTGAGAAAACCATTCACACTTTGACTAGTGAAGTTTTTATTTTATTTTATTTTATTATACTTTAAGTTCTAGGGTACATGTGCACAACGTGCAGGTTTGTTACATATGTATACATGTGCCATGTTGGTTTTGGGTTCTCTTTCTCAAATGGCGATCGAACTTCTGTTGAAGGTTACAACAAATGTTTTCTTAACATTACTCTATTTGGAAGCTTTGAGAAGAGCTGGTGCGTATGATTTCTAGATTCAATTACCATAACAATCCCCCAATTCCTCAGTCAAAGACAGTTCCAAATCAGTATTTCAGCACCCAGAAACATTCTCTACCAGAAAAAGCTAAGAAATGAATTGTGTATATTTTGGAAAGACTTCTAACAAATGTAAAAAGTGAACATGCTTTAGCTCTAAACTTGACACAAATTATGTTTGTAAAACAGTCAACATAAGAAGTTGGAAAATATTATAGCAAAATATGAGAGCCATTACAAGAGTGGAAAGGAAAATATAAGTCTTGTTCTTACATCATTACTAGAGTACAGGATGATGGGAGTTCCATAGAAATGAGAAAAAACAATGACTTTAGGCAGTGACATTCTGATCCAGAGCTTTCATGTTATCAGTCAGCTACGATCTTTGCACATAACCTGCTGTGTTGGGCATTCCATAAAGTACTCCAGCTCTCCTTGTCATCAGAAGGGTATGTGGAACCAAAAATGTCACCAAGCAGATTAACAGAGGTTCAGAAAAAAAGATAGTTGGCTGTGTGAGAGGGAAACTTGTTGATATTTGCATTGTGTTTGAGTTGTTTTTGGCATTGAGAGTTAATACAATTTGCTCAGGATCGCTGGAACCAGGTAGGTTGGATAACAACTTCGTGCTTTCATTGACATGAGAGAGGCATACTGAGGCATAGGAGAAAGTGGTGATGGAGGCGGTGCCAGTGGCAGTGGAGGAGGAAGAGGAGGAAGAGCAGAAGGAGGAGGAGAAGGAAGGAAAGAAGAGCCCACCACCACCACCATAACCACCAAAGCAACAACTGTAACTCAGACATTTTTGTTTTGTTTTGCTTTGTTTTCCTGTCATGGAAACCGTCATTTTTTTGTGTCTATTTCCTTGACAGAAAATAGAAGGTGTGGGTGTGACTGTCTTCTCTTGGGCTCCTGTTCATTTCCACATAGTCTTCATAAATAGAGAAGTCCTCTGTCCCATCTCAAAAGTCAGTATTAAATGTAGACTGCTGTATTTATGGATTAAATTCTAAGTTTCTTTCATTGGAGACTATGTTTTCAGGCTTCATTGAGCGAAGGACAGAAATCAGCGGTACATTTAGCACAGAGGAGCTCTGAAATGCCTGTGTCAAAAAGCAAGAAATGTAATCATGGAAAAGCCCAGCCACAAGTCTCTCTGTTTACTTTGACAACCAGGATATTTGGTCACTCTTGTGGATGTATCAAAGACTATGGTTCTGCATCAGTCTTTTATTTCTCATGTACAAATGCTACAGCAGGGGGAAGGCATGCACAATGCATAGTTAGGTCTGAGGTTTATGAGAGGCTATAGCTGACTGTTTATATCTCTGGGCATTTTAAAGAGCTTTGAGACAAGTGATATCATCATTAGTCTAAATTTTTTGGGTTATAATTTAGCACAATGAAAGATACTATCTTCTCTCATATCCAGAGCGATTCACACATAGATAATGCTTCATTCTTGTTATTAATAAGTGTCTATTGCTTTTGTTCCTCTAAATAATTAAGGGCTGTTTAAACACATTATTACATCCACAGTGGGATTTTCATACCTTTAATTTCTGGAATAGACATGATTTTGGATGGCTCATGTAGTAGAAGATAGATTACCAAAATGTTTTTGAAGCAATGCTGTTGTAAATTGAGGAGAATGGGTAAAATTGTTTCTAGAACCCCTTTGAATCTAATGTGCTGGATTTGGTAATCTTGGATCTGCTGCCTCACTTTGGACCTCCTAGAAGTAGTATATCATGCTAGGAGTGACCACGTAAGAATAGTCAATAAGAATGGCTAATAACCAGGATGAGAGGTTCCTTAGGCAAGAGTTATGCAAGCATCCAGTGACTAGCAGATAGGAAAGGGGGGAATGTGTCTCTTTGGCCTTCAATTCTTCTCTTGATTTAGATTCTCAGTGCATGTTTCTATGTTGAGACCTTACCTTTCTGGTGAGACCCAGACTAACAGAGCCAACTCTCCTGGTCTCATCAAAGCCAACATGTCTCTAACTGAATTTGTCATTGTCTTAGCCCTCCAATGTTTTATTCTCTTATTTCCAATTTTGATTCTTGTTACAGTGAGCTAGCAAGTTTCCTCTTCCTTACTCATCCCTATCAGATACATGCATCCCTCCAGATCTGCATGATCTTAAAAACTGACCATCCTATTCTCCACAGCTCCCTTTTGCCTCCAGAATAAAGCCCTGTCACTTGGAATGGTAGGCAAAGCTCTTCATAATAAGGTTCTCATGGGTCTTTATGGGCTTATCAAGGGAACATCTAGAATGAATTCCCTCTCCACAATAGAAGCTTCATGAGGTCACGAGCCTCAACTGCATCGTCACCTGATGTAAAAACCACTTAATAAATATTTGTTGAATGGCAAACTGAATGGATGAATGCATAAGCATCTCTCATTTCATTTTTATTGTGTATTTATCTTGAATTTTATTTCTCAGAACACATGCTGTTCATATCTTCATACTTTTGCTCATGAAGTTCTCTCTTCTTGGAAGCCTGGCCCAACCTTTCTTTTCCTGGCAAACTCACTCTCATCTTACAACACTTAACTCAGATGGTGTCTTTTATGAAGCCCTTACCAAACCTTCAGATAGGGCTAAACTACTTTCTTCTGTTCTTCCAGAACATTCTGTGCAAATTTCTACTTAGTTCTTATTCCAAATTTTCTTGCTAAGAAACTCTTCAGTGAACTGATCTGTTCTAAAATTTCTTCTCATTTTTTCAGGTTCGTGCCAGGTCTTCCTTCCTCTGGAAAACCTTTCCTATTGATTTTGCTGTATATTGATCCCATAAGAATTTCCACAATGCATATTCCCTGAATCAATATTTTCCAACTTTATCACATACTGTTTTTTGTTTTAACAGCTTTAATAAGGTAAAAGTCACATACAATAGGTTGCAAATATTTAAAGTTTACAATTTGATGTTTTGACATATCTTTATACCCCTGAAACCATTACCACATTCAACACAATGAACATTTCATTCCTAACTCCAAAACGTTTTCTTGTGTCCCTTTTGCCTCTCCTTGCACCTCCTTCTCAAGCAACCACTGATTTGCTTTTTATCACTATAGGTTAGTTTACATGTACTAGATCTTTATAAATAGAATTAAAAGATGTATTATTTTTTGTATGACTTCATTTACCACCATAATTATTTGATATCCATCCATATTGTTGGGTTTATTTCTCTTTATTCCTCGGTAGTTTTTCGGTACTACTGTATTTCGGTGTACCATATACAGTACCACAATTTGTTTATTAATTCTCCTGTTGGTGGACATTAGGTTGTTTCCAGTTTGGGGGCTATTACAAATAAAGCTGCTCTGGTCTTCATGTGGACATAAACATTCATCTCTCTTGCATAAATGCCTAAGAATGAAATAGCTGCATCATATGGTAAGTTTATGTTTAACTTTTTAAGAAATGGCCAAACTGTTTTGCAAAATGGTTGTCCAATTTTATGTTCCCACCAGCAGTGTTTGAGAATTCCAGTTTTTCCACATTCTCATCAACACTTAGAGTGGTCAGTTTCTTAAATCTCAGCCAGAAAAGCAGATGTAGTTGGATCTCATTGTGGTTTTAACTTGCATTTCTTAATGACAAATGATGTCAAGTATCTTTTGATGGGCTTATTTGCCATCTGTATATCTTTGGAAAAGTCAGCACAAACGTTTTGCTCATTAAAAAAATAGGCGGATTGTAGTTGTCTTACTGAATTTTGAAAATTCTATTTTGAATACAAGTTCTTCTACAGATATACTTTGCAAATATTTTGCAATATTTTCTCCTCCTTTGTGATTTGTCTTTTCATATATTTAGCAATGATTTTTGAAGAACAGAAGTCTTACATTTTGATGAATTCTCATTTATCAATTTTATGCATTTAGCATTGAATATAAGATATATTGCCTAACCCAAGGCCACAAAGATTTGTTCCTACTTTTTATTTCAGAAGTTTTATCATAATAGGTCTATGATACCTTTTGAGTGATTTTTTTCCTTTTATCTTTAGTTGACAAGTAATAACTGTACACATTTATGGAATACACAGTGATATGGTATTTGATATATGTATACAATATGTAAAGATCAAATCAGAGTAATGAGCATATCTATCACCTCCAACATTTATCATTTGTGTGTGCTGTGAGCATTCAAAATTCTCTCTTCCCATGTTTTAAAAATATATAATAAATTACTGTTAACTATATTCACCCTACAGTGCAATAGAGCCCTAGAACTTATTCCTCCTATCTAGCCATAATTTTGTAGCTATTAACCTACCTCTCCCTCACCTCCCCTCCCTTGGACCCTTACCAGCCTCCAATAACCAGATTGAATTGCTTTGTATATTGGTGCTACACATGGATCAAAGTTGTTCGTTTTTGCTGCTACAGATCCATTTGTTCTGGCATCAGATGTTGAAAAGACTACCCTTTCTCCACTGATTGCTTTTGCATTTTTGTCAAAAATCAGTTGTCCATGCATCATATATGCACAGACCTATCTCTGGACTCTATTCTATTTCATCCATCTATTTGCTTAGCGTTACACCAGTGGTCATACTGTTTTGATTACTATAACTTTATAAATCTTGAAGTCAGATAGTGTTTGTCCTCCAATTTTGTTCTTTTTCAAAGTGCTTTTGACTTACTTTTTTTTTTTTTTGTAGTGTATTATTTTAAATTCTGTTTTTACAATAGAAATGTAAGCTGGAAGAAGATAAAGGCAATGTTTTATTCTACTTTGCTCACCTGAAAATATTTTACCATGCACAGTAAATACTTAGTTGTTTCTTCCCTCTATGTAACATGTACATTTTCCTGATAAACTCAGAAGTACTGCAGCTTTTCATAGTCTGTTTGAAACTTGTTCCTGCCATTTTGTCAAAATTCTTTGAAAATTTTTGAAGAGTGACAGTTTTCCCCAACTTTAATCATACATAAACTGCTCACATACTGAAAAACAAGTCGTCCTATATGTTAGGAGGCGTGCTTTCCCCATAGAAGAAGAAGAAAGAGAAAGAAAAAAGCCACACACATTACTGCACAATGCTGCAGAAGGTGTTTTCCTGAACTCTAGACAATGGACGCTAATGGATCATTTGTGCTGTGTGCTGAAGCCTTTTGAATTCACAACAAGAGAAATCATCTTTGATGATGCTTTGCTCAGCCAAGTTCTCCAATCAGCCAAATTACAAAAACTGAAACTTCAAGGAATGAGACCATCTTTAGAAGGACAAAAAGTCTGTTTGGCAGCTTGACTACTGAATAGCATGTGGAGCAAGCTGGGAAATTGTTAGAAAGGTGCAAATGTGTTCCAAGGCCATTATTCTCTGTGTTAATATTGTCTAGTCCTTTCTTTATTCTTGAATAGGCAGTCTTAATGCCTTATTTGTAATGCAGGGATATCGGGCTTCTACAACACATCCATCCCAACCTATCAGTTCAGATTCTGGATAAAGGTTGTGACATGTGAAGGCTTCCAGAACCTGGCAGGTGTTAAGACATCTATTCATTGTCCTAGTCTCTCCTGTTACTGAGTTGGAATAACTGTAACCAGTTCAAGCAAGCAGCTTAGGAACAGAAAATGCTCCTTCCCATTAAGATCCAAATGGAAATGTAACAGCCAGGATAAAGACATTGTTCACAACAAAGGCAAGGGTTGGAGAACTAGGTCTTTTATTAATCAAGCTACCCTATGTGTCTTTGGTAAATGCCTTTGGAAGCTTCTTTGAAGGGTGTATCTTGGAGATGGCTGGTGGAGTGGAAAGGCCTGTCCTGTCCTGAACTTTTGATAATTTATAAAATGAGTGCTAAATGAACTTGAAGGCCCTTTCTGACTCTGAAAAACCTACAATTCTATGGTTTTTAAAAATAATCTTGACTCATCCATTAAATTATAATTTATTCAATGATATGATTTATGGTTGTTTTGTACTCTGTAATAACAGGCACTTAGAGAATCTCTATACCCCAAATGAGTTGGAGGGTATTACAAAAGGAAGAGATGTTACACGATTCTGGATAATTGAATAACCTTGATTTACTAACAGGACAGGCACAATAGGTTTAAAGAAAACCAATCAGTAAGTCATGAACTATCCCTGAAGGAAGGCACAATGAATATAACAAATATTCATGAGGCACCAGCTGTAGGTCAATCACGGGCTTGATGTTGGGATATAATGCAAATGTGTCCATGGCCTATGCTTCCATAAAGCTTATGATCTGGTGGGGACAAAAATAGATAGATAGCTAGATATGGGATTACAAACTGTTGAGAAGAACTGTAAGGAGAAAGTACAGGGTACTATAAGAGGAAATTCAGAGAGGAATCCTGACCCTGTTTGGAGGGGTGGTGGTGGAAAAGGGAGGTCTCACCAGGGAAGTGACTTTTGAGTTGAGAGTCAAAGGATTAGCTGCAAGACCCTTGCACATGCTGGTTCTTCTACTTGGCATGCTGTTCCTTCCCTGATTTGCCTAGCAATCTTTTACTTATCCTTTGAATCTCATCTATACTTTGCTTCTCAATGGAAGTCTTCTCTGAACTCACTGGATTAGTCAAGTATCATTACGCACACTCATTATGATACACAACACTTTCCATGGCACATTTATTTCTATAATTGTTTGATTTTTCCTCCACCCCACCCCATTTACTTGATAAGCTACATGAGAAGAGAGGTCACATTTGGGTTATTTTGCTCCCATTATAGTCCTTGAACCAAACCCTGAGCCTGACATAATTAGCAGATATTTATGGAAGGATTGAATGTATGAATGAATCAATGAATGAATTAGAGATAGCTGGGTGAAGAAGATGAGGGAGAAGGGTTTTACTGGCAAAGAAAAATTATATATGTGAATTCTCAAAATCTTCTACCAAAATTATTAGAAATGAGAGATTACCAACAGTGATGGGAAGGCTATAAGAAATTTTATGTTAGAAAATATGGGCATTAAAATAATCCTAGTAGCAGCAGCTATTGTGGACTGAACACTCACCTTGTGCCAGGGTTTGTCCTAAAGCTGCTACACACATTGGCCCAATTAATCATTACAACCTGCAATTCCTGCCTTCTGGATGAGGAAAGTAGACACGGAACAGTTAAGTAACTTACTTCTGAGTTCCCATAATCTGATGGTAAATTACACATCTATACTTGGAGATGGGTGGGTTCACTCTGAGTCTTACTCTCAACTTTTGGGCCACATTCCTCATGCTTGTTTTTCTCCCGATGTTGTTAGATTATACATTGCTGTCCAGGAGCCTAAAATTCAAAGACGAAATCTCAGCCATTGATCAGCCAAGGATCAAGCCTCAAAATCAAACAAAACAATTTTTGGTGAATTTGCTTTAAGCAAAACAATAGGTCAGTATTCAAGATACATGGAAGAGACTGTACATCAGTCAATTAATCCATATGTAAATGTTTATTGAGAAACTCTTCTAAAGCTTAACTGTATCAAGTCTGCAAAGGCTAGTCAGTTCAAAAAAAGGAACGTAAGTTATATTAGACATCAGGTAGTCTGAATACATTTTTGATGGATAGTACTATTGATATTAATCCAGAATTATTGGAAATACCACTAGATAGTTATCTGGGCTCTTTTCCAACCAGCAAATCAATTCAACAGAAGCCCCTGAACCCAACGTCATGCTTGGAGCTTTCGGGGGATTGAAAAGCAAGGGGATGTAGCACAGATTGAGAACATTTCCAGGTTAGCTGGGGAAAATGTATAGCTAAACAAAAATGCATAGAGAAAATGCACCATCCACACTTCTCAGGCTTAAACACTGAGTGAGGACAATATTAGTCATGTTTAACGTAATTCATCAAATCTTAATGCTATGAACCCTGCCGGCTCTTATCACTGACCCCCTGAAAGTACTAATATTTGTGATTCATTTCCAAAATATTTGTGAGAATCAACAGGGATGCTTCACACCCGGTGCCCCTTAGTCCTATCAGTTTTTGAGTGTAAAGCAGAGTTACTTTTTCTCTGAGTTTCAGGACAAGGGTTTGGGCGGAGGTTTCCAAGTTCTATTGAGCCCCTGCCTGCAACTCTGTAACATCCGCTCACATGTAAAACACAAGTCTTCCTTCCTCGTGTCTGTTTGTCGCAGGGTGTTTCACACCAGCATCTAGTGGTGTTTCACACCAGCATCTAACTTTTGAGAGTTAGTATGTTTCTAGAACATTCTGTAATAATAAGGAAGCTGGTCTTCCCAGGACACATCAAGGAGACTGGACCCCACATGCTAGTGCATGTCTTGGTGCCAACATGGATACATCAAAGCTACCTGAGTTTAAGAAAAACACACAGATTCTCAAGTTGTCTTCAAAGGTTCTGATTCAGGGAGGAGATCTAAGCTGAAACCTGAGAATCTTAACTTGTAAGAAGTCATGTAACTGATGAAAAGAAGCAGTAGCCTCAAACACTTCCTGTTTCTCATCTCTATTTACAGCAGGGTTTCCTAATTGGGGCACTACTGGCATGTGGGGCTGGATTTGAGGCCTTCTTGGCTGTAGGGAGTTGTCCTATGCAAGGTAGGAGATTTAGCAGCATCCCTGGTCTCTTCCCAGTAGATGCCAGTAGCACCCATCTCCCAGTTGTGGCCACCAAAAATATCTCCAGACATTGCCAAATGCACCTGGGGCTGGCAAAATTGCCCATGATAAAGCATCACTGGTATAAGTCTGTAGATAAATTGATGGTTTTGAGCAGGCAATGGAATGGAAGAGAGAGTTTGAAAGAATCAAGAGGGATGGGAAACAGTCTTACTTTCAATTTCCTTGGAAGTAAAGCCTGAGATAAGGACCAAGATGCAGGCAACTTAGGATGTGATCCCACGAAGCGGGAATGTGAGAGAAGAGAGATTCAGACAGGGAGGAAGGGGAAAGGATACATTAGTGATCGGGATACCACTGAAGACAACCAGGGCTCAGTCCTGCTTGGGCCTCTTTGAAGAGCCACAGAGACTGCACCTCAGAAATGGCCCTTTGATGTTTTGGAATTTGGGCCCTTCATCCATGACCATTTGTATTCAAACCTTCCTCCTGCCTCGCCACTTCAGTGCTTGTGCTAAGGAAGCTCCCCTCACTTTAGGAGAAAGCACTGAAGCTGAAAAGCAGAGAGTCAATGCCAGATGCTTGGGGTGGGAGGTTGTCAGCATGCATAGGCACTGTCCTCTTCCATGCCACTGTCGTGAGAAATAGACAAAGAGACATGGATTGAAACGTTTCTGTAGACAAGAAATTGTAAGAAGCAAGTAACAGTGTCTAGGAGTCCTGGCAGGCTTGCTGCTAAGAGCCCTGTCCCCTGGCAGTCCCCTAATTGGGAGACAGCAATGTACTAGAAAGGACTGACTATGCACATCTGTGAGATAGGATCCAGTTAGGTTTTCAGGTCCCCAAACAGCAACAAATCACCAGAACTTCAACATATGAGGGAACAGAAACAGCAGAATTCTCGGGAGTAGGGTGAAGACCAATGCCCAGTAATTGGAGACATCCCACTTAATGACTTAGCACTGTCTAAAACCCTGACCATAGCACAGCCCAGGCAGAGGGCAAAACCAGAATGGCTTAGTTTAAGTTTCTCTCCAGCCTGACCAGATAGAGACTGAGAATAAAAATTGCATAAGTATAATTTATCTGGATTCATTTACTTGCAATAAAACAAAGTAAATTATAAATCTGCATTGGGGAGACAAGAGGTATAGAAAAACTCAGAGCAGAGGAAGATCCCTCTGGTCTGGGCATGTTGAGGGAGACATCACAGGGAATGGGAAACATATCCAGGTCTTAAAGCTGGGGAACAGAGATGTAGAAGTGGACTGAGCAAAGAGAGGGAATTCCAGGTATAAGCTACAAAGAAAATAGGAAGCTGAAATGAACATGGATTGATAGGGATTAAGGAGTCAGAGAAACTGTCCTGCTACCCTTCTGTGTCCCATTTCTCTAGCTGAATAAGAATCTACTCCAAAATGCAGTGGCCTAAAATAACCATTTTATTCCTTTTTTTCCATTTTGTGGGTCAGCTGGACTTTTCTTCTGCTCCAGGTGGCTTTGACTGGGGTTACTTTTGTGGCTGTTCCATCTGGAGGCTGGGTGGGAAGTCAACAAGATGGTCTCACATTTGGGGCCACAGTACTGACTGACAACTGGGTACCTCAGTTTCCATCCAGGTGACCTTTGTTCATGAGATCTTTTTCTCCAGAACTTCTCCATGTGGCTGATTCTCCATAGGAATGCCTGGGCATTCTTGATGGCATGGCAAGGCCAGCCAAGTGTGTGTGTGTGTGTGTGTGTGTGTGTGTGTGTGCGCGCGCGCATGTGTGCATGAGGGGTAGGCTCTCTCTCTCTCTCTTTTTTTTTTTTTCTTTTGAGACAGAGTTTTACTCTGTCACCCAAGCTGGAGTGCAATCTCAGCTTACTGCAACCTCTGCCTCCTGGGTTCAAGCAATTCTCATGTCTCAGCCTCCCAAGTAGCTAGAATTATAGGCATGCACCAACACACCCAGCTATTTTTTTTTTTTTTTTTTTTTGTATTTTTAGTAGAGACAGGGTTTCACCATGTTGGTCAGGCTGGTCTCAAATTCCCAGCCTCAAGTGATCCACCCACTTTGTCCTCCCAAAGTGCTGGGATTACAGGTGTGAGCCACCACACCCGGCTGGCTCTAACTCTTGATGGCAAGAGCAACATGAGTGTAGAGGAATAGAAGGAATTACTGAAAACCATCTTTGGAAACTATACCACATTTTCCACCCTATTCACAGTTGTCTGCTCTTTTCATTATGAGGGGATGGTCTGTGGGTGAAGACAAGATAAAAATGACACAAATAAGGTCCTTAATGTGCTTTAACAAAGTCCTTGAAATGCTTTGAAACATCGAGCAGCCGTAACATGTACAGATAATAGCAAAGAACCCAGGTTCTAGGTATTAGCCTAGATAGGCAGGTTCTAGGTAGCCCACTTGATAAGTTCTTGATTCTAGAACCAGACTTCTTGGGCTCAGATCCTGGCTCTTCCACTTACTGCTTCTGTGTCTTTGGATGAATTTCATGAACTCCTCTGTGCCTTGGTGTTCTCATTTGCAAACTGGAGCAAGAATCATGGCATTCTTGTGGAGTTATTGTGAGGAATAAATAAATCAGGAGTCACAATGTGCCTTGCAACAGTGAATGGAGCATAATAGGCAAATAGAAAATGTGAAGCGGGAGGGAGGTAGGACACAAGGTGTTTTCGAATACCTCTGGTTGTAACCAAGAAATAGGCCAAGAGAAAACAAGGCATTTATTCAATATCTCCCTGGGACTTTTCAATTATTTATATTTTATTTTACTTTTTTGAGACGGAGTCTCATTCTGTTGCCCGGCTGGAGTGCAGTGGTATGATTGCAACTCACTGTAACCTCTGCCTCCTGGGTTCAAGCAATTCTCATGTCTCAGCCTCCCAAGTAGCTAGAATTATAGGCATGCACCAACACACCCAGCTATTTTTTTTTTTTTTTTTTTTTGTATTTTTAGTAGAGACAGGGTTTCACCATGTTGGTCAGGCTGGTCTCAATTCCCAGCCTCAAGTGATCCACCCACTTTGTCCTCCCAAAGTGCTGGGATTACAGGTGTGAGCCACCACACCCGGCTGGCTCTAACTCTTGATGGCAAGAGCAACATGAGTGTAGAGGAATAGAAGGAATTACTGAAAACCATCTTTGGAAACTATACCACATTTTCCACCCTATTCACAGTTGTCTGCTCTTTTCATTATGAGGGGATGGTCTGTGGGTGAAGACAAGATAAAAATGACACAAATAAGGTCCTTAATGTGCTTTAACAAAGTCCTTGAAATGCTTTGAAACATCGAGCAGCCGTAACATGTACAGATAATAGCAAAGAACCCAGGTTCTAGGTATTAGCCTAGATAGGCAGGTTCTAGGTAGCCCACTTGATAAGTTCTTGATTCTAGAACCAGACTTCTTGGGCTCAGATCCTGGCTCTTCCACTTACTGCTTCTGTGTCTTTGGATGAATTTCATGAACTCCTCTGTGCCTTGGTGTTCTCATTTGCAAACTGGAGCAAGAATCATGGCATTCTTGTGGAGTTATTGTGAGGAATAAATAAATCAGGAGTCACAATGTGCCTTGCAACAGTGAATGGAGCATAATAGGCAAATAGAAAATGTGAAGCGGGAGGGAGGTAGGACACAAGGTGTTTTCGAATACCTCTGGTTGTAACCAAGAAATAGGCCAAGAGAAAACAAGGCATTTATTCAATATCTCCCTGGGACTTTTCAATTATTTATATTTTATTTTACTTTTTTGAGACGGAGTCTCATTCTGTTGCCCGGCTGGAGTGCAGTGGTATGATTGCAACTCACTGTAACCTCTGCCTCCTGGGTTCAAGTGATTCTCTTGCCTCAGCCTCCTGAGTAGCTGGGATTACAGGCACCTGCCACCACACCCAGCTTTATATATATATATATTTAGTAGAGATAGGGTTTCACCATGTTGGTCAGGCTGGTCTCAAACTCCTGACCTCAGGTGATCTGTCCACCTCTGCCTGCCAAAGTGCTGGGATTACAGGTGTGAGCCACCATGCCCGGACTCTCCTGAGACTATATGTCACTCATATAGTCTAGAAAGTCTATAAAGTTGAGAAGGCAAAAACATTTCTTTGTTTTAATTAAGATCAGCTTTGGTAGCTCAAAATGATGTTATAACCAGTTGAATTTTTATGTGCTATGTATGCTCTACTTAATACAATGTTTCCCTTCTATTATGCAGAGAATTTTCTGACTATTTTTGGTGCTTGGAGTGTACTGTAGGAATTCTGATTAACATCAAGCTTGACAGTGGCACTTTAGTTGTTTGTGTCCTAAAAGTTGATTACAACCATGATTTATTTAAGGCAAAACTTTTGGTCTGAAACATAACTCTCAACAGATACATGATTTTTGTAAAAACTTATTGCCTGATTTTTGACAACTCAATTTTAAAAGAGCTTCCAATTAAAACCAAAAGCAAAGAGTACTCTTTTTCTCTGCCAGCAGTGGTCATGGTGGATAGGAAGAAAAGAGCATGGTGATCCAGGGAACTTTTCTCCTCTGAGAGTCCTTTCTTCCTCCTTTCTCTCCCCATGGAGGGAAGGAGTGACTTGTCTTCCTGAGTTTTGCTTTCCCCTGAACATAAGAGGTTGAGAGAGAGATTTCATACATTTGATGGCAGAATAAAGGTTCCTAACTAGGTTGAGGGGTTAGAAACATGGAGTGGGCTTTTGCAACAGTGTGAAGGCACATGGTGTAGAACAGTGGGTCTCAAACATTAATGTGCATCGAAGTCACGTGGCGGGCTTGTAAAACCACAAATTGCTGAGCTCTAACCACCACCCCCTACCCCCCGGTCCCAACTAATTCTAATTCAGTTGATTGAAGTGGGGACCCAAAATTCGCATTTTTAACAAGTTTTCAGGTGATCTTGATGTTACCAGCCTGTGCACCACACATGAAGAACACTGACCTAGTGGAAAACACTGAATCAGAAACCTGAGTTGGAATTCTGGCTCCTCCAATTGTGGATTGTGGAACCTGAGGAAGTCCTTTCACTTCTGTGAGGTTGTTGGGTTTTGCCTCTTTTAAAGAGAAGATTTGATGAAATAATCTCTAACTCTATGCCTTTATCTAATAAGGTGGAACCTCATAAAAATAAACGTAAGATTCTATATATGGGCCCCAGTGACCTCCCAAACATGCAGAATGTAGACTGGGAGAGAGTGGGCGACATGGGGAACCAATAGCACATGTGAAAAAGACTATTTTTCTTCTGATTTAAAGTGCAATATGAATCAAGAGCATGGTTCTGTTAGCAAAAATGCAGATGTGATCTCAGAGTAAGACGAATAATATTTAATAGGGGGGAGGAGTTAATCCTATTCTGCTCTGCCCATCAGGAAGAAAAAGGGGGAATTGGTACTCATTTCTAGGCTTTGCATTTCATAGATAAATTGAAGTCATTTTGAAGGAAAGAGACAAAAAAGGAAAAGGGGGCGGGGGCTTAACATCATCAAGAAATATTTGAAATAAATGGTTTATTTAGCTAAGAGCTTGGGGGTAAAAAGGACCATTTTCAAATGTTTATTTCATGTACTTATTAAAGTTTTGAAAAAATTATCAATATCTGATAAATGCCACATATCCTGTGAGGCTCCAAAGGGTGGACTTGGGACTAACACATAAAGTTTGTAGCTAAATTTATTTGAGGTGAATATTAGAAAAATATTTTCATCAGCCAGAACTGTCCAGTGACGGAATGGGATTCCTGGACAGATGGTAGTTTCTTGCCTCTGGAGCTATTCAAAGATACTGAGTGACTTCTAAATGGGGATAATATAAAGAGAATGGGAAGAGCATTTGAACTGAATGACCTCTAAGATTTCTGAAATTCTAAAATTCCATAGAGATGAGTCTTTCTTGCTACTACATATTGTAGGAAGTGGTGCAATTATATTACATATATCATTATATTGTGATGCAATTATTCACTGAAACCTCCACTTCCACTGGAAACTTTAAATATTTTTTAAAAGAAGACTTCTCATCAAAATATAAGCACAAATTCTGTAAGATTTCTTATACCTAATTGTAAAGTACAAACACTGCAAAATTAACCTATTTTTTAAAAAATGTGTTTTATTCATCATATGCTCTCTTGATGTTACATTATTAAAGTTTAATGCCAAACGAAATTGCTCTGGAGAAGCTGATTTTATATTTATTTTGCTTTTCCAATAACAGTCAATGTATCAAGTCAACAAATACGAAGTAAGCACCTATAATAAACCGCTGTCTAGGCACTAGGGATATAGTAGCAGACCAAAACTTCATGAATAAGCATTTCTACTTTTATCATAGATGGGGGAAGCTGAGAAGGTTAGATTTAGTTTGTTGGTATTCTGGCCATGATGCTATGATATGGTTTTAAAGTTTTGATGGTCTCAACTGCAGTAAGTGATATGCTGGTGACTTTGTGATTTTAAACTCTAAGTCCTACAAGGGAAGGCTCATGCTCCTATTTTCCTGTAACTGGATATCCAGTGTTTAACATAGTCTTTTAATCATACATTATGATACTAAATATGTATTGAACAATACAAGTAAAATTAAGAATATGTAAATTTTTTTGAGGTCATGAAATATAAAGAAGAAGCTGAAGGCTAATAGAAGTTCAATGTTTTGGTATTTTGTAGGCTAGGAAAATGTCAAATAGTCTACCTAAATCACATTTGCTTTAGATTTGATATAAAAATATTTGATGTAAAAGCAACTATTGGGAATCAAGGGTCAATCTTTGAGTCCAGTGTGATAAAATGATGGCTCTGTATTCTTATCTTCCTTAATAATATGTTTTTATTAATGTATCTTTTATTATGGATGAATTTGGCCACAATTCCCAGTGTCACCCAGGCTAATGGTGTTTGTAAAATTCAGCTGTACAAAACTCCGGCCTTATTTTAGATGGTATGTTGGAGAGAAAAAGCGAAAGCTCTTACTTGAGCATTTTTCATCTGGAGATGAATCATAGACAATTAACAGGAACAATCCTAATTAACTGACATAATTAAAAAACTAATAATGTTTAACATTATTGTTTTATACAATGACATTAGCTTTAACAGCTTAGCAACACATCAAGGCCTCATTTCCATAGTCATAGAGTATATTATTTATCCTAGGTTTCTCTGGTAACCAGTTTGACAATAGTAACAGCAATGTGAGTTCCTAAATTGTTTTGCCATACTGCTTCATAATTTATGCCATTGCCAGTAATTGTAATGTCTGTATAATTTCCTTTTAATTATCAACTAATGAAATTTAGATTCATTTGGGTAAAACAAATATTCACATTCAACTTCCAATCACCTGTCCATGCTTCCATTTAATTTACTCAAGTTTGGTGCCTTTTATTTATATTTTTAATATCAAACTGTGAGAAGGATATGAACATTTATTTTCTGTGTTTAGGGAAATTAGTGTTTAGGAAAACAGTGATCATATGGTTCTTTTCTCTTCTTTGCCTTTAAATTTTCAGTGTGAATTTTTTAGTCCAAGAAGATACTCACACTTCCTAGTTTTTTCACATTAACTCCAAGGAGTTTAAGTGGAATTAATTTAGTAAACTTTAATTGCAGAATAATCTCTGCCTGTTCCCTTATCTCTTGATTTATTACAGGCATTTATTTCTACTTTGAAAAATTCTCATCAGTTTCCCAGGGAATTAATTTAGATTTCTAAAAAGAAAAAAAAAAACAAATTGCATCTAAATTCAAATTAAGATGCTAATTACAATAATTATTTCATCACATTATATAGAAACTTTATACATATGAGTATAGCAATTTTGAGGCAAAAAATGTTATTTTTTCACAATTCTAATTCTTCTAACTTTTGAACAGATGAATTCCTTAGTTTAATTAGCAGTACATGAAGACCCTGCCCCCAAAAGAAGTTATACTGAATGCCAATCAACTGCTAATTTGAAAAATTGATAATAAATAGCCTTTATAAGTGATCCGAGTGCCAATATTAATTCACCAAAGTGAGATGAGCATGTGCTTAGTAAACGATGGGGGCTGGTCATTAACAAGCATGAAGAGCATGTTTAGGACCAGAGAGAGCCATGGACTGTGCTTATCCAAATGGGGAAAACTGATTAAAAAAGTGATTATAACTTTTTGTTATTATTGAAAAGAGGAACACATTAGGAAGAGCATTGGTTTATTCTGCACCTGGGCTCATATCTTCTGGGACAGCTCCTCTCTATACCGGGTCATTGGATGTCCACAGGATCCACATTCAAGATTTAATTGTAGGAAAGAAATTGCTGGGAGAATAGATGAAAGGAAATGTTCATCTCGATATTTGAGGAAGGAAGGTTTGGACAATTCTGGCTTGCTCCTTTGATTGGGGGAAAAGAATCAAGTTTTTTTTTCCTAGATAAATTCAAGTCGTTTCTTATTGTGCCTCCTAAGGTAAACATAGACTTGGCACCTACTCATAGATAATATATGTGCATTGAGAGTAGAATTGTTGGGTTATATTCCCATGCATTCTTTCAGTTTTCTCGTAGGCTGTGGACAAATGTTTTGACTTAACATAGTCAGATAATGTGCAATTCTAGGTACTCCTCATTTGACCTTTCCCAGAAAGCTTGTCAAAAATCAGTTTGTCGGGACTTAATTTCTGCTACTGACCTATGCTAAGATTTTGGAAATTGTACAGCATGAAATACTAGGAAGACCAATTTAATTTAGACCCAGAATAAATGGGTCAGCTACTTACTATCTACGTGGACCTGGGAAAGCCACTTTACCTCTCTGATCCTTGGTTTCCTGTTTTGTAAATTGGGGTTAGATTATATCTGTTTCTTCCGGGTTCACATGAGAATTAAATCAGATAGGAGGGGCAAAGTGATTTATAAGCTATAAAGTTCTATACAACTGTAAGATACTCTTAGGACTATTCTATTCTGGTCTTCATTTGGAAAAAAATGAGAACACTGCTGTCACCTCTCCCTAACTCTATGACCTTGAGGAATCCACTTCCTCACCTGTGAATGAGACTAATTATGATACCTTCATCCTAAAAGAGGATTTTATAGTTTTAAATTTCATGTATTTTTTTTTCATCTATTATTATTTTCATCTTCCAGATGAGGAAACCAAGACATGGTGAGGGTAAGAAACTCATCTAATTCAATATAGGGGATTTAAACCAAGCTTTTAAACCACATGCTAACTTGCACACAAATGCATTTCAAATTTCAACACAAGATGCTAAATGTCTCCCTGAGTTATCGCTGAGGCTTAAATATCTGGAATCCACGGATGTGAGTCAATAATGGAAGAAGCTTCCAATTTAGTTGAAAAAGCAAGGTTTAATACATGAAAGTACACAGAAGTTGAATTGAAATTAGTGCTTTAAATATGAATTTAACATGACAATGACAACAAGAAATACCGAAGATAATTCTTAATAAGTTGCCAGTTAAAGTGGCCTGGCTAATAATTACTAAACTAGCCACTACTTAGAGAAACTAGGAGAAAGACACTACCTACCCTGATTGAGGAGCCCAGTACAACACATAAAAGGTTGTGTCAGCTTTTATTAGGTTTAGAAATAAGTAATAGAATAACCTAAAATAATAGTAGTAACTTAAACAAGTTCAAAATTTCTTTCTTTGCCATATCAAGTTCTGTAGTCTGGAGTTGGTATGACAGACCATGGTATTAAAGTTCCTTCTCTCTCATTTATTCTTTAGAATAAAGTCTTTCTTTCCCATTTGTGACTTCTATTTGTAACGATTCTTATGGTTCAAAGTAGCTGCTGGAGCTCCAGCTATTAAGTTTATATTCCAGTCAGTAAAAAGGAAAAGAGAGGTCTACAAGGATAAGCTGCTAGCCTTTAAGGATGCTTTCTGGAAGCTGTACACACAACTTCTGCCACTGGAGTATTCACCAGAAATTAGCTGCATGACTCACTTTGCTGCAAGAGAGGCTGGGAAATCTAGCACCTCCTCCCCTTTTCTTCCTGGTGTGTGTGGGTGGCTGTGTAATGGTTATATAATCAGTTAAGCATATTTCTGATATTGAGGAAAATACGGAAAATGGATACTGGGGAAGACGGGAAAGAGGGTTGGTAGACTCTTGACACAGAACCTCAGAGATAGCCTCTTACGGGCACCAGTGCACACACTCTGTGACAGTCCAGCCTGTATCCTGAGAAAATTCAGAGATAAGAAATGGATGAAGACGGCTCACATCATTGAAATAGACATTGAGAATATCACAATTGACTTGCAAGTATAGGAAAACTAGACAAAGTGGTGTGGTATGGTTATGAGTGTGCATTTAGAAACATACCTACACCACACACACACACCACATACACACCCCTTTATTCATATCGTGGACCTCTCTGCGACAGCTCACTAACTCCTTTTCTGGTTTGACTTTATAGGGAGCTAGGGCAGAGGAGTGGGAATTAAGGTTTTTTGCGAGATGGAGAAAACTTTTGACAATTCACCAGTTACATGACTCACCATATACAAAATTAGATGAATACTATACACGATAAGACATGACTGTAGACTGAATTGATAGATGTTTTTTGCCAAAGCTTACCAGAATTACCACACACTTGAGTATCTTAATCTAAGAATTTTCCATCTCCACAAAGAGAAACTGAGAATGAACAAGGTGTTCTTATTTTGCTGCTGGCCAAAGCTGCTATGGAATTCCTCTATTGCAATAACAAAGCTGGGGACAAACTTTTAAACAACCAAGTGGTGCAAGCTGTATTTTAGAGCTGGTTTCTGAATTGTAGAGAAATAGTTCAAGATCACTAAGAGCTAAGTGTAGGTGATAAGGTGTGATAACAAAGTTCAAAACTTAATAACCAGTCATGTCATTTCCCTGTGAGTCTCATGAGATCATTTTGAGGGCAGTTTTCTTTCTTTCTTTTTTCAGAGTTAGAGTCTTGCTCTGTCGTCCAGGCATGTCTTGAACTCCCAGCCTTAAGTGATCCTCCTGCCTTAGCCTCTCAAAGCACTGGGTTTGTAAGCATAAGCCACTACAAACCCAAGTTTTAAAAGATAAGTTAGAAAAGAATGTTTCTGATGATAACAATGCTGCAGGAACAAAAAGTGTGGGGCTCTTCAGGTGACTAATTTGAAGGGGATTAAACAAAACTGAACAAAATCCAAAGTTGTTAACAATTGAAGGCTTTTCTTGAGTATTACGCCTTGTTCCTTTCAGCTTTTTGTGTTATCCAATCAGTGGATGACTCTTCTAGTCTAGGCCAAATTCCAGGACTTACAAAAATAAACAGTAAAGTAGAACTATCACACCAAAGATGGAGATTAGTACATTTTTCTACAATGCTGTCATTCTCAATCTTGAGACTGTTAAACCTCACTTAGGTACGACCCACATCGGTTCAACCCCTGACTCAAAATAATCTTTTCCCCCAAATTCAAGCTATTTTTAGCGAGGCAGATACAATGGAAGCTGTTTAAAATGTGGAGTTTTGTTTAAGCCTTTTTTTATTACCTCCCTGAAACAGAAATGATTGACTTCCATGAAAACCAATCATTGACTCATTGCTTTGCATGACATAAGGCCAACAGACACCTCTACAACTTAGTGGCCATATTGAAGTAAACAAGCACACTGTTAAATATGAAAGATTTACTAGAAGAACTATGCAATCATTACATTCTCTGGTTGTTGCAACATCCAATATTTATCATGGGAAAATCTCTCATATTCCTCGTATTATTAATACAATACCATGATTTGTTAATATATTTTTATGTTTGTAGGAAAGGAAAAAAAATAATTAACTGTACAATGAATGTGAATGGGCTTCAAGCCTAGAAGGGAAATTTGACCAAAAGTCTCCCAGATTTCAGGGCTTCTTCAACTTTAATGTGAACAAGAATCACCTGAGCTCCTTGCTGAACTGGCCATTGTGACTCACGAGGTTTGGGTGGAGTTGAGTTCGGCATGTCTACCACAGTTCCACAGGACACTGATACTGCTGGTTTTAGGGCAGCACTTTGAGTAACAAAGATCTCAGAAAACATTCCTTTGTAAAGAGCCTATATTAAAAGTAAATAATTAAACAATCTCCCAATTGCAACCTAGACACATGCTTGCTGTGATTCATGACGTTCTGAAGAATTCAGTTCTGGAAGTCATTAGGAAATACTGCAGCAATGTACTTTTTTCCATGTGTCTAGTGTGTGTGATAAATCAGTGGCGAATTGGAACAGGCATTATCTGATTGGTGTGTGGCTTGGAGACTGAGGCTTTGTAGTTATTTCAGGTGTGAGTGTGTTTAGTTTTAAAAACAATAAGCAGCAAGGTATATGGTTTGAGCATCCTAAAACTCAGGGGCATATGGTACCTTTGGGTGAGGACATAAATTTTCAATTTGAGGAAAAGAGGGAACTCAATGAGTTTAATTAAGAAAGTTGTTAAAAGCAAGAACCTTGTCACATATTTTGCTTTGATGTTAATTCTTCAACAAAAACAGACTAGGACATGATGAAGAGCAAGTTGGTTACAAAAGTAACGCAAAACATGAAATCAAGGAACTCTCATTAGGGAGGGCATCAGAATTGTATCTCTAATTGTTGTTATCATTTACCCTGCAATATACTGTATTTGAGCATGATACACAAGGTCTAGATCTTGGTGTCTTAAAATGTTTTATTTTTTTCCTTTTTTTTTTTTTTTAGACAGTGTCTCCCTCTGTCTCTGGAATGCAGTGGTGTAATCATGGCTCCCTGAAGTCTTGACTTCCCAGGCTCAAGTGATCCTCCTGTCTCAGCCTCCCAAGTATCTGGGGCCACTGGTGTGCACCACCACACCTGGCTACGTTTTTTAAAATTTTTGTAGAGACAAGGTATATTAGTCCGTTTTTGTATTGCTATATAGAACTTTCCAAGACTGGGTAATTTATGAAAGAAAGAGGTTTAATTGACTCACAGTTCAGCATGGCTGGGGAGGTCTCAGGAAACACACGTGGTAGAAGGTGAAGGAGAAACAAGGCATCTTCTTCACAAGGTGGCAGGAAGAGAAGTGCTGAACAAAGGGGTAAATCATCAGATCTCGTGAGAATTCATTCACTATCACGAAACTAGAACAGCATGGAGGAAACTGCCCCTGTGATTCAATTACCTCCACCTGGTCTTTCCTTGACATGTGCAGATTATGACAATTACAATTCAGGATGAGATTTGGGTGGGGACAAAAAGCCTAACCATATCATGTGGTCTCACTACATTGCCCAAGCTAATCTCTAACTCCTGGGCTCAAGTAATCCTCTTGCCTTGGCCTCCTAAAGTGCTAGGATTACAGCTGTGAGTCACTGTGGCTGATCCTAAAAGTGTTTTGTAATTAATCCGATTAATCCTTAATTATCATCTGGCTTCTCTGGAAACGCAGATGCAAGAAAGCCTGCTCTGCATACACTACTGTATAGAATCAGATCAGAGAGATGGTTTTGAAAGGTGTTTGGAGAAAAGTCACATATCAGCCTGTAAAAAGAGTAAAGATTTTTTTTTTCAATGTAGAGGTGAAAGTTATTGCAAATTTCTACTTACAAACATTTTCTAAAGATGTTCAGATTGACAAAGAAGTGGAGTTGCATTTTGTACAGTCATTGAAGGATGGATCTCGTGTATTATAAACCTCATCGATTAGTCCAATTTATGTTTTGTGGAACACCAGTCATACAAGGTATTTTGAAAATATGAGTCCCATTTTCAAGTGCATTTAGGAAATATTACAGACATTATATTTCTCATGGAAAGTTATGGTGTACTATAGCCAGGTAAAGGCTCTGAGACATCCTGTGATATAGAAACTTGTATTTATGCTTTTTCCTCACAGTGGTAAATTTCAACATTTTTGAAACAGAAGGTGCCAATCAAGCTCTTTATATATCAACAGTGATGTTTTATATGACCAAATATCTTGCTCCTGCTTATTGTTTGACTCTAGGTATGCAATTTAACTTATGATGCCAGTTTCTCCTTCCCCAAGGATTTTCATGGATAATTTTAGTGAGAAGAAAGATAGGTAGGAAATGCTATAAAATTCCAGGATAATCCCAAATCTATAATACAGTGGTAATTTCCAATCTCTGGCATATGGTTATAAAACTTTGATCTCTTATGGACATCCTATTTGAACCTTTAGATAGAAACCCCTAAGATGAGTGCAGGATCAGGAACCTAATATAATACTTCCTATAAAGATGCAATGAGTACTCTTATTGATTGATTGATTGACTAAAAATGCTTGTAGGGTAGCCTTAAATTATGGTTACCATAGGCCTTGAACTATGCTGGGTGCTTTGGAGAACACAAAGGGTAAATTTATTGACCTTGAAGAACTGTCAGCATAGAGTCTCAAGATAGCCTCCCTTGAAAAGTTAAATAAAAATAAAGACCATGTATATCTAATAACATATGCATAATACAGACATTTTGGACAGTGGATTTTGAGAGGCAAAGAATATTGCAAGCTTCTGGAGGGTGAGATTATTTATCTTTCCTTTGTTAACTCTTAAATCCTTAAATAGAGTTTTATTGAACTGCATTGGATGATATTGATTGGACTGAGTAGTAAAAAAAAAAAAAAAAAAACTCCCTAGAGGACTGTGGGCTTGAGAACAGTCTCATCTGCTGGATCTGTGGGTTCAAAAGATTTTCTTTGATTTAGGTTATACTAGTAGTTTCTTGGCAAAAGGAATTGGCATGAGGACAAACAGGAAGATCAGATGTCTTTTATAAGAGGATCTCAAAGCTACACGTAGTAGACCTATATATTCAACCAACAAGCTTAACTGGCAGGAGACACGGGAGAACTCTTTCAAGAAAGGTGTTACACCTCCCACAACTTGAAGATGCCTCTTAATGGTAAATAGATCCAATGAATAATCTCTCTTTGTGCAAAATGAAGGAATAACTCAGAGCTAATTTTACTCTCTTCTTCAAATAAGGATTATACACAGCATCCACTTCTATATAATTGTCAATCTTATTGACCTTAAGACTATTGGCCAGGCACGGTGGCTCACGCCTGTAATCCCAATGCTTTGGGAGGCTGAGGTGGGTGGATCACAAGATTAGGAGTTCAAGACCAGCCTGGCCAACATGGTGAAACCCCATCTCTACTAAAAACTACAAAAGTTAGCTGGGTGTGATGGCAGGCACCTGTAATCCCAGCTACTTGGGAGGTTGAGGAAGGAGAATCGCTTGAACCTGGGCGGCAGAGATTGCAGTGAGCTGATATTGTGCCACTGCAGTCCAGCCTGGGTGACAGAGTGAGACTCCATCTCAAAAAAAAAAAAAAGACTATCACCCTAGGTTCCCCAAATGATACCTCAGGCCCTATGGCTGTCATCCATCCTCCACAAATGTATCTTTCTTGCAGGAGTTTTTCATTTGTCTCCAAAAAGCTACAGGAATATCTTTCCTTTGTTTCCGTGGACTTAAAGTTACTCTTGATTTTTACTGTGACTATGTTTCTCTAACTTGGGACTAATTACAGAAGAGATCTATTGACAGAGAGAATAAGAGAGAAGAATGAAGAATCATTTGTGCCCAGTGAACAACATGTACTTGCTTGTATACTGATTAAAATAATCTGTTACTTAGGGACTAATTGGTTTTTGTCAGTTTTTTTTTTGTTGTTGTTGTTGTTGTTCATTACTTTTATGCAGGTGTTCAAGTCCCACTGTTTCCATACATCTATTGTGATGCCTTTGACTGTATTTGCTCAACTCTTTGAAGGTTAATGGACCACAGAGAAGAATCTGATGAATGGGAGACGTGGGAATATAAGAGAGTGGAGGATGGCAATGTTATGGGATTGCTCTGGTGTTGGAATTTGGGTGCTTCTAGTATGAGTTCCATTGACCCCCAGCCTCTGGTCATCACATCGTTCCCTGTGGTTGTCTGTGGAGTCTTTGTGAAACCCCTTTACCTCTCTGTTCTTCCCCTTCATGATGGTGTGTTTTGAATGATACTGCATACTAATTTGTAACAGGTTTTGTGATTCCCAGATGCTGTAAATTACTTGTTATTAACAATAATTGCCTACAGATTTTTTTCCAACCATTTACATGAAGAATCTTTGCAATATGAGGTTAAATTATAATATGCTAATAGTCAATCAATGTTGAATAGTAGGTTGCTTTCATAGACTGAGCTGCCACACTTTGGCTGCTCAAAGCAAGTGCATTCCTCTTCATACACATGTCATTTCTGGTTCAGGCTTGCTGCTGTTTTGGCATTAGGGAATAAAAATCTCCTTGACGTAAGCTTTTTTTTTTACCACCCTTGCATTGAGGCATAGGGGTTCAGAAACCACACATGTATCTCCCTCCATGAAAAAGCGATGGACTCATTCCTGTATAGGTTATGTGCAGCTGCTGCAGCAAGACACTCAGAATTCTTGTGAACAAAGAAAGCTCTGTGCTGAAACATAGCTTAAAGGAATGGCAGTAAGCAGTAGGAAATTTGCAGGAATCTTCCAAAAGGAAAGGCTGTACAAACTAAATTCCAACCAAGAACAATGTAAATAAATCCAACTTTTATAGGATATATGAACCAGAGAGACAGCAGCAAATGGCTAAAACTGCAAGGGACCTGATCCGTGTTTCTGACCCCCTTGAAGGATACACGGTAGGTGAAAGTAAGGCAGGTGCTGCTGGAAAGATATTTGAGGCAAAATTTACAATTTCTTCCCTTTGGCCAAGATATTAGTCAACCAAGAAGACTTTATTATAAAACTTCCAATTGTCAAAAACTGAGACATAAAAGAAGCACAAATGATAGTCTCTTATTTTGAGAAGCTTGCCAATTGGTTGCTGAAACGAGACAAACACCCAAAAGAGAAACCCTAGTTAAGTTTCCCTTTATGTTGTGAATCAGTAGATTTCACCTGGAGGTGCATCTTGAATTAAGAGGAGGCTTATCTGGAAGAGGCTATTGCAGAGCCTGAGTTTCCAGGAGGTAGATCTCATCAGTAGGAGCTCAGGAACTTTATTTAGCTCATCACCATATCTTCAGCACTTGCAAGAGTCTCCATCATATAGTGGTAATTAACAGATATTTGTTGAATGAAGGGATCAATGAATAAAGGTGGAAAGGAGCAGCAAGAGTATAGTAAATACCGTTTGGGGTATATGCTCAAATGATGATTTCCTTGTTCATTAGTTGGCATGGGTTGGGCTACAGGAACAGAAAGCCTAACAGCAGAGGAAACACATAGAGATTTTTTTTATCTTATGAAGCCCAGGGCAAACCAAATACCATCAGAGACCCAGGTTATTCCACATTTCTGCTTTGCCATCCTTTACACTAGCCTTTGTCTTCATTGTGTCATCTCATGGTCACATATGGCTGTTGCAATTGTAGATATCAATTGCTCTTTATTTTTTGCCAATTTCTTTTCCCTCAATGATTTTTGCAGGTATTTTCTTGTCTGGAACCAGGAAGCTACAATTCGCTGCAAGGGAAGCTGAGAGTAAGTTTGTAGAATCCTAATCTGCATAGTAGAATTATCAATCGTCATACTTGATAGAGGCGAGAATGGGAATTGAGAGAGTATGATGATTGAATCATTCCATAGTACCTGCAACAGAGCTTCCCTGTAATTTTTTGATGGTCCATGGGATTGGATGTTTAAATATCATGTTTGAGCCACATATGAGTCTTCATCCCGAGCCACCACTTGGTGGTATGGAAGTGGCTAGCTGCCCCAAGCTTTTGGAATTCTAGAGTCAGAAAGAGCCAAGTGAGTTTCTGAGGATCGCTGGAACTGCAATATTTATGAGCCCTCCCAAGCTGTTATTGCTGACTCTGAAAAATACTAGAAATTTGGTCTCTGGCAGAGAGCACAGAATAGAGCAGACACTTGAGAGAAATAGGGATACAGAAAGAAATAAGATGGACTTCCTGTTCCTGGGTCTAGTCCATTTCTGAGATACAGTGCCCTTGGATCATTTTAATAAAATTTCCTCTCCCAACCTACTTTTAAAATTTCATCCAAAAGTTTTTAAAGTATAAAGTGTGATCAAAATTGTACATTCAGCGTGCATGAGTTTTCTTTTGGGGATAATAAAAAAGTCTAAAATTAGATTATGGTAATAGTTGTACAACTCTGCAAATGCACCAAAAACCATTGAATGATGCACTTTAAATGGGTGAACTGTATGGTAATACAGTAGGTAAATTAGATCTCAATAAAGCCATTTCAAAGCTTATATTCACTGTAATTCAAATGTGTGAAGAGGTATATTCTATCATTTATGTAACTAACTTAATAATCCTAAATAAATCCCTAAATAACCCTAAATAAACCCCTACCTTTCTCAGTAGCAAGAAAAAAATGTACTTTATGTTTGCAATTAAATGTTTATCTCAGAATCTTTATGCTCAGGCCATCTTCATTGGATGCTTTGGCGTCTTTTGAGCAAATGGTTGGCCATTTAGCTTTTTTACCCTTCCTATATTGGGTCAGTGTCTGTAGATGTTCACAGGTCTCTGCTGCTGACATTTTGGCTTGCATCCTGGAGGTTGCCTATTGGGGTACCCTGCTTTCATCTGGTTCTTGAACCATCATGATGCCCCCCATTGTTCTAGATTCTAATCCTTGCCTTTCGCTTCTAATTGTCCAATCCCAGTACACAAAGGTCTGCTTTTGCTGACCCAGACTTCTGCTGGTCCACTATCTTTGAAAGTCTTTCCAACTCCTCCCTCCATTAAGCACAGAGAACTTTCTGGATTTCCACAAGCAGTTTCCATTTTTTGTCCCTAAGGAGACAAGAACACTCAGGCTTATCTATCTATTGACCTGCCTTGGCAACTGACGTGAAATCCTTCAAACCTACTTTGAAAGTCTCTTCTTAGGATTCCCTGCTTTCAGACTTCCCATCAACCTATGTAGTGTTTCTTCCTTATCCAGTACCCCAAGTTCCCCAGTCAGAACCCTCTACCCCTTTGCTTTCAGTAAAATTTCACCTGCTCTGCATCACCAGGCCTCCTTCTGGTTAGGTGAATGTGAACCGGTGGAATTAAAGGAAAAAAAAAATCATTTACTTTACCCAAGCCAAGCTTTCAAAGACTTAGAAAAATTCGACTTTGAATGTCAAAAGCTGGCTTTTTCTTAAATTTTATTTATTGAGATACAATTTAAATAAGATTAAAAGCATACGTTTAAAGTACACATGTTGATATTTTCTATTAAATGTAATAGAAAATATTAATATTTAATTTATTAAATGTCGCTTTAATTCAGTAGTGAGTGAACTTGATTCGTATTTGCAAAAGTGCAAGGAAAGACCCTGAGAGTGAAGCTGGGGTGTCTGAGTTTTGAAAGAGTAGACCCATTAGCCTGTAATTCTCTGTGAAACTAATAAACTTGAGAAATCCATGTAATCAATACATGGTGAGAGGTGTTCTGTTAGCTGTGGTCGTTACGACCTTTTTCTCTGGTTTCTGAATCGCTCTACTACATGTCATTGGCTTCCACAGCCTCAGGCTGGTCAAACTCCCACTCAGGTGTAGAGTCCGTCTTTTCAAACTCTGCCTCTCTTCAACAGAAGATTCTCAGTCCATGGACTAAGAGGCAGGGACTATTTTGATCATTGCAATTTACAATAAGGTACAAATGAGGCTACTGGGAATTACTTGAATTTTCAAAGATGGTCAGTACCTGAGTATTGGGTCTGATCTGTAGAAATACTAAGGGGCCTGGGCCTTCTCACATTAATCCATGGCTGTTTTAAGCCAGCCTCTTCCTGTCTTTGAGATATGTCTCTGTGCTTCTCCCACTTTTATCTTGTCCACTAGGGAGCCAATGGAAAGTCATTTTTGCAACTTTCTTTCCATCCTCCTTTATTCTTGCAGGCATCCTTGCAAAGAAGTCATTTCATAAAGAATATGAGCCCTAAATACCTAAAATGATGAATTACATATCCATCAATTCTTAGAGTTATTATAACCATAAACCTGCTATACCACAAAGGTTAAGAGCACGGAATTTGATAAACTAATGTTTGAATCCATTCCTATAACCTCCCAAGTCTACTCTTGGCATTACCATTTTTTGGGTCCTTAATTTGAGCCAGATATGTCAAAAATTTTTACATATATGCCAAGTATATTATAGAATTTCATAATCCATGAAGGTAAATTTCTTTCTAGCACCAAAATCACAATAATTCAAATCCTCATTCTGCTTGATAGCTGGAAATCCAGCCTGTGTGGGTGATAAAGTCTGGGTGAGTAAAGGTCATATCAGACCTTCTGGAAACACAGCAGGCTCTCTCTGAGTCCACCCTCATCCACATGGGAGCTTTCTGCATTCGTTGGTATGTATCATGCCGGGTCACATCATCTGGACCAGGTGCACTTTTCAATCTTGGAGTTACGCAATGCACTGTAAACTGCAGAGTTCTGTAACATGAGGTATAAGCAACAACCCCACTTGGAATACACATGGACTCTGTAGTGAAATACAGCCTGTGCCCAGGACATTACCGAACTCAGAGCTGCAAAGCTAAAATAAAAGCAATGTTTCAAATTCAGTCCACTTCCTAAAAAAGTACACTGATGGCATCTTGTATAATGAGATGTGCTGGTGATTTCTTTTTAAACAAAAGCCTACAGTCAGAGAAAAGGAAAACTAGGATTTGCAACATTATATATAATTACAGAGCTATGTGGCTAATAATATTATATATAATTACAGAGCCATGCGACTGATAACTCAGATGTGACTCTCCCTCTCCACACTTCATATGCACAGACAACTTTCAGTGGCCTGGAAGTCCTTCACTGGTATCCACTGTTCAAATAAAGCTGGAGTGAGAAAACTATTCAAAGACCTAGATGTTAAAACTTCTCAGGAAGAAAACTAAGGTACGTAGGTTTATTTTTAAAAACATACATACAATGTTTTACATTTTTTTCTCGATATAAACAAAATAGTGATCATTTTTTAAAATCTAGAAAATAGGCCTGGCGTGGTGACTCACGCCTGTAACCCCAGCACTTTGGGAGGCTGAGGCAGGTGGACCACCTGAGGTCAGGAGTTCGAGACCACCCTGGCCAACATAGTGACACCTTGCCTCTACTAAAACTGCAAAAACTAGCTGGGCGTGGTGGTGTGCCCCTGTAATCTCAGCTATTCGGGAGGCCAAGGTGGGAGAATTGCTTGAACCCAGGAGGCAGATGCTGCAGTGAGCCAAGATAATGCCACTGCACTCCAGCCTGGGTGACAGAGTGAGACCCCATCTCAAAAAAGAAAAAAAAAAAAAAATAAGAAGTAGAAAATAAAGAGAAGCAATAAAGAAAAAATGAAAGTCACTTAAAAGTTTATTGTTCTTTTTAAAAACCAATAATATTTAATCTATTATTTTCCAGTCTTTTTCTTACAAATGCATTTGTTAATATTATATATTTTATACTTATATAATATCATTTATTAGTAAATATGTTGTTTTTACAGTCTAGAATTATTAACATACTAAAACAAATATTTTATTATATTTTAAAATTGTTTTCACAAATTAGATCAATCAACATGTAAACTAAATTGACTTCTAAAACAATAAAACTAAATTATACTTTCACTTGAAGTGTTAAAGAATACTTATCATTCTTTTTTTTTTTTTTGAGACAAGGTCTCATTTTGTCACTGAGGCTGGAGTACAGTGGCAAAATCACTGCCCACTGTAGCCTTGATTTCCTGGGCTCAAGTGATCCTCCCACTTCAAGCCTCTAGAGTAGCTGGGATCCCAGGTGTGCACCATTACACCTGGCTAATTTTTTAAATTTTTAGTAGAGACGTGATCTCACTATGTTGCTAAGGCTGGTCTTGAACTCCTGTGCCCAAGAGATTCTCCTGTGTCAACCTCCCAGAATGCTGGGATCACACTCATGACCTACCATACCTGTCACTTAACACTCTTAAACCTAAGAGCATTAAATATTTAAACAAATAAAAACTGGTGCCACTTCAAATTTTAAAAATATCTTCCTGTGACTGCTAGAGATTTGAATTGTTTTCATGCACTTGTTGAGCAATTATATATTCTCTTTGGTGGATTAGCTGGTTCTGCCCTTTGTGTAGTTTTGAGCTGGATGAGGGGAATGAAAGATTTTACTTGTTTCTTACTTTTGGTAAGATCCCTTTCATAAAAAAAAAAATAATAAACCTTTGTCTGTCATTTATTGCAAATATTTTTCTCAGTCTGATGTTTAGCTTTCTTATGGTCATTTTTACTCATTGAAATGTAATTTTCTTACGTGTTCAAATCTCAGTAACTTGGAAAGATCTACACATGTGAATGTATAAGTAAATACATTTTTCTCATCGGGAAATTCCTAACATAATTTGGACCTGGGAGCGTGTGTGTTTGTGTACACAGGTGGGCTGCTGGGCCAGTGCTCACCCACGTGTGCTTGGCTAACCTCACTCCAACGATATCCCTCCACCAGGATGGCCAGGTTGAACAATGCATTTGCTGCTATTTCTCTCAGGAAAGACATGAGGCAGGTCAGGCGCTCTTTCTGCTGCTCAGACGTGGATAACCTTGTGAAGGACCCATTCAGAGAGCGAGTTGCTTAAAATAAAATGGCAGGAAGACTTTTAAGAGATGGAACATCTGTGATAAACTCATTTTCTGTGTGAGCACCAATGGAGATGCCTGCCTGGGTCGGCTGAACAGCATTTCTATAGCAGTTGAAAATTCATTTCATTTCATTATCGGAACTGTTCAAGCACTCCGGTTTGGATCAGGGAACAGCTTCTTAAACCTGCAGGAAGCTCATTTACCCCTGCTGAGGCTCCAACTCCCTTTCTTATGGGAAGGTAGAGACGGCTTACTTACAAATCCTGGCATATATGTGTGTGTGTATATATATATATATACAATCTACATCCACACACGTATGATTTGTATTGAAGCAGCACATTTTCTAGGATCCTCCATCTCTAGCAGCCCTAATATTATCCTTTTTCTGTTTTATTTGGGTCTGTTTCAAGGCTACTTTCCCAATCCTCTCATCCGTTAGAAATACTGCTCTCCGTGCATTAGTAAACAGACAAGTGCCTCTCAGGTGGCGCGCAGTGGAACAAAGAACAGAGCATCAATTCTCTCAACAGCCCACAATGAGGCAAGTCATAGTATTTTTCAAACAACAAGCACTGGTTGAGAAAACTTTTAAAGAATCCCAGATGGCATTTACAGATTCAGAAGTAAATTAATGGAGGGGAAAAATTTCCATATACTTTGAAGCCTTTACAATGAAAGCCATAAGACTTCTAGTTGTTTCTCGACTGCGACACTTCTGGGCTCCAACACCATAACTGCAGCCACATTCTCAGATCTTCCATGTCAGAGAAGGAGCCAAGAAGCCTGTGGCTACTGAGAAGAGGCCAGCTAAGTGATGCTGGCATGTGGGAAGCAGGCACACTACTTGTAGATAGGGAGCATGGTGACTAGAGAGACCAGTGAGGGCAATTTGCATTCCTTGAGGGCAATTTGGTCTCCAAAGAACAGAGTGATCAGGAGGGAGTGACAGCCAAGACAGTCAGCCAAAGTGTCTCAGCCATCGCAGGAATCAGGGAAATCCTGGCAGGTGGGCCCCTGGCCAGGGTGAGGGAGTTTAAAAAGTAAGTGCCTCTAGAAAGCGTACCACAGAGGACTCAGAGGAGGCCTTCATTCCTGGATTACTGGGTAGAATAAACCACCATCCCTCCCTTAGAAGGAGCCCTAGGATGGGCGTGGTGGCTCATGCCTGTAATCCCAGCACTTTGGGAGGTCAAGGTGAGTGGATCACTTGAGGTCAGGAGTTTGAGACTAGCTTGGCCAACATGGTGAAACCCCGTCTCGATTAAAAATAGAAAAATTAGCCAGGACTGGTGGTGGGTGCCTGTAATCCCTGCTACTCAGGAGGCTGAGGCAGGAGAATCACTTAAAACTAGGAGGCAGAGTTTGCAGTGAGCTGAGATCGCACCACTACACTCCAACCTGGATGACAGAGGAAGACTCTATCAAAAAAACAAAAAAAGGAAGTCCTAGGCAGGTTATTGGAGAACGGACTCAGGTACATGAAAATTGTCCGGTTCTCATCAGAGATAGCTCCCAGACAGGGCAGCAGCCCTGCGGCTGAGCACAGGCCAGGGCAGCTCCACGGAGGGGTCTGCTTGAGGCCGGGCCTCTGTGTGTCTGGGATATTGGTTGCTTCTGTTCACCCTACTAAGTATAGGATTAGTCACATGGCTCAGGAGGTGCTAAGTTTGCAGGAGGAATGGGGCTTAGGTTAAATCCACATCATAATAATGTGATCAAGTTCTACTATTTATAAGAGACCAAATCGGGAATTTGTAGGCAAGGTAAGAAGTATAGGGATGGGAGTCAGGAGCCCCGTGAGTGCTGGAAGAATCTTAGCATTAAGACTGTTAGGTTTTAAAAGCAATATTATGTTTATTTTGCACCCTAGTCTATTTCTTTTCTCCAAGGAGTCTGCCTGTCACAGCACTGCGCATAGCATGGGGGCTGGATTAATGCCTATTGCTGGACTGGAGATGTCTCAAGAAAATCAGGTGAATGGGTACTGTGGATTAGCCACTAGAATGGGGTCCAGGAAGAGCTGGACTCTGCGTTGTGGGTTGAATGACTAGGTTGCAGGCGGATGAGTACAACAGAAACAAAACTGTGGCAATCACCCTTGGTTGAGCATTTACTGCAGACCTCTCATTACATGAAATGTTTCATGTGCATTGTTTCATTTACAGAAGGCGTATGAGATGGGTACTGTTTTTTTCACACACAGTGACTGATGAAGAAAGTAAGTCTCAGTGTAAATAAGAAACACCCCCAAAGTCACATGAATGAATGGTAGAGCTGGACATGACAGCCAGATCTCTCTGACTTGGAAGCCTATGGGACTATACACTGTTGATGGCCTTTTTTGTCTGGTAATATTTATCCTATGCAGTGTCAGCCTCAGTCTGATTGATTGACTGCTACACTGATTAAGTACAAGATCCCATATCTTGTCAACAGAGTTAGAATATTTTATTTGAATTCCCAAGCTTCAACTGATTCACCCTTTGCCCGCGTGAAATTAGTAAAATGGCTACATTAACATTTCTTTTAATGCTCTTTTTAAAAAGAGTACATTTTTAAGCATGGAAATAATGCATTTAAATGTGCTCTATAAAATGTGCAGTTGTTTATAATAGATCACGGAAATTGCAAATACAAAAGTACAAATTGTTTTAGACATGGCAATGTTTGTACTTATAGTACTTATAATGGCCTAAAATACACATTTTAGTGTATATGTGCTGAGAAATGTGTTTTTAAATGTTGACTTGTAGTGTAGACATATCAAAATTTTTTCACTAATTGCAAATATATCCTAGTTACTACCTATTTCTCGAATTAGAATAATATTTACCTCATTTTAATGACCAATACAGAGC
The DNA here is from genome assembly GCF_009764315.1 of Trachypithecus francoisi. NCBI lineage: Eukaryota > Metazoa > Chordata > Mammalia > Primates > Cercopithecidae > Trachypithecus > Trachypithecus francoisi. The sequence goes on along the minus strand of NW_022681435.1, from coordinate 643,513 downwards.
AATTCACACAAACCTAATTTATGGGTGGGAAGCAAGATGGAAAATAAACATACAAAATGTTAAGTCTGCTACTTCAAAAGACAGACATCTTTATTATATGTATTTGAATAATGGCGACTGTTGTTTGATCTGTACAATAAAGGTGGAGATGGGGAGAAAGATAAAGGGAAAGGTAGAGCAGCAGAAAGGTAACAAGTAGAATCAATGATGGGAGTTGGGGAATCACATTGAGTTATTCACATGACAAACAAAAATGAATGATATTTTTTTGGCAGAAATATTTCCTTAAGGTAGGACTGTGACTTTTTACTCATTTATATTAAGCTTAAATGCCAGAAAAATGTTATTATTTTGCCTACTCTCATTTATTAAAATCATTTTAAAAATGTAGTTCCCAGACATCCATCTGTCATATCAGGAAATAAACTAATTTTCTCTTTCTTTTTTTCCCTCCAAATATGCTAGAATATACTAAACAAATGTAATAAAATTTATTATATATTTTCTCCACTATATAAGAATACAAATACTTACTAGAAAACTTGGAAACACAGAAAATAGAGAAGAAAAATCTGTATTCTTACCACTCAAATAAAGCGAATCTTAACATTTTAATAAATTGTCTTCTTTCCAGTCTTCCCCCCTACTTATAACTACTTACAGGCTTAAACCAACATTTTGGGGAATCATTAAAATATTCAGAGTTCAATAATTACTAGGTGCATCGTTATTATTTCCCCTCACATTGAAGAAAAGCAACAAAATGCTTCTGAAACCCTTAGTTTGTGCATCTCACTCTGAGTCCAAGGGAAATGATGTTTTATCTAAACTTAGTTAATTTCAACCTTGCATCCTTCACTGCTTTTGATGTATCCAACCATATGTGCGACAGAGCAGAGCTTCCATATACTGTTCCCAAGTCTCTCTCCCAAGTGCATTGTAATGATGATGGAACCATGAAAGGAGCATCAATGAAGAAATTGTACAATTCAGAATGTCAATGAAGAAAAAATCTAATGAACTTAATGTCTCAGCAGGTATCTATTGGTTCCAAAATTGGAACACAGTACATGGTAAGAATTTTCTTCCCTGGAGATAGCAGCTAGTAACAGGTCTGTTTTGATTCCATTAGTTTAGTTTAACATGAAAGCTGCTCCCTGCACTACTTAGTCTTTTACCAAAGATTGATGGGCAAATAGTCTACATAGCCCAAGTGAAGGGAAATGTTGGACATTCTGTGGGAAATTCAGGTTCTACGGAAGCAGTCTTTGTATCTAAATGGGCACCTCTGTGCTTTGCCTCATTTTAAGCTTCTCCTAGGTGATTGGTTGAAAGTGGACCTAGGAAATCTCAGAAGTTCTGGATGGACCTTCAGGTCACTCAGTTGCCTGACCCTTCTGTTTTCAGCAGGTGAGGCCTGAGAGAAGTTATGCTACATTTGAGAATGGAAAGTTTATATTAATTATAACTGATGTGTGTTGTGGGGAGTCAGGGACCCCGAATGGAGGGACCGGCTGAAGCCATGGCAGAAGAACATAAATTGTGAAGATTTCATGGACATTTATCACTTCCCCAGTCAATACTCCTGTGATTTCCTATGCCTGTTTTTACTTTAATCTCTTAATCCTGTCATCTTCATAAGCTGAGGATGTATGTCACCTCAGGACCCTGTGATGATTGCGTTAACTGCACAAATTGTTCATAAAGCATGTGTGTTTAAACAATATGAAATCTGGGCACCTTGGAAAAAGAACAGGTTAACAGCGATGTTCAGGGAACAAGGGAGATAACCATTAGGTCTGACTGCCTGAGAGTCGGGCGGAACAGTGCCATATTTCTCTTCTTACAAAAGCGAATAGGAGAAATATCGCTGGATTGTTTTTTTCAGCAAGGAACAGCCCTGAGAAAGAGAATGCATTCCCAGGGGTAGGTCTCTAAAATGGCCACTCTGGGAGTGTCTGTCTCATACGGTTGCAGAAAAGGGATGAAATAAGCCCCAGTCTCCCGTAGTGCTCCCAGGCCTATTAGGATGAGGAAATTCCTGCCTAGTAAATTTTAGTCAGACTGGTTGTCTGATCTCAAACCCTGTCTCCTGATAAGACGTTATCAATGACAATGCATGCCCAGTGGGATATGAAAGTTTATCAGCAATTTTAATTTCATCCCAGTCCTGTGATCTCACTCTGCCCCCATTTGCCTTGTGATATTTTATTGCCTTGTGAAGCATGTGATCTCTGTGACCCACACCCTATTTGTACACTCCCTCCTCTTTGAAAATCACTAATAAAAACTTGCTGGTTTTGCTGCTTGGGGGGCATGATGGAACCTGCCAACATGTGATGTCTCCCCTAGACACCCAGCTTTAAAATTTCTCTCTTTTGTACTCTTTCCCTTTATTTCTCAGAGCAGCCAACACTTAGGGAAATAGAAAAGAACCTGCATTGAAATAGTGGGGGTGGTTCCCCTGATAGATGTGGTTTACAGACTTGAACTTTATAGACTCGAAGAACTATGTATGCTTATTCAGATGTTGGCATTTTGTGTCTTTATACATTGGTGGCCGAATCTATGCAAGAAAAAAATAGTGAGAAGTTTTGTAGCTTTGGCAACTTTATCCCATAAAGTCACAATTTCTTCCCCACTAAAGTTTTCTGCCTTGATGTTTTATAGTGCTTTTTGTCTTAGGAAGGTGCTGTGGTCTTGAAATTCCCAAAGACTATGTAACCCAGTAGAGAACATCATCCCATGATTATCTTTAGGTAGACTAAGTGTTCTGTATCTTTGTATATGTCTCAAGAGGTTGTCATCTACTTTTAGCTTATCAGAAAACTAGATTTTGCTGACTTATCTAGGTTCTATTATTTCTGCCTTCGTCATCTTATAGTTAGCCCCAACATTCTTGATGTGTGCACCCATATATGTTTTCTAAATTGTATACAGCATCACTGATTAATTTCTGTGTTTTATCATTGGCTTGGAACATGGACCTATACAGAATGAAGATGGCATTCTTTGTTTTCCTTAGTTGGTAATATAAACCTTTATATGTATTTGCTCTTCCTTATTATTCCCCTTTCTCATCAATGGTATCTCTCCCCTTGGCCTCAAATAGGCTAATTGCTGTTTATTCCTTGATATTCTGCTTATGTAATCATTTGCTTCTATAATGGTTACTATTACTTGTTTGCTTGCTAATCAGTGAATCAGTATAATTTCTCAGACAGTAAACTCCATTAGTACTTCTCTAAGTACTGCATTTTCTTCAGCTCCCATATATTCTCCCCTGGTTCACTGTATTCTCTTTATGGTCTAGACAAGAAGATGACAAATATTTTCTGTTGAGGGCTAGATAGTAAAGATTTTAGGCTTTGCTTCCCATGTAGTCTCTGTTGCAACTACTCAGTTCTTCCATGATAGCACAAAAGCAGCTATAGAGAATATGCAACTGAATGGGTGAAGCTATGTTTCCATAACATTTTATTTGCAAAAAGAAGCAGCAGAATGGATCTGGCCTGCAGGCTAAAGTTTGCTGATCCATGTTCTTGACTATCACCTGCCAGGATAGATTTGTTATAATCCCATGATCCTTTTGGCACATTAAGACTTTATAATATTTACATGTACTGTTATGTTTATTAATAATCGTAAGGAAAAGATAATAACATTTCCTCAACACTTAAATGTCATAGGAACTGTGTTAAGCATCATACATAAATTATCTCATTTAATCAACTCAAAAGCCTTGGGAGGTAGTTTCTAATATTAGTCATATTTTACAGATGAGGAAACTAAAGCACAGAGACTTTAAGTATCATGCTCAATAATGCCAGTTAAAAGGAATCCATGTGGCCCACAACCACAGCCCAGCCTACAAACTACTATTCAGTTCTGCCTCCACACACTGCAATACATGACTTCAGGTGTGGTGCCTACAAGTCCAATGGCACCCTGGTCAAATGGCCCTTTGAGTTTGTTCCAATTAGCTCTGGCCAAATAAGTGACAACACTGCTGTTGTGGATCACCCAGTCCACAATGATCTTAAAGATTAAATATCACTTTTTCATATGTTTGTTGCCCATTTGTGTATCTTCTTTTGAGGATTGTCTATTCATGTCCTTAGTCCACTTTTTGATGTGATGTTTTTTTCTAAATGCTCAACATCACTAATGATCAGGAAAATGCAAATCAAAACCACAATGTGATACCACCTTACTTCTGAAAGAATGGCCATAATCAAAAAATCAAAAGACAGTAGATGTTGGCATGGATGCGGTGAACAGGGACCACTCTACACTGTTGATGGGAATGCAAGCTAATACAGCTGCTATGGAAAACAGTGTGGAGATTCCTTAAAAAACTAAAAGTAGAGGGCCGGGCGCGGTGGCTCAAGCCTGTAATCCCAGCACTTTGGGAGGCCGAGACGGGTGAATCACCAGGTCAGGAGATCGAGACCATCCTGGCTAACACGGTGAAACCCCGTCTCTACTAAAAAATACAAAAAACTAGCCGGGCGACGTGGCGGTGCCTGTAGTCCCAGCTACTCGGGAGGCTGAGGCAGGAGAATGGCGGGAACCCGGGAGGCGGAGCTTGCAGTGAGCTGAGATCCGGCCACTGCACTCCAGCCTGGGCGACAGAGCGAGACTCCGTCTCAAAAAAAAAAAAAAAAAAAAAAAACTAAAAGTAGAATTACCATTTGATCCAGCAATCCCACTACTGGGTATCTACCCAGGGAAAAATAAATCATTATTCAAATAAGATACTTGCACAGACATGTTTGTAGCAGCACAATTCACAATTGCAAAATCATGGAACCAACCCAATGCCCGTCAATCAACAAGTGAATAAAGAAACTGTGGTGTGCATATATATATCAAATGATCTGTCCACCTCAGCCTCCCAAAGTGCTGGGATTACAGGCGAGAGTCACTGCACCTGGCCTGAGTAAAAAAATTTAAAAATCATTTCTAAGTCCCCATCCAAAGAGAACTACTGTTACTAATTTGATGTTTTACATTTTCTTGTGCATACTCTACATGTAGATTATTATTGAGAGAATACAGATTATGGTTTTACATACTTCTTTTTCCATTCAGCATGATAGAGTGACCATTTTTCATATCTTTAAATGTCATGCAAAAGTATCATTTTATTGTGTGTCATTTAGGTTGCACATTACATTTTAATTCCTGCTGACTGGCTATCAGAATTTCCTTCTCATAATTATCTAATACTCACTTGGAATCCTTGTAAGAATGGTTTCCTTACAAAATGAGAAAAGTTGAGCCCTTTCTATTAAAAAGGTTAAAATAAAAACTTCATATGTTTAATTCCGGTTATCTGGAAAATTCACTATGTGGAACTTACAATGTCAAATAAATGAGCTGCTAATAAATGTAGATCATGTCTTATCCAAAAATGCCTATCTACATGACATAGTATAGTCATTGTTATATGTCAGTGCAGAGAGGAAGAAGCTGTGGTGTTAATAAAGTTGAATTTTAAAATGAAAATCCAAAGAACTATATGTATATAGGCTAAATAAAAAGTTACTTTATTACTTAATAAAATGGATTAAAATGAGTAATCACCATAATTCATATATTCAAGAAGTTTTCTTTTCAAATTAACATTTTGAGTCCTGCCATGCCATTCCCCTTCCATATAAACACACTCACATAATACATACACAACACACATATTCACACCCACTCACTCTCCTGAATTAATCAATTCTACATTTTGCTGGAGTTTAATCATAAGATTTAGTGACAGATATTTTTCATATCTTGTCATATCTAACTTCTGGAATCACGTACATATGGTGAATTTGGTGCAGAAATGTGGCCAGATTTTTCAAAAGCACCAATCAAAACATTTTGATGGTTCATTTAATATAAACAATAAAACCCCTCACTTTACCTTTTTTTTTTTTTTGGTAACTTCTTAGAACGTGTGATTTTCCAGCAAGGGGGTGGGGGCGGGTTTCACTGTATCCAACAACATATTGAATCTCTCTGCCTTTTTTCTCTCTCCTTGAAGATTCTTTAACTTGGAATTCAGCTCAAATTCAGAGTCTAACTGAAATTCAATTTAATAGTTAATCCCATAAGGGGATACAATAGCTGCTACACATTCTGGCAGACTCAAAAATCTACAAATTTTTAGTTTTAATAATGTTTTCCCTGTCTGTAATTTCCTGTGTAAGAAAACATTCTCTTGGACAGTTACCCCCATAATGGCCTTGCCAGAATCAATTTCAACTTTAGCTGTCTCAGAGAGTTCAGTAGCAGTCTGGGATATTTTTTCCCCTATAATTTTCATTTTTTCTGCACAAGAAATCTTAGATTTTATTCATTGTCATCTCAAATGTCTTCACAATAGTTAAATATACATAGAACATATATGCATTAGCATTATGCATTAGTATAATATTCCAACTGTCTCCAACTCACAAATGGGTCAAGTTCTATGAATTCTTCTCTCTGTCATTTGAAGCAAGCTGTATGTTTAAGGGTAGATTCTAAGAAAAACAAAATTTAAAAATTTGAACCTTAATGCATCTGTACAAAGCACTTTGAGCAATATTTTATGTGGCATGTAGTCCCTAGTGATATGGAGAAGTTCATTCTGAATTCTAGTTGCAGATACCATGAACACATCTCTCCCCATTCAGTGTCTTCTCTACCAGAGACACAAAGATTGGTATGTGGGATTAGTTTGGAAGGGGCAGCATAGGCACAAATAATCCCTATTGCCAATTTCTTGTTTATGCTTTACAACTTCAAAAAGAAAGACATTTCTCCAGATCTTTCACACCCCAGAGATACCCAACTGAGGACCAAAGGACAAGTTTATTCAGAAGAAATGTCAGGGGGAGTTCTAGTCTTAAATATATCTGCAGGCTTGCTGTTTATATAACTGTTATTTTTTTCCAACTGAGAAGAAGGTAAACATTTTTATTAACTTATGAAAATGAAATAAAATGCAAGTTTACACAACATGAGGGCTCAGATGCTACTCTTGCAGATCATCATTACATTTGGGGGAATTTCTTTTCCTTCCTTCCTTCCTTCCTTCCTTCCTTCCTTCCTTCCTCCCTCCCTCCCTTCTTTCCTTCCTTCCTTCTTTCCTTCCTTCCTTCCTCCCTCTTTCTTTCTTCTTTCTTTCCTTTCGTTTCTCTTTCTTTCTCTTTCTTTCTTTCTTTCTTTCTTTCTTTCTTTCTTTCTTTCTCTTTCTTTCTTCTTTCTTTCCTTTCGTTTCTCTTTCATTCTTTCTCTTTCTTTCTTTCTCTCTCTTTCTTTCTCTTTCTCTCTTTCTTTCCCCTTCCTTCCTTCCTTCCTTCTTTCCTTCCTTCCTTCCCTCCTTCCTTCCCTCCTTCCTTCCTCTCTCTCTTTCTTTCTTTCCTTTGTCCTCTCTGTTGCCCAGGCTGGAGTGTTGTCATGCAATCACGGCTCACTGTAGCCTCGATTTCCTGGGCTCAGGTAATCCTCTCACTTCAGCCTTCTGAGAACCTGGGACCAGAGGCACACACCACCACTCCCAGCAAATTTTTAAAAATTATTTGTGGGCCGGGCATGGTGGCTCATGCCTATAATCCCAGCACTTTGGGAGGCCGAGGCAGGTGAATCTCTTGAGGTCAGGAGCTCAAGACCAGCCTGGCCAACATGGTGAAACACTGTTTCTACTAAAAATACAAAAATTATCTGGGTGTGGTGGCGGCACCTATAATCCCAGCCACTCAGAAGGCTGAGGCGGGAGAATCGCCTGAACCCAGGAGATGGAGGCTGCAGTGAACCGAGATCATGCCACTGCACTCCAGCCTGGGTGACAGAGCGAGACTCCATCTCAAAAAAAAAAAAAAAATTTGTGGAGACAGTCTCCCTGTATTACTCAGACTGCTCTCCAACTCATGGGCTCAAGTGATCCTCCAACCTTAGCCTCCCAAAGTGTTGGGATTATAGGCATGAACCACCACACCCAGACTGTGGAAATTTCTTAAGCAGAAGGGACTGCAAGTTGTCTGCAAGGCAGTAGGTGAAAACATCACTTACTTTGTTGAATACATCACTACTGAGGGATGAGATGGCAGCTTCAGGTATATGGGCAGCCACTCCCCCTCCTGCCCCTAGGGCAGGCATTTCTCATCAATTCTCAACTGCTGCCTGCCGAGCTCGAATGAGACTTTAGAACTTTCTTCTACAATGGCACCCCATCCCATTCTTTTTGTCTTGTAAAAAGATTTTTATAGAAAGAACAGATTTTTAAAAAGAATACATCAAAAATAAGTGTAATCTACCATATTTTCATATTATATAAGGAAAACCACATGATAATATCAAAAGATGTAGAAAAAGCATCAGACAAAATTAATTCATGTTAAAAACTCTCAACAATTCAGGAATAGAAGAGAACTTCATCAATTCAATAAAGGACTGTAGGTTTTTCAAAAATCAGTACCTAGAGCTCTCACAGAGTCAGGAATAAAGCCTGTTCCTATCAGCTAGACTGAAAAAAAAAATACTCCCTCATAATTCACAGGACACAGGATAGGAGCAAACTCCCTCAAACCAATTAATGGTATCTACAGAAATGCTCATGGTGTATTTAATGATGAAAGACTAGATGCTTTCCCTCTAAGATCAAGAAAGAGATGAGGATGTCCATTTTCACCAATTGAATTCAATATTGTACTGGAGGTTCTAACCAGCACAATACACTAAGAAAAAGAAATAAAAGACATTCAATTTGAAGGATAAAAACAACACTGTCCTTGTTTGGAGACAATGTGGTTATCTTTGTAGAAAATCTTAGGGAATTTACAAAACAAAAGAAATTAAAACTAGTGAGCTGTGTAAGGTGGCAGGATACAAAAATCAACATAAAAGTTAATTATATTTGGATATACTAGCAATGAACAATCAGATATTGAAATTCAAGTAACATTATCATAACATTACTATGAGAAATTAAATAAGACAAATAAGTGAAAAGATAGGTTGTGTTCCTTCTTGGAAGACCTAATAACGTTAAGATATCAATCTGTTCCAGTTGCATCTATAGATTTAATTCAGTCCCAATCAAAATCTCAATAGGTTTTATTTTAGTAGAAATTGATAAGTTGATTTTGAAATCCATATGGAAACACAAAGGACCTGAATACCCAAAATAATTTTGGAAAAGAGCAAATTTTGAGGATGAACGCTACCTGTTTTCAGGATTTATTGTAAAACATAAGTAATCAAAAAAGGTAGTATTGGCATGAAGATAGACAAATTGATCTAAAATTTGGCTAAAACACAGGTGAATGGATAAAACAACTCTGGTGTATTCATTCAATGACATACTATTTTGTAACAGAAAAATGAATTACATGACGAACACAAATAAATTTTAAAATGATTATGCTGAGTGAAAGAAGCCAAGCAAAAAGGGTTAGTATTGTAGGATTCCATTGATGGAAATTTCTAGAACATGTGAACTAATCTAGTGTGAGAGAAAGCAAATCTGTGGTTGCCTAGAGACCATGGGGCAGGAATGGTAGAAAGACATTACAAAGAGGTATTAATACGAGGAAGCTTTGGTGTTTCAGAGGTGGATTCATATGTCCAAACTTACCAAATCAAGGTGTATACTTTAAATATTTGCAGTTGACTGTATGTTAGCTATACCTCCCTAAAGCTGTTAAAATACTAACAATTAAAAACATTCAGTATTAAAGATTCTTCTTCAACTCTTTGGTGAGAAAACCAATGGAATGGGCAGTTCAGTTTCAGGCAAAGAAGTATTGCTGCTCAAGAATGGTTTCTGAACAGATTGGAGGTTAAAGAAGGACTATTGAAATCCTGTTTAACCTAACTACCTTTATCAAAATATATTGATCTTTTTCCTTAAGTAAAAAAGATTAAAATGAGCTATTTTCTGGAACTAGTGGAGAAGATGGCAAATGTGCAATGATCTAGCTGGACTTTTTTCCTACTTTTGCTATCAGGGCTGATGACTCTCAAGGCTCAGATATCTGTAGCTCAAGAATGGATGCAACCAGTGATGGCAAGCCACCTTGGGCCATTCAAGGCTCCCAGCAGGAAAGAAGGCATCTCTCATTTGGGTGTCTATAGAGAAAACCCAACACTCTCACCTCCAGACCCAGGCTCAGCCTCTTATAATGCTCCCATTTCTCTCTCTGGTCTGGCCAGCCTAGCTCAGATCTGAACTGCTTTTTCTCACTTTTGACCAGGGCTTATCTCATTGGCCTTGAAGAAAAACTCCACTTGGAGTTCCCACTTGGAGAAAAACTCTTGATTCTAATGCCTCATCCTGTATTGGTGGAGTTACAGTGTTCAGAGTCCCAGAATTTCCACATTCAAGTCTTCCTGGCCAGCACAGAGTGATAGCTGACTCACATTCTCAAAAATATCTACGCCAAAACTACAAGGTCATGCCTCTTACTACTCCTACTCCTCAAAGGGAGGAAATCTTAGACCACAAACTACAGTGTAACAAAGTCCCTGAGAAAAGTGTCACTCCTTCTCTTCTTCACCAATCAAAGGAAGACAAAAACAAACAGAATTTTAAGGAGTTTTCTGAACATTAATTAGTAGTATGAGCTTGGACAATTCACAACTTGTTGGTCTTCAATTTCCCCAGCTGTAGAAATAAAACAATTATACAGAATGATCTCGAAGATCTCATTCAATTCTATGCGGACACATATGTTCCCAGGCCTTAGTGGGTTTGCAATCTGGTTGAAATAGAAAACTAGCCATCCTGGAAAAAAAAAAAAAAAAAAAAAAACAGCAAGCATTACTAGAAAAAATACAATTATGTGTTCAATGATGTGGTACAGATTCTGAGTGTTCTAAGAATTCGGGGCACAGTTGTTTCTGAGGCTAGAGAAACAACTCAAGGCCTCATGGAGGAATGGTGTTTTTAGCTTGGTCTTAAATGTTGTTTACTAGCTCTGCAATTCCAAAATCCACTGGGGCAGTGGCTAATTTTCAGGGCAGGAACTGTGTCGCCTTAATCACTGTACTTCTCCTCCCTAGAACTCCGTGTCTACGCCACTGTATTTAGCTCCAAATCCACTCTATCTTGTCCTGTTTACTGTGGGCTCATGCATGCTGGTCCAAATATATTGTAAGTTCTTAAGGGACAGGCCTTTAGTTTACAAGTTTGTATCAATTCTGTGGCTCGACACGAGTAAATCATACTCTTTATGACACAGGCCTTTCTAAACTCTCTTTATTGAATTGAAGTGAATGTAAACTGTGTGATCAGGGCAGGTTTCAAAGGGAAAGAAGTTATTGAAAGAGAAATCTGAGGAGACAGGAGAGGAGAGGATGGCTCTGTTGGATGCTTGTGAAGGAGAAACATACCACAAAAGAGTGATGTATATGTAAGTCATGGGCTGGCTGCAAGAAGACTATGAGCCTCAAGTCCTTTGGTTATTTTATTTTATCTTGTCTGTGTTCAGCCAGATGCTCTACCACCTTCTACCATGCTTGCTGTCTTTTAAAATCCTTCCTGAACTCTATAATTTGGGTGCCTTGTACTCAGGTCCTTAGAAAACTGTGGTCTAGTAATAACCATGTCTGCAGTTCTCCTCCAACCTTTAGCATAGAGCAAAGCACAGAGTGATGCTTTATAAAATATCTATTTCTTCATCCCTGAAATTTTTTTTCCTTAGGTAATTGAAATGTTCTTAAATGACCGTAGCATCAAATTTTGCAGCATGGTGAATTCTAATGCAGCAATTGGCTGGGATCAGAGGCCCCACCGAACCTAGACATGCCTGAACAATGTAGACATTTGGGACACAATGGTTTAGGGACTTGGATTTGTGCTTGGAGTTTGAGTATGGTTTATGATTAGGGCCTGTGCAGAGTATGGCCAGGAAGGGCGTGGCAGATTGCATTAACGGTGCCAAATATTCATCTCTTCCTGAATGTACTCTTTGCCATGTGATTTTGCAGTTTCAGTAAAGAAGTGAACTCCATTCTCTATCCCCAAATCCCACCCTTGAATTAGGCTGGCCTTGTGACTTGCTTTGGCCAACTGAATACCGTAGAAGTAAGAGTGTGCTAGGTCCAGGGCTCTGCTTCAAGAGGTCTGGCATGTTTTCACTTGCTCTGTGCTTGCTCCTCTGCTGTGACCCGGAGTATATGCTTGGGACAGCCTGCGGGAAGCCGAGACATAGGAACAGAGCAGGGTTGCCCCATCATCCTAGCCAATCCCAAATTAAACATAAAACCCCAAATGTGTGAATCAACCCAGCTGTGATCCACTGAGCCCAGCCCAGGGCAACTGGACTCGCCAAACACGTGAGCCAAGAAAACGTTCACTGTTGTACGCCACCAAGGTTGTGAGGTTGTATGTTAACCAGCACTGTTGTGGTGACAGATAACTGATACAGAGGGCTTTGCTGTGGTCGTGAAAAGTGGGATGAGGGTTCAGGTGCAGCTCTTGTAGTGGCTTCTCATGAACCAGTGCTGGGGGAGTTGTTAGATTTTATACTCCTTGCTACCTGTTCTTTGGAAGCAAAGCACACCTCTGTTGGACTGATAAAGTTCAAGAGGTTCTTGGGCAAAGTCAGAGATACAAAAATCCTTGGGATGCAGATACTGCATTTCTTGCTAAAAGGGGGAAGGAAGTTTGTTTGGTTTGTTTTGTTCGTTTGTTTTTTGAGATGGTGTCTCCCTCTGTTGTCCAAGCTGGAGTGCAATGGTGCAATCTCGTCTCACTGTAACCTCTACCACCCGGGTTCACGCCATTCTCCTGCCTCAGCTTCCTGGGTAGCCAGGACTATAGGCATGCACCACCATGCCCAGGTATTTTTTGTATTTTTAGTAGAGACAGCGTTTTGCCAAATTAGCCAGGATGGTCTCGATCTCCTGACTTTGTGATCCACCTGCCTCGGCCTCCCAAACTGCTGGGATTACAAGTGTGAGCCACCATGCCTGGCCAGGAAGTTCTTTTTAAGACTCGAGTGATCAGTCAGAAGTAAAATGAAGCAGATTAAAGTGGGCCATGCCAGTTACACTACATTTCAGGTAACTTGGGGAAAATAAAAAAAATCAGCACAATTAAAAGTAGTATAATTCCTATTTGAGATATGATGATATTTGTATCTATTAAAATGTCTTGAATGGCTGGAATGATCTATTCATTCATGGAAAAATATTTATTTAGTGACTATTATGTGTCTGACATCAGTTCAGTTCATTTGTTCACTACATCAGTGAACAAAACACACACAAAAAAACTTCCTCTACTCTGAAAGCTTATAGTAGAAGTTGAGAGATAATCGTCAATAAGCATTTTAAGTAAATCATATAATACGCTGAAAGATCACACACGCTATTGGAAAGTGAAAAATAACTAGAGTAAGGGGCATGGGGAGTGCCTCAGGAAGGATGGGGGACAGTTACAATTTAAAGATGACATTTAAAGAAAGACTTAGAGGTGAGAAAGTTCTGTGGAGGTGCGAGGAAATGAGGCAGAAAGGGAAGCTGCTTGAGTAAAGACCTTGACATGGGATCTTACCTCCTGTCTAAAGAGCTGCAGAGGCCAGTGTGGACCGAGAACAAGGTGGGGACAGGTGTGGAAGAGTAATAAGAAAAGTCAGAGAGGTAGCGGGGTCAAAACTGTCTAAAGCCATGAAGGCCATTATGGGTACTCTGTCCTTGGAGAAAAAATGGAGGCCTTTGGAGGGCTTTGAGCATGAAGGCCATCACGCTCTGATAGCTGAGTCACATTCTCAAAAGTATCTACACCAAAAGTACAAGGTCATGCGTCTTCCTAGGATGGGCCGCTGGGGGTGGGTGGTGTGGAGGCCACTGCAGGAATCCAGGTAACATGAGACGGCCCAACCACAGTGCTGTGAGAAGGGGTGGGTTCTTGGTACACATTAAAGGAAGGGCCAAAAGAATTTGCTGATGGGTGGGATGTGGCGCAGGAGAGGAAGACAGAAGTCAAAATGACTTCAAGGCTTTGGGCCTGAGAACTAGAAGCATGGAGTTGTCCTTCCCTGGGGTGGGAAAACTGGGAGGAACAGAATTTGGCAGAAAGAATAGGAGTTCCAATTCACACATGTGAAGGTTGAGCAATCTGCTAGATATTCAAGCAGAGATTTCCTGTATTAAGAATACTAGAATTTAGCTTTGTGGATTCAGAGGAAAAACTAGGCTCGTCTTTTCAAAGAATATAAGCATATCCAGAAATTCACAGATTTCTGATTTCCAAGAAGGTTGGTGATTCTTAAGATCTGTTTGCTTTCATTTCTCCTTTAAATCACATTTCTGTTTTATTAACCTAAAATTTTGCATATATAGTGTAATTATTCCTCATCAGGATACACCCAGTTATTTATTTCCAAATTGCGAATTTTGTTTGGTAATATAAATTACCAGTCAATATCAAAATCTCAGAAAGTGTCACGTACATCATTTCAAGTGCTAAGCAAAAATGGATTTGTGGAGCCCAGCATACCATTAAATTGTATACTTAGGGATTTAATTTTAGATATCCTGAATTGTATTTTAATCATCCAACAATCATTTACTGAATAAATGCCATGAGTTTGGAATTGTGCTAGCATCAGAGGGACCAGAGACTTTTTAAAATGTCCTTTAAAAAGGCATCTTTAGGAGCCTGTGTGGAGGCAATGGTGGACTTATGGAGAGCTCTGGTAAGGAGCTTTTAAATGACTGAAATATTCATTGTAATATAACTGTGAATTCAGGCTTAAACAAATGGGTGGCAGAGCGCTGGAGGAAAATACACTCTCTCTTTTCTTTATTCCATGTGCAAATTCCAGCTCCAATTTTGTGGACAATTCTTTTATTTACTAGTGTTTAGTACATGTCTTTCTCTCCATTACCCCATCAAAAGGTGCTGGTCTTTCTCAGAAATGACAGGCAGAAATAGGTTAATTAGATCAAATATTCACAGCTTCTGGGTTACTCTCCCAGATCACAATGTTTTATCCTTTAAACAGTGACCACTGAAGTTCGAGTCTGGAAATGGGCAATGCTTTGTCAGGCAGGAGTAAAGAAGGAGTGAGCTGCCCAGAGTCCCCCACGAGAGTGTCCGCTGTCTTCAGTCTAGCAGAGAGGACACAGTGGCCCTTTTGTTTTCTTTCTTGGAAGCCTAGAGCCACTTCCGAGGATCATATGCATTCAGTAAAGAACTTAATATTACCCCCCAACCCCAACGTGCCATATTTAATACAACGAAGTCCAGTCCCAATGTTTTGCCTGTGATAAACAGGAAGGTTTCTGCTCAGACGAGGACCCGGGCTCCGAAGGTAGGTAGTCTATTACGCCTGTTTCACAGCTTGGGGCCAAGTGACTTTGGGTGAGTCACTTAATCGGCCCCTACCTTGGTTTCTTAATCTGCGGGAAGGGCAGGTGGTTATGTAATAACAGGATTGCTGTGAGGATCATATGAGATAATCCAGCTAAAGCTTTTAGCACACAGCTTAGTACAAAATAGATGCTCAATAAACGTTAGGCATTTTACATTCTGATTTCAGTCCTTGAGTTTACAGTTCAAATTTTGATACGTCTAGAGCCAAGGCTAATCGTGTGAAACAAGAGAGCCCTACAGGACAGGATCTAAGAAGATCCCCTCAGCCCTACTCCAGGATCCTAAATACATACGCTTTCAGGAGCCTGGATGTCTAGACGTTTTATGAAATGTCCACTAGGTGGCAACATGTGGTCATATTTACTGTCCTCACTGTCTAAATTTCCAACAGGGATCCTGAAAAACCACATTCACCTTATCTGATACTTAACAATTTTATCATAAACAAAACCAGATTTGCTACAGTCATTATTTCAACTAAAAAAAGCTCCAGTTAGTGGGTTCTTGTTTTAAAAATAACATATTTGTTATTCACATTGTTTGAATGGTTATCCTTGTATCATAAGAACAATCTGATGTTAAATATCACACTGGAGAATTTCTCTATTTTATATTCTTATGCTCCTATTTGGTTTTTAAATGTTTTGTTTTAACACATTGGTTACCTGACAAAGGATGAAGGATTTAGATGATTCAAAAATATCTCATTGCATGACCTGTTCATTTGGCATCATATTAACAACTTGGGGAAAGAAAGGATAAAAAAGGTTTTTTTTCTTATAGATTTTCTGTTCTTAGATCAAAGTCTTGATGCAGACCCCAAAACAAAACAAAACAAAAAAGGCCAGCAACCGCACATGGTACACAAACCTTGTGTTCTACCAGGGTGGGATTTTTCACAAAATTCAAAGTAATCTCTCTAAAATGAACATGTATTTTACTCTCCTTGCTATTCCTTTCAAGTATGTATGGTGGTTTTTTTTTTTTTTGGAGAAATGTAGATAAGGAATGAAGAAAGAATAAATGGATAACTCTGACATAAGAGGCTTTGGCATGCAACTGTTATGTGACAGCAAGGAGTAAAAAAATAAGAATTTGTGGATGAGGAAGAGTTGGTAAGAAAATGTTCCCAGTGATGTGAATTAGGATTGAAGAACTCCAACCTGAAGAGGGGATTATTATGTGAAGCACAATTAGATAATAAAACCACTATAAAGACACAAAAGAGATTTGTATGATGAAATGTTATGTTACCTTATATAATATATGTTTTGGTACATAATTGAGAGGTCTTTGAGAATGCCATGATACATTTTATTGTTCACTTACATTTATTAAAAACATAAAATAAAAGGGTAAATAGTTGATATTAACAAATAGAGTTTCAGAACAAGTACCGACTATGGGCATTTTTTCTAAATCCCCACTGTCTATAATAAAATAATGATACATTCCTCATCAGTACACATGCTAAGTCTTTACTTTTTAACTAAAACTGTCATTAATGATCCAACTACTGCCTGGAAATTAACTCGGGCCTATTATAAAATTAGCATTTCCAAACTCATATTGTTCTTAGTGGTGGAGGGCTCCATAGTAGGAAAGGAGGCATATTGATTACAACACATATTATTGAGGAGGATTGTCCCAGCATACGCTTCCAATTATATTGAATATTACCCTGTGATAAGACATAAGTATCTGTAAATGTTATACAATGGGGTTTTATCTGTTTGTTTTGCAAAAAGCACACTGTCAGTAAACAGATGGTTTAGAACTATTGAAGCATAGTTACTGAGAATTGGAAACTTGGCCTTAGCAAGGACAAAATATTGTATGTAATTGTTTATTAAACAAATATTTATTGACTCTCTGATGTGGGCCTTAGAAATTCAATAGTGATCCAAATAGGCATAGTTTCTGACCCCATAATTGCTCCCAGGTTCTAATAGAAAAACAGACAATAAGTAAAAATTGTAATACATGTAGTAATGATGGAAAAGAAGGCTATAGGAAATTTGAAATAAAAGAAGAACGTTTGCCTAGCGTACACACTGGAATTGAAGTTTACTAAATAACTTGTACATGTAAAACAACAACAATAAAAAACCCAAACAAAACCCCATATGGTTTAATATTGCGAATTAATGATCTTTCAGATAACCAGTAAATATGTTTCACAGCATTGCCAATTTGTTACCATCCTGCTATCCTTCAAGCTAGCACAAAATCTACAAACGAAACTTTTCATCTGATTCCCATTTAACTGACTCTCTGAAATCAACCTCTAGTGTCCACGCCATTGATAACATCTGTGAGTGATGCTCACTGCCTCTGGATTCCGCAGCTAGTTAGCTAACTCTCTGGAACCCCAGATCCTTTTCTCACATGACTGGGTTATATGTTTATTAACCATCAATTGTATGCTTTCCCCAAACTGATGTATACCAGTTCTACTGTACATTTTAGTTTTTTAATTTACTTGAATATCTTGTGAACTGATGAAGTAGGACAAAAAAGAATAGTTGTTTTTATGAAAAATAAGTTGAATGCCTTGAAAAGGACTCAAGGATAAATTACTGAAAAATATTTTGCTCCCAAAATAGGAAATGGTACAAAAACAATGGATTCGAAAAACTGATGAAAATCTAGAAGTGTCCTGTACTTAGATTTCCTCCCAAGTGTGTTTATGTCCTCACTTTTCTTGAAAATAACTGGAGCTGGACACTTTAGACTATACTCTTAGGTGTGTTTATTTAAAATTAAGATGCTTAGGCTGGGCATGGTGGCTTATGCCTCTAATTCCAGCAGCACTGGGAGGCTGAGGCGGGAGTATAACTTGCGGTCAGTTGACCAGCCTGGCCAACATGGCGAAACCCTGTCTGTACTGAAAATGCAAAATTTAGCTGGGCATGGTGGCACGTGCCTATAGTCTCAGCTACTCGGGAGGCTGAGGCAGGAAAATTACTTGAACCTGGGAAGTGGTAGTTGCAGTAAGCTGAGATCGCACCATTGCACACCAGCCTGGGTGAAAGAGCAAGAGCCTGTCCCAAAAACTACAAAACAAACAAACAAACAAAACAGCCATCCTGGCCTACACATATTGAACATTTCTATTGCAAACATTCAGTGGTTCCCTATCAACCTGCCAAATCAAATGTACATTCCTCACCATGGAGTTTCAGGCCTCCCAAAATACAATGGTGATTTACTTTTCATGTAGTATTTCCTACTATTTCCCTACTTATATCCTGCTCTCTAGTCAATAAATTACCTGACATGGCTAACTGTGGTAAATTAGACAGTAACATCTGACCGTTTTATGCCTCCTGCTATCCATGCCTTCGTGTGGCCACCCCCTGCATTGACTCTGGGCTTGGCCGTGTGGTTTGCTTTGGCCAATGAAACATTGGTAAATATGACAGAAGCAGAGACTTGAAGGGGATACAAAATTTCAGCCAGGTAAGAGGAGTAAGTTCAAGAGAACTATAGTACAACATGGTGACGGTAGTTGATAGCAAAGTATTGTGTTATTGAAAATTGATGAGAAAGTAGATTTTAAATGCTCTCACCACACACACAAAAAAGATAAGTATGTGAGGTAATGCATATGGTAATTAACTCAATTTAGCCATTCCACAACGTATATCTACAGTATTTCAAAACATATTATACACAATAAATACATGCAAATTTTACTTGCCAATTTAAAAAAATAAATAAAGCAACAACAGCACCAAACAAAAACAAAAACAAAGTAAAAATGCTTTGCATTGGGGATTATCCTCTTGGAAAATGGCTGCTGCCATGTGACAAAATCCAAGCCAGCCTTTCTGAGGATTAGAGCGGCTCAGCTGTTCTGGGTGGATCCTGGCTGCCTTATTCAACAGTGCTGCTTGAAACAATAGCCTGACCCTAAACTTGAAGACATGGGCTGACCATAGACTAGTCACCTGGTAGAAGCCCCTGACTGTTCTTTGACCACAGATGGACTAGTTCCCAGGCCAGCTGTACTGTGTGATTTTTCCTTTTTCTGAACCCTCAGCCCTGCTTTTACCCTCCCCATTCCTGAGTCGTTGCTCCCAGGGAAACTACCTGAATGGAAACCCCAGTGACAAAAATAACACACCACTTACAGAGAGACTGTTGGCCATCCAGTGTAAGGTAAATGATTGAAATGTGTGAGTCCATTGAATCTTTGCTTTGGACACATTTTCCCATCACACAAAGGTTTACCAAACACACAGCCCGAGAAGCCCCTTTAAGACACTGTTTCATATAGTTCTAAAATCATTAAGTGCCATAGAGAATAACATTTCCTTAGGATTGCTTTCTTAAATCCTATAGCTTTCATTTCCAAGGGAAGTGGCTTGATGTAAGTGCAGGTGTGCCTCGTTTTCTTGTGCTTTGCTTTACTGCACTTTGTAGTTACTGTGTTTTGTGCAAATTAAAGGTTGTGGCAACCCTGTGTCGAGCAAGTCTATAGGCACTATGTTTCCAACAGTATGTACTTACTTTGTGTCTCTGTGCCATATTTTGATAATTCTGATCATATTTCAAAGTTTTTCATCACTGTATCTGTTATGGTGATCTGTGATCAGTCATATTTGATGTCACTATTATAATTGTTTTGGGTACAATGAGTCAGATCTATAGAAGACAGTGACCTTAAGTGATAAATGTTGTGTGTCTTGACTGTCCTAGCTTCTGTATTCTTTGAGACACAGCAATAATGAAAATAGGCCCTTTAATAACCCTATCATGGCCTTCAAGTGTGCAAGTGAAAAGAAGAGTTTCAGGTCTTCCACTTAAAGCCAAAGTTTAGTGAGGAAGCCATGTCAAGAGCCAAGATAGGCTGAAAGTTCAGCCTCTTGCACCAATGGTTAGCCAAATTGGGAATGCAAAAGAAAAGTTCTTGAAGGAAATTTGAAGTGCTACTCTAGTGAACACCTGAACGATAAGAAAGTGAAACAGCCTTATTGATGATATGGAGTTTTAGTGATCTGGATAGAAGTTCAAACCAGCCACAACATTCTGTTAAGCCAAAGCCTAATACAGATCAAGGCCCTAACCTTTAATTCTATGAAGACTGAGAGAGGCAAGGAAGGTGCCCAAAAAATATTTGAAGCTAGCAGTGTTTGGGTGTATGAGGTTTAAGAAAAGAAGTAATTTCTATAACACAAAACTGCAGAGTGAAACAGCAAGTGCTGATGTAGAAGCTGTGTAAGTTACCCAGATATAACTAAGATGACTGATGAAGGTGGTTACATGAAACAACAGATTTTCAACGTAGACAAGACAGCCTTACGTAGGAAGAAGATGCTCTCTAGGACTTCCATAGCTAGAGAGGACAAGTCAATGCCTGGATTCAGAGCTTCAAAGGGCAGGCTGACTCTCTTGTTAGGGGCTAAAGCAACTGGTGACCTTAAGTTGACTCTGATGCTCATTTACTATTCTGAAAATCCTAGGGCTCTTGAAGATTATGCTAAATCTACTTTTCCTGTGCTCTATAAATGAAACAGCAAAGCCTGAATCACAGCACACATATTCACACCATGGTTTACTAAATATTTTAAGCCCACTGTTGAGAACTACTGCTCAGAAAGAAAGATTCCTTTCAAAATATTACTGCTCATTGACACCCAAGGGCGTACAAGATATGTATGATAAAGATGTACAAGATTAATGTTATTTTCATGCATACTAATGCAACATCCATTCTGCAGCTCATGGATCAAGGAGCAATTTTGACTTTCAAGTCTTTTTATTTAAGAAATACATTTCATAAGGCTATAGCTGCCATAGACAGTGAGTCCTCTAGCGGATCTGGGCAAAGTCAGTTGAAAACCTTCTGCAAAGGAGTCACCATTCTACATGCCATTTAAGAACATTTGTGATTCATGGGAGGAGGTCAAAATATCAACATTTACAGGAGCTGATTCTAACTCTTATGGATGACTTGGAAGGGTTCAAGATTTCAGTGGAGGAAAGTAACTGTAGATGTTGTAGAAATTTCAAGAGAACTAGAATTAGAAGTGGAGCGTGAAGATGTTACTGAATTGCTGCAATCTCATGATAAAACTTTAATGGACAAGGAGTTGTTTCTTATGGATGAGCAAAGAAAGTGGTTCCTTGAGATGGAATCTTCTGGGGAAGATGCTGTGAACATTGTGGATATGGCAACGGAGGATTTAGGAGATCCCATACATTTTGTTGATAAAACATTAGGATAGACTTCAATTTTGAAAGAATTTCTACTGTGGGTAAAATGCTATCAACAGCATCACATCCTACAGAGAAATCTCTCATAAAAGGAAGAGTCAATCAATGTGGCATACTTCATTTTTGTTTCATTTTGAGAAATTTTGCCACAGCCATCCCAGTCTTCAGCAACCACCACCCTGATGAGGCAGCAGCCATCAACATTGAGGCAAGACCCTCCACTAGCAAAACAAAACAAAACAAAACAAAACCTATGATTCTGAAGGCAAAGATTATCAATAGCATATGTAGCCATAAAGCACTTTTAAATGAAGATATGTACATTGTTATTACACACTTAATAGACTATAGTATAGTTTGAACATAACTTTTATATGCACTGGGAAACCAAAAACTCTGTGTGACTTGCTTTATTGCAATATTCACTTTATTGTGGTGGTCTGGAACTGAATCTACAATATCTCCACAGTGTGCCTGTAACACAGCAAAAAAGAAGAAAAATCACAAAAGGGTAATAGGCCAAAAGTCTTAAGTTTTTGAATAAAAAAGTAAACTCAGCACTATAGGTGAAACCATCATTTCTAATTTATTTCTGGTTGACAGTATATTCACCCCAAATTTTGAAAGATTTAGTTATAAATGCATCAAATAGTTTAGTAATGTTCTAGTTAATAGCAGAAAAGAAATTCTTTATCAGGCATATTACTCTATGAGATGGAAAAGAAATATGCATAAACTTTCTGAATATTAGCTAGATTTTCATAGTCTTGGAAGGTTCAGCTAAGTTTCAGACTTGGACTAGTAGGCTCAGCATGATCCTGGGTCTTGGCTACTATAATGTAGAAGCAAAGATGCACATATGGGATTCTAAAGCTATGATCACTGTTGTGATTTGAAATTATGTTTGAGGTCCTGAGACATGGGTTAAATTTAACTTAGATCATTAGATGAATGTTAGGCTAGGATTTCGGCAGTAAACAATCTGACAGGGTGATTGGCAGCCTCTCATTATAGAGGTGTAGTGATTAATTAACACAGAGCTTCATTAATTTTGTAAGGCAAGGAACAGTATTTCTTTGCAGTGAAAATCAATATTTGAACACTTGGAGCCTCTTCTCTGAGCTAATTTACTCAGATATTTAGCTCCCTTTAAATTCTCAGTTCTCTGTAAATGTTCTATGCTTCCAACTATTAAGGTAATTGGGAATATTTATGATATCCTGCCTCAAGTTATTTTTGGAAGAATGTGAACTGTAAATGAATATATTCTTGTATTCGTGTTTCAATTTCGAAAGCATATTTATATTATCATATGGGTCAGGATGCTACACTACATCGTTAAAGGCAAGGATGTATATAGAAACTGTGGGAAAATACCTACCGCCCTGCTTTTGGTAGAAATTATATTAACATTCTACTCAATGTGGATTTAAATCATTTTGCTATTGTCAAACTCTAGAGAATTATTTCCTCAATTATTGGAGTGAGTCTTAGGAACTCTGTGGAAAGGAGTTCATGCACTTGACATATGACTCAGCAACAACTTCTATTTTGCAAATAAACCAAGAATGAGAGATTTTCTTTAGCCTAGAAAACAAATTTCCTGGAAGGATCCAAAGAGAACTCAGAGCCTGGAAATGGGAAGGGCTGGGATTCTTCCTTCAGGTGAGAAAAGGACATGATACCAACCAAGGAGCTCAAGATGAAGACTGAGCAATATGGCGGTCACTTGCGCCCTCTGAGGCCTGAGCTCAGCACAACAAATGAAGGTGCCCTGCTTCCCTGAGGAAGAGGGTAGTGAATGTGGCATAGACCAGCTGCACAGCACAGAGACACACAGCGAGATGGAGCAAGGTGGGAAGTGGGCCTTATGGGCGCAGGTATCCTAGGGCCTTTTTGGAGAGGTAAGGCAAGAACTCACCACAAGACCAGAAGTCCAGGGAGGACTCAGGGATACTGTGTCTTCTTTTTCCTTCTGCTGAACCAAGATCTAGAGCAAAGCTAGGAGGACGCTAGAAGGGAAGAGAGCAGAAAGCAGAATGAAAATCGCGCCCCTCTGACAGGCCACAAAGGGTCTTGGGAAGCAATTATTAGGAAACAAGTTCCAGAATT
The DNA here is from genome assembly GCF_009764315.1 of Trachypithecus francoisi. Lineage (NCBI taxonomy): Eukaryota > Metazoa > Chordata > Mammalia > Primates > Cercopithecidae > Trachypithecus > Trachypithecus francoisi. The sequence continues at coordinate 619,815 of NW_022681435.1, read as the reverse complement.
AATTGAGCATCTTGTTACATCTAAAACTTACCACATTCTCATTGCACCTATGCGATAGCTATATTTTGCTTTAGCTTTCCAAAGAGTTCTTTCCAAAGTCATAGTTATTTGGTTAAGCTGAGTTTTTAAGTAAATATTTTTTAGTCTCTTTAAGATTATGGAGCGGAAAGCAGCATCTCCTTAGGACTAAAGTACGGAGTTTTCACTGAGTTTAAAGTTCAGGGAGAAACAGTGATACAGGACAGGAGGGGGTAAGGGAGGCACCTAGGGAGAATTTCAGAGTCAGCTGTGGACACTTGAGGCCCTGATGCCTGCTTCTGTTTCCAGAGGCACCTGAAATGCTACATCGTGCGCATCTGTGACAGCTTGATACAACACACACAAATCATGTGCACACAAAGGGGACACTTACTAGTAAAGATAAGCTGTGACCTTTGCTCACTATCTGCTTTTACGAACAGGAAGAGAATTAGATTCTTTCCAAGTATGAAACTGGTCACCTGTTTGAACTGTCCTAAACAATATCTTTATGTTTCAATAAATTATTATTTTACAGATCATCATCATGAAAACATCATATATATATATATATATATAAAAACTTTAAATGGTTATGTACCAGTCACACTAATTAATTAGTTGGATTTCTACTTGACTTCCTCTATGTTCATCGCATCATGAAATTTACCAAGAAATACAAAATTTCAAAGCTACATACATCTAGTCTTTCTCAAAATATATTGGTTGTTTTTCTCAGTTTTTGGTACATCCTTTTCTAACTATTTCCCAACTGCACTCACTCCCTAGATTATTTCATCCATTCTATACTTTCCTATACATTTAATAATTCATATATCTATTTGTATCCAGTTTAGAACTTTAATACATTGAGGTAAGTAATTGTTAGCTGTCTGCAGCTGGATATCTGGGAAGCATTTTAGACATAAAGTTTTAAAAAGAAGCACTCAATTTTCCTTTAAAACCTACTCTTCCTTCTGCTATTTTAATCTCACAAATTAATTCATTGTAGAAACACTATTGAGTACATCTTATATGCCAGATATTGCTGAAGATGTACCAGTGGACACAAAGGCGGGGGAAGGCAGAAAATAGGCAGCAAATAAAACACCCAAAGAAATACCTAGGATGTTAGAGGGTAATCAGTTCTTTATAAAAATGAGAAAGAAAACTAGATCAGTGTACAGTGGAAAGAGGTCTTCTGCATTAAATAAGAGGATCAGAAAGATGTCACCAAGGTGGCGTTTGAGCAAAGATTTGAAATTGGTGAGGGAATTCATCATACAGATACCCAAAGAATATTCCAGGCATAGTAAACAACCAGTGATGCAAAGAGTGTTAAGCCAGAGCCTGCCAGACACACTCAAGGAATAGCCAGGAGTCAGTGTGGAGGGAGTGGGGGAGAAGGGAGAGGAGGAGACGAGAGGAGAGAGGGAATAGGGACCAGGTCTTTGCAGATCCTTGCAAGAATTTTGGCTTTTATTGGAGAGAAATGGGGATGCCTTGCACAGGTGACTTGATTATATTCATGTTCTTGAGGATCACTCTAGCAATGATCCAGAATAGATTTTAAGGAGGCAAGAGTGGAAACAGGGGCACTAGTTAGGAAGCTATTGTCATTTGAGCTAGAAACAATGATGACTTATTCCAGGGTGGTAGTGAAGGGATGGATGTGTTTTGAGGGTAGAACCTATATCATTTTCTCATAGACTGGTAGGATAGGAAACATATGGGAAATATAACAGAAAGAGGAAATTCCAGGATGATGTAAAGATTTTGTGGCCTGAATGACTGGAATTATAAGGTTTGCCATCTACCCAGTGAGGAAGATTGTGGTTGAGCAGGTTTGTGGTAAGATCATGAGTTCCGCTTTGAACATGTCATGTTTAAGGGTCTGTTGGGCATCCCAGTGGTGATGTTGGAAACACGAGTCTGGACTCAGAGGAGAGGCCCAAGATTGGAGATTTGTGTTTGTGAGTCATCAGTACATAAATGGCATTTAATCAAGGAAGTGAGCTTAGACGGAGGGGCAAGGCAGACCAAGTACTGAGTGGCTAGGACTTTCCAAAATGAAGAGTTTGGGAAAACGAGGAGGACTCATCAAAGGATACTGAGAGAAACTGCCAGGGAAGTAAGAGTAACATTGGGAGAGTGGTGTCCTCAGAGCCAAGAGAAGGCATCTCCGTCCATTGGGATAGAGAGACGACTGCACCAAATACTGCAGACAGGTGAAGTGAAGTGAGGACTGAGAAGTGACCACTGGACTTAGCAATGTGGGGGTCATCGGTATCCATGATAACAACAGTTTTGTTGGTGTGAGGTGTGTGTGTGGGGAGGGAGGTGAGGAGAAGCCTGATTGGAATGGGTTTAAGAGAGCGTAAGTAAACAGAAATGGGAGGTAATAACAACTCTTTTTCGGAGTTTTGCTATATATGGTACAAATAAATGGAAAGGTAACTGGTAGAGGAAGTGGGACTAAGAGAAGATTGTTTTTATTGAACATTTTAAGTGAAGTATAATGAGCATACAGAATGTAAAAAAAGCCTAGGTAAAATGTGAAATGTTTTTATAAGGTCAATACTACCCAAATCAGGAAATAGAATAGTACCAGCACCCTGGAAGAGAAGACTCCCTTTTGCCTCATCCCAAGCACTGCGCACCCAAAAGTAACCAGTGTTTTGGCTTTTAACACCAGAAATTTGTTTTTTCACTTTTTGAACTTTATATCAATGACATTATTTAATGTGTGCACTTTTGTGTCTGGCTTCTTTCTCTAACATGTTTACAAGATTCACCTGTGCTGTTGTGTGCAGGAAGAGCTAATTTATTCTAATTTATATACAGTATTTAACTGTATGTTGTACCACTTTGTGACTTAAGTTTCATTCTCTGGATCTAATTTAATGAACAGAACTTATTAATTTTAATGTAGTAACATTTGTTAATCTTATCCTTCATAGTGTGTGGTTTTGGTATCCTATTTAAGAAAGTTTGCATATGCCAAAATCGTGAAGATATTCTTCTATGTTAATTTCTAGAAGTTTTGTTGATTTGTCTTTCATATTTAGATCTACAATGCTGCTGGAATTAATATACATGTATGGTGTGAAGTAGAGTGCAAGATTCATTTTTTTCTTAGTTGTTGGCAGTATAATTGGAAAAAAGTCTTTTCCAATTATAGTATAACTCTTTTCGTTTTATAAATCATGTGACTGGATATATGTGGATATGTAGACTTTCCTTCCTACTCAGTTTGTGGTGTTGTCTATTTTTGGGCCATTTACAAACTTAATTAGCATAGCTTTCTATTAAGATTTGATATCTGATTGTGTAAGTCCAACTTAGTCCATTTTTGTTCAACTTTGTCTTGACTGTTTATGAATGTTTTCATTTCCATATAAATTTAATAAATAACTTGTCAACTTAATGTCATCATGTTGATTGCAATTTTTTAAATCTGGAGAGATCAATATGAGAAACAAGTGGCCGTTTGACAGTACATCTTCCACTTTATGAATTAGTATTCCAATCTATGAACACAGTATATCCCTCCATTTTCTTTGGGCCTTCTGCAGTTTGGCTCAGCTTGTTTTACAGTTTTCTGTATAGAGGCCTTGCATTTCTTTGGTTTTATTTATTCCAAGTATTTTATTTATGCTATTGTTTATTAATGCTATTGTAAACAGTATCTTTCTAAAAATTGTCATTTTCTGCTTATTTATTGTATTTTTACAGAAGTAGAATTGACGAATTTTGTGTGTATGTGTATTAACCATGCATCCAGCAACATGGATCAATTTACTTCTTAATTTAAAAAAATTATCTATAGATTTTTATAGATATTCCAGATATATAGTCATGTTATCTGTATATGACACTTATAATTTTTGCTTTTTAATATTTATATATTTTATTTCCATTCCTTGCCTTACTTCACTGGAGAGGATCTCCCATATAATATTGTATAAAGCTTTGATGGGCCTAGGCACAATGGCTTATGCTTGTAATCCCAGCACTTTGGGAGGGTGAGGCGAGTGGATCACTTGAGGTCAGGAGTTCAAGTCAGCCTAGCCAACATGGTGAAATCTCGTCTCCAGTAAAAATACCAAAAAAAAAAAAAATAGTGAGGTGTGGTGGTTCACACTTGTAGTCCCAGCTACTCTGGAAGCTGAGGCAGGAGAATTGCTTGAACCTAGGAGGTAAAGGTTGCAGTAAGCTGAGATTGTGCCATTGCACTCTAGCCTGGGCAACAGAGTGAGACTCTATCTCGAAAACAAAACAAAACAAAACAAAAACTGTGATGGAAGCTTTCTTACCTCATTTCTGATCTCAGATTAGAGAACCATTAAGTGTGATATTTTTTACAAAGTTTTCTGAATATTCTTCACTCAATTAAGGAAATTTCCTTTTTTAATTTGTTATAAGTTTTGTCTTTTAATCATGAACAGGTATTCAGTTTTAGCAAAAGTCCTTTCTCCATTTTTGAAATGATTCATTTCACATCTTTATTTTCTTAATGTGAAGAATTATGTTGATAGATTTTTAATAGTTAAACCATTTTTGTAACCCCAGAACAAGTTCACCTTGGTTGGGTTATATTACCCCTTTTGTATCTTGCTAGAATCAATTTGATAATATTTTGTCTGAGAGATTTACCTATAAATGCTCATAAATGGTGTTGGCCTGTTATTTTCCTTTCTCCTGGCAATGACAAGGCCAGCTGATAATACCATGCTATCTCCTGACTGTCAGGGGCTGCTTTTTCTTTTCTTAGTCCCATTTTGGACCAAAGGTAAGCAATATTAGACCACGGGGCATTAATCTAGGATATACAGCATTTAACCATTGCTATGATTTTGCTGATCAGGAGGTTGTCCAGCAAATGTCGCCTGTAGTTAGGGGAAGATTAGTGTCTTCTGTTCTTTTTGTTACAGGATGAATTATTCAAACCTCTGGTGTAACAAGGGCTGTAAAGTAGCATTTAAGAATCTGAAAGAGATGCATCAGCCAGCTGCATCAGCCAGGTGAGTGTGAGAAACCAATGGGCCACCCACTATTTTATTAGACTCTGAAGCAGAGGCCTCAGTTATCATCCCAGGATATGAAAACATGTCCCAAAGTTCAGCTGGCCTTTTCTAGAGACCTGGATGCTTTTCTCCTTTAGCCTGGTCCTGAACCGTTCAATTTAACCTCTAAAATTTATAAAGGGACAGCAAGAAGTGATTGCTAAAACATAAACTTTCCCTTGGGTTATGAATTTAAATTTAAACTAGCTTAGAGCAGAAATCACACTTTCTTAAGAAGTAGTAACAGAGGGTCACAGATTCTATTGGGAACCACACAAATAAGACATTGACCCCTTAAGGTGGTCAGACTCATTAAATAGAATTATATAATTTCTGCAAAGCAGGCAGGAAAGTCTCTGAAGCAAACAAACTGGCCATTGTAGCAAGGATAGCCTCAGGAAATTTCAAAGTCTACCAACTTCAAATCATATCTATTATTAGTATAAATACTTGCTGTTTTATCTTTTGTTAGCATGCCCGGCAAAGGGAATTAATCGAACTATTTGAACTATGTTACCTTCTGGGAGAAGCTAATATGTTAAGGGTAAATACACATCTGTGCTAATGTAGCCCACTCTGCAATTTTTACTTTTTCTTTTTAAGTATAAACCATCACCATCAAACAAAATTTAATCAGCATTATTCAAAGAAGTCTCTCTGTGCAGGAGAGGTAAGTTCCTGCTCCTTAGGTTGAGGGAAGAGAAAGACTGGGTGTAAAGTGTTGGAGTAACGAGTAGAGATGTGTGAAGAGCAATGAACAATATTTCATAGGAGGTCAAGAAATGAGCTATATAAATGGCTGAATGTTCTCAGTCAGTAGGACAATCGGAGAATCTGTGTAGAACTGAGAAATATTACTAATAATGGTTTGGATATTTGACCCACCCAGATCTCATGTTGAAATATAATCCCCAAAGTTGGAGATGGGACCTAGTGGGAGGTGATTGGATTAGAGCGGGGGATTTCTCACAAATGGTTTCGCACCATCCCCTGATGCTGTCCCCATGACAGTGACAGAGTTCTCATCAGATGTGGTTGTTTAAAAGGGTGTGCCACTTCCCCTCTTCTCTCTCGCTTCTGCTTTCACCATATGACTTGCCTGCTTCTCTTTCTGCCATGATTTTAAGTTCCCTGAGGCCTCCCTAGAAGCAGAAGCTGCTATGCTTCCTGTACAGCCTGCAGAACCGTGAGATAATTAAACCTCTTTTCTTTATAAATAACCCAGTCTCAGGTGTTTCTGTATAGCAATGCAAGACTGGCCTAATACAGTTACATTTTGTGGAAACCCTAGGACTAAATCCACTGAGTCAAATTTTAAAAAACAAATACTCTTTGCTATTGCTGCTATAGCTTTTAGATAAGGAGGAGATGCCTTGGTTTCTACACCTAACGAAAGATTTAAAGAAGCAAAAAGGGCCAGGTATGGTGGCTCAGGCCTGCAATCCTAGCACTTTGGGAGGCCAAGGTGGGCTGATCACTTGAGCTCAGGAGTTTGAGACCAGCCTGGCCAATATGGAGAAACCCCCGTCTCTACTAAAAATAGAAAAAATAGCTGAGCGTGGTGGCAGGCGCCTGTAATCCCAGCTACTTGGGAGGCTGAGGCAGGAGAGTCTCTTGAATCTGGGAAGTGGAAGTTGCAGTGAGCCGAGATCACACCACTGCATTCCAGCCTGGGTGACACAGCGAGACTCCATCTCAAAACAAAAACATTTAGTTCTAGATCCTTGAGGAATTGCCATACTGTTTTCCATAATGGTTGAACTAGTTTACAATCCCACCAACAGTGTAAAAGTGTTCCTATTTCTCCACATCCTCTCCAACACCTGTTGTTTCCTAACTTCTTAATGATTGCCAATCTAACTGGTGTGAGATGGTATCTCATTGTGGTTTTGATTTGCATTTCTCTGATGGCGAGTGATGATGAGCATTTTTTCATGTGTCTGTTGGCTGTATGAATGTCTTCTTTTGAGAAATGTCTGTTCATATCCTTTGCCCACTTTTTGATGGGGTTGTTTGTTTTTTCTTGTATATTTGTTTGAGTTCTTTGTAGATTCTGGATATTAGCCCTTTGTCAGATGAGTAGGTTGCAAAAATTTTCTCCCATTCTGTAGGTTGCCTGTTCACTCTGATGGTAGTTTCTTTTGCTGTGCAGAAGCTCTTTAGTTGAATTAGATCCCATTTGTCAATTTTGGCTTTTGCTGCTGTTGCTTTTGGTGTTTTAGACATGAAGTCCTTGCCCATGCCTATGTCCTGAATGGTAATACCTAGATTATCTTCTAGGGTTTTTATGGTATTAGGTCTAACATTTAAGTCTCTAATCCATCTTGAATTAATCTTCGTATAAGGGGTAAGGAAAGGATCCAGTTTCAGCTTTCTATTCATGGCTAGCCAATTTTCCCAGCACCATTTATTGAATAGGGAATCCTTCCCCCATTTCTTGTTTCTCTCAGGTTTGTCCAAGATCAGATGGCTGTAGATGTGTGGTATTATTTCTGAGGACTCTGTTCTGTTCCATTGGTCTATATCTGGGTATATACCCAAAGGATTATAAATTATTCTACTACAAAGACACATGCACACGTATGTTTATTGAGGCACTATTCACAATAGCAAAGACTTGGAATCAACCCAAATGTCCATCAGTGACAGACTGGATTAAGAAAATGTGGCACATATACACCATGGAATACTATGCAGCCATAAAAAAGGATGAGTTTGCGTCCTTTGTAGGGACATGGATGCAGCTGGAAACCATCATTCTTAGCAAACTATCACAAGAAGAGAAAACCAAACACCGCACGTTCTCACTCATAGGTGGGAACTGAACAATGAGATCACTTGGACTCGGGAAGGGGAACGTCACACACTGGGGCCTATCATGGGGAGGGGGGAGGGGGGAGGGATTGCATTGGGGAGTTATACATGATATAAATGATGAATTGATGAGTGCTGACGAGTTGATGGGTGCAGCACACCAACATGGTATAAGTATACATATGTAACAAACCTGCACGTTATGCACAGGTACCCTAGAACTTAAAGTATAATAAAAAATAAACAAACAAACAAACAAAAACAAAAAAACAAAAACAAACAAAACAGAAGCAAAAAGACCTCTGATGATTTCTTGTAAATGACTCAGTACCTCCAGTGCTTGTTCAGACTTTCTGTGAACAAAAAGAGAAAATGATTTGTGAATCTAAAATCCTTTAGTAAAAATATTTTCATAGACAGTTATTGTTACAATCTTTATGCTTCAACAGGAGCTTGATTTTAACTTAAAAGTATATAATCATAAAAAGATATTCGTTAGTATATATGTGTTATGTATAATTAGTCTAGGAAGGTAATTCTCATTTTGATTTGTCCGTTATTTTGAATTATCATAAGTTTGGTGAAGAAAAGAGCTTGCAAAAGACTTTTGAATTACTAATGTGCTTTGACTATGTCCCTACTCAAATATCATTTTGAATTGTAATCCGTATTGTAATCCCCACATGTTGAGGGAGAGACCTGGTGGGAGGTGATCAGATTATGAGGGCAGTTTCCCTCATGCTGTTTTTGTGATAGTGAGTGAGTTCTCACGAGATCTGACTATTTGATAAGTGTCTGGTAGCTTCCTCCTTCTCTCTCTCCTGTTGCCTTGTGAAGAAGGTACCTGCTTCCCCTTCACCTTCTGACATGATTATATGTTTCATGAGGCCTCCACAGCCATGCAGAAATGAGTCAATTAAACCTCTTTTGTTTATAAATTACCCAGTCTCAGGTAGCATCTTTTTTTTTTTTTTTTTTTTGAGAAGGAGTCTCGCTCTGTCGCCCAGGCTGGAGTGCAGTGGCCGGATCTCAGCTCACTGCAGGCTCCGCCTCTCAGGTTTACGCCATTCTCCTGCCTCAGCCTCCCGAGTAGCTGGGACTACAGGCGCCCGCCACCTCACCCGGCTAGTGTTTTTTTGTATTTTTTAGTAAAGACGGGGTTTCACCGGGTTAGCCAGGATGGTCTCAATCTCCTGACCTCGTGCGTGATCCGCCCATCTCGGCTTCCCAAAGTGCTGGGATTACAGGCTTGAGCCACCGCACCCGGCCTTTCAGGTAGCATCTTTATAGCAGTATGAAAACAGATCAAGTATCTTACTTAAAATTTAGGGAATTTTATTCAAATCCAATTATTTCTATTGCCTTTTCTTTTGTAGGGTAAAGAAATACATCTTAGTGTTACCTAATGTCCATTTTAAGAAACCCAAAGACAATTGAGGTATGAAAGACATCTTAATGGATTCATTATTCTGAATTTGAGGCTTGAATTTAGGAAAGACAAAATAAAAAATAATTGCTAAAGAAGATAAACATCCTACAAACATCATAAATATCTAAAGAAAAACAGGTTTGTAGGCAACATTATAAAAATATACAGCAATAACAATAACAATGATAAGGAATGTAGTTTTACTTCCAAAAGCAAGGACTATTTTTAAAAATGACTAAAGACTATTTCAGAAAGTACCAAAAATTAACAAATTTTGCAGAATCTCTACCAATCTGGGCATAAAATAACTTGGTCATTTTACAGAAAAAAATACCCAAATTCTAATGTTATTAGTTTTGTGCATTATTAGTATAATAATTTATTAATCTATGTTTATAAGTGTGTGAATTTTGACATACACAGATATATAAATGTAGAGATTTATTACCTATTTAGGTAATAATTTAAAGCATTTAACTATAGCTAAAAGAGAGAAATGCAGTTCCTAACAGCTGGGAGAGAATTGTAGTTTTTTAAGTTTTTGTGTTCTTTCTTTCCTTCTTTAGTGATTTTCTTAAAGACTCTAATTCTTCCTCCAGATGCCACCTGCCCCTTCCTGGACCCAAGTTGAATTTTTTGGCTTCAATCCTTATCTTATTTGTACTTGAAGCCACAGTTATGGTGCCCACCAGCCCTAGTTTTCATTTGAAGGGCTTGTTACACTCACAGTCCTTGTTGAGGGAGGGGCCCTAGGCAGGCATTTGCTCTGTCATGGGTAACAACCAAGTAGTTACTAAGTCCTGGAAAACAGACAGAAAGTGATGGGCCCTCATCCCAATAGCAGCCAAGCCAAAGCACGGCCTGTGACTTTTGAGGTGATCTGTGAATAGCTCATCCTAAAGAGGAAAAAGCAGGTTTAATCAGATCTTCATTCTCAAAAATTCAAACTGATAAGAACAAGAATAATCTAGCAGTGGGGCGCCATGGCTGACGTTGCAAGGATTCATGAAAGTTAGAGACCATTTTATAGAAACTGAAGCCAGAGCGGCTATGTCACTTGCCTAAGGTCAACTAGCTAATCTGAACACTGCATTACATGACACTTCATGGCCACTGAAGATTCACAGGACAAGGGTAAGGAAGCCACTCGATAGCAGCAAGACACCAGAAGCCATCCTCATAGAAGCAGAGATGCCGCATTAATGCTGGGTAGAGGGAGAATCCCCAGACTCTTGCTGAAACCCTAAAGCTCCTCTATCCTTATCCAGCCTCTAGGAGTCTCAGCCATTGCAGGGTTCCTGCTTTGGGACCTGGATGAGCTCTCCATCTTCCTTATTGCCATGTGGACCCTAATATTAACTCCCCACTATTACTTGAGCTAACGTGAAGACATTATGTTTTTTTCCAAAATTTTTATTTTGATACCATCCACTTACCAAACCATCAAGAAAGATAATATTTCAAATAAAAAAAAATAAGAAACAGAGATATAGGTTTCAAATCACAATTATTCCCCAAAACACTGCTGTTGCAAAAAGAATAGAAAGCCAGAATCCCACAGACTGTTAGAGAATAGCTTTAAAAACAAGCACAAATATTTTGTAAAGTTATGGTTTTCACTACAGTGTGTGAACAGGTTCAAACACTGGATAATTAAAGAAAATTCATCTTGTTTGGCCTAGAATACAGTAAGATTTCTTCTATTCCAGCTGAAGAAATAGAAACAAACCAACATGAGCTTCTGAAGTTAATATTGAAATTGTCTTTACCAACTGAAGATAGCATGAGAATAAAGGGAGAGAAGGTGAACAAATAGCAAAGACAAGTAGTCTTGAAATTTAGGCTTTACCTATAACCAATAAGCTTGTCTAACACAGCCTTCCTACAGCCTTATCCTGGGCTTCACGTCCCTCCTCCAAGCTTAGAAATACCTGAATTTAGAATACACATCTCAACCTTCATGTCTTCTTTCACCTTTCTCTATTGGTTCTTTACTTAGGGGTAAGGGCTCACAGCGCAGAGAAAACTTATTTATTATTCCAGCTACTGTTAAGATAAAGTGAACCAAGCTTGTCAACAGAAAGAAAGCCTTCAGAAATCAGAACTTAATAACTCCAACTGGGTGCTTTGAAAAGGCATTTCCAACAGGATATTTAGTTTTGCTAAGAGAGCAGCAATCATTTTAAATAATGATGTTCAGGGCTGATTTTTTGCTGGTTCACCTGGGTTCATACTCACCAGTTGTCTATTATGGCTGGCAGCTTTTCTGATTGGTCAGTACTACTGCTCAACCCATAGGTGCATATGCTGAATATCACTCTTGGTTATGTCTTGGTTTCTGTACCTATTATGTGAAAGGAGTCCTAGAAAAAGATTCACCTGTGTAGACAGACTTGTATATACAAGTAGACATTCATATATTGTTGATAAGCGTTGGCTAATTATTTTACTAATGAACTCATTCAATAACCAGAGTTTCAGTTCCTACAATATTGTTTTCCCTTCCTTTCTTAGCAGAGATGGACAAGAAAACTGTATTTCCTGTAATTCTTGTTTGTTACTCAAGGCTTGCTTACACCTCTCTGCTTTACCTCCCATTAGTCTCCTGTGGTTTGGGTGGACTGATCTACTTGGTAGATTCTCAGTCTGCCTGAACATTGACTTGTTTTGGTGCCTTTAACTGTGTCTGACCTTTAAAGGCTTCCGTGTTTTCCCAGAATAACATGGTAATTATTCTCAAAAACCCATGCCAAGCCTACCTACCTCTTGAGGCCTTCCCTAGAACTTCCCTAGAAACTAAAGTCAGTACTTTCTTTTAGTTTTCTGGTTCATAGTATCTTCACTAATACTCAGTGATGATTTATTGCTTGAAAATATTTTAGCTTATTATATAATTGCATTTATAGGTATTTTTATGTGCATATATGTGATCTACCCATTTAAAGTGCAAACTCCTTGAAATTTAAAATTGTAAAATGGACCCCAACACTTAGCACATCAGCTGTGAAGTGTGTAGAATAGATGGAGTTTTGTCCTAAGCTTGTGAGAGACGTTACGTATAGGGTGTTTTTCCTAGCAATCAGCTCCATTGTGAGCTCGGAGCTCAAAATGCAAGACTTGTGGGACTCATAGAGTTAAATTTCAATGCTGTAACTTCCATATTTGCATTCCCTTTTCCTTCCCACAAGTCGCAGAAAGTGTAGAAAGACTGTAGGTATGGGAGAGGAGGAAGAAGTTGGAAAATTATCCAATACCAGGAACTCCTTAGGGTGGCATTATGGAGGCATCACAGGAATGTGAGAGGACAGGAGGGAAAGGCAGGCAGAGGCATGACCAAAAAAGTGATAGGAGCATGCCTCCTTTATAATTTTGCAAAGCCTTCTTGATTTTGTGCCTTAAAAATGAAATATTTCATAACAAAACCTAATTAATGTTTGAATTATGACCTGACTTATGGGGACAAAAGTATGGTAGGCAGAATAATGCCCTCCTGCAAAGAAGCCCATGTCCTAATCCTCAGTCCCTGTGAATATCTTATGTGGCGAAGAGACTTTGCAGATGTGATGAATTTGAGGATGTTGAGATAGGGAGATTATCTTGGGTCATCTAGTTGATCTTAATGTCATCACAAAGGTCCTTACAAGTGAAAGTGGGACAGAGTCGGGGGAAGTGTGCTGCTGGTTTTGAAGGTGTAGAAAGGGGCCATGAGTGGAGAAATGCAGACAGCCTCTACAAAAGGCTGGAAAAGGCAAGGGAATAAATTCTCCCCAAGAGGCTCCAGTAAGGAACAGTTGATTTTACCCTGGTACCATGACACATTTCTGACCTACAGAACTTTATAACAAAAAATATGCATTGTCGTAAGCAGCCAAGTGTAGTTATTTGTTACAGTACCTACAGAAAACTTACAGAAAAGCAAATGCAGTGCATCACTTTATGAGAAGACCTAAGTGGGACACCCAACATAAACTGGGGAGCTCAGGGAAGGTTTCCCTATACATAGGAAATAAATGGAAAAGGAGTTTCCAGGTCAAAGAGAAGGAGAAAGAACATTCTGATCTATGGAGTCAGGGGTGGAAGTGAGACAAGAGCAACAAAAGGAATAAGGTAAGAAACAAGAGTTGGTTTGGAACACCACAAATCATCCAGCCTTGTTGAAAAACAATGTGGCAAGAGATAAAGCAGGAGAGGTGGATGGGGGAGAGCAGAGCAACTTCTCTCCCTGGGGAAGGGTTTAGGTTTTCAATAAGAGCTCATGGGGAGGCAATGAAACGTTTTAAAGAATGGTGTGTGTTTGCGTTTGTGTGTGTGTATGTGTGTGTGCGTGTATGTGCATGTGTTAAAGGATGGAATGACAGTAAAATTTAAATTTAAAATTACACTAAATATGTGTGTGTGTATAGACACACACACATATATTTTAAATGCAAATTTAAAATAATATTAAAATAAAATAATTTTAATATATTTTAAATGCAAATTTTAAATAAAATAAAGTTGCACTAAATACACACACACACACACACACACACACATATACACAAAACTTTCCCTTTCAGCAAATAATCATGAACAGAAGTAAACAACAGCGATTTCAAATATGAGCCTGGGTCCAAATGCCACAAGCCACAAGCTCTCAATATCACAAGGCAGGGTGTTAGATTTACAGTTAGACTCTCTTTCAACGTGGGTGACAATTCGTAGTGTTCTTCAGGAGGGGATACTGCATCTGCTGCTTTCTTCTGCACCCTCAATCCCTCCTCTTTTTAGTGGAGTAGGAGAAGGGATTTATTCAACGAGGGCACCCTGGGTGGTTTGGGGATACTTTAGTCCCCATCTAATCTCTATCAGACCCAACCAAAGCCACTCTGAACATTATGTAATAGTAATACTTTTCCTTAATGTGGATAATCTTAAAAATGTGAAGATATACAGCTCTAGAAAAATTTTAAATGGTTTGTACATATGCTGTCATGAAAACAATAATCAAAGGCAACAGCTGTAAGAGAAATCCATAAACATCAATCCCCACCTCATCCCTAACCCCCCGATATCCAAACTCTGAGAAACACCACTGGAGTTTTAAGTTAATAAATAGTTTATAGATTCTCCTGAGCTTCCCTCTGGAGGTTGCCAATATATTGTGACTCCACACTCTCATGAATTCTGAGTTTTCTCTGATCCCCTCCACAAAAGGTTTATTATAGTTACCGAGGGAATAGTCTATTTGCAGAACGATGAAATAAAATTATGATTTCATTCTAATTAGAATGACCACTTTCACTTAAGGCCTCCCCTCTCCCTGCAGAAACATACACAAGAATCTCAACTTCATCTCTGACCTTGTCGATTTCTTCTGGCATATTGTCTTATTTCCAGGGGCTGTAACAAAATAACATAGACTGGTGTTAAACTGGCTTAAACCAGTTATTTATTTCTCACAGTTCTGGAGGTTGGGCAGTCCAAGATCAAGGCACTCTGAAATGTGGTGTCTGTGGGGGCCTGCTTCCTGGTTTGCAGATGGTTGCTTGCTTGCTGTGTTCTCACATGACAGAGATCTCATCTCTCTCTCTCCCCATCTCTTTATTTGAGACAGTGTCTCACTCTGTTGCCCAGGCTGGAGTTCAGTGGTATACTCTCAGCTCACTGCAGCCTCTACCTCCTAGGCTGAAGTGATCCTTTCACCTCAGCCTCCTGAGTAGCTGGGACTACAGGAGTGTGCCACCATGCTCAGCTAATTTTTGTATATTTTGTAGAGATGAGGTTTTGCCATACTGCCCAGGCTGGTCTCAAACTCCTGGACTCAAGCGATCCACCTGCCTTGGCCTCCCAAAGAGGTGGAACTGCATGCATGAGTCACCATTCCCAGCCTTTTGTCTCTTCTTAGAAGGGCACTAAAACCCATTAATGAGCGCTCTACCTTCATGACCTAATACCTTCCCGAAGACCCCACTTTCACCACCACATTGGGGATTAGGATTCCATTATATGAACTTTTATGGGGGAACACAAACCATTCAGTCCATAGCAGATATGGTGAGACTTAGGTATGAAATGTTTTCCTTTAACTTTTACTTTTGTTACCATCTTTGTTAAAAATAGTTGAAAGACAGAAAATGATTTAGCTCTGCAGTTCTGGAGGACTCACTGGTACTCCACTGCATCCTGTGTTTACCCAGCTCAATCCAAGCTAATGGAGAAGTAGATTTCCTTCTCCAGGAAGGGTCAATGCCAGGAAGAGAGGTGGACAAGTCTCAGAAAGCAGGCGGTGTCAAATGCTGAGCAAAAGCCAAGCTCAGAAGGAGGAAATGTGGTGTTTGTGGAACCAACTTGCAAATGCAAACATGAGCGAACCAAGGCAATGTAACAAATGATCCTCAACAGCTGGATTTCTTCAGTGCTGAAACTTATAATAAACATCCATGGCTATCTTTGCAACATGATTTGTCTGTAAATATACATACATCTATTTAATAGAACCAAAAGGATTAGTTAACAAAAAAATTACCTAAGAACCATCAACTTTCACTTCTCCAATTGGGTCACAATCTACAAGTTAATCTGTTAGTAAAAAAAAATAAATAACATTTCTCTCTAATTGTGGTGGGAATCAGTAATTGTAGGATTCCCAGGAAGATTCTGAAAAGCCCTTGGATACTGAAGGATTTGGATTGCAGTTTTCTCAATCTGTTAAATGTTGAGGAGGGGGGTGGAGAAAATACACTTTTTTCCCCCCACAATCCTAAAAGTTTATGAACTTTCAGAGAGACACAGGAGTCAACCTGAAAGAGTTCCCAGTGGTCAAAGCTGGAACCATCTGAGCAACAAAATTAATAATGTAGTATTGAATTCTAGCCAAAAATATAAAATAAATAAATATACATGGGTCCATATTGACATAACAAATACTGACATAAATGATTGAATAAACAAGAGAGATGGAACAAATCTTCCTTACAGAATAATTCTAAATAATAATATATGAATACTCCCTCCTCTGGGATGGAGTTTAATCTTGCCCTCATCTTGAGTGTGGGCTGAATTGAGTCATGCCACTCAGAGTAGAGTGTATGGAAAGAGAAAAACAGCTTTGCAGTAGAGAAACCTGGCAGACACAACCTTAACTAATGGATCAAGGTCAAGTCACCAGTGATAAGTCACGTGGCCATCGTGCCATCGTCCCTGATAGGATGAGATGGGGAAGGCACTTCATCTCTGAGGCTTTCCTCCCCCAAGTCTCATCATGAGAAGAAAACAGTAGACAACACCCACATGAGTGGGTGTCGAGGTACCCCCACAAAACTATACCTTATCAGAATACTTTATCACAATACTTTACTAGAATTCCTTACAGCTGTCGAAGTCAAGAAAAGACAGAGAAACTATCATGAATTAGAGGAGACAAAGGACACAGGAAGCTAAATGCAGGGGGGTATCCCGGCCGGGAATACCGGGAATAGGGAAAGGGGTTAGCCTAAAAGCTAGTGACAGCTACATCAAGTCTGGAGTAGTGTTAATAGTGGCAGATCAATGTCAATTTCTTTTTAAAAATATTTTTAGTAGAAATGAGATCTCGCTGTGTTGCCCAGGCTGGTTTCGAACTTCTGAGCTCAAGCGATCCTCCCGCCTGCCTTGGCCTCTCAAAATGCTGAGATTACAAGGCGTGAGCCACCGTTCCGGGCCCAATGTGAATTTCTTAGTTTTGACAAATGTGCCATGGTTGTCGAAGCTGTAGGCATTAGGAGACACCGACTGAGGGGTATATAGAAGACTCTCTTTACTATCTTTGCAACTTTATTTAAGTTCCAAAAGAAAGGTTTTTAAAAAAACAAAAAAATGCACTTGTACGCCATAAATTTATACTAGAAACAATAAAATCAAAAATTATTTAAAAAACAAAAAAGTTTATAAACTTAGGGTGCAAATAGAAACTTCTTGAAAAGCAGCAGCCGATCCCCTCCCCCAACCCACCTGTACAGCACCCTAGCGAGGGGCGTGAGGGGCAGAGCCTGCCTCTCCCGCGGTGGGCGGGCGCGTCCCGCCGTGACTCCTCCCCGGAGCCTCACCGGCGCCGGACTCTGCCCTGGGCGCGCCCCGCGGAGCGGAGCCAAACCTGCGGGCGGTGGCGGCTGCACTCCCAGGACCCTGGCAACCGACCTGGCCCCAAGGCCCGATCACCCAGGTGAGGAGCAGCACCGGGACCCAGTGCCGGCTGGGCGCCCCCCAAGGTAGGCGATTCCGAAGGTAGGGACCTTCGGGCCCGGTGCCTGCGGCGCGCCCCCGCATCCCCTCCAGGTATGTGGGTGTCCAGGTGCCTTTCCAGCGGCTTCCTCAGCGGAGCTCCTGGCATCAAAGACATTTCCTGTAAAAGGGTCCTTGGTGAAGAGGTAATCCTCCCTGAAAACCTCGGTTCTGGGCTCGAATTTCCTGGGCAAGAAGTTTCTTCTCCACTGGGAAGAGTTGCTTTTTTTCGCAGAGAGGAACCCCTACTTAACCCGGCGCACACCTGATTATTTATTTAGGTTGTTGTTATACAATCCGTTTGTCAGGGGTCCCCGCGATTTCTGCCTGCTAATTTCAGAGGCTGTAGAGAAAAGTCCTGCGGTAAACGCCCTGACGTGGGAACTGCAACGTGGTGACTTTCACTGCGCTCGTTATTTTTTAAACAGCAGAGATGAATGAGGGTGGCTGTCTTCATTCATTTGTCCGGGCTTCCGCAGCTGCAGGTGTAGTTAAAAGAACAGCCCATTGCTTGACCGTTTCCTTCATGTTGAGTAGGCATCATGAGATTTTAGAGCTGGAAGTTACAGAGTGCTAGGCGGCTAGACAAAGGAACACTCTTATCTTACTAAAGACTAGTATGGGACCGTGCAGGTGTAGTTTTTAGACTGGATGATAACATAGCTGTGAATTTTCAGCCTTTTTGGAAGTGAAGACAAAATTGAATATAAGGATCAGAAAAAGCAACAAGCCCTGAACCTAACTGAAGCTGCATCTGTTCCCCAATATATTCTAATTGTTTTATTTTAGGAATCAAAACCTCTTTTACTTTTTTGGTGTATATAGATTAGATGAAGTGTCAGAATACAAAAAGGAATTATTCTGTGTTTGTGATAGAGAGGAGATAATCTGTCCTTTTGATTTTACCTAATGCTATTAAATATTCAGAGCTACTGAAGTCTGGTTTTCCTGAAATGTGAGCTGGGCAGTAGTGTCAGGTACCCTGGCAGACACAATTGGTGCTGTTGTTACGCTTTTCTCCTGCTGCCCACTCCCTTCTCCACCGCACTCCCAGTTTGAGTGAAGGCCCTTGACACAGAGGAATTTCTGCCCAAGGCAGGGAGTGTCCCTGTGTGGTTCCTCAAATGTTTGCAGAAAGAATGAAAACAACTATACTTCCTGGGACCCAGGCTGACGTCATAAGGCCAACGTTATAAGAAGGTTCTTACCTCTTGTTATTTACAAAATAAATTGATCACTTGTCCTAACTAGAAAGAGACTTTTGAAATTAATACTGATGCTATTTTGTGAATTACTGATAGGCATGTTATTTGTTAGCTTATTTGTTTACAGTGTGCTCAACACTGAAGGTGAGTTGTAATCCAAATTTTGGCCAAAGCCAAAAAACGTAAGCTAGATTTAGACAAAGCTGAAAAATGAGGTGTATATTTGCTTGGAATAATGACTGAAAAGGGAAATAACTGAAGATTTTGGTGGGAATGTAAAAGTCTTTTAAAGTAGTAGTTTCTCATCTTTTGAACTGAGATATTTACATCAAAATTATATGGCTATTTATTGATTGAAAATATTTCATTATGGCAAAATTTTACCATGAATTTACTAACATGTTTAAATGAATGTCGTTTACTAAGCACAAAAACAGCCATTTGTGTGGGTTTGGAAAACGAGAGAGAGAGATTGTGTGTGTGTGTGTGTGTGTGTGTGTGTACATTCAGTTTTAGAAACTATTTGGTGCATCTGTAAATTTGTGGGCCTATTCATGTAATCACTAAAACAATATTTATTGAGGGCACTGTGTTCTGTGTGAGAGAACCAGATGGGAGGGGAAGAAGGTCTGGGCCAAACACAGCCCTGTGTAAATAAGACACAGTTCTGTCCTCCTGGAATTGACTACATTGGAGTCCTCCAGGCCACCCCAAGTCAAGGCCATAGATTTACAGACCACAATGATCCATTCAATTTCGAACGTGACTGAAACCAGATTAGTTTCGAATCACATATTTCCTTAAACTGATTTAAATAGTCAAATCTAAAAATGATAGAGGAGCTTGCGTGTAATTCTGGTCAGTGGTTTTCTCTTTTGTTTAGGTTGGGGAAGAACTTAGGAACCATGTGTTTCAGGCTTAATGCTATGAAATATTAACTTAAAATAGCTAACTATCAATTTCATGCAAATTAAATAAAAACTAAACTTGTAGTATGGATGACAATAATCTAGAGACAAAAATTAATAAACAAAAAATTTAAAACGGAAAACAATCTATCCATTAAATTATTTTTTTGCTATAAATTAGAAAAATATGACTATAATTATATTTTCCCCCTGGAGGAAAAGAGCATCTTTATTCAAGTTATTCTTACTTTTCTGTTTTTTTTTTAACAGCTTTATTGGAGATATAATTTACGTTCCATGAAATATATCCAAGTGTTTCAATGATTTTTGGTAAATTTACTGAATGGTGCAATCATTAGCACAATCCAATTTTATATCATTTCATCATTCCCCAAACATCCCTGGGACCTGTTTGCAATCACTCCCATTCTTACCCCAGCTCCAGACAACCCCTAATCTATTGTGTCTGTTTAGATCTGCCTTTTCTGGACATTCCATACAGATGGAATCGTACAATATATAGTCTTTAGCATCTGGCTTTTTTCAGTTAGAATAGTGGTTGAGATTTATTCAGGTTGTCACATGTATCTGTAGTTGGTTCCTTTTTATTGCTTGACTAGGGTTTATTCCATGCCATGGCTATGCCACATTTTGTTCACCATTTAGTAGACGTTTATGCAATTACATTTGCATGGTAAAACAGATACGTTGGTGCAGCTTCCATGGTAGCATAATGTGAGAATAACTGATGTGAGCCAGCCTCTTATTTGGTGCTTTGACTCTCTTTTATGATAATTTTAAATACGAATGCCAAGAGTTAAACATCCAGGTTCCTATTAAGCAGTGGTGTTTTCTGCGTATAACTGTCTAGAGAACAAACTAACATTAAGAACTTCTTAACTTGGCCAGGCACAGTGGCTCACGCCTGTAATCCCAGCACTTTGGGAGGCCGAGCTGGGCAGATCACGAGGTCAGGAGTTCGAGACCAGCCTGACCAATATGGTGAAACCCCATCTCTACTAAAAATACAAAAACTAGCTGGGCATGGAGGCATGCATCTGTAATTCCAGTTACTCAGGAGGTTGAGGGAGGAGAATCGCTTGAACCCAGGAGGAAGAGGTTTCAGTGAGCCAAGATTGCACCATTGCACTCCAGCCTGGTGACAGAGCGAGACTCGTCTGAACTTCTAACTTTCTCCAGCAATTTGGGAGGCTGAGGCAGGTGGATCACCTGAGGTCAGGAGTTGGAGACCAGCCTGCCCAACATTGTAAAACCCCTTCTCTACTAAAAATATATATATATATTTTATTTTTTTATTTTTTATTTTTTATTTATTTTTATTTATTTATTTTTTTTAATTATACTTTAAGTTCAGGGTACATGTGCATAACATGCAGGTTGGTTACATATGTATACTTATGCCATGTTGGTGTGCTGCACCCGTCAGCTCGTCAGCACTCATCAATTCATCATTTATATCATGTATAACTCCCCAATGCAATCCCTCCCTCCTCCCCCCTCCCCATGATAGGCCCCAGTGTGTGATGTTCCCCTTCCCGAGTCCAAGTGATCTCATTGTTCAGTTCTCACCTATGAGTGAGAACATGCGGTGTTTGGTTTTCTCTTCTTGTGATAGTTTGCTAAGAATGATGGTTTCCAGCTGCATCCATGTCCCTACAAAGGACGCAAACTCATCCTTTTTTATGGCTGCATAGTATTCCATGGTGTATATGTGCCACATTTTCTTAATCCAGTCTGTCACTGATGGACATTTGGGTTGATTCCAAGTCTTTGCTATTGTGAATAGTGCCGCAATAAACATACGCGTGCATGTGTCTTTGTAGTAGAATAATTTATAATCCTTTGGCTATATACCCGGTAGTGGGATGGCTGGGTCATATGGTACATTTAGTTCTAGATCCTTGAGGAATTGCCATACTGTTTTCCATAATGGTTGAACTAGTTTACAATACCACCAGCAGTGTAAAAGTGTTCCTATTTCTCCACATCCTCTCCAACACCTGCTGTTTCCTGACTTCTTAATGATTGCCATTCTTAAAAGGACAAAGCTGGAGGTGTCACGCTACCTGACTTCAAACTATACTACAAGGCTACAGTAACCAAAACAGCATGGTACTGGTACCAAAACAGAGATATAGACCAATGGAACAGAACAGAGTCCTCAGAAATAATACCACACATCTACAGCCATCTGATCTTGGACAAACCTGAGAGAAACAAGAAATGGGGAAAGGATTCCCTATTTAATAAATGGTGCTGGGAAAATTGGCTAGCCATAAGTAGAAAGCTGAAACTGGATCCTTTCCTTACCCCTTATACGAAGATTAATTCAAGATGGATTAGAGACTTAAATGTTAGACCTAATACCATAAAAACCCTAGAAGATAATCTAGGTATTACCATTCAGGACATAGGCATGGGCAAGGACTTCATGTCTAAAACACCAAAAGCAACAGCAGCAAAAGCCAAAATTGACAAATGGAATCTAATTCAACTAAAGAGCTTCTGCACAGCAAAAGAAACTACCATCAGAGTGAACAGGCAACCTACAGAATGGGAGAAAATTTTTGCAACCTACTCATCTGACAAAGGGCTAATATCCAGAATCTACAAAGAACTCAAACAAATATACAAGAAAAAAACAAACAACCCCATCAAAAAGTGGGCAAAGCATATGAACAGACATTTCTCAAAAGAAGACATTCATACAGCCAACAGACACATGAAAAAATGCTCATCATCACTCGCCATCAGAGAAATGCAAATAAAAATATTTTTTTAAAAATTAGCTGTGTGTGGTGGTGTATGCCTGTAATCCCATCTCCTCGGGAGGCTGAGGTAAGAGAATTGCTTGAGCCTGGGAGGTGGAGGTTGCAGTGAGCTGAGATCTTGCCACTGCACTCCAGCCTGGGCAACAGAGAGAGACTCTGCCTCAAACAAACAAACAAACAAAAAATAACTTCTTTACAAGAACGTTGACTTTTGGTATACCTCTATTAGGAATCAGGAAACTGGAATAGCAGTTTCCCGCCAGAATTGTTTTCTTATATATCTCCATTGACCTTCCTTTGTGCTATTATGGCAAATGCATTTCGGGGGTGGGGGCAGGTCATGTTTGACAACTTATGCTTAAATATCCTCTTAGGGAGATTTCTGTAGTTGAACAGAAATCCTTTTATAAAAATCTAGTCAGTTCTGTGAGCCTAAAAAGAAGACAGTGTCTCTCTGAATGCCTTTAAGTTCCTATTCAAATTGCAAGTTCCTCTTGGGGAAAAAAAAAGAGCATAAAAATAACTTGAAGTCTGTTTGTGTGTGTGTGTGTGTTTCAAGACAGGGTCTTATTCTGTCACTCACGCTGGAGTGCAGTGTCAGGATCCCAGCTCACTGAAGCCTCAAACTCCTGGGCTCAAGTGATCCTCCTGCCTCAGCCTCCTGTATGGCTGGGACTACAGGAACGTGGCACCACGCCTAGCTAATTAAATTTTTTTTTCACAGATGAGGTATCACTGTGTTACGCAGACTGGCCTCCAATTCCTGGCCTCAAGCAATCCTTCCACCTTGGCCTCCCAAAGTGCTGGGATTACAGATGTGAACCACTGTGGCCAGCTTTTGAAGTCTATTTTATGGGCAATTTAGAATGCAAAATATTTTTTTTTAACATCTACAATTTGAAAAGAAGATAATGTAGGTTAAATAATATAGTTTTCCAAAGCTGAATGTCTTCATTTGCAACACATTTTTTTTTCTGCTGGAAATGTCAAAACAACTTCCTAAAACTCCTAGGTGAGAATACTACTACTGTTTTGATGATCTGTGTGTGATTGGATGATCAATCTCGATTGGTAATACACCTTTGTTTCCTTGATAAGGATTTTTAAAATTCTAAAACAAATGCATTTTTTTTCTAGCCTTTTACTGATGATTTTATGCCAAGTATCTCCTAAGAGGTATTTACCATCTACAGGAATCCACCTTCATCATTCTCACTTTCAAATACTCCAGGGCAGAGACATTCAGCAAGCTATGTTGGTTTATCAAGAGAAAGAAGGCTTGATTGGTATTGAAGTGTAAGCACCTGCTGTTTATTTTGATGCGGTCACTTACGTTGTTGTGATCTGATACAAGGAACTTAGTTTTACCCAAAGTGGGAGGCTGCCTCTGACACTTCTGTCTTTCTATAAACACCTGGAATTTGGTAGGACGCTGCTCTTGGATACGTCAAATATCTTCATGGTGTGGGAGGGTGGGCGACGGTATTGATGAAAAGTAGAGTCATGGCCGGGCTTGGTGGCTCACGCCTGTAATCCCAGCACTTTGGGAGGCTGAGGCGGGTGGATTGCCTGAGGTCAGGATTTTGAGACCAGTCATAGGCAACATGGTAAAACCCCATCTCTACTAAAAATACAAAAATTAGCCAAGTGTGCTGACATATGCCTATAGTCCCAACTACTTGGGAGGCTGAGGCAGGAGAATAGCTTGAACCTGGGAGGCGGAGGTTGCAGTGAGCTGAGATTGAGCCATTGCACTCCAGCCTGGGTGACAGGGTGAGACTCTGTTGAAAAAAAGAAAAGAAAAGAAAAAGAAAAGTAGGGTCCTGGCTGTTCCAGACCCTGAGTAAGTAGACATTTTCATCATTGATCCAACAGTGTATACGCAGATGGACAAATATGAAGAATGAAAACATACTGTGATCTAGAAAGCTATTAGAAAAGGAATGGATAGATGAGAAAAAAGTTCTGGGTTCATGAATTAGATTTAAAGTTTGTTGGAAATATTCTTATATTTCCTATGTATTATGATATATTTCCTTCTACTTTATCACCTTTAATAAACCGGCTTTCCTTGTTTCTGTCATACTGAATGCTAAGTTTAATTGACTAGTCACGTAGCATGAGCTAGAATCAGCAGCCCAGTTGCCTGTTGTTTTTAACAACACTGATTCCATTGCTATCTATCTATCTCTGTATATGTGTGTATATATATATATATATATATATATATATATATATATAGTCATTTACACTGTTTTGGGGGTCAAGAATTTGAATGAAGAAAAACAAATCCAATTAATTTTGGCTTCCAGTTACTTCTGATAAAATCAGTGAAGGTTCTTGGATTTTGAAATCTCAATTGTGCATTGCTTTTTCTAGATCCTGCCAGATTACTATTTTTTTAAATAACATGTACAAATTCATCTTTTTCAGTGTAGAGTATTGTAAGTTTTGGGAAATTGTTATAGTCATAGAACCATGATCACTAACAAGATATATTCCGCCACCCCAAAGTCCTATGTGTTCCTTTTGTAGTCAGCCTGTCTCCCACTGCCAGTCCCAAGTAACCACTAATCCCTTTTGATTCCTACAGTTTTTACTTTTCTAGAATGTCAAATAGATGGAACCATAGAATATGTAACCCCTTGAATTTGGCTGTTTCAGTTAGCATGATGCATTTGACACTTATCTATGTTGTTGTGTATATCCGTAATTCATTCCTTTTTTTTTTTTTTTTTTGAAACAGAGTCTGACTCTGTCGCCCATGCTGGAGTGCAGTGGCACAGTCTCAGCTCACTGCAACCTCTGCCTCCTAGGTTCAAGCAATTCTTGTGCCTCGGCCTCCTGAGTAGCTGCAATTACACACATGCCCTGCCACAACTGGCTAATTTTTGTATCTTTAGTAGAGATGGGGTTTCGTCATGTTGGCCAGTCTGCTCTCGATCTCCTGACCTCAGGTGATCAGCTTGCCTCGGCCTCCCAAAGTGCTGGGATTACAGGTGTGAGCCACTGTGCCTGGTCCATTCCTTCTTAATGAGGAGTTATATTCACCTGTTGGTGAACATTTGAATTGTTTGCAGTGTTTGGCAATTATGAACATTTGTGTGCAGGTTTTATGGAATATAACTTTTCATTTCACTTGGATAAATACCAAGGCAGAGGGTTTCTGGGTTGTATACTATGTATTTAACTATATAGGAAACTGCCAAGCTGTTGTCCGCAGCA
Source organism: Trachypithecus francoisi (assembly GCF_009764315.1). Taxonomy (NCBI): domain Eukaryota; kingdom Metazoa; phylum Chordata; class Mammalia; order Primates; family Cercopithecidae; genus Trachypithecus; species Trachypithecus francoisi. The sequence continues at coordinate 594,117 of NW_022681435.1, read as the reverse complement.
GCTCCACATTTTCCATTCCCATTAGCAACAGACAGGAATTCCACCTGTTCCACATCCTCACCAGAACTGTTATGGTTTCTCTTTTTCCCCTTGTTGGATAGTTTTTTAAATGATGTAAATTATGTTCAAGCTAAAATAATCCAGGACAAGCTCAGAAAACTGTAGGTATTTTATAAATTCCTGGGCTTTTCACTCCTAAAGTATTTTATAGAGCCACAAATGACATTTTCTAAAAGGACATCATGTAAATGTTGCAAGTGACTGTGACATATGTCATTGACCTCAGCTTCCTTTTATATTTTATTGACTGGCAAGTGTTAATCAGGTTTTGGGGTGACTTGTTAATAGAGAAGTTCAAGTCAGGAGGAACAATTGGCTGATGGGGTAAGGAAGGAATTGTGAGGAGAAAACTAAGCTTGGGAACTGACACTTTCAAATCATGTCCTACAAGCAAATGTCCACAATAAGTTGTGAGTATAAACATTATGATTCAATATTAATTTAATGTGCATGAAGTCAGATACCCCATTAAGCACTTTTCATGCAATATCTCATTTAATCCTCACACAACTCTGAGAAAGTTGGCATTCTCATCTGAATTTTTCTGATGAGGAACCGAGGCTTAGGAAGTTTAAATCATTTTCCAGGACCTCCCAGCTGGTGAGGAAGTGGAACAGAGTCTTGTAGGCAGAACAACTGAGTGCAAATCCCTTGTTTTTACGCCATGCAGCCAAACTGCCTTTATTCATGGAGTAAATCTACTGGGACAACAACATCTGTTCAGGCTCCTGAAGGACACACCTGGGACCTCCCATCAGGAGTTCTGTGACTGTTACTTAGTGACCTACTTTGGAAAACTTTGATTCTTCAGCTATCTTGGCCCAAGAAGTTGAAGCTTAGAAATACCTTCAGAATGTAGCGGAGGCAAAGTGGTAAGTTAGAAGGAGCTAGCAGACTCCTGAGAGAGAGCCAGACAACTCATGGCTTGGGATCCAATGGCCACCAACTAGTTATCTTTGTGTATGTTGTTGAGCCTTGTTTCTTTATCTGCAAAATGGGAATAATAATGCCAACCTCTCAGGGCATATGTGAGAAGTATTATAGAGAGCATACCCTACTGGGCATACAGTCCTCACTTAACAAATCCTGGCCCCTGCTTCCCACTCTTCTCCAGATGGGAAGGGATGCGTGTGCTTTGCACCTTTTTGCAGTTTAGTTGCTGAACTGAACATTGGCTGAAACTTTCAGCTGTTTTTCAATGCTTCAAATTATGCCAGTGAACTATGAGGATAGACTGTTTCATGAAAAAGACATCTGAATTTGGGGTCAGCCTATTTGTGTTCAGTTGATGAGGTTCTTATAACCCTGAAAGTCTTACATCCTTTTTTGTGCCTTATTGCATTATATATATATATATATATATATATATATATATATACACACACACACACACACATACACACACATATATAAAATATACATACACACACACTGAAGATAATAACTATAACACAGTGTTGTAATGATTAATTTTGGCAATATGTGAAAAATTATTTGGTAAGTGGCACATGTTTTGTCAATAGTATGTATTTGTATATTGTGTTTACACCAATATTTCATTTTTCCTCCAAAATAGCTTTTATCTTATATCTAAGAATTTTCTGTAGCACTGGCTATAATATATGTGTATATATACAAATGAGTAGCATGCAGTTGAATAAAATTAATTCTACTTAGCAAAAGCTTAGATTCTTATTTGAAAACAGAACTTGGGTACAGTGTAACATGCATGTCTTTCATATACTGTGTGTCATTTTCAGGTAAACTGCACAGTCACCTGAGATTTAGCCAGCTGACACTGGATGTCACCGTTGTGCTGTGTAAAGTAGCTGCAGAACAGGTGTGCTATTTAGTATTCAGGGCACAGTTAGTCTCATCAAGGGTTTGGAGATAGTTCACTGTTTTCCCTCATATAACCGAATTATCCTTGTGGCTCTTTTGTAGTAACTTACTTTTTCAGTTTCTATTATTCAAGCTCTATAAAATAGTGATCAAAAATGAACAAATAATCCCTTAGAACCAGGAAACGAAAACCTGAAAACTCAGAAACTGTACTGAAACCAAGCAGGGCTCTTGATTGCAATCTGGAGTAATTGATTCTGGCTGACTTAGTAGAAGAAGAATTTACTGAGCGGATATAGAGCAGCTACTGGAATTGAAGGGAATGTTGAAAAACTAGGTTTGGAAAATGGGAGGATCTCATATACTAGGACACCAGTGAAATCAGGTTGTGGGATGAGGAGTTAGGGTCCTCCTGACATAGCCACTAGCCACTGACCACTGGATACTGCCACTGAATTTGCTGCCACTTGAAGCACCACTCTGTGTCACAGACTCCTTCCCTTTCCTGAACAATGACTGGATTTCCACTGCCTCCAGCTCCAACCAGCCAGATGGCCATTCCCTGAGTTGCACTTCCAGCGGGAGCTCTCATTTGACTGATTCTAGGTGTTGTCCCTATGCCCTAGCTCCAGGGAGTGACCATGAACAAGAGACCTTCCCAGCAAGACTCATACAGACGGTGCCTCAGCATATCTGGGAAGGAGATTCAAACACTAGCTAGCCAAAACCTGCCAGACATCCAGCATGGTGCTTTTCAATCAGCAGGCCCCAGACGTGAGTGGAGAATACCTCTGTGTGGTCAATCAGATTTTGTTGCCGCTTCTCTGGGCTGACCTGGGGTCAGTTGTTTACACCTTGCAGTACCTGGCAGCTTCACTCTTGTCTTTGCCTCAATCCTGGGGGATCCGTAAGAGCAACGGCTAAGCCTGTTTTAATGTGGCCAAGGAGACAACTCCTTAGGCAAACTGGAAGTCTCAAAAAGTTTAGGTCAAAAAGAAAAAGGTCTTGTAACATTAAAAGAAAAGAAAATGGTAGACTTTGCTGTTTGCCGTGGTTTCCTTAGAACACTGCTCTAGCGACTGGGTGCCGTGACTCATGCCTGTAATCCCAACACTTTGGGAGGCCAAGGTGGGTGGATCACTTGAGGCCAGTAATTCAAGACCAGTCTGGCCAACATGGCGAAACCCCATCTCTACTAAAAATACAAAAAAATTAGCTGGGTGTAGTGGTTCACCTCTGTAATCCCAGCTACTTGGGAAGCTGAGGCACGAGAATCACTGGAATCCAGGAAGCGGAAGTTGAAGTAAGCAGAGATCACGCCACTCCACTCAAACCTGGACAAGAGTGAGACCCTGTCTCAAAAAAAAAAAAAAAAAAAAAAACCCAACAACAACAAAAACCAGAACACTGCTCTAGGCACATGCCAGCCTCTGCTCTTGCTTTCCCGTTTGCCTGGAACTCTCTTCTCCTAGATCCTAGAGAGCCACACGGCTTGCACTTGATTTCTTCATCTTTTGCTCAAATACCACCTCCTCAGATCAGCTTCCCTCACTGCTCATCTAGAACAGCACCTCCTTTTAACCTCAGTCCCCTGATTGACTTTTCTTCATGTCATTCATCACAGCCTCCCTTAGACTCCCTCTATATTACCTGTTTGTTTAATGTCTGTCTTTCCCTCTGTACTGAAAATCCTATGAAACTATGGTCTGTGGCTCAGACTTATAACCACAGTTCCTAACACAGTGGCTTTCTGTAAATATTTACTCTCTCAATAAATGAATCAAGGGTCAAGCAAAGAAAGGAAACACCCTTGTTACAGTCTCTACAATATAAACAGTGTCTGTAATCTTTTTCTTGGGTTGCTCTAACAAAAGTACCACACACGGAGTGGCTTGAACAGGGAAATGGATCATCTCTCAGTTCTAGAGCCTGGAAGTTCAAGATCAAGGTGTCTGCAGGGATGTGAGCGAGATCTGTTTCGTGCCTCTCCCCTGCTAGTGGTTTGCTAGTAATGGTTGATGTTCCTTGGCATATAGAAGCATCGCTACATCTCTGCCTTCATTTTCACAGGGCATTTGATGTTCTCATCTCTCGCCACATTGCTCCTTTTCATAAGGATATCAGGCATATTGGAGTAGGGATCGCCCCTACTCCAGTACCTGACCTCATGTTTACTTAACTAATTACACCTGCAAAACCTTATTTCTAAATAAGGTCCCATTCTGAGGAACTGGGGATTAGGACTTTAACGTGAATTTGGAGGGAGGACACAGTTCAACCCATCACAGGCACTTGTTTGTGTTTATTGTATAAAACTTCTGCTGTTCTCATGTCATTAACCAGAGCACAAGGTTCAGGTAGATTCTCCTGGGTGCCTGGTGGTGTGGTGGTTTATCATATGGATTACAATTCACTATAATATGTGTACATTGCTTTGTGGATTGTAAACTCTTCATTAGATGGTAGCATCATTGTTTGAGGAAACTGACAAATAATCAGCGCATTAGCAGTAAGGAATTTGTACCATGGATTTGCTAGTCTTAAAGTCCTCCACAGCAATTTTTCCTTCATAGCCCAGTTCAGTCTGCAGATTATTTAAAATGTAACCTGCTTCTTTCCTGGAAGAAAGGAAACCACTCAGATTGCTTGTCAGCCTTAATTGTGGATAATGGTTTCATATTTTATGTACTTGTTTGACAAATATGTACAAATAATTTATTATATATTATATGTGCTGCTGTAAGTGCTTGACAAATATTAACTCATGAACAACCCCACATTGATTATTGTTGTTAAGAATTAATATTATTTTCATTTTACTGTTAAGGAAACTGAGGCACAGAGCAGTTAAGGGACTTGACAGAGGTCACACAGGTACGGAGTGGCAGAATGGAGCCATGAGACTAGGCAGGCTGCCTCTAAACTGTTTCAGTTGTGGAACCCTCTTTCTTCACAGAAAGCCTCATGGAAAAATTCAGTGTGTGTGATAGAACAAAGCAGAGCTGCTGTGGTTGAAGGTGAGGTGGCAGAGCTCTGTCTATTCAGCAGCCCTCCACCTCCTCCCTGGGAGCCCTGTTTGAAAGGCCCTTGTCTAGGAAATACCTCCTCTTGGCGTGATGCCACCTGTAAGCTGTCTTCAATCCATTCTAGCATAAGACAAATAAAAGTATTTCCTTACTTTAATTAACTGATTGTGATTTATTTTGAAATTTTTATCCCCTTAATCTACTTCTGGCTGAAATAAAATGCTAACATGGATTTTTCCTAGGATAGTAATGCCATATGGCAATTTGGACTTTGCCGGCTTATGTTCCCCTTGGGTTTCTTCCTACAAACCAGGGATTCTGGGTACACAAGTTTTCTGAACCAAAGACAGATATGGAATTTAATTTCATATGGATACAGTTATAAAGCTTTGCAACCAGATAGATGTGAACTACCTGCCCTGCTTGTCTTCTGTGGCTATTGATAATATAAAATAACAGGGTAACACTATTGCCAGTGACTGTCCATTGAGTGCCTTCTGTTAGTAGGCATTAAAAAAAAAAAAAAAAAAAAAAAAAAAACCTCATTTTCATATCTCTAGGTGTTATCACCCCTATCTGACAGCTATTTAAGTGAAGACTAAGATTTTATGTAACTTGTTTAACATGGCCCAACCAGTAAGTGGAAAAGGTGGGAAGTTTTCAGAAATATCAGTGATCAAGAAACAAAATTCCTTGATTTTAAGAATAAAAGGTACATACGAGAGTATATTTTAGGATAAAAGACGTAAGACTCGATGCAATTTTCAAATTATGAAAGAGCCTGAGAATGCAGATGGATTCATTCTAAAGAGTGATTCATTCCTGTGATAAAATGCCTCTTACAATCTGTTAATGTACACACTGCAGAACATACTAAAAAGGAAAATGAAAGTAAATCAGTCAAACGGGACTGTAGATAAAGGGTACTGTACTGGAGGAAAAAAACCAACTCAGGCCAGATCGATTGCTTTGCTTCCCTCTATTTTCCAGCTGGTCCTGCCCCACTCCTTGCCAAGCCCTAATCCAGAGGTCAGCAAATGGTTCCTGTAAAGGGCCAGATAGGAAATACTGTAGGCGTTGCCTGCCACATACTTTCTCTGTCACAAATACTGAACTCTGCTGTTTGTGGTGCTAAAGCAACATAAAAGATATGTACACAAATGGCCATGTTGCATTAGAGTAAAACTTCATTTATGGGCACTACGTTTGAACTTCATATAATTTTCATGTGTCATGAAATGTTATCCTTTGATTTTTTTCAACCATTTTTATGAATACTAAATTTGAAATTCATATAATTTTCATGTACTATGAAATGTTATTCTTCTTTTGATTTTTTGTTTGACCATTCAAAAATGTAAGAACCATTCTTAGCTCTGGGGCTGTACAAACAGGAGGGATATTGGATTGAGCTCCCAGGCTGGGGTTTGCTGACCCCTACCCTGGCCTAACTATCCTCTCTCTGGCTTCCAAGCATAATGCGTATTGACCCTATGGGTGTTTCTCTTACTTCAAGCATTTAAATGTTGTTTTGCACCAGTATCTTAATCCCGGAAGAGACTTCAGAGGACCCAGTAAGAGACGTACTTCCACTCATAGTTTGCAAAAGCACACTTGCAGAGTTGCTGCTGCCAAATCAACTTCCGCCGAAACAAATGTTTAATAGAAGCCATAGCTGCTAAGAGGATTTATAATAAAATGGAAAATTCTTGGCATATTCTGTCAATTTCATTGAAGATTAAAGGACTTTGTAGTATCCCCAGAAGTGATCTTGTTTCAAAGTGATGCTCTCAAATATGCAAATTCTTTGTTTTTTTTTTTTCAGCCTAGGTTATTGTTAGATTTTAAAAATTTTGTTGTTGTTATTGTTTCTCTTCAGGGAAGCCAGTCTTAATATGATGGAAACATCTCTGAACTTCTAAAAGACCAAGGTTGGAGTTTTAGCTCTTAATTTTACTTCATCTTGGGTAAGTTAATGTCACTATGGGAGTGGAGTCTTGGCTTCTTATCAGTAACAGAGGATTAATAATCCTACCTCACAGGGCTTTTTATTATAGTTTACTTGTTAGTTATTTACTATTTATTATAGAAATTTCAAGCAAAACCAAAATACTTGGAGGAATACAATGAACACTACAGACTTGTCACCCAGTTTCAATAGTTATTTATATTTTGCTAAACTTCCTTAATCTTTATCCCCATCTGCTTTCACCTCACTCTTTGAGTTTTAAAGCAGTTCCAAATGTAACACAATGTCACCTGCAAATATGTCAGTAGGTATCACTAAAAGATACAATCCTTTTAAAGAATGTCATAATTATCACAGCTAGCAAAATTACAACAGTTCTTTAATATCATATATTATCCAGTTAGTTTAAAAAATGTCTTTACATAGCTGATTTTTTTGAATCAAAATCCAAACAAGATTCATATGTTGCTTTTGGTCCTGTATCTCTTAAGATCCTTAATTAATGTTAAGATTGATTAATGGGGTCTCTCAGGTTAAAGTTTCCTCATTAAATATTCACTAATGTTTTTAGCTTTAAGTGATGATGCTTAGGTTTTTTTTAGTTCATAAAGGGTTGCAAAATATAGGTTTTCTATATTTTATCAATCCTTTTGAATTTATTAGCTGGAATTCAATAAATAAACTTTCCCTCATCAACTACTTGGTTATTATGAAATACAGTTCATATAATAAATGCTTGTTTCTTTTTTTTTTGCCAGGTTTTAGTATACTTTTGGTTTATGTGCATTGAGCTTTTGCCTTATGTGCTTCTAAAGGTGGACAGTGAGCATTGTGATGTTGTGGGTTTTTCTTCAGTCATCATAAATTCAGGGATTTAACATTTTTGATAAGTTTCAACCCATCACAGACATTCTTCTTCAGAATGGGTTTTGTGTCTTATTCAAGTAGTATTTGATCACTTTTTTTGCTTGCTGATATGACCAGATATCTCAGGCTATGGGAGTGGAGTCTTGGCTTCTTATCAGTAACATAGGATTAATAATCCTACCTCACAGGGCTTTTTATTATAGTTTACTTATTGGTTATTTACTATTTATTATAGTAAATAATAATTATAGGCTCACTTTACATATTTCTTACCCCAGACCTGGATCAGTCAAGAAGTCCTAGTTTCTTTTTAGTAGGATATGATATTCAAAGACTACAGTCTGGCCATGAGGGATGCTAACCACTACTATTTCTAGATTTATCGGTGAATAAAGGTAGAATATATATTATTTTAAGGAAAAGAAATCATTATTTTCTACTTCCTGGGTTCAAGTGATTCTTGTACCTCAGCCTCCCGAGTAGCTGGGATTACAGACGTGTACTGTGCCCAGCTAATTTTTGTATTTTTAGTAGAGACGAGGTTTCACCATGTTGGCCAGGCTAGTCTCAAACTCCTGACCTCAAGTGATCGGTCCACCTTGGCCTCCCGAAATGTTGGGATTACAGATGTGAGCCACCATGCCCAGCTTCACCTAACATTTTTGTTCTATATTTTATTTTTTCTTTCATGCTAAATAGCTTGATTCTTCATGATGTTAACACAATTACCTGTTGGCTTTATTTTACAGTGTGAAACTGTGTACATAAACACACACAAACACAGTTTGCAGTTCAAAATAGCAATACCAATATTTCCACTAACAATATTATGAGTGAATATTTGTTCAAGATTGTTTTGCTATTCTTTTTGTTCTTAGAATATAGCACAGCAGGGATCAATAGTTCCTGGTATGTCATTTTTAATCACTTGAATAATTCTTGTGGTTATAGAACTTGATATGCAGATATACTTATTTGTTTATTTATTTCATTTCACCTTTATTTTGGACGATTACTTTTTCTGTCAATTTTATTTCATAGTTAGATAAAATATATACATGGTTTAGTATTAAAACCTTAAGACACAGATTTCTTCCTTCCATTCCTATTTCCTACCCTTCTTGTAGAAAATATATTATATATTCTGTTCTGCTCTATGCTTTTTCAGGAGATAATAATATATCCTAGTGATGACTCTTTAGCAGTTGATAGTTTATTTAATCTATGCTCTTCTTGTTGGCATGGGGTTTTTCCAGACTCTTACTATTAGTTCTCCTAATAATAAATCACCTTCCCGGACTATGTTTGAAGATACACACACACACAAAAAACATAATTTTGTTATAATTGTATCATGTTAATTCTACATTTATTATGTGCTTACAATGTGCTAGACTATAAACCTCATTCCTTTTTACAATCTGAGATTTTAGATTTTTACAGTCTGAGATGATACTGAATAAAAAGAGAAATTTCAGGTTTACCTTCTTAGATTATTTAAATGTTAAATTTTTAATTAAAGATTCCTTCAGATGATATGGCTTTATATTAAATTAATTCCTGGATTTATGACTATATACAGATACCAATGATTTATAGCTTTTCTGCTATATTTCACCATAGTGATAAAACAACTTATTTCAGTTTATGAACCATATAATCATACAATCAAAACAGTCTGTTTTGCTTAGCTGATTTATGTTTTCTTAAAGCCAGAATTCACAATGACAACGGTGACAGTGACCACAGAAATTCCCCCAAGGGATAAGATGGAAGATAATTCTGCCTTGTATGAGTCTACGTCCGCTCACATTATTGAAGAAACCGAGTATGTGAAAAAGGTATGTGGGTAGCAGAAATCATTAGTATGATATGATTTTTAAAGAGAAATTCCAATATGGGCTGGAGGACTTTGTTTCCCTCTCCATAGAACATATGTAAAGGAACAACTCTAATGTGGCAAAGGACACTTCCTAAATGAAATTTAAACCCATGTTCAGTCATTTCTCTTGAGGATATTAAACTGTTCCTACGCTTGGAGTAAAATAATTTTCCTCACTCAGTAAAATTGAATAATGGGCCAGGAGGGTTCAGAACACCTATCAGCACTTAATTTGTCCCTCACTATTCACCACTGGATTTCCTACTGTTTTATAATGTTTTCCAGTGGTTTCATGAGTGTTGATCGTGTTCCCAAGTAGATGTTTACATTTCCTGCTGAGTTAGTGCCTCTTGTTACCTTGTTCCTTTTCACAGTTCAGGGTAACTATTGCCAGTGACTGCGGGTTGGCATGTCACTTCATTAAACGTGTGAAGTCTTATGAGAATCCAAAATGATAATGGCTGACAAGAAATATATATTCTTAACTGTTTCTTACAACAGACATGTATTAAGCACTTAAAATGTGCCAGAGTAGGCCAGGTACAGTGGCTCATGCCTGTAATCCCAGCACTTTGGGAGGCTGAGGCAGGTGGATCACCTGAGGTCAGGAGTTTCAGACCAGCCTGACCAACATGGCAAAACCCTGTCTCTACTAAAAATACAAAAAAATTAGCCAGGTGTGGTGATGGGCACCTGTAATCCCAACTACTCGGGGGGCTGATGCAGGAGAATCACTTGAACCCAGGTGGCAGAGGTTACAGTGAGTGGAGATTGCGCCATTGCACTTCAGCCTGGGTGACAGAGCAAGACTCTGTCTCAAAAAAAAAAAAAATTATAATAATAAAAAATTTAAAAATGTGCTAGAGTATAAACCTCACTCCTACTCTTACAGTCTTACAGTCTAAGGGGATACTGAATAAAAAGAGAAATTTCACATTTTACCTTTTTGGATTATTTCATTAAATAATGGACAAATTCTGGCATAGTTTAAAACTTGCTCAGATCAATTAATTCCATCATCTTTGAGTGTCTTGCAACTCCATAGGTGATCAAGACATGAGGCTTATATTTCATGCATAAATGCATATGATCTCTCAGTAATTATTCTGTAGCAATTACTTAATAGTAATTATTTTGTAGTGATTAGTAGACAGTAATTATTTTATAGTGATTACTAAGTAGTAATTGTTTTATAGTAATTACTAAACAGAAAATTAGTACTAAATTACTAAAAAGACAAAACAAAACTAAATAGTATTAAGTACTAATTACTAAATAATAACTGTTTTGGGGATAATATTTACTTAAGTGATGTGTTTTAGATTTGTCTGAGAAAGAGTTGTAAAGACCAAATGCTTACTTTCAGCAATCCAAACAATATTAGCCTAAATGCAAGTTAGGTTGATGGTGGCAGTTATTTAAATCCGATATCAATATATATGTATTACTTTCTAGATAATCAGGTACCCTGTAACTGGTATTGAGAAAAAAACTTTCGGCATTAAATGCCTTTGAAACAAATTAATTTTTTTTTCCTTTTCTAGATTCGAACTACTCTGGAAAAGATCAGAACCCAAATGTTTAAAGATGAAATAAGACATGACAGTACAAATAACAAACTAGATACAAAGGTAATAATTTCCTGCAGAAGATTAACATAAAGCCATTTAGACTTTTTAAAGTAACTTTTTGGGCAATTACTAAGTTCATTGAAGCTTCAAAGGATGAGTGTTGAAATATTTCATGCATATCTAAAGATGTTAATGGCCATATGTGTGAAATGTTTAACCACAAATGTTATGAGATCAAATTGGAATGGCTAGGCCTTACTTGAATATGTTAAACAAGGCTTACTTATCGAAAGTAAATGAGGACATGTTGGTCTAGCCAAGATTCATGACAGCAACATTTCCCAATGACAGGCAGAGCTTTTAGTCTCACGTGGGCCACACGAATAGACATACACAGTTGAAGCTTTTAGGCCTGAGTTGAGTGAAGACTTTGTCAGATAAATAGTTGATAAGCTTGAATGCACTCCCTTCCCCACCATCAGCTTTATATACCTCAGGTCGAGCAATCTGCACTTAGCTTTGCCTGGATTACACCAAGCTAAACCACATCTGAGCCAAGTGTACTTCATCAGTGTTGTCCACTGTAAGCATGGCCACAGAGTCCACCATAACATGGGGTATGATGCATAAATGTAGTCATTTTCATCACCCTCAGCCTCCCACACTAACATAACTAGCTTCCATTATTATTTAAAGTACTTCTAAACTAGAAAACAAGGTTATGTTTAGGAATGATAGGGAAGATTTAAAAATTCAGTTTGGGCTATGTTGAGCTACCTGTTAGACCTCCAAGTAGAGGCTTCTAATAGGCAGCTGGACATCTGATTCTGGAGCTGCAGGTAGAAGACTGAGCTAGAAGGTCCAGGATACAGGGTAGAGATTTTCGGCATTTAAGGATTGTATTTATAGTTCTGAAACTGGAGAAGTTTACCAAGAGAGTGAGTGTGGAGAGAAATGAGAGAAGATCTAAGGACTGAGTCTTGAGATGCCCATTCCCAGTGTTGAGATTTTAGGAAGAAGAACCATCTCAGGAAGCTGAGATCAGGCTGGTGGATTAGAAGGAACAGGAGATTTCAAGGTTCTAGGGTAGAGCCTAGATGCTGCATTTCTAATAAGCTCCTGTTGATGCTGAGCTGCTGGGACTGTAGACCACACTTGAGAGTACTCTCTAGATTATCATGGCTAAGTCTCTACAGGGCCAGAGGGCTGGTGATTTGATGTGTGGTTGATCTGCTCACCTTTTGTGGTTTGAAGCTACTCCTGTCAAGGCCACTTTAGCAGGAGTCACTGAAGGCAAATGAGGAGAGGGTTTCAGAAGCAGGGCGGGACACCTCTGTCAAATGCTGTCCATGGGCCAAGGAAATTGAGGACCAAATGCCCACCATAGATAGGAGGAGCTTCCTAGTAATGTTGACGACATTGTGTTGCTGTGTGTCTGCCTCAGCCACCTCAGTCCACAGAAGGTCAGCAGATCCACCATGCATCAAAACATCAGCCCTCTGGCCCTGTAGAAATTTCACCATAGTGATCTAGGGCCTTGCTACTCTCAAATGTGGTCTGCAGTCCGAGCAGCTCAGCATCACCACGAGCATGTTAGAAACGCAGCATCTAGGCTCTACCCCAGACCTCCTGATTCAGAATCTGCATTTTTTAACCAGATCTATCACCCAGTAATTCATAGGCATATTGAAGTTTGAAAAGCACTGATCAATGATCTTTGTAGCCATCTACCACTGCTGATAATCTACCTTCTACAAGAGTTTTTTTCTGTCAAATATTCTTTAACAAATTAAAAAAGAAAATAATTCCTACTTTGTATATGGAGAGTAGAAATATGCACTAGGGTCTGGACTATAAGAAACCAAATTGTGGCAGAGTTATGGTGAGGGAGGATGTTATCCACATACACTATGTTCTTTTTGTTTTTTATTTCTACAGTCATAGTTATTATATTATAGTGAAAATATTATATATTTTGTTGTTAAACAAACTGGGATTCTAATCCTGGTCTGGCAGTTACTTTAGGTATAACCCTAGGTGTGTTCATTAAACTTTCATCTTCAAATTCCTCACCTGTGTAAAGGGCCTAGCGCCTTCCAGTGTTTTCAGTATTCAGATAAAGGACTGTGTGTAAAACATGTAAAAGATGAACGGGCACATAACAGGTGTTTAACAAATAGAAGTTGTTATTATAATTGTAGGGTATGTATAATTGTGTAATAGTTTCTCTGTTTTGAAATAAATTGAAAGAACAGAAAGAGCACACAATAACTATTCAAGAGGCTGTGCCAGGAGCTCTCCCGCTCCTTTGCTAAAGAAACTTGGGCCCTGGTCCTCAGTTTCTACATCTGTAAAATGGACAGGTTAAGTTAGATGGTTTATTATTTATTTTTCACCTCCGTGTGTCCACAATTCCAGATGATATTTATGTTCCAGGTGTATTTTCAGTAAGCTAGAGCTTACATCAAGTTATAATGGCAGTGCCATTCAGTTCTGATATCTCTGATTGGAAGTTTAATATGAGGTAATTACAGTGAAGCATCACCAAACATTGACCATTATGTATTGTAACTGTTAGGTCCGACTGTTAGTCTATAATGCAATGTAACAAAAATGTAATTATGTCGACAACTTAGATTTTTTAAAAATGTCTGGCCTTGTGGACATTATTTATCTCCTAAAAAGCACTTATCAGTATATTTGAAACTATATATATGAAATATAAAAACTATATATTTGAAATATAAAAGTTAAAATGTCATTCTACCTCTTTCAATATAAGAATCCATTCAAATTTGAGCAAATATAGAAGTCAGGTGCTTCCAGAATTTCTCATTGATATTTGAGATTCAAAAGATGTTTATTTATGCTGACCTGAAGCCTCTTTGCTATATGTAATACTAAATGATCATTACTGTTGTCAAAGCTTGTAGAGGAAAAGATAGTTAGGTCTATGATTTTCATTTGTCCGTTTCAGCACTGTGGAAACCTTCAGCAGGGCTCTGATTCTGAAATGGATCCTTCTTGTTGCAGTTTGGATTTGCTCATGAAAAAGATAAAAGGAAAAGACCTACAGCTCTTAGAAATGAACAAAGAGAATGAAGTATTGAAAATCAAGGTATGACTGTTAGAAGTTTCAAATTCTGTGTTTTGAGCCTTTGAGCTAATAGGATGGATTGTTAGCATTGGTGGCTCTGTAAAAGCAGAGAGATGTCTACACACATCCACAGGTCCATCTGTGTGTTCCCTTACATAGAGAAGCATTTTTATATTTCACAATCATATCTCACTGTTTTATTTTTGAGACTTCTTTTGTTATTGAAAATATCTCACAAAAGTTCAATAGTTATACAATTTCAGTCATGCAAGATGACTAGACATCTACTGCATAATATTATGCCTATAGTTCACAATACTGTACTGTACACACTTAGTAGATCTCATGTTAAGTGTTCTTACCACAATCCACAATACATTTTTTAAAGTGTGTTCATATTTAATAAATATTAATTATAGCCTTCATAGTCAAATGCCACAATATTTTTTAAATTTGTCTATGGCTGAATGCTTTTGATTTTCCTCTTTAAGGTTTATTTTATATGCAGTCCTGCAATGAATATCTTGATAGGGAAATCTTTATAGTCATTCTTGATTGTTTCCTCAGGTTAAATCCCGGAAAGATTCATGACATTTTAGCGTTATTGTCCTCAATACTTTAACCTTGTCCCACTCCTATTTCAGGAAGATACACTTTTTAACACTGTTATGGACATTAATGATAAAAGGCTTGCAAATAAGTGTATAAGCTGACAGAGTGGCATGGAGTTATCTGAACAGTGAGGACTATCACTGCAGTGCATTACTGTGCACAGAGCTCTGGTTTGGTTTGACTATGGCAAATCTGCCTCTTCAACAGCCCCTCTAAATAGGGAGTTTCTCCTTTTACATTTTCCTCTTACCAAATAACAGTGTCTTCTCTCCTATCCATTGTCTATGAGGCTGTAAAAGGTATACTTATACCCTTGGTGTTCTTAATTGCCCATCAAACTGTTCTGCCTTTAAAGTTTTTTGTTGTAAATGTCAGAACATGCATAGTGACCTTTTTTCTAGCTGGAAGCCTCCAGAGAAGCAGGAGCAGCAACTCTGAGAAACGTGGCCCAGAGATTATTTGAAAACTACCAAATACAATCTGAAGAAGTGAGAAAGAAGCATGAGGACAGTAAACACTTACTCCAGGTACCAAACACGCAGCTTGTCTATTGGAGAACTAGCCCCCACCCTGAGCTGTTCAAGTTCATCTTTCTGGAAGAGTTAGAAATGAAACAAGCAATGGCCAAGTGACTTGGTAAAAGACGTGGGAAAGGAGTGGTGTGCTAGTCTTTTCTGCCAGTTTCCCTCGCCCCTGCTTAGCCCGACACCCCCAGATGTTGCTGAGCTGCTGTGTTGCAGTTGTTGCCCAGACCCCCCATGAGCACAGGTGGGAAGGAGGCAGTGCCACCCTGCCTGGAAACCTGGGCTGGCCCTGCGGACCCTGACTGGTAACTTCTCTTCGGGTTCTGCCGTTGACTAGCTAGATGACCCAGACTGAGCCATTCTTCCTGTTTGGAGTTGGGTGTCCTTGTCTCTAGAATGAAAGAGTTGGGCTAGACACAGGGTTTCAAAATTGTTTCGGACTTAGGATACATACTTTGAGTTATAGAAAATAGAAAACAAAGTATGTATCTATATGTTTTAAAAAATATATAAGTTATATATATTTTTAAAATATATAGTTATATATAATATATAAATTATGTTATATATAAAGTATAATAAATAGTATATAATATATAAGTTATATATTTTTATATTTTAATATATAAATATATAAATTTTAAAAATAAAAAATGTACATACACTTATACATGTTCTTTTTTGTTCATTTGTTTTTAAATCTGAAGTATATACACTAGGGTCAATAAAATCTATCTGAAAAATATATTCTAGAACTGGAGAAGCCAAAAAAGTGTGTGTATGCCTGTGTGTGTGTGTTTGCCAAAATTAAAAATATAAAACAGCTAAAGGTAAGTTCACTCATAATAGTTTGGGGCACCCAGGTGTCTGTCAGCTCAGGCTGTAGGAAGGTCCCCAGGGGAGTACAGTAGGAAATTCACTGCCTAGGTGACACCCTTTCACGCATCAAGCTGTGGTAGTGATGGTTGCATACTCACATGCATGCAAGGTGCAGATGAAGAACATAAGCGGGAAGCTGATGAGGGTGCTATGCTATGGGGGGGGCTTGTGGGGACAAGAAGCATGCATCCCTCTAATGTGGCCTCGGCACTAGCCTGGAGTGACCTGACTGAAAGGCCCGCTTGGTATTTACAAAGGAAGCCAGACACTTATTTTTCTCTCTGAAATGTCAAGCTTTGTTGAATACACATGCGGAAGAGTAACAAGTTAGTCGACACAGTCCCACTGTAGCCTATTACCTGCTAGATGGAGACTTCTCTCCTATGATCCCTCAGCACAACCCCTGCTCTATGCCTATGAAGTAGCACGGTGACATGCTGAGGAGAGTTATTCTGATTTTATGACACTTTCTGATTAAAAATAAAACGTGTTTTAATTGAACCTGTATTTTTTTTTTTGTTGTTCTGGATAGTAATTGTTGAGAAAAAGTAAAAAATGTTGCTTTTGTTAAATTAGCATCTTTCTCTCTTATACCAATTCAGAAAGTATGCTTTATGGTAACAAATGGAAGCATTCTAGGAAGAATATTTATATTTATTATAATTTTAATTCTTGATTTAATGTTGTTGTAGTCTATCAGGGTTATTTTGAAGGAAACACTGAAATCAAAAAAAGTAATTCTAAACAAGTATGAATTCTGAATTTTTTTGGCTAATTAGAAAATTGTAGAAAGAGGTAATATATGTATAGGTTTAATAGAAACAGAGTTTTCACAACACAACTGTTTCTCTGACCATAGGTTAACAAGCTTGAAAAAGAACAGAAATTGAAACAACATGTTGAAAATCTGAATCAAGTTGCTGAAAAACTTGAAGAAAAACACAGTCAAATTACAGAATTGGAGAACCTTGTACAGAGAATGGAAAAGGTACAGCCCTGGAGAATTAGAAGATTTTCTTACTGACAGGGTTAGGATGAGAATGAAATAAAATAATACCAAAATAGGATATTAAATAAGATATGTTAAGTGAAAGTATTCTTTACAGTATTTGCCCTTAGGAAGTATTTAATATTAATTTTCCCTTAAACATTTCATATGATCTATACTGGAGTGATTGATTTACCTTTCTGCAAATACTGTAGTCATATCATCATTTGTCACTTTCTAGGAAGTATATGACTTAGAAAGGGGAACCAGGTGAGGCTGTGAATGCAACTAATGGAAAAGAGCACAAAGTCCATCTACTGGAGTATTAATATAGCAGGTCCCTGTAATCACAGCATTTTTATGTATTAGAGTCAGTGCAGTATCCATTTTTGACCACCCAAGTCTACTTTGTGTTTGCAAAAACCTATGGCTGCACTAGGAGAGATACAGTTTACATTAAGAAAAGTCATTCTATAGAAATTGGAACTTTAAGAAGGCACATTTAGAGAAGAGTAATAATAGAATAAAAATTTGAAAATATTTCATGCCATGTTCATTTAAGTAGCTAGCACTCCAAATATACACAAAAGGTGAACACATAAATTTGTGTATGTATGCCTTAGAATTTAGAATTTGAACAAATCAAGGAATATTATTTTTTAATAGCAAAACAAAGAGAAAACTGGCATCTCTGAAACTGAATTGGGGATAGAGAAACATATAGGCTTTGGATACTAGTAAATATTGCTCAATACATTTTTTATATTTATTGTATTTGCCTCTGTTCTTTTTAGCTTTAATTTGTTTTATGAGTCTGCCTGGGTTTATGCCATTTCATAAATATCATTTCAAAAACATCACATTTCAATATTCAGGTTTCTTATCAAAGGAACTTTGATTTGTTTAAAAATATTTCCCAAGAATTTAAAGTTTTATGACATTGTGATTTGGTTGAATTCGTAGTCTTGGTGAAGGACCTATGAGGAAATCACAAAAATTAAATATGCCCATTATCAAGTGGCTCTAAGATAATAGTATTCAGCTGCATGTGTATTATGCGGTAGGTCACTAAGTGTTATACTTTAGCAGAATCACTGGGCTAGAATCTCCTTAAGCAATTAGTTTATCCAGGCATGACAGTTTATGCTGTTTTGGAAAAACTGTAATATTTGGATGTGTACCTGGTAGTGGCAGAATACTTGATCTTATAATAAACAGCTTAACAAACCTAAGATAGCACAAAGAATATTTGCATTAAGGAAAGAAAGACAATTCTGGGAAATGAATAGAATTGCTTAACCAAGCAGATTGATTAACCAGCTTGAAATTTAAGTTTAGTCTAGAGCTCATGCCATCTCAAACCCAGTAATATTGGGTCAGGTTTAGTGCCCCCAAATTAACAAAAGAACAGGCTGGGCACGGTGGCTTATGCCTATAATCCCAACACTTTGGGAGGCCAAGGTGGGTGGATCATGAGGTCAAGAGATCGAGACGATCCTGGCCAACATGGTGAAACCCTGTCTCTACTAAAAATACAAAAATTAGCTGGGTGTGGTGGCAGGCGCCTGTAGCCTCCCAGCTACTTGGGAGGCTGAGGCAGGAGAATCACTTGAACCCAGGAGGAAGGAGGTTGCAGTGAACCGAGATTGTGCCACTGCACTCCAGCCTGGTGACATAGCGAGACTCCATCTCAGAAAAAAAAAAGAACAGTAGAAGATAATTTCTATTTCCCAGTGATCCTAGGAAATGTATACTAGATGTTAGTTCATCTCAGAGTTCTGGGGTATATTTACTTGACTGTTTACTAAACAAATATTTGAACACCACCATGTGTAACACAGAACTAGGGGCTGAATATATATATTTGTGAATGAACCAGTCTCTTTTTGTGGATATGACAATGTAGTATATCTGGATTGTGTGAGGCTCAAGGAGCTTCTCAAATCTCCCTTTCTTAATTCCTCTATGAGTCCTTTAGGGAGGCTGAAAGTGCAGTCAAAGGCAGAGGAGCATGCCCTAGAATAAGGTTCAGTGACTCAGATCCTGGCAGGACATTCTTGGGAAGTGATGGCCTAGCTCTTGCCTTGATAATAACTCTTAACAGTGGGCTGTCTCCAGGAGATCTTGGACAAAGGAAGTATACAGGGTGCGCATGACTTAGTAAGGCCATGCAGCAACCTTCCAGAATAGTTCAGTGACTTTCTAAAGTGCAGCCTACTGGAATCTCTGGAGGGTGGAGGTAAGTGGGGATGATGTGGAGGGGCAATGCGCAGTTTTTTTTTAAAGTAAAAGATGGTTTAGGCCAGGTGCGGTGGCTCACGCCTATAATTCCAGCATTTGGGGAGGCTGAGGTGGGAGGATCGCTTAAGGCCAGGAGTTCGAGACCAGCCTGGCCAATATGGTGAAACCCAGTCGCTCCTAAGAAAACACAAAAATTAGCCGGGCATGGTAGCACGTGCTTGCAGTCCTAGCTACTCTGGAGGCTGAAGTATGAGAATCACTTGAACCTGGGAAGTGGAGGTTGCAGTGAGCCGAGATGACACCACTACACTTCAGCCTGGGTAATAGAGCAGGACTCTGTCTCAAAAACAAAACTAAACTAAAAAAAGCAAATTGGTTTTAAAATATTTTATATTTGTGAAACAAGCAAATAAATAAAACTATAAGGAACAAAGTTGGGTAACATCTTGGTTTAAAGAGAGACTGAGGAGACAGGCTGTGAGGTAGGGTGTCTCAGGTAGGGAGTGTGGGCCAGAATAAGGGGAGGGTGTACTGGGCCTTTTGTATTAATAGGAAAAAGACACAAATTCAAAAAGAAAGTAAAAATTAAAAATGAACATCCTCACAAATGTTGATAAATATTGCCCTGGTTGTGGGTACCCCCTGGAGAAAAATTTACTTGCTACTCACTTGAACAATCCACTGCTCCAGTAAATAGCCATTAGTGGTATGAGGTCTGGTAATGAACACATTACTTAAAACCTTCACCATCTGTCCCACTTTAATCAGGAATGCAGTGAGAATGAATTCCATAAGCACAGTGATAAGCTAGCAAAAATGCCCAGTAAGAGCATTTTAATATGGCATATGTTCCATTTGCTAGCAGTGCAATTCTGTTACATCATATTTGTTTTCTAGTGTCATTGATTTAGCTCCATTGCAATTTTAGAGCTCAAAGGCACTTTTGAGACCACCTAGTTCCTCATGATCATTTTATAAATGAGGACAGCATGAACCCGAAACTGTTCCACAATCCTCCACTTTCTACATCACAACCCTTTCCATTATGCCCCCATCTTCTCTCATGCTGGACAAAAATGATAGAGTTGGTTCCAAAACATTTAGATGTTAGCATTTGGCCATGATTGAAATTGGTGCCCTCTCCGATCAGCCTGCTGAGGGAAACCTGGAGCTGTCTGGAGGTATGGCTCTGGGAATAGTGGGTTGCCCACTGTGTGATGCTATGAACTCCCTTTCCCTTTCCTGAAGACATTGCCTGAAAAGTGCTATCTGGTATGGTGAGATTTTCTGTGTTGTCAAAGAGGAGGCAAAAAGAACCCAAGCTAGATGGCAGAGCCTGGCCAAGGGAGAGCATTTACTAGTCTGGTTGTCTGGTTCCCTTGACCCCTGTTTATGAAAATCCATTAATCAAGAGTAAGACTATTAAACATTCATTTAGGCACCATTTTCCCTCAACCTACAAATTCAAAATACATTATCTGTGGTATGTTTTTTGACAATCCAAGTCTCATCATACGCTTGTAAGATGTATCTGTGGGCCAGGCGCAGTGGCTCGTACCTGTAATCCCAGCACTTTGGGAGGCCAAGGCGGGTGGATCACCTGAGGTCGGGAGTTCGAGACTAGACTGACCAACATGGAGAAACCCCGTCTCTACTGAAAGTACAAAATTAGCCAGACGTGGTGGTGCACGTCTGTAATCCCAGCTACTCGGGAGGCTGGGGCAGGAGAATTGCTTGAACCTGGGAGGCAGAGGTTGCAGTGAGCCAGGATCGCACCACTGCACTCCAGCCTAGGCAACAAGAGCAAAACTCTGAAAAAAAAAAAAGAAAGAGAGAGAGAGGGAGGAAGGAAGGGAGAGAGAGAGAGAGAAAGAGAAAGAAAGAAAGAAAGAAAGAGAGAAAGAAAGAAAAGAAAGAAAGAAAGAGAAAGAAAAAAGAAGAAAGAAAGAAAGAAAGAAAAGAAAGAAAGAAAGAAAAGAAAGAAAGAGAGAAAGAAAGAAGAAAGAAAGAAAGAAAGAAGAAGAAAGAAAGAAAGAAAGATCGATCTGTGATCCCTCAGAAATAATTTGAACACAGCTAGGGCAACTCCAGGGCTATTTTTATGTGGCAAGAATACTATAAGAAAAGTTTGAAAAAGCGTACAGAACACATAAGATATGAAGTAACCAGTGCCTTCAAATTATTATATATTGAGGTCCAAATATGTGCCAGGAAGCCTGTATCTCTTTTACATATATTATCTCTATCATCCCAACATTTCAATATAGGTAATATTATCCCCATTTTAGGAATGCTCAGAAGATACAAATATGAGTCAAATGAATATAGAATGAATACATGTCAAATGTTGTAACTCATTAATTAATGAGGGAAACAGTAAGATGAGAAAGCTGGTTTAAATAAAATATTTTCAGAAACTAGTCATTTATAGGCATTTTGGAGAAAAATTGAAAATAGTATAGGATTACTAGATTAAATTAAAAAAAACAGGTAATATTCTTTAAGGCAATTAAACCATAATCTTTGGGATTATGTCTTCTACCAGACAGAAATCTACAAATTTACATGCAACTTCACAGACCCAGGGCTCTAATCAAATAATAAATAATAAAAGCGAACAGAGGAAAATTCTGTGAGATAATTAAATAAATCTTGGGTCAGATAATTAAACGATGACCCAATATGACATTAAAACTGCATGCTGTATATTGTTTTTATTTCCAAGTTTGGGTTAATTTTTCTTAATATTGGTAAGGCCCAAGAGTTGAAAACCTTGGCCAAAATTTAGAAACCAGGTTAAGTCCCTATGCACAATCTTTGTGATGTTTCTGCTAGACAGCATTGCCTTGCTTTGTACTACTCACTCAGATGCTGCAGCAGGAAGTAATTTTAAACAGCATTATAGATAGTTTCAGCACACGTCTTCCAGTCAATTCCATCCAAGTTGCCAATACCAATTCCTGCCTCTTTTCAATCTCCCTTGATTCTTTCCAACTTGGCAACCTAAACCATCAGGCCAAAGCACCAAATTCCTTTTTTCAGCTGAGTGCCATCAAATATAAAATGAACACAATCATCTCAGCTTCGTTTTTCATGGTCTTGTCTGTTTTCCTTTTTAATGGAAAGGCTTTGGCTTAAAAATCAAATTAAGGCATCTTTTTAAAAGACATTCTTTCCCAATATCATAAAATTGCAATCTGAGTTTCTCCTGTATCCTAATTGGAAAGCATTTGTATCCTTTATGGCCTTGATCCTTCATCAAAAATACGTTTATTGTTTTACTACCTTCTGACAGATGACACATAGTACCTAGAGGTATCTAGTGTCCTTGGATACCAACAACTCAGTCTAATGCAAGGGAAGCAGACGTAAGGGTGGGAGAGCCGGGGTCTAGCAAGGGATGAGCTGGCTGTTTATGTGTGGTAGAATGGGGAGAGGTGAGTGGGAGAGGTTGAACTGAACAGGCTATGGGCAATACCTTGGAAGATGAGCAAAAGAAGTCCTCCAGGCAGGTGAGAGAGTGAAGACAATTATTTTTGGCCTATAGTTGAACTATGTGTAAAGCACACAGGAGAATACTCAGCTAGGTTTCCTGGAAGATAAGAGTACCAGCACATGGGAAATTAACTCTTCAGCTCAAGCCATAGTTCTAGTATGAGAAGAGGAAGGCCTTACCAAACATACACATGTAGTTCAGCAACATTTGTATCTTATTTTCTCCTAGGAAAAGAGAACACTACTAGAAAGAAAATTGTCTTTGGAAAACAAGCTACTGCAACTCAAATCCAGTGCTACATGTGGAAAAAGGTTTGCGAAGCTACCTGTTAAGTAAAAGCAGTTCCTGATTTCTTTCCTGTCCACTGGTATGCCAGCCAGGGAACAGAAGATCTTCTGTCCCCCAAAGAAATAGGATGACTGACAGTGCAGGAGGAAGGTTGAATTCCTGGGATTAACAGTCATGTAGTTATGTACCTCCCCTCCCTCAAACTCAGAGGAATCACACAGCAGTTGGGGGCAGGGGGCAGAGTCCACTGGCGGTGCAGGGAACCCCACGGGAAGGTTAGTCTTTCTGAAGAGTGAATGAGTGAGTAAGCCTGGCACCTCCTGGTTTATCGTTTGTGCTAAGGAGGACACTTGAGAGGTCTTTATTCTCTGATGCTTCTGTCTTAGTTAATGAGTCTCTTTTACAGCTAACATTGCACTGGCCAGCCCACAAGTGGAATTCTAAGATAGTTTCCTGATACTCCTTAATTCTGTAGGGTGAAGGAAATACTATGGACAATATCCATAGTTCTTTGAACTTATAAATACTCATAGTTTACAAGCAGTCACAGTCCTTAGTATGTTGGGGGTGGGTTTGTGGGTATCGCCATAATCGCTGTGCTACTCAGCTGCTATTAGAAAAAGTATCTGTATTATCATGTAATAAATCATGTAATAAGACATTTTCTGAGATTTTTCTTTATTTCTTAAAAATTCTAGTCCAACACAATCATTGTATGTTCCGATATAATTATATTGTTCAAAGTCAAATCAATTTCAAGATCGTAGTTTGTCACCCTAGAACTATTGTTCACTAGGATATTAGGCACTGTTATGGACAGAATTCAATGATACGTCATTTATTCAATGATATGTACTCAGACATCCCACTTTCTCAGTCTTTCAATTTTCTCCCTACAGGCTCCCTGCTGCTTCCTTTCCTTTTTTATCTTTCTTCCCACCTGTCCTCATCTATTGTACCTTCTGCCTGGCTTGTATTCCTACATTTTGGACCACATATGCCAAAGCCCAGAAATGGGCTGATCCTGGCAATTACACACACACATTTGAAACATACAAGATTCCAATAAATTATTAATTTTCCTAGCTTCTTCCCTGTGACAAACATGTAGCCCAAAACAAGGTACTTCTAAGATAGTTTAATAACACTGCACATTTCTGTAGAGATTGAAGGAAATACTGCAGAAAGTATCCTTAGGTCTTGGAATTACATAAGGATATTCATAACTTCAATCTAAGTAAATCTTCAGTTAATATTTTTCTTAAATAGGCAGAGCTTTTCCTTGTAGCAGAACTACTGATTTGTATGTGTCTTCCATTAAAAGTTCAGGCCATCCAAGTTTGATTTTTTTTTCCTTTAAAAAATGTGCTTTTAAAAAATTGGTGATAGGGCTATTGTCCGTCTTTGAGACAACAATGTAGCTCTTTTAAAAACCCACCTGATCTATTCTTTCACTTCTGTTCTATATAAACAGTTTTTATAAAGAATTCTTTAAAAGCTCCTAAGGAAGTTTTAGAAATTTCTTGGGTCAAGTGGATGTTTGGTGTTTCTAGAAAGGTTTTTCAACATCCAGGCTTATGCAATTTTTATAGATTGTGGATATCACACATATTTGTGATTACTTATTACTTTGTCTGAGCTTTATGTAGAGGCATTCAGTTTGTGAAGTGACAAGAAAATGAAATCAGTAGGAATCAGACTCTTTTGGTTGAAGTAATAGAGACTTGATTAAGCTACCACAAAAAAGAGGGTTTCTGTTAGGTTAAGATGAGATAGATAGGGTCATAAAAAGAAGACAGAGAAGTTAAAAAGATTTGTCTTCTTAAAAATAAGGTTGACTCCATATTTCTATTACCATCACTGGTAATTGACATAGGTAAAATGCTTTACAGTTTTCAGGATAACCTCAGGGACCTTCTTTATTTTAATCCTTTCATTCACCTTTCCGGGAAACAGCTGAAATTCTAACTGAGTTGTGCAAGATTGCTCAGTCTCTCAGAAGTTATAGAGCTGGGAGTTTTCGCTCCTACATTCTCATACATAGCAAAGCATGTGCTCATTTTACTATAAAAGATTTTGACCATCTTTCTTTTATTTCTGGAAACCTCTGAAGATCTCTCAAACTGGGTTCTTCATTCCTCTGAGTAACGCTTAGCAAAAGACCATTTTCCAACTTTTCCCTCTGCCCTGCCACATCACAAACAAATATGCAGGCCTTTTTAAGAGTTATCTTTTGGGGAAACATATTTGGGATTGATATGGTTTGGCTGTGTCACTACCCAAAAAGATGAGAATCTTGAACTGTAGTTCCCATAATCCCTACGTGTCATGGGAGAAACCTGGTAGGAGGTAATTGAATCATGGGGGCGGTTAGCCCAATGCTGCTGTTCTCATGAGTTCTCACAAGTTCTGATGGCTTTACTTATAAAGGGCTTTTCCTCCTTTTGCTTGGCACTTCTTCTTGCTGCATGGTTTTGGCCCGCCATGGGAAGAAGGACATGTTTACTTCCCCTTCCAACATGACTGTAAGTTTCCTGAGGCCTCTCCAGCCCAGCAGAACTGTGACTCACCCAAACCTCTTTCCTTTATAAATTATCGAGTCTCGGGTATGTTTTCATAGCAGCATGAGAACAGACTAATAGGGATTGTAAAAATAAACAGTGTTGGCCCTTCCATATTTACATAGATGCTGCTTAGGAACAGAAACTCCTTAGAGGAGAAAAGACCTTGAAGTTGAGGTTGCATGTCAAAGCATATGGTTGCTACTTAAATTGTACATTTGTCTGTGGTAGTTTGGGGTGGGAGTGTTCTCTCAAGGCACACCTTTGGTACCACCAATGAAAATAATAATAAAGAAGAATTTTATGGAAAATAGTAAGACACATTCATGAATTTTGTTGAAATGCAAACAGGGCTACACCTACATCCAAGCTGATTCTTTCCCTTAGTCTGGCCTGGGAATGGTAAGAATCTGACCTCTTCTGTTCTTGTGGTTGTGGTCCCTAGTTATTCTCTATTCCACGGGGGGCCCATAGTCAGTGATGTTCACACTCATGGAAGTCCAGAGAAACATTGGATCCTAAATAGAAGACAATATGAGTCTCCACAGATGGTAGTAAGATTCTTTTATAGCTTCAAAGAAGCTCTAGGATGCCACTAATCTCACTATCTTCTCTATCCTGTGGGATTTCTATGTAGGGCTATTCATATTTCCAATGTCTCTGAAATCTGTAGTGTACCCAGAAGTAGCCTCTTGGAGCCTGCAACATGGCTTTCATTGCTACTTTTACTTTCTTTGTCTCAGCACCTAGCTCTTTTGGTTTCTTCTGGAATTTTCATTCTCATAAACATCTTACTGTATGAATCCCTGGTAATAAATGTACTTTATAAAGACTGAAACATGTTATATTCTTGGGCTGTGTAAATATGGCCATGCTCAGGCTATTCATGCCCTTTGTGAAGTTTTTAAGAAAATCTAAGGTTATTTATAAAAACTATGTAAAATATAATATGATTGCTTAATTTAGAAAAAAATTAGACGATGAGGACAAGGAGATAAAATAATAGGTATACCATAAGGTTTGTTTACAAAATTAGGCCCATGGATGCTACAAACTTGCTCACAGGAGACCACTGACTCAGTTTTACATTTTCCAGCAGCCAACTCAAACAGGAAATGATGATTAGTTTTGTGAGTCACAATTCCACATGAGTAAAACCAATCAGGTGTTTGCAATCATTCAGTTATTTCTAATCTATCTATAAGGCCAGAGTATGGTCATAAAAAGAACCCTGAATAATGTTTTCAACTTACCCCTTGTAATAAACACAAAGGCTTACCTCAAAACATCATCTAAACAGAATAGCATGATGCCAACACAATCCAATAAAAGCCACTATAACAGGAACAGAGGGCATTGTGAGAAAATCCAATAATGCCACCCTCTATGGTATAAGTTGACCCAAAGATAGATTCTCAAGTATCGTGAGGAATGGAGGGAGAGACAATTCTCCATGAACTCACTTTCTTTTCACCAACCCTTTGGGAGACGTTGGGGAGTATAGAAATTGAGGGTGGGCTTCCTGTCAAGTGCTTCTTCTATGATCATCCCATGTTGCTAATTAGAGGCAAAGTAATTTATTTTCACATTTCTGCAGTTGAAGATAGGATTGACTTCCCTTCTTGAACACTAAGGAATCTAACAGGAAGTGAACCAGAAATAGTTGTCTCTTCCCCCTCCTTCAGTGATGAATTGAGAGAGAATCCTCAATTCCTTCCCTCAAAAGGGTAGGGCAGAGATTCTCTCCTCTTTTTGTTGGGGCTTTTTTTTTGCTTGCCCCCATTGGCATTCCAGGCTGCTGGTTTTTTCCAGCTCCAAGTCTGGGATGTGTGAGATAAAAAGAAACCTCAGAGGATTCACCATTGTGTCATTTCTTGGATCCCAGATTCTGGAGCCAGTCTGCCTTCTTCTCTCCACTGTTCAGAGTCTTCTTGTGTTTTTTTCATATACAATATTCAGGGCTTTTAGTTGTACTTAGTGGAAAGAATGGGGAAAAGCATGTCTTCTACATTTTCTTAGAAGCCAAAGCTTTTCAGTTCTGCTTTAATTTCAACATTTGCTTTATATCTTTATTCAGTTGCATTGTAGAGGAAAACATGGTCAAAAATTATGTTGAGACATCAGAAAGCAGAGCAGGAATCCCGGATACAGACATTTGCCTCCTTTTTTTAGACTTGACCCTTCCTTATGTTTTCTTCCTCCAGTTTTGCTTGTGTACCTCTTTATTAAGACTGGGCTGAGTGCAGTGGTTCATGCCTGTAATTCCAGTACTTTGGGAGGCTGAGGCAGGCAGATCACTTGAGGTCTGGAGTTCGAGACC
This sequence comes from Trachypithecus francoisi, assembly GCF_009764315.1. Classification (NCBI taxonomy): domain Eukaryota; kingdom Metazoa; phylum Chordata; class Mammalia; order Primates; family Cercopithecidae; genus Trachypithecus; species Trachypithecus francoisi. The sequence goes on along the minus strand of NW_022681435.1, from coordinate 565,894 downwards.
AGTCTGGCCAACATGGTGAAATCTCGTCTCCACTAAAAATACAAAAATTAGCTGGGCATGGTGGTGGGAGCCTGTAATCCCAGCTATGCAGGAGACTGAGGCAGGAGAATCACTTATACCCAGGAGGCAGAGGTTGCAGTGAGCCGAGATTGTGCCGCTGGGCGACAGAGTGAGACTTTGTCTCAAAAAAAAGAAAAGAAAAGTGCTTTAACAGAAAGATAAACAACAAAGCTCAAAAGAAGATCAAGTGACAGCTTACTTAGATATATTTTTACATTTAAAAGTCTTAAATGGATGACTAGGCTTCATATTTATTGGACAATCCTAATAGAGATTTTCTGCAATTTCCTTTAGTCACTGTTTTAGCGTATTAATGGAAATAAGTGAAGCCTCAAGGCCTTGTGTTTTCAAGAGTGCTTCTAGAAATATTTTTCTTCTACTTTGAGGCCAATTTCAAGTTTTTGGTGTTTTTTTTCCACAGTGAACTTTGTGGTAATATCTTCAAGGGGTACATGGGAAAGTTTTCTGAGCTTGGTATTTTTGATAGAAAAATAATAACCTCTGTTCCCCGTATCTCAAGCCATCTTTTTTTCTCAATGGTTCCAAGGTTCTGGGTCATGGGACACAAAGAGAACCATTTTAAATACTCACCTTTAAGAGCTTACAATATTTTTATATTTCGTGCATATTCACAGCTAGCTTGCCTCTGCAAGGTATCTTAAGCTCTTTCTCACTACTTCCCAGGAAAGTCCTGAGTCTGACCATTAAGTGGGTCATAGCTGCTCTTTCTGTTATTTTTATCTTTTCTTCTTTCACTTTCCTTGCTGGAGCAATTTTGAATTTTAGCACCAGCTATGGACCCAATTTCTGTTTGCCCTCTGTGTTTTTATTTTTTTATTTTTTTAGATGGAGTCTCGCTTTGTCGCCCAGGTTGGATTGCAGTGGCATAATCTCACCTCACTGCAACGTCCACCTCCTGGGTTCAAGTGATTCTTGTACTCAGCCTCCCCAGTAGCTGGGATTACAGGCGCACGCCACCACGCCCAGCTAATTTTTCTATTTTTAGTTGTGACAGGGTCTCACCATGTTGGCCAGGCTGGTCTCGAACTCCTGACCTCAAGTGATCCACCCACCTTGGCCTCCCATAGTACTGGGATTACAGGTGCGAGCCACCACACCCAGCATAATTTTGTATTTTTAATAGAGATAGGTTTCGCCATGTTGGCCAGGCTGGTCTCGAACTCCTGGCCTCAAGTGATCTGCCCGCCTTGGCCTCCCAAAGTGCTTGGGTTACAGACGTGAACCACCATGCCTGACCTGTTTTGATCTTTATATTCTCCAGTCATCTTTTCCTAGTAACTGAGGTTTTCTTCTGAGGCTCCTCAGTTACTCCATCCTCTGCATGTTCGCAGCAATTCTACCCTGCAAGGGTTCTGAGCAACACCTGCAGATTTCTCAGCCCTGCCCCTCGCACGCTCCCAATCTCCCTGGACTTCTGAAGACATCTTGCCCCTGAAGATTCTCTGTGGGCAGTAAGCCTTCTCACTGTCTGTTAGGAATGTTTGCAGACATCCGAAGTCTGGTCTCTCCTTGGAAAGCTCTTCCATCTCCCCGCAACATCCTTAGGGTCTGGAGCCTTACCCGCTGGGGTCCTGAAATTTCGTCAGTCTCCCGTGCCTCAAGAAGCCTCTGAACCTCAAATCTAGGGACAACTGAAATCTAATGTGAATACAGGATGGTGCTGATGCAGCCATTCTCTGAACTTGAATTTTGGAAATACTGTGAGAGCTCAGTATTGCTGCCATTGTCAGTTCAAATTACATGGGCACAAAGCATTCTCATCTGAATCAGGCATCAGCTTATTTCTTTTCAAACACTTCCTGCCATGGACTGTGGACAGAAAAACAAGGGACTGCTTGCTCATTTACTTTGTTCGGATTCCCTACTGCCCCTCTCCAAGAGAGAAAGACCAATATAAGGCTCTCTGCCAGGTACGGGGTCCTTTAAATGATCGTGTTATAAAAAGCAGATAAAATATCGGCACAGCTGAACTAGTGATCTTCCTTCAGCCTGTGTTGACAGTCTACATTTCTTTCTTGGCTTTTCTTAATTTGATAGTTGCTTGTAGTGTTAATTAAGAGGAGGGAAATGGACTTTTGCAGGGAGATTTAGTTGTGTAGGTATGATAATCAGACATGTTTCTGATTATCATCTAAAACAGAGTAGCACACTTGATGCATGTTCTTGTTCCCCCATCATTTTGTACCTTCTCTTTTTGTTCTCTGCATCCTTCTCTCAGGCCCCTCATTTGCTTCCCTCCCCTCACCAATGTCCTAGGCATCCTGTTCCCTGTAGATTTCTTGTGCCTGTACTCCCAAACATCCTCCTATCTTCCCCTCCTGTCTCTTTCAAGAGTCCTGGAAGTTTACAATAATTTGTTTTATAATTATAAATTATAAATTTCTTTTGTTTTTCTTTCCAGGACTCTATTGGACCAATTAAAATAAAGCTTCCTTTTTTTGTTTTAATTTCAACTTTTACTTTACCTGCGGGGGTACATGTGCAAGTTTGTTACATGGGTATATTGCCTGATGCTGAGGTTTGGGCTACTGTTAAATCTGTCACCTAGGTAGCAGGCATAGTATTCAGTAGGTAGTTTTTCAACCCTTTCTCCTCCATTCTTTCCCCCTCTAGTTGTCCACAGCATCTATTGTTTCCTTCTTTAGGTTTGTGTTTACCCAGTGTTTAGCTCCCACTTATAAGTGGAATTGTGCAGTATTTGATTTTCTTTTTATGCCTTAATTCACTTAGCATGATGACCTTCAATTGCATCCACGTTGCTGCAGCAGACACAATTTCATTCTTTTTATGGCTGCAAAGTATTCCAGGGTGTATATGTAACACATTTTCTGTATTGAATCCACTGTTGATAGGCACCTAGGTTGTTTATATATATGTCTTTGCTCTCATGAATACTGCTGTGATGGACATATGACTATACGTATCTTTTTGGTAGAATGATCGGGTTTCCTTTGGGTATATACCCAGTAATGGGATTGCTGGGTTGACTTCTGTTTTAACCCCTTTGAGAAATGTCCAAACTGCTTTCCAAAGTGGCTGAACTAATTCACATTCCCACCAACCGTGTAAAAGCATTCTCTTTTCTTTGCATCCTGGCCAGCATCTGTTATTTTTTTATTTTTTAATAATAGCCATTATGACTGCTGTGAGATGGTATCTCATAGTGGTTTACATGTGCATTTCTCTGAAACAATGTTTTAGTCCATTCTATGAAGCAAAATGGAAACTGATAACTCTTTTTTCTAATTAGAACATGCTATATAGTATCTTATGAATTTCCACCATCTTAGTGATACATATAGAGGCTAAGGCAGGTGGATCACCTGAGGTCAGGAGTTGAAGACCAGCCTGGCCAAAATGGTGAAACTCTGTCTCTACTAAAAGTACAAAAATTAGCCAGGTGTGGTGGCGCATGGTTGTAGTCCCAGCTGTGAGAATCACTAGAGCCCAGAGGTGGTGGTTGTGGGGAGCCAAGATCACCTCACTACACTCCAGCCTGGGTGACAGAGTAAGACTCTGTCTGAAAAAAACAAACCACCACCACTACCAACAACAACAACAAATGAAAAAAGGAAACAGAATTGGGATGACACTGGATAAGAGCAAAGGCCAAGTGACTTCTCTGAGGTCACAATGCTTCTAAGCTTGGTAGTGTTGTCACAATGTATGTGGCTTCATAACTCTAATAATAGTAGCAAGTAGAGAAATAGCCAAAACAATACAACCAATTCCAGTTACCTGAATGAAGCTTTGGGAAAGTATAAATAATCTAAGTTCAAAACTGACTATTTTTTTTTCCCATAATGGTTGATGTGGACTCAAAAATATTTACTGGAATTTAATTTCTTCCTTTCTTCTCTTTTTCCCCCACCTTTCCCTGTGAATCAATAGTAGAATTACCAAAAGTAGGAAGCCAAAAAATAAAAAATAAAAAAAGACAATCACAGACAATCCACAACATATACTAAGCCCAAATCATTAGAAACTGGTTTCTTATAAATATATTAATAGATAAAAATCTCCCTTTCTGCTCCCATGTTCTGACTCTGCTATTGCCATGCAATTGTCTGTGAAGTTTGATGGGTGCCACGTCTGTGGGTGCTCAGGCAAGGCAATTTAGCATATAAGTGCTTTATCATACTGAATACAACTTGATTCCACTACATGCTAGAGGAGTCACAGATGGTCAGAAAGGAGCTTTTGACATGAATTGATATTCTCATTCAAGTTAAATCCAAACAAATCAGAGCCCACTTCATAGCTATTTATCTTCAGTGTGTCCTGTGTGGCATAATGGGGCCCTGGGGTCTTACCCACCTGATCCCCAGTAGCAGTGTGGTGTGGAGGAGGGCTAGCAGTAAGGGCACGCTATGGAACGTGTGAGCCAATCATTTTCTCTTGCTCTTTTTTCTTTGCATTCCCAGTTGCCAGGATCTTCAGAGGGCAATTTCCATTCTCCAGGAGCAGATCTCTCATCTGCAGTTTGTGATTCACTCTCAACATCAGAACCTGCGCAGTGTCATCCAGGAGGTCAGTTTAATCAAGTGTATTTATCTGGTAAACAATATGTTTACGGTGTAGAGCCCAAATATGAGTGGCTTGACTGGACTTTTGAAGCAATGAGATTTCTCTTCCTACTGACATATCCTTTTTTGTTTCTCATGCAATATGGCTCTGTTTCCAATGACCGCTCTTGTTTGTAACACCAACACCTGTAATACTGTCAATGAAGATAGCTTGGAAAATTATATGTAACTGTTTTTTAGATGTTTCTGTGATTTTCTAAAAGTATTCCGAGCCAAATAATGTACACTGGTCTTTAGACAATTTCACAGGTCAGGAGATTCAGCCCTTCCTTGAGCATGAAATGATCTATTTTCATAACCTCATAATTTATTTAGGAGATGATTTAGGGTACTGGTGTAGCATGGCCCTTCTTCTCTGGAAGCAGCCTGACAGGTGGCAAAGTAGAGGTGACTGTGGTAGCAGCCAGATAGATGGTGGAGTGTGTATTTAAAATCTACTTCAAGATATGCATTGATCTGGTTTTGGGGGTCTGTTTTAAAATTTAAAAAAAAGATTTCTATTCAATTACTTTACTACCAAATAGAAGTCCTCCCAAATAACTCCAGAGCCTTCCTGACACAGATACAGCATTTGTGCTTGCTTGGCTATGACCTCACTAAAAGGCCAGATAATTGAGTAGTGGAATTTGAGAGCCAGGAGGGACTTTGGGCGCACCCCACACCCTATTTTTATAGAGCAGTTTAATGACAGCTAGTCGTGCCAAAGTTGGTCTTAGAATCCATGTGTCCCCTCTCTTCCTTCACCATTTTGAATCTCATCACCCCACCTCCCAATTCCACATTGCCTCTTGGCAAAGCAGGCTCACCTCATTATGCTGCTGCTTGACAAATCTCTACCGCAGGGAGCCTCTGCACACCAGGCAGTGGCCTTGCATCCTGTCCACCAGCAGCTGCATCTGCAGGATGAGAACATCAAGTTGCTGAGACGCAGAAGGGCGGCCAGTGCTGCTTTCATAGGACGCACTCCTGCTGAACTTGGTTTAAACAGGTTATCCAAAGATTAAAGTGAATCACAGCACCAGCTGAGGGCTTTCAGCCCCAGGTGTCAATTTGGCCTGCTACTTTCTGTTGCCTGCTGAGTCTGCTAATGCTGTGAGATTTAACTTTTTTTTTTATTTGATGAACATCATTTGACTTCAGAAATCCATACAATTTCTGACTTAAGTAACTATTTCCTGTGGTCTGACAAGGTTTTTCCTATTGTGTTTTCTAATTATTAGATGGAAGGATTAAAAAATAATTTAAAAGAACAAGACAAAAGAATTGAAAATCTCAAAGAAAAGGTTAACATACTTGAAGCCCAGGTAAGGAGGGAACCTATCTTACATTTTGTTGTGAAGGTGTTAGTGTGTGTGTGTATCTGTGCGTGCAAGGGTATCAGTATCAGTGAGCCTGTGTATGAAAGTATGCAATTGTATGCCTGTATACTACTACTAGTATTTCTGTTTGAGAGTGGGCATGTGAGTGTCTGTGTGATTGTGTGTGCTGTGTCTGTGTATGTCTAAGTGTATGTGCGTGTGTCTCTGTGTGTATCCAAGTGTCATTTTGTGAATGTGTCTGCATATTCTATGCATAAGAAATTAGCGCTATGGAAAAAAGGATGGACAATTTAATGATTGTTAAATTATGAAGTGTTTAAAATATTGTATTATGTTATTAAATTATTAACATTATTAATGTTAAATATTAAATAAATATTATTAAATTATTATTAAAAGTTCATTCAGATTTTCCAGAATACTCGCTGTAATGGAGAGACAGATGATCACCTCTCTTGATATGGGCTCGAATCAGAGGCTTGCTCAAGTACACTCTTGTGTAAATTTCACTCTAGTCAGGTGGCCAGGCTTCCTGTCTCCTGCCTTTGTTCCCACACATAATCCTTTCCTGGCTTGAGATGTCCTCTTTCCTCCTTTCTTCATTCATATCCATCCTGGCCTCCCAGCTTTGCCTCCAGGATTACCCGCTTCTAGAAGCCTGTTATAATTGTCTTGCTTTTCAGTGTTTTAAAACTGAACACAACATATCCTAATGTCCTGGGATGACACATGCTTTTCTTCCCTCCCACTCACTCCCCCTTTCCTCAGGACCCCTGTATTAGTCTGTTCTCATGCTGCTAATAAAGACATACCCAAGACTGTGTAACTTATAAAGAAAAAGAGGTTTTGTGGGCTCACAGTTCCACATGGCTGGGGAGTCTTCACAATCATGGCATGGCAGAAGGTGGAAGCCATGGCTTGCAGAGCAGCAGGCAAGAGAAGTGTCAGTAGGGGAAATGCCAGATGCTTATAAAACCATCAGATCTTGTGAGAACTCACTCACTATCATGAGAACACTACGGGGGAAACTGCCGCCGTGATTCAATTATCTCCACCTGGCCCTGCCCTTGACATGTGAGGTTATTACAATTCAAGGTGAGATTTGGGTGAGGACACAGAGCCAAACCATATCAATCCCTTTGCTGGCACTCAGCTGCCATCCTCAGCTGGCGATGCCCCTGCCTTGCAGGAAGTGCAGTGAAGACCCTGCCGAGGTTGGAGTTCCTCTGAAGACCCCACAGCACTTCCACCTCATTCCATTTCTTGCCGTGTCTCTGCTTCTGTCTCTGTCAAATGGCTCATCACCCACTGCCTGGAGCTGGGCACCTGTTCTACTCCATCCCTCAGTATTTTGATTTTCTGCTAATTGTCACCTGCCAATGTTAATGTTGCTCAGTCCTGTGAACTGTGGAGATGTTCTGACTTCCCACTGGAGGCCTTATCATCTTTTGGAACTGTTCCTTCCACTGCCATGTTCTTTCCACTTTCCCCAAAGAGAAGATAATCCTAATAATAATTTTTTACACGTTAATTTTTGTAGCCTCATTTTCCGTTTCTACCTTCCCAGCAGACAACTGTTCTCTTTTGGTTTTGAGAAGCTCACACTCTCCTTAGACTCTCGCCCTCTTCAGGCTGTATGGGACTGATTAACACACTGCTCTCAGCTCTGTGCATCTAAAAATGCCTTGATTGTGGAATAATTGGCTCAAAACTAGTGTTCACTCAAGTGCCCAGTAATAGCTGGCTAATTTATATCAGCGGACCTTCAGATTATGTGATTCATGTCACAGTGGAGCCTTCTTGTATGAAATGTTCTCCAAAGACATTTCTTCACAGCCTTTCTTAGTGGCTTTTTGGCAAATATTACTTGATAAAATATTTTTTCTTATATTATTACATATAGAAATATATTATATATTTCATTTATATATATATATATTTTTAAACAGGGTCTCACTCTGTCACTTAGGCTAGAGTGCATGATCTCGGCTCACAGCAACCTCTGCCTCCTAGGTTCAAGCGATTCTCCTACCTCAGCCTCCTGAGTAGCTGGGATTACAAGTGGACACCATGTCACCCGGCTAATTTTTGTATTTTTAGTGGAGATGGGTTTACACCATGTTGGCCAGGCTGGTCTCAAACGCCTGACCTCAAGCGATCTGCCCACCTCGGCCTCCCAAGGTGCTGGGATTACAGACATGAGCCACCATGCCTGGCCTATTTCTTGTATTTTTTTATGTAACTAACATTCATTTATTCCATATAAGTTGGGACATAATGGATAAGCAACTAGAACAAGAAAATCACTGATAAAAGTACCATCCCTGGATACTAAATCAGCATAGTTGGGTATATCTCTGTTTTGTGGGAATCTATGTGCCTGTTATATACCTGTGTGTACATACTAACTATAGAATATATATGGCACTGTACTGTGCCTATTGAATTTTCGTTTTTAAACTTTCATTCATTTTATTCATTTTTCCACATCACTAATTATGTAATTACTTCTACACTTAATTATTGAGTGGCTACTATGATATAGGCACTAAATTCCGGAAAACAATGTTGAACAAAATAGACATGAGTCCTGCTCCCTGGAACTTACTGGCTAGTGAGTGAATTTGAAATGCCTCTTTATTCTGGACTAAATTCTTATTGAAACTGTTCCAACAGCGAATCAGCCTATTTTGACTCCAATAGCTTACTGCTTTAATTATTGGACATCTGTAATATGTTTTATGGAGAGGTTGTTTTAGGGTTGGCATCATTCTCAGATCTTTCACTTCATATGGTTCTGGGCTCTGCTCATATCTGATTAAGTGCCCATTCTTATCACAAAGTCAAGGTGTCAGTGGTACTACTGCTTCGAATTCAATTTTGTGTTCTTTAATTATGCCTATTTATTTATATTGTTCCCAATGAGGATTTTATCTTCCTAAATAAACTGACAACTTAACCCAGATACTGTACATTATCCAGTTGGCCTGTTGGTTAAACAGTTAGACAAGGAAGATGTAATTGTCTCCATTGTACTCTGTTTGTATATTCCAAAAGCTAGCGAATAATTACTGACTATTCAGCAATTATGCCACAGAAATAGATGTGTGTCCCTCTCCTTTCATGGAAACTTCTTGGTTTGTGGCAGACTCTCTACAGTAATGCGACAGAACCTCTCAGTGTTATCTTAGATTCTCTGTATGTAGCTCAACCCAAGCCAGTGTTTTCTTTTTTCTTTTCTTTTCTTTTCTTTTCTTTTTTTTTTTTTTTTTTGAGACAGTGTCTCACTTTGTCACCCAGGCTGGAGTGCAGTGGCATGATCTCATAATCTTGGCTCACTGCAGCCTCCGCCTCCCAGGTTCAAGCAATTCTCCTACCTCACACTCCCAAATAGATGGGATTACAAGTGCCCACCACCACGCCTGACTAATTTTTGTATTTTTAGTGGAGACAAGGTTTCACCATGTTGGCCAGGCTGGTCTAGAACTCCTGATCTCAGGTGATCCGCCTGTCTTGGCCTCCCAAAGTGCTGGGATTATAGGTGTGAGCCATTGTGCCCAGACTCAAGCCAGTGTTTTCTAACACTTGTATAAAAAAGGCGTCCAATAATAACAGTATCTGAGGAGTAACTTTATGTTCTCAACATTTATTTTCTTCAGTAAATAAATCTTTCTTTCACAGCAGTGGATGCTATTTGCCCATCTGAGCTTTAAAGAGTCCAAGCCATATTTACTTACTTATTCAACAGATTTTTTGTGTGTTTATGATGTGTCAGGAAATGTTCTAAGTGCTGGGTATATGGCCGTGAATGTGACAGATTGTCCCTGGCTTCATCTTACTTATACTTTGAGGAAACAGACAATAAATAAATAAACAAGCAAGTTTACAGCTTGCTCAGGAAGGGCCAAGTTCTCCGAGGATGAGTGGAAGAGTGTGGGGAGTCATAGAGCAACAGGGATTAGGGAGGGTACCTCTGAGCACGTGATGTTGGACCAGGTATCCAAATACCTAAATACAGTGACTTTGAGCCATAGTGATTTCATTTATTTTATTTTTATTTTGTTATATGTTTTTTAGGGACAGGGTCTCACTCTGTTGCCTAGGCTAGAGTGCCGTGGCATGATCATGACTCACTACAGCCTCAACCTCCCAGGCTCAAGCAATCCTCCCACCTCAGCCTTTTGTGTAGCTGGGAATACAGGCGCACACCACTATGCCTGGCTAATTAAAAAAAAAAAAAATTGTAGAGACAGAGTTTCACTGTGTTGCCAGGGCTGGTTTCAAACTCCTGGGCTCAAGTGATCCTCCTGCCTTGGCCTCCCAAAGTGCTGGGATTACAAGTGTGAACCACTTCACCCAGACTCATAGTGAATACATTTCTATCCTATTCCTGGTAAATGGCTTGTTATAAAGCTTTTGAACTAGAATAAAATGTGCAGGGGTACACTGTCTTGCACTGCAAATTTAAGGCCACTGCCAATTTTGGAATTCGTGAAATAACAGAAGGGACTTATTCAGTTTATGAAAAATGATCATCAGAGCTTGAACAACCCTTTAAACACATCAACTTTTTAAACCATAAAGATAGCACCACTTTCTCATTCATGCTAAAATCGTTTGTCTCTGTTTAGTCATGCTACATATTTTGTTTTCTTCAAAGCTGCTCCAGGAGAGCTATTATTAACTACATTTTGCAAGTGACAAAACTGAGGGTCTGAGAAGTGAAGCAATTTGTTTAAAATCACTCAGCGAGCAGGTGGCAGAACCTGCATTTGAGTCTGCTTAACTTTGCAGCACATGCCTGCCCATCAATATCTACCTATCTCTGTATCTGGGTGATATGGTTTGGCTGTGTCTTCACCCAAACCTCATCTTGAATTGTAGCTCCCATAATTCCCACGTGTTGTGGGAGGGACCTGGTGGGAGATCTTTGAATCCTGGGGATAGTTTCCTCCATACTGTTCTCGTGGTAGTGAGTAAGTCTCATGAGATCTGATGATTGTTTTAAGGAGAAACCCCTTTTGCTTGGTTCTCATTCTTTATTGCCTGCCTCGCTGTAAGACGTGTCTTTGCATCTCCTTTCCATTCTGGCCATGATTATGAGGCTTCCCCAGCCATGTGGAACTGTGAGTCCATTAAACCTCTTCCTTTTATAAATTACCCAGTCTTGGGTACATCTTTATTAGCAGTGTCAGTATAGACTAATACACTGGGTGATTAAATGTGTGTGTGTGTGTGTGTGTGTATACATGTTTGTGAAATATATATGTGTAGCCAATATATTTTTAAACACATGGTTACAACATTAAATTTGCGTAATCTTTTACATTGATTTTGGTCATTGTCACAGTTACTATATTAAATATTTTCTATTTTACTTCTAGCTTTCAAGTAATGAAAATACATCCTTTTTTCCTGTGGTGGTCTTTCTATCCTAGCAGTTTTTTTCCCCTCCCTATAGGCAATAAAATTGACTCATATAACCCTATCTTTTAAAAAATCTTTAATTCTTCTTAACCAGTTTTAAATATCACCAGAAAATTTCTGCTTAACTCTACCAAAATTATTTACTTTCTTTCTGTTTTTGCATATCTTTCATCATCTTAATTTATAGCTCTGACACTCGTCTTATAGTTATTGCATTTCTAGTTTCTTCACTAAGGACCTGCTCCTTGGGAAATGCATTTTCAGAAATTACTGCATTTTCTGAACTTTGAAGATTACCCTACTCTATATAAGCACCATCATCCTTAAAATTTAATTCTGGAGTGTGTTGCTAAAATATTAAGTATGCAAAAAATTATATTCTTTTTGAAAACTATGTCAATAAACTATCCTTAGATGGAACCATAATAATGGCAGGCATATTCTGGCCAGTGATTTGTAGTTTTTAAATAAAACTCATGCATATACTGTCCTTGTTAAAGGAAAAATCAGAAAAGTCTATGAATCAAGACTAAATGCCTAAATCTGGTAGATGAAACAAATCAGCATGGAATTTAAAATAAATTAAAGAGAGTCTAACATAATAACTCTTATGCTTTTGTATTATTTGGTACTGAATTGGTTGAGAAGCTGGGAGTTTATTCTGGGGAAAACCTAAGTAGCTTATACCTAATTGACCAGTCACAGAATATTTTCATTTCAATGGTGCTTGTCATCAAGAGACTGCGTTTCAAATTGCTTTGTCACGTGTAAAGTACTATAAAGAGGGCCTTTTTTCTAGGCACATGCTTGGCCTATAATATGTGCTTGCCCTTGTTTGGAGTGTATAATAGATTTATATTCATTTTATGAGGAAATCTTCACCATCAATTGATCAAATCTGAAGTACATTTCCCGGGTGAAACTTAGCTTCACTCTTGAAATTTCACAGTGAAATGATGACTGCATGTGAAGATACTGGCTCCATCTTTGAGTTATTATTCGTGGTAAATGCTGGGAGCTAAGAAGGGGCATAGTCCGAGGCTGACTCTAAACCATTGACTTACTCCAAACCGTCAGGTGGAATTTCAGAAAATACCTTGTAGGCCATGTGCAGTGGCTCTCACCTGTAATCTCAGCACTTTGGAAGGCTGAGGCGGGCAGATCACTGAAGCCAGGAGTTCAAGAGTAGCCTGGCCAACATGGTGAAACCCTGTCTCTACTAAAAATAAATACAAAAATTGGCTGAGTGTGGTAGCACATGCTTGTAATCCTAGCTACTCGGGAGGCTGAGGCAGGAGAATCTCTTGAACCCAGGAGGTGGAGGTGGATGTTGCAGTGAGCCATTGATGGCTGTAATGGGCCATCTGGAGGGGCTATTGCCATCTCACTGGCTGCAGCAGGGAGGCGTGGCAAGGGCTGCATTCTCTTTGGAGCCCACAAGAGCCCCATGCCTGCTGGGCACAGCTGCAGCTGCTTGAACTGTGACTGCAGACTCAGGAGTCCCTGCACTCTTGGGAGCCCTGGAAGGCCCCCTTTGCCCTTGCAGGCTCTGAAGTGCCTGCTCCCACTGCCTGGCTTCTCCCTGCTGTTGGCACCCTCTCCAGTCTTGGAGCAAAGTTGGGGCCAAGCCTGGGCACTGTCACAGCTCAGCCGGGTATGTGCATGTTTGGGTCGCGCTGACATGCCAACCCCCTTCTGCCTCAACCCCCTCTGGACTTTGGGCACCAATAAGCATGGGAAGGAAGCCAAGGGGGTGCTGAGGGCAGTTTGGTGCTGGCCTGAAGGTGCCCCTTGGCACAAACAGCCTAGGTGCTATGAACCACAGCAGAAGGCAGACAGGCTCCTGGGCAGAACGGGGTAGGTCCCAGTGAGTCCCCACCTTCAGGACAGGGAGGGTCCAAAGGCTGGGGGCCAGGCTGCCAGTCCTATGGACTGGAGTAAGAACTTTTGTTGCCTTTTCTGGGCCCACTCATGGATGCCCATGGAGGAATCAGCACATACTTCCTTCCCCTCTGAAGCCATAAAAGCCCCAGGCTTAGCCAGAGCTGAGCAGACATTGGGATGACCAGCTGCGGAGAGGAGCTACCCACTCCTGGGCCTCCTCTCTGCTGAGACTCAAGCAGATATTGGGACAACCTGCCTGCAGAGAGGAGCCACTCACTCTAGGGCTTCCCTTCTGATGAGAGCTGCACAGACGATGGAGCAGTCAGCTGTAGAGAGGAGCTACCCTCTCTGTTGATAGCTGAACACTTGGGATTACTTGCCTAGCAGAGAGGAGCTACCTTCTCTGCTGGGAGCTGGACGCTTGTCAGGACACCCTGGCTGTGGAAAGGAGCTGCCCCCTGCAGGTTTCCTCTGAGCTGCTCAATAAACCTCCTCTTTGTCTTGGTCACCCTCCACTTGTCTGTGTACCTCATTCTTCCTGGCTGCTGGACAAGAACTCAGGACCCACTGGATGCCTGGGCTAAAAGAGCTGTAACACAAACAGGGCTGAGACATGCCCCTTGCTCGCCATGTTGCTGGCAAAGAGAAGGAAAGAAGAGCTGTGGTCCTTTGGGCAGCCCAGACCTGGGAGCTCCCTGAGCCAGGGTTGTGACTCTCTTTGGGGCCTTGCGGTTCCTGGCATCTCCAAGCTTCTAGGTGCCACCGTGTACCCCGGTGCCGGCTGTGGAAGCTGCCTGTGGTGCACCTGGTCTGGCTGCAGCCTCGCAGAGCCAGCACCCATGCCGGTACCTGGCGCTGTGCGCCCCACTGCAGCAGCTGGCATGTTTGACTGTGCACAGTGGCTGGACCCCACGCTTGCTCACACAACCCTGGCCATTTCACACCTGACTCACCCTTGATAGGCCTGAGACCTAGGCCAGTAGCGTGCAGCCTGCCAAACTGAGTGGACAAAATGAGCCCAACGGACCCAAGTAAAACTTTGGCAAAGGTGCCGCTGGCCTCAAAGGTTTCCGGCCAGAAAAATTACACCCTGTAACACTGAGATTGCACCACTGCACTCCAGCCTGGGCAACAGAGTGAGACCTTGTCTCAAAAAAAAAAAAAAAAGAAAAAGAAAAAGAAAAAGAAAAAGAAAAATACCTTTTAAACTGTAATTACATGACTCTCTACATCTGTGTTCCTAGAAAGGGAAGGGAGCTGGTGTGCTGTTGTTCATCACCTGTCATCGTTCCACTCAGCTACCTTTTGGTCTCAGACACTTTTATATGGGTGTGTCCTTTAAAGACTCCTGACCCAACAGTGCAACCCACTGGCAACTCCGCATTGCTCATGATCCTTCACTGTTTTAAGTCTCACTTTCCAGATCTGGGAAGTGAAATTGCTCGCTTGACTATGTTGTAGAGAAAGCACTGGCTCTGGACGGGAGGACACAGCTTGGCATTGAGCTCTGCATAAATAGGATGTGGGGCACTGGAAGTCTTTGTAATTCAATTTGTAGTTATAAAAATAGTACTTGAGGCTGAGCACAGTGGCTCACACCTACAATCGCAGCACTTTGGGAGGCTGAGACAGGTGGATCACTCAAGTCCAAGAGTTTAAGACCAGTGTGAGCAACGTGGTGAAACCTGTCTCTACCAAAAATACAAAAATTAGCCAGGCATAGTGGCGCTTACCTGTGGTCCCAGCTATTCGGGAGACTGAGTGGGAGGCAGGTTTGAGCCCGGGAAGTGGAGGTTGAAGTGAGCTGAGATAGTGCCACTGTATCCAGCCTGGGTGATGGAGCCAGACAGTGTCTAAAAACAAATTTAAAAAGGCACTTGGACTAGAAAATCATAACCGACTGCCTTTACGTCTTAAAATCTGTGCCAGGCACTAGTTGAGCACTTGACATATTTTTTATCTCATTTCAAATCTGTGAAGAAGGTGTTATTATTATTATATCTGTAATACAGTTGAGGAAATTAGGCACAGAGAGGTTAAGTAACCTAAATGAGGTCACGTAACCAGTGAGTGTGCTAGGATTTGTACGTGAGAACTTGTGCTCTAACCATTACTCCTGTTCTTAGCTGTTGCATGAACTCCCAGAATTATGAGAGTGATTCCAGATGTAAAATATTATGTTCATATTACACTTGTTTCTTCCAACAATTTACACAAAGTAGGCAGTACATGTATCATTTACCGCTAGTATAGATATGAAGAAACTAAGGCTTCATAAGAAAATTGAGCCTATAGAGGCCATGAACTTACATTAATAGTAAAGAGCAGATGGGACCTATTTTCATGGGGTTTATAATCAAGAGATTGCAAAAGAGAAGACGAACGTGTGATCGATATTATGGGTATCTTTAACAAGGTTCCCTAAAAGTTATTTTCATTTGTCTGTATTTTTAAAACTCTGTAAAATAAAATATAGATCCTTCAGCTGTTGAATTTCAGATGCTAAATCAGAATACTATATTTTAGTCCCTTTGTAAATTATACATTTTCAGGGAGTATCTGCATCTTCAGAGATAATATTTAGTGACTTTCAGCTGTCTATTTTCTTTGTTCGACAGTATAACTGCAATAACAAACTTATTGTCAAGGAGTGAGGCAGGTGTTGGGTTGAATAGAAGCATTCAGGGTGTAAGCTAATAAATGTGTTAGTTACTTGATGTCTGCATTTTTTTGAATTTTAGAATAAAGAACTAAAAACCCAGGTAGCACTTTCATCTGAAACTCCTAGGACAAAGGTATCTAAGGCTGTCTCTACAAGGTAAGGTCTTTGTCTTCTTCCACCCTGTCTTCACAACCTATATTGAACATGTTTGACATTCAACCCACTGAAGAAAGGTTCCAGTATGTCACTACTTATGTAATCATTTGTTTACTGTCTGTCCCCCAGTTTCTATTCAGAACTGTGTTAATCTTGTTCATCATTTAATCCTCAAAGCCTAATGTAGAAATACTAAATAAATTAATGAACAAATTTAGATATCTCTTTTTTCTTCTTTGCCCCAAAACAAGCCCAATCTCAACTCCAACACCTAGACATTACAGATCATCTCCTTTATTGTCTTTCCTCTTCTGTTGCTCTATTTTTATGCCATTGATGGACATTTTAATCTTTAATTGTTGGCATTTATTGAAATTGCTATGTTGTCAACTCTAATAAATTATTAATATAAATATCACCAGGGCAAGAATAGTTCTTTTTAATTTCCTGCATTGCTAAAGACAAGGTTCTTCAACAACTATCTAATAATGAATGATTTCAAGTGATGATGACGACCTATTAAAGAAATTGAAATGATGGTTGAAACCATCTAAGTCATTTTTTTAAGTTAAATTTTTGTTGTGGTTGTTGGCAGAATCAGAATCTGGGCTCAAATCTCATTTCCACAAACCCCATGAAATTATCATTTAAAAGAAAACATAGTTTCTAATTACATGTATCATTTAAAAAGTGATTAAAAACTTCCTCTTCTAGCAGCTTTTGAATTTCCCAAGCTAGTCTCTCTTGGGAAGAATCTCATTTTCTAAAACTCTCTTCAGCCCAGTGCCAGAGGTGGAAAAAATCAGACCCACTGTGATTAGCATCAGTCTAGGAATTCACGAAGATTCTTCTCTCTCTTTAAAACTGTCTGAAACAGTATTTCATTTTGCTAATGATGTACGTAATTAGAGACTAGAGATGAAACTATTAGGATTCAAGTCCTTTAAAATCTTTTGGCCTACAGATGCTTGTTATAAGCTTTTTGGCCACTAGCCCTGCAACTTCTAGAAAAGAAAAGAAATGGAGCCCCAGAGGTTTCCCAGGAGGAGATGAAAGGCCTACATTTCAGAAACAGGGAGAGTGGAGTCACTTCAATTGGGGAAGATGTGAAAGGTTTGGACTAGGAGGGCAAGCGTGACATTCCAAGGGAACGAAGGATGGCTAGTATTTTGCTCCCTTCCATCTGTACCATTCCCACTGGGGTGGTGAAGCACTATGGCCAATCATAGCTGCTTGGACCTGGAGGGAATGGGGCCAGAATGGAGCAGACAAAGAAACAGCTGGTTATCTTCATATGGTAACTACTCTGGCACTCTGGCTGGTATATAGGGGTCATATTGTAGAGAATGACTTCTTTTGCCAACTCTTTAGCTACAGCTATTAATTAGCATTTAACTAATTAATAGTTAAAGGTTTACTGTTCTTTTTCTTCTCCCTGTGACTTGGGAAAGGCCAAATGGGGGAAATTTCCTAACTGCAGTGGTGAAACGAGACTGAATGGACCCTTTGTTCTGTGATTTTTGATAGAAATTCTTGTGTCAATGATATAAAGCAGCAGTCCCCAACCTTTTTGGCATCAGGGCCCAGTTTCATGGAAGACAGTTTTTCCATGGACCAGGGTGGAGAGGATGGTTTTGGGGTGACTCCAGTGCCTTACATTGATTTCTATTTTTATTACATTGTAATATATAATAAAATAATTATAAACTCACTATAATGTAGAATCAGTGGGAGCCCTGAGTTTGTTTTCCTGCAACTGGCTGGTCCTATCTGGGCGTGAGACAGATATTCAGGCATTAGATTCTCATAAGAAGTGTGCAACCTAGATCCATCACATGCACAGTTCACAATGGGGTTCGCGCACCTATGAGACTCTAATGCCATTGCTGATCTGACAGGAGGTGAGCTCAGGAGGTAATGTGAGCGATAGGGAGTGGCTGTAAATACAGATGAAGCTTTGCTCTCTTGCCCACTGCTCACCTCCTGCTGTGTAGTCCTATGCCTAACAGGCCATAGAGTGGTACCAGTCCATGGCCCAGGGGCTGGGCACCCCTGATATAAAGGCAGGACTCACATTTGCAGAATAAAATATGGCCCATTGGTTGCTTGACAAATGTAAGTGGTAGTTTAGTTTTCTAAATCTGGCTTTACAAATATACAATGGAATTAACTCTAGGGAGAGATTTGAGTATAAAGATAACTGTTAAGACTGAAATTAGAAAATTATGTACACTTAAAACTTTAATCTTGGCAAATCTCTACACATTCTCTCAGGAAATACAAACAAACAAGGTTTTTCTTTTTTACTTGAGCATTAGAACATATAGATCCTTCCTTCCTTCCTTCTTCTTCCTTTCTTCCTTCCTTTCCTTCCTTCCCTTCCCTTCCTTCCTTCCTTCCTTCTTTCCTTCCTTCCTTCCTTCCTTCCTTCCTTCCTTCCTCCTTCCTTCCTTCTTCCCTTCCCTCCCCTCCCTTCCCTCCCCTTTCTTTCTTTCTCTCCCTTCCCTCCCCTCCCCTCCTTCCCTCTCCCTGCCCTTCCTTTCCCTTCCCCTCTTCCCAAGAAGTCCCTCCCCTCCCCTCCACCTTCTTTCATTGTCTCTCTCTCTCTCGTTTTTCTGTTTTGACAGGGCCTCACTCTGTGGCCCAGGCTGGAGTGGCAGTAGCCCAGTCATAGCTCACCTTAACCTCAAACTCCTGGGCTTAAGGGATTCTCTCACCTCAGCCTCCCCAGTAGCTAGGGCTATAGGCACACTATCACACCTGGCTGTTTTCTTTTTGTAGAGAACAGGGTCTTGCTATGCTGCCTAGGCTGGTCTTGAACTCCTGGGCTCAAGTGATCATCCCACCTCAGCCTCCCAAAGTGTTGGAGTTAGAGTCATGAGCCAGTGCATACAGCCTGATGTTTCTCGAGTGGTTTGCTCAAGAGGAGGAGCCATGTTGTTGAACAACAATAATAAAATATGCATATGTATATATGTGTGTGCATGCATATATATGTCTGTGTACATATATATATACACACACACACTTACAGTTTTAAATACTAGAATCACACAGTGAGGAAATAAATTCAGGCTATGCAAAATGCATTGAACTAAAACAGCCTGGGGGAATAGTTGATTTGTATTGTGTCATCTCCAACTCACACTGGGAAATGTCTTCACCAGGTGGAATGGCAGATACAGGCTCTTCCTCTTTCCGGCTTCCCTCATGCTCCCTCATTCTTGTCCTGTTACATCTAGCAGAATTTGCACTTGCGTGCATTAAATGCTTTCACAATGCTATTCTACTGTATATGCTGGGGAACTGATCAGAATTCATCTATTAATACATCTCTTAGAACAAAGCAGTTAGTTCAGATTTGATATTAATAGTATTGTGGTAGTTGAGTATGGTGGTCCAGCCATGATCACTAGAGTTTAACATTCTTCATTTTGATCATCATGTTGTCTTTTCTACAGTGAATCGAAGACCGAAGGTGTTTCCCCTTATTTAATGTTGATTAGGTTACGGAAATGAACTGGCTGCCTGAAGATCTGATTTAGAAAGACTGTGTGAGTCTTATTTATTCTCTGAAACACAGCACAAATTTCATGTTAAAATGGCACAATGCCATTATTTAAATGGAACTTATTATATACCAATGCCTTTGCAAGAAGATGACATTTCAGAAAATCAAACAAATATGTATTTAATGGATGGACTCTTCAAAACTTATCAAGTAGGTGAAGAAACCAGGTGCCTTCCCATGATGGAAGACAGATTCTGCTTTAAATTAAAAAAATACAAATCTGAATCTTGTTTTCAGATTTTTTTCTATGGGGACTGTTTTAAGGTTGTCAACTCTGACTTTTTGATAGTGATTTTTAAGAGTATAAATAGAAGGGAGAGTATATATGTATGAATGAACATACATTTCCTGCATATATATGTATGAAGGGCATATATATGTATGAATGAGCATACATATTTGAAAACTGACTTTTGAATGATAAGAAAAATCTTACAGTGACATGAGTTCATCTCCTGATCCATTGTTTCTTGGAGAATTATACTCAACTGAATTACGGGCAGGAGAAAGAGTGGATTCCTTTTAGCTAATTCCGCAACCCATATGCCCCTCTGAAGTTGAGAGTCATGGTTGCCTCACCACACATCAGAGAATGACTATTCTTCGGTAGTTCTGGGATTAAAAATTGGTTTCTAGAGGTAACCTGTACACATAAAAACACAGGGATGCACATGGCGTCCTCTACCTTTGTGATTAACTTTCTTCTTGATATTTATTAATGGTATCTAAATAAAGTATTGGGGGGGTAGAAAAAATGCTGTTAGCCCATACTTCCATGAAAACGTATTTATTATAGGCTCAAAGGAATAATGACTGCTGTCTGCAACCAGAAAGAATCTGAATTCATGAATTGGAATGATATATCTTGTGTTTTTGTGAAAGTTTTCTTAAATTCTGATACATGCCTTCTTTGTAGGTGGAGTTTGTGACTGCAGTGAATAGACCAAATTCTGACTTGCAGAAATGCAGACATACAGTCAGGAAAGAACAAACCTCAATTAAATGTATAATGAGAGACTTTGGTCCCCCTAAAGGATGAATTTCCTTTAGGCCTTTGGTCTTCCACTCTAGTGTATAACTTTAAATATTTCCTCAGGAAAGATGCTGATGCTTTCATAGTGGAATGTGAAATATCAATATAGTCTATAAAATATTTGAAGATGAGGGGTGGAGCAAGATGGCCAAATAGGAACAGCTCCAGTCTCCAACGCCCGGTGCGAGCGACACAGAAGACCGGTGATTTCTGCATTTTCAACTGAGGTACTGGGGTCATCTCACTAGGGAGTGCCGGACAATCGGTGCTGGTCAGCTGCTGCAGCCTGACCAGTGAGAGCTGAAGCAGGGCAAGGCATCGCCTCACCTGGGAAGTGCAAGGGGGAAGGGAATCCCTTTTTCTAGCCAGGGGAACTGAGACACACAACACCTGGAAAATCGGATAACTCCCACCCCAATACCACGCTATAAGCAAACGGGCACACCAGAAGAATATATCCCACACCTGGCCGGGAGGGTCCCACGCCCACAGAGCCTCCCTCACTGTTAACACAGCAGTCTGCAGCGATCTAACCGCAAGGCAGCAGCGAGGCTGGGGGAGGGGCGCCCGCCATTGCTGTGGCTTAAGTAGGTAAACAAAGCCACTAGGAAGCTCAAAATGGGTGGAGCTCACAGCAGCTCAAGGAAACCTGCCTGTCTCTATAGACTTCACCTCTGGGGGCAGGGCTCAGCTAAAAAAACAACAGGGGAAGCAGCACAGGCCTGAGCAGATGCAAACGACTCTGTCTGACAGCTTTGAAGAGAGCAGTGGATCTCCCAACACGGAGGTTGAGATCTGAGAACGGACGGACTGCCTGCTCAAGTGGGTCACTGACCCCTGAGTAGCCTAACTGGGAGACATCCCCCACTAGGGGCAGTCTGACACCCCACACCTCACAGAGTGGAGTACACCCCTGAGAGGAAGCTTCCAAAGTAAGAATCAGACAGGTACACTCGCGGTTCAGCAATATTCTATCTTCGGCAACCTCTGCTGCTGATACCCAGGCAAACAGGGTCTGGAGTGGACCTCAAGCAATCTCCAACAGACCTATAGCTGAGGGTCCTGACTGTCAGAAGGAAAACTATCAAACAGGAAGGACACCTATACCAAAACCCCATCAGTACGTCACCATCATCAAAGACCAGAGACAGATAAAACCACAAAAATGGGGAAAAAGCAGGGCAGAAAAGCTGGAAATTCAAAAAATAAGAGGGCATCTCCCCTTGCAAAGGAGCACAGCCCATCACCAGCAACGGATTGAAGCTGGTCAGAGAATGACTTTGACGAGATGAGAGAAGAAGGCTTCAGTCCATCAAACTTCTCAGAGCTAAAGGAGGAATTACATACCCAGTGCAAAGAAACTAAAAATCTTGAAAAAAGAGTGGAAGAATTGACAGCTTGACTAATTAATGCAGAGAAGGTGATAAACGAAATGACAGAGATGAAAACACATGACACGAGAAATACCTGACAAATCCACAAGCTTCAGTGATTGACTCGATCAACTGGAAGAAAGAGTATCAGTGATTGAGGATCAAATGAATGAAATGAAGCGAGAAGAGAAACCAAAAGAAAAAAGAAGAAAAAGAAATGAACAAAGCCTACAAGAAGTATGGGATTATGTAAAAAGACCAAATCTACGTCTGATTGGGGTGCCTGAAAGTGAGGGAGAAAATGAAACCCAGTTGGAAAACACTCTTCAGGATATCATCCAGGAGAACTTCCCCAACCTAGTAGGGCAGGCCAACATTCAAATTCAGGAAATACAGAGAACGCCACAAAGATACTCCTCCAGAAGAGCAACTCCAAGACACCTAATTGCCAGATTCACCAAAGTTGAAATGAAGGAAAAAATCTTAAGGGCAGCCAGAGAGAAAGGTCAGGTTACCCACAAAGGGAAGCCCATCAGACTAACAGCAGACCTCTTGGCAGAAACTCTACAAGCTAGAAGAGAGTGGGGGCCAATATTCAACGTTCTTAAAGAAAAGAATTTTCAACCCAGAATTTCATATCCAGCCAAACTAAGTTTCATAAGTGAAGGAGAAATAAAATCCTTTACAGATAAGCAAATGCTTAGAGATTTTGTCACCACCAGGCCTGCCTTACAAGAGACCCTGAAGGAAGCCCTAAAGATGGAAGGAACAACCGGTACCAGCCATTGCAAAAACATACCAAAATGTAAAGACCATCGAGGCTAGGAAGAAACTGCATCAACTAACGAGCAAAATAACCAGTTAATATCATAATGGCAGGATCAAGTTCACACATAACAATATTAACCTTAAATGTCAATGGACTAAATGCTCCAATTAAAAGACACAGACTGGCAAACTGGATAAAGAGTCAAGACCCATCAGTCTGTTGTATTCAGGAGACCCATCTCACATGCAGAGACATACATAGGCTCAAAATAAAGGGATGGAGGAAGATCTACCAAGCAAATGGACAACAAAAAAAAGCAGGGGTTGCAATCCTAGTCTCTTGTAAAACAGACTTTAAACCATCAAAGATCAAAAGAGACAAAGAAGGCCATTGCATAATGGTAAAGGGTTCAATTCAACAGGAAGAACTAACTATCCTAAATATATATGCACCCAATACAGGAGCACCCAGATTCATAAAGCAAGTCCTTAGAGACTTACAAAGAGACTTAGACTCCCATACAATAATAATGGGAGACTTCAACACTCCACTGTCAACATTAGACAGATCAACAAGACAGAAAGTTAACAAGAATATCCAGGAATTGAACTCATCTCTGCACCAAGCAGACCTAATAGACATCTATAGAACTCTCCACCACAAATCAACAGAATATACATTCTTCTCAGCACCACATCGCACTTATTCCAAAATTGACCACATAATTGGAAGTAAAGCACTCCTCAGCAAATGTACAAGAACAGAAATTATAACAAACTGTCTCTCAGACCACAGTGCAATCAAACTAGAACTCAGGACTAAGAAACTCAATCAAAACCGCTCAACTACATGGAAACTGAACAACCTGCTCCTCAATGACTACTGGGTACATAATGAAATGAAGGCAGAAATAAAGCTGTTCTTTGAAACCAATGAGAACAAAGATACAACATACCAGAATCTCTGGGACACATTTAAAGCAGTATGTAGAGGGAAATTTATAGCACTAAATGCCCACAAGAGAAAGCTGGAAAGATCTAAAATTGACACTCTAACATCACAATTAAAAGAACTAGAGAGGCAAGAGCAAACACATTCAAAAGCTAGCAGAATGCAAGAAATGACTAAGATCAGAGCAGAACTGAAGGAGATAGAGACACAAAAAACCCTCCAAAAAAATCAATGAATCCAGGAGTTGGTTTTTTGAAAAGAGCAACAAAATTGACAGACTGCTAGCAAGACTAATAAAGAAGAAAGGAGAGAGGAATCAAATAGACGCAATAAAAAATGATAAAGGGGATATCACCACCGACCCCACAGAAATACAAACAACCATCAGAGAATACTATAAACACCTCTACGCAAATCAACTAGAAAATCTAGAAGAAATGGATAATTTCCTGGACACTTACACTCTCCCAAGACTAAACCAGGAAGAAGTTGAATCCCTGAATAGACCAATAGCAGGCTCTGAAATTGAGGCAACAATTAATAGCCTACCCACCAAAAAAAGTCCAGGACCAGATGGATTCACAGCTGAATTCTACCAGAGGTACAAGGAGGAGCTGGTACCATTCCTTCTGAAACTATTCCAATCAATAGAAAAATAGGGAATCCTCCCTAACTCATTTTATGAGGCCAACATCATCCTGATACCAAAGCCTGGCAGAGACACAACAAAAAAAAGAGAATTTTAGACCAATATCACTGATGAACATCGATGCAAAAATCTTCAATAAAATACTGGCAAACCGGATTCAGCAGCACATCAAAAAGCTTATCCACCATGATCAAGTGGGCTTCATCCCTGGGATGCAAGGCTGGTTCAACATTCGCAAATCAATAAACATAATCCAGCATATAAACAAAACCGAAGTCAAGAACCACATGATTATCTCAATAGATGCAGAAAAGGCTTTTGACAAAATTCAACAGCCCTTCATGCTAAAAACCCTCAATAAATTCGGTATTGATGGAACGTACCTCAAATAATAAGAGCTATTTATGACAAACCTACAGCCAATATCATACTGAATGGGCAAAAACTGGAAAAATTCCCTTTGAAAACTGGCACAAGACAAGGATGCCCTCTCTCACCACTCCTATTCAACATAGTGTTGGAAGTTCTGGCTAGGGCAATCAGGCAAGAGAAAGAAATCAAGGGTATTCAGTTAGGAAAAGAAGAAGTCAAATTGTCCCTGTTTGCAGATGACATGATTGTATATTTAGAAAACCCCATCGTCTCAGCCCAAAATCTCCTTAAGCTGATAAGCAACTTCAGCAAAGTCTCAGGATACAAAATTAATGTGCAAAAATCCCAAGCATTCTTATACACCAGTAACAGACAAGCAGAGAGCCAAATCAGGAATCAACTTCCATTCACAATTGCTTCAAAGATAATAAAATACCTAGGAATCCAGCTTACAAGGGATGTAAAGGACCTCTTCAAGGAGAACTACAAACCACTGCTCAGTGAAATCAAAGAGGACACAAACAAATGGAAGAACATACCATGCTCATGGATAGGAAGAATCAATATCGTGAAAATGGCCATACTGCCCAAGGTTATTTATAGATTCAATGCCATCCCCATCAAGCTACCAATGACTTTCTTCACAGAATTGCAAAAAACTGCTTTAAAGTTCATATGGAACCAAAAAAGAGCCCGCATTGCCAAGACAATCCTAAGTCAAAAGGACAAAGCTGGAGGCGTCACGCTACCTGACTTCAAACTATACTACAAGGCTACAGTAACCAAAACAGCATGGTACTGGTACCAAAACAGAGATATAGACCAATGGAATAGAACAGAGTCCTCGGAAACAATACCACACATCTACAGCCATCTGATCTTGGACAAACCTGAGAGAAACAAGAAATGGGGGAAGGATTCCCTATTCAATAAATGGTGCTGGGAAAATTGGCTAGCCATAAGTAGAAAGCTGAAACTGGATCCTTTCCTTACTCCTTATACGAAGATTAATTCAAGATGGATTAGAGACTTAAATGTTAGACCTAATACCATAAAAACCCTAGAAGAAAATCTAGGTAGTACCATTCAGGACATAGGCATGGGCAAGGACTTCATGTCTAAAACACCAAAAGCAACGGCAGCAAAAGCCAAAATTGACAAATGGGATCTGATTAAACTAAAGAGCTTCTGCACAGCAAAAGAAACTACCATCAGAGTGAACAGGCAACCTACAGAATGGGAGAAAATTTTTGCAATCTACTCATCTGACAAAGGGCTAATATCCAGAATCTACAAAGAACTCAAACAAATATACAAGAAAAAAACAAACAACCCCATCAAAAAGTGGGCAAAGGATATGAACAGACATTTCTCAAAAGAAGACATCCATACAGCCAACAGACACATGAAAAAATGCTCATCATCACTCGCCATCAGAGAGATGCAAATCAAAACCACAATGAGATACCATCTCACGCCAGTTAGAATGGCAATCATTAAAAAGTCAGGAAACAACAGGTGTTGGAGAGGATGTGGAGAAATAGGAACACTTTTACACTGTTGGTGGGGTTGTAAACTAGTTCAACCATTATGGAAAACAGTATGGCAATTCCTCAAGGATCTAGAACTAGATGTACCATATGACCCAGCCATCCCACTACTGGGTATATACCCAAAGGATTATAAATTACTCTACTACAAAGACACATGCACACGTATGTTTATTGCGGCACTATTCACAGTAGCAAAGACTTGGAATCAACCCAAATGTCCATCAGTGACAGAGTGGATTAAGAAAATGTGACACATATACACCATGGAATACTATGCAGCCATCAAAAAGGATGAGTTTGCGTCCTTTGTAGGGACATGGATGCAGCTGGAAACCATCATTCTTAGCAAACTATCACAAGAAGAGAAAACCAAACACCGCATGTTCTCACTCATAGGTGAGAACTGAACAATGAGATCACTTGGACTCGGGAAGGGGAACATCACAAACTGGGGCCTATCATGGGGGGGGTGGGATTGCATTGGGGAGTTATACAAGATATAAATGATGAATTGATGGGTGCTGACAAGTTGATGGGTGCAGCACACCAACATGGCACAAATATACATATGTAACAAACCTGCACGTTATGCACATGTACCCTAGAACTTAAAGTAGAATAATAATAAAAAAAAGAAAAACAGTGGAAATGAAAAAAAAATATTTGAAGATATATAAAAATGAGATGATATAATATATTTATAAATTGATCCAAGTACTGTAATCCTTGAATTGTTGTGTAACTGTATGTGAGTTTTATGCTTCATGGTATCTTTGGAAACATTTTTATTGCTTGCTTATTTTGAAGATATATTTATCTGTTAACATTTAGGGCATAGTTACCCTATGCCAGGAACAAGACTAAGCACTTTACTTGCATTAATTCCTTTTATCTTCCCCAAAACCCTCAGAAGCAGATCATATCATTTCTGTTTTACAGAGGAAGATACTGAGAGTGGTTGAGTAATTTGCCCAGCTGCTAACTGTGAAGCAAAAATTTGAGCCTTTTGACTTGGCTATTGATATTCATCCTACTTGCTCACATAGTGGTCTAAGAAATTTCCCAGCTATAGAAATTTCTCTGTTTTTGGCACTTTAATCAGCACATAGCTTCCTGGGTGTCTGTCTGTGTTATTTTGTGGATGACAGTAAGAAATAACAAAAATACTGATAAAATCACTATTTTGCTGAAATGAGTTGATCTTTCACCAGTTGGACTACCACTGTGAGAACTCAGTTGAGATAAACTTCCCTGCTAAAAATCTGTTTATCATACATTTATTATTTATGACTTTGTGTCACATTGAAGAATTTATTCGTGATACATTTTCAGGCACACTTGTAGGAAAATTAGGATCATGAATCCTGCTTTAAATATTTGCAGTGTAGTAAGAGAATCCGTCTTTTACTAGGAGACCAGATTCCTTTAATACCTCATTCATCATGCTGTATTGTAATAAATTTCAGATTTTGGAATGGGCTTATTTAACTGACCTAACAATCTTGATGATCTTAGAATAAGAAAAACTTATTCTAAGGTCAAAAGTGGAAAGACTGCTGGTTTTTATTTTGATTTCACTATAATATGATAAATTAGCTCTATGTAGGCAGAGGGCAAGATAAGCACACTGGGCAGTTACAGTGGAACATACTACAGATGAGACCTGTTCATGACATCTCCAGGCTCACTCTGGAAATCTTTGGATTTCCTGAGAATAAATAAGCCATTTCATAGACCCCCCCCAAAGTCTGAATTCTTCAATATAAATGTGTCTTTATAATACCATCAGCCTCATCATTTATGTGTTGCATATGAATTGTTTCCTATATCCACTATCATAAAATTATCATTTGAGTTTTTTTTTTTTTTTTTTTTTGAAAAAAAAAGCACTTCTCATTGAGAAAGCAAGATTACAAGGGGGAATAACATTTATTCAGCTAAAAGAGTACTCCACAGGAATACGGGAAAACAACATTAGTTCAGTTTTATTCTAAATAAATGTACTTCTAATTGTACTCTTGAATTTATTGGATAACAAGGTCTGAGGTGGGTCTGAAATTCATACATGAAGTCAGGAAAAGGAAAGAAACTTAGTTCTACCATGATTACATATGTTGTTACAAATTATCATTATGAAATGTTTAAACAATTGCTGTAGTATATCTTTCAAATAATTGCTTATAATATGCCTTATCATAAAGAAAATTGATGCTACATTGTGTGAATTATTTGGTTTTATTTCTTTTTATATTAAAATTATGCATAAATAAATTAAGTAGTGTTTCGGGTTTTGTGGTGTTTTTTGTTTTTTGGGTTTTTTTGTTGCTGTTGCTGTTATTGTTGTTGTTTTGAGACAGAGTTTTGCTCTTGTTGACCAGGCTGGAGTGCAAAGGCGCAATCTTGGCTCACTGCAACCTCCACCACCTAGGTTTAAGAGATTCTTCTGCCTCAGCTCCCAAAGTTGCTGGGATTACAGGCGCCCACTAACCATGCCCAGCTAATGTTTTTGTATTTTTAGTAGAGATGGGTTTTTGCCATGTTGGCCAGGCTGGTCTCGAACTCCTGACCTCAGGTGATACACCCGCCTCAGCCTCCCAAAGTGCTGTGATTACAGGCGTGAGCCCCTGGCGCCAGACCAGTAGTTTTTATCTGATTGTTTATGACAATATTATCCATAGTGTATGTATTGTTTTGGTCAGTCAACAGATTTTTAAATAGCTTCCTGAATTTTTCTGCTGCTTTTCCTTGGATTCAAATTGACAATAAAATAAATCTAAGCTTTTACTCTAAATTTGTAAAAAGAGTTATAAAATTAAGAGGAACACACACACACACACACACACAGCTTCTCAAATTCATTCATGTTTCTTTACTTTGAACATCTCTACCTCTTTTCTGACCTGCAAATAAATACAGAATCCTTGTCAATATCCAAGTAGTTACTCTATCCACCCAGAACTGAAAAGTCCCCCAACTAATATTCCAATCATTATAACTTCCTTCTTGTCTCCCTTCCTTCCTATTTTTTGGTGGAAAATATTAAGGAGGCAGTAAAGATTTACATAATAATATTAATGGATTTATTATTAAAGTATATACTACTCCATGACATGCTATCCCAAAACATGGCACTGTGGCATTTGAGAAAACAGCAGAAGCAGAAAGACAACTCTTACTTTCCGTCCTTCTCCCTTGAAGCAGGTCATAAAATCTAGCAAGAGTTTATTTTTTAAACTTTCCCCTATATGACCCTCATTCAAGAGGTGTCCTCCTTATACTCACAGGAAAGGAATATCCTTATCTCAGAAGACACAGGGACACAGAGAAGAATCTGAACCAACAGGGCTTGCTAATTTCCCCCAACTTTGTTAACATTAGCTCATACTCCTTTTCTCCAATATACTTCTTCACAACTATCCACATATTCATCAAAACTAGCATTAAAAAATAGACAGCTTTACCCATCTCTTCAGGTCTTATGCTCTCCTATGCTACATACAAGTTATATTAAAGAAATGTGTATATTAGTCTCTTATTAATCTATCTTTTATTATAGGGGCTTCAGCCATGAACCTAAGATGAGAAAGAAATATATTTCTTTTCCTCTACACACAAAAAAGTGTTTAAAGTTGTGGTAGAATTATGGAAAATTTGGATTTATCCTAGGCATGTAAAGTTGGTTTATCATTAGAAAATCAACTAATGTAATTCACCATATACACATAATAAAGGGAGAGTAATTATATGATAATTTTAGTACATGAAAAAATCACTTTACAAAATTCAGCACCTTTTCATGGTAAAAACATTAAGCAAACTGGGAATCATAGAAAACTTCATCATTTCTGATAACGAGCATTTATGAAAAGCTTTCAGTTAATATAATTAATGGTGAAAGACTAATGCTTTCCCTACTGATAGTGGGAAAAAGGCAAGGATGCCTGCTTTTTTTACCACTTGTCTTAAACATTGTACTGCAGGTCCTAGTCATTGGAATATGGCAAGAAAAAGAAAAGAAATAAAATGAAAAGAAAATAGGGAGAAGAAAAAGAAATGAAAGGAAAGAAAGAAAGAGAAAGAAAGAAAGAAGAAAGAGAAAGAAAGAAAAGAAAAAGGAAAGAAAAAGAAGAAAGAAAGAGAAGGAAGGAAGGAAGGAAGGAAGGAAGGAAGGAAAGAAGGAAGGAAGGAAGGAGCATACAGATTGGAAAGGAAAAAGTAAAACTATCTACTTTTTGCATTTCATATAATTATTGATATAGAGAACTCTAATGAAACTACAAAACTACCAGATATTGTATACTTGAACTTTGCTAAGGGTATAGTTCTTAAATATTTTCACCCCACCCCCCACACACAAAAAGTAACTATGTGAAGTGATAGATATGCTTATTAGCTTGATTATACTAATCATTTCACAATGTTTACATATATCAAAATGTTACATATCCTGAATATATATAATTTTAATTTGTTAATTATATCTCAATAAAGCCAGGGGAAAAACTGGAAAAAATGAAGTTAACAAGGTCACAGAGTACAAGATTAACATAAAAGGATCAACATATTAGCAGTTGGTGAAAAGATAGACATATCAATGGTTGGAAAAAAGAATCCATAAGTAGGTCCATCTAGATGATTGATTGATTTTTGAGAAACATGTCACGGCTATCCAATGGAGGAAGGAAAGTCTTCCCAATGGTGCCAGAAATACTGGAAATGTCTGCATTTGGTGGGGGGAACAAATAAACATTGATCCTTACTGAATACCATACACAATAATTAACCTGAAATGGGGAACATTCCTAGATGTAAAGCTAAAACTACAAAATTTCTAGGATAAAACCTAGTAGATTATCTTTGCAATATTAAGGCAGGCAAGATTCTAAAACAGCACAGAAAGAACATGAGCCATAAAAGAAAAATAAATTATAGATTGAATTTTATTAAAATTCATCTCTTTTGTTTTTTGAAAGATACCACTAGAGAAACAAAAAGCAAGCCATAGAATTAGAGAAAATACAACATATATAGGGTTTGAATCCTGAATACATAAAGACTCTTAAAACATAAATATAATAATACAATAAAAATGGGCAAAAATGATTGAACCATTGCTTTACAAGATATACAAATGACAAATACACACCTGAAAAATGCTTAATACATTAGCTGTATTAATACAGTCAAATGCAAACTAAAACCACTAAGAGTTACCGCATTAGTGGTGTCTAACACTCTAACCCATTAGAACAACTAAAATTAAAAGGACTTGCCCTTACTGAGGATGTGGAAAAACTGGACTTTTCATTTAGTACAAGTGGAAATGCAAAAATAGTACAACCACTTGGAAAACAGGCTGTTTCTTAAAAATTTAAATATGAACTTGCCATTTGAGCTAGTGACTCAATTCCTCATTATTTTGCCCAAGGGAAACAAAAGATTCTTTCCACGGAAAGAATTGTATGTGAATTTTTGTAGCACTTTATTTGTGAGAGCCTCAAACTAAAAACAAATGTCCATTAACAGATAAATAGATAAACAAAATGTGGTACACTTATATATTAGAATATAACTCAACAATATACAAGGACCAAATCACAAACAAATATATACAGTAGATAAATCTCAAATCCTTACGTTAAGTGAAAGAAACTGGAGAGAAAAAGAAGATATGCTATACAATATCATAATGACAGAGAGTAAATTAGTAGAGTTGACCTTGAACAACACGGCATTCAACTGCAAGGGTCCACTTATATGCAAATGTTCTTCTGCCTCTGCCACCCCTGAGACGACAAGACCAACCCTCTCTTCCTCCTCTTCCTCAGTCTATTCAGTGTGAAGACAAAAGTGAAGACCCTTATGATGATTCGCTTTCACGTAATGAATAGTAAGTGTATCTTCTCTTCCTTAGGATTGTCTTAATAACATTTTCTTTTCTCTAGCTTACTTTATTGTAAGAATACAGTATATAATACATATACCAAATATGTGTTAATTGAATGTTTGTGTTATCAGTGAGGCTTCTGGTCAACAGCAGACTATTAGTAGTTAAGTTTTGGGGGAATCAGAAGTTATATGCCAATTTTTGTCTTCCTGGTTAGGGAATGGTCTGTGCTTGCAACTCCCACATTTTTCAAAGATCCCGGGGACAGGATTAGAAGGAGGAAGAGACTACAAAAGGGCACAGGGAAACATTGGAGGCCATAGCAATGTTCAGTGTCTTCCAAATGGTGATGTTTTTCATGGGAACATTCCATGGCAACAGTCATTACATTATACAGTTTAAATATGTGCTATGTATTGTATATAATATTTGTTTCAATAAAGTAGTAAACGACATAAGCACTGTTATTCTACAATCCACCCAATCAGGTTCTCTGGCAGGATTCACTCATTTTTCTTTCAACGAATATTTATTGATCACATCCTATTTGCCAGGCACTGTTCTAGATGCCAGGGCTACAGTAGTGGGCAGTTTGGGGGTGGGGTAGACAGGGAGAGGCAGGGAAGAAAGAAAAAGTCTTTACCTTCATGGAAATATATTCTAGTGAGGAGGGACAGATAATATAGTCAGAGGTGTCTGAAGAATTGAAGAAAAATAAAGCTGAGCCTACGAATAGGGAGTTTTAGGGATGACAGTGTGGTTGCAATTTTAAATTGGGTGATAATTTAACAGATGTTAACTATAGATTTGCAATTTAAATAGGAGAGTAAGACTCAATATCATGTAAATCCTTACCTATGCAATATATTTTGTCATATTTCCTTTGTGTAAATCCTTCCTTTTATTTGATTAGTAAGTTATCCTTCCAGTTCTTTGAATGCTGAGCAGTGATTAGCAAACAAGGTTTTGGAATCTGTATCTCAATCAGGGCCCTCCTGGGTCTAGTTTCCCCAATATACTGAGAAAGCCCATGTTCTTTGCAAAATGCATTGAAAGAAAAACTGCGCCTAGATGGTTCAGTTAAGTGGTCTTGCTTTGATCTCCCCTCTTGGCTAGGGAAATACCGCTGGAAGTAAGGGGAGGAGAAAGGGCCCAAGGTTGCTCAGAGTGGGAGTACTCATAATTCAACTTTCTAAACAGCACAGCTCCAAATCATCCCTTCTGATTCACTTTCTCATCAGAGTGAACGAGCTCATGATGTAACTTTCTCGGGGGTATCAATCGAACAGATGAAGTTCTCTCTTGTAATCTTGCTGGTTTTAATTTTTATCCTTTTGGTAACGGACAGTCTTTTGTCTTTCTCAGAGAAATAGTCCAAAACTATGATAATTGCAAAAGTCAGATTACCATCACAAAACACTGAGTACCTATAATATAGCTTTAGTTAAATCTTAATTAGTGTATAGGCTTCCTGAGCTGTAATGCAAGTCACCTAAATGAGTTTCTAAGAGAACAGCCATGCTCACACTATTATGGCTATTCTTTCCTCACAAGTAGCAATCCATATTAGAAATGAAATTCTCCTTGGCATAGAGAACTGTGAATAATACACCTTATATATGGCTTTAAAAACAGAAATTCTATCATTACAGTGAATGTCCAGCAGCTCTATTTTTTTAATCTTTCCTTAATATGGGGCATGCTATGACTTTTTAAAAATTCTATAAAACCATTAAGAAAAATGAGTTCCCAGTTACTTATCCTGAATTATTTAAGATGAACCCAGTGGGCAAAATATTCTGCCCGTGAGAAACAGCATTATTGCTACTGGGGAATAAAGTTGAGAGAATAGTGTCAAGGATTTATTTGCCTGCAGTGGGAGAACTGTTTATCTTTAAATTAAGAACTCATCATTATCTTGGCAAAGCCGATATAAGTGACGTACGGAGGGAGATCTACTCTGGGAACAAGTCAGCCTTTGCAAATGAACATTGTAAAGGAAGCTGTACAGTTGTGGTCTGGAGTTGGCCTTGAACGCCATCTTTCACCAGTGTGCCACTAAGGTAGACACCACCACCCGCTCAGCATTTTCTTATGGAGAAGAAATAGGTTATATTACGTGGAAGTGTTTATGAACTAGGGAACACTTCAACATGTTAACTGCTAAGTTTAATAACTGCTTCCTTCAAAATTATTTTAAAAATTCACTTGCAAAGCCCAGTCTTTAAATAATTAATGAAAAATTTGAAGAGATAAGTAAAAATCGCTTTGCTAAGTCCAAATCACTTATTTCCTAGTTCTGAATGGAATCGATTTTTAACGTGATACAAGTTCCAGGCACTGTTCTAGATGCCAGGGCTACAGTAGTGGGCAGTTTGGGGGTTGGGTAGACAGGGAGAGGCAGGGAAGAAAGAAAAAGTCTTTACCTTCATGGGAATATATTCTAGTGAGGAGAGACAGATAATATAGTCAGAGGTGTCTGAAGGATTGAAGAAAAATAAAACATTGGTTTAATGTTTCCCACTCACCATACACTCAACTTCAGCACAGAAATAAAGTTGCTTTACGAACAGAAAATAATTGATAAAAATGCATTTTTTTATTTGAAAAGTGTGCAGAAACAATCACTGAATACAATTCTCACCATAATATTCAAACCCAGACAACACAAAAATCATTGGATGCTATGATTTCTGAAGCCACTAGAACTTTGGTACAACAAAATAATGACCTAACAGTGTGCATCAGGAACCA
The DNA here is from genome assembly GCF_009764315.1 of Trachypithecus francoisi. NCBI lineage: Eukaryota > Metazoa > Chordata > Mammalia > Primates > Cercopithecidae > Trachypithecus > Trachypithecus francoisi. Next base: position 530,867 of record NW_022681435.1, on the reverse strand, counting down.
CAGTCTATTAAGGGGCATATAGAATAAAAACTCCATGTTTATAGTTTTAAGTTACATTCATAGCACTAGACAAAACAGATCTGTGTAGGAGACAGACAAAATAATCAAACGTGCTTAGCTTAAAAATAAGGATAATATTACTTGAAGGTAAACTGTTGGGATACAATGAAGCACTTCAGTGTTATATTAGAACAACGTCTACTTTTAACACACTAAAGCAGGATAATTTATTTTTTAAAAAATAGTTTCAGATACAATCAGTATCTCTTACAAGGCTATGGACACAGAAGCCCGATTTGTACATAGAAGATTTTGACCAAGCTGTAATATACTACCTAGAATTCATTGGTTTCCTTGAAATAAATATAAGATGACATACGTATTTTGTCAGTAATGAGATGTATTAAACATTTTCAATCAAATACAATGACTTCAAGTTGCCTGCCCATTTTTAGTTTTTAATACTTCTACTGTACGAAAATTAATGTGTTTTCCTTGCTATGATACCTCTTTTCACATCAAGCAGTTTAAATTATAACTGTGGTTTTTTATTAGATTTTAGTTTGTGAATAGTGTCTATTTATGAAATGGAACATAATTTACAAACCACTTTCTTATACATATCTCGTTTGAGCCTGACATGAACTCTGTGAGGCACATATAAACACATACAGGGTTTATAAGTCCTATATGAGGATAAATCACTAAGCTATTTAATGACCTACTCATGGTTCCCAAGTTGTTCTTTCTGGCCACTTTCCTTTCTACAACACTAGGTGTTTTCGCAAAGAGCATTTGAAAACAAAATCACCTGGCAAAAGAATAAAGATAAGCATATGTTATTACTTTTCTAGGAACAGAAACTATTTTAATATGCCAACAGACATAAAGACAGAAGCCACTGATTAAATAAGGTATCCATTAAGTTAAGGTCAGACATGCTTGCTCCTACAGAATTTGCTAATAATCCTTGTAGACAAAGTCAGCTGAGGGATGTTAGCCATTACTTCCACAGCCTGCTGGAAAAGAACCAGGAAACCCACTCTGTGAAAAGATGATTTATTTGTATATTATTTTTTCTGAAAAGGTGACAAAATAGTTCCACTATTCTGGCACTAATGTTTTTGCTTTTGTGTTAGTGATATTCTCTCTATATAGGAAATGAGAAAACATCTCAACCATGGACTGTTGATACAAAGAACTCTGCAGGAGAACGTCTTTGTGATGGTACTCCTTGAAAAACTAATCAAGTGCTTTATGAAAATATCATAAATCTAATTTATAGAAAAATTAGATTTATATGCAATAAACAAAATATCTCTAAGTGTCGCACATTTTTATGCCAATAAAGAAATGTTTTTTGTTCAGATATTTTTACTAGTTTAGTTCTAAGGGCATAAACCTCTACTTGGTAGAAAAAAATGGACACATATTTGCTATGGATCTGGTTACAAAAAAAACTATCTGTTACTAGGTCTTTTTTTATTCGGACTCACAATCAACCTTCTCAAAATCGACCTTTGGAGTATGACCTTATCCAGGTTCTGCTGTATTCAAGGGCACAATTTAAACAACTTTTAACTCTAATTATCTTTATAGTTCTTGCATGACAATGTCATTGTAGTTGGGTCTCCACCCAGAAATTCTAAGGCAACAAATTTATAAAATTCTCTATATATCCAACCAAAATTTGTATCAGTTCTACTTTATGAGACAAGCAGCTTCATGGATTTATAAAGCATTGAAATGACACTCATCCCAAATAATAGCCTATATCCATTCTCATGTATAAGAGCTCAGCACTTTCCCCAGAAACAAGCTGACATCACCTTGGTTAAAGATCCAGAAGAAAATATAGCTTATGGTGAATTCTTAGACAACTTTTGCAAACATAGACAGCATCTTGGCATCTTAAAAAATGATAAAGCTTTCTCTAAAATATTCAAATACACTAGACTTCTTTTAATATCTTAAAGCTTGTTAGTAGAGAGGAAAAAACAACTCTTCTATCACTTTGTAAAATACCAGCTCTCAGATCTTCTTTATAAACAGTTGTTATGTATCTTAGGAAACCAGAGACTTGGAATATTATTTCTTTATAATTGAGTTTTAGATTATAAATCCAAAATCTTTTACGAATGAAGATTTTTTCCCTCAAATGCTTGGTGTAATATTCAATAAGGAAAGAATTATGTGCCCTTTTTTAAATGAAGAGAGATGCAGAACAATGAACAACCTGTTTCATGAACACAAGGTTATATACTATGCTTAACTAACCACTGCACCAGTTGCACAGTACTGTTTCTCTTTCTAACTGCTGCACTCTCTCCACTGGTGAACAGATAGAGAGGCTTCATCAAATTTGTTGATTCCCACTGTACTCAATTTACAGCTTAAAGAACATCATATTGTGGCTATTAAATTATTTTTAATGTAGTCATGTCTTTCTCTATGGTCAAGTGTCTCTTTCTTACAAAGGGGACAAGAAAGGGCTGATTAAAATTCTTGCCTGGTTCATCTACCTGTACAGGTTGGCAAAGAACAATTTATAGTAGAAGGATGACAAAGACACCTATCTGGTTAAAAATAACAGATAAAATGTTTACTTTAGAAATGGCTGGTTTTGAATATTTTGCAGGGCAATAACTGATAATACGAAAATAATAGTAAATTGGGAAAGTGGTAACTCGCAAGAGTTTTAAAACTCTTACGGAGAGACCCACATGCTCAACTCTTGACATTAAGTATTTTCTCTGCCAATCCTTGATTTCTTATCATCATCATACCAAGACAAACATTATGTTCTCTGGATTATTTTTGATAAATTTTTCGAAGGATCTTTCTTTTGCTACCCTGAAAGGTAACCTTGTACCTAATCACAGCTAAGAGTCTCAGGTAATGCCAACTTCATAAGAAGTAAGTGAGGAGACCAAGAGAAGGTGGTTAAACTCTCCAGATTCCAGTAAAGTCCTTGCATCCCTTGCTGATAATATCAGAAGACCTTTAGCTGTGTTAGTGTCTCTGTGAGGGTTTCCTATGATATAACATTATAGGAAATGAGCTATGTGGTTGGAGGCAAATTTGGTCATAGAGGTATCTGAGGCACTGAGTTAGAGCAATGTAAACATCAAACCAGTATAAATACTCCGGAAATGGTTTCTATATCAGAAAGGAGCTTCATGTACATTTTCAACATTTCTCCTAAATATAGTATGTTTTACTAAAGCATTGGGAGATATTTAGTAACAGGACATATCTTAGCTAAAAATACATGCTGTTGTGGGGTAAGTTAGGGGATTTGGAAATCTTTAAAGTAGTCTGTATACTTTATGGCACCAGATCAATTTGAAATTGTAAAATGAATTATACAGAACTATTAATCCTGAAATAATGAGAGAAGGAATTTCTAATAATGATTACATAGAATCTGGAGTCAGGTGTCAAACTTTATGGATAAATTTTTTTTAGATCAAGCATTTATTTATAAGTAGAACAATATTTTAAATCAATTTTGTCACTTCTCATTCCTTTTGAAATTATTACCCAATAATTGTTATTCTTACAGGAATACCCCTGTAATTATAGGTATCATCAGACTCTGCTTCATGCTACAGCTATCAAATAATGATCTTAAAACAGACCCTGAAAAAACACTCATTAAATAACTGACAGTGACAGAATCTTGGCATAAGTAAATCAATCATATAACTGAAAATGAATAGAAACAAAAAGACATATCAAAACAGAATACTTTTAGAGTTTTATAAAGGCTTCACATTCCTGATTAAGGAAATGCAGGGGACAACACAATTTGAATCCAAAGAAAAAATTGATATAATGACCACAAAAGTTCACCAAAATTTGCCACAGCGGTGGCAATATAACTTGTTCCTGCTCACTTTCCTCCCAGAAGAAACATCTTAAATGTTAGCTTACAGTTTTCTATCTTCATGGCACAGGCACTGAGATAATGAAGAGCTTCCCAGAGGAAACAACATGGGAGGGAATACCCAGCCACAATCCATCTTAGAACCTGTTGCAATGCTGCAGAAATCAGAGGAGCTGCCCAATTAATGCTGAGAATTTCATTGGGAATAACAGCATGAAAGCTTTCAAATTATTAATATTTTGATTCATGGCACATTTATGGGTCTAAGCAATCCTAAGAACATTATAAAGAGACATTTCCTTGGATCTGTCTGTGTTTCTGAAACTGATTCAATACCAGATAGAAGTTGGTAGAGGGAAGCTGAATGATGGAATGGGATTTTTAGGGTCTTCAATGTGTATAACTTCACAAAAAATACGCACAAAGTATGAAAAAGTAGGTTTGATGGGAAAAAATTTATAGGACAAGGAAACAGCCGGTCAAAAAATCGTATGCTCATAATTTAAAAAATGAAAATATATTGTCTTTCTTATTGGTAAAATTGACTGAAATAATATTTTGATAGGAATGGCTTGTGTTTATCAGAAACTAAGATCAAAAATTAATGTAATGTTAGTTTAGACACAAGGACAGAATAGGCCAATGAAAATGATTTTGTTATTATTTTTTAGAAAGAAAAGGAAGCTTCACATTTAAAAAAAATACTGGCCAGTTTTTTGGTGAGATAAGATATAGGTCCTTCCTCACTCAACCCCCCAAATACAGCTCAACTATAGGTGTTTTGCCTTTGGCAAAATAAAATCTATTGTAATATAGAATGAGGTATTATCAATTTTTATGTGATTAATGACATGAAAATTCAGAGTGACCATAGAATTGATCCATAATTGTTCCAAAGTTACTGATCAACAAAGTAACACACCTGCAATTCTGCAGCTGATTCAGAGTCAGGAATGGGTGGGATTTGGAGGGAAGAAATATGATTTAGAGTTTCCAGTGCTTTTGTAAACTAAAAGGAAACCTGCAATAATTGTCACTTTTTGTTTCATATCACCATCATATTTTATCTAAAAAAAAGTTTTCCTTGACTGCATTTTAAAAGAGATTTAATAAACCATAACTGTTAATTTCTCCCTGTGACTATTTTATCACCATGTGCTAAGAAAAAATGAAATGTGAAGCTGAACACCAAACCGATTTCTAAAATTTTGTTTGAATTGGAAACCTCTGGAGTTCTCTGAATACCAGCTGATAATGTCAGCTTCTAATTGGCTTGAGTAAAATTTGGCTAAGTAACCCTTCCAGACATCTCTAACAGATACATTGAATTTCAGCTGTACAAATGCCAATTTCTCGTACTTTCATTTTTTCCCCAGGGTATTTGTCTTGTACTTTGTCATTTACAGTCCTGTTCTTGTCAATGTGCTATATATTAAAAATATAAAGATGGCATTATGACACTATCTCCTGCATTTTAGCAGAAGTGTGACATTTACCTATTTGTAACTTTATCGGTAATCTATTCATTCTAGTACAGCTTATTGGGTGTACATAGTATGTCATTCTTAATTAGCCAAATAGAATTCTTCATTGTGTATCCATTTTTAGTTAGTACGTTTTCCCCAATGCAAATCTAAAAGTATACATCTGATTCAATATAAGAAGTAAATCCAACCTTTTAGAAATTCTTGTTTCTGTGTTCTCCCTTTAGTAGCCCACCCTTTTCTCCAATGTGACAGGTAACTTGTTCTGATTTAAAACTCACTGATATTTCTTCTTCTATGTTGTCTTATATACTCATTTTCTCTATAAGAAAAACAAATTGAGTATCCATGATGATGAGATCACATTTGGGAAATCTTTGATCTTGTTTGAAAGGGTCTCGGGGATAACTAGTCAATTCTTTCGAACACTGTTGACTATTCTGGTTTCTTAAAATAGATTTTCTGGCAGAAAAAGAAAGACATGCCATTGTGCATGGTTTACTCAACGACAATTGTGTGGTTTGTCATTGTTTATAAAAGTAATATTTTGGTGGGGTTTTTGATGTTCAGTTTCTATTTAGAGTCTAGCAGACACATTTCTTTTCTGGTGGCTTTTCCCCATCCAGCTTTCCAGAATTTCCACCATTGACAGTATCGGGGATTTGTGTCTTCTCCACACACTGTTCCATTCGCTTCATGATTAAGTCCAAAAGGGTTTCTACAGCTTTCTCCACATTCTGTCCAGTTGCCGCACTTGTTTCAAAATATGGTATGCTAGCATAGAAAGGATGACAAATATTTTTGAGAGAAAGAAATCTGAACAGACACAGTGAGATTTACAAGTGAATCACACATGCAAAAACGGCTGGCTGAGAGATTGTGAAATAATTATGGTTTTGCTGGCTAAGTTGGAAAGCATCCTTGTTTTTTCCTCAGTGAGTAAAAATTGGTGAGCTGCTCTTTAGTATGATAATAACCAGTTTTATGGGCAAGGAAATTGACGCAAGAGGTAGTCAGGAAGTTGAAGCCAAGGCATTATCACTGCTTAAAAAAATTAGGAGGGGAAAAATACCCCCGATCAATAAAACTACTGACCAACATTACTATTAAAATACTGCTTCCCTTCCACTCAATTATCTGGAAATGTGCTTTAAAAATAGGTATGCATTGAATAAGGATATTCATGTGAATACAGTCAATGTTTATTTGGATTTAAAAGTTTCAAGAAGACATGTAAATTATACAGCTTTCAGAGAGAATTCTTCCATAAAAAATTGGCAGATATGATAAAGCTACTTTAAATTTAAAAAATAATGACAGATTCTGCCACAGAAGTCAATTTACAATTACATGGGGTGCTGTTTCTGGTTTTTTTTGTTTTTTTGTTTTTTTGTTTTTGTTTTTTTTTAAGCTGCCATTCAAGCTCAGCTGGGATAACGACCACATTTTCATGCCCATGTCAGGGATTATTCCTTAGAATTTTACATCTATTGATTGAGAGGCAGAAGAATACAGTGTTTAAAAGCATGAGCTTTGATCTCAGACTGCCTGGATTGAGTTTAAGCTCTGCCTCTGCATTAACTCACTGCATGGGGTGGCCTTCCATCAGTTACTTAATCTCTCTGTGACTCAATTCTTATATATAAAATGGGATAACTCTAGCTATGATGGGTCAAAATAAGTTAATGTCTAGGAACTGTTGGTAGCACATTAGAGGTATACAGTAAATGTTAGGTGCTCTTATTATTAAGTAATTTATTAATACATCACACATATCTTGCTGAAAGATTGTTTTAATCCAGGTGCTGTTCTTGGTTAAGGGGATTTCTTCTAATATCAATCTAATGTCTCTGCTCCATTTGTTGAAAAGCAGTGTGCAAAGTCACATGCCATCTCAGTGTAACTGACTTACCCATATTTGTCAGCCAGTTCCCGAGCTTGCCGTTCATTGACTTCCCTCTGGTCTGGTAGGTCTGCCTTGTTGCCAATTAATACTATATCTGGATTTTCACAATAAGCATTTGCTTGCAGTTGGCCTTGCAAAGAAAGCAGATGGAACCAACAAGTTATTGATAAATAAGTGTTGTGAAATGACTGCTCATATTCCAGATTCCTGATCTAATTGTTCATCTCCAGTGTGGTTGCTCACTAGTTATATTAGCCAAGTTACTTCCTCTTCCCAGTCACAATGTGCTTATCTATTAAATGGAGATAAGATCCTACAAATTGCAGATTATGAAGGGGACTAATAATATATATGAAATACCTGTATTAATACCCAACATTTAGTAAATGTTAGGTGCTTTTATTATTAAGTAATTCATTAAAACATCACATATATTCCTCTGGAAGATCTTTTCAATCCATGTGCTATTCTTGGTTAATGGGATTTCTTCTAATAATATATATCAAGTTGCTAGCACATAGTAAGTATTCAGTAAATACGAAATACAACTGGGAAATGCTCTCTGAAATGGCCATAACTACTTCACACCATTTGTTCCTGAAATATAGGTGGAGGTAAATAGAACATGATTTTTAAGTGGATAAATTTGATTTTTCCTTTAGGAAGTTGCTACCTTTCCTTTCTCTAATCTTTGAAGTGATGATTTATAGTGTGGAACATTTTTTAATCACTATGAATTCATGTAGAAACAATTTTAAGACAAGTAACTTGTTTTTCTCTTTTCTCCAAAAACATTATGTGTGGGGGGAGGGGCGAGGAGAGAGAGAGAGAGAGAAGAAGGAAGGAAGGAGGGAAGGAAGGAAGGAAGGAAGGAGGGAGGGAGGGAGGGAGGGAGGGAAGAAAGAGGGAGGGAGGGAGGGAAGGAACTTTAGTGAAGTTAAAGATGTGCTGAGATTCACTTCAATATGAGCAATGGGCAAAACCAGAGACCACATACAGGGAGGGAATGGAGGGAGAAAGGGAGGGAGGGGTGGGGAGGGGAGGGAAGGGCAGGTCAGGGAAGGAAGTGAATAGTAAGAAAAAAAGAAAAAATATATAAGAAACCTGTCAAGCTGTGTTTTCAAGGTTACAGAGGCTGCTCTAATGTCTATCATAAGGCAAGCTATGTGCTACCTTGCCGAGACTAGAGGAAGAAGATAAAGAAAGGCTTACTCTGTAACACCAATCACTTGGGTGTTAAAATTAAAGTGTTATTAGGCATGACAATTAATTATCTTAAATCCCAGAAATATCCTTCTGGAGATGTTTAAAAACAAGGGAGACTCTCATCTGCCTTGAAAAAGGATAAACAAACCATTCTCTGAAAGAATTTAATAAGCTTATTATCTCCTTGTCTCCTCAGAATCTAATGCTACCACCAAAATTTGGGTAAGGAAATACAGTATTAAATGGAAATAAAGGACAGATCCTAAGATAAACATTCATTTGGAGAGGCAATTATGAAAGTCAGAATTTGTTTCCCCATTGATTACAAGGTTATTGAACCCACACTGAGAGTGGTTCTATATAATTATTATATAGAATAGTGAATTATATACAAAATATATTATCAATTTTGCATAATATGTAGTGATAAGAAATGTATCTATTTTGAACATCTACTGTGTGCCAGGCACTCACCCAGGTGTGGCATATTGCATTGAAATAAAATGGAAAAGTCTGCACTTTCATAAGAGCTTACATCCTAGTAGTAGAAAGCATCAAAAACACAAGTAAGCCAAAAATACATCACATCATGTCAGGTGATGGCTGGGACTGAATGAACTCTAAAACGTGTTGAGGGGATATAGAGTGATGAGTACTATTTCTGATGGGGTGGTCAGTCAAGAGACAAATAAGGTTTGGGTAAAACTTGGAGTGTAGAAATGGTATGGTTTGGACTCATGTCTCACGTTGAAATGTAATCCCCATTGTTCGAGGTGGGGCCTAGTGGGAGGCAACTGGATCGTTGGGGAGGATTTCTCATAAATGGTCTAGCACCATCCCCTGGTGCTGTTCTCATGATAGTGAGTTCTCATTAGGTCTGGTTATTTAGAAGTGTGTGGCACATCCCCTTTTGCTCACTTGGTGCTCCTGCCATGTCAGATGTGCCTGCTTCCCCTTCAGCTTCCACCATGATTGTAAGTTTCCTGAGGCTTCCCCAGAAGCCAAGTAGATGCCAGCAACATGCTTCCCACACAGCCTGCAGAACTGTGAGCCAGTTCAACCTCTTTTCTTTATAAATTACCCTGTCTCAGGAATTTCTTTACAGCAAGACAAGAATGAACTAACACAAAAAGTAAACCAAAAAATACATAACACATTATCAGGTGATGGCCATGAGTTATAAAGTGTGTTGAGGCGATACAGAGTGATGAGTACTATTTTTAGATGGTGTGGTCAGTCAAGAAATAAATAAGGTTTGGCCAGAACTTGAAGGGAATGAAGCAACTAGCACAGGGCTGTAAATGGGAGAAGAGGAAACAAGATAAAGAGAATAGCAAGCTTTTCATATTGGGAATAGCATGGGAGCCAGTTTGGCTGGAGTCTAGTGAGCTTGGCCCGAGTAAGAGGGAACTAGGGAGGAAGCCCAGACATCATCACAGTGACCTTGCAGGTAAGTGAAGGACTCTGGATTTTATTCAGGGTAAGATGGAAAGTTACAGAAGGACTTTGAGCAGGAGAAAAACATGATCTAGTTTTTAAAAAAATACAACTCTAGCTACAGATGGCCCAGACAAATCTGGAAATAAGAGCAGCCCCATAGGACGACTCAGCTGTCCTGCTACTTGTATATCCTGCTAGGATCAAAATTCTTATTTGCAATAAAAAATGCAAATGAAATATGCCCTTTATTACTACATCAAGTAAAACATAAAGGAACATTCCAATACTTCTCTCCCGTGTTGATGTATGTCAATATGACTTCAGTAATTTATTAGGCAACATTTCAATTTGTATTATATCGAAGTTTCCACGGAGGCTGGAGATTTGTCTTTACACGGTTTCCTCACATTTGAACCATTTTTTAAAAGTAAAATTCCCAAGCAAGCTGACCAACCAACACACTGTGCTGTGCCTCACCTTATCATTATGCGACTGGTCTGCTCTGGTTTCATGCCTAATTAACCCACTAGTGTTTAACACACCTTAAGTGCCAGTGTCCTCTCAGAAAATACTGCCGATTTTCCCTGTGATCTCTCCAGGTCAAATATAGTAGCTCACTTAGGTTTAAGAAGTCCTTCAAGATTTACTGGAAAGTGGAATTAATGGCCTTTCAGTGACAATAATAAAGATCTTAAATACAAGTGGTGATAAAGCAACATAGACTTCCTCTAAAAATATCGAAGGAAAATGCAATTCCAAGCTACCTAGGGTGGTCCACATAAAGGCCACCACTTTGAAGTTGATGCAGTGACACAGGCAATACTAAACTCGTGACTTTGAAAGTTCATCTGTGGTACCCAATCTGGTTTCATTTTGCAAGACCAACAAGCACCTAGGGTAGTTGGGTCCCAAAGCGGCCAATGCACATTACTCAGTCCCACTTACTCATCCAGTTTCTGATGTTTAAGAAGCTCTGTTGACTGGTGAGGTCAAACATTAATAAGAAGCCCATGGCATCTCTGAAAAATGCAGTGGTGAGACTCCGGAACCTGCCAAGGAAACACAGTGGGTAGTTCTGAAAGTTAGTCCACATAACTTTGACAACAACACAAACAACAGTTTCCCTTTCAGGCATGAATTCTCCGTGGCTGGCCCTTATGGAATATCCTAGGGAAATGGGAATGTGGGCAGAGAGACTGCTGAAGAACGAAGGGAGAAGATTGGATTGTACATTTTTTTTTTAAGACCACTTCCTGGCTTTCTGATCTCATAGCACTTTAAACACACAGTTTGTAACATTCAATCACGGATTTGCTTACACAGCTTCTTGGAATCTTTTTGGCTCATGGGCATTTTGCGGTCCACAATTAAAATGTAAAGCACTTTAGAGTGGGGACTTTAACTTATACTTTCCATCTTTCTTGTCTGTGCTCAGAAGAAAGCTTGGCACACAGTAGCCTGAAAATGAATGCCTGTGATGATATGAAGGAAACCGCAACTTGTTAGCTACAGGAACTGGAATTCTTTTGTAAGGAAAAATATTGACGACAAAACTCTTTTTAAAAAGCACTGTTTGGGGATAAAACTGAGCTTCAGGTTGGCATCTAGGATTCACGAGGAAAAGGAAGATGATTGAGGGACTGAGTGGAGGTCAGGACAGAAAAGAGACATAGTCACTGAGGAAAGGAAGAAAGAACTCTCATTTCTAATCAGGATTTTGGACAATTTGCTCTTTCGTGTGCAATGCAGTTTTTCCCTGCCTGGTCAGCTTTCCATGCCCCCACCCCCGACCTCAGTCACCACCAACCATCTTTAGTGAAGTTAAAGATGTGCTGAGATTCACTTCAATACGAGCAATGGGCAAAACCAGAGACCACATACAGGGACCAGCGAAGTTTTTGAATTTGGCAATGGGTTTTTAGAAAGGCACACAACTTTGAACTAGAGATATGCTTCCTATTCTAAATGTTCTTCTAATTTTTGGTCTCCTATTTTAGCTAATTTGTAGATCCTTTGTGTTGGTTTCCTCCGAAGTCTACTCTTGACCCCTCTCACTCTATATACATTGACTGGAAAATCTTATCCCCTTCCCTGGCTCACTTGTAGCCTGTATGTTGAGAAGCCCAAAATTAGAGATCTAGAGGTTTCCTGCCTTTCACGTTAGATGCCTAATTACTTGTTGGATACTTCCACCTGGAGGAAACTCAGGCACCTCCAACTTCATATATCCAAAACCAAACTGGCCACTCTTCCTAATTTCTTTTTCCATTTATACATCACCATCCTTCTGGTTGCCACGATCCCTTCCTCCTTCACCTGATGTCTACAGTTAACACATATCTTTTGACCTGCTCATTTCTGTCCATCTACTCTACCACTGCTCTACTTCCAAACCCATTCTATCTCACCTGGACAACTTCAACAGCTTTCTCATTAGGCTTCCTGTGTCCAGTTTTGTTTGGGACCCTACTCCTATCACCATTCCATTTCTTCCCATAGATTATATCAATGCTCTACTAATGACATTTTTAATGATTAGACATCACTCATAAGCTAATGTACAAACTCCTTACAAAGCTGGCAAGGTTCTGCAGGAAGTGATCTTTGTTCATCTATCCAGCTTCATCCCTTTGACTACCCACAGACATGCTGATCTTTTAGTTCTTAGAAAGTTCACTCTGCTCTCCTGGGCTTTCACACATGCTGGTCTTTCTGTGGGTTACCTTGTCTTAGTGCTTCCTTTTCTTCCTACCACTTCGTTGAGCCTGGATTGTACTCACTCATACATTGTGCATGAGTACATACATAATGGTATCAGAAGAAATATCACTTTCCCAAGGCGCCTTCCCAACACTGCATGTGGGCTATGCACTCCTCCTGGTGGGCCTGCCTATGTCTTTGTTTTCCTGTTACTTTCCTAAGGCTCCATTGCAATTGTTTATTTATCCAAATTCTATCCTAGACTGTAAGCTCCAACGGTAAGGGAGCTGTGTTTCTAACTTGCTATCCATCATATTTTCATGGCTCAGAACATGGTATTTGCTCACTAAATATTTGTGAAGTTAAACAGCGCAAGAGAAAGAAAGAAACAGTAAAATATATGCAATTATTAAATATGTAAATGACTGCAACAGAGAATGATACTTTTCATACGAAAAGATGGGAGAAGAGATATTTTCACTGCTATTTATTTTCAAAGTAGGATTTGTTTGTAGGGCATCATCATGATCTAAAAATGTAGAGCAGAAATACCAAAAAAATTTATTCAGTTTTTTCTTGTGGATTTGTTTCTACCATTCCTTGGAATCCCACAGAGATTATAGTGCGTTGATTGAATAGTTATCCCTCTTTGGAGACTAGCTGTACCCACAAAATTGTCTCCTACTCGACCATAATTGTGTCATGCCAGGAAAACTGCTCTTTGTTCTCTCCTTAAGTGTGTGTGTCTCATTTGAGGACAAGACTTTGTGTTATTTCCTCTCATTGCCCAGAGTGTATGACAAAGTTACTGAAAAACATGCTTGCCATAGTGATCTGATTGGGGCAAACAATTTCTCCTCCATAGCAGCATAGATAGGACATGCTTGTTTCAGAGGAGTAACAGACATCCTGCTCTATTCTGTCCAGTATCTTTGATATCCCCCATTTCCCCCATGAGGAGACAAGTAATTCATTTCCAGCCTCCCCCACCCATCTCATTCTGTCTATTGAGTCAGCAGCGTGGAGGAACCAGTGAAACCATGTTCCAAAGAGTTAAAGAAACCAATGATGAACAGGAATTGAGTTTGCAGGATGGCAGATAAAGAAGGAAGTAACTTGCTGAAACACTGAAACTTCCTCTGCTTATGAGATAAGTGAACTGGCTGAAATCGACTGGAACTGATATGGCCAACTGGAATCTATACAGAACAAGCTTGCTAATGTCACAGCCTGAATTTCTACCACATGTTTCATACTAACTCCCCTTGAATTTCCACATGTGACCCCTGAGATAGAATGCAGAGATAAGTGCCCATGTCCAGGGACTTTCCAGCCCTCCCCTTTCCTTCCACGAATCACCTGTTAATCTCAGAACCCACCCCTTCCCAAACCTTTTCTAATAAAAATACTCTTCAAAAAGACAGAACAAAAAGACAGATTTGAGCTTGACCCTCCTGTCTCCCTGCAAGTCGATTTGCAATAAAACCTTTCCTTTTCTCAAAATCCAGTATCATAATATTAGCTTCCAGCACGTTGAGTGATGACCCCCTTTTGCTCCAGAACACTAGGATCACAGAAGAAACAGACCCCAAAGCCACATTATCACTCTTCCCCCTCACTGGGAATGAAGTCTGTACCCTGTATCCTTTAAGTTTCCATAAGGGCCATGGGTTTTCTCTTCCTTCCCATGATGTGACTTCTATCAATACCCATTTTCTTACATGGATTGCACAGCCAGATGTCCTTAGGCACGGGGCTGAGGTGTGAGGCTTTGTTTATCTTGCTTAGCTACACCTTATATATACACAGAATGCAAAATTCTCAAGGGATGAATAACCCAAGTGTTCCGAAGGCTGCCCTGAGTATTCCCCATTTCCCCCCAGAGCAGCTGCCTTCAGGGGACAGACAGAGAAGGCTGCCATCATGCAAGGCTGACATATTGTGTGCGAGGACATATGGGAACCACATTTTCTCATATTACTTCAAAAATGAATTAAAGTGCTCTATAAAACATACATCTTTGTGACAACAAAACTGACATATGAACAGAGATTCTTGTGAGGAATGGCTTCAGAGGAACCAGCAGTGTTGAAGGGTGTGTGTAAATGGAATTCACAGTCAAAAAAGCTAACAGAGAGGGCCCAGCACCTCTCCTGGCGTTTACACTCACTGAAAGCGAGAACGCTTTGGATGCATTTCAAAGACGGAAGTGTTTACAAGCATAAGCATTCTAAGACATACGATGCAGGATTTGGAGGTATGTGCCTTCTAAATATCCTCTCTGCCAATTTTTTGCCACTTTTAATTTAATCTAATATTGAAAAGATTCATTAACTTGGGGTCTTTTGCACTTTGAAATCTTGGATCTTTTCTTTTCTTTTCTTTTCTTTTTTTTTCATCTGACAATGGAATAGTACCTCCAGCTCTAAGGAATTAACACTACCGTGTATTAGCTTGGACACTGTACCAGAGACAATGCTGAACAGCCAGGCAAGATCTCCACACCTGTAAAGATGACAATTTTGTTGGGGTGAGAAGGCTCCAAGTGAATCAGTGAACAACAGTTAAAGACAGAAATAGAATGTTCACTTTATGACAAGGTGGCATATAATTATTTTAGACCTTAAGGGTGAAATAACTGGTGTCTGCAGTAGTTCAGAGGAAAAGTGAGTTTATTTCAGCTGGGATGTTCAGACAGGCTTCATAGAGGGGAGGAAATATGAGCTGGGCCTGGTACAAGGAGAGGATCAGAAAAAGTGGGAAAAGAGTAAAATATTCTAGCTGGAGGGCAATTGTTTATGATCAAAGTCTGAAAGGACAAAGCCAGTCGCACAACACGGGACAAAGAGGCTGTGATGAAATAACAGAAAGAGACAAGGAAGATCTTAACACCCTTTTTTCAACTCCCTCTTCAAGTAGCACTTATAATGGTGTTAATTTCCCATCTTCATTCAACTAAATCCAGAGAACCTTTTTTTCTTCTAAAAAGTGCAAAGACAGTGCAGAGCAAGAATCTTCAGAGAGATTTTTGAAAGTCTGATTTTTGAAATTCGTACCAACTGCACATGGCTACTGTGATTAATTAATTACAAATCATTTATTTTTATTTCTGGATACAAATGTCTATTTTGAAACCAGGAGAAGAGTTGCATATTATTTCTTTTTCAAATTCACATACAGCATTCATTTTAAAGTAAGTTTTTCTAAGCTATGTGTAGCTAGAAATAAAGCAATTTACTATTACCGCTCTTGTCCCGCAGTGTCCCAAAGCTGAAGATGCACTTTAAATGCTTTCCCTGAAGATCCATTTGGTCCTTGTGCATTATAAACCTGAAAGATACAATGTTCGTTAGTTGAGGTTGCTTTGGATTTTGTCAATACTCAAATTCTCTGGGTTCACTCAGCATGTTTTTTCTCAATTACTATAATCAAAGTTCATAGTGCAGAATAAATATTTGCTCTATATTTTTTTTCCAGAATTATCACATGTACTCTCACTTGTAAATGTCAAGTGCAAGTATGAGTTTCAGCACAGTTTAGGCATATTGCAAACTTAAATTAGACACCTTCTGTCATTTCCTCATGAGGCAGCAAACATCAGATTTAGGACCCAAGTTCTAGGTTCAAACACAAACTCTTCATTTAACCTCTTTGAGTCTTATTTTCTTATCTCTAAATTGAGATCCATAACCCCTTCCTGATTTACAGAGTTACTTCAAACTGCAAACTTCAGTGAAATCACAGATGTTAAAGCATTTTTTTAAAAACAGTAAAGTGCTTTACAAATACCCAAATATCTTTTACTGTAAAATGGACTTTCAAAATGACTTAGCCATGAAATATGCACAGGATTTCTCAATAAGTTGACACAGGACATTTCAAGCCTTTCTTCACTAGTCATTTAGTCAAAGGCTCTTTTTAGGAAAGTTTAATTTTTTAAAAAATTCTGGTCTTTTTATTGTTTAAGCAAAGCCTAAAATACTTAATATTTACTCAGTTTCCTTAAGTATAGTTTAGTGAATATGTTTTAAAGGGAAATTTCTGCAAGGACATATACCCAGACACTGGAAAGGAGAGAAGGCAGGAAAACCCTGAATGGGTTGTCAGGGAGTTTGCTAAGCCTACACAACCATGTATTGACTTTCAGATCAGGTCCAGCACAATATAAGAAACCATGATTCAACTTCTAAGGCAATGGCTTCCAATTACCATTTCTTTTGTTTTCTTTCCCAATTCTCAAGGAATGAGTAGATTTGTGACATCAGCTGGAAGCCACAGCCATCTTGGCAATCAAGGATACCCAGGGTGGCAGTAAATCTGGCTGAGCTTCTGTGCCTATGCTACACATCTCACATGTCACAATATCCTTATTCCTGTCAATAGCGTCTAGCATAGGAGAAGGAAGTGGTTGTGATTCTCACTTAAACTCCCTTATCTTGGAAAATAGTATGATTGGTGTCTCACATTCTGTTCATAAGAAGCCAGTGATTGATGGCTGAGTCTACACATAAATAAAAATGCAGCAAGAACTTAGAAAAAGCTCATGTTCCAGATATTTGCCAATCATACTTTTAACTTCGTTCTTAAGAGTGGGGAAATGATCACTTGCTCTTATTGAGGACTTCAACTCAGATCAGAGTTAATGTTTTTAGATTCTAATAATTCAAGTTTTGAAAGATTTCTTAAGAATTTGTAGAAAACACACTATACAAATCAGTAAAATATTGATTTGGATTTCCTTGTATACTTTGGGAGACAAGAGAGTGCCATTTAATACTTTTCTAGGAAAATGTTATTTATATTTGAAAAGTAGTAAATAATAGTCTAAAATAAATTAAAATGACAGGTTATTAATCTCATGTGACAAAAGAGACTCCAGTGCAATAAACATAGCTTCTTGATTCTTATTTTATATAGGGGGATGAGTGACAAGGTTAGCAGTACAATTAAAAACTCACCACACGTTTTTCCCGAAAGTCTATTCCTACTGTAGTGATGAATTTGGGATTGAATTTATTGTCTGTGTATCTATAAAGAAATGTTGTCTTCCCCACCCCTGAATCTCCGAGGGCCAGGAGTTTGATCAGATAATCATAGTCTCCATCGGTCATAGTGATGGTCTTGGTCGGTCTGTATAGGAGAGGGAAAACAAGTATGTTTTGATTAAAGTTGATTTTCCTTTGCTTTATATCAAAATACAACATAAATTTAATTTTCAGCGTTAAAAAGTCAAATACTTCTATTCTGCCATATTCAAAATTAACTTGATCAAAGCAGCTTTAGGGGTAAAGGCACATCTAGTATTTTACTCAGTACAAATCTTTTTACATCATATCACCTCATATGGAAAAATATGCAAAATATCAGTTGCCACAGTGTATTAGTCTGTTCTCATGCTGCTGTAAAGAACTGCCTGAGACTGGTAGTTTATAAAGGAAAGAGGTTTCACTCACAGTTCAACATGGCTGGGGAGGCCTCAAGAAACAATCATGGCAGAAGGAGTCTCTTCACAGGGTAGCAGGAGAGAGAATGAGAGCTGAGCAAAGGGCGAAGCCCCTTATAAAACTATCAGATCTTGTGAGATCTCACTATCATGAAAACAACATGAGCATCATAAGGGTAACTGCCCCCAGAATTAAATTACCTCCCACTGGGTCCCTCCCATGAAACATGAGGATTATGGTAACTACAATTCAAGATGACATTTGGGTAGGGACACAGCCAAACCATATCACACAGCAATAGTAGAACTTAAAGTAAAAAGTCATAGACTTGTGTTTTAAAACCAGTGCATTTGGGATTAGGAGGATGGTATTATGAAGAGGAGAGAGTCACAGGGAACTGAAAACCCAGTTCAAGATGATGCAGATATCCTACAGAGAGACATCACTTATAGACAGATAATGGAAGGAAAAAGCAGAGGGATATGTTTTGCATCTATCCATGCAGGACGAGCCTTCTATATAATTTGTATACAAATTATTACTTTTTAATTTAAAACATTTAACAACTGACATGACAAGCTTTAATCCTGTACTGGTAACACCGAGAATACCAGGACATGTATTTGAATGACACAATTACCTACTTGGTGAATTCTCCACTCTTGAGTTGAGCAAAATAATTTACTGCTCAGCACAACTTCCTGAATCATGGGCTATATTAATAGAAATGGGTCATATCTCATGTGAAGGAAGGCCTATGCAGATTTTTCTAGATTGCAAAGGTTCAGTATTATGTGAGAGGGAGGAAGACTTCCCCACTCCTGAAGATCCAGAAAACACTGTATTCTTTAAGCATTCTGGGATAATTAAAATTAAATTTCAACAACAGCCTATTCTATGGACATGATATGGTTAGGCTTTGTGTCCCCACCCAAATCTCATCCTGAATTGTAATCCCCATAATCCCCACATGTCAAGGGAGAGGCCAGGTGGAGGTAATTGAATCATGGGGGTAGTTTCCCCATGCTGTTCTCATGATAGTAAGTGAGTTCTCACAAGATCTGACGGCTTTATAAGGGGCTCTTCCCACTTTCGCTATCTCGCTCTCTCTGCTGCCTTGTGAAGAAGATGCCTAGCTTTCTCCTCACCTTCCGCCATGATCGTAAGTTTCCTGAGGACTCCCCAGCCACGCTGAACTGTTAGTCAATTAAACCTCTTTCCTTTATAAATTACCTAGTCTTGGGCAGTTCTTTACAACAGTATGAAAATGGACTAATACAGACATATCTAAAATTACTAGATAATTCTAATAAATTTTTATGTGTAAAAAGAATTGGTACATGTGCATGTACAAAAAATTAAAACTTTTTTTGTTTTTATATTGTTACCTATCGAAACTGAAAACTTTTATGTCTTTGGGTAAATAATGATGAAGAATAGAATGAGGTACTCATCAAATAATCTGGTATCATTATATCATTTGGAATATTTGCATTGCTTTACATTATACTCTATTATGAATGTATGTTTCTTTTGTGAATTAATGCTTTTTGAGGTAGGATGTTTTTAAAGTTGCAAATTCATACTTTTGCTCTAAAGCTTTCCTGCCGTATAACACACTTTCTTCACTAGTAGAGCTCTCTGGATAGATTTTTGCTGACCATCGGTGTTCTCTTTAAAAAAAAAAAAAAAAAAAGATCTAGACAAAGAATAATCATTTCTTAGGAAGAGATCCATAGCACCCATCAAGACCAGTCTTCCTTAATAAAAGGATACATGTCTCAATTATTGCCATGAAGGATACACATGTCTCAATTATTCCAATATAGACATTGGAAAATGTCTATATTGTGTGACTGCATAGAATTGACTGGCATCGACCTTCCCTGGCTTAGGTGATCCTCCCAACTCAACCTTCCTGGTAGCTGGGACTACAAACACATGCCTCCAAACCTGGTTATTTTTGTGTGTATTTTTTGTATAAATGGGGTTTCACCATGTTGCCCAGGCTGGTTTCAAACTCCTGGGCTCAAGTAATCCACCCTCTTCAGCTTCCCAAAGTGCTGGGAAGACATGAGCCACCACATCCAGCCTGGTAAAATATTTTACCAGGACTGTATCATTGAATATGTTGCTGCTCTTATTCTTACTTGCTGCTCTTGGTCAACCCAAATGGGTAGCTAGAGGAGTTTTCTGCTGAAGTGGTATGATTTGTCCCCACACTTAAGGTCTGTTATCACCATCACTCTACCTTTTTCTCTCTTCCTCTAAACTTGCTCATGTAAAACTATTTTGGAGGGTGATAATGTTTGTCATTTCACCAGTAGAACTGGATGAAACTGTTAATTTTCAGAAAAAAAGACAGTGCTTAAATTTATTCTAAGATATTAGTAACTAAAGCCAAATTCTTCCCTAGGCAAAAGCCTTAATTCTTTGAGCAGAGTTTTTGGGGTGGGGGTGTGACATTGAAGACACTAGATTCTGTGGCTCCCTGAAAAAATGAAAAGAGTGGCGTCAATAAGACACATCTACATACTTCATAATTTTGCTTAAAGTTAACTGTTTTTTTCTTTTTTTTGGCAAATGTGTGTGTATGCATGCTTGACAGTCTCAAGAAACGCTAAGTCATGAGCAAATCTAGTTAAATGTCTTCAACACATAGTGTTAGGCCCAAAGATGAAAATTTTAAAAATGGAAGTTCTAGTCTAGCTTCTGACAAGGTATGAATTTACTTAAAAGTGAAATAAGGATGTGAGAAAATACAATGTAATTTTGCAAGATAGAATGATTAATTGATAAATGAGTCAAATCCTGATTGTGTTTTCAATTCAAACAAAACAGTGTCTTCATGGACTGCAGTGATCCAAGAAGACTGCAGAGGAAGGAAAATTTGCATTTAACCTTATAGCATGGAGGGGAATTAGACATGAGGAGAGGAGATACAGGACCATGGCATGAGAGATTACTTCCCACTTGTAGAATGAGAATAGTACCACTTGCCAACTGCATGACCTATCATGTTTTCCTGATTGGCAGGCAGACTGTTCTCTGTTGTTTGCACATAAACCTGCCTGGGGCAGTACTGGTGCCACCTCCTAGTCAAAGTCTAATCCAGAGTGAATAATCTAGGCTAACACAAATCAGTTCCACTGTGGCCCACACTGCCTCTTTGCTGTAAGTTGGTGCTGGACACTTTGTGACATTTAACACAAATTCCACCTGAAATGAATGCAAAGCTTGGCACTGTGGAAAAATCTTTATTTTTCCATAGGCTATTTGACATATTAAGCTACGTATGAGATAGTTCACTTCTAAGCTTCTTTCAAAAATGAATTTTACTTCTTATTTTTTATATCACTACTCTCCTCTCTCTCTCTATGTCTACCTCTCTCAACACACACACACACACACAGACACAAACACAGTATTTGGCTCAGCTCCTCTTTTTATTATTATGTGATTTTTTTGAATCCTAAAATCATATAGCCTCAACATTCTATTGTTGGTTGTTTGCATGGCAAATACACTATAAAAAAAAGTCTTGGCAAACTTTCCTAGAACTGGGCTAAAAAAATGATGTGGGAAGGATCAAAAGGCTGACAAGTTTAACCTTTTGTTTATTCCTGCACAGTGGCTGATGGTCTTGCTGGTTCTTGGTTCTGCGGATATAAAAGGGAAGAAAAGGTCAGAAGACTACAGTGTTTCAGGAAGTGCATCTCACTCAGTCCTTATCGTGGTGTCACAAGCTGTACCACAAGAACCAGGAGGACTTTTAGATATAGAGGAGCACTTCATGGGAAGGCGAGGGGCTAAAAAGAGTAGGGAAAAGAACTGAAATGTATCACACCCATGAGGCTCTGTTTAATGAATAATTGTAAAGGTAAAAAGGAACCCAAGTAATCAGGCGGTGTAGCCCCTCAATTTTTGGATGAGAAGTCACATGCAGAGAAGGAAAATCCAAGATTATTATTATAATTTGAAATACAAAGTGTGTTAGATAGAAACAAGGTAGGAATATTTTTATTTTATATGGAAAGGGAATTTTATCCTGGATATACGCAGAAACAGAATTTCCATAGCTAGAATATCTCAAACGAAGTTGCCCATGGATTCACTCTTCCCCTCTCTACCTCTCAGCTTCCCCTATTTTTGTTTAATGTAAGTTCCATTAGCACAGAAACTTGATCTCTTTTGTCTACTGCTGAATTCACAGAGCTCAGCTCAGTGGCTGTCATATAGAAGGAGCTCAACTTTGTTGAGTGTATAAATTTATTTAAGCTATCTGCAGCCATGCAAATGTCATGATTAATGAAATTAATTTCATGAGCCATTTGTGGAAGAGGTATGCATCTGAGTGCAAGGACTTGGATTCTCCCTTCTTATCAGTGAGATGAGTGTTTAGATTTTTTTTTTTTTTTTTTGAGACGGAGTCTCGCTCTGTCGCCCAAGCTGGAGTGCAGTGGCCGGATCTCAGCTCACTGCAAGCTCCGCCTCCCGGGTTCATGCCATTCTCGTGCCTCAGCCTCCCGAGTAGCTGGGACTACAGGCGCCCGCCACCTCGCCCAGCTAGTTTTTTGTACTTTTTAGTAGAGACGGGGTTTCACTGTGTTAGCCAGGATGGTCTCGATCTCCTGACCTTGTGATCCGCCCGCCTCGGCCTCCCAAAGTGCTGGGATTACAGGCTTGAGCCACCGCGCCCGGCCGAGTGTTTAGATTAAAGGATCACTGTAGTGCTTTCCAGGTCTGGCTTCCTGAGCTCATTTTTGTTTTCTTTTCTTTTCTCTTCTTTCTTTCTTTTTTTTTTTTAGACGGAGTTTCATTCTTGTTGCCCAGGCTGGAGTGCAGTGGCGCCATCTCGGCTCACCGCAACCTCCGCCTCCCGGGTTCAAGCGATTCTTCTGTCTCAGCCTCCTGAGTAGCTGGGATTACAGGCATGTACCACCACGCCCAGCTAATTTTGTATTTTTAGTAGAGACGGGGTTTCTCCACGTTAGTCAGGCTGGTCTTGAACTCCTGACCTCAGGCGATCTGCCTGCCTCGGCCTCCCAAATTGCTGGGATTACAGGCATGAGCCACTGCGTCTGGCCCCTGAGCTCATTTTTCTCTTAAGTTGCACAAGAGTACAAAACCTTCTCAAAATAGAATATTTATATCTTCAGAGGAATAGTTTCAAATAACATGAGAAAAGGCAAAGCACAGAGAAACTGTATTCAAAAGTGAAATTTGTGCTGGCAGAGAACACATAAAGCTGTTAATTGAATAGGTCAGGGCTCAGAGAACTGGGATCCTCCGTATAAGCATCAATTTTCCATCTAACATACCCTCATTACTACCTCTTATTTGCATGGCATTTTGCATGGCTCTGAGGATATACTCCTTGCTCGCCAGTGAGGAGCTTGGCAAATGCGACAGTTAGGTATTGATGGCTACTCCACATTTGGAATTACCCAAACAAACTTTGGTGCTCTTCGCCAGTGTACTGGATAATGATCTCAAGAATGCCTTGACAAGCTATGAACATGTGACTTTAACGTATTAAATTAACAGAAACCAACTAAATTTTTTTTTTTTTTTTGAGACAGAGTCTCACTCTGTCGCCCAGGCTGGAGTGCAGTGGCCCAGACAAGGCTCACTGCAGGCTCCGCCTCCCAGGTTCACCCCATTCTCCTGCCTCAGCCTCCCAAGTAGCTGGGACTACAGGTGCCCGCCACCACACTCGGCTAATTTTTTGTGTTTTCAGGGGAGACAGGATTTCACCGTGTTAGCCAGAATAGTCTCTATCTCCTGACCTCGTGATCCGCCCACCTCCACAACTTAAATATTCTTAAGGCACTTCGGAAAGCTCAAAATAGTAGGCAGATAAGGTATCAGCGATATTTCTTTGCATTCCGTGTACAAAGTGTCAGTAAAATAAAGCTGTCAAGCACAAGATATTAATTGACTATGAAATACTCGTTCCCGTAACCACATTTATGCCCTGAAGGTTAGAATTAAACTATGGGTGGCTAAAGTACTCTAAGTACTAAGTCAGGTAGACCTTCTGACTACCAAGAGAACAGAAGGCATGTTTCTGAGGGAAGGGGAAGTTTCTTTAGTGTATTTTCTTTTGTTCTATTAGGAAGGCAGTTAATTTTTATTTCAACTCTACTTAAGGATCATTTAGAATTAATTGATGAGTGCCCGCATGAAAGGTTTCAGATCACAATTGAAAACATAAATTAACATCAACCAAAAAATTACTTTTTCTCTAAATAACATATTTGCCTTTGGCTTAGTTTAGTTGCATCTTTTGAAACTACAGGAATGTTCTTTCACTTTTTATTGTGGAAAGTTTCAAACATATACTAAGTTTGAGAGAATAGTATAATCAATTGCTCAGCTTCTAAGTTATCAATATATAGCCATTCTTCTTTCATCTGCCCGATAACTTTCCACCTACCAGATTATTTCAAAGCAAATGTCAGACATGATAATGTTTTTTCATAAATAATTCAATACATATCTGTAGAACAAGATCTCTCAACCTTACCACGATTGGCATGGTATATATCTACAAAGAAGGTTATTAAGTTGACTTTTTAAGAATTAGATAGGTCTGAAATCATGTGTTAATGATGTTTTAACCTATATTTCACTTACAACAAATCAAAGTATGTTTTCATATGTTTAATGGCTTTTCAATTTATTATTTTGAATTTTCTAGATGTAAAACCATATCCTTTCTTAATAGAGCTTTAAGGTCTTCCTCTCAAATTCGTATGCTTCCTTTGTTTTTTCTTATCCACTTTCACTGGCCAATATCTCTATCATAAAATTAAAGAGTAGCAGTGTGGAGTGGGTTTCTTTGTTTCTGATTTTAGTTGAAAATGTTTTTAGCGTTTTCCCATTAAGCAACAGGCTGGCTGCTTTTAACATGAGTGGATGTTTTTATTTATTTATTTATTTATTTTCTTTTTTTTTATTATTATACTTTAAGTTCTAGGGTACATGTGCATAATGTGCAGGTTTGTTACATACGTATATTTGTGCCATGTTGGTGTGCTGCACCCATCAACTCGTCAGCACCCATCAATTCATCATTTATATCTTGTATAACTCCCCAATGCAATCCCTCCCCCCTCCCCCACCCCATGATAGGCCCCAGTGTGTGATGTTCCCCTTCCCGAGTCCAAGTGATGTCATTGTTCAGTTCCCACCTATGAGTGAGAACATGCGGTGTTTGGTTTTCTCTTCTTGTGATAGTTTGCTAAGAATGATGGTTTCCAGCTGCATCCATGTCCCTACAAAGGATGCAAACTCATCCTTTTGATGGCTGCATAGTATTCCATGGTGTATATGTGCCACATTTTCTTAATCCAGTCTGTCACAGATGGACATTTGGGTTGATTCCAAGTCTTTGCTATTGTGAATAGTGCTGCAATAAACATACGTGTGCATGTGTCTTTGTAGTAGAATAATTTATAATCCTTTGGGTATATACCCAGTATTGGGATGGCTGGGTCATATAGTACATCTAGTTCTAGATCCTTGAGGAATTGCCATACTGTTTTCCATAATGGTTGAACTAGTTTACAGTCCCACCAACAGTGTAAAAGTGTT
The DNA here is from genome assembly GCF_009764315.1 of Trachypithecus francoisi. NCBI lineage: Eukaryota > Metazoa > Chordata > Mammalia > Primates > Cercopithecidae > Trachypithecus > Trachypithecus francoisi. The sequence goes on along the minus strand of NW_022681435.1, from coordinate 505,199 downwards.
CCTATTTCTCCACATCCTCTCCAACAACTGTTGTTTCCTGACTTCTTAATGATTGCCATTCTAACTGGTGTGAGATGGTATCTCATTGTGGTTTTGATTTGCATCTCTCTGATGGCCAGTGATGATGAGCATGTTTTCATGTGTCTGTTGGCTGTATGAATGTCTTCTTTTGAGAAATGTCTGTTCATATCCTTTGCCCACTTTTTGATGGGGTTGTTTGTTTTTTTCTTGTATATTTGTTTGAGTTCTTTGTAGATTCTGGATATTAGCCCTTTGTCAGATGAGTAGATTGCAAAAATTTTCTCCCATTCTGTAGGTTGCCTGTTCACTCTGATGGTAGTTTATTTTGCTGTGCAGAAGCTCTTTAGTTTAATTAGATCCCATTTGTCAATTTTGGCTTTTGCTGCCGTTGCTTTTGGTGTTTTAGACATGAAGTCCTTGCCCATGCCTATGTCCTGAATGGTACTACGAGTGGATGTTAAATATGTTGATTGAACTTTCTTCCTCTAAGGAGAAAAATCTTCTGATTTTAATGGATTTCCTTATGTAGGAATAACATCTTTATATTTCTGAAATACATTTTACTTTTTCATGATGTATCATTTTTAATGTGCTATTGGGTTCTGTTTTTCATATTTTATCTAATTTTAAAAATTGGTATTCATAAGTAAAATTTGTCTTGTTTTTGAAACAATCTTTGGTTTTGACCTTTGCATTATATTAACTTCATAGAATGTAAAATGTTTCCATCTTTTCTGTGCTCTGAAATAGTTCATGTATTCTTGGGATTATCTGATTTTTAAATGTTAGAAAGAAATTCTATGCAAAACCACGTTGTCCTGGTGATTTTGTCTGGGACTGTTTTCTGAATTTTCTTCTGTTTTATTTGGTAATTGGTCCATTTAATTCTGTTTTTTCTTAGGTCAGTTTTGTAAAGCTGAAATTTTGTAGAATATTAACCATTTCATCTAGGAATTCAAATGTACTTATATGGAGTTGTACAAACTATTTTCATATGATTTTTAAAATTCCCTCTGTTTTGATACTTATTTCCTACTTGACATTTCTAATTCTATATATTTGTACCTATTTGTGGAAGACTTTGGAAAACAAAGCACCAGTGTTATTTCTTCAAGACTTTATTTTTATTAATAATATAGCCTAGGTCATTAATTCTATTTCCTACCACCATTCACTTTTCGCTTAGAGTGTCCCCTTCAGCACTACTCTTATCTTCTAAATTTAATCACACCCACAATTCTGCTGTCCATGAGTTCTCGCACTTCTCCAGTTTTACTCCAGTTTCTATACACCAACTAATAGACAAGTACTGTGAGGTTAATTTCTAGTGAACCTTGAAAATCTGGACATGAATTTGCTAACACCCACATTTGCTCAAGGAACATTCTTGCTGGAAACTCTGACGCTTGTCAATAATGTTTTATAGTCAGTGTTGGGAAAGGACTTTTCCCTGATCTAAGACATTTTGCCTGAATTGAATGTGTTTTTAAATCACTGTTTACTAATATTGATCAATTCAGATCAACGCTTGTCATGCATTTCCCTGCTACAAATGATTACAACTCAGCAGGACCCAAACCAGCACAAAGCTATTTTGTTCCCAGGTGCAGAACAATATTGTCAGATCCTCCAAATGGATTCCATCTGAGAACAACATGAAAGCAAAAGGCTAGTATTATCCCTGAAGCTCACATACACCCATGCATAGAAAGTGAATCCCTAATTAATATATCCTTTAGAACACTGTTTTGCAGATAAGACCCAAATCTCAGGGTTAGTTAAAACAATTTAGGCTTTTGTCTTCAGGTGAGTAAATGATCAGGAGGAACAAAACAGTACTACACAAATTTGCTGTTTCAGATTCAGAGAAGACTTTGCGAGATTGTGTTTATGGGCTATAAGTAATTGAGAAACATTTAAAAATGCTGATAGCCTAAAATACCTCTTAATAAAAACAGAGAGTTTAGTTCGTGACCAGCCTGGCCAACATGGTGAAACCACATCTCTACTAAAAATGCAAACATTAGCCAGGCATGGTGGCACACGTCTGTAATCCCAGCTACTCAGGAGGCTGAGGCAGGAGAATCACTTGAACCCAGGAGGCAGAGGAGGTTGCAGTGAGCTGAGATCACACCGTTGTACTCTAGCCTGGGCAATGAGAGAGAAACTCCATCTCAAAAAACAAATAGACAAGCAAACAACAACAACAACAACAAAACAGAGAGTTTAGAATGTCACATCCTTCTTGGAAACATAAATGATAAATATGTGCAATGCCAAAGCGTGCCTAGGGTTATGCTGAGGGCTAGGTGTACTGGACCTTTCTTGCACTGCTATAAAGGAATACCTGAGACTGGGTAATTTGCAAAGAAAAAAGGCTTCATTCGCTCATGGTTCTGCAGGCTTTACAGGAAGCATGGTGCTGGCATTTGCTTGGCTTCTGGGGGAGGCCTCAGGAAGATTACAATCATAGTGGAAGGCAAAAGGGAAGCAGGCACATCATATGGTAAAAGCAGGAGCAAGCCACACACTTTTAAATGACACAGCCAAGGTTCCTGACTGGGCATCAGAAGTAGAACACCACACTTAATTAGTTCAAGCTGGTGGCCAGAATAAGAATTTAGAGGCATCTCCCCCAGTTCCTGACTGGGCGTCAGAAGTAGAACACCACACTTAATTAGTTCAAGCTGGTGGCCAGAATAAGAATTTAGAGGCATCTCCCCCACTTAGCATCTCTCCCACTTTTATTTTAATAAAATAAAAACTAATCTTGTGCGATCACACTATCACAGACAGCACCAAACCATGAGGGAACCAACCCTGTGACCCAAACACCTCCCACCAGACCTCACCTCCAGCATTGGAAAACGCATTTTATATGCGATTTGGATGGGGACAAATCTCCAAACTATATCACTAGGTGTGTGTGCAGTTCCATGGGAAGCCACCAGTTTCTTTGGTAAGTACTTTGCGCTACTGAGGTTTGAGGTGGTGAGAGAGGCAGGCAAGTTCTCGTTTTTTCTCATGGATTCCTATTGAGTCTTGCTTTCCCCATTTCATGTCCATCTTTCTTCGCTGCTCCTGGTTCTGCTAACTTCAGGTTCATAAGACACAAAAGCCCATGTGGCTGAGCGTGGTGGCTCACGCCTGTAATCCCAGCACTTTGGGAGTCCGAGGCAGGCGAATCACGAGGTCAGGAGTTTGAGACCAGCCTGACCAACATGGTAAAACCCTGTCTCTACTAAAAATACAAAAATTAGCCGGGTGTGGTGGCACGTGCCTGTAATTCCAGCTACTCGGGAGGCTGAGGCAGGAGAATTGCTTGAACCCGGGAGGCAGAGGTTGCAGTGAGCCGAGATAGCGTCACTGCACTCCAGTCTGGGCAACGGAAAAAAAAAAAAAAGCAAGCACCAGGCTTACAAAGACTGCCCAGCCAGCTCCTACAATTGCATAAGGTCTAATCTGATTAATAATGCAATTGTTCAGTAGCACTCTGCAATGGGAATAGCACAGCCAGGGTTGTTGACTGCATATTAGTAGTAGAATACCACATCTAATTGGCTCAATCTGGTGGCCAGAGACAAGAATTTAGAGGTATCTCTCCCACTTAGCATCTCTCCCATGTTTATTGTAATAAAACAAAGGCTTATTTTAACCAAAAACTCATTTTTGGTTGTTATTATGGTTAAAATAAGTTTTTAAACTTAAACCAAAAGAAGTGGGCTCCCCACCTCCTGCTCTTTCCTTTAAAGAGACTGTTCAGGCATTTGCCCAATACTTTAGTGTGACCCACAGCCTACTCCTTGCATACACTGCAGTTGCCATGTGCTACGTGCTCTTCTTGTTCTCTGTCTGACTCTTCATTCCTGCCTTGTGTGACCTGGGGATGAAGGACTGTCTCACTGACTCATCGCACCCTCCCTGCCCAGGATCTGTACAGAAAAACCTCTGAACTTGTTTCCTGTTATGGTGGTGCCTTTAATTTGTGCCTTCCATCAAAAACACGAGGAGCTGCCCCACATTGGGTTTTCTCCAGGACACCGAGGAGAAAAAATGGTTTGGCTCCCAGTGCCAGAATGATGGTCAGGCAGGCACAAAATGGACACGGGTCAGACAAGAGCCACCAGAGTGTCTGTCAGTATAAACATTACCTGTTTGAGGGATCCCTGCCCTCACTTCCCCTCCTGTCACAGTTAAGACAACTAGGCATCTGGCCTTCTGCCAGGTAAAAGAAGGATCCCTGCCAGGTGCAGTGGGTCAACCAGTAATCCCAGTACTTTGGGAAGCCGAAGTGGGCGGATCACCTGAGGTCAGGAGTTTGAGACCAGCCTAGGCAACATGGTGAAACCTGTCTCTACTGGAAGTACAAAAAAAATTAGCCTGGTGTGGTGGCACATGCCTGTAATCCCAGCTACTAGGGAGGCTGAGGTGGGAGAGGTGCTTGAAACCAGGAAGCGGAGGTTGCAGTGAGAAGATATCGCGCCATTGCACTCCAGCCTGGGCTACAGAGTGAGACTCTGTCTGGGAGCGCTGGGTGGGGGGCAGGGGCGGGGGCGGGGAGGCAGGGAGAAGGAGCCCATCAGGATCCCCTGAGAGTCACACTGTAAACACCCAAGTCCATCTGCCCTTCATTTCCCTTTAGGACAGTGTTGCTAGCAGGTCTGGGATTGGAACCCCAATTTCGCTGGGGGCTCTCAAAACACAGTCATAGTGATTCTGGTTTTTTTGATAAAACTCTCACTGATAAAACTTTCCAGAATGTTGATAATCCAGCATCAGGTACCTGTCTTTATTTTTTAAAGTTTAGAAAATTAAACCACAGATATTGTTACAGCTAGGATAGGGCCATGGACAGAACTGCTATTTCAAATCTGATATCCTGCATAACTTACTTCCAACCTATACATTCCAGTTTTGAAAGACAGCCATATAATTACCATATGAAGGTATCCTGCTTATATATCCTAATAACCAGCTGAGAGGGTCTTTCAGCGAACTGGCCTATAGTTGAAGTGTTTATCGCATATTCAATTTCAGTATTTCAATACTCACTGAAACAAAGTTATGAGCATTTAACATTAGCTTATTTAACTCTAAGGTGTAGTTTTGGCATTTCCCTCCAAATTCTCCAAAAGAAGACCTGTAGATGCTAACTTGTCTTAAAATCAAATAGCAAATGGATCAAAGAACTTTTGCTTCATATCCACCTATCGACCTTCAGCTCACATTGATGACAAGGAAGGGGAAAATTTGGCTCCTTGTCCAATTTACAGCCTATTAAGCCAAAGGAAGAATAACTGTTCCATGGTTTGGAATAGGGCACCTTCAGAGATTACTCTCAAGTTAAAGGCCTCAAGAAATCCATAAAGGTAACTGGAAACTTCATAGATAGTTCTTCACAACATTATGGATAGAATTTTATGGTTATTTCCCTAGACAGGTACACTTGGCAATTTTTTGTACCAACGAACATAATTTCCACATAAATCTATTAAGTTTTCACCAAACAAAGCAAATTATGACTATGAAGAGAAAAAGGCCACACACACACACACACACACAAGGCCATTGCAGTAATAATAGCAAAAATATAAAAAATTAGAAAGGAATATTTGAGACAACTCAAATGATAGTAGAATAATGATAAAACAGTGCCTGATATATATGTATGTATTTAATCATATATATACTTAATATATATATATATTTAATCAGGTACTGTTCTATCATGATTCTATTATCATCTGAGTCTATTATCATTTAGTCTAAGCACTAAACACTAATGATTAACACATTTAGTCTTTAAAACAATGCCACAACACTACACATTTAATTTAATGCCTCTCAAAATCTAGTTGACTTTTCACAAAAATCACAAGCTGATCCTAAAATTCATATGAAAATGAAAGGGACACAGAATGGCCAAAACAATCTTGACTGAAAAATAATAAAGTTGGAGGACTTATACTTCACTTCAAAACTTACTGCAAAGTTATAGTAATCAAGAGAGTGTAGCACTGGTATAAGGATAGACAAATAGATCAAAGGAAGACAAGTGGGAGTCTAGAAATAAACTCTTACATTTAGGGTCAACTGTGACAAGGGTGGCAGGACAAATAAATGGGAAAAAGAATAGCCCTTTCAACACAGAAGCTTTAATAGAAAAATTAACCTAAATGGATCATAGACCTAAATATAAGAGCTAAAACTATAAACTCTTAGAAGAAAATATAGGAGTAAGTCTTCATAACTCTGGATTAGGTAATGATTTCTTAGACTCAAAAAAAAAAAAACAAATAAATTTAAAAATGTTGTGCTTCAATAGACACCATGAAAAGAAGGAAATACAACCCCTAGGCTGGGTGAAAATACTTGCAAATCATATATGGGATAAGGAACTTGTATCCAGACTACATAAAGCACTCGTTAGCTGGATAAAAAGACAAATGAGCAAACTTTAAAAATGAGCAAAGGCTTTGAAGAGATATATTCTCAAAGACTACATATAAATGGCACATGAAAAGAAGAGAAAACAGCATTAGTTCTTAGAAAAGTATGAGTCAAAACCACAATGAGATATTGCTTTACACCCACAAGGATGGTTATAAAGAGATGGACAGTAACAAGTGTTGTTAAGGATGTAGAAAGTTGCAACCCTCCTATATTGCTGGTGGGAATGTAAACAGAGCAGCCACATTGGAAAACAGTTTGGCAATTCTCCAAAAATGTAAACATAGATTTAATGCATGACCCAATAATTCCACTTCTGGGTCTAGACACAAAAGAAATGAAAACATATATTCACTCAAAGATTTGTACATGAATGCTCATAGCAGCATTATTCATAATAGCCCCAAATTATAAACAAATCAAATGTCCATCCACTGAATGTGTAAACAAAATGTGGCATGTATGTACATTTCACTGTTATTCTCCATAGAAAGGAATGAAGTGCTTATAATGCAACAACATGGATAAACTTTGAAGACATTATGTTAAAGTAACAAAATCAGAAGCAAAAGCCAAATATTTTATGATTCTGTTCATATGAAATGTCCAGAATAGATAAATCCATATAGACATAATGTATAGGCACTTTTGCCAGCAGCTGGTGAGAGGAGGATTGGGGAATGACTGCCAGTGGATATGGGTTTCTTGGGAGGAAGGGTGAAAGTGTTCTGGATTTAAATAGTAATGGTAGCACAACTTTGTGCATATTCTAAAAAAACACTGAACTGTACTCTTTAAAAGAATAGATTTTATGATACATGAATTACATTTCAATAAAGCTGTTATTGAAAACCCCAACAAAGTAAGAATGTTATATTTTCTCTTACAAATAATTTTTCAGGCCTAGCTCTACAACACTTGTTTGTTTGCATTGTAGTTACTTACTAGTAAGTATCATGTATATTCAAACAATAATACCCTCCTGAAACCAAATGGAAATTGCCTATAGAATACATTTTATCTATAGGCCATATAATACATTTCTATCAAAAATTAGAAAAGAATATTTGAGACAACTCAAATGATAATAGAATAATGATACAACAGGGACTGATGTAGATAAATATATTCAAACATATATACCTTTCATCATCTATATATTTAATCATATATTATATATATTTAATCAGGCACTGTTCTATCATTATTCTATTATCATCTGAGTCTATTATCATTTAGTCTAATCACTAAGCAGTAACGATTAACACATTTAATCTTTAAAACAATGCCACAACACTACGCATTCAACTTATTCCTTCTCAAAATCTAGCTACCTTTTTGTAAAAATCACAAGCTGATCTTAAAAACTCATATGGAAATGAAAGGGACACAGAATAGCCAAAACAATCTTGACTAAAAAATAATTCTCACAAATAAAATAATTCATTATTTATAAAAATGTTTGTTATTTGACAAAGTTCCAACAGCCAATCTACTGTGCACATGCGCTTACAGATCAGGAGTGAGTAATTGAAAATCATTGAGAAACAGCAGGGCAGGTTGGTGATCCAGGCACTACCAAGCAATCCTGGATCAGAACTGGAGCATGTATATAATCCAGTGGGCCCCACGCTGGGGATCATCAATATTCCCTGTGAAGTTTACAAATACCAACTCGAGGGACTCTCTGAGTAAGCTGAAACAGAATGTTTTCAGGCAGGTCTTGGACAAACGGGAGCTTAAATATTCCACTAGGAATCAACAGAAGAGCAACCAGGTCTGAAAACTATTTTTCTCCATCCTCATCCTTCACCTTGAGACATGTCTAGAAGGCACTATTCCAGAATCTTGAGACTCTGTAAATCCCTTCAGCACCCCATTCCAGTGTAGAAAACCCATTGGTCAAGAAAAGAGCCCATTTATCTATTAATAATTTGATCCTGTGGCAGTTTAGAGCAATTTCTCCTTACTGATGGCTATCAGCAAAGCTTGGCACATAGCCTGCAGATTTCTCCTTCTGCTGAAAACTGTTATAAATGTCCTTAATATGCTTTCCCCACTACATACGATTTTGTTCCCTCACAAATTCTAAATTTCCCTGAAAATTAGGAGTAGCCCCCAAAATATTATAATTTTACTCAAAACAGATGCACTGAGATGTTATATAAATGTTTGGATTAAATAAACTCACTTCAAGAATTTTTGGAAAGATTTATCATTTGATTTCAAAAACTTTTCTGCTTGTCTTCTTAAGTTGGTTGCATGACTCAATTTTTCTAAGGGAGTAATGCTTTTTTTTTCTTTAAATGCTTTCCTAGATCCTTTCTGCCAGGACTCCAGCTAAGGAACAAGAAAAATAAATGTAAATTGCTTGAAATTCTGTAAAGCTGTATATTGAAAGAATCTTTCAAATAAGTCTCTTCTAAGACTGAAAACACTTGTGATGCGATGAAGCAGAACCAATGTCATTGAGCAGACTAGGAAGTACACCCAACGAGGCCAATGCCTTCCCTAAGATCAGTCACCAAGACAGGAAAATGGGTTTTCCTAACTTAGTGGTTCTCAACCTTGGCTGCTTTAAAAACTCCCCAGTGCCCAGGCCATACACCAATTTAAGTATTGTAAATCTTAATTCTGATATGACAAAAGCATGTGTACCTTTTAACACTCTCCCTAATGATTCCAACATGTAGCCAGGGTTAAGAAGCACTGCCCTACCTCTTAGTCCAGAAACTCCTCACTGCCAATGAATGATTCCTAAGTCTCATTCTACAGCTACTAGAAGAGTAGACCATACTCATAAAGACATATCTTTTCCTAAGACAGTGCTTAGTTAGGAAGATGGTTCCTTTCCCACCATAGGCACCTGATTCAATGGGCTAACCAGCACCAGTCGCAGCATGATTCATTGCCCTTATCATGAAAATGATATGACACCCTCAGTGAAGCAGATAATCCATCCCTTTTCTCTGTAGATTTATGTGATATATGAAAGGATATTAAATTTATATATGCAAATTGAAGTTTCTACTCCTAAACAATGTCTCCATAGAGAAAAAGATTTGGTTTTAAGTTAAAAATATGGCTTGTTTAATAAAATGCTTTACTAAGTTTTCTGACATTGGCCTATTACTTGCAAATTGAGTTCATTTTCTAGGTGACTGCTGCTTTGAGGAAGTCATGCCAAAGTTTCACTGCTTTGCTTTGTTATCAGAGAAAGGACAAGCTAATCAAAATATCTGCCCACAAGTTCTGCCTCTCTGAGATGTGGGAAAGCTGAATTAGATAGTATCTATGGGTTCGTAAGCAAATATCTATGAAAATAAGAAGTGTCATTTTATTAAAAATTTCTCACTTAAATATAATTCTAGATAACTCACAGAGCCATGTGATTCCAAGGAAAAGCCAAGATCTCTTTAGAAAAAGAATGTTGGCTATTCATTGTTTTAGCAGATATTTTACAAGAAGCATTTTATGAGTTGAATAAATGCTGGAAAATGGATATGATATCTACAGAGTATGGAGTTAGTCCAAAGAAGTTGCATGTTTGTTTCACCAGGCTCTTTCTACCCTACATAGATGCCTATGGAAATAAAAATCTCTGACTTGAAACTTTCCTTCTGCGATGTGCATGCTTTGAAACTGAACAGAAAATAAGGAAGGCAATTACATATGATTTTTAACTCTTATGTGATGGGGGAAAATATTTCTTCATCCGCTAACTTATTTGGAATGAATTCTACCTCAGAAAATCTAGGGCTCTAAATCTGACAGAGGAGTTCAGAGGAGAGAGGAAAAACTCATAAAGGGATATGTGGTGGGGTGGGCAGAAATAATCAGGAGGGCTTCATGGAGGAGGTGAGATGAGAGCTGGAGTTTGATAGGGAAAGGAGTGAGGGAGAGCTGGAATGAGGAGGGTGGTGGTCCTGGAGGTAGAATATGCACGAATGTCATTGGTTGCAGGAGATTCGGTTTAGATGGAAGCAGAAGCTTCTGGGGCCTTGGCAGATGAGGTGGGATCCGAAGGGTCATTGTTGTCTATGGTATAATGGAAAGAGGCAGGCATTGGAATCCACAGCCCTGAGTTGAGAAGCTCAATGTTAGCCATTTACCAACCACAGGAAAAAGTACTTAACCCTTGATTCTTAGGATGTTTATCTGCAGTCGTGCATATGTAACATACCTGGCTCCCTGCCTTGAAGAGGAATTCACATGAATTCCTCTCCACTCTTGACATGCCAAGAAATAGGGAACCACAAAACCCTTTTGACAAGTACCCAATGTAACAAAAACACAAAACAACTAATCAATTATTATAGGCTACTTATTAACCTAACTGAAGCTACCAACTTCATCAGAGCAAAGGTAGTATAGAAATCCCAAGGGAAAGGCATGGCTGAGTTTTTAAAATCTGGTTTTACTTCTACTTCACAAAGCACTAGATTATGCACTAGATGATTTCAGCCACTTCATCCCCTACTGGAGCTCTGATTAAAAATACAACATGTCAACATTGACTAATTACAGCTTTAATGAGTCTGCTGTTTACCTCTTGGAAGTAACCTAATTGATTGACCATGTTTCAAACTCACCTAGTGTTTTCCAATATAAAACATTTATAATTTTGTCTTTGTCGAGTTTCACTTTCCAGCTGTTACTGGTGAGAAAAGTCATCATTAGCACAAAGACATTTACAGCTATGACCACATTTCCTGCTGTTGGGTGCTTTTTAAAGTTTAATCAGAACAGAGCAGAAGGCAGATTCTTGGTGCCTCACTCAGAGCCTGCTAAGGATATGACAATGGAGAGTGCCATTCCCAATTCTACAATATTCTTTAGCTTTCAAATTGATGATTTTTTTGGATTAATTGCAATTTTTGGTTAACAAAAGTCATGAAATATTTGAAAGTGTGGATGGTTTAATGAAATTACACTTATTAAAAGGTTGCTACTTAGAATTTTGCATTATGCTTTTGCTCAACTTTTCATTAAGTTGGGACAGGAATCTTCATATGGAAACATATTCTTTCGACTACTGATATTCACAGTGACTGTTCTTGCTGAAAACGAATCACAAATTCAGTAATAAAATAAAATAAACATCAAGAATTATAGTTCCTACAAACTAAGATTTGTTATAAGACAGTTGTTATGACATAGGTTTGCCTGTATTTTCCAGATTTGATCTAAAAGGAAAGTTTGTGGCACTCAGAAAGGACACAGACTGGGGTGTGTTACATCTCATCTCTGCAAAGTCACCACCCTGAAGCCTACTCCTGGCCAGGAAAAAATATGACAATTTCCATTAAAAAGTGACATGTTAGTTTCTCATATATTTGAACAAAACGGAGCATATAAGTTACTACATTAAGTCAAACACTAAAAGGTAAATGTTAACATTTTAGTGGAATAAAGATCACAAAAAGTTATCATTTGCAAAGAATAGATTTGCTGTATCTGACACTTCCAGTTTATTGATGATCCAGTCTCAAAGAAATTCTTGGGGATCATTCTGCCCCTCCAGTGTCGAAGAATGCTCTTCCTAACTCGTTTCTGTTAATTTTTAAAAAGGAAAATCCAAATCCAAATTTTATTTTATAAGTTTCCAATAACCTAAACTGCAAGCAGTGGAGCGGAGAGAAGGGGATTTTTAACAGCTAAACTCAAGAGTTTTCCTGCTGGAACCTGAGCCCATTTTGGTAGGTGTTATTCTCACAACAAAAGGCATAATTATGAAAACTAAAGGTTTACATATTAAAGTTCAAGCATATAAATTCTAATGCATGGAATAACAAAATAGAAATGCTTCACATTTGCTCTATCTATGAATACATTAAGTTGAGTATATCACTGTATGTGACTATGAGAGAGTTTATATTTTAGAAGAATGTTAGCACTGTCCTTTTCTGATAATATTACTCAGTAGTTAATCAACTAGTTCATATTTACACGATGACGAATACAGGCTAATATAAAGGTCCATTATCTTTCTCCTAATCAAGGAAAGGTTGGGACTATGATGCTGTAAACTTTAAAATCTTCCAACATCATCTGAAAGAGCTGAATTTCCCTGGGATTTAAAATGGAAACTAGTTTTATAAATCTAACTAAGGGGGCCGGGAGCGGTGGCTCACGCCTGTAAGCCCAGCAGTTTGGGGGGCCGAGGCAGGCGGATCACAAGGTCAAGAGATTGAGACCATCCTGGCGAACACTGTGAAACCCCGTCTCTACTAAAAATACAAAAAAATTAGCCGGGCGTGCAGTCGCCTGTCGTTTCAGCTACGGGAAGCTGAGGCAGGAGAATGGCATGAACCCGGGGGCCAGAGCTTGCAGTGAGCGGAGATCACGCCACTTCACTACAACCTGGGCAACAGAGTGAGACTCTGTCTCAAAAATAAATAAATAAATAAATAAATTAAAAATTAAAAAGTAAATCTAACTAAGGGGAAGATGATCGTGTTGAATATCCTTTATCTCATGGTATATAGGTTTATATTTTCTTAAGCAATCTAATTAAATAGGATAAAATAGGAGGAATGAGTATAAGGATGCAAGCTACATTTTTTTCCTGAAGCATAACAGCACTGTGTGGGCTATATCATGTTTATGGATTATAGAGGATGAGCAGGGTCATAATGAGTGCATGTGCACATGTGTCTGCATGCCTGCCCACATGTGCACACAAGAATGCACATGCATGAACACAGGAGCATGCACAATATACACAGGCACGTCAAGCATGCGCCCATCATTAAGCTCGTGCATGTACATCTTCTATTTATATGCCAGTCTTCTATTTAACCTGATCGTGCCAGAAGATATGTCTATTTTGAATGTTTATGGAGTAAGCCAGAAATATATATAATTTGCAATACAAATTTTATAAATTATACAAATTTGAAATTTTTTAATATTCACAATTCAAAGTAGAAGAGTGAGAGGCTCTTTTTTATTGATAATTTGAAAGTTATCCAACATGCAAAAGCTACTCTACCTCTGAAGAGTGTGGTGGGTACAATGGAAATTATTCGTAAGTCTCTTTACCTGAAAGTAAGGTGGAATTATTTCCTGGATGGGCAGAAGAGAACAGAGGAGAGAGTGTTTTGTAAAAGATGTGAGTGGGTAGGTAAGACAGCACATATCATCAGACTTGTTAAATGAACACTGACAGAATACCCAGGTGGAGACCTTATGAGGTTGGGCATTAAATGTGGAACAGGGCGCTTCAAAAGGAAAGATCAAAAAGTTTCCTGGGGACTTTATATTGTTAACGGTCTCTCTGGTTCCTGACTTTGATAAAAATGAATACAGCAAACACGTTTATGAAACCTTTGCATGCAGAACACTAAACCCAGGAGAGGGAAGAAAATGAAATTCTTCCTTCATTTATGGAAATATATGTACAGTAGTTTAAAAACATTTGAAAAGCAACAATTATGATGTCCTAGGTAAGAAATTAAAGAAAGAGTGTGGGTTTTATCATTGGAATTAGAGTTCACAACATGCTTGTAGCATAGCTTCTTTTACGAAACAAAGTATTAATCTTCCCCCAGATTAATTCATTAACTCGCCCAGCAAACATTTATCAGGTGCTAATATGCATTGGGCACAGAGTTTATTATGAAGATTACACGAAGTATCCTAAAAGGCTCCACTGCTCCCTCTCCAGCAAGACCACTGTAACAGCTGAAATGGCCACATGCCCTGGTCTGCTCAGCACAGGCCCAGTTGACATTCCCTGTTGTTAATGGCACCCACCTTCACCCTCTGAAAGGCCCTGCTTTGGATAAACTGCAAGGTCACTGCAACTAATAAGAGCCTCCTAACTTGTCTCCATGCCCCCAGTTTTGCCCTTCCCCCATCCATTCTCCACATAACAAGCAGAGTTATCTTTTAAAAATATAAGTCAGACTACATTACTGTTCTGCTTAATGTTTTCCAGTGGCTTCCCATCAAACTGAAAATAGAACCTAAAGCCACTTGTCTGGCTTACGAAATGCTGCATGATCTGGCTCTGGCTAATTCTCTACTAACACTCTTTGCCCTCTTTCCTATATTCCTTGAAGGAGCCAAGTTTCATCCTGCCCCAAGGCCTTTGCACTTGCTGTTCTCTCTACCTGAACTTTTCCTTCTCCCTAACTTTCATAAGCTGACTCCTAATTATCATTCAGTTGTCAGCTGAAATTTTTCTTCCTCAGAGAGATCTTGCAGAACCCTGTATCTAAAGAAGGCTCCCATTTATTTTCTGTGGCTTCCCATATTTTAATTCTTTTTATAGCCTTTCTCCCCAGCTGATATCTGTCTTCTTGTTCATTAACACTTGCTTTTCTCTCTAGGGTGCAAGCTCTAGGAAGGCAGAAGCTTTGCACGTCTTGTTTACTTTAGGGTCTAGCTCAACAAATGTTTGCTGGAAACACTAAAATATACCCTGTTGGATCTAATTCAGTGTGGTTGTATAATAAAGACTACTGGTCTTAGAGAACTTCAGGGTGTACATATAAGAAAACCGAACACTGCACTTTATATAAGAAAAAGTATCTTTACTCAAAGCTACCTTGTATATTGAATCCAAAGAAGAACCCAGTCTAAAACTCACAAATATAAAAGCTATAGAATTAAGGGACCCTGATGAATGAGTATATACTTTTCAATAGTACACTGAACTCTGTCAATAGCTGCATTTAAGACAGCAAATTACTGAATACCTACTTTTGCTTCTGTGGTTTTCAGAACCATGCTTGGTAAAAATACGTGTTGGGGATTTTAATGAGATACTGGAACGGGTCTTATTAAGGTGCTGAAGGGTAAGACTCCTGAAGAGGAATTCCATTCAAGAGAATCATTGGCTCAAATGCTTACTTCTAGCTTGTATCCAAGGCTGCTAATGAAGCAACAGAACACCTTAGACATCACCCTTTGATGATATATATTATATAATACAAATAATTTGTACTTTAAATGAAGGCAAGAATCATGTTAAATCAGGGGTCCCCAACCCTCATGCTATGGACCCTTACTGGTCAGTGGCCTGTTAGGAACTGGGCCGCACAGCAGGAGGTGAACAGCCAGAGAGCAAGCAAAGCTTCATCTGTATTTACAGTTACTCCCTATGGCTCACATTACCACCCGAGCTCTGCCTCCTGTCATATCAGCAGCAGCATTAGATTCTCACAGGAGCATGAATTCTATTGTGAACTGCGCATGCAAGGGATCTGGGTTGCAGGCTTCTTATGAGAATCTAATGCCTGATGATCTGTCACTATCTCCCATCACCCCCAGATGGGACAGTCTAGTTGCAGGAAAACACCTCAGGGCTCCCACTGATTCTACATTATAGTGAGTTGTATAATTATTTCATTATATATTACAATGTAATAATAATAGAAATATGGTGCACAATAAATGTAATGCATTTGAATCACCCAAAAACCATCCCCTCTACCCCAGTCTGTGAAAAAATAGTCATCAAACCAGTCCCTGCTGTCAAAAGGTTGGGGACTGCTGTTTTAAATGGATAAATATGGCTAGTATTTCAGGAAAATTCAAGAGAACATTGTCATTAAAGGATATAAATGACTCACATTATATGTAAACTAAAGGATGAAGCTTGTATGGTACCATTATTTTTATTTTGGACTTGATTCTTCAGCAGCTTATAAATTAATTGTTCTGTAGGGACTGGACTCTGAAAGCAGGTCTGCTTGTGGACAAATTTCAGCTATGTTGAGTTCTCAGAACCTGTATTATAGAGATCTAAATGGTGGGTTAGGAAATTTCACACTTAATCATTTTTTTAATCTCTACATATTTTTTAAGTAAAGGTTATGTTTAATCTCATTACTCCCACAACTACCTAAACTAAGCCTTTCATTGATCTGCAGAGTAGCTAGTAAAGAGGTACAATGTATTTGTTAAATGGTTAATAGAAAAGACACAAAGAAAAAATTGGAATGGGACATATTTCTACCAATGAAAACCCTAAATGGGAAAGTGGAGTACCAGAAGCTTACTAGAATAAAGTCAATAGGCACATGGAGAGACACTTAAGAATGAAAAACTGTGTATGTGGGTGGGTGGGAGGATCCGAAGTCAAGGGCCTGTCTTCCCTTTCTGACAATTTTGTTCTTGGCTGACTCTAAAAATATTGCAAAAATTTCTAAATATCTGTATTTTAACTGGTCTCAGCCCACGTTTGTTGAACTCTTAGGATTGTAAAGACTAATGTAAATAATTAACCTGGGAGAAACCTTACTGGTGGCATTTCATTGAATGTACAATATTCTGCACTTTCACTAATCCCCAAAACTAAAGCAATATGTTGAAACAAGATGCCGTAAATGGTGGGGAGTAAAGGAGGAATATCAAATTGTTCATCTAGAAGTTATAAATACATATTGGCATTACTGGATTCTAGATGTAAAAGAAGCCACAGGCAAAAAGCTACACAAAAAATACAAATGAAAGAGGGTGGAAGAAAGAGGATAATGTGAGGTGAAGAAACATTAGATGTGAGATTATGAAAGATCTAGGCTGGAAAAAAGGGAATTTTATAAACTAACAAAAGCTATATATCATTCTGAGCTTATAACAGGTAGTCCATCCAAAAGTGGATGAAGGGAATTACTAACAGTAATACCCATAAAAAAACCCCACTGTATATAAAGCATGTATGATTGTGATACTTCCAAAAAAGACAGAATCAAGTAACTTCATACCAATTAGCAGGATTAGCAAAACACCAAGTAGTTAACCTAGTTCCCATTTCTCTTCTTTCACAGTACTTAGAGAAAACTATACTTACAATGTCATTGTTGCTGTCACAGCATTCTCTTTTGAATTCTGGGCCAAGACCCAAGTCAAAACTACTCGAATCAATCAAATTGTGGTTTCATGATTTTATACACACACACACACACACACACACACACACACATATAGAGAGAGAGCACAAGTCCACAACTTGCCATAGACTGCCAGGCATCAAGTTCTCTCTGAAATTCAGACTTTATAAAGTTCTTTCTCATCTACTTATTGCTGAATGTTAAGATTTCAAGTTCAGTTGCTCTTCTAAAGATGCTTCTAGATGAATTGAGATTGCCACAATTAAAAGAATTTAAGATCCCATTGCAGTTCTATGGTCTCTGACTCATAACTGTGCCCTCACTGACACATTGCCAAGTTACTCAGAACACAGCATATCCTCAGTTTTCAAAAAGAACATCAAGACAATTCATTCAACCTTTACTGAACATCAACTATATGCAAAAGACTTTCAAAATTGCTTTAAAGATGGAGACAGATGAAAACAGCTAAGTCAGGAATAGAATTCGGTCCTACTCTCCTCCCTGAACTATGCCTCAAATTTACTGGAAGATAATATTATCAGGAAATGACCTTGAAACAGATACTCATATTGTGTTCTCCGCTGCAGAAACTAGAATGGTTTTGTGGTCTGTCTCTACATCCTGAATTTCAAAACACACATCCATAAAGGAAGAGAAACAAGATAGTTGGCATGTGCAGGAACAAGATATTTGCCCCTAGTGTTTTAAGTCAATTCTTTCATTTTAGTGGCACATCAAGGCATGGATATGATATACACACAACTTGAAGGCAACAATAAGGTTCATTAGCAAAAGACACTACTTCTTTTCCCCTGAAATCACAACTTATAATTATATCCTTTCAACTTTTTTTTTTTTTAATAAGCCCTTCATGCTCAGGTGATCCAAGGCATGTGAACCAACAAACACAAAATCCAGAACTACCTTGTAAAGGCTTTAATAGAGATCAAAGAAACTTGAGCCTGAAGAAATTTGACCTGTTTGGTTTCTCTTGACTGGTTCTCTCAAGAAGGCATTTTGGCTGAGATAAGCATGTGCTGAGAAACGGAAACAGCTGTTCTGAATCATTTTCCAAATTAAAAATAGGAGTTTCTGAATAGTGTGAAGAAAGGTGGAATCTCAAAATTATGCCATATTAAGAAGTATCCTTACTAAGAATTTTGGGTTAAACATGTGGTTTGAATCCTAGCTCCTCTCAGTATTAGCTATGTGGCTTGAACAATTTCTTTAACCTGGGCCTCAGATCCCTCTTGTATAAGTAGGGATTTGTAGGGTCATACGGTATATGTGAAGCACCTGGCGTACCACTTAGCCAGTGGGGAGATCTTGAGTAGGTGGAAATGATCTCTTGGTACTAAGTACTGTCTGCAACCATTTCTTCACAACCTTTGCATTTCTTTGTTACAAGTGTTGCAACTGCAAACACTCACTAATAACATTTCTCATTTTGTGCATTAAACCTAAATGATGACTGAAATGAAGAACTCTGTTGTTAGTCAACCTGTGTTTATCTGAAACACAGAATGCTCAAATCCTATGAACAAAAGCAGCATAAAATACAAAGTGTGCTCTAAAGGGTTTACAATTTAAAAACTGACTTTTGTGTGATCACCAAAATAAGCATTAAGTAAAAACAGGTGTATAGATTTGTCATTGGACCCATTGAACGGTATGCTTAAAATGGGTGCTTTTTTGTGTAAATTATTCCTCAATTAAACACAATCACAGAAAAAAATACTGTTGTCCAAGAACGATTCTTGGGATTCTGATTAAATTGGTCTGGAGTGTGTAGCTTGGGCATAGGGAGTTTTAAAAGCGTTTTAGGTGATTCCAATGCAGAAAGAAAGAAAGAAAAAGCAGACAAACAAGATGCAGAATAGGGTGGATAATAATTTACTGATGCCATGTTTAGCCAATAAAATTCAGGACACCCAGTTTAATTTGAATTTCAGAAGAAACATCAATTTATCTTTTAGTGTAAATATGTCCCAAATACTGCTCACTTAACTTATGTCCAGTATTTCATTTGGCAACCCTAAATAGTACGCTAATTCTTGTGCCAAAAAGGGGGAAAAGAATTATATATGTGTCTAATTGTTTTTATATGCATAAGATAGATTTTGCAGGTTTGCTTCTGGGTAGACAAACTATCGCAGGAGACAAGGAGGAAAATGACGTTTTTTACGGTATACTTTGGTGCTTTTTGAATTTTGAATCACATAAGCATATTATATATTTTTAAAACAAACACTATCATAAAGTTGAAAAATCAACAATTTCTAACAGGAGCTAAAAATCAATATAGGGAGACAAAATGAATAATACATGTGATGCACCTAGCAAACAAAACCAATAGAAGTTTGCCTAAATATTTGGTTCTATTACACTCTGACTTTCTCAGTGTAGTCAGATATCTATAGAATATTAACAAATACTTTTTCAGTTGCCAGACTATAACTCAAACTAATATTAGCAACCTCCTGTTGCATTGCATTTCCATATATTAGTTCATTGAATCTTCAAAATAATCTTCAGAGGTTTTGCAAATTAAAAGGCTTAAACTCAGAAAGGGTAAATAATTTGCCCAAGACCACACAGCCAATGAGCAGCAGCCTGAGGTTTGAAGGTCTGTAAAACTCCACAGCCCTTTGCTTTTAAATACAACACAACACAACAATATGTATTCCTAAAGAGTCAGAAAATTCCTCTTTAGGCATAAATATCAATGCAAAAAGGAAAAGCACTGAATAAGTCCCTTCATCAGTCACCAAGCTATGAAACGTGACACATTGGCAAAAAAAAAAAAAAAAAAAAAAAATGTATTCTGAGGCCAGGCATTGTAGCTCACGCACGTAATCCCAACACTTTGGGAGCCTAGGATGGGTGGATCACTTGAGGCAGGAGTTTGAGACCAGCCTGACCAACATGGCGAAATACCGTCTCTACTGAACATACAAAACATAACCAGGCATGGTGGCATGCGCCTGTAGTCCCAGCAACTTGGGAGGCTGAGAAAATCGCTTGAACCAGGGAGGCAGAGGTTGCAGTGAGCTGAGATCACACCACTGCACTCCAGCCTGGGTGACAGAGTGAGACTCTGTCTTAAGGGAAAAAAAAATTATATATATATATATATATATATATATATATATATATATAATACATAAATATATAAATGTATATAAAATATATAAATACATATTATATATAGTTTGCTTTTAAATAAATATATAGTATACTTCACTTTGTGTAATACTTGTGTTCCAGGAAAGTTGTTTGTAAATTATATATATGCAAATATAATTATATTTAGAATAAAACTGGGAGTCTGCTTCTTAGACAAACTGTGTTAAGTGTTTTTTAGACAGGAAGATATTTTTATAATGTGCCAGAGCACACTTTGTTTATTTTTGGACAGGGTATAACATTAGATGATCTAGGAGTTGGCTAATTGCCCTTTGCATTTGGGGGTCTTAATACAAAACATGGTTTTGTATTAAGTGGTTTATGTGTGAAGATGAATTTTGCCAAATTTCAAAGGATTTAACTAGTTAAAGTTTCTAACTCGAGCCTACCATTAGCTAATTATTTCTTTTAAAGGTATGAGTAAATATTTACCAGAGAACAGCTTAACGCGTCTTAAGTAATGAAAGCAGTACTATTTTCACAGATTATTGGAGACAAGAGTATGTCAGGGGTCTAATCAGTTTCCTTTTGTAAATGGTTTCAAAAACTTCTTTCTAAAGTCTATCTTGTCATATAATTTATATATATTCTCTAGTGATTTACTTTCTTTTTGTTTGTTTTGAGATGGAGTCTGGCTCTGTCGCCCAGGCTGGAGTGCAGTGGCACTACCTCAGCTCACTGCAACCTCCACCTCCTGGGTTCAAGAGATTTTCTCCCACCGCAGCCTTCTGAGTAGCTGGAATTATAGGCACATGCCACCACACCCGGCTAATTTTTGTATTTTTTAGTAGAGGCAGGGGTTTCAAGAAGTTGGGCGGTCCGGTCTTGAACTCATGACCTCAAGTGATCCACACTCCCTCGGCCTCCCAAAGTGCTGGGATTACAGGCATGAGTCACCGCTCCCGGCCGATTTACCTTCTTTAGAGTGCAGGTGCTGGTGCGGAGTGAGAGGAAAGAAGATCTGGAAATGGCAATAGAAAGCGAATATTTCAAGAGCCGTTAAAGTTAATAATTTTTAAAACAGTTGACTAAAAGCTAGCATCCCACTGGAAAGAGATTCACAGCCTCCCTGGATAGTTGGCAGGATCTGCAACCAACGTCGGGGTGGGAGTGGTGACTAGGTGAAACAGCCCTTCACAGATCTCTCTAGCCTGAGTGTACCAAGGCTGGGCACATGGAGATTCAGGCAGGCCCTGAATTCCCCATGCATTTTCTCCCATTACATTGACATTTCTAAGCTGGCAGCATTACAATGCCAAATCCATGCTTTAAAAAAATCAGCTCAGGACTCAATCTCTAAAATGAAATCCCAGATGTGCTGCTGACCTGGCGATGGCTCCATTTGTCCCCATCGTTGTCTTTGTATTGCAGTGTTTGAGCCATTATCTGAATATTGTATTTCTTATTTATTTCTAATCAGAGTGATAATCTTTTTTGAAAGAACATAATGAAAGAATATGTATAACATGATAGATCTATGTCATCAAAGATTATGTCTCAAAGCAGCAAATAATTAAAGAGTTTACATTACTTTTAGCTCCCTGGGAACAGACATCCCTCCTATCCCCTCTCTCCACTATACCATGAAATTTTTTAATGTTTTTACATATTTGAGTCGGTAGATATTTTCCAGAATGCATTACATTCTGGTAAGGTACTGCCTACAGTTAATCTGCATTAAAACTATGTTAGTTTCAATAAATCAAATTGCATCTCCATTTAATTGTATTTGTTACATTTAATTGAATCAAATTTTTGTTTACTCTTCTAAATATTAAGAAATAGAGGAACTGAATAGTTTGTATCTTTTATAAACTGTGACGGTTTTAAACTGAAGCTCTTATTTTTCTCCTTGCAGGTCAGCAGCCAATTCTTACCCAAATGGTTCTTTACCTATAGTCTGGGGAAATAGACATATGTCTATTTATGAATAAATTCCATGATTTTTCCTATTTAAATTTTAATGATATAAAGGACCAAGGCCTAACATAAAAATCTCTATAGTGCAAAAATTGTTGATAATGCAGTTGAGACAGCCATAAACATTATTTTCATAAATTCGTTCTTCCAGAATATGTATTCCTAAAGAGTCTGTAAAATCAAGTTTAGCCTAAAGTTGTCTCCTTACATATTTAAGTTCAGCCTAAAGGTTTTTCTGTACATCATGAACTATACAAATGGAGGTGTAAACCGACCATAGCCCACACCTGTGCCAGTCACTGAGTTTGGCCAATCAAATGTAGCCAACTGTTCAAATCGTGTTCAAATAAGGCAAATGCAGAACTTGTAACCAATCCAGTTGTTTCTGTACCTCACTTCTGTTTTCTGAACATCACTTTCCTTTTGCTGTCCATAAATTTTCTTTCACCACGTGGCTGCGCTGGAGTGTCTGAATCTGCGTGATTCTGGGCCTAAGGGATTCATGAATTGATCATTGCTCAATTAAACTTCTTTAAATTTAATTTGGCTGAAGTTTTTTTTTTTTTCTTTTTCTTTTTTTTAACAAGTCCCAAATGTGTTAACAACCATGTTTGGAAAATCAGGACAAATTAAGCTCAAAAATGTGGACATCAACAGCCAATCCGGAAAATATATGGGGAGGTTCAAATGAATTGATAAGCTTTTACTCAGTCTCCTGTTTTTTTCTGAACATTTCTTTACTCACTGTTTGAACCTGTATTTAGCACGTTTCTCCACATAATATCAGAAAAGTTTAGCATCGGTAGTAAGACAAATTAACAAACTAAAATGAGCATAGATATTTAAAAGAGTCAAGGACTTGGAGAAGGGAGTTTCAGATACATCTAATGTCATAATTAACACAAGACTTCTAATTAACATCATATTCCTAATTGGGGTAGTCTATTATGAGTTGGAGACTATTCTCATTTTTCTGGGCTGCCCTATGTTGACTCTTCAATTTGTAGGCAAATGCAGATGTCTTCTTTTTACAGTGGTTTTAGGGATACCAACACAGCAGCTCACTCAAACATATCTCCCCTTCCAGTTTACCAGAAAGCTGGGTATTCCCATCATTAGGATAATTTCACAGGTGCAGTAGAAACACATTTTATGTCAGAGCCCCAGAAACACGCAGAACTTCAGATCCCTGTAGGAATGCGTTCATAGGGCAACAAAAATAGCATCAGTGCCTTGAGCTTCATTATTGTCCATTTAAAAAGCAGTCGTGGCCGGGTATGATGACTCACTCCTGTAATCCTAGTACTTTGGGAGG
This sequence comes from Trachypithecus francoisi, assembly GCF_009764315.1. Taxonomy (NCBI): domain Eukaryota; kingdom Metazoa; phylum Chordata; class Mammalia; order Primates; family Cercopithecidae; genus Trachypithecus; species Trachypithecus francoisi. Next base: position 481,463 of record NW_022681435.1, on the reverse strand, counting down.
CTGAGGCAGGCGGATCACTCGAGGTCAAGAGTTCAAGATCAGCCTGGCCAACATGGTCTGGTAAAAACACAAACCCTGTCTCTAGTAAAAATACAAAAATTAGCCATGCAAGGTGGCAGGCGCCTATAATCCCAGCTACTCAGGAGGCTGTCGCAGGAGAATCGCTTGAACCCAGGAGGTGGAGGTTGCAGTGAGCTGAGATCACACCACTGCACTCCAGCCTGGATGACAGAGGGAGACTCTGTCTCAAAATGAACAAACAAACAAAAAAGTCATGTGAAGTCCATTTCTACTTTATTTATAAAACTACAATGGGAAACGTTGCCATTATGTGCTTTGTGGCATAAACTTACTCTTAGAATTTACTAATAGAAAAAAAAAAGCGTCTCTCTCAAAAATCTGATACATTTGCTTTAGCCTGATAAGAAAAGCTTAAGGTATTCATTGCCTTCTTTTTTGCCTCTATTGCCTGGAAGCTCAGAGTTCAGTTTTTTGCTCAAATATGGTAGGTATCAAAGGTTCTCTGGTTCAACTACTTTACCTCTCTCTATTCCTAGACTACATGGCTTGGTTCTTGCTTGTTTTTTATTCTTCTTTTACGTACTTGATTGAATTTTTGTCTCTATTCCTAAATGATTGCAAATTATTTCATGGGAGGAGATAGAGTTCATTCTTGTTATTCACAGGAGTTATACGTTCTATAAAGTTGCTACAAACACTGAATTAGTGAATACCAAGTCATTGCTATTAGAGGAAATGGGATTAGGCTCCTGTGAGCCTCTGGCCACAGTATTTTCATCAACTGAGCAAAATAGAACATTGTTTTCTATGTGCTTTCATTTAGAGATACCTTATATAATATATAGTTGATTCGTTAACACTGAACTCATGGTCAACAGCACTATAACTCACGCCTGAACGAAACTTATCTGTGTATCTTCTCCTTAAGGCACATACAGCCTGCTTGCCCTTAAGAACACTAGACAGTCCCTCAGTACTGCCCATGGGGGATATTTTAAACAGAGAAACCACCACTTGAAAGGACAAAAATGTGAAAAATATGGCATTAAATAAATCATGAAAAGGACACTTGTTTACAACATGAGAGCTAAAACAAGAATGTACAGCACCAACTTGTTTGACCTCAGCTGAGAATATGCAAGTTGCATGACTCAAATTTTTACCGCTCTGTATATGCCTGCAAATAACTACAAAAGCACCATGATATTGATTCTGGGGTCACAAATAAATGTTAATAAGCAGGCAGATTTGCAAATACATGATTATTGAATCAAAAGGATTGATGGCATGTTATCTCAAAATTAATATTATTATATTTTGGCCAATTAGCATATTTACAACCATAAGAAGAGCAGGTTAACAAATAGAAAGGAGGGTTCTGTGGGAGTGGAACTGGTGAAAAGCACACTTGGATAACCTTGTAGAAATATGCAAAAAGCTAGAGCAAAGACAGAATGAGCATATTCCAGGGCGCAGCCAGGGGTTCTGACCAGTGACTCAGGGCCCTGGGAACAGACTAGGAAAAACAAGGTGAGGCTAAAAAGGAGACAGCATTAACCTATTTCACAATTTTCTTTTCTTTTTTTTTCTATTGCAATGACATTTCTATTATATTCATTATTGCTTAGCTAGAAGTATCCGGAGGGACTTACTTTCTTCCTAAATAGATTTTATTTTATTTTATTTCATTTTATTCTTATTTTTTGAGATGGAGTCTCACTTATCGCCCATGCTGGAGTGCAGTAGCATGATCTTGGCTCACTGCAACCTCTGCCTCCCGGATTCAAGCTATTCCCCTGCCTCAGTCTCCTGAGTAGCTGGGATTACAGGCATTAGCCACCACACCCGGGTAATTTTTGTATTTTTAGTAGACAAGGGGTTTCACCATGTTGACCAGGCTGGTCTCAAACTCCTGACCGCAGGTGATCCTCCCACCTCATCCTCCCAAAGTGCTGGTATTACAGGCATGAGCCACTGCGACAGGCCCCAAATAGATTTTTTACTCTACACTTAGGCTAATACATCAGGCCATGTGAGTGGGCATTGTGATGCTAATAGTAGCCTAATGCATAAGGAGCTTTGGCCAAATTGTTAGTAAAAGTTGAGGCATCAGATTCTGAAGGAAACCTGATGTCATATTTCTAGTGTTGATGATGAAAAACTTTATTAAACCTGAAAGAGCCAACTCCCTCCCTATACCTCCATTTTCACAGCAACACCCACATAAAGACACTCAACCGGTGAAAACTGGTAGAAAGGTAGGCTGGAAAATAAACATGTGAAATGTGTAGGACAAATAAGCAGATCAGCTCATTTATTTAGGATGCTGCAACATAGTAGATTCTCAGTATCTCAGGGGTCTATTATGTAAGAAGTAGATCTAAATTTGGCCGGGCACAGTGACTCACACCTATAATCCCAGCACTTTGAGAGACCAAGGTATGCAGATCATTTGAGGTCAGGAGTTTGAGACTAGCCTGGCCAACATGGGTGAAACCCCATTTCTACTAAAAATACAAAAATTATCCGGGTGTGGTGGCTAATGCCTGTAATCCCAGCTACTCGGGAGGCTGAGGCAGGAGAATCACTTGAAGCCGGGAGGTGGAAGTTGCAGTGAGCCAAGATGGTGCCACTGCACTTCAGTGGGTGACAAAGAAAGACTCTGTATCAAAAAATAAAAGAAAGAAAGGGTAAATTTTCTGTCTGTACTGGGACTGTCTTTAACTTTAACCCTCACAGATCTTCCATTTAGTGAAAATTATTAGGATTATTTGTATCATAGACCTCCTTAGAAATTTTAACTCATAATCATTTGTCAGGATGATTGGCTAATTCATTGTCTCTTCCCACAGTTATATCTCTCAGAAGATATTGATATATTGAAAAACTATATCTATATGATGTGTTTTATTCATGAACTTGGCTCAGTTTTTGAAGTGGCACTCTCATTATCTCTGATTAATATGACACTCTTCTCCTCCTCCCTGCAGCCATCTCAGGGTTGTGAGATGGTTTTTCTTCTAGTTCTGTGGCTCTTATCCTTCCTGTCCTTCATTTGGACTGTGGTCCTAAACCTGTTAGGATGGGCAACCAACATACAGATTATAGTGTAGGAGGGACCTTGCCCAAATAGTCATGATCTTTAACATTAAATGTTTTGATCTTGTTATTTGGCCAAATTTTACAGAATTTTAAGAAACATTTCAGAAAAGACTTTATATTAACATTTTCCATTTTAGAAGTATAGAAATAATCTTCATGTTATTATGATACATTAAAGTGTTAGAATCAAGTAGATTGACTTGAAAGTTAGAATGCATCTGATTTCCAAATAGGTCAGTTTGCTCTGCTCTCTTTTATAGTAGGTTGACATCAGACCATTGGCCCAGCTGATATGCAGCCAGAACACACCAGTGTGGTTTATTTTGATTGATCAGCAGGTGTCGTGCTCGTTGTTGAATGTGTTTAATATCACCCTTAGTCCCTGGAGAATCAGGAGAGGAAACAGCAGAGATGAGTGCAGATATATTAATGACACTCTTAAAAATGACTCTTCAAGTGTACATTCTCTTTGCAGTGACTCAGAAAGAAGCATCTTCTTAATATAGAATAGGTTAGCACTGCTAAAAAAAAAAATGAATGAGCTTTATTGAAAATCTAAACTTATAGGTATGTTATTACCACAAAGCTTTAACAAAAATCAACTGTACAGGGCATTAATTTATTGTAATTTATTATAGTGTTTTCTTGAACTTCAACAATCAGAGATATTTTTACTACAAATTCTATGCAGGTTATGTTCCTTGCTGACACAATATCCAGTGACAATGGTACAAACGAATTTGAAAGACAGTGATTTACTTTATGGAAGTTTATGTTGCCTGTTCATTAAAAAATAGTATTATTGAATAAATTGTAGAAACTTTCAACAAATACTTTTGTCTGAAACTAGGGGATGGAGGGTGAAATTAGTTGCAGCAGCCCTGCAGACTAAGAATGTTTTTAAATAAGCTCTTGAGACTACACAGATAAGACCTAACAGCAAGGTGTGTCTTAAAATTTATTTTAGTCAATGTTTTGATTTTTGCTTTGATGTAAGGGAAAAAGATTTTTACCTATCCTATTAATATATAAGGTTGTCTTGTTTATCTTTCTTGATATTATCTTCTAAACTTTGATGGACTTGAGAATGTCCTGATAAACCTAGTTATACCTAAAATTACTTGAAAATATTAAAATAAATTTTCTTTTCACATAAAGCTTTACAGAAATCTTTTCTGAAAAATAGTTCAGGGGGCGGCGGAGCAAGATGGCCGAATAGGAACAGCTCCAGTCTCCAACTCCCAGCGCGAGCGACACAGAAGACCGGTGATTTCTGCATTTTCAACTGAGGTACTGGGGTCATCTCTCTAGGGAGTGCCGGACAATCGGTGCGGGTCAGCTGCTGCAGCCTGACCAGCGTGAGCTGAAGCAGGGCGAGGCATCGCCTCACCTGGAAGTGCAAGGGGGAAGGAAATCCGTTTTCCTAGCCAGGGGAACTGAGACACACAACACCTGGAAAATCGGGTAACTCCCACCCCAATACTGTGCTTTAAGGAAACAGGCACACCAGGAGAATATATCCCACACCTGGCCGGGAGGGTCCCACACCCACGGAGCCTCCCTCACTGCTAACACAGCAGTCTGCCGCGATCAATCCGCAAGGCAGCAGCGAGGCTGGGGGAGGGGCGCCCGCCATTGCTGAGGCTTAAGTAGGTAAATAAAGCCGCTGGGAAGCTCGAACTGGGTGGAGCTCACAGCAGCTCAAGGAAGCCTACCTGTCTCTGTAGACTCTACCTCTGCGGACAGCGCACAGCTGCAGTCCAATAGGGAAAGCAGCGGGGGCCGGTGCAGACGCGAACGACTCTGTCTGACAGCTTTGGGGAGAGCCGTGGATCTCCTAACACGGAGGTTGAGATCTGAGAACGGACAGACTGCCTGCTCAGGTGGGTCCCTGACCCCTGAGTAGCCTAGCTGGGAGACATCCCCCACTAGGGGCAGTCTGACACCCCACACCTCACAGGGTGGAGTCACCCCTGAGAGGAAACTTCCAAAGGAAGAATCAGACAGGTACACTCGCTGTTCAGCAATATTCTATCTTCGGCAACCTCTGCTGCTGATACCCAGGCAAACAGGGTCTGGAGTGGACCTCAAGCAATCTCCAACAGACCAACAGACAGTCCTTCTGACTGTCAGACGGAAAACTATAAAACAGGAAGGACACCTATACCAAAACCTCATCAGTACGTCACCATCATCAAAGACCAGAGACAGATAAAACCACAAAGATGGGGAAGAAGCAGGGCAGAAAAGCTGGAAATTCAAAAAATAAGAGCGCATCTCCCCCTGCAAAGGAGCGCAGCCCATCGCCAGCAACGGATCAAAGCTGGTCAGAGAATGACTTTGACCAGATGAGAGAAGAAGGCTTCAGTCCATCAAACCTCTCAGAGCTAAAGGAGGAATTACGTACCCAGCGCAAAGAAACTAAAAATCTTGAAAAAAGAGTGGAAGAATTGACAGCTAGACTAATTAATGCAGAGAAGATCATAAACGAAATGACAGAGATGAAAACCATGACACAAGAAATACGTGACAAATCCACAAGCTTCAGTAACCGACTCGATCAACTGGAAGAAAGAGTATCAGCGATTGAGGATCAAATGAATGAAATGAAGTGAGAAGAGAAAACAAAAGAAAAAAGAAGAAAAAGAAATGAACAAAGCCTGCAAGAAGTATGGGATTATGTAAAAAGACCAAATCTACGTCTGATTGGGGTGCCTGAAAGTGAGGGGGAAAATGGAACCAAGTTGGAAAACACTCTTCAGGATATCATCCAGGAGAACTTCCCCAACCTAGTAGGGCAGGCCAACATTCAAATTCAGGAAATACAGAGAACGCCACAAAGATACTCCTCGAGAAGAGCAACTCCAAGACACATAATTGCCAGATTCACCAAAGTTGAAATGAAGGAAAAAATCTTAAGGGCAGCCAGAGAGAAAGGTCGAGTTACCCACAAAGGGAAGCCCATCAGACTAACAGCAGATCTCTCGGCAGAAACTCTACAAGCCAGAAGAGAGTGGGGGCCAATATTCAACATTCTTAAAGAAAAGAATTTTCAACCCAGAATTTCATATCCAGCCAAACTAAGTTTCATCAGTGAAGGAGAAATAAAATCCTTTACAGATAAGCAAATGCTTAGAGATTTTGTCACCACCAGGCCTGCCTTACAAGAGACCCTGAAGGAAGCACTAAACATGGAAAGGAACAACCAGTACCAGCCATTGCAAAAACATGCCAAAATGTAAAGACCATCGAGGCTAGGAAGAAACTGCATCAACTAACGAGCAAAATAACCAGTTAATATCATAATGACAGGATCAAGTTCACACATAACAATATTAACCTTAAATGTAAATGGACTAAATGCTCCAATTAAAAGACACAGACTGGCAAACTGGAGAAAGAGTCAAGACCCATCAGTCTGCTGTATTCAGGAGACCCATCTCACATGCAGAGACATACATAGGCTCAAAATAAAGGGATGGAGGAAGATTTACCAAGCAAATGGAGAACAAAAAAAAGCAGGGGTTGCAATCCTAGTCTCTGATAAAACAGACTTTAAACCATCAAAGATCAAAAGAGACAAAGAAGGCCATTACATAATGGTAAAGGGATCAATTCAACAGGAAGAGCTAACTCTCCTAAATATATATGCACCCAATACAGGAGCACCCAGATTCATAAAGCAAGTCCTTAGAGACCTAAAAAGAGACTTAGACTCCCATACAATAATAATGGGAGACTTCAACACTCCACTGTCAACATTAGACAGATCAACGAGACAGAAAGTTAACAAGGATATCCAGGAATTGAACTCATCTCTGCACCAAGCAGACCTAATAGACATCTATAGAACTCTCCACCACAAATCAACAGAATATACATTCTTCTCAGCACCACATCGCACTTATTCCAAAATTGACCACATAATTGGAAGTAAAGCACTCCTCAGCAAATGTACAAGAACAGAAATTATAACAAACTGTCTCTCAGACCACAGTGCAATCAAACTAGAACTCAGGACTAAGAAACTCAATCAAAACCGCTCAACTACATGGAAACTGAACAACCTGCTCCTCAATGACTACTGGGTACATAATGAAATGAAAGCAGAAATAAAGCTGTTCTTTGAAACCAATGAGAACAAAGATACAACATACCAGAATCTCTGGGACACATTTAAAGCAGTGTGTAGAGGGAAATTTATAGCACTAAATGCCCACAATAGAAAGCAGGAAAGAGGCCGGGCGCGGTGGCTCAAGCCTGTGATCCCAGCACTTTGGGAGGCCGAGACGGGCGGATCACGAGGTCAGGAGATCGAGACCATCCTGGCGAACACGGTGAAACCCCGTCTCTACTAAAAATACAAAAACTAGCCGGCGAGGTGGCGGGCGCCTGTAGTCCCAGCTACTCGGGAGGCTGAGGCAGGAGAATGGCGTAAACCTGGAGACGGAGCTTGCAGTGAGCTGAGATCCGGCCACTGCACTCCAGTCCGGGCGACAGAGCGAGACTCCGCCTCAAAAAAAAAAAAAAAAAAAAAGAAAGCAGGAAAGATCTAGAATTGACACTCTAACATCACAATTAAAAGAACTAGAGAGGCAAGAGCAAACACATTCAAAAGCTAGTAGAAGGCAAGAAATAACTAAGATCAGAGCAGAACTGAAGGAGATAGAGTCACAAAAAACCCTCCAAAACATCAATGAATCCAGGAGTTGGTTTTTTGAAAAGATCAACAAAATTGACAGACCACTAGCAAGACTAATAAAGAAGAAAAGAGAGAGGAATCAAATAGACGCAATAAAAAATGATAAAGGGGATATCACCACCGACCCCACAGAAATATAAACAACCATCAGAGAATACTATAAATGCCTCTATGCAAATCAACTAGAAAATCTAGAAGAAATGGATAATTTCCTGGACACTTACACTCTTCCAAGACTAAACCAGGAAGAAGTTGAATCCCTGAATAGACCAATAGCAGGCTCTGAAATTGAGGCAACAATTAATAGCCTACCCACCAAAAAAAGTCCAGGACCAGATGGATTCGCAGCTGAATTCTACCAGAGGTACAAGGAGGAACTGGTACCATTCCTTCTGAAACTATTCCAATCAATAGAAAAAGAGGGAATCCTCCCTAACTCATTTTATGAGGCCAACATCATCCTGATACCAAAGCCTGGCAGAGACACACAAAAAAAAGAGAATTTTAGACCAATATCCCTGATGAACATCGATGCAAAAATTCTCAATAAAATACTGGCAAATCGGATTCAGCAGCACATCAAAAAGCTTATCCACCATGATCAAGTGGGCTTCATCCCTGGGATGCAAGGCTGGTTCAACATTCGCAAATCAATAAACGTAATCCAGCATATAAACATAACCAAGACAAGAACCACATGATTATCTCAATAGATGCAGAAAAGGCTTTTGACAAAATTCAACAGCCCTTCATGCTAAAAACGCTCAATAAATTCGGTATTGATGGAACGTACCTCAAAATAATAAGAGCTATTTATGACAAACCCACAGCTAATATCATACTGAATGGGCAAAAACTGGAAAAATTCCCTTTGAAAACTGGCACAAGACAGGGATGCCCTCTCTCACCACTCCTATTCAACATAGTGTTGGAAGTTCTGGCTAGGGCAATCAGGCAAGAGAAAGAAATCAAGGGTATTCAGTTAGGAAAAGAAGAAGTCAAATTGTCCATGTTTGCAGATGACATGATGGTATATTTAGAAAACCCCATCGTCTCAGCCCAAAATCTCCTTAAGCTGATAAGCAACTTCAGCAAAGTCTCAGGATACAAAATTAATGTGCAAAAATCCCAAGCATTCTTATACACCAGTAACAGACAAGCAGAGAGCCAAATCAGGAATCAACTTCCATTCACAATTGCTTCAAAGATAATAAAATACCTAGGAATCCAGCTTACAAGGGATGTCAAGGACCTCTTCAAGGAGAACTACAAACCACTGCTCAGTGAAATCAAAGAGGACACAAACAAATGGAAGAACATACCATGCTTATGGATAGGAAGAATCAATATCATGAAAATGGCCATACTGCCCAAGGTTATTTATAGATTCAATGCCATCCCCATCAAGCTACCAATGAGTTTCTTCACAGAATTGGAAAAAAACGGCTTTAACGTTCATATGGAACCAAAAAAGAGCCCGCATTGCCAAGACAATCCGAGGTCAAAAGGACAAAGCTGGAGGCGTCACGCTACCTGACTTCAAACTATACTACAAGGCTACAGTAACCAAAACAGCATGGTACTGGTACCACAACAGAGATATAGACCAACGGAACAGAACAGAGTCCTCAGAAATAATACCACACATCTACAGCCATCTGATCTTTGACAAACCTGAGAGAAACAAGAAATGGGGAAAGGATTCGCTATTCAATAAATGGTGCTGGGAAAATTGGCTAGCCATAAGTAGAAAGCTGAAACTGGATCCTTTCCTTACCCCTTATACGAAGATTAATTCAAGATGGATTAGAGACTTAAATGTTAGACCTAATACCATAAAAACCCTAGAAGATAATCTAGGTAGTACCATTCAGGACATAGGCATGGGCAAGGACTTCATGTCTAAAACACCAAAAGCAATGGCAGCAAAAGCCAAAATTGACAAATGGGATCTCATTAAACTAAAGAGCTTTTGCACAGCAAAAGAAACTACCATCAGAGTGAACAGGCAACCTACAGAATGGGAGAAAATTTTTGCAACCTACTCATCTGACAAAGGGCTAATATCCAGAATCTACAAAGAACTCAAACAAATATACAAGAAAAAAACAAACAACCCCATCAAAAAGTGGGGAAAGGATATGAACAGACATTTCTCAAAAGAAGACATCCCTACAGCCAACAGACACATGAAAAAATGCTCATCATCACTCGCCATCAGAGAAATGCAAATCAAAACCACAATGAGATACCATCTCACACCAGTTAGAATGGCAATCATTAAGAAGTCAGGAAACAACAGTGTTGGAGAGGATGTGGAGAAATAGGAACACTTTTACACTGTTGATGGGATTGTAAACTAGTTCAACCATTATGGAAATCAGTATGGCAATTCCTCAAGGATCTAGAACTAGATGTACCATATGACCCAGCCATCCCACTACTGGGTATATACCCAAAGGATTATAAATTATTCTACTACAAAGACACATGCACACGTATGTTTATTGCAGCACTATTCACAATAGCAAAGACTTGGAATCAACCCAAATGTCCATCAGTGACAGACTGAATTAAGAAAATGTGGCACATATACACCATGGAATACTATGCAGCCATAAAAAAGGATGAGTTTGCGTCCTTTGTAGGGACATGGATGCGGCTGGAAACCATCATTCTTAGCAAACTATCACAAGAAGAGAAAACCAAACACCGCATGTTCTCACTCATAGGTGGGAACTGAACAATGAGATCACTTGGACTCGGGAAGGGGAACATCACACACTGGGGCCTATCATGGGGAGGGGGGAGGAAGGAGGGATTGCATTGGGGAGTTATACATGATATAAACGTTATGCACATGTACCCTAGAACTTAAAGTATAGTAAATAAATAAATAAATAAATAAATAAATAAAAAATAGTTCAAAGCCGTATGCCTTTGAAGTAAGACTGGAAGCCATTTCAGTGCAGTTCATTAAGTCCTCTAGCCGTTCTGTAAAGAAAAACGCATCAATTCTCTCCAAGAATATCAATAGTTATCTGATCTAGGCTTTGTTTGTGCTGGAATAAGCAAGAAACTGTTTACGTATCTTTTCTTACAAACAAATGGGGCAACCAATTCCACATTCGTTTTCTAAATTTCTCTGACTTGAAATTATCATTTGGAGATAAGCCAAGTACAGATAGAAAACCCAGACTAAATTTCCCTGTGATGAATGAATTAGTTTAGTTTAGAGCTATTTCTCACGTAGCAGTCTTCTGTTACTAGACATTTGACCTAACTTACTCATTCACAGTCACACACACATGTTCATGTGGCAGATACTGGACTCCATTTAGCTTAATCAATAAGGTATGTTTTTAAGGAGTCGAGCTGTTGTCTGTGATCCCTGTCAATCATCTAAATCCTTAATTGTGAGCCATTTTATTCTATGTAATGAATCTATTTTTCTAGACTGGAGGACTGGAAATTGGACTGAATAGTATATTGGTGTCTTATTTCTGAAGCCAATGACTGAGGAGGCAATATAGCACTAATGATTACTCTAAAATTATTAAGGTGCAATCAACCAAAAGATCTTTTGCTATCATGTATCTTTGAGGTTGGCCATTTAGTTTGCAACGGTGGACCTGTTTGCCAAGCCTACAGTTATTTATAAGCCCATCTCTTATTCTGGTAGTTGGCTAAATTTGGCTTAGAAAATAATGTCATCATTCTCAATGGAAAAATGCTCAGGCTAGTTGATCAGTTACTAATACTTTAGTCTGCAGAATGACTACAGCATCTGCCAATTCACCAGCTCAATCTACTTACATATACAGTATTTCTCAGTGTTCATGGGGGATTGGTTCGAGGACCCTTGGTGAATACCAAAATCCACAGGTGCCCAAATCCTTGTATAAAATGGCACAGTATTGGCATATAATGTCCTTCAATATATTTTAAATCATCTGTAGATTACTTATACCTAATGCAATGTAAATGCTATGTAACGAGTTGTTATACTATATTGTTTAGGGAATAATAACAAGAAAAAAATGTCTGTACATATTTAGGACAGATACAACCATTCATTTTTTTCCCAAATATTTTTGATCTGCAGTTGGCTAAATCTATGGATAATGAACCCATGAATGGGGAGGGCTATCTGTACCTCTCCCCATCTCGAGATGGAGTCTTGCTCTGTTGCCCAGATCTCAGCTCACTGCAACCTCTGTCTCCCGGATTCAAGCAATTCTCCTGCCTCAGCAACCCGAATAGCTGGAATTACAGGCGTGTACCACCACGACTGGCTAATTTTTGTATTTTTGGTAGAGATAGGGTTTCACCGTGTTGGCCAGGTTGGCCTTGATCTCCTGACCTCTCATGATCTGCCCGCCTCAGCAACCCGAATAGCTGGGATTACAGGCTTGCACTACCACATCCGGCTAATTTTTGTGTTTTTGGTAGAGACAGGGTTTCACCATGTTGGCCAGGCTGGTCTCAAACTCCTAACCTCATGATCCGCCTGCCTCGGCCTCCCAAAGTGCTGGGATTACAAGCCTGAGCCACTGTGCCCAGCCGGCTATCTGTATTTTTAAATGTTAAATAGGTAGGAAACTGATAACTTATTGTCAAAGATACCCAGTCAGGTGTTGTTGACAGTATTGGTGAATAAGCCTCAAATTCTATGCAATTCCCTTGAGGATGGATTTAGAAACTCAACAGAGGAAGACGAAAGGTCCTTTCTACAAGAGAGGATAGTGACCATATTTTCAGAACTATGGATCAAAACATTTATTTAACTTGTTAAATATTTATTATTCATTTTACCCTGAATCTGCCAGTGTAATGGAATATTTACATGGAATATTAAAGTAGTAGCTGCTCCATAAATTCCAGGCGATAGCACTGCCATCCAGATGGGTCACAAAGATTTTACTGATAAAGTTATTTTTGCCCCGCAATTCTCGTACAACTCTATTTCTAAGCCTGGAGCCTCTAACATTAGGCATGACTTTGGACTTTTGTTACATGTAAACAAGTAAATATATTTACTGGGAACAGTAATTTATAGTTGTTTTTAGCCATAACTACGTTAGCAGAAATTAATTTATCAGAAAGATTAGCCAACAAATCATTGATTTGCTAGCTTGGGGGCTGCAAAATGGCACTAAGCACTGTAGAAAAACATCAAAAGAGAGAAAGATGGGCTCCAAAATAAAGTTCTAAGAAAGATTAATTTTACCCATGATTTGTACTATAAGGAAAGAACTTTACCCTCAATTAATATGAAGGATACTCAAGAAGACAATCTTACCTTCCTGATAAAATAGACAAGTCATAATGTTATTTGCCCAGACATAATTTTAGGAGCCATAGAGAATGTTTGACCTTATAAAAAGCTTCATTATTTCCAATTAAGTAGGAGAAGCTGAGGTTATATTATTTCTTCACAAAGTCTGCAAAAAAGCATCTTTTGATTCTTCCTTACTAAGGTGTCATGACAAAGCAACTATTATTTAGAATGTTATTGACTTATGTATAGACATTATTGCTATAGTGTAAACATACTTCTGGAAACTCATCACTGGAATAAATTTATAAAAATATTCACTCCGGTAATTCTAGTATAAATTCATTTCTGATCCATGTGTACAGGGTAATTTTAAAGTCAGAGTAATGAAGTGATATTTGCTGCTAAAAAAGCAAAAAGATATTCACCATTCAGTCTACTTCTTAGACTTTTCTTAATTAGTGTTGGATTTGAGGTATACTCTCAGCATCTGGGGGTGCTAGATAGTACATCACGACAAAGAAATAGGACCTTAATAGATAAGAAACCTTTACTTTTCTGCCCTTATATTTATTTGTCTTGGGACCCTGTGGTTTGGAGAAGACCTAACTGTTGCCTGTATCACCTAGTTCAGCTGTGCCTTGAAATCATTCCTTGGGGTGATTTTGGTAATTGTGTTACCTAAAACTGGACTCAGAAAGACTATGGCTACAATGGGAGAATGTTTGTTTACTTTAACTCTCTTTCATGTTTTCCATGCTGTGCATATTTACGGCACAAAGGTCTTGTAATCTTAACAAGTTATATGTAAAAAGGTATTCCAAAGAGAAAGCAGTAGTAAGAAAAAAGAGAATTTGCAAAACTCTTCCCATTAAAGTCAAAATTACTAAACTTTTGATTTTCTTATACGATAGCCTACACTTGAACACTGTTATATTCAATGAATGTATACTTTTGCTGATAATAGTTCGAAGCTGAAAATGGGGGTGCTTATTGTTGGTCTTTAGTCAAGGGTTTAACATCAATGTACATTTTCACCCTTGATAACCATGTCAAATAGTCATCAGTTAAAATGATTCACAAATGTTCATCATAAGTTGTAGGAGGACTTTTTTCCAGCAATATGTGTGTCTTCTTTCCATATTTATTATTACTCTCTCATATAAGTCCATATACTCTTTACAAAACAAGAGATTTGTCCCTATAATATTAGCTTACCTACAATCAAAACACAAGAAAAAATGCATTGATATTTCCCAAAAGAATGTGAAATGTTGATCAACTTACAGATAGGGATAACATAGAAGATTAGCACTTCAATACTAGTTTAGTGAATAATATAAGTAGCCAAATGCTTAAGAAAAAAAAAATTGAAGTCCACAATACTGTAATCAGAAATCTTGCCTGGAATATTTGTAGGTGTGGATTATGTGTCTGACTTGTACATGAGTCATTTAAATGTTCTCCATCTATGATCACCACAACAGAAATAACTTGGATATTGCCATTTTATAAGGAGCTTTTATGAAAAACTTATTTGTTCAAACTAGATGTCTCAAATGATGGATCCATAACAAAGAAAGAGTTATACACCTGAAATCCAGAAGGAACACAGAGAACTTCTCAACTGAACAAGTAGGCATGCAATATGTTCTCATACTAATTATTTAATAGTCAGAAATACTTGTGATGGAGAGTGTGAAGCACCCAGATGGTGGTATAAATAATTTTTATAAATTTAATAGAATATCTCCCAAACTTTTTCAAACAGTGAAGAAAAAAATATTAACATGGCGATGAAGAAGGGGAAGAGAAGAGGCAGAAGAAGAGACAAGGTAATTTTCCCTAAATTTGGTCAATCATTTGACACGTTTTTCCAGTCAATTTCTTGACAATATTTTACATGTTATTGGAATCTACACAAATACTCATTACTAGACAATTATTCTGTAATTTTTCTAGAACATCAAGATATATTTGTTATGCTTTGGTAAGTAGATCTTGAGGATAAAAGTGTCATCAATTTAGTGACAGCAAAGCTAGAACAAAGCTACTAATTAAAATGAAGAGAATGGGAGTTAATTTGAACTTAAATTAACATTGGCTGGGCATCAATTATTAGAGCATGATATTAATGAGCCAGAATCACTTGATTCAATCACTTTCTGTTGGGTTCCCAATCTCTACTACTAGAACATATTTATAATTGAGATATGACTTGTCATTTTTCACAGGGTGGGTTGGGAGAGAACATAGGTGAAGATAATTATACACAAAAGAAAAATTACTTAATGATTGCCCCCACAGAAGCTACAGGCATATTTATTATGTCCTTCCAATTTAACAACAATGATTTTAATGATAAATACATACATATACACATATATATAATTAGATATATAACCTTAAATTTTCCCTAAGTCCTTCCAGAACTTAAACGTATTTATTAGCTAAAGCAGAGTAGTGCTTGCAGAAAATAAAGAAAATAATTATTCCTCTCTTATGGTTACTCCACCTCCTTCTTTCCAGGACCTCCTTGACAGATGGCATTTGGTCTCATAGATTTTGGAGATCACCCATGTGCCTGTATTTCCCAGTCATTATCATCAGCCTGACCTCTCCTGAGAGGTCTAGATTTCAAGAGCCATTTTCTTGAGCATATGCAATTGAATAACCACAGTTACCTCAAATGCAGTACTTCTTCCTCCCTTAACCTGTCTTTCCTTTTCTATGCCTGATTTCAATTTTGGGGACTACTATTTATCTATCTATTGCCTTAGTAGAGCCAGAAATTTAGACTTCATAATAATTTCTCCTTTCCCCCTATGTCTGGTTAATGCCCACCTTGCTAATTATTTCTTTAATATTAATATAATTTATCTTCTCCAACTTTACAATTTCAGACCTTTGGTATTTCCCACTCCTCACTGATCTCTCTACAGTTTTAACCTCCTTAAATTTATCTTCCTCTTTATTACCATAATACTGCATTCAAACCACTAACTGAAAACTTATCAAGTTACATTAAAATTATCTGCTCATGTAACTCTCTATTTTACTTGATTCTAAGTTCTTTAAGAGCAGGAACTATATCTTACTGACCATTACAACTAAAGTACCTAATATGACCTGCCAGATAGTAGGCACTTAATGAATATTTTAAGCAAAAAATTCAGATAGACGAAAATTATACCAGAGATTAAATTGGTATTGTCAGGTTTAACACGGTGACAGGTCTTTTGTTGTAATAACATTGTCAGCTTTAACCAACTTAACATTTTTCCTAATATTTATAATGTCCTACAACAGGCAGAAATTTTGCTCCTCAAAGAACATCATTCATTCTTGGATTTCTTATTTTCTTTTCTTTTCTTTTCTTTTTTTTTTTTTTTTTTTTTTTTTTTGAGACGGAGTCTCGCTGTGTTGCCCAGGCTGGAGTGCAGTGGCACGATCTCGGCTCACTGCAAGTTCCGCCTCCCGAGTTCCCGCCATTCTCCCACCTCAGCCTCCGAGTAGCTGGGACTACAGGCACCCGCCACCGCGCCCGGCTAGTTTTTTGTATTTTTAGTAGAGACGGGGTTTCACCGTGTTAGCCAGGAGGGTCTCGATCTCCTGACCTCGTGATCCGCCCGCCTCGGCCTCCCAAAGTGCTGGGATTACAGGCTTGAGCCACCGCGCCCGGCGGATTTCTTATTTTCATCTTTCAGATCAAGTGACTATGCACAATGCATAAACTGAACTCTCCACAGGTCAGTTTACTGTGGAAAACACCAATTAGAAAGCAGTTCTGAGCTATTTTTAAAACCTCCGATTCTAATTTCTACCTACTTTTAGAAAACACGATTCCTGAAAAATAAGACAAAAATATTTCTACTGGTTATAAAATATTGCAATGCAAACAGAACATATTTCTTTAAACATATAGTTAATATTTATGAATTTTAATTGTTCCTTTTCTATTTTGAGTTAGTTCTCTGTTCTCAAGTTGCCAAGCTTATACCCTCAAGTGTCTCAATATTTACAATATTGATTTTTAGAATCAACCTCACTGCTCTAGACTGCTTAGACCTTCACGGCTTTGTTTTACTAAAATCACTAGAATCTAACACCTTCTAGAACTGAAGAATGGGAAACTGGTTTCTGGGTCCCTGGCCTCATGCATAAGTCTACTTTAAAAGTCAAAGTGAACTTTGAAAGGGTGAAAACTGTAAGGAATCAGAACCATGGAAAATACACTTGATAAGAAGATCTGCTGGGAAGCAGAATAACAATATAATCTGAGGCAAATTCATCTTCAGAGCAACTCAGTTATTATCATTTAACCATTTCCAAAGAAAACCTCAATGTAGAATTTTATGACTTCCTCAGAGCTTGCACAGGAAACAGATGCCCAGCAAGGTTTCTCCATGTTTACAGAGGACACAAAGCCTGCAGGTTGGTGTACCTGTACTTAGTGATCAGTATGTTTTGTCTTTATCCATTTTTCATCTCTCCTCACCTTTATCTAAATATAAGTTGCTCCATAATCACAGATGAATAAATTCTCATCAAGTACGTACATTCCTGAGGGCACCCAAATTAAAGGTGTTCAGAAACAATACTAATGAATACTTGTTGGGTATATTTTACTTTTGTCTTCTTGGTTTTCCTAATAGGTAAGTGAAAAAAATAAAATATAGCAAAGGAGATCTGGGGAGACTGTATAGGCCAATTTCAAAATAAGTAGAACCTGATGATGGCCTAGTGAACTTACAAGAAGAAAGCAAACCCAAAGTTGCTCATTTCATCTTATTACTATTACTACTATGCAGGCTTCATCAACTAGCATCTCGTTTCCAGTTGAAGATTAAAGAATAGACCTTTCAAACTTGATGGTCTATTTATTTAAGCCTGTTTTGTTATGTTTTAATCCTCTGTTATAAATATGAGAATATTTTTGTTACAGCATTTCTTTTCCTGTAAGATATGTTTTGCAGTGTTGTTTCCTAGGTTCTTCCTAATAGAAGCTTTTACTTCCAAACCTTGAGAGGCAGTATTTGAGAATAGGTATTACAAACCTTAGAAAGATTAAGATCAAAGATTGAGTGGGAGAGGGACAGATATAAAGACTGGGAATGACAGTTTCCATACAGTTAGTTGTGATATCTATCTTTAGTTTGCTTAAAGAATTAATAAATTAGCAAACAGGTTGCATTGCTCCTACATTTTACAGCATTTGGGAGAAAGTTCCAGAAAATCAGAGGCTTAAGTTACTCCAAGGAGGCACTTAAGTCAATATGTGGCACCTCTTGATATTAGAAAAAGTGTCTAATTCTTTTCAAAGTCACTAAGACATGACTAGTTTCTCTTTCCCTCTGAAAAATCTAATTTCATTTTGTATTTTTAATATTTAGATATGTACAGGAACACTTAACAACAGTTCATTTTGTTTATGAAAATAATATATTTTGAATAATAGACCATAAGAACTGAATAATTCATTTAATGAATTTATCAGGCTCTGATTACCTTGCCTAAGTTAGATTGGGCAAATATAATACAAGCTGATTTTGCTTTTTCTAATTATTATTGTGCTGGTATATCCCTCAGGGCAGATTTAACACATAATCTCATTTTTTCTGAGCAAGTTAAGGAGAGAAACAAGAAGAAAACAGATTAATTTGACTCCAAGTTCAATATGATTGAAAATAAATTTATGTGCTAGAACGAAGCCAGAAAGAGGACTAAAATGAAGTCTTGTACTTTTTCCCTAAACTTATTAAAAAGAAATTTTCCCTCTATTATAGAGTTCATATGTTTCTATCTCTTCTTCCATGTTTACATATATGCACACACACACACACACACACACACATACTTATGCACACAGATTTATGTATAACATAAAGATAATCTTAGGTAGATCTAAGGTTATCTATCTATCTATCTATCTATCTATCTATCTATCTCTACTTATCATCTATCTAGAGGGATAGACACATAAATGGAAGGAAGAAAAGGAAAAAGAAGGAAAGAAGGAAGGAAGTAAACATAAAACAAGAATTATGTGTTGCCCAAGTCTAGAGTTGAACAGTAGGGATGTTAAAATAACCCTTACCTTTTATTTTACACAGGAGAAAATCAAGATCCTTAAGGAGACTGAATGCCCTGTCTATAGTTATACATTACTCAACGCTAGGAATATTTGACTAATAATAGACTTCCTACTGGTTTTATTTAAATCCCACCAATATATGAAGTCTACATCTCCTCTCTATGAAATCGTTTCCAAAATTATGTGAGTGGGTCTTGGTATCCTTGAATACAGCTGTAGCTACCTAGAAACGTTTTTCCTGCTTTTCTGGATATTAAACATTTGCTTTATAAGGCAGCCACTACTTAATCTACTTTGATCTGTTTTATATTTTATAACTAAACTTTCATTATCAATTCTTAATTTAAAATATCTATAACACGTTATCAAATATTTAAAAAATTGTGTTCTTGTATTTGTAGGATTACAGCTTTGGATGAGCGCTTGAGGGTTGTTTAGTTCAACCTCCCAGTGGAAGCCATTCTATAACACCTCTGACAAGTTAAGTTTTAGGTTGCTGCACTTCCTGATCTTCATTGGTCTTGTCTAGTTTCTGCAATGACTCTTCCCCATTGGTGCCTCCAGATTCACCTTGTGCCTCTCTCTGCCACGTGCTTTCCATTCTCCAAACTCCTTTCCTCAGTTTCTTGAATACTCCAAGCTCTTTCCCAGGTTAAGAATTCAGCAAATGCTTTTGTACCATCTGGTTTGTTCTTGTTCAACCCCTTCACCTGACTAGCAACCAGGCAACCTTTAGATCTCAACTGAAATGCCCTTTCCTCACAGTAGTCCTCTTGACCACTTCTGCCATTAGTCTTTCTCATTTAAAGAAGTGATTTGTAGTCGCAATAACTTCTCAGCTTTCTTTGCTTTTAATTTTCTTTTGGTGTTGTGTAGACCTTCCATTCTGAACACTATTTTCTTTCACATAGAAAGAAGAGGGATTCATGGCTGGGTGCAGTGGTACACATCTATAATCCCAGCACTTTGGAAGGCCAAGGCAGGCAGATCACCTGAGATCAGGAGTTCAAAGCAACCTGGCCAACATGGTGAAACCCCATCTCTACCAAAAATACAAAAATTAGCCTGGTGTGGTGGCACATGCTTGTAATCCCAGCTACTTGGGAGGTTGACATGGGAGAATCACTTGAACCCCAGGGGCAGAGGTTGCAATGAGCTGAGATCACGCCACTGCACTCCAGCCTGGGCAATAGAAACTCGTCTAAAAAAAAAAAAAAAGAAAAGAAAAGAAAAGAAAGAAGAGGGACTCAAAGTAGAAACTGAGTAATTCTACTTTCTCTCACGTTCACCAGCACCAGCATGAAGGGAGATGACCCTTCTTTATTCACTGCTTTGTTTCAAACAATGTGAAAATAATCTATCACTCTCCTGAGCATTTTTCCCAAGATTCCACTCACTGTGTGTTACTCTTCTTCAAACTATGCTTACAGCTCTGACAACACCTTTGTTAAGTATTTCTAATTATATGTTTCCTTTATTCATCTGTTCTGGAAGTCATTTAAAAAATTGAATTTATTAGAGCTTCTACGTATGTAGCCTCATGAGTTTTTCTGGGGGCATCCTTCTTTTCAATTATCTTTAGAATTAGGTGAAACACTATTTTCAGAATTTTTTAAAGTTAGTTTTTCTGAATATCTTATTTTGAGAACTCCATCTCTTTCCCAAACTGCCAATGATTCCACACTGCTACATGAAATCATCACTTCCCTGTCCTCATCTCACTGTTTATCTTGGCCCTGTCTGACATCATTGACCACACCCTTCATCCTAAAAAAAAATCCTGGCTTAGGTTCATGATGACACGCTCATCCAGTTTACCTTTCACTTGAATGGCTTTTTACTGACTCCTCCCATTCAAGGTCCCAAATGTCTGCATAAGCCAGAGCGGCATCCTCAAGCCCTGATTTTTTTCTCTGTAATCTCTCTCTGAGTGATGTCCTCAAGGCTATCACTCTAAATAGTATCCATAGGCACTTGCCTCTCAAATTTCTATATCCAGCTATGATGTCCTCTAGGTGTTCCAGATTCATATATGCAAAAGCCCAAGTTGATAATTCCACTTGGATGTTGAAAAACACTTCAAAAGGCTGCAAAGAAATTCTTTATTTCCCATTAAAACCGTTTCTTCCCTAGCTTTATCCATCTTAGGAAATGGCCTTCTGTCTACCCAGTATCTTTCAGTAGAAATCCTGTTGATCATTTGGTTCTTTTGTTTCTTCACCTCCACCTTTATCCAATTTATTAGCAAGTTCTGTCAGCTCTGCCTTCAAATATTTTCTGAATCTCTCTACTTCTCTAGGTGGCCACTGTTCTGACCCTAATCTATGCCACTGTCATAACTGGTCTATTGGAATAGCCTCCTAACTGGATTCTCTTCTACTCTGGTCACCCTATGACTTAGTCCCTTCAAGGAAGCCAGAGTGATCTTTTAAAAAGATCACCTGGCCGGGCACGGTGGCTTACGCCTGTAATCCCAGCACTTTGGGAGGCCGAGGTGGGCAGATCACAAGGTCAGGAGATCGAAATCATCTTGACCAATGTGGTGAAACCCCATCTCTACTAAAAATACAAAAATTAGCTGGGCATGGTGGCACACACCTGTAGTCCTAGCTACTCAGGAGGCTGAGGCAGGAGAATCACTTGAACCCAGGAGGTGGAGGTTGCAGTGAGCCAAGATCGTGCCACTGCACTCCAGCCTGGCAGCAGAGCAAGACTCTGTCTTGGTTAAAAATAAATAAATAAATAAAAATAAAAATAAATAAATAATCACCTCCCCTGAGGCTTTTCTTGACCACTGAATCACACAGTCCCCTTCAGGTCACTCTCACTATATTACCCTTTAACATTTTTTTTTTCTTAGTATCACCAGAAGTTCCAAAATTACTAATTTATTTACTTATCTATCTCTCTCCAAACCCCAGATATAATTTCCATGACAGCAGAGGCCTTGTATATCTCACTAACCTCTGTTATTCACAATGCTTAGAAGAATATTAAAGTTCATAGTATGCTCAGTAAATATTTATTGAAAAACATTCAAAGGGCTATGTCTAAATCACAGTGTTTTGTCATTTTACTTGGAATAAAAAACAGAGGCCAAAAAGTTTATTAGGACCTTCAAAGTCCTCCAAGACCTGTCCCCATTATCTCCTCTCTCTCATTTCTTGCCACCTCCACCTCACTCCCTCTATGCCAGGTGCGTAGGCTTCTTTGCTGTTCCTGAAAGATGCCAGAATGCTTCGATCTAGAATGCTCTTCCTCCACATATCCACGTGGATCATTCCCTTACTTGCCTCAGATCGATATTAACATATCATCTCAGTGAGGCTTTTCCTGGGCATCTGATATAGAATTTCAGTTCTCCCTGACCCCAGCCCCGGACACTTTCTGCGTGCCTCCTGGGCTTCATACTCTCTGCTGAGCACTTCTCGCTAATGTGCCATAGACTCACTCTGCTTATCTAGTTTGGTCTTTGTCTCCCTGGTAAAAGACAAGCTCTATAAGGTCAGGAATTTTGGTCCACTTCTGTCCACACAGAGTTCAGTGCATAACACTCTTTACAAATATTTGTTGAATAAATGAACAAGCAACTTAATTAATTATTTATCTCAGTATATTGAGCAGTTGTTTAGTTAAAAAGACTAAATTTATTGAAGATTTTTTTGGTCATTTGATAAACAGAGTGTTACTCTCTTTATTGGCAATCTAGACAAGTTTGTCTTATTTAAGGAGTGCCAATGGGAGCTTAATATTCGGAGAACATGAATAATGATTGCAAAGGGTGTGAAACAAATTGAGTAATACTATCAACTCCATATTTGGGGTTTACAATAGGTTTGTTATTATGCGTAGTGATGTTGCTGCTTCCTACTTCTATAGGATATACTTAAGCCCCATATATACCTAATAATGAATTTAAAAAAAAAAAATCATTCCCCTTTGGCAGCCATCTTTAGAAAGGAATGTATTCTTCATGGGAAACACCTGGTATGTCCTGTCTGTTTTTATTGAAATCATTTTCCTGCATCTCAACATTACAATTACTTGCTTAACACCTGAACTATTGGTCAACCTGCCTTGATGAATCAACTCAAGAAACTGGATTGATTGTGAGATGAGCTTTATATGAGTAATTGTTCTATATTTCATGCCCTACTGATCTGAGAGCCCAAAAACCTAACCAAAAATTTGCAGGAGTGAGGGTGGGAAAAGAACAGGTTTCTATTCTGAACAACCTGGACATTTGGATAACTTCCATTTTTCCAGAAAAACAGTGAAATAAATGAACAGCAATTCTCAAACCAACATATTGTAGTAGTGTAAACTGGCATACCAACTGATCTTCTCCTACCAAGAAGATCAATTATATTAGGGTTACCTTCCCTATTGGGTCAAACATGCCTGTTCCAGAAATGACCTATGAGAAAGGGGAACTGTGGTTTGCTTGCATTCAACAGATTCCCTTTATTCCTTCTTGGCAACTATGAGAACAGGCTCATCCAGTTTCATCTGCTGTTTTGTTTTCCTTTCGAAGGCAATGTCAGTAACACTGTATGAGAGGCCACAGTCATTTCTGAAACAGGAAAGTCCCAATAATATTAAACTATCTGTCAAGATTACCCTTTTTTGGTTATCGGTAGGAATCACCTCCTGCCTTCAAGGATGGCTGACCCCGTCTGGGTAGAGGATTATACTAGGAAACTGTGAAAAATAACTGAGGGGCAATGGCACATGACAGGTATGTCTCTCTCTTCATCACTGCAATATGGACTTTACAGCAGCTTGAAAATTCATTAAACTCAAATATCTGAGTTTATAATAATGCTTAAGTCCCTCTTTTCCATCAACTTTTCAAAATTTATAACCATAAAACCCTGTATATTCTATATACATATTACTGAATATGTGTGATTATAACTAAATATTGAGAACCGTAGACATTTTTCTTATAAACAGAACACAATAAAAATTCAGAGCTGTAATATATTAAACAACAATTTTGTTGTTAATAACCTTGAAATTATATGTTATTACTTTGGACTTAATGATGTGCAGTTTAAAACAACTGGAATTGCATAACCTTAGCTTTAGATCTTGACATAAAAAACTCATAAAACATGATACAGGTGTGAAGGCTCTAACCAAACACAGCTTTTTCCTAGGAATGCAGTCTCTGCTTACAGTTCACCTTCTTCAGTAGTTTTCAGAGGCTTAATTAATGTTGCATTGGGTGGGAAAGTCTTGAAAGCTAATTTATTGTGACTACTTGAGTGAACACACATGCACACATATACCCTAGTTGGTGTGACACTTAGATCAGAATTCGAAAGTAACAGAGCAAAAAACTGGAAAACAGAAAGTACTCTTAAGGTCTCTGTGGCTATTTCATGTAAGGAAGTGCATATAAATGTCTTATCACTCTCCTGGCTTGCCTCACTAAGTCACTCCTCCTGGAATGAAACTCTAAGCACATCATCATCCATGCTTTTTCTTATTCATTATTTTGATTGTGTTTTTGAGCTGCAAATGAAAGGAAATTAACATTGCTGTGCCTAGGCTTTTTGTTTTTCTTTTTGCTTTTTTTGGTGGTAACCAGCTGTTTGATAAGCAAACACTCAAAGAGAGCCAGGTCGAGTTGACCCATGCCATCCGTGCAGCACACATCACTACTGTCTTCTTTGCAAGGATTTCTGATGGAAACCGCGATCGAAGGTGTACAGGCACTCACACACGCACACACACACAGAGGCCTCACTTCCCACAGTGCAGGCCGGCGCTGCAGCACCCGGGTAGATGGGAACGCGTTCCAGCAGCAACAGCCCGCCTTCCCAACTCACCAGCCTGCGAAGTTTCCTTGCCGGGAGAGCAGGTGTCAGATTTCAGAGAGGTTTCCTTCCCCTTCCCAACCTGGAACTCCCGGGCTCCACCGCCAGCAAGGAGACAGGATCTGCTCCACAGGGCGACGAGCACGGGGACAGCTCCTTATCTCCTCCAACCTGTGGCTCCGGATGGGTCCAAGGCCAGGCGGTCCGCAGCCCCTGCCCGTCAGGACTGCGAGTGGCAGGGCTGGTGGCACCACCCTTGGAGTCCGCCGCGGTGGCGGGGCTGGGTAAGGTTTATGTGAGAAGAAGGCGTGTCTGCAAGTCCCAACGCGGATGTGCGGAGCTCACCTCAGGGAAGTCTTGCTGGTGACTCAACTGCTGCAGTGAGAAACACACTCTGCTCGGGAATGAAATCTCCACACTGTGGGGCTTCGAGTCCTAGCAGCGAGCTCATTTTTATTCATTTTTTTTCCCCGTGTTTTCTTTGATGTCTCTCACTCAAAAAGCCCAGGGCGCTGTGAGAAGAACTGGGGCCCTGGCATTGCGTTCTGTCCTCCGAGGGGGTGTCTTATTAACTATGGGGAGTGAAGGCGAGGGATTGCGAATGGGAAGCAGAGGACGGCCTCGGGATATAAAAGAGGGCGTTGGAAAGAAATTAATATTTCAAAAGTTAGGATGTGTTCATATGAATGCATTAATCGTATGCAACATCCAAATTCACTTCCTAAAGTCCTAATGCACTTCCTAAAGTCACTTCAGAGGTCAATAGGCTAGCACTAAGTAAGATAATGAGCACACGGAGGCATTGAACAAATATTTGTTAAGCACCTACTATGTGCTACGTCCTGTTCTAAACACATTAGATTCGTCCACAAAGCAAAGATCCTGGCTGCCCATCTTGGGATTACATTTTAGACACATTCAGACATCCCTAATTTACAGACTGGTAGTAAAGGTAAGAATACAAGCTTGGGTATGTTATAGTAGCAACCGATTTACTCCTCTGTGAACAGAATTTAAAAGTTCCAAACCTGTGACTTGGATTCATGTTAGTAAACAATGAGATGTCAATGACTGCTTGAATTTCAATTGCTTAACTTGGTTCTTATTCAATGCCCTAGAGATAATCTGGGAGGCACTGTTGTTATCAGCTTCCAGAGAATTTCTTGTGGAAGGAAGCAAAGGAATAGCCCAAACCAAAACACAGAACAAACAATAGCAAAGTAGTGGAAAAATTGAGTATTAGAGAAAACATTTTGGTGTCATAGAAATCTGTCTATTCTATTATGAAACTATTAAAGAAGTTCTATTTTATGTCCTTCAATGTTCTTGAAAGTTGAAAAGAAGAGCAATAATGCCTTCGTAGTGTTACTGTGAGGAATTGACTTCATATCAGTAATGTGCGTAGAATGTGCCTGGCACAGTAAGTTCTATGAATGTGTTGGCTATACTTATCATTTTGGTAACACTTAATCTACTCCATTTTCCCCAAGTAAGATCCAGTTCATAAAAATCATTTTGGATCTACTACATAAAAGCATATGAGGCTCAGATTGTAGATTTTTCAAAGTATGTATGCTTAGAATCTATATTTATGATAAATCTACTTTGCATTTAACAGCAATATCTAAGTGTGTAACAAGTATGTATCCATGGGCCCAGACAGAAATAAAAGAAAGAACATAAGAAACTTAAATCTTTTCCACTGTTAACACATTGATTTAAAATCAACCTCTGTGCTATACAATGATAACCCATATTCTTTACCTAGTTCATGTATTCACTACTGACATTAATCCTAATAGCTATTATTTCCTGTACGCAATATAGTTTCATCTCATTTGACTTTCACAACATTACTGTGAAATAGGCAAGGCATCTATTATATTTGTTGTCTCCATTTTCAGAATGAGGTAACTGAGGTTGAGAAAGTCACAATAAATCTGTCCAAAGTGATGAAATTCAAATGGTGGAAGTCAGGTCTATTGAACCTGAATGCCGAGCTCATAGTGGTCACTGCATTGTGCTACCTACCTGCAACTTCTAGAAAAAGTTTCTGCCATGAGAAAATCTGACACACACATTTATTGATTACTCTCCTTGCCACCTTTCCCTAGATAAGTGTGTTACCTGCTTTATAGGACCAACTCTTGCAGGAATAGCTCTCCTCGAGTGACTTGCCACATAGAGTCCTGTCTCTGAGGTTCCAAGGCTCAGATCCAGTAGTGTTACATAGTGACACTACCAGAGAGTGGTGGGACATTTCCTTCCCTGGGAAGAGGGGTTCCAAGAAAGAGAAAGAGTAGGAAGACACAAGAGAAATATTGCTCGGCCACTCCACGAAGGCCACTTTGACCAGAGGTAGAGCAGAATAAAAAACAATGGAAAACCAGTGAAAACACGGGGATAGCATTATGTGTCATGATAATAGTAATAAGTTCTTCCTGTACCTGGAGTTTATGTAGCACAACTTAACTAGACATAACATCTGTCTAATTCAATCAATATGGCACTGAGGTAAACGTTAATGTACATGGGGTGATATGTAGTTACAAATGGCAAAATTATCACATGTATTTCATCTCTCCTCAAACTGCTTTATTACAAGAATAAATGAATTTTTAAAAATGTTACTGAATCACAAAGTCAAATAAGCAGATAAAATAACAGATAAACTTGCAATGAATTTTGGAAGAAGCTAAATCAGATGGAGGCATGGTGACTGATTTGGAAGAGCAGAGGATTCTATATGCATGCTTGCAGGAGAGATTATGGATAAAAAGCAAGCCAATTCTTCCGGCAAAACCTGGGCAGACTCAGGCCTAGGAGGCAGAAATCTCAGCATAGAAGGAGGCCAGGTGGTGGGGTAAACACAGGGGTTTGGTTGTACGTCTGTTTATTGGAATGCTTGGACCCAAAGTTCCCTTCCCCACTGTCACACAATCAACCAACCATAAGTTCCTCCATCTGCTCAATCCAGCTTCCAGGAGACTGGAGGTTTATTTTCTGGAGAAAGTAAACTAGAGTAATTTGTGGTTCAACAAGATGAACTGAACACATGCCTTTCTACCCTGCTCCTAGAGATAATGAATAAAAAAAGAAATTTATACACAAAACAGGAAAAAAAAATCTTTTGAAATTGAAAATATACTCAACATTTACAAAAAACTGGCAGATGGGTGAGAAGACTAAGTTGAAAAATCTTCAGGAAAGTAGAGCAAAAGGCTGTAGAAATTTTTTTTAAATGGAAAAAAATTCTGACTAATGGAAATCTCAGAAAGCTCTAGAAAAGAGTTCTTTCTATGCAGAAAAGGATAAAAACACTAATTTGAAAAAAAATGTAAAAACAATACCAGAAATGAAGATGATGAACTTTGGGGATCAAAAGTTTCACTAAACGTCCAGGAGAACAATCTTTTAAATTAATCAAATAATTAAACTCATAGAGATATATCATTCTGAGATAAAAGAAACAGAGGAATAAAGAGAAAAACCTAAAACATCTTCCAGAAACATAAAGCCAATCACATACAAAGGAAAAAATAAATGCATCAGATTTCTCAAGAGCAATAATGGATCCAGAAGTTTCTTTGAATGTCTTCACATTTTTAAATGAAATTATTTTGAACTTAGAATTGTATACCAAGACAAACTGTCAGCCAAGCTTGATTTTAAAAAATTTTCAGATATGCATGGACTTAAAAAATACACATCCTGTGTGCCATTTTAAAGTAGCAGTTCCCCAAATAAGCTTGTAAATCAAGAAAGAGGAAGAGATGAAACCCCAAAAATGCAGGCCCAACATAAAAGGCAGTAAAATAAATTCTCCAGAGCAATAAGTGTGAAGCAGGCCTAAAGAGAGGTGAAGAGATGGTTTGCAGCAGGAATGTCTCCAAGAAAAAAAAATGAAAAGAAAATGATAGATTGTTTGATACACATGTGCATTTGAAAATACAGTAGATAGTGGGAAGTGTCCACCAGATTCCATGTTCTGCTCTTTTTCCTGAGCACCACACTAGATTTCATTTCTTAGCCCCTTGCAGGTGGAGACACATGTCACTGAGTTCTGGTTCATGGATTGTGGGCAGAAGTCATGTACATCACTTCCAGGGTATGCCCTGAGATCCTCTACACTTCCCCTCTTCCCTTATTAGTGTGCAGATGCAAAGAACCAATGAAGAGCTCTAAGGCCCTAGGAGACATGACAGCCCCTAGACGAAAAGTCATGACCCTGAACTAGGGTGTGACATGGCAACCCTAGCTGATACATGCTGGACTACCACATGAGCTAGAAGTAAACTTGTATTGTATAATGCCAAGAAGATATTTTAGAGTTGTTACCACAGTTAGATCATTCTGTTACAGTTGTTAAGATCAGTTGGAGGCAATTGTGAATAATATACAATAGGTACAGAGTGTGCTGAACTAATTTTAAAAGGACATTATTAACTCCATGAGAAACAAAAAGTTGCAAGAGAAAAGAAACATTATGATAGAATACCACTTTGTTCAGATCTGGACATAATAAAAATGTTGGGAACACTGACAAATGTATTAACCCTAAACTATAATAAAACTACAGGTGGAGGATGGCCGAGGGAAAGACTCTCCGTGTATATGTGCATGTAAGACAACTAAACCCTCAACTATTATAACAAAAATCAATAAATAATGTGTAAAGTTGCTAAAGAAATAGCAGGATAAGCAAACCAGTTAGAAATATAAAAGTACAGTTAAAAAGCTACTAAAAGAGTCAAATGTTTGCCTGGGGGATTAAGATCAGGGCTTAGGAGGAGACCTGCACTGTTCCACAAGAACTGTGGATTCTGATTTTGTTTTAAGTTATGAGATATATTACCTTAATAAAAATAAAATTAATTTTAAATTACACTTAAAATACACAAAAGGAAACAAAAGATATTTGTTCTATAGAGAAAACATTATGCTTTATTAAAGTATTTATATATACTTTAATATAATGATCTATAAGCAGTGGAGAAAGTGAATTGAAATGCAGGATGAAGATAGATTTGATAGGTTTGCACAGTGATTTATTCATTCAACAAACATTTATTAAGCAACTTGTGCCTGGTACACTGCCAGGTATGGGGGATGCAGTGCAGAACATGAAGGAAAAATAAAGGTGTGCTCTAAGAGAAAACCAGCATTTTAAGCTTTAAGCAACAAATATATTTGGTTTCTTCTCTCTTGCCTTCAGTAGCATGAGCCACTGACCTTCTGGTCATGACAATGCCTTTCATCCTTCACTATCCTCTTAAAAATTTCTCTTGACTTGACCCCCTCACTAACGAGATCTGAGATTTTGTAACCCTTCTCTTGCAATTGCAGGGAAGGCTTCACCAGAAAGTTATGCACGGGTGTGCCTCTACCTCCTGCTGATTTTCTGTTCATGTGAAGAAGTTTGTCTAATCACAAATCAAAATCCACCCTTCTCCAGTTTGAGAAAACCTCACAGCATTACTAACAAGTCATAAGACTGAACTTCCAGGCCATGCTAGTTTTTTTCACAACGAAGATGTAACTTTGAGAAATATACATGCTTAAGATACTTTCTACTGGCAAATTACTTTAAATGTGTAGCACATAAAGACCTATTTTAGATATCTGCTGATTAAACTGGCTATGTTTTCACAATTGTACCTACAGCATCTACTCTGTGGTGAGGTCTTAACCTTCCCAGTACCAACCTCATTTTGCCTGTTTTTTAGAAAGTGTAATGAAGATATACTTGGACCTTATTAGAAATTATTGTGATTTTGTCTGATTTTTTCTTCTTATGTTAGAGGAACATGCTGTGGGAAAGGTCCAAATAATGTCATGAGTGATGTTCACATAGAGTCTTTATGAAAGTCCTAACTTGCCAAGAAGTCACAGTAGTGTGGGTATGCCATGATCCTGTCTATGAATATTTGACATCTTTATTAAAAAAAACTATAAGCAGAATTTTAGAAATAATTACAAGAACAAAAATTGGTTAAAGAGAAGAAAAGTTATAAAAATAAGAACAAAGCACACAGGAAAGAATAATTCATTTTCTACAAGTCATACGACAATACGCATACATAAATATAGTCATTTATTAGCATATATAATTGTGTGTGGACATAAGTATAGTCATATGCAAAGCCATATAAAATTTATAATCATATTTGCTTTGCTGGTAGCTTTATGGTGAGCTGCAAAATAAAATGTCATATGGGTTTACCATATAAGTACAAATGAATATATGGTGATTTCTCCATTTTCCCAAAAGCTGTTACCTAAAACCAGTGTTTTCGTTACTTTTGCTACTTTTTAAACTGCAAACACTTCAAGCTGTGATGTCATATATTCAGGAATGACTATTAAGTCATCTTAAATTCCTTCGCTGGCCTTTTAACCAATTATAAGGTATTTTTTCTAGGCATCTAAACTAGTATTGACTAATGTAATTTCAGGCAAATATGTCTTTCCTTCTCAAAATACATTTTTATCAAATTAATTTGATGATTGTTTCCTTATAAGAGAACTGTAGGGACTCCAATGTTAAGATAACTATCTCTTTTTCAAGACATAATTTGGGAAATCATCTTGCCTTATTTTTGGCCATATATGATGTTATAAGTTGTAAAGAATAACAGCTAGTTGACTGGGTGTGGTAGCCCACTCTTGTAATCCCAGCACTTTGGGAGGCTGAGGTGGGTGGATCACCTGAGGTCAGGAGTTTGAGACCAGCCTGGCTGACATGATGAAACCTCATCTCTATTAATAATACAAAAATTAGACGTGCGTGGGGCCCATGGCTGTAATCCCAGCTACTCGGGAGACTGAGGCAGGAGAATTGCTTGAACCCAGGAGGTGGAGGTTGCAGTGAGCCGAGATCGTGCCATTACAATCCAGCCTGGGCAACAAGCGTGAAACTCCATCTCAAAAAAAAAAAAATAATAACAGCTAGTTAATTGGGGTTTGATCATAGCAAATAATCACATGCTATATGATTACTTTTTTAAAACTATACTTTGGAAAATAATGTCAATAAACATTATTATTATGTGCAACATGATCTATTTATTTTTTCTTTTTTCTTTTTTCTTTTTTTTTTTTGAGAAGGAGTCTTGTTCTGTCACCCAGGCTGGAGTGCAGTGCCGTGATGTTGGCTCACTGCAACCTCCATCTCTCAGGTTCAAGTAATCCTCCCACCTCAGCCTTCTGAGTAGCTAGGATTACAGGTGCACATCGTTACATTCAGCTAATTTTTTGTATGATCTAGTCAATTTTTATTAACAATATGGTAACAGCTTATATGCCTATAAGGAATTTTTATTTTTTTTTATTTTTTCATTATATTTCTAGTAGTATACTAAAATATGTAATGTAATGAGTATGTTTATATTTATGCATATTTTATAATTATATTATTATATTGATTTAGAATTATAATTTTATAATATTGATAGTATATAATATTCATTAATAATAATTTTAGAATATAATTATTTATAAGTAAATTTCTATTTTTAAAGTAATGTGAAAATTCTAAATACTACAGCCATACAATACCTTCTGAAATATGTATTGCTGCCATAAACACTAAGTAGGTTTCTGTTCTATGGACTTTTTAGCTACAGATTTCATTGCTACTGAAGGTTGAGTGGCTGGAATAAAATCCCCACATACTTCATATAAAATATGAATATACTAGAACCATTCAATTTATTTTAAATCAATTATAAACAATATATTTTTATAGTCATATATTTGGTGTGAGTCTTAACAGAAGAGATGAGTTTTGTAACAACTAATTAAAAAAACACGATTAGGATAGAGATACAATTAATAAGAACTTCTCATTTTCTTGCATTTCTCTCCCTGTAAAATGTGGTGAACACTAATCACATTGGTATAGGGCACTCAAACCTCTTTTCTGTTTGTGGGGCCTCCTCGGATGCATGTCTTAGTGGGAGTCCACTGAAAAAGTCAGAGGTCAGGTGCTCATGGCAGGAATGGTGGTGTGTAGAACCTGAATGCAATAGCACTGAGTGGTTCCAGTGCAGGCATCCTAACCACACGGTTGAATGTCTTTGCTTATGGCTCTAGTTCCATAAGATGCCCTGGAGTAGGGACAACAAAATGCCAAATGAGGGAGAAGAAGTCTACACCAAAACAAATATGGAACTTGATCATTTGTATGAGCAAAGTGAGAAACATGTATGAGAATGAATTCTGAGGGTGCTCGTACCAAGGAGAAAGGAGCACAATTTTAGAAAAGGATGAATTGATTAATATAGATGTAGAGGATATAATATACTAGTTTGATTAGCTGGGAGGGCTTGTAATTGCTTTCTCAGTTTGATGAAACTCAAACTCAGATTAAACCCTGTCTTAATTCAAAGACCCACCCTAACTCTTTAGGAAGGGCATTGCAATACCATTACAAATACACTCAGAATGTCTGCTGTCTGAAATTTCCTAAAGGATTGTATGGTTATTTGCCAAGGTAATTGTCATTGGAGAACAGGAACATTTCCAGAATAAAAGAAAATTGACTCTAAGCTATCACTAACAGCTGGATAACAAGAAATCCACTGAAATTCAAAGATTCAAGTCAAGATTTGTGGCTTAACCAACTTCAACTTCAATGTGGGCTCAATAGGAGTCTCAAATCCACCTCATATCTATTTTGCTGTTTCCTCCCTTCCTACAGATCAAAGGATAATGTGACAGAAGAGTGAATTCAGAGATACTGAAACTATGCAACACAACGAAAGAGACTATATCCAATAGGACAGCCATTTTCTGAAAGAACTGCAGAAATTAATGTCACCATTAAGGATTTGAATCCTTAATGGTGATACTAATTTCTGGTGATTCTTATGAGATCTCCTCTAGGTTCTCTACACTGACTGTGTGGAAGGTGGATGGGATGGGTCTTCAAGAATGCCAGTGAATAGCTATAAACTTAATCAGATGATAACTTCAATTGCAACTAATGCAACTAACCAAATAGATACATATTCTAATACTTGGTATATTTGGATAGATGATTCTAAGAGACTTACTTACTAAATTACTTGCAAGACTTTCCAACCAATTCAGATTTCAGACAAAGCCATTCTGTTTCTTGTATTTTATGCCCAAGAGATTTATGATAAACTATTTATTGGTAGTAGAACAGAGTGATGAATAGAGCCTGTGACATTCCCTAGTAGGATAATTAGTTTGGAAGCCTATACATTATAAACTTTAGGGTCTTCCCAAGTTTAGAAAGGGTAAGATCAATAGGAACTCTAAATCTAAAGCCTTGGGTTTTACTCCAAGTTCTGCCAAAGATACGTAATAAATTAATCTTTGATCTTATATGTTCAAAATAGAAGGTTTTAAAATAACTCATTCTGCTGATAAAAGTTTCACACACCTGATGCCACAATAGTTGTCCAAAGAATGAATGTTTGTTGAATAAATAACTGAATGAATCTGCTAATTACCTTCACATCCTTTGCAAGGAAAGTTTCAAGGAAAAGAGCACAGAATTTCTTGCTTTAAATTTCAGAAACTTTGATTTTTTTTAATAACTGAGATGTAAAATGTTAGAAATAAAGATTTGTGAAAATGATTTAAAGTATTGTATATCAGACTCTCGAAATAAATGTGATTTGAAATAAAAAAGTCTATAGCAAATACATTTCTTGAGCCATAATGATACAAAATATTTGTATGTTTTTCTCTATGAAAATTAGGAAGGGGAACTCCTTCACATTAGTCATTATATTATGACCTTACGTCACTATTGGTGATAAACATATTAGCAACTCTCTGTCCTGCATTTTAATAAATAAATCACAGAAATGCCTTGGCTATTGCTGGTTGCCCTTAGCCTTGCCACAACTCACTAATGGACAAAATGGATTTGTGACAATCAGAAAATACACAGCCCAAACTTGTACTTACTGATCCCAACTCTAGGATCTTTTAACACTTGGCACCACAGTCTGGAACCTGCTTTCTCCAACTAACTGGAAGTGTTTTTCACTTTCTTTGAGATTATCATTGTCAAGATAAAAATTAACCTTAAATCTTTTCTGTTTCAAAGTTAAAAAATAAAATAAAATATTTGCTTAAACCATTCTTTTTTTATTAATGATCATTCAACAAATTAAAAAATATTTAAACATATAGCTCCAAATATGTCAGTCCCTCAGTCATCTTGGCACAGATATACTTACTGATTTAAAAATACTACAAATACAAGTTTTTGAAAATATTGTAAATTTGTGAAATATCTCGAAGTTGAATTCAACACCTAACCCCATGACTCTATGATCCCATGTTTGATGTGGAAGCAACTATTATTGTATTTCACCCACTCTTGATTTGGCCTTCGCTGTATACCCTCAATTTGGTCAGTGGGGACCAGAAAGCATTTCTAACCTACTAATGTTTTTGCTGGCACAATTGATATTTTTTAGCCATGACAAGGAACAACCAACTCTACATTTCACAGTAACTCCAGAAGGGCTTGCTACTCACACTTAAGCATATTAAAATAATGGATGTTTATACTGGTGAATTTGTGCCAACACATACACAAACTATATTAAGTAAGTCAGTTGAAAAAGATAGGGGTTTTGATATCTAAACTTGATAAATAAATATATTGAAACAAAAATATTTTTATACTTAAAGAGAGAAGATTTATTTAGCTAGCAATTTGTTAATAATAATACTGGCCAGGCACAGTGGTTCATGCATGTAATCCCAGCACATTGGGAGGCTGAGACGAGTGGATCACCTGAGGTCAGGAGTTCGAGACGAGCCTGACCAACATGGAGAAACCCCGTTTCTACTAAAAATACAAAATTAGCTGGGCATGGTGGGACATAAAGAGCTATGACTTGGCCGGGCACGGTGGCTCAAGCCTGTAATTCCAGCACTTTGGGAGGCCGAGACGGGCGGATCACGAGGTCAGGAGATCGAGACCATCCTGGCTAACATGGTGAAACCCCGTCTCTACTAAAAAAAATACAAAAAACTAGCCGGGCGAGGTGGCGGGCGCCTGTAGTCCCAGCTACTCGGGAGGCTGAGGCGGGAGAATGGCGTAAACTCAGGAGGCAGAGCTTGCAGTGAGCTGAGATCCGGCCACTGCACTCCAGCCTGGGCGACAGAGCGAGACTCCGTCTCAAAAAAAAAAAAAAAAAAAAAAAAAAGAGCTATAACTTTAAGAATTTTTGTGTAGTAAATACCATCATGAATTGCTTTGGGTAGTTTCTTAAAATGGTCCTCAACATAGAAGAATGACATTAATAGCAAATTATTAAAGAATTATCAAGAAAAGTAGGTAAGAGCTTCTCTAAGGGAGTGAGGGGTTTACAAAATGATGCTCCTCGAAGATTTGGCTAAATCAATAAATTGATTTTAGAGTAAGAAATTGATAGACTATTCTCAGGTACACAGATTTTAATAAGTCCAGAGGCAGAGGGATTTGAGGTTATATCTCCCAGGAGTACTTGGAAAATAGCCGTTATGTGTTGGTGGTAAAATGAGAATCATTATACTTTAGCCAATGATGTAAAATGATATCTTGCCACGAAAGCTGAGAAGTCTGACATGGCTATGTCTGCACAAAGGGCTCCCTATTTCTGCTCAAGTTTAAAACAGGGGAGGATCCTCTGCAAGTGGTTCTAAGCCTTCTCTAGTACACAGATACCATACTCCTGAAATAATACTTCATGGAAGATTAGTCTGACCCTTGGAAAACAATTGAAGTAGTTATAATCCACGCATTTTCAATGAGAAAAACATTGCCCCAGGGAGGCAAAATTTGTTGTTGGGAGGTGAAATAATCTTACTCTTTTTATGTATAAAGCATAGGTATATCTATGGCACATAAACAGATACACAGTATATCTGTGGTATTAAATTTTCATTTGGGTGGCAATTAGGGGAAAAAAAAGTCTGAAAAGACTTCTTAGGGTGGGGTTGGGGGTTGAGATGGTTGTTGTGAAATAAAAGATAAGAAAAACTGATAAATACCAAACACAAAATAATAACAGCACATTTCTTTCAGTCCTGACTCACAAATGTATTCACAGACACTTAAACACCTAAACTTGATGAACATAACCTCATTCAATATCCTACAATAAAAACTATTTGCAGTGTATATTCTCAAGTAACTGAAAGGGTTAACTCAGTTAAATGTTGAAATACATCTATTCAAAAGATTAATGTGGTTTTAGAATATTAATATTTTGGCATGGTTGTTATTCTACTAATCCCATTTTTGTGTCGGGAAGATAAAAATATATGCTTAACAAACCTTGCCTTCTTATTGTCTACAGAAGAGGGATTAGATATAGCTAATCTAAGAAGTATATCCTGTCAATTGCTAAAAATATTTTTAAAACAGCCAGGAGGGTAATCTGCTCTGGAGTATTGAGTTGCTCAGATAAGGTGGGATCACTATTTGGGATTTAATTCTTTTTAAATGTTTTCTAATGGCAACTGGGGAAAGAACACAACAACATGTGAAGAAAAGCCATAGATTTCCCTCCTCCATTCGATCCTATTCCCTTGAACTAAATCAAAAATATTTCCACATTAATGTTCAAACAAATACTAACTTATGTAGGGTTTTAAAAATAGAATAGCTTTATTCAATAAATCTGGATTGTAAATCTGGATCTTTCACAGCTTTCCCAGTGCAATGGCAAAGTTGAATAGTTACTGCCACAAAGTAGTTGACACAGCCTACAAGTTTGAAATATTTATTATCTGGCCCTTTAGAGAGAGAGTTTGCTGTCCCTAACAATAGAGGATTTGGTTAAATAAATTACTGTTCATCCACTCAAAACAGACTGCATTTATTGAAATGTTATTGTAAGAGAGTGCTTCATTAAATGAAAATAGATGCACAATGCATATGAACTAAGCAACTGAAAACAGCATACATAGTGAAAGTCAATTTTCGTTGAAATGTGCACATATACACAAAGTATTATGTTAGGTGCTTAGAGCTGAAAGAGCTTGGCTCTCAGAGTTCCAGACCCAAGTTCCATTACTGACCATACCAACTAATTATCCATTGTGTGGGAAAATAAGTTACTTTATCTTCTTTCTCCATTAAAAAAAATAACCTGGGGATGTTCAAGTATAGATATCGCTCATCTCCTTCCAAAAACTGATTTGAGGTGAATGGACATGTTTATATCTATTCCTGTGTTAATCTGTTTATGTTGCTGTAAAGGAATACCAGAGACTGGGTAATTTATAAACAGGTTTATTTTGGCTCACGGCTCTGCAGACTGTACAAGAAGCAGGGCACCACCACCTACTTGGCTTCTCGCAAGGCCTCAGGAAGCTTACAATCATGGCAGAAGGCAGAGGGGGAGCCGGTGTATCACATGGTGAGACAGGGAGCAAGTCAGAGGGGAGAGGTGCCATGCTTTTTGAAACAATCAGATCTTGAGTGAACTCATTTCCACTCATTATCATGGGGGTGGTACCAAGCCATTCATGATGGATTCACCCCGTGACCCAAGACCTCCCTTTACATCCCACTGTCAACCTGCGGATCACATTTCAACATGAGATTTGGAGGGGACAAATATCCAAACCATATCAATCCCTTATGGTGATTTAATCATTAAATGAAGCACGTAAACTTTCTCATAGGATGTCTAGTACGTGGCACAGCACACTACATTTTTAAACGTTCCTCTTACCTCTGCTTCAAGTAGGCAATAGAAGAAGATAAGAAACTCCTATCTTATTTATTTTTCAATAAGCAGATGGGATACAGAAAAGAGTAAAGAAAACCCATTCAGCGCTGGGGTATTCTCCAGCCACAGTGGTAGACAAGAACCACAGAACCTCAGAGAAAAGCTACAACTGACAGCAGCATTAGAACAAGGTATTAGCATATTTCTATGCCATGACATCTTGTTTCTTCTCTGAATTATGTCAACTAAGGGGTATAATTGCAGAGGATGAGAGAGAATCTGCTTCTTTATTCATTCTATTTCTCAGGCTGAGACAGAATTATCATTTGCACCAAGAAGATGGGGAAAATATTTCTTGAATTATTAGTTTTATTTGCAACTATTTGGTATACTATTGTATATAGATGTATGTATACATATATATGTGTGTGTGTGTTTGTATATATTTTGTTTTCCTCACACTACGATTTAAATTTTTCTAGTATTTCATCTTTAAACCAACAGAAATAAAGTATTAACAAAATCAATTCCTAAAATGTCCTTGTTAACTAATATAGAGTCATAGAATCTCAAAATTTGAAAGCAATCATCTAGGTTAGAGTTTCCCAAACACTCTTCCATGGAACACTACGTCTGAAAGGTATTAATAGTTGCATGTGTATGTTAAAGGAGTTCCATGGTCAGACTACTATGGGAAATGCTGCCTCTGCTACTGTCTCTGCAATGAGCACTAACACATTCAGGTCTCCAAAGTAATCAAACTTCTTTATTTAGCCTGTCTCATCCAAAGTAATTTGGCAGTAACATTTTTTTTTTTTTATATATATCTCCTACTGATTTTGTGAGATAGATAGACAGATATAGATATAGATATATAGTAACATTTGTGTGAAAAAACTTTAATACAACGATAAGACAAGATTGAAACCCTTCTCAGTTGATGGTCAAGAGACTGAAAACAGGCAGATGACTGGGATACAGAAATCATTATGGTTGAGGGAGAGAAGATAAGGAAATAAGAGGGAAAGGAGAAACATCAAAAAGGATCAGGGAAGTGGTAACAAGTGGAAGTACAGGGAGTGTTACAGTAGTATCAAAAAGAAGTAAAATATTTAGAAATGAATTTAACCAAGGAGGTGATGTAACAAAGTGGATTAGCAGTTTAAACTACTAAGCCTTAAACTGCATTCTTTTTTGTTGTTGTTGTTATACTTTAAGTTCTAGGGTACATGTGCATAACGTGCAGGTTTCTTACACATGTATATTTGTGCCATGTTGGTGTGCTGCACCCATCAACTCGTCAGCACCCATCAATTCATCATTCATATCATGTATAACTCCACAATGCAATCCCTCCCTCCTCCCCCCTCCCCATGATAGGCCCCAGTGTGTGATGTTCCCCTTCCCGAGTCCAAGTGATCTCATTGTTCAGTTCCCACCTATGAGTGAGAACATGTGGTGTTTGGTTTTCTCTTCTTGTGATAGTTTGCTAAGAATGTTGGTTTCCAGCTGCATCCATGTCCCTACAAAGGACGCAAACTCATCCTTTTTGATGGCTGCATAGTATTCCATGGTGTATATGTGCCACATTTTCTTAATCCAGTCTGTCACAGATGGACATTTGGGTTGATTCCAAGTCTTTGCTATTGTGAATAGTGCTGCAATAAACATACGTGTGCATGTGTCTTTGTAGTAGAATAATTATAATCCTTTGGGTATATGCCCAGTAGTGGGATGGCTGGGTCATATGGTACATCTAGTTCTAGATCCTTGAGGAATTGCCATACTGTTTTCCATAATGGTTGAACTAGTTTACAATCCCACCAACAGTGTAAAAGTGTTCCTATTTCTCCACATCCTCTCCAACAACAGTTGTTTCCTGATTTTTTAATGATTGCCATTCTAACTGGTGTGAGATGGTATCTCATTGTGGTTTTGATTTGCATTTCTCTGATGGCGAGTGATGATGAGCATTTTTTCATGTGTCTGTTGGCTGTATGGATGTCTTCTTTTGAGAAATGTCTGTTCATATTCTTTGCCCACTTTTTGATGGGGTTGTTTTTTTCTTGTATATTTGTTTGAGTTCTTTGTAGATTCTGGATATTAGCCCTTTGTCAGATGAGTAGATTGCAAAAATTTTCTCCCATTCTGTAGGTTGCCTGTTCACTCTGATGGTAGTTTCTTTTGCTGTGCAGAAGCTCTTTAGTTTAATTAGATCCCATTTGTCAATTTTGGCTTTTGCTGCCATTGCTTTTGGTGTTTTAGACATGAAGTCCTTGCCCATGCCTATGTCCTGAATGGTACTACCTAGATTATCTTCTAGGGTTTTTATGGTATTAGGTCTAACATTTAAGTCTCTAATCCATCTTGAATTAATCTTCGTATAAGGAGTAAGGAAAGGATCCAGTTTCAGCTTTCTACTTATGGCTAGCCAATTTTCCCAGCACCATTTATTAAATAGGGAATCCTTTCCCCATTTCTTGTTTCTCTCAGGTTTGTCAAAGATCAGATGGCTGTAGATGTGTGGTATTATTTCTGAGGACTCTGTTCTGTTCCGTTGGTCTATATCTCTGTTGTGGTACCAGTACCATGCTGTTTTGGTTACTGTAGCCTTGTAGTATAGTTTGAAGTCAGGTAGCGTGACGCCTCCAGCTTTGTTCTTTTGACTTAGGATTGTCTTGGCAATGTGGGCTCTTTTTTGGTTCCATATGAACTTTAAAGCAGTTTTTTCCAATTCTGTGAAGAAAGTCATTGGTAGCTTGATGGGGATGGCATTGAATCTATAAATAACCTTGGGCAGTATGGCCATTTTCATGATATTGATTCTTCCTATCCATAAGCATGGTATGTTCTTCCATTTGTTTGTGTCCTCTTTGATTTCACTGAGCAGTGGTTTGTAGTTCTCCTTGAAGAGGTCCTTGACATCCCTTGTAAGTTGGATTCCTAGGTATTTTATTCTCTTTGAAGCAATTGTGAATGGAAGTTGATTCCTGATTTGGCTCTCTGCTTGTCTGTTACTGGTGTATAAGAATGCTTGGGATTTTTGCACATTAATTTTGTATCCTGAGACTTTGCTGAAGTTGCTTATCAGCTTAAGGAGATTTTGGGCTGAGATGATGGGGTTTTCTAAATATACAATCATGTCATCTGCAAACAGGGACAATTTGACTTCTTCTTTTCCTAACTGAATACCCTTTATTTCTTTCTCTTGCCTGATTGCCCTAGACAGAACTTCCAAGACTATGTTGAATAGGAGTGGTGAGAGAGGGCATCCCTGTCTTGTACCAGTTTTCAAAGGGCATTTTTCAGTTTTTGCCCATTCAGTGTGATATTAGCTGTGGGTTTGTCATAAATAGCTCTTATTATTTTGAGGTACATTCCATCAATACCGAATTTATTGAGCATTTTTAGCATGAAGGGCTGTTGAATTTTGTCAAAAGCCTTTTCTGCATCTATTGAGATAATCATGTGGTTCTTGACTTTGGTTCTGTTTATATGCTGGATTATGTTTATTGATTTGCGAATGTTGAACCAGCCTTGCATCCCAGGGATGAAGCCCACTTGATCATGGTGGATAAGC
Organism: Trachypithecus francoisi; assembly: GCF_009764315.1. Taxonomy (NCBI): domain Eukaryota; kingdom Metazoa; phylum Chordata; class Mammalia; order Primates; family Cercopithecidae; genus Trachypithecus; species Trachypithecus francoisi. The sequence continues at coordinate 439,146 of NW_022681435.1, read as the reverse complement.
TTTTTGATGTGCTGCTGAATCCAGTTTTCCAGTATTTTATTGAGGATTTTTGCATCGATGTTCATCAGGGATATTGGTCTAAAATTCTCTTTTTTTGTTGTGTCTCTGCCAGGCTTTGGTATCAGGATGATGTTGGCCTCATAAAATGAGTTAGGGAGGATTCCCTCTTTTTCTATTGATTGGAATAGTTTCAGAAGGAATGGTACCAGCTCCTCCTTGTACCTCTGGTAGAATTCAGCTGTGAATCCATCTGGTCCTGGACTTTTTTTGGTGGGTAGGCTATTAATTGTTGCCTCAATTTCAGAGCCTGCTATTGGTCTATTCAGGGATTCAACTTCTTCCTGGTTTAGTCTTGGGAGAGGTAAGTGTCCAGGAAATTATCCATTTCTTCTAGATTTTCTAGTTGATTTGCGTAGAGGTGTTTATAGTATTCTCTGATGGTAGTTTGTATTTCTGTGGGGTCGGTGGTGATATCCCCTTTATCATTTTTTATTGCGTCTATTTGATTCCTCTCTCTTTTCTTCTTTATTAGTCTTGCTAGCAGTCTGTCAATTTTGTTGATCTTTTCAAAAAACCAACTCCTGGATTCATTGATTTTTTGGAGGGTTTTTTGTGTCTCTATCTCCTTCAGTTCTGCTCTGATCTTAGTTATTTCTTGCCTTCTGCTAGCTTTTGAATGTGTTTGCTCTTACCTCTCTAGTTCTTTTAATTGTGATGTTAGAGTGTCAGTTTTAGATCTTTCCAGCTTTCTCTTGTGGGCATTTAGTGCTATAAATTTCCCTCTACACACTGCTTTAAATGTGTCCCAGAGATTCTGGTATGTTGTATCTTTGTTCTCATTGGTTTCAAAGAACAGCTTTATTTCTGCCTTCATTTCATTATGTACCCAGTAGTCATTGAGGAGCAGGTTGTTCAGTTTCCATGTAGCTGAGCGGTTTTGATTGAGTTTCTTAGTCCTGAGTTCTAGTTTGATTGCACTGTGGTCTGAGAGACAGTTTGTTATAATTTCTGTTCTTGTACATTTGCTGAGGAGTGCTTTACTTCCAATTATGTGGTCAATTTTGGAATAAGTGCGATGTGGTGCTGAGAAGAATGTATATTCTGTTGATTTGGGGTGGAGAGTTCTATAGATGTCTATTAGGTCTGCTTGGTGCAGAGATGAGTTCAATTCCTGGATATCCTTGTTAACTTTCTGTCTCGTTGATCTGTCTAATGTTGACAGTGGAGTGTTGAAGTCTCCCATTATTATTGTATGGGAGTCTAAGTCTCTTTGTAAGTCTCTAAGGACTTGCTTTATGAATCTGGGTGCTCCTGTATTGGGTGCATATATATTTAGGATAGTTAGCTCTTCCTGTTGAATTGATCCCTTTACCATTATGTAATGGCCTTCTTTGTCTCTTTTGATCTTTGATGGTTTAAAGTCTGTTTTATCAGAGACTAGGATTGCAACCCCTGCTTTTTTTTGTTCTCCATTTGCTTGGTAGATCTTCCTCCATCCCTTTATTTTGAGCCTATGTATGTCTCTGCATGTGAGATGGGTCTCCTGAATACAGCAGACTGATGGGTCTTGACTCTTTCTCCAGTTTGCCAGTCTGTGTCTTTTAATTGGAGCATTTAGTCCATTGACATTTAAGGTTAATAATGTTATGTGTGAACTTGATCCTGCCATTATGATATTAACTGGTTATTTTGCTCGTTAGTTGATGCAGTTTCTTCCTAGCCTCGATGGTCTTTACATTTTGGCATGTTTTTGCAATGGCTGGTACCAGTTTTTCCTTTCCATGTTTAGGGCTTCCTTCAGGGTCTCTTGTAAGGCAGGCCTGGTGGTGACAAAATCTCTAAGCATTTGCTTATCTGTAAAGGATTTTATTTCTCCTTCACTGATGAAACTTAGTTCATCTAAGTTCATCAGTGGCTGGATATGAAATTCTGGGTTGAAAATTCTTTTCTTTAAGAACATTGAATATTGGCCCCCACTCTCTTCTAGCTTGTAGAGTTTCTGCCGAGAGATCTGCTGTTAGTCTGATGGGCTTCCCTTTGTGGGTAACCCGACCTTTCTCTCTGGCTGCCCTTAAGATTTTTTCCTTCATTTCAACTTTGGTGAATCTGGCAATTAGGTGTCTTGGAGTTGCTCTTCTCGAGGAGTATCTTTGTGGCGTTCTCTGTATTTCCTGAATTTGAATGTTGGCCTGCTCTACTAGGTTGGGGAAGTTCTCCTGGATGATATCCTGAAGAGTGTTTTCCAACTTGGTTCCATTTTCCCCCTCACTTTCAGGCACCCCAATCAGACGTAGATTTGGTCTTTTTACATAATCCCATACTTCTTGCAGGCTTTGTTCATTTCTTTTTCTTCTTTTTTCTTTTGTTTTCTCTTCTCGCTTCAGTTCATTCATTTGATCCTCACTTGCTGATATTCTTTCTTCCAGTTGATCGAGTCGGTTACTGAAGCTTGTGCATTTGTCACGTATTTCTCGTGTCATCGTTTTCATCTCTGTCATTTCATTTATGACCTTCTCTGCATTAATTAGTCTAGCTGTCAATTCTTCCACTCTTTTTTCAAGATTTTTAGTTTCTTTGCCCTGGGTACGTAATTCCTCCTTTAGCTCTGAGAAGTTTGATGGACTGAAGCCTTCTTCTCTCATCTCGTCAAAGTCATTCTCTGACCAGCTTCGATCCATTGCTGGCGATAGGCTGCGCTCCTTTGCAGGGGGAGATGCGCTCTTATTTTTTGAATATCCAGTTTTTCTGCCCTGCTTTTTCCCCATCTTTGTGGTTTTATCTGTCTCTGGTCTTGGTGATGGTGACGTACTGATGGGGTTTTGGTATAGGTGTCCTTCCTGTTTGATAGTTTTCCTTCTGACTGTCAGGACCCTCAGCTATAGGTCTGTTGGAGATTGCTTGAGGTCCACTCCAGACCCTGTTTGCCTGGGTATCAGCAGCAGAGGTTTCAGAAGATAGAATATTGCTGAACAGCAAGTGTACCTGTCTGATTCTTTCTTTGGAAGCTTCCTCTCCGGGGTGTACTCCACCCTGTGAGGTGTGGGGTGTTAGACTGCCCCTAGTGGGGGATGTCTCCCAGTTAGGCTACTCAGGGGTCAGTGACCCACTTGAGCAGGCAGTCTGTCCGTTCTCAGATCTCAGCCTCTGTGTTGGGAGATCCACTGCTCTCTTCAAAGCTGTCAGACAGAGTCAGTAACATTTCTTTACTCGTAAAACTCCTATTAAACATCTCCTAGGATTATTTCCAGAACATCTATAAATTTTCATGTAGTTAAATCCACTCATTCTACAGATGAGGAAACATAATCACGTACAACAAAAGAAAGTGAACCTGGCAACTCAGATCCTCCATTCATTTCTGTTTGCCAACTATTACAACAACATGTTTAATACATGCTTAATTATTAGTACAACATTAATATAACAACATGTTTGTCTTTTCTCCATCCCCAAACCCCCCAAAATATCAATGAAACTAATAGAAAGGTATTCACTCATAAAGACAATAGCAAGGGAAAGGTACAACAGATATTTTGACATTAGCAAGTGTGCTTATTACCTTATCAGAGCAAACTTTCACAAAATCCCTGCACTAGGGGTCATGGAGGAGAGTAATGGATTCGCTCAGAACCACTGAGATGTTTAGCATTTAAAAATATCAGGTAATGTAAAAAGTATTGGGTGGCTAGGAAGTTGCAATAGAGGCATTGAGTGAATGTCTTATGAAAGAAAAATAAATCTCAAGATCCCCAAATCATTAAGCCAAAGGGAAAAGTCAAGGTGGAAACTGTGTCAGGCAAACTTGCTTCCCATTTTATTCCTAAATAAGATAGCTACAAAGATAAAAAGCCACATACCTCCCTCACAATTTGTCCACAAGGAAATTATTTGGGCCTCAAGATCTTTACCCTAAAACACAGTTCTGTTGAATTTCACCCTGGCAATGTAAATCGATAGCTGATCTTCACAGGTGTTGGACAGAAAGTCATTCCTCTTCTCACCTGAGACAAATGCATATCTGATTGCTTCCTCTGCCCTATTGTTTATGTAAAAATGCAGATTAACTGAGTCAGACTAAAGCATAAGTGACTATTCCTCCATCCTCCTCTCACATGTAAATTGTGTATTCAGCGAAAGGCTGATCAAAGACTCAAAAGACTCAAAATGCAGCAGTTTGTCTCTTCTCTACCTATGACCTGGGAGCTCCCGCACTCTTGAGTTGTCCCACTATTCCGGACTGAACCAATTTACGTGTTATACATAATGATTAATATCTCACGTCCCGAAATGTATAAAAGCAAGCTTTACCCCAGCCATCTTTGGCACATGTCATCAGGACCTCCTGAGGCCATGTCACAGGTATGTCCTTAACCTTGGCAAAATGAACATTCTAAATTGGTTGAGACCTATCTCAGATACTATTAAGTTCACAGTCTCTATGCAGTGTGCCTCTTCCCCCATTCAGAAGTTTAGGAAACTTATTTCTCAAGAGTGACTCAGATAGGTGATAAAGCATGGGGAGACTAACCAAAAAGTAATAAAACAATCCAAATTCTAATATTATAATATCAGGATATATTTTTTCATAGGAAATGTATTCATTTCAGGTAACATTTATTGAGCACCAATAATAATGGACTAGATGCTGAAGATACAAAGATAATTTAACAGCAGAATTCATACAAAAGCCATGATTCCTGGTCTCAAGGAGTCTATAATTGCAGGAAGAGGGTTCACAGAGGTTTTCTTATTTATATATATTTATATTTTATATTTCATATGTATGTTTTTTGAGACAGGGTCTTGCTCTGTCGCCCAGGCTGGAGTGCAGTGGCGCAATCTCGGCTCACTGCAACCTCCACCTCCCCAGTTCAAGTGATTCTCATGCTTCCGCCTCCCAAGCAGCTGGGATTACAGGCACCCACCACTACACATGGAAAAAGAAAACACACACACACACACACACACACACACACAAAAAGTACTTTTTAAACACCCAGGTTGGTTAAGTCTAACAGAACAGAAAGAGCCTGAACCACAGTATTATCATTATAAAAATTTTCATTGTGACAACTCCTATAATAATAACTTAAAAATATGAATGGGGCTGGACCTGGTGGCTCATGTCTGTAATCCCAGCACTTTGGGAGGCCTAGGCGGGGGGATCACAAGGTCAAGAGATCGAGACCATCCTGGCTAACACTTTGAAACCCCATCTCTATTAAAAATACAAAAAATTAGCTGGGTGTGGTGGCACACACTTGTAGTCCCAGCTATCAGGAGATGGAGGCAGGAGAATCACTTGAATCTGGGAGGCAGAGGTTGCAGTGAGCCGAGATTGTGCCACTGCACTCCAGCCTGGGTGACAGACTGAGACTCTGTCTCAAAAAAAAAAAAAAAAAAGAATGGGAAAGAAATATATATCTATTAATATATATATATATGTTATATATTATTTATATATAATTATATATATCTATATATGTTATATATTATTTATATATAGTTATATATATATAATCATTGCTAACATTCTCGGACCCATTTCTTTATCCATTTACTCATTATATATTATTATATAAAAACATATATTGGCCGGGCGCAGTGGCTCAAGCCTGTAATCCCAGCACTTTGGGAGGCCGAGACGGGCAGATCACTAGGTCAGGAGATCGAGACCATCTTGGCTAACACGGTGAAACCCTGTCTCTACTAAAAAATACAAAAACTAGCCGGGTGAGGTGGCGGGCGCCTGTAGTCCCAGCTACTCAGGAGGCTGAGACAGGAGAATGGCGTGAACCCGGGAGGCAGAGCTTGCAGTGAGCTGAGATCCGGCCACTGTACTCCAGCCTGGGCGACAGAGTGAGACTCCGTCTCAAAAAAAAAATAAAAAAAAATAAAAAAAAATAACATATATATATATATTCATTTGGATACTCCATGCTTATATATACTTGAAATCAAAGTGAAAAGATACAGAAAGACTGCTCCTTTAACCAGTCTCCTATGCTCCCCACATAGTAACACACCATAGAGCTCCATGTCATACCACACACCAGGCTGTATCTCCCTAAGAAGAGGGCAGTTCTGCATTAAGCAGATGATTCAGATACCAGCCAGTTTCCAGTCCTTGACCAAAGGCTAAGTACACTGCTCATCTGTGCTGGCTGTCAACATATTTCAAAAACTGTGACTCTCCACAGAGTGCAGGATGTGGGTACCAGAACAAAAAAGGAAGCACTAGCAAAATGTTTTATATCTTTAAAGGAAATCCCATGGGTTGCAAGCAGATCAAATGGACTAAGTATATCATTCATATTTTCACAATGCATCACGATGAAACAGCTAAATTAGAAGCTATACAATTGAGTGACCTGGTATAAAAATGAGCACATGGTTTCACGTGAATTGGGTTTGTTTCAACTTATGATTAATCAATGTATGATTTTGATGGGGTGGTACTTGTATTTGGGGACTTAAATTATAATTTCCAATGGAATAAAAATTAAATGCTTCTCTGAGGCATTTTTATTACTCTATATAAGATCCAATCTTCTGAAACCTGATCTTCAAAGTAGGAACTTAAGTTTCATAAAATAACTAAAACAAGTGCTTGGTGAATGATGCATTAACCTCAAGAAGACATTCAACTCTATTAGTGATTCTTAAGAACTTGTACTGTGCTTTCAAGACATGAATAACACATGATTCCTGAACTCACAAATTACCTATGCTAGAATTTTCACATCAATACTACTGGATTGTAGTCTTTTCAAAGAGGGAAGTCTTCAATCACAAAGGACAAATTTGCTCATGAATTCTCTAAGTATATACAGAAAATTACCACCATTTATTGTTGTGAAAATTGTTTTTGTGCTTTGTATATATACCTGAAATAGTACCCTGATATTTTAAGTAGGAAGACATAAATTTCTACAAGCAGAGAAAAAGGAAAGTATGAAATTTTAATATTATACAGTCTTTGAAGGAATAAATAAACCAGCAGGAAAAGAGACCCAGACCCAGAGTAAATCTTTTTGTAGTGTTTTCTAGCATAGCCTTTCCTAGGGATGAATGCCACAGTGACCCCTAGTCTACACGAGTTGTTTTCCAGCTACATCCCTGGCACTTGATAAGATTCCCACTTGCTGCCTGTGATGCCAACCAGAGCTGAATGCAAGGGAAGTGTACAGAGTGCCTTGTGTCCCTGGAAAGGCTTTGCTGAGGCTCCTAACTCGCTGAGGCTCTAGGGAGGGTGCTCGGAGTGCCCTTGGATTAAGGAGACCTCCAGAAACCTCTCCGTCAGCTTGGGCACATCATGCAATGGTGGAGAGCAGTCAAAAATTTAAAAAACAAAGGAACAGAAAACTCAAACAAAACAAAACAAAACAAAAAAAAACCTTTTCAAAGACATATAAAAAGAGTGGCCACAGCAGAAAGAAACTCTCATATACCTCACCCATAGATCACATTTCCCAGTCAAGTTTGGCCAGTTGTCCAAAAAATATCTTCCAGAGCAAAATGATTCAGTGGGATCATGTGTTGCATTTAGTTTTCACATCTCTTAATTTTTGTTTAGTACAGAACCACTCTAAAGTCCTCCTTTGACCCTCACGATCTTGACACTGTTGGAGATTACAGTCCAGTTGTATTAGTTTGTTTTCACACTGCTGATAAAGATATACCTGAGACTGGGAAGAAAAAGAGGTTTACTTGGACTTATAGTTCCATATGGCTGGGGACACCTCCGAATCATGGCAGGAGGCAAAAGGCACTTCTTACATGGTGGTACCAAGGGAAAATGAAGAAGAAGCAAAAGCAGAAACTCTTCATAAACCCATCAGACCTCATGAAACTTATTATGAGTAGCACGGGAATAGCACGGAAAATAGCACAGGAAAGATTGGTCCCCATGATTCAATTATCCACCCCTGCCCAACATGTGGGAATTCCGGGTGATACAATTCAAGTTGAGATTTGGTGGGGACACAGCCAAACCATATCACCAGTTTTTTTGGTTGAATGTCCTTCAGTTTGGATGTTTCCTCATAATTAGATTAGCTGCTCTTTCCTAGAAATCAAACTTTAATATGCATAGGCACCTCATGGAGAATTTAACTAAATTGCAGATTCTGATTCAATAAGACCATAGTTCTGCATTTCTAACAAGCTCCAAAGTCATCAATGTGACTGACCACATTTTAATGGGAGGAGCCCCATAAGACAACAATCAAGAAGAGGGAGAAATAATCAGGACTGATTATCCACCCTTCCCCTCATCAGGACTAATCCCATGATCCTTTGTGAGGTTTAATGAAGTCACTTCCAGAACTCCAAACTTTGCTTAATCATTGATTTCACCACTAGAAATTCCAAACTTCCAGAACTATTGATTCTCTTATTCCTAAGTGAACCCCCAAACCTGTCCTAACCAAATTATCATCATCCCAGTGAATGGTTCCATCATCTGTCCAGTTGCTTAAGTCCAAAGCCAATAAATCATCCCTGCTTCTTCTCTTTTGCTCAGCTCATACTGCCAGTCCAGCAGAACCACCTAACTCCAAGACATATCCCAAATCTGTTCACTTGTATTTGTCTCTACGGTTGACAATGTATTGCATATCCCCATCCATCATCTCTTGCTTACACTACCACTGTAATTTACTGATTGGTCTAACTGCTTCCATTCTTGTCCCCTTTCACCCAGAAGTCAGGGAGAACTTTGAAAAATAAGTAAGTCAGGCTCCCCGGTCTGAAACCTCTACTGACCACTGATCATGTTTAGGGGTAAACACTAATGCAAACTGCTCATTTTGCTCTCAAGGATCTTTGGGATTGCTCTCATACCCTCTTGCTCACTGCACTCTGGCCACACTGACCTCCTTGTGTTTTCTCTGATCAGTCAAGCCTCATGCCCCTTTTGCCTGGCATATACTTCATCCTGAACATCACATAGCTTGCTACTTCCCACTCCCAATTCTGCTCAAAGCCATCTCTTAGGAGAATTTCCTATTGCCTTATCTGAAAGATCCTGTATTCCCAGTTTCTGTACTTCTCTATCCCCTATCTTTATTTATGTCATCATAAACATCATCACTATGTGAAACTATGCTATTTACTTTTTTCCTTGCTTAGTTAGCATTCCTTTCCTCTTCTAGATATACATTCATAAGGAAAGAAATATTGTATTTTTTTTCACTCATGTATTTCAGCTTCAGTGCCAGTTGTAACAAACTCAGTAAATATTAACTGAATAAATGAATGAAGAAATAAATGCTACTTTAAATCAAAATGCTTATGTAAGCAAAGGACTGAATGGGGAGCTGATAAAACTGCCACTCCTCACATGATTACTCACCATTGACAAAACCTTTCCAAATCAGTACGTGTCCCATTGACGAAGACTTGACATAGCCCGTTATCATGCTATGTTCAGGAGCTTACCTAAAGTTTCACAGAATGATCCTGGTTCAGTTAGACTTTATAATGCTGATATCCCCCATGCTAGCCAGGAAATTTTTCCTGACTTCTCCTGGTTTCAAGACAGCAAATTGAGCTGATATGTTTAAACTCTCTTTTGCCTTATGTTTCATTGAAATAACTAAGGAATTTAGAAATAAGAAAGTATCTGTAGCAGTTTAGGAATATAGGGAAGTGTAGAATCACACATCAAGAAACCTTGAAAGATTTCAGGAGGGTATAGAGACAATTTGACCTGAGAGAAAATCTCCTCTTGCTGACCATTCAGTCAAACCAGAAAGGAGCTATCTTGGACATAAATTAGGAGATTACTGCAACAAATCCTAGAAAAACGTTGACTCTTGAATCACCACGTACCAGATATAAGAGCAGCAACTGAACCAGTGGGCAAAGGCCAATGGAAAAGCTATGGCAAAAGAACCTCAAGCACCAGCTAACTTCAATTGCCCAAAGCAAAGGAATAACGGAAGAAACTCAACTCAGCTCAGGAGTACAACCTCTGTGTTCTCCTTCTCCAAGGATTTCTATTTCTAACAGTATCACAGGGGTGTGTGTTTTCCATTCTAGCAAATATTGCAAAGATTGTATTTGCAAACAATGTAAAGATTATTTGAACTTGATTTCATTGTACCATGAATAACCTTGATCCCTGGCTTTACTCCTTTACCTGCTAACCAAAACGAAGGTTTTGTAGCTTAGAGAATCCCATGGTCAAGTATCTTACTCAACAAGAGGGACCAAGGTGCCTGATGGTTGATTGCTTTTGGCTTATGTATTCTGAACGCAAGTCCATCAGCTGTTCCATCTCCTTCTCACAGGCCCAAAATTAGAGCTTGTCCTCAATTCTCTGTAGCCTTCCTCCACACTAAAAAAATAGGGATGACAGTTTTAATAGGGGATAGCAAAAAGTTACCTCCATAGTTGCTGACTGAGCCCATATCTTCCATGGGTTTAACAAATATAGATCAGAGGTCTCAAATCTTAAGGCAGTGGTTCTCACAGTGAGGCCATGGAGCTCCTCCTGTGGCAATGGCTGGGTACATTCTTGGTTGTCACAATTGGGTGGTAGAGTGTGTGTTACTAGCATCTAGTGGGTAGAAGCCAGAGATGCGCTAATCATCCTGAAATGTACTGGACATCTTCCCAAGCCCCAACAAAGAATCGTCTGCCTCAAAATGTCAACAGGTCTGAACCTGATGAACCCTGCTCAAAGGTCAACAGGCCTAGATGGGCAATAGTAAGTGTGAACTGGCCATGAAGCAATAGGGCATCATGGAGAAACTGTTGACCTGGGATACAGTGATGACAGATTTTCCAGTTTTTTAAGAGAGAGAAAGACTGTAGGTTTTTAATAATCATATACTTTGTTGTAAATCAGTTTGATAGTGTTTTTAAATAAATGTTGAAGATCAATTTTAGAATGCTGAAAAACTAAATTAAAACACAGGAACAGGCCAGGTGCGTTGGCTCATGCCTGTAATCCCAACACTTTGGGAGGCCAAGGCGGGTGGATTACTTGAGGTTAGGAGTTTGCAACTAGCCTGGCCAACATGGTGAAACCCCATCTCTACTAAAAGTACAAAAATTAGCCAGGCGTGGTGGCGTGCACCTGTAATCCCAGCTACTAGGGAGACTGAGGCAGGGGAATTGCTTGAAGCCGGGAGACGGAGGTTGCAGTGAGCCTAGATTGTGCCACTGCATTCCAGCCTGGGCAACAGAGCAAGACTCTGTCAAAAAAGCAAAAAACAAAACAAAACAAAACAAAACAACAACAACAACAACAACAAAAACAGGAACAAAACAAATTTAAAAATTAAACGACTCCAAAAAATAAAATAAAATAAAATTTAGTGGTCTGGATCTGGCCCGTGGATTGAGGGTTTGCCATTGCAGATTTAGTACTTTACTTATTATATATAAGCTGATCATAACAGCATAATAAAGTCTAAGCACCCATGAGAGCAGACAGCAGTTTAAATATGGGCATTATAATAACAGTAACAACCAGAGAAAATGAATACAATGGAAAAAAAGTTAGTATAAACTAGAGGTGAATTTATAGCATCATATTCCTGGTGAGATTAGAGATGAGGCTGGGAAGGTAAGCAGGGACAAAGTGTTAATATATGTAATCTATAGCAGTATTTCAGATAGGTACTGCAAGGAATACTCCAATAAAAGTGTAGACAAAAATAACAAAAGGTACCTCTCAAAAGAAGAATGGCAAACAGTTGCAAGAGATGAATATTTGCAATGACAATGAAGTTAATGCAAATTAAAATGAAATGATATTCATCAATTATACTAAAAAGGAATTAATGCCCAGTGCTGTGGAGCATTGGTGGGGGGGGGGGGAGGAAGAGCACCACTAATGCAATCCTGGCAAATGTAAACATTCTTTGCAACCTAGGCTTTGAATCACATTAAAAATGTACGTGTTCTTTCATGCACAAGTCTACATCTAGGGACTTATCTTAGGGAAATAATTGAACAGGTGGATACAGGTAAACACACAATTCTGTTCATTGTAACATGGTTTATAATAGCAAATAATTAAAAATAATTTCAACGTCCATTTACAAAAGTTTGGTTAAATATAATTTATTAACAACCACACAGTGTGGTGGTTTACAGCTGTCAAAGGGAATGAACAACTCTATGTATGGAAGGAAGATAGATTATAATATTTTTATAAACTCAAAATATTATCAGTGAGTAAAACAGATGGAAAAGCTGAGGGACAGTCAGTTAAGTCTTTGAAAGAGAAGTTCTCACTAGTTCAAGTTCCTATTGGTTGATGTCCTTTCTGATTGTTTCTGTGTGGTGGGATAATGGTTCTTCTGCTTAAAAAATCATTTTATTATATCTTCTGTTATTTTTTCTTGTATATATTGCAAGTATACCTTGCTTTTGTAATAAAAGTATTAACCATTGCTTTTTTAAAAACATAAATTATTATTTTCATGTATAAATCAATCTGAAACATATACATTTAAATTTATAAAATACTCACATATCATACCCTATGGGGAAACTTAGTATAGTATTTTATGACCTACAAAATTATTAACCCCAGATGTCACTTGATCTTTTAAGAATCAGGAAAATTCCAATTGATTTATTTGTTTCTCCTTGAGTCTGAGAGAAATCATTAGTTAGTAAAAGCAAAAGTGCCATTAAGTGAAGAGTACATTTTCTGTCATTGATGATAAATGAAGTGGTCCAAACAAAACTAAACTAATCATGTAAACTTACTATATTTTCCCTCATGATCCTAGCATAATCAATAACACAAATTTGGAAGTTAATGAGTCACAATTTTAGTTAAAAAATATTAGTCTAATATTACACAAAGTTTAATTTTTGTAACTCATTCTATGCATAGCCTAAAACAAAAAATTGTTTCCAGGAAAAGACCAATGACAATAGTAAATTTCTTTTAAGTTAAAATTGCCAGAAAACTTGAATAAAAGACAGTCCTTACATGTGTGATACTCTTGTGATTGTGGCTGATAAAACATACAATTTGATTTTTACCTTCATCTATGTCCTTGAGGATTTTAATGTTTCAATAGTTTCTTAAATGTTAATAATACATTTAGGACATGGACAATTATTCTTTTGATTTTATAAGATGTGGCTATACACTACATTAATTCTTAATAACACGAATGAAAATAAGTCATAAATAAATAATCGTATTTAGTGTTCAAACAACTAGTACGTCTTTGATATACAGAACAACATGACTGAATGTTAGCAACTTAGAAGTTTCAGAATCTCCAAGTCCTATCATCTTCATATTAAGTAGTACTTTGAAGCGCTGCCACTACTGTCTATGTTTTTCCTATTTTCTTTGAAGGCCTAACACACAGAAGAACTTCCCAAGTGTTGGTTGACTCACCTATGCAGAATGGAATGGTTTTCTCTGCCTGGACACCTACATGAAAATACTCTAATACTCTCCTATGAGAGGGGTGGACCCAGGATGGAGTGGAGACAGAGAAAGCCTGGGTACCCGAGGTCTTGGTTCTCATCTAGCTCCACCAGCACTAGTTCTTTGATCCTGCCATCTTCATGCTCCTGTTTGGTCATCAGCAAAATGGAAGAGTTGTGCAATAGCTGAGGTCTCTTCAAGCCCTCACCCTCTATGACTCTGTGACCAGATCCAAGAACACACTTCAGTTGTGGATTTCTCAGGGTCTCCTGTTGGCATCTCAGCCTTGGAGGAGGGCTGCCTCTGTTTAGTCCCTCTACGGTGGATGGTTGCTTCCCATGCTTGTGATTATTTAGGAAACAGGACATGAATTGCTAACCAATGGGAAGGAGGAATGAACTCTCAATATAAAACATTAATGGGAAAGAGAAATAGATCAGAGAAAAGGAAAGCAAAGTCAATTGTTAGATCATAGAATAGACGGTGGTTCTTGCACTAGAACCACCTAAGGAGTTTTGAAAAAATATACCAATGTTCAATTTATCCCACTCAATTAAGTCAGAATCTTTAAGGGGAGAGCTGACACTAATACTTAAAGAATAAAAACAATGTCTCCTGTATATTTATGTTGCTCAGCCTGAATTGAAAACCACAAAACAAGATGATGGTGAGTATATCATTTGAGGAAGGGAAGAAATTAAGTCCATTCAGAAATACCATTATGCAAATAGAGACTGTCTTTAAAAATTTTGGAAATGATAACGATTCTCAGTTTACAAAAGTGACCCAGACCACTCCCTAGACGAGTCTATTGGGCAGCCAAGGTTGGACCCACTAGACCATAAGTCACTCTGCAATCCTTTAATATTTGTTCCTTATTAGACTCCAGACTTAGGTCATTGGAAAATAGAGATAGATAGCTGTTTATTTAGTCTGTCACCATGAGTGATAAAGAGCTGTGCTTTATACTAGACTATTCTGAACAAAGAAATGGATGCTTCTGCATTTTATTTTATATCTTATCTTATATTTTATTTCATTTTGACAGAGTCTTGCTCTGTGGTCCAAATTGGAGTTCAGTGGTGCAATCTAAGCTCACTGCAACCTCCACCTCCTGGGGTCAAGCAATTCAGCCTCAGAGTAGCTGGGACTACAGGCACATATCATCACATCTGGCTAATTTTTTTTTTTTTTAATTTTTAGTAGAGATGGGGTTTCACCATGTTGCCAGGCTGGTCTCGAACTCCTGACCTCAGGTGAGTCACCCACCTTGGCCTCACAAAGTGCTAGGATTATAGGCATGAGCCACTGTGCCCAGCCACTTTTGCATTTTAAAAGAGATGCGATTCCCTAGAAACTATTTCAAATTCTTATAGCCCTGTGCACACATTTGCACTCAAATATCTGCTTGCCTTTCTGCATATATCATTTATTTGCACCCACTTAGAACTAGAAATATATTTTCTCGATGTTGACAGAATTAGAGGCATTAGTCACATTAGACATGATCGGGGTAGATAAAAGTCTGCATCCCTGCTTCTGAAATGGAGCAAAGACTGCAATGACTCTTCTTAAACTCAGATGTTGTAGAAAATTATGTCTTTACACCTTGCTCAGGACGAATCACTGTATGGCCAAGCTGTTATTACAACTATGATGCCACTATTTTGTCTTATTTTCAGGGAAGTGCTGGGTAGAGAAGGGCAGGGTCCCAGGAGAGGGATCTACCCTCAGGCCTGTGTTTGCAGACCTAAGTGAGAACAGGCACTCCTGTTCTTGCACCCAAATGTTGCATATTCCAAGACCACTCTGGCCTGCCATGCCCTCATGTCTTGTGCCCCTATAAACCCAAGACCCTAGCAGGCACACACACAATGGGTGAACGTCGAGAGGAGCAGAGGAGTAGACCGATAGACACCAGCAGACACCAGCAGACTGGCAAACCAGTGATGGCAGAACGATGCAGCAGAGTAAGAAAGAGGGGGAGTCTGGCCTTTGGGTATCCTGACTCCAGGGGAAGACCACCTTCCCATTCCATCTCACCTTCTGGCTCCCCACCCATCTCACTGACGACCACCTCCACCACTCAGTAAAACCTTGCACTCACCCTTCAAGTGAACATGTGATCCGATTTTTCTGGTACACTGGGCAAGAACTCAGGATACAGACAGCTATCATACTGGTCCTCCACCCTTGCGATAAGACAGAGGGTCTATCGAACTGATTAGCACAAGCTGTCTACAGATGGTAAAGATGGAAGAGCACACTGGAACATATGACCACTTGGACTTTGGGAGCCACAGACACCCACCCCTAGATGGGGCTGGAGCCCAAAAGCACTCCCCATGGCCTCTGTACCTGCCCTTCTGCATGCTTCCTCTAGGGGTTTGGGGAGTGGAGCAGCCAAAGGAGAGTCACACCCGTCACACATTCTGCAAGGGGGATAAGGGAACTCTCCCATTTCACCAGTCTATAGTAATAGAAAGCAGATCAGTGTTTGCCTGGGGACAGAGGGACACAAGGAAACTTTGGGGATGATGATTATATTCA
The DNA here is from genome assembly GCF_009764315.1 of Trachypithecus francoisi. Lineage (NCBI taxonomy): Eukaryota > Metazoa > Chordata > Mammalia > Primates > Cercopithecidae > Trachypithecus > Trachypithecus francoisi. The sequence continues at coordinate 423,182 of NW_022681435.1, read as the reverse complement.
TTTAATTATTGTGATGGCTTCATGGGTGTATACATGTTTCAATACTTATTAAATGGTGCACTAAATATGTGCAGCATATGTTGACTAGACCTCAATAAAGCTGCTTAAATAAAAATGTTAATAATAAATACAGGTTTTCTGCATAACTCACCTTCACACCTGATTCCAATGTGAAATTTAAGCTTTTACCTTATGCTTTCATCCATAATACAAAGCATGCATACATGTGAAACTGACCCAATAGTCTTAGAGACAGTTTCTGGGATATACATAGAAATTGACCCTTCTAGTCTTAAAGCTTGAAACTTACATTTGTTTTATCTGAGTTTCTTCCTCAGGAAAGGATGCCTAGGCCTCTCCAAAAGTATCAAAGAACTGAAACTCACTAGATCATCACTTCCAGACAAATGAGGTTCCAGACCTTTCATTCATCATGACTGCTTCCTAACCATTCCCTACTTCCTCTCTTCCCACACAAAGTCACATTTCTTCCCTGCTGCATAAACCTCTAATTTTAGTTAGGGAGATACAGTTGAGACAGATCTCCCATCTCCTTGGCAGTAGCACCCGATTAAAGCCTTTCTTGGCAATACTTGCCATCTCAGTGATTGGCTTTTTGTGTGGCGAGGACCTAGATGGAACCCTTGGCATTTCGGTAACACATGTACATCCATAATACAATGTTGGCCTTGTTGCTATGGGGTAAATTTATCAGTGAAAGGTGAAACAGTCTCATTAAAACTGGGGGTCTAGCACAGCTACTTCCTAGGGCGGGTGCGGGGGGTTCAAGCTATACTTCAACTCTCTTGACTCAGGCATGTGACAGTGAATGGCATTGTGGTAGCATCACATATTCTGTAAAATTAACCATAAGTGGGAAAGTTTTAAAAAGTGACTCTAAAGCTCAATTTCCATCCTGGTATAAAGATGATAAATTTGGAAAGCTGGTGACGGAAACAGACCAGACTGCCATGCTGCAGTTAGGAATGGAAGGTTTCACTTTGAAAAATAATTCTTGTAGTCTCTACATTAAATAGTAGTCAAAAAAGTAACAAATAGATAGTAATCAGCCATGTAATTTAGAGGATGACTTCATTTGTGCATTATATGACAGGATTGCTGGTCTTGTCTCTATTTACATTTTTAATTATTTTGTACTAAATAAAAGAAGCAGGACACAAACACATTGGGGGTGGGGGGAACCCAGAAACTAAACTGCTGGAGATGGTAGCATTCTGGAAACTGCTCCTCACTCTAAAGGGGACCACTTCCGTTCATCACTAGCTAATCATCGCCATAGTACATACTGTCAGGTTTCTCCTTCTCCAAAAAAAGCTGGAAATTAAGATTTTTTATGTGAACTTCCATTAAAACAATAGGAACAGCCATTCCAATATTTTTTCCAACATTGTATGGGTCAAATACACACATCAGTATGTGATCTCTGTCAAAACCATTTTAATATCCTCAGAGAGAGAATCATCCTACATGTAAGACTGTAATTTCCTTTCTCAGAAAAATATGAAGATATTTGTTTTTACTCTATAAGAGCTTATGTCAAACTTATGCAAAAGGCGTACCTTTAATACAGCTACTGGAGCTCATTTTGATTACTCTTAACTTTTTATTTAATAAAAATGCAATCTTACTGAAATGTCATTGATAATGACACTCAGAAAAAATATGCAAATGTGTTCACCTAGCACTCAAAGTGTATAGAGAGTTCTAAGAAGGCTAGCGTGTACAATGAAGACTAATATTGTCTAGTGTTTTCTTAGTTCAGGGTTCCATACTAACTACTTTGTATATATTAACTTACTTAATTCTCATAACCACTTGAAGTACTAGTTTTATAATCTCCATACAGATAGAAAAACTGAAGCATAGAAATTTAAGTATTTTGTCAAACTTCTTACACACATAGGAAGTGGCAGAGCCAGGAATCAAACCCAATGAGGTTGGCTCCACAATCTAATTTTAATCCCTCTGCCAGCCTGCCTTTCAAATTAAAAAGTTAATAAGTATCCAAATGATTGTGCATTTTTATGTGGATCATGACAATTATACCAGAATTTCAGGCTGTATGCATTCTTGTGATGCAGTAAATAGAATAAATGTAACTATTTTTAAAAATAGAGATGGGATCTCTCTATGTTGCCCAGGATAGATTTGAACTCCTGGGCTCAAGAGATCTTCTCACTTCTGCTTCCTGAATAGTTCAGACTGCAGGTATGTATCACCACGCCTGGCTTCTAACTACTTTCTTACTTGATTGGATCATTACAGTGTGCCATCTTCTGAATTTATTACAAATCACCAGTGGTGTTTTCAGCCCAATATGTAACATGAGGAAGACCTTATTTGTTCATCACAAGACTTGATTTGCTTACTTGCTGTTATTTCAAACATATCACAATATCCTAAGAAATGAACATTGGAAGAGACAGATCCTAGGGATTATCTGGTCCAAACTCCCCTTAATTGAGAGCTTGGGAAAACCATGTGAAAAGGACATCTCTCTCTCTCTCTCTCTCTCTCTCCTCTCTCTCTCTCTCTCTCTCTCTCTCTCTCTGTTTACTGTCAAAATTGATTCAGTATATGTGGGGATTCTTGTCCTTTATCACCTATCTATGTTCCTCTCTCATTATGTGGCATATCACATGAAAGAGGATACTCTTTCTGGATAAATAATACTCAGAGGAGGAAATGAGAAGGTGTCAGATCAAATGGCTTTTCCCTAAGTCGGTTTGCTAGTAGTGGACTTGAAATATTTTTAATCCAATGAATTCTGTTTCTGTTTTGTCTGCTGAAACATTTTTATTGAAAGGCTCAAGGAAAATTCAAATATCCATTCATTTACCAAGTTTCTAAAGCATTTACATCAGGAACTGAGGTAGTCTCAATTTTCACATAATAATATCAGAAGTTAACCATTATGTTGCTGTCAATAATTAAAAAAAAATCTACAGTTGATGCTTGCACAGCAGGGGTTTGAACTACATGGGTCGATTTAAATGTAGATTTTTTCAACCAAATGCAGATTAAAAGTAGATGCAAAATCCACATATACAGAAGCCTGACTTCTCCTATACTCCAGCTCTGCCAGAGGACTGTGGACTTGAATCCTGGAACCAATTCTACTACAGTCAAAACTGAGGAATGACTGTATTATGTTACTGACACTGGTGACAATTTTGCAGATCTCTTACACCTGTGTATTTTCTATTTTATGAGTACTACCAGAACTTTAGAATACCTACTTTTTGTTAGAAATTTGTAAAACACATTTTCTTCTGGCAGTAATCCAGTGAAGATCGTCATGATTTCCTTAACACCAGAGAGTGTTAGGTCCTGGAGCAGTGAAGAAAAAAATATTTCTTGTTTGGAATATAAAAGAAGACAGTAATAGCAATTATAGTAATAACCAGAGGAAACAATTAAAATGATTATTTAGAAAACCAGGGTCTATTCAATTTATTCACTAAGTTGCATGCATAAATATATTTCTTCTTGTCCATTAACATGAGTGTTCATCTAAGTTCTTAAATCTTACTCAGTTTATGCTATTGAATAAAGGGGTTTAAATTGTTATTTATTTGACCATGTAGCAAAACCAAGGCGCAGAGCACACAAAGTTAATGAGTCTGATTTTTTTTAAGATAGGGTCTTGCTCTGTTGCCTCGGCTGGAGGGCAGTGGTGCAACCATGGCTCATGGTGAAAGGGGAAAGTTTCCCTCGTTCCCCTCGAAGGGTATGCGATGGTAGTGTGGTTTGATTCTTCAGTGCCAGGCTGCTCAAACCTCTAGGGGAGCATACAGGCGGGCAGGCTGTGAGGCTCCAACCACAAGGCAGTGTCTAGGGGTGAATGTTTCCAGCTCCTAAAGCCCCAGTGGCGTGTGTTATAGGGTCTCTTTGTTTGCTGTCTATAGGTGGCTCCAGCTCAATTAGACCCTCTACCTTATCACAAGGACAGACGGCTTTCTGTATCCCCAGTTCTTGCCACAGCGTACTGGAAAAATCGGATCACACCTGGGCTTGGAGAATGAGTGCAAAGTTTTATTGAAGGACCTGTCCCACCAAGGAGAGCCAGAAGGGAGATGGTTTTCCCCTGGAGCTGGGCAGCTTGGCAATCCCTGCTCTCCTCCGACCACCCCGCAAACTCCACCTCGTCCCTTGGGTTGATGGCCTGCCGGCTTGCCAGCATCTGCCGGTGTGCTCTTCAGCCAGCGTGCTCCCTAGATGTCCTCTCTCTGTCCAGCTGCTTGTGTCTTTGTCTGCTAATGTACTCCCCTTGACATCTGGCTGCCTGTGAGTCTGCCTGCTAGGGTCTCGGATTTTTATAGGTCCAGGATGGGGGGCGTGGCAGGCCCAGGTGGTCTTGGAAAATGTAATATTTGGGCGCCAAGGCAGGAGTGCCTGTCCTCACCTAGGTCCGTGGACGTGTAGCCCTAGTCAGGGACCACATCCTCCTCTATCCAGCACTTCCCTTCCGCTCTTCCCTATCATTTAAAAGGACCACACTCTTCCCTTCCCAGGACTCCCTTAACAAAGGCAGCCTTGACCTTCTGGGCTCAAGTGATCCTCCTGCCTCAGCTTTCTGAGTAGCTGGGACTACAGATGTGTTCCACCACACCCAGCTGATTTAAGAATATTTTTGTAGAGATGGGGTCTCACTATGTTGCCCTGGCTGGTCTTAAACTGCTGGCCTTAAGCAATCCTCGGACCTCAGCCTCCCAAAGTGCTGGGATTACAGGCGTAAGCCACCACACCCAGTCAAGTCTGATACACTTGATCCATACAGAATTGAGGTTTCTTCTTTTCCTTTCTTCACTCTTTCTTCTTCTTCTTTCTTTCTTTTTTTCTCTTTCTTTTTTTTATACTCTAGATCACTATTGTGAGACAAGCCTATAAAGTAATGAGAGAGATTAAAATGGAAAACAAATATTGGATGCTAAAATCGAAATGACAAATGATACCTTCTTGGATTAGTCATCTGGGGCCACCTTCTTAATGCAATGTTCCTGTTCAAAATGTGTTCAGAATTCCACTTTTAAAATTGCCCTTAGTGTCTTTGCAATAGTCTTAGCAACAGAAAAATTTTGGTACTTTGAGGATGAAATTTATATTTAGAAAAAACCAAAAATTATTCTGAATCTAGTGTGATAAATAGAAGAGTTGAAGAAGTTCAGTGATGTCATGCTCTGCACGGTTCAAAATTAAGGCTTGAAGATAATTCTACAAGTGCTAAAATGTTTTACAGAAGTGTTGACAATATTTAAAAAGTCGTAATTTTCCAGGGCAAAAAGATTTTAGAGATAGCACTTAATTGGATTTCTAAATTCTCATATGCTTTCATAAAAAACTACACATAGCTATTCTGTAATAATAAATCTTGGAGATAGCATATTGAGAATGTGGACACCTTATACAAAAATAACTCCAAGAAAAAATAAAAAAGTTTTTATTTATTGAAAATTGAGCCTATTAAGATATATGCTAATTACCTTGCTTTTTGAAAGTAATCTGGCTGTTTACTAAATTGTTCATTCTTTTCTCTAAATTTTAACGTGAAAAACAATCTTATTGTGCTTGTATTCTAGAATCATACAAGATTAAATCACTAATTTTTATGTAGTCAACATTCAAAATGCCTCTAGATATGGTCATGGCAGTGGCTAGAGAAAATGGTTGGGAGAATTTGAAAAGGAATAATTTTTCACAAGTGCACTCATTCATTTTGAAAAATGTTTTGAGGTTTCCTGGATACTGTCTCTAAATACTGTTGCTAAGCCTCACTTTTACAACCATCTGGTTTATACATCTTTTTTTCCCTTAAATATGCCATACTTCACACATACTTTGATATAGTTTATTTGCAGAGATGAACGTTTAGAGAATATTTTGTAAGATCAACAAATTGTGTGTGTGTGTGTTTTAATAAAAACATCTTTAAATACTCTAAATACTCTCTTTTTTTCCTACAAATATCGAATGATCAGGTTTCAATGATTCATTGCTCAACTTCATTAATTTTCCTTCAATAAGGAATTTATCTCATGTTAAGCTGTGACTAACAAGAGCTATGAAATCCAGCATTTTGAATGAATTGATGGATCAATTAAAATAATTACAGAATTTAGTTTTTAAAAAGTGTGGACAAATATCAATTTATCTCAAATTTATCAAAATAATCCACTGCTCAAAGGTAAAAGCAAAACCTTAGTAAATGTGGAATGCACTGCGATAGGTTGTTCACTTGAAAAAGTCCTAGTAACAGATCACTTTATTGTATTTAACTTTAATTCCACAAATGAAATAGGAAGGAAGCAGAAAGTAATTTTGACATAACCAGTCCTTCTGATGTGTTATGTATATTACAAAGACTATTTGATCTAAAAACCCATGTAGAAGTTATAAAAAGTCATTCGTCATATTGTTTTTTTTCTAACAGTAATCATTTGCAACATCTTACCAAGTTCAAATAAAAAACATTATTTTGTGTTGGAAAACAGAAAAAAGAATATAGAGATAAGACACATGAAATCTGTATTTGGATAATAATATATTCATATATTTATGTAGCAAAATGGTATTTGTATACATTACTTTTCTATCATTTATTAATTATTGGGGCAATATTATCTAAACATCTTTCTAATATTTTGATTACCTAGTATTTAAAAAGAAATAACTGTTATTTAAATGGTATTCCACATAGCAATTTAGAAAATATTAATCACTTTGACTAGAAGCATACCACAGTATACATAATTTTATTATTTTGATGCATAAAAAACAGCATAAAGCCAATGGTATGAATATAGAAATAACATGTTTCAATGTTGACATGTCCTTTTCATTTTCATAATATAATTTTAAGGATGCTATGGGTATGATCATCAATAAGAATTGAAAATTTTCTTACAGCTCTGCCTGTGATGTCTTACATTTCTTCAACTGCAATGTTGCAACAAAAATTAACTTACTCTACCAAGTGTCTAAAATTCCCCTTATTGGCAAGATAACCAGGCACAATACTTAGGATAAATATATTAAGAAAAAAATGTCACAGTTACTTAGGACTATGAATTTGTGAATTTCATAGTTTGCAGTTTCAGTGACCTCTTAAACACTGTGAAAATCACACACACTCTTCATCCAAGTGACCACTCCTGTGCTACCAAGTTCCTTGCAATGCAAGCCTTAAGCAAAGGGGTGAGATACTGGCCAAATCCACATGTTTTATTCCCTGACAGAGAGTTTGCAGATGTAAGCAGAGGCTCCTACACAAAAATAGCTTCTTCCCAGATGTCACTGTTGGGAGATCTACTCCAGTTACTAACTCTTAAGTATTATTATCCTTTATTCTTTATTTTCTTTTTCTAATATTACTTTAAAGTTGAGGGAGAGAACCAAAGGTAAAATGAGAGCATTTCCAAGGGACATAGTTGTAGACTTGTTGTCCTTAAAAATCAGCTGAGCCCAGTTACAGTGGCTCACGCCTGTAATCACAGCACTTTGAGAGGCCAAGGCAGAAGGACCACTTGAGTTCAGGAGTTTGAGACCAACATGGCCAACATGGTGAAACCCCATCTCTACTAAAAGCACAAAAAGTAGCTGGGTGTGGTGTCAGGCACCTGTAATCCCAGCTATTCAGAAGACTGAAGCAGAGGAATCGCTTGAACCCAGGAGGCAGGGTTTGCAGTGAGCTGTGATCATGCCACTGTACTCCAGCTGAGGTGACAGAGTGAAAATCTGTCTCAAAACAACCACCACCACCACTACAAAAAACACAAATCAGTGTAATCACCATACTTTAGTACCATGTACAATTAACAATTACTCATACAAATATTAAAATGCTTAGAGAGTCTAGAAGTCTCTAAACCTGTGCCTCTTTCATTGAAATTTCTCCTGTTTGAGTTTGTGTAAATTTAGTCTGGGCTAATTCTTTCCACTCTATTTTTTGTCTGGCCTGTTGAGAAAGTAGAGCAAGGAGGGCCACAGGAAGAGATACACCAAAAACACTGATGTACGTAACTGATGCCAGCAACACACTCAAAGTTGGTCTTTTCTTGGATCCCACAATAGCAACTTCTGAGTGACAACTGGGGACGATGTAGATTCAGATATTTCTGCTCCAACATTCCTTGAGTGGAATCTTTTACTAGAACTTTAGGCCAATTAAATTGACTTGAAAACAATCAATGTCAGTAAATTATATGGCACAAGTGATGAACACTTAACTTAGGTATGTACATATAGAGCCAAAGCCATAAATTCTTCATAAACCTCACTGGACCATCTTACTAGGGACTGGCAAGTTAGAGGCATTGTTTTTTGTTTTTGTTTGTTTGTTTGTTTGTTTGTTTCTTTTTTATCCAGTCAATGTTTTTTTCTGAAAGCTTGCACTGACTTTTAAAGATTTCTCTCCATTTTATTATATTTTTAAAGTTTGATGCCATTACTGCTATTACTTAGATTTTATCTTTTAAAAATTCAATCTCTGCTTCTGTTTGTGTGTTTGCATATGATGAGAAGTCAAAACTTCTGCCTGCTAAGCAAGATATAAGGCCTTCTCTCTGAACAGGGAACAATATGATCCTCTCCATCTCTTCCTGTGAAAGTTACTTTAGAAGCTCCCATGGGACAGTAAAGATGTCTCTTGTTTTGGTTTATTCAGAGCTCCTTCTCCTTTACAACACTATAGTTATACTTGGAGAATGATTCTTTGCTCCCTTTTAGACCACGTGGTTCCTATAAGAAAGAGAACCTTCCCCAGAATCAACAGTGGGCACATGACCAGAATGAAAGGCTCAAAAGCGATGAACTACAACTCCAGATAATTTTGCATGAGAAGGAAATAAACCTGGACCAGCTGGCAGCTGGTACCCCCTACAAGCAAGAAACTGCCTGTCCATGTAGCCAACCTCGGAGAAATGAGCCAAGATATGGGGACTGAGCCCAAATGACAATTCAGATGGTAATATCCTTCACTCTGTCTTTAATACTGGGAGGTTTTTGAGCTTCACTATTCAGAATATCCACTGTGTCTTGAACTGTTAAATTGCCTTGGGCATGGTGAATTAAGAAAAGCAAGCGGCCGGGCGCGGTGGCTCAAGCCTGTAATCCCAGCACTTTGGGAGGCCAAGATGGGCGAATCACAAGGTCAGGAGATCAAGACCATCCTGGCTAACCCGGTGAAACCCCGTCTCTACTAAAAAATACAAAAAACTAGCCGGGCGAGGTGGCGAGCGCCTGTAGTCCCAGCTACTCGGGAGGCTGAGGCAGGAGAATGGTGTAAACCCGGGAGGCGGAGCTTGCAGTGAGCTGAGATCTGGCCACTGCACTTCAGCCTGGGCAACAGAGCGAGACTCCATCTCAAAAAAAAAGAAAAATGAAAAAAAAAGAAAAGCAAGCAAACTTAACTCAATTTCTTATTAATTGATGCATATGAGCAAAACAGAATTTTGTTAATATCTGCTCACGCAGAGTGATGTGCTTAGGTAGTGTCATTCAGGAGGCAAACACCTTGCAATAAATTGTAAGGCCATTTTTATAGCTCAATAGCTTTTTGAAGTGAATTTTAATTGTCAACACTCCTCTTCTAGTTGCAGTTGATAAACTTCAGATAGTCCATTTCCAGATAAATATGTTTCTGAGATTTTTCAAAAATAATTACGTGAAAATTTAGGTTTCACAGTGATTTTAAATCTCTCAAATTTATTATGTTAACATTTTCAATGACTTACAGAATAATTACAGAATAATTTAAAGAACTTATAGAATAATTTAAAGACTATTCTTATGCATTTCCACTGCATATGTTAAAGATACAAAATATGTGTCTAGAGTTAAATGTTATTTAATTAAGTATTGAAAGATATTCTCTCGTGTAACTTGGGATTTCCATGATATTTCAGATGAGACACTTTTCAGACAGCTGTGTCCTATTTTATTGCTGATTTGTATTAACCAAGTGGCACATTAGGGTATCATCAGGGAATGAGACAGAAATAAAGCCTGGGTCCCAGCTGCTCTCCATGAACTTCTATTCTTTTCTCTCTGTGTGAGATGACACAGAGAGAGAAAAGTGAGAACAGGTCTGGAGAGGCAGTAAGTGTTGTCAAAGGCATGTGACTGTTAATATTACTTTTCTTCAAAAATTTGGAATTGGTTAGAATTATTCAGGAAAGACTCAAGGAAATAATTTTTATACCAAGTTGAAAGAACGTCCTTTCTCAGACATTTTACTAACAGACATTACATTATCTGAGGAAGGAGGAAATACTCTGCAGAAGACAGAAAAAGATGAAATAGAGGATGAGCAGCAGTACAGCAAATCAAGAAGAAGAGAAAATAGAAGAGGAGAAGAAGGGTGAGACAGATTGGATGCTAAAAGCATGGAAAGAGAATGTGGTTTTGGAAAGAATCAGTCACACTAACGTAGCTTTACTCCCATTTCCAATGCTTAAAACCTTGGACAATACTTTCCTTTTTGGGTCTCCATAGTCACAACTGAAAGATAAGAAGAATCTTTATGTATTGGTTTCATCTTAGATTGCTGATAAATAAGACATCTGAAGCATCAGCCATGGTTGCTGGCCCATAACTGTTCATAAACATGCATTGCATCTTCTCCTTATCCTTAGGCAGTGTATACATATTACACGTTTAAACAACAGATGCCTATTTAATACCTTTCATGTTCCTAACACTGTTTTAGGCATTGAGCATAGAACAGGGAACAAAACAAATAAGACCCCAAACTTTCATGGAGCTTACATTCTGTTGGCAGAAGATAGTTATAAACAAAATAAATCAGTATACTGTATACAAATTCGTGAAAGGTGTTGTTACTGAGGAATATATAAGAAGGAGGGGGATAGTCAGTATGGGGGAATCATTTTTTTAAAAGGGTGGTTAGGCAAAGCCTCGCTGACAAAGTGGCATTTTGAAAAAGAAAAAGAAATAAAACTAAACCCAAGGAAGGTGAGAGCAAAGAACATTCATCCAGGGCCAGGTTCAGTGGCTCACACCTGTAATCCCAGCACTTTGGGAGGCCGAGATGGGTGGATCACTTGAGGTCAGGAGTTTGAGACCAGCCAGGCCAATATGATGAAACTCTGTCTCTACCCAAAATACAAAAAAATTAGCCAGGCATGGTGACACACACCTGTAATCCCAGCTACTCAGAGGATGAGACAAGAGAATCGCTTGAACCTGGGAGGCAAAGGCTGCTGCACTCCAGCCTGGGTGACAGAGTCAGACTCTGTCTCACAAAAAACAAACAAACAAACAAACAAAAACAAAAAAACAAAAAGAACATTCAGCCAGATGTAAGGGCAAGTACAAAGGCCCTGAGGCAGGAATGTGACTGGCTGATAGGTTGGGAGGACACTGTGACTAGAAGCATACACCATGGGGAGGGAGCAAAGGACATATTTAGTAAGGCAGAGGTGGGCAAAGTAATGGCAGGCTTTCACCTTGAGTGAGTGGAGAATCCATCAGAGGAATTCTATCTGAGGAATGACATGATCTGATATATGTTTTAAGAGTATCACATTGTCTGCTGTTTTCGACCCAGCAATCCCATTACTGGGTATACACCCAAAGTAAAATAAATCGCTCTACCAAAAAGACACCCGCACTCATATGTTCACTGTAGCACTATTCACAATAGCAAAGACATGGAATCAACCCAGGTCCTATCAGCAGTGGGCTGGATAAAAATTATGCGATATGTATATACCATGGAATACTATGCAGCCATAAAAAAAAAATCACATCTTTTGCAGCAATATGGATGCAGCTGGAGGCCATTATCCTAAGTTAATTAACACAGGAACAGAAAACCAAATATTGCGTGTTCTCACTTATAAGCAGGAGTTAAACACTGTGTATGCACTTGGGTACTCCCGGACACAAAGATGGGAACAATAGACACTGAGAACTCCAAAATGGGGAGCAGAGGGTGGAGGGTAAGGTGTGAAAAACAACCTATCTGGTACTATGCTTGCTTCCTGGGCAGTGTAATCATTAGAAGCCCAAACCACAGCATCATGTAATATACCCATGTAACACATCTGCCCATGTATCCTCTGAATCTGAAATGAAAAATAAAATGTTTAAAAAAAGAAAATGGAATGCAAAAAGGTGAAGGCCAGTTATGATGGCAATTGGAAATTTGGATATTATTGGATTCCTTGGTTCAATGTACATCTGTGGATCAGAAGCAGCCTCTCTCCTTCATTCCATGTCACTCTAACTTCTGCTTTAATTGTTTCAACTAATAACATGACTGTCCAGCCATAGGTTAGCAATGACTTTCTGTAATGTGATCAAATTAGCATACTATAGTGAACTTCCTATAGATAACTCTCCCAGTACCCTTGTCTCTGAAAACTGTCTCCTTCTCCTTTCTTTCTCATATTTCTATATGGGAGCAAACGTATTTGGGTAACATTGACCCTACCTCTCGTCACAAACAAGCATTCAGGGCCAGGCACAACCCAAGTGGCCCAATGGGCTCCTACCTATGTAATTATGAGAGTCGAGTCTGACTGTTCTCTTAAGGAGTGAATGTAAACTTGGGACATGTTTGGCATTCATTTTCCACCATGAAGACTGCAGTGGAAGAATATGGTTTCCACAGAGAGGGAAGAATGAAGCCTATGCCCAGAGGGAAGCAGGGACAAGAGAGGAGAGAGTGCAAAGTACCTGCTTCCTGGTCATTTCTGATGTCCAGCTTCCTGGGTTTCCATTAGACACCTCACAATAAATTGCCTTTTTGCTTACCTTAAGCTGGAGTTTGTTACATTCATATGTAATATTAAAACTTTAAGAGCCTGACATGACAACAAGAAACCTAAAGTAGAATAATCACTGTGTATTATGCTATATATATATACATGCACACACACACACACACAAAGCCACAGCCTCCATAATTAACATTTTAAAGCTGAAGCAAAATATTTACTAATTAATTAGCTGTTAGGCGAAGCAAATTCACCACATTTAAAATGCTTCTTAGAAATGGCTATCAGAGCTGCAAAAATCACAGTAGGGGAGATGATAAAACACATTATTCAAACTCCAAAATAATTGAGATAATGATAATCATCATCTTGGTGTGTTCCCAAAAGCATTTAAAAAGTTATCACGAGGCCACGCGTGATGGCTCATGCTTGTAATCACAGCACTTTGGGAGGCCATTGTGTGTGGATCACTTGAGGTCTGGAGTTCAAGACCAGCCTGGCCAACATGGTAACACCATGTCTCTAATAAAAATACAAAAAAAAAAAAAAAAAAAATTAGCCAGGCACCATGATGCATACCTGTAATCCCAGCTACTTAGGAGGCCGAGGCAGAAGAATCGTTTGAACCAGGAAGTGGGGATTGTGGTGAGCTGAGATCACATCACTGCTCTCCAGCCTGGGCGACAGAGTGAGACTCTGTCTCAAAGGGAAAAAGAAGTTATTATGAGACTCTTGTCAATGTTATCCTAAGAAATCCATAATGACCCCACCATTGTGTCAGATGCCTATTTTTTTTCTGTTTTCCTGCAGGGTTCTGATACTTTATTTACATTTTTAATGGAACTAAGTTGAATACTGCATGCTACATTTTTAGTTACAAATTGTAGCCTCAGCTGTTGTTTACTGATTTGTTACTATGATTTTCTGAAGTTATACAAGAGTCATCTTCACTCCTATTCAGAAAATATTCAGGACATGTATGAACAGTCCGTGTTTTATGATCAAATTTAAGGAATAGCAATTTTGAAAATCACTGTAGACATTTTCTTGGAATTTCCATTATATTTATATGACCATCAATGACAAAAATATATCAGAATAGCCAATAAGGTTATACCTTACTGTTGTGTTATACAAGTAAAGAAATAGGAAGGAACAATGGAAGGAAGTGAAGTTTCTCAGAGTAAGTAGAATGCACTAAGTTGTTGCTGCAAAACAAGTATCTTTTCATAGTGGCCCATCCAAAATATCTCCTACATTCAAATTTCTTTTCCTCTTTACATTACATTTTGCAACCATGCTATCTGACTTTATTGTTACATTTTCCAAATCTGTGCTAAAATACATTCAGTAACTTCTTGAAGTCAAATTTCAATACATTTTGTTTTGTAAACAGGAGATGAAAATGACATATCAGATTGGCTTTATATTGCTATTTTGTTATAAACTTTATGGATATTAGAATAACAACTGCACCAATGTGCAGGATATTCTTTAGAATAATGAATTCGAACAGTAATTAATTTCTTTACCCTGAGCACAGTGGAATGTTAACTATTGCTGGGCATGATAGCCAACAGAAAATAATTTTTCTCATTAACTTTCTAAAACCTTACTCTTTATACTTCAGAATAAAATATCCCTATAATTAATAAATTCAAGAATGTTTAACTTTTGAACTCATTAAAATTTTATTTAAAAGCTTAATGGGCACATTATTGTACAGGATTGGCACTTGTGCTATTTTTATGAGTATAATTGGTATCTAACATTTAATTTTTTGTGTGGAAAAGAATTTCCCTGAGAAAGATGTAACATTTCAGAGCAGTCCTATCAGTAACCCCTTTTTGATCCTAAATAAACAGATATCACAGCTACCTGATTATAATGTTTGCTCATTCGTTATATAGCTACTGCTATATAGAAGTTTGTCGGCTACCATGTGTTATATGCAATGCTATAAATGTTGTAGCATGGTGCCTGTGGACAGCATACTGAGAACTCCTGCAGAAAAAGTTATGTAGGATGGAGCTAGAACCCAAATGGATGGAAGCTGCAAAAGGAAAAGCCCAAATCTAGTATCACAAGTTGAAAGTTTAAGAAGCAAATTCAAGTCCAGTCTGTGCAAGCATCAAGTTATTAGAGATTCAAATAGACAGGCAGGACTAGATGCAACCAAGATTTTTTGGAAGAAAGGATTTATAGTGTTAGGCAAGCTCTCTGGACCTTGAATCATGACTAGGACTAATAAAGTGTGGTCAAATTCAGGGGCCTGCTGAGAATGAAAGCTGGCTGAACTAAGCATGAAGATCAGGGATAGGCTCCATTCTCCTCACCCACTGCCCTCTACTCTCTTCCAAATGTCAGAGAAAACTAACACTAAGAACTCAAGCAGAAAGACCAGTGGATCAGTTTGGCCTTCTGTACTAATGTTAAGAGACAAAGGCTGCATTGTGATACCTTCAATCAGGTAGCAGCATGGAGTAGCTGAGTATTTCCACTTCCTGCTTGGTGAGTAGGAGGGAGCCACAGCTAGCTGGCCATTTGGGCTGTCACTGGGCCTTAGAGATCAGAGATAATGTAGGGCAGCTAAGGCGAAGCCAGCTTAACCTCACCCAGTGGGTGGAAGAGACCCACACTATGCATGCCCAGCATGATCCTAATAATTTGGGTACTTCTCCCAGCCCCGCAGGTCATGCTACAACCACGGGTGTGAATATAAGGCTATATAGAACACTGTTAATGAGCTGTTAGCCTATATGCTACTCCTATACATAGCTCAGCATTATCCAGCCTCCCAGATGGTTTATCCAGTGGTTTGCAAACCTCAGTGTTCAGCAGAATCACCTGGAGAATTTGTTGAAACACAGATCCCTGAACCTTCTCCATAGTTTCTGATTGGGTAGGTGTTATGGGCTTATGTCCCACCTCCCCCAAATCCATATGTTGAAATCCTAACTGCCAATATCTCAGAATATGACCATATTTGGAGACAGGGCCTTTAAAGAGGTAATTATAGTAAAATGAGGTCATGTGGGTTGGCCCTAATCCAATACGAATGGTGTCCTTATTAGAAAAGGAGATTAGGAAACAGACATGTAAGTGCAGAGAGAAAAGGCCACGCGAGGACACAGTGAGGGGGAAGCCATCAAGAGAGGGGAGACACGGTGAGGGCGAAACCATCAGGATAGGGAAGACACGGTGAGGGTGAAACTGTCAGGAGAGGGGAGACACGATGAGGGGGAAGTCGTCAGGAGAGGGGAGACAGAGTGAGGGTGAAGCCATCAGGATGGGGGAGACACGGTGAGGGGGAGGCCATCAGGAGAGGGGAGACACAGTGAGGGCAAAGCCTTCAGGAGAGGGGAGACAGGGTGAGGGGGAAGCCATCAGCAGAGGGGAGACAGGGTGACCGGGAAGCCGACAGGAGAGGGGAGACAGGGTGAGGACGAAGCCGTCAGGAGAGGGGAGACACCATGAGGGCAAAGCCATCAGCAGAAGGGAGACAGGGTGAGGAGGAAGCCATCAAGAGAGGAGAGACACTGTGAGGGGGAACCAGTCAGGAGAGGAGAGACAGGGTGAGAGGGAAACCCTCAGGAGAGGGGAAAGGGGAGAGAGGGTGAGAGGGAAGCTGCCAGGAGATGGGATAGCCAAGGGCGGAGACCTCAGAAGAAACCGACCCTGCTGCCATCTTGCCTTGGACTTCCAGCCTCCAGAACTATGAGAAAGTAAATATCTGCTGTTTAAGTCACCCATCTGTAGTATTTCATTATGGAAGCCCTAGAAAATTAAAGCAATAGGTCTTAGGTGGGACCCAATAATGTACATTTCTAGCAAATTCCCATTGATGCCGATATCACTGGTCTGAAGAATCGCACTCTGAGGCCCACTGACCTAGTCTTTCCAGCTGGTGGAATAGCTTTCACGTCCTGGACCTTTGTACATTGCTGGGTAGATTCCTCCCTGGCTGTGCTGAACTTGAGTTTGACCGTGTCCTAGAGGCATTAACTTTAGGGATTAATCTTGGGATTCTGTCTATGTTGTGTCCCACTGAGCAGTCTTAGGGGATTCGTCCAACTCTCTTCAAGTCTCTGGATGTGGGATTCTCAATGGGATAATAGAAATTGTGTTATGCTATGGAAGTGACTGTAAATTTTTTCCAAAACCTATACTCTTGATCTCAACACTAAGCAGCCTGTAATATAATGTAATATGTGGAAACAGGACCTGGGAATGGCACCATCAACATCTCTGGTTGATTCTTATATTTCTCAATGGTGAGGACCACAGCTGCAAAATTTTAGAAGATGAAGAAATAACTGTTATTTAAAATAATCTAGAATGACTTATTGGAGACAACTAATTCTTGAAGTGTGAAAGGACTTAACTTGTCTGGGCACTGTGGCTCACGCCTGTAATCCCAGCACTTTGGGAGGCTGAGGCAGGCAGATCAAGAGGTCAAGAGATCAAGACCATCCTGGTCAACATAGTGAAACCCTGTCTGTACTAAAAATACAAAAATTAGCTGTGTGTCGTGGTGCGCACCTGTAGTCCCAGCTACTTGGAAGGCTGAGGCAGAAGACTCACTTGAACCTGGGAAGTGGGGATTGCAGTGAGCCGAGATCATACCACTGTGCTACAGCCTGGCAACAGAGCAAGACTCTGTTAAAAAAAAAAAAAAAAAAGGAAAGGACTTAACTATAGAAAGTAAAGATAAAGAGATTCTAGGTAGTAGAAATTAAGGTGAACAAAATAGAGTGGCAAGAAGTGCACGATGCCTTTAGAGACCCTGCACAGATCATTTTTATTGGAACAGGAATGGAGAGGAAGGAAATGAGGGCAGAAAACTGGGTTAAAGCAGAAGAAGATGGCCATAAATAGAAAATAGTAATCAGTTATGGCTTCAATTTACTGAGCATTTACTAAATGCTATACTCCAGGAGGACAGAGTCATTTATCCCTAGAATCAAGCAAATTGTCTGGCAGAAAGCAGAAACTCAATACAAATGGGCTCAGTGAAGAAATTCAAGGGCCTGTGTTAGTTGGTTTCATCAAAAGCTGTCTGCAGGTATTGTTATCTCCCTTTACACGTTCACAGAGCTAATTAATTAACTCAAGTGTCAGACGCAGATTTGAATGCAGAACTTTGTGACTCAAAGATCAGTTGCCTTCATTCATGCCATGCTCTTCCAGCTACGGAGTCAGATTCTTATGCTGAAGGAAGTGGAGAAACAGTAGAGGATTTGGAGCAAGAGAAATTGGGATTCAGGCAAGCTAGCCATTTTGGAAAAAAGTTGATAAATATGGCTTTAAGGGCAAGATGCCCAAATGCTAACCCTGGAAGCACCTTAGAGAAAGGAATGTTGATTATATTATGAGGTATGTCGAGAAGGACACGTGACTTATAGGTAAGAAGGAAGTTGCCAGGTCAACATTAGGCTGAAGATTTTTGAAAGAAAAACTACACATACATGTATAATTATGAAAAGCTGTAAATTATTCCTTGTACCTTCACTTGTACCTTGAGTTCTGTAGCAAGTTGACTTTTTAAAAGTTTTCATTGCCTGACAATATTGCTACCTTATTTTTTTTCTTTTTTTTATTATACTTTATGTTCTAGGGTACATGTGCATAACATGCAGGCTTGTTACATATGTATACATGTGCCATGGTGATGTGCTGCTACCTTATATTTTTGTCAGAAACAATCAGAGAAAGTAAGAGCTAAATTAAGAGCAAAGGAAGAAGAGAAATAAAAAGAAGGGGTGGGGGAGAGAGAGGATGTCACTCTATTATGTCCAAAGAAGTACTTTAAAACTAGTTAATTTTAATTAAATTCATGAAGAAATTTGTTTTTTTATTATATCATAAAGGAAATAAGAAAATACACTTTGCAACTTAAATCTATGTTTCAGAAGGTAATAGGGAAAATTAAGACAAGTAGTAAACAAAGTTTATAGCTAATGTTAAATATAGTCACCCTAAAGAACTGCAGCCATGAGTACAGATAATTTACTTCCTGAGTACACAAACTGCATTTGCAGTTCTCTTCTCTGATTGTGTAAAACGAAAGCCAAATTATTTCCATGCTGCTCCACACATCTCTCTCAAACTCTTCCAGTTTGTATTCTAAAACTCTCCACTGAGTTTAAGCGCAGCTAGAGCTCAGGCAGAGTTTGCATGCATGCTGGGCTGTAGAAATACTGCACCCATTTCTAACCCTGTAAGGATCAGTTTTCAAGTCAATGCATTTCTAGTAACATTTTCTCATTCACTACTTGCACCCATCCCTGTACCCAAGATATCTAAGAAAACTGCAAGTTCTCTGTCCTGCACAAATACTTTCTCTTTCTTCTCACTCACTGTTAATTACTATTCTTGATGCCCTTCTTTGCTTAAACAGACAAAAATTCAAATCTTCAATCCTGTAACATTTAATGCATTTTATCAAAAAGTTATTATAAATTTGAGGATTTCAAAAAAAAAAAATTTGAGGATTTCTCTCACACTTCCCAGAATGTATACAAATAAAGCATGCATCTAAGCACCATATTTTTATATGTGATCTATGTTATTATGGCCAGATTTATTTATTATTTTAATTTTTTTTTTTTTTTTTTTGAGACCAAGACTTGTTTTGTCATCCAGGCCCAAGACAGTGGTGTCATCTGGGTTCACTGCAACCTCTGCCTCCCAGACTCAGGAGATTCTCCTGCCTCAGCCTCCTGAGTAGCTGAGACTACCAGTGCGTGCCACCATACCCGACTAATTTTTGTATTTTTAGTAGAGATGGGGTTTCGCCATGTTGGCCGACATGTTGAGGCTAGTCTCAAGCGATTCACCAGGTTCGGCCTCCGAAAGTGCTGGGATTACGGGCATGCCTGACCACGCCAGACCTGAGATTTATTCATTCATCAAACCTTCACGGTGTGACTGATATGGAGCTGGAGAAAGTCTAGGCATTTTGGTCATGAACATGAATAAGACTCCAAAGGTGTTCACAGTCCAAGAGGCGGGCACACAAACCAACAACTGTAGAACATTGTTGACATGGCCCACACAGAAATTCACACAGGGTATCATGGCAGTACCCACTAGAATCTATCCTCTGTGAGGATAAAGAAGTTGTCCATTTTGTGCACTGCTGGTTTTGCAATCTCCTAAAATGAGTGATGACTACTCTCTTCTGGATAGTCCTTATTATGATTCATTCAACCACAAGACATGGAGGTTTCAGGAAACCAGGGTTAGGGACAGACCAGCCGGTTGGGCTTTACTAACCCCTGTTGCCTACACAACGCAGGGCTCAGTAATACTCACTATGAATCAGGCTGCTCCTGTTTTCTGCCTGAAGGTCAGAGGCTTGATTTTATTGAGGCCTCAGAAAAAGTTTGCTTTACTCTGTAGTTGGGGTGGAATAGAAAAGTACGGGGAAGAGATGGTGGGCACCTCTGCCTGTAGCCAGGCTTTGCCTGCCTGAGCAGGAGACCGTTTCTAGGATTATGGGCAAATTTCTTAATTTCTTTTTTTTTTATTATTATACTTTAAGTTCTAGGGTACATGTGCATAACGTGCAGGTTTGTTACATATGTATACTGATGCCATGTTGGTGTGCTGCACCCATCAACTCGTCAGCACCCATCAATTCATCATTTATAACATGTATAACTCCCCAATGCAATCCCTCCCCGCTACCGCCCCCATGATAGGCCCCAGTGTGTGATGTTCCCCTTCCCGAGTCCAAGTGATCTCATTGTTCAGTTCCCACCTATGAGTGAGAACATGCGGTGTTTGGTTTTCTCTTCTTGTGATAGTTTGCTAAGAATGATGGTTTCCAGCTGCATCCATGTCCCTACAAAGGACGCAAACTCATCCTTTTTGATGGCTGCATAGTATTCCATGGTGTATATGTGCCACATTTTCTTAATCCAGTCTGTCACAGATGGACATTTGGGTTGATTCCAAGTCTTTGCTATTGTGAATAGTGCTGCAATAAACATACGTGTGCATGTGTCTTTGTAGTAGAATAATTTAATCCTTTTTGGGTATACCCAGTAGTGGGATGGCTGAGTCATATGGTAAATCTAGTTCTAGATCCTTGAGGAATTGCCATACTGTTTTCCATAATGGTTGAACTAGTTTACAATCCACCAACAGTGTAAAAGTGTTCCTATTTCTCCACATCCTCTCCAACAACTGTTGTTTCCTGACTTCTTAATGATTGCCATTCTAACTGGTGTGAGATGGTATCTCATTGTGGTTTTGATTTGCATTTCTCTGATGGCGAGTGATGATGAGCATTTTTTCATGTGTCTGTTGGCTGTATGGATGTCTTCTTTTGAGAAATGTCTGTTCATATCCTTCCCCACTTTTGATGGGGTTGTTTTGTTTTTTCTTGTATATTTGCATGAGTTCTTTGTAGATTCTGGATATTAGCCCTTTGTCAGATGAGTAGGTTGCAAAAATTTTCTCCCATTCTGTAGGTTGCCTGTTCACTCTGATGGTAGTTTCTTTTGCTGTGCAGAAGCTCTTTAATTTAATTAGATCCCATTTGTCAATTTTGGCTTTTGCTGCCAATGGTGTTTTAGACATGAAGTCCTTGCCCATGCCTATGTCCTGAATGGTACTACCTAGATTTTCTTCTAGGGTTTTTATGGTATTAGGTCTAACATTTAAGTCTCTAATCCATCTTGAATTAATCTTCGTATAAGGGGTAAGGAAAGGATCCAGTTTCAGCTTTCTACTTATGGCTAGCCAATTTTCCCAGCACCATTTATTAAATAGGGAATCCTTTCCCCATTTCTTGTTTCTCTCAGGTTTGTCAAAGATCAGATGGCTGTAGATGTGTGGTATTATTTCTGAGGACTCGGTACTGTTCCATTGGCCTATATCTCTGTTTTGGTACCAGTACCATGCTGTTTTGGTTACTGTAGCCTTGTAGTATACTTTGAAGTCAGGTAGCGTGACGCCTCCAGCTTTGTCCTTTTGACTTAGGATTGTCTTGGCAATGCGGGCTCTTTTTGGTTCCATATGAACTTTAAAGCAGTTTTTTCCAATTCTGTGAAGAAAGTCATTGGTAGCTTGATGGGGATGGCATTGAATCTATAAATAACCTTGGCAGTATGGCCATTTTCACGATATTGATTCTTCCTATCCATGAGCATGTATGTTCTTCCATTTGTTTGTGTCCTCTTTGATTTCACTGAGCAGTGGTTTGTAGTTCTCCTTGAAGAGGTCCTTGACATCCCTTGTAAGTTGGATTCCTAGGTATTTTATTCCCTTTGAAGCAATTGTGAATGGAAGTTGATTCCTGATTTGGCTCTCTGCTTGTCTGTTACTGGTGTATAAGATGCTTGGGATTTTTGCACATTAATTTTGTATCCTGAGACTTTGCTGAAGTTGCTTATCAGCTTAAGGAGATTTTGGGCTGAGACAATGCGGTTTTCTAAATATACAATCATGTCATCTGCAAACAGGGACAATTTGACTTCTTCTTTTCCTAACTGAATACCCTTTATTTCTTTCTCTTGCCTGATTGCCCTAGACAGAACTTCCAACACTATGTTGAATAGAAGTGGTGAGAGAGGGCATCCCTGTCTTGTGCCAGTTTTCAAAGGGAATTTTTCCAGTTTGTGCCCATTCCGTATGATATTAGCTGTGGGTTTGTCATAAATAGCTCTTATTATTTTGAGGTACGTTCCATCAATACCGAATTTATTGAGCGTTTTTAGCATGAAGGGCTGTTGAATTTTGTCAAAAGCCTTTTCTGCATTTATTGAGATAATCATGTGTTTTTGTCTTTGGTTCTGTTTATATGCTGGATTACTTTATTGATTTGCGAATGTTGAACCAGCCTTGCATCCCAGGGATGAAGCCCACTTGATCATGGTGGATACGCTTTTTGATGTGATGCTGAATCCGGTTTGCCAATATTTTATTGAGGATTTTTGCATCGATGTTCATCAGGGATATTGGTCTAAAATTCTCTTTTTTTGTTGTGTCTCTGCCAGGCTTTGGTATCAGGATGATTTGGCCTCATAAAATGAGTTAGGGAGGATTCCCTCTTTTTCTATTGATTGGAATAGTTTCAGAAGGAATGGTACCAGCTCCTCCTTGTACCTCTGGTAGAATTCAGCTGTGAATCCATCTGGTCCTGGACTTTTTTGGTGGTTAGGCTATTAATTGTTGCCTCAATTTCAGAGCCTGCTATTGATCTATTCAGGGATTCAACTTCTTCCTGGTTTAGTCTTGCGAGAGTGTAAGTGTCCAGGAAATTATCCATTTCTTCTAGATTTTCTAGTTGATTTGTGTAGAGGTGTTTATAGTATTCTCTGATGGTTGTTTGTATTTCTGTGGGGTCGGTGGTGATATCCCCTTTATCATTTTTTATTGCATCTATTTGATTCCTCTCTCTTTTCTTCTTTATTAGTCTTGCTAGTGGTCTGTCAATTTTGTTGATCTTTTCAAAAAACCAACTCCTGGATTCATTGATTTTTGGAGGGTTTTTTGTGTCTCTATCTCCTTCAGTTCTGCTCTGATCTTAGTCATTTCTTGCCTTCTGCTAGCTTCTGAATGGGTTTGCTCTTGCCTCTCTAGTTCTTTTAATTGTGATGTTAGAGTGTCCATTTTAGATCTTTCCAGCTTTTTATTGTGGGCATTTAGTGCTATAAATTTCCCTCTACACACTGCTTTAAATGTGTCCAGAGATTCTGGTATGTTGTATCTTGTTCTCATTGGTTTCAAAGAACATCTTTATTTCTGCTTTCATTTCGTATGTACCCAGTAGTCATTCAGGAGCAGGTTGTTCAGTTTCCATGTAGCTGAGCGGTTTTGATTGAGTTTCTTAGTCCTGAGTTCTAGTTTGATTGCACTGTGGTCTGAGAGACAGTTTGTTATAATTTCAGTTCTTGTACATTTGCTGAGGAGTGCTTTACTTTCAATTATGTGGTCAATTTTGGAATAAGTGCGATGTGGTGCTGAGAAGAATGTATATTCTGTTGATTTGTGGTGGAGAGTTCTATAGATGTCTATTAGGTCCGCTTGGTGCAGAGATGAGTTCAATTCCTGGATATCCTTGTTAACTTTCTGTCTCGTTGATCTGTCTAATGTTGACAGTGGAGTGTTGAAGTCTCCCATTATTATTGTATGGGAGTCTAAGTCTCTTTGTAAGTCTCTAAGGACTTGCTTTATGAATCTGGGTGCTCCTGTATTGGGTGCATATATATTTAGGATAGTTAGCTCTTCCTGTTGAATTGATCCCTTTACCATTATGTAATGGCCTTCTTTGTCTCTTTTGATCTTTGATGGCTTAAAGTCTGTTTTATCACAGACTAGGATTGCAACCCCTGCTTTTTTTTGTTCTCCATTTGCTTGGTAGATCTTCCTCCATCCCTTTATTTTGAGCCTATGTATGTCTCTGCATGTGAGATGGGTCTCCTGAATACAGCAGACTGATGGGTCTTGACTCTTTCTCCAGTTTGCCAGTCTGTGTCTTTTAATTGGAGCATTTAGTCCATTGACATTTAAGGTTAATAATGTTATGTGTGAACTTGATCCTGCCATTATGATATTAACTGGTTATTTTGCTCGTTAGTTGATGCAGTTTCTTCCTAGCCTCGATGGTCTTTACATTTTGGCATGTTTTTGCAATGGCTGGTACCGTTGTTCCTTTCCATGTTTAGGGCTTCCTTCAGGGTGTCTTGTAAGCAGGCCTGGTGGTGACAAAATCTCTAAGCATTTGCTTATCTGTAAAGGATTTTATTTCTCCTTCACTGATGAAACTTAGTTTGGCTGGATATGAAATTCTGGGTTGAAAATTCTTTTCTTTAAGAATGTTGAATATTGGCCCCCACTCTCTTCTGGCTTGTAGAGTTTCTGCCGAGAGATCTGCTGTTAGTCTGATGGGCTTCCCTTTGTGGGTAACCCGACCTTTCTCTCTGGCTGCCCTTAAGATTTTTTCCTTCATTTCAACTTTGGTGAATCTGGCAATTATGTGTCTTGGAGTTGCTCTTCTCGAGGAGTATCTTTGTGGTGTTCTCTGTATTTCCTGAATTTGAATGTTGGCCTGCTCTACTAGGTTGGGGAAGTTCTCCTGGATGATATCCTGAAGAGTGTTTTCCAATTGGTTCCATTTTCCCCTCACTTTCAGGCACCCCAATCAGACATAGATTTGGTCTTTTTACATAATGCCATACTTCTTGCAGGCTTTGTTCATTTCTTTTCTTCTTTTTTCTTTTGGTTTCTCTTCTCGCTTCATTTCATTCATTTGATCCTCAATCGCTGATACTCTTTCTTCCAGTTGATCGAGTCAGTCACTGAAGCTTGTGCATTTGTCACGTATTTCTTGTGTCATGGTTTTCATCTCTGTCATTTCATTTATGACCTACTCTGCATTAATTATTCTAGCTGTCAATTCTTCCACTCTTTTTTCAAGATTTTTATTTTCTTTGCACTGGGTACGTAATTCCTCCTTTAGCTCTGAGAAGTTTGATGGACTGAAGCCATCTTCTCTCATCTCGTCAAAGTCATTCTCTGACCAGCTTTGATCCGTTGCTGGCGATGGGCTGCACTCCTTTGCACGGGGAGATGCTCTCTTATTTTTTGAATTTCCAGTTTTTCTGCCCTGCTTTTTCTCCATCTTTGTGGTTTTATCTGTCTCTGGTCTTGGTGATGGTGACGTACTGATGGGGTTTTGGTATAGGTGTCCTTCCTGTTTGATAGTTTTCCTTCTGACAGTCAGGACCCTCAGCTATAGGTCTGTTGGAGATTGCTTGAGGTCCACTCCAGACCCTGTTTGCCTGGGTATCAGCAGCAGAGGTTTCAGAAGATAGAATATTGCTGAACAGCATGTGTACCTGTCTGATTCTTCCTTTGGAAGCTTCCTCTCAGGGGTGACTCCACCCTGTGAGGTGTGGGGTGTCAGACTGCCCCTAGTGGGGGATGTCTCCCAGCTAGGCTACTCAGGGGTCAGGGACCCACCTGAGCAGGCAGTCTGTCTGTTCTCAGATCTCAACCTCTGCGTTGGGAGATCCATGGCTCTCCCCAAAGCTGTCAGACAGAGTCTTTCACGTCTGCACAGGCCCCCGCTGTTTCCCCTGTTGGCCTGTTGGTCTTCAGCTGTGCGCTGTCCCCAAAGGTGGAGTCTACAGAGACAGGCAGGCTTCCTTGAGCTGCTGTGAGCTCCACCCAGTTAGAGCTTCCCAGCGGCTTTGTTTACCTACTTAAGCCTCAGCAATGGCGGGCTTCCCTCCCCCAGCCTCGCTGCTGCCTTGCGGATAGATCATGGGAGACTGCTGTGTTAGCAATGAGGGAGGCTCCGTGGGTGTGGGACCCTCCCGGCCAGGTGTGGGATATATTCTCCTGGTGTGCCTGTTTGCTTAAAACGCAGTATTGGGGTGGGAGTTACCCGATTTTCCAGGTGTTGTGTGTCTCAGTTCCCCTGGCTAGGAAAAGGGATTCCCTTCCCCCTTGCGCTTCCAGGTGAGGCGATGCCTCGCCCTGCTTCAGCTCTCGCTGGTCAGGCTGCAGCAGCTGACCAGCTGCGATTTTCCAGCACTCCCTAGTGAGATGACCCCAGTACCTCAGTTGAAAATGCAGAAATCACCGGTCTTCTGTGTCGCTCGCGCTGGGAGTTGGAGACTGGAGCTGTTCCTATTCGGCTATCTTGCTCCACCCCTATTTCTTAATTTCTTTCCTCATCAGAAACACTAACAGGCCAGTTTCTATCATTTTCTAAAACAAACAAACAAACAAACAAACAAACAAAAAACACCACCATCAAGCAAATTCAATTTAATTTGCAAACAAATAGGATTTATACAGAGGAATTTGCAGATTCTACATGTTCTGATTTTTATACAACTCCAGCATCTTTTCCACAAGAGATTTTTGGTGGAGATGCCAGCAAGTCTTATAATTTTCCCATGATTATCTTATGACATCACTACAGTTCCTGGGGCCTGGTGCACTGCAAGGCACCTGGATGCCCAGTAGGTGCATGATGTTGGATGACTGTGCTAAGGCTGACCATGCACTGGTATAAGTGATGGGTGCATTAGCAAGAGATTGGGGAATGGTAGAAATTGGCTAGGTGACAAAGAGGGGAGTTTCATGAACATTTCAGGAAGAGGCAGCAACATGAGCAAGAGCTCTGAGTTGAGGCAGCATAGACATGGAGGAAATTATAAGTAGTTTCATGGGAGAGGGATGTAGAAGTTGATGAAGGGATAGACAAAGTTAGATTGCAGGAACCATTATGTGTCAGATTCCATTCACTGCAGCAGATATTTATTCTGGGGTCAAACTCCAATTGGTACATATGCATTAGTGGCATCCTGAAGGCCAGGAGGCAAAACATGACAATTGACAGAAATAGGAAGAGTTTCCAAGTGATGAAATGACCAGTTTGTAGCCTGAGGCAGCAGGCTTTTGGAGACAAATATCTGGACACATTTTTCTTGGCAATATGATGCCAAGAGGACAAAACTTAGGCCAAGAAATCCACCCGGTTCTCTGGAAGAGTAATGGCTGGAATATTGTTAATGTGGCATCAATTCCAGATTTAAGAATAAGGTCTGAAGTGCAGCTGCTCCATTCTATCATTTAGCTAATGGAAGCTTGAGGATTTGCCAGACATTGTTTCTGGGTCTTACACAATTTCAGAGCTGCTTCATGTTGATGCTGTGGTCACGGCCTCTAGGAAGATGCCACACCAAAGAAGGGGAGACACAGTCCCAAGTTGTGTCTGGGTGAGAAGCTGAACACCGGCTCCGAGGTCAGGTTCTCTGAGAAAGCAGTGGGAAGGACAGAGGTCAGGTTCCTCCCAGATGCAAAAGCAGTGACTGATAGCTCCCGACAACACACAGGCTTTTTTGTGTTTATTCATTCATCCACTGAGCGGATATTAATTAGGTGCCAAGCATTTTTAAGGTATAGTTCTAGGTTCAGGGCTCAGGGGATGCAGCAGTGAGCAAAACACAAGCAACCTCTGATTCTGTGAGGGGAGGCTGAGAATATACAAATAAATATCAGCTATTTCAGATAGAGGAAAGCTCTGTAAAGAAAACAAAGCAGGATAACAGGATAAAGAATGACCAAGAAAAAAGAAAAGATGCTATTCTACTGGCTTAAATAATTGTTGAACAGTGTTTCTTTATTATAGAATAGAAACGAAAGTGGAAATGAACAGTCTTCACCTCTCTGGGTTGTAAAGGGAATTAAAAGGAATGTGTTTATGAAAGACTTAGCTATCTCTCTAAAATGCAATAAGCATCAATAATCAGTTGCTTACATTTTTACTGCCAGTTTTTAATGAGGATGAGGATATTCTAGAGGTTAAGCTTTCTTAACAGTAGTCGGGAGAACTGGCTTCAAAGCCTGCCAAATGTTCTGTGTTTGGATTCTGGTTCTACCCTGAAAACCCATGTAACCTGAATCAGTTACTTTATCTCTATGAGCTTCTGTTTTCTTACCAATAAAACGGAATAATCATTAGTACCTTCTTTGTTAAGTTGTTGGAAGGATTATTGAGATTACACATCAAAAGGTCTTGGTTCAGTGACTGGCACAGAATAGATACTCAATATAAGTTACCTGTTAACATGTTAATATTTTTGGAAAATTTTCCCAACATTAAAATCAACCTTCTAGGGTTATAATTGTTTCTGAATAGTAATACACGGTGTTTTCTCTCTTACCATCACTTGTTGGAGGAGGTAGAGTAGAATGCTGGTTGAGAGTACAAATTGGCAGGGATGCCGTGTGTGTTAGCTACTCAGTTACATAGTTTCTTGAAGGCATCTCTTGTTACTATTTGAAGACAATAACATGATAGGAAAAAAACAGAAGTTGTATTTAGTTAAATTAATTAACCTATTCTGGCTGTAGAAAGTAGATTGTCTCAGCTGGGTGCGGTGTCTCATGCCTGTAATCCCAGCACTTTGGGAGGCCGAGGCAGGTGGATCACGAGGTCAGGAGTCCAAGACCAGCCTGGACTTGGTGAAGATGGTGAAACCCCATCTCTTCTAAAATACAAAAATTAGCCGGGTGTGGTGGCAAGTGCCTGTAATCCCAGCTACTCGAGAGGCTGAGGCAGAGAATTACTTGAACATGGAAGGCGGAGATTGCAGTGAGCTGAGATCATGCCACTGCCTTCCAGCCTGGGTGGCACAGTGAGACTCCGTCTCAAAAAAAAAAAAAAAAAAAAAGGAAGAAAGTAGATTGTTTCTTGCTTTATGTCTCTGTGTCCTCTGCTAGAATGTGAATCCTCATGGCAAAGATCCTTCTTATTCGTGTGTATCTATAATACTTAAGATAGTGCCTGGCAGAGTTATGTGCTTGGAAGATAGGGCTACCTGTGAAAAAATTCACAGAAAAAGACTAAAGACTATCATACTGCATCATAGAATGAAACTAAGATTCATGACCGTGGCAATACCTCCATCCCTTTCCTTTGCAGAAGCTTTGTGGGTGGTTTCCTTTTGGGAAAATCAGGCCAAATTCATCTCTACCCTTGGTGCAGCCACTCTGCCTCTACAGCTCCTTCACCAAGGCAGCATGCCATGGTTGCTGAGCTTCTATTTAGAAGGTACACCAAGAGCATCTTTGAAGAGAATGGCCATCCCTGTATTGAATGATGACCTTAGTAGCCGGAAAATTTTGATCCCTCTAACTATTTACTTGAGTCTAAAAACATTTATTTCCTTTAGTGCTTTAGAAAATGAAATTTCAAAGCTAATGTCTGCTCAATTTAATTAAATGCAGGACAGAAATATGAGATGGCCTTTGCCAAATGAACCAAACAAGGACTGATGAAGAGAAGAAGAACAGGAAGAAGAGGAAGAAGAAGAGAAAGAAGAAGAGGAAGAAGAAGAGGAAGAGGAATAGGAAGAAGAAGAAGAAGAAGAAGAAGAAGAAGAAGAAGAAGAAGAAGAAGAAGAAGAAGAAGAGGAGGAGGAGGAGGAAGAAGTAGAATGGACATAGCAATTGATCTATGGCTTTAAAAACATTCTGAAGATACATCGGATTTGAAAGTGCATGTAGATACAGTCATCAAGTATAAAATGTGTGGAAGGAGCACTGAATTAAATTCTGTAGCAAATTGATATTATTCTTCCAGACAGCAAAGGGAAAGTTGTACAAAGAAAGGAGGAAACAGATGAAAGCATGAAGGAGGACATGCAATGCAATATACAATGTAGGTATAGTCTGATGATTATACCGAGTAAATCCCTAATGAAAGCTTGTTAAATAAGTGAATGAATAAGAAGCATGGCTTATAGGATTGATTATGCAAGAGATTCAATATTAAATATAACATCTTAAGGGTTTATTTAATAATTAATAAAAGAGATTGGGTTTGGAGTAAGGATTTTAACTGTCTTAAGTCAATGTAATTAGTTCAAGGCAAAATGTCTCTTGTTTTCACACTGGATGTCTATTTGAAATTTGGCTGCATATAATGATTAAAACGAAAGATCTCACATTTTGATTCAAATTGCTGTGTGGAACCATAGGAACAATCAACATGGATAAGCCTAGAGGCCAATACAGAATTAAGGATGAGCCACCACAACATTCTCTTTTCTCCAGCAGAGACAGGAGAGCTCTAATTCCCAGGCTTCATTTGCACATGCTGTTATTCACAGATGAATAAAGTGTGCCACTTTGTTGTCACCCCCTGGATCCATAGCACATAAGCACAGACAGGAAATGGTCCAAAAACCATTGGCATCTAACCCATGATACATTATGTTACTAAATATCTGGCATGAAAATTGGCTAAATCTCATCAGGCAGTTGCCAAATGTCATTTAACAAAGCAGTCCCTATCCAGGACCTCTATGTGACTATACTGATAATATTGTCACTAGAGGTGAAGAGACACAGTCCATAAAGAAACTCATCATTAGAAATAAACATGGCAGCTCACCAAAAAGCAAAAGCAATGTGAAGAAATTAAAGAGGAGCTTTTCAGTAAACCAGTGTGTTTGTGTAGGTTGCATGTGTGTGCGTCAATGCATTCAAATGTGAAAGTCTTTATTCCATTAAGTAATAGAGATGATATATTTTTCTCTTAACTGCCTAAAGTAGTGACTAGGCTTCATCAGCATCATAAATAAAACAAATACTCATTCTTACTTGTGGTCTTCAGATCACAGTGTCCAAGGCTGCTTGGGTTTTGTCCTTTCTTCTAACGATTTTGGAAAAACTGAGTGAAGATTTCTCCTTAGCCTGGCTTCTTTGTAAGTAGAAATAACCCCTACTACCTTCCAAGCATGAAGTCAAATGTGAGTTTTTAAAGAGAAGTGAAGGAGCTCTTTTGATGAAGTTTTTTCTTTACAAAGTCTTTTTAGAGCAATCACACACAGACACGCACACACACACACACACAAAACTATCAGCTCTATCACCATAATACCCCCTTTATATTTCCAACCTTGATTTCTCACCTTAACTCCAAATTTCCAAATTATCATCTATTATTAGGCAATTCAAAATGAAATGTGTCCAATGTTGGGCTCATTGTCACTCTACCCTTAGAAATGTTTACCTCACTCTGACTTCTTGTCATGAATGGCACAGATATGAGTCCAGTCACAATCCAGCCAAGACCCTGAGACATTAGACTCTTCAGTATCCTTCAACTTCCACACAAGTTCTGTTAAAAGCTCATGTTGTTGCAAATTCACCAAATTGTATACATTAAACGTGCAGCTTTTTGTATATCAATGCTTCAATAAAACTGTTTATGAAAACCAATGAATGTTGATCTTATCTACAAAAATGACTCTTTTTTCAGTGCCTTCTTAGCCAAACTAACTGTTATTGCTTTAGCCAGAAGTCAGCATTTTCTGGGTAGTGGCAAAAAATACACATTCGTCTTTCTTGCTCACCCCATCTTACTGCAATCTAATCCATCCTCCATCCTCGTGCTGCATGGAGCCTTCAAAATACACATCTGTTTATATCTAGCCACTCCTGAAGACTCTCCAGTTTAACAAGAAAGGGACAGAACCTAAATGAGAAAAACTAGTGTCTTTGCTCCTAGAATTCACATATAAATATAATGCATTTCTAATTTGAACCCAAAAAAGATTTTTTGAATTGAATGAAATGATGCTGATGTTCATAATAGAATAAAAAGGGCTGGAGAAAATGTTGAAAAACAGAGAGGGATATTCCTTCTCTAATACTAGAAAGTACTATACATCTGCTATTAAACAACATGGTATAGCAATAGAAAAAAAAATCAAAGAAACAGAATTGAGACTAGAAATAGATCAAAGAGTAGTGGTCCCCAACATTTTTGGCACCATGAACTGGTTTTGTGGAAGACAATTTTTCCATGTTGGTTCGGGGTGGTTTGGGGGTGACTCAAGTCCGTTACATTTACTGTGTACTTTATTTTGATTATTATTACATTGCACTAGATAATGAAATAATTATACAATCCACCATAATGTAGAATCAGTAGAAGCCCTCAGCTTGTTCTCCCGCAATGGTCCCCTCTGTGGGTGAAGGGAGACAGTAACAGATCATCAGGCATTAGATTATCATAAAGTGTACACTCTTAGATCCCTCAAATGCACAGCTCACAATAGGGTTCGTGATCCTATGAGAATCTAATGCCGCTGCCAATCAGACAGGAGGTGGAGCTCAGACAGTAATGCAAGTCATAGGGAGTGGCTGTAAATACAGACGAAGCTTTGCTCATTCACCCTCCACTCACTTCCTGCTATGTGGCCCTGTTCCTAACAGGCCACAGACCAGTAGCAGTCCATGTCCCAGGTGTTGGCAATTCCTGTCTTAGAACATAGAACTTAGTGTATGATGGCCAGGTGTGGTGGCTCACACGTGTAATTCCAGAACTTTGGGAGGCCAAGGTTGGTGGATCACTTAAGATTGGGAGTTTCAGACCTGTCTTGCCAACATGGTAAAACCCAGTCTCTACTAAAAAGACAAAAAATTAGCCAGGCATGGTGGTGCACAAAGGTAATCTCAGTTACTCAGGAGGCTGAGGCAGGAGAATCACTTGAATCCAAGAGGCAGAGGTTGCAGTGAGCCAAGATTGCACAATACAGCCTGGGAGACAGCAAGACTTTATCTCAAGCAAAAAACAAAAAATAAAAGAAGAACTTAGCATATGGTAACAGTTTTATTTACATTCAGTGGATGAAAAATGTGGTTTATTTAATAGATAGTATTGGTCCAATGGACTATTTAACTAGAAAAAAAAATGAAATCAGACCCCTGGTTTACATTATATAATACAAAAACAAATACCACATGGATTAGAAACTTAATCATGTATATAAAACCTTAAAATCCTGCAAGAATATCTAAGTAATCACATGGAAGGCCTTCTTAACCACAACTGGAAACCCTAATAGTGTAAGCAAAAAGATACCAGATAAAGTTATATATTTTGTATGGCAAAATATGCTACTAACAAAATCATAGACTTTGAATAAATATTACTATTGCAGAGGATAGAAAAGAGCTCTCAAAAATTAACAAAAAAAAAAAAAAAAACAAGATGGAGAAACAAAAGAGGCTATTTCTAGAAGATCAAATTGAAATGGTGAAGAAATATACTTTTAAAAAGATGTTCTTATGTAATCATCAGATGGCATTTTACACACAGTGGACTGCCCCAGACAGATGTGAGCCGTGGAATCAAAGGAAATTATTTTGGAACTTCAAGGATTACCCTATTGGATTTCTGACTTGCATGGGGTCTGTAACTTCTTTCTTTTGGCCAATTTATCCTATTTGGAATGGGTGTATTTATCCAATGGCTGTACCTCCGTTGTATTTTGGAAGTAACTAACTTGCTTTGATTATACAGGCTCGTAGACAGAAGAGACTTGCCTTGTCTCAGATGAGACTATGGACTGTGGACTTTTGAGTTAATGCTGCAATGAGTTAAGACTTTGGGGAACTTTTGGGAAGGCATGATTGGTTTTGGAACGTGAGAAGGACATGAGATTTGGGAGGGGCTGGGGTGGAATAATATGGTTTGGCTCTGTGTCCCCACCAAACCTCACCTCGAATTGTAATCCCCATAATCCCTACATATCAAGGGGAGGACCAGGTGGAGTCAATTGGATCATGGGTGCAGTTTCCCCATGCTGTCCTTATGATAGTGAATGAGTTCTCATGAGATGTGATTGTTTTATAAGTGTCTGTCATTTCCCCTGTTGTACTCACCTTGTCCTGGTGCCCTGTGACAAAGGTGCCTGCTTCTCCTTTACCTTCGACCATGATTGTAAGTTTTCTGAGGCCTCGCCAGCAATACAGAACTGTGAGTCAATTAAACCTCTTTCCTTGATAAATTACCCAGTCTCAGCTATTTATTCATGGCAGTGTGAGAACAGACAATAAATCCTGAGAAAAACATGAGAGTTAGGTTGCTGACACTGATTATCTTGAGAAAGTAGTTTAGTAATGACAATAAAGAGGCAAAGGTGGAATCAAATAAGGAAAGCCTGCATATGACCACTTTTAGTACATATGAAAATTATATATCTATAAATAAAGAGTAGGAAAAAAAGTTGCAAGTTACCAATGGCTCTTCAGTACCTTCGGACAATGATTTTTTTACATTAAAATTTGTTTGCCATTCAATACTTTTCACAATGCAGCCATTGCTACATATTGCTACTTCCAGCCACAAGCCACATATCGCTACATTTTACAAACATCTTTGTGCTTTATCCATGGGAACATTTTTGTGTTCCCATAACACACCCCATTCTCTAATCCCCTCTTTTGGATTTGCTGTTATATCTGAAAAGATTCCCTTTTAAATTACCTAATAAATTTCTACTCATCCCACAAATGCCAGCCCAAGTTTTACCTCCTCCAGGTATCCACTCACTCTCCCAATATCTTCCTTGTCTCTCCTCTGCATTGGCCCCTACAAGACAGTACTGTAATTATTGCTTTCCCCATCTTTCCTCTCCAAGTCTCTTTTAGCTGAGATTCTTGGAAGAAGGGACTATTTCTTATTTATTACTATATCCCTGATCATTATTTAATTTTCCCACTACCTCCCCCAACACAAGCATTCCCTGAGATGATTCTAGGTAACTTTACGGAACAAATATCCCTTTACAATCTGATTACTTGCTGGAGATAGGTTGATCTCATTGAGTCCACACAATAAGCAGAACTCAAGCCACACAATTATAGTAACATTCCATGTGCCAAGGGTGGCATTTATGCTTATTTTGTGTAAATTGTGGGAAACAGGCAAAATAATCAAGGTCTGACTTCAGCTGGTTGTGGACAGACCACATGGAATGAAATCAGTATATATTAAATAAGATAAACATTGAAGATAAACAACATCATTGACTTCATACTATTATTCATGGTCATCATCTAAGCACAATAGTGAAGTGATTTTCTAATTGTGTTTATGAATACCTTGATACAAAGAGTCCTTTCCTACATTATTTTTAGTTGTATCTTGCTTTTAAAAAGAGCCACTAATTAATCACCATCTACTGGTGGTATCTCAAAAATACAGAGTTGAATAACTATGGCAATTAAATACTCTCATGACCATTACCCTACCTGAGAACTATACTATGACCTTTAGCCATTTTAGTTAAAAGAGCTGTATAACTCCTGAAAAATCAATACTGCCCACCACACACTGGCATGAGCTACTGAGTAAACAGTTATGTGTGGAGTTATTTGCCTTTCCATGTTATTTGCCCAAGCAAAAACCTGTTTTAGGAGTATTAGAGCAAACATTTAGGAGGGCAAATGGATAAGGTATTTGGGTGTTTCATTCCTGTAAGCAATCTGTTAAAAATGCAAGATAAAAGAAAGGAAAATCTTTGGTTCCTAGGGTGGGAAAATCTGTAATTGACTAAAATTTCCCTACCTCCCTCCCTATGTGTTTAGAACTCAAATTTGTGGTCACTCACAAACTTAGTGAATTGGATGGTCCTCGAAAGTTCCTGGTAATCTTTGGCCAAATGCCTGCATTCTTGTCATTTGGCACAATTTAAGGAGGAGCCAAAACTAAACCAGTCATAATCTTCCACAAGGCTCCATTAGAAAAGTCACATTACAATGCATTAGTGATGACTAAGCTCTATACATCACATTAAAAATTCCCTGGGCAGCCATTGTTTCCTCACTTCAGAATGAATAACAGAAATGACATTTCACAACTAACAACTTGAGTTTATTATCTCTAGGGAACCAGCACAGAAACTACCAGAGGGGATATGCAACATCAACCAGTCATTTTCCGGAGTTCCTCAGTATAGATTTCTAATATTTCATTCACTACACCTATGTCTTTAGGCATATTTCACGGATTTGTATGCAGAGGTGAAGCCCGACTAAAATGTAAAGAATCTGCATTGCAGAAACATAAACATTAGATCTAGGAGGTATATTAGCACTTATTTAATCTAATTTCTTCATTATATAAATGGGAAAACACACCAAAACAAAACAAAAAGGACATGTGGAGACGTTCAATGATCTGCTCAAATTTTAAGGCAATTGAAGGCAAAGCCAGAAATGAAACCCAGGTCTCCCAAATCCTAACCTGATTCTCTTTGCATATGCCTGCCTGCTTCTACTCAACTGCAAAACAACCTCTTTAGCTTCGATTTACAGGGCCATCACTGTCCTTTCACTCATCCATAATGACTCCATTTACTGTGTTTCCTGTTGACTTTGCTTTATATTTATTTCTACTATTTCCTGCTTTTGATTATTTCTGGAGCGTCTACCATGAAGATGATGAAGTAATAAGATGGAAGAAAGTCATATGTTATTCCATGTAACAATTACAAATCTAAGACTGAACTCCAGGAATTCTCAGGCAATTCTGGACGTGTGATTGTTGCCCATTCATTCTAAAAATGTGTCTTCACCAAAAAGTTGGTGTTTTAAAAATAAGTTTGGAAAACTATAATTTCATCTAGAAGAAAGTAATGTCCTGCTATAAAAAAACTGGTTTAACTTTAACTCATAATTTCCCAAATATATTTGAATATGGAAACTCTTCTTGTATGTACCTAAGTTTCTGAAACAACTAACCTTCCACAAAACAAACATTAGTAAGTTGCTTTATCACAGTGAGCAATGGGGTGTGGGCCAATATCTCCTCCTTCAATACTTTGTTTTACTAAAAAGAATTTACCAAATGTTTCCTGTAGGCAGCTCATTGTGTGGTTGAAGTGGGTATGGGTAAAGGAAATGAAGAAAGAGATATAAGAAGTTAAAAATGACTCCAGATTTCTTGAGTTTACAATTGTATTGGGTATAAACAAGACATGCAACAAGTAACCAAACCCTTAGGCAGTAAATAATTCAGTGTCCAGTATCTCCGTAAGGTACAGATGAAGGCACTGGGATTTTTCATTTGAACTTAACTGGAACAAAGCAAATTTTAAATTAGATCCTGAAGGACATACAGAAATGAAAGTGTCTGGCACAAGGTTGACCAATGCATATTTGCTTAACAAATGAAGGACATTCTGGGTTAGGGAATAGCATGAACAATATCTTGAAGTCAAATGGAATGAAACATGTTATTCATGGGAATGTAGAACCTAGGGTGTCTGGGACAGGAGTGAGGGTGAGCATTGGCTCCAGGGGATGGGAAATTAAAATCAGAGAGGGGCCGAGCACAGTGGCTTACATCTGCGATCCCAGCATTTTGGGAGACTGAGGCAGCAGGATCATTTGAAGTCAGGAGCAAAATAAAGATTGAAGTGGGAGAATTTAAGCAGAATGTAAAAATCGTTATGCTAATGAGAACTCCAGAATCTTCCCAAAGTCATTTTTTTATTTTTATTTTTTGTTTTTTGGTTTTGTTTTGTTTTGTTTTGTTTTTCCTTTTCATCCCTAGCATCTTACAACCACCTGGGCATGAAATAGGAATTTAAAAAATGTTAGTTAATTAAAATAACAAATGAGCACGAATAAAAGAAGCACAGTGGAGAAGAACTGGAGAATTTCTGTTTGGGAAGTAAAATGACACAAGCAGTCTTTTTCAAAAACATTTCTGGTTGGTGATGTCTGATGGGAGTTGAATTGTGAGATGCTACAGACAGCATGCAGCAGTTAGAAGACAAAGTTTGGAGTTTAGGACAAACACCTTCCCTGGAGTAGATAAATTTGAAATGCATTTTGAAAGAATCAATAAGCCCGAGGAACAATGGAATAAAAGGGACAATGGAAAAACAGCATCCAAGTTTAGACCTAAGATAGTGGTAGTGTCAATCACAGAGAAAGGAAAATTCTAAGAGGGAATAGGATTGGTAGAGGGATTCTATGTTGGAAAATAACGACAAATATCCAAAGGGAGATGTTCTGTCACCTAATGGTGGCATAGGGAAGGCACAACTACTCAAATAGCTACTTTCCCATCTTAGCCTATTTCCCAAATGAAATATGGATATGATTATTATCATCCCCATTATGCAGATGAGAAAAGTGAGTGGCAGAGATATCAGGTGTTTGCTCACTCAACAGGGAGTATGGCTAAGACTTTAATTCCTACAATATTTACAATGTTGTATTTCAGGAGATACAGAATTGAATTACAAAGTCTGGTCAGATGAAACCCCGTCTCTACTAAAAATACAAAAATTAGCCAGGCATGGTGGCACAATTCTGTAATCCCAGCTACTCAGGAGGCTGAGGCAGGATAATCACATGCACTCAGGAGGTGGAGGTAGCAGTGAGCCAAGATGGTGCCACTGCACTCCAGCCTGGGCAACAGAGCAA
The DNA here is from genome assembly GCF_009764315.1 of Trachypithecus francoisi. Taxonomy (NCBI): domain Eukaryota; kingdom Metazoa; phylum Chordata; class Mammalia; order Primates; family Cercopithecidae; genus Trachypithecus; species Trachypithecus francoisi. The sequence goes on along the minus strand of NW_022681435.1, from coordinate 384,657 downwards.
GACTCCATCTCAAAAACAAAACTACAGAATTATCAGAAGTGTGAAATCAAGAGATCAACAGGGGGATTCTTAAGGAAGTTCACAGGGAGAATCTATCTCATGCTGCCACTTTCTGTTGTTCCTTGGCTTGTAGATACATTACTCCAATCTCTGTCTCCATCTTCACATCTCCTTCTTTCCTGTGTTTCTGTATCTTCTCCTTTTCTGTCTCTTACAAGGACACTGCCACTGGATTTAGAGCCCATCCTAATCCATTAGGATCTCATCTCAATTCTTACCCTAATTATATTGGTAAAGACTTAATCCCAAATAAAGTCACATTAGGAGACTCTGGGTGGGCATGGATTTTGGAGGGATGCTAATCAATCCGCTACAGGGAATAAGGATGAAGCAGCCAGAGCAGTTAAGAGGCCGTTCAGATGTCAATAATCCATCAGAGGCATCGTCTGGTAACACAGAAGTGCTTCTATTTCAGATTTTCAAATAGAGCCAATGAGATTTATTAACACATTGGATTATTGCCTCCTGAGTTTTTCTCTTCACCACTTTAGAAATAAGAGAAGCATTGGTTTTTGGAAGAGAAAGGGCTATGTGGTGGCCCAGTGATTGTTATTGCCTACTTGAGTCGGCTGTGAACAGAGGATAAACTGAGATGAAGGTTTATAACCATTGTATGTTAGCAGGGAAGTAGGGTACCTTTCCAGTTTTACTGTTTGGTATTTCTTATTAAAAATACCCATAGCTCAATACATTTTGCTGCAATTCAAATAGAACAAAATTTTGAAGATAAATTGTTCTGAAGATAGGAAATGCATTTATGTGGCAGAGATGAATAAATGTGTTGAATTTCTCATGCAAACTTTAGTACTGTAACAACTCTATATTTTGATTCACTCTATCTATTTGAGTGAAAATATTTCTTTTTAGGGCAGGAAAATGATCTCACCTATCTAAAAGAAAAGCAAAGACTTACATCTTAAAGAGTTTAAGGAGTTGAGCTCAGCCTGAAAAACGACAGTGGTGCTAGGTATGAACTTCTGAGTTCTCTGGTATCAATTTAAGCTGAAATCTTGATTTACTTCCCAAGTTATAACTTCTGGGAGACAAGGCATGCAGGGAGAATGAAGGAAATGAAACACTATAAATTATCCCATTTACGATATCAGATTCTCAAGCAAATATCTTGATATTCGGTACCAAAAAAAAGAATATCTCTCCTTTAACAGCTGTCTCTCCATAGACCTTTCCCATTGATTCAACAATGTTCTCTTCCTATATATGATCCAAAGAATATTCTCCCATTTCCTAAGAGTAGTATTCAAAGACCTTCCATCTAGCTGTAATGCTTTCTCTACCTTCCATGAGAGAATCCAGGGCTTCAGGTACAGCCACTCCATGTCCCTCCAAACATGGCATCCTCATTGTTGCCCCTTGAGCTCTGCCTGAAGAGAATTGACATCCTGCCCACTTAAAGTTCTTCCCCTTTTCATAATCTGGTTTGAATCTCACCTCTTCTCTATGTTACATTACCCTGTAGCATCAATTTGCACACCACATTTTTCTCCTTTGACTAAGATGTTTATAGTCCTGCCATGTCCAAGTTCAAGTCATCATCTGTTGCCTGGACTAAAGCAAGGGCCTCCTGCCTCCCTGCTTCCATCCTTGACCCATAAGGACTACTAGCTCCCAAAATGATATTTTCAAAACTTTAAATTATGTATTCCCTAAATTATGTATATAAAACCCTTCATAGCGTTTCACCTCAGAATAAAATTTCAAGTTGTCTATAAGCTACCTCCCACCTCCCTCTCCTACATCCTCTACCTAGATATGTAATATATTTTACTCAGCATTTCTAGTTATCTTTGTATTCACATCCCTTTGAATTTACATCTGAAATGGGATGGTTCCCTTGACCCTTTCATGGGACTTACAAAGGGGATGGCACATTTACTCAGCCCCCAACTCGCAACCCCTCACAGGATGGGGAGATCATAGGTAAGTGGGTACAGGGGCTGGGATGAGTGGTTCTGGGCACCAGCAGGAGTAGAACTTTGTGTGGCTCCCACAGCAGCTTCTGGGGGATATCCACAACCTCCAGAGTCCCAGAGGGTGTGTGTTACAGTGTGCTCTTTTAGCTTTGCTGTCTGCATCTGGCTTATGTGTTTAACAGCTCGGTTTGACAGCCCTCTGTGCCCCAAGCTCTTGTTTGGTGTCCAGGAAGAATCAGGTCACAGGAATGAATTGAAGATGGCAAATGCAGAGGATTTTATTGCCAATGAAGAGGCTCTTTCTGGTATAAGGAGCTGGAAAAGGGATGGAGTGGGAAGGTGGTCTTCCCCTGGCCAAATGGCTGTCCCTGGCTAGACTCTTCTCTGAAGTTCCACCATCAAGCTGTACCTCTGAAGTCAGGCTGCTCCTCTCCAACATCCAGCTGCTGCTTTTCTTCTCTCCTTCTCTATCACTCTGCTGCCTCTCTGCCAGTGGAGCCTGGGTTTTTTATGGGCACAGGATGGTGGGGTGGGGTGGGCCAAAGAGCAGCATTTGAATGGGAAAATAGGAATGCACATTCTCACTTTAGGCCACAGTCTTAGGCTTGAGGGTATGGCCCTTGCCACGGACTGCCCTCCTCTATTCAGTATTTCCCTGCCTTCTGTCCGTATCACACCTAACTTTCTCAGTATCAGTTAGTGACTTCCACTTTGTAGGCTGTATTTCTTGATACTAGTAGTGATTCAACATGTGCTTATTGACCAACTATGTGTGTTCTGCTGTGTTTCTCACTGAGAGAATACAAAACTTTGAAAAATTAAAAGGAAACGCTTCTTTATTTCTTGTAAGAATATGATAATAGAAATTGGGATTGAGTTTGTGCTAATTATACAATTTCAGAACTATAGAGAGACATTTGAAGTCTTCTGATCCTTCAACCTCATTTTAAATGAGGCCCCAAGCTTGTATAAGTTAAACGACTCAAAGCTAATTAGTGATTGCTCAGGGACAAGACACCCAGTCTCCTGTTTATTGGTCTGGCATTTGCTCCCACTTCAGCATACTACAGAGTTCATTAGAATCACCATCCAATGCCTTCATTTGAGGGAGATTTTCTGAGAGCAAGTATTCATTCAGAATTCCTGGCAAAAATTGGCATTAAAATCTGGTAGGGTCTCTTAGCTCCATCCTTGTTCCTTTCTTTTTTTTTTTTTTTTTTTTAATTGTTTTTGGTCACTTGCAAGCTGGAGAGAGGCATCATTTTCTACTGACTGCTCAACCTTTGAGAGTCATCTCTGATGATCCTTCATTCATGAAGTATTTCCTGATTTCTCTCAAACCTGATATATTTTTCTACCTTTTGTATCCTCTTAACATTTTGTTAAAAACACATTTGGGTATTTCAGTTATTAAATTTTATACTGCATTTATTTGGATGCTAGTTTAATCTCTTTAATTGAGATTGCCAGTTCTTCAAAGGAAAAACCTTTCTATGGTCTTTCTTCATATCATCCACAGTTACTAACACAATGCCCTAAACATAATGGCTCAGGTAAGTATTAAGTATGTTGAATGGAACGAATGAGAAGTTACTGAATTTTTTTTTTTTAATTACAGTGAAGGCAGCATCTGTATCAAATGACCAGGGAATTGACAACAATCTTAATTGTCATACCTCTACCTTGAAATTGAATTAAAAAACACTTGATTATTATCTAACAGAGGGAAACACATTGTCTAGAAAATACAGGCTTAAAAAAACCTAGGTTACAAATCACAACATTGATCTTATACCTAACACTCAAGAGCTGAGATCACGCCACTGCACTCCAGCCTTGGCAACAAGAGTGAAATTCCGTCTCAAAAAAAGAAAAGCAAGTATTGTAGAGGCATGTCAGATAATTCACTAATACAAACATTTCTAGATTTTGTGAATTTTTTGTATTTGTCAATTTTTAAAAGATTTGTAATTTATGGGATTTTTGTCATTTTGAAAGATTATTTTCATACCTAATTTTGTATTTATAATTAATTAAATTACAATCAAATCAAATAAGCTTTCTCAAATTTAACAAACTTCAAGTCCCATAAAAGCTATTATTGTCCTTCTGTACTAGAATGATCTCAACTAGAACTATCTTGTTCAGTGTTTACAAAGAAAAATAAGTAAACTTTTTTAGTCCCAATTTTATCAAATTGGTCCTTAGACATAAATTACATTGTCCCTTTTATAATTTATACAAATTGGTTCATATTCAGTTTTTAGTGAACACATATAACAATTCATTATATATACAACAAGAGGTTGTAAATAAAATTACATATCAACAGCTTTCTCATGAAACAGTTGATGTAATTTCACACCATCTTTTTTACTATGACGCAATTGTTGTTTCTCAAATTAAGATGAAATAGTTTATAGTCAAAAGGTATAATTGCAAAGTTTAGAAGGAAATAGTCTTCTAATTGATGTCCAACAGACATCCAGCAGAGGTTAGAGTCACTCTGATGTTAGAGCAATAGCTTTTTTCCTGAGCCCTCAAGAGCTCAAACTTTACCTCTACATTTTGATCCTGACTTTCTTTGATACTGGCTTGGGAATCCATGGGCTCCCAGGGTCCCCTGTTCTGTCTGACTCTGATGTCCTTTTAAATGCTTGTTACATGTACACTTTCCTTTTCTGCTTATGCTTGGCATGCTAATATCTGGGTCTGTCTCCTAATTGAGACTTTTGCTTACTCCTACTCCTACTCTGAAACCAGGACCACTGGTCTTCATCTCTCATTGACCAACGGCTTTGAGCCTAATGGATCTCTGACCATTTGGTTCCTGGCTCTATCCAGACCTCTAGCAATCATTGCAGGTACCATACTATCTGAACCCCATACCGCTTGTTTGCCAAATGGAATAGCTTTGGTTGATCTGTTTCCATGAAGATTACCCTATAAATTTTTTACTAAAATGAAATATGAAACTTTAGTTGGATATAAAGGAAGAACTTGATGAGTACTATGATGATAGGTATAGAAATTCATCATCTTTTAAGTCAAATGAAGCTTCTCAACTGACCTTATTAATGTATTCCTGTATCTGTCACCTTCATTCTTCATGCCTCCTCTACCCATTCATCCATATTCATTTAACATAAATATCTGGTACAGTACTAAGGTAAACCAAATATACATCAAAGTCTGGCTTGTGGCTAGCCCTGCCCAGATTCATAAATACATCCAGTCCAGAAGACAGCACAGTAGGTTTCTGTTCATCAACACCAGCTCTGTGGTATTCTTCAGAATACTACAGCTGTAGTATTATCATACTCTCCACATTGAATCGGTAGCTCTGAATAACAGTATGGTAAGTTCCTAGGGGCTAAAGGAGGCTGGGGCAAAAAACATGCTAGAAAAGCAGTATTTTAGGGACTGGAAGAATTGAACCTACATTCAGGGTATCAATGTGGAGCTCCTTAAATAATGTGGGAGACCTAATTAATTACAATGTAGAATAGAAAGGAAATGCTTCCAGTTTCAACTGAAATGGTGGCAATGATTCCAAGGAAATGTAAATTGGTACTTTCACATTGTACTTCTGTTACCTAAGGAAATATCACTGACACAGAACAGGCAAACTTTTGGGTAATTTCTTCATCTTTCCTGTTGATTTTTGTACTGTGGAGGTTATGTTTCACAGAATGACCTAGCTGAAAAATCGATTATCGTCTCATACTTTTTCAGTAGATCAATAACACTACTCAATTATGATTCTTTATTATTCAGTGATAGATGTTTTCACTTTTGTATAAAGACCCAAATAAACTGCAGATGGACATACTACCTATATCCCTATTGAAACAGCCAATCAAAATAGTTACTATTAATAGGTTGAAGACTTTGCTGGTTGTTTTTTATTTCAAACAGGGCTGTGACAAAGGACAGATTTTGGTGGCACTGGTATTAGCTTTCTATGTAACATTCAGCTTCCCCTTGTGCAATAGTTTAATAAGATCATTGCCCACTGACACCAGGATGATTTTCCTACACATTCATTTGGCTGATGGAACTCTGATGGCTGTGCTAAAACGGGCATTTGCTATTATTGATTTTTCCTTCCAGGAGTTCAAACTAAATGTTAATAAAGATGGAGATCTGGTGTCAGATGAGGCATCAGGTGAGGCATTTGCACAATAAAACTACTGCAAAGTAGTGATCTGATGCAGACCATACTGTTGGCCTGTTTTATCTGACTTCTCCTTAGCTCTGAAAAGGGTGAAATGCCAAAGCGCCTGGAAGGGGAAATCACCAACTTGTAATTTATCATGGTCTTTAATTGTGAGGATTACATTGTCATTATCATATAGGGGAAGAATTCTGGAGACTCTTCCTTAAACCCGATGCCACAGAGAAACTATTTTTGAATCCCAAATCCTTTTCAGGTGAAAGTTTTAAGTTATTTATTCATTTATTTAATTTTTTGAGATACAGTCTTGCTCTGTTGCCCAGGTTGGAGTGCACTGGTGCGATCTTGGCTCACTGCAACCTCTGCTTCCGGGGTCCAAGTGATTCTCCTGCCTCAGCCTCCCAAGCATCTGAGACTACAGGTGCACACTACCACACCTGGCTAATTTTTGTATCTTTAGTAGAGACGGGGTTTCACTGTGTTGGCCAGGCTGGTCTCGAACTCCTGACCTCAGGTGATCCGCCTGCCTCGGCCCCCCAGAGTGCTGGGTTTACATGTGTGAGCCACCATGCCCAGCCTTAAGTGATATGTTTAAAAATGCAAGTAAGCAAGCGTTTCCAAAGTGCCAACAGAGCAATATGCTGTGTACTGAAAATGTGCTATTTTCAACCTTTTCTTTCACAGAAGAGTCAATAAATCATCACCCTAATAGCAATAATGTCAAGGATGCAGGAGCCTAGGAGAGTCCGAGTTGACACCATTTTAAAATCAACTCTATCTCAAAACTAGTAAGGCACATTTATTGCCAGTCACATGGTCATAAGATATTTATTACCCAGGAAACAATTTAAAGATACCTACAAGGACAAACTCCTACAACAACAGAAAGTCCAGATGTCCCAATACTCATAACAATATATGCTTTCAGGATAATTATAGTTAAGCTTTGATGCATTTACACATTAAAATGTCAGGAATAGTTTTCTTTAAATCAATAAAATGATAAATTTTGTCATGCTGTCAGCCTACCTACATACAGACATAGCTTAGTTTACCTTTACATAGACAAGACCCCTATATAAGAAAAACTTGAAACAAAGACGGTGCGTTCCTCCACTTGCTGTCTGAAGACACGCTACTCTGTAATGGAGGAGCTTTCAATAAACCTCAATTTCTTCTCACTGTACTTTGCAATTTGCCTTGAATTCCTTTCTGCACTAGATCCAAGAACCCTCTCTTGGGGTCTAGATCAAGACTCCTTTTTCTGCTAACAATAACTTATATTCATATAGCTAATATTATTAGTCCATTCTCACACTGCGATAAAGATACTACCTGAGACTGGGAAATTTGTAAAAGAAAGAGATTTAATTGACTCACAGTTTGCCATGGCTGGGGAGGTCTCAGGAAACTTACAATTATGGTAGAAGGTGTAGGGGAAGCAAGGACCTTCTTCACATGGTGGCAGGAGAGAGAACAAGAGAGAAACAAACACTTATAAAACCACCAGATCTCATGAGAATTCGTTCATTATCACGAGAAGAGCATGGTGGAAACTGCCCCCATGATCCAATCACCTCCCACCAGGTCTCTCCCTCAGCACCTAAAGATTACAATTCAAGATGTGATTTAGTGGGGACACAGAGCCAAACCATATCATTAATGCAATTTATAAAGCGTTTTTTAAAACAAGGGCACACATTCAAAAAGAACAGTCCTGTTTAACCCTCATTCTGTAAACAGAGCACCATTTTCTTAGTCTAATCTCTCTAAGTGGAAGTAGAGAATCCATAAACAGTTGGGTCTGCTGGTATAAATATTTATTCTAAACACCAAGTGTGTGAGTGTGTATGGCTCCAGTGGGCTGGAAATTAACTTAGTATTTTATAAAATAGCAAAACTATTGGGTGTGATAAGTGACATAAATTATGCATTGAGATAATTTATGTACAAATTACCAAGCAATTAACGTACACAGGTATCTTTCTTATTTCTTCTGTTGTTCATTACATTGGACGCACCTGTGAAAGCTTATAGACATGTTTTTGTTTTAGGGAAAAATCTAGGTGAAGAAGAAATCAAATAATAAAATAAATAATAAATAATGCATAGAACTGCACTGCCACTTGATTTACACAAGATCAGGCTACTTTACTGTGGCTGCCATTAAAAAGAAAAATCACCATTTTTTTCTCTGGGCTTAATACAATCTGTTTACCACTGAGATGGGTACATTAGATGTGTTATCTGATTTTACCCTCACAGCAAACTTATGTACAGATGAAGAAATAGAAAGTAGAGGAATTAGAATAACTTGCCCAAGGCCAAACAATGATTAACTAGTTAAGCCTGCAGGTTCAACAAGGTACTAGAATACAAGGCATGTAAGAAAAACAGTCCATGAATGTGCTGCTGGTTTCTCACTCAACCTCACTTCTGAGTTTTGTAGGGGCATTGCCACATTCCAATGACTTCCTAAATCCATTGTGTCCAAAATTAAACTCAGAGTTTTTAAAATGATCCCTTTAATCTTGTGACCCCCAAATCTATTTAATATTTCACACGCCTAGACTCCCACATTCAAATTTCTAATTACCTGTGATGGCTCTTCCAAGGTGACACAGGCACCTCAAATCAATGTTAAGCAAATTGATCATTTTCTTCATGCCTGCCTCACCTCCAAAATTCTCAGGCACTAGCACTGCCCTCCATCTAGTCACCCAAGCTAGAACTTGGGGTGTCCTTCCTGACTTTCCCCCTCTATATCACTTCCCCTATCAGTCAGTCACCTCCTTTATATCTCTCTGGAGACAGATACAACAAGTAGACAGCCAAGTGTACAGCTTGGAAAAAGAGACAGACTCCCCAAGGCAGGCAACTATAAATATGCGCTGGTGGAACTCTTCCATGGTGGGATCAATGTCCTGTAGAATGCCTGCCACAGTAGCATCTCTGCTCTCCTGATAAGGGACTTTCATAGACCTCCTGGCTGCTGGGAGGAACACAGAAACTTCTAGGTTGCCTACTGCTCCAGTCAATTGCCTACCTGCCACAGGTAACTTTAAATGTTAAAAATAACAAACAAACCCCAAACAGAAAACCTTTCTTGCTGCTTTCTTAGGACTTTGCTGTTTCACTCCTCAACGCCCCCACCATGTGAATACACTCTCCCACACATTCCCTATTTTATTCAATTTCTTCACAGCTACTCTGATTTGGTAAAGCAGGTGTTTTCTTACTTTACAGCAATGATTCTCAATCTTGTTTACACATGAGAATCACCTGGGGGTTATTTTTAAAATTTATGAGACCTTGGGCCCCACCCCAGAGCAATTAACTCATAATCTTTGAGGTGTGTATTGTTTCATCAGCCTTTAATTAAAGCGCCCCAAATGATTCCAGTTGCTAGCCAGAGTTGAGAGTCACCACCCATAAGATTGAATGAACTGAGGCTATGGCTTAATGTGACAGTGCCCATAAATATGGAAAATTATAAGTTGTCAGCTTACAATTTAAAAATAAATTTTAAAAAAGTGAGCTCACCACCCACTGTGTTCACCACTGCCTCAATTTACATGCAAAGTAAGTACAGAAAAATGCACACCTATATGTCATGAAGTGCTAAATTGAATGACTGCAAGTAGTAATAACTTCTGTGATGGGAAGAACAAGCTCCTTATAACGCCATAATTTGAATCTAAGGGCATGAGCCTGTTGGGGCCACTGAGGACTATGAAACCCCAGCTAGTGTAAATTGTTACTTTGTAGCCCAAGAGAAGTGATAACCAGAGAAATTTTCATTTCAGGAACTGGCTCAGTATTTTCTATAATTTCCTGGCTCAGTGTTTTCTGTAATGACTGTGTCATCTCCTCAACTCCTTTCCCACATCCTCATACATGTGATGCTCAATTTCTTATCGTGCTTCTTTATTCTATGCTTCATCAATTTTCCTGTATCTCTTACATCTTCCTCCACCACCTGGGTAGATTTAACTGCCTAGTCAGTCCTACTTCGGGTATTCTCAGAGAAATACAGTCCATGAATATGCTGCTGGTTTTTTACTCAATCTCACTTCTGAGTTTTGTAGGGGCATTGCTACATTCCAATGACTTCCTAAATTCGTTGTGTCCAAAATAAAACTCAAAAGAGTTTTTCAATGATTCCTTTAATCTGTGACCCCCAAGTCTATTTAATCTCTCAAATGCCCACTCCAACATTCAAATATCTAATTACCTGTGATGGCTCCTCCAAGGATACACAGCCACCTCAAATCAATGTGTCCAAAAGCAAAGTAATCATTTTCTTCGTGCCTATTTCACCTCCAACAGTCTCAGTCACTAGCACTGCCCTCCATCTAGTCAACCAAGCTAGAACTTGGGGTATCTTTCTTGACTTTCCCCCTCTACATCACTTCCCCTTATCAGCGAACCAGTAAGTGCTGCAGACCTCACCTTTTTTATATCTCTGCTACTATCCTCTTCAGCACTCCTATCCCTGCCCTCTCACATGAACTTCTCCAGTGCCCCAAGCTCCTAGTATTGTCTTTCTCAAACCAATTGGCTATACAACTGCCAGGGTGTAAAAGGTAAAGTCCTCTTAACTTCAGTGTCTCTCCAGGGCAGGATAAAGTCCTTTTTCTTGAGGTGGCCATGGGCCTCTCTACAGACTGTCATCTGCCTTATTCTCCACTTACAACTCTCTACTCTCTGCATAGAACTTAATTCCCCAGAAGTAACATTTTGTTTGTTGCGTCTCTCCAACATGCTTTACAACCTGTGCCTGTGGCCTTCTACTTTTTGCTTGGCTTACTCCTGCCCATCACCAAAGACTCATTTCTGTTATATTATCTTCCAGAAAATGGCACCTTGTTTCCATTGACTTACAGGTTCTTTGCTTTTTGAAATATTCTGTGCAATTTTCTATCATTAGATTTATAGCATTGTATTATAATTAATCATTCTTCTCTATAACATGAGTGTCTTGAATTCAGTGAATGTACTCTGCATCCTCAGCACTGAGACAGAGCCTGGCACTCCAAAAATGAATGAATTCCTTCAGTGAACTCAGTATCTGATGCTTCCACAGTACTTACTAACTTCTGTTGGGTTTACTGTGTCCTTCCTCTGCCTCTGCAACTAGATCATTAACTCCTGGAGATCTGTCAAAGGCTGGATCTTTGTTTCTTTAGTGTTAGCCAAATTGACTGACAATGAATAGGTGTGTATCAGTGACAATGAAAAGAAAGGAGGAAAAGAAGGAAGGAAGGGAGGTCCAATTTCTATATAGTTGTTCAGTGCAATTTAAAACTTTAAACATTAAAAATTCAAGTAAAATTTGTAATGTTATCCTTCTCTACTCAAGCAAATAAAAACAAAGATTCCTAACATTTCAAGAGACAGTTATGTCTTCAGATTGCTGACTGTAAATAGAATATTTGTTTTATAATATTCTAGCACTGCATCATTATAAGATTCTGAAAATGATCATTAATTTAAATGATAAAAAATGGAAGGAAGCAGTTCCCTTTACATATATGAATGGATAGAGACAAACTAGAGTGACTAGTGAGGAAAGCTGGAACTTCTGTTGTACATAAATATAGCATGAGTCATTTATCTTTTTAGTTCAAGCACAGAATTGTTGAAATTATGACATTAATTGATGCAAAATCCCAAACATCAATGATGGGCCATTCAATAACAGTAGGTGTATTTAAAAGTTTGTCTCTATAGATTTTTAAACACTAGTTATTTTTAAAATTCCAAAACAAAGAGCATAATTACTAAGAGGTATTAATCCACAGTAAAAATACAGCTAACATTATTAGAGCTTGAGGCAAAAAAAAAAAAACCACCCACCCACCCAAATCCAAAGCCTCTATTTTGCACTTATGAATATTAGAAAAATGTTATTCCTTTCTTCCTTCTGTATTATCTCTCCTTATGTCAAGATAAGTCACTAATAACTGTAGCTTTCTTTGAACTCTCTTATCCTACTCAGTAGCTTTTAAAAAATATAACATTCTATTTAGAAATTTAAAAAAAAACTGTTTTTCAGTTTTCTTTGTAGGTGGAAGTGAAATACAATCTAGAGAATCCCTCTGCAATCTCCCATAATAGAGTTGAGTAGGAGGGTAACTCATTAGGAATTAGCAGATGTCAGCACCTTTTGTAAGGAATTAGGCTCTGTGAGCCAAAACTCCTTTGGCTGAGAATATACCCCAGCAGGTCCTAGAGACTGAGAGTTAGAGTAAGGGATTTGGGTTGGAAGGAAGTTAAGAGATCTCTTTGAGATTGGTGAAGTCAAGCTGCCATTGGGCTCAGAAAATGACTCTCCAAAACCTGGCTCTTCAGTGTGCTGAGTGCTTTAAAAATGTAAAGACCGTAGAAATAAGCCTAAGAACCAAGGTCTCTCTCTGACTTTCCCCTACCTCCCTGTGTTTCAAATCCTCTTTCCAGAATCACTGGGAGGGACTCTGTCTGAAATTTTCTTATCTAAGGAAGATTCTTTCTAAAGAAATCCAATTGTCTTAAGGCCCCCTCCCTAGAAACCCCATCAAATAACCAGGAAGGATCACACCAAGGAAGAAGAAAAGAGACTGGGAGTCATCACCATGCCCAGACAGTCTTCTCATCTATTCTTCTAAGGGCAGCTCCCAGAGGTTACCTGGGGAACTTTACCTGCATAATAAGACAACCTGTGTTCTGCCCCTCACCTTCCATAATTTGTTCCATCCATCTTCCAAAGAGAATAGTTTACAAAATTATATCTGCCTCCTGGGTCTGTACACCTTTCTTCTACGAAGAGCATATGTGAACCTCAACCATTTAGCTCCTCTTTGAGTTTCATACTTTGGGTATGGCGTCTGTGTCCATATACACATTAAAATAAATGCTGTTTGCTTTTTTCCCCTATTAATCTGTCTTTTGTCAGTTCATTTTCAGTGAACCTATAAAGGACAGAGGGGAAGCTTTCCTTTGACCCCATCACCACTGTTTGTGAAAATGTGATGTCTATGCATCTGTGTCAGAATCACCTGAGTTACTCGTTAAACATGTAAATTTGTGCCTCAACCTAGGTTGGGTCCATCTATCTGCATTTTACCAGCCTCTCCAGGGGACTCATAGTCCCACTATAGTCTGAGACCATGTTTTAAGCCATACACAAAATATCTGTAACTACTGCCTTTTTTCACACTTAAGAGGACCACATTGTTTTAGGGAGAGTTTTAAATCAATGTAAACTTAAGCAACTCATTTGGAAATGTTTGTACTTTATTAATAAGAAATTATTTGTGACATATGTCATAGTGAATCCCAGCATGTTAAGGCATAGAAGTGAGAACTGCTGTGAGGTTCTGGGAGAATTGATCTCATCAAATTCCGACAATAATCATTCTGACTTTTCTAGAGAGCACTCCAAAGTCCCTTTAGTGCTTATATCTTTATCACACCATCCTCACAGGAAATGTGTAAATTCTTAAGAGAACTCAAATTATTTCGTAGATATAATGAAATATTATAATTTTAAATAGAATAGGATCAACCACTGAGAAAGTCTTTTGTTTTTGCTTTGTTTTTTGTTTTTGAGGCAGGATCCACTCTATTGCCCTGGTCGGAGTGCAGTGGCACCATCTCAGCTCACTGCAACCTTCGCCTCCCTGGGCTCAAGTGATCCTCCCAGCTTAGCCTCCCAGGTAGTTGGGACAACAGGTGTGCATCATCAAGCATGGCTAGTTTTTGTATTTTTTGTAAAGATGGGGTTTTACTATGTTGTCCAGGCTGGTCTCAAACTCCTGGGTTCAAGCAACCTGCCTTCCTTGGTTTCCCAAAGTGCCGGGACTATAAGCTTGAGCCACCGTGCCCAGCCGAGAAACTTTTAATAAAGTCTTTATGCACAAAAGTCTTTATGCATAAAGTCTTTATGAGAATATAAAATACGTGAGCTGCAAAGTCTAATTACACAATTTAATAACTAACATTGGCTCTGAAACCCATGCATATTTTGGAATATCATAATTATTTGGTAGGCAAAGTGTGAGAAGCAAAAGAATTTAAATGAACTCATATACATGCATGTGGGCACATACACACAAACACATGTGCACTGAAATGTCAAGACCTATTATTCAGATTTTGTTTAAAAGTCTTCTCACATTCCTCAGACTGAATTATCCACTGTGGTCATTCGTTAAGCCTCACCAGCCATCTTTCTCAATTTACAACTCTCATTCATGACAAAATGGCATTGGTCTTACCCAGGTTTTTATTTTTGTTTAAATCTATTTAATACTAAAACAAAGCCAATGTACTAAAAGGACTTGTTAGTTTATCCGTGTCATTTGGAAGTAGACCACAGATATTAACAATCACTATTATATTAACTAGGATTCTTCTATAAGATAATATGGAGAGTGAGACATTGAGCTGTCAAATTTTCATTATCAGGAGGGGACAGAAAAAGTTATACAAGATAGAGTTCTTCTTTCACAAGCGAAAATGAAGGCAGTTGAGGAGAAACTTGAGGCTACATAGGATTGGAGATTGTGGGGAGGAGGTGCTACTCTATGGAGAGTAGGCTAGGGTATAACAAAGCCAAACATAAAAATCCTGTCTTGGTCTTGCTTGGTGAAACTTTACAAAAGAATCTGAAGCAGATACACAGGTTTTAGATACATAGAGACTGATTTTATTTTACTTACAGGAAAACATTAAATCTCTGTACTGTTTTTCTTCACAATCAGGAAGCATATTCTCATCATATCCCCTAAGCCAGAATTCTTAGATAAAGGTTGGTTTGTGTTATATAATTTAGTGTGTTACTTGAGGCAAAATCATTATGAAATGTAAGTGTACAAAAAGAGAAATGGGGATTGAGTATAATAAGAAACCTTACGCATTAAGTACTTAACACATGCCAGCCATTTTGCTAAGTGCTTTACGTATACTGATTGTGTTTCCATCATAATTCTGTGATGAAGGCACTATTATTCTCTCAATTTGTTGGATGACAAAACAAAGGCTAATTAAAGTAAAGAAGGATAGCAGGTAGGTACTGAAGCCAGAATCTGCATCAAAGCTGATTTATTCCAGCCTCTCTATCTTAATAGCAAGCTTGAATGCCTCAAAAGACGAAAAGAGTGTTAACTACATAAAAACAATTAGTTGTAAGATTCTTATATCTACAAGCATCTCTGATCTGTATAAAATAAGGCCAAATTTGTTTTTCAAAAACCCTTGCAATATTTCAGGAAACTTTTCATGGAATAAAGTATGACCCATATAGCCATAATTCAAAACAAGTCTTTAAAGATTATTGACACCACTGAGGGCTCAGGTCTTATCACAAATCCTCCCAATAGCAGTAACATGCTTACCATCCAGAAACCACAGTCAACCTCATGATTTTTGTCTCATCCAATTAGCAATTAGGAGTCTTACCTCATACCTGAGACCTAACCTATGGATATTCTTGCCATCTGATGACACTGGCGTAATCTTTAAGTTTTTCTTCAGTTGTGGACTATTTCATTTTTAGAGGGAGTCCCTACTAATTTCAGTCTTCTCAAACAAAGACTAAAACTTGTCAGTGGACCTCCTTGTCCACGTGCATCTCCTTGAAGCCTCATCTCATATATCAATATCTTGTGGCATGCTTCCCCCATATAGAGTGAGACCGCCTCCCTTCTCTAAGTTTTCATAGTATCCTACACATCTGTATCCTGTGGTTGGCATCGCTCTTCTATGTAGCTGTATATTAGTTGCTATTTCATCAACCAGACTGCAGTATCCACCTTTGTATCTATCTTGGCCAGCATGGTAGCTAATAAATATCCATAAATATTTATGAATACATATCCCAATAAATATTTATAAATACTGATTGACAGTGTGAATGCTTCTAATGACTATTTTAAAAATACTTTTTTGCTTTTATTATTATTAATATTTTTAGAAACTGATGGTTGTTTTCCATCAAGCTTATTTCCATCTTGCTTTAGAGTCTGTGGAAGAACAGCTTAAGATCTCTCAGTGGTTGTTTCTACCCATCTGGTGGCCTGAGCAGTCAAGTTGCAGACTAGGCTTCTGTGGCAGGCCAAGAGCTCCAGTCTTGAGTAGGGAACTGCTGAGTGGGCCCAGGGGTATCTGCAGGCTGAGTAGCACTGAACTCAAGAGATGCAGCAGTCTAGTTACCCTGAAATTCCTCCTGGGAATTTCAGCCACAGCCTGCTCTTCCTATTCAATCTCTTCAGGATCCCTGTAGAAGTAGCGATCAGGCATGACCTCCCATGGGCATTTATGGGAGATGATGCCATGCTTATGCAGAACTTCCCAGGCTGGCATCCACCATGTCAGGCCCAGTGAGGGGCCTCTCATCGTTACATGGGATGACAATGTCCACACAGCAAAGAGGAGAACCTGTGTGACCCAGAACAATGGTAGGCAGGTTAGTTTAAGATGCTTCTGTGAGAAACTGGGATCAGTAACCACCAGCAGTCACGGCTCCTGGAAGGCTGCCTGGATCTGGTGCAGGAAGGTTCCAGGAGTGAAGTGGCCAGCAATAGGAGTAACTCAAGTGGTAGCAGCAAACTTCAGCACAGCCCACTTGCCAGTGTTCCTGGAGAATATGACACAGACATCAGCAGGACTTTCAACAGTGATGATGGCATGAGCCACCAGCAGAAGCCTCTCCCAGGTCCTCTTCAGATTTAGGATGCAGATGTCATCACTTTTCCTTTTGCAGATGTACTGTTCCATTTGGAAATCAAGCTTGGTGCCACCCAAGTGAGTTCCTGCTGCAAGAAATTTGAGGACATCCTCCTCTTTCATGTTCAGGACATCACAGGCTCTGGCCATTGTAAAAGTTTCCCTTTAAGTTCTGAGGGGAATTCAGAATAATGCCATATGGACCCTCTCTGGGTAAATGGAAAGGCTATTATTATTTTTAATTGACACATAATTACTGTACATAATTATGGAGTATATTGTGATAGTTCAATACATGTATACAATGTGTACATGTAATGATCAAATAAGAATAATTATCATATCCATTACCCCAAACATTTGTGATTTGTGTGTCTGTGATGAAAAGAACGTTTTCTGAAATATTTTTCTTCCTCAGATAGCCTTGGGCCTGACCCTCTCTACATTCTCCTTCAAAAAGAAACAAGTTATTGGGTCTAGATTGCTAATGATGAGATATAGTCACCTACTGTCTAAGCCTCAAAATGCTAGAATATCAGTAGAGTCCAAATCTTAAAGGAAAATAAAAACAGGTTTCTATCTTCTCTTAGAAGATTTCTTTATCACATTTTGAAATAAAAATAAATAACTAGAACTTAATCCTAAAATGAGACATGAAAGGTAGAAGAAATATTAAAGATCCAAATCTGCTAATCATTTTGTCTCAGTCCAGTATGAGCTACCTAAGAGATGTACAAGTAGCCATGGCTCACACACTTTCCAATGAATGAAATCAATCTATCTTCTTAATATAACATTTATTCACTGTCTATTTTAATTAGATTAGTACAATGGTAAAAAGCACAGATTCAGGCAAATTCCTTGGCCCAAATTCTCTTGAGGGATGATTGCTGGATATAAATTACATCAGAATCACCCCTCTAAGCCCTAGTTTTCACCACTAACATCCCTTGTCTGGACTGTGATGTGGTATCTCTGTAACTGGTCTGTGTTTCTCCCTGGCTCCCTTACAGTCAATTTCCTAAGAGCCCTCAAGTGAACTGTTAACATGTGTCAGTGCATGTCTCTCATCTGTCCCACCTCTTCAAGGGTTTCCCATCTCACTGGGCATAAAGGCCACAGTTCTATCAAGGATCTATAAGCTGATTCACTCTGTCCTCTCTGGCTCTTTGTTGTGTATCTGATCTCACCTCCTATTACTCTCCCCTCTCCCTCTTTATTCTAGCCATATGTACCTTCTTGCTCTTCCTGGAATGTGACAAACACACTGCTACGCAAGGACCAGACATCCACCAATCATCATTCTCTCTGCCTTAGGTGCTCTTTCCCGCATTTATTGTCTGAATGGCTCATTCCCTCACTAAACTCAGGACTCTGCCTAAGTTCCACACGGACTGAGTTTTCTTCCCTCATGATTCAATGAAAACCAGCTCCTACTCTCTTGGCCCTTGATCTTCATTAATTATTCACATCTGACATATTATAGATGAATTTCCATATTTGCATTGTACTGTCCGGAGCTCCAAGATAACAGGAACTCTATTATCAGCCCCAGAAGAGGATCTGATTCATAGTAGGAACTCAATAAATATGGGCTGAATGAATAATAGAATATTGCCACAAAAGAGCTTCTAATTCAGTTATGTTAATATAGTGACATAAAATGTTGAAAACTACAGTATGTAAAAGCTAAATAGCACAATAGCTGAATGAGATGCTGCAGAGTAGTATGGAATTAAGGGCCAGATACACAATAATTGGCTTAGGCAATAAGAGTGGGTGTCCAAGAAAGCTTGAGATTATGTTATATAGGACCAGGAAGAAAAGCGATTTTCTCTGTTTCTATCTAGGCTTGAAAATCTTGTTCCAAATTGGAAGACACACTTCTGAGGATTGCCAGCAACTTCTGCAGGCTTCCAAAAGTAGTACATGGTCTGGTAATTCTGCCAAAAGCTGACCTCACAGGGTGAATTGACATAGATGCAAAATTTGCAAGGCTTTCCTGCACAATTTAGGAGGCATGAGCCCTATTATCAAGGTCCTGGGATATGGCCAACATCCATAGAGGAAAGCACAGTGTTATGCAACTGGAAGCTTTTGGTCTTCATATGCAAGTGGGCAGCATCCTCCTTGTGGTTAGACTCCAGGGATTTGCTGTTTTCTTTCTCACAATCTAGAAACATAGAAAATTTGGAAGCCAGACTGCCTTACACCTACTACTCAGCTGTCTTCAGGGCACTTGTTCTCATAATTACTTGCTTTATACTCAGAAAATGCAAATAAACTTGATTATCAGCAGAGGCAAAACACAGAAATGAAGGCCAATCTATTGCAGACATAATAAATGTATTCTTAGTAAATAAATTATGAATGATTTAAATAACCTTATACTTTATGATATTTGTATCACTGACCCCAACTTCCTCCTGCCTTCCGTTCTGATAGATTTAAGTAACATCATATACATGTACTTTTAGGTTATTGAAAAACAAGCCAGGATGCTTACAAACTCAGAAAGATGAAACTGCTTCCAGGCAATTTAGTCACCAAATAAACTGCATGTACAATAACGACTTCAACACTGTGCTCCACCCACCATTACGACTGCCAGAAAGGTCTCTCCTATAAATTTCCTGAAGGACAGTGTTTCAAGAAGCTTACAGTTTCCTCCAGGATGACAATTAAGTCACCTTGCAAACAATTGCCTTAAAGACCTTCTCCTGGTCATTTGTCCTAATCAGAAAAATAAGACTGCTTTAGATTCTCTTTCCCTTTCAAGCTTTGCATATGAAAACATTCACTCCTCTATTAAAAGCTGCATTAACTTTTATGCTGAAATATACTTTGATTTGTAGCACAAGCCTTCAGGCTAAAACAAACCCCTTAAGACTGATTTTGCCAGAAGGTAGAATGTCAGAATCCTCAGAGCTTGTTTTCACAAGTATTTAACTCTAGATTTTGTCTTCAGACATTATAGAGGCCTTGACTTTTTACCTACTGTCACCTTCTGTCTCTAGGCAAAAGGAGAACTAAGCCATTGCCAGCAGGTAGGTCACTTTTTACTTAAATAAAGCTTAGAGGCCAGGTACAGTGGCTTACCCCTATAATCCCAGCACTTTGGGAGGTGGAGGTGGGTGGGCTACTTGAGCCCAGAGTTCGAGACTAGCCTGGGCAACATGGCAAGACCCTGTCTCTACAAAAAATACAAACAAACAAACAAAAAATTAGCTGGGCATGGTGGTGCATGCCTGTAGTCCCAGCTACTTGGGAGGCTGGGGTGGGAGGATGGCTTGAGCCCAAGAGTCAGAGGTTGCAGTGAGCTGAGATTATACCTCTGCACTCCAACCTGTGCAACACAGCAAGGCCTTGTCTTAAGAAAAGAAGAAAAAAAGAGCTTAGAGTTCTTGGTTCAGCAGCACAGTACCTAAGATTGGAATGATTCTTAGTGGCTTCTCATGGCCACTATATTTCTTAAAAGCCAGATGCACAACAGTGAGCTTAGTACACTAACTTTTGTGTGACAAAAGGTAGGAAAGGATTATACATTTATCTTTTACTGTATTGGCAAAAGGAAACCCTGAATAGGTAATAAACCTCTTTAGCTTTAAGGAACAGGGCTGTGGGTGACATGGGGGGATGGGCAGAGGAATGTAGGTGAGTGTTCTAATGTAGTTCTTTTGTACTTTTCAAGTTTTGAATTATTAATTAAAAATTTAAAGGGTCCCATAGGGAGATAAGGTCTTAGTTACATTTAACTGTATTTTGCCTTATCTTTGAAAATTATTGTGATACCACTTGCCCCTTAGGTTTTGTATGCCAGGGACATTATTTAGTATCCGTGACTTCCAGAATAAATGCTTCTTATGAAAGTAGGTTATTAGATTATCATCATGACCAAAAACCTAGGTAGAGTTTATTGAAAATGAAGACCAAGTTTTAGTCTTGTCATATGTTTTCATCAATTTCTCAGCCTCCTTTCTTCTGTTAATAAAAATGCACTAGCAATAAAATCTCCTCAGTTCATTCTTTATATTATCTATCTGTCTATCTATCATCTATCTCTATGTATCATCTGTCTATCTATCTATCTATCTATCTATCTATCTATCTATCTATCTGTCTGTCTATGTCTATCTATCTATCACTTAGTGAGAGCCTGCTATATACTGGCTTATATATCTCAAGATTTACATTTTACAAATGAAGAAAACTGTGGCTCAGAATATTTAAGAGACTTGCCAAAGTTGCTAATCCAGCATGCATACCTAGCTCTAATTAATTAGAAAGCTCTCACTGTGCCAACAGGACCACTTTAGCCACTGCCTGGTCATGATTCTACTTGAGAGAAGGTGATACGTTGACTAGAGACATTCCACTATCAAGCTGTGGAAACTCAGGCAGGCATCCTATAAATAAAACACTGGAAAGAAGGTACTCATTTCCTTTCTTCTTCTAATATCCAGATGAGTTATGCTACATTTCTCTCTTTAATAAAAATAGGTTCTAGAAATTTGTGTTAGAAAAATGGTCTGAATACTAAAATATTTATTCAACGTAAGGATAGCAAGAATGACTTATTTCCTTCATATCCCTGAGGCTCTATAACTCTTTCTATTTAGATATCTAAGGGGTTAGGAGGACAATGTCTGAGAATTGTTTCATTATCTGGGGGATTAGCTAATAGAAAACATAAGATACAATCATTCTTTTTTTTTTTTTTTTTTTTTTTGAGACGGAGTCTTGCTCTGTCGCCCGGGCTGGAGTGCAGTGGCCGGATCTCAGCTCACTGCAAGCTCCGCCTCCCGAGCTTCTCCGCCATTCTCCTGCCTCAGCCTCCCGAGTAGCTGGGACTACAGGCGCCCGCCACCTCGCCCGGCTAGTTTTTTTTTTTTGTATTTTTTAGGAGAGACGGGGTTTCACCGTGTTCGCCAGGATGGTCTCGATCTCCTGACCTCGTGATTCGCCCGTCTCGGCCTCCCACAGTGCTGGGATTACAGGCTTGAGCCACCGCGCCCGGCCTATACAATCATTCTTATAGAAAGGTCCTTAATATTACTGCCTTATGCAGAATCAATCAAGTAACTGAATTTTAATAATTGTAGCCTTGAGATGAATTCTTCCTCTGTGAACTTGTCACCAGATCATGAAAAAACCATAAAAGACAATAATAGGTAAGTGGGACTATATCAAATTAAGCTGTTATGAAAATAAAGAGGCAAGCTACAGAACGAGAGAAGAATACATTTGCAATACGTATATCTTACAAATAATTTGTATCCAGAATATATAGATAACTCTTACACATCTACATGGGCAAATTATTTGAGTAGACATTTCTCAAAAGAAGACATATGCATGCCTAATAAGCTCGCATAAAGATACTGAATACCATTAGGCCTTCGAAGAAATGCAGATTAATCATAATGAGTTACCACTACATACCCACTAGAAGGATTAAACTTAAAAATATTAAGAATATGAAATGTTGATGAGAATGTGGAGAAACTATTTGTACTGGAGAAAGTAAAATGCAACAATCACTTCGGAATACAATTTGGCAACTTCTTACAAAGCTAAATGTACACTTAGCATGTGACTCAGCCATTCCACTCTTAGGTATTTATCAAGAGAAATAAAAATATGCCACACAAAGATTTGAAGATCAAAGGTCATAGCAACTTTATTCATAGTAGCAAAGAAAGAAGGAAAGAAAGAAAGAAAGAACGAACGAACGAAAGAAAGAAAGAAAGAAAGAAAGAAAGAAAGAAGAAAGAAAGAAAAAGAAAGAAAGAAAGAAAAATTAAGTGTACATCAACAGGAAAAATTGATTTTAGAAAGGTAGTGTTTCTGTATTTCTTTTTCTTTTTTTTTTTTTTTTTTTTGAGACAGAGCTTCGCTCTCGTTGCCCAGGTTGGAGTGCAATGGCGCCATCTCAGCTCACTGCAACCTCTGCCTCCCAGGTTCAAGTAATTCTCGTGCCTCAGCCTCCCGAGTAGATGGGATTACAGGTGCCCGCCACCATGACTGGTTAACTTTTTGTATTTTTAGTAGAGATGAGGTTTCACCATGTTGCCAGGCTGGTCTCTAACTCCTGACATCAGGTGATCCACCTGCCTCAGCCTCCCAAAGTATTGGGATTACAGGCATGAGCCACCGTACCTGGCCAAAAGGTAGTATTTCTATATGGTGGAATACTATTGAAAACTAGTAAATTAAAATGAAACAAAACACATGACACCGAGTGAAAGCAGACATATAAAAAAGAGTACATATTGTATGATCCATTTATATGTAATTCCAGAGAAGGCAAATCAACTTATAGTGACAAATAGCATATTAAAGGCAGCCCAAGATGAGGGTTGACTGCAAAGAAGCATCAGGGAAATTTGGGGGGTGATAATATTCTCTATCTTGAAGACACCCATGGTTGCACAGAGATACACATTTTTCAAGACTCATTGAGTTTACAATTAAAATAAGTGAGGCTTATTTTAGGTAAAGTATATTACAACAAAACTGTTTTATGAAAAACATTCAGGTAAGTTTTGTTCCACAACTAGCAAAAGGTACAGATTAAATTAAAAAACAGATGAATGTGGTTATGTTCTAAAAAGGGATTTAAGGTAGAGGTACATTATGGAAAAATCTGATTGCAATGCCTGGGATATGATAGGTCTATTAGTCCGTTTTCACACTGCTATAAAGAACTTCCCCGGGACTGGGTAATTTATAAAGAAAGAGGCTTAATTGACTCAGAGTTCTGCATGGCTAGGGAAGCCTCAGGAAACTTACAATCATGGCGGAAGGGGAATCAGGCATGTTTTACATGGCAGCAGGTGAGAGAGAGAGCAGGAGAGGAAACTGTCACTTATAAAACTATCAGATCTCACGAGAACTCATTTACTGTCACAAGAACAGCATGGGGGAAACCACCCCCATGATCCAATCACCTCTCACAAGATCCCTCCCTCAATATGTGGGGATTATGGGGATTACAATTTGAGATGAGATTTGGGTGGGGACACAGAGCCCAACCATATCAATAGGTGATCAACAAATATTCATTTCCTCCTCTTTTCCAGTTCTTCTTATGTGGAAAATGTAAGCAATGTATTCAAAGGCAGTCAGCTATAAAATAAGTAATGAGAAATATATGCAGAAAGACAAGTTTATGACTCAGTGGTTAGTCATCTAAGAACAGAGGAGTGTGGTATAATATGTAAGCTCTTCTCTCTTATAAACCTGTGATTTGTAAGACGCTTTCTCTTTACCTTGCAAAGTCTGGCATCTCTCACTTTTTATTGTACCCATTCAGCAGTTAATATACATTTTCTACATTGGCCATTATATTTTTAAGCACACATTTTTATCGTTCAATTTTGTCACAAGCTTCCAGAAGGCAAGAAGCATGTCTGACACCTCTTTTTATGGCTGATTTAAACCTAGTTGGTGTTCAATAGAAGTTGAACATATTATGAATGATTATATTGATATTCTTATGTTTGAAAAATCTTGCTTCTTCAATATTATTTAGTCAAATAATGTAGATGTGATCACATACATTTGAAGTGAAAAATTCATTTATTTAAGAAAATAATTTAAAGACTTCTCCTTTCTCCTGGTACGTTCACATTCGTTTTTTCACTTGTTTATTCTTTCAATAAACATATATTGAGCATCTCTCTTTGCCAGGCACCGTGGTAAGTGCTGGAAATACAAAGATTATTATGTGCTCACATTCAAGAAAGAATACCAAATCCAGCAACACATATTTCTAACAGAGTTGGATAAATATATCATAAGAGGTATGTGGAAAGGGAAAATGATGCCAAGATGTACCCGATAAACTTCAAAATTAAATTTTGATCAATCTACTCATTAGCTAATATAAAACTCTGCAATCAAATTTAATGGTATTTAGGTATCTTAATGTAGATGCCCTATAATTCAAACTATAAACAAAGGTTGAGTACTTTTGACAATAAAATTGTGGTTGTTATTCTAGACAAAGGGAGTAGCCTCTTTCTCTTCTCGATGCCTAAAGCCAATAAGCCCATCCAAGACTTAACTCTTAACTCATCCAGGGAAGAAGCCTTGTGTGCATAAGACAACCCAGAGAGTCAACAGTGAATAAGTAAACTATGATACGGTTCAAAACTGACCTTTGTGGAAAGTCCATGACTATGTAAGTAGTTTTTTCTTCCACAGAGAGAATCATTTTGAGCAATTGTGAATGAGAAGCATGTCATTTTGATGTGATTTATTTATGCAGTCTTCTTCTGCAATCTGATGTATGAAGATAATCTGTACCAATTTGTTCTCTTTCTTTTTGCCACAAAAGGAAAAAACATTTAAAAACTGTTCTTTCAAGTCCCTAAAGCTTCCCATTCCTGATGATTACATTCCTGTGGGTGAGTGTACATTTCTCTCTGGCAAGACATAGCTTATTTGTTCATACTTTGCCATTACATATGACCCTCCAGCAGTGTCCCATCCAGTGTAAAACTCAAATGCTTATGCTATCTCTTTTGTCAGGGCTTATCTACACGATATCTCCTTCCTGAAATTCCTCACTCAATTCCCTCCAGAACCCCCCTTAGCCTAGAAAATTCCTGCTTATCCTCAGGTCTTCTTGAAATATCACTCGCTTGGAGATGACTTTCTTGACTGTATCCTCCACACACACACACCCAGAGACTAGAGTCTTCCCTTTATACTTCTTCATAAAATTTTTTAATTAGTTATTCATTTTCTATCTTCCTTATCAGTCTGCACCCTCCAGATGGGAAGACACTGTTTCTATCTTGTTTATGTAATGGGCACCTAATAGCTATTAATAGCCAATTTTTTTACTAAATGAAGAAATTTACAACAATAATGAAATTCAGGGAAATAAGACTTTCATTTTGCTAATGAGAAAACCATTGTAAAGTAGTTCTTTATTATAAAGTTAACTATCTTCATTTTAATAACATCCAATCAGATAATGTATTTCCTTACTGCACTATTGGGTGCTATTATAAAACTAGGTTCTATTGAATATGAAAGTTACTTTTGCAACAATATTTGTAATTCCATTTCATCATAATCGAGCATAGAAAAATAAAATTCTACATGAAGCAAAAGGCAGCACAAATTTTCTTAGATACTGTGGTTGCCTTACCTCACATCTTCCCATTTTGACCCTACTCAGTTTTACCAGACCATTCACAAATATCCCAACTTGCATGGTTTTGTAGAGGTTGACTGAATCAACCCCTAAGAAACCAAGTAAACCAAGTAATACATACTATATTTTGGTAATATTATACATTTTTAAAAGTGTGTGTTGCTCTAAAGCCACTTCTCTAAAATGTGACACTACCGAAAATTATTATGTATAATTTGGTTTACTCATACAATTATCCAGTTTGGCATCATCATGATATATGAAAAGATCTTTCATGCAACAGGTATTTACCACCTAGTTTTACTTTTAAATGGTTATAAATTCTATCACAAAAGTATCAGCCAGGAGTGGTGGCTCATACCTGTAATCCCAGCACTTTGGGAGGCCAAGGCGGGCGGATCACCTGAGGTCAGGAGTTCAAGACCAGCCTGGCCAACATGGCAAAACCCTGTCTCTACTAAAACTACAAAAAA
The DNA here is from genome assembly GCF_009764315.1 of Trachypithecus francoisi. Classification (NCBI taxonomy): domain Eukaryota; kingdom Metazoa; phylum Chordata; class Mammalia; order Primates; family Cercopithecidae; genus Trachypithecus; species Trachypithecus francoisi. Next base: position 358,140 of record NW_022681435.1, on the reverse strand, counting down.
AAAAAAAAAATTAACTGGGCATGATGGCAGGTGTCTGTAATCCCAGTTACTCAGGAGGCTAAAGCAGGAGAATTGCTTGAACCCAGGAGGCAGAGGTTGCAGTGAGCTGAGATGCACTCCAGCTGGGCAACAGAGTGAGACTCCATCTCAAAAAAAAAGTGTTAGAAAAATTATCTGAAATAAGGCAAAAAGGTGGTCAGCATGTCCCAGTAATATCATACAAGGGCCATGGTCACCAAAGCACTGTCTAGATAGGCACAGCTCTGTCCCAAAGACATTTCTGTAATGTGCAGTATGAAAGCCTCAGAAAGTGTAGCTCCTGAGCACAAGAAAAGTGCAGAGTGTGACTGAAGAACTGCTTTTTTACATTAGATTTAATTTTAATTAAAGTTACATTGAAGTAGCCATGTTTAAATAGCTAGGGGCTACCTTACTGGACAGCACAGGTATGGAGGAATGCACTTTTGTCTCATTTTTTGTTATTAATAAAAGGTTCTAGTCTTTGTAAAATTACTTGTTAATCTGTAGAATTTTGTCTGTTAGATACGCAAATAATTTTTGCCTGGCGGAACAAGTAATGCCAAAGATTTATGGTAGATATTGGCCAGTTTTATAATGTGACTCAGTAATTTTGTTTTAACAAGTCTGTTAAATTGTCTAGATACACCTAATTTCTCACATTTTCCCAAACCATAAATCTAGTTCTTATTAATTAATGTGTTATACAAAATTATTCACATATGTACATTTATGTTTGTCTGAGATTCATAATTTGAAAATTGTATTTCAGCTTTGGATCCCCTAAAATTCACCCATAGAATTATTTCTCAGGTTTCATAGAGGGCACCTGAGAAATTTGTTCTCTTATCTTATAAAATGAAAGATGCTAGAAATACTTAGGTTTGTTTGGTGGCTTCCTATTTACTAATTTGTTCAATACCATTCCAAGAGATTTGTGGAAATAATAATAAAACCAAAGAAGATGCCCAGGCTTCCTTAGGCTGTTTATATGACTAAAATATTCATATAAATATATCAGAAATTATGTGCTTTTTAAAAAGGCTTTGGAGATTCTTCAGTGGCTTCCATAATCTAATCTTACCCTCAGAGAAAACATTGATCAAGTCATTATGAAAACCTATTGGAGGATTTTAGTGTCGTTTGTTCTTATATTATTGGTTATTGTAATAAATTAACCACAGCCAATAGATCTCTGCTTCTTGGTGCTTGCCTGAAGTCTCTGCTCTAAGTTATAGGCTAGAATTGGTATCTGGCACAAAAGACAGTTCCAGAGTCTCATAGAAGAGATACTATCAAGTACTCTGCAAAGAACAGGCTCTTAGGGATAGGTTTCCAAATTCTCACGGCTTAGACAATTCTCCGACTCTACAGTGGAGTGAGTCATCATCTCCTAGGCTCCTTTCAGTCCACTAGCAGACGTACTACATGAAGGCAGACCGCTGACCTCAGATCCAAGGCAAAAAAATTAATCACCAGGACTAAACGAGCTCATGAGGAAAATTTAATTGTGCTTATTTGTCTAGAATATGGCTGACATTGTTTTAATTTTCTACTTTTAGTAAGTATATAGAGAATCACTATCTTTCTTCTTAAGCTATATTTAACCCTTTCTTTAGTAGATTATGCTTTTGTAAACTTAAGTCAAATGTTCTAAATGATATCTAAGTGTCACTGACCCACTCAAAATTTGGAAGTAAATATTTAGAGTCTTCTTACTTTCCAAGGTAATAAGTTATTTGCATAGCATTGATAAGAATATCTGCCTATTTTTACCAGAACTTAACTGCCTAAATCACTGTAGCAACCAAATCTACACTTGGAGTGTCATATTTGAGAAGGATTCATATTTAATCAAGTATGGCAGCAACTCACCATTAAGGAACATATGTGAGTTGATGCAAGACCTGCTTCTAGAGTCCTAGGACAGGGAATAGGAAAGAAGTAAACTTCTGGAAGGCTAAGGAGCTTAGCAAATTTGACAGGCCTCTAGAATAGAAGATTTCACCTAAATTTATAGGTACTACGGGCAAAATCTAGTGGAGGGAATGTTTTGGGGTTGGTTTCCTAGCCTTAGAAAAGAACAACAAGAGAGATCAAGAGTCCAACCCAAGTTCCTTCTGAAAATTTCTAGACAGAAGTGAATTTTGTGGCCTTAGTAGTTACTCAGTATTGTAGAGTTCTAGATTGGCAGAGCAAACTCAAGAAGAACTGTATGATTAATTAATGTTATTGATGCACCCCCAGAAATAATCAAATCAAACCTGGACTCCAAGAAGACTTCATTCACAGCTGGGTATGGTGGCTCACGCCTGTAATCCCAGTGCTTTGAGAGGCAGAGGCAGGAGGATCACTTGAGCTGAGGAGTGTAAGACCAGCCTATGCAACATAGCAAGACCCCATCTCTACAAAAGATTAGCCAGGCATGGTGGTGTGCACCTATAGTCCCAGCTACTTGGGAAGCTGAGGCAGGAGGATTGCTTGAGCCCAGGCGTTTGAGGTTACAGTGAGCTATGATCATGCCACCACACTCCAGTCTGGGTAACAGAGCAAAACCCTATCTCTAAAAGAATAAAAAATAAAAAGACTTCATTTACAAAACAGGTGATGAGTTGAATTTGACATATAGACTTAGTTGGTTGACCTAATCTAAACCATGAAAATAAGGCAAAAGATGAGCAGAAAGTCCTTTCAATAACATATGAGGGAAAAAGCCACTTAGGATTGTCTCGGGGAAGGGATTTAGTTCGTATCAATGTTATTATTGATTAAAAGTCTCAGATTTGGTGAAGTTGCTTGTTAACCTGTAGAGGTTTGTCCTGTAGAAATATAAATTACTTTTGTCTGGTGGAACAGAAAACTTCAATACCTTTTATTTTTAACTCAGCAATCTTATCCTAATATTTGTTTTTAAAATTGATAATTAATATCTAATTTCTTTTTTTTTTTTTTTTTTGAGGCGGAGTCTCGCTCTGTCGTCCAGGCTGGAGTGCAGTGGCGCAATCTCGGCTCACTGCAAGCTCCGCCTCCCGGGTTCACGCCATTCTCCTGCCTCAGCCTCCCCAGTAGCTGGGACTACAGGCGCCCGCCATCTCGCCCGGCTAGTTTTTTGTATTTTTAGTAGAGACGGGGTTTCACCATGTTAGCCAGGATGGTCTCGATCTCCTGACCTCGTGATCCGCCCGTCTCGGCCTCCCAAAGTGCTGGGATTACAGGCTTGAGCCACCGCGCCCGGCCTCTAATTTCTTAAATGCTCTCTGAACTGGTCATTATATCTTACTGATATTCTTTATTAACTAATAAGCTAAAGAAAATCTTTTACACATGTTGATTACATATTTCCTGAGAATTATGATTTTTTTCTTTTAAAATTATATTTTAACAAAACTATATTCTGGTACAAAAATACCTGGTTAAGAATCATAAGCCATGGTTTCTGTTTCCCGTAATGATGTGTCATGACACCAGACTCTGCACTTGACCACTTAGAACCTCAGGCTTGTCATCTCTAAACTGTGGGTGTTGGCCAAGATCTCATATGTCTCCTTCAAATGTCACTTTATATATTATAAAACTTAAAAGTTTGAAATATATTAACAGAGACAGAATATTATTGAAAGAAATAAACCTGAACATTCCTAAGACAACTCAAACAGACCTGGAATACACCAAATCTTTTCATTGTAATAACAACCATCATGATCCATTCTAAATGAAAAAGTACCATTTAAATAACTTTGCCAGGAGCAATTGCTCTTTTATTGAGCCATTTGTTCTTTAGATAGATAATTTTTGATATGCACATAGAATGAGACAAGATTTATGTCTTTCCTAGAGTTTTCTTCTTGCCAAGACATAAAAGAATGGTAATTCTTTATCAGAGAGCTTACACAATACTCAGTATGTTTTTCCACCTTTTTTATACTGACAGCAAAGTTGCTAAAGATCTGGAATAAAATTTTGATCTAGTTTGAATTTAGACAAATGGGAAATTTTAAACAACTAAAACTTATCAAGGAAAGACATTGAAATAGTCTGTTAAGGGTCATACAAACTTCTGTATCCTAAGATTCTGCTACAATAGCCTACAAAATAATTTTTTAATATTGTGAGTAAAAGATGTTAATTGTATGATATTGATCTTGGTCATTTGTTGAGACTTGCTTTGTGTTGGAACCTAGTACATTTTTGGAAACATTTATGCATAAAAAGAATGTATATGTATACTTAAAAAAGAATAACTTCTATTGGTTGAAGATTTCTTTTTTTGTTGTTGTTATTTTTCAAGATGGAGTTTCACTCTTGTTGCCTCTCAGGTTCAAGCAATTCTCCTGCCTCAGCCTCCCAAGTAGCTGGGATTACAGGCATGTGCCACCACACCTGGCTAATTTTGTATTTTTACTAGACACGGGTTTTCTCCACATTGGTCAGGCTGGTCTCGAACTCGCAACCTCAGGTGATCCACCTGCCTCGGCCTCCCAAAGTGCTGGGGTTACAGGCGTGAGCCACTGTGCCCAGCTGATTGGGTGAAGATTTCATATGCATCCACTGGATTGAGATTTAAATTGTGTTGGTCAAAGTTCCTATATCCTTATGAATTTTTGCCCAGTTTCTGAAAGAACTTTGGTCAAATCTCTCACTATGATTGTGAATTTGCCCATTTTTCCCTGCTCTATATATTCTGCTAATACATTTTAGGCTGGCTACATCATTAGGTGCTTACAGGTTCAGTATGTATTGAACCAGTGAATTATAACTTTTATCATTATTTCACAATCCCTTGAAATCTTAATTGTTTTCTGCTTTAAAATTTATTTCCCTAATATGATTATTGCTGTTCCAGCCTTCATTTCATATCTGCTTGTTAGATATTTGTGTATTATACCTATTCCTTGTTTAGTGATGTGAATTTATTCCTAAAATCCTTATTGCCAAATTAAATAATTTCAAATGAAAAAATACATAAGACTATTACTTAGGTAACAAAAATGACAATGTGTTTCATCCCAATCCAAGATTCTCAAAAGCCTTCACAGACAGAAAAACAGTAATAATGTAAACAAAGTCATATAGTGTGTTAGTGCATTCTTGCATTGCTATAGAGGAATATCTGAGACTGGTTACTTTATAAAGAAAAGTGGTTTATTTTGACTCATGGTTGCGCAGGATGTAGAGGAAGCATGGTGCTGGCATCTGCTTCTGGTGAGGGCTCAGGAAGCTTTTACTCATGGCAGAAGGTGAAGTGGGGCCAGCACATTACATGGCAAGACAGGGAGCGAGAGAGTGAGGAGGAGCAGTCAGGCTGCATTAACATCAGCTCTCATATGAACTCATAACCATGGGAGGGCATCAAGCCACTCATGAGGCATCAACCCCCGTGACCCAAACACCTCCACCAGGCCCCACCTCCAGCACTGAAGGTCACATTTCAACATGAGATTTGGAGGGGACACACATCCAAACCATATCATATAGGTAATTAAAAAATAAAAAGAAGTAAATGCAGCACCAACATAACTATAGCATGATGACAGTTTATTGCACTTGTCAAGTGAGGAGGACATGATGACGGGGGGGCATTGGCGGAGAACCATGCATTTGTCAGAAGGTGCAGTCTATGTCAACACCTGTTTTTCAACTTTTCGGAACTTATGGTTAGTTTTTCATTCCAAATGCACTTGAACATAGTTATAAGCACAGATAATGCCTTCAGGACAAAATAAAAACTAAACACAAGAGCACTTCCTAAATCTATGGAAACAGTGATGTACATGACAGACTAAAATGTCATAAAAGATATGACCTCTTCACCTCTCTCTTTGGGTTTACCCAAATTACAATGTATAATTAGAATTATGAATATATAAATTTGTTTTTTAAAGATATTTTCTGATCAGAAAATGTTATATTAAGTAAACTGGTGGGCATGACTTTACCTTAAAAAAAACCAAATTATCACTTCTTATTGCATCCTTCCCTAGTGAATTATACCAAATGGAGAAAAAGAGTCTTCAGTAAATTAGAACTCTTCGAGAGTCATTTAAGGCAAAAGGCATTAACTGAACAATCACTAATGTGAGGCTGGGCTTAACTTTCAACATTTTTTTCTGGTCCTTTTGTCTTAAAGGTATCTCTTATAAGAAGCACATAAGTGGATTTTTTTTTTTTTAAATCTAAAGTTGTTTTGATTAATTCACTTATAGTATCATGTTCTTTGATGGGGGATTTATTTTGTGCTTTCCATTTACTAAGTTGTGCATGTTGTTACTGTTATACTTGCCTGTTTTGCTTGTTTTTACTATTATACTTGCCTGTTTTCTGTGGATTAATCAGGCTTTAAAAATTCCCTCTTACTCCTTTTCAACAACTTTATAACACACTTGACTTAACAATGTCTGAAGCTAACTAACAGAATTAACCTTTTCTCAAGCAATACAAAATACTTTAGAATGCTATAAATCAAACGATTGCCCCATTTCCATGTTATTGTTTTCTAGTAGTTTAATTCCACCTTGCTTTTAAACTCATTCACATTTTCTCTTGTCATTGGTGTTCCACGGTCTGTAATATATTGAGGATGTAGGCTCCCTTCTAGATATCCTTCTTGGGGTTAAGTGTGCTTATTATCTTTCTTCTGGCCTTTTTCAGGAAAGCTATTGGTCGTTAACCCTTAGAATATCACTCCTCTCCTTTTCTCCCTAGTCTCTTATCTTGAAATTCTTACTAGGTAAATATTTAAACTTAATAATTCTAGGTTCCTTGTATTTTATGCTTCCCTTTTAATTTTCCTGAATCTCCTTAGAGTGATATTTTATATTCCAAATAGCACTAATAAATAGAAACTTTACAAATATGTAAGTCCCTGTAGACTGTCTCCTTGATGTTACAGTTTTCACAGGTAACTATGTCACCCTGTTACAAAGTCCATCAGGCAATGTTATGCTTTTTGCTTTTAACAGTCATATACGTTATAACGAATATAAGAGGTGAAAAATAGCCCATGTTGTTTACTCAGATATTGAAGATTTCTACTAATTTTTAAACAAAAATTTAATTTTTGTAAATTTTTGTAGGCAGGTTTCCCTTGTTTTTTTGTTTTGTTTTGTTTTGTTTTGTTTTTGAGACAGAGTCTTACTCTGTCTTCTAGGCTGAAGTATACTGGTGTGATCTTGGCTCACAGCAACCTCTGTCTCCCGGGTTAAAGCAATTCTCCTGCCTAAGCCTCTCAAGTAGCTGGGATTACAGGCGGGCACCACCAGGCCTAGCTAGTTTTTAGTATTTTTTGTAGAGACAGGATTTCGCCATGTTGGCCGGGCTGGTCTCAAACCCCTGACCTCAAGTGCTCAGTCTGCCTCTGCCTCCCAAAGTGCTAGGATTACAGGCATAAGCCACCACACCGAGCTGGTTTCCCCTTTTAACCATTTCCCTTCCACTCAAAGAACTTCCTTTAGTATTTCCTTTAAGTAGACCTACTAGTGATGAATTTGTTTAGTTTTCACTTGATAATTTTCTCAATTTGCTCTATTTCTGAGAGATTTAATTTTGCTAGATAGAGGATTCTGGATTGACAGTTACCATGGGCTTCACCCCTTAGGGTCTGAGATTGTCTTTCTAGCTGAGGGGGGCAAGAGTAAAAGGTAACAAAAACTTCACCCCACTGAGGCTGCCATCCCCACTGCCACCCCCATGATAGGGAGGGGAGGGCTACTAGTTCTTTGCTGACACTTGGCTGGAGATGGCCAAGAAGAGTCTAAAGGCTTTTCTGTAGCCTCCCCACCCCTATCCCACTCCCATCTTCTGGCCAGAGGAAGTGAACTTTTCTGGAGCTTTTTTGGTGTGTTTCTGTTCAAAGATCTGCAGTTTAGACTGATTTGGAGCCTGTTGGGATATACAGAATGTAACAACCTCAGGGAATACACTGCTCATTCTCCCCTCTATTTCTGACTTTCCTATGAGTCCCCTTGTTCTTACTCACTTTTCAGAGTCCTTTCAGAGACCTTCAAACCTGTCATATTTTATGCAGGGTTTTTAGTTGTAGTCAGGGAGCTGTAGCATGGAGTGTGATTATTTCATCTGGCCAGCTGTTAAGGTGATTTTAATATTCCACATATGAAACAAAACACTATATAAAATAAAGGAGTACCAGCATTTTAAATGGTGGCATAATAATGTGTATTTTCTCACTGATGCTGAAACGAAACATATAACTATAAACAAACAGTTTTATCCAAAGGTGTGCTGTTGCTAAACGCTGTGGATTTTTCCTGACTATATTAAAAGGAAAAATAATTAATTTATAGCAATGCATGTGATTATATCTAAAAGGCAAATCTAAATTTGTTTAAAACAATATACAAATATATTTAGTATTAAGAACTCACTCAAAATATTTAGTTTTTTGTCTAACAAATCCTTTACACGAAACTTGTTTTAATGCATACATTTTGCTATCTGCCTCCAAGGCACCCCACTACCAGAACTGAAGCTCTTGAAAGTAAAAGAATGGACCTTACCTGCCTGCCCTTATTCACCCACTGAGAAAATCCCAAATCATATTTATGAAGTTGAATTTGAAATCAAAGTTAGCTTTCCAAAATTTTCTGTCTTGGACTTACATTTTGCTTTTTATTTTATATATATACCCGACTCCCTACTCTTCTGTGTCAATTTGTATTTAACAAATTTAGATTAAAATATATATATATATATATATGAACTCTGGGCTGGGCGCAGTAGTTCACACCTGTAATCCCAGCATTTTGGAAGGCCGAGGTGGGCAGATCACGTAAGGTCAGGAGTTCGAGACCAGCCTGGCCAATATGGTGAAATTCTGTCTCTACTAAAAATACAAAAATCAGTTGTGCGTGGTGGCACATGCCTGTAATCCCAGCTATAGGCTGAGGTAGGAGAATGCTTAAACCCGGGAGGTGGAGGTTGCAGTGAGCTGATATTGTGCCATTGCACTCTAGCCTAGACAATAAGAGCAAAACTGTGTCTTAAAAACAAAAAGGAAACTCTGTTTTTTTAAAAAAATAAAATAAAATCTTATTTTGATATGACAATGAAGACAACATGTCAACGTGGATTTTTAGTTATTATTTATTCTGCTGTATCCTTGCCAACAGGCAAACCCATTAGCAGTCTAGAGATTCTTTACAAAATAGATGTATTTCAAAACTGGCAATATAATGGTTGAAAAGGTAGAATTGCCCTTACAGAATAAATTAAATTACCGCAAAATTAATGACACTGATTCACAATTTGAAGGTAGAAGTGTTTATATAAAGAAAATCATACAAATCATAATATATTTTACAAGAATCTAAAACAATGTTTCCTCAAGTATTATTACTGTAGAATTAAATCTATGTGCCCTTCAAAATATGGGTAAAAAGGCCTTTTTGTGTGTTTACTTTTAATCATGTGTGAAATTAGAAATCCACTTCCTAACAGGGCTTTTTTTGTGAAACAATTTGAAATCAACTCTGCTAAATGTTAGCGAACAGCAAGAACAGTGGTGTAGTCTGTGTGATAGATGTTCATAACGCAGGCTAGTTTAAAAGGCAGACTGTGGGGAAAATCTTACTGCTAAACATTATGAATTTTTTGGAAACCTGAAAACAAGCAAAAATGATATCATACTTCAGTGTGAGATGTGTTAGAAATTCTCTTCGGCGAACCACTTTTTCTTAATGTTGTGGTCACTAGTTTAATGACAGTATCACCTAGATAATTTAAACTGGAATACTAAATATACTTTGCAGCCGTCAGATTTATGATACTTGAGTTTTTATTTAAAAATACAATAGGCTATTGAGGAACTTGGGGGAAAGAGTGGGCCTAGAGTCTTTCTTACTTGAATTATTATTCAACTTAACATTAAAAAGTAGATTTGTAGTATATTGGACCTTGCTTATGAAAATACAGGCTGTTTCATGTAAAGTGAAATGTTTTAAATTAGTTCCACTCTAACTTTCAGGACATCTGCAGGTCTCGTAGATGAGCTGTCATGAAGTATCAATATATTGAAGCTGTCTTTCACTTTATTATGCAGCAGGTTCACCAATTATTTCCATAACAAGTTAGATTCCAAAGAGTTCTTTAAATTTTCTATAAGCTAGTGTTTATGAACGCATTGCATAGACTATGAATTGTAATTCCCATCATCCCCACATGTTGTGGGAGAGACCAGGTGGAGATAATTTAATCATGGGGGTGGTTTCCCTCATCCTATTCTCGTGATAGTAAGTTAGTTCTCACCACATCTGATAGTTTTATAAGGGGCTTCCCCCTTCACTAGGCTCATTCTCCCTCCCGCCACCCTGTGAAGAGGTGCACTCTGCCATGATTGGACGTTTCCTGAGGCCTCCCCTGCCATGCTGAACTGTGAGACAATTAAACCTCTTTCCTTTATAAATTACCCAGTCTCGGGCAGTTCTTTATAGCAGCATCAGAATGCACTAATAAAGGCTACAATATTACCTTTTAAAGAACATATACAACTCCTATAAAGAAATCCAGTATTGCATTTTTACATGGAATTTCAATGAGGTAAGTAAGGTACATTAAAGTCATGTAGTTCAGTCACTGTTTGGAAACTTGAATCCTTAGTAAACTCACCCTAAAATGGTTCTCAAAGGTTGATCACCGCCAGAGACAGAAGGAAGAAAAAAAAAAAGAACTAACGTTTGCTGGATACCTATTGTTTTCAGTGCTTTACATATATTATCTCATGTAATCATTCTGGTAACCCTGAAAGGCAATCTTCCCCTTTTTCTTTTAAAGAAGTATAGATCACAGAGATAAGTCATAAGTGGCATCCTTAAGAGGTGCCTACAGATCTATCTGATTCCTGAAACCACGTTCTTCCCTCTATACCACATTGCCATGAAACATATCTCTCTGCCACAGGAGTCACCATCCCTAATGAGGTCCACTGAGCTCTCATTGAGATTACACTATTGGTCTAGAAAAGTTCTCTTACTGTGCCCTGAAGTACAAGTGTCATTCCTCTTTCATGTAGTAGCCATTCAAATTGTTAATGACAGATCATAAGTAAGAATCAAGGTTACTCTTAACCATTCTGTTCATGAAACAAAATATCCTCTGTTCATCCTTTGAAAAAGTTTGAAACTTCTCCATCCTCTTAAAAATCTCCTTGATATGGTTTTTAATGAATCTAGAGCCCTCCTAATGTGAGAAGCCCAGAACTGGACACAGAATCACTGAGTAATACAGTAGTACAGTAGGTTTTTGTTTGTTTGTTTGTTTTTGACACAGGGTCTTACTCTAGGCTTACCCAGGCTAGAATGCATGTGATCTCAGCTCACTGCAACCTTCGTCTCCCAGGTTCAAGCAATTCTCCCACCTCAGGAGCACACCACCACACCTGTACTTTTTTTGTACTTTTATTGGGGATGGGGTTTCACCATATTGGCCAGGCTGGTCTTGAACTTCTTATCTCAAGTTATCCACCCACCTAAGCCTCCCAAAGTGCTGGGATTACAGGCATGAGCCATGACACCCAGACAGTAATACATATTGGGCTGTCATCTCCCATATTCTAGATACCTTGCTCCCTTTAATGTAGCCCAAGCATGCATTAACTTTTCTAGCAGCCACATCACATTGTCCACACACATTGAGTTTACTGAGGATTCAAACTACTAAGTAATTTTGTATATATGCTGCTGCTAAGTCATGTCTTTCTTGACCTGGTTGAATATTTGGATGCTTCTAAAATATTTTAAATTTTTCCTGCTTCATCAGTATTTTTGTGAGACTCAGCCAGTTTTACCTCTATTTTGACATTCAACTTTTGACGTAAATAAAAATTCCCCACATTTCCACACATGATACTCCTCATCACTAAAATCACATTTGAAAAACCAAATGTGAATTTATAAAATATGTTCCCTAAAGAGTACACATTTTGGCCACTATGCCATGGTTCTGGTGCCATCCAACAGTTGGATTACAGTCTCATCTTTGCAAATAAATATTTATATGAACAAATATATATATATATATATAATGACCTGTTGCCCTTACTGCTTTATGACATTTACTGGTAGATTAATTGGTAGTGACACTGAAAGGAATCATAGCTATCATAATTAAAACAAAGTTGTAAATAATTTGGTGTTTTAAATAAATACTCAATTGTCTGAATTAAAATGTGGGATAGAAAGAATTATGCAAGCTGCTAGATGCATACCTTGAAGATTGTCTTTAAAAGCTGATGTGTTAGGAGGGACTTTATCTGTTTATCTACTGATCTATCATCTATCTATCTATCTATCTATCTATCTAATTCTCTATCTATTGTTTCTCTCAGAATTACATAATCGATAAAATTTTTTATTATTTACAGTCAATATTACTACTTATATTCAGGATTATATTATATGTGGCATTAGTAGACCTCCTGAACTGACTTATTCCTTCCAGATTTCTAATGTTGTATTTGCAATAAACATAAGTTCCAGAGTTGTTCCAAGCATAATAGTTGAATAATAGATAAATTTTTGAAGAAAATGACAAAATACCTGATATTGTTGATTATCATAAAATCCAATCCCAATACAAAGCAATAAAGAATAGGACCCAAGTAGATCAAGTTACGTCTCTAATAACATGCCGATGGGGCACCTCAGAGCAGCAGGTAGATTTTAGACAAGTAGCAGCACAAAGTCTCATAAACTTGAATTTTACTTACTGGCCTAACTCTCTCCCACTGCTTCTTTTATCCCCAGCAAGAGACTTTGCTCTTTCCTGGTTCTGAACAAGGACACATTTTAGCCTGAACACATCAACTTGTCTGTGGCTGCCACTCAGGGGAATTCCATTTTCTTTTACAAGATTGGAAAGTTGTCCCAATCAAGTCCAAACCCATCACAGACATTTTCCCCCAACCATGCCTCTTTTCTTTGCCAGACTTTTCCATTTTAATAAAATTTAGTTTTCTGTTTTGACTTTTGTTTGATAAAGTACCTTCAAATACAGCTAGCTGATAGACTCTAGAAGGAAGGTTTTCCTTTGAAATAACTGGAGGAAAAACATTGTTGAACCATTTTGATCCTATCCATCCATAACTGTAGTGTCAAGAACAATAGAAGGAAAATACTTAAAATCATAACATAGCAATTTTCTACTTTAAAAAAATGTATAGCTGTTGCTTGGGGGAATACATGTGCATGTTTGTGTGCAGGTATGTATTTCATGGCTGCATGCCTATGAGATGACAAAACCCCAAGCATCTTTAGATGTGAATTTTCCAAGTGTCAATGAACTACCTTCTTTATCCATAAATTTATCAAAGAACTACTTATCTTTATCAATTGCCTCTTCTTCTTGAGCCTGAAAACTGTGCTGTGCACTATGAAATGCCATGGGCATCTCACTCAGCTTCTCAAGAAGGGGGATGTGATGGGCTGAGTCCAGTAAGCACCGTCCTGCCAGAGGCTATGTCTAACCTCCGTGGATGTAGTCATCTCACTCTAGTATTGCCTGAGAGGAAGAGCACCATAATCAACACCCAATCCACCAGTGTGTTGGTGGTTTCTGGGGAGACGAGCAAAATTAATAACATCTGCATCTAACAAAGATCCTAGTTGAGGCTTGCTCTTTAGAAGATTCAGGAACAATGCTTTCTTTTTCTGTTGTCTGTGGAAGTGCCAGTCTTTTCTCCCTCAACTCTGTGATAGAATTCACCCAAAAAATTTAAAGAAAGGGGCACAGGAGTGGTAAAACAGTCAAATACTTGTTTATTGGATGAAGTATTTGAAGGAGTTAGTTCATAAAGTCTTAGCACTTCGTAAGTCATCATGGAAATTAAATTCTTCCATAGTGTCATGGACACTCAATATATATCATCTCATTTTTCCTCTTGTCAAAATTCTGTAACATTTTATCAAACAGGCTCCAAGGGTAAATTGCTCAAGATTTCAAGGTTTAAGAATGACATAGAATGAAATTAAACTGCAGCAGGTTTGTTTCTATATCCACACTCTTGCTGTCAAGGCACCGTGCCTCTCATCTGGTTAACTTTTTCACCTGGATCCCTGATGATACATCACATTTTCAGGAAGTCTTCCAAACAACCCTAACTGAAAATGCCACGAAGTCATTAATTATCACAGTATTGTCTTTTAATTTTCCAGTTAGCACTTATCAGATAAATTCTGGTTTATTTAATTGGCAATAAATTATAGCAATAATAACAACATAATTTTAGTAACAATGCCTTTGGTTAATAATATCTAATTGCTTGCTTTTTGCCTCTAGTCCTTCATGAAATGATGGAAACTGTGCAAAGGGGGACATAACTTGTTTACTGCTCCAACTCGCATACTTGAGATATAGCGAGAGATCATTAATACGTATTAATGAAAAATAATCCAAAGACATTAAATGCTGCGTCCAAAAAACCTTACACTGATTGCAACGTTCAAACTCCAATGATCACTATTATGTGAAAGAGCAAATCTTATTTGCAATTTAAACATCTGTGAAATCATGATTGATATTTATCGACAAGCTTCCTTAGTGTTAACTTCCTCCCTATCAAATAATATATTTAAGGGAACAGGAGTGAAGGTATATTAATCGTCTCCCATGTTCACATCAGTTATAGTTGTGTCAACCAGGAGGGAAGAGTTAAAGCAATGTTTTGGATAAACTTGCGTATCAACAAATGCATCAACACATTGCATATATGTCCTTTACACTCAAAAACTGAGTCTCACATATTTAAAAGCTTTCTGCTATATTTCCAAACTTATTTCTTTATAAGTAATATCCAGTTCTGGAAACAACAAAACCTTTGCCCTGGAGAAAAACTTCTTCCAAAACTATGTGGATAATAACTTTGCCTTTTGCCAAACTCCAACAAAATACATAATTCGTACTTCCCAGTTCAGACAACTATAACTGATGTGGAGATGACACATTACTCATATACTCTCATTTTCTTTCCTTTCAGTCTTTTATTTAAGGAGAAATCATAATGGGAAAATCTCAAGTTACATGTAATTCCTATTTATTGTGGCATGTGTATGTATGTGGCCAACAGTTTCTTAAAAACTCAGAATTGCAATTATCTTTCATATGACAAATAAAAAAGGATCGTTTGTTATTCTTCTACATTTCTTTTTTTCATCCATTCAGTAAACACTGTCTCCCACTGGCCTACCATTTGTCCCTGGATGCCTTATTGCATTTTTCTGTGGTTTCTACTAGGAGATATGTTTCCCTGCTTATACAGATGCTCAGAAAAAACTTTTTTTAAGCAAACTGCAATACCAGAATAATTTTACTGATAACTTCTTCCTTTATGTTAGCTTCTTCTGGATGGCTTAGTACTGTAAATGCTATATTTTTCTATGTAGAAGTAATGTAAAAGCTGTCTTTTAGAAATGTCTTTCTAAGTATTCTATTCATGACAGAGTTTCTTTTAGGGAATATTGTCTGTCTTTGTGGATGGAAAAGGACTGCTGTTGGTGAAATTGGTGGAATGAGGTTTACTATTTATTGGAACTCTTTTAGCTAAAAATATGCATGTTAAAATCCATCTGTTAGAAATGTCTACCTTAACACTAGCCAGTAAATCTATATAATATTGATATCCCCCTGAATCTCTTGGGCTGCAAGACTTTTCAAGGCCTTGGGATATCCTGGGGCATCAAACTCATTGACAAATTGTCAATGAGTGTCAGTGAAAGAATACTTTCACATTCTAACAAATTTGTTTTAGCCTTTACATTTTATTTCTTAGCTTAAGTCCTATTTGTTTGCTAGTAATTCTGAACTTCTGCTAAGTACCGTGCCAACTGTGTTCATTTGATTGGGTCAAGCCAGTGGACTTAATTTTAGGACCTAAATTCAGGAAGAAAGTTCAAAATTCATGTTCTGAAAAGTGTGTCTGTCAAATTCTGAATAAAAACATACATTCTTGGGATTTTTTCCCCATCATCATTGAATTCAATGAATCTTTATACTTAACATAAAATGAAGTTATTTAAAATTATTAACAAGACCTGTGTAATGATGAGTCTGACATGAAACCGAAGTTTAAGGCTGCAAATCATTATATGATGGGTAAGAATTTTCAAAACTAAGTTTTAATTTGAAGAATTGAGTCATCTTTACAGACTTGGAATATAGGAAGTATTTTTAAAAGAGAAAGGAGAAAACTTTAGTAATACAAAGAGTGTAAAGATATGTAATATACACAAACTTGAAAATAAATTGTAGGTGCACCAACGCAAAAATAAGTTTAAAAAATTACTTTGCCTCAGAAACTAAAGAAAGTTTATTACTGCCCCAAATCTAATTTCCCTAACTTCCTTCAGAAGCAAGTCATTGTCTAGAAAAAATGACTTTCTCTGCCTAAGAAATGTTATATAGCAATATAAACTTTTTTATATATTTCTTTTCATTTGCTAAAGATATTGCAAATTAATGATTACAATCATTTGTAATTTTACTTACATTTAAAAAGTATAGATATTATACTTATATAGTAAATATTATATCAGAATATTCAAAATATAAAAAACCAGTAAAGCAAAACTTAGTCTCTTTCTCCCTCATATCCTCTGCCCCTCTTTTATTTACCAAATAAAGAGTTTTAAGGGAACTATAGGCACATTTTCAAAAATTTGATACCTAAGCATTTTGAAATCACATTTAGGGTATTTCAATATATTAAATATAAGAAACTTAAACATATACCTTTTTGAACCATTAAAAGTATTTAAAAAATTCTTTAACAAATGCTTGTCATTAAAGCCACACTTTTAATGTTGATGCCTTGCATTGTGTCTTAAATATTTTCTTTCCTGAAATAAACTTTGAGGGTACTGTTTATCTTACAATTTTTCATGAACTGACCACTGGCAGAACTTAATATTTTGTTCATTTGTGAATACATTTACCTATTACATTTTGGCATAATATATACATTTAAACTAATTACTGTGGTCAAAACCACATCTAACAGTTTGGGAAGGCTTTAAAGTTTTAAAAGAGTCTTGAATGCATAAAATTGGCACCAAGGCTCTTAAAAAGCAACTTCAATTGATTTGTAAAATACTCCAAAAGAATTTTCCATTTCTCCCATAAAATCATAATAATTTGGGTTTTCTAACAGCAAACTACTCCCTTATCACACATAATCAAAATTATTTTTGAACAGGAAAAAAGAATCTTAGATTAGCATTGTTTTTTAATGTTTCTGTGTGCCATCTACTAGCTTTGGTATTGAGTCAGGAAAAAGTGTATGGTATATGGTTAAGAAAAAGCAAACTAGATTTCTCTTCAGTGGCTTTACACTGTAAGGCACCAAATGGCTTAATAGTTTTCTGGCAGTCCACATCTATGATAGGAGTATTTGCAGAAATAAAGAAAGCATAAAAGGACTCCTACACAGTACCATGGCAATGATTAGAAAGGACAGTCTTTGAGCTTTGAAAACAGAAAGTAGAATCCAAGCATGCAGTCTGCAGCCCTGAGCATAATCTCTTTCCCATCCAAACTCAGTTGCAAACCCAGCTTCTCTTGCAAACCCACAGGCTGGAAGAGGAAACCACAGCCACTCCAAAGTAGAGTTTCAGGCCCATCATTAGTGGTTTCTGTCACCATCTAGTTGCATTTGCTTTATGAATGAAATATGCAGATGGCATCTCACATTGGCTATTTCAACGAAGAAGACGAAGGTCAAGAGACACGACTAATACAGCCAACACATTAGAGATGTGTGACCAACGTACTCACACCTCCAAATGCCTCCAGATTGCAGCCTCTGGAAATATCTAGCCCATTTCTTAATGGCACTGTTGTTTCGATCAGCTGTGGAAATTAACATAAAATAATATAGTAACCCAGTAGGTGCTGGACGGCATTTCAGAGCATCATTTTAAGGGAACACTAAAGGCACATGACAGTATTCAAAGCTTGAGTGATAAATAGCAAGTAAATACCTTGTAATCGAACGGAAGGGGGAAGGATGCTGAGCCGATACTGATGCTGCCTGATCTCTTCCTGTGTAACAGCAAAGGCGGCTCAGTCCCTCTGACGGGCTGTGAAGCGTGGCTGCCTATCGGCTCCTGGGCGGTCCTAGTGCCTGCGCCAGGTTAGCACGCAAGGTAGCTCCAAAGAGCCTCTCTGTTTCTACTAATTCTTCTAGTGATTTTCACCAAAGATTTTCAGGGATGTCAGCCAGCTAAGCATCAGGGCAATGGGATTTGGGTATGGGAAATAATTTTTTATTTTTTATTTTTTGAGTCAGAGTCTCGCTCTATCGCGGAGGCTGGAGTGCAGTGGTACAATCTCACCTTACTGCAGCCTCCCGCCTCTCGGCTCAAGTGATTCTTGTGTGCATGCCATGCCCAGCTAATTTTTGTGGTTTTAGTAGAGACAGAGTTTCACCATGTTGGTCAGGCTGGTATTGAACTCCTGAGCCGAAGTGATCTGCTCACCTTGGCCTCCCAAAGTATTGGGATTACAGGTGTGAGCCACTGTGCCCAGCCAGGAGCTTATAATTTAAATGTAGAGAAAAATATTAGTGTATGTCTATAATCAAATAATTACATGTATATAAAATACTTGCCATAAAAGAAAGGACAATATAAGTCAGAATATGCTATGTTTGCTAAGGGCTTCTATGTCTGGATGTTATGAGTATGGCGTGGAGCTGGGGTATTGGGTTTGAGAAATTCAACCCAATTGATTTCTTTTTTTTCCTAGAGTACATAGAGTTCGGGTGGCAGTGGGCAGGTTGGTGCAGAAGAGACTAGAATCTGGAAAGTTAACTCTAGTAATATTGGTTAATAGAGTAAATACAGGTATTAAGACAGGTGAAGAGAGGGAGTACAGGTACAGGTATACGGGCACTGTAGGCCCTGGATCAAAGCCTAACATTGGCAGGTAGTCAGTAGGAGAGTGTTCCTCTCCACCAAGAGATGGTTGCCTTCCGGAGCAGGGAGGGCAGCTCATACGTTGTGGTCCAGGCATTCAGACCATGTGATGAAGTGTAGCAGCAGTAACAAGGTATATCACCCCATAACAAGGCAACATGCTATTGAGGCTGAGACTCAGGGTTTCTGCAACCAAAAAGGGAGGGAGAAAAAAAATCAAGATAAGACTCTTGCTGTGAAGAACTTTAGGCTGGTGTTTCTCATGGGAAAAGTACAGTTCCAAAAGGCATGGGGTGACAGTGAACCCAACCGCAAGGGACAGTGATGTTTTATATGATCTAAGGATCCAGAAATCAATCTGCTTGTCATGTGCAGGCCAAACAGCTTTGACTGTGGTTGGAGAACTTCAAGACTAGGGAGCTATGTTGATCACTAGAGTCAGGCGAACCCCAGAGTGATTAGTGATCAATGAAAGAATGCCTTGTTGAACCCTGAGGATTGTGATTTGCTTATCCATTGCACTTGTTTCCGCTTCTTCCTAATTCAGCATGTTTTCTGAAATGAGACTTTTTTTTATTTTTAAAAAAGTCGATCAGCAGCAAAACACACGAATGTACCCTCAATGAGATCCTTGTTACTACAAAGTGGTGAATGGGCTGGACTGTAGAAGGGGAGTGGCTAGTGTGTGAGGGAGGCAATGCCCCACCATTAAGCATTTCTCTGTGGCTACTGGTTTTTATAATGTTGGAGAGCTCCCTGAGAAACAAAGCACTATGTCCGTGATTGGGCCTCAGACATACACTGACATGTCATCTGTGCAATGACTCCAGGGGAGTGAGGAAAAGTGGGGCAGCTGAGAGACATGTCACCATAAATCAGAAAGATCCCAGCATGAGGAAACAGATCTCGCCACAGGACCTGGGAGCAGAGGGGAGTGATGGGTCTCTATAGAGCTTTGTGACTGAGATGGACACACTTGTAATAGAAAAAGACTCCATACGAACTTAAAACACAAAGATACTGCAATGGACTGAATATTTGTGTCTCCCCAGAATTCACATGTTGGGATTCTAACCCTTAATGTGATGGTTTCAGAATGCGGTAGTTGTTGAAAGATTAAGTCATGAGGGTAGAGCCCTAATGGGTAGGATTAGTGTCCTTATCAAAGAGACTCCCAAGAGCTCTCTCACCCACTTTCTGCCATGTGAGGATCGAAAGGGAAGTTGGCAGCCTGCAGCTCAGAAGAAGACCCTCAGCAGAACCTGACTGTGCTGGCACTCTCACCTTGGACTTCCAGTCTCCAGAACTGTGAAAAGAAAATATATGTTGTTTGTAAGCCACCCAGTCTACACTTTGTTACAGAAGCCTGAATTGACTAAGATAGATAGCTCATAAACTCTGTAGTATTTTGGCCCTGAGAAAACTTGAAATGTGTGGGTGCTGTTATTGTCTTCCCTTTCAGGCTGTTTGGCCAACACAGGTGTGTGAGATTTGGTGCCTGCAAGAATCATCGGGGACCCCCGTCAGTCCAGGAACTTCTGGTTCTTCAAGGACAGCTGTGTCATAGTGCCCAGGTTTGTAAAGGGGGATACTGGTATCACAGATCTTGGGCTCAACTTGCCAAAAGCCAATGATGACTATAAGAACAGTGTGACTTGAACCAGTCTGTGGCTTTTCAAGATGACTGTGCAGTGAAGGACATTGTAAGGAGCTAGAATTCATGGATGAGCTGGTGAAGGTGGGCTCAGATCCTGTGGGACTAGTTATCTATTACATGTGACCTTATGTGTACTCATGTGCTAGTGAATTGTAGCAGTCAGGTGCCATATGCAAATGCATCTGTTATATAATAGGGTGGGATAATCACTGACTTTGGGACTATAGACCTGGATTTAAATCTGACTCTTTGTGCTTCCATATAGTTGAATAAATAGTACTTCATAGGCTTCTTGTGATGACCCCAAGTCAACTATATTTAAAGGCCTAGAACAGAACAGCCACCCATTACAAAAAGGAAACCGGCCGGGCATGGTGGCTCACGCCAGTTATCTCAGCACTCTGGGAGGCCACAGCCGCTGGATCACCTGAGGTAAGCAGTTCGAGACCAGCCTGGCCAATATGATGAAACCCCGTCTCTAGTAAAAATACAAAATTAGCCAGGCGTGGTGGCACATGCCTGTAATCCCAGTTACTCAGGAGGCCGAAGAAAGAGAATCACTTGAACCCTGGAGGCAGAGGGTGCAGTGAGCTAAGATCATGCCTTTGCACTGCAGCCTGGGCAACAAGAGTGAAACTCCATCTCAAAAAAAAAAAAGTGTTTATTTTTAAAAAAGGAAACTGCTATATTTAGTAGCATAAAGCCAAAGGCTGCCAGTCTGGAGATGTGCAGCATTGATAACAGCAATGACTTTCAAGCTTCTTTTACTTCGAAGCTTTACAAAGTGAATCTCAGTTTCCTCATAAGTATAATCCAGTAATAATACCTCTGCGCAGAGTTTGTTTAGGATTAGATAGGATCATGCATGCAGAGTGCTTAGCATGAATATTCTACATGTGGATCAAAGAATGATTAAATAAATTGGGGTTATTAAAATAAAATGGAACCTCTACATTTGAAGGTGATACAGGAGGAGGGCAGGGAAATGCTGGGTAGAGAAAGGCAGGTCCCTGGCTAGGACCCTAACCCCACAGACCCCCCAGACCTAGGTGAGGACAGGTACTTCTGCCTTTGTGCCCAAATGTTGCATTTTCCAAGACCACCCTGGCCCACCATGCCCTCATCTTGGGCCTATAAAAAGCCAAGACCCTCGCAAGGCAGAGACAGAAGCTGCTGGAGAGCAAGAGGAACACATCAGTGGAAGAAGACAAGCTGCTGGATATTGAGACGACATGGAGGGAGCACGCCGGTAGAAGAGTACACCAACACTGAGAATAATTTGTATTTGTAGATAGAGTAAAGATCTTTTAAGGAAACTTCAATAAATCATCATTGCCATCACTTTTGCCTCACCCTCAGTCCCTATGCCCCTCATTTTAACTGACTTACTCCAATCTGCTCAACAAAACATGCGACTGATGTCCACACACGCTAGTGTTTACTCTCAAGAATGTCCATGTTCTTCCACTCTCACTACTTGAGTTGCACATAAACCAAGATTCATTAGCATATCCTACCAAACCTGTTAATGTTGAATGTACTTTTAGTGTAATTATATAATTTAATTGAAAGGTGTTTATACTGATAAAATATGAGTGCACAAGAGAGTTATTATTTCTAAGAAAAATAAATGTAATGCTTTGTAATAGCTAGATAAAGATGAGTTGCTAAAATAAATTGTTGCCATATCTGGTATGGGCCCAAAATATTCTAGGGAATTCAAAGTAAGTTTTATGCCACGGTGGCTCATGCCTGTAATCCCAGCACTTTAGGAGGCTGAGGCAGGCAGATCACTTGAGGTCAGGAGTTCCAGACCAGCCTGGCCAACATGACGAAACCTTGTCTCTACTAAAAATACAAAAGTTAGGTGAGTGTGGTGGTGCACACCTGTAATACCAGCTACTCGGAAGGCTGAGGCACAAGAATTGCTTGAACCTGGGAGGTGGAGGTTGCAGTGAGCCAAGATCACATCATTGCACTCCAGCGAGAGTGAAACTGCTAGTTACATTAGAAAGCATAAGACATACACTTTAAATCTTTTACCTCAACTTAAAATAGATAAATGTTAACTTATTTGCCACTCTTTTACAATGAGGACAAGTTATTTCCTTTGAGTGTGTATGAGTATCAACGAGTGTCTATAATTTCTAGTTTTAGTTCTGTTAAGTGGAGCAAGAACACAAAACCCTTGCAAAGCCATCTGAATATATAATGTAACTAGCATTTTTTTTTTTTTTAATGACCAAGGTGGCATCCTGATCACACCAGACTTCCCTTGTAATACAACATGTGTTTTGTTTGGATATAACTTCAGTAGTCTTCCTGTCCTGAACCAAATTAAACATTTATAATGGCACAAGGAAAGGACTTAAAATGGACTTTGCTTCACTATATGTAACAGAAATTAAAGCAGTATCATCTAATATAAATGCTTTTAATCACATAACATACAGCATCTTTGTCAATAGGCTAAGTAGAGTCCAGGAAATGTACATAGACAGGAGAACTCTACACAAAAATTCCTAAACAGATGGAAGGAGTCGTACCCAGTTTGTCTGTATATTTAATGGCATTTCCTCGGTATGCTCTACCGAGGAAAGATCACCTTGAGAATATCTTGAAAATATATTCTCTAAAGTCTATGGAAATGAAGACCAAAAAATGACCACAAATAATCTCATCAGCTGCCATCAGTGATTTTTTTCATTATTTACATAACAAAACCCCATTATGAGGAACTTTATCATCATCATCATATAGTTTTTAGTTGTCATAAAAACATGATGGAAATATGGTTATGTTAGCGGTTGTGAATCCATACCTGTCTGCATCAACCCCAATTCTTGCCTCCTCAGAAGAAAGAATTCAACCGAGGGGTCATGAGGCAGAGTGACGGACCAAGACAAGTTTTAGAGCAGAAGTGAACGTTTATTAAGACGTTTTAGAGCAGGAATGAAAGAAATTAAGTACACTTGGAAGAGGGCCAAGCAGGTGGCTTGGGAGATCAAGTGCACAGTTTGACCTTTGACTTAAGGTTTTATATGTTGGCATATTTCTGGGGTCTTGTTTCTTTTCTCCCCTGATTCTTCCCTTGGGGTGAGCTGTCTGCATGCACAGTGGCCTGCTAGCACTTGGGAGGGGCCCTATGCACAGTGTGTTTACTGGAGTTGTATGGATACTCATTTGACACATTCTTTCCTTACCAGCTGAATGTTCCTAGAAGGAACAGTTCAACTCCATCACTTTACCTCTTAATGTGCATGCTTGAGCCCACTCACCCAACTCCTGAGATCTTATCAGGAAGCTATTAATCACCAGTTTCAGGTTTTTCTATTGGGAGACTGCCTTTCCCTGGCACCAGCAGTGACCAATTATTATTTTAGAGAAACAGTGTAGTAACTGCTTGGCCATCACCTGATGGTTGCCTGATATTCCTAGGGAGGCAGAGGCTCTCCTGCCCCGCTCATGCCTGACTAGCTACCTGCTATAACAGTTATGGTATATCAATGTTTAATCTACTTTCCAAAACACTTTCATCTTCACTGAATTCTTTGTTAAAGGTGTTGAAGTTATTTTGTATTCTTCAGAATTTTCATGATTGCAGAATAATTGCTAAAAAATGTGTAGTGAATATGCCTTATTGCTTCTTTACAGCAAAGCCTTCTCTTGCCTTCACAAGAAGTTGTAGCAGAAAGTTTTCGGAAAGACCCCCGTTCATATTTCTACCATTTAGTGTACCTGGCATTCACACTGTCAGAAGGGCTAAACTGGAGGTCATTATTAAAAGAATTCTTGGTTGGGTGCAGTGGCTGACTCCTGTAATCCCAGCACTTTGGGAGGCCGAGGCAGGCAGATAACTTGAAGTTAGGAGTTCAAGACCAGACTGGCCAACATGGTGAAACCCCATCTCTACTAAAAATACAAAAAAAAAAAAAAAAATTAGCCAGTCATGGTGGCACATGGCCGTCATCCCAGCTACTCAGGAGGCTGAGGCACAAGAATCGCTTGAACCTGGGAGGCAGAGGTTGCAGTGAGCTGAGATTGCACCACTGCACTCCAGCCTGTACAATAGAGAGAGACTTCGTCTAAAAAAAAAAGAATTGTCAGATTTTACTTTGAGCTGCTGTGAGTTTCAATAGAGGAAGCCTTTTTATTCTATCTGTATTCAATCACTGTCCCAGTTTTCTGAAAACTAGGAATGTGCTTTTGTGATTTAAAGAGTTAATTCACAGAAGAGCTTGCACATCTAGTGAAACAAGATGCCCTCAGTCTGCTCATCATACCCCATGGAGTGTTCCAATATTGCTGGTATCACTAAAATGAGATCACATGGGAAGATTTCATGAGAAGACACATTCATTTATTTAACACATATTTATTAAGTGCCTACTATTCTTCAACCATTGTGTTAGGCACTGAGGATACGAGAATGAACAAATCTATGGACAGTCTATTTTCATGGAGCCCACAGTCTGCTGTGGGAGACAGACATCAATCAAACAATATCACTGGGAAATTTCAATTACAACCTGAGGTGAAGTCTTGAAAGTAAAGGGAAATGAATCTTGAAAGCAATTGACAATAGAACCAAATCTATCTGAGTATGATGAAGGCTTTCCTTAGCAAGTAACATTTGAGCTGACATTTAAAAGATGGGAGAGAGTTAATTAGGTGAAAAAAGGAAGGCAAAAGAAGAAGACTTCTGAACCAATAGCTTTCAAACCTTCCTGTAACCACAAATATATATCAAATATTTTAAATTATCATACCCATGCAAACATATACATACATAAAATTTAAACAAAACTTTCTTACAATGACACTAACCCTTACTACCTGCAATCCACACTAATTTTTTTCTATTACTTTCAATTTCATTTTTAAAATTTAGTTATGACTTATTAATCTGAAGTTAGACTGTAATAATGGTATTCAACTTCCACCTTAGCATCAGGAACAAAAACCTTAAAACACACACACTCTCTCTCACACGCGCACTCTGTCTCTCTCTCTCTCTCTGGTATAGCAGTGTTCTCATAGGTGACCAAAGAAGTCTCCATGGATATCCCATGGATATCATATTTGTTGAATATGAAACAAATAAGAAACACAAAACTAATTACATAAGCTAATGCCAGGATAATAAGGAGCTGCCCGTAGGCCAGTGACAGGAATGGGTGCCTGGAAAGGGCAGGGTTACCCCAGGATGGATGCTCACAGCATTTCTTCTCTCTGCAAACTGGTCTTTAGGTCATCTGCAATAGGCATAAGGGTATCCTGGGGACAGGTGTTGGTTTGAAGTCCTTCTTTTGACAGGAAAAACTTCTCTCGGGAGGAATTCTTTCCAATTCCCAACTTAGAAACTCAGCACTCCCAATGACTAAAATCAAGTATTAATACACAATTAAATATCACCAAATGCAAACTACAGGTTGGGAGAAAATTTTTACAATCTATCCATCTGGCAGAGGTCTAGTACCCAGAATCTACAAGGAACTTAAACAAATTTACAAAAATAAATAAATAAATAAATATAAAAAGTTGACAAAGGACATAAACAGACATTTCTCAAAAGAAGACATTCATGCAGCCAACAAACATATGAAAAAAAGCTCAACATCACTAATCATTAGAGAAATGCAAATCAAAACCACAATGAGATACCATCTCCCACCATTCAGAATGGCAATTAGCAAAAAGTGGAGCAACAACGGATGCTGGCAAAGTTGTGGAGAAATAGCAATGCTTTTACACTGTTGGTGGGAATGTAAATTAGTTCAACCATTGTGCAAGACAGTATGAAGATTCCTCAAAGATCTAGAACCAGAAATGCCATTTGACCCGGTAATCCCATTACTGGGTATATACCCAAAGGAATATAAATCATTCTATTATAAAGATACATGCACACATATATTCATTGCATCTCTATTCACAATAGCAAAGACATGGAATAAACCAGAATGCCTGTCAATGATAGACTGGATAAAGAAAATGTGGTACATATGCACCATGAAATACTATGCAGCCATAAAAAGGAATGAGATAATGTCCTTAGCATGTACATGGGTAGAGCTGGAAGCCATTATCCTCAGCAAACTAATGCAGGAACATAAAACCAAACACTGCATGTTCTCACTTATACGTGGGAGCTGAACAATGAGGACACATGGACACAGGGAGGGAAACAACACACACTGGGACACCTTGTGGGGTAGGTGAGGGGAGAGAGAGCATTAGGAAAAATAGCTAATGCATGCTGGGCTTAATACCTAGGTGATGAGTTGATAGGTGTAGCAAACACTATGGAACACGTTTACCTATACAACAAACCTGCACATCCTGCACATGTATCCCAGAACTTAAAACAAAAATAAAAATAAATATCACCAAATGTACAAAAAAGCCACAATAAGAGAGAATCACTCAAATGTTCAAAATACCATATTTAAATGATCAAGTACTGTGATTTGAAACAACTAGGTACAGAATACAGAAGAGCTGCGTATTTCATGCTTAAAAAAATAAGGAATATGATAAACTGACCAAAGAAGCAGAAATAGCCCAGAATAATCATGCAAATTTAAGGAAAAATGGTGTTTCATAAAATAAAAATATAATTGTTGAAATAAGATCTACATCCATCAACCTAATAACATAGTAGATATAGCTGAAGAAAGACTACATGAGTTGAAATATATATCATTAGAAATTATCCAAAATGCAATATAGAGTGGTAAGGAGGTAGAAAATGAGAGACATTAAGAGATATAGAGGCTAGAATAAGAAAATCAAAAATATATCTAGTGAAAAGCCCAAAATTAAAAATTAAAGAAAGTGGAGATGTAACAACATTTAATTTGATAATGGATCTACATTTTCAAAGCTTAAAAAGAATCTGTATGGATCTAGAAAACACATACACTAAGCAGGATACAGGACAATAACAGTAAAAATAAAAATTCACAGTTAGAATCATCATAGTGAAACTACTTAACATCAAAGACAGAAGCTCTTAAAAGTGGGGGTAACAGATCACCTATGAAGAAATTAAAATTAGATCAGATTCTCTACAGCATCTGTGGAAGTCAAATGACAGTAGAATCAATGTAGAATCGAATATCCAGAGAAAAAACATCCTTTAAGAATTAGGGTGAGGCAAAGACTTTTATAGATTTAAAACTGTGGGTGTTTATCACAAAAAGAACCATATAAGACAATTTCTAAAGGATCATAAATAGGAAAATAATTCAAGGAGAACATCAGAGATGCAATAAAGAATGATACACAAATTAAATTATAATTATGTTGTATATCCATGGGGGAAAATGCAGACAGTGAAGTGTAATTTGTGTAGCTAAGAAAAAAGAATTATCCCAGCTACTCAGGAGACTGAAGCAGGAGAATGGCGTGAACCCAGGAGGCAGAGTTTGCAGTGAGCCGAGATCACTCCACTGCACGCCAGCCTGGGCAACACAGCAAGACTCCATCTCAAAAAAGAAAAAAGAAAAGAAAAAGGAAAAAGAATTAAATAGCATGCAAATAGAAAGGGAGTTTTGCAAATTAAATTATTCCACAGATATTTTATTGTTTGGAAGGATAAGAGATGTTTAGGTTTATTCAGATTTTTAAAGAGAATATGCATGATAAAATTTTGAGGGCAATCACTGAAAGAGTAAAATCTACACTGAATGCATCCAATCAAGTGACAGGAATAAATAAAATTAAACAAACATAAATGCAAAAAACCTCAACAATTCCTTAAAATGCATCAGCTTAGAAAAAGTCATACAATTACAAAGCAAAAGTAACACAAAAGAAACAAGTACAAATAGATCAATATCCACAGTAGTAAATGTCCTAAACTCACCATTTTAAGGACAAAGATTATCAGATTTGATTTTTTTAGAAAAGGATACAGCTCTATATCGTCAACAAGAGATATTACTTAAAGCATAAGAACACAGGTATTTTGAAAGAACAAAAACAAAATAAAGCAAAATATAAACCAGTCAAATACTAACCAAAATGAGGCTGACACGGCTTGTTAGTATCAGATGAAAGAGGCATTAAGATAGAAACTTTATAGGAAGAGAGATGAGCACTATAAGCTGATGAAAATTTTAGTGTATCATTATGTTTTAGGAAGACATGTATAATCTCAAGATCTATCGCTCAAGAAGAGAAAGTTCTATGTCATGAATAAAATAGTCTGAAAATCTGTAGAGCAAAAATGAATAGGAACACAAAGAGTTCTCATTTATCAATAGGTCAATAAAATTGTTAGAAAAATCAAAAAGACCCAACATTTTTAAAAAATCTTGATTTAGTAGATATGAAGAAAAACAGAGAATATATCTTCTTCTTATATAAACATGTTACATTTATCAATATAGATCAGACTGGCACAGTGTCTCACACCTGTAATCCCAGCACTTTGGGAGGCCAAGGAGGAAGGATCGCTTGAGCCCAAGAGTTAGAGACCAGCCTGGGCAATGCAGCAAGACCCAACCTCTATAAAAAATACATAAATTAGTTGGGCATGACAGGGCGTGCCTGTAATCCCAACTACTCAGGAGGCTGAGATGAGAGGATTGCTTGAGTGTAGGAGGTCGGGGCTGCAGTGAATCGTGTTCATGTCACTGCACTCTAGTCTGCATGACAAAGCGAGACCCTGACTCAAAAAAACAAAATTGATCATGTGCTTGGTCATAATTCAAATTATAAAAACTTTTTTTGTGTTGTTTTGAGACGGGTTTGTGGCTTGCTCTGTTGCCCAGGCTGGAGTGCAGTGTCATGAACATGGTTCACTGCAGTCTTGACCTCTCAGGCCAAGTGATCCTCCCACCTCAGCCTCCTAACTAGCTGGGACTACTGGCACATGTCACCGTGCCTGGCTAATTCTTGTATTTTTTTGTAGAGATGAGGTTTCTCCATGTTGCCAAGGTTGGTCTTGAACTCCTGAGCTTAAGGGATCCTCCCACCTTGGCCTCCTAACATGTTGGGATTACAGGCATTAGTCACCATACCCAGCCACAAAATTTTCTGAAGAATCAGTATCACACAGGCTATGTTCTTTGACCAGAGTGCAATTTCATACATATATATATATATATATATATATATATATATATATCATATACATGTATATATCATATGATATACACATGAGATATATATGATATATATGAGATATATATATATCAGAACAAAATGATAAATAAACGTTTCCTGTACAGTTCATAAACACAACCACACTTCTCAAAAATTAATAGGCCGAAACCTAAATCACAACATAAGTTTTAAAATAATTAGAAATCAGAAAACACTACATATGGAAATCCATGAAAGCACACTTAGAGATAGATAAATTCCAGGTCTTAAATTCTTATATTAGCAAATAATAAGGCAGAAAATCAAGCTAGGAGATAGTAAATATTAGAGAAGAAATCAATGAAATAAAGAAATCTGTAGTAAAAAGAAAGAAATAGTATTGAGAATCAACAAAGTCAAAAGTTATTTTTTATGTAATATAAGAGAGAAAAGGCACAAAAACCATTTTAAAACACTTTAGAAAAAAGCTTTTCAGTTTCTTAAAAATTTAAACATACATCTCTCATATGCTCCAGCCATTCATTCCACTTCTAGGTATTTGTCCAAGAAAGATAAAAACTATACAAAGACTTGTATGTAAATTTTCTTAGCAACTTCAGTTTCACTTTAACTTTTATTAGTTTCACTTTAACTAACTTTAGTTTAGTTTCCATTATCACAACTTTAGTCATGATTATCGAAAATGGAACACAACATTAATCTCCATCAAGAAATTATCATATAATAAGCAACTGGATAATGGATAACAATGGATAAACGAGTTGTGGTATATCTGTACAGTAAAATGCCACTGAGCAGTAAAAAGGAATTAATGATTGAAAGATGGAACAATGTAAAAGAATCTCAAAATAATTATGCTGAATTTTTAAAACCATATTTTCAAAAGGGCACAGATTGTATGATTTCATTTCTATGAACTACCAGTGGATGGAAATTAATCTATAGTGGCAGAAATTAGATCCATTGTTGCATGATGACAGGGTAGAAGAAAGAATGGATTACAAAGGGGCAAGAAGAGACTTTGGGAAACAATGCCTGATGGATGTGCTCATTGTCTCGATTGTGGTGATGCTTTCATAGAGTGTACTTGTGTCGGTGTTAAGTGGAGTCCTCAAGAAGCAGATATCATCACAGAAGCAGATAGATACCATGACAGGACCGGATCATGAGAGATCTACTGGGGTAATAGACCGCAAGGGAGTTGGAGAAAGGATCCAGGGAAGGCTGGGAGAGCCTGCAGACAAGTGGCAGAACCGACCCAGGTGTAGGGGAGAGAAACTAGAGGAAAGCAAGATGGAAGACAGGAAGGTCATGGGCTAGAGTGGAGCTCTAAGAAAGGTTGGCAAGGCTGATGGAGAGTGCTGCCTCTTGCAGGAATGGACCTATCTCAGTTCCCTCCTGCACTTTGTCCCTGGGTGGAAGAAGCAGACTTGGGAAACTGTGGCCTTGGCACAAATACAGCGATGGATTCAGAGCCCAGCGTTGGTGTCCTCATTCGCTCACTCTCCTAGCAGTAGAAGATGTGAGAAGCACTTCCCCATGGTTGCCAGCCTCAGCCAATTAGACGCTTTAAATATGCGTGGTTTACTGTATGCAAATTAGGCCTAATTAAAATTTAAAAAACAATAAAGACAGATAATGGCAGATAAAGGTAACAAGAGAACACTATGGACAACTTCATGCCAATAGATCTGGAAACTTGAAAATGGACAAATTCCTAGAAAAATATAATTTACTAAAACAGATTCAAAAGAAACAGAAAGTCTGATTCATCCTAACATTATGAAAGAAGTTAAAACGAATATCCTATAATCCGGTAACTCTGCTCATGGAGTAATACCCAAGAGACATATACAAGAATGCTCATGAGAACAATATTTGAGTAATAAAAACTCAAGCATTCCAATTGCCGTGAAAAAGAGACTAAATAAACCATCAGCACTCTTTTTACACAAAGAATAATATCCAATATTAAAAATGTAGAATAATATACAACAGTAAAAATGTAGAACGTTAAACTATACACAGCCAAATTTTGGAAACATAATGTTAACTAAAAAAGTAAATTCCAGAAGAATAAATTCAATACAATACTTATAGAAATTTTTTTAAATTAGCAGAATTAAACAATGAAACATACATGCAAATGGGATAAAACTATGTATTCAGAAAAAGCAGGGGATCATTAGGCTAGTGAATACTTTTTTTTTTTTTATTGAAGGCTTATGAGCTTTATTTTATTTTATTTTTTTAAATTTTATTTATTTATTTTTTAAATTTTTTTAATATACTTTAAGTTCTAGGGTACATGTGCATGACGTTTATATCATGTATAACTCCCCAATGCAATCCCTCCCTCCTCCTCCCTCCCCATGATAGGCCCCAGTGTGTGATGTTACCCTTCCCGAGTCCAAGTGATCTCATTGTTCAGTTCCCACTTATGAGTGAGAACATGCGATGTTTGGTTTTCTCTTCTTGTGATAGTTTGCTAAGAATGATGGTTTCCAGCTGCATCCATGTCCCTACAAAGGACGCAAACTCATCCTTTTTGATGGCTGCATAATATTCCATGGTGTGTATGTGTCACATTTTCTTAATCCAGTCTGTCACAGATGGACATTTGGGTTGATTCCAAGTCTTTGCTATTGTGAATAGTGCCGCAATAACATACGTGTGCATGTGTCTTTGTAGTAGAATAATTTATAATCCTTTGGGTATATACCCAGTAGTGGGAGGCTGGGTCATATGGTACATCTAGTTCTAGATCCTTGAGGAATCGCCATACTGTTTTCCATAATGGTTGAACTAGTTTACAATCCCACCAACAGTGTAAAAGTGTTCCTATTTCTCCACATCCTCTCCAACACCTGTTGTTTCCTGACTTCTTAATGATTGCCATTCTAACTGGTGTGAGATGGTATCTCATTGTGGTTTTGATTTGCATCTCTCTGATGGCGAGTGATGATGAGCATTTTTTCATGTGTCTGTTGGCTGTAGGGATGTCTTCTTTTGAGAAATGTCTGTTCATATACTTTCCCCACTTTTTGATGGGGTTGTTTGTTTTTTTCTTGTATATTTGTTTGAGTTCTTTGTAGATTCTGGATATTAGCCCTTTGTCAGATGAGTAGGTTGCAAAAATTTTCTCCCATTCTGTAGGTTGCCTGTTCACTCTGATGGTAGTTTCTTTTGCTGTGCAAAGCTCTTTAGTTTAATTAGATCCCATTTGTCATTTTGGCTTTTGCTGCCATTGCTTTTGGTGTTTTAGACATGAAGTCCTTGCCCATGCCTATGTCCTGAATGGTACTACCTAGGTTTTCTTCTAGGGTTTTTATGGTATTAGGTCTAACATTTAAGTCTCTAATCCATCTTGAATTAATTTTCGTATAAGGGTAAGGAAAGGATCCAGTTTCAGCTTTCTACTTATGGCTAGCCAATTTTCCCAGCACCATTTATTAAATAGGGAATCCTTTCCCCATTTCTTGTTTTTGTCAGGTTTGTCAAAGATCAGATGGCTGTAGATGTGTGGTATTATTTCTGAGGACTCTGTTCTGTTCCATTGGTCTATTTCTCTGTTGTGGTACCAGTACCATGCTGTTTTGGTTACTGTAGCCTTGTCGTATAGTTTGAAGTCAGGTAGCGTGATGCCTCCAGCTTTGTTCTTTTGACTTAGGATTGTCTTGGCAATATGGGCTCTTTTTTCATTCCATATGAACGTTAAAGCCGTTTTTTCCAATTCTGTGAAGAAACTCATTGCTAGCTTGATGGGGATGGCATTAAATCTATAAATAACCTTCGGCAGTATGGCCATTTTCACGATATTGATTCTTCCTATCCATGAGCATGGTATGTTCTTCCATTTGTTAGTGTCCTCTTTGATTTCACTGAGCAGTGGTTTGTAGTTCTCCTTGAAGAGGTCCTTGACATCCCTTGTAAGCTGGATTCCTAGGTATTTTATTCTCTTTGAAGCAATTGTGAATGGAAGTTCACTCATGATTTGGCTCTCTGCTTGTCTGTGACTGGTGTATAAGAATGCTTGGGATTTTTGCACATTAATTTTGTATCCTGAGACTTTGCTGAAGTTGCTTATCAGCTTAAGGAGATTTTGGGCTGAGACGATGGGGTTTTCTAAATATACAATCATGTCATCTGCAAACAGGGACAATTTGACTTCTTCTTTTCCTAACTGAATACCCTTGATTTCTTTCTCTTGCCTGATTGCCCTAGCCAGAACTTCCAACACGATGTTGAATAGGAGTGGTGAGAGAGGGCATCCCTGTCTTGTGCCAGTTTTCAAAGGGAATTTTTCCAGTTTTTGCCCATTCAGTATGATATGGCTGAGGGTTTGTCATAAATAGCTCTTATTATTTTGAGGTACGTTCCATCAATACCGAATTTATTGAGCGTTTTTAGCATAAAGGGCTGTTGAATTTTGTCAAAAGCCTTTTCTGCATCTATTGAGATAATCATGTGGTTCTTGTCTTTGGTTCTGTTTATATGCTGGATTAAGTTTATTGATTTGCGAATGTTGAACCAGCCTTGCATCCCAGGGATGAAGCCCACTTGATCATGGTGGATAAGCTTTTTGATGTGCTGCTGAATCCGGTTTGCCAGTATTTTATTGAGGATTTTTGCATCGATGTTCATCAGGATATTGGTCTAAAATTCTCTTTTTTTGTTGTGTCTCTGCCAGGCTTTGGTATCAGGATGATGTTGGCCTCATAAAATGAGTTAGGGAGGATTCCCTCTTTTTCTATTGATTGGAATAGTTTCAGAAGGAATGGTACCAGCTCCTCCTTGTACCTCTGGTAGAATTCAGCTGTGAATCCATCTGGTCCTGGACTTTTTTTTGGTGGGTAGGCTATTAATTGTTGCCTCGATTTCAGAGCCTGCTATTGGTCTATTCAGGGATTCAACTTCTTCCTGGTTTAATCTTGGGAGAGTGTAAGTGTCCAGGAAATTATCCATTTCTTCTAGATTTTCTAGTTGATTTGCATAGAGGCGTTTATACTATTCTCTGATGGTTTCTTGTATTTCTGTGGGGTCGGTGGTGATATCCCCTTTATCATTTTTTATTGCATCTATTTGATTCCTCTCTCTTTTCTTCTTTATTAGTCTTGCTAGCGGTCTGTCAATTTTGTTGATCTTTTCAAAAAACCAACTCCTGGATTCATTGATTTTTTGGAGGGTTTTTTGTGTCTCTATCTCCTTCAGTTCTGCTCTGATCTTAGTTATTTCTTGCCTTCTGCTAGCTTTTCAATGGGTTTGCTCTTGCCTCTCTAGTTCTTTTAATTGTGATGTTAGAGTGTCAATTTTAGATCTTTCCTGCTTTCTCTCGTGGGCATTTAGTGCTATAAATTTCCCTCTACACACTGCTTTAAATGTGTCCCAGAGATTCTGATATGTTGTATCTTTGTTCTCATTGGTTTCAAAGAACAGCTTTATTTCTGCTTTCATTTCGTTATGTACCCAGTAGTCATTCAGGAGCAGGTTGTTCAGTTTCCATGTATTTGAGCAGTTTTGACTGAGTTTCTTAGTCCTGAGTTCTAGTTTGATTGCACTGTGGTCTGAGAGACAGTTTGTTATAATTTCTGTTCTTGTACATTTGCTGAGGAGTGCTTTACTTCCAATTATGTGGTCAATTTTGGAATAAGTGCAGTGTGGTGCTGAGAAGAATGTATATTCTGTTGATTTGTGGTGGAGAGTTCTATAGATGTCTATTAGGTCTGCTTGGTGCAGAGATGAGTTCAATTCCTGGATATCCTTGTTAACTTTCTGTCTCATTGATCTGTCTAATGTTGACAGTGGAGTGTTGAAGTCTCCCATTATTATTGTATGGGAGTCTAAGTCTCTTTGTAGGTCTCTAAGGACTTGCTTTATGAATCTGGGTGCTCCTGTATTGGGTGCATATATATTTAGGATAGTTAGCTCTTCCTGTTGAATTGATCCCTTTACCATTATGTAATGGCCTTCTTTGTCTCTTTTGATCTTTGATGGTTTAAAGTCTGTTTTATCAGAGACTAGGATTGCAACCCCTGCTTTTTTTTGTTCTCCATTTGCTTGGTAGATCTTCCTCCATCCCTTTATTTTGAGCCTATATATGTCTCTGCATGTGAGATGGGTCTCCTGAATACAGCAGACTGATGGGTCTTGACTCTTTATCCAGTTTGCCAGTCTGTGTCTTTTAATTGGAGCATTTAGTCCATTGACATTTAAGGTTAATATTGTTATGTGTGAACTTGATCCTGTCATTATGATATTAACTGGTTATTTTGCTCATTAGTTGATGCAGTTTCTTCCTAGCCTCGATGGTCTTTACATTTTGGTATGTTTTTGCAATGGCTGGTACCGGTTGTTCCTTTCCATGTTTAGGGCTTCCTTCAGGGTTTCTTGTAAGGCAGGCCTGGTGGTGACAAAATCTCTAAGCATTTGCTTATCTGTAAAGGATTTTATTTCTCCTACACTGATGAAGCTTAGTTTGGCTGGATATGAAATTCTGGGTTGAAAATTCTTTTCTTTAAGAACGTTGAATATTGGCCCCCTCTCTCTTCTGGCTTGTAGAGTTTCTGCCGAGAGGTCTGCTGTTATTCTGATGGGCTTTCCTTTGTGGGTAACCTGACCTTTCTCTCTGGCTGCCCTTAAGATTTTTTCCTTCATTTCAACTTTGGTGAATCTGGCAATTATGTGTGTTGGAGTTGCTCTTCTGGAGGAGTATCTTTGTGGCGTTCTCTGTATTTCCTGAATTTGAATGTTGACCTGCCCTACTAGGTTGGGGAAGTTCTCCTGGATGATATCCTGAAGAGTGTTTTCCAACTTGGTTCCATTTTCCCCCTCACTTTCAGGCACCCCAATCAGACATAGATTTGGTCTTTTTACATAATCCCATACTTCTTGTAGGCTTTGTTCATTTCTTTTTCTTCTTTTTTCTTTTGGTTTCTCTTCTTGCTTCATTTCATTCATTTGATCCTCAATCGCTGATATTCTTTCTTCCAGTTGATCGAGTCGGTTACTGAAGCTTGTGCATTTGTCACGTATTTCTCGTGTCATGGTTTTCATCTCTGTCATTTCGTTTATGATCTTCTCTGCATTAATTAGTCTAGCTGTCAGTTCTTCCACTTTTTTTTCAAGATTTTTAGTTTCTTTGCGCTGGGTACGTAATTCCTCCTTTAGCTCTGAGAGGTTTGATGGACTGAACCCTTCTTCTCTCATCTCGTCAAAGTCATTCTCTGACCAGCTTTGATCCGTTGCTGGCGATGTGCTACGCTCCTTTGCAGGGGGAGATGCGCTCTTATTTTTTGAATTCCCAGCTTTTCTGCCCTGCTTCTTCCCCATCTTTGTGGTTTTATCTGTCTCTGGTCTTTGATGATGGTGACGTACTGATGGGGTTTTGGTATAGGTGTCCTTCCTGTTTGATAGTTTTCCGTCTGACAGTCAGAAGGGCTGTCTGTTGGTCTGTTGGAGATTGCTTGAGGTCCACTCCAGACCCTGTTTGCCTGGGTATCAGCAGCAGAGGTTGCCAAAGATAGAATATTGCTGAACAGCGAGTGTACCTGTCTGATTCTTTCTTTGGAAGTTTCCTCTCAGGGGTGACTCCACCCTGTGAGGTGTGGGGTGTCAGACTGCCCCTAGTGGGGGATGTCTCCCAGCTAGGCTACTCAGGGGTCAGGGACCCACCTGAGCAGGCAGTCTGTCCATTCTCAGATCTCAACCTCCGCGTTAGGAGATCCACGGCTCTCCCCAAAGCTGTCAGACAGAGTCGTTCGCGTCTGCACTGGCCCCCGCTCTTTCCCCTATTGGACTGCAGCTGTGCGCTGTCCGCAGAGGTAGAGTCTACAGAGACAGGCAGGCTTCCTTGAGCTGCTGTGAGCTCCACCCAGTTAGAGCTTCCCAGCGGCTTTGTTTACCTACTTAAGCCTCAGCAATGGCGGGCGCCCCTCCCCCAGCCTCGCTGCTGCCTTGCGGATAGATCGCGGCTGAATGCTGTGTTAGCAGTGAGGGAGGCTCCGTGGGCATGGGCCCCTCCCGGCCAGGTGTGGGATATATTCTCCTGGTGTGCCTGTTTCCTTAAAGTGCAGTATTGGGGTGGGAGTTACCCGATTTTCCAGGTGTTGTGTGTCTCAGTTCCCCTGGCTAGGAAAACGGATTTCCTTCCCCCTTGTGCTTCCAGGTGAGGCGATGCCTCGCCCTGCTTCAGCTCTCGCTGGTCAGGCTGCAGCAGCTGACCAGCACCGATTGTCCGGCACTCGCTAGAGAGATGACCCCAGTACCTCAGTTGAAAATGCAGAAATCACCGGTCTTCTGTGTTGCTCGCGCTGGGAGTTGGAGACTGGAGCTGTTCCTATTCGGCCATCTTGCTCCGCCCCCAGCCCGGCTTATGAGCTTTAGGGCCTTAGGGAATTCAGCTTTCACCAAACCTCTTCTAATTACTCTGAAAAGATTTTTGGGAGGGTGGAGGTGGTAGAAGGTAGAAAGCCACAAGAGTTGGGACCCAGATGACCACACTTGGTGAGTGAAGGTGAAGCCACCCACAGCAGCCTCCACTGGTGCCGTGAATACTTTCAAGATGGGATAGTAAAGCACGACAAGCAATCTATTTATTACTAATGATCTAATTCTTGGGTTTATGAGCATTCCTTATATTATTATACTTTAACTCTTATGTGTATCTTATATTAATCCTTTGTACGTAATAAATAATTGTTATCGTCTCTAAAAAGAAATGAGAGAGCAAAGTCCTATTCCACTCAGAGGAAAGAGCATTGCAAAGACTTTAAAGCAGCAAGTTCGAGGAATAACATGGAACAATGAGAAATAGAAAGAAAGCTCTGAAAGATGTTAGGATGGTAGTAGGGAGGAGGAGTTCGGCGTGTGAACACCTCTGAAATACCAATGCCACTGCTATCATACACATTATCTTCTCACCTTGTTACGAAGATGGTCCTTGTAAACTTGATCTTGGGCTGGGTTTGGTGGCTCACTCCTGTAATCCCAGCACTTTGGGAGGCCAAGGCAGACAGATCACGAGTTCAAGAGTTCGAGACAAGCCTGGGCAACATGGTGAAACCCCATCTCTACAAAGAATACCAAAAGTAGCCAGGCATGGTGGTGTGTGCCTGTAATCCCAGTTACTCAGGAGGCTGAGGCAGGAGAATCACTTGAACCCGGGAGGCAGAGGTTGCAGTGAGCCAAGATCGTGCCACTGCACTCTAGCCTGGGTGACAGAGCAAGACTTCATCTAGAGAAAAACAACAACAACAACAGCAACAAAAACTTGATCTTACTAATTAGCAAGTGTTGATTAACCTTGCCATGACTGCAAGTTCCCCAACAGACAGAGCTCATGGAGAAGGCTTTAAAGTTATGGACCATTAACTCAGAATTCATGTATCAATGGAATTTTTCAACTCTTCATGAAGACGTGCTGGGTTTTCAGTTTGGAACCATCATTTAAGGTACCATTTGAGTTGTAATCTCATTTTACTTTTCTTACTACAAAATTTTATATAAAAATAGCATTTTTTCCAGATTACAAAAAAGGAGTAAATAGTTATTGTAGAAAATGTGAAAACACAAATAGGCATTAAAGAGAAATAAAATTCACTGTGATGCCAATATTCAAAGTTACACTCTGTTTAAAGACTGGTATACACACATACACACATGCCACATTTTATTTCACTAATTTGGAAAGCCTGTCATTTCTCACATGGTTAATTGTAATTATTTAAATTTTAATATTGTCTTCAACTCACTACATATTCTTCAAAGAAAGGTGTTGACAAATCATGGCCTTTAGGTCAAATGTAGGCTGCCACCTGCTTTTGTAAACCAAGTTTTATTAGGACACAGCCATGTTTATTTGCTTACATATAAACCAAAGTTTTAGCAACAGAGTTGAGTAGTTGTGATGGAGATTGCACCATAAAGCTATTTGGCCTTTGCAGAAAAGGTGCTAAAGTTTGCTAAAAGACATACT
Organism: Trachypithecus francoisi; assembly: GCF_009764315.1. Taxonomy (NCBI): domain Eukaryota; kingdom Metazoa; phylum Chordata; class Mammalia; order Primates; family Cercopithecidae; genus Trachypithecus; species Trachypithecus francoisi. The sequence continues at coordinate 318,461 of NW_022681435.1, read as the reverse complement.
TTAGTGCCTATCTATTAATAGTATTCTGTTTTATGAATGTATTATAAATTAACAATTCCTCATTATTATATATTTTAATCTTTGCCACCACCCTTACAATGAAATTGCTGGATCAAAGTATATATGTCCTGTGAAAAGAGTTTAAGCATGTAGCCGGCCACATTTTCTTCCAGAAGGTTGTACCCATTGATATCACCACCGCTATTCACAGCCAAACTTCTGGAAAGAATACATCCAAATCCTCTGCAAGGACACTGTCAGCACCTCCTTGTGACCCTTTGCTCTGTCATTGCTGCTAGTTACAGTGAGAATTCCTCGTTTACTTGACCTCTCCAGGCCTTTGACATGACAGATCCTTTTTTCTGGCTCTCTTTTTCCTTGGATTCCAAAGCCCTCCAGTTTTCTGCTTTTCCTCTGCTCCTTCTTTTTCTCCTTAGGTGTTCTTCCTCTTGTATCTTACTGGTGGAAATTTCCCAAGAAGAGGCTTTGGCTCTTTTTTCTCTCACAACTCACACCTGATCTTTTCTCACATCAGCTTCTTAGCATCCTACCGTCAGTCTCCTCCTCACTCTGGCATATTTTACCTCTAGACTATACCACTGAAGTGACCTCCTTACTGATCTACTTCTTACAGTCACATCTTCCTCAACTTTTTTCTTTACATACTTGTGCCAGATTAAGTTTTCTTTTTAAAAAGTTCTAATTAACTCAATGTCCTGTGTATTAGTCTGTTCTCACATTGCTAATAAAGGCATACCTGAGACGGGTTAATTTATAGAGGAAAGAGGTTTAATTGACTCACAATTCCACATGGTTGGAGAGGCCTCAAAATCATGGCGGAAGGTGATGGCGGAGCAAAGTCAAGATTTTTGGAAGTATAAGGAAAGTGTCTTACATGGCGGCAGGCAAGAGAGGTTGTGCAGGGAACTCCCATTTATAGAACCATCAGATCTTGTGAGACTTATTCACTACCACGAGAACAGTGTGGGGGAAACAGCCCCCATGATTCAAATATCTCCATCTGGCCCTGCTTTTGACATGTGGGGATTATTACAGTTGAGATTTGAATGGGGACACAGCCAAACCATATCAACCTGCTCATAAATCTTCAATGAATTTAGATTGCTTAGAGAATAAAGTTAAAATTCCTTTAATTCATTTTTAATACTCTTTAAATCAGCCTCAACTTGCCTTTCTGACCACAATTTCCTTTCCTAGTCTGAATGTTTAAGCCCTTATACATTTGTGGTGCGTTCTATGTGCATAAGATGTCTTTATATCATTTACCCTGATACCTGCTGCACAGTCATTCAAATCATACCAATTCCTCAAGGCCTATGTTGAAAGTCATTCATTTACTTTTGCTTCATCCCATCAGCCAGAAAATGTTATCTCCCTCCTATCAACTCTCCATAGTAGTTCTATTTTATCTGTACCCCGTCATATGTGATATTTTCTTACACAGTGATTCCTGAAAGTATTTTATCTTGCTGTTTATTTTTATACTGCATTACTATGTGCGTTGAGCCTTCTTTTTCCTTGAATCTTCATTGTGCTGTGGCTTCCACAAGATGGAGATATTGGTATCGAATGAATGACTCGGTGAATGAACTGATTATTACCCTAATAGACGATAGAGAGTATGAAGGTAGTTCAATACCTTGTGATTTATGCATCATTGAAATAAAAACCAGGGAATGTTAGATTCGGGCCTTCAACAGTATTGCATAACCTATTACATCAATGTTGCTACAGCTTACTCATGAAAAAAGAGGTAAATATTAGCACAATAGACGTACCTCATAATACATCAAGACACAGTAGTAGCACTTCAAGTCAACCAGGGACAAGGGAAGTTCCTGCTGGTCCATTGCACTGAATAGATGATGTGTGGTATGGGGCTGACCTGGCCAGTTGAGAAGCAGTGTAGACTTCTCTATTCTAATTCATTACATTAGATATTAACTAAATCATGGGTTTTGCCATATCTTTATAGTGTTACAGATTTGTCTATTTGCAAAGTTCCAGATGATAGAGGGACAAGAAAGTATACTGTTCATACTTAATATTATCTATGGACTATAACTGAATTCAATGATAAAGAAGCCTTCATTACTAGAGGAAGTAAAAACTTCCCCACCATGGTATATTAGTACATTCGTGCATTTTTTTAAAGAACATTGGCTTTATTTTGATTCTTTTGTAAAATGTGGAGAAAAAACAATCTGTACAACCTATTTTTTTCCTAGTGTCGTTCATTGTCCAGTTGTGTAATCTTGGGTAAGTTATTTCACTTCTTGGGGCTTCTTTTTCCCTACTAGTAAAGTGAAGGGGCTCAACTAGGTGATATCTGAGACCCTTTCCACCTCTGAGCATCTGGATTCCATGTCACCCTACGTAGACAATGAAGGACAGCATCTCAGATAGACATTCTAAACCCACCACCGAAAAGCCTACCTATGCCTTGTGGCTGCCACTGGAAGTTTTTTTGTTGGAAGATCTTTTTGGACATCTCCCTCCTTACCCAAAACTGAACCCTCATTATTCAGTGGCTTATACAGACTATGTGTGCTGGGAAGGCCCCAAATCAACATCCTGGGGAATTTGATTTTCTTAGAAGCCACTGAGCTATCAAGGAATTTCTTAATATGAAAAATATGCTATTTTCTATTTAGAAATCCTTTGGAGTTCAGTGTTCTGGCAGCAAAGTAGATACCATGTCCTGGTCAGAAGCATGAATTAATGAATTCATGAAGCCCACCTTTTTTCAATGACTCTGTCAGCATCGGTTATGTGTTTTCCATGAATTTTTATATAATCTTTCTTTCTACATTTATTTTCACAATAGTGCAATTTCATTTTCTGAGAGCCATGATTAAATCATCTTCGTTATAGTAGTCATCGGACCAGGGCAACCCTTTTTGGAAGTACCTGTTCTCCCCAGATTGCATTAGCTTATTTTCCTTATACTTCCACCAATCTTGATTGTGTGTGCTACCAGAGTCAGCTTTCTATCATACTTCCTTGCACAAAAATTTTAGTGGCTAAATTATAATAATGGTATATCTAGTGCTGAAAAGGATCATAGACATAATTTAGGTAAATCCCTTCATTTTACAGTCAAGAAAACTGAGGATTGGGAGATTTAGTAGCTTAAGGTAAATGTATTAATCTAGGTTTCCCAGAAAATATTATAGAACCTGAGGCATGGCTTAAATACTAATGCTGTATTGGGAAGGAAAACCCTGGTTAGTAAGAATTTTTAAAATGGTAAATGAGGGAGGGCAAAGATAGAAATCAAATGCATCATCAAGCTGACCACTGATTCCCAGAAAGCTGGCCACTCAGCAATACGTGTGTTCAGTCTAGTAAGAGAATTCCAGACATTTGTACCATGCCTCAAAATAGTATGTCAGAGCAAGGAAGAGAGGATTTACTGCTGGATCCAACCTGTTTCTCTTTCTATCACTCCTTGAGGTTTACCATGAAGGGAGTTCACACTCTCCTACACCTTCAGGTTATGTCACCTGGCCACTTCGGCATCTTCTGGGGAAAACGAATTCCATGCACTGTGATGTGTTGCCTAGAAGTATTGGTAGGATCCAGAGGCTCTGGATGTGGAACTGGAAGCCACAGGGAACAGAAACACTAGAGCCCAAATGAACTTTGTTTCTATTTTAACTGCCAAAGCAGAACAAGTAGCTGAGGATTTGGGAGACAGGGAAGCCCAAGAACAAACTGAAGAGGGCTCCAATATTGCCAAATAGCTTCACAGTAGCAATGTCCACTATCCTGAAACTAAATTTAATACTCAGAAGAACAACCAAGTTTTTCAGCATCTTTCAAGATTCTCTGTATTCAAAATTTGCCTTATTTAGTTAGCTTATTGCAGCTACACTGCTTTATGTGAATTAACGTCACCTGTCTGAAAACAACTCAACCATAAGAATTGAGAACTAAGAACACTTGTGTCAACATGACGACTATTTGTTCTGGAAAAATGCTTGTCCAATTTTTTTCAAGTCTCTGTTTACATTAGAAAAATAAACCAAAATTTTTTTAAAGTCTCTGTTTACATTAGAGAATTCTTGCAAACCCATCTGTCTAGGAAAAGTTTGCTCATCTGGGCAAACAGCTTACTTATAAAACAACAATTTATCAACATTCTATTCAAGCCCATCCCTCAATGGACCCACAAACCTAAAATGCTCTGTCACAAACTACCCAATTTCTGTCTTCCACCTTGAAGGATCTACTTTAAATCCTGGTGTGTAGATCACTGTCTTTTGAGACAAACATTTTATTGACTCTGTTGCCCCCAAAACCTATCAAGAGATAAGCACTTATATGTTTCATAGCAATTCAGGTATAAATGCCCAAATAATCCACAGAAACAAAGAAATCATTGCCTGAACCGCCAAATAAGGTCAGAAAAGACCCTAGTTTAAAGAAATAGGATCAACTCCCATTCAATTCTAAAAATTCAAAATGCCACAGAAAAGAAAATTATAAGAAAATATGTCTAATTAGAATTATATGACTATCACCCCAATTTTGTTGTGCATATTCTCCTATTTTATTGTATAAACTCATATTTTACTTAAATTTTCTATTTATAAAACAGTGTGAAAATTTTCCCCAAAAGTAGACTGAAGTGAAAGTCAGTCAATTCAATAAAAGCTTCAGACTCTGAATTATTTCATCGTAGCTGCAGGTTGATTTATCACAGACATTTAGTCATGGGTGATTTGATCATTGAGGAACTAGTAGAAGCACTCTCTCTACTGGTCTTCAGCCATACCGCCTAAAGAATTTTTCAAACTACAGTGTTAGGAAACACCTTTTCTCTTGCAACTCTTCCTTGTCCACTGAAAGTCACATGTGTTAGTATAACACCAAAAATACAATTTTAAAACTGCTATCTAAGGTGGGGCCCTTAAAAAACTTAATTTTATTTGGGAGGCCAAGGCGGGTGGGTCACGAGGTCAGGAGTTCAAGACCAGCCTGGCCAAGATGGTGAAACCCCATCTCTACTAAAAATACAAAACATTAGTCGAGCATAGTGGTGGGCACACTGTAATCTTAGCTACTCGGGAGGCTGAGGCAGAGAACTGCTTGAACCCAGGAGGCAGAGGTTGCAGTGAGCCAAGATCACGCCATTCACTCCAGCCTTGGTGACAGAGCAAGACTCTGTCTCAAAAAAATAAATAAATAAAAATTAAAAAACATAATTTTAAAATTGCTACCTAAGGTGGGGGTTGTGGTGGGTGAGCTCAGGAGAATGTGTGTACCAAGAGACAGCTCTGTTTCTTTGTTGAATCTTTCCTTTTCAGGTCTCCTTCCCTGTTATTCTGAGAAAAGCTCAGAATAAAATTTAAAACCGTAACAATAAAAGATTTATTAAAACTTCATTATTTATACTTGCAAAATCATGTAGTTTAGTAATATGCTAAATATTAAAGAAATGGCTCTGAGACAAATGCAGCATTGATTCAGACATGGGAGAAAACTGCAAGGAGTCTAAGAAGGATGTGTGGGACGAGTGGGTGGAGGTGGAACTTGGCTTAAATAATAGTTACAGTCAGGTCAGGGTGGGAAGGCCGTGAAGTCAGTCACATGGAATAGCTAAGTAAAGACAGGAGTGTGGGCTTGATCTCAGTTAGTCAGAGAAGCTAAATAAATAGATCCATAAACCCTCAATAACCCATGAGATTAAAATGTTACGTAAGATAAATATTCCTAATAGCAACAAAAATACATGAAATCCCTATGTACAAACTCAACTAGAAATGAGCATGAAGAAATGAGCAGAATTATGTGAATAAATTCATGAAGAAAAGTATTGATCTTTATTAAAGGACATAAAAGAAGACTCAATTAAAACAGACAGTGAGAGAAAAATAGAGAGAAACTAATTTCCTGTATTGAAAGAATTTAACATTATAGGGATAAGTTTCACTAAATTCATCTATAAACATAAGGCCAATGAATATGACATTACCAAAAGTATTTTTATGGGAATTAAAAGCTGATTTGGAAAAGAATAATTAGCTTTCCCTTGCTAATTCTCTATTAAATATCAAACCGCACACTAGTTTTTAAAAAACTAGAATAATTTTTTAAAGTGCAGCATTGATGCATAATCTACAAATTTCACAGTGGAACGATTCAGCATGAAAAAGAAAGATGTATATGAAAATATAATATGAAAATATTATTTATGACTAAGGTACAATTTAAAATCAGTAGAAAATGACGGACTATTTAAGGAATAGTATGGGTAAAATTGGCTATCCATTTAGGGAAAAGGTATCAGATATCTATGTCATACAAGGCACAAAAATAAATCCAAATAGATTAAGTAACTAAAAACTTAAAAATGAATACAAAGAAACTATAATGGATTATCTTTATAATCTAAAGAGTTTTTCTAAGCAATGTACTAAACATAGAAACTATAAGATTGATAAATTAGAATTTTAAATACATACAAATCTAAATGAAAACTATAAATCAAAGCAAAGATTGACCTCCATAATTAATACAGAACAATATCAAATTAAAGAAAGTAAAAACAGGTCACCTAATAGAAAAATGGTCAAATTACATGAAGAGCAAATTTTCAAAAGAGGAGGTAGTAAGATAAAAGATGCTCAACCTCGTTACAAATCTGGGCCATGCTAACTGAAATAAACTAAAATCATGTTTTGTTTATCACATTGTCCAAAATTCTAAAGATTAATTACGTTTTTAAGTAACAAGAGAGTGGGGATACTCAGTCTCATACTTTATTTGTGGCACCCTAGTGACATTCCAGAAGGTTTCTCCTGTTTCCTTCCAAAGAGAAACACTCCCCACCCCTCCCCACTATGGGAGGTAATCATCATCCTGACACCTACAATTAATATTATTTTTGCCTATTTTGTTATTTTATATAAAAGGAATCATGTACTGTAATTTTTTTGTACCTGGCTCCTTTGCTCAATATTATGATTTTGAGTCACTATTATTGCAGTTTTAGATTTTTCAGTCTCATTGCTTTCTACTAGATGTGCATACCAGAATGTGTTGTCCACTCTATTATTGATGGTCCCTTGGGTAGAGCTGCACTGATCATTCTCCCACGTCTTTTGGTGAGTGAACATAGGTATATATTTATGCTAGGGAAACACCCAGAAGTGGACCTGCTGGCTATAAGCTTTTCATGTATTCTTCTTGAGAAAGATGTTGCCAAGCATTTTTCAAAAATGGTGTTTATCAATTTCCACTTCAACTTGTGGTGGATGGAGTTCAGTTTACTCTACATTCTTGCTGACACTTGGTATCATCTGCCTTTTTCCTTTGCCCGTTTTGGTGGTTACTTGATGGCATCTTGTGGTTTAACTTGCATTTAAAAAAAAATAACTAATGAAGTTGAACACTTTTTACAGATTTAAAGGACATTTAAACATCCTCTTTTATGAAGTATCTATTCAAATCTTTTGTTCATGTTTCTATCAGGGTTTTTTGGTTTATATTTTTTCAAATATATGTAGATACACAACATATAGATATATATTGTATAGGTATATATTGTACATCTATATATCAATATATAGGTATACATTGTATATCTATGTATATTATTATATTGATCATAATATATCAACATATATATTCAAATATATACATATACATACATACATATATATATATAAAATCTGCTTTCATTTTGTGGGTTGCTTTTCCTTTTTAAAGATATTGTTTGAAGAAGTTTTTTATTTTAATGTAATTCATTTATCATTTTTTTCTTTCATGCTTAATGCTTCTGGTACCCTGATTAAGAAACCTGTCTACTCCAAGGTGACAAAGATGTTCTGTGATGTTTTGTCTTACTTATCTAATCTTTGAAAAGCAATACAAATACAAAAGATTAGTAAAATGTCAGATGTAGTAAAATGGTAAAAACACCAGAAAATTAGAACATTAACCATCTAGAAAATTTCATCAGGAAAGTCAGTGCTTCCTTATGACATGATATTACCAGAGGAGATTTATCACTCCCAGTTAACATTATGAAGCTTAATTCCACTTCAGCATTTATAAATGAAATGCATCATTGCTTGACTATAAGACTGATAACTACAGTGAGTAGGCATACACAGAAGGCGTAGGTGAATGCATCGGAAAAATAATAACTTAGAGTATCTTCAGATTAGCATTCATTATCCTGACAACTAAAGAGAAAGACATGCTCATCACTGTATGGAATACAAAAATAGGACTTAAAAGATACAATCTACCTTCAGTGTTAAATTGAAAACGGTTATTGGATTTAGCCAGCACAAACTGGAAAGCTCATTCTCTATCTTACTTTAAATGCCCTTTATTTTCTATCTTTAAAAAATAAATGTCCTCTTCCTCATTTTCTTGGATTAGCACAAGGAATATGCTAAAGATGAACTTTACTGAATGAAATCAAGGGTTTTTTTTCTTGTTCTCTTCGTTCTTTTCTTCCTAATGCTCGGTGATATTTGTGTTTAGAGTTTCACAGATTTACAGAGCTCAAAGAGATTGTAAAATTTTACCCTGTCTATCTTTCGAAAACTTCTAAGCCGTATGAAAACCAACCCTGTCTCTATGACAATTTGCCAAGACTTCAACTATAGGGAACACAGTCATCTGGTTCTGTTATTATTTTGATTAAATAAAATATGAAGACTATAAACAGTACTTAAAAATCACTGAAGTAAACTAGGAAAATTGATTCATTCTATGTCTGTTTTTTAAAATAATTATTTTTACTACTCAATGTATTAAATTATGATTGTAAAGTGTTACAAGATTAAATATGTTTTAGTGTCTTAATGAAGAAAGTGGGTTGCATTATTCTCCTAAGGGTTTGGAAAGAAATTATATTGAGTTGCTTGATTTCCTATGTATAATATTCCTTGTATTTATCTTCCTTTTTTAAAAATCCACTTTTATACTTATTTGTCATTGAAATAGCTCCTAACTATTCTTTCCTTTAGTCTCCTAAACCTCCAATCTACCCTATATATTTTCAACTTCCTCTTAATGCACCCATTTTTATGTAGCTTCCTTTTGCTCATTAACCATCAGTGGCTCCCTATTATTGGGGAGCTAAAACTTTAAATTTCACGATCTAGCATCTAAGGTCTTTTAAAAAATGGTGTGAACCTACTTTCCTATCCAATGCTTATAACATTCCTTTACACAAAACCTAATGACTACTGGTCTTCAAACATCCCAAACATAAATATTCCCACTTTGCACCTGTATTCAAATAATTTCCTCTCTGTCTTAAATACTCTGCTTTTAAGGGGAGACTTGTCACTTTTCTCTAAGTAAAATAATAGATCTGGTGGAATTTCACCTGAGGGAGGTCATGGTCCTGGGGTAAGCTCCAACAATGGATTAGAAGGCCACCTGGGGTTGCTGTAAAGGCAATCTGAACCTATAGGGATTTAGTTATAGACAAATGGGCAAATTCTTGTTCTTTCTCTGAACCCTATTTATGAGAATGTATGCTGGTTCTGAAGCCCAAGATAATCCAAATGCATGAAGTTTCTCGCCTTTAGATAAAGGCCAGAAAACAGTGAGGGAAATATCCAGATAAAGGCCAGAAAACAGTGAGGGAAATATTTAAATACGCTTTCACCATTATTCTTAAAAGAGATTATTTGTCTAAAATTTACTTCTCATTGTGATGAAAAGAACTATGGTACTTTCTGGCCAGAGTGTGTAAGGAAGGATCCCTAATTTGGGCAGATACTAAAACTCCAATAAATTAATATATAAATGTTGAGTAAATGTATAAGATATTCCGTCACCCTCACTATGATTAAATATTGGAAAAGATTCAATATATGCAAAGATATTTGACCCAATGTATAATTTAAAAGCAAGCAAGGAAACTAAGGTATGGAGTCAATCAATGACAATTTTAACCTAGTTTCTTCGTTTGTGTTTGTCCTAAATTCAGCACTTTTCATTTGCTACAGCACAAATATGTAAAAATGGGAGGTATTTATGTTTATATTTAAAATCAGTATTTATTTTTCTTATGTAAAATGTTTCTCTTAGCAGGTCTATATTTTAAGCAAATCTAAAATGACTTCCAAAGGAATTCTCGGTGTGATTCTTTACAAAACTTGAAACTACTTTCTATTGGACTAAGAGGTTTGAAAGCTAACAGTTTCTGAAATTACATGATTAGAAGTCATTGAAATGAGTTTCTGAAGCAATCTGAGAGAATTTTTAGAAATCAGAGAGAGAATTAGAGGCAGGTTTTTTTTTTTTTTTTTTTTTTTTTGTATTTCCTATATTTCTTCTTGTTTCTTTCATTTTGATATTGAGTCACCAGGCTTGCTCACATCCTGAATTAATTTCTTTTTGTCTCTCTTCTATGGTGAAGCTATCCATATAATTGTTAGTATGTCATTCTTCATCTACATTTTGTAGACAACTGAACTAAGGATGAATGACTCGGTTTGGGACCAAGTTGTTAGCCTGGTTATACTCTGAGCTCTCAGCTGGAAAAGGACTAACCGTTGTAAGATGTTGTAATTACAATTTACTGCCTCTGATTCTGCAGCACATTGCTTGGCTACTAAGTCATCCTCCTTGTACTGTAATCTATACTTTCCCTTCTGGGCTATTTCTCTTCTCACAAAAGCTATCATTTGGATACACTTCATTGTAACTCTTGTCTTCTCTATGTACGAAATGAATAATTCTGACCACAATTTTCTTTCCTAAGAAAACAAAAATAATCCATGAAGAAAAGTGCCTATTCAATTTTTAACCCTTCATTTTTAAAATGACATGTCTGTTTATCTTTAATATTTGTGCAATGCTGCAAAATGTTCTCCATAAAATGAGTTGTGAGTAAAGCTTTAAATTAAATGATTATCAATGCTTTTGGAATACATCCATAACACATTGACCATCTGTCTTCTAGACTGCATTTTTCAGTAACTGACTCATGAAAAGCAATTCTTCTCAAATTCAGCAATATGTGTAAATAACATTTAATAATATTTTTATTTCTGAAAATGTTAAATACTAAAATATCTTATGGTCTTTTTGTTTCCCTTTATATTACGACTGATGAATTTCAAAAATAATTTTATGTAATGATTTTGTGTTGAATAGAGAACAGACTGCCCCTGTCATTTAGAAGACTAAAATCTAAATGCAAAAATAAGATTTAAAGAAATTACATAAAACTGCACATCACTGTCACTATAACAGTAAGTACATAATAGTATGATTCAGATCCTCAATGGTTTAAGGAAATTGAGATTAGGAACAGATTCCATAAAGTTCCACTAATCCAGTAGGACTTCAGAGAACAGAGAAATATAAAATTTTATTTGAATAAAATGTAAGATGAATAATGCCAGAAGATATGACAGTGGTGGGAAGAAGGTTTTTACACAGTAGAACAACAGAGAAATAAATGAAGAATGAGCAGAGATGGTAAAGAAGTGTGTTATGTGATTTGAAAGTTGTATACTGGGATGATGAGTCAGATGACAACAGTTGATGGAGAACTTTAATTACCAGGCAGATTAAAAATTTAAATTAATCAAACAAGAAGGTAAAGTTTAACATAAATTAATAGGAAAAATACAGGAGCTATTACATGATAAAAGTGAACATAATTTTTTTTGCATGGGCATTTTGATTGGTATATAGAACTGAGTAACGGAAGATGTTTTCTAATCATCTTAATGAGCTGGAGACGTGGATTGTTTCTATGATAGGATGAGCATAAAGAACAGATTTTGGCATTTTATAAAGTAGTAATAAAAATAAACTTAGAATATACTACCAAAGAATTTAAGAAATGAGAATGAATTCTATCTTAAACCTTAATTAAATTTACTATACTATGTCTGTTTTTTTTTTTTTTTTTTCAGACAAAGTGTCGCTTTGTTGCCCAGGCTGGAGTGCAGTGGCTCACTGCAACCTCTCCCACTAGGGTTCAATCAATTCTCGTGCTTCAACTTTCCAAGTAGCTGAGATTACAGGTGAGCACCACCACACTAGTTTTTGTATTTTTAGTAGAGACAGGGTTTCACCATGTTGGCAAGGCTGGTCTTGAACTCCTGACCACAAGTGATCTGCCCACCTCAGCCTCCTAAAGTTCTAGGATTACAGGTGTGAGCCACTATGCCTGGCCAGAATTCTTTAGTTTGTACAATAATATTATTTGCGTGAAAGTTTTCTGAAGTTGTTTGAATCCAGCTGTACAATGATAAATAATAGGAATTTATTTATTAGGAATGCAAAACTTGGAAGAAGTTTGGTTGATAGCCGTAAATTATTGACCACTATTTGGTTTAATATTGTGGCTAGATAGTTGCTACTCACCACATATCTCATCTGCTGCCCTACATTCTGCAGTTCCCATGTAATTAGTTTACAGTCACAAGACTATTTCTGGCCAATGAACTGTGAACAATAATATATGATGTGCATCACTTCTAGGTCAAGACAGTTATGTGTACGTGTTCTCCTTTCATTCTTCCTTTCCCCTTGCTGCAGTAACTTTGGAAGCTGTATACTGAAATAGGGACATTGCAGGGTGAAGAAATTATGGATCTCCAAGTCACTAGATGGAAGAGAGCACTTCAAAAACTTTATAAGGAAGGAGTAAGCTCTTCTTGTGCTAAGCCAGGAGTTGGCAAACTATGACCCATGAGCAAAATATGGCATACTTTGTATGGTTTGCATGCTAAGAATGGTTTTTAAATTTTTACACAGTTGGGGAAAGAAAAGCCAAAGAATAATATACTGTGATATGTTAAGTTATGTGAAATTCAACCTCAATGTCCACAAATAAACTTTTTTTTTTTTTGAGATAGTGTCACCCAGGCTGGAGTGCAGTGGTATGATCTCAGCTTACTGCAACCTCCACTCCTGAGTTCAAGCAATTCTCCTGCCTCAGCCTCCCAAGTAGCTGGAATTATAGGCATGCACCACCATGCCCAGCTATTTTTTGTATTTTTAGTAAAGATAGGGTTTCACCGTGTTGGCCAGGATGGTCTCGAACTCCTGTCCTCAAATGATTCACCCGCCTCGGCCTCCCAAAGTGCTGAGATTACAGGCATGAGCTGCTGCACCTGGCCCCACAAATAAATTTTTATTGAAATACAGATGCTCTCATTTGCTTATGCATTGGCTGCTTTTGTGCTGCAAGAAAACTTGAGTATTTGCAACAAAGACACTCTGGACCACAAACCCTAAAATGTTTACTATCTGGCTCTTCATAGAAATCTTGTGGTGTCAATGCCCCCCATCTCCTAGGCACACACGGTATGGGTCCCTATCATCATGCCCTAGCATCATGTTTCTACTAGTTGATTCCCCCCTCCCTAAGGATAGCTGGTTAGACAAGAGTTGAAAACTGACCCAGAATAAACAAATACAATTATCTATTTATGGATATTAGAGTAAAACTTGGAATTGAGGAGATTATAAAGATATGTCAGGTGTTTATAACTGCTGAAAGTGAGACCAAGATTATTTGGGAGCTAAGTTCAGTTGTTGTTCAACATGGGTTCAGAGGAGCAGAGATGAGAGTCACAGAATTACAAGAAGGAAAGTGTGAGAGAAGAATTCTTGGTCCCTTGATAGCTCTTCCATTCTTGGTTACAGGTGTGGCATATTTCCTTTGCTCACATAAAATATCCCTCTATCTTTATTTTCAATACTCTTTAATTAATTGACTGATTTACCTACTCGAACTGGTGTGTATGCATTTCTTATACTTGGAGTTCAAAAAAGCATTCACAGATACTGATTTCAAAAATGTGTAATTAAAATTTCCAGAAAGCTTTCATAGATAGTTAGAGATAGATAGGTAGGTAGGTAGGTAGGTAGATAGATAGATAGATAGATAGACAGATAGATAGATAGACTGATAGAGTCTTGCCCTGTCACCCAGGCTGGAGTGCAATGGCATGATCTCGGCTCATTGCAACCTCTGCCTCCTGGGTTCAAGCAATTCTCCTGTGTAAGCCCCCTGAGTAGCTGAGATTACAGTCGCACGCCACCACGCCTGGCTTATGTTTTCTATCTTTAGTAGAGATGGAGTTTCACCATGTTGGCCAGGCTGGTCTCGAACTCCTGACCTCGTGATCTGCCTGCCTCGGCCTCCCAAAGTGCTGGAATTACAGGCATGAGCCACTGCACTTGGTCCTTTCATCAATATTTAATAGAGGGAAACTCTAGTGGAAAAGAGGCAATCTATCATAGAGACAGCAAAAATATCCTAGAGATAGTCTAGAGCCTCTTGCAAAGTTTCTAATACATTCTGCAAGGTTCAAGGTAATGTTTGTGAGTAAGTTTTATATATATTTCCTTGTATAGTTTGATATATTAACTAGAGAGATTTCTTACATGTAATAAAAGAGGCATTTGAGACCCAAATCCATTACTTACTTGCTATATGACTTTATAGAGTAACTTAGGCAGGTAAATTGCTAGGCTCATTTTTATCCTTAATTAATGAGAGCAATGATCCATAAGCCTAATAGCAGAATTTCTTAACTTGAAATTCATGGATGAAATTCAGCAAGTCCTCAAATCTCCTGAATATCGTAAACAATATTTTCTATGTGTACATATTTTCATTTTTTCTGTAGAGGACACATAGCTTTCATCAGATTCTCGAAGGTATCTATGACCCAAAACAGGGTTAAAATACATTAATGGCAATAATAATTACAAAGATTAATGAAAAAATGTACGAAAAGTTATTAGCACAGTACACAGAACACTCCATGCATGTTTGTTTATTTCCCTTTCTCTCTCTCTCTCTTTTTTTTTTTTTTTTTTTTTTTTTTTTTTGAGGCGGAGTCTTTCTCTGTTTCCCAGGCTGGAGTGCAGTGGCGCGATCTCGGCTCACCGCTACTTCCGCCTCATGGGTCCACGCCATTCTCCTGCCTCAGCCTCCCGAGTAGCTGGGACTACAGGAGCCCGCCACCACGCCCGGTTAATTTTTTATATTTTAGTTTCACTGTGTTGCCCAGGCTGGTCTCAAACTCCTGAGCTCAGGCATTCCGCCCGCCTTGGCCTCCCAAAGTGCTGGGATTACAGGTATGAGCCATCGCGCCCAGCCCCCTTTCCCTTTTATCACTTATTCAAACTTCCCACCTATTGGAGCCTTATTCTCCCAATTATGTTACAATCCTCTCGAGGGGAGGGCAGAGGATACTTTATATATCTTTGTACAGCTCCCATTGTGGTAAAGTACAGTAGAATACTATCAAGTATTTATTGAATAGATTGCAACTGCAGTGATCCCGGGCATGTGTATGTGTGTGTATTACTTGATATTGAAAATATCAAATGGTCCTTTTCCTTCTTTTTATTTTATTTTTTTCTTTTGACTTTGTAGACATGGAATAAAATGTGGGGAAACGTGAAAAGAAATGTTTCAGCAACTAGATCTCTTTTGATTCGTATCCATAATTGCATTCTCCTTTAAAACCTTAGGGATCTTCCTGTCCAGTAATTTTGCTCAGAAATGCTGCTGCTGCCCTGTTCTGTGGAAATTCCTTTGCCACGTCAGGACCACTGACCTGCTGCCTTCCTGGCTCAGACCTTTCCTGCTACTGCATCCCTCTTTGGTTGCTATGCAACCAGTCCCAGGAGGCGGTTTTACTGTGCATGTGCTTTCCCTCAGATGGATAATTTGTTTTACTGTTTTTTATTTGTTTTTACCACAAATTGAATCTCATTTTTTTCCAGCATTCTCAACTGTAGCCCTGAATCTTGAGTTTTGATAAACTATTTTGAGTTCTGATAAACTATAGTATGCAATGCCTTATATTTTTACGCTTGATTTCTATCTGATTTCTTCTTTAGGAAGCCTTCTTTTTTGATGTCTCCCAGGATTTTTTTTTTTAAATTATTAAATGTTGGAATGAGTCTCATGGGCAACCAGTTAAGACTTCTCAATCTTACATGTTTTCACTATGCGATGTTCATTTTTGACCTGATTATTTAATTGTAGATTGCATTATAAGCACTGAAACAAGTACCTTTAAGAATCACACATACTTTATTGACTTTTCCTCTAGATTTTACACCATATTCTGGAATTTTTCCACACTTAAGGTCAAAAACTCAATGATAAAATTGCATTCGTTAGTAACTCTTTTTCCTTCAAACATTCATAAAACTAGCTACAAGCTGTGTGTGGTCATTTGAGAGACTGCACTAAACAATTAAATATGTTAAAAGCTACAATTATTTGTATTCCCCCCAATGAATTACTATTAAAACCTAATTAAATGTAATACATTGATTTATTTAAACATGTAATTTCCTTTCTAAATATGTGAAAATAAGCCCCTTATTATTTAACAAAAATCTGAAAAAATCTGAGAAAGAAAAATTTAAATATCCAACATTGTGATTTGGACTATCCTATGCTAGCACTAAATCAAACAACAAAAAATGGATCACTTCTAACCTATCAAACTGCCAGTTTTTGAAAGGGTAATAACTAGTGTCCATACAACATGATGAAATGTTTGTTTGGTACTTTTTGAAGCTTGATAAACCAGTATAACCTTTCTGGGAGTAATTGTGATATCAAGAGTCTGAAATCATAGTTTCGTTTTACTTTCCAACTTTTTGACCCAGCAAATTGACTTCCAGATGTCCATCCTAAGAAAATAAATGAAATTCAGGCAAATAATTAAGCTTAAGAATGATTATTATATGGTTGTGATAACGAAGTCTGTAATGACAAATTACATCATCCTAGCCAAGCTTCCATCCCTTCACGTTCCCCTTCCACCACCCCACAGGGGTGCACATGATCTAAGCCTGGCTTCTTGGAGTTTCTCTCGCAAGTTATTTGAGTTTTGAAAACATGCACAACACACAGGGATGAATGATGAGTGAAGCCAGTCTTCTGACAGCAATGTGCCAGAGAGAAATTCCAGTGAGCTCGTTCTACTGTGATTCCTACAGCTGCCCTGGTTCCTGTCTTTCCCAAGACTTAAGCACGTAGTTCTTAGTTTTTACAGTTTTTCTAGTGATCCAGTCTTCTTATTTATTTATTTTGGTGTTAATTTAATAGAATCAATTTATTTGTCTGAAAAAAATCTTAATTGATCCAGAAATTAGGACCATAATGTGCATTGTAAGCACACTCCCTTAGGGAATTCTGGAATGTTTGGGATGAGTTACAGAATCACAATGGGGTCAAAGGCAGAGAAACTTTGGCTATATCCTAGGAAAGAAAAATAACATCCTTAGGTGAGCAGTGGAGAAACTGTTAACCATGTTATCTACCATCCATCTCTTGAGACCATGTACCACCCCAAGAGGGAGTTCTGGGAAGGTCAACCAATTTCAAAGTCACTATGAATATCAAGACCAGAGGGCGGAAACAAAATAAAACAAGACATCCTAATCTCAAAATTATTACTTTAAGACAGCACGCAATAAAACTCAAGATCACTGTGTGCCCAGGTGCCAGAATTTCTCTCTGCTTAGCTAAGAACATCGAAAAACAGATTTAGATTTCACTTTAGAGATTGCTCTCTAATTCAAAGGCTCTGAGTTATAGCTTCACTTGAAAGAACAACCTTGCCAGATCTCCCATGTGAGGATTAGAGAATGATGCAGAAAGGTTGAGATCTCAGTTAGGGGTTTCTAAAAACTAGGACATGCCAGTAATACTCTGTCTCTGTTACTGTAGATTTATAGTAAGTTTGAAATGTAGAACTATGAATCTTTGACTACAAATAACAAAAGTTATTATAAAACAGAAGTTAAAATTAAATAAACCCTGGAAGAGATACATAAAGAGTTATGGTACTATAGTGAGATTAATCATCAACCCTGAAAGAGAACTTAGAAGTGGGGGAGAGCATGAAAGTTGAATGTGAAATAATGAATAAAAATGTTAATATATGGAGAAGGAGAGGGGAGATTATATACATATATATATATATGATTTTAATAAAACTTAGACAATAAAATTTATACTCCAAATTGATCAGTGGAACACAACTGAGGACCAAGAAATAGGCCTAGTCAACTGCGCTCAGGTTATTTTTCACAAAGGTACAAAATCAATTCAAAGGTGCTAAAGCGATTTAATATCCACAGGCAAAAAATGGACCTTGACCTAACTCTCATATTTTATACAAAATTAAATCAAAATGAATCATAGAATTAAATATAAAATATAAAATTATAAAATCTTTAGAAAAATATAAAATCTTTGGGGTACAAGGCTAGACAGAGTTTTTAGACATGACACCAAAAAATATGATCTATAAAAGGGAAAATTGATACATTTTCTTAAAAAAAAAGTTTTTGTTTTTGAGATAGAGTTTCACTCTTGTCACCCAGGCTGGAGTGCAATGGTGCTATTTTGGCTCACTACAACCTCCCCATCCTGGGTTCAAGCAATTCTCCTGCCTCAGCCTCCCGAGTTGCTGGGATTACGGGTGCCCACCACCATGCCCCACTAATTTTTGTAATTTCTTAGTAGAGATGGGGTTTCATCATGTCGGCCAGGCTGGTCCCAAACTCCTGACCTCAGGTTGATCCGCCTGCCTTGGTCTCCCGAAGTGCTTGGATTACAGACGTGAGCCACTGCACCTGGCCCAGAATTTTTAAAATTTGCTCTATGAAAGCTCATATGAAAAGTATGCAAAGATAAGTTTTAGCCGTAAGAAAATAATTGCAAACCACATATACAACAAAGGCCTGTTATCAGGAATATATGAGAAATTCTCAAAAGTCATAGTAAAACTCCCAAATAATCATTGCAATTAGAAAATGGACAAAAGACACAGCAGACATTTCATTGAAAAGGTTAATAAGTATATGGCAAATAAGTATATGAAAAGATGTTCAACAGCATTAACTACTGGGGAAATGTAATTAAAACTAGAACAAGGAATTACTACATACCTATCAGAATAGCTAAAATGAAAAACAGTGACAACATCAAATGCTGGCATGGATGCAGAGAAACTCAGATATTGTAGGTAGGAACTTAAAATGATACAACACTCTTGAAAACAGTTTAGAAAATTGCTAAAAAACGACATACACCCTGTGACCCAGCAATTACAATCCTCAGCATTAATGGCAAAGTAATGAAAACTTGAGTTTATACATAAACTTGTCTATGAATCTTTGTAGCAACTTTCTTTGTAATAGCAAAACCTGTCCACATGTCCTTCTAAAGGTAAGTTGTTAAACATGCTGTGGTATATACATATGCCAGAATGCTACAGAGCAATGAAAAGAACAAACCACGGATACATATAACAAGTTGAGAGTGGATCTCCAGAGAATTATGTTGACCCAAAAATGCCAGTCTCCAAAGATTACATGCTGTATAATTCCACTAATATAACATCTGAGAAATGAAGACTTGTAGAAATGGAGTATTGATGGATGATTGCCAAGGTTTGATGGGAGTAAGGGGAGCTATAATGCGGGTGGAGGGAGGTGGATGTGTTAAAACTGAACAGTTACAAAAGCACAGGAGGGTCCTGTTTAGTATCTCTCCTGTAGTGATGGATACACAAAACTGCACATTTGATAAAGTTACATGGAACTAAACACATACACACATGCATACATACTAAGTATACACAGATAAGTACAAGTAAGATTGGAAAAATCTGAAAAAATTGGGGGATTGTATTAGTATCACTATTTCGTTTATGTTGGTATAGTTTTGAAAAATTATAGTATTGGGAGAAACTGGGTAAAGTGTACAAGGGATCTTTCTTTATTATTTCTTACAACTGCATGTGAATCTATAATCACCTCAACAAAAATATCAATTTAAAAATTGATTTAAAAATTCACACCTATAGGAAAGACATATTAGGGGTTTATTATTCCCTTGACTAAATGAAGAAAAAGATTTTAACCTCATAAGATAATTCTCATAGATATATTTAAACTAAATTTACATACGTATTTTTTTCTTTGATAAATTCACAAGGAGGAAAAAGTGTATACTATGCAGATATATACCCTTTGTTTAAAGTGAGTCATGTATTTCTAAAATTTTACTTTTATTATTAGAGAGCAGGCAAGCCCTGACAGAAAGGGATGGTGGCTTTGGTCATCCCTGCCTTGTGATAGGCAAATCCTGCTCTCTAATGATTTTGCTTCAAAAATTTTTTTATAAAATGGACTCAGAGTGATTGCTTTAGTGTTAGCAAAATCCAGAAAATCTTAACCCTGACATGCTAAAGAGGGTTGGGGAGAGTCTTTAGTAGCATGTGATTTTCCCAAGGACAGATACCCAGCATCTCAATGCTCCAAGTTCCATCTCAGGGTCCACCACTGGGGTGAGCAGGAAAATGTTTAAAAGGTAAAACAGACAGAAACATGAGTTCTCAGTGGTCCCCAGAATTCTGAGTCATCTGTACTGTTGGACATTCTTTAATGCTGTCCTGTTTCCTTCCACAGAACCACTTCCTCTGCTATTCGGGGGTTGGAACTGTTTCCTAGGAAATGAGGTATTTTTTCTCAGCATAAACTTCTTTTACCTGGATACACACTTCTGAAGTTACTAATGTGATCATTTTACAAAATTTTTTCAAAGTTTCATACTTGCTCATCTTTGTAAGTAAAACACACTTTTTAAAAAGATAGATGTGCAGATGTTGGGTTTATTTTCAGCAAGTATAGAAAGCTTATTGTTGAAGAGTTTTGATATATTTCTAGAGCACTTTGGTCTCTCCTGCTACTTGCCCCAAATAAAAGGTACAAATGTTCATATCATTGCATTTCCAAACCTACAGACATCTGTGGCTAATCGTGCAAGAACAAGATCAACTGAAGCACCACAGAGACATCTGCTGGTTGGTTTCTTTTCTTGTGGTCTGGATTTTTAGAGATTAATTTCTGTGTCATAAGGAATCCTAGCTCAACAGCACTATTCAGCAATGAATAAAAGTACTATGTAATTCAACTCTGCAGACAACTATATTGTCCAAAACCTGGGACGATTAATTGGAAGTCTGGAGGGACTGATGTACTCACAGTCCAATCTTCCCATGACAGGCATTCTACTGTTTTTTATAGCATTTCTGACAGTCAATGGCAAAGAGCCAACTCTGTTAAATCCAGCAAGTGAGGCGGAGGGTAGGCAACAACAGGAAAATTCACAAATACAGCCCACTTAGAAAAATCTGTAGATGCCATTCCAATCTTTTCATGGATTATTTTCTATCACTCGGGAAGCAGGCAATAATTATGAAAAGGGTTAGAAATACTTGTTTGAGACATTTTCTTAGAATCACATCTGAAGCTGAGACCCTAAGGTTTACTTCTAAGGGGAAAGATCAGGTAGTAAATCTCCAAGGCTATTGGGCTCTGCTTTAGAAGGAGCTGACCTCTTGCACAGAAAGGGATGGTGGCTTTGGTCATCCCTGCCTTGCGATAGGTTAATCTTTTGCAAGTCTATTTTTACTTTTCTAGAATTGCTCAACTGTTGTTCTGTGTTTTTATATTTCATGGACATCTTTGGAGGCCTGGTGGTTTTAGGTTTCACTCCACGGAATACTTTAAACCCAAATACAATTGTGGAGAACAGTGATAGCCTTAGCTGAGCTGTGCAATACTTGATTGAATTTTGAATCAATTATAGAATGAATTTGGAACATATGAGGTGATTCATGGATTTGCTTGTTTGTTTGTTTGAGACGGAGTCTGCTCTGTCACCCAGGCTGGAGTGCAGTGGCGAGATCTGTGCTCACTGCAAGCTCCGCCTCCCGGGTTCACGCCATTCTCCTGCCTCAGCCTCCTGAGTAGCTGGGATTACAGGCGCCTACCACCACGCCTGGCTAATTGTTTTTGTATTTTTAGTAGAGACGGGGTTTCACCGTGTTAGCCAGGATAGTCTTGATCTCCTGACCTCGTGATCTGCCCACCTCGGCCTCACAAAGTGCTGGAATTACAGGTGTGAGCCATCGCGTCTGGCCGATTCATGGATCTTAAGTCATCATAGGCCTAACTATTTGACACAAGAGTCATGATTTATTCCTATGGCCTTTCTCTCCCACATGAAGAGAAAGCATATGTTTATACTAGAACCAAAGAGAAGAAACATTATTTGTCTAGCAGATTTCATACGAATACATCTCCATTACCATGTAACAGAAGAGTAACAGTACATTGATATTGATTTGCAGAAGAGAAATGAAGAGGCACACAAAAGAAAACACATATTTCATTTGGTTTACTTAATTTTAGAATTGATCATATTGCCATAAGTATTAGCCATGAAAAAGGATTCCTATTGTTTTTGATGATTATGAAAGCACATGCACATTGTAAAAATTCATACCTCTCGTTATCCTACCATTTTCCAGAGAAGACCACTGCAAAGAGATTGCTATATGTTTTTCATTATTTACATGTATATATAAACATGCATAAACACACGTAAACATAAATGTGAAAACCTACCATAGTACTCATTTGTCACCTGGTTGCTGCTTGCTGCTTTGTTTTCTAAACTAAGTATGTTTAGGATATATTTGCTTGCAATACAGATAATATTTACTTCATCCTTTCTAAATGCAGTCTATATTTAACCAGATTTGGATCTCCCCTCATTTCCCTTTTGAGAGGACAGGGTTCTTTGACATAAAGCATTGAGCAGAGGGTATGATCTTTCTACTGAGGGTCTTTCCATTTCTCGCAGCTCTACTATGAGCCTCTATCTCCTTTATCATCTATCACCTCCTATACAGTTTTCCTCCAAATCCAGAAAGTTGATGGATAGTCTTCTCTCCTCACAATGCCACGATTCATTCTTCCTCTTGCCTCTGGAGTCATTCAACAAGTAGGATATAGAGTGCTTCACATATCTCAAGACCTTTGCTGCACATTTAACAGACCTGAGTCAGCAAAACAGACATGAGCCCTGTCCTCACAAAACTTAAAGTTAATGTTGTATATCTTTCTTTTTCTTTTTTTCTTTTTTTTCTTTTTTGACAGAATTTCGCTCTGTCGCCCAGGCTGGAGTGCAATGGCATGTTCTTGGCTTACTGCAACCTCTGCCTCCCAGGTTCAAGCGATTTTCCTCTCTCAGCCTCCCAAGGAGCTGGGGTTACAGGTACATACCACCATGCCTAGCTAATTTTTGTATTTTTAGTAGAGTCAAGGTTTTACCATGTTGGCTAGGCTGGTCTCGAACTCCTGAACTCATGATCTGCCCACCTCAGCCTCCCTCACACCAGGCCTATATTTCTTGATTAAAAGAATGTATGAGGCCAGGTACAGTGGCTCATGCCTGTAGTCCCAGCACTTTGGTATACTGAGGTGGGTGGATCACTTGAGGTCAGGAGTTTGAGACCAGCATGGCCAGCGTGGTAAAATTCCGTCTCTACTAAAAATACAAAAAATTAGCCAGGCATGGTGGTACATGCCAGTAATCCCAGTTACTTGGGAGGGTAAGGCAGGAGAATCACTTCAACCTGGGAGGCACAGGTTGCAGGTTGCAGTGAGCCGAGATGGACCACTACACTTCAGCCTGGGAGACACAGCAAGACTTTGCCTCAAAAAACAACAACAACAACAAAAAGAAGCTTTCTGTATATTGCTTAGAGGGTGAGGCTGTTCACTGTGGATTTTGCCATTAGATGATCAGAAAGAAAACCCCCAGTGTCTGTAACTATGGGTCTTTTCATTTGGGCAACTCAGAAAGTTAAACTCTCCTATCCTGGTGTAAGGTATGAGGTATGGATGCAGCCTCCCCCCTCCCCAGATTGCTGTTAAATACAGATGCTGTTATTAAGCATAGTTCACATTTTGCTTATTGGTATAAGATCCCATCTTTATTACTAATTCTTATATTGGGAGAGGGCATCTCTTTCTAGATTGTGTATGCTTTTGCATGGGTTTCTGTTTGTGTACCAGTACCACACTGTTTTAATTATTAGTTCTTGATAGCATGTTTTATTACCTGGTAGTTACTCTTGATTGCTCTGCTTTTTTAGAATGTATAAAAAACATCTGGATATTGACACTTAGAGAAAATAAGGCCCTTTCCCAGAGTAACTCAGATAATAAGTGGCAGAACTGACATTGGAACCTCTGTCATAATCACTGCCTTTCATGGATTGAAATGCCTTTGTTAAAATATCTCCTCATCTCCTTTGGGAAAAATTCAGAGGAAGAGATATTTCTTCCTAACTCTTTCAAATGCCTCAAAACTCAAATTTCCTTTGGGAACCCCTGGAGACCTGGGTCATATGTCCACTGAGGCTCATGGCCAACTCTCTAGAAATAGCTGGAAGGTGGTGAAACATAGTGGGAAAGAGAGCTCATGTCTCCACATCCAATGAGCAAAGCTAGTAGCAGAGTCTGCTGATACCTTACTTTTTAGTGCATATTTCAAGAAGTGTTCTTACAGGCATGTTCCTTTTCATAGTGGGGCCACAAATATCAAATAGTTATGTCTTCTTAAAAAGTCATTAATTTTCAGAAAATTTGTCTAAACCTGGTAATAAAAATATATCACTTTCATTGTAATTTCTATGTATGTAATTATAATGAGGTCAAGTATTTTACCCTCTATTTTTGTTCATTACATAGACTTCTTCTGTGACGAGCACATTAATGTCCTTTGTTCCTCTTTCTTAGTGTGTGTCTATAAAAATCTTATTAATTTGTAAGTACTCATTATATGTAAGCAATATTTAAAATTTTTTTCTATGTGTTGAAAGTATTTTTTTCCTGGTTTATTGTTGACTTTGGTTTATTGTGTCTTTTCCGTGTGAAAATGGAAAGACTTTCACGGATTAACATTTACTAACATTTATGTTTATAATTCTTAGTTTTGATATGAGAGATACAGTGTGTGTGTATAAACAGGAATTCAATTTTGACTCTAATTTTTAATGAAGTAGCGTAACATAATAAGCTAGGTATACTTTTTAAAATTTACATCTCTCTCAAAATATTTGTTATACACCGTATCAGTTAAAGTACTTAGAAACTGCTCATCATATTTCACTTTAGTTCTTTCCTTGAATTTATACCTAGGTGAATTCTGGCAGAGATAAATTTGGGGCAGAGCCTTGGATCTAAAGAATGTGAAAAAAGTTCCCTATGTCCAAAGGGAAAATCAGCAAAAGCTAAAAGAAAACAAAAATATGAAGTGCAGAAATAGAGGATTTAAAATGTTATCCTCTCTTGCTTTCTCAGATGGCCTTGTTTGTGTGAAGTACAAAAGCAACCCCTGTGTGTGACTAATGAATCTCCCAAGGCATTCTGGGGACTGTGTTGTCAGCCATTTTAATGGACTATTAAGCACAGGATTGAATAGATTAAGCATGCAGCCATCCAAATTAGACCTTGAGTAATCTGACTGAACATGTTAGACCTTGTGTGACACAGCATCCCTTAGGCTGATGTTAAGGACTCAGACAAGGTGAGAAAAGTCTGTACTCTAGAAATACTGTCCTTCCCAGGACAAAATAAGCCAACAAATATGGAAGTCAAAGGTTAGTTGGATGGAGAGCGTCATAGAACAAGTACTTCACTCAAAGCCCAGTTCTGCTTGTTAATAACAATGTGACCTTGGACAAGTTATTTAATTTTAATTTTTTTCTTTTCTCTCTCTTTTTTTTTTTTTTTTTTGAGACAGAGTTTCACTCTTTCACCCAGGCTGGAGTGCAATGGCACAGTCTCGGTTCACTGCAACCTCTGCCTCCCGGGTTCAAGTGACTCATAAATTACCCAGACTCAGGTAGTTCCTTTCAGCAATGAGAGAATGGACTCATACAGGCTCCTTCATGAGCTTCTCTTCCTGCCTCCTTTTCATGTTTCATCATCTCAAGGCCTTGCCATTTTCTTATCCATTCAAAATTACTTTTGAGTGCTTCCTTTGTGTTAAGACACTATGCCATGGGCTACTAGACTAGTACA
The DNA here is from genome assembly GCF_009764315.1 of Trachypithecus francoisi. NCBI lineage: Eukaryota > Metazoa > Chordata > Mammalia > Primates > Cercopithecidae > Trachypithecus > Trachypithecus francoisi. The sequence continues at coordinate 292,508 of NW_022681435.1, read as the reverse complement.
CTGTTGAATAAAACATGAGTTTTGCTCTAAAAAAAGCTTATAGGTTAGAGAGATGATAATAAAAGTTAATATTTATTGGGCAATTATTCTGTGCTAGATGCTTAATTCTCAGTTAATTCCCACAGCTACGCTGAGGGCTACATTCTCTATCCCCATTTTACAGGTGAGACAAAGTCATGCAACATGTCTAAAGTCACATAACCTGCAAGTGTCTGAGCAAAGATTCAAGCCCAAATATCTATGAATTCAGAGCCCAAGTTTTTAATTAGAATTAAACACTATGCTATACTAAAAAGTAATTACACCATGGTGTAATATTACTAGAATGTGGTGAATGACATATAAACTACAAACACATTTGCATGGACATTTAGAGGAAGGAGTGGCCACTTTTGGCCACAAATCAGAGAAGACTTTGTGTAGGAGAGATTGGAGATGTATCTTTAAAAGCAGTATTAGTCTATGTTCTGCCAAGATTATTATTTTTTTCAGCAGAAATGCTTTCAAGTGAGACTGGGAGCCCATCCAATGACAAACCAACATGAGTAAAACACAACCTTAGAAATAAAGAGCCCACTGCTGTGAAATCAATGCTCTTGACTTAGACCTCCAAATGCCAAACTTGGAAAGTGGAAATTTTCCACAAAGAAGCAAACACTATTTCACCCTTGGCTAACCATGGGCCAATCTGTGAGCATGTCCAACATTTTAGCTGGGAGGATGAACTCTGTGTGTGCTGGTGTTGATAGCCCAGCAACTGTGTGAACAAAGACAAGGGTTGCTCTTGGTGCCATCCAAAATAATCCCTTTGAAGCCAGGATTCCATATAGAGCAGTGGTCCCCAACCTTTTTGGTACCAGGGACCGGTTTCATAGTAGACAAGTTTTCCATGGATAGGAGGGTGGTAGGATGGTTTCGGGATGATTCAAGCCCATTACATTTATCATTAGATTCTCATAAGGAGGGTGCAACCTATATCACTCACATGCACAGTTCACAGTAGGGTTCACACTCCTATGCGACTCTAATGCCACCACTGATCTGACAGGAGGCAGAGCTGAGCTTTGGTCGCTTGCCCGTGGCTCATCTCCTGCTATGCGGCCCAGTTCCTAACAAACCATGGACTGTTAGGGGTTGAGGAGTCCTGCTATAGAGCATAGAATTATATTATCTATTTCAGGGAAAGGAGAAAAGGATTTCTCCAGCCTGTGATAGGCTAATATTTTTGTGAACTATGTATCAGAAGATATTTTTTTTTTTTTTTTTTTTTTGAGGCGGAGTCTCGCTCTGTCTCCCGGACTGGAGTGCAGTGGCCGGATCTCAGCTCACTGCAAGCTCCGCCTCCCGGGTTTACGCCATTCTCCTGCCTCAGCCTCCCGAGTAGCTGGGACTACAGGCACCCGCCACCTCGCCCAGCTAGTTTTTGTATTTTTTTTTTTTTTTTTTTTTTTAGTAGAGACGGAGTTTCACCGTGTTAGCCAGGATGGTCTCCATCTCCTGACCTTGTGATCCACCCGTCTCGGCCTCCCAAAGTGCTGGGATTACAGGCTTGAGCCACCGCGCCCGGCCCAGAAGATATTTTTTATAGTAGCATTAGAAACAAGATACAGTGTTGCTAATATATATATATATTTTTTTTTTGATGAATACATTTCAAAGTCTAGGTCCTATCAGACAACTGCTAATGGGTATGAAACGGAACTCATTCCAATCCTACTCCTGCGCCTCCCTGAGCTGTGGATTTTTAGTATCAGCCAAGGTCCATGCCAGGGAGTCATTGCCTCTGAATATCCCTGGTTATATTTTGTAGATGTTTCAGCTAGAATCGCTAAAGACCGACTCAATGGGGTAGACGGTGAAAAATAGGTAAAACTCTTCTCTAATTGCCTGTCTTCCCATTCCTGAGACACTTAACCATGCTGACTGGAAGCAGGCATTTGTGGCTGACAGTCTCTCTTGGCCTGACCCCTGACACACACATGTCCTGCTCAGCCCACGTCATCTTCGTTTGTTTGTTCAACCTGTTTTGTTGCCTTGCATGCCCATGCTACTATGACCCTTAGTCTCAGGAGCACAGATTTCTTACTCTGCTTCTTCAGTCCTCTCAGTCTAAACAGGTGGGAAAGTCCTGAATGGAGGGCCTTGTTGCTCATCTATCAGATGTTGAAATCAAAGTTGACCTCTGTGCAAATAATACTTTCAACTTAAATGTTTAACTTCTATATTTTGACCTCAGTTCAAAGAATATTTTCAACTTAAATGTTTAACTTCTATATTTTGACACATAGTACCCATCTTACAGGTATCATTTTGCAAATACAGACTCAGATAAGAAAAAAATGTCTTATTATTTCATTTAATTTACATAAAATGAAATAAAATCTTATCCTAAATCCTTTTACTACTTGGCTCTTGGGAAATTTAATCATATCACTGCTGGATTCTCTGTCTTTCACCCTCTGTTTCAGCTGCCAAAATCTGAAGGAAATTAGTAAGAAAGCTATCATTTATGGTTTAAATAATCTAATTGAGCATGAGAATGTGTATTGTAATATGCAAAAAATATTGCAAGACTATCTTCTTAGCTATCTTGAGAACAGGACACAGTAATAAATCATATTCACATGATGAATACTACTGTGTGAATTGGTAGTTAATATAATTCATGATTAGAAATAGGTTAATATAATTCATGAAAAGCAAGAGAACAGTTCTTGGTACATGATTGTCATCATCATCATCATGCAACTACTGTTTGAACACATCTAGTGAAAGAGAGATCCATATCTCACAAGACAAGTAATCTCAGCATTGTGTATCTCTCATTATTACCAAGTTCTTGTCAATTAAGGTAAGAGAAAGGCTTCAGATTTTAGTATGTGTGAATTCTAGTTTTTTGCATCCCACTATATTTTCAACTGTGCTCATGCACTAGCACCATTGCCAAAGATGTTTTTTATCTATTTATCACTCTGCAGCACCTGCTATTCAATAAATGATGTTGACCAATAAGCACGTACATATATTCTATGTTGAGCTAGAAAAAGTGATTATTTAAAAAGAAATTTTGTTTGGCAAATATAACCTGTATCCTGTTTCTGAAACTAATGAAGAACAAAAATTTATGGAATTACCATCTTGATTGTTATGCTGAAATATGCTAGATTATTTCCCTGAAATATTTATTTGTAGTAAATCATATGCTATCTAAAGTAAGTAATTTCGTGAGAAATTACATTCTTTATTAACATTTGTACACTTAATAGCACTATCAACTCACTTCTTCTGCATAGAATAATTTAAAATTTTGAATTAGTGAGAAATATATGTTGTGGAGTTTTAAATTAGGTTTGAAAACTTCAATTTTTTTCAATAAAAGAGAGTGATTGTAAGTGGTTTGGGCAATCTTAATGTATTTTTTAGCTAATTGAAAAACAAGTTATTTAATGTAATAGTAAACAATTCTAAAATTTGATAGTTCTATTATATCCTAATTTATAAAATCTGAAATTAAAATTGCATACAGTGATTTTATAAATAATAAAATGCAACAAGCCTTTCTGTTAAATAAGATTTTTTTATTGTTCACAAGAAACTAACCACTAGATGGCAGTAAACAACTGTCAAAATTTTTCTGACACTGACTTTATACCAGGTCAAGAAAATGATCCACGAATCCTAATGATTAATGAGACAGTTGTTCCAGACAGACACATCTAGTCTCAAAGTCACTAAATTACACATAAGGTGCTATTGAAAGCTATCTACTCTATATTCTCTATATGCAGGACAAATAGCTAGATCTTAACACAAATGGAAAAATGTAAATTGTTCTTACGATTAAATTGCACTAATCTGAATTCCACTAATATTCCAGTATCTGACCAAAGCCTGGATTTTCTTTGTATTTATGAAGAAACAGACTTTGCTAAACAGCAATAACAAAAAAAAATGAAAAAGAATTCCAGGAGCAATAATTTTTATATAATTTGAACTGATAATTATAACTATTCTTGACCAAGGGCTGGTAAGGGGAGATGAATGTAAAAAAATTTCACTTCTTTAGGGTTTTCTGGCATTTAGACCTACCTTTGTAGAAGGTATTGAACTTGTAAATTAAATCATAAAACTGGAAGTTTTATAACATAGTTACACAAAGCCAAAATGTTAGACAAAAGTTCCAGGTTTCAGATAATGGTCAGGATATTTGTATTTGTTAGCCTATGGAAACATTCCACTAACTTGTTTGGAAATATTCCACTAACTTATTTGGAGGTTGATGATATTCTGCTACAAAATGTATAGTCAAACACTAGATGGCTTTGCAAGCAGTGCATTTGTTACCTTGCACCCATTTTGTTGTATAAAGATGGGGTAACCTTAATGGTGATCACTTTGATGGCACTTCATTTGTGCCCCTAGTTGTGCATGCAGGACTTCAGCTCCCTGAAATGTGCACCCCTTCTAAAGGGTTCAGAAAGATCCCCATGGTCTCTTATTCAGTTACCATCGTGCTCTCTGCCTTTTCATTTCTCGTCTAAACTAGCGCCATCTCTGCTGGATACCTAGGGGCCTCCTGGGCACTTCTGCCACTCTTGCCACTATCTGTACTGGGCACTGCAGTTCAGCATCACAACTGAGCCACTGAGGCCATGGAGACACAGAAGCCATTTGATTTTGTGGGAGGTAGTTTGCACTGGGCGCTGGGCTAACTTCTGGGGACACTATGGTGAAACAGAAAAGCATGACCCTTACCTCATGGAATTTGCTGGTAGTCATTTCTTTTTCTCTACTCTCTATCTCCTTTACTGATTGTAAATAGAATTCCTAAGAATGTGGTAACTTCATTAAATTATCTTACTTGGATTATGAACAGAAAAAGCAATTAGGTGGTAAATGGTATGTTTTAATTTGGATTCAACTTGTGATTGTTTATATGAGTTTTTCTTGTATTCTACTAATTAGTATATAAAAGTACTATATATTTATTCATGGTAGAAAATTTGGGGGAAAATACTAAAATATACAAAGAAAAACTAACAGTCATAATCCTATCTCGCAGAGATAATTGCTGCTAATATTTAGCTGAACATCCTCTAATAATTTTATGTGTATATTTGTATGTACTATCATTTGCTCATATGTGCACATTTCCAGTTCAGATTAGTCTGAACTTGCTAGAGGTCCAGTCATTAAATAGTTTTATTTATTTACTTTTCCATTTACAATCATTTCAACAACTACTCTCAAATCTCCTTCTTCAGTTCTTAACATGTAAAAAGGTTGTATCATGTAGTGGTTTATATTATGAACCCAAGAGCTAGCTAGCCTGCCAGTTTAAGTTGTGTGACCTCTGGAAAACTGATTACATCTCTCTGTGCTTCAGTTCCCTCTATCTGTTAGAGTCATTATGAGTTGGATGAATTAATAGTTGTAAAGCAATTAGAATAGGGTCTGCTACAAAACAAGGCTGATTTCCTTAAAGTTACAGGAATTTTTCCTTCTAGTTAAGCTCTAATCTCATCCTTTTCTTTCTCTCCAGCTTCTGCTTGAAATTGGAGGGGAGGAGGCTATCATTTGCTCTTCCATTTCTTTCCTGGTGTAGCTCTACTGTTACTAGGGCATAGGGAAAGAGGAGAGTGTAAAATTTGGAGTAAATAGCTAAAAATATTTTTGCTTAGCAGGAAGAGAGACTGTAAACTCATCAGGAAGTTGTTGCAGTTTCACTGGGATGTCCCTGGTGGCAGGTGCTCAATGCTGGCTCTTCCACAGAGCATATGTAGAGTTACTGGGTGAGGGAAGACTTTCTGGGGCCTCCGCCAGCATTGTAAGAGCAGGCTCCGGCCCAGGATGAATCTTCCCACCAATCCTCACCAGCACATCACACACAGATCCTTGCAATAGGGACCCCCTTTGCTTCTCAGCTATCTACATTTATATGGACAAAAAGGCTCATGCCTGGCTGCTTCCCCTGCCTAAACTCCCTGTTCACTCTTGCCATGAAATACAATGTAATGCTAGCCATCTTATCGTTCTGTAGTCTCTTTCTTGTCCTCTTGCATAGGTAGGCATAGGGCAGACCAACAAATCTAAGTAAACATCCAACCAGGGCATGAGATGCCAGTTTCCTCTCCTTACTTGCTTCTTATTGGCACTGCTACTCTTTCCGAGAGATTGTTTTTAGAGCCCTTCTCACGTGGTTTTGAGATGAGGGCGGGCCACTCTTTCCTCTTTCCTGTAGGGAATAGAAATGAAAAGCCTCTTCAGCCTCTTCATTGTGAACTCTGCACATCCCTGGCTCTGCACATCCCTGCACATCCCCAACATCTGAGAGTTTGAAGAGTCACAACTATAGTACACTCTTATAATTTCTAGTCCTATGTAGCAGGAGAGTGGGTGATAGGGTGATGGTCACAGAACCACTTTGGTCACTTTGCAGTAAGACCTGCAGGGCTGCCTGGCCCCTCCGTGACGCTCTATGATATAAGCATCTTAGGATGTGGCTCATGCCTACTGTGTTCAGCTTTGGGGCTTCAATGAGAAGTAAGGCAACAGAAAAAGTGTCACTCAATATCCTATTAAATATGCTTATTTTTATTTTTATCAAAAATTTGCATCTTTAACCCAGACATCTCTTCAAAGCTCCAGGTATATCTGACATCTTCTCTAGAACTTCTCAAGGATAACTCAAACTGAACATGTCTAAGATGGAATTTTCCCACAAACTTGATCAGCTTCTATTATTCATCCTCACGAAAAAAACTAACTCCATGGAGTCTCTCTTCTTTACATTGTAGATTTCACTTTTGAAAGATTTCTGAAATCAGTCCACCTCTCAGTCTCTAAAACTAGCCCATTTGTCAAATGTCCTACACCTCCCGTTTAGTTCAATTCAATAGTTTTGTTTTATGATGTCTGCTCCTGACCTTTCCCCATCTCCATCCCCATGCCCAAACTGATCTTTGCAAAATGCATACATAATCTAGTTCTTCCTCTGCTTAAAATGGTTTGATACTGTTCCATTACTCTTTAGAACTAAAACCAAAAATTAAACTTTAATTTTAATTAAAGTAAAACTAGAAATCATGATTGATAAGACGGATGAGTTCTTACCTATGGAGGTTTTAAATTATGTCCACGAATTCTTTAGCATTGTCCCATTGAAGGCTGAGCATTGAACCTACACCATTCATTACTGGTCAATGAGTGGAGTAGGCAGAAATGGTGTTATATGACTTTTGAGGATAGGTCATAAAAGGCAATGTAGCTTCCACTTGGTTTGCTGGAATAGTTGACTCAAGTCCTGAGCTGTGACATAAGAAGTCCTACCATCCAATGAGAACTTGGCATTGGTGTGGAGAAATCCTTGCAAATAAACTTGTAGGACTAATACACTCCTAACACTCTAGAAAGCTGGGTTGAGATAACCGTTAATGGTAACCATATTAGTCCATTCTCACACTGCTATAAAGACATACCTGAGACTGGGTAATTTATAAAGGAAAGAGGTTTAATTGACTCATACTTTGGCAGGGCTGGGGAGGCCTCAGGAAGCATACAATCATGTCAGAAGGCGAAGCAAGCACATCCTTCTTCACATGGTGGCAGGAGAGAGAAGAATTAGAGCCAAGTGATGGGGGAAGCTTCTTATAAAACCATCAGATTTCACGAGAACTTACTCACTATCGTGAGAATAGCATGAGGGAAACTGCCCCCATAATTCAATTACCTCCAACTTGGTCCCTCTCATGACATGTGGGGATTTCGGGAACTACAATTCAAGATGAGATTTGGGTGGGGACACAGCCAAACCATATTATAACTTTGAAATCTGATCTATATCGGTCTATTTTTCCCATATCGTCTGCATTTTATCACAGGGCCCATGATATTAAATTTCATGTAGTTGAAATTCAATAAACATTCTCGAATAAGTAAATGAATGATTACATATAAAATTAAGGCAATATTATAAGTACTATTTTTTCAGCTCCTTTATTCACTTTTCCATGTCATTAACTATTCCTCTACAATACCATTTTTGGCAAAGATATTTTCTATATGCTATAGGTTAATTTATTTAATGAATCTCCTTTTGATGAGCATTTTAGTGGTTTCTTATTTTTTCAATATAAGTAGCACTAGCTTGAACATTCTTATACAAAAATCATTTTTCATCTCACAGATTATTCCTTTGGGATAAAATTCCTAGAAGTGTAATGTCTGGGTCATGAAACACTTGTATTTTAAAGTGATTGAGATATCCAATATGACATTTTAAAGTAAATATGTTTTATCTTCAGAGTAGGTAGCCTTCACTGGGTTTCAGCCTGGCTTATATTATAATTTTCAGGGGCATTTGATAAACTGAGTTTCAACTTGATACTCAAGGACAGAATTATACTGCTTTTTAAATTAAATAGCTTTAGAAACATGGAACTGACAAGTCTGCTTGCTGAGAAATGAGACTATTTTAATAGCCAAGTGACTTGAGAAAATCATCTTCTAAGGATGTAGAACCATAGAAAAAGGATCTTTTCAATTATTCTTTTTAAAAAAGGCAAAAGTTAAAAGTATTAATAAAAACTCATATGTTCAGCTCCAATCAATTAGAAGAACTTATGAACAGTAATTATAATAAGTGGCCAAGAGTTGAATTTGCGTTTACATATCAGTGTGTATTTCGTACTTTTATAGCATCAACTATCTTAGATCTTTTATCTTTTACCCTTGAATGTAAGTATTGTTTACAACTCTTCCTGATGATGTAACACTCTGTTGAACAAGCTCAAGGATAAAATCACAAAATGCTACCAAGAACTCCATAGTTGAATTTTAACTAGGGTTCCTGTGTGTCTTGGTCATTTGAAGGATGCTAGTTATGGGACAATAAAATAGTATCACTTGGTTTCATCAAGAACTGTTCTTACCCTCTGCTATAAAAACCTGAACATGAATTGCTGGTATCAGACCCATGGGGTGTCTCTGCAGTGGAGATCATATTTAAGATGTCATCAACTAGGATCCCACCACAAGGACATTTGGAGTAGAAATTCTAGCTTCTGTGTATGATGGACATGCAACATATGAAGAAAGAAAAAAAAAACTTTCTCATTTTTTTAAAATTATACTTTAAGTTCTAGGGTACATGTGCATAACGTTTATATCATGTATAACTCCCCAATGCAATCCCTCCCTCCTCCCCCCTCCCCCGATAGGCCCCAGTGTGTGATGTTCCCCTTCCCGAGTCCAAGTGATCTCATTGTTCAGTTCCCACCTATGAGTGAGAACATGCGGTGTTTGGTTTTCTCTTCTTGTGATAGTTTGCTAAGAATGATGGTTTCCAGCTGCATCCATGTCCCTACAAAGGATGCAAACTCATCCTTTTTGATGGCTGCATAGTATTCCATGGTGTATATGTGCCACATTTTCTTAATCCAGTCTGTCACAGATGGACATTTGGGTTGATTCCAGGTCTTTGCTATTGTGAATAGTGCCGCAATAAACATACGTGTGCATGTGTCTTTGTAGTAGAGTAATTTATAATCCTTTGGGTATATACCCAGTAGTGGGATGGCTGGGTCATATAGTACATCTAGTTCTAGATCCTTGAGGAATCGCCATACTGTTTTCCATAATGGTTGAACTAGTTTACAATCCCACCAACAATGTAAAAGTGTTCCTATTTCTCCACATCCTCTCCAACATCTATTGTTTCCTGACTTCTTAATGATTGCCATTCTAACAGGTGTGAGATGGTATCTCATTGTGGTTTTGATTTGCATTTCTCTGATGGCGAGTGATGATGAGCATTTTTTCATGTGTCTGCTGGCTGTATGAATGTCTTCTTTTGAGAAATGTCTGTTCATATCCTTTGCCCACTTTTTGATGGGGTTGTTTGTTTTTTTTCTTGTATATTTGTTTGAGTTCTTTGTAGATTCTGGATATTAGCCCTTTGTCAGATGAGTAGGTTGCAAAAATTTTCTCCCATTCTGTAGGTTGCCTGTTCACTCTGATGGTAGTTTCTTTTGCTGTGCAAAAGCTCTTTAGTTGAATTAGATCCCATTTGTCAATTTTGGCTTTTGCTGCCGTTGCTTTTGGTGTTTTAGACATGAAGTCCTTGCCCATGTCTATGTCCTGAATGGTACTACCTAGATTTTCTTCTAGGGTTTTTATGGTATTAGGTCTAACATTTAAGTCTCTAATCCATCTTGAATTAATTTTCGTATAAGGGGTAAGGAAAGGATCCAGTTTCAGCTTTCTACTTATGGCTAGCCAATTTTCCCAGCACCATTTATTAAATAGGGAATCCTTTCCCCATTTCTTGTTTTTGTCAGGTTTGTCAAAGATCAGATGGCTGTAGATGTGTGGTATTATTTCTGAGGACTCTGTTCTGTTCCATTGGTCTATTTCTCTGTTGTGGTACCAGTACCATGCTGTTTTGGTTACTGTAGCCTTGTAGTATAGTTTGAAGTCAGGTAGCGTGACGCCTCCAACTTTGTCCTTTTGACCTAGGATTGTCTTGGCAATGCGGGCTCTTTTTTGGTTCCATATGAACTTTAAAGCAGTTTTTTCCAATTCTGTGAAGAAAGTCATTGGTAGCTTGATGGGGATGGCATTGAATCTATAAATCACCTTGGGCAGTATGGCCATTTTCACGATATTGATTCTTCCTATCCATGAGCATGGTATGTTCTTCCATTTGTTTGTGTCCTCTTTGATTTCACTGAGCAGTGGTTTGTAGTTCTCCTTGAAGAGGTCCTTGACATCCCTTGTAAGCTGGATTCCTAGGTATTTTATTCTCTTTGAAGCAATTGTGAATGGAAGTTGATTCCTGATTTGGCTCTCTGCTTGTCTGTGACTGGTGTATAAGAATGCTTGGGATTTTTGCACATTAATTTTGTATCCTGAGACTTTGCTGAAGTTGCTTATCAGCTTAAGGAGATTTTGGGCTGAGACGATGGGGTTTTCTAAATATACAATCATGTCATCTGCAAACAGGGACAATTTGACTTCTTCTTTTCCTAACTGAATACCCTTGATTTCTTTCTCTTGCCTGATTGCCCTAGCCAGAACTTCCAACACTATGTTGAATAAGAGTAGTGAGAGAGGGCATCCCTGTCTTGTGCCAGTTTTCAAAGGGAATTTTTCCAGTTTGTGCCCATTCAGTATGATATTAGCTGTGGGTTTGTCATAAATAGCTCTTATTATTTTGAGGTACTTTCCATCAATACCGAATTTATTGAGCGTTTTTAGCATAAAGGGCTGTTGAATTTTGTCAAAAGCCTTTTCTGCATCTATTGAGATAATCATGTGGTTCTTGTCTTTGGTTCTGTTTATATGCTGGATTACGTTTATTGATTTGCGAATGTTGAACCAGCCTTGCGTCCCAGGGATGAAGCCCACTTGATCATAGTGGATAAGCTTTTTGATGTGCTGCTGAATCCGGTTTGCCAGTATTTTATTGAGAATTTTTGCATCGATGTTCATCAGGGATATTGGTCTAAAATTCTCTTTTTTTGTTGTGTCTCTGCCAGGCTTTGGTATCAGGATGATGTTGGCCTCATAAAATGAGTTAGGGAGGATTCCCTCTTTTTCTATTGATTGGAATAGTTTCAGAAGGAATGGTACCAGCTCCTTCTTGTACCTCTGGTAGAATTCAGCTGTGAATCCATCTGGTCCTGGACTTTTTTTGGTGGGTAGGCTATTAATTGTTGCCTCAATTTCAGAGCCTGCTATTGGTCTATTAACTTTCTCATTTTTAAGCCACTAATTTTATGGTGCCATTTGTGCTGCAGCAAAGCCTAGCTTGCCTCAACTAATACACCAAGGAATAGTGTGCTGTTCCCTGAAGCCACAGTTGTGCCTCATGGGAGAGCCAATATTTGAGCACTTGGCAAAGAGCAGATATTAATTAATACTAACCAGACAAGAATAACCACAAACTATGCCATTTCATAACCAGTTAAATATTTGTCACCACCACTGCCCATTATCCATCTTTCCTCTTGTTCCTGGAAAATCCAGAATAAGATGAAGGAGGGAGAATGACCTGAAAGAAAAGACTGGAACTTACTTTCCCTTTCAGCTTCCTAGAGCTATGGAACAAGTTTGAGCTGGACAAAGATATGATCAGGAGTTTCAACTGAAATATTCTCTTTTAGAAAGTGATCAGCCTGAGGGATGTTTAAGAAATAGGAAAGAGACCTTCCAACAGAGCATTGTTGTAGGCAGTAAGTTTTACTCCTAATATACATTGGAATAATTTTTACATTATTCCTGTGCCTTCATAACAAAAACACCAACTTCTCCTTCCCCAGAAATAAAAATTATATATAAATATTACGTTATCAATTTATATAATACAGTATATTAATATACTATATATTAATCATATTTAAAACAACTTGATTACAATATGATTCACATACCATACAGTTGACTCATTTAAAGTGTGCACTTCAATGGCTTTTAAAAACATTTTAAATTTTATTTTAAAATTGTAATCTATGTATGTACGTATGTATGTATGTATTTATTTAGAATCCAAGTCATGAGATCAGCTAATTTTTGTATTTTTGGTAGACAGGAGATATCACAATGTTGTTAAGGCTGGTCTCAAACTCCTGAGCTCAAGCAATCCACCTGCCTTGGCCTCCCAAAGTGCTGGCATTACAGGCTTCAATGGCTTTTAGTATATTCATGGAGTTGTGCAACCATCACCATGACCAATTTTAGTACATTTTTATCATCCTACAAAGAAGTCCTGTACTCATTGGCAGTACCATTCATTTTCTCCAACCCTCTCAGCTCTAAACAACAACTAATCTACTTTCTGTCCCTGGAGAATTGCCCATTCTGGACCTTTAACATAAATAGAATCATAAAGTCTGATTATTCTGTAAGTTGCTTCTTTCACTTAGCATACTGTTTTCAAGGTTCATGTACGATCAAGCACATAAAATGGGTACTTCTCATTCCTTTTTATTGTCAAATAACATTATGTTGAATAACATTCCATTGTATGGCTTTTTAAAATCATGTTTATCCATTCATCAGTTAATGGACATTTGAGTTGTTTACATTTTTGGCTATTATAAGAAATGCACTTTGAATGATCGTACAGGTTTTCGTGGGGACATATGTTTTTACTTCTCTTGAGGTTATCCCTAGAAGTGGAATGACTGGGTAATATGATAGCTCTATGCTAGATATTTTTAAGAACTGCCAGACTGTTTTCCAGAGCATCTGCACCATTACATTCCCACCAGCAATGCATGAGGTTTCCAATTTCAATATTGTTTTAATGATGAAAACAAATGAAGATGCTGCAGGTGTATTGATTAACTCCTCTAAATGATGTGCATTTTTTCTAGTTGCAATGAAGGAAGATATTGGAATTCTCTCAGTTTATCAAGAAAAAGATTAACTCTCCCAAAGTGCCTGAATTGCTAGCAGGGAGCAGTTTAGATCCTGAAACAATCTAGCTCAGAGTCAGGGACAACATGAATGCTTTCACCTGTTTTCATTTGTAACTCAATTTTAACTTCTATTCAGCAGCTTTGGTTAAATAAGGACATATGAACTATTTTTATGTGGATAACAGTTATCATCTGGGTTTTCATAATGGTGAAGCTATCAAACTATTCATTGGAAGACATGACTTTCCTTTGAAGTTAAAACCAGAAAAAAAAAATTAAGTCTTTTCTCTTTCTGTCGCCTGGGCTGGAGTACAGCAGTGCAATCATAGCTCACTACAGTCTTGAAATCCTGAGCCCAAGAAATTCTCCTACCTCGGTCCTCTGAGCAGCTGGGACTACAATTATGCATTACCATGTCTGGTTAATTAAAAAAAAAAAAAAATTGTAGATGAGCATCTTGCTTTGTTTCCCAGGCTGGTCTTGAACTCCTGGCTTCAAGCAGTCCTCCCGTCTTGGTCTCCCAAAGTATTGAGATGATAGGTATGATTATTCAGCATGTGGTCAAAATCTGAATCTTAATGCATAAAATTCATAATGTATTTCTACCCATATGATCTAATTCCTAGTGGGTCCTCATGCCACTTTGAAAAACAGCTTAATCAAGTGTCAGTAATGATTTCACATCCATTAAAAGTGAAAATCAAATATACCATCCTACGTGCCAAGACATTAGAAACCAATATAAAAGGAGAAATCTGTGTATTGTAGAATGGATATGAGAATTATAAGTTCATTTATCAAAAAAGATTACCTGTTCACGAGTCCTAATGAGAGATCCCATTTGGTGAACATTTGGCTAATAACTCAGCAGCTGTGGAATATTATTACTTAATCTACTTATTTCCAAAGATGTGTAATCTATGTGCTACAAACAAAAATGAAGGCCAAACAAATAAATGGGTCTCTATGTTTCTAACTATTTCAAATTAATGACAGAATGTACAAAAACAATATTCACCTATGAGCCCCCTGTATTCCCAGTGTAATGCTAAGTCCAGATCGTCAGTGACAAGGCATCTTGGAGAATAAAAGCAATTAGGCAGATAATTAAAGGAAAAGCAATCATGTGTCCCCTCCTCCCTTTTTACCTCTTTATCTCTTCAATTATCAGAATATTAACACGATTTTTTTTCTTTAGAAAGTGAACTGTATGAGTAATTGCTTTAATTTTCTGCTTGATTTTTCCAGAAAGTCCCATCAAATGAGAAGTCAACTAAGAGGATTTATTTACTACCCAAAATGGTTAATTTAGGGATTAATGAAGCACCCATACTTCCACGTGTAGAAAACTGTATTAAAAGCCTCTACCTGCTTGGGAATCATCTGGGACTTAAGATACAACTCTTTTAACAGCTAAGTGCTTGTTTATTTATTGTTTCCTGGGCCAAAAATTAAGAACTGTAACAAACAGTTTTGTATCAGTTGGGAAAATTTGAAGGTGGATTGTATACTAGATGCTATTATGGCAGTGTTTTTAATATCCTTGAGTTGCGATGATGTCTTTGGAGATGCATGCTGAAATATTCAGGGGTCAAATGTTAAGTTAGCTACAATTTACTTCCAAATCATTCTGCAAAAAGATAAAAATAAAAAGACTGGCAATAAAGAAAATATGGCAAAATAGTGACAGTGGGTCAAGGGTATATAGGTATTGTTTCTTTTCATTTATATAGGATTGAAATTTTTCTTTTCCTTTTTTTTTTTTTTTTTTTTGAGACGGAGTCTCGCTCTGCCGCCCAGGCTGGAGTGCAGTGGCCAGATCTCAGCTCACTGCAAGCTCCGCCTCCCGGGTTCACGCCATTCTCCTGCCTCAGCCTCCGGGGTAGCTGGGACTACAGGCCCCCGCCAACTCGCCCGGCTGGTTTTCTGTATTTTCATGCTGGTTTTCTGTATTTTCATTAGAGACGGGGTTTCACCGTATTAGCCAGGATGGTCTCAATCTCCTGACCTCGTGATCCGCCCGTCTCGGCCTCCCAAAGTGCTGGGATTACAGGCTTGAGCTACCGCGCCCGGCCAGGATTGAAATTTTTCAAAGCAAAATATAATTTGGGGACGGGATGGGAAGAAGACACACTCTTGCTACCTATGAAAAGTCTAAATATCCTTTAGATTTTGCCTTAAATGCTGCTCCGTGTGTGTGTGTGCGTGTGTTACTATGAAATCTTATCCACGCCGTGTGAACTTTACCTCTCTAAGTTATTATAACATTTTTTGGCTAGCTACTGAATTAGCAACTAGCCAAGTTGTGATCCCATAAAACATCATTAATTGATGAATTGATTGATGTAGGTTTGAAGTTCCTACAGTCAGTCTCTAAGAAGATTTTGTAAGAGCTGATAATATCAAAGATAACAGTGGCAGCTCCCATTAATCACATGCTCATTGTGTGCCTGGCACAGGGCTAAATTTTCACATACAACATGTTACATTATTTCATTTACTTTTGATGTAGATTCTTGGATTATCTAATTATGCATGAAACAAAATTCTGATTTACCTTAGTGAAGGAGTTCTTAGTACACCATGGTATTAAAAATGAATGAAACCCAGGATGTTTGCTTTCCTTGGGTGTCACACAATTGAGAAATGTTTACTGGAGTTTGTATTACTTTAAAACCCGAGGAATAAGCCATTGAGGGAGTAAATAATTTAGGCAGGACAATGCAGTCCCTCTATTTATGTATGGTGATTACACTTTCAGGGCAAACAGCAGTGGTATAACCCTGAGGCAATCAGCATCCCAATTCATCAGCATGCTGGGATGAAAGCTTTGTAGATCCTGAATCTGCCCAACAACCTGCTGAATGCTTTTCCAAATTGTCCCTATCGATCAGTAAGATTCATTAATAGGAAGAAGTCTGAGGTCTATTTCCAGGATGGAAGATTGCCTTTTCCGTCTATATAAAGCTGTTTAAATGACATCCCATGGTTTTTATAGTAGGTATACTTAACTCATAATGTTCAAGGAAGAATCCCTTAGGCAAAACATTGTGCATAAAAACGTGAGGAGTCTGTGGAGATCACTGTACAAGTAGCTACTGGCAAGACAATTTGTCACAGCAGCACTGAGGCTAACCTTAGGTTGGACATGGTTAAGAAAATCATTGAAATGGATATTGTAGAAATGGGAAGTCATTGGAACATTTAAGAAAATGATGAAGAATACAATTATTACTCTTGGTCTCAATGTCTTAGATGTGTGATATTATCTTTGGGTAATCAAATATGAATAATTATAAAGTCATTAAAATGAGTGATAATTTTCTATCAATAAATTGTAATGATATATTGTTGAATGATGTAATTCACAGAGGAGAGAATGTGTTTACTTATATTTTGAAAGATTTACTTTGATCAGTAAAGTTATGTGGCTATACACAAGGCAGAGTAAAAAATATTTTTATAGAACAAAATTCTTTTTTTGTTTTAGAAAATTTCTGTAGTAATTCTGATGGTCCTTAATAGGAAAAAAAAAAAAAAAAAAAAGGACTCAAATACATTGGACCACTTTAGCTTTTGATCCTGGTGTTTTTCCCGCTCAGTAATGTTGCTCTACATAGGACAAAATAATTGGGTAAAGCAAACAGAATATGAATGCAAGTGTCCTTGTCTTTGGCTTGTCTGAGAGTAGATTTGTAAATGAGGAACCAGAATGTTGGCACATTCACAAAGCTGAAAAATGCTATGAAGTTTAGCTTTGCTCAACCCAACATCATCTCTTGTTCCATGTGCCACACTGGCTTTTTTAGTGCTTTAGACCTACCAAGTTATTTCCCACGTTACGACCTTTGCAAGCAGCTCCCTCTGCCTACAATGATTTTAAACTTCACATTCATGGGCCATCTCATCCTCTATGTCTTGGCTTAAATGTCACCTTCTCAGGGAGATCTTTTCTGAATCTCCCCCCATCTAAAACCCTTCATGTGCATGCTTTTAATTTTCTATTCTCATGTACTGTTTGTTTCCTTTACAGAAGTTACGATAACTAAAAAATATTTAGCTTTTGTTGTTTCTTAATGTTTTGATCATTTGTATCTTTATGTCTTTCCCACTATTCTTTACAGCCTATGAAGGCAGAATCCATGCATTTCTTATTCACTATTACATCTTTAGCATGCAACAGAGAGTGCAGAGATGGTGGATACTCCATTCATACAGGTTAAATGAGTGGATTAAATTGGATGAATAGTTTGGTCTGAATTAGGGAAGAGGACTAACTCACACAGTCAATATGTCTTCAACCAATACATTAGGGTAGGTTAATTAGGCTATGATAAAAAATAGTTGCAAGCACATTATGACTTAACACGATATAAGTTTGTTTCTCGCTCATGAAACAGCAAAGGTGGGGGTGGTGTTCTAAGTCAATGGGGGTGAGAGCTGAGTGGCTACATCAACTCTGACATCACAAATGACTCCAAGCTTACAGCAGGGTTTCCTCATCAGCCAGAAGGGATGAGCACACCAAGGAGTGTGCATGGGAGATGTTCAGGGGCTCAACTTGCAAGTGGTGTGCACCAATTCTGCTTGCTAGGACTCAGTCGCATGACAACCTTGACTGCAAATAATACTGGGCAATCTTGTGTAGTTGCCTTTTCTCAAACATTTTGGGTCAGCATGAGAAAAAATGGGGATTCTTTTATTTATTCATCTAGCAAATGCCTGTTATAGGTCTGTCTTTATAAACATGAATAGATCCCTCCTGAGAAGAGCTTATGGACCAACAGGAAAATATACATGTAAATAATGAATAGCAGTGTACTATGACACACGCTTTGATAAAGATATCTATGAGTGCCGGGTGAGCACATACCAAACATAGGAGAAGACATCAAAGAGGAGTTGTAATTTGAGTCAGGCTATGGCACATGAGCATAGTTCTCCAGGTGGAATAAGAAGTAATGGTGAGAACAGTATTAAATATAGTGTTGCAGAATTTCAAACTGCAATGTTCTGGTACTAAATATTTTAAACAAATGTAATTAATACAAAGTAAACATTATATGTTTCTTACTGTAAAGACAATTCTCTATGAAACTTTTTAAATAGGCTGTGCTATCTGTTATAGTCTATAAAGTATGAAATTTGGAAGGGCATGAAATAGAGTGTTTCAAAAAAAAAATCCAACCCCCTGGGCAAGGCCAAAGCTAATAATCAGAATTTTTAAGATAAAAAACTTTCTGAATAAACTTTATTTGACATTATACATTCTGCTTTTGCATCATCACTTAGGAAATATGTTGCAGTGCGATTGGATGCATTCAGGTCATTCTCAAATATTAATTACATCGATACCAATTTCTAAGGATTGGGGAAACAATAGGGGTCTCCCAGGTAAAAAATGGTCCCTCATGACTTAGAAAAAAACTAAACTTGTGTTGCTTTTATTACCAATGGGTTTGTCAGGGAAAAGCCAAGATAAAATGTCTGGGTACTTTCTGAATAATAAGGACTAATAAGTAAAGCCAACTATAACTCCACTTCTATTCCAGTGAAGCTAAAGAATGAAACCAGTGATGTCACAGAAAGATAATTAACATAAAATTGTTGAGTAAAATCAAACTATATGACAAGCATATGCTGTTTAATATTTTGTGTTTTTTACATTACTCCAGCAGAGCAGGCTAGAAGAGGATGCAGATGATGAAACAGAAAAAAAAATACAGGTGGTTTAACTGCTATAAAAGAAGAGAGGTACAGGTGCTAGAGCAGCAAAAAGGAGAAAGAAAATGCTGCTTTGGGCCAGGCATGTTGGCTCATGCCTGTAGTCCCAGCACTTCGGGAGGCTGAGGCAGGTGGATTGCCTGAGCTCAGGAGTTTGAGAGTAGCCTGAACAAAATGGTGAAACCCCATCTCTACCAAAAATACAAAAAATTAGCTGGGCTTGGTGGTGTGTGCCTATAGTCCTAGCTACTCAGGAGGCTGAAGTGGAAGGATCACTTAAGCCAGGGAGGCAAGGGTTTCAGTGAGCCAAGATAGTACCAGTGCATTCCAACCTGGGTGATAGAGTGAGACCTTCTCTCAAAAAGAAAAGAAAAGAAAAGAAAAGAAAAGAAAAGAAAAGAAAAGAAAAGAAAAGAAAAAAGAAAAGAAAAAAGAAAGTGCCGCTTTGGCAGGTCAAGTAAGACTTCCTTGAGAATGTTGAAGGGAAGCTTTGTCCTGAAGGATGAGCACTGTGATGGTTAATATTAAGTGTCAAGTGGATGGACTGACGGATGTAAAGTATTGTTCCTGGGTGTGTCTGTGAGGGTGTTGCCAGAGATTAACATTTGAGTCAGTAGACTGGAAGAAGAGGACCCACCCTCAATGTGGGTGGGCACCATCCAATCGGCTGTCAGTGTGGCTAGAAAAAGCAGGCGGAAGAAGGTGGGAGAAACTGACTTGCTAAGTCTTCTGGTTTTCATCTTTCTCCCATGCTGGGTGCTTCCTGCCCTTGAACATCAGACTCTAGGTTCTTTGGCCTTTGGACTCTTGGACTTAACACCAGTGGTTTGTTGGGGGATCTTGAGCCTTGGGCCACAGACCGAAAGCTGCACTGTCAGCTTCCCTACTTTTAAGGTTTTGGGACTTGGACCAATCCACCACTGGCTTCCTTGCTCCTCAGCTTGCAGATGGCCTAGGGGACTTCACCTTGTGATCGTGTGAGTCAATTCACCTTAATAAACTCCCTTTCATATATACATATATCCTATTAGTTCTGTCTCTCTAGAGAACGCTAATACAAGCAGGAAGGGAGAAGGTAAAGAATTTTGATGAGAGAAGAAAAGGAACGCTCCAGGTGCAAGCCCTTGGAGGAGCATTGCCAATGCTGCAGTGGAATAGAAAAAAAAATGTACTAAGTGCCATCTTCCAGCTTCTATGGAAACACGTACCCTCCCCATATCAAAGAACCAATGTTAATCACAGGCGGAATTAGAGACGGAGGAAGACCGGAGACACCTGGGCAGCATTCAGGGCTCCTTGGA
Organism: Trachypithecus francoisi; assembly: GCF_009764315.1. Classification (NCBI taxonomy): domain Eukaryota; kingdom Metazoa; phylum Chordata; class Mammalia; order Primates; family Cercopithecidae; genus Trachypithecus; species Trachypithecus francoisi. The sequence goes on along the minus strand of NW_022681435.1, from coordinate 272,062 downwards.
GGCTCAGGAGAAGAAGAAATGACAGTGCAGAGGGCAGTGGTTCTCAAGATCTCTTCACCCTAAAGTTTACTGAGGATTCCAAAGTGCTCTTGTTTATGTGCATTATAGAGCTCCAATTCACCTTGTTAAAAATTAAGATGGGTATCTCAGTCCTATAATCCTAGCACTTTGGGAGGCTGAGGCAGGTGGATCACCCGAGGTCAGGAGTTCGAGATCAGCCTGGCCAACATGGTGAAATCCCCTCTCTACTAAAAATACAAAAATTAGCCAGGCATGGTGGTGCATCCCTGTAGTCCCAACTACACAAGAGGCTGAGGTGTGAGAACCACTTGAACCCAGGACGCAGAGGTTGCAGTGAGCCAAGATCATGCCACTGCACTCTAGCCTGGGTGACAGAACAAGACTCTGTCTCAAAAATAATAATAATAATTAAGATGGAAAATTTATGAAAATATGTATTTTTAATTAGCTTAAAATAATAATATAAATCCATTCCTTATTAACATATGTAATGTCATTATTGATTAACAATAACTATGTTTTCTGAAAAAACAAAACAGAAAATAGAGGGAGAAGAGTAGTATCGTGTTTGTAAATCTCCTTAATGTCCAGAGTAATAAAAGACAGCTGGATTATCATGGACCACTCTACATTTGATGTGCCTTTTATGCTGTTTTGGTTGAAGTAAAATGAAGAAAATCTGGCTCTTAGAAATATGGAGGTGAAAATTCCTTGAGAATGTTGAAGGGAAGCTTCGTCCTGAAGGATGAGTAGTATGATGTTTAATATTAAGTGTCAACTTGGTTGGATTGAAGGATGTAAGGTATTGTTTCTGGGTGTGTCTGTGAGGTGTTGCCAGAGATTAACATTTGAATCTTGAAAGCAAAGAGGTTGAAGTAAAATAGGAAAATCTGGCTCTTAGAAATATGGAGAAGTAGTTTAAATAAGTATAAATAAGGATTTTAGATTATTGCAGATATGTTCTACAATTCGAAAGATGCCAAAACCCCACAGGTGGTATTTCTTAAAGATTAGTCCCGATGTGAAAAATCTGAAATCTTATCAGTGAACTTTTCATGCTGTTATATTAAATTTCATTGCTCTATATTGCATCTTTCAATGGATCTTTTACCCATGTTTGATTTTGTAACATGATACATTAGGTTACTTAGAAAATATTGGCTCACTGAGTTATGCAGATCTTTTAAATGTTGCATCATTTTATTGTTGAATACTTTAAAAAGTGTATGTGACTATCACCACCAATCTCAATTGAAAATCCTACACAAGAACAGAAAACCAAACACCACATGTTCTCACCGCTCATAAGTGGGAGTTGAACAATGAGAACACATGGACACAGGGAGGGGAACCTCACACACCGGGGCCTGCTGGGGGGCGGGGGGCTGGGGGAGGGATAGCATTAGGAGAAATACCTAATGTAGATGACGGGTTGATGGATGCAGCAAACCACCACGGCACGTATATACCTATATAACAAACCTGCACATTTTGCACATGTATCCCAGAACTTAAAGTATAATTTTTTAAAGAAAGAGAATCCTTTATATTTTGAGAAAGCGTGGTTCACACAGTGGTGGATACAAATTTTCCAAAATTCAAATTTTCACTTAAAAGTTAATTTTTAAAAATTTCTGGTCATAAATACTCTCAGTTGCTTCCTACTTCCATTTTTGTTTTTGAGAAAATACTTGTGAAACAACCAAATCTGGATAATCATAGTCAATTCTGTGAAAAATAACAGTGAGTTCAGTTGTAGTTCAATTCACAATTTAAACAATTATCCAAGTGCTTCATGCCAAATACATAATGTGTACTTTCCATTCCATCTCACAGAATCTTAAAAGGTCGTATTTTATTTACATGACTACTCTCCAGTTGCAGCCACTATCCTTGTGGTGGTGTGATGTCTTGTATTTCTCTGCTTTATCCTGATGTATTGGGCTAGGAAATGACCCTGCCACCCTACTTCCTTTATAAAGGTGCTTCAGAAAGTGGCTAAAGTCATATAGAAAAATGTAAGCACGGATTTTTTTTTTTTTTTTTTTTTTTTGAGACAGAGTCTCGCTCTGTCACCCAGGCTGGAGTGGTACAGTGGGCATGATCTGGGCTCACTGCAACCTCCACCTCCCAGGTTCAAGCCATTCTCCTGCCTCAGTCTCCCAAGTAGCTGGGACTATAGGTGCATGCCACCACACCCAGCTAATTTTTTGTAGTTTTAGTAGTTATGGGGTTTCACCGTGTTAGCCAGGATGGACTTGATTTCCTGACCTCATGATCCGCCCTAAGCACTCTCTACAAGGCTCAGGCAGAATGAATTTAGAGTCTTCTATATTAGTATGGAATAATTTTTCAAGGAATCAGGTTAATTTCTGAAAAGTGACCTTTCTTTATGGAAAAGATAGAACAGAACTTGCATGCTTCCATCGTTGATGAAATACTCTCATTTTTTTTCATTATTTGAGATAATTAGTGGTGACTTCTATTTAAGACAAATTCAATGAAAATTTGTATTAGAATCCCTATTTTCTCATATTAATATAAACAGACATTTTAAAAGGCATTAGAGGCTGGGCACAGTGGCTCACACCTGTAATCCCAGCACTTTAGGAGGCCAAGACGGGTGGATCACTTGAGCCCAGGAGTTCAATACTAGCCTGGGCAACATGGCAAAACTCCATCTCTACAAAAATATAAAAATTAGCTGGGCATGGTGCTGCATGCCTGTAGTTCCAGCTACTTGGGAGACTGAGGTGGAGGATCACTTGAATCTAGAGGTGGAGGTTGAATTGAGTCAAGATCATGCCACTGCACTCCAGCCTGGGTGACAGAGTGAGATGCCATCTCAATAATAATAATAATAATTACTATTATTATTTAAAGGCATTAGAGAAATACTATGAAATATTCACACTCTATGCCGTATTGTAACTTCTCTTCCAATGAAAACAGACATTATTTAAATTATATTTTATAAATAGAAGTCTGTAAAATGTGAATGAAATTGTAGAAAGCCCTGAAAATGTAACTTTCTGCAAATATGAAAAGGGGTGCCTAAATTTTCTCTTTTTTGTGTGTCATATAAGTACAATAAATGCAGTAAAATTTTCTCCTTTTGATAACCTATTCTCCTTCTTGGTTAAGCTAGGAAAAGATCTTACTTAATTGAAGGGCTTTTGCTTTCATCTACATGGTGCCTGACTCCTTTTTTCAAGTCATCAGTCCGCTTCTGACTGATTAATCTTCTTCCTAAGCCTGAAGGGGCTGTGTCTGCCCTTGACCCAGATCCTGGATGACCTAGAACTCCACAACCCTCTCTCCACAAGTAATTGTAGTCGTAACTCTCTACTCTTTTTTTTTTTTTTTTTTTTTTCAAGATCATTTTCAGATAGGATTATCAGAAAGATAGCATTCAGGGAAGATCTGGCTTCCCCCACAGGAGGAAAAGGAGCTGCCACCTAATATCCAAACTGGATATCCAAAACCTGCAGAGGCCTACAGAAGTGGAAATGGCATTATTTTCCCCAGAATCCTTCACTTAGGACATTATACCTTTTCTTGTTTTTTTTTTTGTTTTTGTTTTTTGTTGTTGTTGTTGTTATTTCCCTCCCTCCCTCCTTCTTTCCTTCCTTCCTTCCTTCCTTCCTTCCTTCCTTCCTTCCTCTCTCCCTCCCTTCCTTCCTTTTCTTTTCTTTTCTTTCTTTCTTCTTCTTTTTTTTTTTTTTTTTGACAGAGTCTTGCTCTGGCACCCAGACTGAAGTGCAATGGCTCTACCTCAGCTCACTGCAAGCTCTGCCTCCTAGGCTCAAGCAATTCTCCTGCCTCAGCCTCCCGAGCAGCTGTGATTATAGGTGCCCGCCACCACACCCTGCTAACTTTTGTATTTTTAGTAGAGATGGGCTTTCACCATGTTGTCCAGGCTGGTCTTAAACTCCTGACCTCATGATCTGCCCACCTTGGCCTCCCAAAGTGCTGGGACTACTGGCATGAGCCACAACGCCCAGTCAACATTATACCTTTTCAGGGATAACATGTCCACATCATCTTTAAGGTGCTCCTGCTGCTTTTCAACATGTGCTCTTTATTCTCTCGTTACTGACCACCTTCCTCATTTCTCATCCCTACTCCTGCCCTATTGCTGTGTACATGTGTAGACACATACACACACTCCTTCCCCCTGACTCAGAGAGTGGATCAGAGTATTTGTCCTTCATAACTGGTCTTTCAGTTGCTCATCTGGCCCTGCCAATCCCTCTCTACATTCTAACTTTCCAGCTTTGGCTCCTACTGATGACTGCTTTTCTCTCCTGGCGTGTTTTAGTTCAAATTCCCAGTACAGACAATCTCATTAGCCCAGCTTTTCATTTTTTATAGAACCATGTCTAAGTTGCAAAGTGGTCTGTGTACCCAGTGAGATACATAGCCCTGAGGGAAGCAACCACAAGGGGGAGTCAGTATGGTGAGGGAGCATGATGCTATAGCACCAAACATGAGCCCTAAGCCCAAGGTTGTAGGGGACACTCCGCATAAAGAAGTTCTAGGAGGTGGCTGTGGGTGAGCAGGCACAGGAATTGCACCTCTTGTTAAAGCTAGAGAGTAATTATTATCATAGGTCTTGTGCTTCCTGAACCTAGCAAATCTCTGTTGCATAGTACAATTCACAAATATTTGTTAAATCAGTGAATGACTGAATGAATGAATCTTCTCCTCTGAATACCGGAACAGCAAGCAGGTTCTGTTTTATTTTTTACACCATGGCATAATTAAATTTAACTCTGTGTTTCATATATACTTAGCTCCTAAACCAGATACATTATAATATAGCTTAAATTATTTATTGACCAATCATATATTTGCTAATATAATTAAAGTTAATTAGGTTGGGTGCAGTGGCACATGTCTGTAATTCCAGCACTTTGGGAAACTGAAGCTGGTGGATCACTTGAGGTCAGGAGTTCGAGACCAGCCTAGCCAACGTAGTGAAACCCTGTCTCTACTAAAAAAAATACAAAAATTAGCCGGGTGTGTTGAGCTGTGCCTGCAGTTCCAGGTACCCGAGAGGCAGAGGCAGGAGAATAACTTAAACCCAGGAGGCGGAGGTTGCAATGAGCCGAGATCACACCACTGCACTCTAGCCTGGGTGACAGAGCAAGACCCTGTCTCAAAAAAAAAAAAAAAAAAAAAAAAAAATGTTGATTAAACATAATTGAATACCTAAGTGGAAAAATAACTTTTAAAAAATAGGTTATATTTAGCTGTAATATTATTAACTATTATATTAAAATAAACTTTATAGTACAAACTTTAACAATATACTGACCTAACATAAAATGTTTTTACTCAAAATAACTTCTTTTTATACATCACACAAAACTATAAAATTATTTGAAAGAATTCTGAGAGGACTTATTAACATGTATTTTTATAAAAGGGCTTAGTAAGTAAATTTTTGAAAAACTAACAATTGTACCAGAAAAATTTGAAACTTCTTTCCAGCTTTTTTTTTAAACAGAAGTTTTGCTCTGTCACTCAGATTGTAGTGCAGTGGCATGATCACAGCTCACTGCAGCCTCAAACTCCTGGGCTCAAGTGATCTTCCTTCCTCAGCCTCCCATGTACCTGGGATTATAGGGACATGACACCATGCCCAGCTAATTTTTTCAGGCTTTGAATGTCTATAGTTTATGTTTCTTCTGTTAATTTAGTATGTATATAAATTAAATCCTTTAATCATTCAATATTTATTAAACATCTAATATAACGATAGCATAGTAATTTATATTATTGTTTGTAAAATAGTATTCGCTTTATCTAGTTTTCATAATGTGTAGTCTTTATGGATCCATTTTAATTTTTAGATCTGTAATTCCAGTTAGGCTATAAGTCTTTGAAGAAAAATTTCTATGTGAGAATTCTTCAAATCCTTTAGGGAACAAATTAAAAGGAATATGTCAATTTTACTTCTCAAATTTCTTTTTTTTTTTTTTTTGTGAAACAAGTCAGACACAGAATGACACATACTGCGTGTTCTCACTTATAAGTGGGAGCTAAACAATGTGTACACATGGATGTAGAGAGCGGAATGATAGAAATGGATAGAAATGATACAAATGGATAGAAATGATAGAGTAGAATGGTGAGAGCATTGGAGGGGAGTGGATGATGAAAGATCACTTAAGGTGTACAATTTATATTATTTGGGTGATGGATACCCTAAAAGCCCTGACTTTAGCCACTACATAATCTATGCATTTACAAAAATTATACTTGTACCCCACAAATTTATACAAATTTATACATAAAACCACATAAATTTATACAAATTAAACATTTATCTAATAGATCATTAATTTCATGTGAAAGATGAGGTTATGTATAGTAGTTGAACTCCTGTTTTTGACTGAGAGCATGATATAGGCATTTTTCTTTGAATTCTGTATGACTATGCTATGTACACCTTGTGATGACTCAGGTTGCATGCCACTTTTCTATGTTTAAATTGCAGTGAAATCTTCCTTATTACAAAATACAGAGATCTCAGTTTGCCTTCACTGAATGCAAATGCAAAACTTAGTTTTCATTTTCCAACTAACTTGAAAAAACTAAATTAATAACAAATAATTACTATCTAGTACCCATACAGATAGAGCATTAAAAAATAATAAAATAAAACATACATAGTAACCCACTTTTCATAAATCCTGCTTAATAACTTTAAGGATTCCTATGCCGATAATTTCTAGAAAATCTCACCATTAAATAACCATTTAACTTTAGCAAAGACTTGGAATCAACCCAAATGTCCATCTGTGACAGACTGGATTAAGAAAATGTGGCACATATACACCATGGAATACTATGCAGCCATAAAAAAGGATGAGTTTGCATCCTTTGTAGGGACATGGATGCAGCTGGAATCCATCATTCTTAGCAAACTATCACAAGAAGAGAAAACCAAACACCGCATGTTCTCACTCATAGGTGGGAACTGAACAATGAGATCACTTGGACTCGGGAAGGGGAACTTCTCAAATTTCTTGATGGAAAAAACCCAAAATCATGAGCATGAAACTTTAACCTACTGAATATTTTTATTATGTCTTGGCAAAGTAAAACTTGCAGTATTTCCTCTTGATTGAAGATCAAGACATAATAAAAATATTAAATACGTTAAAGAAAAATAATCAGAATAAGAAAAATGAGAAATCCAAAATCTATTTTGTTCTTACTATTCAAATTTCAAACCAACAGATTTCATGAAAAATGTTCTAAGGCAATTCCTTATAGTTTTAAGTCTATGGCACCTAAAATTTATGCAAAAACCTTGCAAAATTATTGCACAAACTTTCAGTTATAAAACCCAGATACAATGATCTATTTAGAGAATGGATTACTTTACACTTATCCTGAATTATAGTCTGCTGTACAGAGGTTAAATTACATTATAAGTTGTGCAGTTTGAAAATGCAAATATCAGCCGGGAGCAGAGGCTCACGCCTGTAATCTCAGAACTTTGGGAGGCCAAGGCAGACAGATTACCTAAGGACAGGAGTTCAAGACCAGCCTGACCAACATGGGGAACCCCATCTCTATTAAACACAAAACATTAGCCAGGTTTGGTGGTGCATGCCTGTAATCCCAGCTACTTGGGAGGCTGAGGCAGAAGAATTGCTTGAACCTGAGAGGTTGAGGTTGCAGTGAGCAGAGATTGTGCCACTGCACTCCAGCCTGGGCAACAAAAGTGAAACGCCATGTAGAAAGAAAGAAAGAGAGAAAGAGAGAAAGGGAGGAAGGGAGGAAGAGAGGAAGGAAAGAAGGAAAGAAGGAAAAGAAGGAAGGAAAAATGCAAATATCTCCTTAGTATCACAAATGTGTAGGTAAAGTGACTATCAGAGCAACTTAGCAGTGTCAATACTAAGACTTATTTTATCTGTTCTACAATATTGAACTCTAATATTTTCCACTAGAATTTTAATAATAAACATTTCATCTTTAATGAATTTAATAAAATATCATAATTTTCTTTTATCCAAGAAATTAATTCTCTTAATGTGATGTTTGGCTTTAGCCTTAGCCTTATCTGAATATGGATTTTTAACTCTTGGTCATTCAATAGTCAGCCAAATATATATTCTGTAAGCTTCTAAACAAATTCACATGTATACATGTTCTTTTTACACAAATGGCTTATTAGTATACTACTCTTCAGAAAATAGTTTCATGATAACATAGATCTATCTCACTCTTTCTAACAGTTACATTTTATTACGTTGACATCCTCTAAAGTATGTAATCACTCTCCCAGCAATGGAAATCCAAGTAGTTTCTAGGTTTTTCTTTTTCACAAACGATGTTTAATGAATGTGGCTTTACATTTATCTTTGTGTACTTTTCCCAGTGTATGAGTGTCATACTTTTCTCAAAGTGGAATTGCTTTTTTTTCTATGTGCATTTTAAACTTTGATAGAGATTACCAATAGCAAATAACAATAGATTATAAGAAAGCTATTCCTCATATCCTTGAATAGCCCATCGTTGGCTTTATTTTCTGAAAAAAAAATGTATTCATCTTTGTGTCAAGGATTAAAAATGGTAACAAAAACATTAGAAGTGCTAGCTAACCAGAGAAAGAAAGAAAGAAAAAAAATATATATATAGTTAAAATTCAATCTCATTTAAAATAATTTTAACTGTTGCTAACAAAGGCAAATCAGTAAATATTAAGATTTTTAATATATTTTTCCTCTGCCACTTTTATTTAGCCAGTATTATCTTACAAAGATACATAAATTAAAACCTCCTTGCTAGGTCCTCTTACCTGGTGACTCTTTTGCCTTACTTCCAAATGGCGTCCACCAGATGTCTTCCCTCTCCATCAAGGTGTTCTTTTCAAAAACGCCTACTGCTTTCAGAAACACCTACTGGCAGAGTAAATCCTAACAATATTTCCTCATAGAATTTGTCTTCTTTTTTTTCAGGACACAGATCATCTATCTAAAAATAAAAAATGGCTTGACATTAATAGCATTTCTTCCATTTTGGAAAAAAAATAAGGACTGATAGCCGTAAAAGTAAAAAAACCAAAAACTTCAGGAAAACATCATTACATAAGGGGGTGGTATGTACCTTGATAACATGAAACGATTTTACCTAAGAGAATCTACCAACTGAACTCATTTGTTTGGGTATAATAAAGATATATATCTCCTTATAATTGAAATATATTTAACTCTGCTTACATTTTTATGAAAGTCCTGTTTAATACTGTCAATGTTTCTCAAAGGTAATCTCTTTCTGGTATTGCCAAGTTACAAACATTGAGTGTTCAATACATATTTTAATACCTTCTGAATCACTTGATATTGGCAGGTGATTTATAAGAACACAACAAAATCTCTACATTGACAAAGGAGCTGTGGCAGCAGAAGGGGAGGCAAGTAGAGGAGAGCCTCAAATAACACAAGAGAAAATGCAATTTTTCAATTTAGTGTCATATTTATAGTATTGTGAGCTACATAGTCATGGTACAAGTACAAACATGAGAAAACACACAGGCCAAAGATCTCTTAAGATGCAGTCACATCATTCTCATTCTCAAAACAGGAATGTGGGAGAGGAAAAGAACCACATGAGTTCTTTTATTTTTTACTCCAAATTTTTCATTTCCTTTCATCTTTCTTATCTACCTGCAAGAAGTTTCTTTTGAATTAAGCTTGCAAAAGAAAAATGAAGTTGCATACCCCTACCCTCTTTGCCATTCCAAATCCTCTAATAAAAGAAGACAATATTTCCATTCCTATTTTTCAAAGTACCACCTCCTTTAATCCTCATGACAACTCTGCAGGCATTATTGAACTTAGAGGGACAGGTTAAGGAACGTGTCTACCACATATATTTGGGCAGACTAGAACACAGAACTCCCAGTGCCTTCCACTTTAGAGCAACTACTTTACATGTAGCAACTTTGCCTGTGGTATCTCCAAGTCCCTAAACTTCTGGCTCTTCAAAAATAAAGATATTCATGACCAGCCTGGGCAACATGGCAAAACTCTAGCTTTACAAAAAAAATAGAAAAATTCGCTGGGAATGGTGGGGTGCACCTGTTGTCCCAGCTACTCGGGAGGCTGAGGCAGGAGGCCTGCTTGAGCCTGGGAGGCAGAGGTTGCAGTGAGTTGAGATCACACTACTGTACTCCATAGTCTGGATGACAGATCGAGATCCTGCCTCAGAAATAAATAGAAAGATAGATCGATATAACTGAACTTTATAAAACCCACCAAAATAAATTATAATGGATTAAAGAGTGCAATAAAAATGGCACTTTAAAGGAGAAAAAAATTTGGATATTGATGTAATCTTTAGTGTTAGAGAAAGAGATTTTAGAGGCATAGCACTAACAGCAAAAAAATAAAGGAAGAAAAAATAGATCTGTAGATAAGAACAGTTTTATACTTCTTAATTTAAAGCACCATAACTAGGCTGGGCACGGTGGCTCATGCCTGTAATCCCAACACTTTGGTAGGCGAGGTGGGTGGATCTCATGAGCCCAGGAATTTGAGACCAGCCTGGACAACATGGTGAATCCCTATCTCTGAAATTAAAAATCAATCAATCAATCAATAAAGCACCATAAATAAATAAAAATATAAATTACAGTGTGAGGAAGTACTTGCAACATATATGACAGGCAAGAGGTTTATTCTTTCCATATTTAAAATTCATTTACAAATCATTAAGAGAAGATAAAGAACCCATTCAAATGGACCAAAGACACAATAAACAAGACAGTTCCATTCAATAATACATGTGATAAATAAACATGAAATAACATAAACAAGCATGTAAACAAATCCAGTCTCATTAGTTATAAAATTTTTAAAAACTTAAGACAATTGACGTTGAACTGATCTTCAATTTGGGCGAGAATTTAAAACAATGCTCTTTCAATGGTATGAAGAAACTAGACACTCATATTGTTGATGGGAAGTACATTTATATAACTTTTCTGAAGAACAATTGGGTCAAATATTTTAAAGGTCTTATAAATATACATACACTTGAACCCAGAAATTTTTAGTTAACAGGATTTATCCTTATGTTAAAATTATTAATGCATTAAAAGATGTTTATTGTAATATATGTATTTTAAATACCATAAAAATAGGATTCAACTTAAATGCCCAAATATAGGAAATTGGTCAAATTACACTGCATCCTTACAACAGATTATTTTAAAGTCACTGAAAAATATCATGGTGCAGGATAATATCGGATTTTTTCTTTGTTCTTTTTAAACTTTCAATTGACAAGTAATAATTGTATGTGATTTGGGGTGCAATGTGATGTTTTGATATATGTTTATAACATAGAATTATTAAATCAGGTTAGTTAACAAATCAATACCTACTTATCTTTTGTGATGAAAACACCTAAAATCTACCCCTTTAGCTATTTTAAAATATGCAATGAATTATTGTTTATTATTGTCACCATGCTATGCAATAGATTATTAAAACTCATTCCTCCTGTCTAACTAATACTTCATATCCTTTGATCAACAGCTCCATTTACCCATCCACACCCCTTCCTTGGCCCTTGGAGGCTATCGTTCTCCTCTCTACTTCTGTGAGCTCACCTTTTCACATTTTCTTTATCCATTCTTCTGATGATGGACCCCTAGATCTCTTCCATATCTTAGCTATTGTGAATAACACTGTAATGAACACGGGAATGCAGACATTTCTTTTGCAGATCAATTTAAATTCCTTTCAAGATATATCCAGCGGTGGGATTGCTGGATCATATGGTTGTTCTATGTTTAGTTTTTTGAGGACCTCCACACTGTTCTTTATAATGGTTCTATTAATTTACACTCCTACAGACAGTGCACAAAGATTCCCTTTTCATCACACCCTCACCAACATTCTTCACACCCTCACCAAAATGGCTATTTGATAATAGTCATTCTAACAGGTGTGAGGTGATATCCCATTGTGGTTTTAATTTGCATTTCTTTGATGATTAAAAACTTTTCCTCTAATGTCAGTAACCAGACAAAGATGCCCACACTCATCACCTTTATTCATCATAGTAGTGGAAGTTCTACCCAGAGCAATTACATAAGTAAAGGCATTCAAATAGAAAAGAAAGAAGTGAGATTGTTTGCTGATGATATGATCTTATATATGGAAAAAAAGACTGCACACAAAAAACTGTTAGAACTGATAAACAAATTCAGTAAAGTTGCAAAGTACAAACAAAAATCAATAGTGTTTCTTTAGGCTAACAACAAATCATCTGAAAAAAATTAAGAAATCAGTCTCATCCACAATAACAGGAAAAATACTTAGAAGTCAATGTTCAACTTACGATGGTTTGACTTACAATTTTATGCTGGTGTGAAAGCAATACACATTCAACAGAAACCGTACTTTGATTTCCCATACAACCATTTTATTTTTCATTTTCAGTATAGTATTCAATAAATTACATGAGCTCTTCAACGCTGTATTATCAAATAGGCTTTGTCTTAGATTATTTTACCCAACTGTAGACTAACATAAATGTTCTGAGTATATTTAATGTAGGCTAGGCTAAGCTACGATGTTTGGTAGATTATATGTATTAAATGCATTTTCAACTTACAATATTTTCAACTTATGATGGGTTTATCTGGACATAACTCCATCATGAATTGAGGATTATCTATACTGGAAACTAGAAAACATTGATGAAAGAAATTGTAGTCCACATAAATAAATGGCAGGCAACAAAAGCAAAAAACAAATAAGTGAGTTTGCATCCACTAAAAAGCTTCTGCATCGCAAAGGAAACAACAGAATGAAGAGAAAATAAAAGGATTGGGAGAAAATATTTGTAAACCATAATCTGATAAGAGGTTAATATACAAAATATTTAAGAAACTCAAACAACTCAATAGCAAGAAAACAAATAAACTAATTGGAAAATGTACAAAAGACCTAAATAAACAATTCTGAAAAGGAGACACAAAAATAGGCAACAGCTATATTAAAAATGCTCATAATTTTGTTTTTGGCATGGGTAGAGTTTGTGATACATTGCTAAGTGAGTAAAAAGTAACAGACAATACCCTGGAGGCAGAGGTTGCTGTGAGCTGAGATCGCACCATTGCACTCCAGCCTGGGCGACAGAGTGAATCTCTGTCAAAAAAAAAAAAAAAAAAAAAAAGGAAAGAAAAAGAAACAGACGATAGAAATAAGTCAGACACTTAATTCCATGGTTTGGGGGAAAACATGATACCTATGAACAAAAATAAACTTAAAAAGTCTAACAGGACCATATACAGTCCTGTGCCACATGATAACGTTTTAGTCAATGATGGACCAGATATATAATGGTGGTCCTATAACACTGTAATGGAGCTGAAAAACTCCTGTTGCCTAGTGATTTTGCATTGTCCTAAACGTGATAGCACAACACATTAGTCACATGACTGTGGTGAACATACGTACTGTTCTCTCAGTCCCATAAAAGTATAGTACATACAATTTTGTACAGTGTATATTACTTGAAAATTATGATAAATGACTATGTTACTGGTTTATATGTTTACTATACTGCAGTTTTTATGATTATTTTCGAGTATAATCCTTCTACTTATCAACATACATTAACTGTAAAACAGCCTCAGGCAGGTTCTTCAGGAGTTGTTCCAGAGGAAGGCATTGTTAGTATTGGAGATGACAGCTCTTTTGATCTTCAAATAAAGATGTGTCTATGGAAGTTTGAGGTAGATTACTACTGAGCAAGGATATTTATGTTTGAAGATATGACTCGATCTGTAGGGTTTCCTTAATCATATCTGTGGTGATTCAAGATGATTAAAGAAAGTGATGGAGATATCAAGCCTAAGGATCTCTGATGGGTGTGGAGGACAGGGCATGAGCTGGGATGGGAGAGGAGAATCTCTAGGAGAACTCCTGACCTCTGGGAGCTGCTGAGCAATTGGGCAGGACACGGCCGTGGGCCAACATTGTCTTGTAGACTCCATTTCAGAGTCAGAATGGAGGCTGGTTACCTCAGTTTCCCCACCAGACATGACTTTGGCTTCACTGGTTGATTTTTGGCTGTCCCAAGTTTCAGTGTGTTCTGGTGCCAATGTCTTAATTTTAACAAAATGATTTTAATGTTGAAAGACATAATAAGGCAGCTGATTAACTTTCTTTTGCCAACTTTATTCAAGAAAAGTAATGGATTAACATGATAATCACATCCAGACTACAATCAAGGAGAACAATCTGCGACTACTCAGAGACAGATATGTGTGTTTTTCACCAGCATGCAGTGTGAAGTTTTATTATAGCAACTGCTTATCTTTAAAGAAATATACTTTAAAAAGAATGGGATTGTAAACTAGTTCAACCATTATGGAAAACAGTATGGTGATTCCTCAAGGATCTAGAACTAGATGTACCATATGACCCAGCCATCCCACTACTGGGTATATACCCAAAGGATTATAAATTACTCTACTACAAAGACACATGCACACGTATGTTTATTGCGGCACTATTCACAATAGCAAAGACCTGGAATCAACCCAAATGTCCATCTGTGACAGACTGGATTAAGAAAATGTGGCACATATACACCATGGAATACTATGCAGCCATCAAAAAGGATGAGTTTGCGTCCTTTGTAGGGACATGGATGCAGCTGGAAACCATCATACTTAGCAAACTATCACAAGAAGAGAAAACCAAACACCGCATGTTCTCACTCATAGGTGGGAACTGAACAATGAGATCACTTGGACCCGGGAAGGGGAACATCACACACTGGGGCCTATCGGGGGAGGGGGGAGGAGGGAGGGATTGCATTGGGAGTTATACATGATATAAACGTTATGCACATGTACCCTAGAACTTAAAGTATAATAAAAAAATAAATTAATTAATTAATTAAAAAAAAAAAGAAGCCAATGATCATGAAAAACATATAGTTGAGGGGAAGGAGGGAGAGAAAAAGGAAAAAATGAACTGGTGACCTCCTTCTAATGTAGTTCGCTGACAACAGGTTGAAAGGGTGGCCAGGAAAAGTTAGTAAATCCACTACTTCAAATTCTCTAACTTTGGATTTTGTAGTTTAAGATTTCTTGTTTGAAAATTGTTTGATTTTTCAGAAAATCTGGACAAATTTATTCCCATTTGGCCAGATCTTTTCAGTGACACACTTTAAAAATTTTCAGTAGGCACACTCCATTACCAAATTTGAAATTTGTACTGTCACATTGGTTAGCATTCTATTTTCTTTTCTTTTCCTTTTTTTTTTTTTTTTTTTTTTTGATACAGAGTCTCGCTTTGTTGCCCAGGCTGGAGTGCAGTGGCGTGATCTCAGCTCACTGCAACCTGTGCCTCCCAGGTTCAAGCAATTTTCCTGCCTCAGCCTCCCGAGTAACTGAGATTACAGGTGCCTGCCATCACACCCAGCTAATTTTTGTATTTTTAGTAGAGATGGGGTTTCACCATATTGTTTAGGCTCATCTCAAACTCCTGACCTCAAGCAATCCACCTGCCTTGGCCTCCCAAAGTGTTGGGATTACAGGCATGAGCCACTGTGCCTGGCCAGCATTCTGTTTTCTATGTTTAGGGAAACTCAGTTCTATTTACAATTCTGTGATTTTGGTTACCTGTGCTCACAAGAGTTATTCTTTTTTTTTTTTTTTTTTCCAGATGCTTCTCACAAGCTAATATTATTAATCTTTCTCTAAAGAATATCTAGGGGACTCCTGGATTGTGGATGAATTATCAGCTCCAAAGTGACTGGGGTAGTCTGCAATGTGTTCACACGTATTGAAAGCTGGTGAGTATAAGGAAGGCACCCAACATTTTGTACAATCTTCAAAGCTTTGCACCTGTCAACTTAGTGCATGTGGTATTTTATCATTTTTTGAACATTTCAACCCAAAATTGACCATTTTTTTCCTTTTCTTTACGTGATCTTATTCCAAGAAAAAAGGAAGCTACTCATAGAAAACAGATGATATATGTATCGTGATTAGAACCCCTGGGCAAAGCTGAAGGCCATTTGGTGACCTTAATTCCAGGTATCAGTTTGGTGTTTTGCCCATGGTAAATACTTAAGAAAAAATTTGTTGTTTTTAAAAGATACAGTCACAAAATTCATAAAAAGTATTCCTCTCACTTTCTTAAAATACATTTAACTGTATCAGTTTACAAAAAAATTCCTCTCCACACTAATTTTTAACCATAAGGAATTTTAGGAAAGATATTTTATTTTGATTTTACTTTTGTTGCTATCACTAATGACTTATCATCATTTAATAATGCACCTGTGTTTAGTAGATTTTGGATGTTTGGAATTAACTGCCTAGGGCTGACACAGGTTCCTAATCTTGATCTGCCTGTTGGATGGATAAAGTGGTAGTGAATCCCTGGTCTTCAGAGTTTCCTTTTTGTCCAGAAGTGATGGGCAGAGTGATCATGGTACGAGGTCTTTGGGGTATGAGCTTTCTCAGGGCTTTGTAACAGAGGTAATTCATTATCCCTTCTTCTACTTCTTCCCCCTGCTTTTCCTCTTTCTCTCCTGCCATGAGAGTACATGAGGAGGGCTGACAGTGAGACTGAGGACAGATAAGAATTTGTGGCTACTATCTTACCCACATTCATCATGGTGCAAAGGTGAATGCCATCACAACATGATGCTCAACTCCTTAGGCAAACCAGTTCTGGCTGGCCCAGTGTAGAAGGTGGAAATGAGAGTGGGTAGAACCCAAGACTGGGCAGTATTGGGACCGAGGTGAAGCATACAAAACCAAAAATCTCTCAGGTTTGAGCTCCAGGGTCTTGCTGACTTCAGCACTTGTCTGCGTGTCTATCAACTAGAATGAAGCAAAGTTTTTGTCTATAAAGCAAATGCCAGACACAAAGGATTGATCAGACTGAATTATAGTTAATTCACAAAGTAGGAGCACAGACTGTTCATCTGGTGCTGTGGTTAGGCTGAATAATGACCCCTCAAAGATGTCTCCATCCTAAATCCCCAGAACCTATAAAAGTGCTACCTTACAAGGTGAAAGGGGCTTTATAGATATGATTAAATTAAGGTTACTGAGACAGGGAGATTATCTTGGATTATCTGGGTGAGCTGATATAATCACAAAGGTCCTTATAACTGGAAAGCAGAAGGTCAGAGAAGAGAAGGTGATGTGATGGCAGAAACCACCCTGAGAAAGCAGATCTGATATTGACTTGCAAGCATGCATACTGATGATCTGTGAAATTAATCAGTAATGGCCAGTCAAAATACCAGTGTTCTGATCAGCCCTGAGAGCAAGTGGTCATTATAAAACTGACAATCTAAGCAGAACACAACCTTAAGCAGTAGTCATACAAACAAATATAAAATTATAAAATATGCTAAATGCTATAAAGATAAAATTCCGGGTGTTACAAAAGAATATAAAGAAAGAATATGATTTAGGATGTAGGGTCAGGCAAGAACTTTTGGAAATTAAGTAGGAACTAGCCAAGAGTAGAGTTTGGAAAAAGCATTCCAGATAGGAGGATGAGCAAGCACTGAGGCTCTCACATGAGATAGGGCTTGGAATGTTCAGAATGCCAAAGAAGGCCAATGTGGCTGTTGTTGGTGAGCAAAAAAGAGAAGGTGGAAAGTCATGCTGGAGAAGGATGGGAGGCACTGGAGGGAGTGGTAAGCCAGGGGAAGGATTTGGAATTCCCTGTGTTCAGCAGAGCATGCCGACCTGCAGGAAACACACTTAGCCTGGCCCTTCCTCTGCTGTCTTTCGTGTCCTGGTGACGGGTAACCCTTCATAGTCAACTGGTCCAATAAATGTCAGGAAAGAGTAAAATGGCTTAATCCAAGCTCCATAAAGTTCAAGTAATGCTGCCAATCTGTGAGTCCAGGAAACAGTAGCCATCATTGCCCTTTCTTTAGTTCTTATGCCATGTCTTAAAAGAACAAAGGCAGAGCATTCTCTTTGATCACAGGGATATCTATTGCTTGGGGAGACCCTACCCATAGTTCTATTTACCGGAGCTTAACCTCTATGTGTTCGGGTTTTTAGGTTCTCTAGAGTAAATAAATGAATGAAAATTGCTCTAGTAGAATATGGATGCTTACTAATAATGCAGAGAAACTTATCTATTTCAACGGATAATTTACAAAGAATAATAAATACTAGTATTCTATGTCAGGCGGGTTTTGAACCATATTGCCAAAAGGTGACCCCCATCTATGCCTGTCCAGTAATTAATCAAGGATCCTTGCTTTAACACCCTTTTCTCTCCTCATTGAAATGTCAGTATTCTGTGTGGAATCCTGAGCCTCCATCATAGAAATCATCAACTGACAATATAACCTGCACCGAAGCGGTAAGAGTTTTGTAGCTAAGTATCCTTCATTTCTACAGAATTAACCACTGATATTTTAGTATTCAGTCTCTTGTATCAAGAGCTCTGTAGACTAGAATCCTTTGGAAACACAGTGGGGAAAACAAATTCTGGTCTACTTTCAGGCAAGAGGATGCTTTTAAGAAGGGAAGAAGTGAAGTTCAAGATTTAACTAATGATTCTTCAGGCTAAACTGAAGCAAGGCCTTTCAAACTCCTGGTGGCTTTAGAATCAAGGGGAGAACATGATTCTAATGCTCTGGGTGGATGACTCAGTAACCCATGTTATAGTACAGGATGTGTCACAGGTTACTGAGTCATCCACCCAGAGTTTCTGATTCAGTAGATCTGAGAAGGATCTGAATATTTGCATTTCAAGCTTGAGATGATGCTGATGCTGTTGGTAAGAGATACCCCTATTTTGCGAAGCACTGATCTAGAGAGGGGCAAATTCCTCTAATTCTATAGGACTGAGCCTTCTGATAACCTGCTTGCTCATTCTGGAGGAATCTTTTCTTACCTCCTGCGATCTACATGGATCTTCTACCTTGTCCTGCTCTCTTCTTAGGCCTATCTTTCTCACTCTTTTTGGTCCTTCTCCCTCTTCTACTCAGATAACTTGATGGTGATTGAGAGGTACTGGCCTCTCCCTCCTATGAGCTCTAGACTGTAGCACCTCACTGACTGACAAACCTCTTTCACCAGCTGCTGACCATATAGCTGTCAGTATTGACTCTCTGCTCTGGTCTTTGTGATTAAGAGCTGAAGTAAATGATGCACTTTGGCCCAGTTCTTGTAAGCAGTACCTTCATTAAAATGAGTGACTTTAAAGAAGAATAATTTATGGCTTAAAGGGCTTTAGAGATCACACTATGTAGAAAACTACACAATTCACCTGTGTGTTCATTAATGCAGTATAATTGAAGCAATGAAATGAGATGGGAATGCATGAGTGAAAGGCATGTAATGAGATGTATATTTAATTACATAATAGAAGATGAGGTACTAGAAAGCATTACATCAGCCTGGATAAAATTCTCCTTCTGGAAAACATTCCTGCTAACCTAGTCTACAAAGCTCTTGATACAAGAAACTGAGAACACCTTTGCATATGAGTCTTTTGGTTACTACGGCCATTTGCAGAGGAAGCCAAAAGATGTCTCCTGATTGAATGTAAGGAGAAGTCATTGGAAATACGCATGGATACTACGTATTCTAGAAGAAGGAAATGTTCATGCTGCCAACAATATTTACAGAGCATTTATTTTTAATTCAGATCAAATGGCTACACTTGATTAGGGTTTAGGAGCTAAGTTTCTGTCCTCTTGATGTACATCTGCAAATTTCTGAAGGATTTAGGCTAAATAAGGAGTGTCATTATTCTGTAGATCTCTAATAAGATATTGTCACCCCCACCTAAACATATATTGTTACCAGCAAGACACTTCAATGAAGAGGAACTCCATGCCTTTGCGTAAGGCTTCCTGACTCAGGAGCTGCTATAGAGATTAGGGGCCTTCTCTTTCAGAGTTATAGATAATGTAGTAATGGAATCTGGTCAACAATACATGGGGTAGGGAGGATGGGTGGACAGAGAGGAAAGGGTGTAGGAAGTAGTCTGTGCATGATATTGTATTATTTCAAATTGAATTTTTGATGTAAATGAGTATATATAATAGAACTGATATAGCCAGGGTTCAGAAGTAAGCTTCCTCTCCCTTCCTCTGGCTGGTAAAAATCTCTGGGAGGTCCAGACCTGGAAAGAAGTGATTAGAAATCTAGACTATGAGCCAAGCTATTACCCAGTTGTCTTGAAACCTCACTTTAGCATTCTCAACTGGGCCTTAACATTCATCTTTTCTTTCAGGAAGTCCTACTTGACAGCAGGCTAACCACATAACCATATTCATGTTCAGGTATAATGTCTGATAATAACTTCGTGTTCTGTCCCTATTCTGTACTCCCATAACTTAGTGTATGTTATGCTATTACACACCCCGTCTGATATAGTTTGGCTCTTTGTCCACACCCAAATCTCATGTGGAATTGTAAACCCTACATGTCAGGGGAGGGGCTTGATAGGAGGTGACTGGGTCATAAGGCAGATTTCACTTTGGTGTTCTTGTGATAATAAGTTTTCACAATATCTGATGGTTTACAAGTGTGTGGCACTTCCCCCTTCATTCTTCCTATCTCTCCTGCCACCATGAGAAGAAGGTGCTGTGCTTGCTTCCCCTTTGCCCTTCCACCATGATTGTAAGTTTCCTGAGGCCTCCTAGACATGCTTCCTGTTAAGCCTGCAGAACTGTGAGTCAATTAAACCTCTTTTCTTCATAAATTACCATATCTCAGGTAGTTCGTTACAGTAGTGTGAAAGCAGACTAACATAGCAAATTGGTCCCAGGGAGTGGGGCACTGCCATAAAGATGACTGAAAATGTGGAAATGACTCTGGAACTGGGTAATGAGCAGAGGTTGGAACAGTTTGAAGGGCTCAGAAGAAGACAGGAACATGTGGGAAAGTTTGGAACTTTCTAGAGACTTGTTGAATAGTTGTGACCAGAATGCTCATAGTGATGTGGACAATAAAGTCCAGGTTGAGGTGGTCTCAAATGGAGATGAGGAACTTATTGTGAACTGGAGTGAAGGTCACTCTGGTGATGCTTTAGCAAAGAGACCCATGGTATTGTGCCTCTGCCCTACAGAACTGTGGAACTTTGAACTTCAGAGAGAAATAATTTATGATATCTGGTGGGAGACTTTTTTTAGCAGCAGTGTTAAAGATGTGACCTCCTGGCTGTTTCTAGAAGTGTATGCTCATATGCGCAAAGAAGAAGATGGTCTGAAATTGGAACTTACATTTAAAAAGGAAGTGGAGCATAAAAGTTTGAAAAATGTGCAGCCTGACCATGTAGTAGAAAAAGAAAACCCATATCCTGGGGAGAAATTCAAGCTGGCTGAAGAAATTTGTATAAGTAACAAGGAGCCAAATGTTAACAGCCAAGACAATGCAGAAAATGTTTCTAGGGCAGATCAAAGATCTTCCTGGCAGCACCCCCCATGACAGGCTGGAGGCCTAGGAGGGAAAAATGGTTTCATGGACTGGCCTAGGACCCTGCTGCTCTGTGCAACCTCAGGACATGGCATCCTCTGTCCCAGATGCTCCAGCTCCAGCTGTGGCTAAATAGGGACCAGGGACAGCTTGGGTCATTGATTCAGAGGGTATAAGCCTTTGTGGCTTCCATGGGTTTTTGGGCCTGAGGGTGCGCAGAAGGCAAGAATTGAGGTTTGGGAACTTCCACCAAGATTTCAGAGGATGTATGGAAATGTCTGGATGTCCAGGCAGAAGTACGACACTGCAGTGGAGCCCTCATGAAGAACCTCTACTAATGCATTGTGGAGGAGAAATGTGGGGTTGGAGCTTCCACACAGAGTCCCCACTGGGGTACTGCCTGGTGGAGCTGTGAGAAGAGGACTACCATCCTCCAGACCACAGAATGGTAGATCCACTGACAGCTTGAACTGCTTGCCTGGAAAAACTGCAGGCACTTAATGCCAGTCCATGAAAGCAGCTGCAGGACCTCCAACCTGCAAAGCCACAGGGATGGAGCTGCCCAAAGCCTTATATCAGTGAGCCCTGGATGTGAGACATGGAGTCAAAGGAGATTATTTCAGAGCTTCAAGATTTTTTTTATTATTATTATACTTTAAGTTCTAGGGTACGTGTGCATAACGTGCAGGTTTGTTACACCCATCAACTTGTCAGCACCCATGAACTTGTCATTTACATCAAGTATAACTCCCAATGCAATCCCCCCCCCCGATGATAGGCCATGGAGTGTGATGTTCCCCTTCCCGGGTCCAAGTGATCTCATTGTTCAGTTCCCACCTATGAGTGAGAACATGCAGTGTTTGGTTTCCTGTTCTTGGGATAGTTTGCTGAGAATGATGGTTTCCACCTGCATCCATGTCCCTACAAAGGACACAAACTCATTCTTTTTTATGGCTGCATAGTATTCCATGGTGTATATGTGCGACATTTTCTTAATCCAGTCTGTCACTGATGGACATTTGGGTTGATTCCAAGCCTTTGCTATTGTGAATAGTGCCATAATAAACATACGTGTGCATGTGTCTTTATAGCAGCATGATTTATAATCCTTTGGGTATATACCCAGTAATGGGATGGCTGGGTCATATGGTACTTTTAGTTCTAGATCCTTGAGGAATGACTATACTGTTTTCCATAATGGTTGAACTAGTTGACAATCTCATCAACAGTGTAAAAGTGTTCCTATTTCTCCACATCCCCTCCAGCACCTGTTGTTTCCTGACTTTTTAATGATTGCCATTCTAACTGGTGTGAGATGGTATCTCATTGTGGTTTTGATTGCATTTCTCTGATGGCCAGTGATGATGAGCATTTTTTCATGTATCTGTTGGCTGTATGAATGTCTTCTTTTGAGAAATATCTGTTCATATGCTTTGCCCACTTTCTGATGGGGTTGTTTGTTTGTTTGTTTTGTAAATTTGTTTGAGTTCTTTGTAGGTTCTGGATACTAGCCCTTTGTCAGATGAGTAGATTGCAAAAATTTTCTCCCATTCTGTAGGTTGCCTGTTCACTCTGATGGTAGTTTCTTTTGCTGTGCAGAAGCTCTTTAGTTGAATTAGATCCCATTTGTCAATTTTGGCTTTTGTTGCTGTTGCTTTTGGTGTTTTAGACATGAAGTCCTTGCCCATGCCTATGTCCTGAATGGTATTACATAGGTTTTCTTCTAGGATTTTTATGGTATTAGGTCTAACATTTAAGTCTCTAATCCATCTTGAATTAATTTTCGTATAAGGAGTAAGGAAAGGATCCAGTTTCAGCTTTCTAATTAAGGCTAGAACCATTTATTAAATAGGGAAACCTTTCCCCATTTCTTGTTTTTCTCAGGTTTGTCAAAGATCAGATGGCTGTAGATGTGTGGTATTATTTCTGAGGACTCTGTTCTATTCCATTGGTCTATATCTCTGTTTTGGGACCAGTACCATGCTGTTTTGGTTACTGTAGCCTTGTAGTATAGTTTGAAGTCAGGTAGCGTGATGCCTCCAGCTTTGTTCTTTTGACTTAGGATTGTCTTGGCAATGCGGGCTCTTTTTTGGTTCCATAGGAACTTTAAAGCAGTTTTTTCCAATTCTGTGAAGAAAGTCATTGGTAGCTTGATGGGGATGGCATTGAATCTATAAATAACCTTGGGCAGTATGGCCATTTTCATGATATTGATTCTTCCTATCCATGAGCATGGTATGTTCTTCCATTTGTTAGTGTCCTCTTTGATTTCACTGAGCAGTGGTTTGTAGTTCTCCTTGAAGAGGTCCTTGACATCCCTTGTAAGTTGGATTCCTAGGTATTTTATTCTCTTTGAAGCAATTGTGAATGGAAGTTCACTCATGATTTGGCTCTCTGTTTGTCTGTTACTGGTATATAAGAATGCTTGTGATTTTTGCACACTAATTTTGTATCCTGAGACTTTGCTGAAGTTGCTTATCAGCTTAAGGAGATTTTGGGCTGAGACGATGGGGTTTTCTAAATATACAATCATGTCATCTGCAAACAGGGACAATTTGACTTCTTCTTTTCCTAACTGAATACCCTTTATTTCTTTCTTTTGCCTGATTGCCCTAGCCAGAACTTCCAACACTATGTTGAATAGGAGTGGTGAGAGAGGGCATCCCTGTCTTGTGCCAGTTTTCAAAGGGAATTTTTCCAGTTTTTGCCCATTCAGTATGATATTGGCTGTGGGTTTGTCATACATAGCTCTTATTATTTTTGAGATATGTTCCATCAATACGAATTTGTTGAGGGTTTTTAGCATGAAGGGCTGTTGAATTTTGTCAAAAGCCTTTTCTGCATCTATTGAGATAATCATGTGGTTCTTGTCTTTGGTTCTGTTTATATGCTGGATTACGGTTATTGATTTGCGAATGTCGAACCAGCCTTGCATCCCAGGGATGAAGCCCACTTGATCATGGTGGATAAGCTTTTTGATGTGCTGCGGAATCCGCTTTGCCAGTATTTTATTGAGGATTTTTGCATCGATGTTCATCAGGGATATTGGTCTAAAATTCTCTTTTTTTGTTGTGTCTGTGCCAGGCTTTGGTATCAGGATGATGTTGGCCTCATAAAATGAGTTAGGGAGGATTCCCTCTTTTTCTATTGATTGGAATAGTTTCAGAAGGAATGGTACCAGCTCCTCCTTGTACCTCTGGTAGAATTCAGCTGTGAGTCCATCTGATGCTGGACTTTTTTTGGTGGGTAGGCTATTAATTGTTGCCTCGATTTCAGAGCCTGCTATTGGTCTATTCAGGGATTCAACTTCTTCATGGTTTAGTCTTGGAAGAGCGTAAGTGTCCAGGAAATTATCCATTTCTTCTAGATTTTCTAGTTTATTTGCATAGAGGTGTTTATAGTATTCTCTGATGGTAGCTTGATTTCTGTGTGGTCAGTGGTGATATCCCCTTTATCATTTTTTATTGCGTCTATTTGATTCTTCTCTCTTTTCTTCTTTATTAGTCTTGCTAGCGGTCTATCAATTTTGTTGATCTTTTCAAAAAACCAACTCCTGGATTCATTGATTTTTTGGAGGGTTTTTTGTGTCTCTCTCTCCTTGAGTTCTGCTCTGATCTTAGTTATTTCTTGCCTTCTGCTAGCTTTTGAATGTGTTTGCTCTTACTTCTCTAGTTCTTTTAATTGTGATGTTAGAGTGTCCATTTTAGATCTTTCCAGCTTTCCCTTGTGGGCATTTAGTGCTGTAAATTTCCCTCTACACACTGCTTTAAATGTGTCCCAGAGACTCTGGTATGTTGTATCTTTGTTCTCATTGGTTTCAAAGAACATCCTTATTTCTGCCTTCATTTCGTTATGTACCCAGTAGTCATTCAGGAGCAGGTTGTTCAGTTTCCATGTAGTTGAGCGGTTTTGATTGAGTTTCTTAGTCCTGGGTTCCAGTTTGATTGCACTGTGGTCTGAGAGACAGTTTGTTATAATTTCTGTTCTTGTACATTTGCTGAGGAGTGCTTTACTTCCAATTATGTGGTCAATTTTGGAATAAGTGCGATGTGGTGCTGAGAAGAATGTATATTCTGTGGATTTGGGGTGGAGAATTCTGTAAATATCTATTAGGTCCGCTTCGTGCAGAGATGAGTTCAATTCCTGGATCTCCTTGTTAACTTTCTGTCTCGTTGATCTGTCTAATGTTGACAGTGGAGTGTTGAAGTCTCCCATTATTATTGTATGGGAGTCTAAGTCTCTTTGTAGTCTCTAAGGACTTGCTTTATGAATCTGGGTGCTCCTGTATTGGGTGCATATATATTTAGGATAGTTAGCTCTTCCTGTTGAATTGATCCCTTTACCATTATGTAATGGCCTTCTTTGTCTCTTTTGATCTTTGATGGTTTAAAGTCTGTTTTATCAGAGACTAGGATTGCAACCCCTGCTTTTTTTTGTTCTCCATTTGCTTGGTAGATCTTCCTCCATCCCTTTATTTTGAGCCTATATATGTCTCTGCATGTGAGATGGGTCTCCTGAATACAGCAGACTGATGGGTCTTGACTATTTCTCCAGTTTGCCAGTCTGTGTCTTTTAATTGGAGCATTTAGTCCATTGACATTTAAGGTTAATATTGTTATGTGTGAACTTGATCCTGCCATTATGATGTTAACTGGTTATTTTGCTCGTTAGTTGATGCAGTTTCTTCCTAGCCTCGATGGACTTTACATTTTGGCATGTTTTTGCAATGGCTGGTACCGGTTGTTCCTTTCCATGTTTAGGGCTTCCTTCAGGGTCTCTTCTTGTAAGGCAGGCCAGGTGGTGACAAAATCTCTAAGCATTTGCTTATCTGTAAAGGATTTTATTTCTCTTCACTGATGAAACTTAGTTTGGCTGGATATGAAATTCTAGGTTGAAAATTCTTTTCTTTAAGAACGTTGAATATTGGCCCCCACTCTCTTCTGGCTTGTAGAGTTTCTGCCGAGAGGTCTGCTGTTATTCTGATGGGCTTCCCTTTGTGGGTAACCTGACCTTTCTCTCTGGCTGCCCTTAAGATTTTTTCCTTCATTTCAACTTTGATGAATCTGGCAATTATGTGTCTTGGAGTTGCTCTTCTCGAGGAGTATGTTTGTGGTGTTCTCTGTATTTCCTGAATTTGAATGTTGGCCTGCCCTACTAGTTTGGGGAAGTTCTCCTGGATGATATCCTGAAGAGTGTTTTCCAACTTGGTTCCATTTTCCCCCTCACTTTCAGACACCCCAATCAGACGTAGATTTGGTCTTTTTACATAATCCCATACTTCTTGCAGGCTTTGTTCATTTCTTTTTCTTCTTTTTTCTTTTGTTTTCTCTTCTCGCTTCATTTCATTCATTTGATCCTCAATCGCTGATACTCTTTCTTCCAGTTGATCGAGTCGGTTACTGAAGCTTGTGGATTTGTCAGGTATTTCTCGTGTCATGGTTTTCATCTCTGTCATTTCATTTATGACCTTCTCTGCATTAATTATTCTAGCTATCAATTCTTCCACTCTTTTTTCAAGATTTTTAGTTTCTTTGCACTGGGAATGTAATTCCTCCTTTAGCTCTGAGAAATTTGATGGACTGAAGCCTTATTCTCTCATCTCGTCAAAGTCATTCTCTGACCAGCTTCTATCCGTTGCTGGCGATGAGCTGCGCTCCTTTGCAGGGGGAGATGCACTCTTATTTTTTGAATTTCCAGCTTTTCTGCCCTGCTTCTTCCCCATCTTTGTGGTTTTATCTGCCTCTGGTCTCTGATGATGGTGACGTACTGATGGGCTTTTGGTATAGGTGTTCTTCCTGTTTGATAGTTTTCCTTCTAATAGTCAGGACCCTCAGCTGTGGGTCTGTTGGAGATTGCTTGAAGTCCACTCCCGACCCTGTGTGCCTGGGTATCAGCAGCAGAGGTTGCAGAAGATAGTATATTGCTGAACAGCGAGTGTACCTGTCTGATTCTTACTTTGAAAGCTTCCTCTCAGGGGTGTACTCCACCATGTGAGGTGTGGGTTGTCAGACTGCCCCTAGTGGGGGATGTCTCCCAGTTAGGCTACTCAGGGGTCAGGGACCCACTTGAGCAGGCAGTCCGTCCGTTCTCAGATCTCAACCTCCGTGTTGGGAGATCCACTGCTCTCTTCAAAGCTTTCAGACAGAGTCGTTCGTGTCTGCACAAGCCTTTGCTACTTCCCCTTTTGTTGTTTAGCTGTGCCCTGTCCCCAGAGGTGGAGTCTACAGAGACAGGTAGGTTTCCTTGAACTGCTGTGAGCTCCACCCAGTTCAAGCTTCCCAGCAGCTCTGTTTACCTAATTAATCCTCAGCAATGGTGGGCGCCCCTCCCCCAGCCTCACTGCTGCCTTGCCGTTAGATCACAGACTGCTGTGCTAGCAATGAGGGAGGCTCCGTGGCCATGGGACCCTCCCGGCCAGGTGTGGGTATAATCTCCTGGTGTTCCCGTTTGCTTAAAGCGCAGTATTGGGGTGGGAATTATCCGATTTTCCAGGTGTTGTGTGTCTCAGTTCGCCTGGCTAGGAAAAGGGATTCCCTTCCCCCTTGCGCTTCCCAGGTGAGGCAATGCCTCACCCTGCTTCAGCTCTCGCTGGTTGGGATGCAGCAGCTGACCAGCACCGATTGTCCGGCACTCCCCAGTGAGATGACCCCAGTACCTCAGTTGAAAATGCAGAAATCGCCGATCTGTGTCGCTCGCGCTGGGAGTTGGAGACTGGAGCTGTTCCTATTCGGCCATCTTGCTCCGCCCTCCAAAATATTCTATATCTTGATGTGTGTGGCAGGCGTGTGTGTGTGTGTGTGTGTGCGTGCATGCACGCACATATTACATCAACGAATTTTATGAATGTTAGCCCTCAATAAACAACAAAAAATAAAGAAAGAGGCCATGTACCTGCAAAGGCTCATGCCTATAATCCCAGTGCTTTGGAAGTCTGAGGTGGGAGGACTGCTTGAGGCCAGGATTTCGAGATCAGCCTGGGCAACATCGTGAGACCCTTGTCTCTACAAAAAAAGGAAAAAGAAAGAAGTAAAACGAGGCATTAGCAGTGAATTTGAGATCAGGATCCCAAAGTCTAGGAAAGAAAAGTAGCGCAATCTGTGTTCTGTGGATTCAGGTTGAATGTGTCTCCCGTCAGTTAGTCTAGCACCCCTCCCAGGTTAGCTAGCACATGAGAGATCATGTAGAAATGTAAACATCACGGTAGATATCAATTACAGGTCTTTGGGAAAACAAATAAAAGCAAGGATTAAAGTCTCAGTATTGGAAAACATCCCAGCTGACAACTCATTTTCTAGGCAGTGACCATTTCTGTTGTGGACGTATGTTCAGTTTAAGTAACTATAATTAAATGGGTTCCAGAATCAATGGAAGAAGTGATACTTACAGATTCACTTGAAATGGGAATGGCTATCGTGGTAGGTTCAGAAGTTAGGATAGTTGTAGGTTCAGGAGTTGTTTGTTCCATTGAAGAGGTTATTGTTGCAAGGTCTGTTGGAGTAATACTAGGTATAACTTCTGTTGACATGGCCATAACTGTTGTGGTGCTATTATGCTCTACTGAAGTGATAAATTCTGTTGGAGTGGTGGTACTATTCATTGTAGTAGATTTTGTTGAATTGCTGATGATTTTTTCCATTATGGTAATAGCTTCCATTGAAGTGAAGGTTACTGAAGTTTTGTTTGTAGGTTCAGTTGAAATTGTGTTGGCTGCAGGTTCAGATGACATGGTGGTAGAGGACCTTATAGTCGTAAGTTCAGTTGAAATTTTAGAATTATCTGTTGTGGTAGTTGTACATAGAAGTGCTGTAGTTAGTTCTGTTGTGGTGGTCACTGTAGATTAAGAGATAGGCAATGTGGTTGTTCCAGGAATGATTATTCTAGGTTCCCCATCATCTAGGGGTACATGGATAATAACGGAGGCACTGTTGTCCTCATATTTATTGACCAGGCACACAGTGAGTACTGCAATTGCTGCTGTTATTACACAGGCTAAGAGACAAATAAGAAAAATTTTCCACAAAGACTTATCACTGGATATATTTTGTGTCACCTAAAAACAATGTAAATAAAAATAGTAAAAATGAAATAAAACATTTCAAGAAAAATGAAGGTCATTGTCACTTCTTTATAATTTTAATTTGTGCTTGTTATTTATAATTTGCCACTTACATGCAACTTGCCTCACCAAAAGTGTGTAAATGTCACTATTATTTATTCTTTTCATAATAAATATGAAGTTAAATTTCTACATTTCATCCTGGGCAATGATTGGTCTTAAGTTTTTCCTACCACTGGAGTAAAGAAACTTGCACACAACTCTCATCCTTTCTTATTCTTATGTCTGAATCTCATAAAGAATATCTTGCTAAAAAAACAAAATCCTTAAAGATCAGTACACAAGTAGGTTGTTGACTTTATGTTGTCAGTAAGGAATCGCCTAAATTCTCCTGATAAAAATTTTCTCCTTTCTGAGCCTATTAAAACTCAAAATTCTTCCATTAACTACACTCCCTAGGAATTTTCCAGTGGCTTACTTTTAAATTAATAGGCAAAACACATTCATCTGCTAATCTTCAGCTCATATTAGGAGTCGTCAGCATGACAATTTTCAGACAGACCTTAGGAGAGTCTAACTTCTGCAAGCTACTAGCTATTTTCCCTTGGAAAATTGCTTATCCTCTTTGAGTGTATGTCCTCATCTGTAAAATTAGTAACAGTAGTGCTAGTAGACATAAAATACTGGCACAAAGACTCATGTGGATGAAATAGCTTTGTGAACTATAAAGAGCTGTTCAAGTGAGAGGTTGAATACATGGTGGTTGGACAGCATAGAGTCTGGAGCCAGAAACAACTTGGCTTCCAACCTGACTCTGCAATTTACAGTGTTGCCTTGAGCAAATTATTTCAATTCTGCTTTTCACAGTCTTCATCTGTAAAATAAGCATAATAATATAACCTGGCACATGGGGTTATTGTGCAGCTTAAATGAGATACATGTGTAAAGTTCTTATCTCACTTTCCGGGATTTAGCGCATGCTATACAATGCTTGTGATTATGGTTGGTACTGATGATTATCGTGACATGGCAACAAATCCTTTTTGTTATTATGAAGCGGACAGGTAGCACGAACGTGGGAAAAGAATAGGCTTTTTAAAAAAATCAAACATTCTTAAGTTTAAGTCTCAAAACTATGATATTTAGTAGAAGTTTCTAAGTTTGCCTGATACTAGTTCATCTCAGCCACTAACTAGTTGTATAAATTCTAGCAAAATATTCAACTTTCCTGAAGGTGTATTTCCAGTTATTAAATGAAGAGGCCGGATTAAATGGTAGGTAAGGTAACTTTCAGCTTGAAAATCAAAATGTTTTATTTCACTTCTGCCGACAAGGAGACACATCATCTTACTTCTGTTTAAGCTCACCCCAACATCCACATTGCCTCAGCTCTGCTAAAGTTGTATCAAGGACCAGGACCCTCCAGAAGATGCTCCCTAATGGCAAGAAAAAGAGGAGGGGTGGATTCAAAGCCAGGATAACCCAACTGAGCTGCCAAACATGTCACCCACAGAACAATGGCAGTTTTCTGCCAGGTTCGGGGCTTAGGATCATGGTATGAGGTGAAGTAAATATAGCAATATGGCAGGAGCTCAGAAATATGGGAGATCTGAGCCTAGGCAACAAATCAAAGTGAAAAACACAGGGAAACAAAGTAAGGTTTCTAAGTCAAGGTTAAAAACACTAAGATTATCACACCTGTAATTCCAGCACTTTGGGAGGCCGAGACAGGCGGCTCACTTGAAGTCAAGAATTCACGACCAGCCTGGCCAACAAGACAAAGCCCCGTCTCAACTAAAAACACAAAAATTAGCCAGGCATGGTGGCAAGCACCTGTAGTCCCACCTACTCGGGAGGCTGAGGGATGAAAATTGCTTGAACCCAGGAGGCAGAGTGAGCTGAGATCACACCACTGCACTCCAGCCAGGGGATGGAGTGAGACTTTGTCTCCAAAAACAAAGCAAAACAAAAACAAAAAGAAAAACACTAAGATTAGAATCAGGAGGGCAAAAGAAAGTTTGTAGTCCTTGGAGAGGTAGCCAATTATAAGTCTGAGGTGTGCAAAGTACAAAATGATTTTCCTAGGACATTCTTTCCTTCAGCAAGAGATCTGTCAAAGATTAATGGGATTCTGCCAATAAGACACAAGAGTCAACTTGAAGGGGCTCCTAACTGGCCAGAAGGGAAAACTAAACCATCAAAAAAGGAATTATAACACTGACTCTTAAAAATCAAACCTCACAGTTCACCACTGGAGGTTGCTACAGTAGCAGCAAACTCATCTCCTTGAAAATTAATAAATAAAATGAAATATTAAAATATTTCTGCAGTCCTTTCTTTAAGGATTGCATTTCAAGGTAATAAAATAATTGGTTCATCCTTGTCAAAGAACTCTAATAATTGTAGAGGGAAATATATAATCAGAAAATCACCAGTTTCCAACCCCTAATGGGAAAACAAAAGTGAATCTAGGTAAAGATTATCAATAGATACTAAAGCCATTATGTGGAAGAGTGAAGGAACTTTATGATAGTGCTATCAGCCTGATACCACATGAACCTGTAGACTTAGCATCACAGTAAGTGGAAAAAAACAGACTTTGTGTGCAATAAAATGTAGAATGCATCACCTGTACATTTTTCTTGCCTGTGGCTTACAGGAAATACAGAGGATAAAGTAACAAGTCAAAAAGTATCAGGAAGAAACAACAACCCAATCCTGAATGTGGGACATTCTACACGGAAAATGACCTAGTTTCTTCAACAAATCAATGACATCTAAAAAAAATGGTGGGTGAGCGGGGAGGAAAAACTATTTTAGACTAAAAGAGATTCAGATATATAACAATCAAAGAAATGTGTGGACTTTATTTAGATCCTCATTAAAACCAAAAATTATAATTTGGGAGATAATAGGGACAATTCAAATATAGATTGGCTTTTAGGTAATATCAAGGAGTTACTGTTAATTTTTATAAGTATGGTAACAGAAAAGTGGTGATGTTGTTTAAAATGTCCTTATCAGATAGAGAAGTATGCGGAGTTACCTGCGAGTCAAAGGACCTAAAGTGAATGAAAGAGGATAAATGAAACATATTCGGGAAAATGTTGATACTTGTTGAAAC
Organism: Trachypithecus francoisi; assembly: GCF_009764315.1. Lineage (NCBI taxonomy): Eukaryota > Metazoa > Chordata > Mammalia > Primates > Cercopithecidae > Trachypithecus > Trachypithecus francoisi. The sequence continues at coordinate 239,398 of NW_022681435.1, read as the reverse complement.
TGAATGATATAAATATGAGGTTATTTTATACGATTTACTCTACTTTTCTGCATGTCTTAAATTTCCCATAATAAAAAGTTTGAAAAGAAAAAGAAGTCAGAGCCCACAGGGGTAAAGAAAAGACAGTCAGGCTGACTCAGAAGCTGGATTGGGATTGCAGCAAAAGGCAGGTTCCTACAGAGCAGGGCCTTTAAAGTCTTGGAGAACACTGACACCTTTCTCATGCTACTTGAGCTTAGTTTACCTACCCATTCCATATATATATACGGGATATATGTGTGTGTGTATATATATGGGATATTAGATATTATACACATCCACACATATATGCATACACACATATATATGTGTATATATGTATATATACATACACACATCATTCTATAGAAATATACACTCTCTCCATGTATATATATGTAATTCCTAATATATAATTCCTATGTTGTTACATACATATACCCATTCAATAAATACTGAGCCAAGAGTACTGCCACAGAAGTATCACTGGAGAAACAAGCAATACTATCACAAACATTATCTGGCCCTTCTGGAATAGTCTTTCTGGGAGTTCTGAGGGTTCAGGGGTTCCTGGATTGACGCAGACAGCATTGATATTGGTGCAAGCCCCACTGGTGACATTAGTAGAAACTGACATGCTCAACTATGAGCTTCATGGTTGTTTGGACTCTGGAGTGTCTACAGGGACAAAACAATGGAGCAAATGGGAAGAAAAAGAAGCTCTGTGTTGCATTTTTTAAGCAAAATTATTCCAAAAATTTTAAACCATCTCGTGACATGTAATAAAATTATTAGTAGATCAATATTTAAAACAAGACTTGTACTGAATGAATCAAAATTTTCATTTTATTTAATGATAAATATAGTCTTTAAATAAAATTATCTCTCAAAGTAATTAAATCCAGTCAGTCACTAGCTTTTATTATTTCATGTACTTTATTAATATTATGAGGCAAGATCACCCATCATCCATTATCATCATATTATGATGCGTATTTATTAAATATCCCCATATTTCATGCATAGGTGCATCCTATGAAGATATACCACAACAGAGCTTCTATTAGGTATAAAAACAAGGGGTCACAGATGATCAGAGCTAAAAGAAAACCAATTGCTTACCAAGAGCAATCCCTGCCGGCTATTTCAGAAATAAAATTATTGAGACCAAAAGTGGTGTGGAGACTTCCCATAATAACAGTTCAGAAAGTTCTATCATTCAATTTTCTCCTGCTAATCCTGGAGTGCCTGCAACTAAAATCACCATTTAAAACCCCCCATGCAAAGACACATTCTGTATTAGTAGTAACTCAATGCTCTAACAGAATACCAGGGTCCAAGTTCAAGGCAAAGCTAAGAAAGATCAAGTATTTTGCAAATGATCAATGTGTTGTGTGGTATCTATCTCGCCTCAAGGGCTTCATGCTCTGTTATAGGGAATAAAGAAGGGATATGTCTCTGTGTGTAATAAATCAGGTTGTTCATCTATAAAAAATAATAAGGCACTGTTATGAGTGAGACGGGATTAAGAGAGATGAAGAAATTTGAGCTCAGCCAAACAGAGGACAGAGGCTATAACCAGAGCAGGAGAGGGCTGGGGAGGAAGGACGCCATCCTTTATGATTTGCCACTCCTGAAATAAGATGGTTAATGCATTGTATGATAATCAGCTTACTTACTCCTTATGCGTTGACTTTGACTCAACATAGAGAAGAACGATCTAATAGTGTAAGTCAACTCAAGAGATCAAGGCAGTATCCTATGAATCACAGAGTAGCAAAGTGAAAGAAGCTTGAACCTCTAAAACCTTCATAAAGAAGAATTACTGCAGCACTGTAGACTTTTATAACAGTTGAATTACATCTTTATAATACACTAACATATTACGGCAGGGAGGAGATACTATCTTAATTTGGCCCTGGGGCACCATAACCACAGCATAGATAAAATTTTGCAAGCATCCTTTAGTATTTATACCTTATTTTGATAGCCTACAGATGAATAAATTATTTCTGATGTTTGTACAATAATTGGCATGTTCCTCTTTCAAAATGCCTAATTAATTACACAGTCGCAAGACTAAATTAGGAGGTACCAAAAAATATGTTTCTGCGAAATTCATCTAATCTATACATTGTCAAAGAACATTTCTTTTTTTCTCTCTCTCTTTTTAAATTTTTTAATGTTTGTGATTACATAGTAAGTGTTTATGGGGTAAATGAGATATTTTGATACAGGCATGTATTGTATAATAATCACATCATGGAAAATGGGGTATCCATCCCCTCAACTATTTATCCTTTGTGTTACAAAAAATCCAGTTATACTCTTTTAGTTAATTTAAAATGTACAATTAAATTATTTTGACTATAATAAACATGTGCTATCAAATACTAGGTACTATTCATTCTTTCTTTTTTTTTTTATTTTTATTATACTTTAAGTTCTAGGGTACATGTGCATAACGTGCAGGTTTGTTACATATGTATACTTGTGCCATGTTGGTGTGCTGCACCCAAAGAACATTTCTTATGCAGGTATTAGTATATTATTCAGAATAGAACACCCGGATTAATATGATGTGCAAATAACGTATGGGTAAATCCAGGATTGTTACTTTGCCCAATACCAGGGGCAAAAGTGCACCTTAAATTATTTTGCACCTTTGATTGTGAATATGATGCCACTTGCAGTTGCATATCCCACCATCTTCATAGTCATATACTTCCACTCTGTTTTTTTTTTTTTTTTTTTTGCCAAAAGAATTTGGAAACACTTATTAGTCAGTAAAGTAGTGAAAGTGCTTTGATATTTGGCCATTCTTTAGCCAAAGAAACTTGATGGTCTCTTTTAGGTTCATCTATGAATGCTATGCCAGTTTGTTTTCTATTTTGACTAACACACACACAAACTCCTTGACTGAAATTTCACTATGGTCTGATGTTAATTAAAGCAACTTAGTTCATTCATTGGCTGAGACCAATATGACAGCTCCGGTTCTTTGATTTTTGACAATATTCAGGCAAAGAGTTTATCTTAGTTCCCTTTTTAACTGTTTTATTGGCATAGTAACTCACAAGCCAGACAAGAGGTTTTAAAATATAGTGCAGTTAGTGATAATTATATTTCCAATATTATTCAATTAATTTAATGTGTGAAAAGTCATTATAAAAATACACAGAGGTGCAAAAATATTTTCAAAACTCTTCTCAGATTGGTATTAATTCAGTGAGTACTTTGCATAAAATCACTAAATGTAGAAGTTTAAAAAAAGGAAACTTTTGCACATTCTCTTATGTAATTATCATAAAAAACAAGAGTGGTTCTTTATTTTACTCAACTTCCAATACCAGTGACAGAAGGTCCTTTCAACAGATTAAAATTAATGAAAAATAAATTAGATAGTATCTTGTAATACTAATAATTAATACTACTCAAAATGGAAACAAGCAGCTGAAAAATACATTTTGAATGATTGATTAAAAATGCCAAATGCATTTTAATGATAGTGTCTTTTCTTCATTCATTCAGAAAATGTTTATTGAAAATGTAATACAAGTCAGATTTTTTGGAAATAGTGATCAAAAAGCAATAAATAAAACAGATTAATTACTTGTGTTATTGGAGCTTACATTCTAGTCTTAATGCAGCTGGTAATATATATATAATAATTAACTTTTGATTATAAATGTAAAAGTTCTTTTAAGTAACAGTAGTTGTATATTTTTTCTTTTAAGACAGAGTCTTACTCTGTGGCCCAGGCTAGAGTACAGTTGGCATGATCGCACTCACTGCAACCTCAACCTCCTGGATTCAAGCAGTCCTCCCACCTCAGCCTCCTGAGTAGCTGGGACTACAGGCACATATCACCATGCTCGACTAATGTTTTGTATTTTTTATAGAGGTAGGGTTTTGCCATGTTGCCCAGGCTGATCTCAAACTTCTGAGCTTAAGCGATCTGCCCACCTCAGCTTCTCAAAGTAGTTGTATTTGATTACGGATAATAGTCTGCTTTTAAAAAATGTATGCAATTATATTTTAGATAAAAGGACCTAGAAATATGATCAAACTCCAATGAACAAAAGTCAACTCCATCTTCCAGACTCTATGTCAACTTACAATGACCAGGAGTTCATTCATTTTCTAGGGTGCAACATTTTCTCTTGAGTTGACTCACACTACTAGATCATTCTTCTCTACGTTGAGTCAAAGTCTTCTCAGTAACTTTAACTTATTGCCCCGGATTCTGTTTTGTAGAGAGACACACAGAATAAATCAAATTATTCTTCTACACATGCACTCATATATGTTCACTGCTACATGATTCACAATAGCAAAGATGTGGAATCAACCCAGGTGTCCATCAATGATAGACTGGATAAAGAAAATGTGTTACATGTACACATGGAGTATTATGCTGCCATAAAAAGAATGAAATCATGTCCTTTGCTGCAACATGGATGGAACTAGAGACCATCATCCTAAGCAAATTAATGTAGGAACAGAAAAATATAAGCTGCATTTTCTCACTTCTAAGGGGGAGCTAACATTAAGCGCACACAAACATAAATATGGAAACAATGGACACAATAGAATACTGTATGGTAGAGGGAGAGGGTGTGGATTTAAAAAGTACTTATCAGGTACTATGCCCACTATCTGGGTGACGGGATCCATACTCCAAACCTCGGCATCATGCCATATTCCTACATAGCAAACCTGTTGGTGTATCCCCTGTATCTAAAATAAAAGTTGACATTTTAAAAATTCTTCTAAATGGTAGTTCTTAATTATTTAACACCACAAACATGCCCCTTCATTACTCAAATTTAAAAAAAAAAAACTTCTTAAAAAATAAAAATTACTATTTGACTTTTACCTAAGTCACTTATTTTTAATGGGGAAGAGATAAGTGAATGAATAGCACCATCTGTTACTGCAAAATGTCACTGCAGCCTCCTAAATGAGTGTTAACACCTGAGCAGTATTTTCCACACCTGCCAGTACTATTACAATTGTAATAATAATCATAAATACCACTCAAAATGGAAACAAGTAGCTGAAAAATATGTTTTGACCCATATGAGTAATATTTCTAATTCCACATTACATTAGATTAAAAATGTCAAATGTGTTTTTATCAATAGAATATTGTCTTTTCCTCCTTCATCAGAATAAATAAATTCACTATAAAAAGATGTGTGCTTAATGAGTAGGTGCACCTCTCTGTTCATAATTTAATTCTTATAACCCCTCTAAGAAGGAAAGGTTATTATCCCCATGTCTTGATGAGACATCAACTCTGAAACATTCAATGACTCCCAAGCTAAGTTTAGTGTGTGAATCTGAGGTTACCTCACTCATCCAACAATCATTTAATTAAGGTCATTCTATAATTATTGCACATCTTTGTTAAGAATAATAGGAGAAGAAAAAATGTACATTGTAAATTGGCAAATTTTATGATATGTGAATTATATCTCAATAAAGTTGATATTTGAAAAGTATATTGGGGGAGACGGTAAAAGGGAATTAGAAATGAAAGATATTTAGAAGTGATTCATTCAAAGAGACCAAACAAAAACACTGAAAAAATACAAACACTGGTGAGTTATCTTCAAATGCATCAGGGAGGCCTAGATGTTATTAATACAAGACAGGGCAACAAAACAGCGGTAGTGTTGAGGGCTGGAAATAGAGCATCCACGGGGCAGTGCATGCAGGAGTCCAAGCTGTAAGTAGTAGCAATGGCTTAGCAAATCTAATTGAGGACGCCTGGTTTCCTATCCATGCAAACACTCCAATCTCCAACCCAGATTTAAACAGATGATCAGCACTAAGGCATCCCCATTGGAGAAGCCCGTCCTCTCACTGAGTACAAGAATCATGAATCCATCAAGAGCCCTGCAGGTCTTGCAGTCTTAGTCAAGGTCTGCAGGAGACAGAAGGTCTTTAGCCTTTGGAGGTAAAGTTTATGGAAAAGACCTAGACTCCAGGGATGAGGCCTGAAAAGAACAAAGTATGGCTGTAAGCACTACTGGGAAACGAATGGGAATCAACCAGATATTCATCAGCAACACAAAAGGGATCCTCTAATTATCAGAGGCTACAAACTAGCTCACAGAAAAGGGATTAAGAGCTGCAGGTCCATGATGGAGTTGTCCAATCTGAGGTCCTGTGGGAGCTGGGGACAGCTCTAACCCTACAATCACAATGGGACTGCAGGAATCAGCACTGGGACATTCAGCCCCCACTCAGGACCACAAGGAAAGTTTTGAGCAGAATGTCAGGGTAGGACTGTGCTGTCAGTGGTCAGAGTATGGGATTTGCCACCTAATCTGAGTTGAAGGTGGCAGAAGATGAGTATGAAGCACCCCTGCCAAACAGCAGAAGATAAGGGGCAGAAGCACTAATATAATTGTTTTCTCTGACCCAGTTCTGCCTGGGACTAGGGCAGATGCTGGGGCAAGATAGAGGTTACAGGTGAGAGGTTTGGGTGGATTCAGCGATGAGGATCTGAGAGAAGCTCAGGCGAGGCCCAAGGGATGGAGCTGGAAATAAACATATTCAGGGTGATGATTTTCAACGTGTAAAAAGGCAAAGAAAATAATCTCTGAGCAAAGAAGCTGGTCACAGCATGGAGAAGATAATCAGACCTTAAAAGTTACGATGTACACAGGTTGGAAAGGGGGAGGAAGAAGGGCATTGGAGAAGGCGAGAGCAGATAGGACAATGCAGAGGAACTCTAAGATTGAAGGAAATTATAAAGATAGGACCAGGTATACAGGGAGCAGAGAGGCTGTTGTGAAAATGTAGAGAAATGAGATCAACGTACAAAGTGAGAAAGCAGATGATGAGAACTTTGATTTTAAATCTAGAAGAGATAAGACATAACTTCAGGAAAACAGCATGGTCATTGTATGTGAATAAAAATTGAGGGCTAGGGTTCCATTCTCAGTAAAGGACAAATGACTGCATATCCCTGGATTGTCTGAGCAATAAGAGTAATATATATGGTATTGATCACTCACCACGTGTTAGGCACTATGTTGAGTCTTTTCACCCAACCCGTCCTCCCTTCCTACCAAATCCATTGCAAACTCTACCAACTGTCCTCCATATTTCCACTTCTACAATCCCCCAATCCCTTTTCCACACAGCATCCACATTGTTGATCTAAAATGAAAGTAGATATGTCACTGTCCTGCTCAGAACACCTCAATGGCATTTCCTCTTCAGAGGGGAAACCACTGAAACTTAGAATGACCTGTAAGACTTTAAGCGGGAGTAACCCCTGCTCCCCTGTCAAGCTTCATTGTTCACTCATTTATATACTTACTTACTATGTCCCAAACATGCTGTCTTAAAAAATAAAGAAATATTTCAAATATACAAACAGACAGAAAGAATTTTACATTGAAAAGCAGATAAATGTTTCTAAACTATATATCTAAGAATGGATTTGCTAGTTCCAAGTGTATGTGCCTCAATTGCCATGTTTTGCCAAATCGAGCTCTAAAACTACCTGTATACATTCTTGTACAGATGGTCTCAGTTTTATACCTACTTGCTAAAAAATAGATATTGTCAGATTTTTAATTTCATCAGTTTTTTATATGAATTGATATCCCCTAGTTACTGTAATTTGTATCTTGCTCATTTGTCAATTTATTAATTCAAGAAATATTTATTGGATGCCTATATCTTCCAGGTCCTGACCAGAATTTTGAGCAATGAATAAAATAGCAAAGATTCCTGTCCTCATAAAGCTTCTATTCTAAATTCTCTATGCAAAAGGATGGGTCTTGATAAATATTACAGGTATTTATTTGGGATCCAAAGAACTGTCTCTGACTAGGGTAGAGATGAATTGGAAACAAACTGACCCTCACAAGCAGGAAACCTCAAGTATGAGTCATTTCCACACCTCACTGAATTAAAGTGATCCACCTCCAACCCAGCTGCCTGCCAGAAGCAGATGTAGATCATTTCTGGAGAAAGAGAATCCTTCTAAGATTCTCAAATTATTTCTATATTTTTTTCATGAAAAAATATTGGGCAAAAATTACTACACATGTGAGAAAATAACATTTGTATGAAAAACAAGAGAAAGGAAATATGCAAAAAAAAGACACACAGGAATAAAGGCATTGGAATTTCAGATACGACTTAAAAATCTTTTTGATTAACATGTTCAGGAAATTAAAGACAAGGAGGTGAATTTGGCAGAAACATAAAACTATTTTAAAAATTTAAATTATAAAACTGAAAATAAAATAATTAATGTTAAGAATTCAATGGATGGCTTTGCAAACCAAAAATAAAATTTTAAACTGCCCAACCATGTGAATGGACCCCTCGTCCTGGCAAAGGCATCCCAAAGTTAATCTGAAAAACTAGTTCAGGCCATGATGGGAAGGGGAGCAGCTAGACATGCCTCATTATAACCTCCTCCCTTTTGGAATGACTGAGAAGAGACTCCTTAAGTCTTATAAGAAACATTTGCTCTCTGAATCCTACTACCTGGAGGCTTTATCTACATGATAAATTCTTGGTCTCCACAATCCCTTATCATAACCCAGGCATTCCTTTCTTTTTATTTCTTTTGAGATGGTGTCTTGCTCTGTTGCCCAGGCTGGAATGCAGTGGTGCAATCTTGGCTCACTGCAACCTCTGCTCCAGCCCAAGGATTCTCCTGCCTCAGCCTCCTGAGTAGCTGGGATTTACAGGCCCCAGACCTTGTTATTCATAATAACTTTTTCAACCAATTGCCAATCGGAAAATCCTTAAATCTACCTGTGACCTGGAAGTCCCTGCTTTGAGTTGTCCAGCACTTCTGGACCAAACCAATATACATCTTACATGTATTGATGGATGTCTCATGTCTCTCTAAAGTGTATAAAACCAAGCTCTACCCTGATCACCTTGGGCACGTCGTCAGGACCTCCTGAGGCTGTGTCACAAGCTCATCATTTACCTTGGCAAAATAAACTTTCTAAACTGATTGAGACGTGTCTCAGATACTTTTGGTCTACAAATTGGCAACCACAAAGGGATTCTGAGTGGAGGTGCCCCTGACCTTTGACCAGCTTGAGCTATCTTTATTGCTCAAACCAATAGGGCAATTTTCTGAAGACTGGGAGCTCTCTTCTCCATAGAATCCCCAATCTCCCAAAATCTGGTTGAGATTTAAAGTTTATTTAGCTGTATAGCTCCTTTTCTGGAGTTTTACTCACTTCCAATGAGGAAGGTGCTTGTTCCTGCTTCCATGGCAATGGAGAGGAAGCAACTGCTTTCTGGAGTTTCAGCTCATTTCCAACAGGCAAGGTGAATTTCAGAGTTTTTTCCTCCCTGCTTCTAGAATGGTAGATAGCAGTCTTGACCCTGGGCCCCATTCCTGGGTAAGTAGCTGAATTGGGATTTTGTCTTGAAAATTCTCCTAAATAACTAAAAGTTAAAATTGACAACCAACTGGTCTTAATTTCTCGTTACCGTTAGAGCACTCAGTAATCATTCTTTGTTTTTTTGTTTTGTTTTGTTTTGTTTGCTGTTGTTCTGGTCTTCCTTTGGATTTGACCGGCTCTACTCTACTTGGTCAAATCTGATTAGGAATTCCAAATTATGGAGAACAAGGCCTTTGAATTGGCTAAAATTATTTGCAACTCAAAAACAAAAATATCCAGTTGGTTTCTCTGTTCACTTCCTTTCTTTAAAAAAACTGTTCTTTCATTTACTTTTCTTCTACCCTATTCCTCCTTCCCTCTTGGCCATCTTCAGTATCAACTGAAAAAAAAAAATCTAGAGAAATCTTCTAATGACTCAGATTCCTTAAAGAACTCAGAATAGGCTGGGCGTCGTGGCTCACGTCTGTAAACCCAGCACTTTGGGAGGCCTAGGTGGGCGGATCACGAGGTCAGGAGATTGAGACCATCCTGGCTAACACGGTGAAACCCAGTATCTACTAAAAATACAAAAAACTAGCCAGGTATGGTGGCAGGTTCCTGTAGTCCCAGCTACTCGGGAGGCTGAGGCAGGAGAATGGCATAAGTAAACCCAGAAGGTGGAGCTTGCATGACCTGAGATCGCCTATGACTGCATTCCAGCCTGGGTGACAGAGTGAGACTCTGTCTCAAAAAAAAAAAAAAAAAAAAGAGCTCAGAATAAAGGTGCCACTCACCCAGGCTGCTGTTTTCTTCGTGGGGTTTCAAGAGTCATAGGCAGATTCTTCTTAGATCTGCAGCCCTGCTTTCTTGTATTGCATTAACTGACATCTTTGGCTTTGTGGGGGTATCAGAGGCTACCTTATACTGTGAGAAGATTTGGCCTTGGTGTGTGTAAAGGAGGACAAGAACTACAACATTAGGGATGGCTGAGGACAGTTTACAGAAAGTGGTCTTAGCTGGGTTTTTTCCCTCCTAAAAAGTTGTTGTTGAAAATCCTAAGTCTAGTTTGGTAGTGCATTTTAAAGGGTCTTCTCCATTGCCTTATCTCTCAAAATTAATCTCGATTGGCATGTGTGTACGTTTGTGTGAGGAACTAAGCTGTCATTCTTGTAGATAAATGAGAAACTGAGTTCCTCAGCTCTGAAAAGAAAGGATCTTTTGCTCCTCCCAGCCAAAAGGTGCCCCTGGGTGACCAAGTGGGACCGACTGGGATTGTCTAGGGGATTGACCTTCCTGCAATGTGCAGTGGCCCTATAGGGAAACTCCAGCAAAATTTAAAAGGCTTGTCCAGGAAACACATATAAGAGCTGGTCACTCTGTGTTTTAAACCCTCTTAAAGTTGCTAGCCTTTCAGAGAGAGAAAGAGGGAAGAAATGACTCAATAGTGACACACTGTGGGAGTTCTACTCAATCAGCAAACTTCTCTCCACTACACTAAACCCTAGGCCACTGCTCAGTTTCTCCTTTTATGAAAAAAATGTGGGAAATGAATCATCTAGGAATGAGGAAAGGCAAGGAGAAGGACCCCCTTTTGGGCACCTCATTGGTTTTATGGTGTCTCTACTTGCAAGTGTTTGTGTAAAATGGAAAAAGTTGAGGGCATGTCAGGTTCTCTGGTACTCCAGCTGGTTGCATATTATGATCATTTTGTGCACATCTTAAACTGATGGACAAATTACATCAAGGAAAAATTCAGAGCCCAGAGGTTGACCTGCAACTAAAAGTTCCTAAGTTGTCTATTTATTTCTTTTCTGCCTGGTATAAATCTGCTGTTACTTTTCTACTGAGATGAAACCCACTATTTCAATGCAACTTTTTATTCTTGTTACTATTTTTGTAAACCAGTGAGTCTGTATTAGTATCCCATGCCTGGAGCTCTAAAGTAAAAGCTATAGGATCTTAGTTTGTATGAGCATGTGTGTGTGTCTGTGTTTATGTGTACAAAAATGTATACATGTATATGTATTTTGTTATGTGATTTGGACACATGGTACCAAATTGTCTTAAAGAATACTCATAAAATTAAACAATAAGCCCAAATGCTTTTCAAATTCATGTGACTTAGCTAAAATGTTTAATAAATAAGCTGGCTTTAAAAGTATTGGTCAAGTAATATTAGAAATGTCTTAAGAACTGTCAGCATTTTCGTTTCTACTTATTGATCAAGTGGTTCATGCCTATCCCTGCCAAATACTATAAGTTGTCAAAAATTTGCCATAAGGGTTATAAACCTATAAATCCAGCACAAAACATAATGATCTTTGGTTGTGAAATTTTTGATAAATATGATATTTAATATAGTTGGTTTAATAAAAACATCTAAATCCTGAGTTACTGGTAAAATGCCTATATATTTAAACTTAAGGTTCTTATTTAGGTAAACATCTAAAATTCACAGGCTATAAAAATGGTTAGCAAGGAAAAACTTTAAATGATGACTATCACCATTTTCATCAATAATGTAGGTAAACTATTAAAAAATAATAATAAATTAAGTAAATGTAATGGAATAAATGCATATAAGTAAAATTGTCATATAATTTAGAATCTAAACTTGTATCAAATTAAATAACAGATATTTATTCAATGTCTGGGTCACTTCCAGTTTGAGAAATCATATGAAAACAGTTTTCTAAAAAAATGTATTTTTGTCTAATTCAAAGGTTATTTATAAAGCAAGGTAAAAGGAAACAGGAAGTAAGACATGTAGAGAAGATTATAGATATAAAGACATATTTTTTGTAAGAAAGGTTATGAGAAAGAATCACATAGTAAATTTTGACCTAAAATAAAACGACTGATTGTTTAGGAGAGATGTTTAGAACAAAACAGAAAGTCCAAGCACATCACAAATGGTCTGTGTAAGTCATAATAAGGTTCATTGAAAGAAGGAATTTATAAAAATGTTAGGTGATTAAATTGGTCATAGTTAAAGGAAATCATAACAAATAGTCTTTCTAAAAATTGGACTGATATTAACACGAATACAAAACTAAAGAATCTGTTAGAACTATATTTTCTTATAATTTTATTTACTCAGTGAAATTGCAAGACGCTTTTAATTTTTAAAATCTATTATCTCTGTCTTTTCAAAATTCTTCACATTGATAAATCAGAAGTTCAACTTCTGGTGTACCCTACTGCTTCAGTTCTTTCTACATTTTAGAAGGCCTGGGATGGCAACTCTTCCCAACTTTTGTTGGCTGCTGTGTAATGGTTTTAAATTAATAGTCTAAAGTAAGGGAAAATTTTTGAAAACTAGCAAATGGCAAATGAAAACTCTTTTTTTTTTTTTTTTTTTTTTTTTTTGAGACGGAGTCTCGCTCTGCCACCCAGGCTGGAGTGCAGTGGCCGGATCTCAGCTCACTGCAAGCTCCACCTCCCGGGTTTATGCCATTCTCCTGCCTCAGCCTCCCGAGTAGCTGGGACTACAGGCACCCACCTCGTCGCCCGGCTAGTTTTTTGTATTTTTAAGTAGAGACAGGGTTTCACCGTATTAGCCAGGATGGTCTCGATCTCCTGACCTTGTGATCCGCCCGTCTCGGCCTCCCAAAGTGCTGGGATTACAGGCTTGAGCCACCGTGCCCGGCCGGCAAATGAAAACTCTTATAGGACCTGCCTCTGTCTGTGTGTTTGTTATATCTATATATTTATATATGTCATGTGGAAGTGATATTTCACTACCCGTTATATGAAAAAGCTCTAATCAATTGGCTTGAAAAAAAAAAGTAAGTGCTTCTCAGACTAACAGAATCTAGCTCAGATGCTTTTTAGTTCATATGACTAGTAATCATTGGTAAGATTAATTTGTTAAATTTAATCTCAATTTTCTCCAGTAATTTAAAGTGTTCTTAAAGTCATGCTATGTGAAATTAAGTAATACTAGCTTTTCCTATGGGGATTAGGGTTGCCAATAGTTAGAACAGTAGGAAATAAAAATGTGGGTTTGGTAAGTTTATAAAAACATGAATATGTAGTTTTCTTTAAAGAAAATGTAATTTTTCTCATTTAGAGACTATTTAAGGGTTGCTTTAAAATAAAAGAAAAAATATATAAATAAAACTAATGAATAAAGAGAAATAAAGGTGCATGAAATAAGAAACTTTGACTACTAGGTGGCCATGTGGTAACCCGTGGTATGGAGTTGCATCAGGGTTGTATTCAGTTACCAAAGGTAAAAGTAACCAGTGGAATTTAGATGATGGATCATACTCTAAATTCCAAAATCCAAAAGCTATTCATAAATATTTTGATTTTATGACAATATAGTTATTTGCATAAGTTTAATAAGAGTCCCTTCTTTTGAAACAAGTCACATTTGAAGATGCTGGTTATTTTACCAAGGGTTTGACTGGAATAACACATTTTCAGGTAAAGTTTCAGCAAAGCCAACTTGAAAAGATCCTATATGGCCAATCAATTTTTGCTGCACTTTATGCAAATAATCAAGCCAAGTATAATAAGCCTGAAACTTATTTTGCACACAAATTAGTCTTATTATTTCTCTTTAGTAGATAATGAGGGCTAGAAAAGGAAATTGTTTCAAAGGAAAACTGTAACACCTATTACTAGATTCTAGCCCTGACTTTTGAGTGCAGATTGAATAATGAATTATTTCTTGGTTACAATAATTGTCTAAAGAGCACAGCACCAGGTTATAATTTTCTTCATGTTTTTATTTGGAGCTCTAATGGAATAGATTCCTTTTTCTGTTCTGACACATACATTAACTTTTAATTGTCAAATTATGAATATTATTTATCTCCCATAGTTTTACTTTATCTGAGAAAACTAGAGTCATGATATTCTAAAGACTAGAGATGATTTGACAAAACCTGTGAATTTTTCTCATTTAGAATCCCACTGAGTCCAATCCGTTTTTCACTGCAAACGCACTACTGCTAAAAGTATACAAGCACCTAGGTCCAGGACTATCCTGGAAGAGGTGGGTCCATGAGATTGTAACAGCCAGTTTTGAGGGCTGGAATTAATTCAGATCCTCCAAATCAAGGATGAGCTACACAGATGTCTAAATAGCTGGTATAATGGGCTTTGCCTCCTGGGTTATTATGTGCATGGCATCTTTTCATCCACCTCAACCTTAAAGAATTTTTCTATTTCCCATATAATTGAAGAAAATTATTACTGAGAGGATATAACGATACCTCATGACAAAGCCTCCTGGGTATAATTCTCCTAGCTATGAAATTTAGGCAGATACATATTTTTTAAAATTTTATCAGCCATCTTACAACAAAATTACTAAAAGACCACAAAAAGCATTGTGGCAAAACAAAAGTCTCTAACTTTCTTAGTTTAAAAGATTTTAATTATTAAAATCATTATGGTGGTGATGATGATGATTATTATTATCATTATGTTTTGGAGACAGAGTCTTGCTCTGTTGCCAGGCTGGAGTGCAGTGGCACAATCTCAGCTCACTGCAACCATTGCCTCCCAGGTTCAAGTGATTCTCCTGACTCAGCTTCCCGAGCAGCTGGGACTACAGGCACAATTGCACCATGCCCAGCTAGTTTTTGTATTTTTAAAAAAGTAGAAACAAGGTTTCTCCATGTTGGCCAGGATATTCGTGATCGCTTGACCTCGTGATCCACCTCCCTCATCCTCCCAAAGTGCTGAGATTACAGACATTAGCCACCGTGCCTGGCCAATAATAATTATGTTTTCTATAGCTAATTCCTATAAGTCTGTAACCAAAACCAAGATTACGGTAGCTCAATGAATAGAAGTTAAAGATAGATATGGTCAATTTTCTAAGCTTGCCTTTGGCTTTTCTTTGTTGGATTTTATATTACTTTAAAATTTTTCAGGGGTAATGAATGTCTGTCCACATCCATTCCTATCTAGCCTAAAAAATTTCATTGGCTATAAGACTTTTGGCTTTAAGACCCTTGGCCTTTAGGAGTCCCACTGAGGAACAGGATGGGCCTACAGCAGGCAGACATGCTACCCTGTTAACAGTGTGGGACAAAGTAAAAGTTTGGTGGCCATTGATTCTGGCAAATCTTGGACAGAATGGGGAGAATGTAAACCAAAAATAAAATTCTAAACCCCACAACATCTGAAATTGACCCCTCCTCTTAGCCAAGAGCATTCCAAAGTTAGTCTGAAAAACTAGTTCAGGCCATGATGGGAAGGAGGAGTTGGACATGCCTCATTATACCATCTTCCCTTTTGGAATTACTGATAGAACAGACTCTTTAAATCTGATAAGAAACATTTGCACTGTATTCTCTCTGAAGCCTGCTACCTGGTGGCTTTATCTGCCTGATAAATACTTGGTCTCCACAATGCCTTATCATAACCCAGACATTCCTTTCTATTGATAATAACTCTTTCAACAAATTCCCAGTCAGAAAATCTTTAAATCTACCTATGAACTGGAAGCCCCTGCTTCGAGCTGGCTATCCTTTCCAGACTGAATCAATGTACTTCTTATATGTATTGATGGATGTCTCATGTCTCCCTAAAATGTATGAAACCATGCTATACCTCGACCACCTTGGGCACATGTCATCAGGACCTCCTGAGGCTATGTCACAAGCATGTTCTTAACCTTGACAAAGTAAACTTTCTAAACTGAATGAGCCTCACATCTGATACTTTTGGTTTACAGCTTTGTATTAGTCCGTTATCACACTGCTATGAAGAAATACCCAAGACTGGGTAATTTATAAAGGAAAGAAGTTTAATTGACTCACAGTTCTGCAGGACTGGAGAGGCCTCAGTAAATTTACAATCATGGTGGAAGGGGAAGCAAACATGTCCTTCCTCACATGGTGGCAGCAAGGAGAAATGCCTAGCAAAATGGGGGGAAAACCCTTATAAAACCATTAGATCTTGTGAGAACTCACTATCATGAGAAGAGCATCATGTAGGTAACCACCCTATGATTCAATTACCTCCCACTGGGTCCTTCCCACAACACGTGAGGATTATGAGAACTACAATTCAAGATGAGATTTGGGTGGGAACACAGCCAAACCATATTATTCCACCCAGCCCCTCCCAAATATCAAGTCCTCACACTTAAAATCATACCTTCTCAACAGTCCTGCAAATTCTTAACTCATTCTAGCATTAACCCAAAAGTCCAAATCCAAAATCTCATCAGAGACAAGTGCCTTCCACCTAAGAGCCTGTAAAATCAAAAGCAAGTTAGTTACTGCCTATAAGGGTAACAACATTGGGTAAATATACCCATTCCAAATGGGAGAAATTGGTCAAAATGAAGGGACTACACACTTCATGCAAGTCCAAAATCTAGTGGAGCATCAAATCTTAAAGCTCCAGAATGATCTCCTGTGACTCCATGTCTCACATCCAGGTCACACAACCATGGCCTTGGGCAGCTCCACCCCTGTGGTTTTGCAAGATATATCCCCCCTCCTAGCTTCCTTCATGGGCTGTCATTGAGTATTTGTGGCTTTTCCAGGCGTGCAAGGCTAGCTGTTGGTAGGTCTACCATTTTGGGGTCTGGAGGACAGTGACTGTCTTCTCACAGGTCCACTAGGCAGTGCCCCAGTGGGGACTCTGTGTGGGGGCTCCAATCCCACATTTCCCTTTTGCACTGCCCTAGCAGAGGTTCTCCATGAGGGGCTCAGCCCCTACAGCAAACTTCTGCCTAGACATCCAGGCATTTACGTACATCTTCTAAAATCTAAGCAGAGATTCCCAAACCTCAATTCTTTACTTCTGTGCACCTGCAGGCCCAACACCACATGTAAGCCACCAAGGCTTGGGGCTTGGACCCTCTGAAGCAATGGCCTGAGCTGTACATTGGCCCTTTTAGCTATGGCTGGAGCGGAAGCAACTGGGATACAGGGCACCATGACCCAAAGCTGCATAGAGCAGGGGGGTCCCCCCAGGAAACCACTTTTTCCTCCTAGGCCTCCAGACCTGTGGTTTAAAATCAAGGGCTACTGTGAAAGTCTCTGTCATGCCCTGGAGAGATTTTCCCCATTGTCTTGGTGATTAACATTTGGTTCCTCCTTACTTATGTGAATTTCTGCAGCTTGCTTGAATTTCTCCCCAGAAAATGGAGTTTTCTTTTCTATCACATTGCCAGGGTGCAAATTTTTCAAACTTTTAAGCTCTGCTTCCTCTTGAATGCTTTGCTACTTAGAAATTTATTCTGCCAGATACCCTAAATCATCTCTCTTAAATTCAAAGTTCCACAGATATCTAGGGGCAGAGGCAAAATGCCACCAGTCTCTTTTCATAGCAAGAGTGATCCTTACTCCAGTTCCCAACAAGTTCCTCATCTTCATCTGAGACCACCTCAGCTTGGACTTCATTGTCCATATCACTATCAGCATTTTGATCAAAGCCTTCAACAAGTCTCTAGGAAGTTCCAATCTTTCCCATGTTTTCCTGTCTTATTCTGAGCCCTCCAAATTATTCCAACCTCTGCCTGTTACCCAGTTCCAAAGTCACTTCCACATTTTTGGGTATCTTTACAGCAGTATCCCACTCTACCAGTACAAATTTACAGTGTTCGTCCTTTCCCATGCTGCTATGAGGAAATATCCCAAACTGGATAATTTATAAAGGAAAGAGGTTTAATTGACTCACAGTTTCCACAGGGCTGGAGAGGCCTCAGGAAACCTAAAGTCATGGTGGAAGGGAAAGAAAACACATCTTTCTTCACATGGTGGCAGCAAGCAGTGCTGAGCAAAAGGGGGAAAAATCCCTTATAAAACCATCAGATCTCATGAAAATTCACTCACTATTATGAGAACAGCAGCATGGGGGTAACTGTCACCATGAATAAACTACCTCCTGCCAGGTCCCTCCCATGATATGTGGAGTTCATGGGAACTACAAAACAAGATGAGATTTGGGTGGGGACACAGTCAAATCATATCAGGCTTTGTTAGCAAATTATATACAATTAAGGAGAGCGATTAGCAAACTAGAAGATGCATCAGAAAAAATACAGAGTGAAGCACACAGAGACAAAAAAATGGGGGAATAGTGTGAGTCCAAATGGACATGATTTCCATCACAGAAGACGGAAGAGAGAAGATAAGCAGAAGCAGTTATGCTGGGAAATATTATGATTTCATATTTTTCAAACTAATATAAAAATATTAAACCAAAAACTCAAGAGCATTAAAATATAAATCAATAAAAGTTTCATCACTAAATAAATACAAGTAACACTATGACAGAGGCAGATCACACTTGAACTTCAAGAAACCCGAAACAAAAAAAGAAAATCTTAAAAGCAACCAGAGTAAAAGGTTTTTTTCAAAGCAGGAACAATTGATTGATAATTTTCTTATCAACAGGAAAAGTTTGAGAAAGAAGAGTAGCTCAGAGCAGTGTGAGCTATGTGAGGTATGCAAAATTGATCAGGTTCAGAGAAACATGAATATGAGACTTCAATCTGGACAGGATTCCCACTCCACCCCACCCCCACTCCCTGCCCCACCATACCCATGCCCAGGGCAATTGTTAAAGGCATTTTTTCTTTCTTTTCTTCCTTACAGTTTTCAGACTAGTTGATAAATTACCCAAAATGTCATCACAAGTTGCACAGTGTGACCTTCACTCAGTATCTTCACAAGATTAAATAAAGATATCTCATGAACATAACTTATAGCCAATCAATAGTGTATGTTATTTTAATGAACAATGTAGGAACTGCTTTCTTTTTTTTCCTTTAAAAACTCACTTTTGCTAGCTGCTAATTAGAGCATATATTCAGGGAAAATTGAATCTGTGTCTCACAGGTTGCAGTCCTCAAATTTGGTCCAAATAAACTCTCTACTTATTTCAATTTTACCTCAGTTCTTTTCTTTAAGTTAACAACTTTGAGGCCAATTTCATATGGAGAAAATAAGATAATTTCAAACCACATAAAAACCTTCTGCTCTTGCTTTTACTTTTTCTTTCTCTTCTTTTTCCTTCCCTTTCTGAATTGTTCAGCCCTAAAGCCCACTAGGTGAGACAGAGCAATGAAGGTATCTGCTTTGAAAGTGAAAAGGGCCAGAACGGCTCTGGGAGGAGTCAGAGGCTGAACAGGGTAAAGAGGATGTTACAAGAGATGACGCTGGGTTTTGTAGCTGAGTGGCTGAAGGGGGCATCTGTGTCACTGAAGGAGTGGCAGAGGTGTCATGGAATGAGACCTTGGTTACACACAGGGAGAATTAATCAAGCAAATTCAGAATAATAGGAGTCAACAGGCAGATGTGATTTATGACAAGGTAAGACAGCAGATAAGTGGGAAAGGATAGGCTTTTAAATAAATGATGCAGGGTCCTTTGGATAGCCACATGGATTAGTATGTAACACTAGGAATCACTGGCATAAGCAAAAACATATATAAATCTCACAAATATAGGGTTGAGTCAAAGAAGCCAGATGAAGAGACAGATGAAGAGAGTTCATGTGATACCATTTCATTTCTACTATGTTCATAATCAGACAAAGTAATTAACAGTGTTAGAAATCAGAACAGTGTTTACCTTGTGGGGAAGAAAAATGAAGTGGTGATTGGGGAATAGCACATGAGAGTTTCTGAAGGGCTGATAATGTTCTATTTCTTGATTTGCATATGGGTGTGTTCACTTTGTGATAATTCATTGCATTGTGTCTAATGATTTCTGCATTTTCTGCTGATATGTTGTACTTCAACTAAGAAAATTAGAAAACTAATACTGATACTAATAGGAATAGATTAACATAAACAAAAGTAGACTAAAAATTGAGGTAACAGTCTAACTCCAATTCTAGTCATCTTAGTTTGATAATAAATTCTTACATTGATCATTATTTTCTTTTGTGGAACAAATATTTATGATATACTAGATGCCAGGTACACATAGTGGTTAAACATAGAGGCCAAGTCCCTGGCTCTGAAAGTTTACCCCATATTGCCTTCCTATGATGCATTTACGTGCTCACAGTTGACCCTTGAACATCACGGGACTTAACCGTGCTGCAAATTTCTTATGTCTCCACCACACTGAGAAAGCAAGACCAAACCCTCCTCTTCCTTCTCCTTAGCCTACTCAACATGAAGACAAGAAGGAAGAAGTCTATGATGATTTACTTCCACTTAATAAATAGTAAATGTGTTTTCTTTTCCTTCTGATTTTGTGAATATTTTCTTTTATCTAGCTTACTTTACCTAAGAATACAGTCTGTAATACATATACAAAAGATGTGTTGATTTGTCATCGGAAATGCTTCTGGTCAATAGTAGGTTATTAGTACTTAAATTTTTGAGGAGTTCTATGCAGATTTTAGACTGAGCAGAGATCAAGGGTCAACTACATTAAATAAATATCTATTAAGCACCTACAATGTGTTAAACTGGGAAAATCTTCTATCTTTTAAAAAAACAAATTTGTATTTATTTACATAATGAGTTTACTCTGGAACATTTCTCATCCTAATTAGCAGCCAAAATGTAGAACTAGAAAAATGTAGAAGTTATAACTAATAAAAGTTATTTTCCTATAACTTTTATTTACTGTGAAAGAATTTGCAGAAAAAGTTTTATCAGTGATACACTTAATAACAAAGTAATACTAATTGAAAATATAATGAGGAAAGGAAAGAAATAGAGTTAAAGTGTCTGAATAGAGTTTTGTTAAATTAATTGCATATAATGACAGTAAGCAGGCTAGCCAAATGGGGGAAATCACTTTTATAGGAATGACATTTAAAAAACAGTTAAATATGATTTCTAAGTAGCATAAAGTCTATCAAAATCTTTGTTTTAAATTTCTTGAGAACACTTTTTTTTTTTTTTGGTAAATAAAGTATTTTCACTCCCACTCCCAACCACATGCTCAAGTGAAGTGCCTATATACCACCATCTTTTGTTTATACATAGCAATAACACCAAAAAGTAACTGAATTTTCTTAGTGCTTAAAAACTGTTAGATGATTTGTATCAATCTCATCAACACCATCCAAAAGCTATAACAAGTCACAATGTCGTCCTGAGTTCAACGCTTCATTGGGTAGTTATGAGGCCTGGCTACACACTTTTTGAAAAATATGGAATTCTGGCCCATTCTTGATGATTTTGATTTAGTATAACTGCACTGGAATGCAAGTACCATCAACATTAATTTAAATCTGTCAATTACCAAGAATTCTAAATAACAGAACTCAAATTTGTAAGTTTTTTATTGTTATCTGCATTTTTTTTTTAGAGCCTTGCTCTATCACCCAGGCTTGAGTTCAGTGGCATGATCGTAGCTTACTGCAGCCCTGAGCTCCTAGGCCAAGCAATCCCCACACCTCATCCTACCGAGTAGTTGGGACTACAGGTGTGCACCACCACGCCCACCTAAATTTTTATTTTTTATAGAGGCAGGGTCTCACCCTGTTGTCCAGGCTGGTCTTGAACTCCTGACCTCAAGCAATCCTCCTGTCTTAGGGTCCCAAAATGTTGGAATTACAGATGTGAGCCTCTGTGCTTGGCCTGCATTGCTATTTTCTTTTTCTAAATTTTCTTCAGTATTTCAGCAAATAGTAGGCACACAGAAAATGGTTACTCAAAGTTTTAAATTGAATGATTGTAAAAGATTACTGAAAACATAGCGGAAAATAAATTTTTAAAACCAGAAATAGTGAGAACACATTCATAAATATTACTTAAATAGCAAAACAATTTAAACAGTAAATAATGAAATGGAAATAATTTCACACAGTCTGAAAAGGAAATGTGGTACTTCATACATTTAATATACCCTCACCATACAGAATGTTCTTTCCCTATTACATAATGAGTATATGTATTAAGCCCTAAAATTTTGGAATAATAAAAGACTATATTCATATTTGGTAACTTATTTATTTAATCAGAAGAGGTTTCCAACATAAATAAATAGATTGAACTTACTTTGTATGAAAATTGCATTATCTAAAACTTCACAGAGAAAATAGGAAAACTCCACATTTAGTGTTCAGGTCTGCTAAGTCATATTTTTAAATCTAAGTATAGGCATGAAAATGATTTCATTGTCATGGTAGTAATAGCTGAACTGGTCAATAAGCAATAAGTAAGTCTTGTTTAAGAAGTGGTTGTTTCTGGTAACCACTATAACCCCACGTTTTTGGAGTTACACGTTGGCAGTGATATTGGCCATATAATTCCCTATGGTACTGATGGCAGATACAGAATTTGGTATAGGAATGATGATAGTAGGTGTTAGGATTTAATTTGTAGGTATACTAACCACAGTTGCCCTAGAATAGGTCATTAGAAAGTTGTCATTTTTGTCAAGTGAGAGTAGTAATCAGACTTAGTCAATTTACTAGAAAAAATGAAAGCTTTGTATTTATGAATAAGTGGTGAATGGCTTTGAATAACATGAAATAGAAATTGTAATGCTTGTAGATTCCAGTGATAGGCTATTAAAAGGTTCAGTAAAGTTTTGTCTGTTGTAGGAGTACATAGAGTAGAAATGTGGTGGTCTCTATTGTGAAATTTCAGTAGATGTTATGGGAGTAGCACATTTTTTTGATGTAGCATGGTTGTTGTGGCTATGAATTGACTCATTTGAAGGGGCAGTGGAAGAGTTGGCAGTATTGTGATAGCAAATTATGTAGAAACTATAACTGCGATTTCATTTTCTATTAACAGGCAATGATGCTCATGGAGATTGTAAATTGAGCTGACATTTCTAGAGAGTTGTGATTGAAGAGTCAGTTGAGTTATTAGTGTATGTGTTGGCTTTCATTTAGTTGAGTTGGTGGCAGTGAAGGTTAAAGATGTTGTTTTAGTTGTATCAGAAAACAGAAGAGACTCAGTAACTGAGTTGGAGGTAGCTATTGTGAGGGTTGTAAATTCAATTAAAGTGCAGGTAGTAGTGTCTGATGATTTTGTTAAAGTAATAATCATTTGTAGGTTCATTTGATATGAGAGCAATTCAGGGTTGAGTTAAAAGTTGTTGGATGATTTATGTAGTTGTAGCTTCAACCGAAGTGGGAGTTTTGGCCACTGTGGATACCAATGAGTGAGACTGTTATTGTAATCTTATGATACTAGATTCAGTAAAAGTTACAATGGTCATAGACTTAGCTAATATGAACCTGGTTGTCATGGCTGTGGCCTCAATTGAAAAGATAATTGTGATTGTGGCAATACATTCAGTTGAAGGAACAAAGCTTGGAGTTACAATGATAAGTTTGGGTTAAGAGATGGTGCTCACAATTATGCTGACACGTTCAGATGAGGTGCTACCAGTAGATGTAGTTATACTAACTTCAGTTAAAGTAGCAGCTGCTGTTGTGGTTATTAGTTTATTTAAAATGGTAGCAGGCAAGGTACGGTGGCTCATGCCTGTAATCCCAGCACTTTGGGAGGCTGAGGCAGGTGGATCATGAGGTCAGGAGATCGAGACCATCCTGGCTAACATGGTGAAACTCCATCTCTACTAAAAATACAAAAAATTAGCCAGGCATGGTGGTACAGGCCTGTGGTTCCAGCTACTTGGGAGGCTGAAGCAGGAGAATCGCTTGAACCTGGGAGGCAGAGGTGGCACCACTGCACTCCAACCTGGGTGACAGAGTAAGACTCTGTCTCAAAAAAAAAAAATGGTAGCAATACCATTAGTGTCTACAGACTCATTAGATGAGGTCCATGTTGCTGTTATGTTAAATTCAGCTGAAGTGCTATATATGGTTGCGTGATTTGTGGTTAAATTGAAGGAATGGCTGCTATTGTGATAACTGGTTCTTTTGAAGCAATAGTCCTGACTCTTATACTTACAGGCTAGTAGAGATGCTGCCTATGATTGTTACGATAACGACCATCGTCAAAATGGTGGCTATTTCTATTTTCAAGGTTTAGTTCAGTCAAAGTGATGGATGCCGTTGGAGTAGTGGGTTCAGTAGAAGTAGTAATGGGGACTTTTGTGGTTGTAGCCTGAGTGGGAGTGCCTGTGGTTGTTGTGGTAGTCAGTTCAGGTGAACCGGTAGGTGCAGTTGTGGTTGAAGATTCAGTAGAAGCAGAAGTTGGAATCATTGTGATTGATGGCTCAGTGGAAGTCCCTACAGTTGTTGTACTAGTCTATTCAGTGGGCATTATGGCTGCTATTGTGGTTGTAGACTCAATGAGGGCAATCACAGTGGCAATTTTGGTTGTACCCACCATGGAAGTACCAACAGTCATTGTGGCAGTCTGTTTAGTTTCAGGGCTAACTGCTATTGTGGTTGTGGGTACAGAAGAAGGGAGAGTGGTGACTGTTGTAGTTGTAGCCACAGTGGAAGGACCTGATGTTATTGTGGC
The DNA here is from genome assembly GCF_009764315.1 of Trachypithecus francoisi. NCBI lineage: Eukaryota > Metazoa > Chordata > Mammalia > Primates > Cercopithecidae > Trachypithecus > Trachypithecus francoisi. Next base: position 214,660 of record NW_022681435.1, on the reverse strand, counting down.
AGTTGTTTCAGTGGAGGTGCTGGCTGCTATTGGTGTTGTCAATCAAGTAGAGGAGGTAGTAGTGCTCACCATGGTGGTAGCCTCAGTAAAAGTGCTGGCAATTAGATGGTTGGTTGGATTGAAGTGGTGACTTCTGAGGAAGAAGTGGTGGTGGCTGATGTGGTTGAAGACTCAGCAGAAACTGCTGCACTTGTGGTAATCCGTTAAGTTTCAATGCTGGCTGTTTAACTGCCAGGATCAGTAAAGGTGGCAGTGGTGGTAATTATGGTAGCAGTATCAGTGGAAGTGCCTGCAGTTGTTGTGGCAGAGTGTTCAGTTTCAGTGCTGGCTGTTGTTGTGGTTTTAGGTTCAGTAGAGATGGCAGTGGTGGCTGTGGTGGTTGGAGCTTCAGTGGAAGTGCCCACAGTTGTTGTGGCAGATTGTTCAGTTGCAGTTGCTGACTGTTGTTGTCGTTGTGGGTTCAGTAAAGGTGGTAGTGGTGGCTGTTGTGGTTGTAGCCTCAGAGAAAGTGCCAGCAATTGTTATGGCAGACTATTCAGTTGCAGTGCTGGCTGTGTTGTAGTGCTTGGTTCAGTAGAGGTGGTAGTGGTGGCTGTGGTCATTGTAGTCTCAGTGGAAGGGTCAGCAGTTGTTGTGGCAGACTGTTCAGTTGCAGTGCTGACTGTGTTGTAGTGCTTGGTTCAGTAGAGGTGGTAGTGGTGGCTGTGGTCATTGCAGTCTCAGTGGAAGGGTCAGCAGTTGTTGTGGCAGACTGTTCAGTTGCAGTGCCAGGTGTTGCTCTACTACTGGACTCGGAAGAGGTGGCAGTGGTGGCTATTGTGGTAGAAGTGTCAGTGGAAATGCCTGCAGTTCTGGTGGCAGAGTGTTCAGTTGAAGTGCTGGCTGTTGTTGTGGTTGTGGGTTAAGTAGAGGTGGCAGTGGTGGCCACTGTAGTTGTAGTCTCAGTGGAAGTGCCTGAAGTTGTGGTGGCAGACTGTTCAGTTACAATGCTGGCTGCTGTTGTGGTTATGAGTTCAGTAGTGGTGGTCGTGGTGACTGTAGTGGTTACAGCCTCAGTGGAAGTGCCTGCAGTTGTGGTGGGACACAGTTCAGTTGCAATACTGGAGGTTGTAGTGCGGGTTCAGTAGATGTGATAGTGGTGTCTGCTGTGGTTTTAACTGCAGTGGGAGTACCTCCAGTTGTTGTGGCAGTGGTGTCTGTTGTGGTTGTAGCTCCAGTGGAAGTACTTTCAGTTGTTGTGGCAGACTGTTCAGTTGCAGTGCTGGCTGTTGTTGTGGTTGTGGGTTCAGTAGAGGTGGTTGTGGTTGCTGTGTAGTTGTACCCTCAGTGGAAGTGCCAGCAGTTGTAGTGGCAGACTGTTCAGTTACAGTGCTGGCTGTTGTTGTGGCTGCGAGTTCAGTAGAGGTGGCAGTGGTGGCTGTTGTGGTTATAGTCTCAGAGGCTGTGGCTGCAGTAGTGGTGGCAGATTGTTCAGTTACAGTGCTTGCTGTGGTTGATGTTGGGGGTTCAGTAGAAGTGGTATTGGTGGCTGTTGGGCATGTAGCCTCAGTGGATGTGCCTGCAGTTGTAGTAGCAGACTATTCAGTTGCAGTGCTGGCTATTGTTGTGGTTGTTCAGTAGAGGTGGAAGTGGTTGGTGTTGTGGTTGTAGCCTCAGTGGAAGTGCCTGAAGTTGTGGTGGCAGACTGTTCAGTTGCAGTACTGGCTGTTGTAGTGATGGGTTCAGTAGACATGGCTGTGGTGTCTGTTGTGGTTGTAACTCCAGTGGAAGTACCTCCAGTTGTGGCAGACTGTTCAGTTGTAGTGCTGACTGCTTTTGTAGCTGTGGGTTCATTAGAGGTGGTAGTGGTTGCTGTTGTGGTTGTAGCCACAGTGGAAGTGCCAGGAGTTGTGGTGGAAGACTGTTCAGTTGCAGTGTTGGCTGTTGTTGTGGTTGTGGATTCACTAAAGGTGGCAGTGGTGGCCATTGTGGTTGTAGTCTCAATGGAAGTGTCTGCAGTTATGGTGGCAAACTGTTCAGTTGCAGTGCTGGCGGTGGTTGTCACTGTAGGTTTGGTAGAAGTGGCAGTGGTGTCTGCTGTGGATGTATTCTCAGTGGAAGTGCCTGCAGTTGTGGTGGCAGACAGCTCAGTTACAGTGCTGGCTGTTGTGGTGGTGGGATCAGTAGAGGTGGTAGTGTTGGCTTTTGCTGTTGTAGTCTAAATGGAAGCAAGTTTACACAGAAACGGTGTAACTCTGTGAGATGAAATCACACATCACAAAGCAGTTTCTCAGAAAGTTTCTAGTTTTTATCTGAGAATATTTCCTTTTTCACTATTTCCGTTGTCAGTGTAGTCTTCAATGCGGTCTAAAATATCCCATCTCCAATTCCCCAAAATTAGTGCTAACAAACTGCTCCATGATAGGAAAGTGCATCTCTGGGATGTGAATTCACACATCACAAAGCAGTTCCTCAGAAGTCTTCCTTTTGGTTTTTATCTGACAATATTTCCTTTCCCCTAAGGCTTCAATGCACTCCCAAACATCCTAATACAGTTTCCACGAAAGCAGTGTTAGCAGACTGCTGTATGAAAAGAATGGTGCAGCTCTGTGAGATGAAGTCACACATCACAAAGTAGTTTCTCAGAAAGCTTCTTTCTAGTTTTTATCTGAGGATATTTCCTTTTTCACTATAGGCCTCAAAGTGCTGCCAAATATCCCCTGGCAGAGACCACAAAAACTGTGTTAACAAACTACTCAATGAAAAGAACAGTTTAACTCTGTGAGATGCACTTGCATAACACAACGCAGTTTCGCAGGTAGCTTCTTTCTAGTTTTTATCAGAGAATATTTTCTTTCTCATTCTAGGCCTCATAATACTGACAAATGTGGCTTTGCAGATTACAGGAAAACAGTGTCAGCAAACTGCTCCATGAAAAGAAAGGTGTAACTCTCTGAGATGAATTCACACAGCACAAAGAACTTTTTCAGAAAGCTTCTATCCAGTTTTTATCTGAGAATATTTCCTGTGTCACCAGAGGCTTCACTGAGCTAAGAAACATTCCATTGCAGATTACACAAAAACAGTGTTAGCAAACAGCTTCATGCAGGCAAAGGTGTAGCTCTGTTAGATGAATTCACACATCACAAAGAACTTTCTCAGAAAGCTTCTTTTTAGTTTTTATCTGAGGATATTTCCTTTTTCATGATAAGGCTCAAAGGTCTTCCAAGTATTCCCTGGTATATTGCACGAAAACAGTGTTAGCAAACTGCTCCATGAAACGCAGAGTGTAACAATGTGAGATGGATTCGCACATCGCAATGCGGTTTCTCAGATAGCTCCTTTCAAGTGTTTATCTGAGTATTTGTATTTTTCACCGTAGGCCTCAACGAGCTCCAATATATCCCATTGGAGTTTTCACAAAAAGAGTGTTAGCCGACAGCTTCATGAAGAGAAATCTGCAACTCTGTGTCATGAATTCACACATCACAAAGAAGTTTCTCTGAAAGCTTCTTTATGGTTTTTATCCGAGGATATTTCCTTTTTCACTACAGGCCTCAAAGGGCTGCCAAATATCCCCTGGCAGAGTCCATGAAAGCGGTGTTAACAAACTGCTTAATGAAAAGAGCAGTTTAACTCTGTGAGATGCACTCTCATAACACAAGGCAGTTTCTCAGTTTCTCAGATAGTTTCTTTCTAGTTTCTATGAGAGGATATTTCCTTTTTTGTTCTAGGCCTCATAGTGCTGACAAATGTGATATTATGGATCGCATTGAAGTGTATGGTGACAAAGGAAGTATCCTCAGATAAAAACGAGAAAGAATCTTTCTGAGAAAGTTCTTTGTGATGTCTGAATTCATCTCACAGTGTTACACCTTTCTTTCCATGGAGCAGTTTGCTAACACTATTTTCATGGAATTTGCAAAGGGATATTTGGGAGCACATTGCTTCCTATAGTGAAAAAAGAATTATCCTCAGATAAAAACTAGAAAGAAGCTTTCTGAGAAATTTCTTTGTGATGTGTGAATTCATCTCACAGAATTACACTGTTCTCTTCATTGAGCAGTTTGCTAATACTGTGTTCTTGGAATCTGCAATGGGATATTTCATAGCACATTGAAGCTTATGGTGACAAAGGAAATACATCAGACAAAAACTGGAAAGAAGCTTTCTGAGAAACTGCTTTGTGATTCAGGAATTCACCTCACAGAGTTACACGATTCTTTTCAAAGAGCAGTTTGGTAGCACTGTTTTTGGGGAATCTGAGAAGGAATATTTTGGATCGCAATGAAACCTGTGGTGACAAAGGAAATATACTCTGATAAAAATTATGAAGAAGTTTTCTGAGAAGTTACTTTGTGATGTGGGAATTCATCTCACAGTGTTGCACCTTTCTTTCCATGGAACAGTGTGCTAACACTCTTTTCGTGGAATCTGCAAAGGGATATTTGCGAGCACATTGAGGCCTATGGTAAATAAGGAAATAATCTTAGAAAAACACTGGAAAGAACCTTCCTGAGAAACTGCTTTGTAATATGTGAATTCATCTCACAGAGTTATAATGTTCTTTTCATTTAGCAGTCTGTTAAAACTGTTTTCTTGGAATCTGCAATGAAATATTTCACAGCAAATTGAAGCTTAACGTGACTAAGGAAAATCTTCATATAAAAACTAGAAAGAAGCTTTCTGAGAAACCGCTTGGTGATGTGTTAATTCATCTCAAAGAGTTACATGATTCTTTTAATGGATCAGATTTGTAGCAATGTTTTAGGGTAAACTGAGAAGCTATGTTTTGTATCACATTGAAGCCTATGTTGACAAAGGAAATACACTCAGACAAAAACCAGAAAGAGGCATTCTGAGAAAGTTTTTTGTGATGTGTGAATTCATCTCACAGAGTTTCACTGTTCTTTTCATTGAGCAGTTTGCTAAAACTGTTTTCGTGGAATCTGCAATGATATATTTGGGAGCACATTGAAGCCAATGGTGACAAAGAAAGTATAATCAGAGAGAAACCAAAAAGAAGGTTTCTGATAAACTGCTTTGTGACATGTGAACTCATCTCACAGATTTACACTGAATTTTTCATTGAGCAGTTATCTCACACCATTTTCTTGGAATCTGCAATGGGATATGTCAGAGTGCATAGAAGCTTATGGTGACAAAAGAAATATCCTCAGGAAGAAGCTAGAAAGAAGCTTTTTGAGAAACTGCTTTGGGATGTGTGAATCCATCTCACAGAGATACACAATACTTGTCATGCAGCAGTTTGGTTGCACTGTTTTTGGGGAATTAGAGAAGGGATATTTTGGATTGCCTTAAAACCTATGGTGTCAAATGAAATATCCTCAGATTAAAACTAGAAAGAAACTTTTTGAGAAACTTTTTGGTGATGTGTGAGTTCATCTCACAGAGTTACACATTTCTTTTCATGGAGCAGCTCGCTAACACTGTTTTCGTGTAATCTGCAAAGGGATATTTACGAGTACATTGAGTCCCATGGTGAAAAAGGAATTATCCTCAGATAAAAACTAGAAAGAAGCTTTTTGAGAAACTGCTTTGTGATGTGTGAATTCATCTCACAAGGTTACACTATTCTTTTCAGTGAGCAGTTTCCTAACACTGCTTCCTTGGAATCTGCAATGGGATACTTCAGAGTGCATTGAAGCTTAGGGTGACAAACAAAATATCATCATATAAAAATTAGAAAGAAGTTTTCTGAGAAACTGCTTTGTGATGAGTTAATTCATCTCACAGAGTTACACGATTCTTTCTATGGAGCAGTTTGGTACCACTGTTTTTGGGGAATCTGAGAAGGGATATTTTGGATTGCATTGAAGCCTATGGTGACAAAGGAAATATCCTCACACAAAAGTTGAAAGAAGCTTTCTGAGAAGTCTCTTTGTGCTGTGTATATTCATCTCACAGAGTAACACATTTATTTTCCTGGAGCAGTTTGCTAGCACTGTTTTCATGGAATCTGCATAGGGACAATTGTGAGCGCTTTGAGGCATATAGTGAAAAAGGAAATATCCTCAGATAAAAATTAGAAAGAAACTTTGTGAGAAACTGCTTTTTGATGTGTGAATTCATCTCACAGAGTTACATTGTTATTTTCATGGAGCAGTTTGATGACACTGTTTTCTTGGAATATGCAATAGGATATTTGGGAGCGCATTGAAGTCTACCGTGAAAAAGGAAATATCCTCAGATCAAAACAAAAAGAAGCTTTCCATGAAACTGCTTTGTGATGTGTCAATTCACCTCACAGAGTCACATCATGCCTTTCATTGAGAAGTTTGCTAACTGTTTTTCCCTGGAATCTGCAATGGGATATTCCAGAGCTCATTGAGAAATATGGTGAAAAAGGAGATATCCTCAGATAAAAGCTGAAAAGAAGCTTTCTGAGAAACTGCTTTGTTATTAGTCAATTCATCTCACAGAGTTACAGCATTCTTTTCATGGAGCAGTTTTGTAGCACTGTTTTTGGGGAGTCTGAGAAGGGATATTTTGGATGGCATTGAAGCCTAAGATGACAAAGGAAATATCCTCAGATTAAAACTAGAAAGAAGCTTTCTGAGAAGCTTCTTGGTGATGTGTGAATTCATCTCACACAGTTACACGTTTTTTTTTTTTCATGGAGCAGTTTGCTAACACTGTTTTTGTGTAATCTGCAAAGGGATATTCATGAGTGCATTGAGTCCCATGGTGAAAAAGGAATTATCCTCAGATAAAAACTAGAAAGAAGCTTTGTGAGAAACTGCTCTGTTATCTGTGAATTCATCTCACAGGGTTACACTAGTCTTTTCAGTGAGCAATTTTGTAACACTGTTTCCTTGGGATCTGCAATGGGATATTTCAGAATGCATTGAAGCTTAGGGTGACAAATGAAATATCATCCTATAAAAACTAGAAAGAAGCTTTCTGAGAAACTGTTTTGTGATGTGTTAATTCATCTCCTGATTTACATGATTATTCTCATGGATCAGTTTGGTAGCACTGTTGTTGGGGAATCTTAGAAGGGATATTTTTGATCACATTGAAGCCAATGGTGACAAAAGAAATATCCTCAGATAAAAACTAGAAAGAAACTTTCCAAAAAAGTTATTTGTGATGTGTGAATTTATCTCACAGAGTTACACCTTTCTTTTCATTGAACAGTTTGCTAACACTGTTTTCGTGGAATCTGCAAAGGGATATTTATTAGCACATTGAGGCATATAGTGAAAAAGGAAATATCCTCAGATAAAAACTAAAAAGAAGCTTTCTGAGAAACAGTTTGTGGTTTATGAATTCATCTCACAGTGTTACACGATTCTTTTCATGGAGCAGTTTGGTAGCACTGTTTTTATGGAATCTGCAAAGGGATATTTGGGAGCGCATCGAGGCCTATGGTGAAAAAGGAAATATCTTCAGATAAAAGTAGAAAGAAGCTTTCTGAGAAACTGCTTTGTGATGTGTGATTTCATCTCAAAGAGCTACACTGTTCTTTTTATTGAGCAGTTTGATAACACTGTTTTCTTGGGATGTGCAATAGGATATTATGGATTGCATTGAAGCCCATGATGACAAAGGTAATATCCTCAGATAAAAACTGGAAAGAAGCTTTCTGAGAAAATTGCTTGTGATGTGTGAATTCACCTCAAAGACTTACAGCTTTCTTTTCATGGAGCAGTTTGCTAACACTGTTTTCGTAGAATCTACAAAGGGATATTTGGAAGTGCATTGAGGCTTAAGGTGAAAAAGGAATTATCCTCAAGTAAAAACTAGAAAGAAGCTATCTGAGAAAGTTCTTTGTGATGTGTGAACTCATCTCACAGAGTTACACCTTACTTTTCATGGATCAATTTGCTAACACTCTTTTTGTGCAATCCACAAAGTGATATTTGGGAGTACATTCAGGTCTGTAGTGAAAAGGGAAATATCCTCATAGAAAAACTAGAAAGAAGCTTTCTGAGAATCTGCTTTGTGATGTTTGAATTCAAGGCACAGAGTTACACTGTTCTTTTCATGGAGCATTTTGCTAGCACTGTTTTCTTGGAATCTACAAAGGCATATTTCAGAATGTATTGAAGCTTCTGGTGACAAAGGAAATATCCTCATATAAAAACTAGAAAGAAGCCTTCTGAAAAACTGTGTTATGATGTGTTAATTCATCTCACAGGGTTACATGATTACTTTCATGGATCAGTTTGGTAGCACTGTTTTTGGGGAATCTGAGAAGGGATATTTTGGATCGCCGTGAAGCCTATGGTGACTAAGGGAATATCCTCAGATAAAAACTTGAAAGAAGATTTCTGAGAAAGTTCTTTGGGTTGTGTGAATTCATCTCACAGAGTTACACCTTTCTTTTCATGGAGCAATTTGCAAACACTGTTTTCGTGGAATCTGCAAAGGGATATTTGGGAGCGCATCGAGGCCTATGGTGAAAAAGGAAATATCTTCAGATAAAAGTAGAAAGAAGCTTTCTGTGAAACTGTTTTGTGATGGTGAATTCATCTCACAGAGCTAAGCGGGGCTTTTCTTTGAGCCTTTTGATAACACTGATTTCATGGAGTCTGCCATATTATATTTGGGAGCACATTGAAGCCTATGGTGACAAAGGAAATAGCCTCAGAAAAAAAATAGACAGAAGATTTCCGAGAAATTTCTTTGTGATGGGTGAATTCATCACACAGAGTTACACATTTGCTTTCTTTCAGCAGTTTGGTAGCACTGTTTTTATGGAATCTGCAAAGGGATAATCGTGAGCTCCTAGAGACCTATGCTGAAAAAGGAAATTACTTCAGATAAAAACGTGGGAGAAGCTTTTCGAGAAGTGGTTTTGTGATGTGAGTATTCATCTCATAGAGTTTAACCTTTCTCTTCATTGAGTAGTTTGGCCTCACTGTTTTTGTGGTATCTGGGAGGAGATATTTGGGAGCGCATTGATGCCAGTGTTGAAAACAGAAGTATCATCAGATTTAAACTAGAAAGAAGCTTTCGGAGAAACTGCTTTGTGATGAGTGAAATCACCTCACAGAGTTACACCTTTCTTTTCATTGAGCAGTTTGTTAACACTGTTTTTGTGGAAACTGCAAAGCGACATTCGAGAGCGCATAGAGTCCAATGGCAAAAAAAGAAATATCTTCAGGTACAAACTTGAGAGAAGCTTTTAGAGAAACTCCTTTGTGAGGTGTGCATTCATCTCATAGAGTTAAATATTTCTCTTGAGGGAGCACTTTGGCCTCACAGTTTTTGTGGTATCTGAGAAGGGATACTTGGGAGTGCATTGAAGTCTATGGTGGAAAAGAAAATATCCTCATATAAAAACTAGAAAGAAGCCTTCTGAGAAACTGCATTGTGATGCGTTAATTCATCTCACAGAGTTACATGATTCTTTCTATGGAACAGTTTGGTACCACTGTTTTTGGGGAATCTGAGAAGGGATATTTTGGATTGCATTGAAGCCTAAGGTGACAAAGGAAATATCCTCACATAAAAATTGAAAGAAGTTTTCTGAGAAGCCTCTTTGTGATGTATGTATTCATCTCACAGAGTAATACCTTTCTTTTCATGGGGCAGTTTGCTAATACTGTTTTCATGGAATCTGCATAGGGATATTTGTGAGTGCTTTGAGATGTATAGTGAAAAAGGAAATATCCTCAGATAAAAATTAGAAAGAAACTTTCTGAGAAACTGCTTTTTGATGTGTGAATTCATCTCACAGAGTTACACTGTTATTTTCATGGAGCAGTTTGATGACACTGTTTTCTTGGAATATCGTATAGGATATTTGGGAGTGTATTGAAGTCTATTGTGACAAAGGAAATATTCTCAGATCAAAACAAAAAAGAAGCTTTCTGTGACTGCTTTGTGATGTGTCAATTCACCTAACAGAGTCACATCATTCCTTTCATTGAGAAGTTTGCTAACAGATTTTTCCTGGAATCTGCAATGGGATATTCTGGAGCTCATCAAGAAATATGGTGAAAAAGGAAAAATCCTCAGATAAAAGCTGAAAAGAAGCTTTCTGAGAAACTGCTTTGTTCTGTGTCAGTTCACCTTGCAGAGTTACAGCATTATTTTCATGGAGCAGTTTTGTAGCACTGTTTTTGGGGAGTCTGAGAAGGGATATTTTGGATGGCATTGAAGCCTAAGGTGACAAAGGAAATATCCTCAGATTAAAACTAGAAAGAAGCTTTCTGAGAAGCTTCTTGGTGATGTGTGAATTCATCTCACACAGTTACACTTTTTTTTTTTCATGGAGCAGTTTGCTAACACTGTTTTTGTGTAATCTGCAAAGGGATATTCATGAGTGCATTGAGTCCCATGGTGAAAAAGGAATTATCCTCAGATAAAAACTAGAAAGAAGCTTTGTGAGAAACTGCTCTGTGATGTGTGAATTCATCTCACAGAGTTACACCCCTCTTTTCATGGAGCAGTTTGGTAGCACTGTTTTTGGGGAATCTGAGAAGGAATATTTTCAATCGCATCAAAGCCTATGGTTACCAAAAAAGTGATGCCAAAGTGCTCCCTCAACAGAAACGTTTAACTCTGTGATATGAATGCACACTTCACAAAGGAGTTTCTCAGAAAGCTTCTCTCAAGTTTTTACCTGAAGGTATTTCCAGAGCACATTGAGGCTTAGGGTGACAAAGGAAATATACTCAGACAAAAACTAGAAGGAAGCTTTCTGAAACGTCTTTGTGATTTGTGAATTTATCTCACAGAGTTACAGGATTCTGTTCATGGAGCAGTTTGGTAGCACTGTTTTTTTTGGAATCTGAGAAGGATATTTTGGATCGCATTAAAGCCAAGAGTGACAAAGGAAATATCCTCAGATAAAAACTAGAAAGAAGCCTTCTGAGTAACTTCTTTGTGATGTGTGAATTCATCTCACAGAGTTACACTGCTCTTTTCATTGAGCAGTTTCCTAACACTCCTTTTGTAGAATCTGCAAAGGGATATTTTGGAGCGAATTGAGGTCTATGTTGAAAAAGGAATTATCTTCAGATAAAACCTAGAAAGAAGCTCTCTGAGAAACTGCTTTGTGACGTGTGAATTCATCTCCTGGAGTTACACTGTACTTTTCGCTCAGCAGTTTGCTAACACTGCTGATTCTTGGAATCTGCAGTGGGATATATTGGAGCGCATTGAAGATTATGGTGACGAAGGAATTATCCTCAGATAAAAACCAAAAATAAGCTTTCTGAGAAACTGGTTTTCTTTTCATTGAGAAGTTTGCTAACAATTTTCTCATTTAATCTGCAAAGGGATATTTGGCACACATTCAGGAATATAGTGAAAAAAGGAAATATCCTCACATAAAAACTACAAAGAAGCTTCTGAGAAAGTTGTTTGTGATGTGTGAATTCATCTCACAGAGCTACAGCTTTCCTTACATGGAGCAAATTGCTAACACTTTTTTTGTGGAATCTCCAAAGGGATATTTGTGACAGCATTGAGGCCTATCTTGAAAAAGGAAGTATCCACAGATACAAAGTAGAAAGAAGCTTTCTGAGGAACTGATTTGTGATGTGTGAATTCATCTCACAGAGTTAAACCATTCATTTCATTGGGTAGTTTGTTAACACTGCTTTTGTGGAATCTGCAAAGGGATATTTAGGAGGGAATTGAAGGCTATGTTGAAAAAGGAAATATCCTCAATAAAAACCAAAATGAAGCTTTCTGAGAAACTGCTTTGTGATGTGCGAATTCATCTCACAGAGTTACACCATTCTTTTAATTGAGCAGTTTGCTAACACTGTTTTCATGGAATCTGCGAAGGGATAATTCAGAGCACATTGAAGCGTATGGTGACAAAGGAAATATCCCCAGACAAAGACTAGAAAGATTCTTTCGGAGAAACTGCTTTCTGATTTGTGAATTCATCTCACAGAGTTATGCAATTCTTTTTCTGGAGCAGTTTGGTAGCACTGTTTTTGGGGAATCTGAGAAAGGATATTTTGAATTGCATTGAAGCCTATGGTGACAAAGGAAATATCCTCAGACAAAAATTAGAAAGAAGCTTTCTGAGAAAGTTCTTTGTGATGTGTGAATTCATCTCATAGAATTACACCATTCTTTTCATGGAGGACTTTGCTAACACAGTTTTTGTGGAATCTGCAAAGGGATAATGCAGATGAGCATTGAGGCTTATTGTGAAAAAGGAAATATCCTCAGATAAAAACGAGAAAGAAGGTTTCTCAGAAACTGCTTTGTGATGTGTGAATTCAACTCACTGAGTTACACTGTTCTTTTCATTGAGCAGTTTGCTAACACTGTTTTCTTGGAATCTGCAATGGGATATGTCAGAGTGCATAGAAGCTTATGGTGACAAAGGAAATATCCTCAGACAAAAACCTGAAAGAAGCTTTCTGAGAAATCGCTTAGTGATGTGTTAATTCACCTCACAGAGTTACACGATACTTTTCATGGATTAGTTTGGGAGCACTGTTTTTGGGGAATCTGAGCAGTGATATTTTGGATCACATTGAAGCCTATGGTGACAAAGGAAATATCCTCAGATAAAAAGGAGAAAGAAGCTTTCTGAGAAACTACTTTGTCATGTGTGATTTCATCTCACAGAGTTACACCTTTCTTTCCATGGAGCAGTTTGCTAACACTGTTTTCATGCAATCGGCAAAGGGATATTTGGGAGCACATTGAGGCCTATGTTGAAAAAGAAAATATCCTCAGATAAAACTAGAAAGAAAGTTTCTGAGAAACTGCTTTGTGATGTGTGAATTCATCTCACAGAGTTACACCATTCTTTTTGTTGAGCAGTATGCTAACACTGTTTTCATGAAATATGCAAATGGATAATTTGGAGCACATTGAAGCTTATGGTGACAAAGGAAATATCCTCAGACAAAGACTAGAAAGAATCTTTCTGAAAACTGCTTTCTGATTTGTGAATTCATCTCACAGAGTTATGCAATTATTTTTATGGTGCAGTGTGGTAGCACTGTTTGCTAACATTGCTGATTATTGGAGTCTGCAGTGGGATATATCAGAGCACATTGCAGATATGGTGACAAAGGAAATATCCTCCTATAAAAACCAAGACTAAACTTTCTGAGAAACTGCTTTGTGATGTGTGAATTCATATCACAGAGTTACGCCATTCTTTTCATTGAGAAGCTTGCTAACACTTTTCTCTTTTAATCTACAATCTGATATTCGGGTGCACATTCAGGAATATAGTGACAAAGGAAATATCCTCAGAGAAATCTAGAAGAAGCGTTCTGAGAAAGTTCCTTGTGATGTGTGAATTCATCTCATAGACTTACACCATTCTTTTCATGGAGCACTTTGCTAACACAGTTTTCATGGAATCTGCAAAGGGATATTTGGGAGAGCATTGAGGACTGTTGTGAAAAAGGAAATATCCTCAGATAAAAATGAGAAAGAAGATTTCTGAGAAACTGCTTTGTGATGTGTGACTTCATTTCACTGAGTTACACTGTTCTTTTCATTGAGCAGTTTGCTAACACTGCTTTCTTGGAATCTGCAATGGGATATTTCAGAGCACATAGAAGCTTACTTTGACAAAGGAAATATCCTCAGGCAAAAACTAGAAAGAAGCTTTGTGTGAAACAGCTTTGTGGTGTGTTAATACGTCTCACAGAGTTACATGATTCTTTTCATGTATCAGTTTAGTAACACTGTTTTTGAGGAATCTGAGAAGGGATACGTTGGATAACATTGAAGCCTATGGTGACAAAGGAAATATCCTCAGACAAAAACTAAAGAGAAGTTTCTGAGAAACTTCTTTGTGATGTGTGAATTCATCACACAGAGTTACACCCTTCTTTCATGGAGCAGTTTGCTAACACTGTTTTTGTGGAATCTGCAAAGGGATATTTTAGAGCACATTGAGGCCTATGTTACACTGTTCTTTTCATTGAGAAGTTTGCGAACACCTTTTTTGTTTAATCTGCTATGGGATATTTGCTGGTGCATTGAGGACTATAGCAAAGAAAAGGATCTATCTTCAGGTAAAAACTAGAAAGAATCTCTCTCAGAAACTGCTTTCTGATGTGTGAATTCATCTTACAGACATGCACTGTTCTTTTCCTTGAGCAGATTGATAACACTGTTTTCGTGGAATCTGCATAGGGATATTTGGGTAGGCATTCAGGCCTATGCTGAAAAAGGAAATGCCCTCAGATAAAAACGAGAAAGAAGCTTTCTGAGGAGGTTCTTTGCAATATGCGATTTCATCTCACAGAGTTATACCATTTTTTCATGGAGCAGTTTGCTAAAACTGTTTTCGTGGAATCAGCAAAGTGATATTTGAGAGAACAATGAGCCTACACTGAAAAAGCCAATATCCTCAGAAAAGACTAGAAAGAATCCTACCGAGAAACTTCTTTGTGGTGTGTGAATTCATCTCAAAGAGTTACACTGTTCTTTCCTTGAGCAGTCTCATAACAATGGTTTCATGGAATCTGGAAAAGGATATTTGGGAGTGCATTGAAACCTATGGTGACAAAGAAAATATCCTCAGATAAAAATCAAAAGGAAGGTTTCTGAGTATCTTCTTTGTGATGTGTGAATTCATCTCACAGAGTTACACCATTCTTTTCACTGGGAAGTTTGATAACACTTTTTTTGTTTAATCTGCAATGGGATATTCAGGCATGTATTGAGGAATATGGTGAAAAAGGAAATATCCTCAGATAAAAACTAGAAAGAAGGTTTCTGAGAAACACCTTTTAATGTGTGAATTCATCTCACAAAATTACAACACTGTTTTCATGGAGCAGTTTGGTAGCACTGTTTTTGGGGTATGTGGGAAGGGATATTTTGATTCACATTGAAGCTTAAGGTGACAAAGGACGTATTGTCAGATAAAACCTAGAAAGAAACTTTCTGAGAAAATTCTTTGTGATGTGTGAATTCATCTCAGAAAGTTACACCTTTCTTTTCATGGAGCAGTTTGCTAACACTGTTTTCATGGAATCTGCAATGGGATATTCGGGAGCGCATTGAGGTCTATAGTGAAAAAGTAAATATCCCCATGTAAAACTAGAAGGAAATTTCTGAGAAACAGCTTTGTGGTGTGTGAATTCATCTTACAGAGTTACACTATTCTTTTCAATGAGCAAATTGATAAGTCTGTTGTCATGGAATCTGCTATAGGGTATTTAGGAGTGCATTGAAGCCTATATTGACAAAGGATATGCCCTCAGATAAAAACCTAAAAGAAGCTTTTGGTGAAACTGCGTTTTGATGTGTGAATTCATCTCACCAAGTAACACCATTCTTTTCATTGAGATATTTGCTAACACTTTTTTTGTTTAATCTGCAATGGGATATTTGGGAGCACATTGAGGAATGTGATGAGAAAGAAATATCCTCAGATAAAACTAGAAAGAAACTTTCTGAGTAACTGCTTTGTGATGGGTGAATTCATCTCACAGAGTTACACTGTTCTTTGCCTTGAGCAGTTGCTTACATTGTTTCCTTGGAATCTGCAATCTGATATTTCTGAGCGCATTGAAGTGTATGGTGATAAAGTAAATGTCTTCATATAAAAACCAGAAAGAAGCTTTCTGAGAAGATGCATTTTGATGGGTTAATTCATCTCACAAGTTTACATGATTCTTTTCATGGAGCAGTTTGGTAGCACTGTTTTTGGTGCGTCAGAGAAGGGATATTTTGGATCACATTGAAACCTATGGTGACAAAGGAAATATCCTAAGATAAAAACTAGAAAGACGCTTTCTGAGAAAGTCCTTTGTGATGTGTGAATTCATCTCACAGAGTTACACCTTTCTTTTCATGGAGCAGTTTGCAAACACTGTTTTCATGGAATCAGCAAAGGGATATTTCTGAGCACTCTGAGGCCTATGGTGAATAAGAAAATATCCTCAGATAAAAACTAGAAAGAAGCTTCTGAGGAGGTTCTTTGCAATATGCGATTTCATCTCACAGAGTTATACCATTTTTCATGGAGCAGTTTGCTAAAACTGTTTTCGTGGAATCAGCAAAGTGATATTTGAGAGAACAATGAGCCCTACACTGAAAAAGCCAATATCCTCAGAAAAGACTAGAAAGAATCCTACCGAGAAACTTCTTTGTGGTGTGTGAATTCATCTCAAAGAGTTACACTGTTCTTTCCTTGAGCAGTCTCATAACAATGGTTTCATGGAATCTGGAAAAGGATATTTGGGAGTGCATTGAAACCTATGGTGACAAAGAAAATATCCTCAGATAAAAATCAAAAGGAAGGTTTCTGAGTATCTTCTTTGTGATGTGTGAATTCATCTCACAGAGTTACACCATTCTTTTCACTGGGAAGTTTGATAACACTTTTTTTGTTTAATCTGCAATGGGATATTCAGGCATGTATTGAGGAATATGGTGAAAAAGGAAATATCCTCAGATAAAAACTAGAAAGAAGGTTTCTGAGAAACACCTTTTAATGTGTGAATTCATCTCACAAAATTACAACACTGTTTTCATGGAGCAGTTTGGTAGCACTGTTTTTGGGGTATGTGGGAAGGGATATTTTGATTCACATTGAAGCTTAAGGTGACAAAGGACGTATTGTCAGATAAAACCTAGAAAGAAACTTTCTGAGAAAATTCTTTGTGATGTGTGAATTCATCTCAGAAAGTTACACCTTTCTTTTCATGGAGCAGTTTGCTAACACTGTTTTCATGGAATCTGCAATGGGATATTCGGGAGCGCATTGAGGTCTATAGTGAAAAAGTAAATATCCCCATGTAAAACTAGAAGGAAATTTCTGAGAAACAGCTTTGTGGTGTGTGAATTCATCTTACAGAGTTACACTATTCTTTTCAAT
Organism: Trachypithecus francoisi; assembly: GCF_009764315.1. Taxonomy (NCBI): domain Eukaryota; kingdom Metazoa; phylum Chordata; class Mammalia; order Primates; family Cercopithecidae; genus Trachypithecus; species Trachypithecus francoisi. Next base: position 197,883 of record NW_022681435.1, on the reverse strand, counting down.
GAGCAAATTGATAAGTCTGTTGTCATGGAATCTGCTATAGGGTATTTAGGAGTGCATTGAAGCCTATATTGACAAAGGATATGCCCTCAGATAAAAACCTAAAAGAAGCTTTTGGTGAAACTGCGTTTTGATGTGTGAATTCATCTCACCAAGTAACACCATTCTTTTCATTGAGATGTTTGCTAACACTTTTTTTGTTTAATCTGCAATGGGATATTTGGGAGCACATTGAGGAATGTGATGAGAAAGAAATATCCTCAGATAAAACTAGAAAGAAACTTTCTGAGTAACTGCTTTGTGATGGGTGAATTCATCTCACAGAGTTACACTGTTCTTTGCCTTGAGCAGTTTGCTTACATTGTTTCCTTGGAATCTGCAATCTGATATTTCTGAGCGCATTGAAGTGTATGGTGATAAAGTAAATGTCTTCATATAAAAACCAGAAAGAAGCTTTCTGAGAAGATGCATTTTGATGGGTTAATTCATCTCACAAGTTTACATGATTCTTTTCATGGAGCAGTTTGGTAGCACTGTTTTTGGTGCGTCAGAGAAGGGATATTTTGGATCACATTGAACCTATGGTGACAAAGGAAATATCCTAAGATAAAAACTAGAAAGACGCTTTCTGAGAAAGTCCTTTGTGATGTGTGAATTCATCTCACAGAGTTACACCTTTCTTTTCATGGAGCAGTTTGCAAACACTGTTTTCATGGAATCAGCAAAGGGATATTTCTGAGCACTCTGAGGCCTATGGTGAATAAGAAAATATCCTCAGATAAAAACTAGAAAGAAGCTTTCTGAGAAGCTGCTTTGTAATGTGTGAATTCATCTCACAGATGTGCACTGTTCTTTTCATTTCCCAGTTTGCTAACACTCTTTTCTTGGATTCTGCAATGGGATATTTCCGAGTGTATTGAGCTTATGGTGACAAAGGAATATTCCCATATAAAAACTAGAAAGAAGCATACTGAGAAGCCGCTTTTTGATGTGTTAATTCAGCTCACAGTGTTACACAATTTCTTTCATGGATCAGTTTGGTAGCACTGTTTTTGGGGAATCTGAGAAGGGATATTTTTGATCACATTGAAGCCTAGGGTGACAAAGGAAACATCCTCAGATAAAAACTAGAAAGAAGCTTTGTGAGAAAGTTTTTTGTGATTTGTGAGTTCATGTCACAGAGTTACACCATTCTTTTCATGGAGGACTTTGCTAATACTGTTTTCGTGGAAACTGCAAAGGGACATTTGGGAGTGCATTGAGGCCTAGGAAATATCCTCACATAAAAACTAGAAAGAAGCTTTCTGAGAAAGAAGGTTATTGTGAATGCATCTCACGTAGTAACACTGTTGTTTTCATTGATCAGTTTGATAACACTATTTCTGTTGACTCTGCAATAAGATACTTGGGAGTGAATTGAAGCCTATGGTGACAAACTAAATATCCTCAGACTAAAACCAAAAGGAAGCTTTCTGAGTGATTTGTTTTATGCGACCACCAGAGCAGGCGCCAGAGAAAAGGCAAGTAGGCAAAGTAAAAAAGGAAACTTTATTAGCTAGCCAATGTGAAGGAAGAAAGGGCAAAGTTCACCGGTCTCCGGCGGCGGAGGCTGAGGAAGTCGCTCCGGCGTTCTTGAGAGAGGTTCCTGGGTCCGCGTAGGAGGAGGGGCCGAGGAAGGTCGCTCTGGCGTTCTCGGGCGAGGTTCCTGGGTCCCCATAATAGGAGGGGGCCGAGGAAGTTTGCGCCGCACGCCTGCTGGAAGTGGCTTTTCTGGGAATGGGAGGGCAATAGGCGGGACACGGGCGTGTCAGGGGGCATTCCGTAGATGCAGCCAGGTAAATCTCGGTCTCTTCAGATTGACGTCTCCTGGAGCATGCTCAGTTGATCTGCACCGTCCCAGGCACCGGCTACATTTTCGTGTGCACGGGAAAAGTTGGTGATGAAGAACCCGAAAGTGCGCCATCTTAGTCACCTTTGTTCTTTGTTTCCTTCTCCCTCCATCCAGACACTGAGAATCTGCCTTGTGATGTGAGAAATCATCTCACAGACTTACACATTTCTTTTCATGGAACAGTTTACTGACACTATTTTCGTGGAATCTGCAAAGGGCTGTTCACAGGTGCATTTAGGCAAATGATGAAAAAGAAAATATCCTCAGAAAAAATCTATAAAGAAGCTTTCTGAGATGTTTCTTTGTGATTTGTGAATTCATTTCACAGAGTTACACGATTCTTTTCATGGAACAGTTTGGTAGCACTGTTCTTGGGGAAACTGAGAAGGAATATTTTGGATCACATTGAAGACTGGGGTGACAAAGGAACTATCCTCAGATAAAATCTAGAAAGAAACTTTCTGTGAAACTTCTTTGTGTTGTGTGAATTCATCTTACAGAGTTACACCATTTTGTTCATTGAGAAGTTTGCTAACACTTTTTTCTTGGAATCTGGGATGCGATATTCTAGAGCACATTGAGGAATATGGTGAATAAGGAAATATCCTCAGATAAAAACTAGAGAGAAGCTTTTTCAGAAACAACTTTGTGATGTGTGAATTCATCTCACAGAGTTGCACCTTTCTTTTCATGGAGCAGTTTAGTAGAACTGTTTTTGGGGAATCTCAGAAAGGATATTGTGGACCACATTGAAGCCTAAGGTGAGAAAGGAAATACCCTCAGATCAAAACCAAAAGAAACTTTCTGTGAAACTGCTTTGTGATATGTGAATTTGACTCATTGAGTAACACTGTTCTTTTCTTTGAGAAGATTGCTAACACTTTTTTCGTTTACTCTGCAATGGATATTCAGGAGTGCATTGAGGAATACAGTGGAAAAGGAAATACCCTCAGATAAAAACGAGAAAGAAGCTTTAAGAGAAACTCCTTTGTGATGTGCACATTCATCTCATAGAGGTAAAAGTTTCTGTTGAGGGAACACTTTTGCATCACTGTTTCTGTGGTGTCTGAGAAGGATATCTGAGAGCATATTGAAGCCTATGGTGGCAAAGGAAATATCCTGAGGCAAAAATCAAAAAGAGTCTTTCTGAGAAACTGCTTTCTGATATTTGAATTCATCTCACAGATTTACATCTTGCTTTCATGAGCAGTTTGCTAACACTGTTTTCATGGAATCTACAAAGGGATATTCAGAGGCACATTGAGGCAAATGGTGAAAAAGGAAATATTAACATACAAAAACTAGAGAGAAGCTTTATGACACACTGCTTTGTGATTTGTGAATACATCTCACAGAGTTACATGATTCTTTTCATGGAGCAGTTTGGTAGCACTGCTTTTGGGGAATCTAAGAAGGGATAATTTGATTTGCATTGAAGCCAACAGTGACAAAGGAAATATCCTCAGGTGAAATCTAGAAAGAATCTTCCTGAGAAACTTCTTTGTGATGTGGGATTCATCTCACAGAGTTATACCATTTTTCATGGAGCAGTTTGCTAAAACTGTTTTCGTGGAATCAGCAAAGTGATATTTGAGAGAACAATGAGCCCTACACTGAAAAAGCCAATATCCTCAGAAAAGACTAGAAAGAATCCTACCGAGAAACTTCTTTGTGGTGTGTGAATTCATCTCAAAGAGTTACACTGTTCTTTCCTTGAGCAGTCTCATAACAATGGTTTCATGGAATCTGGAAAAGGATATTTGGGAGTGCATTGAACCTATGGTGACAAAGAAAATATCCTCAGATAAAAATCAAAAGGAAGGTTTCTGAGTATCTTCTTTGTGATGTGTGAATTCATCTCACAGAGTTACACCATTCTTTTCACTGGGAAGTTTGATAACACTTTTTTTGTTTAATCTGCAATGGGATATTCAGGCATGTATTGAGGAATATGGTGAAAAAGGAAATATCCTCAGATAAAAACTAGAAAGAAGGTTTCTGAGAAACACCTTTTAATGTGTGAATTCATCTCACAAAATTACAACACTGTTTTCATGGAGCAGTTTGGTAGCACTGTTTTTGGGGTATGTGGGAAGGGATATTTTGATTCACATTGAAGCTTAAGGTGACAAAGGACGTATTGTCAGATAAAACCTAGAAAGAAACTTTCTGAGAAAATTCTTTGTGATGTGTGAATTCATCTCAGAAAGTTACACCTTTCTTTTCATGGAGCAGTTTGCTAACACTGTTTTCATGGAATCTGCAATGGGATATTCGGGAGCGCATTGAGGTCTATAGTGAAAAAGTAAATATCCCCATGTAAAACTAGAAGGAAATTTCTGAGAAACAGCTTTGTGGTGTGTGAATTCATCTACAGAGTTACACTATTCTTTTCAATGAGCAAATTGATAAGTCTTTGTCATGGAATCTGCTATAGGGTATTTAGGAGTGCATTGAAGCCTATATTGACAAAGGATATGCCCTCAGATAAAAACCTAAAAGAAGCTTTTGGTGAAACTGCGTTTTGATGTGTGAATTCATCTCACCAAGTAACACCATTCTTTTCATTGAGATGTTTGCTAACACTTTTTTTGTTTAATCTGCAATGGGATATTTGGGAGCACATTGAGGAATGTGATGAGAAAGAAATATCCTCAGATAAAACTAGAAAGAAACTTTCTGAGTAACTGCTTTGTGATGGGTGAATTCATCTCACAGAGTTACACTGTTCTTTGCCTTGAGCAGTTTGCTTACATTGTTTCCTTGGAATCTGCAATCTGATATTTCTGAGCGCATTGAAGTGTATGGTGATAAAGTAAATGTCTTCATATAAAAACCAGAAAGAAGCTTTCTGAGAAGATGCATTTTGATGGGTTAATTCATCTCACAAGTTTACATGATTCTTTTCATGGAGCAGTTTGGTAGCACTGTTTTTGGTGCGTCAGAGAAGGGATATTTTGGATCACATTGAAACCTATGGTGACAAAGGAAATATCCTAAGATAAAAACTAGAAAGACGCTTTCTGAGAAAGTCCTTTGTGATGTGTGAATTCATCTCACAGAGTTACACCTTCTTTCATGGAGCAGTTTGCAAACACTGTTTTCATGGAATCAGCAAAGGGATATTTCTGAGCACTCTGAGGCCTATGGTGAATAAGAAAATATCCTCAGATAAAAACTAGAAAGAAGCTTTCTGAGAAGCTGCTTTGTAATGTGTGAATTCATCTCACAGATGTGCACTGTTCTTTTCATTTCCCAGTTTGCTAACACTCTTTTCTTGGATTCTGCAATGGGATATTTCCGAGTGTATTGAAGCTTATGGTGACAAAGGAAATATTCCCATATAAAAACTAGAAAGAAGCATACTGAGAAACCGCTTTTTGATGTGTTAATTCAGCTCACAGTGTTACACAATTTCTTTCATGGATCAGTTTGGTAGCACTGTTTTTGGGGAATCTGAGAAGGGATATTTTTGATCACATTGAAGCCTAGGGTGACAAAGGAAACATCCTCAGATAAAAACTAGAAAGAAGCTTTGTGAGAAAGTTTTTTGTGATTTGTGAGTCATGTCACAGAGTTACACCATTCTTTTCATGGAGCAGTTTGGTAGCACTGTTTTTGGAAATCTCAGAAGGGATATTTTGGATTGCACTGAAGCCTATTCTGACAAAGGAAATATCCTCAGATAAAAACTAGAGAGAAGCTTTTTCAGAAACAACTTTGTGATGTGTGAATTCATCTCACAGAGTTACACTGTTCTTTTCATTGAGCAGTTTGCTAACACTTTTTTCTTGGAATCTGCAATCTGATATTTCTGAGCGCATTGAAGTGTATGGTGATAAAGTAAATGTCTTCATATAAAAACCAGAAAGAAGCTTTCTGAGGAGGTTCTTTGCAATATGCGATTTCATCTCACAGAGTTACACCATTCTTTTCATGGAGCAGTTGCTAACACTGTTTTCATGGAATCTACAAAGGGATATTCAGAGGCACATTGAGGCAAATGGTGAAAAAGGAAATATCCTCAGACAAAAACTAGAAAGGAAATTTCTGAGAAACAGCTGCGTGATGTGTGAATTCATCTCACAGAGTTACACCATTCTTTTCTTGGAGCAGTTTGGTAGCACTGTTTTTGGTGCGTCAGAGAAGGGATATTTTGGATTGCACTGAAGCCTATTCTGACAAAGGAAATATCCTCAGGCAAAAACTAGAAAGAAGCTTTCTGAGGAGGTTCTTTGCAATATGCGATTTCATCTCACAGAGTTACACCTTCTTTCATGGAGCAGTTGCTAACACTGTTTTCTTGGAATCTGCAATGGGATATTCTGGAGCACATTGAGGCCTATGTTACACTGTTCTTTCCTTGAGCAGTCTCATAACAATGGTTTCATGGAATCTGCAATGGGATATTCTGGAGCACATTGAGGCCTATGTTACACCGTTCTTTTCATTGAGCAGTTTGCTAACACTGTTTTCATGGAGCAGTTTGCTAAAACTGTTTTCGTGGAACTGCAAAGGGACATTTGGGAGTGCATTGAGGCCTAGGAAATATCCTCACATAAAAACTAGAAAGAAACTTTCTGAGTAACTGCTTTGTGATGTGTGAATTCATCTCACAGAGTTACACATTCTTTTCATGGAACAGTTTACTGACACTATTTTCGTGGAATCTGCAAAGGGCTGTTCACAGGTGCATTTAGGCAAATGATGAAAAAGAAAATATCCTCAGAAAAAATCTATAAAGAAGCTTTCTGAGATGTTTCTTTGTGATTTGTGAATTCATTCACAGAGTTACACGATTCTTTTCATGGAACAGTTTGGTAGCACTGTTCTTGGGGAAACTGAGAAGGAATATTTTGGATCACATTGAAGACTGGGGTGACAAAGGAACTATCCTCAGATAAAATCTAGAAAGAAACTTTCTGTGAAACTTCTTTGTGTTGTGTGAATTCATCTTACAGAGTTACACCATTTTGTTCATTGAGAAGTTTGCTAACACTTTTTTCTTGGAATCTGGGATGCGATATTCTAGAGCACATTGAGGAATATGGTGAATAAGGAAATATCCTCAGATAAAAACTAGAGAGAAGCTTTTTCAGAAACAACTTTGTGATGTGTGAATTCATCTCACAGAGTTGCACCTTTCTTTTCATGGAGCAGTTTAGTAGAACTGTTTTTGGGGAATCTCAGAAAGGATATTGTGGACCACATTGAAGCCTAAGGTGAGAAAGGAAATACCCTCAGATCAAAACCAAAAAGAAACTTTCTGTGAAACTGCTTTGTGATATGTGAATTTGACTCATTGAGTAACACTGTTCTTTTCTTTGAGAAGATTGCTAACACTTTTTTCGTTTACTCTGCAATGGGATATTCAGGAGTGCATTGAGGAATACAGTGGAAAAGGAAATACCCTCAGATAAAAACGAGAAAGAAGCTTTAAGAGAAACTCCTTTGTGATGTGCACATTCATCTCATAGAGGTAAAAGTTTCTGTTGAGGGAACACTTTTGCATCACTGTTTCTGTGGTGTCTGAGAAGGGATATCTGAGAGCATATTGAAGCCTATGGTGGCAAAGGAAATATCCTGAGGCAAAAATCAAAAAGAGTCTTTCTGAGAAACTGCTTTCTGATATTTGAATTCATCTCACAGATTTACATCTTGCTTTTCATGGAGCAGTTTGCTAACACTGTTTTCATGGAATCTACAAAGGGATATTCAGAGGCACATTGAGGCAAATGGTGAAAAAGGAAATATTAACATACAAAAACTAGAGAGAAGCTTTATGACACACTGCTTTGTGATTTGTGAATACATCTCACAGAGTTACATGATTCTTTTCATGGAGCAGTTTGGTAGCACTGCTTTTGGGGAATCTAAGAAGGGATAATTTGATTTGCATTGAAGCCAACAGTGACAAAGGAAATATCCTCAGGTGAAATCTAGAAAGAATCTTCCTGAGAAACTTCTTTGTGATGTGGGAATTCATCTCACAGAGTTACACCACTCTTTTCATTGAGATGATGGGTAACGCTTTTTTTGTGGAATCTGCAATGGGATATTCTGGAGCACATTGAGGCCTATGTTGAAAAAGGAAATATCCTCAGATAAAAACTAGAAACAAGCTTTCTGAGAAACAGCTGCGTGATGTGTGAATTCATCTCACAGAGTTACACCATTCTTTTCTTGGAGCAGTTTGGTAGCACTGTTTTTGGGAAATCTCAGAAGGGATATTTTGGATAGCGTTGGAGTCAATGGTGACAAAGGTAATATCCCCAGACAAAAACCAAAAAGAATCTTTCTGAGAAACTTCTTTGTGATGTGGGAATTCATCTCACACATTTACACCTTTCTTTTTATTGAGCAGTTTGCTAACACTGTTTTCTTGGAATCTGCAAAGGGATACTCACGAGTGCATTGAGGCCTTTGGAGAAAAAGGAAACAATCTCAGACAAAAACTAGAAAGGAAATTTCTGAGAAATTACTTTGTGATTTGTGAATTCATCTCACAGAGTTACATTATTCTTTTCATGGAGCAGTTTGGTAACACTGTTTTTGTGCAATCTGAGAAGGGATATTTTGGATTGCACTGAAGCCTATTCTGACAAAGGAAATATCCTCAAATAAAAACTAGGAAGAACCTGTCTGAGAATCTGCTTTGTGATGTTCGAATTCATCTCATAGACGTACACTTTTCCTTTCATGGAGTCGTTTGCTAACACTGTTTTTGTGGAATATGCAAGGGGATATTTAGCAGTGCTTTGAGACCTATGGTGACACGGGAAATATCCTCAGATTAAAACTAGAAAGAAGTTTTCTGAGACCTTGCTTTGTGATGTGTGAATTCATCTCACAGAGGTACACTGTTCTTTTCATTGAGCAGTTTGCTAACATTGTTTTCTTGGAATCTACAATGAGATATTTTGGAACACATTCAAATTTAGGGCGACAAAGAAAATATCCTCAGCCAAAAGCCAGAAAGAAGCATTCTGAAAAACTGCTTTGTGATTTGTGAATTCATCTCCCAAAGTTACACGATTATTTACATGGAGAAGTTTGGTAGCACTGTTTTTATGGAATCTGCAAAGGGATATTCTGGAGCTCCTAGAGGCCTAAGGTGAAAAAGGAAATAACTTCAGATAAAAACTGGAGAGAAGCTTTTCGAGAAATGATTTTTGATGTGTGTATTCATCTCATAGAGTTTAATCTTTTTGTTGATTGAGCAGTTTGGCATCACTGTTTTTGTGGTATCTGAGAGGAGACATTTGGGAACACATTGAAGCCTATGGTGAAAAAGGAAATATCGTCAGATTTAAACTAGAAAGAAACTTTCTGAGAAACTGCTTTGTGAAGGGTGAATTCATCTCAGGCAGTTACACCTTTCTTTTCATGGAGCTGTTTGCTAACACTGTTTTCATGTAATCTGCAAAGGGATCTTTGGGAGCTCAATGAGGCCTATGGTGAAAAAGGAAATACCCTCAGATAAAAACCGGAAAGAAACTTTCTGTGAAACTGCATTGCGATGTGTGAATTCATTTCACAGAGTTAGATCATTCTTCTCATTGAGCACTTTGATAACTCTGTTTCCATGTATTCTGCAATAGGATATTCGGGAGCACTTTGAAGCCTATTGTGACAAAGAAAATATAATCATAATAATCAAAAAGAAGTTTTCTGAGAAACTGCTTTGTGATGTGTTAATTCATCTCACAGAGTTTCATGATTCTTTTCAAGGATCGGTGTTGTAGCACTGTTTTCGGGAATCTTAGAAGGGATATTTTGGATTGCATTGAAGTGCATGCTGACTAAGGAAATATCCTCAGAAAAAAACTAGAAAGAAGCTTTTTGAGGGAGTTCTTTGTGATATGTGAATTCATCCAACAGAGATACAACTTTCTTTTTGTGGAACAGTTTGGTAACACTGTTTTCGTTGAAACCACAATGGGATATTTGGGAGCACATGGAGGCCTATAGTGAAAAAAGAAATATCCTCAGATAAAAATTAGAAAGAAGCATTCTGAGAAACAGCTTTGTGATGTGTGAATTCATCTCAAACAGTTACATCATTCTTTTCATTGAACAGTTTGATAATGCAGCTTTCATGAAATCTGCAATAGGATATTTGGAAGAGCATTGAAGCCTATGGTGACAAAGGAAATATCCTCATATAAAAACCAAGAAGAAGTTTTCTGAGAAACTGCTTTGTGATATGTGAAATCATCTCACAGAGTTACACTGCTCTTTTCATTGAACAGTTCACTAACACTGTTTTCTTGGAACTTGCAATGGGATATATCAGAGTGCATTGAAGCTTATGGTGACAAAGAAAATATCCTCATATAGACACTGGAAAGGAGCTTTCTGAGAAACTTCTTTGTGATGTGTGAATGCATCTCTCAGAGTTACACCTTTCTTTTTATGGGTCAGTTTGCCAACACTTTTCTCGTGGAATCTGCAACAGGACATTTGGGAGCGCATTGAAGCCTGTGGTGACAAAGGAAATATCCTCAGATAAAAACCAAAAAAAGCTTTCTGAGAAACTGTGTTGTGTTGTGTGAATTCATCTCAAAGAGTTGCACTGTTTTTTTCACTGAGCAGTTTGCTAACCCAGGTTTCTTGGAATTGACAATGGGATATTTTAGAGTGCATTGAAGTTTATGGTGACAAATGAAATATCATCATATACAAACTAGAAAGAAGCTTTCTGAGAAAGAACTTTATGATGTGTTAATTTATCTCACGGAGTTACATGATTCTTTTCATGGATAAGTTTGGTAGCACGGTTTTTGGGGAATCTGAGAAGGGATATTTTGGATCGCATTGAAGCCAATGGTGACTAAGGAAATATCTTCAGAAAAAAACTAGAAGGAAGTTTTCTGAGAAAGTTCTTTGTGATGTGTGAATTCATCTCACAGAGTTACACCTGTCTTTTCATAGAGTAGTTGCTAACACAGTTTTAGTGGAATCTGCAAAAGGATATTTATGAGCACTTTGAGGCCTATGGTGAAAAAGGAAATATTGTCATACAAAAAGGAGAAAGAATCTTTCTGAGAAACTCTTTTGTGATGTGTGAATTCAATTCACAGAATTACACTCTTCTTTTCATTAAGCAGTTTGCTAACACTGTTTTCTGGGAATCTGCAATGGCATATTTCGGAGCGCATTGAAGTCTATTGTCAAAAATTAAATATCCTCAGATAAAAATTAGAAATAAACTTTCTGAGAAACTCCTTTGTGATCTGTGAATTCATTTCACAGAGTTACACGATGCTTTCAATGGATGTTTTCAGTTTTATTGCACCATTTTAGGGGAATCTGAGAAGGGATATTTTGGATTACTTTGAAGCCTATGGTGTCAAAGGAAATATCCTCAATTAAAAGAAACTTCTTTGTGATGTGTGAATTCATCTCACAGAGTTACACCTTTCTTTTCATGGACCAGTTTGCTAACACTGTTTTTGTGGAATCTGCAAAGGGATATTTGGGAGTGCACTGAGGCCTATGATGAAAAAGGAAATATCCTCAGACTAAAACTAGAAAGAAGCTTTCTGAGAAACTGATTTGTGGTGAGTGTATTCCTTTTACAGAGTTACACTGTTGTTTTCTTTGAGCAGTTTGCTAACACTGTTTTCTAGGCATCTGCAATGGAATACTTCGGAGCTTATTGAAGCTTACATTGACAAAGGAAATACTTTCATATAAAAACTAGAAAGAAGCTTTCTGAAAAACTGCTTTGTGATGTGTTAATTCATCTCACAGAGTTACATGATTCTTTTCATGGGTCAAATTTTTAGCACTGTTTTTCGGGTATCTGAATAAGGATATTTTGGATAGCATTGAAGCCTAGGGTGACAAAGAAATTATCCTCAGATAAGAACTAGAAGGAAACTTTCTGAGAAAGGCTTTTGGGATGTGTGAATTCACCTCACAGAGTTACACTTTTGTTTTCGTGGAGCAGTGTGTAAAAACTGTTTTTGCAGAATCTGCAAAGTGATATCCGGGAGCGTATTGAGACCTATTGTGAAAAAGGAAATATGCTCAGATAAAAACTGGAAAGAAGCTTTCTGAGAAACTGCTATCTGATGTGTGAATTCCTCTCACAGAGTTACACTTTCGTTTCATGGAACAGTGTGTTACCACTGTTTTTGGGGAATCTCAGAAGGGATATTTTGGATCTTATTGAAGCCTACACTGATAAAGGAAATATTCTCAAATAAAACTAGAAAGAAGCTTTCCGGGAAACTTTTTGTGAGGCGTGAATTCATCTCACAGAGTTTCATCTTTCTCCTCAAGAAGCAGTTTCATAACACTGCTTTAGTGGAATGTGCAAAGTGATATTTGGGAGGGCATTGAGGCGTATGGTGAAAAAGGAAATATCCTCCGATAAAAAATTGGAAGAATCATTCGAATTAACTGCTTTCTGATGTGTGAATTCATCTCACAGACTTACAATTTCGTATCATGGAGCAGTCTGTTGCCACTGTTTTTCTGGAATCTGAGAAGGGATACTTTGGATCGCATTGAAGCCTATGCTTACAAAGAAAATTTCCTCAAATAAAAACTAGAATGAAGTTTTCTGAGAAACTTCTCTCTGATGTGTGAATTCATCTCGCAGAGTTACACCTTTCTCTTCATGAAGCAGTTTGCTAACACTGTTTTTGTAGAATCTGCAATGTGATATTTGGGAGCATATTGAGGACCATAGTGAAACAGGAAATATCCTCAGATGAAAACTAGAAAGAAGCTTTCTGAGAAACTGCGTTTTGATGTATGAATTCATCTCACAGAGTTACATTTTCATTGCATGGAACAATCTGTTACCTTTCTTTTAGGAGAATCTGATAAGGGCTACTTTGGATCACATTGAAGTCGACGCAGAGGAAGGAAATATCCTCAGATAAAAATTAGAAAGAAGACCTCTGAGAAACTGCTTTGTGATTGGTGAATTCATCTCACAGAATTACACTTTCGTTTCATGGAGCAGTCTTTTACCACTGTATTTGGAGAATCTGAAAAGGGATACTTTGGATCACGTTAAGGCCTAGGCTGATAAAGGAAATGTAATCAATTAAAACCATGAATGAAGGAAAGAAGCTTTCTGAGAAACTTCTTTGTGGTATGTGAATTCACCTCAGAGAGTTACAACTTAGTCTTCATGAAGCAGTGTGCTAACACTGTTTTTGTGGGATCTGCAAAGTGATATTTGGGAGAGCATAGAGGCCTACAGTGAAAAAGGAAGTATCCTCAGATAATAACTAGAAAGAAGATTTCTGAGAAATTGCTTTCCAATGTGTGAATTCATCTCACAGAGTTACACTCTCTTTTCATACAGCAGTCTATTACCACTGTCTTTGGGGAATCAGAGAAGGGATACTTTCGATCGCATTGAAGCCTATGCTGACAAAGGAAATATCCTCAAATAAAAATGAGCAAGAAGCTTTCTGAGAAACTTCTTTGCGATGTGTGAACTCATCACACAGAGATTCACCTTTCCTTTCTTGTAACACTTTGCTAACACTGTTTTCCTGGAATCTGCAAAGTGATATTTGGGAGTGCTTTGAGGCCTATGGTGAAAAAGGAAATATCCTCAGATAAAAACTGGAAAGAAGCGTTCTGAGAAACTGCATTGTGATGTGTGAATGCAACTCACAGTGTTACACCATTCTCTTCAGGAAGCAGTTTGCGAACACTGTTTTTGTGGAATCTGCAAAGTGATCTTTAGGAGTGCATTGAGGCCTATGGTGAAAAAGGAAATATCCACAGATAAAACTACAAAGAAGCTTTCTGAGAAACTGCTTTGTGAAGTGTGAATTCATTTCACAATGTTACACCTTTCTTTCATGGAGGAGTTTGCTAGCACTGATTTTGTGGAATCTCAGAAGTGATGTCTTGGATATCGTTGTATCCCATGGTGAATAATGAAATATCCTCAGACAAAATCTGCCGAGAAGACTACTCAGAAACTACTTTAATGTGGGTGAATTCAGCTTACAGAGCTACAACACTGTTTCCATTGAGAAGCTTGCTAACAGTGTTTTCGCAGAATCTCCAATGGAACACACGGGGGCGCTTTGAGATCACAAATACCTTCAGCTCAAAAAAGAAAGAAGCTTTCTTAGAAACTGCTTTGTGATGTGAATTCAACTCATCGAGTTACACCTGTATTTCATGGAGCCATTTGCTAGCCCTGCTTCTGTGGAATCTGAAAACTGATATTTCGGATCGCTTTGAAGACTGTACAGCCAAAGGAAATATCCACAGATAAAAACGAGAAAGAGTCTTTCTGAGAAACTTCTTTCTGATGTGTGAATTCATCTCACAGAGTTACAAATTTCTCTTCATGAAGTCGTTTGCTAAGACAGTTCTCGTAGAATATACAAAGTGATATTTGGGAACGCATTGAGTACTATGGTGAAAGAGAAAATATCCTCGGATAAAAACTGGAAAGAAGTGTTCTGAGAAACTGCATTGTGACGTGTGAAAACAACTCACAGAGTTACAGTTTTTATTGATCAGTGTGCTAACACAGTTTTCTTAAAACTTGCAATGGGATACGTCACAGCACAATGAAGCTTAAAGTGACACAAGAAATATCCTCAGATAAAAACTAGAAGGAAGATTTCTGAGAAATTGCTTTTTGATATGTGACTTCATATCACAGAGTTACACCACTATTTCGTGGAGCCGTTTCCTGGCACTGTTTTTGTGGATTCTGAGAACTGATATTTCGGATGGGTTTGAAGAGTATAAGGACAAAGGAAATATCCTCAGAGAAAAACTGGAATGAAGCTTTTTGAGAAACTTCTTTGTGATTTGTGAATTCATCTCACAGAGTTACACCTTTCACGTCATGAGGCCTTTTGCTAACACTCTTCTCGTGGAATCTCCAAAGTGATATTTGGGAGTGCATTGAGGGCTATGGTGACAAAGGAAATATCCTGAGATAAAAACTGGAAGGAAGCGTTCTGAGAAACTGCATTGTGACGTGTGAATGTAACTCACAGAGTTATACTTTTCTTTTCACTGAGCAGGTTGCTAACACTGTTTTCTTGAAATCTGCAATGGTATATTTCTTAGCAAAAGGAAGCTTACGGTGACAAAAGAAATATATTCAGATTAAAACTAGAAAGAAGCTTTCTGAGAAACTGCTTTGTTAGGCGAGAATTCATCTTACAGAATTACGCTTTCGTTTCATGGAGCAATCTATTACCACAGTCTTTGGGGAATCTGAGAAGGGATACTTTGGACCGCATTCCAGCCTACACTGATAAAGGAAAAACTTCAAGTAAAAACGTGAAAGAGACTTTCTCAGAAACTTCTTTGTGATACCTGAGTTCATCTCACAGAGTTACAACTTAGACTTCATGAAGCAGTTTGCTAAAACTGTTTTCGTGGAATCTGCAAAGTGATATTTGGGAGTGCATTCAGGCCCACGGTGAAAAAGGAAGTAACTTCAGATAATAATGGAAAAGAAGCTTTCTGAGAAATTGCTTTGTAATATGTGAATTCATCACACAGAGATTCACCTATCCCTTCTTGTAGCAGTTTGCTAACACTATTTTCATGGAATCTGCAAACTGACATTTGGGAGTGCATTGAGGGCTATGCTGAAAAAGGAAATATCCTCAGATAAAAACTGGCAAGAAGCATTCTAAGAAACTGCATTGTGTCATGAGAATGCAATTCACACCGTTACAATTTTCTTTTCATTGATCAGTTTTCTAACACTGTTTTCTTGAAATCTGCAATGGGATATTTCACAGCACAATGAAGCTAACAGTGAAAAAGGAAATATCCCCAGATAAAAACTAGAGAGAAGCTTTCTGAGACACTGCTATGTGATATGTGAATTCATCTCACAGAGTTACCCTTTCATTTCATGGAACAGTCTATTAGCACTGTCTTTGAGGAATCTGAGAAGGGATACTTTGGATCGTACTGAGGCCTACGCTGATAAAGGAAATATACTCAATTAAAAACGTGAAAGAAGCTTTCTGAGAAATGGCTTTCTGATATGTGACTTCATTTGAAAGAGTTACACCACTGTTTCGTGGAACCATTTGCTAGCACTGTTTTTGTGGTTTCTGAGAACTGATATTTCGAATGGGTTTGAAGAGTATAAGGACAAAGGAAATACCCTTAGAGAAAACTGGAATGAAGCGATCTGAGAAACTGCTTTGTGATGTGTGAATTCATTTCACAGTATTACACTCCTCTTTCATGGAGGAGTTTGATAGCACTGATTTTGTGGAATCTCAGAAGTGATATCTTGGGCATCGTTGAATCCCATGGTGAATAACGAAATATCCTCAGACAAAAACTGCAGAGAAGCCTTCTCAGAAACTCCATTGTTGTGGGTGAATTCAGCTCACAGAGCTACATCATTGTTTCCATTGAGAAGCTTGCTAACAGTGTTTTCACAGAATCTGCAATGGGACACACGGGGGCGCTTTGAGACCACAAATATACTCAGCTCAAAACAGAAAGAAATTTTCTAATAAACTGCTTTGTGGTGTGTGAATTCAACCCACTGAGTTACACCTGTATTTCGTGGAGCCGTTTGCTAACCCTGTTTTTAAGAATCTGAGAACTGATATTTCGGATCGTTTTGAAGACAATACAGCCAAAGGCACTATCCTCAGATAAAAACGAGAAAGAAGCTTTCTGAGAAACTTCTTTGTGATGTGTGAATTCATCTCAAAGAGTTACACCTTTCTCTTCATGAAGCCATTGGTTAAGACCCTTCTCATGGCATCTACAATGTGATATTTGGGAATGCATTGAGGGCTCTGGTGTAAAAGAAAATATCCCCGGATAAAAACTGGAAAGAAGCGTTCTGAGAAACTGCATTGTGATATGTGAATGCAACTCACCGAATTACAGTTTTCATTGATCAGTTTCCTAACACAGTTTTCTTGAAACCTGCAGTGGGATTCGTCTTAGCGCAATGAAGCCTACGGTGACAAAGGAAATATCCTCAGATAAAAACCAGGAGGAAGATTTCTGAGAAATTGCTTACTGATATGTGATTTCATGTCACAGAGTTACACCACTATTTCAGGAGCCGTTTGCTAGCATTGTTCTTGTCGATTTGGAGAAGTGATATTTCGGATGGATTTGAAGAGTATAAGGACAAAGGAAATATCCTCAGAGAAAAACTAGTATGAAGCTTTTTGAGAAAGTTCTTCATGATGTGTGAATTCATCACACAGAGTTACACCTTTTTCTCATGAAGCCGTTTGCTATCACTATTCTCGTGGAGTCTGCAAAGTGATATTTAGGAGCACATTGAGGGCTATGGTGAGAAAGGAAATATCCTCAGATAAAAACTGGAAAGGAGCGTTCTGAGAAACTGCATTGTGATGGGTGAATGCAACTCAGAGTTATACATTTCTTTTCATTGAGCAGTTTTTTAAACACCGTTTTCTTGAAATCTGCAATGGGATATATCTTAGCGCCATGAAGCTTATGGTGACAAAGGAAATATCCTCAGATAAAAACTAGAAAGAAGCTTGCTGAGAGACTGCTGTGTGATTTGTAAATTCATCTCACACAGTTACGCTTTCGTTTCATGGAGCATTCTGTTATCACTGTCTTTGGGAAATATGAGAGGGAATACTTTGGACCACATACTGACCTACTCTGATAAAGAAAATATCCTCAATTTAAAACGTGAAAGAATCTTTCTAGAAACTTCTATGTGATAAGTGAATTCATCTCACAGAGTTTCAACTTAGTCTTCATGAATCAGTATGCTAACACGGTTTCCGTGGAATCTGCAAAGTGATATTTGGGAGGGCATTGAGGCCTATGGTGGAAAAGGATATATCCTCAGATAACAACTTGAAAGAAAGACTCTGAGAAATTTCTTTTTAATGTGTGAATTGATCATGCAGGGATTCATCTTTACCTTCTCTTAGCAGCTTGCTAACACTGTTTTCGTGGAATCTGCAAAGTGATATTTGGGAGTGCTTTGAGACCTATGGTAAAAAAGGAAATATGCACAGGTCAAAACTGGAAAGAAGCATTTTGAAAAACTGCATTGTGATGTGTGAATGCACCTCACAGAGTTGCACTATTCTCCTCATTGATCAGTTTGCTAACACTGTTTTCTTGAAATCTGCAATGGGATATTTCAGAGCGCAATGAAGTTTATGGTGACAAAGGAAATATCCTCAGATAAAAACTACAAAGAAGCTTTTCTGAGAAAGAGCTTTGTGATGTGTGAATTCACCTCACAGACTTACATTTTCGTTTCATGGAGCAGTCTATGACCACTGTCTTTGCGGAATCTGAGAAGGGATACCTTGGATCGTATTGAGGCCTATGCTAATAACAGAAATATCCTCAATTAAAAACGTGAAGGAAACTTTCTGAGAAATGGCTTTCTGATATGTGACTTCATCTCCCAGAGTTACACCACCATATCATGGATCCTTTTGCTAGCACTGTTTTTGTGGATTCTGAGAACTGATATTTCGGATGGGTTTGAAGAGTATAAGGACAAAGGAAGTATCCTCAGAGAAAAACTGGAATGAAGCTTTCTGAGACACTGCCTTGTGATGTGTGAATTCATTTCAAAGTGTTACACCACTCTTTCATGTAGGAGCTGCTAGCACTGATTTTCTGGAATCTCAGAAGTGATATCTTGGATACGTTGTATCCCTTGGTGAATAATGAAATATCCTCAGACAAAAACTGCAGGGAAGCCTTCTCAGAAACTGCTATGATGTGAGTGAATTCAGCTCACAGAGTTACATCATTGTTTCCATTGAGAAGCTTGCTAACAGTATTTTCGCACAATCTGCAATGGGACACAGGGGGGCGCTTTGAGACCACCAATATCCTCCACTCAAAAAAGAAAGAAGTTTTCTGAGAAACTGTTTTGTGGTGTGTGAATTCAACTCACTGGGGTACACCTGTATTTCATTTAACCGTTTGCTAGCCCTGTTTTTGTGGAATCTGAGAACTGATATTTCGGATTGCTTTGAAGACTATACGGCCAAGAAAATACCCTCAGATAAAAACGAGAAAGAAGCTTTCTGAGAAACTTCTTTGTGATGTGTGAATTCATCTCACAGAGTTACACCTTTCTCTTCATGAAGCCGTTTGCTAAGATGGTTCTCGTGGAATCTACAATGTGATATTTGGGAACACATTAAGGGCCATGGTGAAAAAGGACATATCCTCGGATAAAACTGCAAAGAAGCGACCTGAGAAACTGAGAAACTGCATGATAACATGTGAATGCAACTCATGGAGATACACTTTTCTCTTCATTGATCAGTTTGCTAACACAGTTTTCTTGAAACCTGGAATAGGATACTTCTTAGCACAATGAAGCACAGTTTACTGCGACAAAGGAAATATCCTCAGATAAAAACCAGAAAGAAGGTTTCTGAGAAACTGCTTTGTGATGTGAGAATTCATCTCACAGAGTTACACTTTTGTTTCATGGAACAGTCTATTACCACCGTCTTTGGGGAATATAAGAAGGGATACTTTGGATCGCATTGAGGCGTACGCTCATAAAGAAAATATCGTCAATTAAAAACGTGAAAGAAGCTTTCTGAGAAATGGCTTTCTGATTTGGGACTTCATCTCACAGAGTTACACCACTATTTCTTGGAGCCGTTTCCTAGCACTGCTTTTGTGAATTCTGAGAACTGATATTTCGGAAGGGTTTGAAGAGTACAGGACAAAGGAAATATCCTCAGAGAAAAACTGGAATGAAGCTTTCTGAGAAACTGCTTTGTGATGTGTGAATTCATTTCACAGTGTTACACCACCCTTTCATGGAGGAGTT
Source organism: Trachypithecus francoisi (assembly GCF_009764315.1). Lineage (NCBI taxonomy): Eukaryota > Metazoa > Chordata > Mammalia > Primates > Cercopithecidae > Trachypithecus > Trachypithecus francoisi. The sequence goes on along the minus strand of NW_022681435.1, from coordinate 178,192 downwards.
TGCTAGCACTGATTTTGTGGATTCTCAGAAGTGATATCTTGGATATCGTTGAATCTCATGGTGAATAATGAAATATCCTCAGACAAAAACTGCAGAGAAGCCTTCTCAGAAACTGCTTTGATGTGGGTGAATTCAGTTCACAGAGCTACATCATTGTTTTCATTGAGAAGCTTGCTAACAGTGTTTTCGCAGAAATTGCAATGGGACACACGGGGGCACTTTGAGACCACAAATATCCTCAGCTCAAAAAAGAAAGAATTTTCTGAGAAACTGCTTTGTGATGTGTGAATTCATCTCACAGAATTACGCTTTAGTTTCATGGAGCAGTCTAGTACCACCAGCCTTGGGGAATCTGAGAAGGGATACATTGTACCGCATACCAGCCTACGCTGATAAAGGAAGTATCCTCAATTCAAAACGTGAAAGAAGATTCCCGAAAAACTTCTTTTGATATGTGAAGTCGTCTTACAGAGTTACAACTTAGTCTTCATGAAGCAGTTTGCTAACACTGTTTTCGTGGAATCTGCAAAGTGATATCTGGGAGAGTTTTGAGGCCTATGGTGGAAAAGGATGTATCCTCAGATAATAACTTGAAATAAGCCATATGAGAAATTGTTTTCTGATATATGAATTCATCACACAGAGATTCATCTTTCCCTTCTTGTAGCAGTTTGCTAACACTGTTTCCATGGAATCTGCAAAGTGATATTTGGGAGCGCTTTGAGACCAATGGTGAAAAAGGAAATATCCACAGAAAAAAACTGGAGAGAAGCGTTCTGAGAAACTGCATTGTTATGTGTGATTGCAACTCACAGAGTTACACTTTTCTCTTCATTGATCAGTTTGCTAACACCGTTTTCTTGAAATCTGCAATTGGTTATTTCGTAGCACAATGAATCTTATGGTGGCAAGGGAAGTATCCTCAGATAAAACTAGAAAGAAGCTTTCTGAGAAACTGCTCCTTGATGTGTGAATTCATCTCAGAGAGTTACACTTTCATTTCACGGAGCAGTCTATTACCACTGTCTGAGGAATCTGAGAAGGGATACTTCGGATCGCATTGAGACCAATGCTGAGAGAGGAAATATCCTCAATTAAAAACATGAAAGAAGTTTTGAGAAACTTCTTTGTGATATGTGAATTCATCTCATGGAGTTGCAACTTAGTCTTCATGATGCAGTTTGCTAACATTCCTTTCGTGGAATTCGCAAAGTGATATTTGTGAGCGCATTGAGGCCTAGGGTGAAAAAGGCAGCATCCTCAGATAATAATGAGAAAGAAGCTATCTGAGAAATTGCTATCTGATATTCACTGCACAGAGATTCCCCTATGCATTCTTGTAGGAGTTTGCTACCACTGTTTTTGTGAAATCTACAAAATGATATTTCGAAGTGCATTGAAGGCTATGGTGAAAAAGGAAATATCCTCAGATAAAAACTGGCAAGAAGTGTACTGAGAAATGCATTGTGAAGTGTGAACGCAACTCACTGGTTACTCATTCCTTTTCATTGATCAGTTTACTAACACTATTTTCAAAAAATCTGCAATGCGGTATTTTATAGTGCAATAAAACTTACGGTGTCAAAGGAAATATTCTCAGGTAAAAAATAGAAAGAAGCTTTCTGAGAAACTGTTTTGTGATGTGTGAATTATTCTCACAGAGTTACACTTTCATTTCATGGAACAGTCTATTACCACTGTCTTTGGGGAATCTGAAAGGGATAATTTGGATCGCATTGAGGCCTATGCTGATAAACGAAATATCCTCAATTAAAAACGTGAAAGAAGCTTTCTGAGAAATGGCTTTCTGATATGTGACTTCATCTCCCAGAGTTACACCACTATTTCATGGAGCCGTTTGCTAGCACTGTTTTTGTGGATGCTGAGAACTGATATTTCGCATGGGTTTGAAGAGTATAAGGACAAAGAAAGTATCCTCAGAGAAAAACCGGAATGAAGCTTTCTGAGACACTGCTTTGTGATGTGTGAATTCATTTCACAGTGTTACACCACTCTTTTAATTAGGAGTTGCTAACACTGATTTTGTGGAATCTCAGAAGTCATGTCTTGGATGTCGTTGTATCCCATGGTGAATAATGAAATATCCTCAGACAAAAACTGTAGAGAAGCCTTCTCAGAAACTACTATGATATGGGTGAATTCAGCTCACAGAGCTACATCATTGTTTCCATTGAGAAGCTTCCTAACAGTGTTTTCGCAGAATCTGCAATGGGACACACTGGGGCGCTTTGAGACCAGCAAGATCCTCAGCTCAAAAAAGAAAGAAGCTTTCAGAGAAACTGCTTTGTGATGTTGAATTTAACTCACTGAATTACATGTTTCTCTTCATGAAGCCGTTTGCTAACACTGTTCTTGTGGATTATGCAAAGTGATATTTGGGAGCACATTGAGGGCTATGGTGAAAAAGGAAATATCCTCAAATAAAAACTGTAAAGAAGGGTTCTGAGAAACTGCATTGTGACGCCTGAATGCAACTCACGGAGTTATACTTTTCTTTTCATTGTGCAGTTTACTAACAGTGTATTCTTGAAATCTGCAATGGGATATTTCTTAGCACAATGAAGCTTAAGGTGACAAACGAAATATCCTCAGATAAAAACTAGAAAGAAGCTTTCTGAGAAACCGCCTTGTGATGTGTGAGTTCATCTCACAGAGGTACTCTTTCGTTTCATGGAGCAATCTATTACCACCGTCTTTGGGGAATCTGAGAAGGGATACTTTGGATTGCATTCAGCCTATGCTGTTAAAGAAATTATCCTCATTGAAAACGTGAAAGAAGCTTTCTGAGAAACTTCTCTGTGATATGTGAATTCAACTCACAGAGATACAACTTCGTCTTCATGAATCAGTTAGCTACCATTGTTCTCGTGGAATCTGCAAAGTGATATTTGGGAATGCAATGATGCCTATGGTGGAAAGGGATGTATCCTCAGATAATAACTTGAAAGAAGCTATCTGAGAAATTGCTTTCTAATGCAGATAGAGGAAATATCCTCAATTGAGGAGTAGGCTTCAATGTGATCCAATATATCCCTTCTCAGATTCCCCAAAGACAGTGGTAGTAGACTGCTCCATGAAACAAAAGCATAACCCAGTGAGAGGAATGCACACAACACAAAGCAGTCTGTCAGAAATCTTCTTTCTAGTTTTTAGCTGAGGATATTTCCTTTGTCAATGTAAGCTTCATTGCGCTAATATCCCTTTGCAGATTTCAAGAAAACAGTGTTTGCAAACGGATCAATGAAAAGGAAAGTATAACTCTGTGAGTTGCATTCACTCATCACAATGCAGTTTCTCAAATCGCTTCTATCCAGTTTTTATCTGAGGATATTTCCTTTTTCACCATAGCCCTCAATGGAATCCCAAATATCACTTTGCAGATTCCACGAAAACAGTGTTACCAAATGGCTTCATGAAGAGAAAGGTGTAACTCTGTGAGATGAATTCACACATCACAAAGAATTTTCTCAAAAACTTTCATACCGGTTTTTCTCTGAGGATATTTCCTTTGTCCTTATACTCTTCAAACCCATCCGAATTACCAGTTCTCAGAATCCACAAGATCAATGCTAGTAAAAGGCATCACAAAATAGTGGTGTAACTCTGTGATATGAAGTCACATATCAGAAAGCAATTTCTCAGAAAGCTTCCTTCTAGTTATTATCTGAGGATATTTCCTTTGTCGCTGTAAGCTTCATTGCGCTAAGACGTATCCCATTGCAGGTTTCAAGAAAACTGTGTTAGCAAAGTGATCAATGGAGAGAAAAGTGTAACTCTGTGAGTTGCATTCACATATCACAATGCAGTTTCTCAGAACGCTTCTTCCCATTTTTTATCCGAGGATATTTTCTTTTTCACCAAAACCCTCAATGCGTTCCCAAATATCACATTGTAGATTCCACGAGAAACGTCTTAGCAAACGGCTTCAGGAAGAGAAAGGTGTAACTCTTTGAGATGAATTCACACATCACAAGGAAGTTTCCTAGAAAGCTTCTTTCTCATTTTTCTCTGAGGATATTTCCTTTGGCCGTAGAGTCTTCAAAGCGATCTGAAATATCACTTCTCAGTTTCCACAAAAACAGCGCTAGCAAACCGCTCCATATACAGGTGTAACTCAGTTAGTTGAATACACACATCATAAAGCAGTTTCTCAGAAAGCTTCCTTCTTGCTTGAGCTGAGGATATTTGTGGTCTCAAATCGCCGCCGTGTGTCCCATTGTAGATTCTGCAAAAACACAGTTAGCAAGCTTCTCAATGGAAACAATGATGTGGCTCTGTGAGCTGAATTCACCCACATCAAAGCAGTTTCTGAGAAGGCTTCTCTGCAGTTTTTGTCTGAGGATATTTCATTATTCACCATGGGATTCAATGATGCCCAAGACATGACTTCTGAGATTCCACAAAATCAATGCTAGCAAACTCTTCCATGAAAGAGTGGTGTAACACTGTGAAATGCATTCACACATCACAAAGCAGTTTCTCAGAGCGCTTCATTCCGGTTTTTCTCTGAGGATATTTTCTTTGTCCTTATATTCTTCAAACCCATCCGAAATATCAGTTCTCAGAATCCACATAAACAGGGCTAGCAAACGGCTCCACGAAATAGTGGTGTAACTCTGTGAGATGGAGTCACATATCAGAAAGTCATTTCTCATAAAGCTTCTTTCACGTTTTTAATTGAGGATATGTCCTTTATCAGTGAAGGCCTCCATGGAATCCAAAGTATCCCTTCACAGATTCCCCAAAGACAGTGGTAATAGACTGCTTCATGAAATGAAAGTGTAACTCTGTGAGATGAATTCACACATCACAAAGCAGTTTCTCAGAAAGCTTCTTTCTGGTTTTTATCTGAGGATACTGTCTTTTTCACCCTAGGCCTCAATGCACTCCCAAATATCACTTTGCAGATTCCATGAAAGCAGTGTTAGCAAACAGCTTCATGAAGACTAAGTTGCAAGTCTGTGAGATGAATTCACATATCACAAAGAAGTTTCTCTGAAAGTTTCTTTCACGTTTTCAATTGAGGATATTTTCTCTATCAGCGTCTGCTTCAATGCGATTAAAAATATCCCTTCTCTGAATTCCCAAAGACAGTGGTAAAGGACTGCTCCATGAAAGGGAAGAGTAACTCTGTGAGATGAAGTCACACATCACAAAGCAGTCTCTCAGAGAGCTTCTTTCTAGTTTTTATCTGAGGATATTTAACTTGTCACCATAAGCTTCATTATGCTAGGAAATATCCCATTGCAGATTTTAAGCAAATTGTGTTAGCAAACTGATCAATGAAGAGAAAAGTACAACTCTGGAGTTGCATTCACATATCACAATGCAGTTTCCTAGAACGCTTCTTTCCAGTTTATATCTGTGGATATTTCCTTTTTCACCGTAGGCCTCAAAGTGCTCCTAAATATCACTTTGCACATTCCACGAAAACAGTGTTAGAAAAGGGCTTTATGACGACTATGTTGTAACTCTGTGAGATGCGTTCACATATCACAGAGAAGTTTCTCAGAAAGCTTCTTTCACATTTTTAATTGAGGATATTTCGTTTATCAGCCTAGGCCAGAATGTGGTCCAAAGTAGTCCTTCTCAGATTCCCCAAAGACAGTGGTAATAGACTGCTCCATGAAACGGAAGCATAACTCTGTGAGAGGAATGACACATCACAAAGCAGTCTGTCAGAAACCTTCTTTCTAGTTTTTAACTGAGGATATTTCCTTTGTTACCGGAAGCTTCCTGGCGCTAAGAAATATCCCAATACAGATTTCACAAGAACACTGTTAGCAGACGGATCAATGAAAAGTGTAACCCTGTGAGTTGCATTCACATGTCACAATGAAGTTTTGCAGAACGCCTCTTTACAGTTTTTATCTGAGGATATTTCCTTTTTCACCATAGCCCTCCATGGGCTCCCAAATATCACTTGGCAAATTCCACAAGAACAGTCTTAGCATACGGTTTCATGAGAAGAAAGGTGTAACTCTGTGAGATGAGTTCACAGATCACAAAGGAGTTTCTCAGAAAGCTTCTTTCTCATTTTTATCGGAGGATATTTTCTGTGGCCCTATAGTCTTCAAAGGGATCCTAAATAGCAGTTCACAGATTCCACAAAAACAGGGCTAGCCAATGGCTCCTAGAAATACAGGTGTAAGTCAGTGAGTTGAACTGACACATCACAAAACAGTTTCTCAGAAAGCTTCTTTCCTTTTGAGATGAGGTTAGTTGTGCTCTCGGAGCACCACCATGTGTCTCATTGGAGATTCTGCGAAAACACTGTTAACAAGCTTCTCAATGAAAACAATGATGTAACTCTGTGAGCTGAATTCACCCACAACAAAGGAGTTTCTGAGAAGGCTTCTCTGCAGATTTGTCTGAAGATATTTCATTATCCACCATGGGATTCAACGATATCCAAGTCATCACTTCTGGGATTCCACAAAATCAGTGCTAGCAAACTCCTCCATGAAAGGGTGGTGTAATACTGTGAAATGAATTCACACATCACAAAGCAGTTTCTCAGAAAGCTTCATTCCGGTTTTTCTCAGAGGATATTTACTTTGCCTTTATACTTTTCAAACCCATCCGAGCTATCACTTCTCAGAATCCACAAAAACAGTGCTAGGAAACAGCTCAAAGAAATAGTGATGTAACTCTGAGAGATGAATTCACACATCATAAAGAAGTTTCTAAGAAAGCTTCTTTCACTTGTTTATCTGAGGATATTTCCTTTGTCTGCGTAAGCGTCAGTGGGCTAAGAAGTATCCCATTGCAGATTTCAAGAAAACTATGTTAGCAAACTAATCACTGAAGAGAAAACTGTAACTCAGTGAGTTGCATTCACATGTCACAATGCAGTTTCTCAGAACGCTTCTTTCCAGTTTTTATCTGATGATATTTCCTTTTTCACCTAAGCCGTCAATGAGCGCCCAAAAACCACTTTGTAGAATCCAGGAAAACGATGTTAGAAAACTGTTACAAGAAGGTCAAGGTGAATCTCTGTGTGATGAATTCACAAATCAGAAAGCAATTTCTCAGAAAGATTCTTTCTAGTTATTATCGGAGGATATTTCTGTTTTCCCCATGGGCCTCAGTGCGCTAACAAATATCACTTAGCAGATTTCACGAAAACAATGTTCGCAAACTGCTTGGTGAAGACAAATTTGTAACTCGGTGAGGTGAATTCACATAACATAAAGAAGTTTCTCAGGACACAACTTTCTAGTTTTTATTTGAGGATGTTTCCTTTGTCACCGGAAGGTTCATTGCGCTAAGAAATATCCCAACGCAGATGTCAAGAAAACAGTGTTAGCAAACGAAACAATGAGAAGGAAAGTGTAACTCTGTGAGTTGAATTCACATGTCACAATGCAGTTTGTCAGAATGCTTCTTTCCAGTTTTTATCTGAGGATATTTCCTTTTACACCATAGCCCTCCAAGGGCTCCCAAATATCACTTTGCAAATTCCACGAGAACAGTCTTAGCGAACGGCTTCATGAGGTGAAAGGTATAACTCTGTGAGATGAATTCAGATCACAAAGAAGTTTCTCAGAAAACTTCTTTCTCATTTTTATCGGAAGATATTTCCTTTGGACCTATAGTCTTCAAAAGGATCCGAATTTTCGTTCTCAGATGCCACAAAAACAGGGCTAGTCAATGGCTCCACGAAATACAGCTGTAACTCAGTGAGTTGAATTCACATATCACAAAGCAGTTTCTCAGAAATCATCGTGCCTTTTGAGAGGAGGTTATTTGTGATTTCGGAGCGCCACCGTGTGTCTCATTGGAGATTCTGCGAAAACACTGTTAGCAAGCTTCTCAATGAAAACAATGACGTAACTCTGTGAGCTGAATTCACCGACAAGAAAGAAATTTCTGAGAATGTTTTTCTGCAGATTTGTCTGAGGATATTTCATTATTCACCATTGTATTCAACGATATCCAAGTCATCACTTCTGAGATTCCACAAAATCAGTGCAACAAACTCCTCCGTGAGTGGTGTAACACTGTGAAATGAATTCACACATCACAAAGCAGTTTCTCAGAAAGCTTCATTGTGGTTTTTCTCGGAGCATATTTCCTTTGTCCTTATACACCTCAAATCCATCAGAGGTATCACTTCTAAGAATCCACAAAAAGAGTGCTAGGAAATGGCTCTAAGAAATAGTGGTGTAGAGACGAAGTCACATATCAGAAAGCAATATCTCAGGAAGCTTCTTTCACTTTTTTATCTGAGGCTAGGACCCTTGCCACCGTCAGCTGCATAGCACTAAGAAGTTTCCCATTGCAGTTTTCAGTAAAACTGTGTTAGCACACTGATCACTGAAGAGAAAAGTGTAACTCTGTCAATTGCATGCAAACATCGCAATGCAGTTTCTTAGAACGCTTCTTTCCAGTTTTTATCTGAGGATACTTCCTTTTTCACCATAGCCCTCAATGAGCGTCCAAATATCACTTTACAGATTCCACGAAAACAATGTTAGCAAACTGCTTCGAGAAGACAAAATTGTAACTTGCTGAGGTGAATTCACATATCATAAGGAAGTTTCTCATAACGCGACGTTCTAGTTTTTAATTGAGGATATTTCCTTTGTCACCGTAGGCTTCATTGAGCTCAGAAATATCCCAATGCAGATTTCAAGGAAACAGTGTTAGCAAACGAATTAATGAAAAGGAAAGTGTAACTCGGTGAGTTGCATTCACATGTCACAATGCAGTTTCCCAGAACACTTCTTCCCAGTTTTTATCTGAGGATATTTCCTTTTTATCCATAGCCCTCCAAGGACTCCCAAGTATCATTTTGCAAATTCCATGAGAACAGTCTTCGCAAACAGTTCCATGAGGAGAAAGACGTAACTTTGTGAGATGAATTCACAGATCACAAGGAAGTTTCTCAGAAAGCTTTTTTCTCATTTTTATCGGAGGATATTTCCTTTGGCCCTGCAGTCTTCAAAGGGATCCGAAATATCAGTTCCCAAATTCCACAAAAACGGGGCTAGCCAATGGCTCCACGAAACATAGCTGTAACTCAGTGAGTAGAATTCACATATCACAAATCCGTTTCTCACAAAGTTTCTTTCTTTTTGAGATGAGGTTGTTTGTGGTCTCGGAGCGCCACCGTGTGTCTCATTGGATATTCTGCGAAAACACTGTTAGCAAGCTTCTCAATGAAAACAATGATGTAACCCTCTGAGCTGAATTCACCCACAACAAACAAGTTTTTGAGGAGGCTTCACTGCAGATTTGTCTGAGGATGTTCCATCATTCACCATGGGATTCAACAATATCCAAGACATCCCTTCTGAGATTCCAGAAAATCAGTGCTACCAAACTCCTCCATGAAAGAGTGGTGTAACACTGCGAAATAAATTCACATATCACAAAGCAGTTTCTCAGAAATCTTCATTCCGGTTTTTCTCGGAGGATATTTCCTTTGTCCTTATACTCTTCAAACCCATCAGAACTATCACTTCTGAGAATGCACAAAAACAGAGCTAGGACACGGCTCCAAGAAATAGTGGTGTAACTCTGTGAGATGAAGTCACATATCAGAAAGCAATTTCTCAGGAAGCTTCTTTCATTTTTTTATCTGAGGATATTTCTTTTGTCACCGTCAGCTGCATAACGCTAAGAAGTATCCCATTGCAGATTTCAAGAAAACTGTGTTAGCAAACTGATCACTGAAGACAATAGTGTAACTCTGTGAGTTGCATTCACATATCTCAATGGAGTTTTTCAGAACGCTTCTTTCCAGTTTTTATCTGAGGATATTTCCTTTTTCACCATAACCTTCAATGAGCTCCCAAATATCACTTTGAAGAATCCATGACAACAGTGTTAGCAAAGTGTTACAAGAAGGGAAGGGTGAAACCCTGTGTGATGAATTCACACAGCAGAAAGCAATTTCTCAGAAAGCTTCTTTCTAGTTATTATCTGATGATATTTCCTATTTCACCATGGGCCTCAATTCGCTGCCAAATATCACTCTGCAGATTGCACGAAAACAGTGTTAGCAAACAGTTTTATGAAGAGTAAATAGTAACCCCGTGAGATGAATTCACATATCGCAAAGAAGTTTCTCACAGAGCTTCTTTCACGTTTTTAATTGAGGATATTTCCTGTATCAGCTTAGGCCTCAATGCGATCCAAAGTAGCCCTTCTCCGGTTCCTCAAAGACAGTGTTAATCGACTGCTAAATGAAACGTAAGTGTAACTCTGTGAGATGAATTGACACATCACAAAGAAGTTTCTAAGAAAGCTTCTTTCTAGTTTTTATCTGAGGACATTTCCTCTGTCACCGTAAGCTTCATTGGGATAAGAGGCATCCCATTGCAGATTTCAAGAAAGCTGTGTTAGCAAACTGATCACTGAAGAGAAAAGTGTAACTCTGTGAGTTGCATTCACATGTCACAATGTAGTTTCTCAGAATGCTTCTTTCCAGTGTTTATTTGAGGATATTTCCTTTTACACCATAACCCTCAATGAGCTCCCAAATATCACTTAGCAGAATCCACGAAAACAGCGTGAGCAAATTGCTATAAGAAGGGTAGGGTGAAATTCTGTGTGATGAATTCACACATCAGAAAGCAATTTCTCAGAAAGCTTCTTTGTAGTTATTATCGGAGGATATTTCCTATTTCGCCTTGGGCCTCAATTCGCTGCCAAATGTAACTTTGCAGATACCACGAAAACAGTGTTAGCAAACTGCTTCATGAAGACTAAGTTATAACTCTGTGAGATGAATTCACAGATCACAAAGAAGTTTCTCACAGAGCTTCTTTCACATTTTTAATTGAGAATATTTCCTTTATCAGCGTAGGCCTCAATGCGATCCAAAGTAGCCCTTCTCAGGTTCCTCAAAGACAGTGTTAATGGACTGTTCCATGAAACTTAAGTGTAACTCTGTGAGATGAATTCACACATCACAAATAAGTTTCTAAGAAAGCTTGTTTCTAGTTTTTATCTGAGGATATTTCCTTTGGCACCATAAGCGTCATTGCATTAAGAAGTATCCCATTGGAGATTTCAAGAAAACTGTGTTAGCAAACTGATCACTGAAGAGAAAAGTGGAACTCTGTGACTTGCATTCACATGTCACAATGCAGTTTCTTAAAACGCTTCTTCCCAGTTTTGATCTGAGGATATTTCCTTTTTCACCATAGCCCTCAATGAGCTTCCAAATATCAGTTTGCAGAATCCATGAAAACAGTCTTAGCAAACTGCTACAAGAAGGGTAAGGTGAAACTCTGTGTGATGAATTCTCACATCAGAAAGTAATTTCTCAGAAAGCTTCTTTCTCCTTATTATCTGAAGATTTTTCTGTTTTCCCATTGGGTCTCAATGCACTCCCTAATATCACTTTGCAGATTCCATGAAAACAATGTTAGACAAATGCTTCGTGAAGATAAAGTTGTAACTCGGTGAGGTGAATTCACATATCATAAGGAAGTTTCTCAGAACGCTACTTTCCAGTTTTTTTTGGAGGATATTTCCTTTGTCACCGTAGGATTCATTGAGCTAAGAAATATCTCAATGCGGATTTCAAGAAAACAGTGTTAGCAAACGATTCAATGAAAAGGAACGTGTAACTGTGTGAGTTGCATTCACATGTCACAATGCAGTTTCTCAGAACGCTTCTTTCCAGTTTTGATCTGAGGATATTTCCACTTTCACCATAGCCCTCCAAGGGCTCCCAAATATCACTTTGCAAATTCCATGGGAACAGTCTTAGCGAACGGCTCCATGAGGAGAAAGGCGTAACTCTGTGAGGTGAATTCACAGATCACGAACAAGTTTCTCAGAAAAATTCTTTCTCATTTTTTCGGAGGATATTTCCTTTGGCCCTATAGTCTTCAAAGGGATCTGAATTATCAGTTCTCAGATGCCACAAAAACAGGGCTAGCCAACGGCTCCACGAAATACAGCTGTAACTCAGTGAGTTGAATTCACACATCACAAAGCAGTTTCTCAGAAAGTTCCTTTCTTTTTGGGATGAAGTTATTTGTGATCTCGGAGCGCCACCGTGTGTCTCATAGGAGGTTCTGCGAAAACACTGTTAGCAAGCTTCTCAATGAAAACACTCATGTAACTCTGATCCGAATTCACCCACAACAAAGAAGTTTCTGAGGAGGCTTCTTTGCAGATTTCTCTGAGGATATTTCATTATTCACCAGGGGATTCAACGATATCCAAGACATCAATTCTGAGATTCAACAAAATCAGTGGTAGCAAACTCTTCCATGAAGAGTGGTGTAACACTGTTAAATAAATTCACACATCAGAAAGCAGTTTCCCAGACAGTTTCATTGGGTTTTTCTCAGAGGATATTTGCTTTGTCCTTATAATCTTCAAACCCATCCAAACTATCACTTCTCAGAATCCACAAAAACAGAGCTGGGAAACGGCTCCAAGAAATAGTGGTGTAACTCTGTGAGATGAAGTCACGTATCAGAAAGCAAATTCTCAGGAAGCTTCTTTCATTTTTTTATCTGAGGATATTTCCTTTGTCACCATCACCTGCATAGCGCTAAGAAGTATTCCATTGCAGATTTCAAGAAAACTGTGTTAGTAAACTGATCACTGAAGAGAAAAGTATAACTCTGTGAGTTACATTCACACATCGAAATGTAGTTTCTCAGAACGCTTCTTTCCAGTTTTGATCTGAGGATATTTCCTATTTCATCATAGTTCTCAATGAGCTCACTAATATCACTTTCCACAATCCAAGACAACAGTGATAGCAAACAGTTACAAGAAGAGAAGGGTGAAACTCTGTGTGATGAATTCACACATCAGAAAGCAATTTCTCAGAAAGCTTCTCTCCGGTTATTATCTGAGGCTATTTCCTTTTTCACCATGGGCATCAACTGGATGCCAAATATCACTTTGGAGATGCCACGAAAACAGTGTTAGCAAACTGCTTCATGAATAATATTTTGTAACTCTGTGAGATTAACTAACAGATCACAAAGAAGTTTCTCACAAAGCTTCTTTCACGTTTTTAATTGAGGATATTTCCTTTATCAGTGTAGGCCTCAATGCAATCCAAAGTAGCCCTTCTCAGGTTCCTCAAAGACAGTGTTAACAGACTGCTCCATGAAACGTAAGTGTAATTCTGTGAGATGAATTCCCCCATCACAAAGAAGTTTCTAAGAAAGCTTCTTTCCAGTTCTTCTCTGAGGATATTTCCTTTGTCACTGTTAGCTTCATTGCTCTAAGTATCCCATTGCAGATTTCAAGAAAACTGTGTTAACAAACTAATCACTGAACAGAAACGTATAACTCTGTAAGTTGCATTCACACATCGCACTGCAGTTTCTCAGAATGCTTCTTTCCAGCTTTGATCTGAGGATATTTCCTTTTCCACCATAGCCCTCAATGAGCTCCCTAATATCACTTTGCAGAATCCACGAAAACACTGTGAGCAAACTGTTAAAGAAGGGAAGGGTGAAACTCTGTGTCATGAATTCACACATCAGAAAGCAATTTCTCTGAAAGGTTCTTTCTAGTTATTATCTGAGGATATTTCTTTTTCCACCATGGGCCTCAATTGGGTTCCAAATATCACCTTGCAGATTCCATGAAAACAGTGATAGCAAACTGCTTCAGGAAGACTAAGTTACAACTCTGTGAGCTGAATTCACAGATCACAAAGATGTTTCTCACAAAGCTTCTTTCATGTTTTTAATTCAGGATAATTCCTTTATCAGCATAGGCTTCAATGCGATCCAAAGTGGCCCTTTTCAGGTTGCTCAAAGGCAGTGTTAACGGTCTGCTCCATGAAACGTTAGTGGAACTCTCTGAGATGAATTCACACTTCACAAAGAAGTTTGTAAGAAAGCTTCTTTCTAGTTTTTATCTGAGGACATTTCCTCTATCACCATTGGCTTCATTGCTCTAAGAAGTATCCTATTACAGATTTCAAGAAAACTGTGTTAGCAAACTGAGCACTGAAGAGAAACATGTAACTCTGTGAGATGCATTCACATATCGCAATGCAGTTTCTCAGAAGGCTTCCTTGCAGTTTTGATGTGAGGATATTTCCTTTTTCATCATAGTCCTCAAACAGCTCCCTAATATCACTTTGCAGATTCCAAGACAACAGTGTTAGCAAACTGTTACAAGAAAGGAAGGGTGAAACTCTGTGTGACGAATTCACACACCAGAAAGCAATTTCTCAGAAAGCTTCTTTCTAGTTATTATCTGAGGATATTTCCTTTTTCACCATGGGCCTCAATTGGCTCCCAAATATCATTTGCAGATTCCACGAAAACAGTGATAGCAAACTGCTTCATGAAGACTAAGTTGCAACTCTGTGAGCTGAAATCACAGATCACAAAGAAGTTTTTCACAAAGCGTCTTTCACGTTTTTAATTGACGATATTTCCTTTATCAGTGAAGGCCACAAGGCGATCCAAAGTAGCCCTTCTCAGGATCCTCAAATACAGTGTTAATGGACTACTCCATGAAACATAAGTGTAACTCTGAGAGATGAATTCACACATCAACAAGAAGTTTCTAAGAAAGCTTCTTTCTAGTTGTTATCTGAGGATATTTCCATTTTCACCATGGGCCTCAGGTGGCTCCCAAATATCACTTTGCAGAATCCACGAAAACAGACTTAGCAAACTGCTACAAGAAGGGAAAGGTGAGACTCTGTGTGATGAATTCACACATCAGAAAGCAATTTCTCAGAAAGATTCCTTCTAGTTATTATCTGAGAATATTTCTGCTTTCATCGTGGGCCTCACTGCGATCCCAAATATCACTTTGCAGATTCCACGCTAATAATGACAGCAAACTGCTTCGTGAAGACAAAGTTGTATCTCAGTGAGATGAATTCACATGTCATAAAGAAGTTTCTCAGAACGCTACTTTCTAGTTTTTATTTGAGGATATTTCCTTTGTCACCGGAAACTTCCTGGCGCTAAGAAATATCCCAAGGCAGATTTCAAGAAAACACTCTTGGCAAACGGATCAATGAAAAGGAAAGTGTAGCACTGTGAGCTGCATTCACATGTCACAATGCAGCTTCTCAGAACTGTTCTCTCCAGTTTTTATCTGAGGATATTTCACTTTTCACCATAGCCCTCCCTGGGCTCCCAAATATCACTTTGCCAATTCCACGGGAACAGTCTTAGCGAGCAGCTTCATGAGGAGAAAGGTGTAACTCTGTGAGATGAATTCACAGATTACAAAGAAGTTTCTCAGAAAGTTTCTTTCTCATTTTGATCGGAGGATATTTCCTTTGGCCCTATAGTCTTCAAAGGGATGTGAAATATCAGTTCTCAGATTCCACAGAAACAGGGCTAGCCAACGGCCCCAAGAAATAAAGGTGTAACTCAAGGGGTTGAACACACACATCACCAAGCAGTTTCTCAGAAAGCTTCGTTTTATTCCAGATGAGGTTATTTGTGGTCTCGGAGCACCACCGGGTGTCTTATTGCAGATTCTGCAAAAACTCTGTTAGCAAGCTTCTCAAGGAAAATAATGATGTAAACTCAATGCAGTTTCTTAGAACGCTTCTTTCCAGTTTTGATCTGAGGATATTTCCTTTTTCTACATGGACCTCAATTGGCTTCCAAATATCACTTTGCAGATTCCACAAAAAGAGTGATAGCAAACTGATTCATGAAGACTAAGTTGCAACTCTGAGAGCTGAATTCACAGATCACAAAGAAGTTTCTCACAAAGCTTCTTTCACGTTTTTCATTGAGGATATTTCCTTTATCAGCGTAGGCCTTAATGCAATCCAAAGTAGCGTTTCTCAGCTTCCTCAAAAACAGTGTTAATGGACTGCTCCATGAAACGTAAGTGTAACTCTGTGAGATGAATTCACACATCACAAAGAAGTGTCTAAGAAAGCTTCTTTCTAGTTTTTCTCTGAGGATATTTCCTTTATCAGCGTAGGCCTCAATGTGATCCAATGTAGCCTTTCTCACCTTCCTCAAAGACAGTGTTAACGGACTGATCCATGAAACGTAAGTGTAACTCTCTGAGATGAATTCACATATCACACAGAAGTTTCTAAGAAAGCCTCTTTTATTTTTTCTCTGAGGATATTTCCTTTATCACCGTTAGCTTCATTGCACTAAGAAGTATCCCATTGCAGATTTCAAGAAAACTGTGTTAGCAAACTGATCTCTGAAGAGAAACGTGTAACTCTGTGGGTTGCATTCACACATTGCAATGCAGTTTCTGGGAACTCTTCTTTCCAGTTTTGACCTGAGGATATTTCCTTTTTCACCATAGCCCTCAATGAGCTCCCTAATATCACTTTGCAGAATCCACGACAACAGTGTTAGCAAACTGTTACAAGAAGGAAAGAGTGAAATTCTGTTTGATGAATTCTCACATAAGAAAGCAATTTCTCAGAAAGCTTCTTTCTAGTTATTATCTGAGGCTATTTCCTTTTTCACCATGGGCTTCAATTGGCTCCCAAATATCACTTTGCAAAATCCATGAAAACTGTCTTGGCAAACTGCTACAGGAAGGGAAAGGTGAAACTCTGTGTAATGAATTCACACATCAGAAAGCAATTTCTCAGAAAGATTCTTTCTAATTATTATCTGAGGATATTTCTGCTTTCACCGTGGGCTACAATCCGCTCTCAAATATCACTTTCCAGATTCCACGCTAACAATGATAGCAAACTGCTTCGTGAAGACAAAGTTGTATCTCGGTGAGATGAATTCACATATCATAAAGAAGGTTCTCAGAACTCTACTTTCTAGTTTTTATTTGAAGATATTTCCTTTGTCACCGTTAGCTTCATTGCGGTAAGAAGTATCCCTTTGCAGATTTCAAGAAAACTATGTTAGCAAAATGATCACTGAAGAGAAACGTGTAACTTTGTGAGCTGCATTCACCCATCGCAATGCAGTTTCTCAGAACGCTTCTTTCCAGTGTTGATCTGAGGATATTTCCTTTTTCACCATAGCCCTCAATGAACTCCCTAATATCACTTTGCAGAATCCACGACAACAGTGTTAGCAAACTCTTACAAGAAAAGAATGGTGAAACTTTGTTTGATGAATTCACACATCAGAAAGCAATTTCTCTGAAAGGTTCTTTCTAGTTATTATCTGAGGATATTTCCTTTTTCACCATGGGCTTCAATTGGCTCCCAAATATCACTTTGCAGATTCAACGAAAACAGTGATAGCAAACTGCTTCATGAAGACTAAGTTGCAACTCTGTGAGTTGAATTCACAGATCACGAAGAACTTTCTCAGAAAGATTCTTACTCATTTTGATCGGAGGATATTTCCTTTGGCCCTATAGTCTTCAAAGGGATCCGAAATATCAGTTCTCAGATTCCCCGTAAACAGGGCTAGCCAACTGCCCCACGAAATACAGGTGTAACTCAGGGAGTTGAACACACACATCACCAAGCAGTTTCTCAGAAAGCTTCTTTTTTATTCCAGATGAGGTTATCTGTGGTATCGGAGCGTCACCGTGTGTCTTATTGCAGATTTTGCGAAAAATCGGTTAGCAAACTTCTCAATGAAAACAATGATGGAACTCTGTGGGCTGAATTCACACACAACAAAGAAGTTTCTGAGACGGTTTCTCTGCAGATTTGTCTGAGGATATTTCATTATTCACCATGGAATTCAACGATATCCAAGACATCACGTCTGAAATTCCACAAAATCAGTGCTAGCAAACTCCTCCATGAAGGAGTGATGCAACACTGTGAAATGAATTCATACATCACAAAGCAGTTTCTCAGAAAGTTTCATTCCAGGTTTTCTCAGAGGATAATTCCTTTGTCACCGTCAGCTGCATAGCGCTAAGAAGTACCCCATTGCATATTTCAAGAAAACTGTGTTACCAAACTGATCAGTGAGGAGAAAAGTATAACTCTATGAGTTACATTCACTCATACCAATGCAGCTTATCAGAAAGCTTCTCTCCAGTTTTGATCTGACAATATTTCCTTTTTCACCGTAGACCTCAATGAGCTCCCTAATATCACTTTGCAGAATCCATGACAACAGTGTTAGCATACTGCTACAAGAAAGGAAGGGTGAAACTCTGTGTGATGAATTCACACATCGGAAAGCAATTTCTCAGAAAGCTTCTTCCTAGTTATTATCTGAGGATATTTCCTTTTTCACCACGGACCTCAATTGGCTCCCAAATGTCACTTTGCAGATTCCATGGAAACAGTGATCGCAAACTGCTTCATGAAGACTAAGTTGTAACTCTGTGAGCTGAATTCACAGATCACAAAGGAGTTTCTCACAAAGCTTCTTTCACATTTTTAATTGAGGATATTTTCTTCATTAGCGTAGGCCTCAGTGCGATCCAAAGTAGCCTTTCTCAGGTTCCTCAAAAACAGTGTTAACAGAGTGCTCAATAAAACGTAACTGTAACTCTGTGAGAGGAACTCACACATCACAATGAAGTTTCTAAGAAAGCTTCTTTCTAGTTTTTCTGTGAGCATATTTCCTTTATCAGCGTAGGCCTCAATGCTTTCCAAAGTAGCCCTTTTTAGTTTCCTCAAAGACCGTGTTAATGGACTGTTCCAGGAAACGTAAGTGTAACTCTTTGAAATGAATTCACACATCACAGAGAAGTTTCTAAGAAAACTTCTTTCTAGTTTCTCTGTGAGGATATTTCCTTTATCACCGTTAGCTTCATTGCGCTAAGAAGTATCCCATTGCAGATTTCAAAAAAACTGTGTTAGCAAACTGATCACTGAAGAGAAACGTGAAACTCTGGGAGTGGCATTCACACATCGCAATGCAGTTTCTCAGAACGCTTCTTTCCAGTTTTGATGTGAGGATATTTCCTTTTTCATCATAGCCCTCAATGAGCTCCCTAATATCACTTTGCAGAATCCACAACAACAGTGTTAGCAAACTGTTACAAGAAGGGAAGGGTGAAACTCTGTGTGATGAATTCACACATGAGAAAGCAATTTCTCTGAAAGCTCCTTTCTAGTTATTATCTGAGGATATTTCCTTTTTCACCATGGGCCTCAATTGGCTCCGAAATATCACTTTCCAGTATCCACGAAAACTGTCTTGGCAAACTGCTACAAGAAGGGAAAGGTGAAACTCTGTGTGATGAATTCACACATCAGAAAGGAACTTCTCAGAAAGCTTCTTTCTAATTATTACCTGAGGATATTTCTGGTTTCTTCGTGGGCCTCAATACGCTCCCAAATATCACTTTGCAGATTCCACGCTAACAATGATAGCAAACTGCTTTGTGAAGACAAAGTTGTATCTCGATGAGATGAATTCACATATCATAAGGAAGTTTCTCAGATCGCTACTTTCTAGTTTTTATTTGAGGATATTTCTTTTGTCACTGTTAGCTTCATTGCGGTAAGAAGTATCCCATTGCAGATTTCAAGAAATCTTTGTTAGCAAAATGATCACTGAAGAGAAACGTGTAACTTTGTGAGCTGCATTCATTCATCGCAATGCAGTTTCTTAGAACGCTTCTTTCCAGTGTTGATCTGAGGATATTTCTTTTTTCACCATAGCCCTCAATGAACTCCCTAATATCACTTTGCAGAATCCACGACAACAGTGTTAGCAAACTGTTACAAGAAGGGAAAGGTGAAACTCTGTTTGATGAATTCACACATCAGCAAGCAATTTCTCTGAAACCTTCTTTCTAGTATTATCTGAGGATACTTCCTTTTTCACCATGGGCCTCAATTGGCTCCCAAATATCACTTTGCAGATACCACGAAAACAGTGATAACAAACTGCTTTATGAAGAGTAAGTTGCAACTCTGTGAGCTGAACTCACAGAACACAAAGAATTTTCTCAGAAAGCTTCTTTCTGAATTTGATCGGAGGATATATCCTTTGGTCTCATAGTCTTCAAAGGGATCCGAAATATCAGTTCTCAGATTCGACAGAAACAGGGCTAGCCAACGACCCCACGTAACTCAGGGGATTGAACACACACATCACCAAGCGGTTTCTCAGAAAGCTTCTTTTTTTTTTTTTCCAGATGAGGTTATTTCTCGTCTTGGATCTCCACCGTGTGTCTTATTGCGGATTCTGCGAAACCTCTGTTAGCAAGCTTTTCAATGAAAAAAATGATGGAACTCTGTGGTTTGAATTCATCCACAACAAAGAAGTTTCTGAGAAGGCTTCTCTGCAGATTTGTCTGAGGATATTTCATTATTCACCAAGGGATTCAACGATATCCAAGACATCACTTCTGAGATTCCACATAATCAGTGCTAGCAAACTCCTCCATGAAGGGGTGGTGTAACACTGTGAAATGAATTCACACATCACAAAGCAGTTTCTCAGAAAGTTTCATTCTGGATTTTCTCGGAGGATATTTCCTTTGTCACCGTTAGCTGCATAGTGCTAAGAAGTATCCCATTGCAGATTTCAAGAAAACTGTGTTAGCACACTGATCACTGAGGAGAAAAGTATAACACTGTGAGTTGCATTCACAAATCACAACGCAGTTTCTCAGAATGCTTCTATCCAGTTTTGATCTTAGGATATTTCGTTTCTCTTCATAGAACTCAATGAACTCCCTAATATCACTCTGCAGAATCCACGACAACAATGTTAGCAAACTGTTACAAGAAGGAAAGGGTGAAACTCTGTGTGATGAATTCACACATCAGAAAGCAATTTCTCTGAAAGCTTCTTTCTAGTTATTATCTGAGGATATTTAATATTTCACCATGGGCCTCAATTGGCTCCCAAATATCACTTTGCAGAATCCACGAAAACAGTCTTAGCAAAATCCTACAAGAAGGGAAAGATGAAATTCTGTGTGATGAATTCACACATCAGAAAGAAATTTCTCAGAAAGCTTCTTTCTACATATTATCTGAGGGTATTTCCTTTTTCACCATGGACCTCAATTGGCTCCCAAATTCCACTTTGCAGATTCCACGAAAACAGTGATAGCAAACTGCTTCATGAAGACTAAGTTGCAACTCTATGAGTTGAATTCACAGATCACAAAGAAGTTTCTCACGAAGCTTCTTTCACGGTTTTAATTGAGGATATTTCCTTTATCAGTGTAGGCCTCAAGGTGATCCAAAATAGCCTTTCTCAGGTTCCTCTAAAAGAGTGTTAATGGACTCCATTATCAAGTGTAAGTGTAACTCTTTGAGATGAATTCATACATCACAAAGAAGTTACTAAGAAAGATTCTTTCTAGTTTTTCTCTGAGGATATTCGCTTTGTCACAGTTAGCTTCATTTTGCTAAGAAGTATCACATTGCAGATTTCAAGAAAACTGTGTTAGCATACTGATCACTGAGAAGAAACGTGTAACTCTGTGAGTTGCATTCACACATCACAATGCAGTTTCTCAGAACGCTTATTTCTAGTTTTGATCTGAGAATATTTTCTTTTTCACCATAGCCCTCAATGAGCTCTCAAATATCACTTTGCAGAATACAGGACAATAGTGTTAGCAAGCTGTTAAAAGAAGGGAAAGGTGGAACTCTGTGTGATGAAGTCACATATCAGAACGCCAGTTTTCAGAAAACTTCTTTCTAGTTATTATCTGAGGATATTTCCTTTTTCACCATGGGCCGCAGTTAACTCCCAAATATCACTTTGCAGATTCCAAGAAAACAGTGTTAGCAATCTGCTTCATGAAGACTAAGTTGCAACTCTGTGAGCTGAATTCACAGAAAATGAAGAAGTTTCTAAGAGAGCTTCCTTCACGTTTTTAATTGAGAGTATTTCCTTTATTAGCATAGGCCTCAATACGATTCAAAGTAGCCCTTCTCAGGTTCCTAAAAGACGATGTTAACGTACTGCTCCACGAAACATAACAGTAACTCTGTGAGATGAATTCACATATCACAAAGAAGTTTCTATGAAAGCTTCTTTCTAGTTTTTCTCTGAGGATATTTCCTTTGTCACCGTTACCTTCATTGCACTAAGAAGTATGCCATTGCAGATTTCAAGAAAACTATTTTAGCAAACTTATCACCGAGGAGAAACGTGTAACTCTGTGATTTGCATTGACACATAGCAATGCAGTTTCTCAGAACGCTTCTTTCCAGTTTTGATCTGAGGATATATCCTTTTTCACCATAGACCTCTATGAGCTCCTTAATATCACTTTGCAGAATCCACGACAACAGTGTTAGCATACTGTTACAAGAAGGGAAGGGTGAAACTCTGTGTGATGAATTCACACATCGGAAAGCAATTTCTCAGAAAGCTTCTTTCTAGTTATTATCTGAGGAGATTTCCTTTTTCACCATAGGCCTCAATTGGCTCCCAAATATCTCTTTGCAGAATCCGAGAAAACAGTCTTACCAAACTGCTACAAGAAGGGAAAGGTGAGACTCTGTGTGATGAAATCACATATCAGAAAGCAATTTCTCAGAAAGCTTCTTTCTAGTTATTATCTGAGGATATTTCTGCTTTCACCATGGGTCTCAATGCACTCCCAAATATCACTTTGCACATTCCACGCTAACAATGATAGCAAACTGCTTCGTGAAGACAAAGTTGTATTTCGGTGAGATGAATTCACATATCATAAAGAAGTTTCTCAGATCGCTACTTTCTTCTTTTTATTTGAGGATATTTTCTTTGTCACCGGAAGCTTCCTGGTGCTACGAAATGTCCCAATGCAGATTTCAAGAAAACACTGTTAGCAAACGGATCAACGAAAAGGAAGGTGTAGCATTATGAGTTGCATTCACATGTCACAATGCAGTTTCTCAGAACTCTTCTTTCCAGTTTTTATCTGAGGATATTTCTTTTTTCACCATAGCCCTCCCTGGGCTCCCAAATATCACTTTGCCAATTCCACGGGAACAGTCTTAGCGAGCGGCTTCATGAGGAGAAAGGTGTAACTCTGTGAGATGAATTCATAGATCACAAAAAAGTTTCTAAGAAATCATCTTTCTAGCTTTTCTCTGAGGATATTTTCTTTATCAGCGTAGGCCTCAATGCGATCCAATGTAGCCCTTCTCAAGTTCCTCAAAGACAGTGTTAACGGACTGCTCCATGAAACGTAAGTGTAACTCTGTGAGATGAATTCACACACTACACAGAAGTTTCTGAGAAAGCTTCTTTCTAGTTTTTCTCTGAGGAAATTTCCTTTGTCACCGTTAGCTTCATTGCGCTAAAAAGTATGCCATTGCAGATTTCAAAAGTGATCACTGAAGAGAAACGTGTAACTCCATGAGTTGCATTCACACATCGAACGCATTTTCTCAGAACGCTTCTTTCCAGTGTTGATCTGAGGATATTTCCTTTTTCACCGTGGGCCTCAACTGGCTCCCAAATATCACTTTGGAGAACCCACAAAAACAGTCTTAGCAAACTGCCACAAGAAGGGAAAGGTGAAACTCTGTGTGATGAATGCACACATCAGAAAGCAATTTCTCAGAAAGCTTCTTTCTAGTTATTTTCTGAGGATATTTCTGCTTTCACCTTGGGCCTCAGTGTGCTCCCAAATATCACTTTGCAGATTCCATGCTAGCAATGCTAGCAAACTGCTTCGTGAGGACAAAGTTGTATCTCGGTGAGATGAATTCACATATCATAAAGAAGTTTCTCAGAACGCTACTTTCTACTTTTTATTGGAGGATATTTCCTTTGTCACAGAAAGCTTCCTGGCACTAAGAAATATCCCAATGCAGATTTCAAGAAAACACTGTTAGCAAACGGATCAATGAAAAGGAAAGTGCACCTCTGTGAGTTGCATTCACATGTCACAATGCATTTTCTCAGAACGCATGTTTTCAGTTTTGATCTGAGGATATTTCCTTTTTCACCATAGCTCTCCATGGGCTCCCAAATATCACTTTGCCAATTCCACGGGAACAGTCTTAGCGAGCGGCTTCATGAGGAGAAAGGTGTAACTCTGTGAGATGAATTCACAGATCACAAAGAAGTTTCTCAGAAAGCTTCTTTCTCATTTTGATCGGAGCATATTTCCTTTGGCCTTATAGTCTTCAAAGGGATCTGAAATATCAGTTCTCAGATTCCACAAAAAACAGGGCTAGCCAATGGCCCCATGAAATACACGTGTAACTCAGGGGTTGAACACACATTTCACCAAGCCGTTTCTCAGAAAGCTTCTTATTTTTTCGGATGAGGTTATTTGTGGTCGCGGAGCGCCACCTTGTGTCTTTTTGCAGATTCTGCGAAAACTGTTGGCAAGCTTCTCAATGAAAACAATGATGTAACCCTGTGGACTGAATTCACCCACAACCAAGACGTTTCTGAGAAGGCTTCTCTGCAGATTTCTCTGAGGATATTTTATTATTCACCATGAAATTCAACGATATCCAAGACATCACTTCTGAGATTCCACAAAATCAGTACTAGCAAACTCCTCCATGAAAGGATGGTGTAACCCTGTGAAATGAATTCACACATCACTAAGCAGTTTCTCAGAAAGTCCATTCTGGGTTTTCTCGGAGGATATTTCCTTTGTTACCCTCAGCTGCATAGCGCTAAGAAGTATCCCATTGCAGATTTCAAGAAAACTGTTAGCAAACTGATCAAAGAAGAGAAAAGTAAAACTCTGTGAGTTACATTCACACATCGCAATGCAGTTTCTCGGAATCCTTCTTTCCAGTGTTGATCTGAGGATATTTTCTTTTTCACCAGAGCCCTCAATGGGCTCCCAAATATCACTTTGAAGAATCTATGACAACAGTGTTAGCAAACTGTTATGAGAAGGGAACGGTGAAATTCTGTGTGTTGAATTTACACATCAGAAAGGAATTTCTCAGAAAGCTTCTTTCTAGTGATTATATGAGGATATTTCCTTTTTCACCATGGGCCTCAATTGGCTCCCAAATATCACTTTGCAAATTCAACAGAAACAGTGATAGAAAACTGCTTCATGAAGACTAACCTGGAACTCTGTGAGCTGAATTAACACATCACAAAGAAGTTTCTCACAAACCATCTTTCACGTTTTTAATTGAGGATTTTTTTTTTTTATCAGAGTATGCCTCAATGTGATCCAAAGTAGCCCTTCTCAGGTTCCTCAAAGACAGTGTTAACGCACGGCTCAATGAAACGTAAGTTTAATTCTGCGAGATGAATTCACACATCACACAGAAGTTTCTAAGAAAGCTTCTTTCTAGTTTTTGTGTGAGGATATTTCCTTTGTCCCCATAAGCTTTATTGTGCTAAGAAGTATCCCATTGCAGATTTCAAGAAAACTGTGCTGGCAAACTGATCACTGAAGATAAACCTGTACTTCTGTGAGTTGCATTCACACATCGCAATGCAGTTTCTCAGAACGCTTCTTTCTCTTTTGGATCTGAGGATATTTCCTTTTTCACCGTAGCCCTAAAAGACCTCCCTAATATCACTTTGCAGAATCCACAACAACAGTGTTAGCAAACTGTTACAGAAGGGAAGGGTGAAACTCTGTGTGATGAATTCACACATCAGAAAGCAATTTCTCTGAAAGATTCTTTCTAGTTATTATCTGAGGATATTTTCTTTTTCACCATGGGCCTCAAAGGGCTCCCAAATATCAATTTGCAGAATCCCCGAAAACAGTTTTAGCAAACTGCTACAAGAAGGGAAAGGTGAAACTCTGTGTGATGAAGTCACACATCAGAAAGCAATTTCTCAGAAAGCTTCTTTCTAGTTATTTTCTGAGGATATTTCTGCTTTCACCTTGGGCCTCAGTGCTCTCCAAAATATCACTTTGCAGATTCCACGCTAACAATGATACCAAACTGCTTCGTGAGGACAAAGTTGTATCTCGGTGGGATGAATTCACATATCATAAAGAAGTTTCTCAGAACACTACTTTCCAGTTTTTATTTGAGGATATTTCCTTTGTCAATGAAAGCGTCCCGGCGCTAAGAAATATCCTAATGCAGATTTCAAGAAAACACTGTTAGCAAACGGATCAATGAAAAGGAAAGTGCAGCTCTGTGAGTTGCATTCACATGTCACAATGCATTTTCTCAGAACGTGTCTTTCCAGTTTTTATCTTAGGATATTTCCTTTTTCACCATAGCCCTCCATGGGCTCCCAAATATCACTTTGCCAATTCCACGGGAACATCCTTAGCGAGCGGCTTCATGAGGAGAAAGGTGTAACTCTGTGAGATGAATACACAGATCACAAAGAAGTTTCTCAGAAAGCTTCTTTCTCATTTTGATCGGAGGATATTTCCTTTGGCCCTATAGTCTTCAAAGGGACCTGAAATATCAGTTCTCAGATTCCACAAAAGCAGGGCTAGCCAATGGCCCCACGAAATGCAGGTGTTACTCAGGGGGTTGAACACACACATCACCAAGCCGTTTCTCAGAAAGCTGCTTTTTTTTTCCAGATGAGGTTATTTGTGGTCTCGGAGCGCCACCTTGTGTCTTTTTGCAGATTCTGCGAAAACTCTGTTGGCAAGCTTCTCGATGAAAACAATGTTGTAACCCTGTGGACTGAATTCACCCACAACAAAGACGTTTCTGAGAAGGCTTCTCTGCAGATTTCTCTGAGGATATTTTATTATTCACCATGAAATTCAACGATATCCAAGACATCACTTCTGAGATTCCACAAAATCAGTGCTAGGAAACTCCTCCATGAAAGGGTGGTGTAACCCTGTGAAATGAATTCACACATCACTAAGCAGTTTCTCAGAAAGTTTCTTTCTGGGTTTTCTCGGAGGATATTTCCTTTGTCACCATTAGCTGCATGGCGCTAAGAAGTATCCCATTGGAGATTTCAAGAAAACTGTGTTAGCAAACTGATCAAAGAAGAAAAAAGTAAAACTCTGTGAGTTACATTGACACATCGCAATGCAGTTTCTCAGAAGGCTTCTTTCCAGTTTTGATCTGAGGATGTTTCTCTTTTCACCAGAGCCCTCAATGAGCTAAGAAATATCACTTTGCAGAATCTACGACAACAGTGTTAGCAAACTGTTACAAGAAGGGAAGGGTGAAATTCTGTGTGTTGAATTCACACATCAGAAAGTAAGTTCTCAGAAAGCTTCTTTCTAATTATTATCTGCGGATATTTCCTTTTTCACCCTGGGCCTTAATTGGCTCCCAAATATCACTTTGCAGATTCAGCGGAGACAGTGATAGCAAACTGTTTCACGAAGACTAACTTGCACCTCTGTGAGCTGAATTGACAGATCACAAAGAAGTTTCTGACAAACCACCTTTTACGTTTTTAATTGAAGATATTTTCTTTATCAGAGTAGGTCTCAATGCGATCCAAACTAGCCCTTCTCAGGTTCTTCAAAGACAGTGTTAACGGACTGTTCTATGAAACGTAAGTGTAACTCTGTGAGATGAATTCACACATCACAAAGAAGTTTCTAAGAAAGCTTCTTTCTAGTTTTTCTCTGAGGATATTTCTTTTGTCACCGTAAGCTTCATTGCGCTAAGAAGTATCGCACTGCAGATTTCCAGAAAACTGTGTTAGCAAACTGATCACTGAAGAGAAACGTGTAACTCCGTGAGTTGCATTCACACATCGCAATGCCATTTCTTACAGCACTTCATTCCAGTTTTGATCTGAGGATATTTTCTTTTTCACCATAGCCCTCAATGAGCTCCCAAATATCACTTTGCAGAATCCACGACAACAGTCTTAGCAAACTGCTACAAGAAGGGAAAGGTGAAAATCTGTGTGACGAATTCACACATCAGAAAGCAATTTGTCTGAAAGCTTCTTTCTAGTTATTATCTGAGGATATTTCCTTTTTCACCATGGGCCTCAATTGACTCTGAAATATCACTTTGCAGAATCCACGAAAACAGTCTTGGCAAACTGCTACAAGAAGGGAAAGGTGAAACTCTGTGTGATGAAGTCACACATCAGAAAGCAATCTCTCAGAAAGCTTCTTTCTAGTTATTATCTGAGGATATTTCCGTTTTCACCGTGGGCTTCAATGCGCTCCCAAATATCACTGTCCAGATTCCACGCAAACAATGACAGCAAACTGCATCGTGAAGACAAAGTTGTATCTCAGTGAGACGAATTCACATATCATAAAGAAGTTTCTCAGAACGCTACTTTCTACTTTTTATTGGAGGATATTTCCTTTGTCACAGAAAGCTTCCTGGCACTAAGAAATAGCCCAATGCAGATTTCAAGAAAACACTGTTAGCAAACGGATCAATGAAAAGGAAAGTGTAGCTCTGTGAGTTCCATTCACATGTCACAATGTAGTTCCTCAGAACGCTTCTTTCCAGTTTTTATCTGTGGATATTTCCTTTTTCTCCATAGCTCTCCATGGGCTCCCAAATATCAATTTGCCAATTCCACGGGAACAGTCGTAGCGAGCGGTTTCATGAGGAGAAAGATGTAATTCTGTCACATGAATTCACAGATCACAAAGAATTTTCTCAAAAAGCTTCTTTCTCATTTTGATCAGAGGATATTTCCTTTGACCCTATGGTCTTCAAAGGGATCCGAAATATCAGTTCTCAGATTCCACAAAAACAGGGCTAGCCAACGTCCCCACGAAATACAGGTGTAACTCAGGGGGTTGAACACACACATCACCAAGCGGTTTCTCAGAAAGCTTCTTTTTTTTCCAGATGAGGTTATTTGTGGTCTCGGAGCACCACCGTGTCTCTTATTGCAGATTCTGTGAAAGCTCTGTTACCAAGCTTCTCAAGGAAAACAATGATGTAACTCTGTGGGCTGAATTCACCCACAACAAAGAAGTTTCTGAGAAGGCTTCTCTGCAGATTTGTCTGAGGATATTTCATTATTCAAAAGGGGATTCAAGGATATCCAAGGCACCACTTCTGAGACTCCACAAAATCAGTGCTAGCAAACTCCTCCATGAAAGGGTGGTGTAACACTGTGAAATGAAATCACACATCACAAAGCAGTTTCCCAGAAAGTTTCTTTCTGGGTTTTCTCGGAGGGTATTTCCTTTGTCACCATTAGCTGCATAGCACTAAGAAGTAACCCATTGCAGATTTCAAGAAAACTGTGTTAGCAAACTGATCACTGAAGGGAAAAGTATGACTCTGTGAGATACATTCACACATTGCAACGCAGTTTCTCAAAACACTTCTTTCCAGTATTGTTCTGAGGATATTTCCTTTTTCACCATAGCCCTCAAAGAGCTCCCAAATATCACTTTCCAGAATCTACGGCAACAGTGTGAGCAAACTGTTACAAGAAGGGAAGGGTGAAACTCTGTGTGTTGAATTCACACATCAGAAAGCAAGTTCTCAGAAAGCTTCTTTCTAGTTATTATCTGAGGATATTTCTTTTTTCACCCTGGGCCTCAATTGCCTCCCAAATATCACTTTGCAGTTTCCACGAAACAGTGGTATCAAACTGCATCGTGAAGACTAAGTTTCAACTCTGTGAGCTGAATTCACAGATCACAAAGAAGTTTCTTACAAAGCTTATTTCACATTTTTTATTGAGGATATTTCCTATATCAGCGTAGGCCTCACTGCGATTCAAAGTAGCCCTTCTCAGGTTCCTGAAAGACAGTATTAAAGGACTGCTCCATGAAACGTAAGTGTGGCCGGGCGCGGTGGCTCAAGCCTGTAATCCCAGCACTTTGGGAGGCCGAGACGGGTGGATCACGAGGTCAGGAGATCGAGACCATCCTGGCTAACACAGTGAAACCCCGTCTCTACTAAAAAATACAAAAAACTAGCCGGGCGTGGTGGCGGGCGCCTGTAGTCCCAGCTACTCGGGAGGCTGAGGCCGGAGAATGGCGTAAACCCGGGAGGCGGAGCTTGCAGTGAGCTGAGATCTGGCCACTGCACTCCAGCCTGGGCGACAGAGCAAGACTCCATCTCAAAAAAAAAAAAAAAAAAAAAAAAAGAAACGTAAGTGTAACCCTGTGAGATGAATTCTCACTTCACAAAGTGGTTTCTCAGAAAGTTTCATTCTCGGTTTTCTCGGAGGATAATTCCTTTGTCACCGTTAGCTTCATTGTGTTAAGAAATATCCCATTGCAAAATTCAAGAAAACTGTGTTAGGCAACTGATCACTGAAAAGTATAAATCTGTGAGTTACATTCACACATCTCAATGCAGTTTCTCAGAACGCTTCTTTCCAGTTTTGATCTGAGGATATTTACTTTTTCACCATAGCCCTCAATGAGCTAACAAATATCACTTTGCAGAATCCACGACAACAGTGTTAGCAAACTGCTACAAGAATGGAAGGGTGAAACTGTGTTTCATGAATTCACACATCAGAAAGCAATTTCTCAGAAAGGTTCTTTCTGAGGATATTTCCTTTTTCACTATGGGCCTCAATTGGCTCCTAAATATCACTTTGCAGATTCCATGAAAGCAGTGATAGCAAACTGCTTCATGAAGACTAAGTTGCAACTCTGTGAGCTGAATTCACAGATCACAAAGGAGTTTCTCTCAAAGCTTCTTTGAAGTTTTTAATTGAGGATATTTCCTTTATCAGAGTAGGCCTCAATGCGATCCATAGTAGCCTTTCTCAGGATCCTCAAAAAGAGGGTTAACGAACTGCTCCATGAAACGTAAGCGTAACTCTGTAAGATGATTTCACACATCACAATGAAGTTTCTAAGAAAGTTTCTTTCTAGTTTTTCTCTGAGAATATTTCCTTTACCAGCGTAGGGCTCAATGCGATCCAAATTAGCCTTTCTCTCGTTCCTCAAAAACAGTGTTAACAGAATGTTTCATGAAACGTAAGTGTAACTCTGTGAGATGAATTCACACATCACAGAGAAAATTCTAAGAAAGCTTCTTTCTAGTTTTTCTCTGAGGATATTTGCTTTGTCACAGTTAGCTTCATTGTGCTAAGAAGTATCCCATTGCAGATTTCAAGAAAACTGTGTTAGCAAACTGATCACTGATGAGAAACGTGTAACTCTCTGAGTTACTTTAACACATCGCAATGCATTTTCTCAGAACGCCTCTTTCCAGTTTTGATCTGAGGATATTTCCTAGTTGACCAGAGCCCTCAATGAGCTCCCTAATATCACTTTGCAGAATCCACGACAACGATGTTAGCAAACTGTTACAAGAAGGGAAGAGTGAAAATCTGTGTGATGAATTCACACATCAGAAAGCCATTTCTCAGAAAGCTTCTTTCTAGTTATAATCTCAGGATATTTTCTTTTTCACCATGGGCCTCAATTGGCTCCCAAATATCACTGTGGAAAATCTACGAAAACAGTCTTAGCGAACTGCTACAAGAAGGGAAAGGTGAAACTCTGTGTGATGAAATCACACATCGGAAAGCAATTTCTCAGAGAGCTTCTTTCTAGATATTTTTTGAGGATATTTTCTTTTTCACCATGGGCCTTAATTGGCTCCCAAATATCACTTTGCAGATTCAACGGAGACAGTAATAGCCAACTGCTTCATGAAGACTTAGTTGCAACTTGGTGAGCTGAATTCACAGATCACAAAGAAGTTTCTAAGAAAGCTTCTTTCACTTTTTTAATTGAGGATATTTCCTTTATCAGTGTAGGCCTCAATGCAATTCAGTAGCCCTTCTCAAGTTCCTCAAAGACAGTGTTAACCGAATGCTCCATGAAACGTAAGTGTAACTCCTTGAGATGAATTCACACATCACAAAGTAGTTTCTAAGAAAGTTTCTTACTAGTTTTTCTCTGAGAATATTTGCTTTGTCACCGTAAGCTTCATTGCGTTAAGAAGTATCCCATTGCAGATTTCAAGAAAACTGTGTTTGCAAACTGATCACTGAAGAGAAACGTGTAACGCTGTGAGTTGCATTCACACATCGCAATGTAGTTTCTCAAAATGCTTCTTTCCAGTTTTGATCTGAAGATATTTCCTTTTTCACCATAGCCCTCAATGAGCTCCCTAATATCACTTTGTAGAATCCACGACAACAGTGTTAGCAAACTTACAAGAAGGGAAGGGTGAAACTCTGTGTGATGAATTCACACATGAGAAAGCAATTTCTCTGAAAGCTTCTTTCTAGTTATTATCTGAGGATATTTCCTTTTTCACCGTGGGCCTCAATTGGCTCCCAAATATCACTTTGCAGAATCCTTGAAAACAGTTTTAGCAAACAGCTACAAGAGGGAAAGGTGAAACTCTGTGTGATGAATTCACACATCAGAAAGCAATTTCTCAGAAAGCTTCTTCCTAGTTATTATCGGAGGATATTTCTGCTTTCACCTTGGGCCTCAGTGTGCTCCCAAATATCACTTTGCAGATTCCACGCTAACAATGATAGCAAACCGCTTCGTGAAGACAAAGTTGTATATTGGTGAGATGAATTCACATCTCATAAAGAAGTTTCTGAGATCGCTACTTTCTAGTTTTTATTGGAGGATATTTCATTTGTCACTGGAAGCTTCCGGTCACTAAGAAATATCTCAATGCAGATTTCAAGAAAACACTATAAGCTAATGCATCAATGAAAAGGAAAGTGTAGCTCTGTGAGTTGCATTCACATGTCACAATGCAGTTTCTCAGAACGCTTCTTTCCAGTGTTTATCTGAGGATATTTCCTTTTTCACCATAGCCCTCCATGGGCTCCCAAATATCACTTTGCCAATTCCACGGGAACAGTCTTAGCGAGTGGCTTCATGAGGAGGAAGGTGTAACTCTGAGAGATGAATCCACAGATCACAAAGAAGTTTCTCAGAAAGCTTCTTCCTCATTTTGATCGGAGGATATCTCCTCTGGCCCTGTAGTCTTCAAAGGTATCCGAAATATCAGTTCTCAGATTCCACAAAAACAGAGCTAGCCAATGGCCCCACGAAATACAGGTGTGACTCAGGGGGTTGAAAACACACCTCACCAAAGGGTTTCTCAGACATCTTCTTTTTTTTTGCCAGATGACGTTATTTGTGGTCTTGGAGCGCCACCGTGTGTCTTATTGCAGATTCTGCGAAAACTCTGTTAGCAAGCTTCTCAAGGAAAACAATGATGTAACTCTGTGGGCTGAATTCACCCACAACAAAGAAGTTTCTGAGAAGGCGTCTCTGCACATTTGTCTGAGGATATTTCATTATTCACCATGGGATTCAACAATATCCAAGACATCACTTCTGAGATTCCACAAAATCAGTGCTAGCAAACACCTCCATGAAAGGGTGGTGTAACACTGTGAAATGAATTCACACATCACAAAGCAGTTTCTCAGAAAGTTTCATTCCGGGTTTTCTCGGAGGATATTTCCCTTGTCACCATCAGCTGCATAGCGCTAAAAAGTATCCCATTGCAGATTTCAAGAAAACTGTGTTAGCATACTGATCACTGAAGAGAAAAGCATAACTCGGTGAATTACATTCACACATCGCAATGCAGTTTCTCAGAACCCTTCTTTCCAGTTTTGATCTAAGGATATTTATTTTTTCAGCATAGCCCGCAATGATATCCCAAATATCACTTTGCAGAATCCATGACAACAGTTTTAGCAAACTATTACAAGAAGGGAAAGGTGAAACTCTGTGAGATGAATTCACACATTACAATGAAGTTTATAAGAAAACTTCTGTCCAGTTTTTCTCTGAGGATATTTACTTTATCAGCATAGGCATCAATGCGATCCAAACTAGCCCTTCTCAGGTTCCTCAAGGACGGTGTTAATGGACTACTCCATGAAACATAAGTGTAACTGTGTGAGATGAATTCACACATCACAATGAAGTTTCTAAGAAAGTTTCTTTCTAATTTTTCTCTGAAGATATTTCCTTTATCTGCATAGTCCTCAATGCAATCCAATGTAGCCCTTCTCACGTTCCTCAAAGACAGTGTTAACGAACTGATCCATGAAAGGTAAGTGTAACCTTGTGAGATGAATTCACACATCACACAGAAGTTTCTAGGAAAGCTTCTTTCTGGTTTTTCTATGAAGATACTTCCTGTGTCACCGTTAGCCTCATTGTGCTAAGAAGTATGCCATTGCAGATTTCAAGAAAACTGTGTTAGCAAATTGATCACTGAAGAGAAACGTGTAACTCTGTGAGTTGCATTCACACATTACAACGCAGTTTCTCAGAACGCTTCTTTCCAGTTTTGATCTGAGGGTATTTCCTTTTTCACCATACCCCTCAATGAGCTCCCAAATATCACTTTGCAGAATCCATGACAACAATGTTAGCAAACTGTTACAAGAAGGGAAGGGTGAAACTCTGTGTGATGAATTCACACATCAGAAAGCAATTTCTCAGGAAGCTTCTTTCTAGTTGTTATCTGAGGATATTTCCTTTTTCATCATGGGCCTCAATTGGCTCCCAAATATCACTTTGCAGAATCCACAAAAACTGTCTCAGCAAACTGCTACAGGAAGGGAAAGGTGAAACTCTGTTTGATGAATTCACACATCAGAAAGCAATTTCTCTGAAACCTTCTTTCTAGTTATTATCTGAGGATATTTCTGCTTTCACCGTGGGCCTCAATGCGCTCCCAAATATCACTTTGCAGATTCCACGCTAACAATGATAGCAAACATCTTCATGAAGACAAAGTTGTATCTCGGTGTGATGAATTCACATATCATAAAGAAGGTTCTCAGAACGCTACTTTCTAGTTTTTCTTGAAGGATATTTCCTTTGTCACTGGAAGCTTACTTTAACTAAGAACTATCCCAATGCAGATTTCAAGAAAACACTGTTAGCAAATGGATCACTGAAGAGAAACGTGTTACTCTGTGAGTTGCATTCACACATCGTAATGCAGTTTCTCAGAACGCTTCTTTCCGATATTGATCTGAGGATATTTCCTTTTTCATCATAGCACTCAATAAGCTCCCTAATATCACTTTGCAGAATCCACGTCAATAGTGTTAGCAAACTATTACAAGAAGAGAAGGGTGAAACTCTATGTCATGATTCACACATCAGAAAGCAATTTCCTGCTCAAATTTTTATCTGAATTTATCCCCTATTTCCCCACAGGCTTAAATATGCTCCAATGTCCCTTCAGAAATCCATCGTTGACGCAGTTGCAAATCTACATAATAGAAGCAAAATTTTATCTATGCAATTTTCTGCTCAATTTAATATCCCTTAATATCCCTTAATATCGCCACTTAATATCCCTTCCCAGATTCCTCAGAGACAGAGTTTCCAAACTGGGCAATGCAGTGTAAGCTGTAACTCTCTGAAATGAATGCACACGTCAGAGAACAGCTTCTTGGAATGTTTCTTTCTGGTTGTTATGTCCTGATATTTCACTTTTCGCCATAGTATTCAATGCAGTGCAATATATTACTTTTTTAGTTTTGTTGGAACAGTGCCCAACCACTGACTTATGAGAAAAGAGGTATAATTTCCTGATTGGAATGCACACATCACAAAGCAGTTTTTCAGAAAGCTTCTCTCCAGTTTTTCTCTGAAGATATCTCCTATTTCCCCACAGGACTGGATGCACTCCCAAATGTCCCTTCACGAATCTGTCCATGACACGGTCTCAAACCTCCGTTATAGAAAAAAAACTTTTATCTCTGTGAGATGAATGGACTTATCTATCACAAAGCAGTTTCACAGAAAGATTCTTTCTGGTTTTTGTCTGAGGATATTTCCTTTTTCGCCACAGCTGTCCATATACTCCTTAATGTTTCCTGGTAGCTTTTTCTCCAAACGGGATTCACCCATCTTCTATGAGAAAAAAAGAATACGTCTGTGATTGAAATGCACATGTCCCAGAGAAGCTCCATCGAAATCTTCTCTGCAGTATCTATCTGAAGATATTTCTGTTTTCACCATAAGCCTCAAAGCGCGCCCTTTTGTCTCTTAGCTGACTAACCTAAATTACAATATGGCTCAATGTAAACAGAAGTTTAACTGTGAGAGGGGACTTCACGTGATCTAGAGCAGTTTCAGAGAAAGTTTCCTTCTGGTTTTTATCGGAGGGTTTTTCTTTGTCAGCATATTCGTAAGAGCGTTCCCAATTGTCGTTCTCAGTTTCCACAGAAACTGTGATTTCACACTGCTCAATTCAAAGAATGATTTAACTCTATGAGATGAATACACACAACACAAAGCAGTTGCTCCAAAATTTTCTCTCCAGTTTCATCAGAAGACGTTTCCTTTCTCACCACAAGCCTCGGGTACCACTTAATATCCTTTCACAGATTCCTTAAAGACAGAGCTTCCAAACTGGGCAACGTAGTTGTTTGGACAAACAGAGGCAAGATGGCGCACTTCCAGGTTCTTCATCATCAACTTTTCCCGCGCACGAGAAAATGCAGCCGGCGCCCGGGAAGGTGTAGATCAACCGGGCATGCACCAGGTGATATCAATCCCAAGAGACCAAGATTTACCTGGCTGCACCTATGGAATGCCACCCGGCACGCCCATACCCCCCATTGCCCTCCCACTCCCAGAAAAGCCGCTCACAGTGAGCGCGCCGCACGGACTTCCTCAGCCTTCCCTCCTGTCGTGACTGCATCAGGAACTCCGCCCGAGAGCTCCACCGGGCGACTCTCTCGGACTCCTCTGCTGGAGGCCGGCAGACCTGACCCTCCACACCTTCTTCCCTGAAGCTAGGTGACCAAAAAACAAATTTGCAGTTTTGCTCCTACCCTTGCCTACTCGCTGGTTCTCTTGTGCCCGCTCTGGTGGTCTTAGAAAAACAAATCAGGTGGTGCCAAAAACCCGGGACGAGACCCCTTCTCAGGCCTCTAAGGATTGAGGAACCTCCTCCTGCTCCCACGCCGCAGACGGACCAGGACATGAGACCCGCTTCCCTCACTCTCATGGCCTCTCTGGGTTAAGCACCCTTGTCTCTTCTTTACCTCCCTCAGCCAAAAATCCTGCACAGGTCCGAGGCCCACTTTTGAGCCCCCAAGTGGCTCGGGAGCAACCACGTGGCTCGAGAGACCCATTCAGGACAGAGACGTCTGCCTGAAGGTAATCTCCACCTTGGCTGCAATAGCCTCCAGTCTGTCTCTGGTGGTACCAAAGGACGCTTTAAAGCCAGGCAGAGATCCACTTCCATTTCCATTGTGTCCATTGTGTAACTAAAAAGGAAACAATTGGGAAACTCCCAGTCAAAATTTCCAAAGAGCACCCCCTTACGGTGCCTCCTAGCCAATTTAAAAACCTTACAGCTCGAACAAGTCCTTAGGAGGAAGTGGTTAATTTTCCTTTCCACTATGGCATGGCCCCAATACAAACTAGACAACAAGTGTTCCAAAATTAATAACATACAAGGCTTTTGGGCCTTACGCACTCGTCCCGACCTGTGTAGCCACTGCTCTTTGGCCCATGTTATGCTAGCCAAGGACACCGGCTCAAAGAAACCCGAAAAAGAGGAGTCTCTTTTCCTTTCTGTTCAGCTGGAGGACCTAGGGTTTCCTTCGGCCTCTGCACCCTCACTACTGCCCTACACTCCTCCTCCTCCACCCGTCCAGACTCCTCCTTCCTCGTCCTTATCTACTAGTAATCCACTCAGTCCTGTGCCTCCTTCGGGGCCCCCAACTGGCTGTCTTGAGTCCCCTATCTCTGCCCACACCCGCTCTAAGTGTCCTGCTGATGCCCCCACTCCTGCCCCACACCATCCTACAGTGTTAGCGCCTTTGTGAGAGGTAGCTGGGGCAGAGAGGGTAGTCAGAGTACATGTCCCTTTTTCACTGGCCGATCTTTCCAAAATTGAGAAACGTTTAGGTGATTTCTCAGCTAATCCTACCATATACATAAAGGAATTTAGATAGCTTTGTCAGGCCTATGACTTAACATGGCATGACCTCCAGGTTATCCTAACCTCTACCCTAAACCCTGAGGAGTAACAGTGCATCCTAGCGGCCACCAGGCAGCACGACAACGAGCTACATTTAACTGACACTGCCATTCCACTAGGGGAACAAGCAGTCTCCTCGGCAGACCCAGACTGGGACTACCAAGCAGGTCAGCCTGGGCGCCGTAGGCGAGTCGTAATGGTACAATGTTTGTTGGCTGGTATGCAAGCAGCCTCAAAACAAAACTGTAAATTTTAACAAATTAAAAGAAATTATTCAAAATCCGGAAGAAAATCCAGCCACATTCTTAAATAGGCTGACTGAGGTTCTAACCAACTATACCCGGTTAGATCCGGCTTCCCCCACAGGGGCCACCGTTTTGGCATCTTATTTCATTTCTCAATCAGCTCCTGACATTCGTAAAAAACTTCAAAAGGTAGAGGATGGTCCTCAGACACCAACAAAAGACCTAGTTAAATTACCCTTTAAGGTCTATAACTCCAGAGAGGAGACGGCTGAGGCACAGCGGCAGGCTCACCTCAAACAGAAGGCACAGCTCCTAGCAGCAGCTTTACAGCCCAGTCGTAACCCCAGACCAGAGAGCACACACGCCGCAGACTCCAAGTCTACAAAAGGAGCCTGCTATAAGTGCGGCAAGGCAGGGCATTGTGCCAACAGGTGTCCACAAGGTCCCCGAGCCCCAATGAAACCTTGCTATAAGTGCAAGGCATCAGGACATTGGGCTAGTGAATGTCCTAACACTCGTCCACCAGCTAACCCCAGCCCTGTTTGCCAACAGGAAGGACACTGGAGGTCTGATTGCCCCACCCTGAGAACAGGGGTCACGTCTCATCGTGACCCTTTTCCGAGGATCCTGGGAGCACCTTCCAGCTCCTACATCTGGACGACAACAACTGAAGGTGCCGAGACTCGGGGACCCCATCACCCTCGCTGAGCCGTGGGTAACTCTCCTGGTAGTGGGTAAGGCAATTAATTTTTTAATCGACAGCAGAGCTACCTATTCTGTTTTGCCATCCTTCAATGGACCTAGCATAGCCTTCCAATATCTCTGTAGTAGGAGTGGACGGAAAGCCATCCACTCCACGAAAAACTCCACTCCTTAATTGCTGTCTGGCCAACACCTACTTTGCGCACTCGTTCCTTTTTATACCCTCATGCTCTACCCCCTTACTAGGCCGAGACATCCTGAGCACCTTAAAGGCCTCCATATACATTCCCACCAACCCATCCACTCCCCTTCAACCTCCTCACTACCTTTTGCTTATGTTTTGTGCAGGCACACACGCTCCTCCTATGCCACCCCCACCCCCATCTTCCCTATTT
Source organism: Trachypithecus francoisi (assembly GCF_009764315.1). NCBI lineage: Eukaryota > Metazoa > Chordata > Mammalia > Primates > Cercopithecidae > Trachypithecus > Trachypithecus francoisi. The sequence goes on along the minus strand of NW_022681435.1, from coordinate 139,244 downwards.
CTGTACACCCTCAAGTGTGGGACCCTTCCTCCCTGGTCATAGCGGCCCACCACTCACCAGTTCTTGTTAAGCTCCAAGATCCCACTCCTTTCCCAAACCGCCCCCAGTTCTCTCTCTCCGACACATCTACAAGGTTTAAAGTCAATTATCATGCGACTACTTAGCCAACATATTCTTGTCCGCACACATTCCCCCTGTAACACTCCAATACTTCCAGTCAAAAAGACAGATGGAACATATAGGTTAGTACAGGATCTTCGGCTAGTCAATGAGGCTATCCATCCAATGCACCCTGTAGTTCCCAACCCTTAAACCCTTATGTCCCACATCCCCACCAATTCTACTTATTTTACTGTGCTAGACATTAAGGATGCTTTCTTTACCATACCCCTACACACAGAGTACCAGTTTCTTTTTGCTTTCACATGGGAAGACCCAGACACACATACCTCCACTCAACTGACGTGGACAGTCCTCCCACAAGGGTTCTGGGACAGACCCCATTTCTTTGGTCATGCCTTAGCAAAAGACCTTGCCTTCTGCCCCCTCACTAATAGCAAAGTTCTGCAGTATGTAGATGATCTACTCGTCTGTAGCACTACCAAACAAGACTCTCTTCTAGACACTGCAACTCTCCTCAACCATTTAGGCTCACTAGGTTATAGAGTATTTAAACACAAGGCCCAAATTTCTTGCCAAACCGTCATATACTTAGGAATTGAAATCACCCCAACAACCCAGTCACTAACTACCGACCATATGGCCCTAATATGAAACCTTCTTCCCCCTCAAGATGCAAAAGAAGTTCAATCCTTCCTAGGTCTAATAGGCTTCTTCAGACATTGGATCCCCAATTTTGGAATCTTAACCAAACTTTTATACGCCGCAGTTAAAGAAACCCCACATGGGCCTTTGTCCAACCCAAGTTAACCTCGACTCATTTCACCCTCCTAAAAGCTTGCCTTCTCTCACAACCCACTCTCTCACTGCCTGATTTCCAGCGTCCCTTCCAACTCTTTACAGATGAAAGGCAGAAAGTGACAGTTGATCTTTTAGCCCAGCCTGTCGGCAGCACCCACCGCCCTGTGGCCTATATATCCAAACAACTAGACCCAACTGTACAAGGCTGGCAACCCTGTTGGTGTGCATTAGCAGTGGCAGCCTGCCTGACCCAGGAAGCAAGAAAGCTCATTAGAGGCTGTAATCTAAAAGTCCTCTCCACACACCGTCTTCAGGATCTCATCTCTCATAAAAGTATTAGCCACTTAACTCCATCCCGGCTCCAACTTTTCCATCTCTTATTCATAGAAGACCCCACTGTTGCTTTAGAAGTTTGCTTCTCTCTAAATCCAGCCACTTTACTGCCAGACCCTCTTAAACCGCCCCATACTATACATTCTTGTTCTGAGGTCCTGGAGGCTCAGCTCCCCAGCCACCTACACTTGCATGACCGGCCCCTTCAGAATGCACAACTAACCCTATTTGTGGATGGAAGCTCTTTTATCAACCCTCAAGGAAACAGACAGGCAGGATATGCAGTAGTTACCTCCTCCACAGTTTTAGAGGCAAAACCCCTACCACAAGGTTCCACATCACAGCAGGCAGAACTCACTGCACTAACCAAGGCACTCCTCCTATCAAAAGGAAAAACAGTAAACATATACACAGATTCTAAATATGCTTTTCTAATCGCACACACCTATTCAGTCATCTGGAAAGACAGAGGGTTTTTAATCACCGGCGGTACCCCTATTATTAACAAAAACCAAATACTGAAACTACTAGAGGCACTCTTGGCACCTTCCAAGGTAGCCATTATACATTATAAAGGTCACCAAACTTCATCTAACCCGGTGGCAGCTGGCAACAATTTCGCTGACGTCAATGCTAAGTCAGCCACTGCATTTTCCACCCCCAAGCCTCCTTCTGTCTGTTTTCTCTCCCCCCAGTATGCCCCTAATTAGACTCAGGAAGAAAAGGCTAAGCTATTACAAAATACAACAGCCAAGCTAACTACAGATGACTGGATATATATTAATAACAAATTAGTTATTCCTGAAACACAACTCCATACCATTCTAAAAGACATACATAATTCTTTACATATAGGACCCAAAGCCTTATACAATTTTCTAAATCCTCTCCTCCACTGTCCAACACTACACAAACACTTACTCACAAGCAACCAGCAGTGCTCTACCTGCCTAAAGGCAAATCCTCAAGGCGCATTGCATAATCCCCATCCCAACCATCAACTCAGAGGACACCAACCAGGTGAAGATTCGCAAATTGATTTCACACATATGCCAAGACATAAAAAATTCAAATACCTCTTAACCCTCGTGGACAACTTTTCAGGGTGGATAGAGGCCGATCCTACCACAGGAGAAACTGCTAACATTGTTGCCTCAATACTCACTGAACATATTATCCCTAGGTTTGGCCTCCTGGTCACCCTTCAATCTGACAGCAGTGCAGCATTTGTCTCCAAGGTAGTCCAACAGGTGGCAGCCCTCCTACACATCACCTGGAAACTCCACATCCCTTATAGACCTCATTCTTCTGTTAAGGTGGAAAAGGCTAACGGGCTCATCAAACAACAGCTCACCAAACTCTCAATTGAAACCCGGCAGTCGTGGGTAACTCTCCTTCCCTTAGCTCTGACCTGGCTGCGGGCAGCACCTCGAAGCCCAACAGGCCTCAGACCATTCGAATTAGTCTGCGGATGGCCCCTAACCCTCCAGCAAATACATTCCCTGCCCGCCCCTTCGGCAAACTACCTCCCATATCTCACTCTTCTCAGACAACTCCTAAGACAACACGCTGAGGTAGCACACCCTCCTCCAACAGATGCCTACAACCCACATCTCTCCCTCAGTACTGGAGACCAAGTATATATAAAAGATATCCAAGCCAAAGACTTACAGCCCAGGTGGAAAGGCCCATACACTGTCTTCCTGTCTGCGATTTGGGAGCCCATTGGGGTCCATGGTGAAAAAGGAAATATCCTCAGATAAGAACTAGAGAGAAGCTTTCAGAGAAATGGCTTTCTGATGTGTCTCTTGATCACACAGAGTTCCACCCTTCCCTTCTGGGAACAGTTTGCTAACTCTGTTATCTTGTGCTCTGCAAAGTGAGATTTGGGAGCTCATTGAGGGCTATGGTGAAAAAGGCAATATCCTCAGATCAAAACTGGAAACAAGCCTTCTGAAAAACTGAATGTCGATGTGTGAATGCAACTCACAGAGATACACGTTTCTCTTCAGTGTTCAGTTTACTAACAGAGTTATCTGGAAATCTGCAATGGGATACTTCTGAACGCAATGAAGCTTACAGTGACAAAGCAAATATCCTCAGATGAAAGCTAGAAAGAAGCTTTCTTAGAAACTTGTGGGTGATGTGTGAATTCATCTCACAGAGTTACACTTATGTTTCATGCAGCAGTCCATTACCACTGTTTTTGAGTAACCTGAGAAGGACTTCTTTGGATCGCATTAAGGTCTACGCTGATAAACGAAATATCCATTCAAAACGTGACAGAAGCTATCTGAGAAAATCCTTTGTGATCTGTGAATTCCTCTCACAGAGTTACAGCTTAGTTCTCAGGATGCAGTTTGCTAAAACTCTTCTCGTGGAATCTGCAAAGTGAGATTTGGGAGCCCATAGGGGTCCATGGTGAAAAAGGAAATATACTCAGATAAGAACTAGAGAGAAGATTTCTGAGAGATTGCTTTGTGATGTGTGTCTTCAACACAGAATTCCACCCTTCCCTTCTGGGAACAGTTTGCTAACTCTGTTATCTTATGTTCTGCAAAGTGAGACTTGGGAGCCCATAGGGGCCATGGTGAAAAATTAAATATCCTGAGATAATAACTAGAGAGAAGCATTCTGAGAGACTGCTTTCTAATGTGTGACTTCATCACACAGAGTTCCATACTACCGTTCTTGGAACAGTTTGCTAACTCTGTTATCATGTGTTCTGCAAAGTGATATTTGGGAGCTCAGAGAGCGCTATGGTGAAAAAGGAAATACCCTCAGATCAAAACTGGAAAGAAGCTGACTGAGAACTGCATTACGTTGTGTGAATGCAACTCACAGAGATACACGTTTCTCTTCAGTGTTCAGTTTGTTAAGACAGTTTTCTGGAAATCTGCAAGGGGATACTTCTGAACGCAATGAAGCTTAAGGTGACCAAAGAAATATCCTGAGATGAAAACTAGAGAGAAGCTTTCTTAGAAACTTCTGGGTGATGTGTGAATTCATCTCACAGAGTTACACTTATGTTTCATGCAGCACTCCATTGCCACTGTTTTTGAGGAACCTGAGAAGGACCTCTTTGGATCGCATTGAGGCCTAAGCTCATAAAGGAAGTATCATCAGTTCATAACGTGAGATAAGCTTTCTGAGAAACTACTTTGTGATGTGTGAATTCCTCTGACAGCGTTACAGCTTAGTTCTCAGGAAGCAGTTTGCTAACACTCTTTTCGTGGAATCTGCAAAGTGAGATTTGGGAGCCCTTAGGGGCCCATGGTGAAAAAGGAAATATACTCACATAAGAACTAGAGAGAAGCTTTCTGAGAGATTGCTTTCTGATATGTGTATTCATCACACAGAGTTTCACCCTTCCCTTTTGGGAACAGTTTGCTAACTCTGTTATCTTGTGTTGCGCAAAGTCATGTTTTGGAGCTCATTGAGGGCTATGGTGAAAAAGGACATAGCCTCAGATCAAAACTGGAAAGAAGCCTTGTGAGAAGCTGCATTAAGATATTTGAATGCAACTCACAGAGTTACACGTTCCTCTTCAGTGTTCAGTTTGTTAAGACAGTTTTCTGGAAATCTGCAAGGGGATACTTCTGAACGCAATAAAGCTTAAGGTGACAAACGAAATATACTGAGATGAAAAGTAGAGAGAAGCTTTCTTAGAACTTCTGGGTGATGTGTGAATTCTTCTCACAGAGTTACACTTATGTTTCATGCAGCAGTCCATTGCCACTGTTTTTGAGGAACCTGAGAAGGACCTCTTTGGATCGCATTGAGGCCTAAGCTCATAAAGGAAGTATCATCAGTTCATAACGTGAGATAAGCTTTCTGAGAAACTACTTTGTGATGTGTGAATTCCTCTGACAGCGTTACAGCTTAGTTCTCAGGAAGCAGTTTGCTAACACTCTTTTCGTGGAATCTGCAAAGTGAGATTGGGAGCCCTTAGGGGCCCATGGTGAAAAAGGAAATATACTCACATAAGAACTAGAGAGAAGCTTTCTGAGAGATTGCTTTCTGATATGTGTATTCATCACACAGAGTTTCACCCTTCCCTTTTGGGAACAGTTTGCTAACTCTGTTATCTTGTGTTGCGCAAAGTCATGTTTTGGAGCTCATTGAGGGCTATGGTGAAAAAGGACATAGCCTCAGATCAAAACTGGAAAGAAGCCTTGTGAGAAGCTGCATTAAGATATTTGAATGCAACTCACAGAGTTACACGTTCCTCTTCAGTGTTCAGTTTGTTAAGACAGTTTTCTGGAAATCTGCAAGGGGATACTTCTGAACGCAATAAAGCTTAAGGTGACAAACGAAATATACTGAGATGAAAAGTAGAGAGAAGCTTTCTTAGAAACTTCTGGGTGATGTGTGAATTCTTCTCACAGAGTTACACTTATGTTTCATGCAGCAGTCCATTGCCACTGTTTTTGAGGAACCTGAGAAGGACTTCTTCGGATCGCATTGAGGCCTACCCTGATAAAGGAAATAGTATCAGTTCAAAACGTGAGAGAAGCTTTCTGAGAAACTTCTTTGTAGTCTGTGAATTCCATTCACAGATTTACAGCTTAGTTCTCAGGAAGCGATTTGCTAACACTCTTTTCGTGGAATCTGCAAAGTGAGATTTGGGAGCCCAAAGAGACCCATGGTGAAAAAGGAAATATCCTCAGATAATAACTAGACAGTAGCTTTCTGAGAGATGTCTTTCTGATGTGTCTCTTGATCACACATATTTCCATCCTTCCCTTCTGGTAACAGTTTGCTAACTCTGTTATCTTGTGTTCTGCAAAGTGAGATTTGGGAGCTCATTGACGGCTATGGTGAAAAAGGAAATATCCTCAGAAGAAAACTGGAAGGAAGCCTTCTGAGAAACTGCATGTCGATATGTGAATGCAACTCACAGAGTTACACGTTTCTCTTCAGTGTTCAGTTTGCTAACACGGTTTTCTGCAAATCTGCAATGCGATACTTCTGAACGCAGTGAATCTTACGGTTTCAAAGGAAATATCCTCAGATGAAAACCAGAAAGAAGCTTTCCTAGAAACTTCTGGGTGATGTGTGAATTCATCTCACAGAGTTACACTTATGTTTCATGCACCAGTCCATTACCACTCTTTTTGAAGAACCTGAGAAGGACTTCTTTGGATCGCATAGAGGCCTATGTTGAGAAAAGAAATATCATCAGTTCAAAACGTGAGAGAAGATTTCTGGGAATTTCTTTGGAATCTGTGAATTACTCTCACAGAGTTACAGCTTAGTTCTCAGGTAGCAGTTTGCTAACACTCTTTTCGTGGAACCTGCAAAGTGAGATTTGGGAGCCCATAGGGGCCCATGGTGAAAAAGGAAATAGTGACCCATGGTGAAAAAGGAAATATCCTCAGATCAAAACTGGAAAGAAGCCCTCTGAGGAACTGCATGTCGATGTGTGAATGCAACTCACAGAGTTACACGTTTCTCTTCAGTGTTCAGTTTGCTAACACAGTTTTCTGGAAATTTGCAATGGGATACTTCTGAACTCTATGAAGCTTACAGTGATCAAGGGAATATCCTCAGATGAAAATTAGAAAGAAGGTTTCTGAGGAATTTCTGGGTGATATGTGAATTCACCTCACAGAGTTACACTTATGTTTCATGCAGCAGTCCATTACCACTGTCTGTGAGGAACCTGAGAAGGACTTCTTTGAATCGCTTTGAGGCCTACGCTGAGAAATAAATATCATGAGTTCAAAACGTGAGAGAAGCTTTCTGAGAAACTTCTTTGTGATCTGTAAATTCCTCTCACAGGGTAACAGCCTAGTTCTCAGGAAGCAGTTTGCTAACACGCTTTTCGTGAAATCTTCAAAGTGAGATTTCGGAGCCCATAGGGGCCCATGGTGAAAAAGGAAATATCCTCAGATAATACCTGGAGAGAAGCTTTCTGAGAGCTTCCTTGATGATGTGTGTCTTCATCACACAGAGTTCCACCCTTCCTTTCTTGGAACAGTTTGCTAACTCTGTTATCTTGTTTTCTGCAAAGTGCGATTTGGGAGCTCATTGAAGGCTACGGTGAAAAAAGAAATATCCTCAGATCAAAACTGGAAAGAAGCCTCCGGAGAAACTGCATTTCGATATGTGAATGCAGCTCACAGGGTTACACGTTTCTCTTCAGTGTTCAGTTTGCTAACACAGTTTCCTGGAAATCTGCAATGGGATACTTCTAAACGCAATTAAACTTACGGAGACAGAGGAAATATCCTCAGATGAAAATTAAAAAGAAGCTTTCTTAGAAACTTCTGTGTGATGTGTGAATTCACCTCACAGAGTTACACTTATGTTTCATGCAGCAGTCCATTACCACTGTTTTTGAGGAATCTCCGAAGGACTTCTTTGGATCGCACGGAGACCTACGCTGAGAAAGGAAATATCATCAGTTCAAAACGTGAGAGAAGCTTTCTGAGAACTTCTTTGTGATCTGCGAATTCCTCTCACAGAGTAACAGCTTAGTTCTCAGGTAGCAGTTTGCTAACACTCTTTTCGTGGAATCTGCAAAGTGAGATTTGGGAGCCCATTGGGGCCCATGGTGAAAAAGGAAATATCCTCAGTTAATAACTGTAGAAAAGCTTTCTGAGAGATTTCTTTCTGATGTGTGTCTTCATCACACAGAATTCCACCCTTTCCTTCTGGGAAGAGTTTGCTAACTCTGTTATCTTGTGTTCTGCAAAGGGAGATTTGGGAGCTCATTGAGGGCTATGGTGAAAAAGCAAATATCCTCAGATCAAAACTGGAAAGAAGCCTTCTGAGAAACTGCATGTCGATGTGTCAATGCAACTCACAGAGGTACACGTTTCTCTTCAGTGTTCAGTTTGCTAACACAGTTTTCTCGAAATCTGCAATGGGATACTTCTGAACGCTATGAAACTTACGATGACCAAGGAAATATTCACAGATGAAACCTAGAAAGAAGGTTTCTTAGAAACTTGTAGGTGATGTGTGAATTCACCTCACAGAGTTACACTTATGTTTCATGCAGCAGTCCATTACCACTGTTTTTGAGGAACCTGAGAAGGACTTGTTTGGATCGCATTGAGGCCTATGCTGACAAAGGAAATATCCTCAGTTCAAAACGAAAGAGAAGCTTTCTGGGAAACTTCTTTGTGATCTCTGAATTCCTCTCACAGAGGTACAGCTTAGTTCTTAGGAAGCAGTTTGCTAACACTCTTTTCGTGGAATCTGCAATGTGTGATTTGGGAGCCCATAGGGACCCATAGTGAAAAAGGAAATATCCTCAGATAATAACTAGAGAGAAGCTTTCTGAGAGATTGCTTTCTGATGTGTCTCTTGATCACACAGAGTTCCACCCATCCCTTCTGGGAACAGCTTGCTAACTCTGTTATCTTGTGTTCTGCAAAGTGAGATTTGGAAGCTCATTGAGGGCTATGGTGAAAAAGGAAATAACCTAAGATCAAAATCGGAAAGAAGCCTTCTGAGAAACTGCATGTCGATGTGTGAATGCAATTCACAGAGTTCCATGTTTCTCTTCAGCGTTCTGTTTGCTAACACAGTTTTCTGGAAATCTGCAATAGGATACTTCTGAACGCAGTGAAGCTTACGATGACAAAAGAAATATCCTCAGATCAAAACTAGAAAGACGCTTTCGTAGAAATTCTGGGTGATGTGTGAATTAATCTCACAGAGTTACACTTATGTTTCATGCAGCAGTCCATTACCACTGTTTTTGAGGAACCTGAGAAGGACTTCTTTAGATCGCACAGAGGCCTACGCTGATAAAGGAAATATCATCATTTCAAAACGTGAGAAAAGCTTTTTGAGAAACGTCTTTTTGATCTCTGAATTCCTCTCACAAACTTAAAACTTAGTTCTCAGGAAGCAGTTTGCTAACACTCTTTTCGTGGAATCTGCAAAGTGAGATTTGGGAACCCATAGTGGCCCATGGTGAAAAAGGAAATATCCTCAGATTAAAACTAGAGAGAAGCTTTCTGAGAGATTACTTCCTGATGTGTGTCTTCATCACACAGAATTCCACCCTTCCCTTCTGGGAACAGTTTGCTAACTCTGTTATCTTGTGTTCTGCAAAGTGAGATTTGGGAGCTCATTCAGTGCTATGGTGAAAAAGGAAATATCCTCAGTTCAAAACTGGAAAGGAGCCTTCTGAGAAACTGCATTTCGATGTGTGAATGCAACTCACAGAGTCACACGTTTCTCTTCAGTGTTCAGTTTGCTAACACAATTATCTGGAAATCTGCAATGGGATACTTCTGAACGCAATGAAGCTCACGGTGACAAAGGAAATATCCTCAGATGAAAACTAGAAAGAAGCTTTCTTCGAAACTTCTGGGTGATGTGTGAATTCGTCTAACAGAGTTACACTTAGGTTTGTGCAGCATTGCATTACCACTGTTTTTCAAAAACCTGAGAAGGACTTCTTTGAATCGCATTGAGGCCTATGCTGATAAAGGAAATATCAGCAGTTCAAAACGTGAGAGAAGCTTTCTGAGAAACTTCTTTGTGATCTGTGAATTCCTCTCACAGAGTTAAGCTTAGTTCTCAGGTAGCAGTTTTCTAACACTCTCTTCCTGGTATCTGCAAAGTGAGATTTGGGAGCCCATAGGGGCCCATGATGAAAAAGGAAATATCCTCCGATAAGAACTAGAGAGAAGATTTCTGCGAGATTGCTTCCTGATGTGTGTCTTCATCACACAGAGATCCACCCTTTCCTTCTGGGAAGTATTTGCTAACTCTGCTATCTTGTGTTCTGCAAAGTGAGATTTGAGAGCTCATTGAGGGCTATGGTGAAAAAGGCAATATCCTCAGATCAAAAGAGGAAAGAAGCCTTCTGAGAAACTGCATGTCATGAGTGAAAGCAACTCACAGAGTTACACGATTCTCTTCGGTGTTCAGTTTGCCAACACAGTTTTCTGGAAATCTGCAATGGATACTTCTGAACGCAATGAAGCTCACGGTGACAAAGGAAATATCCTCAGATGAAATCTAGAAAGAAGCTTTCTTCGAAACTTCTGGGTGATGTGTGAATTCGTCTAACAGAGTTACACTTAGGTTTGTGCAGCATTGCATTACCACTGTTTTTCAAAAACCTGAGAAGGACTTCTTTGAATCGCATTGAGGCCTATGCTGATAAAGGAAATATCAGCAGTTCAAAACGTGGGAGAGCTTTCTGAGAAACTTCTTTGTGATCTGTGAATTCCTCTCACAGAGTTAAACTTAGTTCTCAGGTAGCAGTTTTCTAACACTCTTTCTGGTATCTGCAAAGTGAGATTTGGGAGCCCATAGGGGCCCATGATGAAAAAGGAAATATCCTCCGATAAGAACTAGAGAGAAGATTTCTGCGAGATTGCTTCCTGATGCGTGTCTTCATCACACAGAGATCCACCCTTTCCTTCTGGGAAGCGTTTGCTAACTCTGCTATCTTGTGTTCTTCAAAGTGAGATTTGAGAGCTCATTGAGGGCTATGGTGAAAAAGGCAATATCCTCAGATCAAAAGAGGAAAGAAGCCTTCTGAGAAACTGCATGTCAATGAGTGAAAGCAACTCACAGAGTTACACGATTCTCTTCGGTGTTCAGTTTGCCAACACAGTTTTCTGGAAATCTGCAATGGGATACTTCTGAACGCAATGAAGTTCACGGTGACAAAGGAAATATCCTCAGATGAAAACTAGAAAGAAGCTTTCTTAGAAACTTCTGGGTGATGTGTGAATTCATCTCACAGAGTTACACTTATGTTTCGTGTAGCATTGCATTACCACTGTTTTTGAGGAATTTGAGAAGGACTTGTTTGGATCACATTGAAGCCTGTGCTGGTAATGGAAATATCAGCACTTCAAAACGTGGGAGAAACTTTCTGGGAAACTTCTTTGTGATCTGTGAATTCCTCTCACAGAGTTAAGCTTAGTTCTCAGGAAACAGTTTTCTAACACTGTTTTCCTGGTACCTGCAAAGTCAGATTTGGGAATCCATAGGGGTCCATGGTGAAAAAGGAAATATCCTCAGATAATAACTGGACAGCAGCTTTCTGAGAGATTGCTTTCTGATGTGTGTCTTCATCACAAAGAGTTCCACACTTCCCTTTTTGGAACAGTCTGCTAACTCTGTTATCTTGGGTTCTGCAAAGTGATATTTGGGAGCTCATTGAGAGCTATAGTGAAAAAGGAAATATCCTCAGATCATAACTGGAAAGAAGCCTTCTGAGAAACTGCATTTCGATGTGTGAATGCAACTCACAGAGTTACACGTTTCTCTTCAGTGTTCAGTTTCCTAACACAGTTTTCTGGAAATCTGCAATGGGATACTTCTGAACGCAATGATGCTTAAGGTGACAAAACAAATATCCTCAGATGAAAACTAGAAAGAAGCTTTCTTCGAAACTTCTGGGTGATGTGAGAATTCATCTCACAGAGCTTCACTTATGTTTCATGCATCATTGCAGTACCACTGTTTTTGAGGAACCTGAGAAGGACTTCTTTGGATCACATTGAGGCCTATGCTGATAAAGGAAATATCATCAGTTCAAAACGGGGGAGAAGCTTTCTGAGAAACTTCTTTGTGATCTTTGAATTCCTCTAACAGAGTTACAGCTTAGTTCTCAGGAAGCAGTTTTCTAACACTCTTTTCATGGAATCTGCAAAGTGAGATTTGGAAGCCCATAGGGGCCCATGGTGAAAAAGGAAATATCCTCCGAAAAGAACTAGAGAGAAGATTTCTGCGAGATTGCTTCTGATGTGTGTCTTCATCACACAGAGATCCACCCTTTCCTTCTGGGAACAGTTTGCTAACTCTGTTAACTTGTGTATGCAAAGTGAGATTTGGGAGCTCTTTGAGGTCTTTGGTGAAAAAGTAAATATCCTCAGATGAAAATTGGAAAGAAGCCTTCTGAGAAACTGCATGTCGATATGTGAATTCAAGTCACAGAGTTACACGTTTCTCTTCAGTGTTCAGTTTCCTAACACAGTTTTCTGGAAATCTGTAATGTTATACTTCTGAACGCAATGAAGCTTACGGTGACAAAGGAAATATCCTCAGATGAAAACTGGAAAGAAGCTTTCTTAGAAACTTCTGCGTGATGTGTGAATTCATCTCACAGAGTTACCCTTATGTTTCATGCAGCAGTCCATTACCACTGTTTTTGAGAAACCTGAGAAGGAATTTTTTGGATCGCATTGAGGCCTACGCTGATAAAGGAAATATCAACAGTTCAAAACGTGAGAGAAGCTTTCTGAGATACCTCTTTGTGATCTGTGAATTCCTCTCACAGAGTTCACCTTAGTTCTCAGCAATGAGTTTGCTAACTCTCTTTTCGTGGAATCCGCAAAGTGAGATTTGGGAACCCATAGGGGCCCATGGTGAAAAAGGAAATATCCTCAGATAATAACTAGAGAGAAGCTTTCTGAGAGATTGCTTTCTGATGTGTGTCTTCATCACACAGAATTCCACACTTCCCTTTTGGGAACAGTCTGCTAACTCTGTTATCTTGGGTTCTGCAAAGTGAGATTTGGGAGCTACTTGAGGTCTATGGTGAAAAAGGCAATATCCGAAGATCAAAACTGGAAAGAAGCCTTCTGAAAAACTGAATGTCGATGTGAGACTGCAACTCACAGAGTTTCACGTTTCTCTTCAGTGTTCAGTTTGCTAACACAGTTTTCTTCAAATCTGCAATGCGATTCTTCTGAACGCAATGAAGCTTACGGTGACGAAGGAAATATCCTCAGATGAAAAGCAGGAAGAAGCTTTCTTAGAAACTTCTGGGTGATGTGTGAATTCATCTCACAGAGTTACACTTATGTTTCCTTTTTTTTTTTTTTTTTTGGGGACGGAGTTTGGCTCTGCCGCCCAGGCTGGAGTGCAGTGGCCAGCTCTCAGCTCACTGCAAGCTCCGCCTCCCGGGATCACGCCATTCTCCTGTCTCAGCCTCCCGAGTAGCTGGGACTACAGGTGCCCTCCTCGTCGCCCGGCTAGATTTTTGTATTTTTTTTTTTTACTAGAGACGGGGTTTCACCGTATTAGCCAGGATGGTCTCGATCTCCTGACCTCGTGATCCGCCCGTCTCGGCCTCCCAAAGTGCTGGGATTACAGGCTTGAGCCACCGCGCCCGGCTGAGATACTTTTATGTTTCATTCAGCAGTCCATTATCACTGTTTTTGAGGAATCTGAGAAGGACTTCTTTCGATCGCATTGAGGCCTACGCTGAGAAAGGAAATATCATCAGTTCAAAACTTGAGAGAAGCTTTGTGAGAAATTTCTTTGTGATCTGTGAATTCCTCTCACGGAGTTACAGCTTTGATCTCAAGAAGCAGTTTGCTAACACTCTTTTCGTGGAATCTGCAAAGTGAGTTTGGGAGCCCATAGGGACTCATGGTGAAAAAGGAAATAGCCTCAGATAAGAACTAGAGAGAAGTTTTCTGAGAGATTGCTTCCTGATGTGTGTCTTCATCACACAGAGTTCCACCCTTCCCTCCTGGGAACAGTTTGATAACTCTGTTATCTTGTCTTCTGCAAAGTGAGATTTGGGAATTCATTGAGTTTCTATGGTGAAAGAGGAAATATCCTCAGATCAAAACTGGAAAGAAGCCTTCTGAGAAATTGCATTTCGATGCCTGAATGCGACTAACAGAGTTACACGTTTCTCTTCAGTGTTCAGAATGCCAACACAGTTTTCCGGAAATCTGTAATGGGATACTTCTGAACGCAACGAAGCTTACGGTGACAAAGGAAATATCCTCAGATGAAAACTAGAAAGAAACATTCTTAGAAACTTGTGGGTGATGTGTGAATTCATCTCACAGAGTTATACTTATGTTTCATGCAACAGTCCATTACCACGGTTTTTGAGGAAACTGAGAAGGACTTCTTTGGATCGCATGGAGGCCTACGTTGATGAAGGAAATATCAGCAGTTCAAAACGTGAGAGAAGCTTTCTGAGAACCTTCTTTGTGATCTGTAAATTCCTCTCACAGAGTTACAGCTTAGTTCTCCGGAAGCAGTTTGCTAACACTCTTTTCGTGGAATCTGCAAAGTGAGATTTGGGAGCCCATAGGAGCCCATGGTGAAAAAGGAAATATCCTCAGATAATAACTAGAGAGAAGCTTTCTGAGAGATTGCTTTCTGATGTGTGTCTTCATCACACAGAGTTCCACCCTTGCCTTTTGGGAACAGTTTGCTAACTCTGTTATCTTGTGTTCTGCAAAGTGAGATTTGGGAGCTCATTGAGGGGTATGGTGAAAAAGGAAATATCCTCAGATCAAAAGAGGATAGAAGCCTTCTGAGAAACTGCATGTCGATGTGTGAATGCAACTCACAGAGATACAAGTTTGTCTTCAGTGTTCAGTTTGCTAACACAGTTTTCTGGAAATTTACAATGGGATACTTCTGAACGCAATGAAGCTTACGGTGACAAAGGAAATATCCTCAGATCAAAACTGGAAAGAAGGTTTCTTAGAAATTTCTGGATGATATGTGAATTCATCTCACAGAGTTACACTTATGTTTCATGCAGCAGTCCATTATCACTGTTTTTGAGGAATCTGAAAAGGACTTCTTTGGATCGCATTGAGGCCTACGCTGAGAAAGGAAATATCATCACTTCAAAACGTGAGAGAAGCTTTGTGAGAAATTTCTTTGTGATCTGTGAATTCCTCTCAGGGAATTACAGCTTTGATCTCAGGAAGCAGTTTGCTAACACTCTTTTCGTGGAATCTGCAAAGTGAGATTTGGGAGCCTGTAGGGGCCCATGGTGAAAAAGGGAATATCCTCAAATAAGAACTAGAGAGAAGCTTTCTGAGAGATTGCTTTCTGATGTGTGTCTTCATCACACAGAGTTCCACCCTTTCTTTCTGGGAGCAGTTTGCTAACTCTGTTATCTTGTGTTCTGCAGAGTGAGATTTGTGAGCTGATTGAGGGGTATGGTTAAAAAGGAAATATCCTCAAATCAAAACTGGAAAGAAGCGTTTTGAGAAACTGCATTTCGATGTGTGAATGCAACTCACAGAGTTACACGTTTCTCTTCAGTGTTCAGTTTGGTAACACAGTTTTCTGGAAATCTGCAATGGGATACTTCTGAACACAATGAAGCTTACGATGACAAAGGAAATATCCTCGCGTGAAAACTAGAAAGAAGGTTTCTTAGAAACTTCTAGGTGAGATGTGAATTCATCACACAGAGTTACACTTATGTCTCATGCAGCAGTACATTACCACAGTTTTTGAGGAAAGTAGAAGGATTTTTTGGATCGCATTGAGGCCTACGCTGAGAAAGGAAATATCATCAGTTCAAAACGTGAGAGAAGCTTTCTGAGAAACTTATTTGTGATCTGTGAATTCCTCTCACAGAATTACTGCTTAGTTCTCTGGTAGCAGTTTCCTAACGCTCTTTTCGTGGAATATGCAAAGTGACATTTGGGAGCCCATAGGGGCCAAGGTGAAAAAGGAAGTATCCTCAGATAATAACTAGAGAGAAACTTTCTGAAAGATTGCTTTCTGATGTGTGTCTTCATCACACAGAGTTCCACCCTTCCCTTCTGGGAACAGTTTGCTAATTCTGTTATCTTGTGTTCTGCAAAGTGAGATTTTGGAGTCCATAGGGACCTGTGGTCAAAAAGGAAATATCCCGAGAAAATAACTAGAGAGAAACTTTCTGATAGTTTGCTTTGTGATGTGTGACATCATCACACAGAGTTCCACCCTTCCCTTCTGGGAACAGTTTTCTAACTCTGTTATCTTATGTTCTGCAAAGTGACATTTGGAGCTCATTGAGGGCTACAGTGAAAAAGGAAACTTCCTCACATCAAAACTGGAAAGAAGCCTTCTGAGAAACTGCATTTCGATGTGTGACTGTAACTCACAGAGTTACACGTTTCTCTTCAGTGTTCAGTTTGCTAACACTGTTTTCTGGAAATCTGCAATGGATACTTCTGAAAGCAATGAAGCTTAGTGTGACAAAGGAAAATCCTCAGGTGAAAACTAGAAAGATGCTTTCTTAGAAACTTCTGAGTGACGTGTGAATTCATCTCACAGAGTTACATTTATGTTTCATGCAGCAGTCCATTAACACTCTTTTTGAAGAACCTGAGAAGGACCTCTTTGGATCGCATTGAGGCCTAAGCTCATAAAGGAAATATCATTAGTTCAAAACGTGAGATAAGCTTTCTGAGAAACTTCTTTGTGATCTGTGAATCCTCTCACAGAGTTACAGCTTAGTTCTCAGAAGCAGTTTGCTAACACTCTTTTCGTGGAATCTGCAAAGTGAGATTTGGGAGCCCTTAGGGGCGCATGGTGAAAAAGGAAAAATACTCAGATAAGAATTAGAGAGAAGCTTTCTGAGAGATTACTTTCTGATGTGTCTCTTCATCACACAGAGTTTCACCCTTCCCTTTTGGGAACAGTTTGCTAACTCTGTTAACTTGTGTTCTGCAAAGTGACATTTGGGAGCCCATAGGGGCCAAGGTGAAAAAGGAAGTATCCTCAGATAATAACTAGAGAGAAACTTTCTGAAAGATTGCTTTCTGATGTGTGTCTTCATCACACAGAGTTCCACCCTTCCCTTCTGGGAACAGTTTGCTAATTCTGTTATCTTGTGTTCTGCAAAGTGAGATTTTGGAGTCCATAGGGACCGTGGTCAAAAAGGAAATATCCTGAGAAAATAACTAGAGAGAAACTTTCTGATAGTTTGCTTTGTGATGTGTGACATCATCACACAGAGTTCCACCCTTCCCTTCTGGGAACAGTTTCCTAACTCTGTTATCTTATGTTCTGCAAAGTGAAATGTGGAAGCTCATTGAGGGCTACAGTGAAAAAGGAAACTTCCTCACATCAAAACTGGAAAGAAGCCTTCTGAGAAACTGCATTTCGATGTGTGACTGTAACTCACAGAGTTACACGTTTCTCTTCAGTGTTCAGTTTGCTAACACTGTTTTCTGGAAATCTGCAATGGGATACTTCTGAAAGCAATGAAGCTTAGTGTGACAAAGGAAAATCCTCAGGTGAAAACTAGAAAGATGCTTTCTTAGAAACTTCTGAGTGACGTGTGAATTCATCTCACAGAGTTACATTTATGTTTCATGCAGCAGTCCATTAACACTCTTTTTGAAGAACCTGAGAAGGACCTCTTTGGATCGCATTGAGGCCTAAGCTCATAAAGGAAATATCATTAGTTCAAAACGTGAGATAAGCTTTCTGAGAAACTTCTTTGTGATCTGTGAATTCCTCTCACAGAGTTACAGCTTAGTTCTCAGGAAGCAGTTTGCTAACACTCTTTTCGTGGAATCTGCAAAGTGAGATTTGGGAGCCCTTAGGGGCGCATGGTGAAAAAGGAAAAATACTCAGATAAGAATTAGAGAGAACCTTTCTGAGAGATTACTTTCTGATGTGTCTCTTCATCACACAGAGTTTCACCCTTCCCTTTTGGGAACAGTTTGCTAACTCTGTTAACTTGTGTTCTGCAAAGTGACATTTGGGAGCTCATTGAGGGCTCTGGTGAAAAAGGACATAGCCTCAGATCAAAACTGGATAGAAGCCTTGTGAGAAACTGCATTAAGATGTCTGAATGCAACTCACAGAGTTACACGTTTCTCTTCAGTGTTCAGTTTGCTAACACAGTTTTCTGGAAATCTACAATGGGATACTTGTGAACGCAATGAAGCTTACGGTGACAAAGGAAATATCCTCAGATGAAAACTAGAAAGAAGCTTTCTTAGAAAGTTCTGGGTGATGTGTGAATATATCTCACCGAGTTACATTCATGTTTCATGCAGCAGTCCATTACCAGATTTTTAGGGAATTGAGAAGGACTACTTTGGATCGCTTTGGGACCAACGATGATAAAGGAAATATCATCATTTCAAAACGTGAGAGAATCTTTTTGAAAAACTTCCTTGTGATCAGTGAATTCCTCTAACAGGGTTACAGCTTAGTTCTCAGGAAGCAGTTTGCTAACACTCTTTTCATGGAATCTGCAAAGTGAGATTTGGGAGCCCATGGGGGACCATGATGAAAAAGGAAATATCCTCAGATAAGAACTAGAGAGAAGCTTTCAGAGAGATTGCTTTCAGATGTGTGTCTTCATCACACAGAGTTCCACCCTTCCCTTATTGGAACAGTTTGCTTACTCTGTTATCTTGTGTTCTGCAAAGTGAAATTTTTTAAGCTCATTAAGGGCTACGGGGAAAAAGGAAATATCCTCATATCAAAACTGGAAAGAAGCCTTCTTAGAAATTGCATTTCGATGTGTGAATGCAACTCACAGAGTTACACTTTTCTTTTCAGTGTTCAGTTTGCTAACACAGTTTTCTGCAAATCTGCAATGGGATGCTTCTGAACAGAGTAAAGCTTACGGTGACAAAGGAAATATCCTCAGATGAAACCTAGAAAGAAGCTTTCTTAGAAACTTGTGGGTGATGTATGAATTCATCTCACGGAGTTACACTTATGTTTCATGAAGCAGTCCATTACCACTGTTTTTGAGAAACCTGAGAAGGACTTCATTGGATCGCATTGAGGCGTACGATGATAAAGGAAATATCATCAGTTCAAAACGTGAGAGAAGCTTTCGGAGAAACTTCTTTGTGATCTGTGAATTCCTCTCACAGAGTTACAGCTAGTTCTCAGGAATCAGTTTGTTAACACTCTTTTCGTGGAATCTACAAAGTGAGATTTGGGAGCTCATAGGGGCCCTTGGTGAAAAAGGAAATATCCTCAGATAAGAACTAGAGAGAAGCTTTCTGAGAGATTGCTTTCTGATGTGGGTCTTCATCACTCAGAGTTCCACCCTTCACTTCTGGGAACAGTTTGCTAACTTTGTAATCTTGTGTTCCGCAAACTGAGATTTGGGACCCCATAGGGGCCCATGGTGAAAAAGGAATTATCCTCATATAAGAACTAGAGAGAAGCTTTCTGAGAGGTTGCTTTCTGATGTGTGACTTCAACACACAGTGTTCCACCCTTCCCTTCTTGGAACAGTTTTCTAACTCTTTTAGCTTGTGTTCTGCAAAGTGAGATTTGGGAGCTGATTGAGGGCTATGGTGAAAAAGGAAATATCCTCAGATCAAAACTGGAAAGAAGCCTTCTGAGAAACTGCATTACGCTGTGTGAATGCAACTCACAGAGTTACACGTTTCTCTTCAGTGTTCAGTTTGCTAACACAGTTTTCCGGAAATCTGCAATGGGATAATTCTGAATGCAATGAAGCTTACGGTGACAAAGGAAATATTCTCAGCAGAAAACTAGAAAGAAGCTTTCGTAGAAACTTCTCGGTGATGTGTGAACTCATCTCACAGAGTTACACTTATGTTTCATGCAGCAGTCCATTACCACTGATTCTGTGGAACCTGAGTAGGACTTCTTTGGATCGCATTGAGGCCTACGCTGAGAAAGGAAATATCATCAGTTCAAAACGTGAGAGAAGCTTTCTTAGAGACTTGTTTGTGATCTGTGAATTCCTCTAACAGAGTTACAGCTTAGTTCTCAGGATGCAGTTTGCTAACTGGAATCTGCAACGTGAGATTTTGGAGTCCATAGGGGCCCATGGTGTTCAGTGTTTCTGCAAGCTCCTTAAAGATAAGCCTCACTGGAAGTCTAGGCTTCAATCCAGACCTACCTAGTCAGCATATATCCTCAGATAATAACTAGAGATAAGTTTTCTGAGAGCATGATTTCTGATGGGTGTCTTAATCACACAGAGTTCCACCCTTCCCTTCTGGGAACAGTTTGCTAACTCTGTTATCTTGTGTTCTGCAAAATGAGATTTGGGAACTGATTGAGGGCTATGGTGAAAAAGGAAATAAGGAACTAAGGATCTAAGGAAATATCCTCAGATCAAAACTGGAAAGAAGCCGACTGAGAACTGCATTACGTTGTGTGAATGCAACTCACAGAGATACACGTTTCTCTTCAGTGTTCAGTTTATTAAGACAGTTTTCTGAAAATCTGCAAGGGTATATTTCTGAACGCAATGCAGCTTAAGGTGACCAACGAAATATCCTGAGATGAAAACTAGAGAGAAGCTTTCGTAGAAACTTCTGGGTGATGTCTGAATTCATCTCACAGAGTTACACTTCTGTTTCATGCAGCAGTCCATTGCCACTGTTTTTGAGGAACCTGAGAAAGACTTCTTTGGATCGCATTGAGGCCTACCCTGATAAAGGAAATATCATCAGTTCAAAACGTGAGAGAAGCTTTCTGAGAAACTTCTTTGTGGTCTGTGAATTCCTTTCACAGATTTACAACTTAATTCTCAGGAAGCGGGGCTAACACTCTTTTCGTGGAATCTGCAAAGTGAGATTTGGGAGCCCAAAGGGACCCATGGTGAAAAAGGAAATATCCTCAGATAATAACTAGACAGTAACTTTCTGAGAGATGTCTTTCTGATGTGTCTCTTGATCACACATATTTCCACCCTTCCCTTCTGGTAACAGTTTGCTAACTCTGTTATCTTGTGTTCTGCAAAGTGAGATTTGGGAGCTCATTGAGGGCTATGGTGAAAAAGGAAATATCCTCAGAAGAAAACTGGAAGGAAGCCTTCTGAGGAACTGCATGTCGATGTGTGAATGCAACTCACAGGGTTACACGTTTCTCTTCAGTGTTCAGTTTGCTAACACAGTTTTCTGGAAATCTGCAATGTGATACTTCTGAACGCAGTGAATCTTACGGTTTCAAAGGAAATATCCTCAGATGAAAACCAGAAAGAAGCTTTCTTAGAAACTTCTGGGTGATGTGTGAATTCATCTCACAGAGTTACACTTATGTTTCATGCAGCAGTCCATTACCACTCTTTTTGAGGAACCTGAGAAGGACTTCTTTGGATCGCATAGAGGCCTTGGCTGAGAAAGGAAATATCATCAGTTCAAAACGTGAGAGAAACTTTCTGGAGAACTTCTTTGTGATCTGTGAATACCTTTCACAGAGTTACAGCTTAGTTCTCAGGTAGCAGTTTGCTAACACTCTTTTCGTGGAACCTGCAAAGTGAGATTTGGGAGCCCATAGGGGCCCATGGTGAAAAAGGAAATAGTGACTCATGGTGAAAAAGGAAATATCCTCAGATCAAAACTGGAAAGAAGCCCTCTGAGAAACTGCATGTGGATGTGTGAATGCAACTCACAGAGTTACACGTTTCTCTTCAGTGTTCAGTTTTCTAACACAGTTTTCTGGAAATTTGCAATGGGATACTTCTGAACCCTATGAAGCTTACGGTGATCAAGGGAATATTCTCAGATGAAAACTAGAAAGAAGGTTTCTGAGGAACTTCTGGGTGATGTGTGAACTCACTTCACCGAGTTACACTTATGTTTCATGCAGCAGTCCATTACCACGGTTTTTGAGGAACCTGAGAAGGACTTCTTTGAATCGCTTTGAGGCCTACGCTGAGAAATAAATATCATGAGTTCAAAACGTGAGAGAAGCTTTCTGAGAAACTTCTTTGTGATCTGTTATTTCCTGTCACAGTGTAACAGCTTAGTTCTCAGGAAGCAGTTTGCTAACACGCTTTTCGTGAAATCTTCAAAGTGAGATTTCAGAGCCCATAGGGGCCCATGGTGAAAAAGGAAATAGCCTCAGATAATACCTAGAGAGAAGCTTTCGGAAAGCTTGCTTGATGATGTGTGTCTTCATGACACAGAGTTCCACCCTTCCTTTCTTGGAACAGTTTGCTAACTCTGTTATCTTGTTTTCTGCAAAGTGCGATTTGGGAGCTCATTGAAGGCTACAGTGAAAAAAGAAATATCCTCAGATCAAAACTGGAAAGAAGCCTCCGGAGAAACTGCATTTTGATGTGTGAATGAAACTCACAGGGTTACACGTTTCTCTTCAGTGTTCATTTGCTAACACAGTTTTCTAGAAATCTGCAATGGGATACTTCTGAACGCAATGAAACTTACGGAAACAAAGGAAATATCCTCAGATGAAAATTAGAAAGAAGCTTTCTTAGAAACTTCTGTGTGATGTGTGAATTCATCTCACAGAATTACACTTATGTTTCATTCAGCAGTCCATTACCACTGTTTTTGAGGAATCTCCGAAGGACTTCTTTGGATCGCACGGAGGCCTACGCTGAGAAAGGAAATATTATCAGTTCAAAACGTAAGAGAAACTTTCTGGGAAACTTCTTTGTGATCTCTGAATTCCTCTCACAGAGGTACAGCTTAGTTCTCAGAAGCAGTTTGCTAACACGCTTTTCGTGAATCTTCAAAGTGAGATTTCAGAGCCCATAGGGGCCCATGGTGAAAAAGGAAATAGCCTCAGATAATACCTAGAGAGAAGCTTTCGGAAAGCTTGCTTGATGATGTGTGTCTTCATGACACAGAGTTCCACCCTTCCTTTCTTGGAACAGTTTGCTAACTCTGTTATCTTGTTTTCTGCAAAGTGCGATTTGGGAGCTCATTGAAGGCTACAGTGAAAAAAGAAATATCCTCAGATCAAAACTGGAAAGAAGCCTCCGGAGAAACTGCATTTTGATGTGTGAATGAAACTCACAGGGTTACACGTTTCTCTTCAGTGTTCAGTTTGCTAACACAGTTTTCTAGAAATCTGCAATGGATACTTCTGAACGCAATGAAACTTACGGAAACAAAGGAAATATCCTCAGATGAAAATTAGAAAGAAGCTTTCTTAGAAACTTCTGTGTGATGTGTGAATTCATCTCACAGAATTACACTTATGTTTCATTCAGCAGTCCATTACCACTGTTTTTGAGGAATCTCCGAAGGACTTCTTTGGATCGCACGGAGGCCTACGCTGAGAAAGGAAATATTATCAGTTCAAAACGTAAGAGAAACTTTCTGGGAAACTTCTTTGTGATCTCTGAATTCCTCTCACAGAGGTACAGCTTAGTTCTCAGGAAGCAGTTTGCTAACACTCTTTTCGAGGAATCTGCAATGTGTGATTTGAGAGCCAATAGGGACCCATGGTGAAAAAGGAAATATCCTCAGATAATAACTAGAGAGAAGCTTTTTGAGAGATTGTTTTCTGATGTGTCTCTTCATCACACAGATTTCCACCGTTCCCTTTTCGGAACAGTCTGCTAACTCTGTTATCTTGTGTTCTGCAAAGTCATATTTGGTGGCTCATTGAGGGCTATGGTGAAAAAGGAAATATCCTCAGCTCAAAACTGGAAAGAAGCCTTCTGAGAAACTTCATTTTGCTGTGTGAATGCAACTCACGGAGTTATACGTTTCTCTTCAATGTTCAGTTTGCTAACACATTTTTCTGGAAATGTGAAATGGGATACTTCCGAACGCAATGAAGCTTACGGTGACAAAGGAAATATCCTCACATGAAAACCAGTAAGAAGCTTTCTTAGAATCTTCTGGGTGATGTGTGAATTCATCTCACAGAGTTTCACTGATATTTCATGCAGCAGTCCATTACCACAGTTTTGGGGAACATGAGAAGGACTTCTTTGGATCGCATTGAGGCCTACGCTGATAAAGGTAATATCATCAGTTCAAAACGTGAGAGAAGCTTGCTGAGAACCTTCTTTGTGATCTATGAATTCCTCTCACAGAGGTACAGTTTAGTTCTCAGGAAGCAGTTTGCTAACACTCCTTTCGTGGAACCTACAAATTGTGATTTGGGAGCCCATAGGGACCCATGGTGAAAAAGGAAATATCCTCAGATAAGAACTAGAGAGAAGCTTTCTGAGAGATTGTTTTCTTATGTGTCTCTTGATCACTCAGAGTTCCACCCTTCCCTTCTGGGAACAGTTTGCTAACTCTGTTATCTTGTGTTCTGCAAAGTGAGATTTGGAAGCTCTTTTAGAGCTATGGTGAAAAAGGAAATATAATAAGATCAAAATTGGAAAGAAACCTTATGAGAAAGTGAATGTCGATGTGTGAATGCAACTCACCGAGTTCCACGTTTCTCTTCAGTGTTCAGTTTGCTAACACAGTTTTCTGGAAATCTGCAATGGGATACTTCTGAACGCAATGAAGCTTACGATGACAAAGAAAGTATCCTCAGATGAAAACTAGAAAGAAGCTTTCTTAGAAACATCTGGGTGATGTGTGAATTCATCTCACAGAGTTACACTTATTTTTCATGCAGCAGTTCATTACCACTGTTTTGAGGAAACTGAGAAGGCCTTCTTCGGATCGCATTGAGGCCTACGTTGAGAAAGGAAATATCATCAGTTCAAAACCTGGGAGAAGGTTTCTGAGAAACTTCTTTGTGATCTGTGAATTCCTCTCACAGAGTTACAACATAGTTCTCAGGAAGCAGTTTGCTAACACTCTTTTCGTGGAATCTGCAAAGTGTGATTTGGAAGCCCATAGGAACCCATGGCGTGAAAGGAAATAGACTCAGATAATAACTAGAGAGAAGCTTTCTGAGAGATTACTTTCTGATGTGTCTCTTGATCACACAGAGTTCCACTCTTCCCTCCTGGGAACTGTTTGCAAACTCTGTTATCTTGTGTTCTGCAAAGTGAGATTTGGGAGCTCATTGAGGGCTATGGTGAAAAAGTAAATATCCTCACATGAAAACTGGAAAGAAGCCTGCTGAGAAACTGCGTGTCGATGTGTGAATGCAACTTACAGAGTTATATGTTTCTCTTCAGTGTTCAGTTTGCTAACACAGTTTTCTGGAAGTCTGCAAAGGGATACTTCTGAACGCTATGAAACTTACGATGACAAAGGAAATATTCTCAGATGAAAACTAGAAAGATGCTTTCTTAGAAACAATCTGAGTGATGTGTGAATTAATCTCACAGAGTTACACTTATGTTTCATACAGCACTCCATTACCACTGTTTTTGATGAACCTAAGAAGTATTACTTTGGATCACATTGAGGCCTATGCTGATAAAGGAAATATCATCTGTTCAAAACGTGAGAGAAGCTTTCTGAGAAACTTCTTTGTGATCTGTGAATTCCTCTCACAGAGTTACAGCTTAGTTCTCCGGAAGCAGTTTGCTAACACTCCTTTCGTGGAATCTGCAAAGTGATATTTGGGAGCCCTTAGGGACCCATGGTAAAAGGAAATATCCTCAGATAGGAACTAGAGAGAAGCTTTCTGAAAGATTGCTTTCTGACGTGTGTCTTCACCACACAGAGTTCCACCTTTCCCTTCTAGGAACAGTTTGCTAACTCTGTTATCTTGCGTTCTGCAAACTGAGATTTGGGAGCTGATTGAGGGCTATGGTGAAAAAGGAAATATTCTCAGATCAAAACTGGAAAGAAGCCTTTGGTGAAACTGAATGTCGATGTGTGAATGCAACTCACAGAGAAACACGTTTCTCTTCAGTGTTCAGTTTAATAACACAGTTACCTGGAAATCTGCAATGGGATACTTCTGAATGCAATGAAGCTTACGGTGACAAAGCAAATATCCTCAGAAGAAAAGTAGAAAGAAGCTTTCTTAGAAATTTCTGGGTGATGTGTGAATTCATCTCACAGAGTTACACTTATGTTTCATGCAGCATTGCATTACCCCTGTTTTTGAGGAATCTGAGAAGGACTTCTTTGGATCGCATTAAGGCCTACGCTGATAAAGGAAATATCGGTTCAAAACGAAACAGAAGCTATCTGAGAAATTTCTTTGTGATCTGTGAATTCCTCTTACAGAGTTACAGCTTAGTTCTCAGGAAGCAGTTTGCTGACACTCTTTCCGTGGAATCTGCAAAGTGAGATTTCAGAGCCCATAGTGGCCCATGGTGAAAAAGCAAATATCCTCAGATAAAAACTAGAGAAAAGCTTTCTGAGAGATTGCTTTCTGATGTGTGTCTTCAACACACAGAGTTCCACCCTTCCCTTCTGGGATCACTTTGTTAACTCTGTTACCTTGTGTTCTGCAAAGTGAGATTTGGCAGCTCAATGAGGGCTCTGGTGAAAAAGGCAATATCCTCAGATCAAAACTGGAAAGAAGCCTTCTGAGAAACTGCATTTCGATGTGGAATGCATCTCACAGAGTTACACGTTTCTCTGCAGTGTTCAGTTTGCTAACACAGTTTTCTGGATCTCTGCAATGGGTTACCTCTGAACACAATGAAGCTTATGGTGACAAAGGAAATATCCTCAAATGAAAACTAGAAAGAAACCTTCTTAGAAACTTGTGGGTGATGTGTGAATTCATCTCACAGAGTTACACTTCTGTTTCATGCAGCACTCCATTACCACTGTTTTTGAGGAACCTAAGAAGGACTACTTTGGATCGCATTGAGGCCTACGCTGATACAGGAAATATCATCAGTTCAAAACGTGAGAGGAGCTTTCTGAGAAACTTCTTTGTGATCTGTGAATTCCTCTCACAGAGTTACAGCTTAGTTCTCCATAAGCAGTTTGCTGACACTCCCTTCGTGGAATCTGCAAAGTGATATTTGGGAGCCCTTAGGGACCCTTGGTGAAAGGAAATATCCTCAGATAAGAATTAGAGAGAAGCTTTCTGAGAGATTGCTTTCTGACGTGTGTCTTCACCACACAGAGTTCCACCTTTCCCTTCTAGGAACAGTTTACTAACTCTGTTATCTTGCGTTCTGCAAACTGAGATTTGGGAGCTCATTGAGGGCTATGGTGAAAAAGGAAATATCCTCAGATCAAAACTGTAAAGAAGCCGAATGAGAAACGGCATTACGTTGTGTGAATGCAACTCACAGAGATACACGTTTCTCTTCACTGTTCAGTTTGCTAACACAGTTGTCTGGAAATCTGCAATGAGATACACCTGAACGGAATGAAGCTTAGAGTGATAAAGGAAATATCCTCAGATGAAAATTAGAAAGAAGCTTTCTTAGAAACATCTGGGTGATGTGTGAATTCATCTCACAGAGTTACACTTATGTTTCATGCAGCAGTCCATTACCACTGTTTTTCAGGAACCTGAGAAGGAATTCTTTGGTTTGCTTTGAGGCCTACACTGATAAAGGAAATATCATCCGTTCAAAACGTGAGAGAAGCTTTCTGAGAAACTTCTTTGTGATCTGTGAATTCCTCTCACAGAGTTCCAACATATTTCTCTGGAAGCAGTTTGCTAACACTCCTTTCATGGAATCTTCACAGTGAGATTTGGGAGCCCATAGGGTCCATGGTGAAAAAGGAAATAGCCTGAGGTAATAACTAGAGAGAAGCTTTCTGAGAGATTGCTTTCTGATATGTGTCTTCATCACACAGAGTTCCACCCTTCCCTTCTTGGTACAGTTTGCTCTGTTATCTTGTGTTCTGCAAAGTGAGATTTGGGAGGTGATGGAGGGCGATGGTGAAAAAGGAAATATCCTTAGATCATAACTGGAAAGAAGCCGACTGGGAAACTGCATTACGTTGTGTGAATGCAACTCACAGAGATACACGTTTCTTTTCAGTGTTCAGTTTGCTAACACAGTTTTCTGGAAATCTGCAATCGGATACTACTGAACGCAATGAAGCTTACGGTGACAAAGGAAATATCCTCAGATGAAAACTAGAAAGAAGGTTTCTTAGAAACTTCTGAGTGATGTGTGAATTTATTTCACAGAATTACACTTATGTTTCATGCCGCAGTAATTACCACTGTTTTTGAGGAATCTGAGAAGGACTCCTTTGCATCGCATTGAGGCCTACGCTGAGAAAGGAAATATCATCAGTTCAAAACGTGAGAGAAGCTTTCTGAGAAACTTCTTAGTGATCTGTGAATACCTCTCACAGAGTTACAGATTTGTTCTCAGGAAGCAGTTTGCTAACACTCTTTTCGTGGAATCTGCAAAGTGAGATTTGGGAGTCCATAGGGGCCCATGGTGAAAAAGGAAATATCCTCCGATAATAACTGGAGAGAAGCTTTCTGAGAGATTGCGTGCTGATGTGTGTCTTCATCACACAGAGTTCCACCCTTCCCTTTTGGGAATAGTTTGCTACCTCTGTCATCTTGTGTTCTGCAAAATGAGTTTTGGGAGCTCATTGAGGGCTATGGTGAAAAAGGAAATATCCTCAGATCAAAACTGGAAAGAATCCTTCTGAGAAACTGCATTTCGATATGTGAATGCATCTCACAGAGTTACACGTTTCTCTTCAGTGTTCAGTATGCTAACACAGTTTTTTGGAAAAATGCAATTGGGTACTTCTGTGCGCAATGAACCTTGCGGTGACAAACGAAATATGCTCAGATGAAAACTAGAAAGAAGCTTTCTTAGAAACTTGGCTGTGATCTGTGAATTCCTCTCACAGAGTTACACTTATGTTTCATCCAGCAGTCCATTACCACTGTTGTTGAGGAACCTGAGCAGGACTTCTTTGGATCGCATTGAAGCCTACTCTGATAAACGAAATATCATCAGATGTAAACGTCAGAGAAGCTTTCTGGGAAACTTCTTTGTGATCTGTGAATTCCGCTCACAGAGTTACAGCTTAGTTCTCAGGAAGCAGTTTAATGACACTCCATTCGTGGAATCTGCAAAGTGAGATTTGGGAGCCCGTAGGGGCCCATGGTGAAAAAGGAAATATCCTCAGATAATAACTAGAGAGAAACTTTCTGAGAGATTGCTTTCTGGTGTGTGTTCATCAGACAGAGTTCCACCCTTCCCTTCTAGGAACAGTTTGCTAACTCTGTTATCTTGTTTCTTCAAAGTGATATTTGGGAGCTCGTTGAGGGCTTCAGGGTAAAAGGAAATATCCGCAGATCAAAACTGGAAAGAAGCCTTCTGAGAAACTGAATGTCGATTTGTGAATACACCTCACAGAGTTACACGTTTCTCTTCAGTGTTCAGTTTGCTAACACAGTTTTCTGGAAATCTGCAATGGGATACTTTGGAATGCTATGAAGCTTACGGTGACCAAGGAAATATCCTCAGATGAAAACTAGAAAGAAGGTTTCTTAGAAACTTCTGGGTGATGTTTGAATTCATCTCACAGAGTCACACTTATGTTTCATGCAGCAGTCCATTACCACTGTTTTTGAAGAACCTGAGAAGGATTTCTTTGGATCGCATTGAGGCCTACGCTGATAAAGGAAATATCAGTTCAAAACGTGAGAGAAGGTTTCTGAGAAACTTGTTTGTGATCTGTGAATTCCTCTCACAGAGTTCCAGCTTAGTTCTCAGGAAGCAGTGTGATAACACTCTTTTCGTGGAATTTGCACAGTTAGATTTGGGAGCCCATAGGGGCCCAAGGTGAAAAAGGAAATATCCTCAGATAAGAACTCGAGAGAAGCTTTCTGAGAGATTGAGTTCTGATGTTTGTCTTCATCACACAGAGATCCACTCTTCCGTACTGGGAACAGTCTACTAACTCTGTTATCTTGGGTTCTGCAAAGTGAGATTTGGGAGCTGATTGAGAGCTATGGTGTGAAAGGAAATATCCTCAGATCAAAACTGGAAAGAAGCCCCCTGAGAAAATGAATGTCGGTGTGTGAATGCAACTCAAACAGTTACACGTTTCTCTTCATGGTTCAGTTTGCTAACACAGTTTTCTGGAAATCTGCAATGGGATACTTCTGAACGCAATGAAGCTTTCGGTGACCAAGGAAATATCCTCAGATGAAAACTAGAAAAAGTTTTCTTAGAAACTTCTGGGTGATGTGTGAATTGATCTCATAGAGTTACACTTATGTTTAATGCAGCAGTCCATTACCGCTGATTTTGAGGAACCTGAGAAGGACTTCTTTAAATCACATTGAGGCCTACACTGGGAAAGGAAATATCATCAGTTCAGAACGTGAGAGAAGCTTTCTGAGAAACTTCCTTGTGATCTGTGAATTCCTCTTACAGAGTTACAGCTTAGTTCTCAGGAAGCAGTTTGCGACACTCTTTTCGTGGAATCCGCAAAGTGAGATTTGGAAACCCATAGGGCTCCATTGTGGAAAAGGAAATATCCTCCGATAATAACTAGAGAGAAGCTTTCTGAGAGATTGCTTTCTGATGTGTCTTCATCACACAGGGTTCCACCCTTCCCTTCTTGGAACAGTTTGCTAACTCTGTTATCTTGTGTTCTGCAAAGTGAGGTTTGGGAGCTGATTGAGGGCTATGGTGAAAAAGGAATATCCTCAGATCAAAAGTGGAAAGAAGCCTTCTGACAAAAGGCATGTCGATGTGTGAATGCAATTCACAGAGTTACACACTTTTCTTCAGTGTTCAGTTTGCTAACACAGTTTTCTGGAAATCTGCAATGGGATACTTCTGAACGTTATGTAGCTTACAGTGGCAAAGGAAATATCCTGAGATGAAAATTAGAAAGACGTTTTCTTAGAAACTTCTGGATGATGGGTGAATTCATCTCACAGAGTTACACTTGTGTTTCATGCAGTTGTCCATTATCCCTGTTTTTGAGAAACTGAGAAGGACTTCTTTGGATCGGATTGAGGCCTACGCTGAGAAAGGAAATATCATCAGTTCAAAACGTGAGAGAAACTTTCTGAGAAATTCCTTTGTGATCTGTGAATTCCTCTCACAGAGTTACCGATTAGTTCTCAGGAAGCAGTTTGCTAACACTCTTTTCGTGGAATCTGCAAAGTGAGATTTGGGAGCCCATAGGGGCCAATGGTGGAAAAGGAAATATCCTCTGATAAGAACTAGAGAGAAGCTTTCTGAGAGATTGCTTTCTGAGGTGTCTCTTGATCACACAGAGTTCCACTCTTCCCTTCTGGGAACAGTTTGCTAACTCTATTATCTAGTGTTCTGCATAGTGAGATTTGGGAATTCATTGAAGTATATGGTAAAAAAGGAAATATCCTCAGCTCAAAACCAGAAAGAATCCTTCTGAGAAACGGCATTTCGATGGGTGAATGCAACTCACAGTGTTACACGTTTCTCTTCAGTGTTCAGTTTGCTAACACAGTGTTCTGGAAATCCGCAATGGGATCCTTCTGAACGCAATGAAGCTTATGGTGACAAAGAAATATCCTCAGATGAAAAGTAGAAAGAAGCTTTCTTAGAAACTTCTGGGTGATGTGTGAATTCATCTCACAGAGTTACACTTGTGTTTCATGCAGCAGTTCCTTACCACTGTTTTTGAGGAATCTGAGAAGGCCTTCTTTGGATCGCATTGAGGCCTACCCAGAGAAAGGAAATATCATCAGTTCAAAACGTGAGAGAACTTTCTGAGAAACTTCTTTGTGATCTGTGATATCCTCTCACAGAGTTACAGCTTAGTTCTCAGGAAGCAGTTTGTTAACATTCTTTTCGTAGAATCTGCAAAGTGAGATTTGGGAGCCCATAGGGGCCCATGGTGAAAAAGGAAATATCCTCAAATAAGAACTAGAGAGAAGCTTTTTGAGAGATTGCGTCTGATGTGTGTCTTCATCACACAGAGTTCCACACTACCCTTCTGGGAACAGTTTGCTAACTCTGTTATCCTGTGTTCTGCAAAGTGAGATTTGGGAGCCCATAGAGGCCCATGGTGAAAAAGGAAATATCCTCAGATAATAACTAGAGGGAAGTTTTCTGAGAGATTGCTTTCTGATATTTGACTTCATAAGACAGAGTTCCACCCTTTCCTTCTGGGAACAGTTTGCTAACTCTATTATCTTGTGTTCCACAAAGTGATATTTGGTAGCTTATTGAGGGCTATGGTGAAAAAAGAAATATCCTATGATCAAAACTGGAAAGAAGCCTTCTGAGAAACTGCATTTCGGTGTGTGGATGCAACTCACAGAGTTCCACGTTTCTCTTCAGTGTTCAGTTTACTAACACAGTTTTCTCGAAATCTGCAATGGGATACTTCTGAACGCAATGAAGCTTACGGTGACCAAGGAAACACCCTCAGATGAAAACTAGAAAGCAGCTTTCTTAGAAACTTCTGGGTGATGTGTGAATTCATCTCACAGTGTTAAACTTATGTTTCATGCAGCAGTCCATTACCACTATTTTTGAGGAACCTGAGAAGGACTTCTTTGGATCGCATTGAGACCAACGCTGATAAATGAAATGTCATCACTTCAAAACGTGAGAGAAGCTTTCTGAGAAACTTCTTTGTGATCTGTGAATTCCTCTCACAGAGTTACAGCTTTGTTCTCAGGAAGTAGTGTGCTAAAACTCTTTTCGTGGAATCTGCAAAATGAGATTTGGGAGCCCATAGGGGCCCATGGTGAAAAAGGAAATATCCTCAGATAATAACTAGAGAGAAGCTTTCTGAGAGATTGCTTTCTGATGTGTGTCTTCCTCACACAGATTTCCACCCTTCCCTCTGTGAACAGTTTGCTAACTCTTTTATCTTGTGTTTTGCAAAGGGAGATTGGGGAGCCCATAGGGGCCCATGGTGAAAAAGGAAATAGCCTCAGATAATAACTAGAGAGAAAACCTTTCTCAGAAATTGCTTTCTTATGTGTGACTTCATCACACTGAATTCCATCCTTGCCTTCTGGGAACAGTCTGCTAACTCTGTTATCTTTTGTTCTGCAAAGTGGGATTTGAAAGCACATTGAGGGCTATGGTGAAAAAGGAAGTATCCTCAGATCAACTGGAAAGAAGTCTTCTGAGAAACTGCATTTCTATGTGTGCATGCAACTCACAGAGTTACACGATTCTCTTCAGTATTCAGTTTGCTAACACAGTTTTGTGGAAATCTACAATGGGATACTTCTGAACGCAATGAAGCTTACGGTCACAAAACCAATATCCTCAGATGAAAACTAGAAAGCAGTTTCTTAGAAATTTCTGGTTGATGTGTGAATTCATCTCACAGAGGTACATTATGTTTCATGCAGCAGTCCATTACCACTGTTTTTGAGGAACCTGAGAAGGACTTCTTTGGGTCGCATTGAGGCCTACGCTGATAAAGGAAATATTAGTTCAAAACGTGAGAGAAGCTTTGTGAGAAACTTCTTTGTCATCTGTGAATTCCTCTCACAGAGTTACAGCTTAGTTCTCAGGAAGCAGTTTGCTAATACTCTTTTCGTCGAATCTGCACAGTGAGATTTGGGAGCCCATAGGGGCCCATGGTGTTAAAGGAAACAACCTCAGATAAGAACTAGAGAGAAGCTTTCTGAGAGATTGCTTTCTGGTGTGTGTCTTCATCACACAGAGACTTACTCTTCCCTTCAGGGAACAGTCTGCTGACTCTGTTATTTTGGGTTCTGTGAAGTGAGATTTGGCAGCTCATTGAAGGCTAAAGTGAAAAAGGAAATATCGTCAGATCAAAACTGGAAAGAATCTTTCAGAGAAACTGCATTTCCATGTGTGAATGCAACTCACAGAGTGACACGTTTCGCTTCAGTGCACAGTTTGCTAACACAGTTTTCTGGAAATCTACAATGGGGTACTTCTAAACGCAATGAAGCTTACGGTGACAAAGTAAATATCCTGAGACGAAAACTAGGAAGAAGCTTTCTTAGAAACTTCAACGTGATGTGTGAATTCATCTCATAGAGTTACATTTATGTTTCATGCAGCCGTCCATTACCACTGTTTTTGAGGAACCTGAGAAGGACTTCTTTGGATCGCATTAAGGCGTACGCAGATAAAGGAAATATCATCAGTTCAAAAGGGGAGAGAAGCTTTCTGAGAAACTTCTTTGTGATCTGTGACTTCCTCTGACAGAGTT
Source organism: Trachypithecus francoisi (assembly GCF_009764315.1). Taxonomy (NCBI): domain Eukaryota; kingdom Metazoa; phylum Chordata; class Mammalia; order Primates; family Cercopithecidae; genus Trachypithecus; species Trachypithecus francoisi. The sequence continues at coordinate 105,561 of NW_022681435.1, read as the reverse complement.
ACAGCTTAGTTCTCAGGAAGCAGTTTGCTAACACTCTTTTCGTGGAATCTGCAAAGTGAGATTTCAGAGCCCATTGAGGCCCAGAGTGAAAAAGGAAATATACTCAGATAAGAACTAGAGAGAAGCTTTCTGAGAGATTCCCTTCTGATGTGTGTCTTCATCACACAGAACTCCACCCTTCCCTTCTGTGAACAGTTTGTTAACTCTGTTATCTTGTGTTCTGCAAAGTGACATTTGGGTGCTCATTGAGGACTATGGTGAAAAAGGAAATATTCTCAGATCAAAACTGGAAAGAAGCCTTCTGAGAAAATGCATTTCGATGTGTGAATGTAACTCACAGAGTTACACGTTTCTCTTCAGTGTTCCGTTTGCTAACACAGTTTTCTGGAAATCTGCAATGGGGTACTTCTGCACCCAATGAAGCTTACGGTGACAAAGGAAATATCCTCAGATGAAAACTAGAAAGAATTTTTCTTAGAAACTTCTGGGTGATGTGTGAATTCATCTCACAGAGTTACACTTGTGTTTCATGCAGCAGTCCATTACCACTGTTTTTGAGGAACTGAGAAGGACTTCTTTAGATCGCATTGAGGCCTACGTTGAGAAAGGAAACATCATCAGTGAAACGTGAGAGAAGCTTTTGAGAAACTTCTTTGTGATCTGTGAATTCCTCCAATAGAGTTCCAGCTTAGTTCTCAGGACGCAGTTTGCTAACACTCTTTTCTTGGAATCTGCAAAGTGAAATTGGAGAACCCATAGGGGCACATGGTGAAAAAAGATATAGCCTCAGATAAGAACTAGGGAGAAGCTTTCTGAGAGATTGCTTTCTGATGTGTGGCTTCATCACAAAGAGTTCCACCCTTCCCTTCTGGGATCAGTTTGCCAACTCTGTTATCTTGTGTTCTGCAAAGTGAGATTTGGGAGCTGATTGAGGGCTCTGGTGAAAAAGAAGTATCCTCAGCTCAAAACTGGAAAGAATCCATCTGAGAAACTGCATTTCGATGTGTGAATGCAACTCACAGATTTACACGTTTCTCTTCAGTGTTCAATTGGCAAACACAGTTTTCTGAAAATCTGCAATGGGAGACTTCTGAAAACAATGAAGATTACGGTGATAAAGGAAATATCCTCAGATGAAAAGTAGGAAGAAGCTTTCTTAGAAACTTCTGGGTGATGTGTGAATTCATCTCACAGTGTTACACTTATGTTTCATGCAGCGGTGCATTACCACTGTTTTTGAGGAATCTGAGTAGGACTTCATTGAATCGCATTGAGGTCTACGCTGAGAACGCAAATATCATCAGTTGGAAAGGTGAGAGAAGCTTTCTGAGAAACTTCTTTTTGATCTGTGAATTCCTCTCACAGAGTTACAGCTAGTTCTCAGGAAGCAGTTTGGTAACACTCTTTTCGTGGAATCTGCAAAGTGAGGTTTGGAAGCCCATAGGGGCCCATGGTGAAAAAGGAAATATCCTCAGATAATAACTACAGAGAAGCCTTCTGAGAGAAAACTTTCTGATGTGTGTCTTCATCACTCAGAGTTCCACCCTTCCCTTCTGGGAACAGTTTGCTAACTCTGTTATCTTCGGTTCTGCAAAGTGAGATTAGGGAGCTCATTTAAGGCTATGGTGAAAAAGGAAATATCCTCTGACCAAAAGTGGAAAGAATCCTTTTCAGAAACTGCATTTCGATGTGTCAATGCAACTCACGGTGTTACACGTTTCTCTTCACTGTTCAGTTTGCTAACACAGTTTTCTGGAAATCTGCAATGGGATACTTCGGAATGCAATGAAGCTTACGGTGACAAAGGAAATATCCTCAGATGAAAACTATAAAGAAGCTTTCTTAGAAACCTCTGGGTGATGTGTGAATTCATCTCACCGAGTTACCCTTATATTTCATGCAGCCGTCCATTAGCATGGTTTTTGAGGAACCTGTGAAAGACTTCTTTGGATCGCATTGAGGCCTACGCTGAGAAAGGAAATATCATCAGTTCAAAACGTGAGAGAAGCTTTCTGAGAAACTTCTTTGTGATCTGTCAATTCCTCTCACAGAGTTACAGCTTAGTTCTCAGGAAGCAGTTTGCTAACACTCTTTTGGTGAAATCTGCAAAGAGAGATTTGGGAGCCCATAGGGGCCCATGGTGAAAAAGGAAATATCCTCCGATAAGAAGTAGAGAGAAGCTTTCTGAGAGATTGCTTTCTGATGTATGTCTTCATCACACAGAGATCAACCGTTCCCTTCGGGGAACAGTTTGCTAACTCTGTTATCTTGTGTTCTGCAAAGTGAGATTTGGTAGCTCATTGAGGGCTATGGTGAAAAAGGAAATATCCTGAGATCAAAACGGGAAAGAAGGCTTCTGAGAAACTGCATTTCGATGTGTGAATGCAACTCTAGAGTTACACGTTTCTCTTCAGTGTTCAGTTGGCTAACACAGTTTTCTGGAAATCTGCAATGGGATATTTCTGAACAGAATGAAGCTTACGGTGACAAAGGAAATGTCCTCAAATGAAAACTAGAAAGAAGGTTTCTCAGAAACTTGTGGGTGATGTGTGAATTCATCTCATAGAGTTACACTTATGTTTCATGCAGCAGTCCGTAACCACTGTTTTTGAGGAAATTGAGAAGGACTTCTTTGGATTGCATAGAGGCCTACGCTGAGAAAGGTAATATCATCAGTTCAAAAGGTGAGACAAGCTTTCTGAGAAACTGCTTTGAGATCTCTGAATTCCTCTCACAAGTTACAGCTTAGTTCTCAGGAAGGAGTTTGTTAACACTCTTTTCGTGGAATCTGCAAAGTGAGATTTGGGAACGCCCAGCGGCCCATGATGAAAAAGGAAATATCCTCAGATAGTAACTAGAGACAAGCTTTCTGCGAGATTGCTTCCTGATGTGTGTCTTCATCACACAGAATTCCACCCTTCCCTTCTGGGAAGAGTTCGATAACTCTGTTATCTTGTGACCTGCAAAGAGAGATTTTGGAGCTGATTGAGGGCTACGGTGAAAAAGGAAATATCCTCAGCTCAAAATTGGAAAGAAGCCTTCTGAGAAACTGCATTTTGATGTGTGAATGCAACTCACAGAGTTACACGTTTCTTTTCAGTGTTCAGTTTGCTAACACAGTTCTGGAAATCTGCAATAGGATACTTCGGAAAGAAATGAAGCTTACGGTAAGAAAACAAATATCCACAGATGAAAACTAGAAAGAAACTCTCATAGAAACTTCTGGGTGGTGTGTGAATTCATCTCACAGCGTTACATTTGTGTTTCATGCAGCAGTCCATTACCACTGTTTTCGAGGAACCCGCGAAGGACTTCTTTCGATCGCATTGAGGCCTACGCTGAGAAAGGAAATATCATCATTTCAAAACGTGAGAGAAGCTTTCTGAGAAACTTCTTTGTGATCTGTGAATCCCTCTCACAGAGTTACAACTTACTTCTCAGGAAGCAATTTGCTAACACTCTTTTGGTGGAATCTGCAAACTGAGATTTGGGAGCCCATAGGGGCTCATGGTGAAGAAGGAAATATCCTCAGATAAGAACTAGAGAGAGGCTTTTTGAGAGATTGCTTTCTGATGTTTGTCTTCATCACACAGAGTTCCACCCTTCCCTCTAGGAACAGTTTGTTAACTCTGTTTTCTTGAATTCTGCAAAGTGAGATTTGAGAGCTCAGTGAGGGCTATGGTGAAAAAGGAAATATCCTGAGATCAAAAGAGGAAGGAATCCATCTGAGAAACTGCATTTCGATGTGTGACTGCAACTCACAGAGTTTCACGTTGCTCTTCAGTGTTCAGTTTTCTAACACAGTTTTCTGGAAATCTGCAATGGGATACTTCTGAACGCAAAGAAGTTTACGGTGACAAAGGAATTATCCTCAGATGAAAAGTAGAAAGAAGCTTTCTTAGATACATTTGGGTGATGTGTGAATTCATCTCACAGAGTTACACTTAAATTTTCATGCGACAGTCCATTACCACTGGTTTTGAGGAACCTGAGAAAGATTTCTTTGGATCGCAATGAGGCCTACGCTGAGAAAGAAATTATCATCAGTTTAAAACGTGAGACAAGCTTTCTGAGAAACTTCATTGTAATTTGTGAATTCCTCTCGCAGAGTAACAGCTTAGCTCTCAGGAAGCAGTTTGCTAACACTCTTTTCGTGGAATCTGTAAAGTGAGATTTTGGAGCCCATACAGGCCCACGGTGAGAAGGGAAATATCATCAGATAATCACTAGAGAGAAGCTTTCTGAGAGATGGCTTCGTGATGTTTGTCTTCATCACAAAGAGTTCCATCCTTCCCTTCTGGGAACAGTTTGCCAACTCTGTTATCTTGTGTCTTGCAAAGTGAGATTTGGGAGCTGATTGAGGGCTCTGGTGAAAAAGGAAGTATCCTCAGATCAAAACTGGAAAGAATCCTTCTGAGAAACTGCATTTCGATGTGTGAATGCAACTCACAGAGTTACACGTTTCTCTTCAGTGTTCAATTGGCAAACACAGTTTTCTGAAAATCTGCAATGGGAGACTTCTGAACACAATGAAGATTACAGTGATAAAGGAAATATCCTCAGATGAAAAGTAGAAAGAAGCTTTCTTATAAACTTCTGGGTGATGTGTGAATTCATCTCACAGAGTTACACTTATGTTTAATGCAGCGGTCCATTGCCACTGTTTTTCAGGAACCTGAGAAGGACTTCTTTGGATCTCATTGAGGTCTACGCTGATAAACGAAATATCAGTTCAAAACGTGAGAGAAGCTTTCTGAGAAATTTCTTTGTGATCTGTGAATTCCTCTCACAGAGTTACAGCTTAGTTCTCAGGAAGCAGTTTGCTAACACTCTTTTCGTGGAATCTGCACAGTGAGATTTGGGAGCCCATAGTGTCCCATGGTGAGAAAGGAATATCCTCAGATAAGAACTAGAGAGAAGCTATTTGAGAGATTGCTTTCTGATGTGTGTCTTCACTCACAGAGTTCCACCCTTCCCTTCTGGGAACAGTTTGCTAACTCTGTGATTTTGTTTCTTCAAAGTGATATCTGGGAGCTCATTGAGGGCTATGGGGAAAAACGAAATATCCTCACATCAAAACTGGAAAGAAGCCTTCTGAAAAACTGAATGTCGATGTGTGAATGCATCTCACAGAGATATACGTTTCTCTTCAATGTTCAGTTTGCTAACAAAGTTTTCTGGAAATCTGCAATGGGATACTTCTGAATGCAATGAGGCTTACGGTGACCAAGGACATATCCTCAGATGAAAACTAGAAAGAAGGTTTCTTAGAAACTTCTGGGTGATGTGTGAATTCATCTCACAGAGTTACACTTATGTTTCATGCAGCAGTCCATTACCACTGCTTTTTAGGAAACTGAGAAGGACTTCTTTGGATCGCATTGAGGCCAACACTGAGAAAGGAAATATCATCAATTCAAAACGGGAGAGAAGCTTTCTGAGAAATTTTTGTGATCTGTGAATTCCTTTCACAGAGTTACAGCTTATTTCTCAGGATGCAGTTTGCTAACACTCTTTTGGTGGAATCTGCAAAGTGAGATTTGGGAGCCCATAGAGGCCCAAGGTGAAAAAGGAAATATCCTCAGATAATAACTAGACAGTAGCTTTCTGAGAGATTGCTTTCTGATGTGTGTCTTCATCACACAGAGTTCCACCCTTCCCCTCTCGGAACAGTTTCATATCTCTGTTATCTTTTGTTCTGCAAAGTGAGATTTGGGAGCTCATTGAGGGCTTTGGTGAAAAAGGAAATATCCTCAGATCAAAACTGGAAAGAAGCCTTCTGAGAAACTGCATTTTGATGTGTGAATGCAACTCACAGAGTTACACGTTTCTCTTCAGTGTTCAGTTTGCTAACACAGTTTTCTGGAAATCTGCATTGGGATACTTCTGAACGCAATGAAGCTTACGGTGACAAAGGAGATATCCTCAGATGAAAACTAGAATGAAGCTTTCTTAGAAACTTCTGGGTGATGTGTGAAATCATTTCACAGAGTTACACTTATGTTTCATGCAGCAGTCCATTACCACTGTTTTTGAGGAATCTGAGAAGGACTTCTTTGGATCGCATGGAGGCCTACGCTGAGAAAGGTAATATCATCAGTTGAAAACGTGAGAGAAGCTTTCTGAGAAACTTCTTTGTGATCTGTGAATTCCTCTCACAGAGTTACAGCTTAGTTCTCAGGAAGCAGTTTGCTAACACTCTTTCTTGGAATCTGCAAAGTTCGATATGGGGGCCCTTAGGAGCCCATGGTGAAAAAGGAAATATCCTCAGATAAAAACTAGAGAGAAGCTTTCTGAGAGCTTGCTTTCTGATGTGTGTGTTCATCACACAGAGTTGCACCCTTCCCTTCTGGGAGCAGTTTGCTAACTCTGTTATCTTGTGTTCTGCAAAGTGAGATTTGGGAGCTCATTGAGGGCTATGGTGAAAAAGGAAATATCCTCAGCTCAAAACTGGAAAGAAGCCTTCTGAAAAACTGAATGTCGATGTGTGAATGCATCTCACAGGTTTACACGTTTTGCTTCAGTGTTCAATTGGCAAACACAGTTTTCTGGAAATCTTCAATGAGAGACTTCTGAACGCAATGAAGCTTACGGTGATAAAGGAAATATCCTCAGATGAAAGGTAGAAAGAAGCTTTCTTAGAAACTTCTCTGTGATGTGTGAATTCATCTCACAGTGTTACAGTTATGTTTCATGCAGCAGTCCATTACCACTGTTTTTGAGGAACCTGAGTAGGACTTCCTTAAATCGCATTGAGGCCTACCATGAGAAAGCAAATATCATCGGTTGAAAACGTGAGAGAAGCTTTCTGAGAAACTTCTTTGTGATCTGTGAATTCCTCTCACAGAGTTACAGCTTAGTTCTCAGGAGCAGTTTGCTAATGCTCTTTTCATGGAATCTGCAAAGTGAGAATTGGGAGGCAATAGGGGTCCATGGTGAAAAAGGAAATATCCTCAGATAAGAACCATAGAGAAGTTTGCTGAGAGATTGCTTTCTGATGTGTGTCTTCATCACGCAGAGTTCCACCCTTCCCTTCTGGGAACAGTTGGCCAATTCTGTTATCTTGTGTTCTGCAAAGTGAGATTTGGGAGCTCATTGAGCGCTATGGTGAAAAAGGAAATATCCTCAGATCAAAAATGGAAAGACGCCTTCTGAGAAACTGAATGTCGATGCGTCAATGCAACTCACAGAGTTACACGTTCTCTTCAGTGTTCAGTTAGCTAACACAGTTTTCTGGAAATCTGCCATGGGATACTTCTGAACTCAATGAAGCTTACGGTGAGAAATGAAATAGCCTCAGATGAAAACTGGAAGGAAGCTTTCTTAGAAACTTCTTGGTAATGTGTGAATTCATCTCACAGAGTTACACTTATGTTTCTTGCAGCAATCCATTACCACTGCATTTGAGGAAACTGAGAAGGACTTCTTTGGATCTCATTGCGGCCTACGGTGTTAAAGGAAATATCATCAGTTCAAAACGTGAGAGAAGCTTTGTGAGAATCTTTTTTGTGATCTGTGAATTCCTCTCACACAGTTACAGCTTAGGTCTCCGGAAGCAGTGTGCTAACACTCTTTTCGTGCAATCTGCAAAGTGAGATTTCAGAGCCCATAGGGGCCCATATTCAAAAAGGAAATATCATCAGATAAGAGTTAGAGAGAAGCTTTCTGAGAGATTGCTTTCTGACATGTGACGTCATTACACAGAGTTCCACCCTTCTCTACTGGGAACAGTTTGCTAACTCTGTTATCTGGGGTTCTGCAAAGTGAGATTTCGACGCTCATTGAGGGCTATGGTGAAAAAGGAGGTATCCTCAGATCAAACTGGAAAGAAGCCTTCTTAGAAACTGCATTTCGATGTGTGAATGCAACTCACAGAGTTACACGTTTCTCTTCAGTGTTCAGTTTGCTAACACAGTTTTCTGGAAATCTGCAATGGGATACTTCTGAACGCAATGAAGCTTACGGTGACAAAGGAAATATCCTCAGATGAAAACTAGAAAGAAGCTTTCTGAGAAATTTCTGCATGTTGTGTGAATTCATCTCACAGGGTTACACTTATGTTTCATGCAGCATTGCATTACCACTGTTTTTGAGGAACCTGAGAAGGACTTCTTTGGATCGCACTGAGGCCTAGGCTGAGAATGGAAATATCATCAGCTCAAAACGTGAAAGAAGCTTTCTGAGAAACTTCTTTGTGATCTGTGAATTCCTCTCACAGAGTTACAGCTTACTTCCCAGGAAGCAGATTGCTAACACCCTTTTCGTGGAATCTGCAAAGTCAGATTGGGAGCCCATAGGGACCCATGGTGAAATAGGAAATACCCTCAGATAATAACTAGAGAGAAGCTTTCTAAGAGATTGCTTTCTGATGTGTGTCTTCATCACACAGAGTTCCACTCTTCCCTTCTGGGAACAGTTTGCTAACTCTGTTATCTTGTGTTCTGCAAAGTGAGATTTGGGAGCTCATTGAGGGCTATGGTGAAAAATAAATGTCCTCAGATGAAAACTGGAAAGAAGAATTCTAAGAAACTGCGTGTCGATGTGTGAATGCAACTCACAGAGTTATACGTTTCTTTTCATTTTTCAGATTGCTAACACAGTTTTCTAGAAATCTGCAATGTTATACTTCTGAACGCAATGAAGCTTACGATGACAAAGGAAATATCCTCAGATGAAAACTACAAAGAAGCTTTCTTAGAAACTTCTGGGTGATGTGTGAATTCATCTCACAGTGTTACACTTACGTTTCATGCAGGATTGCATTACCACTGTTTTTGAGGAACCTGAGTAGGACTTTTTGGATCGCATTGAGGCCTATGCAGATAAAGGAAATATCAGCAGTTGAAAACGTGAGAGAAGCTTTCTGAGAAACTTCTTTGTGATCTGTGAATCCTCTCACAGAGTTAAGCTTACTTCTCAGGAAGCATTTTGCTAACACTCTTTTCGTGGAGACTGCAAAATGACATTTGGGAACCAGTAGGGGCCCATGGTGAAAAATATCGTCAGATAATAACTAGAGAGAAGCTTTCTGAGAGATTGCTTTCTAATGTGTGTCTTCATCACACAGCGTTCCACCCTTCCCTTTTGGAACAGTCTGCTAACTCTGTTATCTTGGTTCTGCAAAGTGATATTTGGGAGCTCATTGAGGACTATGGTGAAAAAGGAAATATCCTGAGATCAAAACTGGAAAGAATCCTTCTGAGAAACTGAATGTCGATGTGTGAATGCATCTCACAGAGTTACACGTTTCTCTTCAGTGTTCAGTTTTCTAACACAGATTTCTGGAAATCTGCAACGGGATACTTCTGAACGCTATGAAGCTTAGGGTGTCAAAGGAAATATTATCAGATGAAAACCAGAAAGAAGCTTTCTTAGAAACTTCTGGGTGATGTGTGAATTCTTCTCACAGAGTTACATTTATGTTTCATGCAGCAGTCCATTACCACTGTTTTTGAGGAATCTGAGAAGGACTTGTTTGGATCGCATAGACGCCTATGCTGAGAAAGGAAATATCATCAGTTCAAAACGTGAGAGAAGCTTTCTGAGAAACTTCTTTGTGATCTGTGAATTCCTCTCACACAGTTACAGCTTAGTTCTCAGGAAGAAGTATGCTAACCCTCTTTTGGTGGAATCTGCAAAGTGAGATTTGGGAGCCCATAGGGGCCCATGGTGAAAAAGGAAATATCCTCAGATAAGAACTGGAGAGAAGATTTCTGAGAGATTGCTTTGAGATGTGTGTCTTCATCACACAGAGTTCCACCCTTCCTTCTGGGAACCGTTTGGTAACTCGGTTATCTTGGGTTCTGCAAAGTCAGTTTTGAGAGCTTCTTGAGGGCTATGGTGAAAAAGGAATATCCTCAGATCAAAACTGGAAAGAAGCCTTCTGCGAAACTGTATTTCAATGGTTGAATGCAATTCACAGAGTTTCATGTTTCTCTTCAGTGTTCAGTTTCCTAACACAGTTTTCTGGAAATCTGCAATGGGATACTTGTGAACGCAATGAAGCTTACAGTGACAAAAGAAATATCCTCAGATGAAAACTAGAAAGAAGCTTTCTGAGAGATTGCTTTCTGATGTGTGTCTTCATCACACAGAGTTCCACTCTTCCCTTCTGGGAACAGTTTGCTAATTCTGTTATTTAGTGTTCTGCAAAGTGAGATTTGGGAGCCCATAGAGCCCCATGGTGAAAAAGGAAATATCCTCAGATACGAACTAGAGAGAAGTTTTATCGGAGATTGCTTTCTAATGTGTGACTTCATCACACAGAGTTCCACCCTTCCCTTCTGGGAACAGTTTGCTAACTCTGTATCTTGTGGTGTGCAAAGTGAGATTTGGCAGTTCATTGAGAGCAATTTTGAAAAAGGAAATATCTTCAGATCAAAACTGCAAAGAAGCCTTCTGAGAAGCTGCATTTCGATGTGTGAATGCAGCTGACAGAGTTACACGTTTCTCTTCAAAGTTCAGTTTGCTAACACAGTTGTCTGGAAATCTGCAATGGGATACATCTGAACGCAATGAACCTTACGGTGACATAGGAAATATCCTCAGCTGAAAACTACAAAGAAGCTTTCTTAGAAACTTCTGGGTGATGTGTGAATTCATCTAGCAGAGTTACACTTATGTTTCATGCAGCAGTCCATTACTACTGTTTTTGAGGAAAATGAGAAGGACTTCTATGGATCGCATAGAGGCCTACGCTGAGACAGGAAATATCATCAGTTGAAAACGTGAGAGAAGCTTTCTGAGAATTTCATTGTATTCTATGAATCCTCTCACAGAGTTACAGCTTAGTTCTCAGGAAGCAGTTTGCTACACTCTTAGCGGGGATTTACAAAGTAAGTTTTCGGAGCCTATAGGGGCCCATGGTGAAAAAGGAAATATCCTCAGATAATAACTAAAGGGAAGCTTTCTGAGAGATTTCTTTCTGATGTGTGTCTTCGTCACACAGAGTTCCACCCTTCCCTTCTGGGAACAGTTTGCTAACTCTGTTATGTTCTGTTCTGCAAAGTGAGATTTGGGATCTCATTGAGTTCTATGGTGAACAAGGAAATATCCTGAGATCAAAACTGGAAAGGAGCCTTCTGAGAAACTGCATTTCGATGTGTGAATGCAGCTCACAGCCTTACATGTTTCTCTTCACTGTTCAGTTTGCTAACACATTTTTCTGGAAATCTGCAGTGGGATACTTCTGAACGCAATGAAGCTTATCTTGACAAAGGAAATATCCTCAGATGAAAAATAAAAAGGAGCTTTCTAAGAAACTTCTGGGTGATGTGTGAATTCATCTCACAGTGTTACACTTATGTTTCATGCAGCAGTCCATTACCACTGTTTTGAGCAACGTAAGGAGAACTTCTGTGGATCGCATTGAGGTCTACACTCAGAAAGGAAATATCATCAGTTCAAAACGTGAGAAAAGGTTTCTGAGAAACTTCTTTGTGATCTGTGAATTCCTCTCACAGAGTTACAGTTTGTTCTCAGCAAGCAGTGTGCTAAAACTATTTCCGTGGAATCTGCAAAGTGAGATTTCGGAGCCCATAGGGTTCCATGGTGAAAAAGGAAATATCATCGGATAAGAAATAGAGAGAAGATTTCTGGGAGATTTCTTTCTGATGTGTGTCTTCATCACAAAGATTTCCACACTTCCCTTCTGGGAACAGTTTGCTACCTCTGTTATCCTGTGTTCCGCAAAGTGAGAATTGGAGCTGATTGAGGGCTATGGTGGAAAAGGAAATATCCTCAGATCAAAATGGAAGAAGCCTTCTGAGAAACTGCATTCGATGTGTGAATGCAACTCACAGAGTTACACGTTCTCTTCAGTGTTCAGTTTGCTAACACAGTTTTCTGGAAATCTGCAATGGGATACTTCTGAACGCAATGAAGCTTACAGTGATAAAGGAAATTTCCTCAGATGAAAACTAGAAAGAAGCTTTCTTAGAAACTTCTGAGTGTTGTGTGAATTCATCTCACACGGTTACACTTATGTTTCATGTAGCATTGCATTACCACTGTTTTTCAGGAACCTGAGAAGGACTTCTTTGGATCGCATTGAGTCCTACGCTGAGAAAGGAAATATCATCAGTCCAAACGTGTGAGAAGCTTTCTGAGAAACTTCTTTGTGATCTGTGAATCCTCTCACAGAGTTACAGCTTACTTCCCCAGGAAGCAGATTGCTAACACTCTTTTCGTGGAATCTGCAAAGTCAGATTAGGAGCCCATAGGGACCCATGGTGAAAAAGGAAATATCCTCAGATAATAACTAGAGAGAAGCCTCTCTGAGAGATGCTTCTGATGTTTGTCTTCATCACACAGAGTTCCACCCTTCCTTCTGGAAAAGTTTACTAACTCTGTTATCTTGTGTTATGCAAAGTGAGATTTGGGAGGCTCATTGAGGGCTATGGTGAAAAGGAAATATCCGCCAGATTAAACCTGAAAAGAAGCTTCTGAGAAACGCTTTCGAAGTGCGAATGCAACTAACAGATTTACATGTTCTCTTCAGTGTTCATTTTGCTAACACAGTTGTCTGGAAATCTGTAATGGGATACATTGAACGCAATGAAGCTTACTGGTGACAAAGAAATATCCTCAGATCAAACTACAAAGAAGCTTTCTTAGAAACTTCTGGGTGTTGTGTGAATTCATCTCACAGAGTTACCATTATGTTTCACGCAGCAGTCCATTACCACTGTTTTTTAGGAACTGAGAAGGACTTCTTTGGATCCATTTGAGGCCTACGCAGAGAAGGAAATATCATCAGTTCAAAACTTGAGAGAAGCTTTCTGAGAAACTTCTTTGTGATCAGTGAATTCCTCTCACAGAGTTACAGCTTAGTCTCAGGAAGCAGTTTGCTAACACTCTTGGCTGTAATACTGCAAAGTCGATTTGGGAGCCCATAGGGGCGTGGTGAAGAAGGAAAATATCGTCAGATAATAACTAGAGAGAAGATTCTGAGAGATTGCTTTCTGATGCGTGTCTTCATCACACAGAGTTCCACCCTTCCTTCTGGGAACAATTACTACTCTGTTATCTGTGTCTGCAAAGTGAGATTTTGGAGCTCATTGAGGGCTATGAGAAAAAAGGAAATATCCTGAGGTCAAAACTGAAAGAAGCCTTTGAGAAACTGCATTCATGTGTGAATGCAACTCTCAGATACACGTTCTCTTCAGTGCTCTGTTGCTAACGAGTTTTTGGCAATCTGCAATGGGGCTACTTCTGAACGCAATGAAGCTTACGGTGACAAAGGAATATCCTCAGATGAAAACTAGAAAGAAGCTTTCTTAGAAAACTTCGGGTGATAGATGAATTGATCTACAGAGTTACAGTTGTGTTTCATGCAGAGTCCATGACCACTGTTTTTGACATCCTGAGAAGGACCTTTGGATCGCATGAGGTCTATGCTGAGAAAAGGAAATATCATCAGTTCAAAAACGTGAGAGAAGCTTTTGAGAAACTTCTTTGTGATCTGTGCATTCTCCTCAGAGAGTTACAGCTTAGTTCTCGGAAAGCAGTTGCTAACACTCTTTTATGGAATCTGCAAAGTGATATTTGGAGCACATAGGGGCCCATGGTCAAAAAGGAAATATCCTAGATAGTTCTGGAGAGAAGCTTCTGAGAGATTGCTTTGATTGTGTCTCATAACACAGGAGTCCACACATCCCTCTGGGAAACAGTTGCTAACTCTGTTATCTTATGATCTGCAAGTGAGATTGGGAGCCCATAGGGGCCCATGGTGGAAAAGGAAATATCCTCAGATAAGAACTAGAGAGAAGCGTTCCTGAGATATTGCTTTTCTGATGTGTGTCTTCATCACACAGAGTTCACCCTTTCCTTCTGGGAACAGTTTGCTAACTCTGTTATCTTGTGCCTGCAAAGTGAGATTTGGGAGCTGATTGAGGGCTATGGTGAAAAAAGGAAATATCCTCAGATCAAAACTGGAAAGAAGCCTTCTGAGAAACTGCATTTCAATGTGTGAATGCAACAACAGAGTTACACGTTTCTCTTCAGGGTCAGTTTGCTAAACAGTTTTCTGGAAATCTGCAACGGGATACTTCTGAACGCAATGAATCTTACGGTGAAAAAGGAAGTATCCTCAGATGAAAATAGAAAGAAGCTTTCTAGAAACTTGGGTGATGTATGAATTCATCTCATAGAGTTGCACTTATGTTTCATGAGCAGTCCATTACAAGTTTTTGAGGAAACCTGAGAAGGACTTCTTTGGATGGCATAGAGGCCTACGCTGATAAAGGAAATATCACCAGTTCAAAACGTGAGAGAAGCTTCTGAGAAATTTCCTTGTGATCTGTTATTCCTCACAGAATTACAGCTTAGTTCTCAGGAAGCAGTTTGGTAACACTCTTTTCATGGAATCTGCTAAGTGAGATTTGGGAGCCCATAGTGCTCCATGGTGAAAAAGGAAATATCCTCAGATAAGAACTAGAGAAAAGCTTTCTGAGAGTTTGCTTCTAATGTTGTCTTCATCACACAGAGTTCCACCCTCCTTCTTGGAACAGTTTGCTAACTCTGTTATTTGTGTTATGCAAAGTGAGATTTGGGAGCTGATGAGGACTATAGTGAAAAAGGAAATATCCTCAGATCAACACTGGAAAGAAACCTTCTGAGAAACTGAATGTCGTGTGTGAACGCAAACTCACAGAGCTACACGTTTCTCTTCGGTGTTCAGTTTGCTAACACAGTTTTCTGGAAATCTGCAATGGGATATCTCTGAATGCAATGAATCTTACGGTGACAAAGGAATATCCTCAGGTGAAAACTAGAAAGAAGCTTTCTCTAGAAACTTCTGGGTGTTGTGTGAATTCATCTCACGAGTTACACTTATGTTTCATGCAGCATCCATTACCACTGTTTTTGAGGAATCTGAGAAGGGATTTCTTGGATCACATAGAGGCCTACGCTGAGAAAAGGAAGTATCATCAGCTTGAAAACGTGAGAGAAGCTTTCTGAGAAAACTTTCTGTGTGATCTGTGAATTCCTCTCACAGAGTTACAGCTTAGTTCTCCGGAAGCAGTTTGGTAACACTCTTTTCGTGGAAACTGCACAGTGAGATTTGGGAGCCCTCTAGGGGCCCATGGTCAGAAAGGTATATCCTCAGATAAGAGCTAGAGAGAAGCTTTCTGAAGATTGCTTTCTGATGGTGTGTTTCATCACAACATGTTCCACTTTCCTTCTGGGAACAGTTGCCAACTCTGTTATCTTGTGTTCTGCAAAGTGAGATTTTGGGATCTGATTGAGGGCTATGGTGAAAAATGGAAATATCCTCAGATCAAAACTGGAAAGAATCCTTCTGAAAAAACTGCATTTCGATGTGTGAATGCAACTCACAGAGTTACAAGTTCTCTTCAGTGTTCATGGGTAACACAGTTTTCTGGAAATCTGCAATGGGAGACTTCTGAACGCAATGAAGCTTGCGGTGATAAAAGAAATATCCTCAGATGAAAAAGGGAAAGAAGCTTTCTTAGAAAACTTCTGTGTGATGTGTGAACTTCATCTCACAGTGTTACGTATGTTCATGCAGCAGTCCTTTACCACTGTTTTCAGGAACCTGAGTAGGAATTCTTTGGATCGCATTGAGGCCTACACTGAGAAAGCAATATCATCAGTTGAAAAAACGTGAGAGAAGGTTCTGAGAAACTTCTTTGTGATCTTGAATTCCTCTCACAGAGTACAGCTTAGTTTTGAGGAAGCAGTTTGCTAACACTCTTTTCGTGGAATCTGCAAAGTCAAATTTGGGAGCCAATAAGGCCCATGGTGAAAAGGAAATATCCTCAGATAAGAACTAGAGAGAAGCTTCCTAGAGATTGTTTCTGATGGTGTCTTCGTCCACAGAGTTCAATCCTTCCCTTCTGCGAAACATTTGCTAACTCTGTTATCTTGTGTTCTGCAAACTGAGATTTGGGAGCCCATAGGGGCCCCAGTGACGAAGGAAAAACATCCTCAGATCGGAACTAGAGAGAAGCTTTCTGAGAATTGCTTTCTGATGTGGGATTCATTACACAGAGTCCATCCTTCCCTTCTTGGAACAGTTTGCTAACTCTGTTATCTTGTGTTCTGTAAAGTGAGATTGGGAGCTGATTAAGGGCTATGGTGAAAAAAGGAAAAATCCTCAGATCAAAACTGGAAAGAAGCCTTCTGAGAAACTGCATTTCGATGTGTGAATGCAACTCACAGATTACACTTTTATATTCAGTGTTCAGTTGCTAACACTGTTTCTGGAAATCTGCAATGGGATACTTCTATGGGCAATGAAGCTACGGTGACAGGGGAAATATCCGCAGATGAAAAACTAGAAAGAAGCTTTCTAGAACTTGGGTGATGGGAATTCATCTCACAGAGTTTCACCTATGTTTCATGCAGCAGTCCATTACCAGTGTTTTCAGGAACCTGACAACGACTTTTTGGATCGAATTCAGGCCTACGCTGATAAAGGAAATCATCCGTCAAAACGTTAGAAAACCTTTCTGAGATACTTCCTTGTGATCTGTGACTTCCTCTCACAGAGTTACAGCTTAGTCTCAGGAAGCAGGGGCTTACACTCTTTTCGTGGAATCTACAAAGTGAGATTGGGAGCCCATAGGGCCCATGGCGAAAAAGGAAATATCCTCAGATAAGAAATTGAGAAAAGCTTTCTGAGTGACTGTTTTCTGATGTGTGGCTTCATCACACAGATTTCCACCTTCCTTTTGGGAAACAGTTTGCTAACTCTGTTATCTTGTGTTCTGCAAAGTGAGATTGGGAGCTCATTGAGGGCGGTGGTGAAAAGGAAATATCCTCAGATCTAAACTGGAAAGAATCTTGAGGAAAATGCATTTGATGTGTGAAGCAACTCACAGAGTTACACGTTTCCCTTCAGTGTTCAATTTCCTAACACAGTTTTCTGGAAATCACCAACGGGATACTCTGAACGCATGGAGCTTACGGTTGAGAAAGCAAATATCCTCACATGAAAAACTAGGAAAGAAGCTTTCTTAGAAACTTCTGGGTGATGTGTGAAGTCATCTAACCAGAGTTACACTTATGCTTCATGCAGCAGTCCATTACTACTGTTTTGAGGAAATGAGAAGGACTTCTATGGATCGCATAGAGGCCTACGTTGAGAAAGGAAATATCATCAGTTGAAAACGTGAGAGAAGCTTCTGAGAAATTTCCTTGTATTCTATGAATTTCTAACACAGAGTTACAGCTTAGTTCTCAGGTAGCAGTTTGCTAACACTCTTTTCGTGGAATTTACAAAGTAAGATTGGGAGCCTATAGGGGCCATGGTGAAAAAGGAAATATACTCAGATAATAACTAAAGGGAAGCTTTCTGAGAGATGCTTTCTGAGGTGTTGTCTTCCTCACACAGAGTTCCACCCTTCCCTTCTGGGAACAGTTTGCCAACTCTGTTATCTTGTGTTCTGCAAAGTGAGATTTGGGAGCTCATTGAGGGCTATGGTGAAAAGGGTAATATCCTCAGATAAAAAATGGAAAGAAGCCTTCTGAGAAACTGAATGTCAATGAGTGAATGCAACTCACAGAGTACACGTTTCTGTTCAGTGTTTAGTTTGATAACACAGTTTTCTGGAAATCTGCAAGGGATACTTCTGAACGCTATGAAGCTTACGGTGACAAAGGAAATGTCCTCAGATGAACACTAGAAAGACGCTTTCTTAGAAACTTCTGGGTGATGTGTGAATTAATCTCACAAATTTACACTTATGTTTCATGCAGAAGTTCATTACCACTGTTTTTGAGGAACCTGAGAAGGACTTCTTTGGATCGCATTGTGGCCCATGCTGAGAAACGAAATATCCGTTGAAAACGTGAGGGAAGCTTTCTGAGAAACTTCTTAGTGATCTGTGAATTCCTTTCACAGAGTTGAAGCTAAGTTCTCAGGAAGCAGTTTGCTAACACTCTTTTCGTGGAATCTGCAATGTGAGATTTGACAGCCATAGGGGAAAGAGTGAAAAAGGAATATACTCCGATAAGAATAAGAGAGAAGCTTTCTGAGAGATTGCTTTCTGATGTGTGTCTTCATCACACAGAGTTCTGAGAAGCCTTCTGAGAAACTGCATGTCGATGTGTGAATGCAACTCACAGAGTTCCACGTTTCTCTAAAGTGTTCCGTTTGCTAACACAGTTTTCTGGAAATCTGCAGTGGGATACTTCTAAATGCAGTGAAGCTTGCGATGACAAAGGTAATATCCTCAGATAAAAACTAGAAAGAAGCTTTCTTAGAAATTCTGGGTGATGTGTGAATTCATATCACAGAGATACACTTATGTTTCATGCAGCAGTCCATTACAATTGTTTTTGAGGAACCTGAGAAGGACTTCTTTGGATGGCATAGAGGCCTACGCTGATAAAGGAAATATCATCAGTTCAAAACGTGAGAGAAGTTTTCAGAGAAACTTCTTTGTGATCTGTGAATTCCTCTCACAAAGTTAAAGCTTAGTTCTCAGTTAGCAGTTTGCTAACACTCTTTTCGTGGAATCTGCAATGTGAGATTTGACAGCCCATAGGGGACAAGAGTGAAAAAGGAATATACTCCGATAAGAACAGAGAGAAGCTTTCTGAGAGATTGCTTTCTGATGTTGTCTTCATCACACAGAGTTCTGAGAAGCCTTCTGAGAAACTGCATGTCGATGTGTGAATGCAACTCACAGAGTTTCCACTTTTCTCTAAAGTGTTCCGTTTGCTAACACAGTTTTCTGGAATCTGCAGTGGGATACTTCTAAATGCAGTGAAGCTTGCGATGACAAGGTAATATCCTCAGATAAAAAAAAGAAAGAAGCTTTCTTAGAAATTCTGGTGATGTGTGAATTCATATCACAGAGATACACTTATGTTTCATGCAGCAGTCCATTACAATTGTTTTTGAGGAACCTGAGAAGGACTTCTTTGGATGGCATAGAGGCCTACGTTGATAAAGGAAATATCATCAGTTCAAAACGTGAGAGAAGTTTTCAGAGAAACTTCTTTGTGATCTGTGAATTCCTCTCACAAAGTTAAGCTTAGTTCTCATTAGCAGTTTGCTAACACTCTTTTCGTGGAATCTGCAAAGTGAGGTTTGGCAACCCACAGGGCCCATGGTGAAAAAGGAAATAACGTCAGATAATAACTAGAGAGAAGCTTTCTGAGAGATTGCTTCCTGATGTGTGTCTTCATCACACAGAGTTCCACTCTTCCCTTCTGGGAACAGTTTGATAATTCAGTTATCTTGTGTTCTGCAAAGTGAGATTTGGGAGCTCATTGAGGCTATGGTCAAAAAGGAAATATCCTCAGATCAAAACTGGAAAGAAGCCTTCTGAGAAACTGCATTTCGATGTGTGAATGCAACTCACAGAGTTACACGTTTCTCTTAAGTGTTCAGTTTTGCCGACACAGTGTTCTGGAATCTGCAATGGATACTTCTGAACGCAATGATCTTACGGTGACAAAGAAATGTCCTCCGATGAAAACTAGAAAGAAGCTTTCTTAGAAACTTCTGTGTGATGTGTGAATTCATCACACAGAGTTACACTTATGTTTCATGCAGCAGTCCATTACCACTGTTTTTGAGGAACCTGAGAAGGACTTCTTTGGATCGCATAGAGTCCTACGCTGAGAAGGCAATATCACCAGTTCAAACGTGAGAGCAGCTTTCTGAAAAACTTCTTTGTGATCTGTGAATTCCTCTCACAGAGTTACAGCTTAGTTCTCAGGAAGCAGTTTGCTAACACTATTTCGTGGAATCTGCAAAGTGAGATTTTGGAGCCCATAGGGACCCATGGTGAAAAAGGAAATATCGTCAGATAATAACTAGAGAGAAGCTATCTGTGAGATTGCTTTCTGATGTGTCTCTTGATCACACAGAGTTCCACCCTTCCCTTCTGGGATCAGTTTGCTAACTCTGTTATCTTGTGTTCTGCAAAGTGAGATTTGGGAGCTCATTGAGGGCTATGGTGAAAAAGTAAATATCATCTGATGAAAACTGGAAAGAAGCCTTCTGAGAAACTGTATGTCGATGTGTGAATGCAACTCACAGAGTTACACGTTTCTCTTCAGTGTTCATTTGCTAACACAGTTTTCTGGAAATCTGCAATGGGATATTTCTGAATGCAGTGAAGCTTACGGTGAGAAAGGAAATATCCTCAGATCAAAACTGGAAAGAAGGTTTCTTAGAAATTCTGGGTGATGTGTGAATTAATCTCACAGACTTACACTTATGTTTCATGCAGCAGTCCATTACCACTGTTTTTGAGGAACCTGAGAAAGACTTCTTTGGATCACATTGAGGCCTACGCTGAGAAAGGAAATATCATCAGTTCAAAACGTGAGAGAAGATTTCTGAGAAACTTCTTTGTGATCTGTGAGTTCCTCTCACAAAGATACAGCTTCGTTCTCAGGCAGCAGTTTGCTAACACTCTTTTCGTGGAATCTGCAAAGTGTGATTTGGGAGCCCATAGGACCCATGGTGAAAAAGTAATATCCTGCATTAATAACTGTAGAAAAGCTTCCTGAGAGATTGCTTCCTGATGTGTGTCTTCATCACTCTGAATTCCACCCTCCCCCCTTCTGGGAACAGTTTGCTAACTCTGTTATCTTGTGTTCTGCAAGGAAGATTTGGAGCTCATTGAGGGCTATGGTGAAAAAGGAAATAACCTAAGATCAAAACTGGAAAGAAGCCTTCTGAGAAACTGCATGTCGATGTGTGAATGCAACTCACAGAGTTACACGTTTCTTTTCAGTGTTGAGTTTGCTAACACAGTTTTCTGGAAATCTGCAATGGGATGCTTCTGAACAGAGTAAAGCTTACGATGACCAGGAAATATCCTCAGATGAAAACTAGAAAGAAGATTTCTTAGAAACTTGTGGGATGTGTGAATTCATATCACAGAGTTACACTTGTGTTTCATGCAGCAGTCCATTACCACTGTTTTTGAGGAACCTGAGAAGGACTTCATTGGATCGCATTGAGGCGTATGCTGATAAGAAAATATCATCAGTTCAAAACGTGAGAGAAGCTTTCTGAGAAATTTCTTGGTGATCTGTGAATTCCTCTCACAGAGTTACAGCTAGTTCTCAGGAATCAGTTTGCTAACACTCTTTTCGTGGAATCTACAAAGTGAATTGGGGAGCTCATAGGGCCCTTGGTGAAAAAGGAATATCCTCTCATAAGAACTAGAGAGAAGCTTTCTGAGAGATTGCTTTCTTATGTGTGTCTTCATCACACAGGATTCCACCCTTCACTTCTTGGAACAGTTTTCTAACTCTGTTATCTTGTGTTCCGCAAACTGAGATTTGGGAGCCCATAGGGGCCCATGGTGAAAAAGGAATTATCCTCAGATAAGAACTAGAGAGAAGCTTTCTGAGAGGTTGCTTTCTGATGTGTGACTTCATCACACAGTGTTCCCCCCTTCTCTTCTTGGAACAGTTTTCTAACTCTTTTATCTTGTGTTCTGCAAAGTGAGATTTGGGAGCTGATTGAGGGCTATGGTGAAAAAGCAAATATCCTCAGATCAAAACTAGATAGAAGCCATCTGAGAAACTGCATTTCGATGTGTGAATGCAACTCATAGAGTTACACGTTTCTCTTCAGTGTTCAATTGGCTAACACAGTGTTCTGGAAATATTCAATGGGAGACTTCTGAACGCAATGAAGCTTACGGTGATAAAGGAAATAATCTCAGATGAAAAGTAGAAAGAAGCTTTCTTAGAAACTTCTTGTGATGTGTGAATTCAGCTCACAGTGTTACACTTATGTTTCATGCAGCAGTCCATTTCCACTATTTTTCAGGAACCTGAGTAGGAATTCTTTGGATCGCATTGAGGCCTACGCTGAGAAAGCAAATATCATCAGTTGAAAACGTGACAGAAGCTTTCTGAGAAACTCCTTTGTGATCTGTGAATTCCTCTCACAGAGTTACAGCTTAGTTCTCAGGAGCAGTTTGCTAACGCTCTTTTCGTGGAATCTGCAAAGTGAGAATTGGGAGCCAATAGGGTCCATGATGAAAAAGGATATCCTCAGATAAGAACTTGAGAGAAGCTTTCTGAGAGATTGCTTTCTGATGTGTGTCTTCCACACAGAGTTCCACCCTTCCATTCTGAACAGTTTGTCAACTCTGTTATCTTGTGTTTTCAAAGTGAGATTTGGCAGTTCATTGAGGGCTATGGGCAATGAAAAGGAAATATCTTCAGATCAAAACTGGAAAGAAGCCTTCTGAAAACTGCATTTCGATGTGTGAATGCAACTCACAGAGTTACACGTTTCTCTTCAGTGTTCATTTGCTAACACAGTTTTCTGGAAATCTGCAATGGGATACTTCTGAACGCAATGAAGCTTACGGTGACAAAGGAATATCCTCAGCTGAAACTAGAAACAGCTTTCTTAGAAACTTCTGGGTGTTGTGTGAATTCATCTCACAGTTACACTTATGTTTCATGCAGCAGTCCATTACCACTGTTTTTGAGAACCTGAGAAGGTCTTCTTTGGATCGCATTGAGGCCAACGCTGAGAAAGGAAATATCATCAGTTCAAAACGTGAGAGAAGCTTTCTGAGAACTTCTTTGTGATCTGTGAATTCCTCTCACAGAGTTACAGCTTAGTCTTCAGGAAGCAGTTTGCTAACACTCTTTTGTGGAATCTGCAAAGTGAGATTTGGGATTCCAGAGGGGCCATGCGGTGAAAAAGGAAATATCCTCAGATAAGAACTAGAGAGAAGCTTTCTGAGAGATTGCTTTCTGATGTGTCTCTTCATCACACAGAGTTCCACCCTTCCCTTCTGGGAACAGTTTGCTAACTCTGTTATCTAGTGTTCTGCATAGTGAGATTTGGGACTCATTGAGGTCTATGGTGAAAAAGAAATATCCTCAGCTCAAAACCAAAGAATCCTTCTGAGAAACTGCATTGTCGATGTGTGAATTCAACTCACACTGTTACACCTTTCTCTTCTGTTCAGTTTGCTAACACAGTTTTCTGAAATCTGCAATGGGATACTTCTGAACGCAATGAAGCTTACGGTGACAAAGAATATCCTCAGATGAAAACTAGAAAGAACTTTCTTAGAAACTTCTGGTGATAGATGATTGATCTCACAGACTTACACTTATGTTTCATGCAGCAGTCCATTTCCACTGTTTTTGAGGACCTGAGAAGGACTTCTTCCATCCCATTGAGGCCTACCTGAGAAAGGAAAATCATCAGTTCAAAACGGAGAGAAGCTTTCTGAGAAACTGCTTTGTGATCTGTGAATTCTCCTCAGAGAGTTACAGCTTAGTTCTCAGGAAGCAGTGTGCTAACACTCTTTTCGTGGAATCTGCAAAGTGATATTTGGGAGCTCATAGGGGCCCATGGTGAAAATGAAATATCCTCAGATGAGGAATAGAGAGAAGCTTTCTGAGAGATTGCTTTCTGATGTGTGTCTTCATCACACAGAGTTTCCACAATCCCCTTCTGGGAACAGTTTGCTAACTCTGTTATCTTATGTTCTGTAAAGTGAGATTTGGGAGCCGATAGGGGCCCATGGTGAAAAAGGAAATATCCTCAGATAAGAACTAGAGAGAAGCTTCCTGAGAGATTGCTTCTGATGTGTGTTTCATCCACAGGGTACAACCCTTTCTTCTGAGAACGGTTTGCTAACTCTGTTATCTTGTGCCTGCAAAGTGAGATTTCGGAGCTGATTGAGGGCTATGGTGAAAAAGGAAATATCCTCAGATCAAAACTGGAAAGAAGCCTTCTGAGAAACTGCATTTCGTGGGTGAATGCAACTCACAGAGTTACACGTTTCTCTTCAGGTTCAGTTTGCTAACACTTTTCCTGGAATCTGCAATGGGATACTTCTGAACGCAATGAAGCTTACAGTGACAAAGGAATATGCTCAGATGAAAACTAGAAAAGCTTTCTTACAACTTCTGTGTGTTGCAATCCATTTATCTCACAGAGTTACACTTCTGTTTCTGCAGCAGTCCATTACCACTGTTTTTGAGGAACATGAGAAGGAGTTCTTTGGATCGCATAGATGCCTACGCTGATAAAAGAAATATCATCAGTTCAAAACGTGAGAGAAGCTTTCTGAGAAACTTCTTTGTGATCTGTGAATTCCTCTCACAGAGTTACACCTTAGTTCTCAGGAAGCAGTTTGCTAACACTCTTTTGGTGGAATAGGCATAGTGAGATTTGGGAGCCCATAGGGGCCCGTGGTGAAGAAGGAAATATCCTCAGATATGAACTAGAGAGAAGCTTTCTGAGAGATTGCTTTCTGATGTGTGATTTCATCACACAGAGTTCCCGCCTTTCCTTCTGGGAACAGTTTGATAACTCTGTTATCTTGTGTTCTGCAAAGTGAGATTTGGGAGCTCATGAGGGCAATTTTGAAAAAGGAAATAATCTCAGATCAAAACTGCAAAGAAGCCTTCTGAGAAACTGCATTTCGATGTGTGAATGCAGCTGACAGAGTTACACTTTTCTCTTCAGTGTTCAGTTTGCTAACACAGTTTTCTGGAAATCGGCAGTGGGATACTTCTGACCGCAATGAAGTTATTGTGAGAAAGGAAATATCCTCAGATGAAAACTAGAAAGAAGCTTTCATAGAATTTCTGGGCGTTGTGTGATTCATCTCACAGAGTTACACTTATGTTTCATGAGCAGTGCATTACCACTGTTTTTAGAAACCTGAGAAGGACTTCTGTGGATCGCATTGAGGCCTACGCTGAGAAAGGAAATTCATCAGTTCAAACGTGAAGAGGCTTTCTGAAAAACTTCTTTCTGATCTGTGATTCCTCTCACAGAGTTACAGCTTAGTTCTCCGGAAGCAGTTTGCTAACACTCTTTTTCGTGGAATCTGCAAAGTGAGATTTGGGAGTCTATAGGGGCCCATGGTGAAAAAGGAAATATCCTCAGATAAGAACTAGAGAGAAGCTTTCTGAGAGATTGCTTTCTGATTGTTGTCTTCATCACAGATGGTTCCACCGTTCCCTTCTGGGAACCATTTGCTAACTCTGTTATCTTGGGTTCTGCAAACTGAGATTTGGGAGCCCATAGGGGCCCCTGGTGACAAAGGAAATATCCTCAGATAAGAACTAGAGAGAAGCTTTCTGAGAGATTGCTGTCTGATGTGTGACTTCATCACATAGCGTTCCACCCTTCCTTCTGGGAACAGTTTGCTAACTCTGTTATCTTGTGTTCTGCAAAGTGAGATTTGTGACCTGATTGAGGGCTATGGTGAAAAAGGAAATTTCCTCAGACCAAAACTGGAAAGAAACCTTCTGAGAAACTATACCTCGATGTGTGAATGCAGCTGACAGAGTTACAAGTTTCTCTTCAGTGTTCAGTTTGCTAACACAGTTTTCTGGAAATCGGCAATGGGATACTTCTGAACGCAGTGAAGCTTACGGTGACAAAGGAAATATCCTCAGATCAAAACTGGAAAGAAGGTTTCTTAGAAATTCTGGGTGATGTGTGAATTAATCTCACAGAGTTACACTTATGTTTCATGCAGCAGTCCATTACCACTGTTTTTGAGGAATCTGAGAAGGACTTCTTTGGATCACATTGAGGCCTACGCTGAGAAAGGAAATATCATCAGATCAAACGTGAGAGAAGATTTCTGAGAACCTTCTTTGTGATCTGTGAATTCCATTCCCAGAGTTACAGCTTAGTTCTCAAGAAGCAGTTTGCTAACACACTTTTCGTCGAATCTGCAAAGTGAGATTTGGTAGCCCATAGGGGCCCATGGTGAAAAAGGAAATATCCTCCGATAAGAACTAGAGAGAAGCTTTTGAGAGATTGTTTTCTGATGTGTGTCTTCATCACTCAGAGTTCCACCCTTCCCTTCTGGGAACAGTTTGCTAACTCTGTTATCTTGAGTTTTCAGTGTGAGATTTGGTAGCTCATTGAGGGTTATGATGAAAGAGGAAATATCCTCAGACCAAAACTGGAAAGGAGCCTTCTGAGAAAGTGCATATCGATGTGTGAATGCAACTCACAGAGTTACACGTTTCTCTTCAGTGTTCAGTTGGCTAACAGATTTTTCTGGAAATCTGCAATGGGATACTTCTGAACGCAATGATGCTTACGGTGACAAAGGAAATATCCTCAGATGAAAACTAGAAAGAAGCTTTCTTAGCAACTTCTGGGTGATGTTGAATTCACCTCACAGAGTTCCACTTATGTTTCATGCAGTAGTCCATTACCACTTCTATTGAGGAACCTAGGAAGGACTTCTTTGGATCGCATTGAGACCTATGCTGTTAAAGGAAATGTCATCAGTTCAAAACGTGAGAGAAGCTTTCTGAGAAACTTCTTTGTGATCTGTGAATTCCTTTCATGGAATTACAGCTTAGTTCTCAGGAAGCAGTTTGCTAACACTCTTTTCGTGGAATCTGCAAAGTGATATTTGGGAGCCCATAGGGGTCGATGGCGAAAATGGAAATATCCTCAGATAATGAATAGAGAGAAGCTTTCTGAGAGATTGCTTTCTGATGTGTATCTTCATCACACAAAGTTCCACCCTTCCCTTCTGGGAACAGTTTGCTAACTCTGTTATCTTGTGTTCTGCAAAGTGAGATTTGGGAGCTCATTGAGGGCTATGGTGAAAAAGGAATATCCTCAGATCAAAACCAGAAAGAATCCTTCTGAGAAACTGCATTTCGATGTGTGAATGCAACTCACAGAGTTACACGTTTCTCCCCAGTGTTCAGTTTGCTAACACAGTTTTCTGGAAATCTGCAATGGGATACTTCGGAACGCAATGAAGCTTATGGTGACAAAGGAAATATCCTCAGATGAAAACTAGAAAGAAGCTTTCTTAGAAACTTCTGGATGATGTGTGAATTCATCTCACAGAGTTACACTTATGTTTCATGCTGCATTGCATTACCACTGTTTTTGAGGAACCTGAGAAGGACTTCTTTGGATCGCATTGAGGCCTATGCTGATAAGGGAAATATCATCAGTACAAAACGTGAGAGAACTTTCTGAGAAACTTCTTTGTGATCTGTGAATTCCTCTCACAGAGTTACAGCTTAGTTCTCAGGAAGCAGTTTGCTAACACTCTTTTCGTGGAATATGCAATGTGAGATTTGGGAGCCCATAGGGGCACATGGTGAAATAGGAAATATCCTCTGATAAGAACTAGAGAGAAGCTTTCTGAGAGATTGCATTCTGATGTGTGTCTTCATCACACAGAGTTCCATCTTTCCCTTCTGGGAACAGTCTGCTAACTTTGTGATCTTCTGTTCTGCAAAGTGAGATTTGGGAGCTGATTGAAGGCTATGGTGAAAAAGGAAATATCCTCAGATTAAAACTGCAAGGAAGCCTTCTGAGAAACTGCATTTCGCTGTGTGAATGCAACTCACAGAGTTACACGTTTCTCTTCAGTGTTCAGTTTGCTAACACAGTGTTCTGGAAATCTGCAATGGCATACTTCTCAAAGCAATGAAGCTTACGGTGACAACATAAATATCCTCAGAGGAAAACTGGAAAGAAGCTTTCTTAGAAACTTCTGGTTGAAGTGTGAATTCATCTCACAGAGTTACACTTATGTTTCATGCAGCAATGCATTACCACAGTTATTGAGGAATCTGAGAAGGGCTACTTTGGATCTCATTGAGCCTACACTGATGAAGGAAATATCATCAGTGAAAAACGTGAAAGAAGCTTTCTGAGAAACTTCTTTGTGATCTGTGAATTCGTATCACAATGTTACAACTTCTCATTCAGGAACAAGTTTCTAACAGTCTTTTCGTGGAATCTGCAAAATGATATTTTGGAGCCAATTGAGGCCCATGGGGAAAAAAGCAATATCCTCAGATAAACTAGAGAGAAGCTTTCTGAGAGATTGCTTTCTGATTTGTGACTTCATCACACAGAGTTCCACCCTTCCCTTCTTGGAACAGTTTGCTAACACTATTCTCTTGTATTCAGCAAAGTGATATGTGGGAGCTCATTGAGGGCTATGGTGAAAAAGGAAATACCTCAGACAGAAACTGGAAGGAAGCCTCCTGAGAAACTGCATTGTGATGTGTGAATGTAACTCACAGAGTTACAAGTTTCTCTTCAGTGATGAGTGTGCTATCACAGTTTCCTTGAAATCTGCAATGAAATACTTCTTAGCACTATGCAGCTGAAGGTGACGAAGCAAATATCCTGAGATCAAAAACTGAAGGAAGCTTTCTGAAAAATTGCTCTCTTATGTGTGACTTCATCTCTCACAGTTACACCACTATTTGTGGGAGCCGTTTTCTAGGACTCTTTCCGTGGATTCTGAGAAGTGATATTTCGGATGGGTTTGTTGAGTAGAAGGACAAAGGAAACATCCTCCGAGATAAAGCGGAATGAAACTTTCTGAGAAACTGCTTTGTGATGTGTGAATTCATTTTACAGTGTTACACCACCCTTTCTTGGGGGAGATTGCTAGCAATCATTTTGTGGAATCTCAGAAGTGATATCTTGGATATCCTTGAATCCCATGGTGAATGAAGAAATATCCTCAGACAAACCTGCAGAGAAGCCTTCTCAGAAACTTCTTTGTGGTGGGTGAATTCAGCCCACAGAGTTCCATCATTTTTTTCACTGAGAAGCTTGCTAGCAGTGTTTTCGCAGAATCTGCAATAGGACATGCAGGGGCACTCCGAGATCACAAATAACTTCATCTTCTAAACTAAAGAAGCTTTCTGAGAAACAGTTTTGTGATGAGGGAATTCAACCCACTGAGTTACACCTGTATTTCGTGGGGCCGTTGCTTAGCCAGGTTTGTGTGGAATCTGAGAACTGATATTTCGGATGCCTTTGAAGAAAATGGGGCCAGAGGAAATATCGTCGGTTAAAAATTTGAAAGAAGCTTTCGGAGAAACTTCTTTGTGATCTGTGAATTCCTCTCACAGAGTTACAGCTTAGTTCTCAGGAAGCAGTTTGCTAACACTCTCTTCGTGGAATCTGCAAAGTGAGATTTGGGAGCCCATAGGGGCACATGGTGAAAAAGGAAATATCCTTAGATAAGAACTAGAGAGAAGCTTTCTGAGAGATTGCTTTCTGATGTGTGTCTTCATCACACAGAGTTCCATCCTTCCCTTCTGGGAACAGTCTGCTAACTCTGTGATCTTGTGTTCTGCAAAGTGAGATTTGGGAGCTCTTTGAGGGCTATGGTGAAGAAGGAAATATCCTCAGATGAAAACTGGAAAGAAGCCTTCTGAGAAACTGCATTTCGCTGTGTGAATACAAATCACAGAGTTACACGTTTCTCTTCAGTGTTCAGTTTGCTAACACAGTGTTCTGGAAATCTTCAATGGCATACTTCTCAAAGTAATGAAGCTTACGGTGACAAAGGAAATATCCTCAGATGAAAACTAGAAAGAAGCTTTCTTAGAAACTTCGGGTGAAGTGTGAATTCATCTCAGAGAGTTACACTCATGTTTCATGCAGCAATGCATTACCACAGTCATTGAGGAAACTGAGAAGGGCTACTTTGGATCACATTGAGGCCTACGTTGATAAAGGAAATATCATCAGTTAAAAAGGAGAAAGAAGCATTCTGAGAAACTTCTTTATGATCTGTGAATTCCTCTCACAGAGTTACAGCTTAGTTCTCAGGAAGCAGTTTGCTAACACACTTTTCGTGGAATCTGCAAAGCGAGATTTGGGAGCCCATAGGGGCCCATGGTGAAAAAAGAAATATCCTTCAATAATAACTAGAGAGAAGCTTTCTGAGAGATTGCTTTCTGATGTGTGTCTTCATCACACAGACTTCCACCCTTTCCTTCTGGGAACAGTTTGCTAACTCTGTAATCTTGTGTTCTGCAAAGTGAGATTTGGGAGTTGATTGAGGGCCATG
The DNA here is from genome assembly GCF_009764315.1 of Trachypithecus francoisi. NCBI lineage: Eukaryota > Metazoa > Chordata > Mammalia > Primates > Cercopithecidae > Trachypithecus > Trachypithecus francoisi. The sequence goes on along the minus strand of NW_022681435.1, from coordinate 75,757 downwards.
GTGAAAAAGAAAATATCCTCAGATGAAAACTGGAAAGAAGCCTTCTGAGAAACTGCATGTCGATGTGTGAATGCAACTCACAGAGTTACACGTTTCTCTTCATTGTTCAGTTTGCTAACACATTGTTCTGGGAATCTGCAATGGGATACTTCTGAACGCAATGAAGCTTGCAATGACAAAGGAAATATCCTCAGATGAAAACTAGAAAGAAGCTTTCTTAGAAACTTCTGTGTGATGTGTGAATTCATCTCACAGAGTTACACTTATGTTTCATGCAGCAGTCCATTACCACTGTTTTTGAGGAACCTGAGAAGGACTTCTTTGGATTGAATTGAGGCCTACGCTGAGAAAGGAAATATCATTTGTTCAAAACGTGAGAGAAGCTTTCTGAGAAACTTCTTTGTGATCTGTGAATTCCTGTCACAGAGTAACAGCTTAGTTCTCAGGAAGCAGTTTGCTAACACTCTTTTCGTAGAATCTGCAAAGTGTGATTTGGGAGCCCTTAGGGACCCATGGTGAAAAAGGAAATATCCTCAGATAAGAACTAGAGAGAAGCTTTCTGAGAGATTGTTTTCTGATGTGTCTCTTGATCACTCAGAGTTCCACCCTTCCCTTCTGGGAACAGTTTGCTAACTCTGTTATCTTGTGTTCTGCAAAGTGAGATTTGGGAGCTCATTGAGGGCTATGGTGAAAAAGGAAATATCCTCAGATGAAAACCGGAAAGAAGCCTTCTGAGAAACTGCATGTCGATGTGTGAATGCAACCCACAGAGTTCCACGTTTCTCTTCAGTGTTCAGTTTGTTAACACAGTTTTCTAGAAATCTGCAATGGGATATTTCTGAACGCAGTGAAGCTTTCGATGACAAAGGAAATATCCTCAGTTCAAAACTGGAAAGAAGGTTTCTTAGAATTTCTGGGTGATGTGTGAATTAATCTCACAGAGTTACACTTATGTTTCATGCAGCAGTCCATTACCACTGTTTTGAAGAACTGAGAAGGACTTATTTGCGTCGTACAGAGGCCTACGCTGAAAAACGAAATACCATCAGTTCAAAACGTGAGAAGCTTTCTGAGAAAACCTTTGTGAGCTGTGAATTCCTCTCACAAAGATACAGCTTAGTTCTCAGGCAGCAGTTGGCTAACACTCTTTTCGTGGAATCTGCAAAGTGTGATTTGGGAGCCCATAGGGACCCATGGTGAAAAAGGTAATATCCTGCATTAATAACTGTAGAAAAGCTTCCTGAGAGATTGCTTTCTGATGTGTGTCTTCATCATACTGAATTCCACCCTTCCCTTCTGGGAACAGTTTGCTAACTCTGTTATCTTGTGTTCTGCAAAGGGAGATTTGGGAGCTCATTGAGGGCTATGGTGAAAAAGGAAATATCCTCAGATCAAAACTGGAAAGAAACCTTCTGAGAAACTGAATGTTGATGTGTGAACGCAACTCACAGAGTTACACGTTTCTCTTCGGTGTTCAGTTTGCTAACACAGTTTTCTGGAAATCTGCAATGGGATACTTCTGAATGCACTGAAGCTTACGGTGACCAAGGAAATATCCTCAGGTGAAAACTAGAAAGAAGCTTTCTTAGAAACTTCTGGGTGATGTGTGAATTCATCTCACAGAGTTACACTTATGTTTCATGCAGCAGTCCATTACCACTGTTTTTGAGGAATCTGAGAAGGAATTCTTTGGATCGCATAGAGGCCTACGCTGAGAAAGGAAATATCATCAGTTGAAAACGTCAGAGAAGCTTTCTGAGAAACTTCTTTGTGATCTGTGAATTCCTCTCACAGAGTTACAGCTTAGTTCTCAGGAAGCAGTTTGCTAACACTCTTTTCGTGGAATCTGCAAAGTGAGATTTGGGAGCCCATAGAGACCCATGGAGAAAAAGGAAATATCCTCAGATAATGACAAGGGAGAAGCTTTTGCTGAGATTGCTTTCTGATGTGTCTCTTGATCACACTGAGTTCCACCCTTCCTTCTGGGAAAGTTTGCTAACTCTGTTATCTTGTTTCTGCAAAGTGAGATTTGGGAGCTCATTGAGGGCTATGGTGAAAAAGGAAATATCCTCAGATGAAGACTGGAAAGAAGCCTTCTGAGAAACTGCATGTCGATGTGTGAATGCAACTCACAGAGTTACACGTTTCTCTTCATTGTTCAGTTTGCTAACACAGTTTTCTGGAAATCTGCAAAGGGATACTTCTGAACGCTATGAAACTTTCGGTGAACAAGGAAATATCCTCAGATGAAAACTAGAAAGAAGGTTTCTTAGAAATTTCTGGGTGATGTGTGAATTCAACCCACAGTTATACTTATGTTTCATGCAGCAGACCATTACCACTGTTTTTGCGGAAACTGAGAAGGAGTTCTTCGGATCGCATTGAGGCCTACATTGAGAAGAGAAATATCATCAGTTCAAAACGTGGGAGAAGCTTTCTGAGAAACTTCTTTGTATTCTGTGAATTCCTCTCACAGAGTTACAGCATAGTTCTCAGGAAGCAGTTTGCTAACACTCTTTTCGTGGAATCTCCAAAGTGAGATTTGGAAGCCCATAGGAACCCATGGTGTAAAAGGAAATAGACTCAGATAATAACTAGAGAGAAGCTTTCTGAGAGATTGCTTTCTGATGTGTCTCTTGATCACACAGGGTTCCACCCTTCCCTCCTGGGAACAGTTTGCTAACTCTGTTATCTTGTGTTCTAAAAGGGAGATTTGGGAGCTCATTGAGGGCTATGGTGAAAAAATAAATATCCTCAGATGAGAACTGGAAAGAAGCCTTCTGAGAAACTGCATGTCGATGTGTGAATGCAACTCACAGAGTTATACGTTTCTCTTCAGTGATTAGTTTGCTAACACAGTTTTCTGGAAATCTGCAATGGGATACTTCTGAATGCAGTGAAGCTTGCGATGACAAAGGAAATATCCTGAGATCAAAACTGCAAAGAAGGTTTCTTAGAAATTCTGGGTGATGTGTGAATTAATCTCACAGAGTTACACTTATGTTTCATGCAGCAGTCCATTACCACTGTTTTTGAGGAACCTGAGAAGGACTTCTTTGGATGGCATAGAGGCCTACGCTGAGAAAGGAAATATCATCAGTTCAAAACGTGAGAGAAGCTTTCTGAGAAACTACTTTGTGATCTGTGAATTCCTCTCACAGAGTTACAGCTTAGTTCTCAGGAAGCAGTTTGCTAACACTCTTTTCGTGGAATCTGCAAAGTGAGATTTCAGAGCCCATAGGGGCCCATGGTGGAAAAGGAAATATCCTCAGATAAGAACTAGAGAGAAGCTTTCTGAGAGATTGCCTTCTGATGTGTGTCTTCATCACACAGAGTTCCACCCTTCCCTTCTGGGAACAGTTGCTAACTCTGTTACCTTGTGTTCTGCAAAGTGACATTTGGGAGCTCATTGAGGACTATGGTGAAAAAGGAAATATCCTCAGATCAAAACTGGAAAGAAGCCTTCTGAGAAAATGCATTTCGATGTGTGAATGTAACTCACAGAGTTACACGTTTCTCTTCAGTGTTCAGTTTGCTATCACAGTTTTCTGGAAAACTGAAATGGGATACTTCTGCACCCAATGAAGCTTATGGTGACAAAGGAAATGTCCTCAGATGAAAACTAGAAAGAAGTTTTCTTAGAAACTTCTGGGTGATGTGTGAATTCATCTCACAGAGTTACACTTGTGTTTCATGCAGCAGTCCATTATCACTGTTTTTGAGGGACTGAGAAGGACTTCTTTGGATCGCATAGAGGCCTACGCTGAGAAAGGATACATCATCAATTCAAAACGTGAGAGAAGCTTTCTGAGAAACTTCTTTGTGATCTGTGAATTCCTCTCACAGAGTTCCAGCTTAGTTCTCAGGAAGCAGTTTGCTAACACTCTTTTCGTGGACTCTGCAAAGTGAAATTTGAGAACCCATACGGGCCCATGGTGAAAAAGGAAATAGCCTCAGATAAGAACTAGAGAGAAGTATTCTGAGAGATTGCTTTCTGATGTGTGTCTTCATCACAAAGAGTTCCACCCTTCCCTTCTGGGAACAGTTTGCCAACTCTGTTATCTGGTGTTCTGCAAAGTGAGATTTGGGAGCTGATTGAGGGCTATGATGAAAAAGGAAACATCCGCACTTCAAAACTGGAAAGAAGCCTTCTGAGAAAGTGCATTTCAATGTGTGAATGCAGCTGACAGAGTTACACGTTTCTCTTCAGTGTTCAGTTTGCCAGCACAGTTTTCTGGAAATCTGCAATGGAATACTTCTGAACGCAATGAAGCTTACGGTGACAAAGGAAATATCCTCAGATGAAAATTAGAAAGAAGCTTTCTTAGAAACTACTGGGGGATGTGGGAATTCATCTCACAGAGTTACACTTATGTTTCATACAGCAGTGTATTACCACTGTTTTTGAGGAACCTAAGGAGAACTTCTTTGGATCGCATTGAGTCTACACTCAGAAAGGAAATATCATCAGTTCAAAACGTGAGAAAAGCTTTCTGAGAAACTTCTTTGTGATCTGTGAATTTCGCTCACAGAGTTACAGTTTGTTATCAGCAAGCAGTGTGCTAACACTCTTTTCGTGGAATCTGAAAAGTGAGATTTCGGAGCCCTTACGGGTCCATGGACAAAAAGGAAATATCATCGGATAAGAAATAGAGAGAAGCTTTCTGGGACATTTCTTTCTGATGTGTGTCTTCATCACAAAGATTTCCACACTTCCCTTCTGGGAACAGTTTGCTAACTCTGTTATCTTGTGTTCTGCAAAGTGAGATTTGGGAGCTGATTGAGGGCTATGGTGAAAAAGGAAATATCCTCAGATCAAAACTGGAAAGACGCCTTATGAGAAACTGCGTTTTGGTGTGTGAAGGCAACTCACAGAGTTACACGTTTCTCTTCAGTGTTCAGTTTGCTACCACAGTTTTCTGGAAATCTGCAATGGGATACTTCTGAACGCAATGAAGCTTACGGTGACAAAGGAAATATCCTCAGATGAAAACTAGAAAGAAGCTTACTTAGAAACTTCTGGGATTTGTGTGAATTCATCTCACACGGTTACACTTATGTTTTATGCAGCATTGCATTACCATTGTTTTTGAGGAACCTGAGAAGGACTTTTTTGGATCGCATTGAGGCCTACGTGGAGAAAGGAAATATCATCAGTTCAAAACGTGAGAGAAGCTTTCTGAGAAACTTCTTTGTGATCTGTGAATTCCTCTCACAGAGTTACAGCTTACTTCCCAGGAAGCAGATTGCTAACACTCTTTTCGTGGAATCTGCAAAGTCAGATTGGGAGCCCCTAGGTGCCCATGGTGAAAAAGGAAATATCCTCAGATAAGAACTAGAGAGAAGCTTTCTGAGAGATTGCTTTCTGATGTGTGACTTCATCACACATAGTTCCACCCTTCCCTTCTGGGAACAGTTTGCTAGCTCTGTTATCTTGTGTTCTGCAGAGTCAGATTTGCGAGCTCATTGAGGGCTATGGTGAAAAAGGAAATATCCTGAGATCAAAGCTGGAAAGAAGCCTTCTGAGAAACTGCACTTCGATGTGTGAGTGCAACTCACAGAGTTACACGTTTCTCCTCAGTTCTCAGTTTGCTAACACATTTTCTGGAAAGCTGCAATGGGATATTTCTGAAGGCAATGAAGCTTACGCTGACAAAGGAAATATCCTCAGATGAAAACTAGAAAGAAGCTTTCTTAGAAACTTCTGGGTGATGTGTGAAGTCATCTAACAGAGTTACACTTATGCTTCATGCAGCAGTCCATTACTACTCTTTTTGAGGAAAATGAGAAGGACTTCTATGGATCGCATAGAGGCCTACGTTGAGAAAGGAAATATCATCAGTTGAAAACGTGAGAGAAGCTTTCTGAGAAATTTCATTGTATTCTATGAATTTCTAACACAGAGTTACAGCTTAGTTCTCAGGTAGCAGTTTGCTAACACTCTTTTCGTGGAATTTACAAAGTAAGATTTGGGAGCCTATAGGGGCCCATGGTGAAAAAGGAAATACACTCAGATAATAACTAAAGGGAAGCTTTCTGAGAGATTGATTTCTGATGTGTGTCTTCATCACACAGAGTTCCACCCTTCCCTTCTGGGAACAGTTTGCCAACTGTTATCTCGTGTTATGCAAAGTGAGATTTGGGAGCTCATTGAGGGCTATGGTGAAAAGGGCAATATCCTCAGATAAAAAATGGAAAGAAGCCTTCTGAGAAACTGAATGTCAATGTGTGAATGCAACTCACAGACTACACGTTTCTGTTCAGTGTTTAGTTTGATAACACAGTTTTCTGGAAATCTGCAAAGGGATACTTCTGAACGCTATGAAGCTTACGGTGACAAAGGAAATGTCCTCAGATGAACAGTAGAAAGACGCTTTCTTAGAAACTTCTGGGTGATGTGTGAATTTATCTCACAAATTTACACTTATGTTTCATGCGGAAGTCCATTACCACTGTTTTTGAGGAACCTGAGAAGGACTTCTTTGGATCGCATTGTGGCCCATGCTGAGAAACGAAATATCCGTTGAAAACGTGAGAGAAGCTTTCTGAGAAACTTCTTAGTGATCTGTGAATTCCTCTCACAGAGTTCAAGCTTAGTTCTCAGGAAGCAGTTTGCTAACACTCTTTTCGTGGAATCTGCAATGTGAGATTTGACAGCCCATAGGGGACAAGAGTGAAAAAGGAAATATACTCCGATAAGAAAAAGAGAGAAGCTTTCTGAAAGATTGCTTTCTGATGTCTGTCTTCATCACACTGAGTTCCACCCTTCCCTTCTGGGAACAGTCTGCTAACTCTGAATTTTGTGTTCTGCAAAGTGAGATTTGGGAGCTCATTGAGGGCTATGGTGAAAAAGGAAAGAGCCTCAGATCAAAACTGGAAAGAAGCCTTCTGAGAAACTGCATTTCGCTGTGTGAATGCAACTCACACAGTTACACGTTTCTCTTCAGTGTTCAGTTTGCTAACACAGTTTTCTGGAAATCTGCAGTTTGATAATTCCAAACGCAATGAAGCTTACGGTGACAAAGGAAATGTCCCCAGATGAAAACTAGAAAGAAGCTCTCTTAGAAACTTCTGGGTGATGTGTGAATTCATCTCACAGAGTTACACTTATGTTTCATGCAGCAGTCCATTACCACTGTTTTTGAGGAACCTGAGAAGGACTTCTTTGGATCGTGGAATCTGCAAAGTGAGATTTGGGAGCCCATAGGGACCCATGGTGTAAAAGGAAATATCCTCAGATAATAACTAGAGAGTAGCTTTCTGAGAGATTGCTTTCTGATGTGTCTCTTGATCACACAATGTTCCACCCTTCTCTTCTGTGAACAGGTTGCTAACTCTGTTATCTTGTGTTCTGCAAAGTGAGATTTGGAGGCTCTTTGAAGGCTATGGTGAAAAAGTAAATATCCTTAGATAAAAACTGGAAAGAAGCCTTCTGAGAAACTGCAGGTCGATGTGTGAATGCAACTCACAGAGTTATACGTTTCTCTTCAGTGTTCAGTTTGCTAACACAGTTTTCTGGAAACCTGCAATGGGATACTTCTGAACGCAGTGAAGCTTACGGTGACCAAAGAAATATACTCAGATGAAAACTAGAAAAAAGGTTTCTTTGAAACTTCTGGGTGATATGTGAATTCATCTCACAGAGTTCCACTTATGGTTCATGCAGCACTCCATTACCACTGTTTTTGAGGAACTTGAGAAGGACTTCTTTGGATCGCATTGAGGCCTACGCTGATAAAGGAAATGTCATCAGTTCAATACGTGAAAGAAGCTTTCTGAGAAACTTCTTTGTGATCTGTGAATTTCTCTCACAGAGTTACAGCTTAGTTTTCAGTAAGCAGTTTGCTAACACACTTTTCTTTTTTTTTTTTTTTTCTTTTTTTTTTTTATTATACTTTAAGTTCTAGGGTACATGTGCATGACGTTATATCATGTATAACTCCCCAATGCAATCCCTCCCTCCTCCCCCCCCCCATGATAGGCCCCAGTGTGTGATGTTCCCCTTCCCGAGTCCAAGTGATCTCATTGTTCAGTTCCCACCTATGAGTGAGAACATGCGGTGTTTGGTTTTCTCTTCTTGTGATAGTTTGCTAAGAATGATGGATTCCAGCTGCATCCATGTCCCTACAAAGGACGCAAACTCATCCTTTTTTATGGCTGCATAGTATTCCATGGTGTATATGTGCCACATTTTCTTAATCCAGTCTGTCACAGATGGACATTTGGGTTGATTCCAAGTCTTTGCTATTGTGAATAGTGCCGCAATAAACATACGTGTGCATGTGTCTTTGTAGTAGAGTAATTTATAATCCTTTGGGTATATACCCAGTAGTGGGATGGCTGGGTCATATGGTACATCTAGTTCTAGATCCTTGAGGAATCGCCATACTGTTTTCCATAATGGTTGAACTAGTTTACAATCCCACCAACAGTGTAAAAGTGTTCCTATTTCTCCACATCCTCTCCAACACCTGTTGTTTCCTGACTTCTTAATGATTGCCATTCTAACTGGTGTGAGATGGTATCTCATTGTGGTTTTGATTTGCATTTCTCTGATGGCGAGTGATGATGAGCATTTTTTCATGTGTCTGTTGGCTGTATGGATGTCTTCTTTTGAGAAATGTCTGTTCATATCCTTTGCCCACTTTTTGATGGGGTTGTTTGTTTTTTTCTTGTATATTTGTTTGAGTTCTTTGTAGATTCTGGATATTAGCCCTTTGTCAGATGAGTAGGTTGCAAAAATTTTCTCCCATTCTGTAGGTTGCCTGTTCACTCTGATGGTAGTTTCTTTTGCTGTGCAAAAGCTCTTTAGTTTAATTAGATCCCATTGTCAATTTTGGCTTTTGCTGCCGTTGCTTTTGGTGTTTTAGACATGAAGTCCTTGCCCATGCCTATGTCCTGAATGGTACTACCTAGATTTTCTTCTAGGGTTTTTATGGTATTAGGTCTAACATTTAAGTCTCTGATCCATCTTGAATTAATTTTCGTATAAGGGGTAAGGAAAGGATCCAGTTTCAGCTTTCTACTTATGGCTAGCCAATTTTCCCAGCACCATTTATTAAATAGGGAATCCTTTCCCCATTTCTTGTTTCTCTCAGGTTTGTCAAAGATCAGATGGCTGTAGATGTGTGGTATTATTTCTGAGGACTCTGTTCTGTTCCATTGGTCTATATCTCTGTTGTGGTACCAGTACCATGCTGTTTTGGTTACTGTAGCCTTGTAGTATAGTTTGAAGTCAGGTAGCGTGACGCCTCCAGCTTTGTCCTTTTGACTTAGGATTGTCTTGGCAATGCGGGCTCTTTTTTGGTTCCATATGAACTTTAAAGCAGTTTTTTTCCAATTCTGTGAAGAAACTCATTGGTAGCTTGATGGGGATGGCATTGAATCTATAAATCACCTTGGGCAGTATGGCCATTTTCACGATATTGATTCTTCCTATCCATGAGCATGGTATGTTCTTCCATTTGTTTGTGTCCTCTTTGATTTCACTGAGCAGTGGTTTGTAGTTCTCCTTGAAGAGGTCCTTTACATCCCTTGTAAGCTGGATTCCTAGGTATTTTATTCTCTTTGAAGCAATTGTGAATGGAAGTTCATTCCTGATTTGGCTCTCTGCTTGTCTGTTACTGGTGTATAAGAATGCTTGTGATTTTTGCACATTAATTTTGTATCCTGAGACTTTGCTGAAGTTGCTTATCAGCTTAAGGAGATTTTGGGCTGAGACAATGGGTTTTCTAAATATACAATCATGTCATCTGCAAACAGGGACAATTTGACTTCTTCTTTTCCTAACTGGATACCCTTGATTTCTTTCTCTTGCCTGATTGCCCTAGCCAGAACTTCCAACACGATGTTGAATAGGAGTGGTGAGAGAGGGCATCCCTGTCTTGTGCCAGTTTTCAAAGGGAATTTTTCCAGTTTTTGCCCATTCAGTATGATATTAGCTGTGGGTTTGTCATAAATAGCTCTTATTATTTTGAGGTACGTTCCATCAATACCGAATTTATTGAGCGTTTTTAGCATAAAGGGCTGTTGAATTTTGTCAAAAGCCTTTTCTGCATCTATTGAGATAATCATGTGGTTCTTGTCTTTGGTTCTGTTTATATGCTGGATTACGTTTATTGATTTGCGAATGTTGAACCAGCCTTGCATCCCAGGGATGAAGCCCACTTGATCATGGTGGATAAGCTTTTTGATGTGCTGCTGAATCCGGTTTGCCAGTATTTTATTGAGAATTTTTGCATCGATGTTCATCAGGGATATTGGTCTAAAATTCTCTTTTTTTGTTGTGTCTCTGCCAGGCTTTGGTATCAGGATGATGTTGGCCTCATAAAAAGAGTTGGGGAGGATTCCCTCTTTTTCTATTGATTGAAATAGTTTCAGAAGGAATGGTACCAGCTCCTCCTTGTACCTCTGGTAGAATTCAGCTGTGAATCCATCTGGTCCTGGACTTTTTTTGGTGGGTAGGCTATTAATTGTTGCCTCAATTTCAGAGCCTGCTATTGGTCTATTCAGGGATTCAACTTCTTCCTGGTTTAGTCTTGGGAGAGTGTAAGTGTCCAGGAAATTATCCATTTCTTCTAGATTTTCTAGTTGATTTGCGTAGAGGCATTTATAGTATTCTCTGATGGTTGTTTGTATTTCTGTGGGGTCGGTGGTGATATCCCCTTTATCATTTTTTATTGCGACTATTTGATTCCTCTCTCTTTTCTTCTTTATTAGTCTTGCTAGCGGTCTGTCAATTTTGTTGATCTTTTCAAAAAACCAACTCCTGGATTCATTGATTTTTTGGAGGGTTTTTTGTGTCTCTATCTCCTTCAGTTCTGCTCTGATCTTAGTTATTTCTTGCCTTCTGCTAGCTTTTGAATGTGTTTGCTCTTGCCTCTCTAGTTCTTTTAATTGTGATGTTAGAGTGTCCATTTTAGATCTCTCCTGCTTTCTCTTGTGGGCATTTAGTGCTATAAATTTCCCTCTACACACTGCTTTAAATGTGTCCCAGAGATTCTGGTATGTTGTATCTTTGTTCTCATTGGTTTCGAAGAACATCTTTATTTCTGCTTTCATTTCGTTATGTACCCAGTAGTCATTCAGGAGCAGGTTGTTCAGTTTCCATGTAGTTGAGCGGTTTTGATTGAGTTTCTTAGTCCTGAGTTCTAGTTTGATTGCACTGTGGTCTGAGAGACAGTTTGTTATAATTTCTGTTCTTGTACATTTGCTGAGGAGTGCTTTACTTCCAATTATGTGGTCAATTTTGGAATAAGTGCGATGTGGTGCTGAGAAGAATGTATATTCTGTTGATTTAGGGTGGAGAGTTCTATAGATGTCTATTAGGTCCGCTTGGTGCAGAGATGAGTTCAATTCCTGGATATCCTTGTTAACTTTCTCTCTCGTTGATCTGTCTAATATTGACAGTGGAGTGTTGAAGTCTCCCATTATTATTGTATGGGAGTCTAAGTCTCTTTGTAGGTCTCTAAGGACTTGCTTTATGAATCTGGGTGCTCCTGTATTGGGTGCATAGATATTTAGGAGAGTTAGCTCTTCCTGTTGAATTGATCCCTTTACCATTATGTAATGGCCTTCTTTGTCTCTTTTGATCTTTGATGGTTTAAAGTCTGTTTTATCAGAGACTAGGATTGCAACCCCTGCTTTTTTTTGTTCTCCATTTGCTTGGTAGATCTTCCTCCATCCCTTTATTTTGAGCCTATGTATGTCTCTGCATGTGAGATGGGTCTCCTGAATACAGCAGACTGATGGGTCTTGACTCTTGATCCAGTTTGCCAGTCTGTGTCTTTTAATTGGAGCATTTAGTCCATTGACATTTAAGGTTAATATTGTTATGTGTGAACTTGATCCTGTCATTATGATATTAACTGGTTATTTTGCTCGTTAGTTGATGCAATTTCTTCCTAGCCTCGATGTTCTTTACATTTTGGCATGTTTTTGCAATGGCTGGTACCGGTTGTTCCTTTCCATGTTTAGGGCTTCCTTCAGGGTCTCTTGTAAGGCAGGCCTGGTGGTGACAAAATCTCTAAGCATTTGCTTATCTGTAAAGGATTTTATTTCTCCTTCACTGATGAAGCTTAGTTTGGCTGGATATGAAATTCTGGGTTGAAAATTCTTTTCTTTAAGAACGTTGAATATTGGCCCCCACTCTCTTCTGGCTTGTAGAGTTTCTGCCGAGAGGTCTGCTGTTATTCTGATGGGCTTCCCTTTGTGGGTAACCCGACCTTTCTCTCTGGCTGCCCTTAAGATTTTTTCCTTCATTTCAACTTTGGTGAATCTGGCAATTATGTGTCTTGGAGTTGCTCTTCTGGAGGAGTATCTTTGTGGCGTTCTCTGTATTTCCTGAATTTGAATGTTGGCCTGCCCTACTAGGTTGGGGAAGTTCTCCTGGATGATATCCTGAAGAGTGTTTTCCAACTTGGTTCCATTTTCCCCCTCATTTTCAGGCACCCCAATCAGACGTAGATTTGGTCTTTTTACATAATCCCATACTTCTTGCAGGCTTTGTTCATTTCTTTTTCTTCTTTTTTCTTTTGGTTTCTCTTCTCGCTTCATTTCATTCATTTGATCCTCAATCGCTGATACTCTTTCTTCCAGTTGATCGAGTCGGTTACTGAAGCTTGTGCATTTGTCGCGTATTTCTCGTGTCATGGTTTTCATCTCTGTCATTTCGTTTATGATCTTCTCTGCATTAATTAGTCTAGCTGTCAATTCTTCCACTTTTTTTTCAAGATTTTTAGTTTCTTTGCGCTGGGTACATAATTCCTCCTTTAGCTCTGAGAGGTTTGATGGACTGAAGCCTTCTTCTCTCATCTCGTCAAAGTCATTCTCTGACCAGCTTTGATCCGTTGCTGGCGATGGGCTGCGCTCCTTTGCAGGAGGAGATGCGCTCTTATTTTTTGAATTTCCAGCTTTTCTGCCCTGCTTCTTCCCCATCTTTGTGGTTTTATCTGTCTCTGGTCTTTGATGATGGTGACGTACTGATGGGGTTTTGGTATAGGTGTCCTTCCTGTTTGATAGTTTTCCTTCTGACAGTCAGAAGGACTGTCTGTTGGTCTGTTGGAGATTGCTTGAGGTCCACTCCAGACCCTGTTTGCCTGGGTGTCAGCAGCAGAGGTTGCCGAAGATAGAATATTGCTGAACAGCGAGTGTACCTGTCTGATTCTTTCTTTGGAAGTTTCCTCTCAGGGGTGACTCCACCCTGTGAGGTGTGGGGTGTCAGACTGCCCCTAGTGGGGGATGTCTCCCAGCTAGGCTACTCAGGGGTCAGGGACCCACCTGAGCAGGCAGTCTGTCCGTTCTCAGATCTCAACCTCCGCGTTAGGAGATCCACGGCTCTCCCCAAAGCTGTCAGACAGAGTCGTTCGCGTCTGCACCGCCCCCGCTCTTCCCCTAATGGACTGCAGCTGTGCGCTGTCCGCAGAGGTAGAGTCTACAGAAACGGGCAGGCTTCCTTGAGCTGCTGTGAGCTCCACCCAGTTCGAGCTTCCCAGCGGCTTTGTTTACCTACTTAAGCCTCAGCAATGGCGGGCGCCCCTCCCCCAGCCTCGCTGCTGCCTTGCGGATAGATCGCCGCAGACGGCTGTGTTAGCAGTGAGGGAGGCTCCGTGGGCGTGGGACCCTCCCGGCCAGGTATGGGATATATTCTCCTGGTGTGCCTGTTTCCTTAAAGCGCAGTATTGGGGTGGGAGTTACCCGATTTTCCAGGTGTTGTGTGTCTCAGTTCCCCTCGCTAGGAAAAGGGATTTCCTTCCCCCTTGCGCTTCCAGGTGAGGCGATGCCTCGCCCTGCTTCAGCTCACGCTGGTCAGGCTGCAGCAGCTGACCAGCACCGATTGTCCGGCACTCCCTAGAGAGATGACCCCAGTACCTCAGTTGAAAATGCAGAAATCACCGGTCTTCTGTGTCGCTCGCGCTGGGAGTTGAAGACTGGAGCTGTTCCTATTCGGCCATCTTGCTCCGCCCCCCCCGCTAACACACTTTTCATGGAATCTGCAAAGTGAGATTTGGGATCCCATAGGGGCTCATAGTGAAAAAGGAAATATCCTCAGAGAAGAAGTAAATAGAGGCATTCTGAGAGATTGCTTCCTGATGTGTGTCCTCATCACACAGAGTTCCACCCTTCCCTTCTGGGAACAGTTTGCTAACTCTGTGATCTTGTGTTCTGCAAAGTGAGATTTGGGAGCTGATTGAGGGCTATGGTGAAAAAGGAAATATCCTCAGATCAAAACTGGAAAGAAGCCTTCTGAGAAACTGCATGTCGATGTGTGAATGCAACTCACAGAGTTCCACGTTTCTCTTCGGTGTTCAGTTTGCTAAGACAGTTTTCTGGAAATCTGCAATGGGATACTTCAGAACGCAATGAAGCTTACGGTGACCAAGGAAATATGCTCAGATGAAAACTACAAAGATGCTTTCTTAGAATCTTCTGGGTGATGTGTGAATTTATCTCACAGAGTTACACTTATGTTTCATGCAGCAGTCCATTACCACAGTTTTTGAGGAAACTGAGAAGGATTTCTTTGGATCACATTAAGGCCTACGCTGATAAAGGAAATATCAGCAGTTCAAAACGTGAGAGAAGCTTTCTGAGAAAATTCTTTGTGATCTGTGAATTCCTCTCACAGAGTTCCAGCTTAGTTCTCAGGAAGCAGCTGGCTAACACTCTTTTCGTGGAATCTGCAAAGTGAAATTTGGGTGCCCATAATGGCCTATGGTGAAAAAGGAAATATCCTCCGATAAGAACTAGAGGGTAGATTTCTGAGAGATGGCTTTCTGATGTGTGTCTTAATCACACAGACTTCCACCCTTCTCTTTTGGGAATAGTTTGCTACCTCTGTCATCTTGTGTTCTGCAAAGTGAGTTTTGGGAACTCATTGAAGGCTATGGTGAAAAAGGAAATATCCTCAGATCAAAACTGGAAAGAATCCTTCTGAGAAACGGGATTTCGATATGTGAATGCATCTCAAAGAGTTACACGTTTCTCTTCAGTGTTCAGTATGCTAACACAGTGTTTTGGAAATAGGCAATTGGGTACTTCTGAGCGCAATGAACCTTACGGTGACAAACGAAATATCCTCAGATGAAAACTAGAGGGAAGCTTTCTTAGAAACTTGGCTGTGATCTGTGAATTCCTCTCACAGAGTTACACTTATGTTTCATCCAGGAGTCCATTACCACTGTTTTTGAGGAACCTGAGCAGCACTTCTTTGGATCGCATTGAGGCCTTCTCTGAGAAAAAAAATATCATCAGTTGAAAACGTCAGAGAAGCTTTCTGAGAAACTTCTTTGTGATCTGTGAATTCCGCTGACAGAGTTACAGCTTAGTTCTCAGAAAGCAGTTGGCTAGCACTCCTTTCATGGAATATGCAAAGTGAGATTTGGGAGCCCGTAGGGGCCCATGGTGAAAAAGGAAATATCCTAGGATAATAACTAAAGAGAAACTTTCTGAGAGATTGCTTTCTGGTGTGTGTTCATCACACAGAGTTCCACCCTTCCCTTCTGGGAACAGTTTGCTAACTCTGTTATCGTGTTTCTTCAAAGTGATATTTGGGAGCTCATTGAGGGCTTCGGGGAAAAACGAAATATCTGCAGATCAAAACTGGAAAGAAGCCTTCTGAGAAACTGAATGTCGATGTGTGAATGCAAGTCACAGAGTTACACGTTTCTCTTCAGTGTTCAGTTTGCTAACACAGTTTTCTGGAAATCTGCAATGGGATACTTCGGAATGCAATGAAGCTTACGGTGACCAAGGAAATATCCTCAGATGAAAACTAGAAAGAAGGTTTCTTAGAAACTTCTGGGTGATGTTTGAATTCATCTCACAGAGTTACACTTATGTTTCATGCAGCAGTCCATTACCACTGTTTTTCAGGAACCTGAGAAGGATTTCTTTGGATCGCATTGAGGCCTACGCCGATAAAGGAAATATCATCAGTTAAAAACTTGAGAGAAGTTTTCTGTGAAAATTCTTTGTGATCGATGAATTCCTCTCACAGAGTTACAGCATAATTCTCAGGAAGCAGTTTGCTAACACTCTTTTCATGGAATATGCAAAGTGAGATTTGGGAGCCCATAGGGGCCCATGGTGAAAAAGGAAATATCGTCAGATAAGAACTAGAGAGCAGCTTTCTGAGAGATTGCTTTCTGATGGATGTCTTCATCACACAGAGTTGCACCCTTCCCTTCTGGGAACAGTTTGCTAACTCTGTTATCTTGTGTTCTGCAAAGTGAGATTTGGGAGCCCATAGGGGCCCATGGTGAAAAAGGAAATATCCTCAGATAAGAACTAGAGAGAAGCTTTCTGAGAGATTGCTTTCTGACGTGTGACTTCATTACACAGTGTTCCACCCTTCGCTTCTTGGAACAGTTTTCTAACTCTTTTATCTTTTGTTCTGCAAAGTGAGATTTGGGAGCTGATTGAGGGCTATGGTGAAAAAGCCAATATCCTCAGATCAAAACTGGATAGAAGCCATCTGAGAAACTGCATTTCGATGTGTGAATGCAACTCATAGAGTTACACGTTTCTCTTCAGTGTTCAATTGGCTAACACAGTTTTCTGGAAATCTGCAATGGGAGACTTCTGAACGCAATGAAGCTTACGGTGATAAAGGAAATAACATCAGATGAAAAGTAGAAAGAAGCTTTCTTAGAAACTTCTGAGTGATGTGTGAATTCATCTCACAGTGTTACACTTATGTTTCATGCAGCAGTCCATTACCACTATTTCTCAGGAACCTGAGTAGGAATTCTTTGGATCGCATTGAGGCCTAAGCTGAGAAAGCAAACATCATCAGTTGAAAACATGACAGAAGCTTTCAGAGAAACTCCTTTGTGATCTGTGAATTCCTCTCACAGAGTTACAGGTTAGTTCTCAGGAGCAGTTTGCTAACGCTCTTTTCGTGGAATCTGCAAAGTGAGAATTGGGAGCCAATAGGGATCCATGGTGAAAAAGGAAATATCCTCAGATAAGAACTTGAGAGAAGCTTTCTGAGAGATTGCTTTCTGATGTGTGTCTTCATCACACAGAGTTCCACCCTTCCCTTCTGCGAACAGTTTGCCAACTCTGTTATCTTGTGTTCTGCAAAGTGAGATTTGGGAGCTCATTGAGGGCTATGGTGAAAAAGGAATTATCCTTAGATCAAAAATGGAAAGAAGCATTCGGAGAAACTGAATGTCGATGCGTGAATGCAACTCACAGAGTTACAGGTTTCTCTTCAGTGTTCAGTTAGCTAACACAGTTTTCGGGAAATCTGCCATGGGATACTTCTGAACGCAATGAAGCTCACGGTGACAAAGGAAATATCCTCAGATGAAAAGTAGAAACAGGCTTTCTTAGAAACTTCTGGGTGTTGTGTGAATTCATCTAACAGAGTTACACTTATGTTTCATGCAGCAGTCCATTACCACTGTTTTTGAGGAACCTGAGAAGGACTTCTTTGGATTGCATTGAGGCCTACGATGATATAGGAAATATCATTAGTTCAAAACGTGAGAGAAGCTTTCTTAGAAACTTCTTTGTGATCTGTGAAACGCTCTCACAGAGTTACAGCTTAGTTCTCAGGTTGCCGTTTGCTAACACTCTTTTCGTGGAATCTGCAAAGTGTGATTTTGGAGCCCTTATGGGCCCATGGTGAAAAAGGAAATATCCTCAGATAAGAATTACAGAGAAGCTTTCTGAGAGATTGCTTTCAGATGTGTGTCTTCATCACACAGTGTTCCACCTTCCCCTTCTGGGAACAGTTTGCTAACTCTGTTATCTTGTGTTGTTCAAAGTGAGATTTGGAAGCTCATTGAGGACTACGGTGAAAAAGAAAATATCCTCAGATGAAAACTGTAAAGAAACCTTCTGAAAACTGCATGTCGATGTGTGAATATAACTCACAGAGTTCCAAGTTTCTATTCAGTGTTCAGTTTGCTAACACAGTTTTCTGGAAATCTGCAATGGGATACTTCTGAACGCTGTGAAGCTTACCATGACAAACGAAATATCCTCAGATGAAAACTAGAAAGAAGATTCCTTAGAAATTCTGGGTGATGTGTGAATTCATCTCAGAGAGTTACACTTATGTTTCATGCAGCAGTCCATTACCACTGTTTTTGAGGAACCTGAGAAGGTCTTCTTTGGATCGCATAGAGGCCTACGTTGAGAAAGGAAATATCACCAGTTCAAAACGTGGGCGATGTTCTCTTAGAAACTTCTTTGTGATTTGTTAATTCCTCTCACAGAGTTAGAGCTTAGTTTTCAGGAACCAGTTTTCTAACACTCTTTTCGTGGAATCTGCAAAGTGACATTTGGGACTCCATAGGGGCCCATGGTGAAAAAGGAAATATCCTCAGATAAGAACTAGAGAGAAGCTTTATGAGAGATTGCTTTCTGATGTGTGTCTTCATCACACAGAGTTTCACCCTTCCCTTCCCGGAACAGTTTGCTAACTCTGTTATCTTGTGTTCTGCAAAGTGAAATTTGGGAGTTGATTGAGGGCTATGGTGAAAAAGGAAATATCCTCAGATCAAAACTGGAAAGAAGCCTTCCGAGAAACTGCGTGTCGATGTGTGAATGCAACTTATAGAGTTATACGTTTCTCTTCAGTGTTCAGTTTGCTAACACAGTTTTCTGGAAGTCTGCAAAGGGATACTTCTGAACGCTATGAAGCTTATGATGACAAAGGAAATATCCTCAGATGAAAACTAGAAAGAAGCTTTCTTAGAAACATCTGGGTGATGTGTGAATTAATCTCACAGAGTTACACTTATGTTTCATGCGGCAGTGCATTACCACAGTTTTTAAGGAATCTGAGAAGTACTTCTTTGGTTAGCATTGAGGCCTACGCTGATAAAGGAAATATCATCAGTACCAAACGTGAGAGAAGCTTTCTGAGAAACTTCTTTGTCATCTGTAAATTCCTCACACAGAGTTACAGCATAGTTCTCAGGAAGCAGAATGCTTACACTCTTTTCACGGAATTTCCTAAGTGAGATTTGGGAGTCCTTAGGAGCTCAGGCTGAAAAAGGAAATAGACTCAGATAATAATTAGAGAGAAGCTTTCTGAGAGATTGCTTTGAGATGTGTGTCTTCATCACACAGAGTTCCACCCTTCCCTTCTGAGAACCGTTTTTTAACTCGGTTATCTTGGGTTCTGCAAAGTGAGTTTTGAGAGCTTCTTGAGGGCTATGGTGAAAAAGGAAATATCCTCAGATCAAAACTGGAAAAAAGCCTTCTGAGAAACTGTATTTCGATGGTTGAATGCAATTCACAGAGTTTCATGTTTCTCTTCAGTGTTCAGTTTCCTAACACAGTTTTCTGGAAATCTGCAATGGGATACTTGTGAACGCAATGAAGCTTACAGTGACAAAAGAAATATCCTCAGATGAAAACTAGAAAGAAGCTTTCTGAGAGATTGCTTTCTGATGTGTGTCTTCATCACACAGAGTTCCACTCTTCCCTTCTAGGAACAGATTGCTAATTCTGTTATCTAGTGTTCTGCAAAGTGAGATTTGGGAGCCCATAGAGCCCCATGGTGTAAAAGGAAATTTCCTCAGATACGTACTAGAGAGAAGTTTTATGAGAGACTGTTTCTAATGTGTGACTTCGTCACACAGAATTCCAGCTTTTCCTTCTGGGAACAGTTTGCTAACTCTGTTATCTTGTGTTGTTCAAAGTGAGATTTGGCAGTTCATTGAGGGCAATTTTGAAAAAGGAAATATCTTCAGATCAAAACTGCAAAGAAGCCTTCTGAGAAGCTGCATTTCGATGTGTGAATGCAGCTGACAGAGTTACACGTTTCTCTTCAGTGTTCAGTTTGCTAACACAGTTGTCTGGAAATCTGCAATGGGATACATCTGAACGCAATGAAGCTTACGGTGACAAAGGAAATATCCTCAGCTGAAAACTACAAAGAAGCTTTCGTAGAAACTTCTGAGTGATGTGTGAACTCATCTCACAGAGTTACACTTACGTTTCATGCAGCAGTCCATTACCACTGTTGTTGAGGAACCTGAGAAGGACTTCTTTGGATCGCATTGAGACGTACGCTGAGAAAGGAAATATCATCAGTTCAAAACGTGAGAGAAGCTTTCTGAGAAACTTCTTTGTGATCAGTGAATTCCTCTCACAGAGTTACTGCTTAGTTTTCAGGAAGCAGTTTGCTAACACTCTTTTGGTGGAATAGGCAAAGTGAGATTTGGGATTCCATAGGGGCCTGTGGTGGAAAAGGAAATATCCTCAGATAAGAACTAGAGAGAAGCTTTCTGACAGATTGCTTTCTGATGTGTCTCTTGATCACACAGAGTTCCACCCTTCCCTTCTGGGAACAGTTTGCTAACTCTGTTATCTAGTGTTCTGCATAGTGAGATTTGGGAACTCATTGAGGTCTATGGTAAAAAAGAAATATCCTCAGCTCAAAACCAGAAAGAATCCTTCTGAGAAACTGCATTGGGATGTGTGAATTCACTCACAGTGTTACACCTTCTCTTCAGTGTTCAGTTTGCTAACACAGTTTTCTGGAAATCTGCAATGGGATACTTCTGAACGCAATGAAGCTTACGGTGACAAAGAAATATCCTCAGATGAAAACTAGAAAGAAGCTTTCTTAGAAACTTCTGGGTGATAGATGAATTGATCTCACAGACTTACACTTATGTTTCATGCAGCAGTCCATTTCCACTGTTTTTGATGAACCTGAGAAGGACTTCTTTCCATCCCATTGAGGCCTACGCTGAGAAAGGAAATATCATCAGTTCAAAACATGAGAGAAGCTTTCTGAGAAACTTCTTTGTGATCTGTGAATTCTCCTCAGAGAGTTACAGCTTAGTTCTCAGGAAGCAGTGTGCTAACACTCTTTTCGTGGAATCTGCAAAGTGATATTTGGGAGCTCATAGGGGCCCATGGTGAAAAATGAAATATCCTCAGATAAGGACTAGAGAGAAGCTTTCTGAGAGATTGCTTTCTGATGTGTGTCTTCATCACACAGAGTTCCACACTCCCTTCTGGGAACAGTTTGCTAACTCTGTTATCTTATGTTCTTCAAAGTGAGATTGGGAGCCGATAGGGGCCCATGGTGAAAAAGGAAATATCCTCAGATAAGAACTAGAGAGAAGCTTCTGAGAGATGCTTTCTGAAGTGTGTCTTCATCACACAGAGTTCAACCCTTTCCTTCTGGGAACGGTTTGCTATCTCTGTTATCTTGTGCCTGCAAAGTGAGATTTGGGAGCTGATTGAGGGCTATGGTGAAAAAGGAAATATCCTCAGATCAAAACTGGAAAGAAGCCTTCTGAGAAACTGCATTTCGATGTGTGAATGCTACTCACAGAATTACACGTTTCTCTTCAGGGTTCAGTTTGCTAACACAGTTTCCTGGAAATCTGCAATGGGATACTTCTGAACGCAATGAAGCTTACAGTGACAAAGGAAATATGCTCAGATGAAAACTAGAAAGAAGCTTTCTTACAAACTTCTGTGTGTTGTGTCCATTTATCTCACAGAGTTACACTTATGTTTCATGCAGCAGTCCATTACCACTGTTTTTGAGGAACATGAGAAAGAGTTCTTTGGATCGCATAGATGCCTACGCTGATAAAGGAAATATCATCAGTTCAAAACGTGAGAGAAGCTTTCTGAGAAACTTCTTTGTGATCTGTGAATTCCTCTCACAGAGTTACACCTTAGTTCTCAGGAAGCAGTTTTCTAATACTCTTTTGGTGGAATAGGCATAGTGAGATTTGGGAGCCCATGGGGGCCCGTGGTGGAGAAGGAAATATCCTCAGATAAGAACTAGAGAGAAGCTTTCTGAGAGATTGCTTTCTGATGTGTGATTTCATCACACAGAGTTCCAGCCTTTCCTTCTGGGAACAGTTTGCTAACTCTGTTATCCTGTGTTCTGCAAAGTGAGATTTGGGAGCTCATGAGGGCAATTTTGAAAAAGGAAATAATCTCAGATCAAAACTGCAAAGAAGCCTTCTGAGAAACTGCATTTCGATGTGTGAATGCAGCTGACAGAGTTACACGTTTCTCTTCAGTGTTCAGTTTGCTAACACAGTTGTCTGGAAATCTGCAGTGGGATACTTCTGAACGCAATGAAGTTTATGCTGAGAAATGAAATATCCTCAGATGAAAACTAGAAAGAAGCTTCTCAGAAATTTCTGGGCGTTGTGTGAATTCATCTCACAGAGTTACACTTATGTTTCATGAAGCAGTGCATTACCACTGTTTTTGAGAAACCTGAGAAGGACTTCTGTGGATCGCATTGAGGCCTATGCTGAGAAAGGAAATATCATCAGTTCAAAACGTGAAAGAGGCTTTCTGAGAAACTTCTTTCTGATCTGTGAATTCCTCTCACAGTGTTACAGCTTAGTTCTCCGGAAGCAGTTTGCTAACACTCTTTTCGTGGAATCTGCAAAGTCAGATTTCGGAGTCTATAGGGGCCCATGGTGAAAAAGGAAATATCCTCAGATAAGAACTAGAGAGAAGCTTTCTGAGAGATTGCTTTCTGATGTGTGTCTTCATCACAGAGGGTTCCACCGTTCCCTTCTGGGATCCGTTTGCTAACTCTGTTATCTTGGGTTCTTCAAACTGAGATTTGGGAGCCCATAGGGTCCCCTGGTGACAAAGGAAATATCCTCAGATAATAACTAGAGAGAAGCTTTCTGAGAGATTGCTGTCTGATGTGTGACTTCATCACATATCATTCCATCTTTCCCTTCTGGGAACAGTTTGCTAACTCTGTTATCTTGTGTTCTGCAAAGTGAGATTTGTGACCTGATTGAGGGCTATGTGAAAAGGAAATATCCTCAGATCAAAACTGGAAAGAAACCTTCTGAGAAACTGCATGTCGATGTGTGAATGCAACTCACATAGTTCCACGTTCTCTTCAGTGTTCAGTTTGCTAACACAGTTTTCTGGACATCTGCAATGGAAAACTTCTGAACGCAATGAAGCTTACGGTGAGAAAGGAAATATCCTGAAAAGAAAACTAGAAAGAAGCTTTCTTAGAAACTTCTGTGTGATGTGTGAATTCATTTCACAGAGTTGCACTTATGTTTCATGTGGCAGTTCATTACCACTGTTTTTCAGGGACCTGAGAAGAACTTCTTTGGATCGCATAGAGGACTACACTGAGAAAGAAATATCATCACTTCAAAACGTGAGAGAAGCTATCTGAGAAACTTCTTTGTGATCTGTGAATTCCTCTCACAGAGTTACAGCTTAGTTCTCAGGAAGCAGTTTACTAACGCACTTTTCGTGGAATCTGCAAAGTGAGATTTGGGAGACTATAGGTGCTCATGGTGAAAAAGGAAATATCCTCAGATAAGAACTAGAGAGAAGTTTTCTGAGAGATTGCTTTCTGATGTGTCTTCATCACAGAGAGTTCCACCCTTCCCTTCTGGGAACAAGTTGCTAACTCTGTTATCTTGTGTTCCGCAAAGTGATATTTGGGAGCTCATTGAGGGCTATGGTGAAAAAGGAAATATCCTCAGATCAAAACTGGAAAGAAGCCTTCTGAGAAACTGCATTTTGATGTGTGAATGCAACTCACAGAGTTACACGTTTCTCTTCAGTGTTCAGTTTGCTAACACAGTTTTCTGGAAATCTGCAATGGGATACTTCTGAACGCAATGAAGTTTACGCTGAGAAAGGAAATATCCTCAGATGAAAACTAGAAAGAAGCTTTCATAGAAATTTCTGGGCGTTGTGTGAATTCATCTCACAGAGTTACACTTATGTTTCATGAAGCAGTGCATTACCACTGTTTTTGAGAAACCTGAGAAGGACTTCTGTGGATCGCATTGAGGCCTACGCTGAGAAAGGAAATATCATCAGTTCAAAACGTGAAAGAGGCTTTCGGAGAAACTTCTTTCTGATCTGTGAATCCTCTCACAGAGTTACAGCTTAGTTCTCCGGAAGCAGTTTGCTAACACTTTCTTCGTGGAATCTGCAAAGTGAGATTTGGGAGTCTATAGGGGCCCATGGTGAAAAAGGAAATATCTCAGATAAGGACTAGAGAGAAGCTTCTGAGAGATTGCTTTCTGATGTGTGTCTTCATCACACAGAGTTCCACACTCCCCTTCTGGGAACAGTTTGCTAACTCTGTTATCTTGGGTTCTGCAAACTGAGATTTGGGAGCCCACAGGACCCCTGGTGACAAAGGAAATATCCTGAGATAATAACTAGAGAGAAGCTTTCTGAGAGATTGCTGTCTGATGTGTAACTTCATCACATAGCGTTCCACCCTTCCCTCTGGGAACAGTTTGCTAGCTCTGTTATTGTGTTCTGCAAAGTGAGATTTGTGACCTGATTGAGGGCTATGTTGAAAAAGGAAATATCCTCAGATCAAAACTGGAAAGAAACCTTCTGAGAAACTGCATGTCGATGTGTGAATGCAACTCACAGAGTTCCACGTTTCTCTTCAGTGTTCAGTTTGCTAACACAGTTTTCTGGACATCTGCAATGGAAAACTTCTGAACGCAATGAAGCTTACGGTGAGAAAGGAAATATCCTCAAATGAAAACTAGAAAGAAGCTTTCTTAGAAACTTCTGTGTGATGTGTGAATTCATTTCACAGAGTTGCACTTATGTTTCATGCGGCAGTTCATTACCACTGTTTTTCAGGAACCTGAGAAGGACTTCTTTGGATCGCATAGAGGTCTACGCTGAGAAAGAAATATCATCAGTTCAAAACGTGAGAGAAGCTATCTGAGAAACTTGTTTGTGATCTGTGAATTCCTCTCACAGAGTTACAGCTTAGTTCTCAGGAAGCAGTTAGCTAACACTCTTTTCGTGGAATCTGCAAAGTGAGATTTGGGAGACATAGGTGCTCATGGTGAAAAAGTAAATATCCTCAGATAAGAACTAGAGAGAAGTTTTCTGAGAGATTGCTTTCTGATGAGTGTCTTCATCACACAGAGTTCCACCCTTCCCTTCTGAGAACAGTTTAATAACTCTGTTATCTTGGGTTCTGCAAAGGGAGATTTGAGAGCTGATTGAGGCTATGGTGAAAAAGGACATATCCGCAGATCAAAACTGGAATGAAGCCTTCTGAGAAACTGAATGTCGATGTGTGAATGCAACTCACAGAGTTCCACGTTTCTCTTCAGTGTTCAGTTTGCTAACACAGTTTTCTGGAAATCTGCAATGGATACTACTGAACGCAATGAAGCTTACGGTGACAAAGGAAATATTCTCAGATGAAAACCAGAAAGAAGCTTTCTTAGAAACTTCTGCGTGATGTGTGAATTCATCTAGCAGAGTAACACTTATGTTTCATGCAGCAATCCATTACCACTGTTTTTGAAGAAACTGAGAAGGACTTCTTTAGATCGCATAGAGGCCTACAATGAGAAAGGAAATATCATCAGTTCAAAACGTAAGAGAAGCTTTCGGAGAAACTTCTTTGTAATCTGTGAATTCCTTTCACAGAGTTACAGCTTAGTTCTCAGGAAGCAGTTTGCTAACACTGTTTTCATGGAATCTGCAAAGTGAGATTTGGGAGCCTATAGGGGCCCATAGTGAAAAAGGAATTATCCTCAGATCAGAACTAGAGAGAAGCTTTCTAAGAGATTGCTTTCTAATGTGTGTCTTCAATACACAGAGTTTCCCCTTCCCTTCTGGGAACAGTTTGCTAACTCTTTTATCTTGTGTTCTGCAAAGTGACATTTGGGAGCTCATTGAGGGCTACGGTGAAAAAGGAATATCCTCAGATCAAAACTGGAAAGAAGCCTTCTGAGAAACTGAATGTCGATGTGTGAATGCAACTCACAGAGTTACACGTTTCTCTTGAGTGTTCAGTTTGCTAACACAGTTTTCTGGAAATCTGCAATGGGATACTTCTGAAGGCAATGAAGCTTACGGTGACAAAGGAAATATCCTCCGATGAAAACTAGAAAGAAACTTTCTTAGAAACTTCTGGGTGATGTGCGAATTCATCTCACAGAGTTACACTTATGTTGCATGCAGCAGTCCAGTACCACGGTTTTTGAGGAATCAGAGAAGGACTTCTTTGGATCGCAATGTGGCCTACGCTGAGAAAGGAAATATCATCAGTTTAAAACGTGAGAGAAGCTTCCTGTGAAACTTCTCTGTGATCTGTGAATTCCTCTCACAGAGTTACAGCTTAGTTCTCAGGTATCAATTTGCTAACTCTCTTTTCGTGGAATCTGCAAAGTGAGATTTGGGAGCCCATAGGGGCTCATGGTGAAAAAGGAAATATCCTCAGATGAGAACTAGAGAGAAGCTTTCTGAGAGAATGCTTTCTGATATGTGTCTTCATCACACAGAGTTCCACCCTTCCCTTTTGGGAACAGTCTGCTAACTCTGTTATCTTGTGTTCTGCAAAATGAGATTTGGGAGCTGATTGAGGGCTATGGTGAAAAAGGCAATATCCTCAGATCAAAACTGGAAAGAAGCCTTCTGAGAAACTGCATTTCGATGTGTGAACGCAACTCACAGAGTTACACGTTTCTCTTGAGTGTTCAGTTTGCTAACACAGTTCTCTGGAAATCTGCAGTGGGATACTTCTGAAGTCAATGAAGCTTACGGTGACAAAGGAAATATCCTCCGATGAAAACTAGAAAGAAACTTTCTTAGAAACTTCTGGGTGATGTGCGAATTCATCTCACAGAGTTACACTTATGTTGCATGCAGCAGTCCAGTACCACGGTTTTTGAGGAATCAGAGAAGGACTTCTTTGGATCGCATTGTGGCCTACGCTGAGAAAGGAAATATCATCAGTTAAAAACGTGAGAGAAGCTTCCTGTGAAACTTCTCTGTGATCTGTGAATTCCTCTCACAGAGTTACAGCTTAGTTCTCAGGTATCAATTTGCTAACTCTCTTTTCGTGGAATCTGCAAAGTGAGATTGGGAGCCCATAGGGGCTCATGGTGAAAAAGGAAATATCCTCAGATGAGAACTAGAGAGA
Source organism: Trachypithecus francoisi (assembly GCF_009764315.1). Lineage (NCBI taxonomy): Eukaryota > Metazoa > Chordata > Mammalia > Primates > Cercopithecidae > Trachypithecus > Trachypithecus francoisi. The sequence goes on along the minus strand of NW_022681435.1, from coordinate 48,846 downwards.
AGCTTTCTGAGAGAATGCTTTCTGATATGTGTCTTCATCACACAGAGTTCCACCCTTCCCTTTTGGGAACAGTCTGCTAACTCTGTTATCTGTGTTCTGCAAAATGAGATTTGGGAGCTGATTGAGGGCTATGGTGAAAAAGGCAATATCCTCAGATCAAAACTGGAAAGAAGCCTTCTGAGAAACTGCATTTCGATGTGTGAACGCAACTCACAGTGTTACACGTTTCTCTTCAATGTTCAGTGTGCTAAAACAGTTTTCTGGGAATCTGTAATGGGATACTTCTGAACGCAATGAAGCTTATGGTGACAAAGGAAATATCCTCAGATGAAAAGTAGAAAGAAGCTTTCTTAGAAACTTCTGGGTGATGTGTGAATTCATCTCACAGTGTTACACTTATGTTTCATGCAGCCGTCCATTACCACTGTTTTTGAGGACCTGAGAAGGACCTCTTTTAATCACATAGAGGCCTACGCTGACAAAGGAAATATCAGCAGTTGAAAATGTGAGAAGCTTTCTGAGAAACTTCTTTCTTATCTGTGAATACCTCTCACCGATTTACAGCTTAGTTCTCAGGAAGAAGTTTGCTAGCACTCTTTTCGTGGAATCTGCAAAGTGAGATTTGTGAGCCCATATGAGCTCATGGTGAAAAAGGAAATATCCTCCGATAATAACGAGAGAGAAGCTTTCTGAGAGATTGCTTTCTGATGTGTCTTCATCACAGAGAGTTCCACCCTTCCCTTTTCGGAACAGTTTGCTAACTCTGTTATCTTCTGTTCTGTAAAGGAAGATTTGTGAGATCATTGAGGGCTCTGGTGAAAAAGGAAATATCCTCAGCTCAAAACTGGAAAGAATCCTTCTGAGAAACTGCATTTCGATGTGTGAATGCAACTCACAGAGTTACACGTTTCTCTTCAGTGTTCAATTGGCAAACATAGTTTTCTGGAAATCTGCCATGGGATACTTCTGAACGCAATGAAGCTTACGGTGACAAAGGAAATATCCTCAGATGAAAATTAGAAAGAAGCTTTCTTAGAAACTACTGGGGGATGTGGGAATTCATCTCACAGAGTTACACTTATGTTTCATACAGCAGTCTATTACCACTGTTTTTGAGGAACCTAAGGAGAACTTCTTTGGATCGCATTGAGGTCTACACTCAGAAAGGAAATATCATCAGTTAAAAACGTGAGAAAAGCTTTCTGAGAAACTTCTTTGTGATCTGTGAATTTCGCTCACAGAGTTACAGTTTGTTCTCAGCAAGCAGTGTGCTAACACTCTTTTCGTGGAATCTGAAAAGTGAGATTTCGGAGCCCTTAGGGGTCCATGGAGAAAAAGGAAATATCATCGGATAAGAAATAGAGAGAAGCTTTCTGGGACATTTCTTTCTGATGTGTGTCTTCATCACAAAGATTTCCACACTTCCCTTCTGGGAACAGTTTGCTAACTCTGTTATCTTGTGTTCTGCAAAGTGAGATTTGGGAGCTGATTGAGGGCTATGGTGAAAAAGGAAATATCCTCAGATCAAAACTGGAAAGAAGCCTTATGAGAAACTGCGTTTTGGTGTGTGAATGCAACTCACAGAGTTACACGTTTCTCTTCAGTGTTCAGTTTGCTAATACTGTTTTCTGGAAATCTGCAATGGGATACTTCGGAACGCAATGAAGCTTACGGTGACAAAGGAAATATCCTCAGATGAAAACTAGAAAGAAGCTTACTTAGAAACTTCTGGATTTTGTGTGAATTCATCTCACACGGTTACACTTATGTTTTATGCAGCATTGCATTACCATTGTTTTTGAGGAACCTGAGAAGGACTTTTTTGGATCGCATTGAGGCCTACGTTGAGAAAAGAAATATCATCAGTTCCAAACGTGTAAGAAGCTTTCTGAGAAACTTCTTTGTGATCTCTGAATTCCTCTCACAGAGTTACAGCTTACTTCCCAGGAAGCAGATTGCTAACACTCTTTTCGTGGAATCTGAAAAGTCAGATTGGGAGCCCATAGGGACCCATGGTGAAAAAGGAAATATCCTGAGATAATAACTAGAGAGAAGCTCTCTGAGAGATTTCTTTCTGATGTGTGACTTCATCACACAGAGTTCCACCCTTCCCTTCTGGAAACTGTTTCTTAACTCTGTAATCTTGTGTTATGCACAGTGAGATTTTGGAGCTCATTGAGGGCTCTGGTGAAAAAGGAAATATCGTCAGATCAAAACTGGAAAGAAGCCTTCTGAGAAACTGCATTTCGATGTGTGAATGCAGCTGACAGAGTTACACGTTTCTCTTCAGTGTTCATTTTGCTAACACAGTTTTCTGGAAATCTGCAATGGGATACATCTGAACGCAATGAAGCTTACGGTGACAAAGGAAATATCCTCAGATGAAAACTACAAAGAAGCTTTCTTAGAAACTTCTGGGTGTTGTGTGAATTCATCTCACAGAGTTACACTTATGTTTCATACAGCAGTCCATTACCACTGTTTTTGAGGAACCTGAGAAGGACTTCTTTGGATCGCATTGAGGCCTACGCTGAGAAAGGAAATATCATCAGTTCAAAACGTGAGAGAAGTTTTCTGAGAACCTTCTTTGTGATCAGTGAATTCCTCTCACAGAGTTACAGCTTAGTTCTCAGGAAGCACTTTGCTAAAACTCTTTTGGTGGAATCGGCAAAGTGAGATTTGGGAGCCCATAGGGGCCCGTGGTGAAAAGGGAAATATCGTCAGATAATAAATAGAGAGAAGCTTTCTGAGACATTGCTTTCTGATGTGTGTCTTCATCACACAGAGTTCCACCCTTCCCTTCTGGGAACAATTTACTACCTCTGTTATCTTGTGTTCCGCAAAGTGAGATTTGGGAGCTCATTGAGGGCTATGGTGAAAAAGGAAATATCCTGAGATTCAACCTGGAAAGAAGCCTTTGAGAAACTGCATTTCCATGTGTGAATGCAACTCACAGACTTACACGTTTCTCTTCAGTGTTCTGTTTGCTAACGCAGTTTTCTGGCAATCTGCAATGGGATACTTCTGAACGCAATGAAGCTTACGGTGACAAAGAAATATCCTCAGATGAAAATTAGAAAGAAGCTTTCTTAGAAACTTCTGGGTGATAGATGAATTGATCTCACAGAGTTACAGTTATGTTTCATGCAGCAGTCCATGACCACTGTTTTGATGAACCTGAGAAGGACTTCTTTCGATCGCATTGATGCCTACCCTGAGAAAGGAAATACCATCACTTCAAAACGTGAGAGAAGTTTTCTGAGGAACTTCCTTGTGATCTGTGAATTCTACTCAGAGAGTTACAGCTTAGTTCTCCGGAAGCAGTTTGCTAACACTCTTTTCGTGGAATCTGCAAAGTGATATTTGGGAGCACATAGGTGCCCATGGTCAAAAAGGAAATATCCTCAGATAAGCTCTAGAGAGAAGCTTTCTGAGAGATTGCTTTCTGATGTGTGTCTTCATCACACAGAGTTCCACACTCCCCTTCTGGGAACTGTTTTTCTAACTCTGTTATCTTATGTTCTGCAAAGTGAGATTTGGGAGCCCATAGGGGCCCATGGTGAAAAAGGAAATATCCTCAGATAAGAACTAGAGAGAAGCTACCTGAGATATTGCTTTCTGATGTGTGTCTTCATCACACAGAGTTCAACACTTTCCTTCTGGGAACAGTTTGCTAACTCTGTTCTCTTGTGTTCTGCCAGGTGATATTTGGGAGCTCATTGAGGGTTATGGTGAAAAAGGAAATATCCTGAGATCTAAACTGGAAAGAAGCCTTCTGAGAAAATGCATTTCGATGTGTGAATGCAAGTCACAGAGGTACACGTTCCTCTGCAGTGTTCATGTGCTAACACAGTTTTTGGCAATCTGCAATGGAATACTTCTGAAGGCAATGAAGCTTACGGTGACAAAGGAAATATCCTCAGATGAAAACTAGAAAGAAGCTTTCTTAGAAACGTCTTGGTGATGTGTGAATTCATCTCGCCTTGTTACACTTATGTTTCATGGAGCAGGCCATTCACACTGTCTTCGAGGAACCTGGGAAGTGCTACTTTGGTTCGCAGTGAGGCCTACGCTGATAAAGAAAATATCATCAGTTAAAAAGGAGAAAGAAGCTTTCTTAGAAACTCTTTGTGATCTGTGAATTCATCTCACAGAGTTACAGCATAGTCCTCAGGAAGCAGTTTGCTAACACTCTTTTCGTGGAATCTGCAAAGTGAGATTTGGGAGCCCATAGGGGCCCAGGGTGAAAAAGGATATATCCTCAGATAATAACTAGAAAGAAGCTCTCTGAGAGATTGCTTTCTGATGTGTGACTTCATCACGCAGAATTCCACCCTTCCCTTCTTGGAAGAGTTTGCTAACACTACTGTCGTGGATTCTGGAAAGTGATATTTCGGAGCTCATTGATGGCTATGGTGAAACAGGAAGTATCCTCAGACAGAAACTGGAAAGAAGCCTTCTGAGAAACTGCATTGCGATGTGTGAATGGAAGTCACAGTGTTACCCGTTCTCTTCAATTATCAGTTTGCTAACAGAGTTTTCTTGAAATCTGCAATGGGATACTTTTCTGCGTTATGCAGCTGACGGTGAGAAGGGTAATAGCCTCAGATCAGAAAGGAAAGAAGCTTTCTGAGAAATTGCTTTCTTATTTGTGACTTCGTCTCTCAGAGTTACACCACTCTTTCTTGTCCCCGTTTCCTAGGACTGTTTCCCTGGATTCTGAGAACAGATATTTCGGATGGGTTTGAAGTGTAGAAGGCAAAGGTAATATCCTCCGAGAAAAACCAGAATGAAGCTTTCTGAGAAACTCCTTTGTGATGGGTGAATTCATTTCCCAGTGTTATACCCCGTTTGAATGGGGGAGTCTCCTAGCACTCATTTTGTGGAATCTCATAAGTGATGTCTTGGATATCATTGAATCCCAAGGTGAATAAGGAATTAACCTCAGACAATCCTGCAGCGAAGCCTTCTCAGAAACTTCTTTGCTGTGGGTGAATTCAACCCACAGAGTTCCATCACTCTTTTCACTGAGAAGCTTGCTAAGCGAGTTTTCGCAGGATCTGCAAGAGGACACACGGTGGCGCTCCGAGACCACAAATAACCTCATCTTCAAAAAGAAAGAAGCTTTCTGAGAAACTGCTTTGTGATGTGTGAATTCAAACCACTGAGTTACAGCTTTCTTTCGTGGGGCCGTTGGCTAGCCCTGTATGTGTGGAATCTGTGAACTGGTACTTGGGTTCCCTTGGAAGACTAGGGGCCAAAGAAAATATCCTCCATTTAAAACGAGAAAGAAGCTTTCTGAGAAACTTCTTTGTGATATGTGAATTCCTCTCACAGAGTTACAGCTTAGTTCTCATGAAGCAGTTTGCTAACACTCTTTTCGTGGAATCTGCAAAGTGAGATTTGGGAGCCCAGAGGGGCCCATGGTGAAAAAGGAAGTATCCTCAGATAATAACTAGAGAGAAGCTCACTGAGAGATTGCATTCTGATGTGTGACTTCATCACACAGAGTTCCACCCTTCCCTTCTTGGAACAGTTTGCTAACTCTGTTCTCTTGTGTTCTGCCAGGTGATATTTGGGAGCTCTTTGAGGGTTATGGTGAAAAAGAGAAATATCCTGAGATCAAAACTGGAAAGAAGCCTTCTGAGAAACTGCACTTCGATGTGTGAATGCAACTCACAGAGGTACACGTTTCTCTGCAGTGTTCAGTTTGCTAACACAGTTTTCTGGAAATCTGCAATGGGACACTTCTGAAGGCAATGAAGCTTACGGTGACAGAGGAAATATCCTCAGATGAAAACTAGAAAGAAGCTTTCTTAGAAACTTCTTGGTGATGTGTGAATTCATCTCACAGAGTTACACTTATGTTTCATGGAGCAGGCCATTCACACTGTCTTCGAGGAACCTGGGAAGTGCTACTTTGGATCGCATTGAGGCCTACGCTGATAAAGGAAATATCATCAGTTAAAAAGGAGAAAGAAGCTTTCTGAGAAAATTCTTTGTGATCTGTGAATTCATCTCACAGAGTTACAGCATAGTCCTCAAGAAGCAGTTTACTAACACTCTTTTTGTAGAATCTGCAAAGTGAGATTTGGGAGCCCATAGGGGCCCAGGGTGAAAAGGATATATCCTCACATAATAACTAGAGAGAAGCTCTCTGAGAGATTGCTTTCTGATGTGTGACTTCATCACGCAGAGTTCCACCCTTCCTTCTTGGAACAGTTTGCTAACACTGTTGTCATGGATTCTGGAAAGTGATATTTCGGAGCTCATTGATGGCTATGGTGAAAGAGGATGTATCCTCAGACAGAAACTGGAAAGAAGCCTTCTGAGAAACTGCATTGCGATGTGTGAATGGAAGTCACAGAGTTACCCGTGCTCTTCAATTATCAGTTTGCTAACAGAGTTTTCTTGAAATCTGCAATGGGATACTTTTCTACGCTATGCAGCTGACGGTGACAAGGGTAATAGCCTCAGATCAGAAAGGGAAAGAAGCTTTCAGAGAAATTGCTTTCTTATTTGTGACTTCATCTCTCAGAGTTACACCACTCTTTCTTGTCCCCGTTTCCTAGGACTGTTTCCCTGGATTCTGAGAACAGATATTTCGGATGGGTTTGAAGTGTAGAAGGCAAAGGTAATATCCTTCGAGAAAAACCAGAATGAAGATTTCTGAGAAACTCCTTTGTGATGGTGAATTCATTTCCCAGTGTTATACCCGTTTGAATGGGGGAGTCTCCTAGCACTCATTTTGTGGAATCTCGTAAGTGATGTCTTGGATATCATTGAATCCCAAGGTGAATAAGGATTAACCTCAGACATCCTGCAGCGAAGCCTTCTCAGAAACTTCTTTGCTGTGGTGAATTCAACCCACAGAGTTCCATCACTCTTTTCACTGAGAAGCTTGCTAAGCGAGTTTTCGCAGGATCTGCAAGAGGACACACGGTGGCGCTCCGAGACCACAAATAACCTTATCTTCAAAAAGAAACCAGCTTTCTGAGAAACCGCTTTGTGATGTGTGAATTCAAACCACTGCGTTACAGCTTTCTTTCGTGGGGCCGTTGGCTAGCCCTGTATGTGTGGAATCTGTGAACTGGTACTTGGTTCCCTTGGAAGACTAGGGGCCAAAGAAAATATCCTCCATTTAAAACGAGAAAGAGCTTTCTGAGAAACTTCTTTGTGATATGTGAATTCCTCTCACAGAGTTACAGCTTAGTTCTCATGAAGCAGTTTGCTAACACTCTTTTCGTGGAATCTGCAAAGTGAGATTTGGAGCCCAGAGGGGCCCATGGTGAAAAAGGAAATATCCTCAGATAAGAACTAGAGAGAAGCTCACTGAGAGATTGCATTCTGATGTGTGACTTCATCACACAGAGTTCCACCCTTCCCTTCTTGGAACAGTTTGCTAACTCTGTTCTCTTGTGTTCTGCCAGGTGATATTTGGGAGCTCTTTGAGGGCTATGGTGAAAAAGGAAATATCCTGAGATCAAAACTGGAAAGAAGCCTTCTGAGAAACTGCACTTCGATGTGTGAATGCAACTCACAGAGGTACACGTTTCTCTGCAGTGTTCAGTTTGCTAACACAGTTTTCTGGAAATCTGCAATGGGACACTTCTGAAGGCAATGAAGCTTATGGTGACAGAGGAAATATCCTCAGATGAAAACTAGAAAGAAGCTGTCTTAGAAACTTCTTGGTGATGTGTGAATTCATCTCGCCTAGCTACACTTATGTTTCATGGAGCAGGCCATTCACACTGTCTTCGAGGAACCTGGGAAGAGCTACTTTGGATCGCATTGAGGCCTACGCTGATAAAGGAAATATCATCAGTTAAAAAGGAGAAAGAAGCTTTCTTAGAAACTTCTGGGTGATGTGTGAATTCATCTCACAAAGTTACACTTATGTTTCATGCAGCAGTTTATTACCACTGTTTTTGAGGAAACTGAGAAGGCCTTCTTTGGATCGCATTGAGGCCTACACTGAGAAAGGAAATATCATCACTTCAAAACCTGAGAGAAGCTTTCTGAGAAACTTTTTTGTGATCTGTGAATTCCTCTCACACAGTTACAGCTTAGTTCTCAGGAAGCAGTTTGCTAACACTCTTTTCGTGGAATCTGCAAAGTGAGATTTCGGAGCTCATAGGGGCCCATGGTGAAAAAGGAATATCCTCAGATAAGAACTAGAGCGAATTTTCTGAGAGATTGCTTTCTCATGTGTGTCTTCATCACACAGAGTTCCAACCTTCCCTCTGGAACAGTTTGCTAACTCTATTATCTTGTGTTCTGAAAAGTGAGATTTGGGAGCCGATTGAGAGCTATGGTGAAAAAAGAAATATCCTCAGATCAAAACTGGAAAGAAGCCTTCTGCGAAACTGCATTACGATGTGTGAATGCAACTCAGATAGTTACACGTTTCTCTTCAGTGTTCAATTTGTTAACACAGTTTTCCGGAAATCTGCAATGGGATACTTCTGAACGTAATGAAGCTTACGGTGATAAAGGAAATATCCTCAGATGAAGGCTAGAAAGAAGCTTTCTTAGAAACTTCTGGGTGATGTGTGAATTCATCTCACCGAGTTTCACTTATATTTCATGCAGCAGTCCATTACCACTGTTTTTGAGGAACTTGAGTGGGACTTCTTTGGATCGCATTGAGGCCTACGCTGATAAAGGAAATATCAGCAGCTCAAAACGTGAGAGAAGCTTTCTGAGAAGCTTGTTTGTGTTCTGTGAATTACTCTCACAGAGTTACAGCTTAGCTCTCAGGAAGCAGTTTGCTAACACTCTTTTGGTGGAATCTGCAAACTGAGATTTGGGAGCCCACATGGGCCCATGGTGAAAAAGGAAATATCCTCAGATAAGAACTAGAGAGAAGCTTTCTGAGAAGTTGCTTTCTGGTGTGTGTCTTCATCACACAGAGTTCCACTCTTCCCTTCTGGGAACAGTCGGCTAACTCTGTTATCTTGGGTCCTGCCAAGTGAGATTTGGGAGCTCATTGAGGGCTATGGTGAAAAAGGAAATATCCTCAGATCAAAACTGGAAAGAATCCTTCTGAGAAACTGCATTTCGATGTGTCAATGCAACTATCAGTGTTACACGTTTCTCTTCACTGTTAAGTTTGTTAACACAGTTTTTCTCTAAATCTGCAACGGGATGCTTCTGTACGCAGTGAAGCTTACGGTGACAAATGAAATATCCTCAGATGAAAGTAGAAAGAAGATTCTCATAAACTTCTGGGTGATGTGTGAATTCATCTCACAGAGTTACACTTAGTTTCCGCAGCAGTCATTACCACGGTTTTTGAGGAACCTGAGAAGGACTTCTTTGAATCGCATTGAGGCCTACGCTGAGAAAGAAATATCATCAGTCAAAACGTGAGAGAAGCTTTTGAAAAACTTCTTTGTGATCTGTTAATCCCTCACAGAGCAACAGCTTAGTTCTCAGGAAGCAGTTTGCGAACACTCTTTGGGGAATCTGCAAAGTGAGATTGGGATCCCATAGGGCCCATGGTGAAAAAGGAAATATCCTAGATAAGAATAGACAGAAGCTTTCTGAGAGATTGCTGTTGATGTGTGTCTTCATCACACAGATTTCCACCCTTCCCTTCTGGAACAGTTTGCTACTCTGTGATCTGTGTTCTGCAAGTAGATTTGGGAGCTCATGAGGGCGTGGTGAAAAAGGAAAATCCTCAGCTCAAAACTGGAAAGAATCCTTCTGAGAAACTGCATTCGATGTGTGAATGCAACTCACAGAGTTACACGTTTCTCTTCAGTGTTCAGTTTCCTAACACAGTTTTCTGGAAATCTCCTATGGGATACTTCCGAACGCATGGAGCTTACAGTGAGAAAGCAAATATCTCAGATGAAAACTAGAAAGAAGCTTTCTTAGAAACTTCTGGTTGATGTGTGAATTCATCTAGCAGAGTTACACTTATGTTTCAGCAGCAATTCATTATACTGTTTTTGAGGAAAATGAGAAGGACTTCTATGGATCGCATAGAGGCCTACGCTGAGACAGGAAATATCATCAGTTGAAAACGTGAGAGAAATTTCTGAGAAATTTCATTGTATTCTATGAATTCCTCTCACAGAGTTACAGCTTAGTTCTCAGGAAGCAGTTTGCTAACACTCTTAGCGGGGAATTTACAAAGTAAGATTTGGGAGCCTATAGTGGCCCATGGTGAAAAAGGAAATATCCTCAATAATAACTAAACGGAAGCTTTCTGAGAGATTGCTTTCTGATGTGTGTCTTCATCACACAGAGTTCACCTTCCCTCTGGGAACAGTTTGCTAACTCTGTTATCTTGTGTTCTGCAAAGTGAGATTTGGATCTCATGAGTTCTATGGTGAACAAGAAAATATCCTGAGATCAAAACTGGAGGAGCCTTCTGAGAAACGCATTTTCGATTGTGAATGCAGCTCACGACTTACAGTTTCTCTTCACTGTTCAGTTTGCTAACACAGTTTTCTGGAAATCTGCAGTGGATACTTCTGATCGCAATGAGCTTATGGTGACAAGGAAATATCCTCAGATGAAAAATAAAAAGAAGCTTTCTTAGAAACTTCTGGGTGAAGTGTGCATTCATCTCACAGAGTTACACTTATGTTTCATGCAGCAATGCATTACCACAGTTATTGAGGAATCTGAGTAGGGCTACTTTGGATCTCATTGAGGCCTATGCTCATAAAGGAAATATCATCCGTTAAAAGGGAAAGAAGCTTTCTGAGAAACTTCTTTATGATCTGTGAATGTCGTCTCACAGAGTTACAACTTCCTTCAGGAACAAGTTTGCTATCACTCTTTTCGTGGAATCTGCACATGATATATTGGAGCCCATTGGGGCCCATGGGGAAAAAGCAATATCCTCAGATAATAACTAGAGAATAGCTTTCTGAGAGATTGCTTTCTGATATGGACTTCATCACACAGAGTTCCACTCTTCCCTTCTTGGAACAGTTTGCTAACACTGTTCTCGTGGATTCAGGAAAGTGATATGTGGGAGCTCATTGAGGGCTATGGTGAAAAAGGAATATCCTCAGACAGAAACTGGAAGAAGCCTTCTGAGAAACTGCATTGTGACGTGTGAATGTATCTCCCAGAGTTACAAGTTTCTCTACAGTGATGAGTTTGCTATCACAGTTTCCTGAAATCTGCAATGAAATACTTCTTACCGCTATGCAGCTGAAGTGACAAAGCAAATATACTGAGATCAAAAACTGAAGGAAGCTTTCTGAAATTGCTTTCTTATGTGTGACTTCATCTCTCAGAGTTACACACTATTTGTTGGAGCCGTTTTCTAGGACTCTTTCGTGGATTCTGAGAAGTGATATTTTGGATGGGTTGATGAGTAGAAGGACAAAGGAAATATCCTCCGAGATAAAGCGGAATGAAACTTTGAGAAAAACTGCTTTGTGATGTGTGAATTCATTTTACAGTGTTACACACCCTTTCTTGGGGGAGTTTGCTAGCACTCATTTTGTGGAATCTCAGAAGTGATGTTGAATATCGTTGAAGCCCATGGTGAATAAAGAATTATCCTCAGAGAAACCTGCAGAGAAGCCTTCTCAGAAACTTGTTTTGTGGTGGATGAATTCAGCCCACAGAGTTCGATCATTGTTTTCACTGAGCAGCTTGCTAGCAGAGTTTTCGCAGAATCTGCAATAGGACACACGGGGATGCTCCGAGACCACAAATAACTTCATCTTATAAACGAAGGAAGGTTTCTGAGAAACAGTTTTGTGATGAGTGAATTCAACGCACAGAGTTACACCTGTATTTCGTGGGGCCGTTGCCTAGCCTGGTTTGTGTGGAATCTGAGAACTGATATTTCGGATGCCTCTGAAGAAAATGGGGCCAAAGGAAATATCGTCGGTTAAAAATTTGAAAGAAGCTTTCTGAGAAACTTCTTTGTGATCTGTTAATTCCTCTCACAGAGTTACAGCTTAGTTCTCCGGTAGCAGTTTGCTAACACTCTTTTCGTGGAATCTACAAAGTGAGATTTGGGTGCCCATAGGGACCCATGGTGAAAAAGGAATATCCTCAGATAAGAACTAGACAGAAGCTTTCTGAGAGAATGCTTTTGATGTCTGTCTTCAGGACACAGAGTTCCACCCTTCCCTTCTGGGAACATTCTGCTAACTCTGTTATCTTGTGTTCTGCAAAGTGAGATTTGGGAGCTCACTGAGGGTTATGGTGAAAAAGGAAATATCCTCAGATCAAAACTGGAAAGAAGCCTTCTGAGAACTGCATGTCGATGTGTGAATGCAACTCACAGAGTTACACGTTCTCTTCAGTGATGAGTTTGCTAAAACAGTTTTCTGGAAATCTGCAATGGGATATTCTGAACACACAGTGAAGCTTACGATGACAAAGGAAGTATCCTCAGATGAAAACTAGAAAGAAGCTTTTTAGAAATTCTGGGTGATGTGTGAATTCATCTCACAGAGTTACAGTTATGTTTCATGCAGCAGTCCATTACCACTGTTTTTGAGGAACCTGAAGAGGACTTTTTGGATCGCAGAGAGGCCTACGCTGAGAAATGAAATATCATCAGTTCAGAAACTGAGAGTAGCTTTCTGAGAAACTTCTTTGTGATCTGTGAATTCCTCTCACACTGGTACAGCTTAGTTCTCAGGAAGCAGTTTGCTATCACTCTTTTCGTGGAATCTGCAATGGAGATTTGGGAACCCATTGAGGCCCATGTGAAAAAGGAAATATCCTCAGATAAGAACTAGAGAGAAGCTTTCTGAGAGATTGCTTCCTGATGTGTGCCTCATCACACAGAGTTCCACCCTTCCCTTCGGGAACAGTTTGCTAACTCTGTTATCTTGTGTTTTGCAAAGTGAGATTTGGAGCTCATTGAGGGCTATGGTGAAAAAGGAAATATCCTCAGATCAAAACTGGAAAGAAGCCTTTTGATAAACTGCATTTCTATGTGTGAATGCAACTCACAGAGTTACACGTTTCTCTTCAGTGTTCAGTTTGCTAACACAGTTTTCTGGGGATGTGCAATGCGATACTTCCGAACGCAATGAAGCTTATGGTGACAAAGGAAATGTCCTCAGATGAGAACTAGGAAGAAGCTTTCTTAGAAACTACTGGATGATGCATGATTTCAAGTCACAGAGTTACACTTATGTTCATGCAGCATTGCATTACCACTGTTTTGAGGAATCTGAGAAGGACTTCTTTGGATAGCATTGAGCCTACTCTGAAAAGGAAATATCATCATTTCAAACGTGACAGAAGCTTTCTGGGAAACTTCTTTGTGTTCTGTGAATTCCTCTCAGAGAGTTACAGCTTAGTTCTAAGGGAGCAGTTTGCTAACACTCTTTCGGGAATGTGCAAAGTGAGATTGGGAGCCCATAGGTGCTCATGGTGAAAAAGGAAATATCCTCAGATAAGAAATAGAGAGAAGCTTTCTGAGAGATGCTTTCTGAAGGCTGTGTTCATCACTCAGAGTTCCACCCTGCCTTTTGGGATCAGTTTGCTAACTCTGTCATCTTGTGTTCTGCAAAGTGGTTTTGGGAGCTCATTGAGGGTACGGTGAAAAGGAAATATCCTCAGATCAAAACTGGAAAGAAGCCGACTGAGAACTGCATTACGTTGTGAATGCAACTCACAGAGTTCCACGTTTCCCTTCAGTGTTCAGTATGCTAACACAGTTTTCTGGGCATCTGCAATGGAAAACTTCTGAACGCAGTGAAGCTTACGGTGAGATAGGAAATATCCTCAAATGAAAACTAGAAAGAAGCTTTCTTAGAAACTTCTGGGTGATGTGTGAATTCATTTCACAGAATTGCACTTATGTTTCATACGGCAGTTCATTACCACAGTTTTTGAGGAACCTGAGAAAGACTTTTTGGATCGCATAGAGGCCTACGCTGAGAAAGAAATATCATCAGTTCAAAACGTGAGAGAAGCTATCTGAGAAACTTCTTTGTGATCTGTGAATTCCTCTCACAGAGTTACAGCTTAGTTCTCAGGAAGCAGTTTGCTAGCACTCTTTTCGTGGAATCTGCAAAGTGAGATTTGTGAGCCCATGGGAGTCCATGGTGAAAAAGGAAATATCCTCTGATAATAACTAGAGAGAAGCTTTCTGAGAGATTGCTTTCTGATGTGTCTTCATCACACAGTGTTCCACCCTTCCCTTCTCGGAACAGTTTGCTAAATCTGTTATCTTGTGTTCTGCAAAGGGAGATTTGGGAGCTCATTGAGGGCTATGGCGAAAAAGGAAATATCCTCAGCTCAAATCTGGAAAGAATCCTTCTGTGAAACTGCATTTCGATGTGTGAATGCAACTCACAGAGGTACACGTTTCTCTTCACTGTTCAATTGGCAAACAGAGTTTTCTGGAAATCAGCCATGGCATACTTCTGAACGCAATGAAGCTTACGGTGACAAATGAAATATCCTCAGATGAAAACTAGAAAGAAGCTTTCTTGGAAACTTCTTGGTGATGTGTCAATTCATCTCACAGAGTTACACTTATGTTTCATGCAGCAATCCATTACCACTGTATTGAGGAACCTGAGTAAGACTTCCTTGGATCGCATTGAGGCCTACGGTGATAACGGAAATATCATCAGTTCAAAACGTGAGGGAAGCTTTAGAAGAAACTTTTTGTGTTCTGTGAATTCCTCTCACACAGTTACAGCTTAGTTCTCCAGAAGCACTTTGCTAACACTCTTTTCGTGGAATCTGCAAAGTAATTTGGGAGCCCATAGGGGCCCATGGTCAAAAAGGAAATATCCTCAGATAAGAGCTAGAGAAGCTTTCTGAGAGATTGCTTTCTGATGTATGTCTTCCTCACACAGAGTTCCACCCTAGCCTTCTGGGACAGTTTGCTAACTCTGTTATCTTTTGTTCTGCAAAGTGAGATTTGGGAGCTGATTGAGGGCTATGGTGAAAAAGGAATATCTCAGATCAAAAGTGGAAAGAAGCCTTCTAGAAACGGGATGTCGATGTGTGAAAGCAACTCACAGAGTTACACGCTTCTCTTCAGTGTTCAGTTTGCTAACACAGTTTTCTTGAAATCTGCAATGGAATACTTCTGAACTCTATGAAGCTTATGGTGACAAAGGAAATATCCTCAGATGAAAATTAGAAAGACGTTTTCTTAGAAACTTCTGAATGATGGGTGAATTCATCTCACAGAGTTACACTTGTGTTTCATGAAGTAGTCCATTACCCCTGTTTTTGAGGAACTGAGAAGGACTTCTTTGGATCGGATTGAGGCCTACGCTGAGAAAGGAAATATCATCAGTTCAAAAGGTGAGAGAAGCTTTCTGAGAAACTTCTCTGTGATCTCTGAATTCCTCTCACAGAGTTACAGCTTAGCTCTCAGGAAGCAGTTTGCTAACACTTTTTTCGTGGAATCTGCAAAGTGATATTTGGGAGCAATTAGGGGCCCATGGTGAAAAAGGAAATATCCTTCGATAAGAGCTAGAGAGAAGCTTTTTGAGAGATTAATTTCTGATGTGTGTCTTCATCACACAGAGTTCCACCCATTCCTCGGGAACAGTTTGCTAACTCTGTTATCTTGTGTTCTGCAAAGTGAGATTTGGGAGCTCTTTGAGGGCTATGGTGAAAAAGGAAATATCCTGAGATACAAATTGGAAAGAATCCTTCTGAGAAACTGCATGTTGATGTGTGAATGCAACTCACAGAGTTCCACGTTTCTCTTCAGTGTTCAGTTTGCTTACACAGTTCTCTGGAAATCTGCAATGGAAAACTTCTGAACGCAATGAAGCTTATGGTGACAAAGGAAATATCCTCAGATGAAAACTAGAAAGAAGCTCTCTTAGAAACTTGTGGGTGATGTGTGAATTCATCTCACAGAGTTACACTTATTTTTCATGCAGAAGTCCATTACCACTGTTTTTGAGGAACCTGAGAAGGACTTCTTTGGAATGCATTGAGGCCTATGATGACAAAGGAAATATCATCAGTTCAAAACGTGAGAGAAGGTTTCTGAGAAACTTCTTTGTGATCTTTGAATTCCTCTCACAGAGTTACAGCTTAGCTGTCAGGAAGCAGTTTGTTAACACTCTTTTGGTGGAATCTGCAAAGTGAAATTTGTGAGCCCATAGGGGCCCATGGTGAAAAAGGAACCTTCCTCCGATAAGAACTACAGAGAAGCTTTCTGAGAGATTACTTTCTGATGTGTGTCTCTTGATCACACAGAGTTCCACCTTCCCTCTGGGAACAGTTTGCTAACTCTGTTATCTTGTGTTCTGCAAAGTGAGATTTGGGAGCTCATTGAGGGCAATGGTGAAAAAGTAAATATCCTCAGATGAAAACTGGAAAAAGGCCTTCTGAGTAACTGCATGTCGATGTGTGAATGCAACTCACAGAGTTATACGTGTCTCTTCAGTGATGAGTTTGATAACACAGTTTTCTGGAAATCTGCCCTGGGATACTTCTGAACGCAGTGAAGCTTGCGATGACAAAGGTAATATCCTCAGTTAAAAACTAGAAAGAAGATTTCTTAGAAATTCTGGGTGATGTGTGAATTCATCTCACAGAGTTACACTTATGTTTCATGCAGCAGTCCATTACCACTGTTTTTGAGGAACCTGAGAAGGAATTCTTTGGAGGGCATAGAGGCCTACGCTGAGAAAGGAAATATCATCAGTTCAAAACGTGAGAGAAGCTTTCTGAGAAACTACTTTGTGATCTGTGAATTCCTCTCACAGAGTTACAGGTTAGTTCTCAGGAAGCAGTTTTCAAAAACTCTTTTCGTGGACTCTGCAAAGTGAAATTTGAGAACCCCTACGGGCCCCCGGTGAAAAAGGAAATAGCCTCAGATAAGAACTAGAGAGAAGCTTTCTGAGAGATTGCTTTCTGATGTGTGTCATCATCACAAAATCTTCCACTCTTCCTTTCTGGGAACAGTTTGCCAACTCTGTTATCTTGTGTTCTGCAAAGTGAGATTTGGGAGCTGATTGAGGGCTATGGTGAAAAAGGAAATATCCTCAGCTCAAAACTGGAAAGAATCCTTCTGAGAAACTGCATTTCGATGTGTGAATGCAACTCACAGAGTTACACGTTTCTCTTCAGTGTTCATTGGCTAACACAGTTTTCTGGAATCTGCAATGGGAGACTTCTGAACGCAATGAAGCTTACGGTGAGAAAGGAAATATCCTCAGAAGAAAGTGGAAAGAAGCTTTCTTAGAAACTTCTGTGTGATGTGTGAATTCACTCACAGTGTTACAGTTCTGTTTCATGCAGCAGTCCGTTACCACTGTTTTTCAGGAACCTGAGTAGGAATTCTTTGGATCGCATTGAGGCCTACACTGAGAAGGCAATATCATCAGTTGAAAACGTGAGAGAAGCTTTCCGAGAAACTTCTTTGTGATCTGTGAATTCCTCTCACAGAGTTACAGCTTAGTTCTCAGGAGCAGTTTGCTAACGCTCTTTTCGTGGAATCTGCAAAGTGAGAATTGGGAGGCAAGAGGGGTCCATGGTGAAAAAGGAAATATCCTCAGATAAGAACTTGAGAGAAGCTTTCTGACAGATTGCTTTCTGATGTGTGTCTTCATCACACAGAGTTCCACTCTTCCCTTCTGGGAACAGTTTGCCAACTCTGTTATCTTGTGTTCTGCAAAGTGAGATTTGGTAGCTCATTGAGAGCTATGGTGAAAAAGGAATTATCCTTAGATCAAAAATGGAAAGAAGCCTTCTGAGAAACTGAATGTCGATGCGTGAATGCAACGCACAGAGTTACAGGTTTCTCTTCAGTGTTCAGTTAGCTAACACAGTTTTCGGGAAATCTGCCATGGGATACTTCTCAACGCAATGTAGCTTACGGTGACAAAGGAAATATCCTCAGATGAAAACTAGAAAAAAGCTTTCTTAGAAACTTCTTCCTGATGTGTGAATTCATCTCAGCGAGTTACACTTATGTTTCATGCAGCAATCCATTACCACTGTATTTGAGGAAACTGAGAAGGACGTCTTTGGATCGCATTGAGGCCTACGGTGGTAAAAGAAATATCATCAGTTCAAAACGTGAGAGAAGCTTTATGAGAAACTTTTTTGTGATCTGTGAATTCCTCTCACACAGTTACAGGTTAGTTCTCCGGAAGCAGTTTGTTAACACTCTTTTCGTGGAAACTGCAAAGTGATATTTGGGAGCCCCTAGGGGCACATGGTCAGAAAGGATATATCCTCAGATAAGAGCTAGAGAGAAGCTTTCTGAGAGATTGCTTTCTGATGTGTGTCTTCCTCACACTGAGTTCCACCATTGCCTTCTGGGAACAGTTTGCTAACTCTGTTATCGTGTGTTCTGCAAAGTGACATTTGGGAGCTGATTCAGGACTATGGTGAAAAAGGAAATATCCTCAGTTGAAAACTGGAAAGAAGCCTTCTGAGAAACTGCATTTCGATGTGTGAATGCAGCTCACAGAGTTCCACGTTTCTCTTCAGTGTGCAGTTTGCTAACACAGTTGTCTGGGAATCTGCAATGGGATACTTCTGAACGCAATGAAGTTTACACTGACAAAGGAATATCCTCAGATGGAAACGAGAAAGAATCTTTCTTGAAAATTTCTGGGCGTTGTGTTAATTCATCTCACAGAGTACACTTATGTTTCATGCAGCAGTCCTTACCAGTGTTTTTGAGGAACCTGAGAAGGACCTCTTTGGATCGCTTTGAGGCCTACTCTGATAAAGGAATATCATCAGTTCAAAACGTGAGAGAACCTTTCTGAGAAACTTCTTTGTGATCTGTGAATTCCTCTCACAGAGTTACAGCTTATTTTTCAGGAAGCACTTTGCAAACACTCTTTTCGTGGAATCTGCAGAGTGAGATTTGGGAGCCCATAGGTGCCCATGGTGAAAAAGGAAATATCCTCAGATAAGAACTAGAGAGAAGCTTTCTGAGAGATTGCTTTCTGATGTGTGTCTTCATCACACAGAGTTCCACCCTTCCCTTCTGGGAACAGTTTGCTAGCTCTGTTATCTTGTGTTCTGCAGAGTCAGATTTGGGAGCTCATTGAGGGCTATGGTGAAAAAGGAAATATCCTGAGATCAAACTTGGAAGGAAGCCTTCTGAGAAACTGCACTTCGATATGTGACTGCAACTCTCAGAGTTACACGTTTCTCTCCAGTTCTCAGTTTGCTAACACATTTTCTGGAAAGCTGCAATGGGATATTTCTGAAGGCAATGAATCTTACGCTGACAAAGGAAAAATCCTCAGATGAAAGCTAGAAAGAAGCTTTCTTAGAAACTTCTGGGTGATGTGTGAATTCATCTCACAGAGTTACACTTACGTTTCTTGCAGCAGTCCATTACCACTGTTTTTGAGGCACCTGAGAAGGACTACTTTGGATCGCATTGAGGCCTACGCTTATAAAGGGAATATCATTAGTTCAAAACAGGAGAGAAGCTTTCTGAGGAACTTCTTTGTGATCTGTGAATTCCTCTGACAGAGTTACAGCTTAGTTCTCAGGAAGCAGTTTGCTAACACTCTTTTCGTGGAATCTGCAAATTGAGATTTGGAAGTCCCTAGGGGCCCATGATGAAAAAGGAAATATTCTCAGATAAAGGAAATATCCTCAGATAATAACTAGAGAGAAGCTTTCTGAGAGATGGCTGTCTGATGTGTGACTTCATCACATAGTGTACCACCCTTCCCTTCTGGGAACAGTTTGCTAACTCTGTTATCTTGTGTTCTGCAAAGTGAGATTTGAGACCTGATTGAGGGCTATGGTGAAAAAGGAAATATCCTCAGATCAAAACTGGAAAGAAACCTTCTGAGAAACTGCATCTCGATGTGTGAATGCAGCTGACAGAGTTAACAGTTTCTCTTCAGTGTTCAGTTTGCTAACACAGTTTTCTGGAAATCTGCAATGGGATACTTCTGAACGCAATGAAGCTTACGGTGACAAAGGAAATATCCTCAGATGAAAACAAGAAAGAAGCTTTCTTAGAAACTTCTGTGTGATGTGTGAATTCATCTCACAGAATTACACTTATGTTTGATGCAGCAGTCCATTACCACTGTTTTGTAGAACCTGAGAAGTACTTCTTTGGTTCGCATTGAGGCCTACGCTGAGAAAGGAAATATCATCAGTTCAAAACGTGAGAGAAACTTTCTGAGAAACTTCTTTGTGATCTGTGAATTCCTGTCACAGAGTTACAGCTTAGTTCTCAGGTATCAATATGCTAACTCTCTTTTCGTGGAATCTGCAAAGTGAGATTTCGGAGCCCATAGGGGCCCATTGTGAAAAAGTAAATATCCTCAGATGAGAACTAGAGAGAAGCTTTCTGAGAGAATGCTTTCTGATGTGTGTCTTCATCACACAGAGTTCCACCCTTCCCTTCTGGGTACAGTTTGCTAACTCTGTTATCTTGTCTTCTGTAAAGTGAGACTTGGGAGCTGATTGAGGGCTATGGTGAAAAAGGAAACATCCTCAGGTCAAAATTGGAAAGAAGCCTTCTGAGAAACTGCATTTCCATGTGTGAATGCATCTCACAGAGTTATACTTTTTTCTTCAGTGTTCAGTTTGCTAACACTGTTTTCTGGAAATCTGCAATGGGATACTTCTCTGGGCAATGAAGCTTACGGTGACAGGGGAAATATCCGCAGATGAAAACTAGAAAGAAGCTTTCTAGAAACTTCTGGGTGATGTGTGAATTCATCTCACAGAGTTTCACCTATGTTTCATGCAGCAGTCCATTACCACTGTTTTTCAGGAACCTGACAACGACTTCTTTGGATCGGATTCAGGCCTACGCTGATAAAGGAAATATCATCACTTCAAAACGTTAGAGAAACTTTCTGAGATACTTCTTTGTGATCTGTGACTTCCTCTCACAGAGTTACAGCTTAGTTCTCAGGAAGCAGTATGCTAACACTCTTTTCGTGGAATCTGCAAAGTGAGATTTGGGAGCCCATAGGGCCCCATGGCGAAAAAGGAAATATCCTCAGATAAGAACTTGAGAAAAGCTTTCTGAGTGACTGTTTTCTGATGTGTGTCTTCATCACACAGAGTTCCACATTTCTCTTCTGGGAACAGTTTGCTAACTCTGTTATCTTGTGATCTGGAAAGCGAGATTTGAGAGCCTATAGGAGCATATGGTGAAAAAGGAAATATTCTCCGATAATCACTAGAGAGAAGCTTTCTGAGAGATTGCTTTCTGATGTGTGACATCATCACAGAGAGTTCCACCCTTCCCTTCTGGGAACGGTTTGCTAACTCTATTATCTTGTGTTCTGCAAAGTGAGATTTGGCAACTGATTGAGGGCTATGGTGAAAAAGGAAATATCCTCAGATCAAAACTGGAAAGAAGCCTTCTGAGAAACTGCATTTCGATGTGTGAATGCAACTCACAGACTTACACGTTTCTCTTCAGTGTTCAGTTGGCTAACACAGTTTTCTGGAAATCTGCAATGGGATACTTCCGAACGCAATGAAGCTTACGGTGACAAAGGAAATATCCTCAGATGAAAACTAGAAAGAAGCTTTCTAAGAAACTTCTTGGTGATGTGTGAATTCATCTCACAGTGTTACACTTATGTTTCATGCAGCAGTCCATTACCACTGTTTTGAGCAACCTAAGGAGAACTTCTGTGGATCGCATTGAGGTCTACACTCAGAAAGGAAATATCATCAGTTCAAAACGTGAGAAAAGCTTTCTGAGAAACTGCTTTGTGATCTGTGAATTCCTCTCACAGAGTTACAGTTTGTTCTCAGCAGGCAGTGTGCTAAAACTATTTCCGTGGAATCTGCAAAGTGAGATTTCGGAGCCCATAGGGTTCCATGGTGAAAAAGGAAATATCATCGGATAAGAAATAGAGAGAAGCTTTCTGGGAGATTTATTTCTGATGTGTGTCTTCATCACTAAGATTTCCACACTTCCCTTCTGGGAACAGTTTGCTACCTCTGTTATCTTGTGTTCCGCAAAGTGAGATTTGGGAGCTGATTGAGGGCTATGGTGGAAAAGGAAATATCCTCAGATCAAAATTGGAAAGAAGCCTTCTGAGAAACTGCATTTCGATGTGTGAATGCAACTCACAGAGTTACACATTTCTCTTCAGTGTTCAGTTTGCTAACACAGTTTTCTGGAAATCTGCAATGGGATACTTCTGAACGCAATGAAGCTTACGGTGACAAAGGAAATTTCCTCAGATGAAAACTAGAAAGAAGCTTTCTTAGAAACTTCTGAGTGTTGTGTGAATTCATCTCACACGGTTACACTTATGTTTCATGCAGCATTGAATTACCACTGTTTTTCAGGAACCTGAGAAGGACTTCTTTGGATCGCATTGAGTCCTACGCTGAGAAAGGAAATATCATCAGTTCCAAACGTGTGAGAAGCTTTCTGAGAAACTTCTTTGTGATCTGTGAATTCCTCTCACAGAGTTACAGCTTCCTTCCCAGGAAGCAGATTGCTAACACTCTTTTCGTGGAATCTACAAAGTCAGATTGGGAGCCCATAGGGACCCATGGTGAAAAAGGGAATATCCTGAGATAATAACTAGAGAGAAGCTCTCTGAGGCATTGCTTTCTGATGTTTGTCTTCATCACACAGAGTTCCACCCTTCCCTTCTGGAAACAGTTTACTAACTCTGTAATCTTGTGTTATGCAAAGTGAGATTTGGGAGCTCATTGAGGGCTATGGTGAAAAAGGAAATATCGCCAGATGAAAACTGGAAAGAAGCCTTCTGAGAAACTGCATTTCGAAGTGCGAATGCAGCTAACAGAGTTACACGTTTCTCTTCAGTGTTCATTTTGCTAACACAGTTTTCTGGAAATCTGTAATGGGATACATCTGAACGCAATGAAGCTTACGGTGACAAAGGAAATATCCTCAGATGAAAACTACAAAGAAGCTTTCTTAGAAACTTCTGGGTGTTGTGTGAATTCATCTCACAGAGTTACCCTTATGTTTCATGCAGCAGTCCATTACCACTGTTTTTGAGGAACCTGAGAAGGACTGCTTTGGATCTCATTGAGGCCTACGCAGAGAAAGGAAATATCATCAGTTCAAAACGTGAGAGAAGCTTTCTGAGAAACTTCTTTGTGATCAGTGAATTCCTCTCACAGAGTTACAGCTTAGTTCTCAGGAAGCAGTTTGCTAACACTCTTTTGGTGGAATACGCAAAGTGAGATTTGGGAGCCCATGGGGACCCGTGGTGAAGAAGGAAATATCCGCAGATAATAACTAGAGAGAAGATTTCTGAGAGATTGCTTTCTGATGTGTGTCTTCATCACACAGAGTTCCACCCTTCCCTTCTGGGAACAATTTACTACCTCTGTTATCTTGTGTTCCGCAAAGTGAGATTTTGGAGCTCATTGAGGGCTATGGTGAAAAAGGAAATAATCTGAGGTCAAAACTGGAAAGAAGCCTTTGAGAAACTGCATTTCCATGTGTGAATGCAACTCTCAGACTTACACGTTTCTCTTCAGTGCTCTGTTTGCTAACGCAGTTTTCTGGCAATCTGCAATGGGATACTTCTGAACGCAATGAAGCTTACGGTGACAAAGAAATATCCTCAGATGAAAACTAGAAAGAAGCTTTCTTAGAAACTTCTGGGTGATAGATGAATTGATCTCACAGAGTTACAGTTGTGTTTCATGCAGCAGTCCATGACCACTGTTTTTGATCGTCCTGAGAAGGACTTCTTTGGATCGCATTGAGGTCTATGCTGAGAAAGGAAATATCATCAGTTCAAAACGTGAGAGAAGCTTTCTGAGAAACTTCTTTGTGATCTGTGCATTCTCCTCAGAGAGTTACAGCTTAGTTCTTCGGAAGCAGTTTGCTAACACTCTTTTCATGGAATCTGCAAAGTGATATTTCGGAGCACATAGGGGCCCATGGTCAAAAAGGAAATATCCTCAGATAAGTTCTAGAGAGAAGCTTTCTGAGAGATTGCTTTCTGATGTGTGTCTTCATCACACAGAGTTCCACACTCCCCTTCTGGGAACAGTTTGCTAACTCTGTTATCTTATGATCTGCAAATTGAGATTTGGGAGCCCATGGGGGCCCATGGTGGAAAAGGAAATATCCTCAGATAAGAACTAGAGAGAAGCTTCCTGAGATATTGCTTTCTGATGTGTGTCTTCATCACACAGAGTTCAACCCTTTCCTTCTGGGAACAGTTTGGTAACTCTGTTATCTTGTGCCTGCAAAGTGAGATTTGGGAGCTGATTGAGGGCTATGGTGAAAAAGGAAATATCCTCAGATCAAAACTGGAAAGAAGCCTTCTGAGAAACTGCATTTCAATGTGTGAATGCAACTCACAGAGTTACACGTTTCTCTTCAGGGTTCAGTTTGCTAACACAGTTTTCTGGAAATCTGCAATGGGATACTTCTGAACGCAATGAATCTTACGGTGAAAAACGAAGTATCCTCAGATGAAAACTAGAAAGAAGCTTTCTTAGAAACTTCTGGGTGATGTATGAATTCATCTCATAGAGTTGCACTTATGTTTCATGCAGCAGTTCATTACCGCTGTCTTTGAGGAACCTGAGAAGGACTTTTTTGGATCGCATTGAGGCCTACGCTGATAAAGGAAATATCACCAGTTCAAAACGTGAGAGAAGCTTGCTGAGAAATTTCCTTGTGATCTGTTAATTCCTCTCACAGAATTACAGCTTAGTTCTCAGGAAGCAGTTTGCTAACACTCTTTTCATGGAATCTGCTAAGTGAGATTTGGGAGCCCATAGTGCTCCATGGTGAAAAAGGAAATATCCTCAGCTAAGAACTAGAGAAAAGCTTTCTGAGAGTTTGCTTTCTAATGTGTGTCTTCATCACACAGAGTTCCACCCTTCCCTTCTTCGAACAGTTTGCTAACTCTGTTATCTTGTGTTCTGCAAAGTGAGATTTGGGAGCTGATTGAGGACTATAGTGAAAAAGGAAATATCCTCAGATCAAAACTGGAAAGAAACCTTCTGAGAAACTGAATGTCGATGTGTGAACGCAACTCACAGAGCTACATGTTTCTCTTCGGTGTTCAGTGTGCTAACACAGTTTTCTGGAAATCTGCAATGGGATACTTCTGAATGCAATGAATCTTATGGTGACAAAGGAAATATCCTCAGGTGAAAACTAGAAAGAAGCTTTCTTAGAAACTTCTGGGTGATGTGTGAATTCATCTCACAGAGTTGCACTGATGTTTCATGCAGCAGTCCATTACCACTGTTTTTGAGGAACCTGAGAAGGATTTCTTTGGATCACATAGAGGCCTATGCTGAGAAAGGAAATATCATCAGTTGAAAACGTGAGAGAAGCTTTCTGAGAAACTTCTTTGTGATCTCTGAATTCCTCTCACAGAGTTACAGCTTAGTTCTCCGGAAGCAGTTTGTTAACACTCTTTTCGTGGAAACTGCACAGTGAGATTTGGGAGCCCCTAGGGGCCCATGGTCAGAAAGGATATATCCTCAGATAAGAGCTAGAGAGAAGCTTTCTGAGAGATTGATTTCTGATGTGTGTCTTCATCACAACATGTTCCACTCTTCCTTTCTGGGAACAGTTTGCCAACTCTGTTATCTTGTGTTCTGCAAAGTGAGATTTGGGGGCTGATTGAGGGCTATGGTGAAAAAGGAAATATCCTCACCTCAAAACTGGAAAGAATCCTTCTGAAAAACTGCATTTCGATGTGTGAAAGCAACTCAGAGTTACACGTTTCTCTTCAGTGTTCAATTGGCTAACACAGTTTTCTGGAAATCTGCAATGGGAGACTTCTGAACGCAATGAAGCTTGCGGTGATAAAGGAAATATCCTCAGATGAAAAGTGGAAAGAAGCTTTCTTAGAAACTTCTGTGTGATGTGTGAATTCATCTCACAGTGTTACAGTTATGTTTCATGCAGCAGTCCGTTACCACTGTTTTTCAGGAACCTGAGTAGGAATTCTTTGGATCGCATTGAGGCCTACACTGAGAAAGCAAATATCATCAGTTGAAAACGTGAGAGAAGCTTTCTGAGTAACTTCTTTGTGATCTGTGAATTCCTCCCACAGCTTAGTTCTCAGGAGCAGTTGGCTAACGCTATTTTCGTGGAATCTGCAAAGTGAGAATTGGGAGGCAATAGGGGTCCATGGTGAAAAATGAAATATCCTCAGATAAGATCTTGAGAGAAGCTTTCTGAGAGATTGCTTTCTGATGTATGTCTTCATCACACAGAGTTCCACCCTTCCCTTCTGGGAACAGTTTGCCAACTCTGTTATCTTGTGTTCTGCAAAGTGAGATTTGGTAGCTCATTGAGTGCTATGGTGAAAAAGGAATTATCTTTAGATCAAAAATGGAAAGAAGCCTTCTGAGAAACTGAATGTCGATGCGTGAATGCAACTCAAAGGGTTACACGTTTCTCTTCAGTGTTCAGTTAGCTAACACAGTTTTTGGGAAATCTGCCATGGGATACTTCTCAACACAATGAAGCTTACGGTGACAAAGGAAATATCCTCAGATGAAAACTAGAAAAAAGCTTTCTTAGAAACTTCTTGCTGATGTGTGAATTCATCTCACGGAGTTACACTTATGTTTCATGCAGCAATCCATTACCACTGTATTTGAGGACACTGAGAAGGACGTCTTTGGATCGCATTGAGGCCTACGGTGTTAAAAGAAATATCATCAGTTCAAAACGTGAGAGAAGCTTTATGAGAAACTTTTTTGTGATCTGTGAATTGCTCTCACACAGTTACAGCTTAGTTCTCCGGAAGCAGTTTGTTAACACTCTTTTCGTGGAAACTGCAAAGTGATATTTGGGAGCCCCTAGGGGCACATGGTCAGAAAGGATATATCCTCAGATAAGAGCTAGAGAGAAGCTTTCTGAGAGATTGCTTTCTGATTTGTGTCTTCCTCACACTGAGTTCCACCCTTGCCTTCAGGGAACAGTTTGCCAACTCTGTTATCTTGTGTTCTGCAAAGTGAGATTTGGGAGCTGATTCAGGACTATGGTGAAAAAGGAAATATCCTCAGTTGAAAACTGGAAAGAAACCTTCTGAGAAACTGCATCTCGATGTGTGAATGCAGCTGACAGAGTTAACCGTTTCTCTTCAGTGTTCAGTTTGCTAACACAGTTTTCTGGAAATCTGCAATGGGATACTCCTGAATGCAATGAAGCTTACGGTGACAAAGGAAATATCCTCAGATGAAAACAAGAAAGAAGCTTTCTTAGAAACTTCTGGGTGATGTGTGAATTCATCTCACAGAATTACACTTATGTTTCATGCAGCAGTACATTACCATTGTTTTGTAGGAACCTGAGAAGGACTTCTTTGGATCGCATTAAGGTCTACGCTGAGAAAGGAAATATCATCAGTACAAAACGTGAGAGAAGCTTTCTGAGAAACTTCTTTGTGATCTTTGAATTCCTCTCACAGAGTTACAGCTTAATTTTGAGGAAGCAGTTTGCTCACACTCTTTTCGTGGAATCTGCAAAGTCAAATTTGGGAGCCCGTAAGGGCCCATGGTGAAAAAGGAAATATCCTCAGATAAGAACTAGAGAGAAGCTTTCCTAGAGATTGTTTTCTGATGTGTGTCTTCGTCACACAGAGTTCAATCCTTCCCTTCTGCGAACAGTTTGCTAACTCTGTTATCTTGTGTTCTGCAAACTGAGATTTGGGAGCCCATAGGGGCCCCCGGTGACAAAGGAAACATCCTCAGATCGGAACTAGAGGGAAGCATTCTGAGAGATTGCTTTCTGATGTGGGACATCATTACACAGAGTTCCATCCTTCCCTTCTTGGAACAGTTTGCTAACTCTGTTATCTTGTGTTCTGTAAAGTGAGATTTGGGAGCTGATTGAGGGCTATGGTGAAAAAGGAAGCATCCTCAGATCAAAACTGGAAAGAAGCCTTCTGAGAAACTGCATTTCGATGTGTGAATGCAACTCACAGAGTTACAATTTTCTATTCAGTGTTCAGTTTGCTAACACTGTTTTCTGGAAATCTGCAATGGGATACTTCTCTGGGCAATGAAGCTTACGGTGACAGGGGAAATATCCGCAGATGAAAACTAGAAAGAAGCTTTCTAGAAACTTCTGGGTGATGTGTGAATTCATCTCACAGAGTTTCACCTATGTTTCATGCAGCAGTCCATTACCAGTGTTTTTCAGAAACCTGACAACGACTTCTTTGGATCGAATTCAGGCCTACGCTGATAAAGGAAATATCATCAGTTCAAAACGTTAGAGAACCTTTCTGAGATACTTCTTTGTGATCTGTGACTTCCTCTCACAGAGTTACAGCTTAGTTCTCAGGAAGCAGGGTGCTTACACTCTTTTCGTGGAATCTGCAAAGTGAGATTTGGGAGCCCATAGGGCCCCATGGCGAAAAAGGAAATATCCTCAGATAAGAAGTTGAGAAAAGCTTTCTGAGTGACTGTTTTCTGATGTTTGTCTTCATCACACAGATTTCCACCCTTCCTTTTTGGGAACAGTTTGCTAACTCTGTTATCTTGTGTTCTGCAAAGTGAGATTATGGAGCTCATTGAGGGCTGTGGTGAAAAAGGAAATATCCTCAGATCTAAACTGGAAAGAATCCTTCTGAGAAACTGCATTTTGATGTGTGAATGCAACTCACAGAGTTACACGTTTCTCTTCAGTGTTCAATTTCCTAACACAGTTTTCTGGAAATCACCAATGGGATACTTCTGAACGCATGGAGCTTACGGTGAGAAAGCAAATATCCTCACATGAAAACTAGAAAGAAGCTTTCTTAGAAACTTCTGGGTGATGTGTGAAGTCATCTAACAGAGTTACACTTATGCTTCATGCAGCAGTCCATTACTACTGTTTTTGAGGAAAATGAGAAGGACTTCTATGGATCGCATAGAGGCCTACGTTGAGAAAGGAAATATCATCAGTTGAAAACGTGAGAGAAGCTTTCTGAGAAATTTCATTGTATTCTATGAACTTCTAACACAGAGTTACAGCTTAGTTCTCAGGTAGCAGTTTGCTAACACTCTTTTCGTGGAATTTACAAAGTAGATTTGGGAGCCTATAGGGGCCCATGGTGAAAAAGGAAATATCCTCAGATAATAACTAAAGGGAAGCTTTCTGAGAGATTGCTTTCTGATGTGTGTCTTCATCACACAGAGTTCCACCCTTCCCTTCTGGGAACAGTTTGCCAACTCTGTTATCTTGTGTTCTGCAAAGTGAGATTTGGGAGCTCATTGAGGGCTATGGTGAAAAGGGTAATATCCTCAGATAAAAAATGGAAAGAAGCCTTCTGAGAAACTGAATGTCAATGAGTGAATGCAACTCACAGAGTACACGTTTCTGTTCAGTGTTTAGTTTGATAACACAGTTTTCTGGAAATCTGCAAAGGGATACTTCTGAACGCTATGAAGCTTACGGTGACAAAGGAAATGTCCTCAGATGAACACTAGAAAGACGCTTTCTTAGAAACTTCTGGGTGATGTGTGAATTTATCTCACAAATTTACACTTATGTTTCATGCAGAAGTCCATTACCACTGTTTTTGAGGAACCTGAGAAGGACTTCTTTGGATCGCATTGTGGCCATCCTGAGAAACGAAATATCCGTTGAAAACATAAGAGAAGCTTTCTGAGAAACTTCTTAGTGATCTGTGAATTCCTTTCACAGAGTTCAGCTTAGTTCTCAGAAGCAGTTTGCTAACACTCTTTTCGTGGAATCTGCAATGTGAGATTTGACAGCCCATAGGGGACAAGAGTGAAAAAGGAAATATACTCCGATAAGAACAGAGAGAAGCTTTCTGAGAGATTGCTTTCTGCTGTGTGTCTTCATCACCAGAGTTCTGAGAAGCCTTCTGAGAAACTGCATGTCGATGTGTGAATGCAACTCACAGAGTTACACGTTTCTCTAAAGTGTTCCGTTTGCTAACACAGTTTTCTGGAAATCTGTAATGGGATA
Organism: Trachypithecus francoisi; assembly: GCF_009764315.1. NCBI lineage: Eukaryota > Metazoa > Chordata > Mammalia > Primates > Cercopithecidae > Trachypithecus > Trachypithecus francoisi. The sequence goes on along the minus strand of NW_022681435.1, from coordinate 19,004 downwards.
CTTCTAAATGCAGAGAAGCTTGCGATGACAAAGGTAATATCCTCAGATAAAAACTAGAAAGAAGCTTTCTTAGAAATTCTGTGTGATGTGTGAATTCATATTACAGAGATACACTTATATTTCATGCAGCAGTCCATTACAATTGTTTTTGAGGAACCTGAGAAGGACTTCTTTAGATGGCATAGAGGCCTACGCTGATAAAGGAAATATCATCAGTTCAAAACGTGAGAGAAGTTTTCAGAGAAACTTCTTTGTGATCTGTGAATTCCTCTCACAAAGTTAAAGCTTAGTTCTCAGGAGCAGTTTGCTAACACTCTTTTCGTGGAATCTGCAAAGTGAGGTTTGGCAACCCAGGGGCCCATGGTGAAAAAGGAATAACGTCAGATAATACTAGAGAGAAGCTTTCTGAGAGATTGCTTCCTGATGTGTGTCTTCATCACACAGAGTTCCACCCTTCCCTTCTGGGAACAGTTTGATAATTCAGTTATCTTGTGTTCTGCAAAGTGAGATTTGGGAGCTCATTGAGGGCTATGGTCAAAAAGGAAATATCCTCAGATCAAAACTGGAAAGAAGCCTTCTGAGAAACTGCATTTCGATGTGTGAATGCAACTCACAGAGTTACACGTTTCTCTTAAATGTTCAGTTTGCCGACACAGTGTTCTGGGAATCTGCAATGGAATACTTCTGAACGCAATGAATCTTACGGTGACAAAGGAAATGTTCTCCGATGAAAACTAGAAAGAAGCTTTCTTAGAAATTCTGGGTGATGTGTGAATTCATCTCACAGAGTTACACTTATGTTTCATGCAGCAGTCCATTACCACTGTTTTTGAGGAACCTGAGAAGGACTGCTTTGGATGGCATAGAGGCCTACGCTGAGAAAGGCAATATCACCAGTTCAAAACGTGAGAGCAGCTTTCTGAAAAACTTCTTTGTGATCTGTGAATTCCTCTCATAGAGTTACAGCTTAGTTCTCAGGAAGCAGTTTGCTAACACTATTTCGTGGAATCTGCAAAGTGAGATTTTGGAGCCCATAGGGACCCATGGTGAAAAAGGAAATATCGTCAGATAATAACTAGAGAGAAGCTTTCTGAGAGATTGCTTTCTGATGTGTCTCTTGATCACACAGAGTTCCACCCTTCCCTTCTGGGAACAGTTTGCTAACTCTGTTATCTTGTGTTCTGCAAAGTGAGATTTGGGAGCTCATTGAGGGCTATGGTGAAAAAGTAAATATCATCTGATGAAAACTGGAAAGAAGCCTTCTGAGAAACTGTATGTCGATGTGTGAATGCAACTCACAGAGTTACACGTTTCTCTTCAGTGTTCAGTTTGCTAACACAGTTTTCTGGAAATCTGCAATGGGATACTTCTGAACGCAGTGAAGCTTACGGTGACAAAGGAAATATCCTCAGATCAAAACTGGAAAGAAGGTTTCTTAGAAATTCTGGGTGATGTGTGAATTAATCTCACAGACTTACACTTATGTTTCATGCAGCAGTCCATTACCACTGTTTTTGAGGAACCTGAGAAAGACTTCTTTGGATCACATTGAGGCCTACGCTGAGAAAGGAAATATCATCAGTTCAAAACGTGAGAGAAGATTTCTGAGAAACTTCTTTGTGATCTGTGAGTTCCTCTCACAAAGATACAGCTTAGTTCTCAGGCAGCCGTTTGCTAACACTCTTTTCGTGGAATCTGCAAAGTGTGATTTGGGAGCCCATAGGGACCCATGGTGAAAAAGGTAATATCCTGCATTAATAACTGTTGAAAAGCTTCCTGAGAGATTGCTTACTGATGTGTGTCTTCATCACTCTGAATTCCACCCTTCCCTTCTGGGAACAGTTTGCTAACTCTGTTATCTTGTGTTCTGCAAAGGAAGATTTGGGAGCTCATTGAGGGCTATGGTGAAAAAGGAAATAACCTAAGATCAAAACTGGAAAGAAGCCTTCTGAGAAACTGCATGTCGATGTGTGAATGCAACTCACAGAGTTACACGTTTCTTTTCAGTGTTCAGTTTGCTAACACAGTTTTCTGGAAATCTGCAATGGGATGCTTCTGAACAGAGTAAAGCTTACGATGACCAAGGAAATATCCTCAGATGAAACCTAGAAAGAAGATTTCTTAGAAACTTGTGGGTGATGTGTGAATTCATATCACAGAGTTACACTTATGTTTCATGCAGCGTCCATTACCACTGTTTCTGAGGAACCTGAGAAGGACTTCATTGGATCGCATTGAGGCGTATGCTGATAAGAAAATATCATCAGTTCAAAACGTGAGAGAAGCTTTCTGAGAAACTTCTTGGTGATCTGTGAATTCCTCTCACAGGGTTACAGCTAGTTCTCAGGAATCAGTTTGCTAACACTCTTTTCGTGGAATCTACAAAGTGAGTTTGGGGAGCTCATAGGGGCCCTTCGTGAAAAAGGAAATATCCTCAGATAAGAACTAGAGAGAAGCTTTCTGAGAGATTGCTTTCTTATGTGTGTCTTCATCACACAGGATTCCACCCTTCCCTTCTGGGAACAGTTTGCTAACTCTGTTATCTTGTGTTCCGCAAACTGAGATTTGGGAGCCCATAGGGGCCCATGGTGAAAAAGGAATTATCCTCAGATAAGAACTAGAGAGAAACTTTCTGAGAGGTTGCTTTCTGATGTGTGACTTCATCACACAGTGTTCCCCCCTTCGCTTCTTGGAACAGTTTTGTAACTCTTTTATCTTGTGTTCTGCAAAGTGAGATTTGGGAGCTGATTGAGGGCTATGGTGAAAAAGGAAATATCCTCAGATCAAAACTGGACAGAAGCCATCTGAGAATTGCATTTCGATGTGTGAATGCAACTCATAGAGTTACACGTTTCTCTTCAGTGTTCAATTGGCTAACACAGTTTTCTGGAAATCTTCAATGGGAGACTTCTGAACGCAATGAAGCTTACGGTGATGAAGGAAATAATCTCAGATGAAAAGTAGAAGAAGCTTTCTTAGAAACTTCTTGTGATGTGTGAATTCAGCTCACAGTGTTACACTTATGTTTCTTGCAGCAGTCCATTACCACTCTTTTTCAGGAACCTGAGTAGGAATTCTTTGGATCGCATTGAGGCCTACGCTGAGAAAGCAAATCATCAGTTGAAAACGTGACAGAAGCTTTCTGAGAAACTCCTTTGTGATCTGTGAATTCCTCTCACAGAGTTACAGCTTAGTTCTCAGGAGCAGTTTGCTAACGCTCTTTTCGTGGAATCTGCAAAGTGAGAATTGGGAGCCAATAGGGGTCCATGGTGAAAAAGGAAATATCCTCAGATAGAACTTGAGAAAGCTTTCTGAGAGATTGCTTTCTGATGTGTGTCTTCATCACACAGAGTTCCACCCTTCCCTTCTGGGAACAGTTTGCCAACTCTGTTATCTTGTGTTCTGCAAAGTGAGATTTGGGAGCTCATTGAGGACTATGGTGAAAAAGGAATTATCCTTAGATCAAAAATGGAAAGAAGCATTCTGAGAAACTGAATGTCGATGCGTGAATGCAACTCACAGAGTTACACGTTTCTGTTCAGTGTTCAGTTAGCTAACACAGTTTTCGGGAAATCTGCCATGGGATACTTCTGAACGCAATGAAGCTTATGGTGACAAAGGAAATATCCTCAGATGAAAAGTAGAAACAGGCTTTCTTAGAAACTTCTGGGTGTTGTGTGAATTCATCTCACAGAGTTACACGTATGTTTCATGCAGCAGTCCATTACCACTGTTTTTGAGGAACCTGAGAAGGTCTTCTTTGGATCGCATAGAGGCCTACGTTGAGAAAGGAAATATCACCAGTTCAAAACGTGAGAGAATTCTCTTAGAAACTTCTTTGTGATTTGTTAATTCCTCTCACAGAGTTAGAGCTTAGTTTTCAGGAAGCAGTTTTCTATCACTCTTTTCGTGCAATCTGCAAAGTGACATTTGGGACTCCATAGGGGCCCATGGTGAAAAAGGAAATATCCTCCGAAAGTAACTGGAGAGAAACTTTCTGAGAGATTGTTTTCTGATGTGTGTCTTCATCACACAGAGGTTCACCCTTCCCTTCTCGGAACAGTTTGCTAACTCTGTTATCTTGTGTTCAAAGTGAGATTGGGAGCTGATTGAGGGCTATGGTGAAAAAGAATATCCTCAGATCAAAACTGGAAAGAAGCCTTCTGAGAAACTGCGTGTCGATGTGTCAATGCCCTTACAGAGTTATACGTTTCTCTTCAGTTTTCAGTTTGCTAACACAGTTTTCTGGAAGTCTGCAAGGGGATACTTCTGAACGCTACGAAGCTTACGATGACCAAGGAATAATCCTCAGATGAAAACTAGAAAGAAGCTTTGTTAGAAACATCTGGGTGATGTGTGAATTAATCTCACAGAGTTACACTTATGTTTCATGCGGCAGTGCATTACCATTGTTTTTAAGGAACCTGATAAGTACTTCCTTGGTTAGCATTGAGGCCTACGCTGATAAAGGAAATATCATCAGTTCCAAACGTGAGAGGAGCTTTCTGAGAAACTTCTTTGTCATCTGTAAATTCCTCACACAGAGTTACAGCATAGTTCTCAGGAAGCAGTTTGCTAACACTCTTTTCGTGGAATCTCCAAAGTGAGATTTGGGAGTCTTAAGGGCCCAGGCTGAAAAAGGAAATAGACTCAGATAATCACTAGAGAGAAGCTTTCTGAGAGATTGCTTTCTGATGTGTGCCTTCATTACACAGAGTTCCACCCTTCCCTTCTGGGAACAGTTTGCTAACTCTGTTATCTTCTGTTCTGCAAAGTGAGATTTGGGAGCTCATTGAGTGCTATGGTGAAAAAGGAAATATCCTCAGATCAAACCTGGAAAGAAGCCTTCTGAGAAACTGCATGTCGATGTGTGGATGCAACTCACAGAGTTACACGTTTCTCTTCGGTGTTCAGTTTGCTAACACAGTTTTCTGGAAATCTGCAATGGGATACTTCTGAACGCAATGAAGCTTACGGTGACCAAGGAAATATCCTCAGATGAAAACTAGAAAGATGCTTTCTTAGAATCTTCTGGGTGATGTGTGAATTTATCTCACAGAATTACACTTATATTTCATGCAGCAGTCCATTACCACTGTTTTTGAGGAACCTGAGAAGGATTTCTTTGGATCACATTAAGGCCTACGCTGATAAAGGACATATCAGCAGTTCGAAACGTGAGAGAAGCTTTCTGAGAAAATTCTTTGTGATCTGTGAATTCCTCTCACAGAGTTACAGCTTAGTTCTCAGGAAACAGTGTGCTAACACTCTTTTCGTGGAATCTGCAAAGTGAGATTTGGGTGCCCATAATGGCCCATGGTGAAAAAGGAAATATCATCCGATAAGAACTAGAGGGTAGATTTCTGAGAGATGGCTTTCTGATGTGTGTCTACATCACACAGAGTTCCACCCTTCCCTTCTGGGCACAGTGTGCTAACTCTGTTATCTTGTGTTCTGCAGTGCGAGGTTTTGGAGCTCAATGAGGGCTCTGGTGAGAATGGCAATATCCTCAGATGAAAACTGGAAGAAAGCCTTATGAGAAACTGCTTTTCGAACTGTGAATGCAACTCACAGAGTTACACATTTCTCTTCACTGTTCAGTTTGCTAACTCAGTTTTATGGAAATCTGCAATGGGATACCTCTGAACGCAATGAAGCTTACAGTGACATAGGAAATATCCTCAGATGAAAACTAGAAAGAAACTTTCTGAGAAACTTGTGGGTGATGTGTGAATTCATTTCACAGAGTTACACTTATGTTTCATGAAGCACTCCATTACCACTGTTTTTGAGGAACCTGAGGAGGAATTCTTTGGATCGCATTGAGGCCTACGCTGATAAAGGAAATATCATCAGTTCAAAAGGTAAGAGAAGCTTTCTGAGAAACTTCTTTGTGATCTGTGAATTCCGCTCACAGAGTTACAGCTTAGTTCTCCGGAAGCAGTTTGCTGACACTCCTTTTGTGGAATCTGCAAAGTGAGATTTGGGTGCCCATAATGGCCCATGGTGAAAAAGAAAATATCCTCCGATAAGAACTAGGGGGTAGATTTCTGAGAGATGGCTTTCTGATGTGTGTCTTCATCACACAGAGTTCCACCCTTCCCTTCTGGTAACAGTTTGCTAACTCTGTTATCTTGTGTTCTGCAAAGTGAGATTTGGGAGGTGATTGAGGGCGATGGTGTAAAAGGAAATATCCTCAGATCAAAACTGGAAAGAATCCGACTGGGAAACTGCATTACGTTGTGTGAATGCAACTCACAGAGATACACGTTTCTCTTCAGTTTTCGGTTTGCTAACACAGTTTTCTGGAAATCTGCAATGGGATACTACCGAACGCAATGAAGCTTACGGTGACAAAGGAAATATCCTCAGATGAAAACTAGAAACAAGGTTTCTTAGAAACTTCTGGGTGATGTGTGAATTTATTTCACAGAGTTACACTTATGTTTCATGCAGCAGTCATTACCACTGTTTTTGAGGAACCTGAGAAGGACTCCTTTGCATCGCATTGAGGCCTACGCTGAGAAAGGAAATATCATCAGTTCAAAACGTGAGAGAAGCTTTCTGAGAAACTTCTTTGTGATCTGTGAATACCTCTCACAGAGTTACAGGTTAGTTCTCAGGAAGCAGTTTGCTAACATTCTTTTCGTGGAATCTGCAAAGTGATATTTGGGAGTCCATAGGGGCCGATGGTGAAAAGCAATAACTGGAGAGAAGCTTTCTGAGAGATTGCTTTCTGATGAGTGTCTTAGTCACACAGACTTCCACCCTTCCCTTTTCGGAATAATTTGCTACCTCTGTCATCTTGTGTTCTGCAAAGTGAGTTTTGGGAATTCAATGAAGGTTATGGTGAAAAAGGAAATATCCTCAGATCAAAACTGGAAAGGATCCTTCTGAGAAACGGCATTTCGATATGTGAATGCATCTCACACAGTTACACGTTTCTCTTCAGTGTTCAGTATGCTAACAAAGTGTTTTGGAAATATGCAATTGGGTACTTCTGAGCGCAATGAACCTTACGGTGACAAACGAAATATCCTCAGATGAAAACTAGAGGGAAGCTTTCTTAGAAACTTGGCTGTGATCTGTGAATTCCTCTCACAGAGTTACACTTATGTTTCATCCAGGAGTCCATTACCACTGTTTTTGAGGAACCTGAGCAGCACTTCTTTGGATCGCATTGAGGCCTACTCTGAGAAAGGAAATATCATCAGTTGAAAACGTCAGAGAAGCTTTCTGAGAAACTTCTTTGTGATGTGTGAATTCCGCTGACAGAGTTACAGCTTAGTTCTCAGAAAGCAGTTTGCTAACACTCCTTTCGTGGAATCTGCAAAGTGAGATTTGCGAGCCCGTAGGGGCCCATGGTGAAAAAGGAAATATCCTAGGATAATAACTAAAGAGAAGCTTTCTGAGAGATTGCTTTCTGGTGTGTGTTCATCACACAGAGTTCCACCCTTCCCTTCTGGGAACAGTTTGCTAACTCTGTTATCGTGTTTCTTCAAAGTGATATTTGGGAGGTCATTGAGGGCTTCGGGGAAAAACGAAATATCCGCAGATCAAAACTGGAAAGAACCCTTCTGAGAAACTGAATGTCGATGTGTGAATGCAAGTCACAGAGTTACACGTTTCTCTTCAGTGTTCAGTTTGCACAGAGTTCCACACTTCCCTTCTGGAACAGTTTGCTGACTCTGTTATCTTGTGTTCCGCAAACTGAGATTTGGGAGCCCATAGGGGCCCATGGTGAAAAAGGAAATATCCTCCGATAAGAACTAGGGGGTAGATTTCTGAGAGATGGCTTTCTGATGTGTGTCTTCATCACACAGAGTCCACCCTTCCCTTCTGGAACAGTTTGCTAACTCTGTTATCGTGTTTCTTCAAAGTGATATTTGGGAGGTCATTGAGGGCTTCGGGGAAAAACGAAATATCCGCAGATCAAAACTGGAAAGAACCCTTCTGAGAAACTGAATGTCGATGTGTGAATGCAAGTCACAGAGTTACACGTTTCTCTTCAGTGTTCAGTTTGCACAGAGTTCCACACTTCCCTTCTGGAACAGTTTGCTGACTCTGTTATCTTGTGTTCCGCAAACTGAGATTTGGGAGCCCATAGAGGCCCATGGTGAAAAAGGAATTATCCTCAGATAAGAACTAGAGAGAAGCTTTCTGAGAGGTTGCTTTATGATGTGTGACTTCAACACACAGTGTCCCACCCTTCCCTTCTTGGAACAGTTGTCTAACTCTTTTATCTTGTGTTCTGCAAAGTGAGATTTGGGAGCTCATTGAGGGCTATGGTGAAAAAGGAAATACCCTGAGATCAAAACTGGAAAGAAGCCTTCTAGAAACTGCATTACGCTGTGTGAATGCAACTCACAGAGTTACGCGATTCTCTTCAGTGTTCAGTTTGCTAACACAGTTTTCCGGAAATCTGCAATGGGATACTTCTGAACGCAATGAAGCTTACAGTGACAAAGGAAATATTCTCAGATGAAAATTAGAAAGAATCTTTCGTAGAAACTTCTAGGTGATGTGTGAATTCATCTCACAGAGTTACACTTATGTTTCATGCAGCAGACCATTACCACTGATTTTGAGGAACCTGAGAAGGACTTCTTTGGATCGCATTGAGGCCTACGCTGAGAAAGGAAATATCATCAGTTCAAAACGTGAGAGAAGCTTTCTGGGAAACTTGTTTGTGATCTGTGAATTCCTCTGACAGAGTTACAGCTTAGTTTTCAGGAAGCAGTTTGCTAACCCTCTTTTCGTGGAATCTGCAAAGTGAGATTTGGGAGTCCATAGGCGCCCATGGTGAAAAAGGAAATATGCTCAGATAATAACTAGAGAGAAGTTTTCTGAGAGCTTGCTTTCTGATGTGTGTCTTCATCACACAGTGTTCCACCCTTCCCTTCTGGGAACAGTTTGCTAACTCTGTTATCTTGTGTTCTGCAAAATGCGATTTGGGAGCTCATTGAGGGCTATGGTGAAAAAGGAAATATCCTCAGATGAGAACTGGTAAGAAGCGGACTGAGAACTGCATTACGTTGTGTGAATGCAATTCACAGAGATACACGTTTCTCTTCAGTGTTCAGTTTGTTAACACAGTTTTCTGGACATCTGCAAGGGGATAATTCTGAACGCAATGAAGCTTAAGGTGATAAACGAAATATCCTGAGATGAAAAGTAGAGAGAAGCTTTCTTAGAAACTTCTGGGTGATGTGTGAATTCATCTCACAGAGTTACACTTATGTTTCATGCAGCAGTCCATTGCCACTGTTTTTGAGGAACCTGAGAAGGACTTCTTTGGATCGCAATGTGGCCTAATCTGATAAAGGAAATATCATCAGTTCAAAACGTGAGAGAATCTTTCTGAGAAACTTCTTTGTGGTCTGTGAATTCCTTTCACAGATTTACAGCTTAGTTCTCAGGTAGCGGTTTGCTAACACACTTTTCGTGGAATCTGCAAAGTGAGATTTGGGAGCCCAAAGGGACCCATGGTGAAAAAGGAAATATCCTCAGATAATAACTAGACAGTAGCTTTCTGAGAGATGTCTTTCTGATGTGTCTCTTGATCACACATATTTCCACCCTTCCCTTCTGGGAACAGTTTGCTGACTCTGTTATCTTGTGTTCTGCAAAGTGAGATTTGGGAGCTCATTGAGGTCTATGGTGAAAAAGGAAATATCCTCAGATCAAAACTGGAAAGAAGCCTTCTGAGAAACTGCATTTCGATGTCTGCTTGCAACTCACAGAGGTGCACGTTTCTCTTCAGTCTTCAGTTTGCTAACACAGTTTTCTGGAAATCTACAATGGGATACTTCTGAACGCAGTGAAGCTTACGGTCACAAAGGAAATATCCTCAGATGAATACTAGAAAGAAGCTTTATTAGAAACTTGTAGGTGATGTGTGAATTCATCTCACAGAGTTACACTTATGTTTCATGCAGCAGTCCATTACCACTGTTTTTGAGGAACCTGAGAAGGACTTATTTGGATCGCATTGAGGCCAGCGCTCATAAAGTAAATAGTGTCAGTTTAAAACGTGAGAGATGCTTTCTGAGAAATCTCTTTGTGATCTGTGAATTCCCCTCACAGAGTTACAGCTTAGTTCTCAGGTAGCAGTTTGATAACCCTCTTTTTATGGAATCTGCAAAGTGAGATTTGGGAGCCCTTAGGGGCCCACGGTGAAAAAGGAATTATCCTCAGATAATAACTCGAGAGAAGCTTTCTGAGAGATTGCTTTCTGATGTGTGTCTTCATCACACAGATTTCCACCCTTCCCTTCTGGGAACAATTTGATAACTCGGCTACCTTGTGTTCTGCAAAGTGAGATTTGGTAGCTCACTGAGGGCTATGGTGAAAAAGGAAATATCCTCAGATCAGAACTGGAAAGAATCCTTCTGAGAAACTGCATTTCGATGTGTGAATGCAACGCACAGAGTTACACGTCTCTCTTCAGTGTTCAGTTTTCTAACACAGTTGTCTGGAAATCTGTAATGGGATATTTCTGAACGCAAGAACCTTACGGTGACAAAGGAAATATCCTCTGATGAAAACTAGAAAGAAACTTTATTACAATCTTCTGGGTTATGTGTTTATTCATCTCACAGAGTTACACTTATGTTCCATGCGGCAGTCCATTACCACTGTTTTTGAGGAACCTGAGAAGGACTACTTTGGATCGAATTGAGGCCTACACTGATAAAGGAAATATCATCAGTTCGAAACGTGAGAGACGCTTTCTGAGAAACTTCTTTGTGATCTGTGACTTCCTCTCACAGAGTTACAGCTTATTTCTCAGGAAGCAGTTTGCTAACACTCTTTTCGTGGAATCTTCAAAGTGAGATTTGGGAGCCCATAGGAGCACATGGGGAAAAAGGAAATATCCTCAGATAAGGACTAGAGAGAAGCTTTCTGAGAGATTGCTTTCTGATGTGTGTCTTCATCACACAGAGATCGACTCTTCCCTTCTAGGAATAGTATGCTAACTCTGTTATCTTGGGTTCTGCAAAATTAGGGAGCTGATTGAGGCCTACGGTGAAAAAGGTAATATCCTCAGATGGAAACTGGAAAGCAGTCTTCTGAGAAACCGCATGTCGATGTGTGAATGCAACTCACAGAGTTATACGTTTCTCTTCAGTGTTCAGTTTGCTAACACAGTTTTCCGGAAATCTGCAATTTTGTACTTCTGAACGCAATGAAGATTATGGTGACAAAGGAAATATCCTCAGAGAAAAACTAGAAAGAAGCTTTCTTAGAAACTTCTGGGTGATGTGTGAATTCATCTCAGAGAGTCACACCTATGTTTCACGCAGCAGTCCATTACCACTGTTTTTGAGGAAGCTGAGAAGGACTTCTTTGGATCGCATAGAGGCCTACGCAGAGAAAGGAAATATCTTCGGTTCAAAACGTGAGAGAAGCTTTCTGAGAAACTTCTTTGTGATCTGTGAATTCCTCTCACAGAGTAACAGCTTAGTTCTCAGGAAGCAGTTTGGTAACCCACTTTTCGTGAAATCTCCAAAGTGAGATTTGGGAGCCCATAGGGGCCCATGGTGAAAAAGCAAATATCCTCAAATAAGAACTAGAGAGCAGCTTTCTGAGAGATTGCTTTCTTATGTGTGTCCTCATCACACAGAGTTCCACCCTTCTCTTCTGGAACAGTTTGCTAACTCTTTTACCTTGTGTTCTGCAAAGGGAGATTTGGGAGCTCATTGAGAGCAATGGTGAAAACGGAAATATCCTCAGATCAAAACTGGAAAGAAGCCTTATGAGAATCTGAATGTCGATGTGTGAATGCAACTCACAGAGTTACACGTTTCTCTTCAGTGATCAGTTTGCTAACACAGTTTTCTGGAAATCTGCAATGGGATACTTCTGAACGCTAGGAAGCTTACGGTGAGAAAGGAAATATACTCAGATGAAAACTAGAAAGAAGATTTGGTAGAAACTTCTGGGTGATGTGTGAATTCATCTCACAGAGTTACACTTATGTTTCATGCAGTAGTCCATTACCACTGTTTTTGAGGAACCTGAGACGGACTTCTTTGGATAGCATAGATTCCTACGCTGATAAAGGAAATATCATCAGTTCAAAACGTGAGAGAAGCTTTCTGAGAAACTTCTTCGTGATCTGTGAATTTCTCTCACAGAGTTACAGGTTAGTTCTCAGGTAGCAGTTTGCTAACACTCTTTTCGTGGAATCTACAGAGTGAGATTTCCGAGTCCATAGCGGCCCATGGTGAAAAATGAAATATCCTCAGATAATAACTGTAGAGAAGCTTTCTGAGAGATTGCTTTCTGATGTGTGTCTTCATCACACAGAGTTCCACCTTCCCTTCTGGGAACAGTTTGCTAACTCTGTCATCTTCTGTTCTGCAAAGTGAGTTTTGTGAGCTCATTGAGGGCTATGGTGAAAAAGGAAATATCTTCAGATCAAAACTGGAAAGAAGCCTTCTGAGAAACTGAATGTCGATGTGTGAATGCAACTCAGAGTTACACGTTTCTCTTCAGTTTTCAGTTTGCTAACACAGTTTTCTGGAAATTTGCAATGGGATACTTCTGAATGCTATGAAGCTTACGGTGACCAAGGAAATATCCTCAGATGAAAACTAGAAAGAAGCTTTCTTAGAAACTTCTGGGTGATGTGTGAATTCATCTTACAGAGTTACACTTATGTTTCATGCAGCAGTCCATTACCACTGTTTTTGAGGAAGCTGAGAAGGACTTCTTTGGATCGCATAGAGTCCTATGCTGAGAAAGGAAATATCATCAGTTCAAAACGTGAGAGAAGCTTTCTGAGAAACCTCTTTGTGATCTGTGAATTCCTCTCACAAAGTTACAGCTTAGTTCTCAGGACGCAGTTTGCTAACAGTCTTTTCGTGGAATCTGCAAAGTGAGATTTGGGAACCCATAGGGGCCATGGGTGAAACACTAAATAGCCTCAGATAATAACTAGAGAGAAGCTTTCTGAGAGATTGCTTCCTGATGTGTGTCTTCATCACAAAGACTTCCACCCTTCCCTTCTGGGAACAGTTTGCTAACTCTGTTATCTTTTGTTCTGCAAAGTAAGATTTGGGAGCTCATTCAGGGCTATGGTGAAAAAGGAAATATCCTCAGCTCAAAACTGGAAAGAAGCCTTCTGAGAAACTGCATTTCGATGTGTGAATGCAACTCACAGAGTTCCACGTTTCTCTTCAGTGTTCAGTTTGCTAACACAGTTTTCTGGAAATCTGCAATGGGATACTTCGAAACGCAATGAAGCTTACAGTGACTAAGGAAATATCGTCAGATGAAAACTAGAAAGAAGGTTTCTTAGAAACATCTGGGTGATGTGTGAATTCATCTCACAGAGTTACACTTATGTTTCATGCGGCAGTCCATTACCACTGTTTCTGAGGAACCTGAGAAGGACTTCTTTGGATCGCATTGAGGCCTACGCTGATAAAGGAAATATCATCAATTAAAAACGATAAAGAAACTTTCTGAGAAACTTCTTTGTGATCTGTGAATTCGTCTCACAGAGTTACAACTTCTCGTTCAGGCACAAGTTTGCTAACACTCTTTTCGTGGAATCTGCAAAATGATATTTTGGAGCCAATTGAGACCCATGGGGAAAAAGCAATAACCTCAGATAATAACTAGAGGGAAGCTTTCTGAGAGATTGCTTTCTGATTTGTGACTTCATCACACAGAGTCCACGCTTCTCTTCTTGAAACAGTTTGCTAACACTGTTCACGTGGATTCAGCAAAGTGATATGTGGGAGCTCATTGAGGGCTATGGTGAAAAAGGACATTTCCTCAGACAGAAACTGGAAAGAAGCCTTCTGAGAAACTGCATTGTGATGTGTGAATGTAACTCCGTGAGTTACAAGTTTCACTTCAGTGATGTTTTGCTATCACAGTTTCCTTGAAATCTGCAATGGAACACTTCTTAGCGCTATGCAGCTGAAGGTGATGAAACAAATATCCTAAGATCAAAAACTGAAGGAAGCTTTCAGAAAAATTGCTTTCTTATGTGTGACTTCATCTCTCAGAGTTACACCACTGTTTGTTGGAGCCGTTTTCTAGGACTCTTTTCGTGGATTCTGAGAAGTGATATTTCGGATGGGTTTGATGAGTAGAAGGACAAAGGAAATATCCTCCGAGATAAAGTGGAATGAAACCTTCTGAGAAACTGCTTTGTAATGTGTGAATTCATTTTACAGTGTTACACCACCCTTTCTTGGGGGAGTTTGCTAGCACTCATTTTGTGGAATCTCAGAAGTGATGTCTTGATATCGTTGAATCCCATGGTGAATAAAGAAGTATCCTCAGACAAACCTGCAGAGAAGCCTTCTCAGAAACTTGTTTGTGGTGGATGTATTCAGCCCACAGAGTTCCATCATTGTTTTCACTGAGAAGCTTGCTAGCAGAGTTTTTGCAGAATCTGGAATAGGACACACGGTGGTGCTCCGAGATCACAAATAACTTTATCTTCTAAACTAAAGACGCTTTCTGAGTAACAGTTTTGTGATGAGCGAATTCGACCCACTGAGTTACACCTGTATTTCGTGGGCCCGTTGCCTATTCTGGTTTATGTGGAATCTTAGAACTGATATTTCGGATGCCTTTGAAGAAAATGGGGCCAAAGGAAATATCGTAGGTTAAACATTTGAAAGAATATTTCGGAGAAACTTCTTTGTGATCTGTGAACTCCTCTCACAGAGTTACAGCTTAGTTGTCAGGAAGCAGTTTGCTAACCCTCTTTTCGTGGAATCTGCAAAGTGAGATTTGGGAGCCCATAGGGGCCCATGGTGAAAAAGGAAATAGCCTCAGATAATAACTAGAGAGAAGCTTTCTGAGAGATTGCTTCCTGATGCGTGTCTTCATCACTCAGAGTTCCACACTTCCCTTCTGGGAACAGTTTGTCTACTCTGTTATCTTGTGTTCTGCAAAGTTTGATTTGGGAGCTCATTGAGGGCTATGGTGAAAAAGGAAATATTCTCTGATCAAAACTGGAAAGAAGCCTTCTGAGAAACTGCATTTCGATGTGTGAATGCAACTCACAGAGTTCCACGTTTCTCTCCCTGTTCAGTTTGCTAACACAGTTTTCTGGAAATCTGCTTTGAGATACTTCTGAACGCAATGAAGCTTACGGTGACAAAGGAAATATCCTCAGATTAGAAATAAAAAGAAGCTTACATAGAAACTTCTGGGTGAAGTGTGAATTCATCTCACAGAGTTACACTTATGTATCATGCAGCAATGCATTTCCACAGTTATTGAGGAATCTGAGAAGGTCTACTTTGGATCACATTGAGGCCTATGCTGATAAAGGAAATATCATGAATTAAAAACGAGAAAGAAGCTTTTTGAGAAACTTCTTTGTGATATGTGAATTCTTCTCACAGAGTTACAACTTCTCATTCAGGAACAAATTTGCTAACACTCTTTTCGTGGAATCTGCAAAGTGAGATTTGGGAGCCCATAGGGGCCCATGGTGAAAAAGGAAATAGCCTCAGATAATAACTAGAGAGAAGCTTTCTGAGAGATTGCTTTCTGATTTGTGACTTCATCACTTAGAGTTCCACCCTTCCCTTCTTGGAACAGTTTGCTACCACTGTTCTCGTGGATTCAGCAAAGTGATATGTGGGAGCTCATTGAGGGCTATGTTGAAAAAGGAAATATCCTCAGACAGAAACTGGAAAGAAGCCTTCTGAGAAACTGCATTGTGATGTGTGTATGTAAATCACAGAGTTACAAGTTTCTCTACAGTGATGAGTAGTTGGCTATCACAGTTTCCTTGAAATCTGCAATGGAACACTTGTTAGCGCTATGCAGCTGAAGGTGACGAAGCAAATATCCTGAGATCTAAAACTGAAGGAAGCTTTCTGAAAAATTGCTTTCTTATGTGTGACTTCATCTCTCAGAGTTACACCACTATATGTTGGAGCCGTTTTCTAGGACTCTTTCCGTGAATTCTGAGAAGTGATATTTTGGATCAGTTTGATGAGTAGAAGGACAAAGGAAATATCCTCCGAGATAAAGCGGAATGAAATTTCTGAGAAACTGCTTTGTGATGTGTGAATTCATTTTATAGTGTTACACCACCCTTTCTTGGGGGAGTTTGCTAGCACTCATTTTGTGGAATCTCAGAAGTGATGTCTTGGATATCGTTGAATCCCATGATGAAAAAAGAATTATCCTCAGACAAACCTGCAGAGGAGCCTTCTCAGAAACTTGATTGTGGTGGATGAATTCAGCCCACAGAGTTCGATCATTGTTTTCACTGAGAAGCTTGCTAGCAGAGTTTTCGCAGAATCTGCAATAGGACACGCAGGGGCGCTCCGAGACCACAAATAACTTCATCTTATAAACGAAAGAAGCTTTCTGAGAAACAGTTTTGAGATGAGTGAATTCAACCCACTGAGTTACACTTGTATTTCGTGGGCCCGTTGCCTATCCTGGTTTGTCTGGAATCTGAGAACTGATATTTCAGATGCCTTTGAAGAAAATGGGGCCAAAGGAAATATCGTAGGTTAAAAATTTGAAAAAACTTTTGGAGAAACTTCTTTGTGATCTGTGAATTCCTCTCACAGAGTTACAGCTTAGTTGTCAGGAAGCAGTTTGCTAACCCTCTTGTCGTGGAATCTGCAAAGTGAGATTTGGGACACCATAGGGGTCCATGGTGAAAAAGGAAATATCCTCAGATAAGAACTAGAGAGAAGCTTTCTGTGAGATGGCTTTCTGATGTGTGACTTCATCACACAGAGTCCCACCGTTCCTTTCTGGGAACAGTTTGCTAACTCTGTTATCATGTGTTCTCCAAAGTGAGATTTGGAAGCTGATCGAGGGCTATGGTGAAAAAGGAAATATCCTCAGCTCAAAACTGGAAAGAAGCCTTCTGAGAAACTGCATTTCAATGTGTGAATGCAACTCACAGAGTTACACGTTTCTCTTCAGTGTTCAGTTTGCTAACACAGTTTTCTGGAAATCTGCAATGGGATACTTCTGAACGCAATGAAGCTTATGGTGACAAAGAAAATATCCTCAGATGAAAACTAGAAAGAAGCTTTCGTAGAAACTTCTAGGTGATGTGTGAATTCATCTCACAGAATTACACTTATGTTTCATTCAGCAGTCCATTACCACTGTTTTTGAGGAACCTGAGAATGACTTCTTTGGATCGCATTGAGGCCTACGCTGATTAAGGAAATATCATCAGTTGAGAACGTGAGAGAAGCTTTCTGAGAAACTTCTTTGTGATCTGTGAATTCCTTTCACAGAGTTACAGCTTAGTTCTCAGGAAGCAGTTTGCTAACAATCTTTTCGTGGTATCTGCAAACTGAGTTTTGGGACTCCAAAGGGGTCCATGGTGAGAAAGGAAATATGCTCCGATAATAACTGGAGAGAGGCTTTCTGAGAGATTGCTTTCTGATGTGTGGCTTCATCACACAGAGTTCCACCCTTCTCTTCTGGGAACAGTTTGCTAACGCTGTTATCTTGTGTTCTGCAAAGTGAGATTTGGGAGCTCACTGAGGGTTATGGTGAAAAAGGAAATATCCTCAGATCAAAACTGGAAAGAAGCCTTCTGAGAAACTGCATGTCGATGTGTGAATGCAACTCACAGAGTTACACGTTTCTCTTCAGTGATCAGTTTGCTAACACAGTTTTCTGGAAATCTGCAATGGGATACTTCTGAACGCAGTGAAGCTTACGATGACAAAGGAAATAATCTCAGATGAAAACTATAAAGAAGCTTTCTTAGAAATTCTGGGTGATCTGTGAATTCATCTCACAGAGTTACATTTATGTTTCATGCAGCAGTCCATTACCCCTGTTTTTGAGGAACCTGAAGAGGACTTTTTGGATAGAAGAGAGGCCTACGCTGAGAAAGGAAATATCATCAGTTCAGAACGTGAGAGTAGCTTTCTGAGAAACTTCTTTGTGATCTGTGAATTCCTCTCACAGAGTTACAGCTTAGTTATCACGAAGTAGGTTGCTAACACTCTTTTCGTGGAATCTGCAAAGTGAGATTTAGGAACCCATTGAGGCTCATTGTGAAAAAGGAAATGTCCTCAGATAATAACTAGAGAGAAACTTTCTGAGAGATTGCTTCCTGATGTGTGTCTTCATCACACAATGTTCCACCATTTCCTTGTGGGAACAGGTTGCTAACTCTGTTATCTTGTGTTTTGCAAAGTGAGATTTGGGAGCTGATTGAGGCGTATGATGAAAAAGGAAATATCCTCAGTTCAAAACTGGAAAGAAGCCTTTTGATAAACTGAATTTCTATGTGTGAATGCAACTCACAGAGTTACACGTTTCCCTTCAGTGTTCAGTTTGCTAAAACAGTTTTCTGGAAATTTGCAATGGGATATTTCTGAACGCTATGAAGCTTACGGTGATCAAGGGAATATCCTCAGATGAAAATTAGAAAGAAGGTTTCTGAGGAACTTCTGGGTGATGTCTGAATTCACCTCACAGAGTTACACTTATGTTTCATGCAGCAGTCCATTACCACTGTCTTTGAGGAACCTGAGAAGGACTTCTTTGAATCGCTTTGAGGCCTACGCTGAGAAATAAATATCATGAATTCAAAACGTTAGAGAAGCTTTCTGAGAAAATTCTTTGTGATCTGTGAATTCCTCTCACAGGGTAACAGCTTAGTTCTCAGGAAGCAGTTTGCTAACACGCTTTGCGTGGAATCTTCAAAGTGAGATTTCGGAGCCCATAGGGGCCCATGGTGAAAAAGGAAATATCCTCAGATAATACCTAGAGAGAAGCTTTCTGAGAGCTCCCTTGATGATGTGTGTCTTCATCACACAGAGTTCCATCCTTCCTTTGTTGGAACAGTTTGCTAACTCTGTTATCTTGTTTTCTGCAAAGTGCGATTTGGGAGCTCATTGAAGGCTACGGTGAAAAAAGAAATATCCTCAGATGAAAACTGGAAAGAAGCCTCCAGAGAAACTGCATTTCGGTATGTGAATGAAACTCACAGGGTTACACGTTTCTCTTCAGTGTTCAGTTTTGCT